>NC_142091.1:58948434-61348434 GCF_054644295.1 Miniopterus natalensis | reverse complement strand
ATGAGTGAATGGAGAAGGGCTATGTGTGGGGTTGGGGCCATAGGCAGGAGTCAGATTGTGCATGGCCTTGTAGGTAGGTAAAGCAGGTAAAGAGTCTAGATGTTATTCTGAGTGCAGGGGGAAGCCAAGGAGAAGCTGTGAACTAGGGTATGGCGTAGGCAGAACATAGATTAAAGAGCAGTTAATCACGGAGTCAGGGGTAGGGGAGGTTTTGGACAGGAGCCGATGCTTGAGCTATGCCTTTGCTCAGGTGGGCAAACCAGGAGGGTACCTAAGACGGCACAGTTCTAGACCCCTTGTTCTTAACCACGGTACTATCTGATCTCCACTTCAAAAGCTCTGCTTTATCTGAAAAGTGGGAAGTGAAATCTCTGCTGAGGGCAGAGTGGAAGTGAGGCTGGGCTTGAGAGTACCTAAGGTTTGAGACAGCCGAGTGAGGGCTAAGGAAAGAGGCAGGTCCCAGCAAGGCTGAGCACCTAGTTCAAGCTGGAACTCCCATGCAGGCGATGCAGTCAGGTACTGGGAAATGCTCTTGGGCAGAGAGGAGCTGAACCAGGCATTTGGTAGATCGGAGAATTGGCTAAGACATGATTGTCCAGGTGGTAGGACATGAAACCGTAAAGAGCCTGGTAGAGAGAGTAGGGATGTCTCAGTGTGGTAGGAAAGTGGGCTTGGTGATAATAAAGCTGTGGAACCTATAGACAGAAAGGGTATTGTAATCAGAGAATAGAATGTCTTAAGTTGAAGCTTTCAGGGGTAGTGGTGATAATATGTTCATATATAATAGTTTTTGTTGTGTAACAAACAATCGCAAAAGGACAGATATTGTTGTTTTTTATCATGGGTCCGTGGGTTGGCTGGGGCTCAACTGATTTCAACTGGCTTGGTCTCGGTTGAATTCCATGTTCAGGGTCCAGGTCAAAGGGGCAGCAGCTACTTGGGACATGCTCTTCTCAGGGGGAGTTGCAGAAACACAAGAGGCCAAGCCAAACACACAGGCACATTTAAGGCCTCTGCTCACATCACATTCACGCACATTCCAAAAGAGGTCACATGGCTAAGCCCCAAATCAGTCGGCTAGGGAAGTATACTCCATCCCAAGGGTCAGGGGTACAAATATTTCCTGAACAACACTCCAGTCACTCTGAATGAGGAAGTGCGTTTGTTTAGGGGACAGGGTAGAGAAGGGGAAGAATGTTTGCACACAGGAGGTCAATGGTAAATAGTAACAAGCAAAGGGTGGCGAGACAGAAGGATAGCAGGTGCTCAGAGAAATCCCGTATGTGTGTCTTTCCAAATAGCTCCTATTGGCTGAGTCTTGGGTTTGACCTCAGTGTAAGAGTTAGCTTTATATGGAGTCTGAGTGGTTGGACTAGTGATGGTATCCATGTGTCAGATCAAGGCTTTCTCAAGGACAGCAAAACTGGCTTATTGCTACAACAGGTCATTGCTGCTTGGCCGGCAGAACAGAGCCCAGGCCCTCATTCATCAATCTACCATTGTTTAAAAAATATTTCTTGAATGGATGCTCTTGGGTGCTGGACATACAGTGATGAGCAAGACAGATGTGGTCCTTGCCATCTTGGAGCTTGCAATTTAGAGAAGAGAGACTAAAAAAAAAAAGTTTAAAAAAAAATTGGAGTGTGGCAGTGAAACAAACAGAACAATGGTCAGATTTTATCTCATTCTGTGTCGGTTCAGTTCTGCTTGTTCAGTCCCATTGTGTTGCTCAGAAGGCCTCACTCCACACAGTGTTATCTGGCCACACTCTCAGCATCTGTGGAGCAGTTCCTGTGCAGCACTGGGTTAGTCGCCAGGGAAAACAATGATTCCTCAGTGAGTGGACAGCCCAGCCCGCCTATGGAAACAGGGCTTGACCTTAAGGAGACATCACTGTGATGTTAGGATGTTATTAAGCTCTTATCGCCTATACCTCATATTGGCATTAAATTAATGTGAGGGCAATTCAGAGGAGGAAGCAATTAATTTCACTGTTTGCTGATTGCCTGCCCGGTGCTGGGTGCTGCTTCTCTTACGGGGAAGCCACACTTGAGCGGCCCGTTGATGGCCAGGGCACCGTGCCCGAGCCCCGTGGCAGTGCAAGCATTTATCCAGCAGATGGCGCCCAAGTGATCCTTTCCGACGGTTTAACGCAGAAGGAGGGCATCCTGCTGGATACCATCTGTAGGCCCCTGGCATTTTTTCCCTGAGTGCCATATAGAACCTTAGAAGGAAGGAGAAGTGGCAGGCAAATTCCAGAAAGAATACTTTATATTTGAGTTATAGAGCACTGAGCAGACATTACAGCACCTTTATTTGGTCATGTCCTTGACAAAGTTTATGTTAATTATTATTAACCCAACTTACGGTAGTATTTAAATCCATTATGTGATTGATTCATTCATAACCATTGACAGGTTATATTAACCAAGGTAATAGGAGAAGGGCCTGAAGTCACTGAGCTCAGGGGAAGACTGTACTCACATCTTCCCGCCTAGGAAAGAGTGGTTTAGTAAGCTCAGAATATCCAGGTTAGGGAAAGGAGCTGATTCTTGTTTTTCTTTCCCTGACTTTTTACTTTGAAAAATTTGTCAAATCTACTGAGAGTTGAAAGAATAACAGTACATTCATATACCTTCCACCTGGATTCACCAGTTAACATTTTCCCACACTTGACTTTGTCTCTTTTACTGCATTCTTTTATGGACTCATGAATTTAATTTTTTCCATGTTTCATAAAGTTATCACCGTTTTTCGTTTCAGTGCTAAAGTTATCCCAGAATTGGCCAGCGAAGCCCCTTCAAGCTGACTCCACTGTGTCATTCTGTAAGCAGTTCTTACTCTCTGGTCTGGAACCAGCCATTTCTCCACGAACCCTGGTTCCTTTTGTGGAGAAAGGCATTTAGGAACTGCAAGCTGTGTGTTGGCTCTGAGCGGGGCTGATATCTAAAGTCAAAATTAAGCCTTCTTCTCAATACTTCTTATACTGGAGAGTAGACTTAAGTGGACCTGTTCTGCTGACTTCCAGAGAGGAGTTTATTTAACTTGGCCTCAGACTGAGTTTCTTAGCCACCAAATGAGAGGCACATGAGAGGTACCAAGAGCCACTCTGTATGCCACACTTTTAGCTCGCATTACAGTGATCCCAGCCTTTCAGATGCTGAAGGATCCAGGGGATACGAGAAGGTTAGGAAATCAACCCAGATAAGAAAGGATTTAATTTTATGGGGAGAGATTATAGGACCCTAACACATTTTATCTTCTTAGTCATATTTTGGATAGAGTCAGAGGAGCAGAGGAACTGGCCATAAGCCATGCCCCAAAGTGTTTGTGGGCTATACTATCAGAGGGGAGGATGATTTGTGAGGCTGGTCCTTGAACCATACTGGGAATGATCAAGAGCAAATTTGTGTGTGCATGTCTGTGTATTTCTGTGTCTCTATATGTGTGTGTGTGTGAGAGAGAGAGAGGGAGGGAGAAACTCCCACAAAGCTGTGTATCACTGATTAATAGAGCTGTCCTGGGGAACCAGAGAATCACGTGGTGGAGTCACTGAAAACTGGCTCACCTCGCTCTGGTCTTTGGCTTCCTGACACTCCCAGGAAAGAAACAATGCCCAGTTGAGTCCAAACTGGGGATGGGTATTATGTGGGGATTAACAATAGGGCTTGGGACCAGTAGGGCCTGGATTTGAATCTCTACTCCTTCTGTGACTTTGGGCAAAGGTACTCAGTCTTTGTAAGTCTCAGCTTCCTATTTTACCAAATGGGGGTAATAATAGCAGCCCCTCAGAGGATTTTTGTGAGGGTTAAATGAAGCACTATCTATAAATCCCTTACTATGGCATCTGGTACATAGTAAGCTCTCAATAAATGGTGGTTGCTATTCTTTATTTTTTTAAAAAAAAAAAAGTTTTTATTGATTTTAGAGAGAAAGGGAGAGGGAGAGAGAAACATTGATGTGAGAGAGAAACATTGATTTTTTGCCTCCTTCCCATATCCCGACTGTGGACTGAACCCACAACCTGAGCATCTCCCCAGACCGGGAATCCAACCAGTGACCCTTCGGTGCAGGGGATGACTCTCAACCAACCCAGGCACACCGGTCAGGGATATTCTTATCATTATTGCTAAACCAGGGCCATAAAGTAAGCTCTTCTTTTTCTTTCTTTCCCTCCCCCCTTCCCTTCCCTTCCCTTCCCTTCCCTTCCCTTCCCTTCCCTTCCCTTCCCTTCCCTTCCCTTCCCTTCCCTTCCCTTCCCTTCCCTTCCCTTCCCTTCCCTTCCCTTCCCTTCCCTTCCCTTCCCTTCCCTCCCCTCCCCTCCCCTCCCCTCCCCTCCCCTCCCCCTCCCCCTCCCCCTCCCCCTCCCCCTCCCCCTCCCCCTCCCCCTCCCCCTCCCCTCCCCTTCCCTTCCCTTCCCTTCCCTTCCCTTCTTTTTCTTTTGAAAAGGAAATCAATGTAAGGCGAAAGAGGAAAAATAATATGGCAGAATTCCCTAGGTGACAAGAAAATATATACTGGACATGAGGAGGTAATCTTCCCAGGATGAGTATTGTATGGTAAATTGCTTCTTATATTTTATGTGCTGAAGCTCTTTGGCTCCAGGGAATTAATGTTTGAACTTTGCAGAAGATTTTATGTTGTCAAAGAACTCACCTATCATTGCTCAGCTTCTGGTTAGGGCATAGGCATGAAAAAGGCTTCCTTCCTGCTCAAAGAGCAAGAAATCACTTGATAAATCAAAGACAATTCACAGTTTTCTTTAAAACCATCAAATATCTATGAATAAAAAATTGATAAGAGTCTAAACTGCAGAGGAATGAGTCCTTTCTGGGTGAGCAAGTGATCCAGGATGCTTCATACCCAAAGCCAGCTATGGAGGTTGGGGGCAGGGCAGGTGAAGGGGCGGGCCTGCTGGAGGAGGGGGCGGAGCCATCCAGGCTTGTGAGGAACCTGTGGGCTGGCCTGTTGAACTTCAATCTAAAGGAGACCCCAAAGCAAAGGCCATCCTCTCCACCAAGTATTCTCTTAAATGAAATTTTGCTGAGCAAGCAGAGGCTGGGACAAGTTGGAAAGCAGAAGATCTTGGGATAGTATAGTTTTGTAGCTTCAAAAACTTGTAATTTCAAAGTCTTGCAGCTATGGAGCTACAGGAAGTTGGACAGTGGGGGAGTGTTGAAAATCAAAGACAGATTTTGTTAGGTTCCTGGTGCTTGAATTTCAAGACCCTTTTGGAAGGATTATAGCCTCAGGCCTGCCTCAAGCTATCTTAATTTCTGATTGAATCAACCTAACCAGTCCCTCATCCCACCTGCCTAATAGAGAAAGGATGTTACCAACAAAAAAATTACATTTCTTATTGTGAAGAAGCAAGAGAACATGACCTACAGTCAAGAGAAAAATCAGCTGAAAGAAACAGACCACGCATGAGCAAATATTGCAATTTTCAGACAAGGATATTTTTAATAACTTTAACATAAATATATTAAAGGATCTAGAGGAAAATATGAATATAATTGAAGAAGGGAAGAGAAATTTCAAAATAGATTTGAAAAGTGTGTAAAAGAACCAAATGGAAATCCCAGAAGTGAAAACTACACTATCTAAAAATTTTTAAAAAATTATTAGAGGAGATTCACAGCCAATTCGGTACAACAGAAGAGATTGGGGAACTTAAACACAAATTTAATAGAAATCAACCAAACTGAAGCACAGAGGAAAAACAATGGAAAGGTTTCAGTGTTCTATAGTCTTTGTGCTTCCCTAGTCCAGATCCTGTCTTTTGAACTGGACTAGCAGGTTTTCCTCAGTGTGTGTTGCAAATCGTGTGTTTGTTGTGAATCCTGTGTTTGTTGTGAATACCCGGGAAGCTCTGGGGAGGACAGACTTTGTGCAACGAAGTGATGGATGCTATTCTTTCTGGACAACTGTTTCAACTGGACGGACAGACCATTTGGTACAGAGGGGAAGGGCTTTAAAAATGGTTTGACTGCACAGATGTTTGATTCTGTCTTGCATAGCCTTTCATTCAGTTAATTAACTGTTAACTGAGCACCTGCTCAATGCATATAAAGGCATGAACATGACAGACAAGGTCCCTGCTCCCACGTAACTGTGTCATGAGGGAGGCAACCAATTGCCTAAAACAACCATTATGAAGTATCAAATTGATTGGGATTATCAGCCAAATCACAGAGTGAGCTGTCTGGACATCTAGTTGTTCCTCTTGAAGACCTAAGCCCCCGATAAAAGCCATCACTTAGCACTTATTGTGAACCAGGCATTGTTCATGCACTAACTCATTAATCCTCAGCATAGCCATTGTACAGGTGAGGAGACTGAGTCACAGAGGGTTAAGTAACTTTCCCACTGTCTTGCAGCTTGTAAATCGCAGAGCCAAGATGCCAGTTCAGAAGCTTGGCCCCAGAGCCCAACCTCTCACCCTCTATACTAACTTACCCCT
Source organism: Miniopterus natalensis (assembly GCF_054644295.1). NCBI lineage: Eukaryota > Metazoa > Chordata > Mammalia > Chiroptera > Miniopteridae > Miniopterus > Miniopterus natalensis. The sequence continues at coordinate 61,341,971 of NC_142091.1, read as the reverse complement.
TGATGTGAGAGGCACTGGAGGTTCTCACTCCAAGCACCTGTCTGCAGGCCAGCAGGTCACAGTAGGATGAACCAAATCACGTGGCAGGTGCGAGCTCTCTTCCAGCTCCTGGCCCAGTACATGGCTCACTCCCATGTCATCATCCAGGCCTTCGTTCTGTTATCACTGTCTGGGCTCCTGGGCCTAATGGGTTTAAGGCTCTAGCCAATCATGTAATGAGGCTCTTATGAACCCTGGAGCAGTGGTCAGAACGTGGGCTGTCCCTGTCATTCTTGTGCCAAGATAGTGTCTCAGATCCAGACAAGACCCAAGAGAAATAGCATTGGTTTCCATTTATTGAGCATTTCCATGTGCCAGGCACTGGGCTAAATGCTTTATATACAATATCGATCTCATTTAACCCTTAGACCAGACAAATAGGAAAATACAACATGGCAGTAGGTTCTACTACTATTCTCATTTCCAAAGGAGGAAACCCCTTGGCTTAGAGAATCTGGAGAGCTTGGCTGGGCTCACACAGCTGGTTAAAGGGTGACCTGCTATCTGGCTGCAGTCTGGCTTCCCAGGCCGCCCCTAAACCACCGGGCCCTGTCTCCCGAGCCATCTCTGAAGGAGGAAGGAAAGTGCAGATCCCTCTCTCTGCCTGAATACTTTCTTCTGTACTTTTTTTCCTTAAGAGGAAAGATTACAGAGAAAAAAGAAACTCAACCACTTCTCAGAAGGATGTTGTGTCTCTCTCCTGCCCCCACCCCCTCCCTGCTGGAGACAACAAGACTTTTGTCTGAATGCTGGGGTGTTCGTTTTCGTTGGGAACCTTCCAGCTCTCTTACTGGTTGAGAAAAGAGTCAAATCTCCTTGCAGCTCTGCAGAAACAGGATCTATCCAGCCATCTCTCCTGTTTTGGCTTGCAGCAATGGGGAAGGGTGGGTGGGTGGCTTGGAGATGAGTCCAGGATTTGAGGGCCCAGCCGACAGTCTGGTTTCAATGGCAAATTCCCCTACAGTCAAACACACACACACACACACACACACACACACACACACACACTCACACCCCTTCCTCCCCTGCAGCAGGACATTGTCAAGGAATCTGAGCACGTCTTCGGGCCCGTTGCCCGCCTGGTCTTTCAGACGCAGGACCACCTGCTTGGTTGGCCAGCAGTACTTCCTTGGCGGGGACACTCAGCTGTGTTCACTGTTCTGCCCCAGACAGAGAGGTGCAGTTAGCACCCTGCACCGAGGCCCGCCACCTCCCCTGCTAGGGACAGAAGTGGAAAGGGAGCTGGAGGAGTCCCTGGACGTGGGGTGGGAGCGGGCTCCTTCCTCCTCTCCCCTGGGCCTGATACCCTTCCCCCGAGCACATTTCCGAGAAGTGCCTCTTTGTCTCTGGAACTTGTCCCTCCCCTCCCGAGTGAGGAAGAAAACACCATGAAGCATAACCGCGATGTCGCTCATGTTTTGGAATTTTGGCTCCTTCTGAAGGGCAGGTCCTGGGCCTGCAGGAGCAAGTGGTCTAGCGTCTCGCATGGCCAGGGGCCAGCGTCTACGGGGCTGGGGGCTCTGAGCCCTCCACAGGCTGCATGAGATCCTGGGGCGGGCCAATGCCTGAGTGGCCTTGCCAAGGAGACCAGACTGGGACTGGGCACCAGCTCCCCCTGGACGTGAGGAGGGGCCCAGGGACTCTGCCGTCTGACTCCAGCTTCCGTTTGCCGGGAAACAGCATTTGCTGCTGGTTCTGACGTGGGTCCCTGCAGGAGGTTGGCTGTGGGAGCTGAGATTTAACACCTTGCGGCTGGGAAGCTACCAGTCCCAAAGGGCGGAGGCTGTGCAGGAAGATTTCTTTTTTTGTCCCTCACACCCAACGCATCATTTCCGTAGCCGGGAAGCAGATGGGCAGACGGGGAGATGAGTGTGAGGTGTGCAGGAGGGAGGAACGTGCACTCCAGACGAGCAGGGGGAGTGGTGAAGAGTCAATGTGTCTTGGAGAGGGACGTGTGGAAAAATCCTGCTATTTCAAAATGCAGTGGGAGAGGGCTGGGTCAGGAGGCCCCGAAGACAGTGTAAGGTACCAGCCAAGACCCAGCCCTGGTACTTGACAGACTCAAGTTCAAGTCCCTGCTCTGCCACCAGCTAGCATTTACTGATGTTTCTGCTGAGGACTTTCTGTGCGTAATCTGATTCAAGTCTCACAAAACCTTATGAAGTAGGTGCCAGTTTTATTCCCATTTGACTCAGGTTTCCTGAGGTTCTGAGAGATGAAGTAACTTGCCCACATAGCCAGTGAGGATAAAACTGTCTGAAGCCAAGGGCAGGAGGATGCTGAAGTCTCAATTCTTCACAGTGATTTAGCATCTTCTGATGTCCTGGCCATCTGGCCTCAGGGCAGTCTCCTCACTTCCATCCTTAGTGTTCCGCATCTGGGAAATGGGGAGATGAATGCTGCTCCCCTCTGTTTCTCATGGGAATTAAATGAGAGAGTGGTTATTAATCTTTTAGCTAGTGCCTGGCCTATCATATCATTTATTCATTCGACACCTATTCACGGAGCACCTGTTATGTGCCAGGTACCGTTCTATGTGTCAAACTAGAAAGGTACCAGCTCTACCAAAATGAGTAAACAAATACACTAGATAATTTCAAACAGTGAGATGTGTTATGAAGAAAAGCTGTAGTCATGACAGTGACCGTAGCAGGGTGTAGTTCCAGTGTAGCTGGGGGCTCAAGGAAGGCCTCTTTGAAGAAGTGGCAGTTGGGGTTAATTCCCAGAGGAAGGAGATGTGGAGGAAGACACACCTTCGAGGTTAAGGGGACAGCGAGGGCAAGGCCCAGAGCTGGGAACAGAAAGGAGACCTATGTGGCCGGAGCAGCATGGGCAGGCGGGCGAGTGGCAGCGGAGGCCAGTGAGAGGGTGAGGCTGGGCCGTCAGTGAGGGGGGCCGTGAAGGCATAAGGAGGAGTCTGCATAGTGGACGGCCTTTGGAGGGCAGGCCTAGACACGAGCCCCAAGTGGAAAGCGGTAGATGATGCTTCCCACTGGGGGAGCAGGGCAGCCGCAATAAAAATCCCAATAAAGAAATGATGTGTGCCACCTAGCAGTAGTTTTCACAAAAGTAACAAGCCTCAGACCTCACAGTTTGTCAAAGGTAGAGTTTGGGCTCTTTTCCTAACGTCATGGGAATATTACTGCCCTAATCTTGCCATGGAGCAGTGCCTACTGGTATTAATATTTTTATTTTTAGAAATAAGAATTTATACTTTGGGGGTACTTATTGAATATAATTGCATATCCACAGTTCATGATTTCTGAATAGAACTGGATTTATGTATAGAACAGGGATAGATAAACTTTTTCTGTAAAGGGGTAGATAGTAAATATTTTCATTTTTGTGGGTCATATGGTCTCTTGTTGCAGCTACTTAACTCTGCTGTTATTAGCTTGAAAGCAAACATAGACAAAGCATAAAAGAATGGGCATGATTCTGTTCCAATAAAACTTTATTTACAAAAAAAAGGCAGTGGGCCGCTTTTGGCCCATGGATCATAGGTGGCCAACTCTTGTAGAAAATATCATTTATTTACATGACCCAGATAATATTTTTCTGTAAAACCAATTCAAAACATTTCCTCCAAACTCTTTTGTAAAACTGTGCTTTAATATAAATTATATCATGTTAAATATGATATTATTGAATGATGACTCAGTCCAGTGGTTTTCAAATCTTAGGGATTCCTTGTATTACCTACAGGGACCAGGGTGATAATGAGGGTGGAGGGCTTTGGGTCGTTCTGCTTCTGCTTTAACCAAGAGCCCCTCTTGGGCCCCTGTTTTAATTGGCGGTCTTCATAAGAGTTTGCTTGAGAAAAAAGGGTTGGAAGCTAGAAAAAATGAAACCCACTAATCCAGTCCAACTAGTTGGACATTGTATCCACCCTCCAGTGTCATGCATTAGAGAGACATTTATTACATAATTGCTCATAGAACAAATAGATTTTCTAACCAGATGGAGGTGAGTCAGCAGAGTCACTTTGGGGCTATATTTGTGGGGTGGAGAATATGCAGGGAACACAGACCAAAGGGTCTTATGTAGGTGCAGACTCTGGACAAAAGCCACAATGTCCTATGAAGAGCTGTGGAGAAGGTCTGCTTTCTGAGCCTTTTGAGGTAGGGACAGCAGGCTGGCATATGGCAGCCCAGAGAAGATGATGGGAGAGTGGCTTGTGTACAGTCAGGTGCGGTTAGGTTGGAATCTCTACTCTGGCCCTCAGTAGCTACGCTAGTTATTTCTTTAACTCTCCGGTTATCTATTTTCCCAGCTGGAAACTGGAATAATTACCACTTCCCATCTCGATCTGCTGCGTGGACTGAATGAATCATCCTACGCACTTGACTGGCTCATTGCTAGGTGCTTCAGAAATAGTAATTTCCTTCTCAGGGTATGGGATGAGCGCAAAGGCTCTGGGGCCATCTACCATCTCTTTCCTATTGACTCAAAAGTCCCTGCCCCGATCTTCTCTTCTCAGAATGTGGCCAGGTTCTGCGAGCCTCGAAGGGTCAGATTTTTTTGGAGAGCTACCCCCTAAATGCTCACTGCGAATGGACCATTCACGCCAAGCCTGGGTTTATCATCCAGCTAAGGTAAGGGGCTTGGGTCAGAGTCAGGGATGCTGGGGTCATAAGGAAACTCAATAAAGGGATCTAGGGTCCTGGATCCTAGTGACCCAGGGGGCTAACCATCAGCACCTTATCCTTAAAAGCAGGAAACGTGTATCAGAACCTTTTTCTTTACCTCTTATTGATTCAGTGGGATAAGGCCTGGTCAAAACTTTGGCCAATTAGCTCTGGCCAGGTAGATCAGTTGGTTAGAGTGTTACCAAGGTTGTAGGTTCAATTCCAGGTCAGGGCACATACAAGAAGCAACCGATGAATGCATAAATGGGTGGAACAACAAATCAGTGCTTCTCTTTCTCTCAATCTCTCTCTCTCTCAAATCAATAAATAAAAATTAAAATTAAAGAAACTATGGCCAATTAAATGCTTGTCATTCACTGCCCTATACCCTATACCAGTGGGGCTCCATTGATTTTGACCCAAAGATAACACAACAAAGCAAGATACTGAGAGTAATGTATTCATGGCCAAATCTTTACCGAGTCTTCCTGTTCACTCAGTACTGGGCTGGCTTCCATGGGAGGCAAATGAAGAACTGAAAGGCACAAGTCTAGCCTTCAGGGGATTTACACTCTAGAACAAGGTTCCTACTTGTCACAGATCCTTTCACTGATGTTCTCAGAAAACCACCACCACTCCTGTAACACATTAACCAGTTCTCTCACTTGTATGGAAGACAAATTGTTTCTTCTATGGGGCTTTGAGGTCCACACAAATGTTCAATTTATGCCCTAGTCCCAAGTAGAGACCTGGTTTTATTGTAACTATAGATAAGTAGCGCAGGAAAGTCCTGTCTGGTGAGTACTGTTCACTGCTGCGTCTTAGTGCCTGGAACAGTTCTTAGTGCCTGGAACAGTACATGGGACACACCATAGGTGCTTGATGGATAGTTGCTGCATGAATAAATGTTGAAAGAAGTGCTCTCTGCCTCCTGTGTCACCTCTCCTATTCCTTTGTAGACAAGTGGAGTGGCCCATTTACCCTCTGGGTTTCTAGGGACATTGTCCACTTAGCTCCTCCCTTTTCTAACCAGTGATGAGGTTGCAGTGATGGAAATCTCTAATCTTCTAGGGCACAGGCTTTCCATAAGTATTTTCTAGATGGATCAATGCACCCAGAGGTTGCCCCTTGCCAGCTGGCTCCTCAGATGGCTCTCTGGCTTCTGGGAGGGGCAACACTGCATCCTGCATTGTAAGGATCCAGCAAAACAAGTCCCTTTCTTATCTCTTCCCATCAAAATTGGCCCTTGGTAGCTGGTGTCTTCACTCCCTGAAGACCTGGGGTTGGGAGTGGGGCTCATTAATTGGACTTTCTGAAGGAAGGTCAGCTCAAGTTGCAAGTGAGGGGCCACACTGTTCTGCTTAATGGGCTCCAGGCAGGGTCCACCAGGGATGGTAAGAGCAGGTATTAAATGCCACGTGTTAGCATTTCAGCAACTCAGGGACCAAGCCCATGGGTCTCCTCAGGGGCCTCTGAAGAGCTTCTCCAAGATCCAGGATGCAAAATAAAATCCCCCAAAACAAAGTCCAAAATAGTGGAGAGATTGAGAAGCACATCACCTGCCTAGGAAAAGGTCCTAGGGAGCCTTGGAAATAGATAGATTTCTTTCCCTCTAGTCAAACCTGGGCTGCTGGCCAGGGAGAGTAATAGTGATGGAAACTCTCTGAAGCATATGCACAGTAATCAGCCCACATGCTGAGCAGTCAGCCCTGATGCCCCTGTCACCTGCCACAGCCAGGCCACCACAGAAATCTCTTTTCTTAGCTGTAAAATCACCTCAAGTCCATTTACATCTGTCTCTACTGCTACCATTTTACTTCAAACCACCATCCTTTCTCACCTGGATTCTCTCAAGGCCTCTTATTTCACTTCCCTGCTTCCACTCTTGCCAGCTCTGTAATCTCCTCTCCTCAGAGTGACTACAGCGATCCTTTAAAATCCTGTATCAGGTCATTATTCTGTTATTGAAACCTTCCAGTGCCTTCCTATCAAGCTTGGAGTAAAATCTGAACTCCTAACCATGCAGGGTCTAGCTCCTGCCCTCCTTGCTGACCTCAGTTCATACCACTGTCCCCTTTACTCACCACCTTGCAGCATCCGACCTTCTTTCAGGCCCTCAGACATGCCAAGTTCATTGCTGCCTCAGGGCCTTTGCACTTACAGATTCCTCTGCCTGGACTGCTCTTCCCTGTGACCTTCATTTGACTGGCTGAATTCCACCATCTAAGTGTGTGACCAAATACCATGTCTGCAGAGACATCTTCCTTGACCACGTTGTGTAAAAGGTTTACTCTCCCCAGTCACCCTTTATGTTCTCGCCTGGTTTATTCTCTTCCCAGCACTTAACATTCTCTGCAGTTACCACGTTTCCTGGTTTTCATGCTTGTTGTCTGTTCCCCGAGTCGGAACTCATCTCCATGAGGGCAGGCGCCGGGTCTAGCTGGGTCATTTTCAGCACCTAGAACAGCGTCTGACAGGGAGCGGGCTTGTCACAAATGTGCTGAATAAGTGAACAAACGAATGAATGTAAATACAAGTTGGCATATCTTATATTTTAGTTTCAGAAAAAGCCTTGATCTCTGTGGAGTGGTGGCTTTGTCCCCCCTCCTCCCCTTTGCAGACAAAGATATCAAAGCCCAGAGAAGGGACTGAAGCTCAAGGCCCACAGTGGGTTAGCAGTGGCATCCTGATGAGATGTCAATCAAAATGTAATTAAAGGGACTTACCCTTCCTTAGAAAGGTTTTGTGATAAATATTTTTGTCAGATAAACACTGATGATACTCAGTTATTGGGATTCTTTTTAGTAAGACCTTTAAGAGCTTTTAAAATATACCAATTGTCACTCTGTCCCAGCGTTCTCTAATCTTCTGGCACTTGAGGTTTTACCCAAGGTGCTAGGAATAGCTTTTCAAGTGGCAATTCTGAGCTTTTCCGTCTATTCTTACTTCTCCAGAAGGTGAAGGGGAAGGTACAGATGTACATGCTATAAACTTAAGTTGCAGGCATTCCCTTGGGCATCTCTTGAAAAATGCATTTTCCTCTCTTGTCCCTGCATGTGGCTGCCTCTTTTCTTGTTTCTTAGAAGTGGGAGCTTAGGGTCATTTCTGCTACTTCAATCTGATGTATCCCAGTATTTCCAAACTCGTGGCCCCTTTTAGGTAATCACAGATTGATCAGATCTCCCTCAGCTCTGAAATTCTGAGAGGGTGCTACTCTCTGTTCTTTGGGGCATGAATTATTGTGGCCAAGAACATAATTACCTTCCGATCTTTTCATCTAACAGAAGAGTGTGCAGAGTTTTTCCTTTATTTATTCTTGTAGAACAACATATAGTATTTCCATTCTCCAATTGTAAAATTCAACATAGTATCCATTCAGTCATCTACTCAGCAATATCTGCTTGGCATCTCTGGATGCCAGGCACTGTGTTGGGCACAGTGGAGTAAGACATGTTCCACTCTACCTTCAAGGAGGAGACAGGCATATGTGCACACGGGTGCACACACACACACACACACACACACTCACACAGTCAAGGAGATAAAAATGAGAAATGAACATTTGTATGCATGTCATAAAGAAAACAAGGGATCTCCTTTGGAAAGAGTTGTCAGGGAAGCCTCTTTGAGGAGGGAATATTTAAACGGAGGCCTGAGGATAGGAAGGACCCCGCCATGCAGACCGGGAGGAAAAGTGTCCCTGGAGGAAGAGCCAGCATGTACAAAGATTCCCTGAATGGCATATGGCACCCCTTCACCTGGGCATGCTCTGTGTGTGCACACACGCACACCGGGTCCATACACACACCCCTCCACTAAAAAATATTCACCTGACCTCAAACTCTCCAGGACCAGTTTCCGATCCAATCAGGCCAGTGGCACCAAATTTCCAGAGGCCTGTTCATCATTTGGCCTCAGACTTTCTCAGGGGTCTCAGGGCAACCCGGGGCCCGCTCTGTCCTGCCGTCCCCTTCTCCCCCCACAGGTTTGTCATGCTGAGCCTGGAGTTTGACTACATGTGCCAGTATGACTATGTTGAGGTCCGTGATGGGGACCACAGCGACAGCCAGATCATCAAGCGCTTCTGTGGCAACGAGCGGCCGGCTCCCATCAGAAGCACGCGCTCCTCGCTCCATGTGCTCTTCCATTCAGATGGCTCCAAGAACTTCGACGGCTTCCACGCCATTTTTGAGGAGATCACAGGTAAGGGCCATGGAGACAAAGGTAGCGTTTTGCGACTGTGCTCCACACGAGCACCCCCTTTCTGTGTACTGAGCCCCTCCCTGCTCAGCCCCGCTCAAGCCTAGCGTGCCGGGTTCTCAGGAGAGCCTGGACACTGAGAAGGAGGAGAGGAATGGCAAGGTATATTTCTGGAAGGTTCACCAGAGCCAGAACTGGGAACCACTATTTCCCTCGCGCAGATGCTGGAGCGCAGAGAGGCTGAGTAATTTGTCCAAGGTCCCGCAGCTATGGGGGTGGAACCAGAGATTTATACACAAGCAGTTTGGCTCTAGAGCTCACACTAGGGGGCCAGCCATGGTTAAGAGCATTGGCCTTGGATCTCTGGCAGATGAAGCCGAGTGACCTTGGGCAAGTTCTACTTCTCTGGGCCTCAGTTTCCTAATCAGTAACTGAGGGAACAACCATAGGTCCTGCTCCATTAAGGGGACTCTGGGAGTAGGAAGATGAAGAGCTGAGCGTGGTGTCTGGTCCTCAGCATGCACTCCAGCATGCCCTGCTCCCGGCGTGCTCTGAGCCTCCCTTTGCCGTCTGTAAAATAGGTGTTAAACATCTTAAACTACAGTGGTAAATGCCACTTACTTCATGAGTAAATCTAAGTCTGACTATGCCTCCTGCCCTGTCCTGTTACGAAGCAGGATTTGAGCAAGGGGAGCAAAGTGCTCCATCCTAAGTAGTCAGCCCAGCTCTCCTTATTCTGGGATTGGATTACATCAGGTTTTGCAAAATAAGCTCTGGCTTGAAGTTCTATTTTTTAAAATACTGAATTTAAAAAATTGCAATGGCTCTTTGATCATGAAAGCTTCCTATGGAGCGTACGATACAAGTCTCCGGAAAGGAGGTGGCTGGCAGTGGTGTCTGTCTTTCTTCAGCCCTGTTCTTCCAGCAGGACCAGTGTCCCACCCCCCACCCAGTGCATCTCCCAGGCATCTCTCCAGTGCCGCTCACAGAGCAAGCCCCTGACACAGGCTTGTTGAACTGGACCGGGTGACAGACTTCCACGTGGGGTAGATCAACGGAGGGCTGGGGAATTACAAGCAGACGAGCGCTTCCCAAAGTGCTCTTTATAGAAAATGGTCCCAGAGACACTGCAGAATGCAGGTCCTCAGGTCAGACACGCTCGTGAAAGGAGGGACTTTATGTGCACCCTTAGACATCTGCAGTGCACACTAGGGCATGGAACGTTCTAAGAGGTTCTGCAGATGGGAAATCTGCTTAATGTCATCTAACACGAGTACTGTTTCCCCACCACATTTGAGCCCAGATCTCTCACCATCTCAAGGGACTGCTGCTCGCAGAATGTGTCCTTGGGAATTCTGGAGTCCCTGTTCAACCTTGTTCAAGGTCATCTGCCCCTTCTTTCCCTCAGTACCCAGGAGGCTGGGATTCCTTGAAGAAGATGATTTAAAGCTACGTCAGGCTGCGCCTGTCCCCTAGGTCCCCCTGGGATCGTGAAAGGCGCTTGTGCTTTAGTCTTGGGGTGTGCCTGTTCATGTTGGGCTTGGGCTCTTCTGACTGTCGGTGTCTGGAGCCTACTTGTGAGGCCTTTGAGGACATCAGCTCTCATCAGCATCACGTGACAGTTAATGAGTACCTGTTCTCCGCAGTCTCAGCAGTGGCATGCATTCAGAAAAAGCAGTAAAAACATCCCAAGAAGACTTTTAATAGACAAGTGAAGGGCTCTGGCCAGGACCCTGGGCTTGAAGACACGGACACCACACCGTGGCACTGAAATTGCCTTTTCTCTTGCAGCATGCACCTCGTCCCCTTGTTTCCATGATGGCACTTGCCTCCTTGACCAAACCGGCTCTTACCGGTGCGCCTGCCTGGCGGGCTACACTGGGCTGCGCTGTGAAAATCGTGAGTAGCCTCGGGGGTGGGAGCTGACGCGTGTCGTGGGGCTGGCGTGAAGGGGGCTTTGGGAGCTTGCAGGGAGTGTCGTTTCCCGGTGCCTGGGATGGTCTGTCCGAGATGGCACGTGATGCGGACAGAATCCCAGCCTCGGTGCTAATCGGCATGTAAGCTTCATCGCAGCGTGGGCCTGGCTTGAGAGCAGGGCGCTGTGCTGCGGCTCCCCACTGCGGCCAGTGCCTGGCTGGGGGCCGGCCTGGGCAAGCAGGAGGACGCGCCTCACTTTCTCTGCGTGTGGGCCAAGTGGGCCCAGCAGCCTTCAGGCTGCCAAAGAGATGGCAGGTGCAGGCCGTGGAGGTGACACTACAGAGCCTTGCGGAGGGGAGGGACCCACCATAGAGTGAAAAGGCACCTGAGGGCAGAGCACCAACAGTGTCTGCAACAGTCACTTCTAACTGGCATGCTCAGGTATTCAGGGGTCAGCCTATAAGGGACCTGGTCTGCCAGCATTCTATAAAGCTCATACATTGTCCCATCACCATTTATCCCCCCCCACCCTCCTCCGCCTCCCTCCACTCCCCTCCCCCCACAGTCACCACACTGTTGTCCCCGTCCATGAGTTCTTCCTCTTTTTTGTTTGTTGCTCAATCCCTCTCTGTCCCCTGCCCCCCCCCCCGGCCCTCAGCCCGCCCCCACCAGAGCTGTCAGCCTGCTCTCTCTCCGAGCCTGTCTCTATTTTGCTTGTTGGTTCAGTTTGTTCATGAGATTCCAGATACGAGTGGAATCATAGGGGACTTGTCTTTCTCTGACTGGCTTATTTCACTTAGCATCATGTTCTCCAGGTCTGTCCCTGCTGTCACGAAGGGTAAAACTTTCTAGAGAGTTCATAGATTTTATAATTGAGCTCCGGAATTTTCCTTGCAAGCAGGGCAGGCGGGAGCCGTGGTGTCAGCAGCGTGGCCTTGAGCCTGCTGTGTGCTGCGCTGAAAGCAGCCCTGGCTTTGGTCTGGCCCAGCGGACCCGAGTGTGGCCGTGCCAGACGCTTAGAGAACGACGTTCCCCTTCGTGGTTCCTCGTTCGGGCCTGCAGTGTTGCATGCAAGGCAGAGAAGAGAAAGGCTGCTTTCTCTTTGTTTCAAGAACTTGTTTATAGAGTGACTCTGGAGTCTTGATAGTGGCAAATCCTGAGATTCAGGGCGGGGAACCAAAAAAGAGGAAGCTCAATTTCCTGATCAAGTACCTGCACAGTATCGATTAACAAAATGTAAAGTTGGATAAAAAAGTAAAATATCACCAAATAAGCTAAAATGTCTTTAAGAGCTGGGTCTCTAATCAGGGAGGAAAAAGAAATTGGTCCAAAAGCTGTGAGTAAAATATTCATGAATAGTTTATGAGCCAGAAATGGACTTCTCAGCATTGTTATTCTTTCCAGAAAAACAAAACAGAACAAACATGATGAAAAGGAATATGAAATATGTCACTATGAACTGATTAATAACTTGATTCACAAACTGTCTCAACTCAAAACACCAGCATAGATGTAAAGAGAATCCTTTCTGGCCACTTTTCAAAATGTTCAAGACCCGGAATTCCGTTGGTCCCCTGTCGCTGTAACAAGGTGAAAATATTTGTGGCAGATAGCTGACATGTCACTTGCTGGATCAACGTGGGGAATCTTATTTTCTACAAGATTTGGTTGTGTGTGTTTTTCCTTCTAGAAAAGTCAGCATGAGTTCCAACTAACTCAATGAGGGAAACATCACACAAATTGTCTGTGGCAGTTTACCTTGTAATTCTTGAACAAACCTTAACCATTTTTCCCCAGGGCAGCCTATCATCTAGAAAAATAAAGAAGGGAAAAAAAAACTTTATTGTTTTTCTCATCAGTATATCAATGAACTGAAAAATATCTCCCTGGAGGAAACACTTTCAAGATTAACAAGAAATCCAAGCATTCTGCAATTCTCCAAACCCTGAAATGTTTTGTTTTTTTTTTGAAACTAGCTTTAAAAGAACCAAAGCAAATATTAGTGACAATTTCATCTTTTATTTACATGGTGCCAAATCTGATCAGGGGAGTCCACTTCATAGCTACTGCTTTCGTGCTCTGTACTCCTAATGTCTCAGTGGAAAGGCAGATGCTCCTCTGAGCAGGTGAAGGGCTTGAAGCAGAGGGTGGAAGACACTATTCTTCATCCAACTCAAAACGAGCTAGAATCTCACATTTCTCACATTGTTCGTAATCTCTCAGACGCGATTCTCACCACAGGGCTTGGCGAGACCTCGTGTGAGCAATTGACGTGTCTGGTTATACATCGTGTCTTGTTAACGAGTCCTTTCAAAGGACTTGCCTTCCCAGGTAAGGCCCACCCGTCACTCTTTCCCGAAGAGAATCCTGATTGCATGTGTATGTCTGTGAGTGGGGGTGGAATAGAAATAGATTTTCTACTTAATGATAGAAGAAGTGTATACTTGTAATCAAACAGTAGAGAGATGTATAAAATAAAAGGAGAACATTACTCTTCCTGACCCATCCTGGCTCCCAGCAGTTAACAATGTAGTGAGTATCCTTCCAGACCTTTTTTCTGGTGTGCAAACCTAAGTTGTCTATATATCACTATGTTAAACCATTGGTTCTCAACTGGGGGAAATGTTATCCCCCCACTCCCACCCCCAGGGGACCTTTGGCAACGTCCGGAAACATTGTTGGTTATCATTGCAGGGGAGGGTGCTACTCCCATCATCTCAAGGGGAGACGCCAGGGGTGCTGCGAGATATCCCACAATGCACAGGGCGGCCCCCACAACAGAGTTATCTGGCCCAAATGTCAGTCATGCCGAGGTCGAGAACCCTTGTTTTAAACAGAAGTGGATTAAAGCATAATACAGTTTTCAGCTTGTTTTCAGTGCCTGTATCATGGATGCTTTTTCCAGGTTAGTCCACGCTGGTCCACCTCATTTGAAATAATAGCTGCATATTCCACGGTGTGAACGTAGATACAATCACATATTCCTCCAGTTCCTTAAGATGGACTGGTTATCATGCTTGATTTTTTACTATTGTGAAGAGAGCTGCAATGACTACCTAACGTATCTTTCTTGGTTTACATGTAGAGGTATTTTTGTAAGATAAATTCGTAGCTGCTGAACTGTTAGTTCAAAGGGTATGGATATTGAAACTTTTGAGAGCTGTTCCCAAAAGTACCACTGAGAAGTTTTACCAATTTTCAAAATAAGCTGTTATAAACAGCAGTCCTTGAAATAAGAATTGGAAGTTGCATTTCAGAAACTAGGGTCAGGCTGGAAGTGGATTGGTTTTCAAAGGAATTCCATGGGTCTGAGGGGAGATTCCTTGCTGGGACTTTCCGTGCACCAGGGGGTCCTGGTTCGGCTCCCAATCAGGGCACATGCCGGAGCTGTGGGCTCGATCCCCAGTAGGGGGCGTGCGGGAGGCAGCCGATTGATGTTTCTCTCTCATCGATGTTTCTGTCTCTCTCTCCCTTTCCCTGCCTCTCTCTCAAAAAAATCAATAAAAACATATTTTTTAAAAAAGAATAAGAAACAATCAATGTTCAGTTGGTGAGAGGATGTGAGAGCTGCAATTACAGTATTTAAACTGCGATGCTCAGGCTCCCCCTTAATTGTTTCCCAAGAAAGAACAGCTTTTCCCTGCTCCCAGGTGACCTTCTCTGAGAGAAAAAAAAAAAAGAGGGGGAGAGTGGCCCCCCTTTCAGCTTTGGGGCCAAGCCAGCCTCCTTCCAGCACCCACAGTGACCCCAACCTCCTTGGGCCACCATGTAAGAAACTGGGGCCCCCGTTTTCCTCTGAAGTTTCCTGTTTCTTTGTATGGAACACAAGGACAAAAATAAGTTCTTGAGTAAATGGTCGGAATCCTGTTTTGAAAAAGTGGAGAGCGGGGATTCATTGCCCTGCTCCAATTTCCATGTTGCCTTTGTTGGTCTGGCCCAGTTGACGGGGCCGGGGTTTCCCCTGCATCCCAATGAGGTGGGATGAAGCAAGCCGGCTCTCGGGCACAATGCTCACCCTGCAGGCTCTGCGCCCTGGAACACAGCAAGTCAGCTTCCACTAATTAAAGAAAATGGGGAATCTGGATGCGCTTGGGTTTTGGAGCATCGGAAGGTTTCCCACTAGCCTGTCCCAAGGGCTGGAAGAAAAGAGCCCAGGATGAGAGGCACACTTTATCCTTCAGCTTCAAAGGGGCAACCAGTGCTTCTCATCAGAATAAGTGGTTAGGAGCTTTAGGGTTTTCACAAACATTAACCTTGATGCAGTGAGAATGTGCTGGGACCCCCAGTAAATGGCAGTCGCCTTTCCCATCACAGATAAATAATATGCTGGGGGTCTTGGTGGGCTTCATGCAAATTGTTCTCGAATCTCTCAGCTGAGGCATTGTAGAAGTAGAATTGTTTACTGGCTTTTTAGTTCTAGAGGCCTATCTTATCCTTAATATATGGAGGAGAGGTGCACCTTTGCCTATAGCGAGATGGTGCACTCCAGGGGCACGAGCTTGGACCTCTGGTAAGAAAGGCCTTGGTTTGACTGATCCTGTGATTTACCAGCCAGGTGACCTTGAACAAGTCATTTAACTCCCAAGAGCCTCAGTTTCCCCATTTATAACATTCAGAAAAATAATATTAAACACTTCTCAGAATGTTCATGGAGGTGGAATGGCATGATCCATGTAGGGCACTGAGCTGGGTAATAGGAGCCACTATTCTTATCACTACCTGGGTACCCAGTTATGACTGTTGAAAAGTTTGGCAGAAAGCAGGGGATTCTCTAGCTAAGGGGTTAGGGCAACAGCACTAGTTTCTACAAACTAGATGATTATGACAGGCTTTCCTCAGGGTTCTTTCCAGAGTTTAAGAAAATCTTCCACAACTTTCTAAGTTTCCTCTGTGAACTGCCCTCCCCAAATCTTTGTGAATCACAATATTGCTACCACTCTACCTGCATGCAGGTCAGAAAGATCTGGTTTTAAAAGGGCAAGTAGATACCACCAATGTCATTGTCCTAAAGGGATCCTGGATCCCAGGAGGGGACACCCACATTGGACATGATGGATGGGGAGCCTTCATAGCCAGGAGAGCCCAGCAAGGGGCCTGTTAGGAATGATCGATGGAGTAATGGTGGGAGGAACTGGAAGTTCCAGAGCACGTTGCCCAAGCCTCATGTTATCTGGTCACCTCCCTTTTTTTCTCGTGGGATTTTTCAGTAGTCCCTCATTTAACATGTAGCGGGTGGATGTCAGTCCCCTGGTTGCCATAGAGGAGATGGGGACTCCAGAGCATCACTTATACATTACTTATACATAATTACTGACTAGCAAAGAGCACCCTTTATATGCATAACCCCCAAGGATCTTACCCTGAATGAGATGCAGCAATGCTTTGATTAAGAGGCCAGAGGCCCATGGAGCCCAGCAGAGTTAATGCTAAAATGCTGCTTGGTCTACGGAGACTCAGGTTCACCCAACAACGAATGATCCAAATTCGTTGGATCAAAAAAGAGAATGAACAATCTGTATTGAGGGGGCATGATGGGGACAGGGGTAATTCCCAGGGAATCCGTAGTTGTTACCCACAAGCAGTTGATAACTCAGAGCCCTCAGGGACTGGAGGAGCCCCGGGAAGGACATCAGCTAGCAGACAGCTAATTTCTTACACACTGCCTTCCACCTGGGCCTGCCATCTATTCTCCCTCCCTAACATGGAAATGAATCTCTGACATCCTTCTCGGCTTAGTTAGAGGGATGCCATCCCAGTTGGGTTTAGATCTGAACAGCAAAATTGTCACTGAGCACAGTAGAAGCTGCCCTTGTATGGGGATCGAGGTGTTGGTTTGTTTTTATAATTCAAGGGAAATTTTTCCTCATCATTTGGATCATTCGTTGTTGGGTGAACCTGAGTCTCCGTAGACCAAGCAGCATTTTAGCATTAACTCTGCTGGGCTCCATGGGCCTCTGGCCTCTTAACCAAAGCATTGCTGCATCTCATTCAGGGTAAGATCCTTGGGGGTTATGCATATAAAGGGTGCTCTTTGCTAGCCAGCAATTATTTTAGTTACAGCATCATTCCAGCAAATAACAAGAGGACAAGTGAGGCCATATACTCAGCTGCCCAGCCTGGCTGTCTCCAAGAGCTCAGGATGGAGCGCCCATCGGTGGGGAAAGGGCCGCCCCACATCCTGCCACTGGCCACGTGCTCCCACTTGCCTGCGCCTTGTCAAGGCCTCTTGGCTTTCGCTTTGGCCGATGAGGTCACCGAGGCAGGACTCAGTGCAGGAGGCAGATTTTGCGTTGGCTCTGGACTAAGAGGTAATCCATTATTACTGGAATGGGCTGCCTGTCCGCCAAGAAAACAGGGAAGAGGGTGCGTAGAGTAGAACATGAGAGCAAAGCAGAGTCAACTCCTGACGGAAACAAACATCTCTGCCACCATGGACCCCGAAAACCAACTCCAGCCCCTTGACAAAGGCTAGAGAGCCCCCACTTTTCCTTACAGGCTCCTGCCTTGTGGGGCATTTGCTCCCGCCCCTCACCCTGATGCAGAAGACAAAAGCTTCTTCTTTGTAGACACAAGGCATGCCTGTTGGTACCCAAGTGTTAGAAACAACAACGACCACTGACCACCGTAGTTATTATTCTCGCGTTCTCACTCCCGGCAGGCTCTGTGCTTTATGTGACACTGGTTAATCGTCACGGCATCCCCGTGGGCTAGGTGCTGTTACCCTCCCCGCTTTACATATTCATCCAGCCGAAGCCTTTGCTGTCTGTTAGGTACCAGAGGCCATAAGGCAGCGCTATGCAGTATATATTTTTCCTTCTCTTTGGCAGAACCATAAAACAATTCCAGTCTCAGCCTTTCTCAAGTGCAAGGGAGAATGTCACGTGCCAGCAACAGCTTCCTCTCGTAAGGCCTTCGGTGACAGTGATGAGTGCTAAGTGGGCAGTGAGAATTCCCGATCTCTTAGGGCTGAGATGTGCTTAGCGGCTCAGGGCCCCTCTGCAAGGCCATTCCCTTCATTCCCAGGGCTACCAGCAGAACTGCTCAGCTTGGGCCATTTTCATTGTGAGCACTGCTTATATTTTGAATGGTTGACTGTGGATACCACTGGGGGACATGTTCCCCGGGAGTTTAGTGTTATTCCCACCCCTACCACACCCCCAGAGCTGACTCAGAAACCTTCTGACATTTGGGGGTGCCCCAAGGAGACTGAGACCAAGCAGATCCACTAGGTAGAGGACAGCGAAGTTTCTACCAGTTACATTGGTTACCATGTCTGCCGAAAGATGTGCGAGGCTGATTCTGAACCAAAGTGAAATGACCAGGAGTTTCTGAAGCTTTTTCAAAGTTGACCTGTCTCTTAGGCACAGGCAACTTCAGCTGTTTTATTAACTAGGCCATCCAAACACCGGAAAAGTGGTATCCATGAGACACAGTGTACCAGGGGCCAAGGACAATACTGATTAAGATCAAATAGCTAATTGTAAACCTCAGCCTCCAAATTGCTGCCGGCTGAATAAATAGCAGTGTGTGCAATCCAAGCATAATTTCGCATGGATACTGTCTCTTTCACACCCGCTGGGGACTGGAAAACAGCAGGGGGCAGAATGCCATCGGCTGGAAAGCGATAAAAAAGGTTCTCAGTGGGGATTACATCACCAGTCGTTGCTATTATTCCTGGTTGGGGAAGACCCTGTGGGAGTAAAAGCGATTGGATTTGGTCCAGAGGCACCAAACTCACATGTAAGCTGAATAGGAAAAAATGAGGAGGAGAGGGGCCCATCCAGTGGGTTGTCTCTGGGTGTTCGTCTCGTGAAAAATCAGGTTTCCAGCACCAACAAGGCCCCAGTGAAAAAGTTAATACCTTTTCCAAACAGGACCGACAATCTGTCACTAATTGTTTCCTTGATTTTGGTGACGAGTGAGAGTGGGTGGGTACCAAGAGCATGCTAAGAATTGAGACTCACAGGCCTCCCAGCTCCCAACCAGCTAGATAATGGGATAATGAATTTTGTTGACTTTGGATCTGTTTTCTTTGCTGAAATTCTCAGATAATCTTATAGCTCTGATATGCAGCTCCTATTAAAGAGACATAATAGTACACTGACTTTGTTTCTGCCCCCCCCCCCCCCCCGTGACTCTCTGGCTACCATAAACATTTCATTAATATAAAATTTGAGAAAAGAAATGTATGTTTTTACGTGCAGTTTTGCAAATAACATCAAACCATTTCTGAAAGCAAGCAGATATAAATAATAGTAATTAAGAGAAAACAAAATAATTTAGGAGCAGGACAAAAATGAGCAAAGGAGAATACTAGATGGAGTGAGAGAGTTAAATTCAGCTTCAACGCTTGCATCCAATGACGTGATCAGCCTCATATGTCTCTGATTCTGAGTTTCCTGGCAGCAAAGGCAAAAGGAGAAATGCTTTAGGTGGGCTGGCTCTAATTGTGTATTGAAAGAACATGAACACAGGTTCATTTGGAAATGCAAATATTATCTGTTTTATTATAACTTCTATCCTCTCTTTGTCTAAAGATAGTTTGCTGGGAAAAGGTTTTCCACTTCTGTTTTGTAAATAACAGAAATGTAATCTTATTTTATACTAAATATTTCTAGAAACGATATCCTTTCACCTCCCCTTGGAGGGGGGGTGGTGGAAGGAAGCTCAGCTTTACTATGCTGACACCGTTACTGTGCTCGCTGGCCCACTGGCTTCCAACCCTGTGCTCCTGCAGCTCTGCCTAAGGTCTCTTCTCCCTCTCAGAGCCCACTGGCTCGCTGGCCCACTGGCTTCCAACCCTATGCTCCTGCAACTCTGCCTAAGGGCTCTTCTCCCTCTCAGAGCCCACTGGCTCCTATTTATGGGCAGGCTGGAGCTGCTGAAGAGGTCATGTTTGACCCATCAATTTTCATTAAAACATTGATTGATGGCTATTGATAGGTAATCACTCATATCCCTTGTTCCTTGGGAAGGATGACTCTGAGGCAGGTGCTACACTGTCTCCCAGAGTTTCCCAATGGCTTTGAGCCTCAGTTGCCTTCAGCGATAACTTTCTGGATAATGTGAACTTCCCCGTCTTACTTCCCCTACTCTTGGTCTTTCCTGGGATCGACACCTAAAAACTGCTTGCACTCAAATCACATCTCACAGCCTGCTTCTGGGGGATGCTTCAGGACACTTCCTGGAAGTATTTCTTTGAGGAGCTAATTTAATAGAGGGCTAGAGCTTAGGTCAGCTAGATTGCCATTTGGTTGTTTCTTTAAAATATTAGGTAAGCCTTCGATCAATGCGGAATAATATATATTTCAGGGTTGCATTGTCTGAAGGATGCTCAAAATATGATCATCTGTATTATTGATTTTAAAAAAAGATCCAGTATTAGACCTAAGAATGGTATATTGCTATTTCACACATGACCCTCCTCCCCCTGCTTCTGTGCGTAAGAGTCAGCCCAGGCCTTCGGGGGGTGGGGGTGGGGGGGGTGGGGGGTGGAAGTGAGTGGAGATTCCAGTGGAGATTCTGTGGAGGGAGCCTGTAAAGCTTCCCAAAGGACTTGGAATCTTCTGAAGGACTCAGTCAGACCTTGCCGTCTAGCATTTTTCAAACAGGTTAGACTGTCGCAGGGAAGCATCACCGGGCCTTTGCTAACTGTCCCATCTTTCATAGTCATGCCCTTGATCAATTGGTCACGCTGCGTTAACTTCAGCACATGCCCTGGTTAGGTGGTGGTCTCTGCGTCAACAGTCCTGTCTGGTACCACAGGGAGAACGCAATGTGAGAAAACGGGGAGCTTGAAATCGAACCAATCTCCAGTGGTTCTCCTTAGCAGGAGCATCTAATTTAGGCCTGATTCCATTTCACCGAGGCGCCCACCTGCGGATTGAGAGGTTTTCTTTCAGAAAACACAGCAGGCTAAGCGGTGTCAACCAGCTCTATTGATTGTACCTGATGAAATCTTTGTTGCAACTCAGACTGTGGTTAACTGCAGGGGCTGGCTGATATTTCCTGAGGCCCCCCCGTCTCCATTCAGATTCATTTGAGGCCACTATGATTACCTTTACTTTATTCCTTGGTTAGGGTCCTATGTTCTGGTGTGATTTTAGAAGCACATTTAAGGAAGGCACTAATCTCTTAGGGTAAATTGGTGCTAATGAAAAAAATACACACACACATCTGCTCCCCCAAAGACCTGGGGAGTAGGTAATGGTAAGGAAGAACCCAAACCATATTTTGATAAGTGCTTTAGTGAAGCTGGGGAGAACCTTGAGGTGCCTCAAGCCTTAGCATTTCTATTTCTGGATTTAAACTAAAAATTTCTGCGTTAAAGTTACAGAAAAACATCGGCCAATGCCTTATCCTGCTGGTCACAGAGGATGAACCCATTAAATATATGGTGCAAGAAAACCCAGTGAAATCAATAGGTCCCAGCACTTCACTCCCTTTCTCTGTAGAACCACATGCTGGACTTCCGAAAGGCAAGGTTCTCTGGTTTCTGGGGGCTTTTCCTAGATATTGTCTCCAAATTTAAACTTACAGCGTTGAGACTGTAGCAAGAAGAAAAGACAAATACTCATGGGAGTCTGGTGTATCATGTTAACGTTCTAGATTCATTCAGAAAAGGACATTTTGTGAACGAGGGTGTACTGGTGAACAGCGATATCATGGAAGAAGGGATCTGTTTTCTTGCCACTGCTGGGATCTGCCCCCTGAGTCTTGTGATCATTGGGGGGATAGGGAGGTGAGTCCACCCCCTGGGTTATGGATGAAGGATGTGGTCTTCCTTTTGTCACATTCAATATAATTGACCTGACTAGAGGGCACAGAAAAGGTGATATTAGTGTGCACTGAAGGGCCACTTTTCCTGACATACTCGCTGATGTCCCCGTCATCATGTCCGTATCTTATAGACGTTCTAGACCTGATCATCTCAGCTACCTTGTATCGAGTATGAATCGTAGTGTATTAATCAGATAGGAGAGCAAAAGGTACAACTTTACTTGCTTTAAATCAACTTAAATCCAATTCTAAGGCCCATAATTCAGAATCATAAGAAATTCCGTCTCGGTCATTGTCGGGGCCTCCTCTGTGTCCCAGGGTTGTACAAAAGTCCCTGGCTTTACTCGGACAGCACCAAATCATTAGGGAGACTCCCCTGATGGTGGATTCTAGGTCTGCTCCATGCAGCTTGGGGAAGCCCATTGTTTCAGAGCACCTGCTCCCTCAGGTGAAACAGCTCTGCTGGTGTGGGCTGGCCTGGAGCCGGAGAGTGCCTGTGGAGGCCGGGCCCTCTGATGAGATCCAGCCTCTAGTTGCCCTGCCAGTCACCCTCCCTAAGACCTCCCAGGGTGCCAGAAGGCATGCAGGACTCTGCCCAGGGCTGAGACAACCACCTTCCTGGGGTCTTGTCACCTCCCAGGAGTGCTGCCCTGGGAAGGCATGAGTTGCCCAATGCCCCAGGTTAAAGTTAGTTTCTCCCCAAAACAGATTCTGAGCCAAGCATTTGGGGCCAAATGACTTATTAAAGGAAATACTCCCAAGATCAACAAGTAGGGAACTGGGGAAGCAAGTCAGGAAACAAGAAACCAAATGAGAGTGATTTTGACTGAACTCCCAGCCTCAGCCTGATCCCATGGGGTGCTGGGGATTTAAGGGCACCTGGAGGAACACCTGTCAGTCCATGACTACAGACAGCCTTTGGGTGTGCGTGGGAGGGGGAGGGCGTAAATGGGGGCATTTTTCAGCTCTTCATATGAGCAAGATGAAGAGCTGAAGGTGGCAGGTGCCAGGTCTCTGCAACAAAGCTCACACATAGAAGCTGAGCTGGTAAAAGGTTACACAGGGACCTGGGTGGGGTACCCACAGTGCTCCTTAGGAGAGTTATCACATCGCCATGAAATGGTACCCCAGCACCCCACTGCATACGGTTGCCCTGGGGAAAACTGAAGACAGAGGTGGAGAAGAAGGTCTTTCTTTAAATGTTTATATATAATAATACCCCAGAAAAATGGACTCTCAAGGCCTGTTCTTGTTCAAGAATTAGCATGCAACTTAATGTGTTTGTGTCCCTGGGGCATGTCACAGAAGTAATGGGGCAGTGGGCTGTTTAGTATAAATCATGGACTATTTTTACTGAGCAAAGCAGGAGCATCTGCGTCTCTGGTCTGTTCCTTCAGACCAGAGACGCAGATGTTTCAAATTCTCATTTGACTTCGTGTGAAAACATCCATCCCTTTCAGGAGAAATGAAACACAAAGCCTTGAAAAATCAAATAGAAAAGAATCACGAATCTGATGGGGAGATACAAAGGTTTCTAAAAAGAGAACTTGTGGGCGGGGGAGAAGAGTTTGTTTTGAAATGTAACCCTGGGAAGATGCTCTGATAAGATGCTGATGGTCTCTGAACCCAACAGGAGAGCAAAGGATGGGTGGAGGAAGTCTTAGAATTCTCTTCAAAGCAACCTAGGAGAATGTGCAGCTTTGAAAATACAGCAAATAACTGAGAGGGAAAGAGAATAGTGCCCAGTAGATGTTTGATCCAGGAATATAATTTTAAGGCTTTGTCGTGCAGGATTAAAAGAGATGAATGTACACAGACCATGGTTGGTACCCAGGAGCCCTAATCAGCGCACTGGGCCCCGGTCTGGAAGGCTGTCATGGGGAGCCAATGCCCAAGAGGCGAGACAATAGAGTCAAATGTTGCCTATGACTCAAATAGGGCCAATAACGGAACTTTAGGTTTCTTTGTGGATTTTTCTTTAAGGTATATGAATTTGGGGAATTGATTTTTAAAGGCAGTTGGGAGCTTTGAAAGTAAAGACAAAAAAAGGGAAAGGGAGACTATGTGATATTTAAATTATTCCTCAAACCAGCCCAGACAGATAAGTGGCATTCTCCTGTTTTACAGATGGGAAACTCAGGGCTTGAAAACATTAAGTCATTTTCCTACACCCCAGTTCATTAAGTGGAAAATGAATACACTTCACTCTTTACCCCTTCCACCCACCAACAAATATTTATTGAGCACCTACCGTGTGCTTGTTCTGGACTCTGGGGAACCAGATGATTATTTGAACCTGTATTTAGCTGATCCTGGAGGCCATTCTTTTTTCACCAGTGTCTAGTGACAAAACTCATTTAAAGTTGAGTTCATGAAAATTTGGATTATACTATAAGAGATTCACATGGGAAGGAGAAAATATAAAAACAAGAGAAAGGTATGGAACACTTAATGCTTCTAGGTTTAAGGGCTTAGTGGAGAGAGCCCAATCCATTTTGCCTGATACTTAAAGAAAATAACAGAAACAACAACAAAACTAATAACCTTTTATGGTTTCATTTTCTCATTATAAAATTGAAAAGAAGTATAAAGAAACAAAAATTATTTTTCAAGTTATAAGCCAGAGAGAATGACTGTAGTTATATTAAAGTATGTTTTTCAGCCCCCTTTTCTCTCTTTGGCTGTTTAAATATTTTTTCTTTTGGTTTTAGTTTTTAGCAGTTACTTATTTATTATGTCTATGTGTGGTTTTCTTCATGCTTATCTGGCTCTGGACTTTGTAAATCTGTAGGTTGATGTCTTTCATCTGTTTTGGGCATTTTTCAGATATTATCTCTTTACATGTTGTTTTTGCTCCATTTTCTCTCTTCTCCCTCTGGGATACAATAACCCTTGTATACTGATCATAAAGTCTAGGTGAATTGTTCGTCTTGTCCGGGCCTGCCCAGCTCCCACACTGAGAAAGAAATGAACGTGATCATATGAGAGCCGTGATGGTGTTAAATTTCTTTACATTTAAAAAGCGGGAGATATGACTAATACATGCATTTTCTATTATGAGTTTTTCTTGGTAATTCTGTCCAGTGCCGTTGTTAGCAGGCTCCGTATCCCTGCCTTTTCCATTCAGTGAAACATGGACGGATTCGATTCTAAAATGGAATGCTTCAGACTTTTAATAGCTCTCCTTCTCTTTGATTCTCTCTAGTCATTGAAGAAAGAAACTGCTCAGACCCTGGGGGCCCAGTCAATGGGTACAAGAAAATAGCAGGTGGCCCTGGGCTCATCGATGGGCACCATGCAAAAATTGGCACTGTCGTCTCCTTCTTCTGCAACAGCTCCTATGTTCTTAGCGGCAATGAGAACAGAACCTGCCAGCAGAACGGAGAGTGGTCGGGGAAGCAGCCCATCTGCATAAAAGGTAACTTGCAAATATTCCTGAAGTCTATAGAAACAGAGGTGGGGCTGCTGGACTTGGGTAGCTCCCATACATGTTTTGGAGTCCCTGGGAGAATGCCTTTCTCTCTTACATTCTCACGGGAACCATATATTTATTAATCATAGGTTGAAACCATCCCTAAAAACACTTGCCTCCGCTTTGGATCGCCAAAGGACCTGCTCACCCTAGTCACAACATCTTGATGTGATTGAGAAAAGTGATGTAGTTATCAGAGCAGTTTAGGAAAGATAATAGCGCTGCAAACCTAAGGACAGAATTGAAGCAATCGATAGGCATTTTTTAAAATCCTCACCTGAGGATATTTTTCCATTGCTTTTCAGAGAGAGTGGAAGGGAGGGAGGGAGAGAGAGAGGGAGAAACACCAATGTGAGAGAGACACACCAGTTGGTTGCCTCTTGCACGTGCCCTGACCAGGGCTGGGGATTGAGCCTGAAACTGAGGTACGTGCCCTTGGCTGGAATCAAACTGGGGACCCTTCAGTTTGTGGGCCAACACTCTAACCACTGAGCCAAACCGGCTAGGGCTCTATATGCATTTTTATAGCTACATTTATCAGCTCTCTGTGTAATGTTACGTTAGTGCGGGAAATGAAACAACAAAATAGACACAACATTCCTGCCAGACTAGGTGGAGGGAGGTTGAGATGTTAAAATGTTTAAAAACATCTTTAGGAGACAGAAAACCCTCGAGCTTTCAAGGCAGAGCTGTAGGAACAGATGAGTGGTGCACGTTCAGGGAAGTGAATGATCCTATTGCCTGAGATAGGGACAGATGCATGAAGCGAGGAGGGCTGGAGCCAGGCTGGGAGGCTGGGGAGGACTTGCAGAGGCGAAGAGGAGCTGGGATGATAACCCAGTCAGAGGAAAAGGGAGAAGGGAAGAGGTGTGGGCAGAAGCGAAAGAACCACGTCAACTCAGAGTGAGGCAATCTGGGGATCTGGGAGGTAAATGAGAAAAGGTGGTTTGGGACCAGGAAAAAGTGGAATGTTGCGCAGAGAAGCTCGGCCCTGACCCCTTGGCAGTGGGGATGTGCACTTTCCTACTATTTGCTCCAGGTCAACAGCCCCTCTCTTTGAGGGGCTGTTTCCAGGGAAGAAAAGCGTGTCCTTGGCCTAGATTATCCAGATAATTGCCTCAGTCCTCTAGTTTCCCTTCTGGGTATTTGTCAACAAGCCTAATCATGGGAAAGGAATGAAAGAGAATGGTTTGTGAAAAGACTAAATCACTTTAGACTTTAGCCAGAAGCGACTTTCATCCCCACCCGCACAGACTCCGATTCTTAATTTCATTAAGCATGGAGGCGGTGTTGCATATGTCCTTGGAGATTTTTGTCAGCTCTTCTCTTACAAGTTAATACAACCAAAGTTCCCTAGGTTGCTAATTAGATGAATGTTGGCTGCTTGATTGAGAAAGTGAGATGGGTAGGATTTCTTTTTACTGGTGAGGAAGAAAAGACTTCAAAATTCAACAGGGCTTTGACTCGCCCTCAACTGATTGTTGGGAGCCTTCTTTGCAGAGAAGGGACATGGAGGAATCAGTTACCCAAGACTCACTGGTTGACCCTGCTGTCCGCTTTGAAACGAGAGCCTTGTGATTCCCCGTGTTGGGCCAGGCTTCAGAACCTTCGCTTTGACTTTTGTTCCATTTTGACCAACTTTGCTAATACTATTTATGCGAACAGATAACCCTAGTCTATTAGCCGCAGCTGTTCCAGATCACGCAGGTGGAGCAGCCCTTCCGACGCGTATACCTGGGCCCTTCGGAGGGGTGTCAGCTTAGAGGAAAGGCAGAGCGCCCTTCTGCCAAGGCAGCTCTTCTGTCTGAGCTGGGCTGACATGTCCCACCTCAGAGAGCCTGGGGGATGTGCAGGGCCAGGAAAAGGTGGTCAGGTGTGAATCTGAACTGAATGATGTGAGCAGTTAAAATGGAAAAGGGTTATCCAGCATCGTCTCTTTTTTCCTTAGCCTGCCGAGAACCGAAGATCTCAGACCTGGTGAGACGGAGAGTTCTTCCAATGCAGGTCCAGTCAAGGTGAGGCTGAAACACCCGAACTCTGCTTTAAAGGCGAAGGGAATGAAGGTTCCCTCCCACCCCTTTTCCCACTTGGGTTTGGCCAGACAGCCCGGGGTTTCTTAGGGACACACAGTGCTGACTGGCCATGAAAGAAAAGGGCTTGTTAGGTGGCGACTTGTTAGCCAGCTGCGTGTAGCCAAGAGGTAGCGTTGTTGGAAGATGTACAGATTTCACTGGATCGTGGGAAAGGAGGCGGCTTCTGGGAAGCAAGGCTTTAAGATGACCTTTCATGACCTGGATTTCAATACTTCACTCTTCCTGTAATTTCTGTGCATTTATTATGGCAGCTCCTAGGGAGATGGCACTCCTGCCAGGCGTAGCCAGCTGTGGCTCGGGAAGATGTTCTTGGTGGGAACCAACCAGGTGAGGCAGGCTGGTGGAGCCCAGGAACTAGAGATAAACGCCCAGCCCTGAGGAGGGCTGGCTGTGAGCTCTCAGTGTGCCCACCC
Organism: Miniopterus natalensis; assembly: GCF_054644295.1. Classification (NCBI taxonomy): domain Eukaryota; kingdom Metazoa; phylum Chordata; class Mammalia; order Chiroptera; family Miniopteridae; genus Miniopterus; species Miniopterus natalensis. The sequence goes on along the minus strand of NC_142091.1, from coordinate 61,314,430 downwards.
AGCCTTACTCCTGGAAAGACAGAGGGGGGCACCCGGTGAGGAGAGAGCAGACCCATTTCTACTTCTCCCTCCCTTATTTTATAGGAAATACTCTTCTCATCTCACCTCCCAGCATTCTCCCCTCACTCTCTGCGCTCCAGCCACACGGGCCACCTGGCTTTCCCTGCATCCCTCCAAGCACCGTCTGCTTCAGAACCTTGGCGCTTCTGTCTGGAACCTGCTTCCATGGAATTTCACCGAGGCTTAACGCCTCCTTTCCTTCAGTTCTCCGTTCAGATTTTACCTGGCAGAGAGACCTTCCCTGACTATCCTTTAAAAAATAACAACCCCTCTCCTTCACCCTGACCGCCCAGCTGACTTCTTTATCCCGCACTCTCTGGCCTTTACTATGTTTCACTTTTCACCTTAGCATCCATCTCTACCTGTTGTCTCACGTAGTTTTTTTGGTTTATTTCTTCCATTCCCATTCCCCCAATCCACCCAAAAATGTAAGTTACATGTTCAGGAGCATTTCATTTCCCCTTTTGAAAAGAAAGATCATCATAACATCAGTCTTGGGGCATTGTTGTAAATCTTAAATGCAACACTAACTTTGGGTGCTTTCTGTGTGCCCGTTGCTCTTCCAAGTGCTTTTATTTGTATTAACTCATTGAATCCTCACTACAGCCTCTGAGGTAGGCCTTATTATCATTTTATTACACATTTATTACAGATGGGTAAATTGAAGCTCAGAGAAATTAAGGACCTTGCCCCAGGTCACACTGGTAGGAGAAATGGCAAAGCCAGGATGCAGATCCAAGGTTTTCAGGGTCTGAAGTCTTCAGGGTCTGCTCCCTTATGCACTAAACTTTAGCTAGGCCTATGTAAAGGCCTTAGCAAATCACCTTAGTCTTATGAACACCGTCAGTAAGAGCTATTGTTTTTGGATAATGAATAATGAATGCTAGTGACTAAAATTAACCCCAACCCCAGCCGAGTGACCTGAAATGTTCGTACATTAGGATATTCATCCACCTCTCACCCTTCCTCCGTCTATTTCAGTCATTTCTGGCTTTCCCTTTACTGTGGCAGTGGAGTCCAGATTCCTCCCCTTTTTCTGATCTTTGTGATTCACCTGGGCTGCACTGTCAGTGGATAAGCCTGATATACCTGTCCTCGACAAGGAGACATCTTATAGAGGGGGCCCTGAGCTGTTAAAAAAGACCTCGGGCTTTGCATTTTTTTAAAGCAATTGTAATGGGAGGTTAGGTGCCAGGTGCCGCATGCAGATGGGAAAGCAAGCCTAAAACTTGGTTTTAAGGACTTTCTGGAAGACAGGCTGCTGGAGCGGGGATATGCCTCTCTCCAGCACCCAGGCTTACCCAGGAACCCCCAAGGACCATGTAGACCTTCCACAGATGGCCCAAGAGATGAGCTTGTTCACAAGTCCAGGAGCTCCCTGAACTGCAGACGTGGTTCTGAACACGAGCTGAAGATTTGTGGAACGAAATCCATGTGGATGGGATATCTGCTCTGAGCAAAGCCCTGTAGAGACACATGAAATAGATCACTTGAGATGATATGAAATTGGTGTGGTGGGGACAGCGGGTTGGACTCATGATGTCTAAGTGCTGCATTGGGTACCGTCCTAGCTTCCTGTGTGCCCTCTGGACTCCCACTTACCTTTCTGGGCTTCCTTCCTCCATTTAATAAGCAAAGATGAGAACATCGGTTCCTAAAGGAATTCCAGCTTTTCAGTTAACAGTCATTATGCACCAATATAAAATGAACACAAGCTGTATGATGTGTGTACACCTCCCCCAAGAACCCCAAAGTGGTCTCCATGGGCTTCAACTTCAGGCTCATTTAAAAAAACCTTTCGACATCTACATACAATGCTCCATATTTTTCCCAGTCAGTGTGCCCTGAGAGAAAGCTCTATTCTCTGAGGTGTACTAATTATATCTGCTAATTGCTAAATCAAGCTACTGTAGCAACACAGTTTAGTTCAAGTCAATTTCTAATATTGCCCCATTATGATAATGGTAGAGAAAAAAATACGCCTGGATTTCTCTCATTCAAATTAACTTCCTTTCCTGTTTAATTTCACAATTAATTTTGTGTGTGTGTGCATGTGCAGTGTTCCTTTGGATAGCAGCTCTTATGTCAGATGTTATCCTCTTTGGTTAAAATCCTCAGCACCTGGAGACATGCCAGAAATGGAAATTGAGAATAAAATGAAGGGTGAAGTGTGCATGATAATTTGCTCAGTGGTAGAGGGGAAGTGTGAGTGTGTGTGTGTGTGTGTGAGTGGGGGCAGGGGAGAGAGGAAGGAAGACAGATGATGGAAGAAAAAGGGGCGAGAGATAGGATCCATTGTTTTCTTCTTCTGTAACCAAATGTCTACATGGGGACTGACGTGGAACTAAAAGGCCGTGCTGACTGTCTCGCTTTGCCCTCCCTCTGGCCCGCGTGCCCCGATGCAGGGAGACCCCACTGCACCAGCTGTACTCCTCGGCCTTCAGCAAGCAGAAGCTGCAGGGCGCCCCGACCAAGAAGCCCGCGCTGCCCTTTGGAGAGCTGCCCGCTGGGTACCAGCATCTGCACACCCAGCTGCAGTATGAGTGCATCTCGCCCTTCTACCGCCGCCTGGGCAGCAGCCGCAGGACCTGCCTGAGAACCGGGAAGTGGAGTGGGCGCGCCCCGTCCTGCGTCCCGAGTGAGTCGAGGCCCGCCTTTGGGCGGGAGCAGCTTATATCCTGCACGGCTGCCTGTGAAAAGCCATTGAGCCCCTTTCTGGGAAAAGTTTCTTGCCCAAAGGAATGGTACTCTAATACTTTTCCTAGCTTCCACAGTTAGTAATTCCTAGTGATTCCACAGTTAGAGCTTCCTTCCTTTGGCTTAAACTTATTACCCAGGAGAAATTAACTCATTAAATCTTAGATAATTTTTTGAGGGGGGGGGCCTACTTTCGCGTGGATAATTCTATTATATTTACTTGGAGAAAAGGGAGAGAGCAGTGGGGAAGGGGCTAAAGGTGCCCGGTAGCTTCTAGTTATGTCATCTTGGTTACCCTGTCTAAGCCCCATTTTTCATCCTTATTATCTAATGGTATTAATTAGGTTATTGTTATTCATTAGATATAGTAATTCATTAATTACTCATAAGGTTGTAATGATGATTACTGAGATAATATGTAGAAGTGTTTGGAATAGGGTCTTGCCCATACTAAGCTACCTTCCCCATCCTCTTTGTCAGAGGAAAACAGTGTGGCTTAGTTCATGGTGGTCCCTTTATAATGACAGGCATAGTATTTTGAGTCTAACTGGTTTTACACATCATCTCATTCTATGAGATGATTGCTATTACTATACCCATTTCGCAGACAAGAAGACTGGGGCTGTCAGAAATTAGGTGACTTGCCCAGTAAATGCCTGGGATTGGAAGTTTCCAATCTTAACCCTAGACTTTATAGCCAACCATGTCAAGGTGATTGAGTAATATTTAAAAAAGCAAAAAGAAAAACACGTTGGATGCTTAGTGGTCTTGACACCAATGGGTTTGTGCTCTCTTGGTTGTGTGACACATTCCCCTTTTGATGGGAAGGTCTGAGTTGACCTTACTGAGCCAGTGCTTTCTCCATAGTCTGTGGAAAAGCTGAGAACGTCACTGCTCCAAAGACCCAGGGGCTGCGCTGGCCATGGCAGGCGGCCATCTACAGGAGGGTCAGTGGGGTGCATGGTGGCAGCCTGCACAAGGACGAATGGTTCCTGGTCTGCAGCGGAGCCCTGGTGAATGAGCGGACTGTGGTGGTGGCTGCCCACTGCGTGACTGACCTGGGGAAGGTCACCATGGTCAAGACGGCAGACCTCAAAGTCGTCCTGGGGAAATTCTACCGGGATGACGACCGGGATGAGAAGACCATCCAGAGCTTGCGGGTGAGAGGGGGTTGCAACCTGAACACTGGGTCTCTGGCTCAGCAAACTCCCAGCATAGGAGAGCAGTGACGGTGTCAGCCCTGTCACCTTACTTAGCACCTTAGCACCTTAGCACCCAGCACAGAACCTGGCATGGAGCAGGTACCCAGTATTTCATATTGACAACTACTAGAAAGGGGGCACCTAGAAAAACTAAAGAATATTTTCCCTTTCAATTGTTTTAAAAAACAAGATAGTAACAAATATCTATCATTGTGGTCATCAAAAGTTAACCACTTATTATGGTGTTTAGGGCACTGTAATAGGTAGGCTTTGAGAACATAGAGAGGTTTTATCCAAGATACTCCTAATCAATTTAAAATATTCTTCTCTGTTTTCCTCCCTGCCTCCTTCTCTCCTACTCTTCTATCTACCTACCCACCTATCCACCTATCCATCCGTCCATCCATCCATCCATCCGACCATCTACTCATCTGTCCATTTGTTCATCCATTCATTTATCCGTTAATCCATCCATCCTTCTATCCATCCTTTAATCTGTCCATCCATTAATCCACCCATTCATCCATCTGTCCATCTACCCACCGACCCACCCACCCACCTGTTGTTGAGCTCCTATAGTATATGCCATTCACAGGGGATAGATACAGAACTGAATAAGGCATGGCTTTTGCCCTGAAGAGTCCACAGGCTAGCGGTGAGAGACAGACTAGTGTATCATGATTAGTTCAATTCAAAGACGCCCAAAATGTAGGTGAAATAATAGAGCATATACATAAAATGTTACAAGGTATCACAGATGTAAGTTCCTAGAGGCCCCCACCAAAGACAATGATCAGCAAGGAATGGGACAATCAAGAAAGACTTGTGGAAAAGGCCCGTGGAACATCCTATCTTCCTAGGTTGAAGGTAAATGAAATGTTTACAATGGACCAGGGATTGCAAACTGGTAGCCTGCAGGGGTTTGTGTTTTGATAGGGCTAACATATTTTTAAATCAGTTATTTGCCAACATTTAAAAATCAGGTCTCAGATTAAGATCCACAAGCTATTCCCTGGCAAAGTTAGAATGCTGGCCTCGTTACTACGTGGCCGTGGTGAGCTGGAGCGAGGTGGCAGTTGCCCACTTTAGACGGAGCGTACCTCTCATTCTCTGCAGCCTCACCTGTCCACCCCTCTTATTTAACACCCTCTGCCAGGCCCCAGGCGGCATTTCAGTTTGCAACCCTGGAAATCCGGCAATTGCTTTCTGTGATCCCTTGAGCAAAATACCTCCAAATCCAGCTGTCTCTTAGACATCTTCTCCCAATCATCAGCCCTGGGCTTGCCTGCTCTTGTCCACCGTGGAGTGGGCTGTTCACCATTGCTGTCCGTTCCTTGCATGTGTAGATTTCTGCAATCATTCTGCACCCCAACTACGACCCCATCCTGCTGGACGCTGACATCGCCATCCTGAAGCTCCTGGACAAGGCCCGCATGAGCACCCGCGTCCAGCCCATCTGCCTCGCGGCCACGCGGGACCTCAGCTCCGCCTTCCAGGAGTCCCGCATCACCGTGGCCGGCTGGAACGTCCTGGCAGACGCGAGGAGCCCCGGCTTCAAGAAGGACATGCTGCGCTCAGGGGTGTTCAGGGTGCTGGACTCGCTGATGTGTGAGGAGCAGCATGAAGAACACGGCATCCCAGTGAGTGTCACGGACAACATGTTCTGTGCCAGCGGGGACCCTGCCAGCCCCTCCGACATCTGCACGGCAGAGACGGGGGGCATCGCGGCTGTGTCCTTCCCGGGACAGGCGTCCCCTGAGCCCCGCTGGCATCTGGTAGGGCTGGTTAGCTGGAGCTATGACAAAACATGCAGCCACAGCCTCTCCACGGCCTTCACCAAGGTGCTACCTTTTAAGGACTGGATCGAGAGAAACATGAAATGAGCCTCGGCCCGCTGCGGAGCTCGTCTGCACGTCCGTCGGTGCGTGCGTGTGTTGCGTGAGGCAGTGTGGACCTGAGGTGTGATTCTGCCCTTGAATTTGGCTGAGCCTGGGAGTCTGATTTCAAGGAGAGAACTAGTGGAGGGTGAGCAGAGCTCACTTTCTGGTAGGCCCCTGCCTCCCTGACTGCTCAGACTTTTTAGAAGACACCTACTTGCAAGAACTGAGTTTCTTCTAAAAAGACTAGTTGAACAGCAAAGTAAACGTCCCCATTAGACCAACCTGGGGGCCTTCCCCACTTGCCCTTCAACGGTGCAAATGTCAGGGTCAGCTCTGGTTGAGAGAGGGTTGACCAGGAGGCCTGGGCTTCATGGGGTCCCTTCCAAGGCTCCAGCCAGACCAAGTTCCAAAGACCTGCCTATGGGACAGCCCAGGAAAGCGGAGCCTGGGTGTGATGTTGATGTTGACTTGTATGTGGTCCTGTTCCTTCCTGAACCCCTGTACACATTTTAATAAAACACAGGTTGGCTTCTGACCTACAGAACAAAGGTGCTATGGCTCTCATTCCTGCACGCTGCTTCTCTGAGGTGCATGTGTTAGGGCCAGTGGCTGGGTGACAGCCCTTTAAAATAGATCCTAAAGGTATTATTCCCAAAAATGCACATGGCAAAGCTGATGCCATCTTTTCAGTCCTAGCCCTTGGAGTTCGCCGGGTCATGGGCTGGGGGAGGAGGGGCATGGGTGCCACCAGACAAGGCACAAACGGAAAATACGAGGAGTTAGATGATTTCTAGTGTTTCCTTAGTTTTTTTTTTCTAGGTCTAACACAGAACCCTGCTTTGAACCTCCATAAATCTTTATGACATAGTTTTATAGCATCTGAATTGGAATCACCTCTTTATTCTCCTAAATGGAGATATGCTAAGAGACTGTAGCTTCGCTGTTTTCTATAACTCCTGTGATTTTCCTTTCAAGTCCTGCCTCCCCACCCCTGCTCCCACTGGATAATGGACATAAAAAATGAACTCAAACCAGTCCAGTCCCTGAAGTGGCCTTTTCAGTAACATTCTCTTTTTGGGGGACGTACATCTTTATCTTTTCTGTCCTGCTCTCCTCACCAGTGTCTTCCTCTCCAAGACGGTTCCACGGAGGCTTATGTGAGGTTAAGCACTGGGATGAAGTTCTTGCTGGTTCCTGGATGTGTGATGAGTCTTCCCCATTACTGGGCATTTTGCTGACATGGACATTGGGTGCTGGGGTCTGTAACCACTGTAACTTGTGCTGTGTTCTCTCTGCTTCCCTGGGGCCCAGTGGTCCTCCCTGACTTGGCTTCTCCTCACTCTGGTTGGCACCAGTACTCTCGAGATGTGGGGGGAGACATCTCTTTGACCGTAGTTTGGGTCACTCAGCCTCATCGCCACAGTGATGACCTTCTCTGGCAGCTACCCAGCCAGACTCTCAATGACCTCCTCTTTCCCCTCAGGGGCCTCTGGGGACTTCTTGGATTTTTTCTGGAGCTCATGAGGGCAGGGAGCCTAGGGTCAGCACAGGAAACCCGGGAGACATTCACCTCCCATGGACTTACAACCTATTCTTCCACAACCTATCAGAGAACTTTGACTTCAAAAACTTTAGCCCCAAGACTGGAGGTCAGGACACGTTTGTCTTCCAGTCTGCGTCTCCATCTCTGTCCTTGTATAGTTCCCTGAGCCAGAAGAGAATTTCTGGTACTTTCCCTTTTTGTCAGGCTTTCTTGGGGCTTTCTGTAAGTCACATCCAACTCCTTTCACTCAGCCCCCAAATCCATACGGCTTAACCCAGCTATTTTCACTTTTTTTCATCGCATGGCAAGACTTTTACTTTCCTTAGGAGCGGCCAGGTTTACACATTAAGTAGACTTTCAAGAATAACTGAGTAGGCAACTCACACTGTATTCTCTTACATAAACTCCAACAGGAATTGAGAGGAAGGGACAATCCAAGTAGGCCAACGTTTTCAGTTAACTTGTCATTCATAGGGTAGTTAGAAATTCAATTCAGTCTTTGGAGTGGTGGATGGGAAGGAAGTAGGATATTGTTAAGTACAGAAAGACTTTGGAAAGTACGTAAGATTAAGCATGGAGGGGGGTGGCTTGGAGAAGGACCAGTTCTTTCCCAAGATGAACCCTTTATTATAATAACAGGTCAGGTTGGCCAATCAAAGCAAGGCCAGTCAAGGTGAGGCCACTTGGTGGTGGGTCTCAAATGCTAGGATTAATAATTTGGCTTCTTATTACAGACATCAAACTCATTTTGATGTCTCCAGGAGAGTTAAAGGATAGAAGTGGAATTCTAGAAAAGCCCATCAGGTTGACAGTGCTAGACAGAGGCAGTGCTTAGAAGACCCAGCCTGAGCTCAAATCCCAGCTCTGTTATTACACACTGTGACCTTGAGCATGACGCTCAGTCTCTCTCCTGCAGTTGCCTCATCTGTAAATGGGAGTGAAATGATCTGAGGATTCTGTGAGATAATGCATACTTGAGTTAAATATGTAGAACAGTGTCTGACCCACTGCACTCTATAAATGCGGGCCATGATTATGGCGGTGGTTGTTATTGGACAAGGAGACTGGAGATAAAGAAACCAGTTATGTGAAGCCTTATGAGGGATGGAGAGAGGAAGAGAAGTTTTAGAATGCTGTTGAGTTCCAAGCATATGGCAATAAGTTTGGTATTTCATGGAGTGGGGTTGCTAATATGGGCAGGAAGAAATGGGCTTATGGTTTTAAAGAACCAAGTAGGCTGAGAGCAAGAAGCAATGGGATTATGTAAGTGGGAGTTATCATGATGTATTTCTGAGACAAGGTGCCAGTGTGATTTTTAAAATACATTTCCCGTGTGTGTGTGTGTGTGTGCGTGTGTGTGTGTGTTGGGGGTTGTGTACCAGCTGGACTTATTAAAAATGACCAGGCTCAGCTAGACAAGTACAAAATTTGCAGTCATCTTACCTTCTCCTTCTCTCCTTTCTGGCATAATACACATTGTCCTCTGGACTTGAAGGTACAGGGTTTGATTATGAATCTTTCTAGTTCTTTGGGAGTTAAGAATTCTTATGATGTGAAATGTACCACCTACTCAAAACTTAATGGGCATTCTACATTTACTTTCCATATCAGAATATTAGTAAAAAGAATCTCTTCCATCCCGAGTTCAATCAAGAATTGTGATTTCATTGATTTTCTACTTGTCTATCATTTATTCATCAGCAAAAATTTATAGAGTGCTTACTGTGTGCCAAGGACTGAAGTATTAAAGGTGGAAAAATAGGCTTGGTGCTTGCCCTCAGTTTTATAATCCCAGCAATACGTGCATAATTAGAAATCCTGATAAGCACTGGGAAGGAAATGAAAATACGCTGTGAGACTGTACAGCAGGGGAAACCGTTTTAATCTGGAAGGGCTGAGGTAGGAGGTTCGCATCCCCCAGGAAATGATGGCTGAGTTGAGAAGGAGCTGACTGCTAGTTGGAGAGCAGTCATTCCAGACAGAGACGAGCACGTGCAGAGATGCCAGGAAGGGGCACTCCTGGCATATGTGAGGAACTTCTAGAAACCAGGAAGGCTGCAAGGAAAGTGTGAGGAGGAGAGTGGTGTGATGTGAGCCTGGAAATGGACTCCCATGGCGCACGGCCACCTATTTTTTCCACCTTTAATACTTCAGTCCCTGGCACACAGTAAGCACTCTATAAATTTTTACCGATGAATAAATGATAGATAAGTAGAAAATCAATGAAGCTGGGAGAACAAGGTGAGAGAATACAACCAGGACCACACTGTGCGTCTCAAAGCCCATGGATTTCTACATTTGCACTAGGAATTGTTGATGGGGTCATCAACTCATCAGGTATAGCCTTTGACTTTTTTTTTTTTAATATATCATTATTGATTTCAGAGAGAGGAAGGGAGAGGGGGAGAGAGAGGTAGAAATATCAATGATGAGAGAGCCATTGATCGGCTGCCTCCTGCATGCCCCCCACTGGGAATCGAACCACAGTCCCCTGGATCCTAGGTCAATGCTCCACCGCTGAGCCCCACCCGGCTGAACTAGCCTTTGGCTTTGATATTGGGTCTTTGTTGTTTCTAACCTGGACATGAATGAAGACCTCGAGCCTCATGGCACTCACTCGACGGCAGGTAGTTCTAATCGAGAATCATCTTAAATGAAGACGAATTAAAAGAAGAAAGCTGACAGCCAGGTAAGATGCAAGGAAGTGAGACACTTGTATCTTCACTCCTGCCTTATTTTTTCCCCTTTAGTATCCTGTGAAAATTTTGAGTGCAATCCTTTGGATCCCTAGGGCTTGGGGAAGTTTATCTTTTCAGAGCTGTTGGATAGATGAGAACATTTCGGAGGGGTTTGGTAGCAATTTGTGGTCTCTTTTTGCTTTCCTTGGCAGCAGGACCTGCTTTCCCTGGCAGGGCTCTGCCCGGATGTGCTGCTGAGGCTCAGCATTTTAAGAAGAGCGTCTCAATGGCCGAGTTTGTTAGGGCTCACTTCACGTTTGGATCCCAATTCACCGAGCGGCTTGTGGACTCTGCTTGACGGAGAGCTTTGTCAACAACGGCAGAAAAAGGCAGGAGATAAAAATAGGGAATAGCTTTTTCTGGTGAAGAATAATATTAGAAATTCAATTCTCAGAGGAAGATAACAGCATCATGTTCCCCAACCTGTGGTTTTTAGGAAAAGGTAATTCCAAACACAAGAGAAAGACTGATATTAACCCTTATATGGGAAGGGGAACAGGGTGTTACAAATAGAACGGCATTTTTTTTCAGGTGCTGATAAGTGAAACCTGCAAGTGAACTGAGATCTTTTTAATTCACTCTCATTATGCAAAGGTATAATTCAGCCTCAGATTAAGAAAAAACTCTCTGAATCTTATAATCTCAATTTTGAGCTAAATTGCCTGGTTGGTCTCTCTCTCTTCCTCTTAAGGAAATAACTTTATTAAAAAAATACTTTTTGGGATATGGTACAAAGCCTCTCTCAAAATTACCGAGTGATTTGATAAAGACGTGAACAGAGAAAAGAGAACCAACATCACATCGCTGGCTTTTCTCTGAGGTCCTGAGAGCCTAGCTTGGGTCCTTGACTCGGTCCTTTGCAGCCAGATCATTTAGCATTTAACTGCAGCGAGCTGGTGTCATGCAAAGCAATCCCCTCTGAACATTAAAAAGAAATATTTTCCCTCCATCCTTTTGCCCATCGTAAAGATGTTACTACTGAATAATGTCCCGGCTGAACAAAGGGAAGGAAAGATGCATAGCTGGGATTCTTTGCCATGATTAGAAGAAACGGGGGATTAAAATACCAGCGATCACTCTCAAAAAGTATTTCTGCTTTATACAGGATCAAGCTGCTAAAAAAGAGGGAGTCCCTCTAATTCAAAATTGTATGGTTTTTGTGGTGGGCACGAAGCATTTGTGCCAGCCCTGACATTTAGCCTCCAGTCATCATAGCAGAAGATGCTGACATATAAGAATGATCCACCCAGAAGTCACAGATCATCTTTTTTGCCCTTTCCTCTTTCGTCGGCACTAAGTAAATGGAATGAATTCACACTCTTTCCATTAGAATTCATCAGGCAATGGGTGTAGCTAACAAATGTTCTAGTCTTCCTGAGTTCGCTACTTAATAAGACGGTCTCTGCCTGAAGAATGGGTTATATTTAGACCAAGTTCTCAGTCTGAATTGAGATTTCGATGAAGTAACATCTCTTTTCTCATCTGTGTAGAGAGGGAGGTAAAAATAGACCTCCCTCGCTTCTCTTTTGCTCACGTGTGTTAACAGGCAAAGAGTGAATGGACTCACCTTGGATCTTTCTGCTCCAAACACCCGAGAGTGGATTGTCCCCTAATCTCTATTCGGTGGCCACAACTGAACAAACAGAGCCACAGGCTGATCCGTACTGTGTTGGGTCCCAAGTGTTACCGCTGTGATGATTTTTGAACAATGAGAGCAGCAGCAGCCGCCAGGAGGCAGACATCGTACAGATGATAATAGCTGTCACTGTGTGCCAGGGACCGTGTCCTAACCGCTTTATGTGACTTTCCCTCATTTAGATCTCATCAGCCCGGTGGGTGGGGTCATTACTGTCCCCATGGATGCCCAGAGGGTCAAGTGACTTACCCAAGGTCATTCAAAATGGAAAGCGGGACTAATGAACCCAGTTTGAAAGTCACTGCTCCAGGCATGGTTGAGATGCATGGTCCAGGTCAGTCTGATATTGAAGATGCTATTATACCTTCTGTCATCACCGCAGCATTTTCAAAACCAAGATCTGGGGCTTCTACTGGGAAAAGGCTTCTCTCACCAGTTACAACCCTAAACCTCCTTTTCTTTCTAAAACATTTTCATTTTCAATTTAATTTCAGTCTCTCTCTCTCAGATGCTTTTGGCTTCAGGGCCAATGTTGCTGAGAATAGTATCTTTCTATAATAGAAGCGTCATACAATAATTTTCATTCACATTTCTCATTCATCTTAAAAATAGCTCACATTTTGGAAAAATTAGCATAGTCATATCAATTGGGTGAAAGGGCCGCAATATTCCTTCTGTTTTATTTAGTTTTAAGAAAACCTTAAGGTGCCTAGTCTTGTAGTCAATGATTGGGCCAAAATTTTAAAAGACATATGCAGACACTCAGCTGATGATTCCTTCGTTATTTAGGAGGGCGCGGGACAGACTTTCAATGTCCTCATGCTATGTGGCAGGCCCTGTGATATCTGCTTTATAGATATATTTTTTTGCAACTACCAGAATGGTTTCCATTTTACAAGTGAGAGTTTAGTCTCTAAAGGATTGGATGGCCCACTCAATGCCATGTGCGGAGGAGCTGGGATTTGAACACAGGCCTGCTCGACTCCAAAACAGCTTTACCAAAACAGCTACATGGAGACTGAAAGGACACACTCGTTCACCCGATGGTTCTAACTTTGCAAATAACCGCAACTGTGAATGTCCCACCTAGGGAGCTGATGGCGGGTGGTTTTCTCATTCCCAAGTTCTTGAGGGCATCACTAATATTTAACAGAAGGCAAATGAAATGGATATTGCATTCAGTGGATTTAGCGGGTTCAGCGGATTCAGCGGGAAAGAGTCAAATTCATATTTCTCAGACATTTCTAAGTGACAGTCCCTTCTGGAGAGAGTAGCCCTGGGGTCACTTGGCTGCTGTTTCTCTCTGTAGGTCACTTTCTTCTGATAAAATTTGAACATCAAGACATTTCTCCTCTGTTGTCATCATGAGGGGAAATGGGCTTATTTAACAGCCTTTTATGGGAAAAAAGTATAGGACTTATTTCCCTTTTCTATATTAGGAGTCTCCCTCCACATCCCCTACAGGAGATGCAATAACCGATCCCAAGCAATCGAAAGGAGAACCAAGAGAGGGAATGAATTTCTTAGAAGAGCACAGCGGGAAAAGGGAGAGTCAGTATCCCTTCGTTGGTCCAGCTAAGCTCCTATAGTGATTGGAGAACATTGAGCATTACAGAATTTCGGACTGGAACACTTGAGACCATCTAGTGACTTCTTCCACAGTATATATATATATATACCATCTCCTAATCGCTAACAAATGCTCTGGCTGAGTCTCCTCTGTTAGAAGATCCTCTCAGGTGGAGAGGGTCCTGCAGGCCATGGGAGCAACCTGTTCCAGTAATGATGACAATATATGCTATAGGTTGCATAGCAGAGGTTAAAAGCAAGGTTCTGCAGGAAGACGGCATTAATTCAAACCCCAGCTTCCCACCAGCTCATCCATGTAGATGCCTTCTCCACCTTTCTCCACCCTGCTGTGTCCCCCGCCCCTCCCGGGAGGGCAGGTGTTGCAGTGCAAGGACTGCATATGAGTTGTGCCAGTGGGTTTTCCTGCCCTCCAGCTTCCAGCTTTGGCCAATAGGGAGAGAACAGACGGAAAGTGGGGCTGAGTTATTTACTCCCAGGCCCCCTTCCAGCAGGTTGGTGTGGCAACAAAGGTCTCCAGTCCTGCCAGGTGGTCTTTTCCATACAGCACTCCCTTCCAGATTCCAGGAACCTCCCTTCAGGCTCAGAGTGGGCAATGGTGCCCCACTGTTACCAACCCAGAGGGCCTGCAGTACCCTAGTTTCCCTCCGCCCTTCTAAATAATCCCTTTATTAAAACCTTGTGCAATTTACTTGATTTCAATATGCCATTTTTTTCTAGCTAGGACCTTGACTGATCCACCACTCACTATCTGTATAACACTGGGCAACTCCCCCACCTCTCTTGGTTTCAGTTTTCTCCTCTGTAAAATGGGGGTAATAATAATATTTCCTGTAGAAGGCCATCTTAAGAATCAAATGAGGTTATACATATTAAAATACTTTGAACATATAGTAAGGACTCAGTAAATGTTAGGGTGCTAGTATAATTACCATGAAGTCCCAGCCTAAACAGTGATCTAATTCAACTTCTCATGATTGTGCTGGGCTTTAATTCAACAATCAAAAAGTCACGAGAAAAAAAAAAAGAGAAATTCCTATTTAACTTTGAAAGTCCCTTAAGTCATCTATTGGAGTTATAGTAGTTATTATTATTTTTTGTATTCAGCCCTGCAGAATAGTTCTCACCCTAAGTTTGAGAAGCAATAAACTAGACTTAAGAATTGTAAACCTCTATGCAAATGTCAGAGCATCCCACCCTTTCTGCTTCTGCCGTAACCATGGGCTGCCTAGGAGACTGAGAGACGCCAGCCAGTTCGACATGGCTCCTGCTAGCTAGTGGGGTGACCTGAGTCTGTCCTCACCTCCAGGCTGCATCAACTTACTGCTGCCTGGGAGACTTGCAGTGCGTGGCAAGGACAAAAAGGCATGAATAGGGGCGCACTTCAGGCGGCTTTCGGGGAGGAGAGGCTTTCAAGTGAACGCAGTGGTGAATTACACTGGGCGCCTGCTGCGGCTCCCACGCGTCTAGGACGCCCCTGTGCCAGGCCCTCGCGGTGTGCCGGCTCGGGGCTAAGCATGGCCTACATATCACCCCCCTGAATCCCACGGCAGCCCTGCAGTGGCCGGTACCATGCCGCCAGAGTGGAGGTGAGGAAGCTGAGAGCCTGCGGGCCCAGCCCACGGCAGCACAGAGTCTAATGCGGGGCTGCCTGGCCCCAGGTGGGTTCGGGCCCGGCCCTGGGCCGGCCGGGGCGGCGTGGGTACAGGGCTCTCCGTCAGCGTTCCACGCGTGCACAACCTCAGAGGATAGTTCTGTGTGCCTAGAGCTGCTCGCATTGGGTGTCCAGAATAATGCACGAATGTTCGCCTGGATAAAAACTTCAGTTCCCTGTATTTGAAAAGAGGAGGATCAGCCTTGTATCACGTCTTCCTTAGTTCTGTCTTTCCAAAGGCTAAACACACCCCCTTTTCTCCAGCTACTTCTGGGGCCCTGTTTCTGGATCCCTCTCCATCTTGTGGAACTATGTCTAGTCCAGTGATTATTGACGCTGGCTGCATAGTAGGATCAATCACCTGGGGAAGTTTTAAAAAAATACCCAAGTCAGGGCCCCACCCCAGGCTGATGGAACCAAACCTGTGGAAGGTGACCTGAGCATTGTTGTTTGGTAAAAAAGCTCTCACAGGATATTCTAATGAGCAGCCAGTGTTGAAAAGCACTGCTCCGGTTTGCTTTAAAAAGGAAGAATTGATGGGAATGTTGGCAGGGCCTTCTGTGAGCAAGGAGAATCAGTTCCTTCCAGCTAATGAATAAATACTATTTGGGAATACCTGTGGCATATTCTACATGATTTAATAGCCCTCCTCTCCAAGGGCAGCTGAATGCAAATGTCTCTCAAGTGTAGAAAGGGATGTCAAGTTTCCTAAACATGGTCACTTATAGAGTAGGGGGCAAAGTGACAAAACTAACTCCCATCTAATCTGGCCATGCTTGATGACTCACCCGTTTCAGATCCCGAACACTAAAAACATAATGGAGTGGTTTTTAATTTTTTTTGTTTTTATTGAGATATATTTTTATCAACATATAGTATTGTGTAGGTTTGAGATGTACAATGTGTTGGTTTAATACATTTATATATGGCAAAATGATTATCACCATAACTCTAGCTAATCCCTCTATCATGTCACATAATTATCTTTTTTTGTGTGTGTGGTGGGAGCAATTAGTATCTAGTCTCTTAGCAACTTTGAAGTTTATAATACAGTATTGTTGCCTATAATCACTAGGCTGTGCATAGATCAACCAGGACTTGTTTATCTACTGGTTGCACATTTGTGCCCTTAAATGCCATCTTCCCAGTTCTCCCCTCCCCAGGCCCCTGGTAACCACCATTCTACTCTATTTTTACAAATTCCCTTGTTTTAGATTCCACATATAAACGACATCATGCATTGTCTGACTTATCTCACTTAGCATAATGCCCCAGAGTCTTTTTTAATTGGATGGTTTCTAAATGACTCCACCCCTTTTCTCTCTCCTTTTACTTACCCTGTGGCAGAGAGTGCGACTGATTGGTGCCGCTCCGCCGGCGTGTCTGCGAGTAGAGATTGAAGGATTGTGATGGGGTTGTTCAGTCACGCTCATCTGGAAGGGGCTTGCAGTCGCGCTGCTGGGGTCGTTAATATGGAGGCCCGAAGGAGGCTTTGCTCTCCAGCTGCCACCTCAGCAGAGAGGGAAGTCAAATCCCTAAGCGGGAGAAAATGAGACTTAAAGGTTTTGCACCTGCCAACTTCAGACACAAGGTCATACATCTATCCTTCGCAGGACTAAGGAGGGGGCAGAATCAAGTCTAACGCCAAGGTGCAAGACGGTAGCTTTTCACCCACAAATTATTTTAAAACCCATGCACCAGAATGCAAAAATTTAATACAGATTTATACATTCATTCAATAACTAGAACTTAAAAAGGAAAATGCAAAATTAGAGGGGCTGTGAGAGTCCTAGGATGAAAAGATCTAGCTCTGGTTGATCTGATGGGGCAGACAGGAGAGAGAGAGGAGACAGAAGGAGAAAAATGAAGGCAGGCATGGGCGGCAGAAGATGTTTGGACTCTTTTTGGGAAGGGAGGTGAAGGTAAGAGGTAAGCAGAGATTTGTTTTTTAACGTCTATTTCTTTTCTCTTGTTTTTGTTATTTCTCTCATCTGCCTACTTATCCTTGGATATTGTTCGTGAAACTATCCTCCAAGGACCCTTAAATTTAGCTGAACATTTTTTGAGGCTTCGCTGGCTGCCAAACTCGAGTTTAAGAGCTTTGCCTGTCTTACATTCCATGTTATTCTCTTTGCACCCTGAGTTGAGGCTGTTGCTCCCATTTTGTAGATGGGATGCAGAAAAGTTGAGGACTTTGCCCCAGGTTACTGCACTGGAAGTTGCTGAAGAACCCAGCTCTCCCATACCAAGATAACAGCGCTTGGCACTTAACCACCAAGGCGTCCTGCTGGGACTCTGGCTCCCCTGCCATGGTCCCTGGGATGAGCTCCAGGGATTTCCACGTGGCTAGATGCATTCCTTCTTACCAGGGTCAGCACAGCCCAAGGCTGAAGAGCGCGGTCCCCCCCCCCCCCCCCAAAGCTGACTAGGGAACCAGGCTCTAGCAGACATCACCGTTCTGAGCCCCAGCCTGGAGGAGGAGCCTGGCAGGTTCCAAGCGACAGGCTTGCACCACTGACATCTCTCCAGCGCCTTCATACTTTGCAAATCCCTCTCTCAAGAGAGCCTGTTTCATTCCCACCGCGGGCCTGCAAAGGGGGTTATTTCTGATCCGCTTTTGCAGACGGGGAAAGTGATGCTTTTCCTCACCAGCGGTCACAGCGTGTGGCAGGTGGTATAGCTGTAGGTGTCTGCTGGGTACCAAAGATAATACAATCTGCACCGCTCTCTTCGTGATCACGCAGAGCCGGAGGGCAGGCTCAGACCCTCCTTTGCCCGAGCCCATCTGTCTTCGCGCTGTCCCCCGGGCACAGAAGCCCAGGCAGGCAGAGCCCAGTGGGTGGAGACGCGTTCCCCGCCCCTAGCCTGGCCCTCTCTCCTCCTCTGCCAGCCAGTGCCCCCAGGCCGATCTCCCTCAGTTTAAAAACACTACGGCCTTCCAGCGCCCCGCCCGCCCGCCGCCCCCGGGGAACTGCATTAATATTAATCCCGATGAATAATTTAAGGCCCGAGATTTATTCTGGCCGCGGCGGGGGAGGGCGCGCAGCTGGGCTGCATTTTGGTCACTCCACCCGCGTGTTTCGGTCGCTTGGATTCCACCGGGCCCTGTACTCGGGACGTGGGAGTCTGGAGTGGGTGTGCCGCCTGAGAGGGTGAGCGCGGGGTGAGCGTGAGCCGCGGTGTGCGGCTGAGCGCGCGGCTGCGCGCGGGCGGCAGGGGCCCAGGGGCGTCCCGGGTCTCAGCGCCGCAGCCCGCGCTCTGCCCTGCGCTGGGTGACCCGGGTCCACGCGGGCTGCAGCGGGAACAATAGTGACTCCTTAGATCCTGGGCTCCTGCCACGGGCTTCTCCCGCCTTTCCCCCGCAACCAGAGAGGTCTCTTTTCGTATTTGGCTAATTTATGGCGAGAGGCTGGGGGGGCGCGGGGGGGCAGAGGCGGGGCCGCGTCTGGAGATGGGGGGCGAGGGGGTGGCAGTTATAAAGAAGTCTCCAGAGGCGGCGGCGCACGTGATGTCAGCTCTCGACGAAAATAGAGAGGGTTCGCCTGCAAATCCCCAGCTCCGGCGGGGCTCAATCTTGCAATCCCTCCGCGGCCGGCGCCGAGCCAGGGCGCAGCGGCCGCCTCCGCCTCCCCCGCGGGCTCAGACCCACACGCGGGCGCGCACGCTCGCACCCTCACACACACTCTTCGCCCTCCTCGGCGCCCACCCTCAGCCCCTCGCCCCTCGCCCCTCGCCCCTCGCCCCTCGCCGCGCCTGGGAGCCCCGCTGCAAGCACAGGTGTCCGCTCCGGCGGCGGCGCGCGGCCCCTGCGCACCCGCCCGCGGCCCGGGGGCGGCGCTCTTTCCGGGGAGCCACCTTCTGAGCCCACCGAGCGCCCCGGGCGCCGAGCGCTGCCCGCGCGGGCGGGAGGGAGAGCGGGAGGCGCGCGGAGGAGAGCGGGGGGCGGATTAGCCCCGCAGAGCCTCGCGCGCCGGTTGACGCGCAGAAGGGCTTACCCGGGAGGGGGGCGGAAGGGCGGGGAGAGGCTCCCCGTTAAATACCGCGCTCGGCCGCACTCGCGCGCTCATCCCTGCGCCCCTTCGCTCCCTCGCCCGCCGCTGCCGGATCGTGCCGAAGAGGAGGGGGCGTTCCCCGCGCCATGGCATCCACGGAAGGGTGAGGGGGCTTATCTCTGTATCCACGGGAAAGCGGGGGCCGCGGCCGCGGGGTTGTGGCCCCCTCCCCGGGAGGGGCACGGAGAGACGTCGGCACCCGGCTTCCGTGACGGCGTCGGGGAGAGAGCTGGGGGTGGGATAGTGGCGAGGGAATGGATTTTCTTTCGCCTAACGCTTTCTGGATGCGAGAGACGGAGGGTTTTATTTTATTAAAAGGGTATGTTCGGGGGATGAAAAGTGTGACGGAAAAATCCCCTTGAGGTGACTTTTGAGACTGCAAAGCAATGAAAGCTTGGGCATGGCGTGAGCGGCAGGCGCTCCCGGGACGCCGCGCTGGGAGCGCCGCGCGGGCTGGAGGGGGACCCGCGCGGATGAATGAGCGGGGCCGCGCGGGGCGGGGCGCGGGCCGGCGCGCGAGGCCTTGAATGTGCGATCCGCGGAGCCCGGGACAGACGCCGGCCTGCTCTGATCGCTGCTTGACCCTGAAGGCGGAATCTCCCTGGCCAGCTCTGAGGGAGAGGGGAAGAGATTTGGGTGCTTCCCGGGAACAGGCGGGAAAAATCAGTGGTTTTGGGCAGGAGCAGGAGCCCCTAGACCCCAGCGGGGAAGCCTTGGCTCTCATTCTGCCCGTGACTGTGGGGTCCTCTGCCGCCGTCAGGGGCTGCAGTTGGGTGGAAACTGTGCTCAGCGATAAATAAGAACAGCTGCCTTTAACCGGAGGGAGATGGGGCTGCAAGAGGCAGAAGGGTCCCTCCAGTAGTCAGATCTCAACGGAAGGGTCCAGAACAACGTCCCTGAACCGGTATCTCCCAGGAAACTTTTCCAGCCCAGGGGAGCCTGCGTGTGAATAGGAGGACCGTTTGGGGAGCTCAGCCCTTTGGTTAATTCACAAGATTGCCCTAGCCACTTGCAGGCGATCCCCTGATGGATCCATGTGATATGGAAAACAAATCGCCTGACTCTGGGCCCGTGGATGGGCACCAAGGATGCCATCTTTAATACATTTTACCAACTTTGCAGGCTTGTTTTGGGGGACTGGGTCTCTGAGTAGGAGTTAAGAACTGGACCCAAAGTCAGACCTCTAGACTCCAACCTCCAACAAAGGGAAACTATTTCTAAAACTGCCTCTGTGTGTTTAGGAGAACTCATCCCTTTTCTGTCCTTTGAAATCCTTCCGAAGGGGTCTGGCATCTTGTGGTAGCAGGATATTTCTTCTCTCTTTTCATCATCACTGTTCAGCAGTGTGGACCTTTTTTATTATTATTAAGATGCTCTGGGAAGACACTGTATATTAGAAGGGTGGTGCACTGTGCCAAAACAGATTTCTAGAATTCAATATTAAGAGCCCAAATGGCTCAACCTCAGTGCCTTCCCTGTTTAATTAAACAGCCTTTCATATTAGAAAAGATATTAAGGCATTGCTTGCTGCCTTCAGGGCCCTTCTAGATTTATTCCTGCTTGTAAAGGCCAGGTTGGAAAACATCTGTGAAAGAGATGGATGATGGTAATCTTTCAAATCCTACATCCAACTCGCTGCTTATTTTGATGGCCAGATAGAGAAGGGAGAGGTTAAGACAGCAACCGAAGTCCCCAAATTAAGTGTGTTTATCTCACTTTTGTCCTGAAGGAGAACTGCCAAATGATTTGACATTAAATATGGGGCAGAAGTGATTTTCGGTACTTTAAAAATGACTCACTTAATTAATGCCACATTTGTGCACTGTGGATAATGAAGAAAAGATTGGTCAGGACAACTTATTTATTTAGGAGATGAAGGAGCTGAGAAAATTTGAAAGGCTGGGAAACAAATATAGAAAGACCTATATAACCCATGATCATTTCAGAGCAGTTCCTGATGAGCTGGTCTTTCCTTTCTCCCATCTCTTCTTCCAGATGCATTTACTGAGTACTTATTGGGTAGACCTCACATGCCAGGTTCTCCAAGGTGGTACGAAGTCAATAAGGGTCTGGGAGTTGGCTTTTAGAAGGCTGGCTCCTGTTGAGGACTTTGATTAGGAAATTGTCCTTATGGTTTGGTGAGATTCCCTTGCTGCTTCTGATGTCTTTGGCTAATGTGCATTCTAGAGGGAAGTTCACTAAGCGTCCTCAGGTTGGTCTCCTTTTTAGCCTCTCTGCACTGTTGAAACTGTTTCCTTGAAACCTGCATTGCTGAGAAGGAAGCAAAAATAGCGATAGAGTTATATGCTTTCAATGTATGTATTTTCAGTTCAACTCTGTTTGCTCCAGAATGTTTGGGGAATGGGATAGATGGTAAACTGACCATTCTGGTTCCGTCATTTGGTGATACGGTGATAGTCAACAACATGTTGATTACCAATTTTTAAAGAATTTTTAGAAGCAATGGTGACATCTGATGTTTGTTTAGCATTCCACACTCAGAGCTCAGTCGTGTACACATCGCATTTGATTCTTTCAATAACTATGAAGTAGGGGGCCCAATGAAAATGGGCCTCAAGAATAAATGATACAGACTGCGATGTCATCTTTCCAAGGAGATTCCAAGACTTGGCAGGCCTTTGGGGGTATCACCTGGAAATGTCAGTTGTCATTGAACAGTCTACTAGGCATGTTGGGTGCAGAAAAGTACGGGCCTTCTCTCAACCCTTTGGCATACACAGATTGCCTTTTAGAATAATCTTAATATCAGCCTGTGCACTTGGCCTTTGCAGAGCACACTCAGACATGGTGTGGTTATCTGAGGTTTCTCACTTAGAATTGGGATGCTTAGCATCCGGTTTCTATAAAAGTCAGCAATGGACTGGGATAGTTCCCATGCCCTGAGAGGTATTTTCTTATAAAGCAAGGTCTAATTTGATAATTGACTTTTTTTTCCCCCCTGAGTCCTCTGACATGACTAGAATTACGGTTTTGGGTCCCTGACCCAAATTGGAAAGAGATTATAAGTAGTTGGTGGCAGACAGGCTAATGTCCATTACTGATTGAGTTATAGTGGAGCACCCAGATGCTGCAGAGGCAGGCACTTCTGAAATACGTTCTTGGCGTGGGAGCTGGCTAAGTCACCGTGTATATCAGGGACCCAAGGCTATCTGTCTTCTGATCAGCTCCCAGGAGCAAGGGGTCAGGGCAAAAGCTAACCACGAGGGTTTGAGTTTCAGTCTGCTTTAGAAAGCAAGTGAGACAGAAAACTGCTGACAAGGGAAAAACTCTGGCAAGGGAGACCTCTGGACTTATTATTTCAAGCAAACAAAAGCAAAACATAACGATTGCCTTCTCCCTCCTCCCCTCGGGAATGAATGAGGTGGAGGTCAGCTGGAGGAAGAGCCCGGGGAGTGGACTTATTGCAAAGGGAGTGCATGGCACAGGGTTTGGGGGCCCACCGGGGTTTGCATATTGCGTGCCTCAGGCTCGGCTCCAGTTCTCATTTTCAAGAATATAAAAATCACCCTCCTTGGGTGAAATAGCTATTAGTGGAACTAGGAGAAAGCCATTTCATGTTGACTAAGGCTGCCTCTTGTGAGTGATTTAAAGCTTAATTCTCAAGAAGTAATTTCTAAATCCAAATGATGCTTGTAGAGTGGAAAAGCCGGGTTGTTCAAAACCAAAGACACTCTGTGCATCACTCTCAATGGCCACTTCTTCCCCTCTTTTATGCAACACGAGTAGGTGCTGTCTCCTTTGGTCAGAGCAAAGGGAATTGTCAGACAAGGAAATGTCATTAAGAGATGGCGCTTCAGCTGTAGGAACAAGCGATATTGAAGTAAAGTGTGAGATTTCTGGGTCAGTGTGCCATAAATCCCACAGATCCAGGATCACAAAGCCTTCTCACAGTTTGAAGCCCAACACAGGTTGATTTCAGGGAAAATGTCCCCTCCCCCTCCTCCATGGCCATATCACACAATACTCAGTGTCTGGGCTCCCCCCCCCCCCCCCCCGTTAAAGGCAAACAAAATTGTTTTCCATACTGATTTTGATCTCTCTGGGACTGGCTGGCCTCTCAGAATGAGCTGACTCTAATCCTTGTTTCAATCACCTGCTATAATATTTTAATCAAATAAGAGACTGATAATTTAAAATCTTGTAGCAATAGGTGGCAGAAGAATCATTCTGGAGATAACATTTTGGTTTGGTTTGCATTTTAAGAACTTGCCCTGGAAGTCTGCAAAATCTAACAAATGCCATTAGCTCTGCCTCGCTGGCAGTCTTCTTTCCCGCCCCCTTAACAGCTTGTTGGGGGCCAGCAGGACATTTCATAGCAAGGGTTTTAGAATCCAGATTAAGGCAAATCTCTTTATTTACCAGGATCCTGCACTTGCTCTCTCCTCCCTCTGCGGGCCCCCCACCCCTCAACCGCGCCAAGCGGCCAAGTCCTTGGAATGAATTAATTAAAGGAGTGTTTAAAAATATCTCACTGCTCCATCTCCACGTGCTCCATCATTGATTGGAGGCAGATGGGCCGCATGTTTGTCAGCAGGATGGGAAAGGACTAGCATCTCGTTAGAAATCTGTCTGGTTGGCTTCAAACAATGGCAGGAAAGACAATGGGCAGCTGTAGGAAAGGAGAGTGAAGAAAAGGGTAGATCCTTCACTAAAAAAGAACACCTCTTTCGCTCAGGGCTTTGGTTTTCTAATGGTTGTTTTTCAACGGTGTTGATATTTATTTACTTAGCTTTCATTCTTATATTTATCAAATTTCTCACTTAGACGGCAGATAGGCCGGCCGGCCGCAGAACCGCCGTCTGGTGTTTTGGGGGACCTCGGCAGCTGCTTTGGATTATGGGCTCATTGAGCAAGGACGGTCCTTTAAAAATGGGATGAAGGGAACGAACTCCATTTTGGCGGCTGGACTCGATCTGTGTCAATCCTGGCTCCCTCTAGGATAGGATGGTACATGTTAAAGACCTTGAGCGATGTCCCTGGGGACAAGGAGGGTGACAGTTCTCCCCCACACCCCCACACCTCTGTGTAGAGGCTGCATTTAAATCGCCAAGAGTACTTTCTTCTGTTGGATTTGGTCAGGAGGGCCATCTGTCCCTCGCTGTTTGTCATCTGGCACAGGACTTTCTGTTCTGTGCCCCTGCCATCCCGGGTTCCCAGCCACTGTGCTGTCAGGATCGCAGAGCTGGTGGCAGAGTCAGAGGTGGGCCTGGGGCCTGTCTGCCTCCCAACCTTTGCTCTTCCCACAGCACTGAGCGTGGACGGCAGGTGGCCCACAGGCATATTGTTTTCGGCTCCCACAGGATTTTGAAAATGTTTAAATTCTAATTAAAATTATGATTGCTTATAATTAAAAATATTTCACCTAAAAAAATCCTGATTCTGGCTTTGGTCAAAAATTGGCAGATCTGATGACAAAGGACCTGCCCTTTTGTCTTGGTACTATTTATTGAGTAATTACAGCCCAGTGTTGTTTTAAACATTTTACAGGTATTAATTTCTTTAATCCCCACAACAATATGATGCACAGGAGCTCTTAGTGTCTCCATTTTACAGGCATGGAAACTGAGGAACAGAAAGAGGAAGTAACTTCCTCAAGATCTCGCTGGTAGTAAATGGCAAAGCCAGACCTTAAACCCAGGCAGCCTGGCTCTAGGCCCCTAACCACTTGGCCACACAGTTTAGCCCCATAGGGCTGAGCCTGAGTCGTGGCTGTCCTCTGAGACAGGGCATGTGCCTTTCAGGTTGGGGACAGTCTTTTCTGAGACCACTCGCTCATGTTACCTGCCTGACCCCTTACTTTTCTAATGCAGCCATTGAGGACGGAGCTTGGGCTCCGTCTTCATGGTGTATGCCACTGCCTAGTAATTGTGGATCGGAGAAATTCTTCAAAGTCCCATTTGTATGTCATGAAAGGCAATTCTAGCTACTTTTTCTTTTTAACCCCTTAACCACTACCTTTTGTTATTTCTTTCTCTTTGCCCTGGGTTATTCTTAATGCAGACTTCTCTCGTAATTATTGGTTTTCAGGATGCCAATGGCTCTGTCTTACCCAGATGCTGTGCTTTCAGACAGCCCAGGGCATGACCACATGGGTCTTGTCCTTTGGAATTTCAAGCCTTGGGCATGCACTTCTTAGTAGCAAATGCAGCTCAGCATTTAAGGGGCCCTGGAATTGATCCTTTCTTATGTGATTTTCAAGCGTGGCTGTGTAGGGTTGTGACACCCATTTTCCTAAAACAGCTACTAGCCCTGCCCTTTTAGGAGCTGGACTGATGTTGTGGTTGGTTTTTTGTTTTTTTGTTTTTCAACACATGCAAACAGTGGTGGCTAGGGATGCCTTTCAGATTGATGAAATCTTTCCAATGCATTTCTGTGTATGTATTTTTAAGAGTGGCACAGTTTGCTGATCACCCAATAGGTGGCAGTATATGTCAGCCCTTTGTCCAGACCCACCAGTCTCCCTTTGACTCCCTTTGGAAATCCCAGGGACCCTTAGGGAATTCCAATTCCCACAGCATTCCATTCTCTTTTGATTAAAAAAAAAAGTATCTCCACCAAATATATTATTTGGTAATTATGAGACGATTGTCATGTATCCACAGTTTACAGAGATATCAGCATATATAAATATAAATAGAACCATTCATTTTACCTTAATCCAAGTCTGTGTGACTGTACATATGTGATTTTATTAAATCCTTGGAAAACGTCTATGAAATATTATGCTCATTTGACAGATGTAGAAACTGAAGCTTTGAGAAATTTTGATTTTATGCTGTTATTGGGTGCCTTGTTTTTTATCATCTAATTCTACAGTGTTTCATACTATCCACATATTCTATTAATTCACTTTTCCTTAAAATTTCACAAGCTCTCCCTTTGTTTGTTTTTGCTCCAGTGGGTGTCTCTAATCACTTTGATCAAACCAAGCAAGATAGCCAAAAAGAGAGGATGCAGAATGTAAGAGGCAATGCCCGAGGACAGCAGTGATTACAGAAAGAAGTCAACTTATCTTTAAGTGGAGATGTGATATTCGAAAGGAAATGCCACCATAAAAAAAATAAAAAAGTGAGACTAAGTTTGGGCAACTGAGAAGGATGGTCAGACCCCAGCTTGTAGACATTAAACCAAAGAATTTCAAATAGCAGCAGTTATAGTGCATGAAGGGAGATAAGGTAGAAGAAAACAGATAAAACGAGGAATCAGGCACATCCAAGGCTGCAAACCAAATTGTGTTTTCGTTTTATCTCAGTCTACTTAAAAGGACAGTTGTGATCTGATAACCAGCTTTGTTAGGAGAGAGAATGGAAGTCAGCATGAACAAAGCACAAGCAGATAAACTTGTCTAAGGGTAAAATGGATGGATATCCGCTGACAAGCTCATCTCAGACACTAAAATTCCCCTGAGGGATCAGTTCAGTTCTTACTTTTTATATTTAGATGCAACATATGGTCTAGAAAAAAGTGTCAAAAATAACTATGGGGCTAATTTCTAAGAATAGAATAGAGAGTAATGGAATTATAGACTGAATCTATTCCCCTAGTGTTTTTCTGGGATTCAAGGTCATCCATCAGCAGACGTTAGTAAAATCATCACAGAAGAGCAGCGCTGATGGGATCATTGATTTTTCGGTCATGATTAATTGCTACGATTTCCAATGAAGGCTCATCATTTGTAGGAGCTTATCTGCTAGTCTGAGCATATTCAAGTTTGGGTTCTTCTCGTGGCCTGGACACGCTGGCTTTGAGGCATTGCTGCTGGCTGGTCCTGGGAAACACTCTGAGATGGAAACTTGTGTGAAGTGAAGTTTATTGAGGGCAGCTCCCAGCATGAACCCCTGTGGAAGAGAGAAGGAAGCCAGGGTGGGCAGAGGGAGAAGCTGAAACAGTCATGGGAAACTACTGTACGGGGATGGCTCTTTGGGATGGTCCAGAATTGAGGCAAGAGGTCTGGCCTTTCTACAACTGCATCGACCAGCCTCTAGACTCAGGCTGTGCTCCGGCAGGGGGGGGATGGCCCTGGGTGAGTAGAGAGCCAGGCTTTGGAGGGTGATAGAGTTGGTTCATGTCACTTATCAATACTCCCAGCAGCTGCAGGAATGAATGCCTCAGTCCTGAAGGTGGGGGGATGGGGGTCTGGGCAGCGTGCCACAGCATCCATTATTGACTCCAAATTCAAATGTTTGAGATATAATAAAACAATGGGTATGACTGCTTTCAAGCTGAATATTCGTGCCTCCATAAAGCTATCACTTGCATAAAATGCTGTACCTTAAAAGGAGTGTGTGGTAGGGGGAAGAGGGTGGGGAGGGGTGGATTCTGGTGGGCAAGGAGGGGGAAATGAGCAGGCATCAGCTTCCTCAGTGTTCGCTGTGACCCACACAGCCCCCAGGACAGAGGACAGAGGACCTTCTCTTCACTCCAGACCTACCAAAGACATCTGGTCCAGTGGGAGGATGGCTATCTGAGGTTGCTGCCTTAGAAAGGAAAGTCAGCTCGAACTAATGGAAGGGGCCACACGGAGCCCCAGATAGATATCCTGGGAAACAGAATATAGCTATTATTGCTTTTCCCCAGGATCGACAGCAGCTGTTTCTGTACTCTTACCAGCCATTTCCCATGGAGGCCTTTCCTTGGGAAAGGTGGGCAGTGAACTGGGTAACCCCTTTCTGCAATATCCACCGGTGGTTTTGTTGATTCAAAAAGTCACGCATTCTGTCAACCTCTGGCCAAAGGTACTCATATGTTGACATTTCGCTGCTCTATTCCCTTGGTAGATATAGAGATATATTCAGAAGTGAAAGAACACTGTTGTATATAATCTGAGGCCTTGTAGATTATACCTGTGGGTGTTTCTCCTGATTTTCTCATAGTAGTTGACTCTGCTCTCTGAAACCAGGACATTGATTATCAATCTGTTTGTATTTTTATTAGCACAACAGCTTAATTCAGGAGGCTCAGCCAGAGAGCAATAGGAGGTAAAGCAACATGACACTGAAACGTGCTTTCCTCCCTTTTCTTACCTGCGTTGTAAATTACAAATCTGGTATTTACTACGGCAGGGAAGACACTGTCCGTGTTTCCAGTATTCGGATAAAGACAACAGTGATCGTATTCAGTCTGTAATTACAAAATACATTTTGCACATAGACTCTATCAGCCAAATAAAGGGGTATGAAGGAGTCACTGTCCACTTTCAAAGAAATTACTTTTAACAAAAATTTATAACTTTTTGTCCTTTGAATCAGTGGTTATTTCAATGCCTAACAAATGGCATTATTGAAAAACTAAAACCAAAAAAAAATCTAAACTTCAAATATTACAGAATGGCATAAAATAAAGAAGTGAAAAAACTGCTCCCCACTGCTATCCTGTTCTCTAGAAAGGCTCATTTTTTTGGTTTATCCTCTGAGACATTTTTCTGTGCCCATGCAAACATCCTATTCTTAATATGCAACTTATACCAGCCTATACGGACAATTCTACAACTTGATTTTTACTTAATTCCTCTAGGTATATATGCACTTGTTATATGTATCTGATAATAGTTCACTGTATGGTTCTATAATAATTGATTTAACTAGCCCCTGACAGACAGGTTATCTCCAAGTCTCTTATTATAACAACATTGGGTGGAATATGAATTGGAGGAGTAGATGAGGCAGGGGCACTGAGACCAGTTATGATTTAGGGGACAGCAACGATCCAGGTGGAGGTAATAGCCTGACTTAGGGCATAGGGCTATATATGCATTACCAGATACCAAGGATATTTAGAAGGACTCAGTGATCAAATGCATGCAGTGGGTGAACAAGGGGGAGACATAAAGCTGTCTCTTGGCTTCTGGCTTGAGTGAATGGATGGTAGCAGAGAATGCAAAAAAGGAATTCAAGGGCAAGATGACAAGTTTGAAAGAGAAGGTAATGGATTTGGGTCAGCACACTGGGTTAGAATTTTGGAGTGGAGATGATCACTGAGCAGTTGGATACAGGAGAGGCTGGGCCTTTATGGAGTGGTATTTATGATCATAGAAGTAAATGAGCTCACTCAGCTCATGAAGCTAGAAAAAAAATTGGACTGAGGGAAGAAACCTGGGGAGCTCTAGTATCTATAGATGGGCAGAGGGAGTGATTCGGGGTGCACAGGATGCTGAGAGGCAAGGAGGGGAGTCAGGAGAAAGTGGGTACGTTGGAGTGGGTGACAGTGCCACATGCTGTAGACAAGTTAGATAATGTAAGTACTGAAAAGTGGTCATTGGGTTAATCAGTTTCAAGGCCGTCACTGGCCTATGCCAGAGATGGGTAAGCAAAGTGGTGGCCACTTTGCCATGCTGGTGTGGGAGTCGCTAGAGAGAAAATGAATGTAAATTTGTTTTTCAAGAGTGTCTATCAAGGAGAGGATGGGCATTGGGAAGTAGATGCAGAGGAGAACAGGATTACATTTTGGCTTCTTTGATTTAGTTTTTGGGTGGGCGTGCTGCAAGCATGTCCGTCCATGTGCTAAGGGAAGGGTTTGAATAGTGATGGGGAGGTCCTGAGTACACTTTGTGCAAGAAACTGATGAAAGAAAGAATTAGAACCATTGCTTGCTTTGGAGATTCCTGCAGGGCAGGGCAGGGCAGGGCAGGGCAGGGCAGGGCAGGGCAGGGCAGGGCCCGGCAGGGCGACTCTGTGAGTACTTGGCCAAAGCTACCCAGTCTTCCTGATCCCACAGCATAGGGAAGGACATCTCAGAACAGTGAGGGAGGAAAAGGTCACCTGTCTAGACAGCCAGATCCCTGCAGTCCATGAGCTCTGTAGAGTGACAGATGGGGCCACCAGCTCCTCATTTCTGTAGCTTCGTTAGTCAGCTAGCTAGAGTTGGATAGGCTTTAGCAGGGGCTGCTATTTTTTTGATTGGGGGGAGGGGCATGGAGACCTGCCTTCCACAAGCCTTTCTAAGTCTGAGCTATAATTCCTCTCTTTCTCCCCTTAAACCTTTGTTGGCACTCTTCATAGCTTGTGAAACTTCCTTGGAATCATTCTTGATTCCCCTTCTCTCAGCTCTGCATTCTCTTTGGATCGCTTCTTGGGCATTTACGCGACACATGCACTGATAACTCCTGAGTGTATATTTCAACCTCAGACCTTTTCTCTAAGCTCCAGATTTATATATCCTACCACCTAATTGCCATCTCTCTGTGTACAATGTACCGATGACAGCTGGAATTACCATGGGTACAATGGAATTCTTGCTATTTTTTTCTGTATATGCATCTCTACTCCCTCCCAAGTTTCCTCCATCTCAGTAAATGGCACTACCATCTGTCTAGAGATTCAATGCCAGAAATGTAGGTATTACCCCTGTGCTTTCTTTTCCATCAGCCCCAACCTCCAAGCTTTCTCACTTCTATCTCAAAATGTCCCTTGAGCCATGTGATTGTCATGGCCATCACGTCAGGGCAGACAACCGCCATTGCTCTATTGGAAGCCACACAATCTCCTGTCAGTTCCTCAGATACCCCATGGTATTGCCCACCTTAGGACCCATTCCCTTTCTTCCTACCCTCCACTTGCTGCCATTCTTCAGATGGCTGGCACCCTTCTATCCTCGAGCATCGTCTAGTTCTCAGCTTAAATGGCATTTCCCAGAGACCTCTTCTCTCATCCCTCCTCCAAAAGTAGGTCTCCTTAGTCCGCGCTCACCCCCCTTGCTTGCTTCTTTCGTGGCATCGGTTATAATTTTTAAATGTTTTACTTGTTCGCCTTCGTGTTGGTATTGACCTCCCTCAGGAGTGTAAGTGCTCGGAGGCTGGCTGTCATCGCCTCCCCCGAGCACAAGCAGCTCCTGACTGAGTCCGCTCCCACCTTAGCTGCGGGACAAAGAGAAGGCTCTCAGGAGAGGTGACATTTGAGCTGGGCTTCTTCCAGGGACCTTGTCCCCGTGGCACTTTGTTCCGATCTCTCTTAGAGCGTTTCATTATAACAGAGTGTGCTGAGTGTTTTCTTGTCTGTCTGCTGGAGATCCTGGCATCTCTCTGAGGATCAGGACCACGTTCATTCCTTTGCGCCCCAACTTACTATCATCATCGCAGTGCCTGTTAGTGCAATTGAACTGTCTGCCTTAGGAAAGAGGCATCAAGGGCATAGAAAGGGCAGAGGGGATGGTTTTAAGGGGGTGACAGGGCCGAAGTTGAGAATTCATGTCCTTTTGCTTGTTGGGACACAGTCTCTTTTTAAGGCTCTAGTGGTCAGTTGACCTCCCCTGCCCAGGAGTCAGTAACCAGGCTTTTGACTGCGAAGGGTTGGTGGGGTTCAGGTAGGTTACAAGAATAACTGGTTGGACAGCAGCCCATCTTGTGAAGCCAAAACTGTATTTGTTGTAGTCATTCGTGTCCCAGTGCTGCTGTCTGGGAAAGATTACACACCCCTAGAGCTGCTGCTGTTTTAAAAAAAAAGGAAATTTAATCAGATGAGACTTTGAGCCCCCTCCCCACCCCCGTCTTTCCCGGGACTTCCTGCCGCCTCTCAGAATGATGTCTTTTACTCCGTTTCCATGTTCCTAGAGAAGGAAAGCGAGGAGAAGCTAGCGTGAATCTGATATTCAGACACCAAGAAGGATTTCTTGAGTCAAAGGTGATATTTAAATTTCACCAGTGAATAAAATCCAAGGCTCAACAGTTCAACTGCTTGTAAAACTGATTTAGAGAAAGAAAAGTGGCTGGAAGCTGACGTTAAATGGATGGTTTTTTAGCTTTTGAAGTCATTCTGAATGTTTAATCATCCCCAATAGAGTTCTCTTCTCTGGCTTCCTATTGTGGTCAGAAAAAAAGAGCCATGCTTTAAAAAAAGAATGAGATCTTGCCTACCATTTGAAGCAACAGAGATGGCCCTAGAGGGTATTATGCTAAGTGAAATAAGTCAGATAGAGATGGACCTGTACCATATGACTTCACTTAATGTGGAATCTAAAACAGAAAATAAATGAATAAGCAAAACAGAAACAAACTCAGAGATACAGAGAACAAATTGATGGTTGCCAGGTGAGAGGGATGTGGGGGTTTGGGTGAAAAAAGTGAAGAGATAAAGAAATACAAATTGTTAGTTACAAAGTAGTCACAGGGACGTAAAGTACAGCTTAGGAAGACAGCCAATAATATTGTAATAACTACATGTGTAAGGCACATGCAAGACTTAATGGGGAATCACTTCATAAATTATATAAATGTTTAACCACCATGCTGTACACCTGAAACTAATAGAATATTGAATGTCAACTATTATTGAAAAACAGAGAAAGAAAAAAGAGCCATGGGTCTAGAAATAATGTCTCATAGCTGGTATGTGTGTTTTTTGATAACCTAAATGAAAATGTTTGGAATTTCTAGATTTCCTGAGTGGAGTTCTTTTCTGGAGTTTTCTGGTAGTGGGACAAGTTGAGGGGTATTTGTGGTGTCCTGGTGGGACAAGAGAATAAAAAATGCCCAGTGTCTTCTTTCTTTACCCTCAGTGAGAACTCTGTGAGGGACCAGTTTATGGGACTCCCTTCCTGAGCCTTATGGGAAGGTCTTCAGCCAAAACCACCCTCGCTGTCCTCCTAGATTCAGAGCCAGGGCATGCAAACTGCTGTGGTGGGGTTTTTGTGTGTTTTTTAGGTGAAAATAGAATCCAAGTAGAGATGCTGAGTTTTCATGTTTCATTTGACATAGTAGTTGGGAGAACCAAGCATACATGGATCTTGGTTTTACTTTATTTGCTTTCCGTCTCCCTGGGAAGGCTCACTATGGGTTCCCAGGAAAGTAAGCTCCAGTTCTCCATACACAGCCCACACCTAATGGTTCAGTAATCAGGAAGACCAAACCAGTTTGTCCAGGAGGGGGCACTGTGCAACCTCCTGATGGCAGCTGCAGGCAATGGTGATTTTCCTGCTGTTCTGAAGAATAGCCAGAGTGCCAATTGTCTCTTTCCTGGGCCAGCAGCAGCTGTGGCGTTGGATTTTAAGAAAGGAAGCCCTACTATCTTGATTATTTACATTCCAAGTGACCTGGAGTTGTTAAATCAACCTGGGGACCAGAGAGCTTTCTGGGGCCCAGGGCTATTCCTGGGACAACTGGACTGAGGCGGAGGAGTTGACAGCGTAGCCATTTACCAGCGTGGTCCTGGCTCCTTGTGCTTGTCCTCCTGGCTTCTCCTTGAGAATCATCAGCGGGATTTGAACAAGACTTGCTGGTTCCAGAGCTCAGGTATGTTCAGCCTGGTTTTGCCTGGGTTATTGACAGACTTTTTATAGTGAAGGGGCAACCATGGGGAAGAAGAGAGGCCTTTGAAGAGGGGGGAAAAGTACTTGAGGGATGGAAAAGTACATTTTGAAAGGGTTGGAAAGGCCCCAGAATCAACAGTACAGGAATGGAAGCATGAAAACAGATAATCCTCTTTTCAAAGTGACTGAACAACTGCCCCAGAGGTCTAACCTGTCTTCCAACCCAGTCGGAAGCAGGCCACAAAACTAAAATAGACGTGAAAGTGCTGTGTATGAGTGTCAGGCTCGCTCCCTTGGGAGGCGGCCGGAGGCGTCAGGGGCTTACTGACCCATGTGTCCATATGTTTGTCTAAAGAGGACTTTATCTCTTCACCTTTGAGCTAACAGCTGGGGCCACAGTGCGATGAAGGTGGTTCCATGTTTCCAGGAGCAGAAAGGACACTTTAGTGTCTACTGGGGCATTTTAAATTAACCTTTGAGTTTCTTATGTCCTATAGTCACAGGGAATTTATTGAATAAATACGTGAAAGCGGTCAAAAAGCTCATTGCATGAGTTCTTTAGCACAGGAATTTCTGATTCCTCCTTCAAGAGAAGAATCTTAGGTTATTTGAGTATAAATGTAGGAACACAGAGAAGCAGAACTGGCTTCAGGGCCCTGAGCTCAGAATGGTCCTGTCCTTGGTTTAACGCTCTGCAGTTGCCGTCTTGAAATTCTTAATAACAGGGGGCCTTGTGTTCTTGTTTTGCACTGGGCCCCACAAATTATGTGGCTAGTCCTTCAGGGAAGTCACACGTATGCAGGCCTGTATGAAATACTATTAATGATGACAGTGAACAGGATAAAGATGATAACCTTGAGAAGCTCTGATCCTTTGCAGTGCACGAGAATATTCCAATAATGAAATACTTCGCATGAAACAGCTTCTGGGAGCCAGCGTGGCACACTGGTTAAAAGAATGTGTTTTATATATACAAAGACCCGAGCAAAATGTCTTGTTCCTTCAATTACTAGCAGTATAATTAACTTCAAGGAAATTAATTAGCCTCTCTGAGACTCAATTTATTTATCTATTAAATAGGGACAATATCCTCCACCTGATAGGGTTTTGGGAAAGATTAAGGCAGGACTGTGTGGGCCACTCAGCGTAGTGCCTGGGATATGGAGGACACCTTGTAATGATGACTGTCATTCCTCTTCTTGGAATAGCATGACTGTATTATGGTTAGCCAGCTGAACTTAGATTGGCTTATCCATCAGTTTCCTGGCTGCAAATTAGGTTGCTAGCACTTGCTGCAGGTATGTTTGCTAATTCTTTCTTATAGAGCCACAGGTGATAAGATTAGAAAGTAGGTCCTGGACTTCTTTGATCTTATGAGTGGTGTATTTGCAGTAGCAAATATTTGTTAGAAGATATTTCTCCTATGTGCTTTTAACCCTGGAACTATTTTTACTCACTACATGTCGTACTTGAAATGGTGTTTTTTCCACTATGTCTCCAACCCTCTGACACCAGTGGGTGTCCTACAATTCAATTCAAATCTGACACTGTTGACCTGGAGTTAGTGTCAGATCACATAAGTTAAGGGCTCAGCCCCAGGAGACTGCCCCCACTTCGGATGCCAGTCAGAAACCCAGGTAGTACTCTTGATTAACAGGCCATAAATCCAGCAGGTTCCCACAATTCCCTCCTCTGGTGTGAAAATTTACTAGACCGATTCATAGAAGTCAGGGAAACACTTTACTATTGTTCCCTACTTTATTATAAAGGGTACAACTCAAGAACAGTCAAATGGAAGAGCTGTACAGGGCAAGGTATGGGGGAAGGAGCATGGTGCTTTCCCAAAACTCTGATGTGTGTTCATCAACCCAGAAGAAGCATGATTGATTAAATCATCGGCCATTGGTTATTAACTTAGTTTTCAGCTCCTCTCCCCTCCCCAGAGGTTGAGGTGTGGGGCTGAAAGTTCCAACCTTCTAATCATGCCTTCGTCTTTCTGGTGACAGGCCCCATTTTGAAGCTACCAAGGGGCAGGTTCTACGATTCCCTCTCTGCTGAGCTACCCCATCAACTCCAACAATTAGTGGTTCAAGATTTCCAATACCTTAAACCACCTTAAAACATCTCAGTGGGTGTTTGATTAGTAATCTCATGGTATATGGCCAACAACATGTGACCAAATGTTTCAGTTTTATCAGGTGAGCTGGTATATTGGTGAAAGGAACCCATATGTGCCATAGAAAAGAATGCTTGTATCTTCCAAATAAAAAATAACAGGCAGCTGGGCACTAAAAGCTTTCTACATGTTTATTTTTAAGGGAAATCAAGTAGTTAGAGAGACTTCTGTTTTTCCCCCCTCTTTATAAAGTTGTTTTTCTTAAATTTTCATGAGACTCTGGTTTTTCAGGGATGTACCTATATGAGTTGTGGCAGGTGTAAGTCATGTTAAGGCACCATTTTGTAAGGATGGAGAGTTCATTTATAAAAAAAATCTATTCATGCCCTAACCAGTTTTGCTCAGTGGTTAGAGTGTCAGCCTGAGGACTGAAGGGTCCCGGGTTAGATTCCGGTCAAGGGCATGTATCTCGGTCGCAGGCTCCATCCCCAGTCCCAGTTGGGGTGTGTGTGTGTGGGAGGCAACCAATCGATGTGTCTCTCTCACATCGATATTTCTCTCCCTCTCCTTTCCACTCTCTTTGAAAAGCAATGGAAAAAAATATCCCTGGGTGAGGATTAATATATATATATATATATATATATATATATATCTTCATTATATGTTAGAACCATCCTGGTTAGATACAAACAAAATAACAAAAGCATAACATCTTTTATCTCACTAACCAGAAATAAATACCTTTAACATTGGTATAATGTAATTTCAGATTTATACATATATACATATCAATACATTTTTAATAAAAATGAGAGCCTAACCTACCGATTATCCTGTAAACTAATTTTTCCTCATCAAATAATTTTTATAAAAGTTATTTTTTGACTTGGCAATGTGTTATGAACATCTGTCAATAAGTAAATTTATAATCTTGTTTAATGGCTATGGTTTTTATGTGGATATATCATAACTTTTAAAACCAATCTCCTATTGTCATGTATTTAGCTTGTTTCTAATTTTTCACTGTTATAAAAATCCTTGTATATACATGGATACAAACCTGTCTCACTCTTTCCTTAGAGCAGATTGTTAGAAATCACTGGGCCCAATGGTGCACGGCTTCATCATTTTGACACACATCTCCCAATTTGCAGCCTCAGGGGGCAGGAGATTGGAAGGAATGGATGCAGTTATCTGTTTGAGTCTCCCTCGCTGCAGTGTCTGCTTGTTGCAGTGAAATGTCTTTCTCCTGTACTTGATTAAAAACATCTTCCTCCCTGTGTTGGCTCTTCAGATTTTATGGATCCTCTACAGCCCACATCAGTCTGTGTTGACATGGTCTCATCCTTCCATTTCAGGGCTTTTACACAGATTTAAGACATACTCATGATTTATCATCATTGCTCGGGAGTTCACACTGCTTTTCTAAGGGGGAGGTCTTCTGCATCAGTAAGAAGGTGGCTCCCCACTGTCCTCAGAGGCTGGCTTCTCCCTTTTCGCCTTTTTGCTGCAGATGGAAAGCACTCACTATCCCCTTATGTTGAGTAGGAATAAATTGTTCCATAACCTGCGCACCCGGGAAAAGGCATCCTGTACAGTGTCATTGTGCAAGGATTGCTTCTCACTTTCTGCAACTTCTTGTCTCAAGGCCCAGCCCTACCCCCTACCCCAGCTCCTCCCTACCTCCACAGGTGGTCATTCTGAATGGATTTTCACCTAATCTATGAAGATTCATCTACATGACAATAAAAATGTAGATCATCCGGTTTGCCTTCATTATCTGGGTAGTCAAGCTCTAGGTGGGTGCATTATTTAGTTTCCTTAGGAGATGTCTGTCAGGGGCTAAATATCTGTGGATGGCCAGCTCTTGACTTCCTTAAGGATGAAGGTGAACTGCACAGGGAGGACAGCGATTTGGGGGTTTGGGGAGTAGAGGGAAGAGCAACAGGAGCAAGAAGGCCTTGCTAAGGGTTGGTGTGGATGGGGTTGCTCTTTCCAGGCCAGTAGGAACAGATGGCACTGAAAATTTTTTACTTTGTAAGCAATTTGCAGGCTGATGCAAATCAACTCTTCCAGATGAAGTCTCTCCTCCATCTGGGCAGTGACCAGCCATGGGCAGGCTCTGCAGGGCTAGGGAGGTGTCCATCCTCCCCATTCGGGGGCCTCTGAATGGACTCTCTAAAATGTAAGACAGTCTCATGTCCGGTGGTTCACAGCCCCTCGGAGCTGAGTAGGATGTTAAGCCTTCTGTGCTTAGGGTGAGTCTGCTTTTCTTTAGCTCTCTTAAGATTAAGTGACTCACGTCACCCCTTGGAGACAGTCAGGCAATTGCTTTTTATTGCCTGACAAACTGTGGACCCCAAGTCTGTTGCAGCACGTTTTACCTGAAGCACTGTGGAGCTGCTGCGGGCTTGAGATCCATTGGGTCACTGCTCACCATGGGTAGCCCTTCGAGTCGGCTGTGTTTCCTTGGCCAAACTCAGACCATGCTTTTGTCCCGTCCCCTTCAAAAGTGAGAGTCATCAGCGTGTGTGAAAGTTGGAAATGCATCCTGACTAGGCTTCTACGTCATGCTGAGGATAAGCAGCTGTTTCTGCTTGTCACCGTGGACTCAGAATGTTCCAGACCGTTTGGCTCAGCCCCTCATTAGCCGGAGGCCCATGGGCCAAGCAGGTTGAGAGACCAGGGCTTCAGCTCTTGTTCAGCCCTTGGCTTCGGGACCAGAAGGCTACCCACTGGATGTCACAACACACCCTGTGAGCTTAGCGGCCCGGAGAAGGGAGACCGTGAGGTCCTTCCACGAAATGCCAAACTGTGGCTCAGGCACATTCTGAGCTTGCTTCTTCCTGCCCAGTGTGTGAGCTTCAGAAGACGTCGCCTGCTTTACTCGGGCTCTTCCCTTCACCTCCAGCCTCCACTGCCTGGATGCTGGCTCCTCTGGAGTCCCTGGGACTGTCCCTGGGCGGATGCCACTGCCTCCAGCGCCCTCCGTGGAGGGGTGAGGTGGGGAGGGCCAGACCTCCCTCGGCTCCCCTGCCCCTTACTTCCCAGGGCGCCTCACACATGAGGGGGCTGTGAATATTCCATCTTAATCAAAGATACAGGAATAACTAGAGGGGTTAATGACTTAAAAAAGAGAGAAGCCTAAAAATTACTATTCTCAGAGCTTCTGAGAGAAAAAAATTCCTAAACTTTTGACAGAGGTCTCCCGAGAGGTTGGCTCATTTGTGATGCCGGCTGGGGGAAGGAGCTCCTTGTTAGTCTCCCCCGGGAGATCCCCCGCTCCCAGTTGGAGACCCCCTGGGTATTGTGCTTGGATCCCGCGGCCCTCCCCGCTCTGGGAAAGCTGTCATTGTTCACTGTGGGGGCTGAAGTCGGAGTTAATCGCTGTAGATGGCACAGCCAGAGCATGGGCGGGGGGGATGCTCTCCACCCCTGTGAGGTCTCACCGGCTCCTGGGCCTCTGGGGGCCTCTGAGTGACTACAGGGCACAGCCGACACTTATCACAGGGGAGGTAGGGGGTCGGGGACACACAAGATCCTGAGACAACAGTGGTCCTTGGGGCTATTTCACCCTCCATACCTACCTACCAGCCAAGGCGGGAAGTGGCTGTCTCAGAGGCAATGTCGCCTGCGGCCGTATGGCCACCCCTCCCACAGAGAGCAAATTTAGCTCTCCTGGGCATTGTCCTTCCTCCTCTCCCTGCTTCCACAGCATGCCCAGTGGCTTAAGGACACCACGGAAATGGGACTCAGTACTGTGCCTGCCCACGCCCGGGCCGCCTGGCCCTGATCACTCCCACAAACTAGATCAGAGTCTTCAGGTTTGGGTTTTCCTGGAATGCTGTCCCTCTCTGGCTGTTGGGACGGCGACCTTCCGGAGGGTAAGGAGGAAGGGCAGGTGAGAAAACGGGGAAGAGAGGGATTGGCCAGCTGCCTGCGCCGGCCTTTTCGGCCAAGTCACTGTCATTTTCCACAGGCCAGAAAGTTCATAATCCTTTGACTGAAGTTAAGGAATTTTTAGTTTTAATCAGGGGAGCTAAATTAGTGATTTGGTCTTTCATATATTTGGAAAGTGGCCTTTCACTTCTGCAGGCTCAGGCTGCCAAGCTGCAGGTCCACGGTCCAAGGGCAGGGTCACCATGGAGGTGAGAGCTGGGAGGCAGGTCACCGCGGCCCCTGAGCGGCAGGGGGAGGCTTTGGAGACCCAGATGAACCTGTGAGCCCTTCACACCTGGCTGAGAGTGTGCTCTGGGGCAGAGATGGACCTCATGTCTTCCCTGTGACACTGTGAATAAATCAGGACACCACTGCTGCGTGCAGCAGGGGGCGGGGGAGCGGGGGGGGGGGTCCCACCCGGGGGGGGGGGGTCCCACCCGGGGGGCTTTGTGCAAAACAGAGGAGTCTACCTTTAGAAGCAAGTTAGGCCCTGGGATTGAGGTTAAGATTCATTCAGGGCCAGAGGCAGGAACTGGTGATAGAAGGGACGTGAGCTTCACAGATTGCAGAGGGAGGAAGCGCTCCATTGAACAAAAAGTCTTTATTTACAAAGGGACTGGAGAGTGCTCAGTCATGGTTACAAAAGCATCTCAAGGGCCCTGGGACCTTTTCAGCCATTCCCAGAAGAAAGCCATGGGGAGGAAGAGGAAATGCGTGAAAGAAACACGCGGTAATAAAAGGGAGCCTCTATTCTCGCCCATCGTTTAACCCCGGAACATTTTAGGCAAACAGACCTTT
Organism: Miniopterus natalensis; assembly: GCF_054644295.1. Lineage (NCBI taxonomy): Eukaryota > Metazoa > Chordata > Mammalia > Chiroptera > Miniopteridae > Miniopterus > Miniopterus natalensis. The sequence continues at coordinate 61,274,269 of NC_142091.1, read as the reverse complement.
ATGATCTCTGCATGCCATTTTATTTTTATTTTTTTTTCCTGGCCTTTTTTTTTAATTTTTAAATTTTATTTTTGTTTAAAATATTACAGATGTCCCTTTTTCTCCCTAATGACCCTTTCCACCTCGTTCCCCCCTCCCCAGGCCCTCTCCCCACCATTGTCTGTTTCCTTGGGTTGCGCATATATGCATATAAATTCTTTGGTTCCTCTCTTCCCCTCCACCCACCCGCCCTCCTCCCTCCCTCTGACATTCTGATCTATGCTTCTATGTTATTGAATCTATTCTGTTCATCAGTTTAAGTTCTTTAGGTTGCACATATAAGTGAGATCATGTGATGTTTGTCTTTCTCTGCCTGACTTATTTCACTTCGCATAATTTTCTCCAGGTTCATCCATACTGTCCCAAAGGGTACGAGATTATTCTTTTTTACAGCTCTGCATACCATTTTAGGGTGCATGTTTTATTCATATGCATGATGATTTTTATTTGGTTATTTTGGGTGCCCAGGCCAACCACAAGTCGCTAAAGGGAATGCTCAAAACTCAGAGGAGAAGCGGTTGGTGCCATTTTTCAAATGTGTGAAAAGTCCTTCACATTTTGTCCGACTGCCTCTTTCTAATTTGATTAAAGGCTTAGCTGTGAATTATTTTTGCCATCTCTGCTCAGGACAGTAAGACAGCAGAAAGAACAAAAGCACAGGCTGAGGGTCACCTGCAGCCATGCGTCTCTGAAGGGGCCAGGGAAGGGACTCTCGCATTAGCTGTGGGGCAGAGGCAAGATCAGGGCTGGGCTGCCTCTGTTTTCAACGTGGCAGCTTTAGAAATCAGGGGTTCTCTGGAATGGCACATAACCCCCAGCTCAAGTTGCAGTAAAATGTGGTGTCATTCATTGGTTTAACAAATGCCTGTGGAGCGACTGGCCTTCTGCAAGTCAGATAGCCCATCTAGTGGAGCCGGGCAGTCCAGCGCCTGGAGACCATGCATCTTGGTCGTCTGCTCCCTGCTATCCCTAGGCCCTGGCCCAAACCGTAGTATAGGGCATTGGCACCAAGAAAGGAGCTGTAGATGCTTAAATCTAGGACCAGCTACTTTCTGGATGAATGCCTTGGCTTCTGGGATCTTTAGCTTCCTCCTCTATCCCTACTATAAAGTAGAGATAATAGCATTTACCTTTCAGGGCTGTAATGAAGGTTGCCTGTCATTGGACCAGTGCTGGAAGAAACAGGTGCTCAAAAATAGGTGACTATTTTAAAACCTATTACCGTTGCGCTTCTATCCCTCTGGAACATCTGAAACAGAGCCTTTAAGATGTATAAAACCTTCAAAGTATATTAATGCTACATTTATGCATCCGCCGCTCAGAGCACACGCGTGCACCTAGCCGCTGCGGAATCATCTGGAAAGGAAGATGGCAGCTCAGAGCATCCCCTCCAGTGCCTTTCCCAACCCCTTCCTCTGCTGATTGGAAAAAAGAGCCTGGGAACCCTGGAAGCTTGTACTTAGGCAGCCCAAAGGTTGGGAGCTCAAGCTCTCTCTACTCGTCGGGCCTGGCAAGTAGAAGTAGGAACAGCAAACTCAGTAAGCACAGGTCCCCTTGGGCTCTGGGAATTCCTGATAGTCTGTGCCCAGCGGGACCCCTGCCCCAGACAGCAGAGGCAGGCTTCCTGCGCCCACGGCTGGTGACTTCTGCCGCCCTGGACGCAGGGGGGCGCTGCAGCTCCACTTTTCCTCAAAGATGCCTGGAGGCTCTCCTTGGGTGCCCAGACTGAGCCCTGAAAGATCCGGGTTTCCTTTGCACTTAGTTGATTTTGCACTCTCTGTGCCCTCCGCTGTGGAAGTCGGTGGAAGGCCGGCAGTGCCCCCAGAGCACAAAACGTAAAATGTGCATGAATGCTTCAACCAGGAAACTTAAAACATTTGCAACAGATACATTTCTTATTGCAACATTTTAAAGTACATAAAAGCAAACATAATTTTAGATACCCCTTGAGAATAGTGTTCAACATACACACACAATAGGACAGTTATAAGTGAGTTTGATTTATTTACCAAAGTAGGGCATTACTCCTGTTTTATTTTCTTTTTCACTTGATAGCCCCAGTAAGTTTTTTAATTTTAATTTTATTTTTTTAAGACATTCCCACTTAGGTTTGAAACCCTAAGTTATTGGGTTGAAAATGAAAAACAAGGCATCTTAATGAAAATTCCTAATTGAAGTGAGGAGAGGCTTAAAATGATTATAGTTTGGTTACTCCAAGAGCAACATCTGAACTGTTTTAATTTTTATGGTGGGTAGAAGGCAGGTGACTCTTCCTAAAACTAAAAGAGCAGTTATAATCCCTAAATTCCCTGAGGACAGGCCTTCTTTTCAAGCCTTTTCCCATTTCCTTTTGGACTGGTTGGCAGTCAGATGGGCTGGTTGGTTCTCCCAGCCCCAGAAGTGGAATTTAGCCCTGTATCTAGGTAAGAAGGGGTTGTTTGGGGCAGGGGCAGGGGAAGGTGTGTACAAAGTAGAAGTGGCTTTGATGTAAGACTGGCACAGGTTCAGATCCCAGCTCTGGTACTTGCTGCCCAGCCTGGTAACCTTAGGTCAATTACTTAGTCACTCAGAACCTCATTTGTAAAGTCAGTAATAGAACTTCTCTTGCAGGATTGTCACCAGTATCAAGTCAAGTAATATATATATGACCTGGCACAATGGCTGGCAGATAATAGGCACCCAACGCTGTTAGGGATCAGCAAACTTTTTTGGCAAAAAGCCAGATAGTAAATATCTTCGGCTTTGCAGGCCATACAGTCTCTATTGCAGTTACTCAACAACATAAATTAGGGAGTCTGAATATGTTCCAATGGGCGGTAGTTTGCTGACCCTGCTCTAGGTCAGTGCTGTCCAATAGAAATACAATGTGAGCCACATATATAATATTGAACTTTCTTATAGCCACAGGAAAAAAGAGAAACAGGTGAAATTAGTTTTAATAATTTTATTTTTACTTCAAATTATACAAACCATTATTGCTTCAATATGTAATCAATATGAAAAATCATTAATGAGGTATTTTACTTTGATATGTGGTACTGTTTTTAAAAATCAGCCGTGTCTTTTAAATGTACAGCACCGCTCATTTCATATGAGTCACGTCTCCAGTGCTCGGTAGTGGCATTGAATGACATCGCTTTGGACAGTGCCTTCTCAAACGGCCAGTCGTAACCATTTATGGGTCAAGAAATCCATTTAGTAGAAAAAAGTCAAATTTTAAAAATGAAATAGAGGAGAATAGAAACTATCAGAGTACATTGCACATACAAAGGGTATGAGCTGTTCCCTGCTGTTGTGTATGTGCATGCATGTGTGTATGTTTGCATGTGTGTATATTTGTATGTGTGTGCACACGTGTGCATGTAAACATGTTTGAAATTCACTGCTTCAAATACAAAAGTGAGGTTTTTTGTTTTGTTTTTAAAATTAGGCCGACTGAGGTGTTTAGCTTCTTTCTTACTCAGCTCAGGCTGCACTGTGGCTGTGTCAAAGCAACTCTGTTGATCGAAAGAATGAATGCCTGAAACCAGCCAAACCAGTTACTAAATGTCATGCTGACCATTTAAAAATACACGTCAAAATTTCCAACTTTAAACTTTATCATCTCTATACTTAGTTTCAAAAAGTCCTCATTTCACAGAAAGCAAACTGAAACCCGGGAGCAGTGAAATGTTTGATCAAGGCCCAAAACTCCAGCAGTGATTTTATGATGAGTATGCGGGAGGCCATGGGCCCAGCTGGAGAATAGCTTCTTCCTCACCTGCTGGGGCTCCACCTGTGCACTTGAAAGGGAACCTTGCTTAACTCACCCAGTGATTTAAGTGTCATGAGTTATTTGTTGCTTGGAATTTTTGAATATATGAAACAAAAGTTAAAGAGTTATTGCCTTAAAGTGTTTCATTCTCTCCATGATTTTTTCATTAATTCTCCCATCCATTTTTCTGATTATCCAAAAACAAGTGACGAAGGTTAGGGCTCTGGCTTGAACAGCTCACAATTCAGAGGGGAGGGTCCATTTCCTGAAATCAGTTCTGGGGAAACCTCACCCCCTAATTGGATTCAGTTTCCTTCCTTTTCCATGGGATTCATATGTAGAAATAACAGGTTCAGGCTGGCTTGGGTACACATCCTGCCTGCACCATTTCTAGGCTGTTGGGACTCAGACCATCATCTCTTAGACTGAGTGTCCTCATATGTAAAATGGGAATAATAATTTTGGCCTCATAAGTTTGTGTTAAAGATTAGTTGGAGAAAAATGCTAAGAGAAGAAATGTTTAAGTATTGGAAAATGTTTTTATATGTGATTTTTTTATATGAATCAGCTTTCATAATAATATAGCATATTGAGTAAAGAAATTATGTATTTTTTTGCTTCCTCCTTCCAGAAGGGGGCAGTGTGAAGCAAAGCAAATGCATTTTGTTTCCCTTATTTTCATGTCCTGATATTTAGTGGCTTACAGACTACATTTTTAAGGTATCTTTTCTCCACCCATTTGTATCTCATACTCACACATACGCAGTTTCTGTCAGGAATCCCACATTCACAAAAACATGGCCACATTTTTTGGACACTTTTTAAAAAAACAAACAAGGACTTTTATAGTTGTTGCCATGGCAGCCAACACTCTCCTGTCAGTTATCCAAAGAGAATTGTTAGTGAGCTTTGTCCACGGTCAATAAACACACCCATTGTCCTCAGGGGAAGGTAATGTGGCTCTAACAGCAAGAGTGGCCACAGCCCCGAGAAGGGGGTGTGTGTAGCTCACCCCATCCCTGGGAAAGACCTGAATGAGCCAGCCCTTTGCGTGGGACCCTCCTCAGCCGGCAGAGACACTGCTTTCCTGGCACTTCAGGGTTGTGTAAAGGGCTGGTCTCCCTCTGAGTCACTTTACAGGCAGTAGGAAGCTTAAACTGGCACTTTCTTTCATTTCCAGAAACATTTGGCCCATGCCTGCTCAGGTAGCCTTCCCGCAAATTAAGACAGCCGTCTCCGGTGACTGGTCGACCAGGAAGAAATTCCTAGACGAATTCCACGAGAGAATGGGGGAGGCCACTGGAAGACAGAGAGTCAGAAAGGGCATGTTTGCAACTTGCTGAGATATAAATGCCTGTCCTCATTTTTGTGTACAAATAAGAAGCCCTGCATGTTAGCCATGAATAGCTTCTCAGACAAATTAATTTTAAGGTAACTTAACTTTTTGGAGCCTCAGTTTCCACATATGTAAAATGGTTCAATAATAGAACTAAGTCTTTTAGGGCTCCGGGGATAAATGCACAGAGCCATGGCCCATGTGGCTCAGCTGGTTGGAGCATCATTGCATACATCAAAAGGTGGTGGGTTTGAGTCTCGATCAGGGCACATACCCAAGTTTCGGGTTCGATCCCCATCAGGGCAAGTGCGGAGGCAACTGACCAATGTTTTTCTCTCCCCCTGCTTCTCCTCCTTGCTCTCCCTCTCTCTAGAATCAATAAAAAAATGGCATCTACTTTTAAAAATAAAATAAAAGTAAATGTACTTCTCTGTAGTCTGGCAGGCAGTAAGCCCTTACTATGTTATTACAATTTAAATGGTTGCTCCCTAGGCCATGTATCAGTATTTCTCTATTGTTGTCCAATATCCTGAAATCTGTTAGGATATTCAAAATACAACCTTTTAAAGCTGATTTTTTTTTTTTTTTCAATTTCAAAAATAAAAGTTGATTTTTTTTCTTTAGCTCTTTTTTAAATGAAAATGCTTAACATAGCCACCCAAATAATATATGTGTTTTCCTCAGTGTTGCATTTAGGTTTACACAGACATCCCTGAATTTTCATTGCAGTGCTGAAGGTGTCATGTCTGAAAGTACCTAGAAAATGTATCTGTTTTGAGAGACATGTTCTTTTTCTGACACAGTAAATGAATGAGAGATGAGAGACAGCAAGGTAGACCTGAGAATTTAGGTATTCCCTTGAAGAGGAAAATCTAGCTGTGTGATAGAAATGTAGCAAGGACCATGGTTAAGGGCCAGGGGAAATGAAATTTTTAAAAGCTGGTTTTGCTCCTCTGTCTCCTCTGTCTAAATTTGTCTAATTCTGATGAGACCCAATTCCTATAGAGTCAAGGTTTTATAAATTCATTGTATAAGTTGGTGAGAAGATGCTAAGGAGAATCTAGGGAACCAGAGAAATGAAACTAAGCTATGCGCCTTTGAAAGAACACACCTTGGGGAAAGATCAAATCAGGAGAGCAGATGGGCTGGCCTGGAGCACTGTGAATTGGTGTTCTGAGATCACTCCCACAGCTCAAACTATATCTTTAAGGTATTCTGAAAAGACCATTTTGATGCCAACCATGCCCTTTGCCTGGGAAGAAGGGGAGACAAATCACTGCAAAACCTTGAGGCTTTAGGAACCAAACGGGCTGGCTGTGTGCCTTTGGAGAAATTGCCTAACCTTTCTGAGCCTCAGTTTACTCATCTGAAAAAAGGAGATAATATTTTCCTTGCAAATATTGATGAAGATGAAATAAGAAACCATCTGTGATGTGCTTCTCATGTCTTAGGCCCTCAACACCTGTTATCCCCCCTCTGTGTACTGAAAAAACTGCCCATTTCCTTAATTCCTAAAGAGGAGGGTAAGGATGGTTTGAGCTGGGAGAGCTACTAGTCTTTTTAAGCTACAACTTAGAAAGAGGCTGGGGAGAGCTTTTATTTTTGGAGATTCGTATTTTATTCTCTCGTCAGTTCACTCTGAGGCCCACACGTAGAGTAATCTTGTCAGTCATCCAGCATGTGGGTAAATTTCTATACTTCTTAAGTTATCCTTCTATAAACCACATATGTCTGGGGCATTTAATCAAGTGCCTCTCTGTGAATTGTACCATACGTAGGCAGGTGGCTACCTGTTAGGTACACAGTAGTGTAGGGAAGACCACGCTGCCCTCAGACTCTGCGACTGTGGGCTTCCCGACCTTGGCACACCACCTGGACCTCTCCAGGCTTTTTCCCCATATTAACATCTGAGATTGATGATTGGGTTTCTAAAATCCCTTAACTCCCAAATTCTATAGTTCAAGCTCTCAGTTCTTTGTTTCATCATCCAAAGCTCAAGCAGATAAGTGGCCAGACTGTTGTGATGGTGTCATCCTCCCCCAAAGCTAGTCGATCTCCTGAAGATTTAGAAATTGGGACACTGATGGGTACGCCACAGTGGCAAATGGGTGGGTAACTCAGCAAACTAGCAAGCTTCAAAGATGAATCTGTGTTTTCTAATGCATGGGGCCTAAAGCTGAAACTGCCTGGGACTCATTTAGGACACTTGGATCTAATATGTACACGTCATTTTGAATTATGGGCATATGCTGCGCAGATGGCCTCTGGGTTGGTCTTTCTTATTAGAGGCGGAGGAAGGTCATATTCACTTATATGTACATTACTTTTCAAAGACTCGTGGGATTCTAAGGGTGAGGTCAGAACTTAGACAAACCTACACGGATGAGAACAGTGATCTTTCATATTCCACAAGGGATCTGAGGTCATCCAGGGTTTGGCAAATGAACATTTTTATACATTTTCTGTTAAAATGTATAAAGTATTATGGTATCATTAAAAAAAAAAAATCATTCCCAGCTCTTACCAGCTTTGTTGATTAGTCATCCAACCCCTGGTCCAAACTGCATCTGACAAGAGAGCTTCTATTATTATTTTCTTTCTTGATCTTTGATTCCATGAGGTATCTACACCTAACAATAGCATGCTCTCCTTTTTTATTAGCGCTGTGTGAGTGTTTTTCTTTCAATCTCACCTGAACAGAGAAGGGAAATAGCAGTGGTGTCTCAACTGTCGCCTTTATCCTGTCGACCATCATTGCTCTCGACATGCCACTGGAGCAAATGTTGTCCCTTCAGCACTAAGGAGCCCCATGGATGGGGTCTGGAGGGAGATGTCACACAATACATGTCATGAGGGAGGTGGCATCATGGTGGCGGCTGCTCAGAACATCCTCACTGCCTTCTAGAATCCAGCTGAGCACCACTCAGCAGACAGTGATCGAGTCCCCACGTGCGCCAGGCCCTGCGACAGGTGCTGGAAATGTGGAGATGCGTGAGCCAGGGTGCTTGCTCCGGAGTGGTTTATACTATAATGATAACAGCAACTTACTCTGAATATACTCTATGCCAGGCACCGTTTTAAATGCGTCAGGCATATTAGCTCATGTGACCTTCAGAGCCACCCCACGAGGTGGGTACTATTATTAACATCCATGTTTTCTAGACAGGGAGACTGAAATGCCGAGAAGCTGGGTGACTCGCCCAGTTACTTAGCTAGTGAATAACAGGCCTGGAATCCAGAAGCAGAAGGTACATTCCAGAGCCTGGGCTCCCACCCACATGGCTTCTGCTTGCACTTCCCTTTCCCCGATAACCCCGAAAGCACACTCGTCTCCCGAATCCTTGTGGCCTTCTTCTCAAGGCTTATCTCTTCCATAACCTTTATAAATATAATGTTGCTCAAAGCAAAAGGAGCAACAAAAAACCTTGCAACACAAGGAAAGGAAAACAAAACAAAACAAAAAATTATCCATAATCCCGCTGCTGTGATCATTTTATGGCCTTTAAATCTGTGTGCTGATATAGTGTTTGAAAAGCCTAAAGTTTTCACTTAGGATTAGGTTAGATTTTTCCCCCTCAATCTATTTTTCCTTGACATAACTTGAATGACTCATTTGATTTGCATATTTTAATCTCAGCTCTACATACAATTGACTTAACTAATCCCTTATTGTTGGATGTTTAGGTTAGTTCTGACATTTCACTGTCATAAACCATATGTCTTTGTATATACATTTTTTTCAAATATGTTTAATAATTTTTTAAGTGGTTTTGGGCTTTTAACTATGTGGTATTTAGGTGGGGAAATCAGAATCAGGTTCATAACCATTTAAGTTTCTGTCGCCCTGGAGAAGTAGAAACAGTCATACTTAAGTATCTAAAACACAATCTGCTTTTTAGGAGAAATGTTGAAGCCGACGATTTCGTTCTTTCTGACACATCGGCACCTCCTCCCTGAGAATTGTATTCATGACCTCCCCAAGGGTTAGCTGGCCTGGATACCCCTTCTCACCCACCTTGAAGAGTCATCCTGTGGGATCGTGGAGAATCAGGCACAAGAGGGTCAGGAAGGCACAGAACAGGTTTAACAGGAACTGTGTGATTGAGGAAATGTAGACAAGCTGACAAGGCCAGGAGGGAAAACTGTGAGATAAGTGGCTAGTAAAGGTCCGCCAAGCAGTGGGTGATTCAGGGGAAAGAGAAAACCTGGTGGCGGAACACAGGCTTTGTAGGTACGTGGAGATGACTTTGAAAACTGGCTCCACTTTTTACTTGCTGTGTGATCTGGCTCAAGTCGTTTAATCTTTCTGAGCCTCAGTATATTCATCTGTAAAACGGGCGTGCTATAGTACCTGCTTTAAAAGGTGGTCGTGAGGATGTAACCAGATTGTATAACTTGTTTGTTGGCTTCTTTGTTCAGGGCACTAGACTTACAAGTTCACCATCATCTTCATCAGCAGCAGCATCACTCAGTGGAGGGGATGGTGTGATCAGAGGTCAGTACTCACACACTGTTTCAGAACATGGAAACCATCAGGGGAGGTTTGCTTTTCTGGAAAAGACAACAAATTAAAGGGTGCAATGTGACATCTATGAGAAATAGATGTTACACTTTACTTGTCCTGAAGTACAAGGTAGCTCTGAATTAAGATATTTTGGGGTGCTCTTGGTAGAACCCCAGCTCAAAGGGAAAGAAGCGGGGAACTTGACTGAAGGTAACCGGAGTGTCCAGGGACTTAGTGGGCTGCAGACAGAGCGGGACCAAGGGCACAGATGCCGTGCGGACATGCTGTTCCCCTGCCCCCTTGGCTGGACTTCCCTGGGCTGTGTGTTTCAGGCGCCGCGGCTTCCGGCAGCACAAGGCTTACAGCACCCTCGCAATGAATGATCCCAGCTTTAGGGGGTCTCTTTCCTGGCCCTTCCAGGAGAAAGCCCAGGGAACAGTCTCATTAGCGGGCCTGCAGTCGCACTGGCTCCGGGTGTGACCACTGTAGAAAGGCTGTCTGACTGGCTGGGCCTGGCGCACGGGGCTCACTTCCATGGGGCAGAGGGACAGGGGGTGGGGGGGTTGGGGGGGGGTGGTGTCCGGGGAGATGCTGGGAAGATGAAGAAGGAAGGAGAGAGGGAGGGAGGGAGGAATAGGCTACTCCAAACGCATAAAAGTCTCATAATTAGGTGACTTTCACCCGAGTCACCTAATTTTTTTCACCTGCAGACTTGCCTTCAGCTCAGCTTATCGAGGACTTTTTCCCTCCCACCCTCACGCATGTGTGAGTCTTAAGTCAAGTGTTGCTCCCTGTGACCTGAAGCTTCAGCAGCAGGGTGCTGCTTTAAGCTCAGGGTGTCGTTAGTGGCACAGCAGTCACCCTGCGCAGCCCAGCTTCTCCCTACAGGTTCTAAAAATACCCAGAGGCACTGGAGCAAACAGGGAGGGCGGCCTCGCGGGTGCCGGGCGCTCAGAGCCGCCTCGACGCCGCGGCCGCCTGGGCACCATGGGCTCCCTCGGGCTTCGCTTTCCTTTTCGGTTCTTGGGCCTGGCTCACCTGTACCGCTGTTCATGCAGAGGGTAAACCAGGGCTCACTGACGGAGCATAACTGACTGGAAGAAAGGGAGAGAGAGCCACAATCCAGACTTGTTCACGCTGTTTTCTTACAGCTTGCTCTAGACCTGAACTATGATGTGTCAAGAGATCAGACCAGTCCAGGGAGCAGCAAAGATTAGCCGGGATTTAAAATAAAAACTCCTTAACAAGAGATCACCTAGAATAACCCTCGTATGTATCCATGAAGAGGCCCAAGGACAATGTTCGGAGAAGGTTAGTGCTCACAGGTGACCAGGGCCACCACCTGGGTGGTTTTTCTAAGGCAAAGCAGAAAACAACCCCCTTTCTGAGGAATCCTTAGGTGGAGGTGATCCATCCGGGGAGATTCTCTTGCGTCAAGGAGGTGCCCCATGTTATGGGACTGAGGAGCTAAGGATATTGGCATTGCGTGCCCTGCGTCTACAGTTCAGGAACCTGCTTAGTGTTGGTTATCTTATCAAACCAGTGAGCATTTGGGTATTTTGAAACCTAACCAAGGAGCTTAAATGATAAAATCACATGGATTATGAATATATGTGAGTGATACAGATCTGGCCTTTTATAGATTGCCTGCAAGAGTTAGATGTCTCCTTAACAAGATAATGAATCTGAACCCAACGTAAGCATGTGAGTGAGGCTCTTTGCTGTTGGTGTTTAAATGACTTTATTAGATGTCACTGGTGGTGATCGTGGAAAGTGGGGGGAAAACCCCCACAGCTTTTTACCAACCCTCTGGCTGCCTGGACTACATGAAATATTTGTTTTAGCTGTTGGGAATTGCCACGTGGTTAATAGATTGCCCAGAAGTTGTTCTCTGAGCAACTTTCAGTCAGCCGCTTCGGGGCAGGATTCTGGGGTTTAAATTAAAAAGTTACTCCTTGCAGAGTGAGCGTGAGTAAGTTCTTGGGACAGAATGTACTCGGCATTGTTTCCATCCATACGTGAGCGGAGGAAGCGTGTGTGCCCTGCACATATGCTTCTCATTGGAAAATGCGATCAAATGTCCCTGTAGACTGGTTCTCATGGAAAGCGCTTGGCATCTTCTCAAGCCTCAAGTAAAAGCCTCTGAGCTCCTAAATTGCTAGGTGGTCTCTCCCAAGGACTATGTCAGAGGCAGGGGCACCTTGCTCTTTGTGGGTGGGAGTTTGCTCGCTCTGGATTTCAGGTCTGCCTTCTTTTTTAAAAATCTGGTTTTTGTTATTGTTCTTTTTAAATTGAATTGCCTAGATGTGGCCAAGGATTTGAATAGTTTTGTGAATCTGGCAGCTGAATAACACTCTTAGTAATAATAGCAGCAACAGCTAATCTTTCTATAGCCTTTCCTATACGCCAGACACTGTTCTATGTGCCTCAGATTTTAATGTATTTATTGCACAGACAGTGGAGTTTCAGATTTATCCCCCCATCTTCTCCTTCTCCCTCCAGAGCTAAAATTAGCCAGATTGGCTATGCACCCTTATCACCAAGATGGCCAGGCAATTGCCAGCTTTTAACTGTATCACACAGACTCGACTTTTAATAGAGTTTAATCGAAGAGAACCGTGGCGTGCACGTTTGCTTGGAGATACTCCTGTCTTTCACGCCCGTTGTGGTTCTGTGAGGAGTAAGTTCAGGGCACACCATTTATCATCCCGACCAAGAAATTTAGTTACAAAAGACCCATTTCGTTCCCTCTGCTCGTCCTGCTTCCAGCATATTCAAGGGGTTCTAATTTCAAGCTAAGCAGTTGGATTTCCTGAGAAAGAAGGCAGTGGACTTTTAGAGTTGCTGCAAAGACACAAATTGCTGATGTGAATGGAAAGAGTGAGCTCTTTCAGAGACAAACATTTTAATAAATCAGTCCAGGTTTGTGATGGTTTAAAATGCTTCAGATCAGTGAACATCGAGGTTGTTCTTCGGCTTTTTCTCTGCCTTCGGTGAGAGATGTGTGCCGTGCAGCAGTGTGTGGCTCGAAGACTGTCTTCCCAGGAGGCAGGGTCCCCTGAGTGTCCTGTGTATTGTCGCCCAAACAACGTTTCAGAGTAATCAGTCCCTGAAGTAATGCTGTGCAAAGGACTCAGGCCTCTTCCACTTAGGCCTGTGTGTGAGGATCTGGGGGCTCTGTCGTCTCCTAAATCCACTCACTGCTCTCCCTTTTAGAATGTGGAACCCCAAACTGCAAGAGCACTTTATGAGTGGGAGGCAGTCATATTGCTGATTATATTTCCAAGTGTGAAACCCACGGACTGGGCTGGGACCTAGGGGAGCCCCTCTGGTTCAGTGTGGCTCTATTTCTCTGGCTGAAACTACGGAAGGAGTGTCCAAGGGCAATGCTACTTCCATTTGCCTCGTGCAGGTGTTTTCATTTAGAAATGCCCATTTTGTGAAAGGGATTGTGCATCTGGATTTCTTAAAGAAAAGCCACATTGGGAGGAGGGAAAGGAATGTGAAATTTTTTCTATAAATTAGATCACACAGGTCTCTAAAATAGGTGATTTAGGCCAAAAACAAAGAAAACAAGCAAAACAAACAAACAAAATAAAACTGACAAACAGAAACTACTTTAGTTGTTTAAGGTCTGGATTATCTGGATTTGATCAATAGGAAGGCAAAAATCAATCAGATGATGGCAAATCGTCATGACTATCAGCCTGTCTTTGAGGGTTACTTTTTCAGGAGTTGTTCAGAGGAGGTTCATTTCTTCATAGCTGCTTGATGATTTTTTCACTTGTGAGTTTTCCCTGGAAACAGAATGAGTGGAAAGAGCAGGGGCTTTGGCCATCAGGAAGATCTGGGCCTGAATTCTGGTGCAGCCGCTTAGCAATCTGGTGACTTACGCTTTCTGAGCCTCAGTTACCTCATTTGGATTTGGAGTTGATAATCACTCCCTTTTGTGATGATCAAATGGAAGGATGGATATGGAGCATCTGGTACAAAGTGTGTGTTGTGTGACATTCGTCTGGGTCACTCTGTATCTCACTCTCTGAGCTGAGGACGAACCAAAGGATGAGTCAATAGAGATAGCCAGTCCAATATTGGTTCAAATAAAAAATCAACAAAGAAGAGATACCTATAGTCACTCAAGATACACAGTTTTCTTGCTATATTCCAACTCTACTACAGTGTGACCTTGGGAAGTTGCTTAACCTCTCTGATCTTCAACTTCTTAATTGTAAAATGGGAATAATAATAATGGTTCCTTCCTTGCAGAGCTGTGGTGAGGATTCAACAGGCTAAGGCAGGCAGAGTATATACTTCAGTGCTCTGCGTATAGTTTGGGGACCCATGACTCTGTTTCTCCTTCACCTTTCTGGCTGCCAGCCATCCTGACCCTCAGGGAGACCCCTGACTTGCCCATTTCTCCATGTGAGCCAAAGTGGCTGCATTTCTGGAAGCTCACCTCTGCCTACAAAGTGGTCCTTTCACCTCCAGGTGGCCCAGTCCTTTCCTGGGCAGCAGCCATCACCATGAGGGGGTCCATTAGATTTGTTGAGCAGCGACACTGAGGCTGTGAGTCAGAGAGGGAGAGCTGATGGAGTCACATCCTGAAGCACATGTAAGTAATTTGTTCTGAAGCAGATCCAGGTTTCTAGATCTAAGCGTCGCCAGCTTGTTTTTGTGATTCACAGTTTAAAACAGATTTACTGTCAAATCAAGATGAGTGCTAATTTACATGGAGAAGTGGAAATAATATAATTTGGTTGCAATTACAAAGATAAACACATCAGTTTACAAACTGAGAATGTCAGTAACTTTGATCCTTTTGTCATTTTAATTTTTGTTGTTTCCCCCCAATATCTAATTTTTAAAAATTTAGATAATTTTAGATTTAAGAACTATAAAAATAATAGATTGTTTCCATATACCCCTCACTCAGTGTCCTGGAATGGTTACATCTTACATACCCTAAAACACTGGTTAAAACTAAAAAATTAACCTTGCTCTGGTACTATTAACACAGAACTCATATGGATTCCCCCACTGTTCCCACTGAGGTCCCCTGTCTGTTCTGGGACAGAGGATCCTGCCAGTTCAGGATCCCACATTGCATTTAGTCGCGGTGTCTCTGTGGTCTCCTCCCATCTGTGACAGTTTCTCAGGCTTTCCTCGCCTTTCACAGCTGTGACAGTCTTGTTTGAAGAGGACTGATCAGTTATTTGGTAGATTGCCTCTCAATTTGGGATTATCTAATATTTGCTTTTTAGTTCACTGCTCTACATATACTTTACTGGCCAGACCAGGGATCTACTGACAAATGGAAGTTTTAAGGTCTAATAAATTATCCGGTTATTTCAGCCTGGCTGGGTATTTTTAGTTCCCGGAGGTTAAGAGTATGGCCTCTGGAGCCAGTCTCTGGGAAGGCAGTGGGGAAGAAAATTCCACTCGGTCAGCTGCAGAGGACTTGATGGTGACGTTTTAAGACTGGACAGGGACATGGCAAGGGAAAGCCAGCAACAGGTATAGTACATTTTCTCTTTCCTAGGCTCCTACTTTTTCTATCATTTTAATGTATCCTCCGTAGGTGGTAATCTAAGGTAGAGTTTAATTGAAATCAGGTGAGAAATGGATAAATGGAACATTAAAAATGAACACGCTCACCCCCATCATGGTAGGATGATAGGAATGGTGGGCTCTGCACACAGTGAAGCCTCTGAATGGTATTAGACGAGGTCTCTGCTCTCATGTGCTTTCCTCGGTGAGATGCTAAATCCCACGGCCAGTTGACCCAATTTGGGGGCCAAAGACATCTGCTCTGACTGACTGCTATGTCCATGTGCCAATGCCCTCTGTATTTTAGTGGGAAGCAGCTAAGCAAGCCAGCAGAGCTAGGAAATTGTAAACAAAACATGACAGGAATCAAAATACTTGACTTAAATGACAATCCTTGTTGCTCTTTAAGGCAGGTGCTTAAAGAAAACTGGGAAGAGCAAGGCTGTGTGACCTTGACAGGTTACTCAACTGGGCTTTACTTTCTTCATCTATAGAAAGGGTATCGAAATACTTTCCATACAGACTTGATGACAAGCAATAGTAATGACAGTCATAATTTATTGAGCATGACCATGGGTCAAGAGTCTTGGGGTACAATGATCTTCATGTTACTAGGTAGGGACTACGAATATCCCCATTTTGCAGATGAAGAACCAAGCTCAGAGAGGTTTAGTGACTTTGCCAAAGTTGCACAGCTAGGAAGTGGTAGAGCAGGAAGGACTCATCTGACAAGCTGTAAAATCTGTGCTGTAACTCAACCATACTGTTGTAAGGATCCAGGAAATAATACAGCTCTACTCACAGTGTGAAATGGGTGCCCTGATGGGATGAAAGGTGATTTTTTTAACCCTCACCCAAGGCTATGTTTTTATTGATTTTAGAGACAGAGGAAGGGTGAGAGAGAAGGAGAGAGAAAGAGAGAAAGACATTGATCGGTTGCCTCCCATATGTGCCCTGACTGGGGATTCAACCCCAAACCTTTCGGTGCACGGGACAACACTCCAACCAACTGAGCCACCTGACCAGGGCAAGGTAAAAGATGATTTTAAGGGTACATGAGATAATTTGGGGTACACTGGTGATAAGTTAACATCAAATCACATGGTAAGAAAATTACTTTCAAATGTCTTTCGATCTTTCTGATTATGACAAGGTTAAATCTTTGATTAGGTGCTACTGTGCCTTTATTACTGTCCTAAAGCCTTTCAACTTCTCTTTACACAAAGAGGGAACAGGCTGCAGAGGTCTCGACAAACATCTATTTGGATGTCAATAAAAATGTTGGCTGTCACGCCTACCTTCTACTTATGACAAATGTTACTAGGCTTTCATTGCTGGTGGTAATGGAGAAATACCTCTCAGAACACATTTAAGGACAAAGAATTCATCAATGTTAAACATTATTAAGTAAATAATAGTAGAGGTGTATTCAGTTATTGCAAACCTAGTGACTGCCGGATGTGAGTGACTCAGTTGTGAGAAACGCTGTGATAGACCCTGAGTAGTTTCCAGCCTGATGCACAGCCTATGGCTCATACTCAAGAAATGTCAAGGACAGAGGGAGGGAGGAATGCAGCTTCCTCTCCCAATCTGTTATTAGAAGAAATGGATGACTGGTAAATTGGGTGAGACAGTCTTTCCTTTGAGGTCTGGATCTGAATGTCCCTTGCTCTGAAGGCTGATGGAGAAAGTGAACTTTATTTTGGTCCTCACTGAACCACAAAGGCTGAGTGCTGGGGACAGAACTTCTGATCTCAGCGTCAGACCTTATGTTACAAACCAGAGGCTCCAGGTGGGGGAAGGGGTTTCCCCCAAGGTCGCCCTAGCTGAGAGCAGCCATGGTGTGACTAGTGCTTTCACCCATTTTCAGGCCAAGTTCCTCATCTTCGGTGTCTTCCCAAAATAGCCACCAGGCCTGAACTGGTCCTCAGTAAAACCAAGACAGCTCAAGGGTCCAGCCTACCAGTCTGTAGGTGCTCCTCAGGTCCTCAGACTGCCTGGCACAGCGAGTTACCTGGAAACTCCACAGGTGGAAGAAGGTGATCCTCTCCAACCTTCAGGAGCCAACTGGAGGGCATTAGAGTGATACAGCCAGTGTCATGGATGAAATCATCTGTGACATGACTTCAGCCCACTGGCCCAAGGAAGACACAAGGCAAAGTTCATGTCTTCAGGGATGGGGGAGTATAATCCTCCCACAGAAGTGCCACAAATATTTGAGGACCAAAACACAATTTGCAGCAGGCCCTGAGCCCTGTTGTATGAAGTGCAGTAACCTCCTTAACTAGCAGCGCGGGTGATGTTTAATTGAGAACTGCCAGGTAGGCCAGAGTGTCTTGACCTCAGCACCATTGACATTTTGAGCTGGGTCATCCTTTGCTGTGGAAAGGCTGTCCTGTGTGTTGTAGGATGCTTAGCAGCAGCCCTGACCTCTACCCACGAGATGCCATTAGCAACTTTCTAGTTCCAATCGTGACAACCAAAGATGTCTCCAGATTACCAAGTGTCTCCTAGGGAGCAAAACTTTCTCCATGGAGAACCTGGATCCTGCATGCATTGCTGATTCTCAAAGAACTGAAATAAATCATAGGTGCCTGAATGGAGAAGCACACAGCCTAAGGGAGGAGACACACACATGTAAACTATAATGTCAAGTCACTCTGTCTTGCAACAATTTGAAATATGTAAAGGAAGCAGAAATCATTCAGTAGTGGGAAATACCAGCTCTGTGGAAGGGGTTGAGATGGTCAGGGAAAGCTGTATTGAGGCAGAGGCGCTGAACAGGTTTTGAAGGATGAAGAGGAGTTTTACAGATAAGTGATACCACATGTGAGAAGCTAAATATAATCTTTGATGCTTGTGGTGACTTGAGGACACTGTAAGAGTTGATGTGGGAAACGCTGACCTCAGAGCCTTCTCACGCTCAGAAAGGCCAGGTTGGAGGACTGTACTTAAATCGGCTTTATCACGGGATCGATTATGTGTAAGGAGCATTGCCAAGGGCTTTGGGGGCTCTTAGGGGAGGTGCCCACATGGCACCACACTCAGAGGCACAGGAAATGCCTTTGCTCTACTATTTTGGTTAAGAGAGAAGGCCATTTATTTCTGTGGTCTCCCTCAGTATCATTTCCTGTTCCCACCACTTTGATGTTTGTCACATAGTATTCCACAAAGGCAACTGGATGTGGTTTCATTATTTAACCTCTCTGCCTCAGTTTCCTCACCTGTTAACCAGGGGTCATCAGATTCTCTCTCCTGCCAGCCTCACAGTCTTGCTCTAAGCATAAAATGGGATCACATAGCATTGGTTATGAGTCCTGATGGATCTGGTTCCAGCCCTGCTCTGCCAGCTGCCACGGTGGACTTCTCTGACTTTCCATTTTCTCATCTGTAAAAACGGTATAATACCCACTTTATGGGGTTGTCTTGAGGACTGAATTGTGCTTTGCCTGTGAGCTCTCAGCCCTGTGTCTGGCACACAGTAAGAGAGGAATAAATGACAAGCATTCCCATCAGTGTTGTGTTTAGGTTGAGTTTACGTAATGATTGCTCTCTTGTACTGAGTGCATGTTTTGCTCCAAGCACCATCATAAGAGTCCGTATGTAGTAACCTATGAGTACAGTAGCTGTTGTGATGATCTCTGGCTTACCTATGGAGAAACTGAGTCACAGAGTAATGTGTATGGTTAGTGAGTGGCAAGTAACTGCTTTCCTGGATAGTTTAGTACTTAGTGTTTCTCCATCACTTTTTTAAAAAAAATTCTCACCCAAGGATGTTTATTGATTTTAGAGAGAGAGGAAGGCGGGAAGAGAGGGAAAGGGAGAGGGAGAGGGAGAGAGAGAAACATCGGTTGGTTGCCTCCTGTGTGCTCCCCAATTGGGATGGAACCATCAACCTCGGTATGTGCCCTGGCGGGGGAATTGAACCCGCAACCTTGTGGTGTATGGGACGACACTACAACCAACTGAGCCACCTGGCCAGGGCTCCATCACTTTTTGAAATGAAATTAGGGCTTAGTTATAGAGTTACTTTTTACCAATTTATCAGAGCCAGTGTAGCAACTATTAGCTAAAATGAACTTTTCTCACTGTTGGCGGAAGGGCCATAGTACACTTACTGAATATTAATAAGAAAATGGGGGAGCAGAGATTTATTTTTAACCACAGTGTCTGAGCTGGCATCTCAGTGGGAGCCAACTTGGGTAGATGATGAATCACTCGAAACTGACCCCTTCCAGAAATGTCTGTGAGAGCCACACAAAGGGAAACTTTCAGTTTTGAACTCTCCCCGCAGCCTCGCCCCCGCCCCACCCCCAGGCTATTGAAGGAAACGGCAGGGGGCTAGTTTGCCAGCCTGCTGGACACCACCTCGGGAACAGCAGGGAGTTTGTCTTCTCTCCCTTTGTGTGGGGACACATATGCTGTTCTCAGTGTGAGAGGGAGCAGAATCTGTTCCAGGAACTGGTTTTAAATCCAGCCTCTGTGTACAGAGTGGCGGGGTCCCAGGGCCCCAGGGACACCCTCCTTCTGCCCCCGGGCTTGCTAAGCTGTCATTGATGGCTCTCCGTGCAGGAACAAAAACTATAACTCAGTGAGGGGTTGCACCTGGTCCGCTGTGTGCAGCTCTGTGTCCTGGGCCCACCAAGGGGCTCCAACGAAAATGATAAAGTGAATTAAAGGTGTGCACGCTCCTCCTGTTCCAACACCGCCTCCTGAGCGCAGAGACTACAGCTGGATGTGAGCTCCTCCCATTACGGCTCAGGTCCTGGCTCCGATCCTTGACAATCACATGTCCTGGGGCAAGTTACGTTTTCTCTCTGTGCCTGTCAGTAAGGTGGAGAAAACAATTCTGTGCAGAAGGCTGCTGGAAGAATTCAGCCTCTAGCACCTGGCTTATAGAAAGTGCTCTAAGTGTTAGCTCTTCCTTTGTCATTTTGGATCAGCCAGATCTGTTGGCGATGTCCGGGGGAGCTGGCATCCTAGAATTCTACAGTTTGGAGGGATCTTAGGGCACCCTCTGGCTCTGTATCTTAAGTGATATTTGAAACCCTCGTTGATGAGCCCCTCTTTTACAAATATCCAAAACCTTTGGCAACCCAGAAAAAGAGGCATCTGTAGCAGTTTTGCTCTTATTAGCTGTGTCCCAGGCTCTGGCCGGGCCCCTTCCCCGCTGCCAGGCAGCGGCCTGCTGTCTGCCTCCTTTCTGACATCTGCTGGGGCAGAATGCG
This sequence comes from Miniopterus natalensis, assembly GCF_054644295.1. Lineage (NCBI taxonomy): Eukaryota > Metazoa > Chordata > Mammalia > Chiroptera > Miniopteridae > Miniopterus > Miniopterus natalensis. The sequence continues at coordinate 61,253,861 of NC_142091.1, read as the reverse complement.
AATGGCGCTCAGCCCGTGCCTGACTAATTGATTAGCTGGTGGCTTTCTCTGCGTGACACCTCACTCTCACCCACTCCCCCTCGCCCGCCTTCCATCCCTCCTTGCACAGTCACACCTCACACTGCCCCTGCCGTAGAGAGACAGTGAACCCCTTCAGGGAGAGGCAGGGCAGTGCGATGATTATGGGCAGGAGTCCTACTTCGAGGGTTTGGATCCTAGCTCTTCTTTTGAGCTGCTGTGTGAACTTGGGCAAGTCACTTAGCCTCTCTGTGCCTTCTCATCTACACATGGAAATAACAGTAGTTCCCACCTCATAGGGTTGCTGAAAGAATTAAACCAGCTAAACACATAGAAAGTACTTAGAATGTGCCTGGCTCAGAGTAAGTCTTCAGTGAAGGTCAGCTAGAATCAACAGCCTACAGTGACAGATGTCACCAGAAGAGGAAGTAGAAGCTGCGACTAGGAGAACTGAATGTAGTCAAGCTGCCGAGGAGATCGTAATATCTGAAAGTCCATTTTGACCTGGATTCGTCAGGGCTTCTAATGGCAACTCTCAATAGCACAGTTGCTTAAAGGGCAATAAGGGCTCCTAGAGGCAGTGGCTATTTTGGCTGAGAAATATTTGTGGAATAAATAAGAAATGGTGATAATAATAATAGTTACCATGTGTTGCATGCTGTCTATGTTCTAGGCGCTTTCATATATATTGACAACAATCCTATGAGATTATTATTAATTTTTATCCATCTTTATTTATTTACTTTTTTTAAATCCTCACTTGAGGATTTTTTCCATTGATTTTAGACAGAGTGGAAGGGAGAGCGGGAGGAGGAAAGAGAGGGAGAGAGAGAAGCATTGATGTGAGAGAGACACATCGATTGGTTTCCTCCCACACTCGCCCTGACTGGGGCCAGGGATCGAACCTGCAACCAGGGTACGTGCCCTTCACTGGGAATCAAACCTGAGACCCTTTGTTGTGCAGGCCGGTGCTCTGACCGCTGAGCCGCACCGGCCAGGGCTATCCGTCTTTATGTATGAGGTATTTGAGGTTCCGAGTTGTTACGTAATCTGCCCAACATCACACAGCTCATGAGTGGTGGAAGTGGGATTGAAATCTCAGGCGAAGCTCCGAAAGATATGCCCTGCATGCTACATACTGATCTATGGTTGCAATAAGAAACTAATTAAAATGTAACCCTGTCCCAGATGCAATAGCTCTTGTGAAAATTTCAGATTGGGATTGAAATGTCCCACAGTAGGGCCAGAAACAGCTTGTGAAGGAGCCACAGATGGTGTGGCTCAAGACTTGAGGATACGGGATCCAATAAAGGTGCCGTTGTGGGGAGCTCTACACTAGGTCACCTGCAAGCCTCTTGGATGTCTGCTGCCTGGGGTGAATGATGGTTGAGCTTTCCACCTAGCCCTTCCCCACTGCCACCTATCCCAGCTGAGAAGAACTCAGTCTCCATTCTCTGTACTAATCTGCGGTCAGATTGTAATTCAAGGAGGCCTGAAGCCTACTAATCTTTGACCCTATCGCAAGAATAAGTCCAATCATGAAGCATAGGTTCAAAGCCCTTCTAGTCTTCATAGAGCAGATCATCACTTCCCAGAGAGTGCTCCTTGGGTCCCCAGATCTATAATATGTACACAGTTCTTAAGTAAGAAAAACAAAACAAAAGTAAATCCATTCTGGGTTCCAGTGACCTTGGGTATGGCTTGGTTGAGCACATTTCTTTCCTGCTGAGCTTCTCAAAGCCTTTAGTACACTAGTATACATTGTGAGCCTTCAAGGGTGAGTGGCTCTTTCCAATCCTATTTGGCCCCTTACCCTTTGTATCCAGGAACCATTCAAGGGACATATTCTTAGAAACAATGCCGTTATCCATGGAAGCCACTGAACGTGGTGGGGACTGGTGTTCAAATCCACTTCAAAACAATGAGTTGATCTTTCATCTTAAATTTAATTAGAAAACAGAACAGAGGTCCCTCAACAGAATCCATGAATAAATTAAGCTATAGAACATTTAGAATTGAAGCATAGAGAAATGATGGGAAGGCTGGGACATCTCTGGACCTTGAAAACAAAGGGCTTCTTTCATTTGCATTGGGAATTAGACGTTAAAGACAAAGTACCTTGATGAGTCCGGGTTAAATGTCAGGGAGCAAAGCTTCCAGGGTTAAAATGGTTAATTAATGATCACGGGTGGCTGGAAGGATGGCAATAGAGGGATGAAAGTAAGTGACAAGGGAGGATCGTTTGGTGACAGAGTGACTGGTTGGGAAGGGTACCAGTTAGCCGCTGGGAAATTCACAAAACTTAGAAAGTCAATAGCCTATGTTCTTGCTTAAGGAGAGGAAAGGACATCAAAGGCCTGCAATGAGCCCAATGAGGTCTTTCACTCCCATAGTTTCCCAATGTTCAAACACTCAGCTGGCCTTGAGCTCCCTAGTCAAATGACAACAGTCAGTAAACAGTTCGTTACCTCTTTGGCATCGAACACTGGCTGGATAAACTTTAAAGCACCCGACAGATGTTCCTCTGAGGTGCAACAGGACCCTGATGGAAGACAGAGCTCATTCCAGCGCTACACGGTGGCCAGTGCATTCCTGGAGGCGAGAGGGTGGTCAGGTCAGGAATCTTGGGTGGGGTACGGTGGGCTGCGAGGGCCACTGAGAAGGAAGGGATGGCTTTATACTCCTGGAGAAAACGACAAGGTGGAACAGTAGGTTATTATAAAACACTCAGTAGAGCCTAGTTTGGTATTTGGCAGAAACACTTGCTTTTCCTAGGGGTTGAACTAATGTGAACTTCCTCCTGTGAACCAGGTCTTCCCTAGAAATGTAAAGATTCAGAGAAAGAAGAGGAAAAATGGGAAAGCCTAATAAGTTTATCAGAAAAGCAATCGGTTCTGAAATGTCTCAGGATGGCGGGTGAAGTGTGCAGTTCTCCACCCCCAGTGCCTGGTGATATGCCGGGCACATGGTGTGCTCCTTAATGGATACGTAGTAAGTGAATCAATGAACGGATAAATGACATTTCTATCTTTCCATATAGAATTTCCCCCTCTTGATGACTGCTTAAGTAACACATTAATAAGATGTTTAGCGACAAGTTGGAAAAGCTGTACTTTGTACCAAAATCATCACCTGATTGCATCCTGAAGAACTTAAGCACCCAGAAAGTATGAGAGGATCCGTCTTCTGCGTTCAACCCCGGTCTCCTTCTAGAGGTTCTAAAGCTAGTGTCTTTGGCAACCCCTGTTGAAGAAACTGATCCGGATAAAACCCCACGAATCCCACCTCTGCCGTTCCCCTGTCGTGTAGTAACTGTATTTCCACTTGCGAGTGCCGGGCCATGGGCATGGCCTCCTTAAGGCCGCGCCGCCGGGCCATGGGCACGGCCTCCCTAAGGCCGCAGCGCCGGGCCATGGGCACGGCCTCCCTAAGGCCGCAGCGCCGGGCCATGGGCACGGCCTCCCTAAGGCCGCAGCGCCGGGCCATGGGCACGGCCTCCCTAAGGCCGCAGCGCCGGGCCATGGGCACGGCCTCCCTAAGGCCGCAGCGCCGGGCCATGGGCATGGCCTCCCTAAGGCCGCGCCGCCAGCCAGCTCGCCCGCTGCAGAGGCCGGGGCGCAGTGAGAGGCTCGGCGTGAGGGCCGGGGCGCTGCTGCGCGGTGCGGTGGGAAGGCCCGCAGGCTCGGTGCGCGGTGCAGGCGTATTTTGTGATGTGCTGCATATATAAGGTATTTGGCCCAATGTTCCGCTCTGGGACCCTGTGAAGCATGTATCTTTCCTCTTGCAACACAGAATGTGGGTGATACAATGATCATTAGCTCCTCTCGCTATTTGCTCCCTTCGCATTGCTCCTTTTTTGCTTCAGAATTGGCGAGAAAATGGCTGTGATGTTCATGTAGTCCATCAATACATTTCTATTGAGTGTTCACTCTGTTTTGGGCACAGTTTTCGGGTTTATCAGATTTGGGACAGTATTCAAATACTCCATCTTTTTACATGTTGATTTCCATTTTCAGAAGCCCAAAGAGATGGTTAGAAAATAGGCCGAATGAAGCAGAAACTGCTGATAGCAGCAATTGAAGTAATTAGAAAGCATGAAGCGTGGAAAAGTTGGATTCTGGGTGAGGGTTTTTTGGTGCCTGGCACTGTGGATGGTCCAGAGTTGTGAAGCCTAATGTTTTCCTTTTAACAATAATATATGTGACTTATTCTGTTCACAGGTTGGCCCATTTTGTTTCACTATTTAAAACTATTTCCTTAAAGTTTGTTTGTTTAGAGTTTTGTTTTTTTAAAGGCTATTGATATTGCAATTTTAAAAGTTTAATGTGCTCATTGGAGATCATTGTTAAAATATTTAAAAGTATACATAAAGGAAAAAATCACCTGCAATTCCTTCAACCACAAATAATCACTATTAAAACGCATCTCCTTCTGGTCATAATATACGATGGTACATATTTGATATCATGGTACATACCTTTATTGAGTCTTCTGTCTGCTTTTTGGTTTGCCAACCCCCTCCTTGTTTTCAAGAAAAAGAACGTAAACCATTTTAGTATAAATTCTTATTCTAAATTCCTTTTGTATGTCCACTCTTACATGTGTGGGCCATGTATAAAATCTGCTTTATGGGCATGCACTCTGTTGCCACATGGGAACATGGATAAGAAAGTATATCTTTTCGTGGCTCTATTATACTTCACTATAATGCTGTGGCAGCATTTACTTAGCCTTTTGCAGTGATTGAACTGGGTTATTTCCAATTTTCTTGTTTTATAAATAGTGCTACAAATGATCATCTTTGTCTGAATTGAATTTGTTTTTGTTGGAGATTGTTCCATGCACCATTTCCAAAATGCGGTTACAAGGTCCATGAACATAAACAGATTTATAATACTTTTTACCTATTTCCAGAAAAACTAAATCTGGTTGATATTGTACCCTTGATTTCCAAATGTACTTGTTTGCACAAAGCCCTAATCATGTCTGATGAAAGTCATATTTATATTTGCTGCCTTAATAGGGATCTAAAACTAAGTTAAATAGGTTTGAATTTATTTTTCAAAACTCTTACCTTTTTATAACAAGAGATACATATAATGCTTACAATAAAAATATGGAAGTTAAATGAGTAACAAGTTAATTATTACCTAAATAAACAATACTTTATATTTGAAAAATTAGTGTTATTAAAAAATTAGTTTCTACTTGAGTAATAAAATTAACATAGTGATTTTATGTTTGGGAAAAATTTTGAAAGAACAAGGATTGCTTCTATTTTCATTTCTCCTCTTTTTTTTTAATCTTCTCTCCAAATTGTCAGAAATTTTACATCTCTCAGTGCCATTCACCTATTTGCCCTAAATGTTTCCAGACAAGCCTAAACAAGAGAAAAGTCATAGTCTAGATCTTCAGAACCAATTTCACTTCAAGTGATGAAGGAGGGCCCTTGAATTTTGTTGCCCCAGAGAGAAAAGTTGTAATATGTTCTTGACCAAAAGTGGCTTTCTTGAAATGCACCCCCTTTCTGCTCACATCCCAACCAAGGGCCTTCTGACCAGAGTTCCATGTGAGCCCTGGGGTTGCCCGGAGCCTTAGCAATCTTGGCATATACACGGCCCTAACACTTGGCCAGAGAAGCACATGAACATTAGTGAATCCTTTCTAACTGAGCCTTCCTACGACCCAGGGACACCAGATCCTTATAAATTACACAGAGCAAAGCAATACTTGCTCATCAAAGCCCTGTTAAAAATCAATTTGTGATTTCTATGGGTTGATTATAGGTTTGTGAGGATGAATTTGGAAAACAAAAAAAAGTCATGGGCTCCCCTCACTTCGGTGTATTGATGGCTTTCCCTCCACTCAGGAACACCCAAAGCGTGGACACGAGCAACACTGCAGGATCTTTAGAGTCACTGTCACTAGGTGTCTTACCACCTGCTCAGAAGACCCAACCAATTGTAGTGGGCAGTTGGCCACAGCCCTGTATTTCACACGGCTATTTTATTTATATCTAAAGAGAAAAAACAAGTCTGCTGTGGGCAGGACTGTTATTCACCTCCTGCCACTCTCTACAGGAGAAAACTGAGGCCCAGAGAGCTATTTAGCTTGTCCAGGGAGACAGTGGACGAGGGTGCTGAGTGTGGGTCCGGGGCTGGCCTCACTCCGAAGCTGGCGTGGTGAGCCCTCCCGCTGCTTTTCCCCGTCCCTGCAGTGAGACAGGATGGTCAGCAGGCAGGACCCACCCGGGTGCTTCCTCTCAGTGAGCCCCACGATGCCCCTAACTGCTAATCCCCCAGAAGATGATGCTAGTTACAGGAGAGAACAAAGAAGGTGCCCTGGGGGTGGCTGGAGTGGAGAATGGGGAGCAAGGCATTGAGGGCCAAGAGGCGGAAAGCAGGCCTCCCTGAGGCTGAGCTTCAAAGTGAGCCCCTAGGGGTGGTCTCACCCACCCACCCCCTGGCCCCGGGGCCTTTTCCACCCTGAGAGCAAAGTGCACACTTGGAGCTTTTCTTCCGACCAGATGGGGGAGGGTGACCTCACACTGGCCGAAGGAGCCTGCACAGGGGGAAATTCTCAGAAGCCTTGTGTTCTGTTGTTGGAATTCAAGCAAATTTCACATCACGCACCATCATCTGTTTGTGTCTATTTCAATATAAACATTATGTCTTTAACTACCGTATTTCTCTGATCTAATATGTAATTATTCAAAGCAGCTTCCACTGATTTCATAACAGCCTTTTGGGGGGAACTAATTATAAATCACATTCTATTTTCAGAAATATTAAAATATGAGAACAATGTATAAGAATTGAGGCATCTCAGCGAATCCTGAACGTAATTGCTGCTCTTGGAAGAAGTGGCATGTTTCTGATAGGGCTGGGCCTGTCTGCTGGGGTATATTCCTGTACACATGGGGGTAGCTGAGTCCCTTGGCATGTGAGGCACAAGCTCAGGTGTGCGGTGGGGCGGGGGAGTGGGCTGTGGTCAGGGGTGGGAAGTGGGAGGGATTGCCAGCCCAGTGCTCATTCTGGGTCCTTCTGGCTTCTTTGACCCTTTGAGGGCAGGGTCTTTCCACCTTGGCACTGCTGGCATTTGGTTAATAACAGAATTTCGGAAGTCAGGCTGAGAATTTCAAAACCCAGCTCCACCACCTACTATGTCACTTGGGGCAGATTACTTAGTGGTGCCTCTGTTTCTTCACCTGTCGAATGGGGATAAGAATAGTACCTAGCCCAGGGGATTGTTGTGGGCATCGAGTGCTTGGGAGAATTCCTATAGTCAGTGCATTGTAAAGGTTCGCTGTCATGACTGTCAACATTATTATTGATTTTACTCTCATCGTTATTATTGAAGGTCCCTTGGCCACTTGTACCAGCTGGGATCGTCTTTGCTGGCCATCATTTTATTTTGTGGCTCCCTAATGTGTTGTTAAGACTGCTTGTCTGCTCCTTGCTCAGGCCCTTCCCTTTTCCTCCCTTGATCACTGCTCCCCAGTCCCCCGAATTTCCATTTATTTCTCCTGCTGTGTGGTTTAGCATCTCATCTCACTCCCACCACCTCAGCCTGATCCTCATAGTGAAATGTGTCCATTAAGGTGTATTGCAAACCAAGGCGTCTCTCTCTCTCTCTGGTTGAGTACAGCACACCCCAAGACATTCCACAGTTCCAGCTGGGGGTGACAACGTTAGGAAGGGAAAGCGTCCCAGTCCTTTGGAGAAGTGAGCTGGAGCCTGGCTGCTTCCTCGGGAGGCAGCATTGGGGCGGCTTCTAGAAAGACGGGCTTGGCACCAGGACAGGATGGCAAAGCCTCCTCTCTGTGACCTCTGAGGCTCAGCCAAGGCAGGAGTGGGTAAAGAGCTAACCTGCCCTGCCTGCCAGCCAAAAATAGGCTGCCTGCGTCACAGGGCTTTCAGTAACTAACCCTTCCCTCTGCAGAAGGCTGTGGCTTGGACTGGAAGCGGGCTATGGACAGGTTTAGGTGGTTCGCTCCCAGCACTGACATGCTCCTCTCAGCCTCAGAGGCAGGCTCAGGAGCCGAGCAGTGCTACAAGGAGGTGTAAGTGCATGACCAGGCATCATATGAGCGGCAGGTGAGGGAACAGGGGTCCTTGAGGTGACCTATAGATCAAGCAGCTTTTTGTCTTTACTCTGAACAATGTACACACTTTTTATGGCCAGCCAGCTTATTTTGGTAACTTTTGGTTTCTTATTACAAAGGTTCATTTGTGTTTGTTGGAGGAAGTCAGAACATAAAGGAATGAGTCAATAAGGAAATAAAAACCATCGACATCCTAGCATTACAAACAGCCATGGGAAACCTGTGCCTTTTTATTTCACACCTCGATACAACGTACAGTTCTTACAAAACTGCGATCCTATGCAGTTTTCTGTCCTGCATTTTAAATGTACACACAAAGCACTCACAGTGATATGTATCTCATGAGCTCATTAGATATTACTTGAAAACCAGATTGTTTTAAGCTTATTGACATCCCTGTGGCCAGGGCTGCCGTCGGTGTGCACCTGCGGTTCAGGTCTGGCTCAAGTCAAGAGCCAGAAAGCAGCTTGATGTGGTCAGAGAGACCTGGGTTTGAATCCCAGCTCTACAGTTTATTAGCTCTAGGACCTTGGGCAAGTTTCACAACCTCAGCCTCTCTTTACCTTCTCTCTTAATCCAGGGTAAACATTGGTACCTTCCAGGTTTTTGTAGGGATTAGAAGAGATAAAGCCTGTGACTTGGCTAGCATCATGCTGAAGTCAACGTGGATGCTCAGTAAATGTTGATACATCTCCTACCCCCACCCCTTCATCCTCTAAGATAAAACAAGGTTGAAAAGAGTTTTTTGGGATTTTGATCTATAATAAGGAACTAGAACAAGAAGAGTTAATGAGTTACAGATTCACTCAGCCTTTTGGGGACCCGGGAGATGTCCTCTTGTCATTGACTATCAGTCCACGTTTCCTGAAAATCAGTAGTGAGCCTCCCCTATTTCCCGGCACATCCTGGCAGAGAGCTACTGAGTATGTACCATGTGCCAGGTGCTGTACTGAGCCCTTTGCATGGATGGGCCCCTTCAGGGCTTTCATTTCATAAAGGAGAAACACTGAGGCTCAGAGACAGTAAGAAATTCACCCCAGGTTTCTTAGCTGGTAGGAGGTGGAGCTGGGATTTGTATCTAGGTCTCTGCCTCTAGAGCCATGTTTATAACCATCCCAAATATGGGATGGTTTTCTGCCCTCTCCTGGGAAAAATAAGTTCAAAATGGACTGGAATGGCCTTTTCAGCTGCTAAATTGTGAACACCCTGAGCCCTGGACTGTGTGTCCCCCTCTCCCTCCCCTCCAAGGCATGCAGCAAGCAGGAAATCACGGACAGACAACACTGGAAAGCTAAGCACCTAGGCCAGGCTTCTGTAAAATGCAGGTGTCCTTTGAGGAGTAAGTGCACGAGATACTTGTCTTTGATAGAGAGATCAGTACTTTCTCAGGACTTTCCTGGGTGGCTGCATGGAGTGGAGGGCCCTGAAAATCTGGGGAGAAAGGGCTTTTCTTTCTTATTTACCATCGAAGGGATGGAGGACAAGGCAGAGGAAAAGGCAGTGAGATGTGGAAGACAGTTCCACAGTTTCACCAGAATGAACCATCTGAGCTGTTGATTTTCAAGCCCTCGGCCTTTGCTGGAGGAGCTGTGGTGCTCCGTTGGCCACAAGAAGAATCCATGTTTCTCAGGACTCAGAGAAAACTGCCCCTTAATCCATCATTTCCTTTTATTTCTTCTTCACCGTGGCCTGTAGGCCTTTGATTCCTCTGCATCTTTGATTCTTTCCTGATTCCCTGTCTTAATGTGGCCTTGGTTTTCAATCTTTCTTTTTAACTGTATAGTCCACACCTTAATTCAAGCTTCACACCTCACTGCCTGGGCTCCTGCAATACCCCCAATTCATGTTTCTGCTTCAACCTCCCACAGTGTTCCACCTGTTTTTGCACTTTGCCCTTCCCATCCCTCTCTGGGCTTTCGTTCTCATTTCCTCTGCCTGGTGTCTCCTCTCCCTTCTCTCCTCCTGTGGAAAGTCTACACACAGTCTCCAACCGCACCTATCCTTCCGTTTGGGACTCTGTTTCAAATTGTTCCATCCATCTCTGTCTTCATAACTTCACTAGCTTTGATGTGCATGTACATCGGTCCTTTGGGCAATTAATCATATCTTCCTCTTCTTTACTCCTCGAGCATTATTTATTTATCTCTTGGACCATAACGTCTTACCTGTGTGCCTTCCTCTCCATCTAGTGAGTTCTTTAAATGTAATTTTTCTGTCTTATTTACTGAATATTCACTGCCTATGAGGCACCCTGCTCAGGGCTGGGGGACAGCAAAGAGGAATATTGGGATTGCTCATCAATAACTGCTTGGGAGGAGACCCTCAGAAATGAGTGTTCGCTGGCCCAACTCAGTTCAAGACAGTCCTGTCACCAGCCCTAGGGAGGCTGAGCCCGGCTTGCCTCTGCTTTTTGCACTGTATCTCTTCTTTCTGTAAAAGCAGACACCTGAGGAATGCTTCCCTGTTAGCCTGGGCTCACAGGCCTGCTCCTACAGGACCTACTCATCAGTTGCAGAATCACTAGCTGTGTTAGTAACACCTCCTCTGGTGACAATGGCTGGATGCTGTCCACGGGCTGGGCACATCCCTGAATGACCCAACCTTGACCCAGGTGGAGCCTAGACCTGTCATAGGGAGTCTGGCCCCAGGCAGGGTCAGAATGGGAAGCTGGCTTCAGAGAGAGGCCCTTCCTGCCACTTTTGCATTTCTAAGGCTCACAGCATCCAGCTTCTCTGTCTGTATTTTCCTTAGGAAAAATGAGTTTGATCATTCATTTAACAAACATTTGCTGAGCACAGTGATCAGTTAGTGTCCACATAGCAGGGGGCTGACACAGAGGTAATGATAGTCTCTGCTCTAAATGAATCTGGAACTAAGAAATAAAATAAATGCAAATTGCTGAAAGTGAAGGTGGCAAATATAGGCGCATATGTGGCCATGACACAATTTTGTATCCCTGGCAGATATTGCTCATCAATCATAGAACTCAGTCAGTTTGAATCTGGATTCAGCTTCAGAATCCTTTTCAACACTTTGCTCCAGGCAGAACCTGTTACTGGAATTGATTTTGCCCATGAGATGAAATCAGCTTGTAATCCATTCTTGTCCTTAAGGTGGTCCAAAGGCCACTAAGATAGAGGGAGGGGGCTCAGAAGAGCCAGTGTATAGCCCTGCCACATCTGTCCAGTGCAGACCAGGAGAGCCCTTCAGTGGGAGTGTTCCAAAGTAACACTGCTGTTAGGGAAGCCCGCTAAGATTGCCCCTGTGACACCTTCATGCTTCTGCTACTCAGTTATGGCTCTTCCTGTCTGAGTTTTGGAGGATTCTTCTTCCTCTGCTTCCCCCACAGGGAGCTGTTTTTTCAAGAGTCAACTCTCATCCTTCTTAAGGTTTTTTTCTTGCCTGTTCTCTCATTTTGAAGAGTTAATTGAAGTACTTAACTCTCAAATTTTTATCTTCAGACACATCTTTTCCCAAAGTCTAACTTCCTTCGGCGTCGGGGTACTTGTATGATCCGAATCTTTTTATTTTTCCAGCCACCCCACAGTCTCTGCCCCTTACCTACAGGACCTCTGCTGTGAGCACCCGCTCTTCTTCTAGCCTCGGTCCCAGACATGTGGAGTCAGGGTGAAGAGGCTTATTCCATTCCCTCAGCACATCCTCTGCCCCTTCTTTCTGCTTTGTCAGAACTTATCAGGTCTCTGAGTCTCAGCTGAACAGTCACTTCACCTGGAAGGTCATTCCTGACTTTATTATTCAGAAGAAGGCAAGTGTCATGGGCTGAGGTTCTATCTTTTTCTTTCAGTCATTCGACAACTGTCCCTGAGCACCTATGAATCCGCTGTGAATATGATATGAACCTGCCTTCATGGGGCCTGGGATCTGGTCACATGTCTATGGTTAGTTGCTCTGATTTATATGTCACATCCCTGCTATAAACCAAACCCCTTGTGGCCAAGGGTTGGGTTCCTGTCACTGTGTCTACCCACAGTCCTGTGTACCTACTAGATGCTCAACGCATTCTGAGTGGGCTGCTATAGACTCTGACGAGTCTGCGGTCCTCAGGGAAGCTCACCAAGGGTTGGAGGGCTGGAAGGAGACATCTGTGCTCTATGCCAGATCCCAGAGCTGCAAGATCTGGGAGCCTCAAATAGAAAGCAGTCATAGTTAAGCACCTGCTCTTCTAGCCTTAAAAACGTGGGTCTGAGTTTGAGTTTCAGCTCCTCTGCTTAATAATGATGAGACCTGAGCAAGTTATGGAATTTCTCTGTGCCTCGGTTTTCTCATCTGCTAAGTGGGTCTTAAAATAATGCCACCCTTATACAGTGGTTGTGAGGTTTCAAAGAGAAAATGACCTAAATGAATGTAAAGCACTTAAAAAGTGCCTGGTACAAACACTGGCTATGAATTAGACTTCCCTGGCAATGGAATTTACTGTGATTTTCACTTTTTTATATCTTTCTGTAAACAAAGTATATGTTATTTATATAATCGAAAAACATATGATAAAACTATTTCTTATTTTTTTAAGAGACAAGGAAAGAGTCTGGGGGTAAGGGGGTCATAGTTAACCCTGCCAGCCTCTGCCCCTTGCCCAGGCATGTATTTCTTGGTGAACTTGGTGTGTGGAATGGGGTAAGCTTCAACGCTCCTCCCCCAGCCTGACTTTGTTGGTCCCTCCCAGTCTCAGCTGTCTCCCAGGGAGGCTCCAGCCTTCCTGGATGGAGTCATGATTGGCACCCAGCGAGTCTCGCACTGTGATCTGGGGATGAAATCACCTAGCGGTTCCTCCACAGAGAGATGCCATCATCCGCAGTACAGTAGCAGGCAGAGGGCGGGTTTCCTTGGGACTCCGCAGAGGGCTCTGAGAGCAGAAGGGTGGTGTGCCTGCCAAGGGGAGGGAGGAGGGAGGGTCGGACTGTGTTTCCAAAAAGCAGGAGCAAAGTCCACACGTTTTATGAGGTGTTTTATGGTGAAACTGTAATTGGAACCCTGGTATTTAGCAAGAATTATTGGGCGTGATGTTCTTAGCACAGAGAGTTCTGTGGGGACAGAGTGAATCTGGAATGAGAAACAGGCCCCGTAAGCTCATGGAGTGGGTTGCTGGGATTCAGCATGCTGCTTAAATCACCTTATTTATTGTTTTTTTAAATTACTGTTATTAATTTTTTGCTCTTGGAGAATTCAAAGCTTAACTTAGAGACAAACCCAAGGTATTTGTCAGTTACTTGCTCTTGACTGAAACAGAGCTACTTTGCCTAATGGAGTGGTTCAAATCCCTGACTACCTCTGGAGACTGAAAGTGCCTTGAAGTCACTTCCAACTCAGAGCAGTAGTGGAATCAGGTCTAATCAGGTGCTCAGAGGCTCTTCCCATACAGAGAAAGGGGCAGTGAGCAGGCCCATGATTGTGCCCCTCCCTGCCCCAGGTTAATTTCTCAGTCCCCCAAACTGAGGCAGGGCCTCCTATTCTTTTGGAAATTCAGAACCAGCAGATTATGTAAAGAATGGCTGTGGCCTCCTCACATCCAGCACTCAGTCTTTTGGAGCTGCTATGAAGCTACAATCTTCAGTGGTTTGAATAGAATAGAGGTTCTTAACCAGGAGCCATGGATAAAGGGCTTCAGGGATCTTAAATTGTAAGGGAAACTTTTCTGTATGTGCATTTTCAGGGAGAGTCCCTTAATCCCACTAAACAAGCACTCAGAGAATTTTGCCTGTGGGCAGAGTAGTGAGGAGATCTTCCTAGATGTTTCCAGAATTCACCAGCTTGCTTCCTGCCTCAGGGCCTTTGCACCTGCTGTTCCCTCTGTCTGAATACTTTGCCCCAAGATCTCACATGGTCACCCCCACTTTCTTCATCGCTGATTAATTGCACCCTCTGGACTATCTTATATAAAATAATACTCACTCTCCCATTCAGCATTACATCACTTTATTGTTCTTCACAGTACTTATTATATGACATTATTTGTTTATTTTCTCCCTCCTTTAGTACTTAAACCTCTATGGTGTGTGTCACTGTATCTGTCACATGTAAAACAATGCCAAGCCCAGGGTAGATACTCAGTAAATATCTACTGAATGGATGTGTAAATGAACAAATTAATGACTCTGATTATATTTGGGTCTCGGATGTAAAAAATATGTATATTTTTAAGTGACAGAAAACAAGGGTCTGAATTCTCAGTAGGGCCACTTCTCAGGCATGTACTTTGGGCCCCAAATATTTATTTCATCTGTTGTGAAATGATCACCTCGGCACTGTAGTAGATATTTAGGCAGAAGTCTTCTAGGAATTAATTTGACAATGCTGGTGCACCTATTGTTAAGTTTGTCAGTCTTTAGAATACAACAGATCTGTATGCGTGTGTGCGTGTAAATGGAGGATCCAGATCCTCGTGCACAGGTGTTATTATTAATTTTTATTATTTTGGTGCACAGATAATGGGTTGTCCTTTGAAGATGGTGTACTGACATTACAGACACATCAATGTGGGTGTTTGTGACTTATCTGAGGCTCATAGTGTGTCAGAGAAGGGCCATGATGGAAGTCCCACTTGCATCCTGGAATTATTAATTCTGGAGAAGATGTCCCAGGGTTGACCTGAAGTGACCAGGACCAGCATGGGCTCCTGTTTTCTGATGCATGAACTCCTGCATGAATGGGTCACATTGCCTCTGGGTCTGATCAAGGGGAAGGAGAGCTAAGGCTAGGAAAGAGATTCTGCATTTCCTCTAATTTTAAAGAGAATGAAAGGGACCACTCCCTTCCAGGGGGTACATTCCCTCTGAGGGAAATAAGCTCTGATCTCTTCTGGACAGGTTACTTGCTTTGTTTCTGGAGTGGAAACCTCAAAATCATTTCAGACAGAGGTTATCTTTTGTCAATATCTGTGTTGGGCGAGCTGAGAAGTAAATTCAGCACACAGAACTGAGAGCCCTCTGATTACCCCCTTTATAAACAACAGCTTTTTAGTCCTTTTGAAAAAAAGTTAATATTTTCCAGCATTAAAAAATATGTACTGTTCTCTTCCAAACATTTCAGAGAGCTGATTCATCATTCCTCAAAATAAATTTTAATTATACAGCATGACACAGGAATATAGCATTGTTTTAAAAGTAAAAAAAAAACAACCCCAACCCTACAAAGATACAGGGCGGGGCAAAAGTAGGTTTACAATTGTGAGTACTTGCAACACAAAGTTTATTCTTGTATTATTTATTAATTATTGTACTATTTTCCGTGCGAACAGCTGTAAATCTACTTGCTCCGCTCTCTATAGTAGAGGCCCCCTTTCATACCTGGCTAAAATCCTCTTCCGTTCACCCAATTAATCCTTGCAAACAGCTTTTTGCTGCTGCCTCCAGAATTTCTCTGCATGCATAGCAAAGGTACAGGTGCAAATAGAATTTCTATCTATTGCTATCTCGGCCATTATTCCATGTCCGTCCATATAGTAATGCTTCATTCTTTTTAACAGGTGTATTAGTCTTTCATTGCATGGAAGTGTATCAGATATTCAGCCACCCCCGCATTGATGGAATTGAGGTTACTCTTCGGGTTTAGTGTCACAAACATTCTACAAAGAATATACATCTTTGTCCACACACGTTTCTCTAGGACGGATATTAAGAAAAATATTTTGCGTAGTTGTCATTGTGATAGTAACTACCAACATCTCCCTCCACCCCTGCCTTGCCAATCTAGACTTCCATGTCAGTTTTCCCATGCCCTTGCCAATCATAGATGTAATAACTGAAAAAAAAAAAAAAAAGTTATGTCAACCTGATGTGCAAAGATTGTTTTAATTTACTTTGCCCTGATTTCTAAGGTGATTGAGGATCTTTTTGTGTATTGCTTGTGATGCTTCATATGTTGGTGGTTTTTTGACATGGTCCCAAACATTTTCATTAATAGGACTGTTTCAGAACCGCCTCTCCTCCAGAGCTGGTGGTTAAAATACTGAAATATTTTCATACTTGTTGGCAAAGTGCCCCTGCCCCGAGTCTCAGTTCCCTCACTCCTCCCCCTGCCCCTCTGGCCCTTGGCCCCACCTCTATGGGAGGCAGCAATTAAGAGGTTAATATGCAGCAGGTGACCTTCAAGACCCTGCTCTGCTGCAGTCCCAGCCTCTATTCAGATTGTTTGGTGCCCTGAGGTACCATTTAGAAAATAATTTGACTCTCTCCTCCCCACCTCTCAACCAAATGTGCTGGCCGTGTGTTTCATGATGTTTAGCGGCCTCTGGTCTCTGAGCGATTGGTGCTCACACCCCTGGTTTGCTCCTGAGCTGGTCCCTGCTGTGTGCCCATTGCCCGGGATTAGGTTGCATAACCTCCTTTGGCCTCAGCCCGCACATCCTAACCCCAGTGGGCATGTGGGGGGAGGGAGTAAGATGGCCCTGATGTAACTTGTTCCATAAGAGGACAGAGATCAGAGTCTCTGGGGAGTGTCGCAGAGTTTTCTAAGTCTGAAAGTTCATTTGGACAGAGGTTTATGCTGTCTTTCAGTTAACTGAATTCTTTACGAAGCATCCTCTCGTTTCTGGAATAGCCGAAGGGAGAGGGGAAATGAGAGAGGACAGCATGGCTGTTATGTGGCAGGTAATTAATAGAAATCACTGCATCCAGAGTGATCTTCTCTGCAACCCTCTTCCCCTGTGTGGAAAAGGAAACTGAGGCTTTCAGTGTGAAAGGGAGGTGCTGGGTTCACTGAACAACAGAGTGGTAGCCCGGGGCTTATGAAGCCAGACCCATGCATGTTCTTCCTATGGAACACACATACACACACACATGCGTGTGTGTGTGTGTGTGTGTGTGTGTCTGAGGCACGAGGCCTGGAGTGGTTCAGAGTCATGCTGGACAGTTCTGTTTCGTATCCCCTTGTCTTGAAGCCTTCAGCTTTGTCCCCCATCTAAAGTCAATAGGGAGCTCAGATCTTTCTGGGGACTTTGAGTGCCTTGGGGCCCAGGCCGAGACCAACCAGGGAAACAAAACTCTGTTCTGGACCTGGCTGTGCCCTGATGGACCAGAGGCTTTGTGGCTGGAACTTTGGACTCTGATGCCACCCTCTCTCCTTTACCTTTGAGCTAAGGCAGACCCCCAAAAAGCAGGTACTTTATTTACCTGGCACGAGCTGCTTCTCTCTGCTCAGGGAAGTGACACATGAACAGAGCTCACGTCAGGGTAAATTCTGCAGTGGCCTATACAACAAAGGCTCAGAGAAGAAAGCTTAACCAGGAAGCTCGTGGAAATGAATTCTGATCATTAGGAGATGAAGCCAAGAGAGGTCTGTCATTAAATAGTTTGGTAATTCCCTCTTATTTTTAATTCTTACATTGAAACAGTAATAAATACATGGCAAACATTCAAGCTATGCCAGAGAGTGTGCACTGATCAGCGAAGCTCCCTCCCACCTGAGGCCACCTCTCCTCGGAGGCCACCACTACTAACAGTGCCCTGTGAACCTTCCAGAAATAATAGTGTCTGTAATCTTTGTAGGTACAAATGTAAGTGTGTAGTTTTTGTATCTATCTATCTATTATCTATCTATCTATCTATCTATCTATCTATCTATCTATCTATCTATCTATCTATCATCTATCATCATCATCTATCTATCATCTCTATCTATAATCTATCTATGTATCATCTATCTGTCATCTATCATCTGTCTATCATCTATCTATCATCTATCTAATCTTCCTTCCTTCCTTCCTTCCTTCCTTCCTTCCTTCCTTCCTTCCTTCCTTCCTTCCTTCCTTCCTTCCTTCCTTCCTTCCTTCTTTCCTCCCTCCCTCCCTCCCTCCCTCCCTCCCTCCCTCCCTCCCTCCCTCCCTCCCTCCCTCCCTCCCTCCCTCCCTCCTTCCCTCCCTCCCTCCCTCCCTCCCTCCCTCCTTCCCTCCCTCCCTCCCTCCCTTCCATTCCTTTTGAACTTATGCTTAACTATTGTGGTTGAAAATTATTAGAAACTCCCAAATTCATTCTCTCTTCTTGGTTTGGTGCATTGGCATCAGAACACTCTTGGCAGAGGGTCTTGCACGTCCCCCAAGATGCTTGTCTCATTTATAATGAGGCCCAGTTTTCATTTTAAAGTCCTCCAGCTGGTGGATGGAGTAGCACTGAGCTGCACACCAACCAAAGACCTCCCTGAGAGATGTTTCCATATCCTGCACTATACTTCTCCTGGAGTCTGTCCACCTCTTCAAAGCAGAATATAAGAAGGTGCCGTATAGGATGGATGGTTCTAGTTAGGTGAGATTTCATGGAATCTGTGCTTCAGCAAAGGCTACCCTCACTTATTTATTTCTGTAGAAGGGTCCTGCCCCACAATCCTGCTCCCTGCATCGAGACTGCCTTTTACATATGTTGATTGCTGGACAACTGGGTGCTCCATCAGAGGGAAGTCAGCTTTGTCCCCAGAAAATTCTTTTCTCAGTTGGGTATGGCAAGAATGAAGGGCTGAAAAATGGCTATCACACCACTTTTTCTATATCTTCCTCCAAATTGCCATGAGAAGCCAGTGCTCTACTGGGCCTTGTCATGGGATAGTCACAAGTAGAAAACAAGGTGATCCCTAAAGAACCACTCTCTAGAGAACAGTGATGTAGTTTGGGAGGTTCCTTCTTCAAAGACAGGAAAATTACCTGTTAGTTCTGTTCCTGGTCCTAACTAGATCTTCTGGAGAGCTCTAGACTCTGGTTCCTTCACCTTGTAGAGCCCAGTGTAGACCTGGGTCCTAACCTCTGCCGCTCACTGTGTGACTTTGGGCAAGTAAGCCTTAGTTGGGAAAGTAACTATGTCTATTTCAAAGGATTGTTTTTCTGTTGCAAGTGATTGAAACTTAACCTGATTTAGGCTAACAAGAGAATGTATTGGCTTCTTAGCTGAAATGTCTAGAGGTAGCTTCAGGCATAATTGGATCCAGAAGCTAAAATCTTGTGATCAGACCTCATTCTTTCCCCATCTTCTTTGTCTTCAACTAGAGGCAGCTTATTTCTATGCAGACTCTTGACAGCTCTGGACTTGCATCTTAGCAGCTCAGAAACCTCAGCAAAGAGATTCTCCTTCCCACTATTTCCAACAAAATTCTTAGGACTGCATCTCACATTCCCATCGTTGAATATGTGTGGCCATGGGGAGGGAATATCTTGTTTTTCCAGACCTGAGATGAGCAATGGGTCAGCTCCACCCAAACCACAGGGTCAGGAAGGGAGGTGCCCTGGGAGACGTCAAGAAGCTACAACCAGAGGAGTAGTAAATTGATCAAGTGTGCAGAGCAGGGGTCAGCAAGTTTTTTGGTAAAGGACCAGATAACAATTTTAGGGTTTCTGCTACAACTACTCAACTCTGCCCTTGTAAGTGCCAAAGCAACCACAGACAATAGGTAAACCATGGGCCTGGCTGTGTTCTAATAAAACTTTATTTACAGAAACAGTCAGTGGGCTGGATTTGGCTCATGGCTATAATTTGCTGACCCCTGGTCTAAAAGGCAGAATGCACAGGCAGACCATAGAATGTTCTCACACAGATTCCAGACACCTCAACAAATGGCACTTGGTACATTCAAAACACTTAACAAATGCCGGCTAATATCATTATTTTTGCTGTAAGTAAGGCTAATAACTGATAACATTGATGATGATTATAATAACACCAATTGGGTAAATGAGCTATAATGAATTATGAGTAACAGTAATGTATTCCAGGATTATTTCTACACTCTTAGGGGAGCTTCCACTCCACATACTCATAGAGCTGGAAGGAACCACAGAGGTATCCAATGCCAATGCTTCATGTTACAGATCAATCTGTGGCACATAAGTGGAGTCAGACAATAAAGATTCACTGACTTTTGAACATTTTTATTTTTGCATCCAAACTGGGTTGCATGGCAATTTCATATTGGTAGGATTCTTGGCATGTTCTTAAGTCGGTGGAAAGACCTGATTCTGGACCACCAAGTGTTTTACGACTCTAGAACCCCTTGCTTCTGGGATGACTCAGGTGTCTGTTTTACATGAAACTCACCAAACACTTCTTGCTATGTTTGAAAACAATGAATAAAATGAATGGTCACTCACTGCGTTACTTACTACCCTCTTTGTCACTGTTTCTATTGGCTTAGCCTGCTGGCAGCCATCTAAAAGGCTAGCTTTCAGTTTGGCTGCAAGCTGGTGAAAGGGTGTCCCTCAAATCTCCCATCAACATGGAAAGAGAAAGGCCCGCGGGCACTTTGATCTACATGCAGTGGGTCAGCCCCATTGGCCAAATTCTTCATGACTGGCAAAACCCTCCTGTGTTTTGGTTAACCAATAGCCCTGTAATGACCCAGGCGGTACATACTTAGAACCACAGCTCTTTAGCTTTTATTTTCCCCCACAAGTTTATTTTATTACTCAGTGTCAATGAAAAAATATTTTAATGAATCAAAAACAAGCCATAGAACCCTCTGGACCCAAGTACTACAGAGAACTCAGTAAACAGAACAAGACATGTGGTATTTGGTTTACCATTCCTCTAAGCCAAGAGTCAGCAAACATTTTCGTATGGGGTCAGATAGTAAATATTTTAGGCTTCGTGGCCATCTGGTGGGCCATGATGTATTTGCTGACTCCTGCTCTAAGCTCTAGTTAGAAAGAACAGACCAAAGGATGGGGTATTTGAATTGGTTGCTCAGTTATTTGATGTAGTCCTTAAAACTTGGGCTTTGAAGTTGGCCAGATGTAAGCTTAGCTCTGTGGGTCTGCTGCTTACTGGGTGACTTTAGGTATGTTAATTTCTTCAGTTTCCTTGTGTATAAAATGGGGATGCTAGTAGTCCCCCTTATGGACTTGTTTTGAGGATCAAGCAAAGAAAGTCACTGCAGAGCTCCTGTGCTCTCTAACTGATAGTGGTATAATCAATACTGCTGTTGATGAGCCTAAAGCTGCCTATATGCTCAACATCCTGGGGGAATATAGCTTTTAATAACTTAGTTTTGTAAGTATTTCTGAAGAATTATGAGCTATGAGGTTGAGGCTGGTCTGTGAGGCCGCAACTAAAGGAACATCTAAGAATTGTATATTCTCGTCTTGAAGTTCTAGGGTCTTGCCGGCTGCTATATCATTGTGAGAAAGGATTGGGCTTTTGATAGAGACAGACCAGGGTGTGATTCTCACCTCTGCTCTTTCCTAGCTATTTGACAACAGACAAATTACTTAATCCTGTTTCTTGATCTGTAAAATGACTAATGATCACTCCTCACATTGTATAATATACCTGCGTTAAGAGATCCTGGGAGGATCTGCTGTCCAGCCTAACTGTACAGGCTAGAGTCCAGTCACCAAATCTGCACGCACTGTAGGCTTGTTAAAAAAAAAAAAAAAGCTGAGGTCACTCTCAGCATTTAGCACATGCTGAGTCTTTACTCTAGAGAGTTCTAATCCTGCAGTTATTGATAACAAGGAGGTGTGCTTCGAAGACAATGAAAACCCTACCCCACCCTCTGTTCTCTGCTAGCCAGCCATTGATTATTCCTTTAGAACATTAAAGAATTTTGAATCCAATCTTCCCATTTTAAATATTAAGAGCCTGGGACCTAAAAAATTAAAATCAGACAAAAATGATACCTAAGCCCTATTGGTATCTTACAGTAAGAGTGTGTTTTTATCACTTTGTAGTCCTTCCCCTCAGCCTGTTGATTCTGGTCAAGTAACTTTATATCTGTTTTGTACTCACAGTATTTCTGCCACCAACAGCAGCAGCCCTGGAGGTAGAGCACAGACCGCCCCCTCCCCCGACTGTCAGTCTCACGTTGTCCACTATTCCGATCCCGTCACAATTCGGGATAACTATGGGCCGTGTGCTGTAGCCGGATCAGCCACTATTCAGGAAGAAACTACAGAAAAGATGGATCCTTTGTGAAGCCTGGAGTTCACTGGCAGGACCTTTCCCAAACACATTCTTGTGATCAAGAAATGGACACTAAAAATGATCAGAAGAAGGGACCACAGGAGACCTGAAGGCTGTCGACCTCTAGGTTTCCTTCTCAGGATCTATGAGACAGTAGTGTCACAGAGAGATTCTACTTCTTGGTCAGTGAACATCCTTGACCTTCACCAGGTCTTCCAGGATGTAGCAAGGGTGGAGGAACTGGTGGGCTGCTGGAAATGCCCAGCTGTCCTAGGGTTCCAGTCCCTTTACTGCAAGGGTGATATTCTTTAGGGAGCTGGGAAAATCCCAGATGTAGGCCCGTCCCAGCTGTAATCACCACACTGTGCTTCCCAGTGCTCAGAGCTGACACCACTGGCATTTCCAGCATTCTTTTCCAGACACGCCAGATATCCTAGGGGAAAGCCCCTTCAACAAACACGATTTTTGTTCTCAAGGGTCTGACCTAGTATCTCCGTTAGGGCAAAGTCTGGCCACTGGCTTCTGCTGCCTCCCCTGGTTCTTGGTCTTGGGCAGCAGAAGGCCTGTGGGTGCTGCTCGTTGCAGACCTCACATTCTCCACGCGAAACAGTTGCTTTTAGGTTCCTCGGGGAATGTTCTGTTATCACCTCACTGAACCAATGAAGGAAGAAGAAGAAATTCGGTGCCAGATAAGGGGACGCTGAAGTGTGCAGGCAGGAAATCTGAATCCCACACCACATGTAATGAACCTATTATTAGAGGCTCTTGACGGAGCAGGGGAAATCGAATGCTAATAAGAAGCAGGTTCTGAGAACAGTTTAAAACTTAGCACCAGCCCCATTGTATGTTCCTTTTTGAGTCACACAAAAAAATGTTTCCAGCTTGTCCTTGAAGCAGGACGAGTGGATTTGCATGAGAAAGAATGGGGCAGCGGCTGGAAAATTAACAGCTGTTTAAATAATTTAATGGAGAAGTTGTGGCTGGAGGAAATGGTAGGTTCATTGTTCAAGTTCCTAATTATCCAAACAGCTGTCTCCTCACATGGCCTTACTTTGCTGGCCAATGGAGAGAGATCTGACTGTGTGGGCTCCAGAAACTCCCGCCGCCGTTGAGGAATTGCAGTGTGAAATCTTCCCTCCAGAAGGCACTCCGGTAGAAACAGAGGCGGTCCCCAGCGTTGGAAAGCACCATGCTTGGTGGATTTGGTATAGCTAAGCCATACCTGGCCTTCCCAGTTCCTTAGTGTTTGCATCTGTCTGCACAGCCACAGGTGGGAGGAAGGGAGCATTCATAAGGCGAAAGTGTGCTCACTTGAAGAAATTACTGTGTTTATCCAGTGGACTTACCCAGACCAGCTCTTGTCCTTTCTGCTCATTGCCAGGAAAGCAAACTGCAGGCTATTGTGACTTCAGACCTCTGTCTGTGTCCAGCTCTCCTCTCCCTGGGACTGTTTTTCTTCCACTAGGAGCTGGGAGAGTCGTTGAAAGTCTGTCATAAGCATGGTGGTCATATGGCCCAGCAGTACTAATGTGTCACTCATTTGAGCCAGTGCCCGTGCGAAAAGCACGTGGACACCAGGAGGTACATCTGGTGGGAGCTTCAGGCTCTAGCTTGGATATACAGATTTCCAAACTGTGTATATTCCATTTCTTTGCTAAGCTCTGGACACTTTGCACAGTTAATTTAGGATATTTCTCATTCCCTCCAGGTTTCTGTTCAGATGCCTCCTTAACCCAGATGCCTTCTCTGGCCTCCTGATGGAGAAGCTGCTGCTTCCTCCCATAGGGCCTTCCTCCTAGGACCCCTGAAATACGTTTATCCATGTATTTGTTCTTCCACTAAAACGTGCACCCCACGAGAGCAAGTCTTTGTCTGTTCTATTGATTTGTGATATCTTTGGCTCCTAGAACAGCATGGGGCCTATAATATGTGCCCAACAGAAATTTGTGGAACAGAAGTGAGAAGGTCAGAGGCTTGCTGCAGGGGGGTGCTCCCACCTACCACCGGAGGGCCTCGCTCCAGGAGAGAGCCCGGTGCCCTTCACAGCTGCTTTCCAGGCCTTCATTTCTTTGAGCAAATGTCTAGCAAGCACTTGGTGCAGGTGTTAAAGATCTGCTCGCCCAGGGTTCACAGACTGGTGGAGGGTGCAGACATTTCAATCCAGTCCATCCTTTTAGATCCAACTTGGGCATCCACCCCTCCTGGAAGCCGTTCTAGAACACTCTTCTCTAAAGCCAGGTCAGGCACTGCTCTTAACCATTTTCCATGTGCTCCCGGGAAGAGCTTTATCATGGCCCATGTGTGAAGCAGGCAAGTCAGGTGCAGTGTCCTTTCTGTCTCCCCGTACGAGCTCCTTAAGAGCAAGGATTCCGCCTTATGCATTATGGAGTACAGTGTCTGACTCAGAGTATGCAATAAATACCAGTTTTCCTTCTTATTGCCTTGTTGCTAGGTATATTCAGTAACCAGTGTTTACATAGCTCTGTATGTGTGTAATCTCATTTAAAAACTGTGTCTGTTCTTCTGAATATATATAAGGCTTAGCAGCATCTCTGTATTGTCTTATATAATGTTAGATAACACTATATCCTATCCTATCCCCCAGTTCAGGCTCTTTGGGGGCTCTGGGATGCAGGGATCACTTAGATTGGCATAGAATATTTACAGAGAGTTCTCAGGGGACTCCCTGTGTCCCCAGATGCAAGCTGAGGCCTTGATGTACTTTAACAACTATTTTCTACGTGCAGATGTGAGGAGCTCCTATCCGCCTGGAGCATTTGTTTAATGCCAAGAGGGCAAGTTACAGGAATTCTCTCAATAAATACTTGTGGGTTTATAGCATTTTGATGTTGCTACTTTGATGTGGCTGTTTTGATTCAGGGCTTCAGGGACATTTTGTCATGGCCTAAAAAGCACACTATTAAACATGCAGCAGCTTTGTGCGGCTAAGAACCGTGTGCAACAGGCATCCAGCCACATTGCTGGATGGGGTGTGTATGTTAACCTGACATTTGTGTGTTTTCCCTTCGACGTGGATGTTCTGATGCTTGACACTCTCATTACATCATATGGATCTCGTGAGAATGTTTGCTTTAAATACTTGTTAGTTTTACTTAAATACCAACCATGTGCCTGATTCTAGCTTCAACGGCAGGAGGGATTCAATTGAAACAGAAGGTGGGATGACAGCCTCAAGGGGGTCACAGGGTTTTGCCAAGGGCTGGCTGATGGGAGACATTGACCATTTCAGAACACACATGACCTCTGTTCTTTGTTGCCAGTTTTCTGGTGTAGAGTTTCAGATTACTGGCTAGAGAAGTGTTTAAAAATACTAAAAGATCCCCATGCAAACGTAAAACTGTGGTCTATCCATGTTGAAAAGATCATTCTGATCATTTCCCCTGCTGTGTTGGAACAAGAACTTTTCTGTCTGTGTCACTTGGTGATGAGAAGAAGCGGTATTTTTGCTCGATGATCAGAAGGGACCTCATGTCCTGACATGACATGAGCAGTCATGTCCTGTTTTCCTTTTTAGACAGTCTGAGCGATCATCAGCACACACAGATATTAGACAGTCAGAGGATGCCTGAAAACTAACTAAATGAATAGAAAATTAGGCCACTGAGGGGACATGAAAAGCTTTGTATGTTGACTGATAATTTCATCTGAGTATTCTATCAGACCACACAACATTTTCCCCAATTTCAAAGCATTTTGGTAGCAAGTATATTAAGCAGCCTGTTATGGAAAAGTAAGTGCGTAGTTGTATTTGGGCCCCTGTCCTTAATTCCGAGGCTGGAAGCTAAGTGTGGTGTCTTACTGGAATGGTGGTGCGCCTGGGTAGATCCCTGTCATGAACTTGATGAGTATTGTGTGCCCTTTCTTCATCCTCTGTGGAGAAAGGAACTACCTGTGTCAGGGGCCGGCCCGGCCTCTACTGGACATGATCATGTTTAGTTTCTGCAAGGTTGGCATCAAGCCCTTTTCTACACACCACACAGCTTCAGATGATAGGGCCAGGATCTGAAACCCAGGCGCTCGGAGTGTAAAAACCTCGCTATTTCCATTATAACCAGTGATTGCAAACCACTGGTCTGCAGATTGGTGCTGGTTCTGAAGGCCATTTTCTCCAGCCTGTGGTGGGAATATCTGGGTAAAGCTAGCGCCCCTCTTACAAGGCTTTGTCATTTATTCAGAGGCTGTGGCCTGTCTTTCTAGATGTGAAAGACTATTTTTTTCTTTTATCAAACAATGGTAATTGCAAATGGCAGCTAATGAAAGTGTCCTAAGTTGTCAAAGTGAAAATTTGGCCTCTTTATGTCAATCCTCAAGCTCAAAGTTGAAAGCTTATGACCAAGCTGGGAAAAAAGGCAGTCCGCTTATTATCACAGCAAAAGCTCCATTGCAGATGCTCAGCATGGCTTGGCATCATAGGGGGCTTATCTGGAAAAGGGCTGGGCTGTACCCATGGAAGAAGGTGCTTGCATGCTTCCTAAAACCATACTTCTTTGACGTTGAGTGGTGTGGATTCTTGGGCAGCTTAGCAGAGCCTTGGTAATGTGAGTGATCTTTTAAAAACCGCAAAAGATTAAATTGTTTAAAAACTGGATAAACCATCTTTTCTGAAAGAGAGACCAAACTTGGACTATCAACATTTATGACTTTTCTGTGTCCAGGCTGGGGAAGGCTGAGCTTGGAGGCATTTTAATTTAGCACAACTTAGGCTGTGGCTCTACGAACCTTAATTAATTATTCAGTGGTCACCATGTTGCAGTTGTTGCAGAAGGAAAGAGCTCAGGTTTGGAGCCAGATATATCTGGGTTTGGTCTCCATTTCTTTTAGCCTGTGACCTGGGCAAGTGACTTTTTGTGAAATGAGACAGGGATACTTGTCTCTGAGAGTTACAGGGTGGGCAACTCTTAGAAAAACCCCACCTTACACTGGCTGGTGTGGCTCAGTTGATTGGGAATCATCCCAGGTACCAAAAGGTTGCTGGTTCAATTCCCCATCAGGGCCCATGCCTGGTTGCAGGCTCCATCCCTGGTAGGGGGCCTGCAGGAAGCAGCTGATCAATGTTATGTTCTCACATCAATGTTTCTCTCTCTTTCCCTCCCTCTCTCTTCCTTTCTCTAAAAATCAAGAAAAAATATTTTAAAAAAGAAAAAGAAAACCCTCACCTCTGCCTGCGGCCTTTCTTTACTATGATGATCTAAGATCATAGGGACAAAAGCTCCTGGCTCATAAGTATTGGGTGGGACCTAGTGTCCTGCTTAAAGGTGAACTGGAATTCAGGGTACTCTGAGTTGCTTCTTTTGTTTTGTTTTTATTTTCTTGCCAGTGTTTCCAGATTCCTGGCTGTGCTTGGGGGCGGCCTGTTATTCGCCCCCCTGCCTGTGCCCCTCCAGCAGGACAGGGGAGGTGCCTGGCGGTCTCTAACCATGGCCTTCACTTCTGTTTTAGTGCCAACAACATGCCCAAGCAGGTCGAGGTGCGAATGCACGACAGCCACCTCAGCTCAGAAGAGCTTCCGAAGCGCCGGAACCTGGGGCTGCGAATGTGCGACAAGCTGGGGAAGAACCTCCTGCTCACTCTGACGGTGTTTGGTAGGTGACAGGGGCCTCCCCGCCTGCCCCTCTTCTCTGGTGCCTCCTGGCTCCATGGAGAAGCTGGTTTGGCAGCTCTGCTAAGGCCCCGTTTGCCCAGGCACGGCTGCCTCGATGGTATCACCTTCCCCACACCTGCCCTGGCCATGAGTTTGCCTCTTTGGGGGTCTAGTGGTCCTCAGATTTCACTGTGCACAGCCACCGCCCCTGAGTGTGGTGGTACACAGGTCCCCAGGGCCACCTGCTCGTGGAGACTTGGCTTTGGGCCACCTGAAGTGAAGTCCTGGACTCTGTATCTTAACAAAGCTTCTAGATGATTCCAAAGCAAGTAGCCAGTGTGCCACACTGAGAGAAATACCTACATCAAGACAAAGGCAGGAAACCCCACTAAGACGGCTTCCAAGCTCTAACCTTCCCTGAACATCTCACTAACTTAGATTCATTCCGCACATTAGCTAAGGAGGCCAGTGTGGGGGAGGCTTGTTCCGATGCCTTGGCCTGCTCCTGGTCTATCTCGAAAGTCTCACTCCTCTGCTTCAGGCCTCACCCACACCGTAGCTGTTTTTTTGTGTGACTGTTAATATAATTTTGGTCCTAGGTTTTCAACCAGGGTTTATTGAAAATGCAGTGAATTGCAGTTTCTTGTAATGACAGCCACACCACTTCCTTTCTTGATCCCTCCCTCTTTCCTGAGCTCTCTCTTGGGCGCACACGGAGCAGTGAACAGCCCGTCTCCCACCCCCAGCACACACCGGCCCCCTTCAGCCCATGGCTTCTGCTTTGAGTCCGTCACCTTGGGTGGGAGTTTGCCATAGCCCAGTTCACTTAGGAAGAAGAAACCACAGGCCTTGTAGGGTTTTCCAAGGGTTACCCTCCACAGAAGCACAAGCCGTTCATCGTAGGTCTTGGAGAAGTGTATTTTTTGCCTGTAAAAGAAGCAAAGATCTGGCTTTTGGCCACACTCCTCCCTCTGCATTCCTGGAGCTAACACTTTCACCCATAGACCTGGCACTCCCTCCCTCCCTTGCAGCTAGTGGTGTTTTCACCTGATCTGTGGTTTCCACAAGGGTTGTTTATGTTGGCCACCTGTTTGGGGAGATCTGAAGCTTTTCTTGTGGAATCTCTGAATACGCAAACTGAAAGGCTTCTGCCAGCATCTCTGCCCAAATCATTTCCTCCCAAAGGACATATTTTTAGAAATCTTCCCTGACCTTCCATACGATCAGCAAGTCTAGAGATTATGTAAGAGGCTACAGAAGGCAAGGACAAAACCTCTCGAGGATAAGCCATGGGGAAATTACTGGAAGTTAAAGGAAACAGAAGAAAAAAGGAAACTGACATCAGCTTAGTCAGTCAAATGTTCCTTTTATGGGGTACCCAGTTAAAAAGAGAAGAAATACATTAAATACCATGCCACGTGGCCAGGCCTAGGCTGAAAGGAGAAGCAATATTTGGCACTTGGATAATTTCTGCTGACAATCTCTGACTCTACATGTAGAAGATAGTCTCAAAAAAAGTGGGGTGCAGTTGCCATGATGTATTTCCCACAAAGCCTTGAGAAGGCTCTCCTTGCTTCTCCCAGAGCAGCCATTAGACTAGTTGGAGATACAAAATATTCTCTTAGTCACCATCAACATCAGCTTCACTTATCTGGTGGTGTTTTCATTACACATTGTTTATCACCTGATAATAGAGGAGTATGGAAAAGGTCGATGTCACTGAAACAAGTCCTTAAAGCTGTTCATGTGACTAGAGTAAAAAATAATAATAATAATAATAGATCCAGATTATTTTTCCCTTCCTTGTAGGTGTCATCCTGGGGGCAGTCTGTGGAGGGCTTCTCCGCTTGGCCTCTCCTATCAACCCCGATGTGGTCATGTTAATAGCCTTCCCAGGGGACATACTCATGAGGATGCTGAAGATGCTCATCCTTCCTCTAATCATCTCTAGTTTAATCACAGGTAAGTCCACCTCTCTGGTGCGCGGCCAAAGTGGGTCAGACCCTTGCTCTTGCTTTTGGATTGAGCGTTGAATCTCAATTTAGTTGAAGGAATGAATATGATCATCTGTGTCATTTCATTTTAGAGCCTTTGTTTTCCCACCTCTAAAATGGGGACAGTCAACCCTTAAAAAACGTTTCCACTTATTGGTCAGCCCATCTGTCTGTCCAGCAACAAAAGATGAAAAGGAAACAACATTATGTTAAAAATGATAGTATCAAAAAAAAAAATAATAATAATAATAAAAATGATAGTATCTGCAGTGATTTTAATTTTTAAGGTATATTTTTCTCATTTTCTAAATTCTGGTTGGTTCAGAAACTGATAAAGGTAATAAATAGAAAAGGAAAATTTTCTTTACTATTTAATTGGGTGTGGAGGGAAGTAAGTATTAAAATAAATAAGCCAGCTGGCATGGCTCAGCAGTTGAGCATTGACCTAGGATCCAGGAGATCGAAGTTCAATTCCCGGTCAGGGCACATGCCCGGGTTGTGGACTTGATCCCCAATCTGGGAACATGCAGGAGGCAGCCGATCAATGACTGTCTCTCATCATTAATGTTTCTATCTCTCTTTCCTTTCCTCTCTCTGAAATCAATAATATATATATATAAAATAGATGAAATACTAGATATGAAAGCTCTTTGGCTTTTTTGGAAGAAAGTTTTTCTTCTATCATGGTCACTTGTTTTTGGCTGAAAAAAAATGTTTTATATGAAAGAATTTTCCCCCTCCAGGGCCTTATACTGGTGCTCTCCTCCTTACCAAATGATATTACTAGAACAGCGTATAAATTGTTGTAGTTTAGAGACTAAGCTCTGAATTAAGGTGAGACTCTGGACTTTGGTCTGTAGTTAGGTGCCAATAGGTTAGGTGGCCTTGGGAAAGTCGTCCCTCCCGACAGTTCACCTTGTGAAGGAGGTGAGGCTCTGGTAGTTGAAGAGATTTTGATGCTAAACCTGGCTGTTCTACAGTCTCATAGATGGTTGACCAGAGAGCCCAGAAATGCTGGGACTCGGTGTCAAAAATTTTGAGGCTTGATGTAGGGCCACCAGCTTCTTATTTTCCCAAGTGAGGATATTAAAAGCAACCACCACCAAGAAAACAAGTAAAAATCTAGCATGCTCCAGCACCATCCCTTCATAAAAGAAAGGATATTTTGATACCAAATAAGTGGGAAGAACATAATCTCAGAATTAATACTTGAATTTATTCAACTTTATTTTAACTCCATATTGTAGACTGACAAAAAGTAGTCAGAGATCACCAACTCTCCGCAGTTCTCTAGAGTCTCAAAAATATCTTTGGAAAATAAAATCGCAAACTGTGGGATTGACCAGCTATTCAGTAGAAAGAGGTTTAATTAAGCATTCATGCATTTGAATAATAGGAAGCCAAGTTCTAGGCATGCAGAGATGGGTAGTTAACAGCAACATCACAGAGTTAACCCTCGCGGGTTTCTTTTCAATCCAGGCTTGTCGGGCCTGGATGCTAAAGCCAGCGGGCGCCTGGGCACGAGAGCCATGGTGTATTACATGTCCACCACCATCATCGCCGCCGTCCTGGGGGTCATCTTGGTCTTGGCAATCCACCCAGGGAACCCCAAACTTAAGAAGCAGCTGGGGCCTGGGAAGAAGAATGACGAAGTGTCCAGCCTGGATGCCTTTCTGGACCTCATTCGAAACCTCTTCCCGGAAAACCTTGTCCAAGCCTGTTTTCAACAGGTAACCCGAAGTTCTGAGGCTCCCGCGCCCTGCTCCCCGTTACCCAGGTGCTCCTTTGAGTTTGTTTCAATGCACCAGCTCTAGGGAGTGAGTTTCTTAATATTTCATTAGCTCTGTCTAGGAGTGTATGAGGTGATCTGGGGCAGGCCTTGGGGCCTGGAGTCTTGTGGATTTTTTTTACCCCCCTCCCTTTTTTTTGCTCACAATACCGTTCTCCTTTTTCCCCTCTTTTGTTTTTCTTTTTAGTTCCTGCCTCTGCATCATCCAAGGGCACATTCTTATCACCTTTGCTCACAGCCCTCTAGAGTTCCCAGTGGTTCTCAATCTTGGCAGTATAGCCAAACCATGTGCCACCGGTGTGTTTAAAAAATACACATGCTCAACAGAATCAAAGCTTCCAGGGTGGGACTGGGAATGGGGTATTTCTTAAATTGTGGAAGTAACAAGTGAGGATTGTGAAAAATTTAAATTGTATAGATGTACATAAAGTAAAAAAAATTCAAGTCTTCAGTTCCTTTCCCTAGAGCTACTCATGTTCAGAATTTGGCATGTGTGTATGTGTGTAAAATGCATGTGTATATAGTCTTTAAAATTTAATTCCACCCAAGCGCTTCTGCATTATACGTAGCGTGCTGCATCTCACCTTTTCATTTAAGTGTTTTAGCATTCTCCCCCCCATTCTCTCTGTCTCTCTCTCACTGTCTCTCTCCTGCTTCCTTTTGTCATGATCACATAGCACTTCTAAAGGATAAATTCCTAGAAGCTAAAATGTCCTGCCAAAGAGTTTTGCATTTTGAGTTTGCAGGGTGTTGCAACATAGCCCTACAATAGTTTACAGGGATGTATACTCCTAGCAACTGCATACAGGCATCTATTTTTAAAAACGTGTGATTCTTCAAAACATGATTCCGGGGAGGGAACCACTGAGATGGCTGCCTGGGCCCCGCTCACCAGCCTGTTGTCTGGCCCTAAGGCCAGTTCAGGTTGGAACCTCAGTTCCGATACGCTCCAGTGGGGACTAAACTAGAACTAAGAAGCTTCCTTCAGCCATTCCCAGGGAATCACAGAAGAATGGTCTTAGGAAACAGGTCCCTTAGAGGAAAAGTCCGTATTCCCAGCTACCCCCAAAATGCAACTGCCAGCCACTGCTGAGCCCAGATGACTCTAAGGTGGGATATGGTCTCCGATTCCCAATGCCACTTTGGTGCCACTTGGAGCAAAGAGCTATATTAACAGGCCGGGGAAGTGGATGGGGAGCAGATGGGAGCAGGCTAAGGAAGGGGTGCTTACTGGCACTCTCCGTATAATGTGCTGGCCCTGAGCCAGCCTGCTTAGAAGATGGAGTCTCTTGCTTTGAACTCAAGCCTGGGTTTCTTTTGTATTCTCAGCATGGGTCTACAGTGGGCTTCTGTTCTCCGCTTTGTTCCTGGGAGCATGGTTCTGTTGCTCACAGAAGCCTCCCTTCTGATCACTCCTGAATTCTCTCTTCACGCCAACATTGCCCAGACCAAGGGCCCCATGCCTGCCTGTTCCCCAGCTCACACACTTAGCCTGGGCTTTCTCCCTCCCTTAGCAAGAACATGTGGCCAGGCTAGGACAGAACACCCTGCCTCACCCCGAGAGCAGGGCGCTGTGCTGTGTTCTCCCCCACTTCAGACAAGTGCTCAGATAAGCATGGCCTGCTCTTGGGCCCAGCCGCAGTGGGACTGGGCCCACACAGTTTATCACGCGGCACATGTGGTGGAAAGAACTCAGCGCAGTCAGGCCATCTGAGTTGAAGTCCCAGCTCTGCCAATAACTCTGTGATGTCTGACAAGTCACTTGAGTTCTCCGTGCTTCCTTTTCCGTATCTATTCAGGATTCAGCCATCTATTGCCTGCTACATGCCGGTGCTGACATTCTAGGGTCCCACACAAGTTCTAATATCATGCCCCTGGCGGTAGTGTTTCTCTGGGCTCAGATGTGAGTTTTCACTGTGCTCTGTGTACAGGGTGCCTGGCACCTTTAAAAATAGGACGGCTGCCACAGATGCCGAGGAATAACATGAGAGGTTCTTGGGAGACCGTTTGCACAGAGATGCTTGGGGAACATTGAGTAATGCTTGGCATTCACTATCCAGTAGGAGCAGGTGTCTTCCCATCTTACATTGGGATCTGAAATACAAGCCAAGGCCCCAGGAGGCTGCTGGCAGCTGGCACATCTGGCACCCAGATGGAGATCTCAGCAGAGCCTGGCCCTGGAAGGACCCACATGGGTTGGTCTGTGAAGACTTTGTCCTGCAGGAACCAGACAGGAAGGAACTAACCAGGCAGGTCATGAGGTGCTGATCTAACCCCAACCAGGACACTTGTCCTTCTCTTCTTGAGCAGGTTCCATCGTGAGGGGCTGGGAAGGTCATCCAACAGGGCCCCCATGTTTGATGTTGTCCTGAGGGACAGAGCTACAGCCATGGGAATAAAAGAAGTAGACATCCACCCCCCAACTTGAAGCTCTTGTCCCATTACTGAGCCATTCTGTCTGTAGTATGTTACAAATCCAGTAATTATCATGTGATGAGGACAGTCGTGTCCCACCCTATATGAGTAATAAAACCTCACTTTGTTAAGCCCAAACATAAAATGTTCCCCAATTTTCATAACCTTGTTTTGGCATTTTAAAATTATTTTTAACATAACTGGACACTTTAAAATACATAAGTGGCCATGCTTTTGGTGACCTCATCTTTATGGGTTTTTTTTCTTTCACTCCATTAGATTCAAACAGTGACGAAGAAAGTCCTGGAGGCACCTCAGTCAGAAGAGGAGAGCAATGTAACCACCTCTGTTGTCTCCCTGTTGACCGAGACGGCAACAGAGGCACCTGAAGAAATGAAGGTGGTTATCAAGAAGGGCCTGGAGTTCAAGGACGGCATGAATGTCTTAGGTAGGCAACCCGGTGTTCATTTCCCCGGGGGAGTCGTCTCTGTCTCTGAGACAGTGGCTCAACTCTCCTGCATCTCAGCAGCTGGGCATCCCTCACTCCCTTCTCAGGAAAACAGTGGCTCTGGTGTCCTCCAGCTGGAACAGGAGGCTCTCTCTGGGAGGGGTTCAAGGGTCACTGGGACCGAGAGCTGAGGGATTAGGAAGAGGGAGGTGGGCAGAAGCACTGCCATGAGGGGACATGACAACTAGAGGTCAGGTGTGGGAAAGACAGGATGACCGTTCACTGGGCACGTTCTTTGACTTTCTGTGTGGCGTTGGCAAGTCACTTTCTCTGACTCTCCATTTCATGCAGTTACACATCCAATTCTTTCATTTCTTAAGCATTTTTGTTAGAGTTGTCCTTGGAGACCAGTACTGTGCTAGGCATGGAGGATGTCCCTCCCCAACTCTCACAGTCTATAGACAAATGCAATGCTATCAGGAGTACAGAGTGTTGGCTGTTGATGTCAAAAAAAGCATATCAAAAGGAGATTATCTTGTTTAACTTTCTGGAATTCTAATGAGCCCTTTCCCCTAGTCTGGAGCCTTCTTAGCATGCCATCCTGGAGGTTCTTTGGCTCTGTAATTGGACTGACTACGTTTGGGTCCCTTAAAGACTACTCACTGGTTATCTGACCATGGGCAGTTACCCCACTTCTTGAGCTTCATTGGTGAAGTGGAGATGGGATGGGCATTTCCCTTGTAGATCATTATGAATATTAAGTGAGATTGTGTATGTAGAACACAATTGTACATGCCATGTGCTTTATTGATGTGAGCTACAATCATTACTAAAAGTGAGCTGAGGAACTCAATAAAAACACTCCTTTCCACAGAGGATAGAGTCCCCCATAGTGTGAGTGACTCCAGTTTGCTCAGTTTACTCCACACCCAACCCCTGGGTCCACTTCTCACACTAACCCCCATCCACTATTAGAATGGTGTCCCAAAACAAGAAAGAGGGACATTTGACTATAAACTGGGGAAAACGGGGAATCTGGCTGGAGGAAGTATGTTGATGATCCATGCGAGCAAAATTTCTAAGGATCTGAATGAGCGCTGTTTAGAAATGGATGAGCTCAGTGGGCCCTCTATTTGGCCATCTAGGAGGTTGAATACCATTGTCTCTTTAGTCAGCTTGACAGAGGAAATACAGAATGCCCAGTTAAATCTGAATTTCAGACAAACAACAAATAATTCTTTAGTATATGACCCAAATATTGCATGGGACATACTGATATTAAAATTTTTTTTTGCTCTGGCTGGTGTGGCTCATTTGGTTGGGCATTGTCCCATATACCAGAAGGTTGCTGGTTTGATTCTGGGTCAGGGCACATGTTCAGGTTGTGGGCTCGATCCCCATTACGGGGCATACAGGAGGCAGTGGATCTATGTTTCTTTCACATCAATGTTTCTTTCTCTCCCCCTCTCCCTTCTTCTCTTTCTAAAATCAATTAAAATTTTTTTTTTATTCATTGTTTATCTGAAATTCAGATTTTAACTAGGTATCTTATTTGTTTGTTTTAAAATTGATAACCTTACTCTTATTTATCCAGAATGGTTGGGAGAGGTGGGGGGAGGGGAAAGGCAGGATTATCCAGCTACTGAAAAGCAGAAGCATCAGTCGGGGATCTTTTTCTTTTGTTTCCTTTTTTTTTTTTCTTTTGGCCTGTCAGGAAGTTGGTTGGGTAACTGTTGGGTAAGTGGGATTGAGGGTGCTGATAAGCGGACTCAGTTGCCAGGCAATGGAAGGTAAACAAACACTGCTGACATTAGTGTCTGATGAAGGAGGAAGGAGAGAGGAGAGAGTAGGAGAATCTTCTGAGAAGGAGGGTTTGCACATATCCCCAGCGTCCATCCCTCAGTAGCTCATGTCTCCCCCTGCCCAGATACCTGTGACCCTTCCAGGACCTTCCAACTGCCATGACTCTCCCAGACTCTGTGGTCAGCGTGGCTCCGTAGTCTTCCACACACTCTGAGGAATGGGGCCAGAGCTTTGGAGTGAATCATTCAGAAGACTTTCAAGGTCGTTTCTAGAGTCTCGGTGGATTCTGGGAAGTCACGCAACCTTTGACTGTACTGGGGAGTTTCAACACAGCACACTACTCTCTCAATCCCAGTGGCCAAGTCTAAGAGGGCTTTGTTCAGACGAAACACCCCTGTTCCAGAGTGAATTCAATGAGTCAGTGTCTCCAGAGGGAAATAATGAGCTGGACGTGGGTTTCCAAGTGCAGTGTGAGGTTCTACAAAGCCAAGGGAAGTTAGACCGTTGAGAAACTTCCCACTTAAAAAATCACGGCTGAAATAACGGTTCTTTCCATAGTTTTCCAAAGGTAGAGATGGTGACTTTCTTTGTGTTTTGCTTTTGGGCTTTGGAAAGTCCCAAGGATCAAGCATTGCAATAAATAAAGATAAAACCCTGGCTCTGGCCTCGCACTTCTTTAAAAGACTCATTTCTTTCCCAGAAAATGTCCAGAGCACTTCTGGGCTCCCCTCTAATCCCAGCTGTTTAAATCACCTGTGAGAGATTGCTCCTTTAAACAGTTCTCTCTCACACTTGTGGATATGTCCAGTTTCTGCTCCTCCTGCAAGGGGAACTTTTTAATTCCAGGTTTTTGGGACCTTGAGACCTGGCTCATTTTCTCTTAAATTTTCCAAATGGGATTAACTGAGTAATACTAGCTCCTCTCGGTCAGAATGTTCGGATTATGTCTCACTGTGCACCTCACAAACTCGTCTCCGTGGGTTCCAGAGAAGGGCTGGAGAATAGCCTGGATTTGATTTCATACATTACTGCTGAGTGAGGCCTCTCTCTCCTGGATCTAATTCTCACTGAGCCTTTGTCTTCATGGCCAATGATTTCCTTGTAAGTCACTTGTCAATCTTTCTGGCCAAGGACTGAGAAGGGGAAATATTAAATGTCAAGGATTAACAATCCCAAGTGCAAGTACTGGATTCTTTCTGCTGAAGATGGACAGGGTCCAGTGAAGGGCAACTGAGTAATCTGAGTTGATATGTGCTTGGTGTGAGGTGGTGAGAAGTTTTGGTGATGAGGGAAAAGGTAAAATCAGGGACTCAGAGAGAAAGAATTCCCCTCTAAGAATCAGATTATAATGCTACAATTTCCCTGATATAGCTGAAGACTTTAGGCATAACTGGACACCTCAGGAAACTGGCTATCCGAGGGAGGGTCTGGAAATTAGGTCTGCCAAACTGGGACAGGGTAGGGGTGGGGCAGAGGAGGAAGAGAGAGAGGAGAGAAGCTGGCCCACACTGTAGATCGGAGAAAAGTCAGATGGTCCGCAAGATCCTGTAGCCAAGGGGACAGTGACATTGATTTATAGCCCATGCAAGTCATCAGAATTGGAACCCCAAGAGCAGCAATACTGGGCCAGGAGTTGGGGTGGGCACGTGGTGACTGGCAATCAGAAATACAGTCTTCAGGCAGTCACGGGGACGTTTGTTAGCCATGTGGTGCACTTGGTCCCAGGGTGATCTGAGTGAGACTCCAGGCCGGGCACGGGGTTGGTAAGGAGAGAAAAGCCAGGCCTTGGAGGAACTAAAGTATAGGGTAGGTTCCCAGGACTGAAAACGCAGGCACAGGGAATGAGGCAAAACCAGCACGGAAATATCACCCAAGCCTGAGCGCAGCAGGCGGTCCAGGCCCTACTGCAATTTGCTGCCGACACCCTGCGGCAGGCCCAGAGCTCCTGGAATCCTCTGGCCCTGGCCGGGGGCTAGGACTGGCCCTGGAGCCTGAGGGGGCTGGGCGTAGATGGAAGTCAAATGATATCAAGCCAAGGGAGAAGGGCTGAGGGGCTCGGAAGGAACAAAGTCTACATTCTGTCTTTAAGATCCTGAAAAAAATACAATTTAAAAACAGCATTCTAACCATTTTGACCAAGAAAGGAATTACAATGAGTTAATTAATAACAGGTTAAACCCAAACATACTAGGTCAGCTGGGATTTCCCATCAGTTTTGGATTTCTCTTTGCTTTCCAGTTGATTTCTTGACATTCACCCTCCTTCTTACATTAGGCGTCTAGCCACAGAAAAATAATTTTACATTCAGGGTTTCCCTAGAATAAACCATACCAGCCACGCATTAATTTGGGGTAACAGCAAACCAATATAGACATAACCCTGGCAGAGGCTTTATTGGCTAATTGATCTCTGCTATTCTCATATTGCTCCAACGTTTGCATGCTAATCTCCAAGTCCCAGCAAGCCTGGTTTTCATTAATCTATGTGCTAATAAAATCTGCTTACACATGATTTCATAATGAGGAGGAGAGAAAAGAGAGCACTTTTTAGTTTGGAATGAAAATAAATTCATTTTCTTCAAGCAGCTAACACTGCTGATAGTTCAGCTTGCGCAGGTAGAGTGTTGAGGAATGCCGTCATTATTGGGGGGAAGGTATTTTCCGCACGACATCTAACGCTTTTGTCTTTTCAGGCCTCATTCACAGAGTGGGTGGCAGGTGCGAGCATGTGGCTCCATGCATCGGGAAAGGTAAAGAGCAAGCGGGAAGAAACACAGACTTTATAATGTGTCCTTCTGTGCAATGTGATTCACCCAACAGGTCTGATAGGGTTTTTCATTGCTTTCGGCATCGCCATGGGGAAGATGGGAGAGCAGGCCAAGCTGATGGTGGAATTCTTCAACATTTTAAATGAGATTGTAATGAAGCTGGTGATCATGATCATGTGGTAAGTGGGCTTGTTCTTACTTCATCATGGTGGGCTGGGGGGGGGGTGAGGTCTTGGCATCCCCAGAAAATACTGAGCCCCCTCAGCAGGAAAGAGTGGGCGGGTGTGGACCAAGCAAAGTGCTCTCTGGAAAGACTTTGAGAAAGGAATGCAAATCTCTTCTTTGGAGCTTTTCCTAGAAAATGGAATGAAAAACTAGCCCTTGGGCAAAACTCTATCTGCCATTTGTTTTGTTTATGTTTTTTCCATTGATTTTTAGAGGGACTGGAAGGGGAGGAGAGAGGAGGAAGAGAAGAGAAGAGAGAGAGATCGCTTGGTTGCCTCTCACCCATGCCCGACAGGGCGGGCACTGCACCCGCAACCCAGGTAGCTCCTGTGCCTGGGAATCGAGTCACAACCCTTTGGTACAAGAGCGGGCGCTCTAACCATGGAGCCACGCCTGCCAGGCCTCTGCCGTTTGTTTTGCATGGCCTGAATGAGTTCTGTGTATTTATTTTGCTGAGGGGGGAAATCAAAAGAGTAACACTGTTCTGCAATGCATGGACATGATACGGAATTTACAATCGGGGCATAAATAAGGTTTTCCTGGGCCGCTGCCACATCTGCCGCTTCGCGTATTGTGGACGGTGGCTATTGTACTAAAAAGTGGAGTTGAGTAGTTCTGACCAAGACCGTGTAGCCTGCAAAGCCTGAAATATTTACTATTTGGCCCTTTCCATACAGCGTTTGCTGATCCCTGCCCTGAAAGAGAAAAAAAAGAGAGAGGAAGAGAGATACGCTGGAAAAACCAATCAGTAATACTGAAACCGAGCAGTATCAGGAAGCTAAGATAAGCCCGAAGGGGACATGGCATGACCCACTGCTCCAGTTTTCTGGTGTCTGAAAGCAGTGTAGTTTTGACCTGGTTACTCATGACTCAAATAGAAGAAAAAAGAGGCAGTTCTTAGGCCATGCAAGCAAAAGTGAAATCACAGAGGATATATTAGGACTATAAATACTCTTAGGAATCTCACCCCACCCTCTACTTTTACAGAAGAGAAAACTGTGGCCCAAACACACTAAATCTTGATTCTTGCACATGATGATGATAATAATAAAAGCTATCACTTATGACTTTCTTTTATCGGCCAAGATCCATGATAGGAGCTTAGTATCTATCAAATGTAATCCCAATAACACTGCAAAGATGAATTATTATTCCCATTTTACAGACAAAACAACTGAGGCTCACTGGGGTGAATTGGCTTACCTAAGGTTATGTAGCGAGGGAGAGCTGGAGTTCATACTGATTTCAAAATCCTTGATGGGTAAGCGGGTGGGGTGCTTTGGTTTAAATCATCTAAGCAACGTCATCTCCACTTCATTTTATGTGTGTTTATGGTCTGTGGTTTTCAAGCCTTGGGTAGCCCTGGAGATCATGAGTGCCCATTCTTTCACCAAGGAAGCTGTGCTACCTTCTGTCACCGGAACCTCCTAGTGGTCCCTTATCGGATAGATTTTCACATGCATTGGTTTCAGACCCTTATGATGGTCCCGTATGCCTGACTAAAAAAAACCCAACACAACAAAACCATTTTTAGACCAAACCACATCTGAGTTCTGTTTGCCACAGGAATTCTGGGTGATGAATTCCCCATCTCTTCATGTCCCAGGCCTACCCACCTTCACCCTCAACCGCCCCCTTCTATGAGGTGCATTCCACTGAAATTCTACCTTCTTTCTCTCTTCTTTTTTTTCTTTGGCTCCTACTCCCACCTTACAAGGGCAAAAATCTGTTCGTTACTTTTTTTAAATTTTTATCTCCACTGACCTGAACACACTGATGTGCTTATAGTAAATTCTTATGAAAACTTCAGGTCTGAGTGGGCTAGCTGAAGACCCCAGGGTCTCAGATCATGAAGATGTTCTTTGTGATCTCATGAACCATATTTAATAGATCTAGCTTGGCCAGATCATTGCTTTACTGTACTTTTAAAACATGAAAAGGATGCTAGTAAATAATGTGTTGTTTGAGATTATTGTACTGATTCTTCAGCTTCCCAGGCAACACTAGATTTCTGAATGTTTCTTTTGTGTGAAGACTTAAAGTCATACACAATGTGATGCTGTAAAAAGTTTTAAAAAGTCTTTTCGATCCATTGTGAGGTTGTTGAGAATTTAATAAATGGTATTACATAAAGCAGAATAGACCTCTTGTTTCCTAGAACTTCTAGCAGGGTGAGCATCTTTGCTCTAAAAATGCAGTTCATATCTCTGTATTATGAAGCCAACAATGTGGGCATCGTATGAAAGCTCCTTCCTTCATCTGTACCAGCGTCATTTCCACTGAGCCCTTGAAAGAAAGGGAGTCTTCTAGGAAATTAGATGAGTCATGGGATAAAATGCAGCCCTTTTTCTCCCCAGGGGTAGAGGGGGTGTGGATCAAGAAGTTTCCCATTCACTGAAACCAGGACTCCTAAAGATTTAGCTAATATCCCAGGAGATGAAGAGCGATTGTGAGTCAGGAACAAGACCTACGGAATGATTTCTGACAGCTGTTTAGTTACCTCATCCAGGCAGTTAGGAGGGTGTTACATGACATGAGATGCCAGTTCTGCACATTTCTTTCATTCTTAAGCTGCCTCGTCAAAATTTGATAACAAAGAGTGTGAAAAGGTTCTGGATAAAAGAGTCAACCACTCTTTCACTGACCCCTTCAAAGCTTAAAGAATCGGAGTTCTTGGCGTGTTCTTCTATAAGTGGTAGTAAGAATAGTAATAATAGCAATTTAACATTGAGGTGGTTGCTATTATTCTAATAACTACTAAATTATAGCTTAGAGTTATTAAATTCTTGCTATATGCTCAGCATTGTTTCAATTACTGTAGTCTACCTATTTATTACTGAGAAGATAGTAATTATTATAATCATTATTAAATCATAACTAAGACTCACCAAATTCCTGAATTAAGATTATTAATATTCCAATTGCTTTATATGCATTAACTCATTTATTTTTTACAATAATACCAAACAAAAATAAGGACTTTCATTAGCCCCATTTTCCAGATGAGAAAACTGAGCCCAGAGGCTGACTTGCCAGGCATTGCACAGCCTAAGGGATGGGAGCCGTGTGAAAGTGGTACCTAACTCAACTTCCGTCCGACTTCAGGCTCCTCCAACTTCAGGGTCCTCCTGCTGCTACCTGTGGGACTTTAGGCAAGTCAGACGCACTCTGACCCCCACATCCTGATCCGTGAAATGACTGATTATAAAATCCATATCAGAGAATTGTGTGAAACTGAGCCCAACAGTTGTGGAGCTTTTCCTATGCACTGGCACTTGTCTAAGCACTTTACATGAACTAGTATTATTATTGTGACATTGTGATTACCATTACTAGTCATCAGCTCTATCCAGAACCTGCGTTTCTCTCTGTTCATGAATTCTTTAAGAAGCCTGCAAAAATATATGATTTTCAAAAGAGAGAAACACTTGATTTTTGTGTGATTTTCATATCCTCATTTTTTGCAAAGTTCTTTAAAATATTTAATCTTAAAAACTTAAACAGAAAGTAAAACTTTTTATAGTCTCACAATGATAGAAACATAAAGTGAGAAGTGAAATCTCTGCTCACTCTCTCAGTTCTCCCTCCCAGTTAGCCCACCACCATCCATCCATCCATCCATCCATCCATCCATCCATCCATCCATCCATCCATCCATCCTTCTGTTCTTTCACTCCACAAATATTTTTTGAGTACCCTTTCAATGCTAGTAAGAATTTTAGGCACTGGTGATATAATGGTGAATAGGACAGAGAAAGATTCCTGCCCTCACGGAACGTACATTTTACTGAAAGGAGAGAAAAAATAAAAGGAAGCAAATAAAAATCCGTATAGTAACCAGTGCTACAAGGTCAATAGACAGGGAAAGAGGAGAGAGAGTGATGGGGGGAATG
This sequence comes from Miniopterus natalensis, assembly GCF_054644295.1. Taxonomy (NCBI): domain Eukaryota; kingdom Metazoa; phylum Chordata; class Mammalia; order Chiroptera; family Miniopteridae; genus Miniopterus; species Miniopterus natalensis. The sequence continues at coordinate 61,210,908 of NC_142091.1, read as the reverse complement.
GAAGTAAAGAGCGAACTGTCACAGATGGGTCAGGGAGGGGTGTCTGGAAAAGTGACTTTTGGTGAAAGTGGGAAGAGTGAGAGGGAGGCAGCTATATGAAGAACCTAGAGGAGAATTTTCCAGGGAGAACAAATAGCAAGTGGAATATTTTTGAGGGTCGAAAGGAAGGTCTGGAGTTGGTGAGAGTGGTGGTGGCGGAGGCTGGTGAAGTTGGAGAGGCGGGCAGCCCACGGGGCCCTGCAGGCCACCTTGGTGAGTTGAGCTTTTATGAATTTGCAGTAGGAAGTCCCCAGAGGGTAGCAGCCTGGAGGGTCTATGAACTAATTTCTACTCGAACCTGATGAAAAATTCTAATCCACGTATGGTAACTCTCAGCAAAAGTCACCCCTTGGATATCCAGAACACCTCTGCCTAAGTGGCTTGGGCAAAATGTACGTTTGTGTTACTTCCTGAGCCTGAGTACCGACAGCGCCTTTAGGTAACTGGAATGTATCGTTAAGTCTTTATTGACACAGTCTTCCAGTTCTGAGTTCTCTTGGGATTCATTCAAACTGACAGACTGGCATTGCTGTTGGAAATGTGCGGGACAGAACCAGAGTGGCTTTCTGGCAGGACTGAAACCAAAGCTCCTAACGACGTAACTCCCTTACCTCCACTCCCAGTGTCTGGCCCACCGTCTGTCCCATGACTGAGAGTCCTACATTAATTCAGTGGATTAAGACCAAAGAGGCCTTGAGTAAACTGAAACTAAAGTAAATGGTTTCCAAAGGCTAACCAAGTAATATCTGCATTACATCAGTTGCAGGTCAGATTTTATTCCTTGAAACACTGGTTTCCAAACATGTCAACATTACCTTGGGAACTTGTTTAAAATATGTGTCCCAAGGTTAGCTCCAGGAAATTCTAACTCAGTAGGTATGTGATGGGCCCAGGGAACACATATTGTTACCAGGCAGTCCAGGTGATTCTGAAGCAGGTGTCTACGAAGGCACAGAGACATTGAAGGAGTTCTGGGTATGTTAGGTTCTTTGAATGAGTTTGTGTTTGTGGAGTAGAGAACAGTCCCTAAGAAGGGCATCTTGGTGGGAACCTTAGGATGACAAGGACTGAGGTACAAAGTGGGCAGAGGAAAGAATGGGTGATTCAACAGTAAGAAAAAGACTCCACAGGCCAGTCCTGGATGAATCAGTGGCTTTGAAAACAGTGCCCAAAGCTGAGGATACAACCAGTCTAAGGGCCGTGTGGAAGCCATTCCCTCCTCCTAACTCTGTAGTCATTTCCTTCTAATTTAAAAGCTGGTCCAACAATTACTTGGCATCATTTGGCTTCAGAACACTTACTGGAGCTATCAGCTTCTTTATGCACTTTGGTTTAGGCTTTGTTTGCTTCAGCTCAGAGGCCTCGAGTGGTGACCTTGGACCCTGGACATTTGCCCTTTCTTTTCCATGCAGGGTCATTTTCAACGAGATAATTCATTAACATGGAAACCCAAGAACTGAAAAGCTCCAGCTTCTAGGCAGAGGCTTAAACTGCTTGTTTTGAAAACAGGTGCAGGGAATTAATGGCCCTAAAAGACATCATAAAACAAAGACTCTTTCCTTGTCCTAATAAATACTCATTCTAGTTCTGGAGACCAAAGTGTTTGGGTCAGCCGGAGCCCTGCTTGCCATATTTATTCCCCCTAACACTCTACCTTCTGGCCTTTGAGTCCACTCTCCATTTATAGTGGGAATTCATGTTTCTCTCAGAGAGCTGAGTGCTCCGAGGTAACCTGTCACCGATCTCGAGTCCATCTGGCTCTGCTTCAGCTGTGTCCTCCAGGGCACTCTATAGCTGGTCTTGCTTGGCGGAGAGCCTTGGAAACATTTTCTCTCCATTCTACAAATTGTCCCAGAAGAGCCGGAAAATTGGATGGCACCCCAAACAGCTCATAATCATGTTTTTCTGGCCATCTCTGAAGGGTGATGGTGCTTTGGAAAGAATTAATCTCTTGGTTTATGAAGATAAATGCTTGTTGGCTTTATCAGAAGGTACATTTTGCTCAGTTATTTACAATCCCAGGGAACAGAAAGAGCTGGCCCCTGAGACTCCCCTGCTGATCTATGGGATGCTGTGACTCTAGGCACACCAGAAGAATGTAAATGACATGACCCCGAGGCCTGCGAAAGCAGCCCTTAAAGGAGGTCAGCCCCCACCCCAGGGAAAGGAGAAGTGCCCTAGGAAGCTCACCAGCGAGGAGGGCAGCAGCTATGCTAATGTTTTAACCAATTTGTGTCAGTTACAAATTGCCTCTCAGGAGAAGGTTCCTCTGGAGAAAACACTTTGCTCGTAGAAACATCCACAGTTGGGTGGCAGTAGCCTGTGAGATGTTTTAGAAAGCCTCAGCGCTCAGACTTGACTCATTACGCGTGGGTGATGAGAGCCCACGGGTGTATGTAGGAGAACAGAGCATACAAGAATCCCTTCATCGGGAGTCGGAGAAGCAATGGGGCTGCAGGGCTGGGGGAAGGATGGTTGACAGTGTATAGAGATGCGTGTTCCAAATGTAATCCTCACAGCAACCCCTTGAGGTTGGAGGGACCTCTCTAAGCCTAGACTTGCATATCTGTAAAATGGGAATGTCAGCAACCAAGGTCGTGCAGCTGGTAAGTGGCTGGATGAGCTCCATGTTTTATGTTATTGTGTATATGACTCTCATCTACTCCTTACAGCTTTCTTTGAGCCTGGGAAGGGCTTGCTCCAGGCACAATTACAAAAAATAACAAACTACTGAATCTGGCATAGGCGTCCTCTCCCTTTCCTAATTCCCTTACTCGACTCAGGAGCCTTATTCCAGGATTTCATTTTCCTCACAGTCTTGTCTTCCTCTTATAACTCTTAATAAGGTATCAGCCTTCTCACAAACATTTTCATTTCAGTTGAAATGAGCAAGTCCAAGCTCCAACAACCCCAGATTGGGTAATAAAAAAGGGACGCTGCCAACATGTGACAAATACACTTGAGATGAGAGAATTCTGTTAGTTTACTCAAGAGTGAGGAAAACTGCAAATTGTTTCCCAGAGCTCTGTGAGATAATAATAATATAGAAGTTAAAATAAGTTTATATAACATACATTGGTATAGGGTCAGTTGTCTGCTTATTTACAGAAAGCTACGGTTGCTCATTAAAGGGAAGTGGATTGTGTTTGTAGGGGAAAAAACCCTAGTCCTGGAGTTTTGCAGACCTGAGATGGTTCTCCTCTTGCTTTCTGCTTTTGTGGTCTTGGGCCAGTTATTTAACTTTGTCCAGCCTCAATTTCCTCATTTGCCAAATAGTAACAATGAAACCTAGATGTTAGGGTTGTGCTAAGAATTAAATGAGGTGATGTGTGCGGAGCGCTCCGTTAGGGAGCCAGCATCATTGTTAGAGTCAGTATGGAAAGAAATACTTTCAGACTTAGAAGTGATAAAACCACATTTCTCTCAATGTACTGTTTCGCTCAGATGGTTTTCTTGTTTTGTGTTTTCTCTCTCTTTCTCTTTCTCCCTCTTAAATATGTTTCCTATCTTCCAAGGCAGAAACAAAGCAAACACCACTTTATAACTTGCCTAAACTCTAATCAGCTCTCTGAGAAACTCAAAATCTGTTGCCAATTTTCAAGGAAGGAGCTGTGGAAAGAAATCAAACAAGATTCTCAAGGGCCTGCCCTGTGGGTCTCCCAACTTGAAGCTTGGTGCTTACCTATGAGATGGTCAAGCTTGTCTCTGCTATTCCTAAAAACCACCCAAGCAACAAAGGTTGCCTTTGGATTTTATATCAGAGCAGGAACCACCAAATCCATGGACCAGATTTCAGCTAATGCAGTTAGTCTGGAGGAGCACGTAGCATCTACTGAGTCATGGCCCTCTCAGCAAAACTCTGAACAGATGCCAAGTTTACAGCAGGGCGCAGCAGCCCAGGGAGGCCCGGATTTAAGTGCCAAGTCCCGCAGTCTCGTCAGTGTTGTCTTTTCCCTTTATGTTTTCCAGGTACTCTCCCCTGGGTATTGCCTGCCTGATCTGTGGGAAGATCATCGCCATCAAGGACTTAGAAGTGGTTGCCCGGCAGCTGGGGATGTACATGGTCACGGTGATCGTGGGTCTCATCATCCACGGGGGCATCTTTCTTCCATTGATTTACTTTCTGGTGACCAGGAAAAACCCTTTCACCTTCTTCGCTGGCATTTTCCAAGCTTGGATCACTGCCCTGGGCACCGCTTCCAGGTAGAAAAGCAGAAACTGCCTTTCTTTCTCTCTGCGAACTGTTTTCCCTCTTGACCACTTCCTCGGTTTCCAAAACCGTCCCATCCCAACGTTCAGTGAGAACATTTTGGACATCTTATTAAGATATCTTTGAAAAAGGTGAACACTTAGTATTTTTGGCTCCTTCTAGGAACTTCTGAGCTTTCTGATGACCATTTTTGCCGGTAGCCCACTGTGTTGGAAATATGACCTCACATGAGATTCCTCAGATGAATGCATGCTATTCATCTACATGCCTAATTTTCCAAATGTAGCATTTAGTTATTAGTTTTAAATGTTTTCCAAAAGGATGTAACAGATGTTATTCTAGTTAAGAAACTCTGCTGCCCATGATTTGAAAAAGTGCTATCACAAAACATCAGCCTATCAGAGTAATTTTCCAAAAAGAGAACGAAATTTTATAGGGAAAATGGTATGTTAGGTGAGATTTTTCAAACGAACCATAAGTCAGTCAAGTCTCTGACCTCTGCATGAGCCTCCAATGGATCATTCTGCCCCATCGATTTTGAGAAAATCAGGCTCCTGGCATTGATTTGACCAGACATTGACTGAGAGTCAGTTCCTTCTTCATTACCTGGTTCAAGCACCTCAGAAGCCAATGAGGACTCTGAATATATTCAGAGAAAACAATTTTATTTATTTCACCTTGCAATGAACTTAGCAAAAACAAACAAAGACAAATACATAAGAAATGCTTGGCAATTCATTCTTGCCATCTGCAATAGTTGTTTGTATTTCCTTGGGTCACAAACCAAGACCGAGGTCATAAAGCAGGTGGCAGGGAGGCAAGCAAACCCATGGCTCAGCATTATCTCTCGAGTCACAAGTCAACAGGTCCTTGTTGCACTGCCAACGAGGTGGCCGCTCCGTGACACAGGGCCACTGCTGTTCCAAGGCTAGTGAGCAGGCAGTCAGGTTTTCCTTAAGTGACCTAGCAGGCAAATAGTGGCGACTGTCTGGGAAGTCAAATTATATTTCCACATTGCAAATCAATGAGAATCCAGGACTAGTAGACTGTGGGGTTCCAGAAAAATCTGAAATATACACAGTCCTGGGCATGTAGATTCTGCATGCAGTTTCCTAAGGTGAAGGGAAACACCTTAAAATTTGCCTTTCCTTTTTTAGGCTTATAAATGTGCTATGGCTAAATTTCTCTATCCATAAAGATCCTCTCTCTTTGGAGAAAAAGTAAATCTTTTTTTTCTCCAAACATAAAAGTAATTATGTTGCATTTTATTTTTGATTTCTGGTTATGAGCGTGGTATCTGCTCATTGTGAAAAAGCTCAGACAATGAATAAAATATTGAAGAGGTCAGTGAACATCACCAGTGACCCCACCACCCAGTGATCACTGGTGCTAATAACCTTCTAGTTCGTCTTTACAGTTACGTATCTTTCCAGTTCTTACTATATAGCGATATAGTAAACCGCTGTTTTTCACTGGTCAGCATCTAAAAGTTACATCTATCAGTGTAGCTCTTTCCACTGTTTTAAAAGCTGTTTAATAGTGCTCTGTACGTATCCCAGTACCACCCCCATCCCCACCCGGCGATGCGCATTTAAGGCGTGTCTATTAAACGGGACGGTGACAGTCATCTTTGCAAATACGTCTCTGCAAGGCCGTCTGACGACCCCCTCAGAATATGCTTCTAGAAGTGGGCTTTCTGAGCTCAGTGGTAAGCACGTGGGCCGTCTAAAAGCATGTCACCAGATTGCTATTCAGGAAAGCGCATTGGCCGAGGTCCCACTGCATGGGTGTGGGGCACGCCCAGCACCACCTACTCACAGCGCTGGGGTTATCAGTGACTTCAGTACTTTCCACTCTGATTTTGAAGAATGACCTCATTGGACGTGCATTTCTTTGATTACGAACGAGAGGAGGAATTTTTTTTTTTTCTTCTGGTTGGCCACCGTGCCCTCCCCTCCCTCACTCCGTGAATTGTTTGAGATCTTAATTTCCTGGTGGGGCATTCATCCTCTCCTGGTTGGTTTGCAGCTCTCTTCATGTATCAGAATAATATTAACTCATGTGTCAAATGTTACAAATAATGTCCCCCACTACTTTACACTTATCTTAAAATTTTACAATCCTTTTTGCCAATAGAAGTTTTTAATTTGCATGTTGTTGCAGCTGTCAGTTATTGCATTTTCCTTTATTATTTAGAATTTCAGTTTTGCTCAGGAACATCTCCACAAAAGATAATGAAACATTACTTTATATTTTGTTCCAATACATTTATGGTTTTGATCTTTAAGCTATTTCAAAAATATTATAATTATTCTTTCTTTCAATAACTAGACAATTATCCCAGTACCTTTATAAGATAAGGTAAATCTTAAAGGGCATATTCGTATTTAAATCAGACAAATGCTTGGGTTATTTGGCCAAAGCCACACAAATGCTAGACCCTTTTTTGCTTTTTACCCTGTATTTCATTTGGGAAAAAAAAAAGAGAGAAACCAATGTGGTTTTAATCTTCAGTTAAAATGTGGATGTAGAATTTCCTTTTTTTTTTTTTAAGAAAAAACTTTTTAAAAAGCCAATGTGATAAGAGTCACGTACTGAGAATTATCTTTGCCACCATGGCCACAGCGGGAAAATATGGAGCCCAGGACAGCTAGCTAAATATCCTTCCCACCTCCTTGGGCCTTGGACTGAATGGGGATTTGGAGGGAGCGGTTGACCCCCTTTTCTCAGTGGACACAGAGGCCAGTGTCAGCGAGGCGGAGGGAGGAGGAATGGCCTGGGACACACCTCTCTGCCTCCCTCCCACTTTGGTGCATGCTGTTAAAACTAATCTGGGGAACAAAAAGAATCTCAAGTATCTGATAGTTATTATTAGCAACATTTGAAGACTCATATGGCTACTGAACCAGGGTCTCAAAAAACAATGTCGGAATGTGGGAAGGACAGGAAAGCATAAAATGCTCACGTCTCAGATCGAATTGGTTGGTTATATATAGATTTTTAAGACACAAAGCCTGACCGGTATAGAAATTGAAAATATGTTCATGCTTTACCAATTATTTTCCCTAATCTGTGTAATTATCTAAGGACCCCTTTGATGACATTTTGGGAAAATGGATGCAATAATACGAATTAGTGTATTCCAGTCCTCCCAGAAATGTCCTTAGATTCATACCATTGAGATTCCGGAACGCCACCCACAGCTGAGCAGCCATTTCGGACCAGTCAGGGTGTCCTGGCAACCCTTTGAAAGGGTCCTAGGAAAGCGTGGGGTGGGGGAGATGCAGCTGGGAGAGGCATAAAGGGAACCCAGCTTCTTATTAAAGCAGCGGGGTTAGCAAGCCAGGTGTGATGGCATCCCCACCTGTGAATGAAGCCAGACTCCAACTTTTCTCCCTAGGTTTATAAGATTTTAGTAACGAGAGGTCTCCAAACGTATTTTCTCCCTACCTAAGACCAAGGAGGGGGCCTGAGGCAGGCCCCTAACCTGAAATCACAAAGAATACTCCAGTCAGAGGACTCTGGCTTCCCTAGGTTGTTATTAGTAACGTGTGGGTCAGTGGTTAGATAAGATGCAGGTTTAGGTGACCCGAATTTTACAGCTTCCAATTCCTTGGTTCAGAGCAGGCCCTGGAATCTGCATTTCAAGTAGCTTCTCTGAAGCTGAGGGTCCTCTCCCACTCTCTGAGAAACCGAGACCTCGGCAGGTGCTGTCCAGCTTGGCTGGAGCCCTAATTCTGACTAGTAGGAGGAGAAACTGTGACTAAGGGTGTAAATGCAGGAGAGAAAAAAGCACTGTCTGCTTTGGAGGTTTGCGTAGGAAAACCTCCCAAAAAACAAGAGCCTAGGTCACAAAGCTCTCCTGTGGCAGTGTGGGTGTTTGGCACTGCTTTCCTTGTTACGTAAACCTTGAGGCCAGTCCACCTCGCTTCCCATGCACCTCTACCCCATGGAAATACTATCCTGGCCTTCAGCAGACCCGATCCTACAGGTCTCCTGTTTTAGAGGCCACATGGCCACGTCAGGCGCTCTGACCTGAGAGGCCGGGTCATGTGGTTACGATTCCCCGTCCCATGCCCGGGAGGAGCGGGGGTGAAGTCACTGCAAAGCACATGCTTCTCTGCCCTGTGTCGCTGGAGAGCCTGTAGAGTTGGCCATTTATCAGGGAGTTGGACTGCCTGTGAGGGTCCCCAGGGAACTGTTAGGAGCTCGGGTTCAGGCTTAACGGCGCTGAGCGTGTTTGTCCAGCATCTGCAAAAGTAGAGGCCCAGCTCAGGGCAGTTCCCCGGGCCCGCACCAACCCACGTCCTCATCTTGCTGGAGTCGGCGTCCCAACGTGAAGTTGCGGGCCAGTCCTCATTCCATGTCACTGCTGACAGCGGATTTTTCCCCTGAGCCATCCTTTTTCTCACATTCCAGTTAAGGTGGGCAATCAGGTGGGCTTCGATATGAATCCAAGGTGGAAATAGTGACGGAAGGAAAAGGAGAGCTTGAAGCTCTGAGGAGATCTAAAACCCCAGGACCAATGAGAGGATTTTGCTGCCTGTTAGCATCTTAATAAGATTGAATTTGAGCCTTCAAATGCTTGGGTTTTAATTTGGCTCCAGACACTGTTTTTTCTCCGTGTCACACGACTCAACTGGAACAGAAGAACAAACACTCTGTGGTGGCATGCCAGGTCCTCTGCCTGCTTCCCCACGGTGGCCCTAACTCCTCTCTCCCCTTCTCCCCCTCTCTGTCCCTTAGCGCTGGGACGTTGCCTGTCACCTTCCGTTGCCTGGAAGAAAATCTGGGGATCGATAAGCGCGTGACCAGATTCGTCCTCCCTGTCGGGGCAACCATCAACATGGACGGCACGGCCCTGTACGAAGCGGTGGCTGCCATCTTCATTGCCCAGATGAACGGCGTGGTCCTGGACGGAGGCCAGATCGTGACTGTGAGGTGGGTGCGGAGGGTGGGTGAGGCCCGACCGGCCTTTCCCCTTCCCCGCTTCCACGAGCTCCGTTCGACGGGGCCGCTTGAACTTCAGTTCTCCTGGCAGCAGAGCGATGAGGAGAGAAGGGACAGGAGGAGCTGTCGGCAGCTCAAAGGCAGAGACTGCAGGACAGAAGCAGGCTCAGGCCAACGCCTTCTGCTCGTGTGGCACGTGGGAAGTTGCTTCGGAAACTTGAGAGTTGAATCTGAGCAGCCCCGTGATGTCGCGAGGCAGTTATTTCTATGCTCATTTAACAGAGGAGGAAGCGCAGGCTTCAAGGGCTTGGACCTTTGTCCGAGGCTATATCACTAGTAATGAGCTAGCAGGGCTGTGTCTGGGGCCAGCGTTATCCGACTCTGGATCCAGTTTTTCTTTCATTAAAATGTGCTTCCTTTAGCATTCCATGGGATGATGGATGAAATGATGGAATACTGCAAGGAAGAGATTCCTCAATACAACGTAAAACATTTTATTACAGTTAAATAGCAAATCTTTTTGTTTTTACTAAAGGTATTTTTTACCATATGTCTTCATCATTTAAAATTCAGAAAGAACAATTGCCTAAGAGTTCATTGAAAACACATGGCTTCTCCATGAACTTAAAGATCACACCTACTTGCCTATATTAATTTATCCAGTCCTCACAACCACCCTATGAGGTATGTACTTGTCTTTGTGAGCTCAGGCTGCTATAATAAAATACCATAGCCTGGATGCCTAAACAATAGACATTAATTTCTCATAGTTTTGGAGTCTGGCAAGTCCAAGATCAGGGTGCTGGCAGATTCAGCTCCTGATGAAGACCGTCTTCCTGGCTTGCATATGAACTCCTCCTCACTGTTTCTGCTCTGTTGGCCTGGCCTTGATGTGTGGACAGAGAGAGCTGGCTCTCTTAAGTTTCCTCTTATAAGGGCACTAGTTTCATCATGAGGGCTCCACTCTCATGACCTAATTACCTTCCCGAAGCCCGTCACATTGGAGAATGGGGCTTCAACAAGTGAATTTTGGGGGAATACAACTCAGTCCATAGGACTACTATAGAGGAGCCTGTTTCCTCATCTGTATAATGGGGGCAATCATCACACATTCTAGGGGTTGAGAGCATTGCGCCTGGTATATAGTCGTCTGTCAATAAGTGTTAGCTACTAGTATTATTACTGTTATTGATACTAAATGAAATACTCCTAGAATATGAAAGAAAAAATGTGACAGTGACGTCATGAGGGAAGCCATGCTTCGGGTCAGAATATCAAGCCTTCTAAATCATGTCCTAAGAGACTGCATGTGAGACTGCCAGAGTCCCTTGCTTTAAAACTCAAAGACGAAAAGGGCTTCTTAATGAAGCCCCTTCTTTTGAAGCCAAGCAAAGATGATTTCTGGTTCACAAATTGTAGGCCTTGAAGGCAACCACACCGCCCATCAAGTTCACACCATTCGATGGGAACATTGAGATGGGAGAACGGACCAGTGACCAAGTGATTAGAATTCATTTATTTAGAGTTTTTAATGTGGGGAGGAATCAAAGGACATCAGAAACAGCATGGCATTGGAATCAAGTAGATGAGTGCACAGCATCCAAGAACCAGCCCTAGAGAAATGAGCCAAGGAGGGGAAGGGAAAGCAGAAAGGGATAAGGGATGGAGGGGAGATCACTGTTCGGGGCGCTTCTTTAGAACTTAGAATTGCGTGGACACTCAGCCCACGAGGATATGATTGGAGTGGAGAAAGAGAGGCAAAACCAGCTGCCAGGAAGTGTTCTCTTCGTAGAATTTGTCACACACAACCAAGAGGTAACCAGACAGTGTGGCCCTAGTGCAAAGGCATGTGTAAGAGTGACTCATAACAGAAGCAGCTGGGGTTGTAAATAAAATTATTGAGGCCAAGATTGTTGGAACTTGGGAAGTTCCCCTTCCCTGGTGCTTTATCCGGGTCAGGGAAATGGCTGAGAATTCCCACCTCTCAGCTCTTGGGGCTTTAGGGAAGTTTTTCATTGCAAAGCAGCCTCACCCTGTGGAGGTTTTCTGACAAGAATAATAATTGACATTTATTGGGGGTTGCAATGTGCCTCTGCTAAGTACTTTTTGTTTATTAGCTCCTGAGTCCCATGAGTGAGATCCCATTATTTCCTCCCCTTTCACAGGTAAGGAAATCAAAGCACAAAGAGGTAAAGTTGCCCAAAGTCATGTGGTTCATAAGTGGCAGAGCTGGGATTTGAACCCCGGCCATTCAACTCCAGAACCTTCAGTGATAATCACAGATGGATTGTCTGTGACCTTCCTGTGACCCAGATGGAGCCAAGGAAAATGGAGTTCTCTAAACCCTGACATCAGCTCCACGTCGGTGGGGCAGGGGAATAGCACAGATGGGTTCTGTAGACCCCACCTAGGGAGGTATCTTCACTGTAACAGGCCTAAGTATGGAAGGAGGACAATATGGAAAAACAAAGAAAACCACAAAATGTCCTGGGGCCTTCCTTTCCTCATATGTGAAACTGGATAAATTCAGGTCCCTCCCAACTGTAAGACCCCAGGATTCTGTGCTTGGTCACACTGATGGCCTGGACCTTGGTTACTCCAGTTTAGGAGCCTGATTCTTAGTTTGGAGCTCAAGGAGCTACTCTAGAAACTCTAGAATTTTATTATTGTGAAGAAATCAGCCCCCCTTTGCTTTCCAGCACCCACAAAAGCAAGTTGGGGATCTGTATTTTCAGAAGCATCCTTCCACTTAGAAATGACAGCTTTTATAAATGGCCTCCAGGAAGGAGGAAGAAAAGTCACTGCCCTTTGCTGGACCACAGAGGCCCCTGGTGTCTCCACAGGGAGCTTGAACCCTCGATTAAACCCTTCTTCCAGAGATAACTTCAAAATGGTGCTGGGTGTGCCCTTGTCATTGCTTGGAAAGCAAATGACGAGATGCTTCAAACAGAAAACATCCCGTTATTTCATTATCATTTCTTGGCACCTGCTGTCTGAATAATGGATTTTCCAGTCTATGATGAAGCATCCAGGCATCTGAAGCCTAATGTCATTTGGAATCTGTTGATTTGTTCCCCTGATGTCCACTTAGTTGGGCTGGATATTTGCTATTCTGAGTTCTCATGTTAACATTGGCAATGGTCTTCTCAGACTCTTGCCACGTAGTCCAGAAGCCTCTGGTGCTCACAGAGACATAAAGGCGAAAGCAGAAAGAGTGGTGTTCCCGTAGGAGCATTAAAGGCGATTTGTTTTTCTTCTTTAATATTTCCTTACCTGATTTTAGAGCCAGGCTTTTTTTTATTTATTTAATCTGAGCCCTGTGATATTCTAGGCTACTTGAATATCATGATGGGGATAAGACTTCAACCCATGAATTTATAAGTTTCCACCACAGTTAAGCAGAATCCAAATAAATCCTAATTCGTGGGCATTGGTACTCTAGATTTCTCTACTTCTTGGGACGGAAAGGGGAATTTATGACTGTTGGGAACATGAAAGCTTAAAATTGCCGGAGGTGGTTTTGCCAAGGCCATTTTCTCTTCCCATGACCTGACCCTCTCTGTTCTCACAGCCTCACGGCCACGCTGGCAAGTGTTGGAGCAGCCAGCATCCCCAGTGCTGGGCTGGTCACCATGCTCCTCATCCTGACAGCTGTGGGCCTGCCGACGGAGGACATCAGCCTGCTGGTGGCTGTGGACTGGCTGCTGTAAGTGCTTGCGGATGGGGTTCTGCTGGGGACAGGACTACTGCCTCCAGGGGCGGAGAAGCTGCAAGGTTGCAGCCAAGATCTTAGCCAGTCCTCATTGCAACTCCCTCACTTCCTCCCTCCTTTCTTCCCTCTAACGTTTACTGAGTGCCTATTTGGGAACCAAAGAAGACACAATCTTTGAGGGCCTCTCAGTCTAGTGGAGGAATCAGATAAATTGTAAGATAAGGTTAGAAGCTTAGCAATATGGAACCAAGTACTGATGCGTGCAAAGGATCTCAAATCATTACGTTGAGGAGTACATACTGTATGATTCCATTTATATGAAGCTCTATGAAAGACAATATAATCCCTAGCAATATAAAGAGATCAGTGATTGCCTGAGCCCAGGGGTAGGGGCTTGAGGAGTAGCTGGGAAACTGCCCAAGGAAATCTTTAGGAGTAACAGAATTGTTCTATGTGCACAGGTGTGCATAGGTGTCTACACTTGTCAAAACTCATCAAACCATGCATTTAAAATAGGTACATGTATTGTGCGTAAATTCCTCTTCAACAGGGTAGATTAAAAGAGAGCACACGCATGAAAGGGTAGTGATAGAGGCACCATCCCAGTCTAGGACGGTAGGGCAGAGGGGGTAAATCAGGACACAGTGGGAATGGCTACTGAATTTGAGCACTCACCATGTGCCAACTACTCTAGTGAGCACTTTACATCTTCCTCTGACAACTCCTGAAAGTTTGGTGGTATTACTCCCATTTTATAGATGAGGGAGCTGAGGTTGACGGAGGTAATGTTACTTGAGAATGAACAGAGATGTAACCCTAGGGCTGCTTGGTTTTGGAGGCCACCACATTCATAATCATTCATATGTAAGTTTGTAATGGCAGTGATAGCTGAGCTGAATCACAACTGGCAGGTAGAAGTTACCCAGGTATACATAGGTGGGAGGGAAAACAGGATATTCCAATCAAAGCCAGTCTGCACAAAGGCACTGAGGTGGCATGGTGGGGACTGGCGAATGGTTTAGTATTGTTGGAGCACAAAGTGTGAGGCAGGGAGTGCCAAAAGGTGAGGCAAGATGGACAGTCTTAAAGGCCATGTGGAGAAGCTTGCACTTGACTCTGTACACATAGCCCAGCTACCTGTCCCAGTGAAATATATTTTCCTAGTGTAGGATGCTCCCTGTCCATTCACAAAGGTGGCCCCTCCAGCTAGGTGGTCCCCAGTATGGAGGTGGGAATTGATCCTTGCTAAGGACACATTCAGGCTCATGTTCTGTGGGATGTGCACCGAGGTCTCCTGTCCAGTCTTGGAGCTGTATGACAGGGGCTGGTGAGTGCCATTGACTTCAATGTCAGAGACAGAGTGGCAGTGCTGACGCAGGGGTCCACGGCCCATGTACCTACACGTTTTTAAAACTGCTCCACACGCTAGGGGCAGTTTTTCTGATATGGATTGGCTTTTAAGAACCAGAAGCCACATTTTATGGACTTGGGTTTCCCCAGTGCTAAAGTAAGTTCCTTCCCTCTATATCTTAAAGAGCGAACCATGCGCATGGCTAAGGGAAGGACATCGGGGAAGGCTAGAAGATAGCCCGGTCTCTCCATAAAACTTGGCAATGGTTCGGGGACAGAGCACACAGTAAGACTCATAAATTCATGCTAAACTTAACCACAGAATTGCTGCATAACAACCAGGGGCCTTTCTACACAAGAAGAAAGACAGAGAAAGCTATTACAATCCCATCTTCTTCTCCTATGACTTTTGCTCACTGAGTCCTCCACCTCTTTGCCCCTGGAGCCTCTCAAACCTGTGTTGTCATCAAGGGTCCCTTGCCTACTGTGACGATATTGCCTAGTCTTTTCTTGGGCTTGTTTCTGAGGTCCAAAATTCACTGTTAGAGATTCATGTCTTAAAAATTATTATTATAGAGGCTGCCTCCCCCATTATAATGCAAATGCTTTTCAGTGCAAAAAAAAATGCACTAATATTATCCAGAAATGAAGAAAAGGAGCTTGTATTTGTGGGTATTGCAGTGTTCCTCACATCTGTTGATAATTCCTAAAGAGCCCTACTGTGTGTTTCACAGAGGAAACCGGGAATCAGAAGGGTCAGGTCTCTTACCTGGGGCACAGGAAAGCTTGTGTGGCCAGGTCAGGGCCCTTCGCTCCAGCCCACACAGCTTCCTAGTTAGTCCCAAGCAGGCCTAACAGTGGGAAGCTGGAGCAGAGAGAGGCCCAGAATTGGAAAGGTTGGAGAAGGCAGCCCTATTAGGGTCACCTCTGGTTCTACATGCTAACCAGAGGATTTTTTGCTTGACCTGTTTTTTCCCTCCTCTCAGGATTAAAACAAAACAAAACAAAAAGCCTAAGTGGGGACAAATGGGGTACCATCAAGGTCTCAGCCACTCTTAGAATTCAAGTTCTCCGGTCCCAGGAGGTCAGCCATTGTGGGCCTGGTCTTCTTGGCAGTCATTTGCTTCTAAGCCTGTTGGATGAGACTCAGATCAGGAACCATCCAAGGCCCTGCCTACTTCTGACCTAAATGCTAGCAAATGGAATAGGAGGGCTGGGTCCTCCCTGATCACCCCACACAGGCGCTCGCGTGCTCACACTTGCACAGAGAGCGGGGCATCCTCACTCCAGGGCTGAAACGTGCTAGTGGAAGGGAGTTGGCTGAACAACAACAGAAAGGTTGATACATTGGGATTATCTATACTGATGACACCATATATGAGAAAACTTGATCCCAGGCTGGGTTGGAAAGGAAGGAGCGAATGAAGAGCTGTCCTCAAGTTCTGGGGTCTGCTCTCTGGCGATCAAGGGAAGGGAGGCGAAGAGGCAGGTGCCCTGGGTCTGAGCCCTTCGCTTGTCCTCTGTAGCACTTCGGGCAGGTTGCTTACTCTCTGGACCTCAACCACGTCCTGTGCCCAGGGAACAACAACTTATCGGTTTGAAAGCAGAGTCTAGACCTAGCGCCCTTGAGTGCCCTCTAGTTGTAAGACCCGCACTAGGATTCTGCAGGTGATGGAGGTTTGTAATCCAAATAAGCATGAATGTTCCTTTGGAGAAGAGAAGGGGAGAGTCGAGGATCCTGGGAAAATGTGCGTAGGGGTCTGTAGCTAGGTCAGACCTGCTCTGAATTAGTAATGAAGCTGCATTCTTTCCCACCAGCAAGAGGCGTTCCGGAAACACACCCTTGGCCGTGGGCTCCACGCTGTTGGGTGCCCGTTAATGTGTGAGTGGGGCAGGGGATGAGTTGATATAGGGTGTAAGGGGAGAGGCTGCTCATTTCCGAGGTAGAGTGGGATGTTTTTTCCTCTAGGCAAGACTTGTAAGCTTTCATAACTCTAGCAATTTTTCAATTTAAAACCAAACAAAGCCTGCAGCGACATTTCATGTGCCACGCTGTTTGCCAACTGCTGGAGACCAGCCACCCCACCCCTGTCCGCCAAGCCCTGGGCGCTTTGCAAAGGGCAGGCTAGCTGCTCTGTAAATGTCACGGTGAAAACCAAGATTCTGGGCCCCAAAAAATGCCCGAGTCCTAGACTCCTAGAGCACCGGATGGGTGGGGCTGGTAAAACTAGAACCTTCCCCAAGTCCAGGAAGCTCTTTGTGTCAGGAATCCTTGGCAGATATTTTTCAGAGGCCTTTCTGACACCCCTCTCATTTGGAGGAGTCAGAATGGAAAACTGGCAGCTGGTACCAAGAGAGGTGATAAATACCTGGGTCTGGCCACAGGTGGGAAAAGAAAAGCCAAAATAAAGTGGAAGCCAAGTGGATTGATGGCCCATTTATCACGTGAGACTGCTGGTGAGGTCATTTCTGGGAACCCGTTTACTAGTTTGGGTATGGTTGAGATGGCCCTTAAAAGGAAGGCCTTAAAGGGCCTCCTCCCTGCAGGGGGTACTCCCCCATTAGCATCCATCCCTGAAGGAGATAGAGCAATGATTCTCAAACTTGAGCATGCACCAGTATCTCCTGGAGCTTCAGAAGGGCTGGGGTGGGGACCAAGAATTGGCATTGCTAACAAGTTCCCAGGGGAGGCTGATTATGCTGTGCAGGGACCTCACTTCTAGAAGCAATGGACTAGAGATGGGAAAGGGGAGCAGGAGCTCTTGGCTGTGGGGAGTTAGCATCTCTATGCTTTCCTGAGCACCAGTTGAGAGAGGTGACAGTTCATGCATCCATACAATGAAAATCAATGCAAAGGATGCAGGATGGGAATAGCTAATACTTAGTGACTGCTCCTTAAGCATTAGACATTGTTCTAAGCACTTTACATGGACTTGTTTCAAAGTTGCAACGAGTTATGAGGCAGCTAATAGTATTATGCCCGTTTTACATTTGAGGAAACTGAAGTTCAGAGAGTAGTAACCTATCCCAGTTTAGCGGATATTGAATGACTAAACTGGACTTCAAACCCAGATGATCAGGTGGTTGTTCTTTGGGGGTCCCAGGCCTGCCAATCTGGGTTCTCATTTCTTAATTTGACACATGCATACACACACACACACACACACACACAACTGACTTAACCCCGCTCCGTGTCTTGTGGAAAAGGGAAGCTATTCTTACATTCACCGTATCTCTGAAGATTCGAAGGGCTTACGCTGAAGTCTTTTGCTTTGATTTCCCACTTCCACTGAATTCTTTCCTTCCTACATCTTGCCTCATCTCCAGTCTGTGTCAAGCTCAGCGTGGAACGTGACCCTTTTCTGCTCAGTCCTTCCCTGCCAAAGTGTCTCTGATTCAATGCAGTGTAATTGCAGATCAGGGTGATGGGGCTATCGATCTGCACTGCAAAATCATTCTTTAATGTATCATCAGAGAAGTACGTGCTCGTGGAAAAATGAAAGGAGGGGCAAAGCTCCGGAGAGTTATAAGATGCGAAGGAAACAAACCTCCCTTCACCTACAATTGGATCTTGAAGGGGAGCAGAATAGGCTACCCCTGAAATATTCCAATTGCCATGTGGATTATTTTGAGCTGAAGGCAATCGAGACCCTGCCGGCAGGAAAAACTTTTTACCTCCCCCTTAACTGCCTAAAAGAATTTTGAAAGGGATCCTGTACCAGGAAGAGAGCTCTTACCAAAGATGACTTTTTCATTGAAAAGACTTCTCTGCATGGCCGGGCAAGCATCTGTTTACCAAACATCTGCTCCTCTCATCTGCCTGTGAATCGTTTTCCTTCCCTGCGAAGCCCCAAACCCCCACCCCTCTCCTTAGCTCAGGATGGTATATGAGCCTCAGCTCCCTGACTTGTTGGAAGTCTCATGTTTTTATGGGGCTTCTATAAGTACAAAACTAAATTTTTTTTTTTCCTGTTTATCTGTATTATGCTCATTTAGTTACTAGACCAGCTGGAGAACCTAGAAGGGAAGGAGGGACAATTTTTCCACCCCTACAATCTCAAGTGTTGTTTCTCTGAAGTAGTCACTGTTAATAATTTTAGGTAATGCAAAAAAGTAAAAGTTTAATATTAGGCATCCCTTTCCTTAAAAAAGAAAATCCTTCAGTGTTCCCCACCCCTGGGAATCC
Organism: Miniopterus natalensis; assembly: GCF_054644295.1. Lineage (NCBI taxonomy): Eukaryota > Metazoa > Chordata > Mammalia > Chiroptera > Miniopteridae > Miniopterus > Miniopterus natalensis. Next base: position 61,192,461 of record NC_142091.1, on the reverse strand, counting down.
CTCCCTACTTGTGTTTAGTCCCAGTCTTAGTGCTTCCCCACCTCGCCGGGCCCCCCTCCCTCCATCTCTGTGTCTTTCCCCAGCTCTCAGGACACAGCTCTCACTTTCCTAGGCAGGGTGATTTGGCTCTCTGTGTCTCCCTCCTCCTCCTGGCAGATCTCGCCCAGAGTCCTAATTTTCACCACCAAAACATCCAACTGATGTTTGCTAAACAAAAAAATAATTCTTTTTCTAGAGTTAATCTGCCCTCTTAAACTAACAATCCATCCCCACCTCCTTCATATTCCTGCCTGTCCCCTTCCCACCAGCCTGGTGTCTTAAAGAGGTAAACCATGGTGTCAGCCCTCAAAGAGCTTACAGTCTAGTAATGGGGACAGATGTGGTCAAAAAAAATCCCAACAGAGTGTATTAGGTGCAAAAAGAGGAATCTATGAGTGAGTGGAGGAATGAAAGAGGAAATGATACTCCCCTGATTACTTAGAATAATAATAATAGTAACAGCAACAACGATGGTGATGAAAAGCCAGGGTTGAGTGCTGAGTTTGTGTTGGGCTCTAGGTCAGGCCTTTTAGATGAAGAGTTTGGCAGAGGACCTCTCAGATGACAAGCACTCAGTGCATGTCAGCAGTTATTTCCTTCTCAGCATGCTTGGAGGTGGATATTATTTTCCCTACTTTACAAATGAGCAGGCTGAGCAGGAAGGGCTAAGTAACTTGCCCTGCTGGAGCCAGGATGACAATCCAGGCTGGAATCCAAATTCACACTCAGCCAGTGCTTCCGTGGGCTCTCCTTCCCTTTCCAAAATTCAAGTGGCTTTAGTCTTTGGATTCCCAGAATTGTGCCAGCCTTGTCAGGTCTGGGGCCTTAGGTGACCCCTCTACCACACTGGGCATCCTGCCGTCTGAGAGGCAGACACGATGGCTTGTCGCTATGAATGTTAAGTTGAGTCATATGAAATTGCCAATATTTGCTGGTAGGGGACTTATAGAAATGGCAAGTTTATGTGGTTCAACCCAATAGAAGGAACCAGATGAATTTTGGGCGACCTTGCTTCCCCGCTCTGTTTTTCTGTGAGAACCAGGACTTTCAGACAATTCCATCATCTTCCCACCAGAGGATTTAGGTGGAGAGATAGACAAGAGAGAGAACACCTTGGCTTTTCTTCCAGGAACCAGCCCCAGTGCCTCAGTGTGAAACAGCTCATTCAGTCCCCCTCTCGTGTTTGGTTCCTAGTGGCTCCAAAAGCGATATCACCTGTAATGAAGCTAATCCAATGAAACATTCTGCTCTCATTTCTGCCTCCTTCCCATAATCCTGACACACAGCATCCAGACCCAAGGATAGCATCAAAAACTCTAAAATTATTTTTACCAAGTAGCCTAAAAGCTCCTGAGGTCATCAGAGCCTCCTCAATGGTCAGAGCTGGCTGTGAGAGAAAATGAAAGTATTAGTCCATAAAGGAATTTTCCACATGTGAACCATAAACTCCCACATCCTGCTTGTGGCCAGAGCCAGACTTCCCCAGGGTTGGTCAGATATTCCCCTGGCGGCCTCAAAAACAAACCCAAAGTTCTTCTATCTTCTGTGTCCCTCCATCTACCATCCCTTCTCTTCACCTCCTCAGTCATCTTCCTGAATAAGTTCACTATACATAATGTCTCCACTTCCTCGCCTCTGGTTCAATCCTCCACCTATGGGGAGCTGACTTCTCTCCCTGCCCCCGTATTGAAGGCGCCCTTGCCAGTCAATGATGGCCTCTGGGTTTCTACAACCAAGAGACACTTCTTTTTCTTACGTTACTTGAGCTCTAGGTAGTGATGGGCATTGATTTTTGAAACATGCTTTCCCCAAACTCTTCTACTCCCCTTTCACTTTTGATGATTTTTATTTCTTTGCTCATTCCTTAGGTGGTATCTGCTTTTCTCACCTTACATGCTCTCCAGGGATTAAACCAAACACACCAGTGGCATCCACCCATAGCCTCTCTAGATGTTGACTCCTAATTCACTACCTGCAGCTTAGATGTCCCTCTTGATCTTTAGTCCATATTCCCAGCCACTTGAAGGCCATCCCCCCTCTGCTGGGTCCAGACCCCCTCACACTCAATATGTTCAAGTGGACACCAGAGTCTTTCCCACCACAATCAGTTATGCCCCATAACTATGGTAGCACTATCCCCCGGCTGCCCAAACCAGAACCCTGAGGGGAATCCTTGGCTTTTCTTTTTTATTCTCTACAACCAATCAGTCCTCAAGTCCTGTAATTCTGTCTCCTAAATCTTTCACAGATTCATCTTTCTCCATATCCACCACCTTCTAAGAGAGAGACTTATCAACCATCCCATTTTTTTCAAATCAGAACTTGAAAAACAAGATTTGAGGAAGGATTTTTCTTAACGATTTCTTGTTCAAGAGGCACTCTGGAAGATTTCATTTTTTTAGGTTAATAAAGAGAGTAAGACAAAGTATTTTGGTTTTTCCAAGACACATAGTCACTACACATATTGGTCAGGAAGAAAATTGTGCCTGGGTTTCTTACCCAACAGCTGTGTCTGTGTATATGTGTCTATTGCGGCGTGACTGGGGTGTAGGGGGAAGGACAGTGTTAGTTTCAGTCCTTACAAAAAGATGGATTTTCTGTTATTAGAATGTGCAGGTGGTCATTCTTTCCTAGCGAATTCATAAATTAAGTGGAGGTAATCTTTGAAGTGGAGTCTTCTACAAACAGTATAAATCAAGAAGTGCTGGACGCAACTAGGAGCATCTGGAACCAGGTACTAATTCTGAGATCTGAGACCTGGACGCATGAGTTCCCTCTAATCATTTCATTCCTTCCCTCCTTCTCCTTTCTCTTTGCTGTTGTTTATTGGGTGCTTAACCTTCATCAGACAGTTTTCTAAGCAATTTATCTACATTTTCTCATTTAATTTTCACACAAGCTTATGAGAGAAGTATGACTGTTATCTCCACTGAACAAACAGAGAAATCAAGGTCAAGCAACTTGCCTGAGATCAGGCAGAGGGAAAGGTAAAGCCAGAATTCAACCCTAGGTCTCTGGTTCTAGACCTTGACCTCTCAACCGCCATAGTATTGTGTTTCCTCACTAAACATTTTCTGTTCTTTGTCCCCAGGGACAGGATGAGAACTTCAGTCAATGTTGTGGGTGACTCTTTTGGGGCTGGGATTGTCTATCACCTCTCCAAGTCCGAGCTGGATAACATTGACTCCCAGCACCGAGCGCAAGAAGATATTGAAATGACCAAGACTCAGTCCATTTATGATGACATGAAGAACCATAGGGAGAGCAACTCTAATCAATGTGTCTATGCCGCACACAACTCTGTCATAGTAGATGAGTGCAAGGTACCTTTCCAATTCATGGATATCGAGACCTGTATATAATAGTGCATGCTTGATTTCTTAAAATGAGCACCAAAGCCCTGCATGTATTACTGTCACATTTATTTTTCTAAAGAATCATGTAACCCAAGCTTCTGTGAGTCCCAGATCATCTAACTCTGTGTCTAACACGACTGGAAATCAACAGGTCTAACAGTGAAAGAGCCGATCAGTTGCTTCTTTCGTCCATGTGATGTAAAGCAGTCATTCTGATTCCCCTATTCACCCACTCCACACATTTGATTGTTTTTCTTGAATATTTTGCCCAAGAATTTGTGGTCTCTGGGGTTTTGCTGGCTTTCAGTTTTCTATTTCTCAAGTGAAGCACCAAGAGGCATACCAGAATCATTTGACTCATATAGCACAAGTATTTCTCCTTGCTGTGGATCATGAATCATGAATGGGTCAAAAATGTCCCCACATAACTATGCAGCTATCTTTGTCTTAATTATTTTTGTGGGAATGTGAGTTTTGACCTGGCAGTCACTTTGTTCCAAGTATGAGAAAAATTTCATGTAAAGGATATCTATCCTTCAGGACAATCATCCATAGATGTCTTCTAAAAAACACTACATTTCACACACTGCCAGGCAGCACCATCTTTCCTGAAGCATGGATGTTCTGGACTCTTCCAAGCTGTTGGGTGCTGTCTTCAAGCTCAATAGGCTCTGTCTAACCTTCTCTGTAACTAACTTACATTGTCAAAGACAGAGTGACATAACCAGAGCGAAGCAAACTTGGAGAAACCCTGGCAGGTGAGCCGAGTCCACTCTGGGGGTTGGGTTGCTAAAATGGTTCCAGGCAGCATCTGAGGACAATTTGAACTCAACACAAATTTCTGATACCTTTTTGACTCCTTTTGATGAGATTGCATTTATAGTTGATTTCTTTCTGTGTTACTTCTGGGTCATTCTAAATATACACAATGGCTTCTGCCAGGCCACTTAGGATGACACAGAAGCAATTCTATTTACTGGACTGCAACATAGGTCCAGAAGTCTCATGGACCAGCCACAGCCTTTTGCTTCTCCCTTCTATATCAAGTACAAATGTGGATGAAGTAGGGACCCCACCCATCAAGAGGCAATTGCATAACTTAATTGACTTAGTGAAGATGATTTAAATTATTAGAAATTCAGATGTACTTAAAGAGTATACTCCATTCTCCTAGAAAGTTAGTATTCCTCACATCTAAATAAATGTCCTGGATTTTTCCCCATTAAAATGTTGGTTTTGGTCAACAAGGGTCAACATTCCCAAGGAATGGCTTTATGCTCCATTATATTTAATAAGTATTCATTGCGTGCCTTGTGAAGTTTAGTTGAGCAACCCTATCTCATTCCTATAACCATGTGTATTTTGATAATTCATCACATGTTTATTGAGTGACCATTATGTATAAAGCCTTGAATGGGCCATGGGAGATCAAGAGAATTAATGTACGATTTTGTAGTGGCCATAAGGCTTGATCCCAAATTACTGCCATACAAAGAAACATATTAGTATGAAATGAAATGAAATCACATATTTTTAATTTTGCAATGATGTATAAGAAGAATCCTCGTGGTTAATTGTCTATGTTGTGACCCTTCTGGAGCATCTCAAAGATCAGGACATGTATGGAAGAAGAAGATGTGTAGGCAGGGAGATATCTTTATATTTCAGACTTCCTGGATTTTTTTTTTCCCTTAAAGGACATCAAGTACATCAGGAGAAATCTGCTTCATTTTTTAAGCAAAACAATTCAAGTTTTAAAAGGAAATGTTTGTCAGTTGTCCCTATCAGTAGGAAGTAAGCCCTTAAGGAGAAGACTGTGCCCCCATTTGTCAATGCTGTGTCCTAGCACCTGAAGCCACACCTGACATGCAGTAGGTGCTCTAGAAATATCTGTTGAATGTAGCTTTGTAGCATCTTGAGCCTATGCTTTAATTCAGGTAACCTTTTTTTTTTTTCTGGACAGTATCATGAACAGTGGCTCAGTCTCTCTTCATAATTGGCCACCTAACCAACCATCTATAAATTTGTTGGTGAATTAGCATTCACCAGGTCATGGAAATGATAATGGCCATATTGCTTTAATAAGTATTTGGGCTGTTTGCATTTTTTAGTGAAGGTTAGTTGGTCCTCAGCCGTTGCTAGGTGAGGCAAATTGACTCTTCTCACTCTAGACCAACTAACTGAGTTGACTCTAATGTGAGGAGGCAACCAGAGCTATGGCGATGAATTTGCACACTTTGCCAGAATATCTGAATCACATTTATTCATGCCTTTGAATTTCCTTCTGGCCCATTCTCAATCTCATTGTTTTAAAACCTGAGATGGGAGACATCAGTGCTTACTGGCAATTCCTTCCCTGTTTTCACTTTTCTATTACCCAGGTGGTTAGGGCAGAAGGAGTAGAATGGATCAGGGAGTGGTGTCCCAGATTTCTTTGACCCAGCCAGAAAAAGAAATACCAAAATAGCTGCTCTCCCAACTACTTTTGAAACACAGGCCCCAGCATTAAACAAACAAACAAACAAACAAAACAAAAGAACAACCCCCTCCTCCAAGAGCTGTCTGGTTTTCCAAAGGCACCACACCGTGATTCCTAATTCTGCACAGCCATGGATCTGGTTCCTCACTGAAAGCCAAGTAGGCACATTCAAGGTCGGCGTGAGCAGGCAGCTTTCTCCAGGCAGACAGTGTGTTCCTTCCTGGGGGGGTCTCTCCCTGCAGTTCACTGAAGGGGTAACAACTTTGCTGCAGCTCTGGTCAAAACTTTAACCACCCCAAGCATTGTCATGTCACGTTGGTCTCTATTTTCTAACTCTTGCATGGTGATAGTAGTTTGAAAGTTACCCGATAGCTTCTGTATTTTAATTATAGTAACTGCATGGGAATGGTCATTGCTTGTTGCATGTGGGGGCCTAAGGGGGCTGGAGGAATGGCTAGTTTTTCTTTTCATTCACTTGGTTCGTGAGGGGCACTTGGTTTTCTGTTCCTGGTATGCTGTGTGTGTTTATAGCGCATGTGTTTCACTTCCACTCGGGGAAGGCCAGATTTTTTTCAAACGTTGCTGCGTTTGTCATGTCTCCATATTCTAATGCTTCCATAAATCCAGTCCCTCCATTATGTGGAATATCAGTCGTGGGTTTAAGTTTGCACATGACGTTGAGGACAGACAGATGGAAGGTAAGCTAGGAAAAATGTAGAAGTGGAGGGGGAGCCTCCCATTCTGTGTAAGGGTTCAGTTCGCTTAGAGCCGGGGAAGTGGGATATAGACAGTCTGGTGATTACATTCGATTAGTAAATGATCTCAGGTTTTTAACACCCCCTTTTTATTTTTAATTTTTAAAGCCTGCATAGCTTATTTGGTATCCAGGCCATTGTGCTTTCTGATTTTAAAATTGGACATGTATCAAATTCACCTGGCCTCCTTGCAACTGAACCTTTCACATGCATGAGTAGAACTAGCTGCCTGGCTCTGGATTTTTTCTCTGTGGTTGTATGGAGTAGCACATGGGCACTGTTATCTAAGGACTGCATCACTGTGTGATGGGTCTATGGATAGTTAGACACCCCACAACCCTAAAAGCATAGTGGAGGTTATCCCCCAATCGCCAAGTGTCTCCAGGCCCTCTATAGCCCCCAAGGCAAGTAAGTATTTTTTAATGTTCACAAATCAGTGTTGAGTCCCAAGACTAGCTCAGAATCTCTCTGGGAGGAGCAGCGTGTAAGACTGATATTGAAGTCGCCTAGTCTCACCGGGATCTGTGCTCCTCCATGTAACCCGCGGGTGGTTCTCTGGTGCACGGCCTCTAAGCTGGATGTTGACGATAATTATTTTCAGGTAACTCTGGCAGCCAATGGGAAGTCAGCAGATGGCAGTGTTGAGGAAGAACCTTGGAAACGTGAAAAATAAGGACGTGACTCTCAGCAATTTCTTGAATAAACTCCCCCACGTATCTCATGGTAAAAGAGAATATAAACAAGCTTTCTTTAAAAAGGAAAAAAATACCTATATTTCTATGTTTACTTAATCTGCTCCCCGAGGCTTAGAGGATCTGTTGTGAGTCAGTGATAGGCATGGTGCTGTGTCTTTGCCAAATAATGCTTCGTAACCGTCTAATTTTCTCACCTGTATTATTGTCGGAATGGATGCTTCTGGAGGGACCCGTTTGAATTGAAGACACATTCTTGCCAGCTTCCCTTTCCCCTCAAGATGCAGGACCGTGGATGCTCTTTCCCCAGGGGATGTGACTCAGGCGCCGTGGTACACTCCAGGGACTTGGGGTAATGAGCAGTTATCTCATGTGTGTTCTCTCTCCAAGTGTTCTCTATGCTTCGCCTTGTTACGCACAAGAGATTCTGTAGGGAGCCTCTCAGAGTAATTCTCCTTCAGTGTCTTGTAGAGTTTGCTCATGTGTTGATAAAAGCAAGTACCCGTCTTAGGGAACTGTGATAATTTATCTTCTGTCTGCTTTTTTAGCTCAGTGTTTCAGAGAGAGTTGCAGTGGGAGCCATACCGTTAAAGACAGCTAGCTATGGAGCCCACTGAGCCTCTGCCCTGTCCTACCTAGTCTGTGAACATTTATTATTGAAATTTCAGAGTATGTTGCATAATTTGCTCTAAACTTGATAATGGATGTTGACAAAAGTAAGAGAACACAGTCCACATACATTTTAAACAGATTCAGATGTTCAAATTCATTGATCTTTGGTTTGCATTCATCTGTCAGAGTGAAATCAGTGAGATTATTTTTGTCTCTGCTTCACTTTCTTTGTTTTACCCATAAAGCTCTTGCTTGGGTTTCTAACAAAAAGACATTTTGGATCCCCAAATTATTTCAGTCATGTTCTCATTGAACTACAAGGCCTAATTATTTTGCTTTTCTTACACATGGAGGACAGTTGTGTTGGCTGGGCCTCTTTTAATACTGTCTCTTGATAAAAACAAAAGACTGTAATTAATCTAATACGTAGAAAGGTTTTTGTTATGTTATTTCAAAGCACATAAAACCAATTACAGGACAGAGTTGGAAGCAGAGCCAGACTTCCTCCTCAGTCTTCTCTGGGGAGAGGAACAGAAAACAAACATATATACAAAATCCTAAAAAGGTGCCGTTCTTGTGGCAAAGTCAAGGGAGCCTTGAACTGTGAAGTGGGAGCAAAGGATGGCTCTACACAGCTTCACAGACGGGGCGTTATCAAGGCTGCCTAAGTTTGGGGGAATAAGTAATATAATTGGAGTAGCACAGTGCCTTGCATGCTGTAGACACCCAATGAATCCTGAATGATTGTGTAGGTTAAATTTTCAATATCTCTACTATCATTTTCTAGTGCATAACCCACAGTATTTTTCTAAGGTTTCTCACTTTGGGAGTTTGCTGAGAACTTGAACATGGATCACTGAGAAGTAAAGCACATTGGAAGGAGTGTGTAGAACCTTGGTTCACACGGGGGAGGCAGGTGGTCACCTGAGGTCAGCAGATAGACGCTAGATATTCATGAATAATGATAGTCTAAATTCTCTAAAGAGAGGATATTTATGGACATCACATACCCTTTATCACCTACTCCTTGTAACTTTTCTCTTCCAAATCAGACACCTTTGGAACATACAAAATACCTGAGGCTTCTATTGTTTTTGTCTCTTAAACCCTAGTTATTTTCGAATAAGGATCATTATTGAGCAATACCGAGCAGGATTTTGCTTTTAAAAAATAGCATTGGTCTTCATTTTCATTAGAGGGACAGTGAACAGAGTGGCCCAAATGAAATATAGCTGAAATATAGCTGTGGGAAATGTATCCTTTGCAGCAGATGCTGTGGGTCAGGGGGACAGTCCCTGGGTACAGCTGTGAAACTGTTAAGGGTCATCTGTAAGTGGTTCTCCCAAGCACTTTTTCATGGCAAGAAGGATCTAGGCAGGGCACCTAGGAGCTTGTGGTTTTTGCTGTTAAAGGCCAGCTTAGCCCACATGTACACACTGACATGTTTCTTGAAGGAGTGGTCTCAGGATTGTCTTCCCAAGACACTGCCTAAATGTCTTCTCTGTTTGCTCTGTCTTCAGCTATTCCCTAGTTACCCAGTTAGTTTATAAGCATAGAAGGGGACAATGTGTTCAGATGAAACAAAGCACACAGCTTAGCAAAGCAGGTATTTCTGGTTTGAGACTGTATGCACTAAGTCCCATGAGAATCTACTTCGGAGATTACATTTATCTGGATTCAGCAAATCACGTTAAAAATTAACACTTTCTCCAATTCGAGTCAAGCCTGAAAATCCAGGATGCATCTAGAGCTGACATATGACTATATCCTTTGATTCTTTTTAGGTCTCATTCATTCTTCTCATGCCTGTTCCACTGGGGTTTTCCTTGCCCAGTACATGTGCCATAAACAGAACAAACAGATCTGGAGTATACTTCTAACAACTCTTTCTAAGTAGGATATGTATGATCTGCCAGTGATATACGTAGATTTATAGTAATAGCTCCGACACAGATATAAATGCTTGTAATCACCCATTAATATTTGATGATGCATAAATGTTATATTTATATACAAATATGGCAGGCCAGGTACATATACCGCGTCCCATGAGGTCCGTAAGTCGGCTTTGGCAACACCATTGTGTTATAGACTCATTCACTCTTTAGGAATCATAATTGTTTCAGGAGTAAACCAACTGAGCAGACTTTAATCCTTCCCAGTTTCATTTTTGCCCATTGGGAAGCCCAAGGGGAATCATCATTAGGTTACCTACTTCCAATTCTATGAATCCACTGCAATCAGTGAGAAGAGTGACTTATATCTCAAGGTGAAGCTTTAAGGCAATCACCTAGGTCACACAGATCCTCAGTGTAGGACTTCAGGTGGTGACACCTGAACCAGGAAGCTATCAGATTCCATTCCTTACTTGCTGTTGGGTGTGGAAACATAGCCTGTGGTCTCGTTTCCCGCAGAAGCCATGTCTCATAAAAGGCAAACATTTACTTCCCTTCTCCCACTACTAGTTAGCCTGGATGTTTATGAAAAACTAAAACAAGGATGCCAAGATGCCTAGCTCCTGGATTTAGGCTGGAAGCTGAGAAAGGCTTAGGGGCAATTCAGTTCTTGGGGAGATGTACTCCGGGTAGATAATGCCAGGAATCCCACGACCGATTGATTAGAGGGTCTCAGGTCATTTCCATCGGTGCATGGAGAAGTATGTCTTTTTCCCGTGTGCTGAAAGTCAAGAAGTCCTTCCGGAGTTGGGTAACTCATCTACTGGGTCCCCAGAAGAAAACCCAACCTTGCCATGGTTTCGCAAAGAGCACACTTCCCCTGTGTTCTCAACAGCAAAAGTGATGGTACAATATTTCCCTTTCGTCAGAGTCCAGGCCTCTGCCAGCGCTTTACTTTCCCATGAACCCAGCAGTCGGTCCGAACAGGTGCGCACACGCTGGGAGAGCCCTTCGCGGCTCAGGCTCCTGCCGGGCAAGTCTCAGCAGCCCTCGCCTGGCCCGTGACCGAAAGTGCTCGCTGTCGCACCCCGGGGAGGTGATAGCTCTTCCCACTTCGCTGCTCTTAAGCTCTTGGGACCGTGCACTTGTCTGGGTTGCTGGGTTTGCTTTTCCTACTCTTCAGCGGAACTCATTCCAAGCCAAGAAAAAAGGCCAAATGGGAATTTTCCGTTATTATAATACTTGCTTTTTGAGTGACAATAGTAGGACCTGGGAGCCTAGGAAGGTTAAGTTTAAGCTAAGAGCCTGCATTAGTTCTCAAGTGCGAGTTTTGTAATTCCACTTGTCAGAGGAGATTAATGGTCTCCGTATCTGTGGTAATTTCTGGCTAAAACCTGAAAGAAAGGCTACTGAGTGCCAACCCGGGCAGGTCGCGTTGTCCGCAGGTTGTACTCCTTGAATGGAGTGAGTTCAGAGCTGCTTCTGATTTTCCCAGAAGAAAAGCCCGATTTTCCCTCCTTTCCCCTCCTGTCTTTTTATTCTCCTTATCATTGTTGCCTCTTAAGGGACAGTTTCGTAAATGGCCATATGAGTGAGTGCAAGGGTTGGTTTTAGAATAGATGACAGGGAATCTTAATTGAATAGTATCTGATTTTATAGCATAAGAGCTATTTTGGGTAACGACATAGAGATGGTGAGAAACAACGCAGTTGAGTAGAGGAAACATTTGACTTAGACTCTGCCGGGTGTCAGCTGGATAACTTACACAAGTCACTTTATGTCCCAGCCTCCTTCCTTCCCATACATAAAGAAAAGGGGTTGGGTTAAAGGATTAAAACCCCCTTCTAGCCCTAAGAATGCATGATATTACGATTTACTTAATTTTTCTTTAAGAGGCTTATTACTATAAAATACGACTTTACCTTTTAAGTCAGAAGGCCCCACAATAATGACGAATCAGTTTGGATTTTTCACATCCTCTTTGGGGGAAATTAAATTCAAGCCTCTCTCTTTATATGATGGATTACAACAAGCTTGGAAGATGGCCACATTAATCCAACACTTGGTGTTTTGAAACACAATCAGCCATAATTTTATAAAACTGCTCTTTGCTTAAACTCACCGTCCCAGTCAAAGTAGTGATTCAGCTCAGGAAAAAGTGCTGCCCGAGTCACCATGAGGGGACTGGACACATCTACGGCCTCACTCAGGCTCTTACATCATTCCTGCTGTAGCAACAGAGCCCACTCCAATACCCAGAACAGTTTTCTCCAAACAGTGCTAATTGCATTCGGGAGCCTTTGGCAAATAAACCTGAGCAGTCTTATGAAACTTAGTGCAACACTTGCACAATAACAGCAACTGTCTGTAAATACCTTCCCTCTCCTCCCGTGTGCAGTCATACTCGCCCATGCCCAGGTGAGCCTGGGGCAAGTCCTTTCTCTGGTTGAGTTTATTCTCCATTTTTCCTCTTGGTTTGCATCACATCACGGGTAGAGAAGCTCTATCTGACCAGAGTGGAGCTGTGCTGGCTCCCACTGCCCTCTTTAGTGCCTGCAGAGTGTCTAGGATTGATAGAAAGCCTGGTCTCTATGCAAGGTGCAAGCCACCAGCCGTGGCCTTTGAACAACCTGTTGTGCTTTTTTGCTTCTGCTGCGACGGGCCACTGCTTGCATCCTTGCCCTTTGTCCAAACTTTTGCTAAATATGGAACAGGTTTAGTATTCATCGTGTTGTGAGCACCTTTACCACCAGAGAAGACTTCAGCTCTTTAGGTTTTGAGGAACCATGTATAAAAGTAGGACTAAATGGATTAGGCTTGCTTTTTTTTTTTAATTTAAAATTTTTAGTGCAGAAGACCTGAAGCAAGAGCAGCAAGAAAACACTATTTCTTAACTGACCCATATATGAACCCATAGGAAAGTAAGAGAAGCTTCCACGTTCTTATTTCAGTCATTCTAAATAATATTCCAAATAATTACTCATCAGTTTTTTGCTATGCCCAGCCTCGCTCCACCTTCCTACCTCCAGACCAAGTATCTGTTGAGATATTTTTAAAAGTCCTGATTGTTATGTAGGGCCCTTCTGTGCTGAGAATAACACCTGCTGCTGGGACAGATGCCACTGCTTTGCGGAGTCGGCACTGGACTGAGAGTGTGGGTAGCAACCAGTCTCCACATCCCCCGGAGACGCCCCAGTTCCTGGGTGAGTGCTGGAACGCAACAGCTCACTGCCACCCTTGTCATCATCCCCCGTGGGGACAGGGATGTGCAGTTAGAGCCTCACTCCTTCGGGGCTCTGTTTCTTCTCATGGCAACTACATAGCCTGCCTCAAACAGCCGGGAGAGAAATGCACACGCTAGCCAAGGAAGTTGGCCTAGCATGTCTCTGGGGTGTCCCCCCGTGGAGTGAGCTCCCTGAGATGTGTGACCAGAAAGCTGACACTCTGGGTGCTTGGGACCCAGGAGCATTCTGTTCGGGTCCTTACTGGGAACTCATCCTCTGGCATCCGGATCTTTCCACACACCCTTCCTCCTTCCCCTGGTGAACCTCAGCATTGTATCTCCATGTTGCACAACACAGACCAGATGATCTGGTCACTGCAGAGATTTGTATATAAAAACTACTTTTGTGAGGATTTTTGTATACTGTTTTTCTATTTGTTTTCTACAGCTTGAGGAGAGAGCTGGCAAACTGTGAATCTTATTTGATCTTGCTGCCAGCAGATATATTTTGGCTTCTTCATAAGAGTCTATGTTACCAGGGCCAATATATTGCCCTCCGATCAGTATTATACCCCAAACTCACAGATTCCTCCAGCCAATCTTACATTCTTTTTTTCCAACAAATCCCCGGGTTTCTTTGCTATTATTTATAAAGAGCATGAGAAAATGTATTTATAGTCCTGGATATTATATGTTTAATATTGATTTAGCCTTTAATAATGGTATAGGTTTCTATCTACTCTTCATAACTCATAAAGAACTCAGTGTAGGCTGAATTCCTCTATTTAGTATCTGTAATTTTGCAGACAGATATTTTCTTATGGTATTTTCTATACAATAACCACATATGTAGAATTGTCATCAATCAGAGCACAAGAAATTTCTACAGCAATTTAGAGCTATCAGTTGCTTCCTGAGCATACAGCCACATTTAAAAAATGTAAGGACCCAGTCCTTTACCATGTAATGAACAAAATGACCATAAAGAACAAGGAATTGCTTAACTCCATTAGCTGGATAGAATCTGCATCTTAACAATTAGTCTTTGTAATCAAGGGATGGTGCTGGTTTCTTATTTTTGACACCAGGCCTTGTTTTTCCAGCTAAGCATCCTAATTTGTACTTTTCTCCAAGATGAAAAATAAAGTGATAATAGCGGGGCTACGTCTGTATCAAAATCTCCCATGCCTTACTAATAATTTATGTAAAAATTGGCTTAGAAAAATTTGAATAGCAGAAATTGAGGGTTAGTGCTAAGAAGAAAATCAGGACAGATTTGTTGCAGTTCTTTCTTGCCAAACAAATTGGTTATAAATCTCACATTGTTATGTGAATTGAGCACATATTTTTAGGGGGAAAAAATGAAACAATATTGGGTCCATAGGTGGGAGCTTAAAGTCACACTGAAATTGTTTGGAAGCAGCCCAGGTAGATTCCATCCTTGGGTGAATAACAATCTATGTAATTTCCCCAAAAGGCAAACCAATAGTCACTTCAAAGACAAGGGGGGGGGCCTTCCTTCTGCCAAACACACTTTCCAATATGGTTGTAGGGCGAGTGTTTTTGCCATGTTTTAAGGCATAGTCAGTTACATAGAAAGTGCACTGGGATATATTTGAACTTGCTGCTCATTAAGCAAAAAGATTAGAAGTTCCCTCAACTGGCAACGATTGCGCCTGTGGTTTTTAAGTACAGATAGCTGTCAAAGCATGAAATTCTTGTGTGTACACAGTAACACTTGGTTCACGCATGAAGAACAGTGCCTATGCACTTGTGTAGCTATAATGTAGGTATCTATGTGTAATTTCAGTGAAATGGTGCATAGATGGAATTTAATTTAAATGTTAATTTTGGTTGTTCATCTAAATGTTGTAGACTGGTTGATTGGTGTTTCGAAACCCTTCTTTTCTTTCTTACGTACCCAGTAGTGAATGATTTCTCCTTTTTCTTAATGTGATTTGGGGATGTATATCAGTGAAGAACTTATCTATGAGTCCTTTGTACCGATGACTGTTTGAAAGTTTGCGTGCATCTAGCACCTTTTTAGATATGCAATTCAGAGCAACGGAGGGTTCGATGTAGGCCATGATTCTTAGTGAAAGGTCATCTGCCATCTGTCTAATGCATGGCAGGTGCAACTGTGGAGCTTTTTGATTGTCTAAGCTTAGCTGGGTTTAGAACGAGGATATGTATCTACAGCCCTCCTCTGCTTGGCAGATTGGGCTCAGAGAGACAAAAGGTTAGTCTGCTTCTGTGCATCATGTCCTTATGTAAAGGTCTGCCTCTCTGATTGCCAAATTCTGATTGTGTTGCTCACGGCTTAAAGGTTCTGAAGAGCCTTGTCTCCCTTGGTTTCTTGAGTCAGTATACAAGAAAGATATTTACTGACTAACTGCCATGCAGGCCAAACCCCACAAAAGCACAGTTCTGGCAGTGACTGCACAGTTGTCTGTAGAAAGAGCACTAGAAGCACAGGAATGGTCAGTGTACAGGTTTTGGGGCTGCAGAAAGGCAACTTATCAAGCACAGATCCCACATATGTGAAGGGAGTATGAACGCTACCTAATAGGCTCTGTGTGCATGTCTTGAGTGATTGAAGATGAGATTAACTAATGCAATTATACACTTGCTGCCTAAAACACACATTCTGTCTGATTATCACTAAATGAAGTGCTGTGGGGTCTATAGCTCCTGTAGCCCCTTTCTCCTCTGCAAGGACTGAGAAGAATGGCCACGTGCAGTTGAGAATGCTGTTCTCCTCTCTTTCCACAAGAGGAGTGAAGCCTAAGAGATCCCTTGAAGGCACAAAGCACATTAATTTTTAGTGGAGTGAGGGGTCTAGGTATGGTAGACAGCCACATTCTCCCTTGAAAATGTGACTTCCTCAACTCCTGTCAAATTCAAGGTAGAAACCTTGTTGAAAGAAAGCTAACCTTTGGGCAGGATTCTCCCTGAAGACTCTTGTGTGTCCAGAATGAAAGATAAGAATAACTGTTTTCCTCATATTCACAATCCCCAATGGCCTAAAGTCATGTAGCATAGAGCATCTATATATAGCACATAGTGTTTAAAGACTAATAGATGAAAAAAGATAAAAACTTCAACTAATTTTTTGGGTTGTTTCTTATACATGGTACTAGGAAATGCCTTGTTGGCAAAGCACATTTTGGGTAGTTGAGGTCTTTCGTGTTCACCTTTAGCTTTCTAAGCTTTCTTACAATGTGGACTGATTACTGTAACATTTCATGTGTAAAATAACTGGATATTCTTTATATACTGGAAATAATCTGTGAATCCAAGATTTCACTAAGTGTTTTAACTTTTGTGTATATATCTCTCATCAATAAATGTGGATTTCAATTTCTCTTGGTTGTTGTCTTGCCTTCAATTCCCATTTTAAACTAGTGTTGGTTACCTAGTAAGAGCCTCCAGTGTTTCTTTTGGAGAAATTTGAGGATTTTAAACTGCAGTGTCCAAATTAATATTTTCTAGGAAGCCTAGATATATACTGGAGTCACATGATCTAAAATTAGTGAGTTGGACAAGTATGGTGTATAATCAAAATGACCCCTGTGGATCAGTTAGTATGGACTGACCCTCAAATCTCAGCAACTTAAAACAACTAAGATTTCTTTCTTTCTCATGGGACATATCCATCACAAGTTGACCAAGGGACTCTGCTCCATGCCATCCTCACTGAAAGAGGAGCTTCATCTGCATGCTTTTGCAGTTGCTAAATATAGGAAAGAGGGAACATGGCAAATCCTACTGACTCTTAAAGCCTCCTCTCATATGTCACATACCTTACTTCTGCTCCTATTTGAATGGCCAGGGCAAGTCACATGGCTCACCTGACTTCAAGGCAGCAGGGAAGTTCAGTCTTACCAGGTGCCCAGGAAGAAAACTGGAAGTAGTTGTGAATAGCTGTAATGACTATCAGTTTATAAAATTTCCTTCCATCATTCATAAAGGATAATGTCCAAACACGTAGTCTTTCAGTAAGTCCAACACAGCATGTCTTTCTCCAGGATTGGAAATCATTGCTATGGAAGTAAGTGGCAAGCAATTAACAGCCATGTTGTAGAAATAAAATGCATGGTCTTCAAAAGTAAGATCATACTCAGCATAATGAGATTCTCAGGCAATGAAAGGTATACATACAAGAATGGAAACCCAGTGAGAGAATGGCGGGTTCTCTTTTTACGCTCCAGGGCACCCCATATTCAATAGAAAGGCTTGGATTAGAATTGTTCTTATTTTTCTTTTGGGGGGAGAGGGGAAAGAGGCAAATATTTGTTTTTAAATAAGTAAAATACATAGATGTGATACATTACAATTCTTTTCACCAATGTCAACAACTTATTTAAATTGCTGATGAAAATAATGGACACTTCATTTGAAAGGACACTTTTCTCCTTCCTTTGGAGTCAAGTCTACAACACATGCATGTTCAAAATGTTATTAAAATCTTATTTGTAGAAAATATGTTCACCAATAAAAACCTAAGCTGCCATTTTGTTTTAAAGCAGCAAAGAGCCACAGATCAGAGCTGTGGTAAACTTAACACATTAGTGTGGATACAATTTGACCAATATCAACCACTCTTTCAAAAAAGGACATGGCCAGAGGGAAATGTGACTTTGCTTGCTTAGGGAGTGTGATCCCCACATTCTACTTTCTTACCATTTCTTCTAGAGTGGAGGCATTTATTTCATTTATTGTCCTTGTGAAGGCCAGTGAAATATTGCTTTTATTTACCACTGCAAGGAAAAATTAATTTGAGGGGTGAGAGTGGAAGGAGGAGTTGTGGAGTAGGAGTTATGAGACAGGAGTTCTGATCTCCGCACAGTCAGTAAAGAGTTGAACAAACATGGTCAAGTCCCTTTCCAACTTGGAAGTCATTTCTGCATGTAAAAAATTAAAGGTTTGGATGAAATAATTTCTAAACTTTTGAACTCTGAAACTTGAATCCTACCAGGCAGGTGAGTCATCATGACTACAATTAGGTTATTTTTCAGTCTTATTATTTTAACATTATATCTCATACATCCAACAGGATATATGTAACCACATATACGTAAGTTATAATACCAGATGATACAGAAGCACACAAACCATTACCCAGGGCAAGAACCAGAGCATCACCGATCATTTCTCTTGACTTTTGTGCCTCCTTTATCCCGCTCATCTGCTTTACTCCCCAGAGGAAACTGCAGCTAGGAATTTTGTGTTTACCATTCCCTTGCTTTAAAATAGTTCTATCTCACACATATGCATGCCTGAAAAAGCGCTGCTTATTTTTTACCTTTATAAAAAGCGTGCCATGCTGCATGTAGTCTTTCCGAGCATCTCCTTTCTGGTTCACACTGTGTCTCGGTTCGCCCATGTTGTTACAAGTGGCTGGGATTGATTCCTTTTCCTTGCTGTGGGGTATGGTATGGAAGATACACTGCACTTCAGTGTTTCCTTTTCCTGCCGGTGGACATTGGCCTTGTTTCCAGTTGGTTTCCATGTCAAACAGTACTGCTGTGGACATTCTTGTATATGTCTCCTGGGTATGTAACCTAGGGACACTTTGACACATGCGTTCCTAGTTACAATATTAAAAAAATTGTGTGCGTGTGCACTCGCATGTGACTAGAGAGTTTCTGTTCAGATCTTCCACCTATTTGTCCTGGGCTCCCTCAGTGGCACCATTCATGGGCCTCTGTTGGAACCCCTGGTAATCCATACACTGTTTAAGGGAGTTCGTCTCTTTAACAGGAATGCTGAGGCAGGCAAAATCCAAGCAGTTTTAGGAAGGGAATTTAAATCTAAAGCTGAAGCCTTCTTTCTTTGGATTCACGGGCAAGACCTTTGAGCATAGCTCTGATGGTAGCTAGGGGCCCACTGAGTCTTTAATTTCTTTGGACAGCAATGCGCTAGGTCCAGCCAGCTCCACCAACTTCAGTAGGCTCTTGGCTATGATGTGAACAGAAAAAGTTGCAGGAAGTACAAGAAATCCCTCCACCTACACCAACAACCACTTGCAGGCCCTTCAGCTACAGCTCCTTGCTCCACAATGGAGGATTAGAGAACTATAAAGAGCAGTGTCTCTGCAAAGGATGAGCTGTGTGGCCTCCACCTGAGACATTGAACCTTCAGGGCACCCCTCCTTCCAGGCACAGTGACATAAACAGGAAGCCAGGGTTCTGTACCATAAAGCAGACATAAATCAGTATGTTCCACCATCTCTCTTTACTGGGTCAGAATGAATGCGTAGAACCCTAAGATCTACTTTTGTCCATAATTTGGGGTAATCGATTTTAGCCTTCCAACTCTTGTCTGGAAAAATCCAGTGTCTTCCAGCCAAGGGGAAAAGGCAAATACAGAACTGTGGGCATCGTGGTATGCTCCTTTTGTTGCATGACCTGGCTCCCCTGGAATTCTCCAATGGCTTCTGTCACTTCTCAGATGTTTTCCAGGCCTGGATAATGTACTGCTCACAGAGGGCGAGGCCGTGGAATTTCCAAATTGCCTTCATCTGAGTGAAAATTTCAACTGGAAACGTCTCCCTTCTTCAGTTGTTTACCCTCCTGATTCCAAACTTTCCTCTCATCTTGGCAAAAGGGACAAAGGTCATGCGAGAGTGTACACCCAGAAAGGACCTCAGAGGGTAAACCTGTGAGGTTTAGCCATGCCTTTTTGCAGATGAGGAAATTGACACCCTAATTTAAAATGAATTAGAGGTGACACTGGTGGCAAACCAAGATTGAATCCTGGTTCTGTCCCTTTCTTAGCTATGGGCTATTGGATTGTGTATTTAGCCCCACTTTCCTCCCCTGTGGAATGGGGCTAGTCATGCCTATGATATAGGGAGTTTGATGAGAGAACATCCGTAAGGCAGGTAACACCATACTTGGCACATAGCAAGGGTCCAGTCCATAATGAGCTGTCATCAACATCATCATCACTATAATCATTTTTAGCATTAATAATCACAACTTCTTATTGACTCAGCTGGAAGAAGCCATGCTTCCTCCTTCTCATTTTGGCCTCTTTTCCAACCATATCACATGGACATGAGCATGAACCCAGAGCTCAGTTGTCCTCCCCCCAAAATCTGAGCCTTGTTGACAGACTCTCCTGAGCCAACCTGGGATAACGCTGTCTTTACTCCCAGAGAAGCCCCTGCATCATGAGCCCGCACTAGCTGATGTTCCAGCTGCCCCTCCACACTTGCTCCTGTTACCCGCCCAGGCTCTGCTTCTTGGCAGCGAGGGAAGACACTGGACTTCTTCAGGGAAAGGAAGTGAATCTCAGCCCGGCCAAAGTGGGCTCTCACCCGGATGGGAGCCTGAGCTGGCTCTTCCAGTGAGAAGCAGGAAGGACATCCAGAAATGAAGAGACTCTTTTCTTCACTGGACAAGTCCTCCGGGGAGTTCCCAGCTCGCAGCCATTGCACGTTCTAGAGAGACAAATGTCATGAGAAAGGCTATTTCTGTGGAATGTACTCAACCCAACAGGACCCTTCAGAACTCCCTTGGCTGGGTCTATTCCCAGCAGCTTCCCTTCCCGCCATCCTTTCCTCCTTTGCCCTGGTGTCTTTCACAAATGACATCCGCTTTCTTGTTCAACAGTTTTAAGAACAGAACTTGGAAGAAACTTTTTAGAGTTTTTGGGGGGAGCTCGTTCATAGCTATCATCTCAAAAAGTGGGTCCCCTCTACAGTTTTCTGCAGCTTCGGGGTATGACCTTATCTTAGGAACCTGCTATTTATGATTAATAGTAGCTATTGTCTGTGGTGGGATCCCTAGAAGCAGCTCCTAAGACAGGATTCAAGTTCACATGATTTTCTTTGAAGGAGTACTTTTCAGGAAACCCTATAAGGGCACGAGGGAAGCAAGATAGAGAAGGGAAAGAGCTGAGCAAGAAGATAGTCTCAGGGAAAGTCTAACTTTGAGTTGTCTGTGCTTGAGGAAAGAAGACTTGTCTTTGAGCACCCATATAAGTCAGGCATTAGATGTGGGCTATTTATGGGACTGGAACATAACTTCCAGGGTAAGACAGGTCCTGTCTTCAGAGAGCCATTCTCTAGAGAAGGGAGGAAGCTGAGAATTGTTAGCTGTCAATGCATCAGTTAGGGGATGGGTGTACCAACCTGAGGAAGGGGATCTGAGCAGAATACTGAAAGCATCTATTAAAACTTTCATTCCACACATGCCTACTATGTGGCAGGCTCTCATATACATCATTGGGTCACTGAGTTCTCACAATATTTCCCAGAAGACAGATGTTTGGTAGCCTATTTCCCTTGCTATAGAAATGGAGTAGACCAGCAATTTTGTATTTTTAATGTTAAATTCTTTTCTGAGGAACAATAAAAGACAGCAAATGAGCCAATCTCTTCTTTGAGTAGCCCTAGATCTCTTAGCAAAGCCATTTAACCGAAAGAATACCTTCGCTATCAAAAAGTGGAGTTTCTATGAAACCTTCCATAAGCCCAAACGGCATAAATCGAAGAAGAAATTACCTTAAGACACATCTTGCTCACAGATGCACAAAATGAATCGAGATTAAAGCCTAGATGCTAATAGACACAGTTCAAAGCTACAGCTGCTTGACGCTGAGACCCTGAGTGCAGCTCCTTGGGAAGGAGCTTAGGGGCCACTGTCTCTGCTGGGGTCGCGCTGCCTTGTAACAGGTTCCTGCAAAACAAAGGCTGAGCGCTATTCCCACTTTCACTCTTTCTTATAAAAGCAAAAACCCTCTTTGGATTTCTTTCAGTTAGTGAAAACAAGTACTCATGTAGGTCTTTTGTAAAAACGAAGTGGTATAATGCAAACTTCCAAAAAGCATGGGCTACCTGTAATTCCAAACCAAAACCAAGAGCCAAAATTTGGTATAGAATCAAATTTCTCCCCAAACGCCACACGGACGAGTAATGTATGTTGCATTTAGACCCAACTAGTAGTCATACACTGCTTTGGAGTCACAGACGATTTTGAGATTCATTTCATAGCTTGTCAGTGCTGACACCAGCCCTCTTAGGAGCGGTCTTGAAACTCATTCCTGCTAAAAAGATCGATACGTTCTGGCAGAACGTATGGTGTAAGAGTTAGGAAAGCAGGGCCTGGCTCTAAGCTGCCCATGTTGGCATCTGGCCCTGCCACTTACAATGCTCCCTGTGCCTTAGTTTCCCCATTTGTAAAATGAAGAAAATAAGGTACTTTAATTCACACGGTTGTTCTGAGTCTTATTTTAGTGTTTTAGCACAGTCTTGTAGTGCTCTGTGCCAGGCACTGTTCCAAGACCTTCGAGATACTCATTCGTTTCTTCTGATAACTCTATGAGGTGGGTTCTGTGATCCATTTAACCACCGAGGTTGAATGCCTTCATTGGCTGATAGATGCAACATGTGTTGAACAGTGTGTGGTCCACAGGAACCATCCAGTCAGGGTCCGCCGTCATAGGCAGATGCCCCCCTGCACATCCCTTGGTCATGGCCACATCTCAGACAAGGACGTGTAGCCCGCACATAGCACAGTGCCAGCACATGGGAGGTGTTCCATATGATGACAAATGGCCCCTAATTAATATTCGCTTCTCCTCAAGATCTTTGAAACACAAGACATTGATTAAAAAGAAAATGTGGCCCATCCGTTGTCCCCTGAACCTTTGTCCCCGCATACAGGCAACCCAGTTCCGCTCCCACACCACACTAAGCCTTTGGTGCAGGGACACCCACCTTCTCTCTCTTCTTTCTGGTTTTACTTTGAGGGTTCAAGTGCTCAATTTCCACATGGAAGTGGGGGGGGGGGGATTCTGAAGCGTCCACTTGGGGGCGCATTATCCACAGGCCAGAGAAGGCCAACAAGATGAAGGGACAGGGAAAATGGTTTCTGAAACAATGTGAACTTAGGTGGAAAAACTCCCATGGAGCTCATCGTTGGCCGGCCAGACGAACACGTAGGACTTTTCTCCGTCAGCTTTTACACAAAGCTCTAGGAGGCAGGGATCTAAAACAGGGGCCAGGGAGTCTTTGCCTGTTGAGAGCTCCCAGCCTGGTGCTGCTCTAAGACAGAGCCCAGCATCACCCATGACTCTGTGGCCCGGGCCAGAGTTTGTGCTTCTGAAGGTGCCATGCCCCAGAGCTCCGTGAAAGTGGCTTCAGGGGGCAGAAGAGAAGAGAGGCCAAGTGTGGCCAGTCCTGCCCTGGGTTGAAGCCGGCAGACCTCACTGAAAATGAGAAGAGGGGTGCTGGCCTCACTGAGACTCTGGGAATTACTCCATACCTGTGCTGAGTTCTGCATCTGCCCTGTGCAGAAGGTCCTGAATAAATAATAGCCACTTAATTTCTTTCAGAGCAATTGCTCAAGCCCTGCTCTTCCTTGCATTCCTCTAACTAGTTTTATCCATCTGATAGCCTTTCCTGACTTTTCTTTCTTCATCTCTTAATGAGATTTAAAGAACCCTGGGAGGAGAAAATAAAAAGTAAAACTCTTCCTGAACTCCAGTAACCTCGCCTGGAGTTTGAATTGCCCGGAAGCCTTTAGTGCTGAAAACCCGTCTAGCCACTTCTGCATGACAAGTTCCCAAGGTGTGGGCCTGGGATCTCTGGAGCGAGGCCCGTGGAATTCCCACCCCATCCCTCTCTGCCCACGTAGGAGCCACCCTGAAGCTTGGCTCTCGCAGAGCCTTTGTGTAGTAAGATGTTGGCAATAATAATCCTGCCTAGTCCAATCTTCCCCAGAAAACAGAGGGGAAGCTCTTTTCCTTTCTGATGACCATTTGAACCTCTAAGGGTGGAGGGGGCTAGGTGTTTAGGACCCCAATTCTTAGAAAGGTGTGGGAGGGGCTCAGAAATTCTTGGAATAGCCCTGACTTCCCCTACATCATGGCTCATATTTTATCTATGTCCCTATTTATTCGCACAAGAAAAACTTTGAAGATGGCAGGAAGGAGGGAGGAGCACCTGCGTACATCTACTATATTCTACACATTTTACATACATTATCTTGTGTAATCCCCCAGCAGTCTTTCTGGTAGTAATTACTATTCCCATTTTATAGCTGAGGAAACTGAGGCTCAGAGTCATTCAATAGCTTATGTAAGTTCATATAGGGAGTAAGGGGCAGGGGTTGGATTTGAACTTGGAGTCTTCCTTTAGAGGCCACCGTTTTCTAACTAAACTTTAGCTGCCTTTCCTGAGGTCCTTGCCATTCCTCTTTCAGGAGCCAGGAAGGAGGAAGTGGTTTGGACCAGACTCCTGGAAAACAGTAGTCATCACATGGTGAGCAAGCAGTCTGCAGGCCCGAGGGGGTGGGGTTGAGGAGGCGGGTTCCGGGAGCCCCGACAGGCAAGCTACTGGTGTTGAAGGCCAGATGTCAACACAGGCCAAGGACGGGGCCGAGGCTGGGGTGCTGGTTACTGGGAAAGGAGTATGGTTTAGCCAGACTTCCTGTTCCCCTGACCCTTTGCCTAGAGCATCATAGCAAAAATCATATTTACACATGACCTCCTCCTTCTCTTTTGAATACACAGCAACTATGAGGTTGTTTACAGTTTCCTAAATTAAATCTGTCACCATTATGGCTTTTAATGATGAGTGTATCTTCACTTACTCACCCCCAAACCCCCCCTGTGGTTTCGGGAAGCCTCCTTTGGCCTCACCAGGCATAGAGAGTGAGGACATGCTGACCTGGTTTGCAGCATTTGGTGACATCTCTTCATTTCAACCAATTCAATTTACCAGGCTTCTGACAATAGGCAATGAAGTGTGTTAATTCAGAGCCTTTGGACAGAGCTGAGCTCTGATCCAGGTTCTACCACTTCCTGCTTGCATAGCTTGGGGACCATAATTAACTTCTTTGCACCCCCAGTGCCTCACCTGTTAAAGATGGGATGAGAATTCTCCTTCCCCACAAGGGGGAACACTCAAAGATACACCAATGCAGGCATCCCTAAGCACTCATAGGTGGTAACTTTGGAGGACATCATTGGTCTTGGCCTTCAGTTGTGTGTTGGAGATACAGAGCCAAATCCTGCCCTCAAGAGGCTCGCTTGTCTCAAGGAGGAGACAGGCCCAGGGGCAAATGAATGAAATGGCAGAGTAAGACCGGCTTCAATGACTTGTGGGGACAAGATAAAGAGGTGGCAAGAGAGGGGGAAATGGCCTGAGCCTGGGTGGAGGTGGAGTGAGACAACTTTCTTGAGGTTACGATCAAAGCATGGGTGGGGCCCCAACTTCTGCTAATCTGCAGGCACAGCTTTAGTGGCCAAGATTTCTTCAAGGGATAACAGCTAATCTGCTTCCTGGACTCCTCTCTCTTCAATCTTGCTTTGAAAGCAAACAGCAATTCTGTTAAAATCAAAGGAGCCTTAGGTTCTGAAATATTCTGGTCCCTGGCACCCTAGTTAAGAGCAACCCACACTTAAAAGCTGGTTAGAGTTCAGGAAAATTGGGAGGGGGAAGGATGGTAAAGGGAGAAGTTTAGTACCTACTGTGTGTATGGGGGAGATAAATTAATATACACATGGGAATTAATCGTTTTGAGAACCTGATAAGTGCCAGGCACTGCCATGAACTTATTACCTCATTTAATTCTCATAGTGCCCCTATGAAGGTTTTATTGTCCCTATTTTACAGATGAGAAAACTGAGGCTCAAAGTAGTTAAGATGTGTGAGCAGGGTTGCACGGTTCAGTGGTAGCATCCGTATTAAAACCCAGATTTGTCTAATTCCAAAGCTCATGCCTTTTCTACTATACCAGTAATCTTCCAAACATGTATTTACACAACACCCTGGTCCTTCTTTTTCCAAGAAACGTAGCGTTTATAAAGTTGTTTATGGTTTTCTAAATTAATACTATTACCAGTATAGCCAAATGGTGTGTATTTATTAAGCATAAACATGAGAAGTGCCCTTGAGCACTAGAATCTTCCAATGCATGTTATAGACTGATGGCCCTTGTGGCCCTGGTCACTGGCCTCCTTGCAGTCACAGTTTTTGCGATATGGCGTTGCAGTGCCTCCCATTAAGAAGTAGACTATGTTCCCCATCCTTTAAATCTGGGCTGCTCTTGTGACTTGTTTGGCCAGCAGTACATGGTGGAACGATAGAGTGCTAGCTCTGGGCCTACGCCTCAAGAGGCATTGTGGGCACCTGCTGTCACTTGGACCCCTGCCAGGCCTGGACTAGGCAGCTGAAAGCATTTTCAGGACACACGAAGAGCCTGCAGCCACCCAGCCATTCCAGATGAAGCCATCACAGATTCTAGAGGGCGTGTTTGTCAACCGCAGACACTGTGAGCGTAGCCATGCTCGACTGAGCCCTGCCCAGCTCAGCAGAAGCACCCAGTCAATGGGTGGGCTCGTGAAAAACAATAAAGGTGTGCTGTTTTAGGCTACTGCATTTTGGAGTGGTTTTTAACGCATCAATAGTTAACAGATATACCCAAAAAGTAATTTTCTTTTTCATTAGACGTCAATGAAGCCAAGGCATTTATTGTTTCATTTGTTAGCCAGTGCTCCAATTTGGACTGACTGTTCTCTAGGTCTGCTGTATAGCTGTCATCTCGGGATCTCCCTTTATCATCACTTTAGGAATTCCCTTTATTTTGTTTCCTGAAGCTCATGACTTCCCCTTTCTTGGTAACTCCCTTGTTTTGATGGAGTACATCCTTTGGGAGTTGCCTGAGAATGGGTGAGTAGGTTTGGAGACAATGCCTATTTGAAATGTCTTCATTCTGCCCTTTCACTTAATTTGTGGTTTATCTAAATTAGAGTTCTAGCTTGGAAACACTACCCTCAGAATTTTGAAGGCACTGTTTCACAATCTTCAACGTCACTGTTGGGAAGTCTAGTTCTATTTTGATTTTTTATCTCCTATATTAACCAGTTTTTTTAAATCTCTAGAGTTTACAGAATGATCTCTTTGCCTCAATTGTTATGACTTCTTAAAATGATGTGCTTTGGTGTGGACCTGTTTTCATCTATTGTGCTGAGCACTCACTTGGTGCTTTTTGCCCAGATATTCATATTCTTCAATTCTGGGACATCTTATTGATTTATTTTTTGGATGATTTCTTTCTCTTCATTTTCTCTCTTTTCTCTTTCTGCAACTCCTATTATTTGCATATCAGATTTCCTAGAATGATTCTCTACTTTTCTCATCTTTTCTCCTCTGTTTCCATTGCTCTGTCTTTGCTCTATTTTCTGGGACATTTCTTCAACTGTATTTTCTAAATCTTCTATTGAGTTTATTTTTAAGTCTGTGCTTTCATGTTTAAATTTTAAAGAGCTCCTTCTTTTAGCCGTCCCCTGAATGTTTTTACCCGAGCATTGTGTTCTTGTTTAATAGATACACCATCTCCTCTTACCTTGCTGAGGTTATTAAGGATCTTTTTTATTTTTAAGTTTCCTTCCCTGTGCATCGCCTCGCCTCCTCTGTATAAGAGTGAGCAGCAGATAGCTGAGAGCCTTGTGTGGTCCTGCTGAGGCTGAGATGTGATCTTCACTATAGATTGCTTTGCTGGGCCATGGCCTTGGGAAACTATCATGTTAGTATCTTTAGGGTTTTCTCTCGGGCTTATCAGATTTCCCAGAAAGACTGAACTTCTGCCTGGAGGACCGTGCTTGGCTGTTGACATTCTGGGAGCCAAGTTGGGGCAGAAGGCTAGGCAGGCTCAACACATGGATTCACTTTCCAGGATAATATTTCCAGTGTCAACGGTGTGTGCCTTGTTGCGCTTCAGTCAGAGACTCTATTTTGTCCCATTCAGGGGCTAAACTTGTGGTCATTTGCTGGAATTGGGAAAGAACAGTCACTCAGCTTCTTCGAGTGGGGAAGGAGATCTGGGGTTCTAACCATGTCTTAAATAGACTTTAAACCCATCCTCCTAATTGAGTCCCACCTCCCTACCACATCCAGAGGTAGCCGATGCTGGCAAGTCCTGAGCCTTTGTGGGGTGAGGTGGTGGTGGTGGGTTCTGCTACACAAATCTGGTTACTTCTCAACTTTCCCCATTTCTGGATTAAGATTCAGCTTTTCCAAATTCACTCAGTTACCAATGAACCATCACTTTTCAGCTTTAAATTTTTGTTACTATTGTCTCTTCTTCCATTCTCTTTGACCCTGATGGTGTATGCCATCTTGAAATACCTCTTATTGTCCTTTGAGTCTTGCCTGAGGAAATGGAGGTATGTTCATTTTCCTCTCTTTACCTGGAAGTCCAGGAGTAAGTAGTCCTTGACTTTAAAGAACTAACACTTCATGATATCATATTTAGTTTAAAATATGTGGACCACACATCTTCAATGGAAAATTTAACTTTTTCCAAAAGAAGACTCTCAAGTGATAGAATTCCATGATGTTTTCCCTTTTAGAAAAAAACAATATGAATGTGACTCTTCTCTAAATCTTTAACCTTGTGCTTCTAAATTACCCAGACAGGCAGAAAATCCCAGCTCTGCCCCTCCCAGGCTCCCACCCTCCCTTAAATCAGAGACTCCTGAGTCCATTTTCTTTAACTTTTAAACAGTAGCCTTTTAATATTTTCCAATAAGCGTTCAACTAGGCAATGTACATATCATGCTTTCCTCATTATTACTGACCCATCAATAAATATACAAAAATCAGAGGAAGGGTGTGCTATGAAAGGTCAAAGTAACAATGGTCATCGTACACATGCGAACAACAGAGGACTCTTCGGAAACTCAAAGTGATTTACAAAAGGCACAGCTATGGCACAGAGGTGAGCGAGCCATGCTGTCCGTGTTCTCAAGCACATTTCACGCTTCGAGGGAAGTGAGAGGTTTCCTCTCTCACCCCCACTGTACCAGCATTGAATGAACATTGGCTATGAAATTGGTCTTCGGTGCCATGGTCTTGATGTAAAACTTTTTGAGAGGTTTGGCTGGAGAAATCCATTCTGCTGGCTAAAATCTACAAAATATAGTATGAAAGTGTCTTTTGTCCCATTTTATTTTTCACCCAATACAAATATAAAGAAAGCCCTCAGGAGACACAAAAGATTTATGATTACAGAAAAAATTACATCTAAGTCTTAGCTTTGGGGAGCTCTCAGCTTTGTCCTCTTAAGCTTTGCGAAATAATGGAACGCTGGCCCCTTACTAATACGAACAAAGCCCAGCCGAATGATTTAGCTCAGGTCCCCTGGCAAGTCAGGGGGAGGGATGGGGTGTAGCCAAGCTGTGCTTCCAGAGTTAGGCCGGTATGTCAAACGGGGGAGAAGGCGTCCTGGCCCCTGAGCGCCAGGCGACCCTGCAGGTGCAGGGCCCCCAGGGTGCCAGCCCGGGGCTCCCGCTAGGCCTATCCTGAGGACACAAAGGTGGGTCCAGATGGAGGACTACCACAGTAATCAAAGGAAAGGTCATCGTTAACTCCAAAATTAAGTAGGAAAACATCCCCTCTCGCAGCCTATTTGTTGGGAATGTCTAGAAGGGGAGGAAAACCATCCCAGCTAAGCAACGGGTGCGACTCCCCAAGGCCCTAGGGAGCAGCCGGGCCGGGTCCCAGGCGGCTGCGGCGTTGGCCTCCCTGGGCCGGGAAGGGCTCGGGAGCTGAAGGCGTTTAGACACCGGTGGCCGTAGCCACGAGTGGACAGATGTCCATTTTCTGTTCTTTCAGCTTGAAAACAAAAAGGAAACCAGACAGCCGAATGCGGAGGCGGCCAGGACTGCGCCCAGGAAAAGAGGAAGAGGAAGGGCCTGTCGAAGGCCGCGGGGGGGGGGTCGGGGGGCCGGGGGGGGGGGGAGCGGGGGGGCGGGAGAGCCCAGGGCCCCTCCTCCCTCCGAGCAGCTCCCCAGTCCCGTCTGCAGCCCAGCCTGGGTCCTGCGGGACCTTCTGCCTTGCTCCCCCCTCCCCCTCCCCCTCCTCCTCTTCCCCCTCTCCCCCCCTTCCTCATCTTCCTCCTCCTCCCCTCCCCCTCCTCCCGCCTCATCTTCCTCCTCCCTCCTCCTCCTCCTTCCTCCGCTCCTCCCCCTCCTCCTCCCCCCTCATCTTCCTCCTCCCCCTCCTCCTCCTCCTCTCCTCCCCCTCCTTCCTCCGCTCCTCCCCCTCCTCCTCCCTCCTCATCTTCCTCCTCCTCCTCCCCCTCCTCCTCCCCCCTCATCTTCTTCCTCTCCGCCCCTCCCTCTCCTCATCTTCCTCCTCCTCCTCCTCCCCCTCCCCCTCCCCCCTCATCTTCCTCCTCTCCTCCCCCTCCCTCTCCTCATCTTCCTCCCTCCTCCTCCTCCTCCTCCCCCTCCCCCTCCCCCCTCATCTTCTTCCTCTCCGTCCCCTCCCTCTCCTCATCTTCCTCCCTCCTCCCCCTCCCCCTCCTCCCCCTCCCCCCTCATCTTCCTCCTCTCCTCCCCCTCCCTCTCCCCCTCTTCCTCCTCCTCCTCCTCTCCCTCCTCTCCCTCCTCTCCCCCCTCCTCCTCCTGGCTCTTTCTTCCCGGCTGGGGAGCATCACCATTCAGCACATTAGTTTGGGCAGCAGGCCGCCTGTGCAGGGTCTAGGGAAGGGGGCCCCGTTTACAGGGGCTCCCCCTTTCCAGCTCTGAGCCCCCCGGGAGGACAGGGCCTTCTGCTCTCACGAACAAAGGCCACAGAAGACCCGCCAAGCGCCGACAGGCCCCTAATCTCCTATTCGGCCATAAACTCGGAATCCGGCCCTGAGGCTGGGATGGCGAGAAGCCCCAGGCTTTGGAGAGAGTCCCCAGGCACTTAGCTTCTGCGTAGCAGCTTCGTCGGGGACAGACAAGGGGAAGGTCAAAGCGCAAACGCACACAGCCTCGGCTGGAGCAGGGCCTGCGGCCAGCCCTGCCGTCCCTGCGCCTTCCCTTCCACTGCTGCTCCTTTGACAAGAGGTCAAAAGGCACTTCCATATTGTTTCTGGACATCACTAATGGGGTGAGGGAAGAGGGACACCACAATGGTAGGTCATGCAAATGTAATGTGACTTTTCATAGCCACTCGGAGAGAACAGGTGGCCATAAAAACATGAGCACCCCTGAAGCGCCTCCGCTCACTATTCTGGCTCTAGGGCCGGACAGAAAGCCGCCGGAGCCTCAGAAACACAACAGCGCTGTCTCCTCGATTGCCTATGAGAGTTGGTGGAGGGAGCCTGAGTAGGGCTTAGCTCTGAGATGAAGTCTTTCAGGGAGACGGTTCCACATCTTCCTGATGAGCTGTCAGGACCCAGACCTTGCTGGTTAAGAAACTGAAGGATCACAGCACAAAGGGTTAAAGTGAAAAAGGTACAGATGTTTATTATGAATGGACTTAAACCCTTTATGCCTCTGACAAAGTAACAAAACAAAACAAAAAAATCATCCTAATCACAGGACCTCCAGGGTTTAATATTCAAAAAAACAGATAAATAGCTTACTATAGATAAATTAGCTTGACCTTTTGGGCATTCTCAGAAGCATCAGAAAAATTTCCAGGGGCCCGGAGAAGGGGATGTGTAGCCAGTACACCCCGATCCCTACCCCACTGGAAAGCAATGCCCAGGGATTGGGCCCCTGGATGGGAAATATAGATCCATTCAGATTTCCTTTCAGGAACCAATTCCTCTTAGTTCTGGGGTGTCCTTTGTATGTGGCTGTCGCCTGGGAGGTGGGGTGGAGGGAAGGTTGGGATCAGAAAGATGTATTTATGGCTTTTGATAGAAGCCATCCATAGCACACCCCAGGGAGTGAGCGGCTTCTAGGTGGGAACTGAAACGGTCAAATTCTTGTTGATTGTTAATTGGGCCCTCATTTCAGAAAGCAATGCTGCTTTTATAAATTGGACTTCAAAAAATAAAACACAATAAACAAAAAGAAGTAGAAAATTTTATGCTAAAAAAAAAGAGCCCCAATGAAATAATCAGTAGCACATTGCATCTGTGAGTGTCCCAGCTCCCTGTAATGGTTATTTGTGATTACTATCCCAGGTCATGGTGTAGGTGTTACACCCCAATCTTCATGTCCACGTTCTGCAGGTTCCGAGTCTCATCAGCAGTCATAAACTGGTCTGGGGTCTCTGACGGCTCCTTGTTCACCAAATGCACCATCTCCTGAGACTTGCTGGCCTCCCCGTTGAGTCCACTTGGCTTCCTGTCCTCCACAGCTCCATTCCCATTGTTGATCACCAGCTTTTTCTTCTGCCCACACCTGATAATATAAAGATCATATGAGAAAAGGGTGCGATGACCTCATCATCATCACTGTCGTCGCCACCACCATTATCGCTACGGTTTATAATGGTCTTAGTATGTTTCATCTTATTGACTCTTAACCATCAGCACTTCTTAAAGTGAGGTTCCCTGAACCGACAGTGAAAGCATCAACTGTGAACTTGTTAGAAATGAAAATTCTTGGCCCCACCCTAGACGTAGGAGTGGGGCCCGGGACCTGTGGTTTAACAGCCTTCAAGGGTTTCTGATGCAGACCTGAGTTGGAGAACCAGGGGTCACAGTTCAGGAAGCCAGTGCTATTATTATCTTTTATGATGGGTGAAGAAACCTTGGGGCTCAGAAAATTCAGTAACTCGTCCAGGTTACTCAGCAAGTAAAGAAAGAATCAGAATTCAACCCCTGGAGCGTCTGACTCCCCAGTTCTAATTCTCCTTTCACCATCTATACAACGGAGATGTTTGCCTCTTATTAGTGCTTTAGCAATTTCTGTAGACTCAGATAAAGGTCAACATGATGATTGTAAGTCATTCTGATTTCTGTATTCAAGAAAGTCCCGTTAGGGGGACGTGGAGAGATTAACCAAAGAACATATATGCATAACCCGTGAACACAGACAATGCGGTGAAGGCCTGGGGTTGGGTGGGGGTGGGAGGAGGGGAGCAAAGGGAGGGGGGTGGAAATGGGGGACATTTGTACTACTGTCAACAATAAAGTTTTTTTTTTTAAGTCCCATTACTTCCTCTGGCAGTCCACACTCTGCTGGCCTCGTCAGGGTTATCACTGCATGTACTGAGAAGAATGAAACACATTTTTCTAGAAGTATAAGGCCTATTGATTTTTCCCTAACATTGGTTACCTTCTATGTAACCCTGGTTATAGGAGGTTGAATTACACAAGGCAAATAGATCAGATAATTTAAGGTTTCTTGGTAACATTTCTTAAGACTCACATGTAGAATGTTCTTCTATGGAAGAGCATGACCTTGCTCTTGTCCCTGAGTCATAGCATTGTCACAGCACCGCCTCACCCCACACAGCCTGACGCAATGCTTCCTCTTTCCTGTAACATGATTGCTGCTACACATCTAGAAGTCAGACTGTGCTTTGTGGAGGCAAAAGTGCAGAGCCTCACAACTACAAGTGGGGTGAGGGGGAGGGGAGGCGGACTAGCATTTATTGGACACCTCCTGAATGCCAGGCACATTACATGTAATTTCATGTCATCCTCACAACAGTCCCAAACAGCAGCTATTATTCCCATTATACATCAATGGAAACTGAGGCGCAGGGAAGTTTAATAACAAACTTGAGGCCACACAGCTCCTAAGACAGAGGGTCAAATATTCAACTCTAGGCCTCTATGACCAAAAGCCTGGACTCTGTCCAGCTCACTCCATGCTGCCAACCTTCTGGAGATTTGGAAACAGTATGAAGTCAGAATGTTCACTTTGCCACTGGATATCTGGAGTTGTAGAGACAAAGTCCCTATTATTCGTGATCGTGGGCCATGGCTGCTAAGACTGCCAAGGCCATAAACTTTAATCTCTTGTTTGGGGAAACAGAAATTATACCTCCTGTATAGGAATTAGATCCTGTCTCCTCTGGCCAGATGCTCAGTGAGGGCAGAGGGAAGGATGCTTGACCAGCACTGTAGATCCGTGGGACTGGGAATACAGATGGAGTCCACACAGACAAGAACAAGGGCTTGGGAGACCTGGTTTTGAGACCTTACTGCTGTGTGACCTGGGGCAATGCACTTACCCTCTCTGAGCCTCAGCTTGCTTATCTGTAATATCAGACTATTAAGAGTACCACTTTCACAAGATTGTGGAAAACCCTCAAAGCGGGGCCTGGCACTCCATACATGAGCCTATGATTGTTTTATTTGTTGTTTTCATGAACATTGTGGGTGAGGAAACCAAAGCCTTGGATAAGCACTTGGAATAGTATCTGAAACACAGTAGATGTTCAAGAATCACTGGCTGTGATTGTTAATATAATGAGCACCACAGAAGATGGATTTTGCTTGTTTCTCTGGCTGCCTCCACCACCCTTTACATTTACTATGAAGGTGACTTAAAAGGCCGAAGATGGACTACTGTTCATGCTAGTTTTGATTCACAGGTAGTATTTCAGGTATCCTTTGGAAGGGAAGTGTCTTATTAAAGTAATTCCCATTTGCCTACCTAATGGGTGCTTGAGAAGTGGAATGAAATATTGCAGGAAAGTGATTTATAAGCATAAAAAAGTTTGTGCATGGGGTGCAGGGAGGATTGATGTTATTGATGTAGGCAAAGCTGATTTTGAAAGTGGATGACATTTGACTTGTAAGGCTTGGGCTTTGTCCTGCCTGAGTTTCCCTTTGGATTTATGTATCTCTGTTACCTGCCTGAGTTCTTTCAGGGGAGAATAATTCTTATAAATAACCCAGTCCAGTATCTAGTGCCAGGCATTTAAATAAGTACTTTTAAAATTCAAGTCCTAATTTTTTCATTCTTAGTTAGAGAAAATGAAAAAGGAACATCAGCACTGAAGGGACTTCGAAGGTAATCCAGCCCAACCTTTTCATTGAGTGAACTGGAGACTGAGTCTGAGTAGTCGAGGCTGTCATCTGAGACCTATGGCAGGACTGGCCGTGTCTACAGCTTAGACTTTCTGAGTCCAAAGGTCAGAGATCGCCACCGAACTCTAATGCCTTTCAATCCTTTCATTAGTTGAGCACACAGCGACCACACGATGTAGATGTGGAAGGACCAGGCTGGAGTCTTGCCAGGAGAAGGTGGGCAGGCTTGGTGGGTGGGATACAAACATTTAGGGCACTGAGGACTTTCTCTTGAAAGACTTGGGGGGGTAACTTAACAACTGATCTTATGTTTCTTCTACCTGATGATCCTTAAAGATATTTGGAGATTTATTTTGCTTTGTGCTAGGGCTGGGCCATTCAATACAATTGCTGCTAGCCACATGTGGCTATTTAAATTTAAACTAATGAAAATGAAATAAAATATAAAATTCCAACTAGCCACATGTAGAGTGCTCAGTAGCCGCTTGTGTTTGGGGATGGGACAGGACAGATGTAGGACGTTTCCATCATCCCAGGAAGCTCCCCTGGACAGCCAGCTGTGTTCTAGGGGGCTGGGTGAGCACAGATCATGGGAGCTAGGCTGCAGCTTCTGAGAAGGCGGACCTGCCAAGCTAAGGGGGACGACCGCCCTCTGGGGTGCACGGAAAAGACGATTATCCCCGTGAGAGTGAAATCTGACGAAGGCCTTTTCTGCACAATCAGGGTAGAAACATTCCTGAATCATTTCTGTTTGTGAAGCCTTTTCTGGTCAGCCCCTCACATTTTTCTTTCCTCCTCATACAAATCAGATAAATTCTTTAAGGAAAAGCCACCTAACTTCTTCTGTTGGGCCGCATCGAGTATCTGCCAACCCAACTGACTCCTAAAACCATTGTTGGCTCTTAAGGACAGTGAATAAAGTCCAATTTTCATGGCAAGTTGCAATTCCAGGACTCTGGCTACATGAAGAACAGCAAGGAAAGGTGACGTGGGCTATGGCAGGGATGGGAAGAGCTGAGGGAATAACAGGGCCCTACATCAGCACCTTTAAGATGATGCCACTGAGCCTCAAGACTCTTCTAGGGAAAGGGTGGCCTGCTTCTTGTTTTTAATCTTCTCTCTCCTACCCAGTGCTGACAGCATAGCTGCCCCTCAAAAGATGTTTGCTGGGGAAATAAATGCCTGTTGTAGGTCCCTACTTTCAACCCAACTTTCTTTGTGGAAAATAAGATTCTGTATCTCTCGAATGTGTAACGCTCAAAGCAGAAAGGCCCCTGCCTTTAAGAGGATTAAAAGAGGCGACTTCAGAAACACAGTGCACATTAAGGGGCCCGTGAAGCCGTAACCGCCCTTCAGCCGCTTGGCAAATCTGTTTTCTATTATCAGATCAGGACACGGTAATTTATGGCGTCCAAGCAGCTACTTTCCTGGTGAGGTCCTTGCTGTGCCAGATCCTGCGTGTCCCTGTTTGCCCTGTTGCTAGGGTGACCGCTGCCTCGGGAAGAGGGGGAGGGCAGCAATCGGGCCCCTTTATGCGGCTCACATGATGGGGAGCGACGTGTGAGCTAACCTGACACACTGCGGGGACTCCAGCTGCCCTTGGGGACAGCTGAGCTGCTTCTCTGAGGTATCCCCCACCGACAGCACCAGGGGCCCCGTTTCTATGGTGACATGTGCAGAGCTCCTGGACTGGATACGTGAGCAGAGGCGACGCATTCTAGGGCCTGGGACAAAGGACTGATCTCCAACAGGCAATTCATAGTTAACTGAGCAAAAGCAACCGCAGAGAAAACAAGGACGCTGAGGGAAAGTATGAAGATTCTTTGTAAGGGGTCCCTCAAGTCACATTATTTGAATTCAATTTAAAAAAAAATCTCTTTCACTTAGTCATAGAGACTTCTAGGAGGGCTTTCAGATTTTCTCTCCTCGGTTTTGTTCCTTATACAGTCAGCTACCATGACTGCTTTTTTTAATTATGCCCTCAAAGGTACAGAGAGCAACACAGCTCTCCGACTTTAATATAGCACTTTTATTAACTTGTACCAGTGTCAGGTGGCATTATTTAATTTCCTCAGGTAATCAGAGATACTACCTGGACCACACACAGCAATGGAATTAGGTATTTGCTATTTTCTAAAGGCAACGAGAAGGATTCCATCATTTTCTCCAGTTCTTCACCTAAACCCAGGGCATTTTCTGGCCTGTTAGATGATCCAGTGATACAATAAAGGGGAATCTCACTTGGAAATGAGATTCTTCTACCTTATAAGAAGAAATCTCAAGGGACACTTATAAGAGGTTTAATGTTCCTTATGCATATGCTCGGAGGATAAAAACGCATCTTGAAAGCATCTTACGCAGGAAATTGAGACTTATATTTGTGAGTACCCTTGTCCAAGTTCATTTCTTCTGTTGCTAGAATGGCTATTTTCCTTGACTTCACTGTAGGTGGTGTTATTTCTGGAGCCTGGTCACAGCTCAACCAGATATACCTATTGTTGTTTAAATAGCTTCTGAAACAACAGGCCTTGTTTGAGGTAGGGAGAGAGGCGGACCTTTGAGGATATGAAAACCATCCCCATGTCAGTTCTAGGAATGTGTCTGTCTTTATTCAGACTTTCCTAGGGGAAGTTCTCCATTGTTTCATAGACCTCACTGTCAGGGAGCTCTCCCAGGCCATGAGGAATCCTTTCAATGGCTGTGTCCAGAAAACAGTGTCCTTACAAACAAACAAACAAACAAACAACAAACACATAAACTCAATGCCCATTTTAGTTAAGAGTTCTAGAAATTTCCATGGGTTTCAAGCAGGGGATGATCAATCCCTGAATCTTTATATGGTGTTTTTGTGCATTGTGAATGCACTTAATAAATATTTGTTTAATATATCAATGAATGAGTATATACTTTTATGCCTTTCTGGTGAGGTATTTCCTAACTTTCATCAGCTAGAGTCTCCATGAGCTTTAAATTCCAAAATAATTAAGATCCCCAAGATTTTCAACCACTACTGAAAAGTGGAGGTCCAGATAATTACAGTGTCTCCTTCTCTTAAAGAGTGTGCCAGAGCAGGGCTTCTTCAACTGTACCATGCACATGAATTTCCAAGACCTTGTTCAAGCAGACTCTGACACAGGAGCTCTGGGTGGGGCCTGAGATTCTGCATTTCTAACAAGTCCCCAGGATGCTGAGGCTGCTGGTTCCAAGGGCTAGGCTCTGAGCAGCAAGGACATGAAGCTTAAGTTTTAATGATGCCCTTCCAAAGTCAAAGGCTCCGATGAGCATCCCCTTACCTTCTTCGACTATTGACTGCAATGCAAACTGCGAGAATCAAAGCCAGGGCCAGGAGGGATGCCAAGATGATCAGCCATTCTGGTGGGAGCAAAGAAAAAGACGCCCATGAACTTGGGAAACACATTTTGTGAAAACAAACACACACTTTATAAAAAGGACCTGGTCCAAACAAGAACCACAGTCAGTACTATGGATAAGTCCGACCAAATGGCCCAGTCAGCAGGCAGGTAATATTGGAAGAGTGATTTTGCTGTCCATGTTTGTCCAACTGGCCTTTTGTTTTAATCTCTCACCATCAGTAGGGATTTCTAAGTCCCTCAAGGAAAACTATGTTTTCAAAAAAACTGTAGAATGGCCTGTTGAAATGTATAGATGCCCTTGGTACAATTATTAAGTAG
Organism: Miniopterus natalensis; assembly: GCF_054644295.1. Taxonomy (NCBI): domain Eukaryota; kingdom Metazoa; phylum Chordata; class Mammalia; order Chiroptera; family Miniopteridae; genus Miniopterus; species Miniopterus natalensis. The sequence continues at coordinate 61,153,990 of NC_142091.1, read as the reverse complement.
ACTGAAGAAAATGTTCTTCCCTTGAAAAGAACATTCCTTTCCTATATAAGAGCATCCACCTTACATTTTATTAAGAAGCAAAACTAGAGGCCACATACTAGTGAGTGGGAGAAAGGACAGTTCTGTGGGTGGTTGAACTTGTCCACCTTCACTGGGGGGAGGAAGGGGGACATATGGCAAAACTTGTCAAAATCCTTCAAAATGCACATGCTTTTAGCATCGTTTTTCCCCCACAGCTCGAAACTCACCTGGAATTAGAGGTTTCCTCATAGGACCAGAGGTCGTGTTGGCCCTGCCTTCTTGACTCCCACTGGAGTGTCCTAAGGAGAAAAACGACATCTCTCAACCCACGTTTGGACGGGACAACCAGGCGTACAGAGTGGAGCACAGGGCCAGCTCCTGGACCCGCGAGTGGTTTACGCATTCCGGCCACAGGCATTTATAAAGTGCCACATGAAAGGTGTCTCCCCAGAAATGTTGTTCGATTCAGGCTAATGTATTATTGTAACATGCTAATAGGCTATTGAAACATGCTTTGTTTTTGAAGACTGAGCATTTTCTTCCGCTGCAAAACAAAATAAGGAAACAAAGAAAAAATCTCAGAGGAAAGGAAGCATCCACAAGTCGGAACAGGAGGCTCACCAAAATGAGGGAGGCGTCATGTCTTCAAAGAAACTCTGGGCATTCTGTGAAGGGACTCACCCAAAGGCAAGCTCTGCTTTTCCTTTGTGATTTTTATGCTTCCTTTACTGATCCAAAACAAATTTGAAGATATCCCACTGAAATGAACTGTTTTTTCCCTACCAAATGGGATGCTGCTGCAGAAGCCCGAAGTCTTCAAGGGAAGAAACAAAACAGGGCAGCCTGTCTGGGTAGCCAAAGAATGATGATGGCTGGGCCTTGAAGGAAAAGCTCTCCTAAGAGAGTCAAACTTCAGACCGTGCACAGCACGCACTGAAGTCCTGATTACGGTGGTTATTTGGGGTAGGGTGGCTCTTGTTTATGTGATCTGACATTCTTGTTAAACTCAAGTTTTATCCTACGTCTGGCCATTTCAATATACCCCATGCCGTTTTGACAGTGGTCTCTCACTTTGCAAACCTCAGGAGTCCAAGACAGTTCCTCGAGCTGCCTACCAGAGTCCTTGGTCCCTGGCAGGCGTTCACCGGCGCAGGTCAGGGGATATTGCCCTTCTAAACTGGAGATTGTTGGCCTTGAAAACCATTTCAGAGGTACAGTTGCTCTCACCGGTCTTTCCCTGACTCACAGCAGCCTTTGATATTTGAAAGGGAGGCCATTAATGGATCATAATCTCTTTATTTCGATTTTCCCAAAAAGCGCTCCCAGCAAGGAAAGATCTGGGTGTGTTTGCAGGCAGATGAAACCTCCGGTTGGAACAATAGACACCTGCACCGGAGTGAAAACAAAAGAGAGGGCTCCCGCCCACTTGGTTCTCACTTCAAGCAAAACCAGGAAGATGGACTAGATACAGCAGGTCTCGCCTTGAGCCCCAGGGGTCTGCAAATGCAGCTAGGAAAGGGCTGGCGGGGAAAAGCAAGTTCTGCAAAGAGGAATGCTGATACTGCAGTTGGGAGGTGAGATCCAATCAGGCGTGTGCGCGGAGATAATTCGATCGGCTTTCACTGTGAGAAAAACAGTCTAGGGCAGCGCTGGTCAAGCCTTCATACAGGTGCAGTCCACCTAGTGGAGGGGCAGGATCTTGGTTCAGCAGGTCTAGGATGGCTGGGGGTTCTGCACATCCGACCAGCTCCCAGGTGATGTCTCTGCTTCTGGTCCAAGGACCACACTTAGAGTAGCTGGAGTCTCTTGATTTTAGGGTGATTGCCTCTTACTTACAGCCCCTTATCATTTCCAAAATACTTTCAAATTCCTGATACCTCATGTTCTTCGAAAGAACAACAGGAGGTAACTTCGGCCAGTTTTCTGATCTCTTTTTTCTAATAAGGAAACTGAGGTTAGGAAAGGCACATCCGACCAGCTCCCAGGTGATGTCTCTGCTGGTGGCCCAAGGACCACACTTAGAGTAGCTGGAGTCTCTTGATCTTAGGGTGCATTGCCTCTTACTTACAGCTCCTTATCATGCCCCACCCCAGGCCCCCACAGAGTCTGGGACTTCTGTCCTTACTTTAAAAGCATTTCTGATGAACCCTCCCACCCCTGTCCTCTTACGTAAAAGGTTATTACTAAAACCACCATGCAAATATCCATCTTCACTGTGCTTTAAGTGCATGAACCTTTAAGCCTGGAGGCAACTCTACTTCCAATGTAGGCTTGAAGGGGAGGACAATGGTTCATAAGGATGACCTGGCTTGCATGGGGCACCTGGACTGATGATGCTCAGGGACATATGGGTAAGACAGCACCAGCCCAGCCCTCGAGCAGCCCCAGCGTTAGTGGTCACCAGTAAACCTGCTTCGTGACAGACTTTTGCTGCCTGGAGTAATGTTTCCAGGAGTGTGCTCTGAGTCACAGCAAACAGGAATCCATTAAAAATGAATGCCCGGTAGTAATTATGGTCATCACAGAGCGCTTTCTCCAGACTGTGCTTATGAGAGGCGATGTGAGAGCCCCTAGGTTTGGAACGTGGCTCCACCACTCAACTCACTAGTCATGTCAACTCAGCTAAGCTACTTAGCGCCTCTGGGCTCAGTGTCCCCTGTAATACGGCGATAACAATAGTACTGATGTAGGTCTCAGGGTAGGTGGGATGATTCCATGAGTTAATAACAGATGAAACATACAAAATATGCTTCATTTCATATCTGACTATTGCCCTACAGAAATGGCAGTTTGATATGGTCCAACCTAATATATGTAAAGTGTGCGGAACAATGCTACTGGCACACAGTAAATTCAGATCACAGCTAGTTATTATCCCATGTGCTGAGGGTTATGCTAAATGCTTTCCTGCATTCTGTCGTTCACTCTTTTAAACAAGACCCTGTGACAGTTATTATTATTCCAATTTTGTAGGTTAGGAAATTGAGTCTCAGATCTTCTATGCAACATCCCCAGTTTGTATGTGGAGGAGCTGGGATCAAACCCAAGCCATCCTTATTCCAAAGCCCATGTATTTAATCACTCTGGTGTAGTGCAATGTTAAATTGAGACCCTGCCTGGATTCCCCCTGATCCTGTCAGACGGGAGAGTTTTCTCCAAAGCAGTAGTTCTCAACGTACAGCCCCTGCTCCATCATTATCAGTGTCGCCAGGGGACTTAGTAAAAGTACACATGGTCAGGCTCCACCCCAGGCATACAGAATCAGAAACTTTAAGGATGGGGCCCAGCAGCGTGATTTAATAGGCCTCCCCGCGACTGTGACTGATGCTAAGAAAGTTTGAGAACCCCTTTTCGAGAGATGCTGACCCACATACTTCATTAATAATCAGCAGGTTCAATGATGATGACAGTAAACGACTAAAGCAGCTCAAACTCACCAGTTGATTCAGATCCTTTGGTGGTATGGTGCCTCCCGCTGGGGTGGTGAGATGGGTCTTGATCTTCTGTAAGGAACAATCAGAGAAGGTTCAGTGCTGTGTGTTCCGATGACACTGCCACCGGCATTTCCTCACGTTTGCATTTTCATGCACTTTGCTTTCATCACCAAGCTTAGTCTTTTAAAACTAAGCAAAATGATAGCACAGGAGCCTTGAATGGGTCTACAATACAAATTGCTATTCATTTATTAATCTGCTGGTAAGTGGGCTAGAGCTTTCATCAAAATTAAGAAAACTGGTTCAGCACAGACCGTCAGGCTGACCACAGGAAGTGTGGCTTTGGTAGAAACCCAATAACTGTAACACATGAACAAAAATATCATGATGTCTTCACAGATCTGTGTTGAGATTTGTGTCTTTGAAATAGGGACTCTATGCTTTGAATGATGACAAATGTGATTGCTGGGAATGGGTGTATTCTGTGGCTTAGGACATGAGACATTTAAAGAGAGTTCTCTGAGGCAGGAAATAAAAAAAGGTTTTGGTGTGCAGTAAAAGATCTTGGGGTTGAATTTTATAAAGATTCAAAGAAAAAAGTCAATTGTTTACTTAAAGAAAAATGTCTGAACACAAGTGAAAAAGAAATGGGGGAATGATAGCTAACGTGTGACTAATGTATACCTGGTTTTTAGAATATGTTTCAAATAGTAATATTTTTCAAAAGTGAAATCTGCATTTTCAACACCAAGAGTTAATATAATCCATCTTCTCAAACACCCATCACCAAAAGGCTTTAGAGTGAGACTAGTTCGTGAATTGCTAAACTCTGGATCTCCATGTCAGATCTTGAATTTAGCAAATGGAAACTTTTAGTCTTCTCCCCACACATTTTCCAAGACTATAATGGAATCTTAAAACAAAACAAAAAGGGACAATAGTTTCATACAATGGCTATCGTCACCCATTATGAAGGTACCTATAAGGAATATACCATAGTCTGATCATCACCATTTCCCATAAGGTGGAGGCAGGTAATCTCTCATGTAATTGTATAGAGGGGATGCATTGCTTTGTTACTTGGCTGATAGCTAGAATAATGAAAGACAGAATTTGCTGAAATGCCAGGACCAATATCCCCAATTTCACCATCAGCATCACCATCACCACAAGCACCACCAGCACCACCAGCACCACCACCACCACCGCAACTCCAAATGTTTTAATCTTAAGGTTAAACATAAAGACTGAGAAAAATGGGAAGAAATGAGCACTTATCTGAATGTTCTGAAAGAAAACCAAACATGAGAGTCGGATCACTCACTAATCACTTAATCCATGGAGAACCATGGGAAAACTGTTGGTGCCATCATGGAATGTAGAAGAAATGAGAGTCCGTGGATATCAATTTTACAGACAGCATTTTATTTATTAACAAAAAGTCTATGTAATCCTTCTAGACTACTGTAACTATTAAAGTTGCCATTTAAAATTTAAATTCATTAGGTTGCATGACAGGCCTTATTTTGCCAAGAGAAATTAGGCAGTGCTCTAAGATTCATTTCTACAGCAGAGTACTGACCATGACACTAGGAGTTTTTCATAACTGAGGGCAGAACCGAGCCCAATACAGAACCAAAGGGTGTGAGGGGCTCTGTCTTGCCAATATTGCCAAAGTTGGTATTTTCTAAGACTGTTTTTCTTGACGCCCTGGGATGGGCAGCTGAGGAAAGAGGCCACACACATGACGTTCTGGTTTTCTGTCGCCACAGCAGTGAGACCATCACAGCTGCCACCTCTCTTATATGTTGAATTCTCATAAGATTTATTCTTCTTTGGGGAGGGGAAGAAAAATTTATGCTACAAAAAAAAAAAATGCACTAGTCGCTCGTTTTCCACTGGGGATATATTCTAAGACCCCTAGCGGATGCCTGAAAACCGCGCATAGTACTGACCCCTATATATGCCATTTGTTTCCTATACATGCAAACCTATGATAAGGTTTAATTCTTAAATTAGGCACCATAAGGAATTAATGATAACTGATGATAAAATAGAACAATTACAGCAATGTGCTATAATACAAGTTACGTGAATATGGCATTAGTGAGTAAGATAAGGGTGACTTGAACACAAGCACTGCAATACCATGAGAGTCGACCTGATCACGGAGATGGCTACTAGGTGGCCAAGGGTGGGTAGCATTTATAGTGGGGACGCACTGGACAAAGGGATGGTTCACATCCCAGGTGGGGACTGAGCAGAACGGCACGAGATTTCATCAAGCTACTATAAATAGAGCGCAATTTAAAACTTACAAATTGTTTATTTCTGGAATTGTCCACTTGAGATTTTCAGACCACAGTTGGCCCCAGGTAACTGAAATTGTGGCGAGCAAAACTGTAGATAAAGGGGGGGACTACTGTACATTTAAAATCACTAATCTTTAATAGGCCTTAGTGGTAAGAAGTACTTGAATAACTAGTTTTTTTGGCCAGAGTAGGTATTTTTCAGTTCCTTTTTCTACAATGGTAGTTTCTTAATGCAAATGGAGAAACAAAGAAAAGCAGAAGTAGGGAGGACTGTTTGAGGGAAAAAAGTCTCATTCTAGGTCCATGTCCAACTTAATTGAATAAGTCATCTTCGGCCATCTCTTTGCCATTACAACAAGAGACATGGCACCTGTTCATTAACAGTAGGTTCTATCATAAAGTTTTAAGTGTGCATCATAACTAGAAGAGGTTTATCCACAAGCCCTTCACCAAAAGTAAAATCCACCAATCCATCACCAATATAATAATTTCAGAGTCAAGGTATTAGTATATGGAAATTATCTGCATGTTAGGTAAAACCTTACTAAATAGGCAGCATGTTAGTAGTTGAATCAAATAAAAAGGCTAATATTTAACTTTTTTGACCTACAAAAGTATCAATTTCATATGGATCAACTTAATATATCACAAGGTCGGAAACAAGGCAAAGAAAGAAATTCTACCGTAACAACCATGTCACAAAAATAAATGGAAATTACACTGACAAATGAAAGCATTCCTTATCTAAACCCAACCTAAGTTTACTCGCAGTAGAATGATGACGTGATAAAAGCTGCTCCCAAGTCACCAATCAGTCTAATCAGCCTACACAGAAAATGTTCCCTGCAACATGAAAGTGTGTGTTGTTTTTCTACATAAAGAAAGTAAACCAGATAGCGAATGGACAAATTACCTGGCAAGGAACCATCAACATTAAAGCTGGAATCTCCAACAGTACCTTCAGTAACTCCAAGGGACCCAGTGTTAGCAGGGGTCACCGAGGTGGGGGTTGTGTGCTCCTTTGTGTCTGGGAAATGAGGAGTATAATCTTCCACTGAAGTAGCGGAATCTTCAGGAAGATTTCCACCTCCTCTTCCATCATTCCTGTCTGTGTGGAGGTGGAATCAATGGTAAGCCCACATTTGGAAGACCACCGCCCATCGTGTGCTTGCCTTTAGAACATGCGATTACCGCAAAAGCTTCCCGCTTGTTACTTGTGAACACAGAGCAAAAGACAGTGTGATCTGTTACACTATTGCACAGAATCTGTATTTTGCAATTGACAACACCTGGACGTCACTCAGCAGAAGAGATTTTGGTGATCCTAATACCCAGAAAAGACATTTGTTGTAACATCTGCCTGGGTTATTAAAGTAAGGTTTACGCCACTACAACGGTGACCTCGATGTCAACTCAGGTACTAGATAATCTTAAGCTCTTATTCAGTTGGACCCACCTCTGATGGAGTGGAGGAAGCATGTCAGTGAGTGAAAAGGTAAAATTATGTTGTCTGTCATTGGAATAGCCAATGCAAAGACCGTGGCTTTATTTTTTCCTTTGCCAAAGGGCACTGATTCTTACTCACCAGCTCCATGGATTTATGGTCCAGAGTTTAAATGGCAAAATAATATTGCTGATGCAAGGAAAGCAGAGAGTAATACAATTCAAACCTTTACACCAATTATAAATCATAAACCAGCAATCTAAGTTTAGAATTTAAGAAACCTGGCCATTAAGATGAAGAAATGTAGTTGCACTTAATGTACAATGGCTTCTAAAAAGTCTACAAAGCAGAAAAATCAGAGAACCGTCACCAGCACACCTTCTGATCAGAAGTAACAGCACAGTAACAGCCAGTGAATGTACCTCCACCAAAGACACTGCTCAAAGACACCCATAGCTGAAGCCACCTGGGCTTTACCATCTTTACTGCTCGATGTTGGTGTAGAAGTCACTGGCTGGTCTTTATCTTCTTCCAAGTCTCCGTGTGATGTAGAGAAGCTCTGAGTATGACTCTGCTCTGTTTCAATGGGGGATGAATCCAGAATTAATTCGGAGCCATAAAACAAATCCTGTTATCTTGCTAAGAGAAAGGATCTAGCCAAATAGTGTCAGACAGGTAGGAGAGTAAGAATGCCAAGGTTTGTGCACGCCATTCTCCTCTGATTGATAGAAATGTCCAAAAGAATTCTGTTTTGTCCTTAGTTGGTTCCTAAGACCCTTTGTGTTTTTTTTCAGTACAATCAACAAAGATAATGCACCCATATGAAACCTGAGCCAAAACTGTCTATCCCAGATCATCCTGACCCAATGGTGACATTGCTTCTAGTCACCGAGGAAAACCAGAGAACATAGAGGAAAGTAATGTTTGGGTCCCAGCATTCCTATCAACAATCAAGAGCACCTAGCTGTTTGTCAAGAAGTGTGCCTGCAGGCAAAACAAACACCGTGATAGTACATGGCATACCCGTAACCACAAAAGAGGAAGGAGTTCATCTAGAATAACTTGCTCAAGTAACTCAGATCAAATGTATAAAAGGAAATGTATAAAGGAGGGACTTTAGTCCCCCCTAAAGAACATTAAAGTTACCATTTCACTCTATTATTAGGTTTTTGATCTCTCCCATGGATGGGGGATTCTCATCACTGCCCTGAAACGCCAGGAAACGCTTGCCTGGGCAAACACAGGTCCCTCCCTGTAATCTACGCAATTTGAGGTTGAACCATTGCCCATATGTGAAATCGCTTTGACTGTTTTGAGTTAATTTCTTTTGTGTCCTTCTAAGAAAAGTACTGACCTCTGAGTTACAGGTGCAAGCATTCCATAAAGCACACCCAAAAGCCATGTCCACCACCAAGTAAACATTACTACCGGGAGAGAGACATGCACCAAATCCCAAACCCAACATCAGAACAAAAGTCAACAGGGACATAAAGTGGAAATACAAGACCCTCCACTGGCAGGGGCCGTTCTTTGGCTTATCTGCATCTCCTTTAATGCTTAACAATGTGCTAGTTACTTTCTTAATGATCAATGCATGCTTGTTGATTTTTTTTCTTTGCTTAAAAGGGCTTTCATAAAGAACTCTGTCCATTATGTGCAGCAAGCAGTGAAATGAGGCCTTCTTAATTCTGGATTTCTTTCATAGTCTGTCAATAAATTATGAATGACTTTAGGCTGATGTCTAGGATAGCCCTGCACATATAATGGAAATTAAGGTTGCTAGAAGTTTAGCATTGCTTCTACCAGACATTTAGTAATAGGAAGAGGTATTAGCAAATGTTCTCCTTTTGTACCTGGGCCCCATCACCCTCATCAATTGTCAACAACATATATTGCCCCTCTTCTATGGGCTGATGTGATTTCCCTATGTTCTGTGATTATATGGTCCAAAATTGTCTTTTCACGGCCATTAAAACAATATTACCCCTCTTCCGCCTTGATTGAAGAAAAGATGGAAATCAAAAGGGGTTGGTCAGTTAAAACATAGAAAAATCACTGTCCTAACCATGGTCTTGGGTGACACTACCATAATAACTTAGGGAAGGAAAATCAAGTTGAAGTTCCCACATCCGTTTTTGTTTTTTTTAAAATAAAGTCATTGAATCTGGAAAGCACCAAGAATAAAGGAAAAATCACATTTCAAGAACTCCACCAAGAAAATATAGAAATGAAGACAGCTTTTATGTTCTGGGCTGAGCTGAGTCACAAAGCACTAAATGCACCATTCCACCACCAAGCTCTGAATCTGGGCCAGTGTGAGCAAGAACAGAGGCAGGAACACGGGTCAATAAAGGGCTGAGTGTCATTATCCTTACGAGTTGTCATTGAAAGAGATTCTTTCCTGTCCAAGTCTTCCACCAAACCTGTGTTTGGATCTGCAGAAGGCTGAGGTGTTGTACTATGGCTGGAGTCCATATCTGAAGGAATTAAATCAGTATTATTGTTTGATTTCCTAAACCACTACCTGAAGGTGATTTATGATCTGTAGCCAAATTATTCTTATATTCAAACCTGGGTAAAAGGAAAGAAAGCACATACTGATTCATGTTTCCAGAACTGGAACAGATTATGGTTTCTTCAAAAGACATCACGAGAAGTAACTGGCTTTCATTGAAAGGTTGAATTGTATGAAAGGTACACTTTTTGTTTATTTTTGCTGAGTCTGAAAGGACTCTAAATGAGCACATGATGGGCCTCCCAAACCTTGCAGAGACACACATAAACCATGTGTGACTTATCCCACTCCATACACATTGCCTGTCTTATAGACACATGGGATCCAACACATGGAGAAAGGACAGAGTGCACTGGTTCAGGCACCATTTTGTCACACCCCTTACTTGACAAAAGAACTTTTTTTACAGCCCTCTTTCCTCATTTGGTCTCTTCCACTGCACAAAGTGACCATGCAAATAAAACATAAACTCATCACTCAGTACTACCTTGTAGAAGCCATGGTAAGTATTCAAGGGCAAGAAATAAGAAGCAGTGGATGTCAGTGAATCAGTCATCCTGTCAACACAAATATGTGGTATCTTTGGAAATTAACATGTACAATGTTGAGTGGTACAGAAATTTCACTGAAATGTTTACAAATGCTTTTTAAATAATCATCACAAATCAGTTCTGTTGAAATAACAACAGAAGTAAGTGAAGTAAAGGCCAAATAACCTATAAACACCATCATTATTGTTGGCGCTCTGATTCAAAGTCCACCCACATTGCTGCCTCTAGGGAGATTTAATCTGTTCCAGATGACTCTGAAGGGAAAAACTGGGATATTGGACACCCACATCTACACTACAGCCTTTACATACAAAAAGAAAAGAAAATCAATATCTTAAGAAGAAAAAACATGGCTGACTCTATTATCCCAGATTTCAAAAAAGAGGAAAGTCTAGCTAACCTAAATCAAAACCCCAAATGGATATTTTCCCAGAAAAAGTCCTGCCTGTTGATGGTCTCTGGATGCTCCTGTTATCTTCCCTTTTATCAGTAGAATCCTTCATGAGCTAACACACCACTCTATGGTTTGAGCCAATATTATTGTCCTTGACATGGTCATCAGTTTAATGGAATCTCTTTTGGTTCATCAGTAAGGAGACTTAATACTGATTCTGCAGTTATTCAACTGCTTGGTTTTCTACCAGCATATCATCAGAGCTTTCAATAGCCATGTGCAAAAACATGTGTGTGGCGCTGTATGTGGTACTTCAGCCACTCAACATGATGGCCACAGCCTAGCCATTCAAACTCATCTCCCTTTATGACAAATGGATCCATTCACTCTAACAAATTCATTTCCTGGCTTTCCTTCCTCTATGTGTCTCCTTACATGAGTCTTCTTCCTACAAAAACTTCCACCTTTCCCTGATGCTCCCTGGAGGGTCCTCTGAATTTCTTTGGTGTTATTGTTGGCAACATTCATTTGGCATCTAGTACTTGCTCTCTCTCATTGCTAAATATATTTTGGTGCTAAATATTTTCTTTCCCTAGTTAAAATTTAAGTTCCTTAAGAGCATGGACCACGAATTATACATTGTTGTGTCTCCACAATGACTTGTACATTAGCTGATATTTAATACCAATGTAGTTTCTAATCACTAATACTTGGCACTATCTGATCATTAATATTTGGGAATGACAGAAACAGGGGGTTCTAAAGGTGTGAAACCATAAAAACTCTTGGATTCATCTTGGAGATAACTTTGTTCAATTCACTGCCAAGAGGCATGGTCGCTGTGCTCTGAGAGCTCATTTCAATAAGGCTCGTGTTGTGTATACCCTTCACAGTTTGGATCTAGATTATTCAATGCCATGAGTAATAATTCGCATCCTCATATTGGTTCATTGGTTTATCTCCCTTTTTTGGAATGTTACATTTCTGTGACCAAGATATCTTGTTAAGTAACAAAACAAAACTTGAGTAACTCTTCATGGGTATAGTAAGGAACATAGATTCTTTAATGTAGTAAAGACTGAGAAAAGGAAAGTTGTCATCTGTCCTAATAAAGGAAAAATTCTTTTTAAATATAAAAATTGGTCAAATGAAATCACAATCATCCATTCTTACAGAACTACAACTAGTATATTTTTTACTCTCTTGTTTAATTCTGTTTTTAGATTGCTTATAGGTATGTATGAATGGTGTTTAAGAAAACAGAGATTCCATTCTGTATAAAAGTTGTCCATTTACGAAATTCACAAACATTTATCGAGGGCCAGGAGTGGTCTAAATCTTAGGTCAAGGAGTACTGTATCTATCTCTTAATATGGCAAGAGTAAACAATAAAGTTTTCTGAGCTTTTTAGTTATTTGTTCAGAATGAGCACTCACCAATTTTTTGACCTCTAAGATTTCTCTACCAAACACAAGTTATATCTTCAGGTCTACAATGGAAATAGTCCCTGAACTCATCACTTCACTCTTTTAAAAACCTTGCACTTAGGAGTAAATGAAAAAGGACTCTTGACACTGTTCCTTCTTCAGAGGAAATGACTTCCACTCCTATCATTTTAGGACTAATTCTTCTTTAACTCTCCTGCCAAATTCTTCACTCTCAGCTCAGCACTTCAAATTCAGATAAGTGGGCATATTACTTCTACAAAGAAAACAAATTTTTGAAGAAGAAACTTCAATTTCCTCCTTAGGAAAATAGGCTGGTCTGAAACCAAGGGCTTATTTCTAGGAAAATGGCCATTTGGATTTTTTAAAAAACATAATATAGAAAGATTCAGAGGCTATTACCCATTCTTTCTGTTTGATGACCTCGTCCCATTGGATGTGAGATTGGGTCCCAAAAATAAGTCCGGGAACTGTCCTCTTGACTCGGCGTTGTCATTCTTTGATTTGGATGGCTGTCATGGGCTGAGGCTGTTGTAACCATGCATTTCAAGCAATTGTCAAAGTGTTAGTTGATATCTGACCAGTATGTTTTTAAAAAATCTGGACAAGACAGTGAAAACATCTTCCTAGTATTGAGGGCCAGAAAGTTGCATAAAGATAGAATGTTTTAGCAGGTATGAGTTCTGATGCTCATTTTCTTAGCAATCAGGATGTGAACTGGAGGACACAAAAGCATTAATGACTTCTCCAGTGGACAGAATATGAATGATAGACATCAAGTGAAGGTGAAGAAGTAGTTCTCAACCTGTGCCATGTCGCCACCATTCCCAAAAGGAGGAAGGATAAAAGTCCAAGCACATAACGTCATTCCGAGCCAACCACATCCTAGTGAACTGCACATTAGGATGGCAGTGATTTAGAGAAGGAAATCAGGTAACAGCTTCTCATGAGATAAACATGAAAGGAAATGCCATTCATCTCAAAAGCATGAATGAAATCCATTAGAAGCATTACCTTCTAACAATGAGATTTATGTCATAAATGACATCTAAGAATGTAGCACGTGCTTTTGCTTCATTTTGTGCCAATGAAGATGTATAGGTAGGGAAGATTACAATATTAGCCCCTTCACAACAACCAACCACACCACATAGCCAGTCACTGAATTTGTTGCTCTGCCAGGAATGCATTCAGAAGTTGCCACATACTGGAAGGGCATTGTGCATTATTTTCCACATTACAAATGGAAACACGGGGATATTTCTCACTACACTAACTGAGGATACAATTCTTAAAAGGAATTCACATTCTTTTACAAGGCAGGGAGTAATTCAATGTTTCTGTGATGCAAACAAAAGAATCACGGATAGGAGTTCACAGAGTCAAGTTGTCTGGCCTCACTTAGACATGGTGACAAGACTTGAGTCCAGTTTCCACAATCCTACAATTCAAGAATAGAGGAGGTGTAATTTTTTGTAAATCTAAGAAAAAACCTTGTACATTCAAGGAGAAATCTCCAAACATACATGACAAAAGGCCTAAATGACATCAGACAGATATTTTTCTCAAAATGTCTGGCTCCATTGCTTCAAACATTGGGGTTCTGACCAAATGTTTTCTAACAAGCCCTGTATTTTATAGAACCATGCTATAAAGTGTGGACCCACATCACAGTAGGTTCCTTTATAAAACAAAAGGGAGTATTTTATAAGGTCAGAGTCTCTGCTACAATCTCACCCCGGGATGCCCCAAGCTAATCTGAAAGTGACATACACAAAGGTGTATTGTCTGTGTCTCCTTTATGTGCTAATGTCCATAATGTTCAGGCGATTTGTTATAAGCATTTAAGGGTTGGCTCTGTGTTGACCACACCATAATTTATTAAGGAACCTTAACATCTCGTGACAATTCCTTCAATGTTTTATTTGTTAGGTGTCCTCAATGTTCAACATGTAACTCAAGAGGAAGTTTCCAGTCAAATTTGCTTGTTAAACTATCCATGACCAGCTGTCCCTGCTGCTGAATAAGAGTCTTCTTTGGGTGTCTGGAGATGTTCTCTATGCCATTGGTTTGCAAACCACTGCTCTTTCGAGGTAGCTATTTCTTCCATTACACTACTAGGGGTTGCCAGGGGTTGCTGTGAGAAGAATTTCAGCTGTGGGTCATTCTTTTTCGGTTTCCTCACCAACACTCATCTTTTTATTTTAAAGGCATATACACGTGGGAGAGAAGGTAGAAAAGGAAAGCAGCATGGAGAGAGACCACTGATATTCTGAAAGGGATATTAGAAATCAAATGGCCCAATCTTTTAATTTTTCAGATGTGAAAACTAAGGCCCATAGAAGTTTTTATTTGATCAAAGTCCCATAGCCAGATTGGCACAGTCAGAACTACACCACGGTTGATGAATTCCCAGCATTATTTATATTTTTCTAGAGCCCATGGCTTCATAGATCCTGTCTGAGAGAATTACTCAGAGGATTAACCTCTTTAGTCCAGTGATTTTACTATAAGGAACATATTACATAAAACAATAGATGATATGATAGCCTAGTAGGAGGCCTCTGAAATGGTGGTCATGTGACCCCTCATCACAGGCACTGGAAATTCTCCAGCAGTGGATCTGCCCAGCTCAGAGGGTGCTGGGAATGATTGGGATGCTCTTCCACTGGCACATTATGAGGTTACACCTATGTGGCATCAAAAATTGCCACATTTTTAACAAAAATTTATTTTTTAACAAAATTAATTCAGTGTAAGAAAACTACTCTCGCCAGTGTTTGGCATGTAAACAATCAGAATGTATGAGGGGCTTAAAATTTCATCCATTCAGTGTTGTAATTGTCCAGCTTTTAAAAGAATAAAATGAATGGAATGAAACTGTATCAGGGTGCCAATGGGAAAAATTAGAGAGCCACCGACATTTTCATTGAGGGCAACTAATAGCAGAGTCGCAGTTCTCAACAAAAAGCTTATAAACTTGCTGAGTAGAAGTATATTTTGCCACTTGTAAAACTGGTTGAATTTCATTACTTTAGAAAATACATGTGATTTTAGAGTAGCAAAAACATTTAAAAAAATAAAACTTATTGTCCTCGTTCTCCCCTAGAATTGGCGAAAACATTGCTGAGGTTAATTTGTTGTCAGGTGAGAGGGGAGAAAACCCCAAATCTTAAGTTTTACTTTCCACTGTTGGAATCACTGCCTCCTGAGAAGTAATGAGGTTAGAAAAACCACTGAGTGTAATTACAGAAAAAAAGCGCAAAAATCCAAACATGAACTGCCTATTCAAAGTTATTTAAAGAAAGAAAAGAAAAAAAAATGCACCCTCCCCCCCCCCCCCACTCTATAGGCCTGCTATCATTTTATAACAATATGATCCTTTAAATGCCCAGAAAGCCTCACTGCTATTTTCAACATATGGGTTAGCAGAGTAGGATTCCCATGTAAAATATGAAGGCTGATTCTCTTCTAGAAGGTGTAATGTTCTTATAAAATAAGTCTCTTTACATTTATTCAACTATATGCAAATTCTTGGAACAAGAATAAATTAAATATTTGGATTTTTGCATAATTTTTCCAATAAAATTATGACACCTTCCTTCATATTTGAGTTTTGTACTATAATCAAAAAGAGGGTCATTTCTGTATAAAATCCAAGAGCTTCACCAATTTTCCCCAGGACCTTTCCTTAGTCCTGTGAGATTGTCACCTAATTCTTTGACATGTCTCCCGTGTTGTAAAGTCCCTTTGATAAAGCCCAGAGGTCACCAACCAGAATCTCTTTCTGTTTTGTGAGTGCTGATAAGAGAATTTGCTGAGGCAGGTGCTGTTTTCCCTTTGATAGGTTCTGTTATGTCTGGTTTTTCAATTACCCTTCCGTAATGATGTCCCCACCACCACCTTTTGATAACAGGCTCATAAATTCCAAGCTTCTTAAGTAGCTTTCTGCTTTTTAAGTACAAACTGTCTTAAATCAGTTCTAAAATATAGTGTTGGGTCCCAAAGAGGACTGGTGCAGAATCCCATTCTGAAGAGACACCAGCTTCTTTTTTGTTCTTCTATGAGAAAACTCTGTTCTTAACTCAGCCCATAATCCTCATGCATGTAACAGATCTACCAGGGTAGGTAGTGAGATGTAGGCATGTTGGACATATTCAGTACAATATCCAGGACTTACTAACCTATGTCTTAGCTGATGTCTGAAATGTTCCTTTTCTTGTCTGAAGACATGCCTCAAACCATGGATTCTCAAACCCCTTTGGCTTTACCCTTTGGATTCTAAGGAGATGTTTCTTATACTTTTGCTTTAGGAATATCCAAGACTATGAGAATGATGGTTGAGCCATAGTTTTAAATATGCTACAGGCTACTATCCTAAATTAAAGCTTCTTTTATTCCAAATGATAGGCATCTCTCCAAGAAACAGATGAAAAAAAAGTACATGCTTCTTACTTTTTTTGTCCTGTCCCCATCGTCTAGTAGTGAGACTTGAAAGTGTTTTAGAAAACCTGAGATGTTTGCACGTAAGTAGAAATAACAGCAGCAAAACCTTCCCCTAAGTTACCCTGGGCTTAAAAACAGAATATAGACCATCCAAGCTACTGACTTGCCTCCGAAGAGTACAAGGGATGCCTTTCTACGATGCAGTGAGGACCAGAGTGTGAAGAAGACTGGACTCATCAAAGATCTTCATGGAAGATAAGGATTCCAAAGATCATGCACCAGTCAAGCTTTCTTTCCAGATGCCACCTCTAAGCACTAACAAAACACGCTCTTTATTACACATTTTGATAAACACACACAAGTCACCCAACTGAAACCTTTAGGAATCTGTAACACAAAAACCATATCTCAGATCTTTTTAAAATTTCACTTTTTAAGTACATTGGACTTCTGGGCAACCTGGCAAGTTAGCATTTCTCTTCCAATTTCTAAGACTTGTGTGCAGATTTGGCAGTTTTTCGTGCTCTGGAGATAAAAGAAAATTACTGTATGGAAAGAGAAGATGTGACCATGTCTAAAAATAGCCTTCCCTATTCTTTGGAATGACTTCACTAGCTCCTCTAACCCAGAACTGCTGACCGCCATCCTTCTTACTTGTGCTTGTAGAAGGCTGAGCCTCCTCTTCATTGCGATGCTCATGGTGAATGAGAGGAGACTGTGGTTCCTGGGTCCGGTTTTCTCCATAATCACTGGTGCCACTTCTGTCCACATCTGTTGTGATGATGTTTATATACACTGTGACTTTTTATCAGCCAATCTTTGATGGTTGGCTCTTCCATTAAAGTACGTGATATTTAACAGTTCAGTGCCTGAGCATCTACTATCAATTCTTTTGAGTGACTTCACTAATCTCTCCCAAGGAAAAAAAAAACTAATATGCATAGAATCTCTTGATGATGACCTGTTATTCCACCATAACCACTTTCTCAAGGGCAGCGTCATAAACCGTTTAAATATATTCATTTTTATAATGGAGCAACATAAAATATCTTGTGCCCAGGTGGTATGATTGATAAATGACCTCTAAGTTGAACTGAGTATCATCATGGGAGTTCTCTAAGAATTTGTGATGAATTATTAACTAAATTTCTTACTGTGTCCCAACAATTGACCTTTGCAGCATCATAGATTTTGAGGAAAAAAATATCTTTAATTAAGAATGCAGCCCAGCCAGCATGGCTCGGTGGTTGAGAGTAGACCCATGAGCCTGGAGGTCACGGTTCGATTCCTGGTCAAGGCACATGCTTGGGTTGCGAGCTTGGATCCCAGTAGAGGGCGTGCAGGAGGCAGCCAATCGATGATTCTCTCATCATTGATGCTTCTATCTCTCTCTCCCTTCCTTTCTCTGAAATCAATAAAAACATATACATAAAAAAAGAATGCATATCCCATTACCAGTCATCCTTGTGGTTGTCTGAAGTGATTCTTCTGGATTTAAAAAGCCTGGGGTCCATTGATTCCAATCCTGGTTCTGTGTTGGGTGGTCAAAAACCCGTGGTGTGGTTGAAACTGTGATAATGATGATTGAAGTTATTAGGAAAATGGTATTTCTTGAGCCTTCACCACTTGTTTTGTACTTTCCCCCTTCTTTGGTCTATACAGTGAATCATCTATACCAGGTTGTGTAGATGGTTGAGTGGAAATGGAAGGAGAGCAGAGAGTGCCTTCAGCTTGATTCAGCCATATCGTTAAGCATCTCAGTGTCCTCTGCATTCTGTTATAGAATACATTGGGGTCAGGACATGAGATCTTCTGGAGAAAGTAGCCAAAGAAGCTGCAGCAGGAGGAACAGCAGCTTTGAAAACACCAGCCCTCCACCAAGGATAACCAAAGATGGCAGAGCTTTGCCCATCCATGCAGCGCATAACATCTCTTTGCATTTGAAAGCCCAAGGAATTTGTATCACTGGCAAGTGCGCTACATGTTGATCGTCAGGATGAAGACACAGGTACCTGGAAGTTACACCTTGATGATCGCTTTCTTTCATTAGTAGTTTTGGTGGGGAAAGAAATACTCTGGGCATCCAGAGCTTTCTGATAGGCGATTCTAAGAAAGAATATTTACCTATAAGAGCCATATGACTTAGCTACACATTTCTGAGTATTTAGCAAACACCTATGGTATGCTCATCAAATACAAAGCATTTTACAAGCAAGCCATTCATAGCCAGTGGAAAAAAACCAAGACGCATACATTCAGTAGAAAAACACCATAAAGAACCAACCACCACCACAGCAGCTCCCTGAAAAAAAGGAGGCATACATCCACCAGCACCTGGTAACGTCACCCAAAATGACAGGACTGGAATAAGAGACACACCTGACAGAAGGATCATGGCAAAATCAGAATCACTGTCTTCAGCAAAATGGTTATTTGCAAATTCATCCTAATTTTTTCAATCTTTATTTTGATACCCAAATAACACAAAACCCTTTTCAGATCTATACTATTATCATCTCTATTTCACAAGTTAAGAAAATCAGATTTAGAATCATTGACCACATTTTCAAGAAGCACAAAAGAAGTGGCAGTTTTCACACCCTCACCAAAGAAAGAAGGCATCCTGTTGAATTACATGCACAGGTACCAAGCAGAAAAGTGAACTGAAATTGGAAAGTATGCCACAAAGATGAAAAATACCAAGGGATGTTTTCCTCTGGAATGTGCTCATACAATTTATTTTCAGGTTGATCTGTTTGGATTGTGACCCAAGAGCATTTAGTTTCTTGGGAATCAAGACCACTCTTTATTGGTGGCCCCACCTGGAAGATGGGGTCACATCCTAAACCCTGGAGACAGTGTAATAATAAAGCTCCAGTGTTTTTGGTTATTTGGTTTTCTTTCTGAAGTTACTAAAAAGAGTTTTCTTGTTCCACAGACTAAGCTTTGCAGAGATGTCCAGGCTAAGATACCACTTAACAGCTTAGATATAATATATCTAGTTCACCTCAAGGTTTTGTTCTAACAATGTCATATACTTAGATGCCTTCAAGACCTAACCTATTTTTTGGATCCCTCCCTCCCTGGGTTCTGTCCATTTGGGGATGATACTCTCAGATTAGGATGGACAGAACCCAAGACAGCTCATGTAGCACCCTAAAGGGACACCATCTCTAAGGAAAAGCAGAGCTGTTATGGAATCAGGCTCAGGATTCTCATGCCTATTTAGCAATATCTTAGATCATTACAGGTATGAACAGGAAATTCAGTATCTGGCAGAATATTAGACCAATCATTGCATTTTCTAAAGGACATCGTTCAGCTCAGTTTCCATCTCTGGTCTCGAAAAGTTTCATAATTGTCACAAATTTGGATACTATTATGCAGTGGTTTCACCATTTGTTTTTAATAACTGGCACTGTTTTATTAAAGCTCAGCTGACGTTTGGCCTTTGTTTCAATATCTTTCTGTTATATTGGTGCCCAATTTGTTTGTTAAAACTCTGGATTTCTTCCCTTGACTTCAACCAGGTTTTGATTAATTAAGACAATTCTTGAGTTCTGATTCCCACTGTTCAAGCCTTTCTAGGGCTTCCTAAGTCTTCAGTTTAGGATCATCTCCAATTTTGAATGAACACCTTCCCAATCACATTCTCAAGTCCATTGCTTCAATAGATCATGAGTTCCTGGAAGGAAAGAGCTCTGGCTTTTTTTCATCTTTGTGTTCCCAGCACCTAGCACAGTAACTATGCAGTGAATATTTGTTGTAATATTTTACTGTGCCATTTGCCGACAAAGTTTAATGGTTCAAAGAGAATCTGCAGGAGCAGATCACATGAATGAAACAGGAAGGACATGAGGCACTAGGAATTTTTTAAAAGATGCTTTTCCCGTTTCTCCTCCAAATATGATTTAGTTCCCATTAAAAAAATCTATTTTTTCTTTTAAAATCTCATCAAGGTATAACTAAGGTGTGATCATAGGCTTATGTTCATTGTTCATATTAACTGTTTCCCAAGAGAGATACTATTGGGAATCACTCGGGTTAACTGGTAAGCCTCGCACAAATGGTTCTACCGTAATTGATTTTTCTTACTGGTGCTGGAGATAAAATCTTCATCATCATCAATGCCTGCTCCAGAATGACTGGGGTGTTTGTCTCTTTCATCTTCACTTTCTTCAGTTGGCTCCCAGCCTGCTGAGATGATATTTGAATCCGTACCTGTTGTGGTGACTTGCATTAGTAGCTGAGCTGGATGCCAAGGAACCCATTTGACAAAGGAAGAAAATCAGGCACAGAGTATATGATGGAATTACCAAGATTACGAGAAGAAAGTGTAACATTTGATGTGTATACCCTCAAATTCTCATATCTTGGTCTCTGAAGCTAGTCTATGGGTCTAAAAACAACTCGCGATGATCTTTACAACTGAACATTCTCTTTAAGAAGTTAAAGAATAAATATAGACACAACTTGACCAAAGAAGTAAAAGAAACAAAAGGCCAATAAACACTCCCCCATGCTTTTAGATATACTTATTAACTTGTTAAACATGTGTCATTAAAGCTAGGATGTCCAGAATAGAATGGAAAGTTTCATGTGTGCTTATTTGCTTTGTCAAGATACCTTCCAAACAACTTTGGCATCTAAACATGTCAGTCATTTCTAAAATCCCTTAGTCGTAGTCCCAATTTGCAGATTCATATTTTATCTTTTCTAGCATCAGCTCACTGTACTGTAAATGCAAACGAAAGCCACACTGCAGTCCCCAATAATACTTTAGCATACAGCAAAACAAAAGTTAGTCAATTGACAGGGAAGTCATTCCTGGCATTTATTAGTCCACCCTTTCAGCTAACCAAAGTAGACTCCTGCCAAGATTTGGAGACATTCTCACTCTTCTCCTTTGGGAAGCAATCACAAGAAAGAAGGAAACTTTCCACCTCTTTTACATGGTTACTGTAGAAGACGTCTCTTTACCGCAAAGGGGTTTCCTGCATTTTGAATCAGATCCATGCTCTCTTTTGTAATGACCACTTGTCTTTTCAGACTGTTGGTACCTACCCCAAGAATAGTTTCACCAATCGAGATTTTCTACATTTTGTTAGCTTTAGCTATGCTATTGTATTTTCTCCTGTAAAGTCAAAAATTTCAAATGACTTTGGTCATTTTAGAATACCTTTCAAAGACAAAAACCCAACCCCTTTTTATAGTCCCCTTATTAGCCTCCTCCTAGGCTATATTAATTTTATAGAGTAGAAAGAAGAAATCTGCTTAATAGTTCTATAAAATCAAACATATAGATCTCATGATCCTTCTAAAGTCACCAAAAACATTTGTGAAATCAGAATGGACTTTATTTTGACAGTATCCCCAAGGTCAATGAGAATTATTAAAGACTGTCAAGAAAACATATGGAATAATATAATAATAATAATGCATTACTAGCCATTATTGTGTGAAGATGGTTCTTGGACTCTAATGGCTGAAACAACCATGAAAACCAGTCCTGATCTTCTTGCCTCTTGGTTGCTGTTTTGGGAAATGTACCACTGGTGCTCATCAAAGCTGTTGTAACCGTAATTGAATATAGACTGTTGAAAGGTTAGTTATCAGTTCCTAAGAAATAGCATTGTATATGTTTTCACTCTTCTTCTCAGAGAGCTATCTATACTTGATATAGATGAAGGAAAGAAAGGGAAAAGTACAGAAGTTCCATTTCTTTCAGAGGCCCAAACTGGAGTTCATAGAATGTCAGAGATGGAAGGACCTTAAATATCATCTGATTCACGCTGCTCATCTCAGAGATGAAACTTGTGCTGCACAGATCTTGACCAGTCCGAAGTCAGAAGGCTAAACAACAGAGAGGTCTCAAGAGGAGCATGAAAGCTGTCTTTGAATTTTGAAAGGCTATAATGTAAAAGAGGAATTAAATTTTTGTCTGTGTTTGAATTTTGAAAGGCTATAATGTAAAAGAGGAATTAAATTTTTGTCTGTGCTTCCAAATGGCTAACTTGGGACCTGTGGTTAGAATTTCAGGGAGATGACTATTCTTCTAAATGTTGAATTAAAAAATTTAATAATCTGAACTATTCAACAATGAACTTCTTCATGAAGTATTCTATGCCCCACCATCAGAAAGATCACTTAGGAGGAAAGTTGTGTAAGAGATCAAATGATTAGAAGTGTCGGTTGAACTAGACCATTTAAGATCTTCTCCAAATCTGAGAGTCTATGATTCTAAGACCCAGCTCTTCAGAGTCTTAGCCCTTCATCTCCTACACATTCTATCTCGGGCAACCAATATCATCTCCAAGAATTTAAGATATGATATTTCTGTGAGCAATTCCAGACACATAATCCCAGCAATCCCAGACACACAGAAGGATGACACATGAAGTAAAAAATGGGGAAGGGGAAATGCCTTTCTGCTTTTCTCCATTTAGAGTCCAAATCTAGCAACCTTGCCCATGGTCATGTTTTATATCAACACTATATTCTGCAAAACAGAGCAGGACAGTTTGAGTTCCCGCTTTTGAAAAGAGAAAAATCAATCAGGAAAAAGAGATGAATTGACACAACCATCTCACTAATAAAACCAGAAGCAAGATTTCCGATTTGAAAACTATTAAAGACTGCCATTTCTGTAACTGTGATGTGCATCAGAAGAATATTAGATAATAGATTTTAAAAAAACTAAAAAAGTTCAAGCAGAGAGACTGAAACCATCATTAAATTCCCAAATACAAAAGAAAGGTGAATTAGATTCCTTTTTTCAACGATCAAGAAAATCCAGAAATGACCCAAAGTGAAACACTGACAAGACCATTTCCTTCACAATGTTTGTCCTATGAAGATAAACATTTCAAACACTTAAAAATAGCATATTCTTTATTCTGCAATATCTATCTCCTTCCCTCCAGCCCTCTCTTCCTCCAGCATTATCTTAATCACTATGATATGCAATCATAACATCAGCACTATTTTCCTTACTTGAGCATTTGTTGAAATAAAGAATGTAGTTTATTCAATGTCTTACAAGCTAAGCATATGTGAAGGACCATTTTTATTACTCTCCTTCTGCTGAAAGAATACCTAATTACTTTGAAATATGACCATATCCTCCATCAACAAAATTTAATAAATGAAGAGATGCTGTAATCTCTCATTATTATAGACTTTGAATCTTTTCCCACAACAGCTCTCAGGTCAAAATATTTTGTAGGAACTTAGGGTTAACAGTCAAACACCCAGGGAGCTTGTTAGAGGCCTAGGTTCTGACGTAAAGCAACAGGTCACTTCCTACTCTTTGCAGTTGAGGTCTTAGATGTCCAAACAAGTGTCCCAGGCCCACACTTTTCATCTGAAAATTAATATTTCTCTCTATTATTATTGACTGTGATAATTAGCAGAAAGCAGGAGTATGCATTTTCTAATAGACTTTTTTCTAGAGTACTTGTTCTGAGTCTCCTAATGGAAAAAGAATTCTGATTATTTGGCTTGTTGCTGAAAGGAAAATCAGAAAGACACTGAAGAGTATCCACTCGTATCCTGGATCCATAGGCCTCTTTGATAAGTGAGACGGTACCAAGATCCGTAGGCCTCTCTGATAAATGAGATAGTACCAGACCTTGCTCTCACTAACGATCCTGACAGAGCATCAGTAGAAAATGATAACGGATGTCCCTTTCCTCAACACTGGAAGGCTTGGCATTCAGGACAACAAATAAGCAGAAGGCACATGAGTTTGCCTGTCATTGCTGCTGTTCAATCCCGAGTCTTAGGCTGTGACTAATCATAACAGGACCATATCCAGTTTAAGTGCTCCTGAGCTGCTGCATGGCCGTTTGAGTGCACAGTTGAAATAACTGACTCAATTATGGAAATATTGTTTAGTGACATCTTTCTATAAAGCTTTTATTCTCAGTTCTGTCTATACATAATGTCTGTATCTATTGTAGAATGAAGATTTGGCTCAGAGCAAAATCAAGTAGCAACTTAAAAACCTGTGAAGGAAAGAGGTTTTATATTTCCTTGACTGGGTGACTTGGCTGTGAACTGAAGGTTTTCAACTCAGAATTTCATAAAGTTGTTTTTATTCATCTATTTTTAGAGCATCTTTAGAGGTGTGCCTGTATCTTTTGGGTCTACCATTTTACCCAGGTAGCTTGTGATGACAACTGGCCTTTGAAAGCTCCACTAACACTTACTAACCTTATCAACTTTACACTTTATATAAGTCAAGCAGGGGCTTGGCAAAAGGTGTGTGTTTAATGTGTTGAAATCAGGTCTCAAGCACCCATCCATCACTTTCTGTCACTTTTAATTCTAATTCAAAATGTGCTTACAGAAAAAAAAACAAAATTTTCTCAAGTTAGGGAAATTCTGGACTCAGTTCAAATTAGAGAAAGGATAATTGGTAATATTCTACCATTTCAAATCCCTCATTTGACTCTCAAGTTGAACTGAATCCAAAATGTTTCCCTCAAGTCCAACTTGAGAGTCAAATGAAGAATGGCAAAGGTGATCAGGATAAACAAAGGTGATCAGGATAAACAAAGATCACCAGGCTAAACATCTAAACCACTTGTGAGTTTAAAAAATCATGCTGAGTCACACACCCCTCTGGAAAATCTGATAAAAATTACGACTTTTTTCCTCAAAAGAGTGATCCTACACATACACATTCTCAAAGTTTTGCACACTATTTCAGGTGGTCTTGTATACATTATGGCCAGTCCTCGAACCTATCAGAAGTCCATGAACTGCACGTTAAAAACTCTGACTCTACACACACCAAATGTCAACCACCTGTGCAATATATTCTATGCTACGAAGGACACATTTGCTCAGAATAAAGAGTAGAGAAATAGGAGCCAATTTCACCAATGATGCCCCGAGATAAACCTGAGCATTCCCTGGAAAATTCACTGACATCCCGTTCTCACCTCAGAAATTTATTAAAGATGCACAACTCATGTTACCTTCATCCTATAGTGCACCAGGAAGAGGCCAACTGGAAGTAAACATACAGGAGCAATATAGAAATTGGCGTTATTTCTGTCTTCTTGAAAGGAGTTATACAAGATTTGGGGGGAAAGGAAAAAGCTATTGCCTAGCCAGCAGAGTTTCCAATTTTCCCCACCCAAGTAAGCCATGCCAGACCAAAAAAATAAATAAAAGAGAAAAAAATTACATCTAAATATATATATATTTCTTTGACACCCAGAAGACAAGGAAATAGAGTGCTCCCAGGCAGGAGTCTGTTTCCTGGATTAGTATAGGTTTCTGGATCCCAAAGAATTCCAGATCACCGATAGAAATGAAGCTGATGACATGCTTCCAGGAGGGCTCTTCCAAAAATAACACTTGAATAAAAAGTCTGCTGGAAATCGAAACTTAACCATATGGTTGTTCTTATTGGCTTTCCCCACTGCCACCCACTAAGGATCCTTAAGGAAGGAATGAGCCAGCCACGCCAAAGAGCGATTCTAGGTACTCGGCCAACCCTCCTCTTGACCTCTGCCCTCCTGCATTAGAGATGATTTGCAATCACTCCCTCTCACTAAGTTCCAACTCTCAGTCCAACAGTCATGAGGTTTTGAGAATCTCCTCACTGGGTTTGGAAACTATGGTCTATTCAGGAGCTCATCAGTGCTTTTTCCAGTACGACATATGCCACTTTCAAGTTTCCACCTGATTGTTTTCTTTGACACTCTTCTCTGAATGCATCGGTTTATCTGGAGCCACCATTGGCCTAATTGGATCCGATAGCACTTCAATGACTCTCAGGTTATCCCTGGACTCACTCTGGTGGGCAAATGAGTCTCTCTTTTCCTTAACTACTAAAGAAACTTAGCTGAGTGCTCTAGAAAGAGGAAAGCACAATTCCTTTCTCAACCCAAATCCTGAACTATGTTTCAGTGAAATCTCATAGCACACCTCTTCCTTGATTCCTGAACAGAGCAGAGGCTCCATGAAAATAGGTCCAACTCTGAGTCCTCAGTAACTAGGGCCATGTCTGGCACAGAGAAAGACCTCGAATATTGGTTGAATGAATGACTCATTAATAATGGCTTACTAATCCTTACTTCTCTTGTAGAGCACACTCCAATGGTGTTGTCTACTGGGTCCTAAACATTAGAATAGGCGTGGTACATAGTAGGTCTTCAAAATTTGTTTGCTGACTAACAGGCAAGAAAAGTGCAGTCCTTAAAAGATGTGCTATGAGTGTTCAAAAAATGTGCTGATTGGCTTTCTTAAAGCACATGTGAAATACTATTTTATATAAACTATTAGCAGCTGGAATGTTAACGACAAGATACATTTTATCAGGATTTTCTTCTTTGGTGGGAAATAGTATTTTAGGGTAGAGCTGTTGTTGCCTGTCAGCATCTGACAAAACTGAGTGCCCTGATGATAGGCACCTTCAGCACAGCCACTTTTAAAGGGCAGGGAAAGCAAGGAGCAGCAAGTAGCCAGCAGCACCCTCAGCTTCGTCTGCAGGAGCTTCTCTCAAGAACGGTTGTCCAAGGATTACAAACAAGGAGTGCCAAACAGCTGGCTCCAGAGAACCCATACTCCAGGAAAGCCTGGGCAATTTGCAAGTATCTGCTTTTTGAAGTGCTTCAAAGAGTCTGCAGGGGGTGACCAGAACTCCAAACCTATGTGTACCACTCACTGGGCAAGCTGCTCATAGAAATTTAAAGGACAGTCGAGCAAGTAACCTCCTATTAAATCATTGTGCTCTGGAGGTTTTCCTGGCCTCTGGGTGATGAGGGATAGAAAAGGTCCCAGTCTCAAGCATTTGCAAGTGAATTTCTGCCGCACTCTGGAGGCCAGAGTTCCACCCTGAGGAGCCGTGGCCAGGGAAAGAGCAAATCCGCACCATACTAGGAAAGTGGCTCACGAGGCAGGCGCCCTGTTTGAGGTTGAATAATCCTCCACGCAGGAACACAGCCAATCTGGAAACATTTCTTTAAACAAGCCCCGGGAAAAAGCAAAGAGGGAAGCGAAGGAGACAGGAGGGAGATGTAAACACTTCCCAATGCAAGCGAAGCACAAGGCGCCCAACCCAGAGAAGCCGGAGGCATCGGTTACTGTTCCCACCCTCGCGGTCCCCAGGCAGTGACCCCCACGAACCGAGCAAGTGCTAAGAGCCTTCCCCTAGGGGCTGGGATAGGAAACTCTTAAGCAGATTTCATTTGACCAGAGAACTCCTTCAGCTATGTTTCCCTAGACCAAAATCAAAAGAATTGCTCAGTAAATCACGGGTGACAAATCTTGCGCAATCGTATACAGTCAATGAGTATAAATCAGGTTCAAAGAGAAAAACATGAAGCTGAGTGAAACATAAAGGAGCTGATGGAACATGTACATCTGATGGGATCCCAGCTTATGAAAAGAGTCTTATCCAGAGGTGGGTAAGAACCAGAAGGAAACATGCAAAAACGAGAACAGCTTCTGTATCAGGCTTGACATGTCACCATACCCCTGGGACAAGAAAATAAGGAATCTATAAAAACCTTTCAACATGGCACTTCTTACCCCAAGGTAAGAAAAACAGAGCTGCGGGTAAAAAATAAAGAATGGTCGGCGGTGGTGGCCAGTGCACACAGGGCGCTGACGGCCACGCAGCCCCCTCCCCACGCGACGTCCCCAACTTCGAGGGACAGGAGACAGGCTCCGTGGGAGCGCGTATCACTGAAGGACAGGCGTGTTTTGGCAAATGACTCGCTACTGGAAAGCACAGTGGTTCATTCTCCTTACTGGTAGCGTGGGATTCGTCTGGGTAGCTGGACACGTGGGGACTGTCTTGGTCTGGGGTCGGGTACGCAGTTGGAAAGTGAGTGTGGAAGATGTAATTTCCCACAGTGCTTCTGTCACTGGCGAATCCGCTGTTCATGTCCTCCTCAGTAGTGTTGGTGGCGTTGATGTCATCAGGGTTAGTTCTGTATTCACCTTGCTGGGTGTAGCGGGTACCGTCCCGGTTAACAATACCTGGGAGAGAGAAGGCACTTTTAGAACATGACAGCGGACACTTTCTGAGTCTAGAAAAGACTGTGAATCATCATATCAGACAGTGACCGTAAAGCTACTTTTCTTTTATATGAAGGAAAGCAACACCTACCACCTATCTAGTGGGGGGATATGTGGCCGAAGCGTTGAGAAGAGTGCACCCTGCCCTGCCCACTCGTGCGCCTTGGAAATGGGGAGGAGAGGAGAAGCTGTGTTTGGGAGTCCCTGTGTTGGAATTCCAGTTTTGTGTGGCTCTGGACAAGGTAGGTAACTCTCTGAGCTTCAGTTTTTTTCCTTTGTAAAATAGGGATAACACTGCCTTCTGTTATGAGCACGATGTGATATTGTATGTAAAGTGCTTAGCACGGTATTCAAAGTATAGTTGATGATCAGTAAATGATCAATCTCCTGCCTGGACCCTACTTTTCCCTCTCAAGAACATGTAAAATTTGTGCTATTCATTCCACCTATTTCCAGAGAGAACATAAAGTAGGAGACAGAGAGGCTATTAGAGGCAGCAGGGAATATATATTCACAAAGCCAGGAAGAATTAGCTTTTCTCTCTGGGGCCAAATTTTGTCAGCGTAAGTGAATCCCTGCTCCTGGCTAAGAAATTAGCATGCCTGAGTACTGAAAAAGCCTCAGTCATCCTTTGAGAAATCAACCTTGAGAGTAAGAGGCACAGATGTATATTAAGATCAAAATCTTTGGTTTAATCAAGAAAATGACTAGAACGGACAGGAGGAGAAAAGGCAAGGATGAATTCATTCATTGGTCCTCCCTAAAAGTATCTGTTGCCTTCAAGTCTGGGCCACTCACTGCCCGGGTATGCATTTATCTGAAATTATTTTCTGCTGTATTGCATTGGTAGGACTAAAGATTCCTTTTGTTCACCCACCTAGCCTGTCCAAGTGGAACTCTTCAAAAAACATAAGTTTAAAAACATCCCAAAGTCTCAATCATCCTGATAATATCTGCAGAGGAGAATCTGATAAGAAAATATGATCAAATTTGTGCAGCTCTGGATTTTAAAAGACATCCGCGAGGACTGAGGAAGTGGGACATTTCTTGAGCATCTACTATGTGCCAGGCATGCATTAGACATATTTTTCTTATTTCTCATTTGTTGTTTCATTACCCAGATGAGCAAATGGAGGCTCAGAGAGAGTCAGCCATTCCCCTAAGTTCACCCAGGCAGTAAGGAACTAGGATTGAACACGAGGCATGACTGAGACAGCACCTCTCACACTTCAGGCCTCCACTCCCTCTTGCAAGGCACAGGCCAGGGACAATTCCCTACGTAACCGTTCGGGCTGGATTTGTATGGTCTAAGAAGACTCTCGTCCCCCTGACACTGTCACCGCTCTTCTCGTGCACACTGAGGGGTCTGGCTCTTAGCAGGCAGACATTAGGCCTCAACACTGGAATACTTCTCAAAGAAATGAGGCTCAGAGGCCATAAGATCAGAGTTAATAAGTCAACCTATTTGAAAGTTTTGATTGAGATACTCTGTTTTCTGCAGTACCAGATGCCTACTTCTGGGGGTCACGTTAGGTGAACATGGTATAATGTTGAATCACATATCAGGAAGTTTATACCCTTTATAATTATCTTTCAATATTCGTTAAATCAAACATAAAAACTTAGGGCCCAGAATGCCCCTCCCCTACCACTTAATAATCCCCCTCTATCAGAGAGACTACAGCTCTCAGAGCCTTCAGCTGCTAGAATTTAAGAACATTATTTAATTTTCCCTACATTTACATTTATTTTTAAGGTTACCTTCTAATTATGACCAGGGATGTTGGCTTTTCATTTGCAGGTTTTTTTTTAAAAAAATAGATGTATTCTAAGTAGGAAAGAATGGGTCAATTAAATGAAAAATATCAATAATAGTGTTGTGTGTCCACAGAAGTACCAAAAAAAAAAAAAAAACCCAAAAAAGTGAGAGTGGTTTTCAAGTGACTGAAGTTTGAGGAACTGTGCATTGAGCTAAACCAATAGCAGGGTTAAGCCATCACAGAAAAAGAGGAAGAGACATTGAATCATAGCCAATGTGCCCAGCCTTAGGGAAATAACTGCTATTCTAGTCAAATATAAAACATTGGAAATATACTCGATCCCTTTCCCAAGACCAAGGAAACTCAATCAGGGTTGGAAAAGATACCTACTTATGCTAACTTCTCCATCAAAAGCGTTGGGCAGGTCTGTAACTGAGGTACAATCTTCTTCGCGTGGTGCTATAAAGTAGAAAAGAAAAAAGGCATGAGAACTCTGAAAGATATGAGCAAAATCGATTCCCATTTCTATTAGTTAATTAGGATGGAGTTATATTATAACTTATCCCAAATAGCTTTCTTTTTCTGAAACTTGGTTAAATCCCCTGGGAACTTCTCTGGCCTTTGTGATATATTTTCCATTCTTATTTAAGCTTCATACATTTTTTGGAAGCTCACTTGTCCCTCTTCCACCCCAACAAATTCATTCGTTAACAAATATATATGTTCTATATCTGGCATTGTGGAAGCCTGGGGTACGAAATGAGTAAGGTAGGCATGGTCCTTCTCTAATGAAGCACACATTAGAGTTGCTGTTGGCAAAGAGCAAGGAAGAAAAGGAAGGGTGGATGGATAGATGGATGGATGGATGGATGGATGGATGGATGGATGGATGGATGGATGGACGGATGGATGCAGGCAGGCAGAATGCTATCACAAGGAAAGCTATTATCACAAGTATTTTAAGTGTCCTGCCATAAACCATTGGGTGCTCATAACATTAGACAAAATCACAAGTTGAACAAAATAGGGTTTGGTTGTTGCCCAGTTCCTAGGAGCATCTTTTCCCATAGATAGAGGGGATGCCCTTTACCTGCCTATTTCTTTGGCCTCAGAATGAAACTATGGCAGCTTTATATGTCAACTAAAGAAAAGCAGGTTTATATATGGCAGCTTTATATAGTCAACTAAAGAAAAGCAGGTTTTAGGAAAAGCAATTCTTTCAAAGCTGATTACAAGATTTCTCAGAAGAGAGACTCTTCAAAGAGAAAGTTGCCTTCTTGGGAAGGCCGTTCCTCACCATCCAATGTAAACCACTCCCCCATACCCATCACCAGCATACATCGTCTGCTCCATTTCTTCCTCAGGCTTACCACTATCCAAAATTATCTGTTCATTTTACTCCATGGATGCTCATGGCACATCCCCTAACCCCTACCACCTGCTACACATCCACCTCCATAGAAATGTTTAAGGTCCACAAGATGAGTAAGAATCTTATCTGTCTTGGCCAGGTACTGTGGGATGGGAACAGAGAAGTACTCAATAAATATTTGTTGAATGAATGAAAAAGGAAAAAAAGTCTATTCTCCAATAAGTACACCTAAGATGTCAACCCCCAAAATGGTCCGCAAATTTAAACAGGTTAAAGAACATTTAGATAAATGCTGAATGGCAATGCCATGAGAAATAATGAAAGGAAGTTCCAGATATATCAGTTCATTTAATTACTTTAAGCATATACTTAACACATATGACAGATCGCATTAAAAAAAGAAGCAATAAATAAATAAATAAATGATCTTGTCCTTGCTTTTGAAGAATTCACAAAGTCATGGGGGAAGATAAAAATTTATATTTCTTTAGATTTTTACAGTTTTCAAAGTATTTTCCTAATAAATCCCTCATATAAAAGTTAGGGCAAATAGCCAATCTGGGCAATCTTGAAAAGTATCTGCCAGTCTGCCTTGGGGACACCACCAGAAACTGGCCTGACCTGTGACATGCTTCTGATATAGCAACATTGCACAGACCCACAAACAGACCTTGGATTGTAAGTCCTTGATGTCAGGAATGGAAGAACACCCCCAAATTCAAACATAACCGCAGATAACAGTAGAGTGGACTGGGAATTTCTAGGAATTAAATTGTAATAGAAGGGGGCTTGATGTGAGAAACTCTAAGAGAGTTTTGTAAATGATTGGAGCTTTTGTTCAAATGGATCCTCTTCATGCTCCAATTCGCCCTAACTTTTATAAAGAACATCAAATCTGGCAAGCATACTAAGCTGGATGGTGACCCAAAGTGCAATCAGCACATTCACGCTTCCAAGACAGATAGCAGGGCCTCATTAGACGGCCTTTCATTCTGTTTAATGAGCATTGCCTTGCTGGGAGAATCAGGCCTGGTGTGGCTTTCCTGAATGTAAAGATTTGTCAGGAAGGCTCTAAGGTGAGCTTCCTGGTGAGCTGCATCTCAAAACCTTGCTTTCAACGCAACAAAAAAGCCAAGAGAAACGTTAACTATTCAGGTTAGCCCATCACTCTGTGTCAGATAGAAAGACACCTTCCTCGGTGCCTGATACATTGTAGGCATCCAGTAAACATTTGTTCAATAAATGACTGAACGAATAAACAAATACAGAATCGTCCCTAAATTTCTCATTCAAAAGGGAATGAGGTCTTTTATTCAAAGCCAACTTAAAAATAAAAAAAAATTAACTAACTCAAGTTAGCTCTCTGTGTTTACACAGAAGTCACCAGGCTCATGCTGGGCCTTATTGCTGACAGATGAGGCAATAAAAATCACAGAGCCTTTTCAGGGCCTGACTTATTTTCATTTGTAAACCACAGGCTGTGTTTTATAAAGACATTGCTGAAATTGTAAGCATGCAGAAGCTATCTGCTAAGATTGAGCTGGCTTTGGTCCCTGTAACCAGTTTGGGGGGAAGGGGGCGGAAATCACATCACTGAGTCCTGCTGGTAGCTCTCAGGCTGAGTTGGATTCAAGGACCTTTCCAATGAGATCCTTCGCATGGAGCAGCAGGTTATCAAGACCTGTCGCTTGCTTTAATAAATACCCCCATCATCTGACTCTAAGCCAAGACAGTTTAATGAAGGAGTTTATCTTTAGATAAACATTCTTCTCAAGCTCCTTCACTTTTTGTCTTGTGGCTTCAACAAGATAAACTCCCAAGATAAGAAATATGTTCCCCGATTCTTTCTCACTCCACTCTGCCCAGCACAGTACTGAGCGCGTATGGCTGATCAATCAACAGACTTTTTAAAATTTAAAGAAAAACTTATAAAAGCAGCCTACCCATATTGAGTAAATTTGGAAAAGAGAAAAAGAAAAATATCACTGAACTTCACCACCTTAGTACAGCCACTTTGATATGCAAGACACCCCCAGAGTTTGTTAAATTTTTCAACTAAAGTATCTCCCACCCCCCCAAAGAAGAGGAAAGTGAACTGTATTGTTCACTCCCTTCTCTGAGGACAGGTCCAACCTTATGGACAAAAAAAGGGCAGGAAGAAAAGTCTCAGTAAGAAGTTGCCTAGATGGCTTCATTTCCAGGCAATAAATCAATGTGAGCTTCTGTCTTTTTGAATTAAGGTTCAATGTGGATATGCAACCATATAATTTATTGCATACATTCACTTAACCCAACTCAGTGGGAGATGCAGCACGCAGTACCCAGAGTCACTCACGGGGATGCAGTCTGGTGCTAGGTCTTTTCCACATGACCAACCTCTTCATCTAAAGCACCGTCTTCCCAACTCTTCCATGAGCTCTGGCACTAGGATAAGCTAGCCGACCACGGGTGGCTCTGTGTCTATGTCTATTTCTTACTTATTTGTATGAGGTTTTTCTCATCATGTCGCTAGAATGGATGTTCTGTGTATGGGTGTGGGACCTGGGTATGGGCCATGTGCTGTGTAGCCTCAGTTGGACTCTTCCTTCTTACGTTCAAGCTCCATTTGTGTTCTTTGTTTATATGACAGGGGGGAGTAAATATTCTACAGTTTTCTCCTTATTTTGAGTGGCCCTCCCTAGGTTTAGTGACCTGCATGTAATTTTGGTCACTCCATTTCAACTAACCAGCCTGATCATTTCTCTTTCTCCTAAACTCAACTTTTTCCCTCTGAATTCTCACTCCAATCCCTACTGCTCACGCAACAGTAGGTGGGTGGCATAGCCTAAAGCTACTGATGTAATCTCACATCATCTTTGATGTCCCTACTTTAGCTTAAAAATCCATGCAGATTTTATAGTCTACTTCCATATGTAAAATTTCTGTTTGTCTCATAAAAATGATGCCTTGAGTCATCATATAATATCTGTGTTTGTCTCATATAGAAAATGCCTCAAGACACTTTCCAGTCAATTTAAAGACAGGAAGGATGCCTAAAAGGATGCCCTTCCTGTCTTTAAGGAAAACTGGCACACTCGGTAGATGTGCCAAGTTCACCTGGTGGTTTTATCTTCCCCGTTCACATAACCTCAAGCCTTTAGGGGGAACAGAAGGTTCGGTTTGAGAAGTAAGACATTTGATTGCTGGCTTTCAAAAAGTTGACATTTATGGGTTTGACCCTTCTCAAAATACCCTGAAGATTCACGATGCATAGAATTCTTTAGTTCTGCTGGGGCCTGAATTAGAATTGTAAGCACG
Source organism: Miniopterus natalensis (assembly GCF_054644295.1). Lineage (NCBI taxonomy): Eukaryota > Metazoa > Chordata > Mammalia > Chiroptera > Miniopteridae > Miniopterus > Miniopterus natalensis. The sequence goes on along the minus strand of NC_142091.1, from coordinate 61,118,960 downwards.
TGTGTCTAGGCTAGTAGTTGGAAGCGAGTGCCCTAGACAGGGAAGAGGCCTGGCCAGCAGCCCAGCAGGCAAATCTGAACTTGGCTTCCTTGTTCTCTAGCTGTTGGGCTCTCAATTGTTGGGTAGGAACACTCGGCAAGGTCAGAGGCCTACCGTATATCCCCCCAACCTTCTCTCCAGCCCCAACATATAATAAATACCTCTAAGCTAAGCCATTTGGCTTGTACCCCAATGCTATCACTAGATTCATGCCACTCCCCGAAACCCTGCAATGACTTCCCATCACACTAAGAACAAAATCCAAACTCTCAACCACGGCCTTCAAGGCCTCGGGTGATCTGGCGCCTGCTTACCTCTCTGACTTCACTCCTTGGCATCCTGTCCTCCAGTCACTGGGCTTTATTCACCAGCCTCCCTGCTGTTCCCGGAACAGGCCACAGTGATCCCCAACGCCTGGCTAGGCACTGGCTCTCCTCTCCGTTCACGGCTCCCTCCCTCCCGCATTTCAATCAGGGCTCTCCTAGACGCACCCCCTCAGAGGCTCTTTCACTGATCACCTTCTCAGAAAAAAGCATCCCTAGCCTCTCACTCTGCTGTCTTTTTTACAGCTCTTGTCTCTCTCCGACTTCATATAAGGTATTTAATATTTATTTGTTCACTGTTGGCCTCTAGAGACAGGAATCTTGTCTCCGCTGTAGGTATTCACTAAGCATCTGGAAGCTCCGTGAATCCCCACTTAAGCCGAGACTGAACAGCTCTTGGCCAGGCTGCCGGTGGCTGGCCTTCCAAAAGCGACTCAAAACACAAAGACAGTATACTTGGAACCAACCTGAAGCATTGAAGCAGTACGTGTCATAGTGGGAGTGGTTGGAGGTGACAATGTACACCCCTGTGTTGTTTGCGGCACAGATGGAGTTGGGGTGGATCCGGGGGATCACCACGAGCCCTTCTATGAACCCGTACCTGTAAGAGAAACAGCAGCCGTTATCCCCCTGCAAGGCTGTGACGAGTATTTCATCACATCCCATCAAATGCATGTCACGCAGTGCAAGGCTTCATGCAATTCACCCCGAGGGACGTTCAAGGTTTCAACCACTGAGTTAGGTGAACTCCAAAAACAACAGCAGAGGGAGAGTGAAAGGGATCAGCAAGGCTGACAGAGATAAAGTGATTTCATTTAGGGCTCTATAAGAGCTTTTCTTTTCTTTTTTAAGAGATTTACAAAAGAAAAAAAAATTAGTTTCAAATAAAAGTTGTAGTCAAGTCAGCAAGAGGAAGCCCAAGTCACAGAAGAGAAAAGAATGACCACTTTATGATGCGAGATTCACTGTGGCTCTCCACTACCTTCATATTTTTCAAAAACATGCATAAAATGACCAGCTCTCATAAAACAGAATTAGGTGGCTCTTCATTTCAGTGCACAAATGTCAAACCTGCCTTATTTCCCATTCCTGCACTTCTCTCCCCGCCTCACCTTTTCCTGTGATTCCTTCAGTCCAGACTCCGTTACTCTAAACATGGAGCCTTGTTCATATGCCAGATACAAGAGTGTTTCACCTCATGAGCATCCCAGGCATAATTTCATTGCCAGTGGAAGTAAATTGACCGTCATTAAAATACGAGTAACAGTGATTATGTAAGTAGATAGCAATGCCTCATTTAGCTCAGGAATTTTCCAGAAGCACAGCCAGAGAAGCGCCTAAATTGCTCTGCCCCTACCAAGGTGTTTCTGGAAGCACATTGGAGCTGGAGGCCCTTTCAGATACAACATACAGCACCCAGCCTCTTCTATCAGCGTCATGGTGCCTAAATACTGCAAAATTTCTCTGGAATATAAATGCCTCAAAAAAAAAAAAAGAAAAAAAGAGAGAGAGAGGCTGAGAAAATACCATTTGCAAGGGATGAGGTAGTGGCAGGGGAAGGGCAGAGAGGGAGATGCTAAATCCAGCAGGTTTCTGAAAAATGCAAAGCTGGCTAAAAGACCCAGCCTAGATCCTTTTAATCTCTCCTGCCAGCGGCAACAATAGTGCATTGCCCTGCAAGACCCGTGAAAATGGCTGTGAGTTTGAAATTTCGAAGCACTTAGAACTAATCACGCCTATGTTGCAATTGTAGCTTGCATGACTAATTCTTCATCTAAACCGACAGACTGGTTTCTCCCAAGACTCCTCAGCTTGGTGAGGGGAGGAGTCGCAATTAAATGTTAGTAAGTTTCCATATATCTGAGAATTGCTACTAATCGGGGTGAGGCAGACAGGCTAAGGTTTTATCATAGCCTGAGACTGCTATCTGCGCTATGGCACATCGCTGATTCATAGCTACCTGAGTGAAATTATGGAAATGAGTTTTGCAACGCTTAATTCCAGCAATGGGTGGAACAATACATTTCTTGGGCATCACTTTTCTTTTTTCTTTTTTTTTAAAATGATAATACTGGCTGGTGAGCCTACCCCCATCCCACCCTTACCGCATGCGCCAAGTCTGTATAACACTGACAATCTAGAATCTACATTCAACTTGTAAGTTATTCTTGAGTTTTTGCCACTTTGTGTCGACGGCCAGTGTTGTGTGTCTCACTGTATGTGATTTGAGGATATTAAAATATATATGTGTATATATAGACACACATATATATATATATATATACACACACACACACACACATGTGTGTGTATGTGTGTGCATGAATAGGTTGCTCTTCACAGTCAGAAAGGAAATACTCAGCAAATCCATGCATCATACTTGCATCTCTCTTTTGCCCTGGGCTCGGATGAACCAGGACCTGAATTTGGACTCCTCCTCATGCAAGTAAAGTGGCCCAGGGTGAGCTGGGGAACTTCTCTAAGCTTCTGTTGCTTCATCCATAAGTGGGGTAAGATCATCAACTGTGGTGCCCTTTGAGGGTTAAGTGAGGGGTGTGGGCAAGTGCCCAGCATCTGTGTGCTTGCTGATTGGCCAGTGGAAATAGTAAGAACTTCCTTCTTTTTTGGCATATGGAAACATTTCTATATTTTGTAAGTATGCCGTGTCTGCATTTCACAATCAAAATTCAGCTTACTAAATCCACTTTGTTAGTGAATTTCTCTTACCGACTTAGTCCAGGCCGTATTTAAGCAATTAGCCTTGGGAATAGAATCAATGGATCTGCTGAGTGGCCTTCCTTCATTGCAGACTCCAGCTTAGGGCGAGCAGCTACCAGAGCTCTCTCCCTTTCTCTGCTCCTTTTGTGTTCTCCCAGGTGTAGCTCTGAACACACACAGATGTCTTCTACAGCTGCTCTTTGTTCTAGAGCGATGCTACCCAATAGAATAATCACGGACGCGGTCTGTAATCAATGTTGTCACATACAGTAGCCACTAGCCATGTGTGGCTAGTTGAGCACTTGAAATGTGGCTACTGTGCCACTGAAGATCAAGTCTTTAGCTTCATTTCATTTTAGTTAAGTGTAGATCACCACAGGTGGCTAGCGGCTGCCCTATGAGATGTAAAGATTTTCCTTTTCCTGTACATCAGGAGCCTCAGCTAGCACGCGTACAGTGGGTGCCTTACTCTCTAACCAGGGGCAGGGGGTCGGTGTACTGAATATTCCTATTCACATTACATTGCAAAAGCACAGAGGGGGTAGCCACAGGCTGGGATGGAAACTTAGCAGTTGCTCAGATGACTCAGAGTGCTTCTAGTGAAAACCACTTCACTGTGGTCGTCACCACTCGCCACAGGCCCAACGGAAACTCAAAACACACACACACAACACAAAGTCCACTGCCTGCTGTGATTGTCCTCCAGAGTGTTTGAGGAAAGCTCCATGGAGCATGGATACCCACAAAAGCCTCTCAAGAGGCCTTTCTGAGTCCCTCCCATTGTTTCCCAATCATTAGTAATTTGTCTTAATAATTTTCGTGCTCCCCACCCCCTTTAACCCTCTCAAACCAAAGCAACATAGAAGAGAATCACAAGCACAGAGAGAGAGAGTTGTTTGAAAAACCTGCTTCAAGCCGTCTGCAGGGCCTGGACCCCATATTTATTCTAAACACTGTTATTTTGTTTACGTTTTCTTGTGGTTCTGACAATAACATTGCACGTCTCTTCAGAGCCAGGAGAGCGCCTTGTGGAAGCACTTGAGGCAACAGGACTCCAGAGGCCGACCCTCCAGGGCCTCCTCCGGGCAACCCCGCAACGTCGCAAAGGTGTCTTTGGAGGGCTTTGAACCTCAGCTGCCCCGCAGGCTCCTGAGCGGCCCGGCCAAGGTAAGGGGTGGGGCCGAAGGCAATCATCCAATCAGCTGCCGGGGAGGAGCCTAACCGGCGCAAGCCCCGCCCCTAAGGCAGGAGCCCCGAGCGCCGCGGAGGCCCGCGCGGGTCCCTTACCTGCAGGTCTCAAACCCCACTTTCAGGGCTTCCTCCATCTGGGCCATGGTGGGCAGGGTGCAGTCGAAAGCCTTGCAGAGGTCAGCTGCCTCGGTCCGTGAGATGCTGTAGCGACCATTTTTCTCCACATGGAACACACCCGCGTACCGGCAGGTTATATTCAATTCTATGGGATGAAACAGAAATGTTCATAGTCTTTTGCATAAGTGATTTGGGAGAGGGAAGAAGTTTGTTTTGGAGCAGCCTCATTAGAAAGCCAAATACAGTGCTCTACTGGCCAGAGCCTTCAATATCTGCTCCAACATTCCAGGGCACCATTACCTCAAGCTCAAATCTGAGATAAGACATTCAAGTCGCATCACTCTGACTTTCTCTCCATCAACTTCGGCACAACAAGTGTTTCTAAAAGCATATGACTGGGAGCGCTCCTAAGCACTTTGAGTTTGGTGCTGCCTGACCTTGAGATCGATGTTTGCTCAAATAAGCTCTTAAAATGTTGAATGAGCCTCAGTTTATTTTTTAATCCCGGTGACACTGCAAAACGGTACAGCCACTTTGGAAGGCTGAGGGTTTCTTACAAAACTAAGCATTCTCTTACTCTATGATTCGGCAATCACTCTCCTTGGTATTTACCCAAAGGAGCTGAGAACTTACGTCTGCACAAAAACCTACACACAGATGTTTATAGTAGCTTTATTCATAATTGTCAACATTTGGAAGCAACCAAGATATCCCTCAGTAGGTGAATGGAGAAGGAAGGAAGGGAGGGAGGGAGGGAGGGAGGGAGGGAGGGAGGGAGGGAGGGAGGGGGGGAGGGAGGAAGAGAGGGAGAAAGATTAAATAAAAGCATATGATTTATATCTGATTATTAAAGCAATACAAACTTGTAGAAAACTTAGAAAATTCTGGAAAGTAATGAAGGAAAAGCAAGTCCACCACTAAGAAACTACTGATAACATTTTAAACATTTTGCTATGTATCTTCTTTCAGTTTGTTTTTTGAATATGTATATGTGTGTTTCTAGTTAAAACGATACTAAATATACAGTTTTATATTTGGAAGTTTTTCCCCCCACTTAATCTCATGAGTATTTTCCCACAATCCCGTGGTGTCGCTTCCTTGCTCAGAAACTCCTCTAGCTTCCCCTAACACCCAAGATAAACTTCCTTATCATGGCTGATAAGATCTACGAGTTCTGGCTCCTAGCTCCCTCTCTAAATTTTAAGTAGCTCACTCTGCTCCAGATACAAAACTTCCCTTCTGTTCCTTTGGGCATTCTGAGCTGTTTCCCACCTTAGGACATTTATGTCTGCCTTTCCCTCTGTCTGGAATGTTCTGGCTTCAGATTATCACAGTCTTGTTTGTCAACTTCACATCACCTCCTCTTAGCTCCTTCCCTGAAGGCTCTTATCCACCTCACCTTGCATTTGTGTCTTCACAGCAACTAGCTTAGTTATTTGTGCCTTTAGTTATTACCCATCTGCCCTTTCTGTGATGGACACTCCAAAAAAAAGCAAAGGCCTTTTACTGGTGTACAGCTGTGTTCTAATGCTCACAGCAGTACCAGACAGAGAGGAGATGCTCAACAAGTATTGTTGAATGAATGAATGACTCATTGAAACTTCTTCAAAAACACACTTTTAATATCTTGACCCGTAGTAGGCCCAAGACCTGCTGTTTGCTCCCAAGAGTTACTGACATTTAACATGAAGCCTAACCGTTACCCGCTGGTGAAAAGAGTAATTTCATCCAAGGACTTCTGTGAGTTTTGCAGACATTAATCAGAAATCTCAATAAGGAGCTGAAAAATCCCTTGTTTCTACAGGAGCCTCCAACAATCTCAGAAAACTTAAAAGGCCTTAATTGAAAACTCATTATGTTTCCGGGACTGTGTTATCCTGGTTTGCACTTGAGGAAGCTCCAACACAGAAAGGTTAAGTTACTGAAACTGTCTGGGTGAAGCCTAATTCCTCCTGAGCACTTCCTTGGGCCTCAAAGACAGTCCTTCTCTAAGGATACTTGCCGACAGGTCCTCGGGGCTTACCACAGAGTGGACCCTGTGCCAAGCCGGGCATCACTTTGTTAGTTATGAGCCAGGGCTGGATTCTGAGAGAACTGGCTTTAACTCAAACTCTCTCCCTTGTGGGCAGGCCTGGAGGTCGTCAGGAATATTCTGCATATTAATTAACAAGAAAATTGAGACTCAGAGAACTGAGTTGCCCAAGGAAGTAAGGACTTCTGTTCAATGCCCGTAGTCACCTTCCAGATTCTCAGTTGCTTTGTTCTACAATTCTGAGCCAATAGCCTGGGTAAGGGAAGCCTATTACTGCACTGTTCCTGGGTACCCAGAAACCTTTGAGGTTCTTTGTTGCATCTGCTTCCAAGAATCCTAGGGAGTGAGTTTAATTACATATTACTTATAGGTGAAGAAACTGAGGATCAGAAAAATTAAACGACTTTCCAAGGTTGCCCAGCTATCAAGTGGAGCTGGAATGTCATCTGAGGTCTGTTTAATGTCAAACCCATGCTCCAAACCACCTTGCTATTTGCCCTGGGATCCTGTATTATTAGAGCAAGACTTCACTCTGAAGGAGAGAGGTACACCTAAACTATTGGGACATAAGAGCAGAGAGAGGGTAGGTTTACTGAGTTGTACCGGCAACGGCTGCTCTCTCCTTTCTGAGCAGGAAGCAGGTTCCAACTGCTAGAAAACGGTGTCAGGCAAATGTGAAATGCGATGATAAGAGAACGGTTAAACTTCTGAGGGCTCTTTCTTGACCCTGAAAATAGGCGAAAGAAGAAACAAGAAGGGAAGCTTTGAAAAGACATAAGTCAATCTCAACTGGATTTCTCCTCTTTTGTTTGTATCGTTAACACGTAGGTGCTTTAGAAAAGCATCAGGAGTCGGGGAAATGGAGGAAGTGTGTTTTCGTGTGAGATTAATCCTCTTGGGGTGCAAAGGTGTCCTTCTTAAGCCAGCTGCACGGCATGTGGCTGATGAAGCAAGGGGAGCGTGGAGGAAGAAAACACTCAAGGCCCTTTTGAAATACTGTTTGTTCTTACTGACATTTTCAGCTTTGGCCTCTATTGGCCAATTTTGGCAAAAGGAAACTGTGATGCTGGGCGGCAGCCCTTCCGGGGGCTCTCCTTGTCTAGCCTACAAAAAGAAAACAAAGCCTCCCTCTCTGCTTCTCGGAGGCGAGGCTGACAGGGGAGACTTCGGCAGATGGCAGGAGAGGACAGCTACCCGTCAGTGCTCAGCCAGGAGGCTGCCGTCCCTCCCCGATTAAAAATAAAGTCTGCAGCATGGACGGTGGTTTGGGGCTCAATGGCAGTTTCTGCCTTATTAAAACCAATTCCAGTTTGCTACCTGGCATGCAGATATGTAAATGCAACAGGAACCAACTCAGGTTGAGACGTTTGAATAAAATCCTTTGTGCCACAGCTAGCGTGACTTTATAGACAATACGTGCATGCGTTGTGTGTGTCTATATGCGTGTATGCAAGTAGTAGTGCATGGTTGTGTGTGCTCTGCTCAGCCAAGACAGGAAGAAACGGGTAAACTCAACCTTTAGCCTGTCTAGACTTTGAGGCTTAAACAGGGCCTGACATATAGTAAGCATCAGCCAAGGGAGGCCAAATGAATGGAGAGATTCTATGCAAATGTGAACATTTCATAGCACACGCTTATCTTAATCTCCTGAAAAAGGTCCAGCTCCTAATCCTGATGGCATTCAGCCATCTGGAATTGCAAAGATAGTGCTAAAACTTCACTTCAGGTCAACTATCCCAAGAGTGTTCACGATTCCTTTCCTCTGGGTCCTTCAAAGGACCAAACCTTCAGGGCTGTGTATCCTTCAAGTCCAGGTAACTTATGACTTCCCAGTGGGCTTCCTTAACACTTATGCAAACTGAAATTATTACCCTGAAGGGTATTAATAATACCAATGGCGGTAACAGTAGCTAATACCTATTGTGCATTTATTATGTATACGTCGGGCACTGTTCTAAGCACTTTACCAGTACTAACTCATTTTACCCTTAAAACAACCCTGTGAAATGGGTAATATTATTATCCCCACTTTTCAGATACAGAAACTGAGGTACAGAGAGGGGAAGAAACATGCCCAGATACCCAGAGCTTGTAATGATGAATCCAGTCAGTCTGGAGTCAAGAGCCCACAGGCTTACCCACTACGCTACTGCTCCTATTCCCAATTTAAGTACTTTTTATGACCTCTCAACCTTCCCAATGTATAGCTGCTAACATTCCCCAGGTTTAAGTAAAGTTAGAATAAGGCTGAGGCGTGAGTAGCTGTGGACTACAGACCACTTGCGAGCCCCAGTGTCTGTGGCAGTGGTGCTGGCCACGTTGCAAACCCACGCAGGTCTCCCAAGATGTCTGTACGCCTCTCCTGAGAACCGCAGGCCCTTGTGATTAGGGATCTGCTGCGACTCAAAAGGCTAATAACAGCTGGCTGATGCATCTTTCAAACAAGCCTTTCCAACTGGAAATAAATCAAGAAAGTTTTCCGTTGAGCCCTCTGGTCTCCAATAAATCCCCTGAATCACGTAATAAATGAACTGTCCCAAATTCCTTCCTCCAAGGGACCCAACGGGCAACGTCAGCCATGTGAGGCCACTTTTAAATTCAGGGTGGAGCCTCTCTGGAGGGAGAAATGCCACCCGGGCCGTTAGGGTTGCCAGGAAGACAGAGGGGTCACGGGGCCCAGCACTCGGGGATCTCTTCACCTACACGGGAAGGGGCCTAGCAGTGTGACCTGTTAGGGAGATTTAGAAAAAGGAGCTCTCCTAGAGAGCGTCCGTTGTTTAACCTACTCTGGCACCAAACTCACACTAAGGTTGGTAATTCAGGGTTTTAACCTCTATGCTATGCTGCCAATTATAGCAGGCTCTGGGTAAATTCATTTTTACTTGGATAAACCATAGCTGGCCCATGATGCCATTAATCTTAACTTTATTTTCCACTAAGCCTCAGATCAAGGAAAACAGATCTCTAGTAAAATCATCCCAGCACGTTTCAAAACTTTGCTTAGATTGCAGGGCCGAGACAAACAGCTTCTTGGTTTGCCCCAGTCGTTTCCTGAGTAGCAGAAAATCACAAGATCTGCTGGGCATACAGCACCGTGAAATTTTCACCCACTTGCCATTTTCTAGGTCTTCCAGAGCTCTCCCGAGAGGTTTTGGGGGTGGGGTGGGGAGTCACACAGCTGGCTAGCAAGGGACGGTTTCAACCTGGAATCTGCAAGTTGATCTTCAGGGGGTCTATAAACCTGTGAAGCTGTATGCAAGGTTTTGTGTGTATGTATATAGTGTGTGCATGTGTGTGTGTGTGTGCATGTGTATGTAGGTGTTTTGGTGGTAACAGCATCCCTGGGTTTCACTAGTTTCTCGTACAGAAGGCAGCTGATCAATGTTCCCCTTTCACATTTCTCCCTCTCTCTCTCTCTCTCTCTCTCTCAGAATGTCCTTGGATGAAGATTAAAAATAAAAAAGAATTTTCAGTTATCCAAAACAGACTTCTCCAGATGGGGCAGAATGAATTAATTTATTTTCCAACACGAGCCACCCAGATGTGCCTGGTCCCTGTCTGTCATCTCCTCAAAAGGGATGTGGCAGAGTTAGATTTTTTTTCTACTGATTTGGTCCCAGAGTAGGCTATGTGTCTGGGGAAGTTGGTTTTTCTTGAAAATGGGAATAAAGCCAGTTCTCGTGACTCAATGACTGTGCAGTTCTCACGGCCACGATAACAACGGTGAGTACTTGCCCAGCACCTACTCTGGCCCGTAGGAGCTTTTCAACATTATACACGTAAGAATTCATTTTACTCTCACAACTCCATGTGGTCCGCACTTTTATATCCCCTTTTTATGTAGGAGGTGACTGATTCAATGAGAAGACATGAGTAACTGGAGTTAACAAGCCATGGACCTAGGTTTCAGACTGGGCAGCCCGGCTGATCACCTTGCAGTGTTAAACTGGGCATGGGGCAGATGCTAAAACAACAGGAAACCCACTTATTCTCTATGTTTTGTTTTGTGTGGGTTTTTTTTTTTAAAAAACAAAACAAAAAAAACCAACATTTTTAGAGAGAGGGAAGAAGAGGGAGAGAGAGAGAAACATCGATGTGAGAGAGAAACACACATCGGTTGCCTCCAGAATGTTCCTAGACCAGGGACAGAACCCACAACCTGGGTATGTGTCCTGACAGGGAATCAAACTTACCACCTTTCGGTGTACAGGACAATGCTCCAACAAACTGAGCCACACCAGCCAGGGCTCCATGTGGTTTTTAAAGTGTGGAAAGGTGAGCATTAAAAGAGCTCTGGAGAGAGGAATTTGAGCTTATTGAATATTATTTTAATATCAGCGGTCTCTTGATTCCAGACCAAAAGGCTTAAAAGGGCAGGGCTCTTTGCCCTAGAGCTTGGTAAGGCTTCAGTGGGAAAACCCTCATTGACGGAACTTCCAGCCTCTCCATGGGGAGAAGACTCCGAATTTCTCCCAGTTCACTGGTTTTCCCCAGCAGCAGCTGGCTACCTCTCTCTGATTCTACCTGTGCTCTTCCCATGATCCCCTTGAGAACTGAGAGTCCAGTCCAAGCTACAGCTTAGGTGTCCTTTGCCTTTTACAGACTGAGGGCTCTGGCCAAGGTCAGGCAGGGTGAACAGAAGACCCCGGGACTCAGGGTAGGCCCAGGGCTGGGATGCCAGACCACAGGCTGACCTTGTGATATATGTCTTCTGCCCAATCTGAAATCTCACAGTCCAAGCTAAGATCCCAGGCCAATCTAGATGGAGTGTGGCCCTGCGGGTTGCTTGCATCAGATCCATGGAGCTCCTGCAAGTCTCTCACATGCAAGCCTCTTGGGCAGTGGCAGCCCAGAGCACTGGTAAGTTTTCCATTTTTAAAAAAATTTTGTAGTGTTTAGCATGAAATAGTCAGGATTCTGTTTCTGTCTTCTGATATGTTGATCTAATGTCTGAAAAAGATTATGCAACTCACAAACCTAACCGAACTGATTCTCATCAGAAGTAGGAAGAGAAAAAGTCAATTTTAAGAACATAGCATCAATGCTAATTGGATCATCTGTGTTTAAAACCAGGAGGGACAACAGACAGTTTCTAATCCAATTCTCTTGAAACACAATAGAAAACAAAATCCAGAATGACTGAGCATGGTCCCCCAGCCAGTTCTGAGAAAAGCAGGACCTTAGGGGTCCATAACGGCTAGATTCCTGACTCCTAGAACAGTGCTCTTCCTACTGAACTGCTTCTATAAGAGGTCTGAGCAAGTCATTCCCAAGAGACTCATAATCCACTGTCATAATGGGACATAAAGAAGACAGTCTGTTCTTCATTTCTTTGATTGTTGGAGGTCTTTGAAGCCCAGAAGTTTCCATCTGGGAGTCTTCCTAGCTATTATAGCCCTCACTGTTACCCAGGCCTGCCTGTCCAGAGGCTGGCAGGCCTTCCTGCTGCCCCCACGTCACTCGCCTCCATCCCCTGACGTCCATGTGATGGGCTCCTGGTGAAAGGCTCTATTGTTCAGCATCTACTTCTTAATGAGGCCAAAATCACACTCGATGGCCGAATTGCCTTTGGTTCCTCAGTGCAGACCATGAGTTTCAAGTGACTCAGTCTCTCCTGGAATTGCCCCGGAGGTGGGTGAGGGTTTAATGAGCAGAGAAAACAGTCATACACCATCGTACCCCGAGAATTTCCTCCAGAATGTGTCTTGGGTGGCTTCCAACTCAACTATTCATCTCTTGGCACTTAGAAAGAAAATGCACCCAACTTCTTGGTGCCCGGCTGTACCCCATGAAAGCTCAGGCTTTTATCCAAGGAGCATGGAACCTGTCGTGACAGCCAACACTGAACCCATGGGGGCCCATAACACTCACTCTGTCAGAGGAGAGAACAAAGGGACTCTCAGCACTACTCTGTCCTTCAGTCAAGGCCTCCAACGACGGGACCAATGAAGCTCTTGGGCTGTTTTCACAGAGTCTGAAGGGCCCAGTGCAACAATGGGAACTGGGGGAGGGGAGAAGGTGGGCAGAGCCTGTTCGGGCTCTCACTCCCCACCCAGGATTCAACAGTCTTTCTGGCAAAGGAGAGGGTGTCCCAGAACTGTCACCTCCATGCACGATTCGGAAAGGCTAAGCGGTCTTTGGTGAGCGTGTCTCCAGGAAGATGACTGAGGGGGAGAAACCCCAGGGTATGTCCTGTTGCCATGGCGACCAGGAAATGCAATGCAACCTTTGCTTTCTTCTTGTTTGGATCCTATCGCTTTAGCAGATTGACTAGCACAAACCCAGGATGTGGTAAATGAAATTAAAAAGCATCTCAGAGGCCCACATGGGGTTTTCCTGTTGCAAGCAGAAAACAAAAAACAGAGGGTCCTACTTTGTTTCATAACTAGATTTTTTTTCTGAGGTCGTTACAACTATGGCTACATCACCTAATTCAACTACAGCTTTTGCTTGGGGCTGTAACCAGCATTTGGAAGAATGGTTAACTTTTACAGATGAAGAAACTAAGAAACAAAAGACTCAGAGACTCAACATCGCACAGAATTGGAGTAAAATCCAGACCTCCACCCAGATTTTCAAGGTAGAACTTTCTCCATTACCTGCGGAGTTACCCTTTCCATCCTGGCTGTCAACAGGCAAAGGTTCGGAACAGTGGGTGCTCTCAGAGAGAGAAGTTAGGGTTTTCAGACTGTTTCTCCCTCCCACCATGCGGTCTCAGGCAGAACCACAATATTTAGAAAGTAAAAGCAGAGTTGCCCCAGTGAGAGCTGGAGTGAGGGGGTGGGACAGACCCCGGACCCTCCATCCACCCACTGCTCATTCTTGCCCAGCCCCCCTACCAGTGGTCCTGACACCCTCGACAATGGTCTAGGAGACTCAGTGGAACGCTCTGGAGAGTAGGTGCCGATCATAACAATGGTAACTACCACTCAGCAAGGCCTGCAAAGTGTCCGGGGCTCCAAAGCATTTGGAGCTGTAAGAGGGTTAGTCACCCCATGTGAGAGCCATGGCAACAGAAAGTCGGTGCGTTAAGTAATTGGCACCGGGCTCTGCAGCTCAAAGGCTGCGAGGCCCAAATGCAATTCACTGTGTAAAAGTGCTTGAAAGTGATATGGGCTTGGTGTTATTATTTCTGAGTTTTCCCCCTTGGTCTCAAGAATAAAAGTACCTTGCAATTCAAAGCTCTCCCGAAAGATTGTGCCTGGTTTGCCCCATAAGGAGGAAATAGCAAAGTCTGAATTTCCAATCTCATCTTGCAGGGACTGGGGCTGGGTAACAGTGGGCCTGAAGAACTTATTGAATCAGAAACTGAACGAGGCTGCTGTCCTTCGAGAGGCATCCAGAGGGAGGGGAACAAAGGGCCACCACCAATTCCTGCAGAGCCCAACTTCACCACGCAGTCTCGGGTGTCTCCAACCTTGAGTTTAACCTCTTGTCTATCCCTTAGAACATCCTCTCAAGTGAGAAAGAAAAGACTGTGGTGGTTATGAAGCTCTGTTCTGTGTTGGACAGTAGCCTAGATGCCGTAACAGATGTTACACCATATGATCAGCAGCTTTGAGAGGTCAAATTATCATCCCCATTTTACAGATGAAATAAGTGAGGCTCAGAGCACAACTGACCCAACATCCCACTGGGAAAGTGGCAGAGCCAGGACAATATCTGGTCTTGACATGAGTTAGCCAAGACTCGGTTTACCAAAGCCATACCTCTCTGCTTACGGCATGCGCATTCTCACTCTGAGGGGTTTGAAATGCAAAGGCACTGTGGGGTAAAGGATGTGGCTGGGCTCCCAGTAATATCACCACTAATAGAGGACCTACTGTGTGCAGGGGTCTGAGCTAGGTGCTTCACACTGATTATCTCACTTAATCCCCAAAATAACCATATTAGATAAGTGCTATTATTAGCATCAAACTTTTTTATAGATAGGAAAACTGAGGTTTAGAGAGGTGAAAACACCTTCCAAGGAGGCACCTTTAGGAAGTCAGGCAGCCTGGCCCCTTCTCTCTTGGCTGCCACACGCGCATGCCTCTCACGTTGCTTAACTTCAGGAGATTGCAGCTGAGTTGCAGAATAATGCTTCTTGCCAGAGAGTTTGAGCACCCCTGGGCTAGGTCAACATTTGCTGGTGCCATGTAAATAGAGCAGGTGGATGGGAGCTGCTTACAACTCTCTCCTCCAATGGAGTAACTGATAGACCAAATGAATGGGAAGAATTTTACAGAAATATTAGTCCTGTGCTGGGACTTAAGAAACCTGTGCCCTAGACAGGGCTGACCATCTCAGGACCAATCTCAGAGGAGAAGCCTGATGAATGGATCAGATTTCTGCCTAGCTAAATAGCAGATGGGTCACTCTGCTCTTCCCATGATGGATGGCATCAGGTCAGACACCCCTTCGATTGATAGTTTTAGTCTCTTTCTGCCGTGGCATCCCTTGCATTCATAGGAGGGACAATGCCAGTCACACTCTGATGGGCACCAGGTGCCTTACTATCTCTAGCAGCCTCTTTTTCTGTTGTTTAGGAAAAAATCTTATTTGAATGCAAGTGAGCGAGCATGCGAGTTTTTCTAGGATGCAATTTACAAGAAAACAAAGTCATTTATAAGTCTTGCCTCTTGGTTGCCAGTAGCCCTGTACTTACAATTCACCTACAACCAAACCTGATCTACAGGTGGACTGAGACAGAACAAGGATCACACCTTTAGGTTACCCCTTTCCTCTCCAAATACAGTGAAGTGATGTAGCCACAAAGCATTTATTTGCAACAAGTATTGCAAGTGACCAAGGAAAGTTCTAGATTTCCACAGATTCTGAATTTGTTGGGCTCAAAAATCATCATGTCCCACTTTAATAACTCAATCTCTCTCTTTTCTCATTCCCTCTCTCTCTGTCCAGTGCTAAAGTGAAAAGGGTGTGTGTATGTGTGTGTGTATGTGTGTGTGTAAAAGTCTGGCTCTCTTTCCCAGTCCAACAATCCCCCACTATTCATTCTTCAGATGCTTATAAGAGCAACACAAATGTCTCAGAGCAGAAGCCCTACAGAGGGAGAGGCTGGATTGTAGACACATTTTAAAAAATCTGGGCCAAAAGATTTCTAGGATCGGTACAGTTCCAATTGCCCTGTGAGCTAATAGCTTGTAATTCACACCTCTTCCTGAGCCTTCAATCTGTGAAATCTCATCTGTAACCACAGATGCCAGTCTCAAATGCCAGGCTCCAGAAAACTCATTTCTGACAAGCTTTTAAATCCTATTCAAGCCACAGGATTTGGATGAAAATCTTTACCATTTCACGCTCATCTGGAGTGGGCCAAACATAACATCCTGCTCTTAAGGAGCATGGCCCATGCAAAGAGCCAAGAGACTGGAAAATGGAGGAAGTTACAAATGACCCTTCTGTGAAGTTGTCAAAGAAAATAAGGTCTTGAGTTTCCTTCAAATAAGTGGCCATCAAACATGGCAAGAGACCACACACCTGGTGAAGGCCTAGGCGCCTTTCACCACGGACCTTTGAGAGGTGTTCTGGAAACACCAGAATGAGGAAAACAGGGCCTCTCCCTACAAGATGGATTGGTGCTTCCCAAAATACTGACACTTAGAAAAATGCCTGGTATTGGTAAATATTAGTCAATCACTTCAAAGATTAAAGTACATTTATGGCCGCTTAAATATGAAGTGTCTCATATTTTAACTTAATTCTTGATTAGCTGGTCATCTACTTGCTGTATCATTGGTAACAGTCACTCAAGACCTCCAGTTAGGAGTCAAGAACTTAATTTTCTAGATATATGAGCTCTTAATCTACATAATATGTATTCTTACTAGATAGATGGATGGATGATGAATGGATAGGTGGATGGATGGATGGAAAGATGATAGACTATCTATAAAACAGTCTAGGAAGAAGCCTATCTAAAGTGATATTAACCCATATAATCAAAGTGGGTCCCTTTGGGACCATGTTTCACTCATATTCATATCCCCAGTGTGTGAGATATATACTATGGAGCCCAATAGATGTTTCTTTGGTTTAGTGGGAAAAGCACCAGGCTGAGTCCAGTGACCCAGGGTCTAGTTCTGAACTTCTAATTTATGCCAATACTTGGAGAAGACTTCAGTTTCTTTATCAGACCAGGAAGAAGTTCGATTCAATGATCTCTAGGTCCCCAGCCAACCCAGCCCTCTGCCTCTATAAGGAGAAATCTGTGTTTCTTTGTGACTCGTTCTCTCGACACTCCAGAAACCAAGTGGCTCGCTCTCGCCTGCAGAGCTGTGGCATTTCACTGGGGAATCAAGGCAGCGGTGTGATGAGTGCATTAAGCAGGGCGGCCTGGCCAGCCAAAAGAAACAACAGACAAAACAAGAGCATGTCACCGGCATCCTGCTCTCAGATCACACCAAATCAACGCCTCCAGCGCAAGCAGAGACTAGAACCTGCCCCGCCAAAGCTAGAGGGAAAGAATGGTTTCAATTAAGAGGAAACCAACAGAATTGCTGATTTCCTTAGAGAGACTTCCCCTAAATTACTACAAGCAGCCCCAGTGCTCCCTGCAGTGAATTTCAGCATCACGGGCCAACTCACACCATTCTTCAGGCGTGAGACAATCCTCAAGTGAGGCCCAGCTAAGCGGCCCCCACCTGCACAATGGGGAGTCCAGACGCCCACCTCCGACTGGCTCCCTGATCATAGGTGGTCTCGGGGGCTCCACTGCCCCCGCAAAGAGGAGAGAGGGCGTTCCTACCTCCTCCCTTCCTGAAGGTAACTCCCAGTAGTTCTAAATTATTTCAAGGCCCTTCACTTTCAAGGAGCAGAATTGAATTCCAGCCCCACCACGTAAGAGCTGAACCATTCTTAGGCAAGTGACTTCACTTTCATGGGCCTTTGTTTCTCAGCCTGTGATAGGGCTCCGAGGAAATCACTCACTCATTTATTCAATGAGTGTTTGCTGGAAACCTCAAAGAAAAGTGTATGGTTGTTGGATAATCAATATATGTAAAGCACCAGCATTGAGCTGGGTTCGTAACAAGTGGTTTAAAAATGTCAAACTCTTCCCTCCTCTCCCCAGAAGGTAAAGCCGTGGATGACTGGCCACAGCTCTCCCAAGGGGACTCCTAGGTTCTAATTTATGATGTATTTATACCATGAAAAATCACCTGCGCTTTGATAATCGTCCATTTCAGCCTGAACAACAGTCTACAGCTATATTCTCATGAAATTAAAAGCAAGATGAGAACCTGCCAGAAACGCAAACATTCCTGTTCAAAGGTGTAGAAGTCTTAGTCATGTCAGAGGTGTGGCTGGGAGCGGCCTGATCTTCCTTTCTTGAGAAGAGAGCAGAACTAAGCAGTTTAAGGCAACTAAAGGTATTTTGGGAGATGAGAGAGTTGAACACCACAATGAGTGACAGACAGACGGACAGTTTGTGCCCTTGCAGCTGATCCCCCATCCACAACCAGGAAATTCCAAGCTCGGGCTTCTGGGGAGGAAGTGAGCTCTGGGAAACTCCAAAAGTTCCAGAACGAGAAGGAAGCTACTGCATTAAACTGCCCCTAAGGGCCTCCTTATGCTCTGAAGCCAGGGAACAGCCCTGGAAAGAAACACTTCGCTCGAGAGGGAGGAAAATACCATCCCCTCCTCCGGCCTCACCACCAACTGCCAGGACCAAAGGCAGGAAGAGGCCGGTCCTGCTGAGACAAGCAGCCCGGGAGGCCGCCTGACATTGTGCAAGTAAAGACAGGACCTGGGCTCGTTTCTCCATTCGCTTTCGCGAACTACTGCAATCGCCAAGGTTTCCGGAACAACCCCTGCTGCGGCCTTATCTGCTCAGCGACAGTTGTTCCAGTAAGCACGTGTGGGTGGCAGGCTCCGGTGCCCTCTCCCTGCCAAACTAAATGAGATTTTGGCTAATATTTTGCCCAGAAATGGAACGAAAATGTCTCAAAGGCAGCTGGACGCATTTCTCAAGTGCAGCAGGAACAAAGTGAGGGCTGACTGGTGAGGGGACAGGTCCCAGGTCTAACAGTGACAGTGATCACAACGCTTGCTGACGAAGGCTCGCTCCATGCCAGTCACTCCGTCGAGTTTCATGCACATGATCACATTGGCCGTCACACAGCCCCACAAGTAGGTATTACTACTCTCTTTTAAAGATGAGAAAACTGAGGCTCGGGGATGTTAATTGCTTAAACCACATAATTGATGAGTGGCAGGACTCAAACTCAGATCTCACTCCAGGATCCACACTACCTTCTGAGTGCTGGAGACCCTAGACTTAAATCCCCCTTTTGCATTTCTGAAGGCCTGTGCTTGGCCCAGAGACTGAACTATGCGGGCTTGATGAACCGTTCTCAAATCTAGCCTTTAGAAGAAAGGAAGCCTGACTTTGAGAGACACTGTTCCCTGCTAGCCTGTTTGAAGAGAGGCCTGTTTCTGAATGCCTTCCAGGGGTGTGGAAAGCTCATTTGGAGAAGAAACCAAATGAGTTTTCCAAAGGTTTTAACAATGCAAACAATGCAGAATACAAGAGTGGCTGTTGACTTTAGCCTTCCAAACAATATAAAGAACAGGATGCTCAAACAGATAACAGGGTACTTTTCCTATACCCTGAGAAAGAGTCCTTAAGGAAGGCTGGGGATTATCTGATGATGCTTGTTTGAAAGGAGAGTTGTCCTAAACATGTCCTAGGAGGGAGTCACAGGGAGCCCCTCCCTCTACTCCCAATAAGAAGTCTCAAGTGTCCAAGGCTTGCATCCCAAACCTTGTCCAATTTTTCCTATCCCTACTGCTTGTCTTTCACATTCATCCTGAGTGGCCTGACATTGTATATCTTCAGCTTCTCTTGGTACCCTTGCAAGAAACCACAGAAGAGGCTATTTCCTAGGTGATAGGAAGGAAAAGGAAAGGAAAAGGGATGGGAATTGGGTGGAGCACAGCCACAAAGAGCAAGGAAAGGATGAGAGAAGATATGGCCTGCTTGCCGACTCTCATTTGCTCTTTAAGCACTTATCTCTTATTCTAAAAAAACAGAATAAAATAAAACAGAATAGAGTAGAAACGTTATGTGTGTGTTTTTTAGGTTGAATTTGGAGAGAGCCTGAATTACCACAGTAAGTCACAATCTCACAAAACCAACCCAACATTGAAATAAACACAGGCCTTCAGAAAAGGTAATAGGAGTACCAACTTCATTACTTCAACAAGGTTTCATTCAGTGCCCCCCATGTGTGGGGAACTGTTCTAGGCACTGGGACCAGGGCATTGAACAAGGTGGGCAAGGTCACTGCCCCAATGGAGGTTATGGCCCAGGGGAGAAGACAGACATTCAACAAGTCAACAACACAGCATAATAAGTATTGTAACAAAGTACAAGGTGTGAGCACTTGGTTGAAAGGGAAGTCTTTTCTCTTCAAGGCTTTTGCTGTCCCCAAGAGATGCTCCCCCAAGGCAATGTCATTTCAGCTGAGAAGTGAAGGGATGGATTGGGAACCAGCAGGCCAGTCTAATAATCAGCAAGTCTCATGGTCAGGAAATTCACCCTCAAAATAAAGCATAAATCATCTTGGTTTAATAGAATCCATTTCCTGTGGCTCTTCCATCATTAGACTCTGAAAAGCAGCAGCCCCCTTCCTGTGTAAGAAACAATCACATCCTAGAGGTCCACATTAAACATCCCTTGGGCTTCTCTTCTCTGAATGTGGTAATCATAAATCTTTTAATGGTATTTAGGTGAAAAAAAAAAGAAATGTAAAACAAATTTTAAAATCCTGATGTCTCCTCCCCTCCACCCCATGATGTTAGGTTCCTTAGCTAACTACACGGAGGCAGGGGACTGGCCCAGAAAAACCCTCTTGTTCATCTTGGGGCTTATTAAAATGTTAGGATTTTGGACACTTGAGCTTCACACTCAAAGAAACTATTAGGAAGGAGTTTTCCTGCTTATGAAAGAGAAATTATTAATATAAAATTCAATAGTCCATTCTAGACTCCTTGGAAGCAAGTCAGGTCCATTGGGAGCCAACACAGTGGGGTGACATGGACCTCAGCTCTGGGGGTGGAAAGCTAGGGTTCAAATCCTGTGTCAGCACTAATTAGGTATAGGACCTTGGGAAAGTGATTAAATTCCTCTCCTGTACACGAGGATAATAATGCTAACAGTGAAGGAAATGTGAGGGCTAGATTAGATTATGGAGCTAAAAACACTCCATGCATGTTAAAACATGCCAGGAGCAATTAGAGTAAAAATGAGCCAGCTATCTGCCTTGGGGGTCATTGTCTCATCCTTTACAGGAAGAGATGCTCGTCCAAGGTCATCATAATTCTTTTTAAGTGGATCACTACAGATCAGTGGTGTAGCTCCAGCAGTGCTGAGGTTGGTTGCAATAGTGAGGCTTTGATAACAAAATGCTCAAGTGTGCAAGAGATGGACTATTTCTTATAAATTGTAACAGGTTTAAAGTTATTCCCTGATATGCTTTTGTTGGGAAGAGAAAAGGATAGTTATAGCTGTTACGATTGAGTACAAGCCACAGATCATCTGGGCCTCAAACTGTAGTGTGTCCCCAAAGTGAACTCTGTCCAAGATGTGTCTTTTCAGAAGGTTGAGGGTGTGGCTTAGGAACACAAGAATTTAGCTTTGCCTTTTTTTTCTTAGCTTCTATAGCATCTCTAACCACAATTCCACCATATGAGTGAACACTCTTTGGAGCCTTACTCTTTGTAACAGACATTGTTAGCAAGGTAAAGAAGTTCTTTTAATTGAACCCAGTTTTGCATAAAATCACAAACTTGTGCTTCACGGGAGGTGAGGCCCCAACTCCCAGCTCCAGTGGGTGGATCATGATGGTCTAAGTCGAGCACTGTGGTCAGAGTGCTCCTTGCCAATGATCGGTTCGGTGAGGGCATTCCATGGAATGTGAGCTCCTTCTTCCAATGAGAGATAAAGGGAAGTCAATTCTGAAAAAGGACTTCTGGAAAAGCTATTCCTCCCTTTTTTAGAGGAGATGTTTGTGAATAAGCTTTCGTTCTTCTGGTGCTGGATAGTGATTTGTTTTTCATAGGATGCCTGGAACTGTGGGAGTCAGTTTGGGAGCATGAAGGGGGCTAACCAGTAGGAAGACTCTGGGAGTGGCAGAAATCTGAAAGAAAGCTGTGTCTTTGATCATACTGAGCTCCTGGCATTGTCCCACCTCCACACTTCTTGTTGTGGGAAGATGTCATTTTATGAGGGGTGATTGCTCTGCTACTTACAGAGATATTCAGCTGGCATGCATTGATATGGGTATACCAAGAAACATGTGACAGATAACAAACACATTATGGGTTGACCCATAGATGGGTTGTAGCTTATGTTCAATCATGATGGCTTTAACTCCATCCCTATCTCTTTTACTCAAGAAAGCATATCTGAGTAAAAGTGAATGGATGTTATAGCATCACTGGGGGAGGGGGGATACCCTTGAATCTGTTCTCATTTATAAGACACAGTTGTTTATAACTGACCACTTGAATTAGCTGTCCCACTCTCCTGATAGAGCTCACTCTGGTCATCTGTAAGTAATTACCACCAACTAAGGAGAAAGAGAAGCAAGACCCTGGTAGCCAAGTGGTTGGACATCCACAGCCCAGGGTTCTTGCCTGTTCCTCCTGCCTGGACCCAACAGATGCGCCCGCATGGCTGCTGGAAGTCATCCTGCAAACCACCCCCTCGACACGCAAACATTCCTGCCACCAAAGTGCTCAAAACAAGACCAAGAAACTTCCAATAAATGGATGAAATAGTGCCCTAAATTAAGACCTAATGATAAAGATTCCCAAGTAAATTATAAAATTTCCCCCATGACTTAAAATAACCCTGATATCACAGGACACATTGTTTCCCAGAGTTCGGGTTCTGTTGCTGCCCCAACATGTGCTTCTAAAAGTCTGAGTCAGCTTAGAGGTTCTCATGGTTCTTCTTCCCACCACTGTCTATTGCAAAGCAAACATGATAAACAAGTTGCTTACAGAATTTTGAAGAGTAGAGCTTTTTTTACTTGCTCTCTTACTCAAATGACCCAAGGGTGAGGCAGCCAGAATAGGGGCTCCCCTGGCTGGATTTGCTATGAGGAGCTCTGACCCCACCCACCAGACTGTCTCCAGGTCATGAGAGCTGGTAGGGCTGAGAGGTCCAACAAGCAGTCCCCCAAGGAACTGCGGAGATCCTGCAATCATAATTACTGCTTTTAATCCTACAGGTCTAGAGAAGCCTTCCCTGATGCTCTAGATCGGGTGAGGTCACCCTGTTATAAGCTCTCTCAAGAACATGTGCTCTTCCTTCCCAGCATGTACCTCAAGTGTAATTAAATAGGAGCATAATTAGTTGTTTACTGTCTGTCTTCCCAGATAGACTATAAGTTCCATGAGAGCAGAAACTGAGTCTCTCTTGTTTAAAGTTGTATCCCTAGTGTTTGGCAGAACACCTGGCCCATCTTAGTATTCAATAAGTATGTGTTGAGTGAACAAATGAATCCTTTGAAAACCATTGATTGTTGACTTGACTCACAGAATTGCTGAGAGCAGTTGGGAAAAAGCCAGGCCAGGTTATGCTGGACATTCTGGTTTCAAAAAGCTCATTAAGTCAAAAAGGTTCAAAACAAACACCAAAT
Organism: Miniopterus natalensis; assembly: GCF_054644295.1. Classification (NCBI taxonomy): domain Eukaryota; kingdom Metazoa; phylum Chordata; class Mammalia; order Chiroptera; family Miniopteridae; genus Miniopterus; species Miniopterus natalensis. Next base: position 61,095,891 of record NC_142091.1, on the reverse strand, counting down.
ATTGATGTACAAGGTACTGCATAGGAAACTAGATCCAAGCACAATGGAAGCTCCAGCAAAGTGTATACAATGTAGGCTCCACCTATACTGTTTCCCATTGTGTTACCAAAAGCAGTATGCTTTTATCTCCCTCTCTTTGTCATTCCAAGTCTTCTTGCACTGGTCAGCCCACTGTCCTCTTGTTCAGTGCCCTTTCCTCTATCATCTCAAAGAGGGAAATGGAAAGGCCACTGGACTGAGAGTCCAAAGACCAGGGTTTTGACTCTAGTTGTGTGACCTTGGCCAAGTTACTTGCAGTCTTTGAGATGACCTTCTTTTATCTGTTCAATATTACCAGTAGGCTTTGTAATTTCTAGCAATCTTTCCTATTCCGACATGCCATCAACTTTGGCTCTTTGTCACCAGCCCATGATAACTTCTCACTTAGGGTCCTCCTTTTTCTCTTTCTCATCTTCTACCTCTTTGGATCTATACTTTGATGCTGCTGTAGGGGCCCAGCTCAGCCTGCACCTTTCTGATCCACAGCAAAGCATCTGGACACCCTCCCATTCTTGCCTCCAGCATGAGTTACCCCAGCAAGGGCATTTGAATCAACTTGGCAGGACACTCGGGTCCGCTGCCAACCTGACAGCATCTGCATGCTTCAGGAAATGGCAGAACCCAGAAGCCTGAGCACATACCAGGTCCTCCTAGATAAGCACTGCCCAGGAGGGGTGGCAGCTCAGAGAAGATTGGGGAGCATTCCAAAGAATACAGTTTCAACGATTGGGGTCAACCAGCAACAGGAGACAGAGATAAAGAAGAAAGTTACCTTAGGTAATAATAGGACCTTGTAGTTCTACATCACGTGCTTCTGCCAACCAGCACAAAACACTTTCACACCAGCAAGCAAAGGTGGAGAGGTCTAGGGGAGGCAGAGGGATTATTTCCCAGGTGGTTCACAGTGTACTGAAGCATTAGACAGATAAAGCCAGTAGCCCAAGGTCACACAATTAGGCTTTGACAGGGTGGGAATTAGAGCAGAGTGTCCTAATCTTACCCAGGGGCTATTTCTAGTCAACTCTTGATGGAGCCTTTTGTTTATACCTTGGTTCTATTTTATCTTACCTGCCCAGGTAGTGGGCTTGCTTTTTCCCTTGGGTCTGAGTAGTGGGAAACTTGAGCGGCCCACAGTGGGCTGGCCAGTCTGAGTTCAGAATCCAGCCTTCTTGACTTGGATGCTACCAGTGGACCCGTGGGGCCAGTCTGTGGAATGCCGCTGCTGGCTGCTTTGGGAGGCACAGAATAGCCCTGAGTGGCAGCTGAGAATGCAGAGGCTACAGGGCTGATAAAAGTTGTAATTAACGTGCTCATACAACCCTTTCATCTTCAAAGGCTTCACTCACATTAGCTGGTAATTCCTCCTATCACCCCTATGGGTGAGGCATCATTTTTGTCTTCTCAGTTTGCAGATGGAGAAGCTGATGTGGAGAAGGGGCCCTTTGCCAGGAAGTCTGGCTCTTGTTCACACAGAGGATTCCTGGCTCCCAGCAACTAACTTTAGTTGGGGTGATGGGAAAACACAGTGGGAATGAATCATAAGAAAAGGCTCAAGCGACATCACTCCTCTGGGTAGGAGATGGCATTTATATTGTTCTGGAGGGAGGCAGAATCTACAGGATGGCTAGTTGACTAGATGTGAGTGGCTAAACTCCTTGAGTTACCCACACATCAGAAACATAAATTAGAAAATCCTACTGCTCTTCTGTGGTGACCTTCATGTGATACATGGGGTCAAATCCTCTATATTGTGCCCATGGCAGACATCACTAATGGATCACAGAACTCTGTAGCTGAGCCACGGTTTGGCTTCTTAGCACAGCCTCCAGGCAGCCTCTAGTAATCAATAGGAAACATGACATGGGCTGAAATCGATTTGCTGTTGCTGCTCTAGGGCTTGTTCGGGATTCTCCTAACTTGCCACTCTCCAACTCGGGCAAAGTTGCCCAAGTTCCATCTCAACCAATGTTGAAGCTGGCCTGCTTCTGAACTCTGTCTAGCATTGTCTGAGGAGGGTGTCATGAGAGCTTCTCTGCAACAGAAGAACTGGATCTTGTAAGACGGAGCCAGTGTTACTTGATCACCTGGAATCTGTCCAACTTCATCCTTCACTGTTCCTCAACACAGACTCTCTTATTCAGACAGGCTGAGCCCTCTCCTGACCCCAATCAAGCCATACTTTTCAGCTCATGCTTTACCCTTCCATGGGTTGCTCTCCTCTTTCCTCTCTCTGCCCATCTTCTTACGTTCATCTCACCCTCAGATTCCACTCCCACATGAAGCTGTCTCATACAATTGCCACTCACGGAGGTATCTGCTTTTCCTCACCTTCTGGCACTTGATGATATGTAATATTGTGTAGTTCTTTCATCTGTTTAAGTTTTCTCCCACCAAACTGCAAACTCTCTAAAGAGAGAAACGAAATCTTCTCCTTCCCTCACTTTTTGTCCATAGTGCCAATCACAGAGTACTTTTTAATGAACTGAATTGGTGAGTTCATCATTATTTTACAACTGGGGAAACAGTGGCAACCAGTAAGGGAAGAACTCTCCCACAGTCATCCTGTGACTGAGATGGAGAAATGCTAAACCTCTGCTGGCTCCACGTGGGTTCTCACTTCTCCTAGAGGGCTGTGTCTAGGGACTGGCTGGAGATACAGACTGAACCACAGCCAGCAGCCACAGAGAGTGTTGTGTGTGACATGAGAACCCAACCCATCTGCTATTTTATTTCAACTTCTGGTCGGTGGATTACAGATGGATATGAAATGGGCATACCCAGGATGGATGGCTATCTGACTAAGGACTTTGAGTGACTGATGGAAGGTCAGAACCCCAACATGGCATTTAGTCTCTGGCCAGGTTAAGCAAACTCCTAATTAAGGAAGTCTTTATGACTTCCTTTTTATTTATTTTTTCCTCAACAAGAGTTTCTCTGGTTTCATGGAAAAGAAAGATATATCTTCATGGGAGACTGAAAGGTTCTCAGTAGAAGCAGCAACTCACCATCTCCAGGGCCTGCCTTGCCCAGTGCTCTGGTGTGTGTGTGGGGGGGGGGGGGGAAGGGTGTTCTTTTGTTTGCTTGTTTTTAGATTCCAATAGCCACCCATACGACACTAGCGCTCATCCTCTAAGCACTATTTTGGCTGAATATTGTGGTTCATTTTGCACCAACATTGAGGGAAGCTGAGACATCCAAGATACTCAAGGGGCTTTGAAAGTGAAGGACACAATCTTTTCTCTTCTTCAGGGGTTGTTTTTTCTGGCCACTTGAAGCAGTGTTTTGTAAAGTCGAGTTTAAAACAACAGGCATTACCTACAGATCCTCCAGGTAATCCCAGGACTGGCTTCTTGCATTTTTAGCTGTGTGACTGAGACTGTTGCTAGCTGCTCTGGCCAGAGATTCTTCATCTGCCCACGCCCAAGCGGTTGGGAAGATTCGGTGGAGTCCCCTGAGCAAAGTGCCTCGTCCCTAGGAGTCATTCTCGCCCACTGGAGTTTAGGGTGAAACTGGGTCCATACGTTTGTTTCTGACACGAATTAATAATTCACTTCTGACATTAAAGCAAACCAGGCATCACCTTTTTTTTTTGGCACTGCATTAGAGTCGTGTCATTCTTTCCATTAAATTGTGTGAGGCTTAGGTGTTCGTGGGCCCACAGAGTGGTGGGTTTATAGAACATGAGGCCTGGGACGGACTTTACAGATCAACAAGAACCCAACCTTCTCATTTTACACATGGAAAATTGGAGGCAAGTGGGGTGAAATGAATTGCTTGGCCCCACACAGTGAATCACCAACAGAGAGAAACTAAAACATAAGCATTTCTATTCTTGAGGCACCTTCCATGTGCTGGACGCTCAGCTCTATGTGTTAAACATTGTTCTAGAACTTGACATGTACAACTGCCTGACCTCATGCTGCTCTTAAGTGGCACAGAGGGGACTCAACTGGAGGTCTGTCTTGTTTCACAGTCCTTCCTCCTCCTACACAACCCTCTTCCAGAGCCAAACCTCCACATTCCCATCCCAACCCCACTCAGCGTCTGCTGGTCTATGGTATGGAAGGTTATTAAACTATTGAAAGAAACAACTTCCCCTTTTTCTTTTCTTTTAATATGGTGGCCAAAAAGCCAATATCTTTTCTCTGAGTGCCACTGAAAACATGATTTGGTGGCTTGGGGGGGGGGGGGGTTCTTTATACCTGAGGCCAGATTTGGAAGTAAGTGCTGGGACCTAGAGGCAGACAGACCTGTAGGAAACCAGGGTTTCTGTTCTACTGGACAAAACCTAATAGGCCCTAAACTTCCCCTGCCTTGCCTGACATGTCAAATCTCAAGAAAGATACTCTCCAACTGGAGAGCATGCAGAGAAAAGCAATTTCAAGGAGGTTTGAGGATCACTACAAGAGGCACTAGGAAATTAAAATAAAAGGGTTTAAAGACCAGGAAATTTTCTTAGAGGATGAAAAAGAATTACTCAGAACTTTTAAATCACAAAAGGTAAATTATAAAGATGTCTTTGCTAGTCAAACCTAGAAATTTCATTCATTCAACCAGCCATTTGAATATTTATTGAGCACCTACTATATGTGAGGAACTGGGCTCACAGCTGGGGGCTAGCTTTCTTACGTACAAAAGTGTACATAAAGCACAGGTTTTTCCCTAAAAAGTGTATATGTTCATGGGTGAAAGAGAACTGGTTGCCACAACCCAGCTTAGAGGCATTCCTTGAACTTCTTTTTAGGGTTTTTATGAAATGTCAGGGAGAAACTGCTAGGAAACCATAGGGAAAGTAAAAGTCACTCAAGGAAGTCTAGAGGAATGTACCTGACCCCTAAGGCTGACACTGGGAAGACAACTCCTCCTACCACTGAGGATCCACTGCACAGACAAACTTCTGGGCAAGAGACATCTATGGCAGCATCGCTTCCCCCTCCGGACTTTTGCCTGCATGTGTGTGACTAGCGCTCTTGTGGGCATCCTTGTCCATCCTTGTATGGAAGTGGTGGCTGTGGGGCTAATTCTGTCACCTTAGCTGGTCGCCTGCAAGCTGTGAGGTGATGCTCAGCTCTGCTGGATTCTGCTTCTTGGACTGGACACACTCAGAAATGGCAACAGCTGTGACTGGCATATAGTAGATGCTCATTTAATACTTTTCGAGTGTGTGAAGACTAGGGCCAGGGACCTGAGCTGAAACGACCTTCTGGGCCAGAGGCAAGAGACCGGGTATTGACTACATGGAATTGTAGTTTCTCCCTGGTGTCTCAATTTGCACAATGGTGAATATGCGTGAAGGAGCTTTATAATCATCAGTCTAATTAATATTTTGGAGAGTTCTCTTTGAGAGAAGAAATAGAAAAAGATGCTGCCTAGATCCATGACTGGTGTGTGGGTTCTTCTAGAGGTCACTGCAGGCCTACTCAGTGCAAAGAGATGCGTTGAAATGGAGACAGATGGGTAATTTATGATGCATCTCTGCCTTCAGGCCTAACCCACCTTCCTATGCAGTGGTCACCTGCTGGGCCAATAGAAGCCAGGTCCTGTAGTTTGGGCTAGGGCTGGGGAAAGGGGCTACAGTACACCTCCAGCTTCAGCTCAATGCCTTGTGCCCAGGCAAGTGCAGCCTGACTCCTGGCAGCCTCCTCTCATGTTCCCCTCCCTCCCTCATCAATGTTAGCTGGTAGAGAAAGGGCCCTGCAGCCAAGGCGCCTTAAGCTGAGAGCAAACATTTTGCTGCTATTTGGCTCCCTGCCTAGCTTTGTCCAGGCAAAAGCCAAAGTCCTAGGTGATGGAGAAACATCAATCAGCAGCCTCCTCCTGTCGTCCAGGTGACAAGTAATGATGTGGCAATGCGCAAGCAACTCAATTCACCATCCCTTTCAGTCCTGCGCCCTCCCCAGCTTCCCGGCCCATAGAAGAGAACAGAACTTCTATCCAGGGAATGGAATGAATGAGCCGCTCAGAGCATGAATGGAAAGAAGTTTCCATTACAACTTCCTTTTCATTTCTGAACTCCCAAGCCCCTCCTCCGACATCGTGTGCGAAAGGAGGGCAAACCCAGCTCAGTGGACATTAGGCCTCTACCCACACCCGACTGCCAAATGGGGTTTATGAAAACAACCAGGGTGCTACCAGGTACCATCCTGGAGTCTCTGGGGGTGGCCTGATATTCTGAGATACTAAGAGAAGCACAGGAATGGAGTTACTAAGAGCATGAGCCCAGCAGCCAGAATGCCTGGGTTTGAATCCCAGCTCCATCGTTTACTTGCCCCGTCGCCTTGGGCAAGTTACTTAGTCTCCATGCCTCAGTTTTCTCATAGCTAAGAGACAGAGGATAACAGCACTCCTTCATAAGGTTGGTGCATGGATTAAACAAGCTGGTGTATAAGAATATACTAGTATATAGAAACATAAGTTAGTATATAGGAATGTACCAGTATATAGGAATATAAGTATATAGGACTATATTAAACAAGTTAGTTAGTATAAAGAGACAATTAGAATGGTGCTGGCACATGGTTAACACTCTATAAGTATTTGCTATTATTACTAATATTGGTGATGTTTTCTTAAAAACATACAACTAGCTGCAAAGAAGCAAGTGCAAGTTCGAGAGCTCTAACTCTGAAGCAAAGCTGTGGGGAAGAAAGAAGAACTTTCAGGCACCACCAAAGGAGACTGGCAATGACCCCACAGCAAATGCTCAGAATTACCAACCTTTGTGAATAAGCTCCCCCCCACCCCTGGAGTTTTGCAATTAACCTTTATTCTCAAAAGCTGAAGACTCAAGGAAGATTTTTGGGGCTTGAGTTTTGCAAATCACCTCCTTGGTGACTCAGCTCCTCCCCACCCCCTGGGACCTATCTGCCTACACTTGAGCTCAGGAGGGGCACTTGCCTCAGGAGGACACACCCAGACAGGCAGAGCACCCCAAACTCGGGGAGATCTGGTACCTCTCGGTTCTGTTCCCCCACAACATCCTTCCCCATTCTGTTTAACTCCCTGTCTCCAAGTTTCACTGGGCAGATGGGCCATCGGTAGGCAGGACCTGTCCCCATGGTGGGCAACTTCAGACTTGGCAAGTTCTGTGGAGAGGACGCACCATTTGTCATTGCCAGTGTGGCTCCCTATCAGATGTCACTCTTCCCTGAGACTTGCCCCTTTAGTGGCTGCAGGAGACCCACAGAGAAGGCAAGAACCCTCTGTGAGGTTCCTCTGATTCTCTCAGCTGCCACCACCTTCCAGAAGCAGGGGTGGGGTGTGGGTGTGGGTGTGGCCTCTCACCCAGGGAGTCTAACCTCAGGTAAGCATCTCCAAAATAACCAGACCTCTAAGCGGCAGCTGCTGGGGAGGGCTCTATTTTGAGGCTTAAGTTTTGGGGTTGGTGTCATCATCCTGCCGGGCTCCCACTCCCGTCTTGGCTCAGGAATAGTAACCCTGTCTTTAGACAGACATCCCAGCAAGGAGCCACTAAAGCCACAAACAGATGGATGATTTCCCTCTTTGGGCAGAAAAAACATGAGCCCTGTGATGGGCAGCTGGCCTGCCAAGCACCCTGCTTGGGCCTGCCCCGAGCAAGAATGCCATCACCACTGTCACCATATAACATCAGTGTATTTGCACCTTAGGTGTACTGTCCAGGTATACTATGCATAGAGACAAATAGAGTCATTTCTGTATTCTAGATACTCATTTCAGTTCAACAGTTACTGCTAACAACTATGGACAGCACTAAGATCTAGAACCACAAAAATGAGTGAGATACAATCCCTAATGTCAGGGGGCTCCCACAACACAGCAGAAGGCAGATAAGAGAAGGTATGTCAGATTCGGGGTTTTCCCCCTTTGAGGAGTGTGAAAATCACTCTCACCCCTAGGTCCCCAAAGATAAAAAGGACTTTCTGCATGATTTTACTGTGAAGTTTTAAGGCTGATTAACTGAGGACCTTTGAGAACCAGATACCACATTATCAGAGATGAGGTTACTGGGATGGCTGCCATCCAGTTACACCAAAGATTCTCAACTGGGGGCAACTTTAACACCTCCCCCAATTTGGCAATGTCTGGAGGCATTTTTTTTTATGTCACAGTTGGGGTGGGGGTGCACACGACCAGAATCTGGCATGTGGAGGTCAGAGATGCACAGTGAGCCATTACCCAGGAAACTCTACACTAGACGGGGGCAAGGGCCGTTCCTCCTGACATTGACCTCTTCGGTCCTGACTACCTGGTGCACTGAGCAGACAGTGCCCGAATGTTTTATTGAATATATTGTCTAGGTAATTAGTTAACTTACTGGAGGGTGGGTAGATTAGTAGCAGGGTAACAGAAATATGCACACCGTTTCTCATCCCCTCTCCTTCATATATTCAGACCCTACCCTGTCTGCATTGCCCCTCCTCTGTCACTGATTCCTCCAGTCCTCCTCGCTGTGCCTCTGCTTGGCAGCGCTATTCTTACCCTCTAAATCGGCCAGGCTGTCACTCAACTGCACTGTTATACATGTAGAACCATAAAGTCCTTGAACGTAAGGCCGATGTCTAGTACATTTAAATCATCAAAGTACTCAACACAGTGTGGGACCCATAGAGGACACCTTATAAATGCTTAACGGTTGACCAGCAATATCCACATTATATGTGTTCAGACGCGTATAGACTTACAGGAACACCCACGTGTGTGCGTCCACCTCTAGCCAGCATTTCCTGGTACTTCATAAGTTGGAATGATCAAGAAATGGAGAACAGAAGAATACTAATCTTTCTCTCCAAAGTACACATTTTTGAAGCAAACAGCAACTTCATCAGATGCTAGACTGATTAAGGAGTTGCAGAAGTGTGAATTTATTTATGCAAAAAGTCTTGCAAAGTTTTTGACTTCTAATCACACTAACCCATGCATTTATTTGTAGAAAATATATAAACATTTAGTCAAAGTATAGACCATGTGTCAACTGGTGGAGCATTTGCATATTTGAAATCCCGTCTCCTGGAAAGTCTGGCGCGCAGAGTCACTGTGTCCACGTCAGGCCCGATCCACAAGCACAAACTTTAGAAAGCACCCCTTCCTTACCTGGAAAATGGGGCTGGCTTCCCACACCCTTGCTGGCCACCTCATGGGGAGCTCGCATTTAAGAAAAATGTCAACTTCGTAAGTGAGTGAAAAGTGGGGTTTAAGTGTAAGGTAGGCAGAAGTTGCCTCTCTGGTAATTCTAAAGAACGTTTGTGTGCTTCCCATTCAAGCAGCAACACAAAGGAGATTGAGTCATCAGTTTCTGGCTGTGCAAACCCCCAGAATTTCTCTGAGGCAGAAAAGATCCCCTTTGAGGACTGTGCTTTGTCTGGCGGCATCTGCCACCTGCTCCGCTCCTTCGCTCACAAGAGCCACTTCCCTTTTAGGCACTGGGCGGAATCAGCTAAACCGGAGGCGCTGCGGAAACACAAAGTCAGCCCCTATCTTAGCCCCAGCCCAGCCCCGCCCCAGCCCAGCCCCAGCCGGGGCAGACTGCCGTGGAGGCCCAGCTACCTCCTGCCACCTCCGCTCTGTCAGGGGCCCCCAGCCTGGAGCCATCTGACATGCAGGCTGACCTGAAAGCTCACTTGGCTGTTCATGTGTCGCCTGGGGCTCCACACTGGCTTTCAGTTCGAGGTCCTTGACTTTCATAGAGAACTGTGTCATCCTGGGTCCTCAAGACCATCCCTCATTGAGGCTCACACAACCTGCTAAACGCTGAGGGTTTCCAATGAGCACGTGAAGAGGGGGCTTTCAGGGTCAGTGCATTTAATGCTCTCGGGGTCCACGGGAGAGCTTCTGCAGGGCCTCTTCCTTCATTTTCAGGCAGAGGGCATTGCCCTAACTTGTTTCTGAGACAAGGAACACAGCCTCTCCCTTTTTTTCCAAGCCTGCAAATGAGAGCATGTCTAGAAGGGCAGCTGGACTCTGATAAGGTACTGACTTATTTTAGTAATAAATAACTAGGTTAGCATCTCTTGACAGCTGTGGCCACACCTGAGGAGAGGCAGGCCAGGCCAGGGGAGGGGAGGGCAGCCAGGAGTCCACAGCCTGCCAGGCGAGAGAGGAGACCCCCCAGCCAGGCTTCACATTAGCTGGCCGTAGGGATGGAGGGAAGGAGAACCACACATAATTTACAAAGTCCCCCAGGGGCAAAGTAATGGATCAAAGGAGCTCAGGCATTGGAGTCTAACACAGGGGATGTGAGACAATGAGGGACCCCAGCTCCATCACTAACTATCTGTGTGTGATTGGGAAAGTTATGTGATCTCTCTGAGCCTCAACTTCTTTGTCTAGAAAATGGGGTTAAGACAGTGCTAAATGCATACACGCTGCTGTGAGGCTTCTATAAGGTAGCCTATGCTAGCCCCCTCGCTGAATGCCTAACATAGAGCTGGTGCTCATTAAGTGGTATTTCCTGGGGACTTAGGACCCTACTTTACCCAAGAGCATATGGTGCAATAGCTGAGTGTCAGGCTTTTAAAACTGGGGTGCTCCTAACTCTAAGGGATCCAGCAGTGGTTCAGGAAGCTCCAGAAGCCCAGGCAGTACAGAAACTCTTCACTGAGCATTAACTTTGCTTTATGGTAAGAAATATATATCTTATTATTCTTATATTAAACTCAAACGGGGTATATTGTGGAGTAAAATAAACAACTGTGATGAGTGTTTAAGATACTATTTAAGGCATGAAACACCAGTAGACCACACCCTGCCCGCCACTCCAGAGGGTAGAGGTGGGACTCCTGACAGTCATTGATGATGGTAATATTACAGAGACTCTAAGTATGCAGACTGTCCTTCCCTAACACTGTCAGAGAGAGGGAAAGTCATGTACCTCTCTCTTTCAGGGGCTATTTCCTCCTAGGGAAACAGAAGGGGTTTTTCTGAATGATCCTTGGAGTCCCATCTCTGGCTCTTTGACGAGTCAAAAAATGTTTCTTGAATGAATGGAAGGGAGCTGTCATAAGCTAAGAATTTCATGCTGCTTAGCATCCCCTCCCGCGTGGCACAATTTGAAAGAAAATAGAACGTTTTCCTACTGTCAGCCTCAAACACACCTACCTGGCGCCCTGTCCTTGCAGGAAGTAGGAGTCCACTGTGTGTCTGGGGAGTCACTGAATTAATTGATGCTAACCTCAGCAGCAAGAGAGCTTTACTGCCTTGCTCCTTCACCTGGGAAAACACAGCCAAGGCTCCAACACCCAAGAGGGGCCTTTAATGCTCAGAGGCAGCCGAGGACACAAGCCAGCCCCAACCCCAGAGCTCTCAGACACACCCCTTTCTCACCAGCAGGGGCGCCATTCTGTAGCAATGACCTCTGGGCCACTGCCCCGGGGAGGAAGGGAGATGTGTGTGCAGGAGGGCTCATCCCACCTGACCTTCAGCCAGGACCACTTTTTTTCTCCCGAATATGACACCTAGTTCAAGGTGTCTGTTCTCCAGCTCAGGGTTTCTGCATCCAATATTGTTTCACTCCATTTAGCTATTTCTCTACTCTTTGCTTTGCAATTCGGAGATTGGGCCTTTCTTCCTTCCCCAAGCCTTGCCCCTTTCCAAAGTTTCCTCTTTGTCTCCTGGAGCCCACCACCCCTTGGAATGGGGCAACAAGAGTGCCTTCCCCTCCCCCCTCCTCTTTCTCCTTCCACTCTCTGCCTGCCCAACCCAGCCCACTGGGAAGCCATGTCTCTCTCCTTCCCAAGTCTTAGTTCCTTCCAAACAATTTTCCAAGCACATGAAAGCCAGGGTCCAGGCAGTTCTTGCCACTGGCACTTTTTTGCATTTCTTCCAAATGATGTTGCCCAAAGGGACTACGGAAACGCGGAGCAGGAGGGAGCCTGCTGGTCTCTGGGAGAACCTCAAGGGTCAGGACAGAGCCAAATATTTGGGGATGGGGTCCTTCAAAAGAATCAGGCAGACAGGTTGGCAAGACTCTAGAGTCAGAATCCTCAGAAACAGAGCAGAAGACGTCAAGGGAAGGTAACATACAAATAAACTTCCCCAGAGGCCCCTCGTCTCCGAGGCCAGGCCCAGGGCTCTCCCTGCACTCAAGCTTCCCTCTTCTCTCCCACCCCAAGTGCTTCTGACTTTCAAGGGCTCTTTGGATCTCCAAGCCTCCGCCTCTGCTAAGGCCTTTGGTCCACCGCAACCCTTCCTTCCCCGAAATTCTTCTTTATTTTACCCATGCCATACATACAGTCTAACATATTCTGACCAAGCACAAGCTAATGCAGCTGGGTTTACAGGAGCGCCAATCCTCTCACTGTGTGGGCACCGCAAGTCATTTAACCTCTCTGAGCCTCGGTTTGTTCCCACCTGTAAAACAGGCTAATAACCCTCACTGGGCCAGCATGAGGACAAAGTGATATAACACATGTAAAGAATTCAGCACAGTTCCTGGCATAGCAAAAGTGTGCGATAAATGCTTGCTAGTGCCGTCATTCCTATTATTATTATTATTATTATTATTATTATTATTTCTATTTCAGGAATCTAAATGGTAGATCTCCACTTACCCTCACTCTAAAGCACCCAGGTAGGACTGTGTCTTTTGCTTTCCTGGTACCCTCAGAGCTGGGTTTAATAAATACCTGCTGGGTAGAATTAACCATAGGCTGAGCTGTCTTAATGACCCAGCTGGCACTTCTTAAAAGAAAAATTAATTTTCCTAGCGATAAGCAAATCAGCCATGTAATTATCCATACATATATAGACAAAGAAAAGAAACACTTGGAACTCAGCCACGCCAGAATACCTCACACGCAGCCACCCCCTCCCCAACCACAGAAAGGCACAGACCCTGTCTGGGTGGAATTTGGCAGCCCCAGCCCCAGGGTCCCTGGTGCAACCTTGGTGCCCAGGCTCCCGGCCCTCTCCTAAGGCGGCCAGGCAGGAAATATTAGCCACATTACTGTCTGGATTTCCCCTAACTGATTGGCAGAAACAGGAGTTTATAAGGGCTGAGCAGCTGGCCCAGTCATCGCCTTTCCGCCTCACGCTCCCTTCCCCCGGCTGGCACCTCGTGGAGACCCAGAGCCTCCCCCGCAGAGCTGATCCAAGCTCTCACTGGGCTCAAACAGTCATGACGGGAGCCAACTGTAAGAGCTCTGAAACCCATGTGCAGCGGGCAGCGCAGGAAGCCAGGCGGCCTTCCTGGCAGCTCAGGGCCACCAGCGCTGGTGTGCGACTGTGCCCCCGCCACCGCCACCAGGCCAGCAGCCCCTGCCCGGCCCGCCTTCCAGCGCCGTAGGGCCAGGAGCCTGCCCGTCCGGGCGCCCGCCGCGCGCATCCAAGGGTGCAGTTACTTTCCGCCCTGGGCTCCGGCTCCCGCGACCTCGCCCACAACTGCACGCCAGCAGCCTGCCCAGCAAACTTTCCTGTCTCTTTCTCGTTTCCTTTCCACAGAACGGTCCTTCTACCAACAAACTCTCCAGCAGCTTAGCGCAAATCCTCGCTCTCCTTCCCCAAATCCAAGTCGCGCGCTCTCGCCGGGTTCCGGTGCCCGGGGCCAACCCGGCCGCGCGCCGCGGGTCAGCCCTGACCCCCTGCCGCGCCCTCCCGCTGCCCGGGGCACTCACCGATCTGCGCCAGGCACAGCTGCAGGAGGCAGAGTCCCCAGGCTGCGCGCCACCCAAACTTGTCCATGGTGTCGGGCGGACCGAGGGGCGCGAGCGAGCGGAGCTGGGGAGTCCGGCGCACGGGGCTGGGGGCCGCAGGGGACTGGGCACGCAGGCAGGCAGCCGAGCCGGTAGGGGCTGGGGGCTGGCTGGGCAGTGAGGGCGCCTCGGAAGTTGGCTGCTGTTTTTATTCAAGGCTCCCGGTGACCTAAGAGGGAGGGAGGGAGCGAGCGAAGGACACACCCAAGCGAGGGGCTGTGACTAAGCAGCGGGCAGAGGTTTAAGGCCGTACCAGCCCTCCCCCGCGCCCCCGCCCCGCTCTCCGCGGGACACCGAGCCGGGGCTTCCCGCGCGCCGCGGCGAGGAGCGGGTGCCGGGGAGCCCGGGACGCGCCGGCTTCCTCCCGCCGCTGGAAGGGCGGCCTCGGCCGGGACGACTGAGCCCTGAAGTCTCACCCCCGGGCTCAGCCTCTGGCCTCTCCTCTCCGCTAAGTTTCTCTTTGAGTCTGGCGGGGGGGGGTTCTCTCCGGGTTTCACAGGCAGCGGCGTGTGCTGGGAGAGAAGCTGGGGCCGTGGCGCTTCCCTGCCCCCGTGGGGAGCTGGGGTGGAGGGCTGGGGCTCTTCGGGGAGAGAGGAAGAGCGCTTTCTTTTCCCCTTGAAAGAGCAGCCAAGTCCCCACCCCTCAGGTGGAGCTTTGCCTCTTATCAGGACTGTTCAGAGAAAGATGAAGGTCGGCCCTGGGGCTAGCATTTGGCTCCACTACCCCACGTGTACCCCACAGTCTCAGGCTCGCGCCTGTATCGATCCACCCGCACCCATCCACCTGCACCCGTCCACCTGACTCGTCCACCCATCCTCCCAAACATCCTCCGTCCACCCATTCATCCATCTACCCGTCTTCCCTTACATCCTTCCAGGGCCCACACATCCATCCGTCCTGCTGTCCATCCATTTATCCAGCCACCCTCCCCTACAACTTCCCCTTCATCTTTCCATAAGGGCTTGTCCACCCTTCTTCACACACCACATGCATTTATACACTGCCTTCTCCTCCGTCCTTCCACCTACGGACCTGGTCACCAGTGTATCCACGCACCGTCCACCCCTCGTCACACATCCACGCATCCATTTATCCACCCTCTCACCCACCCACACTTCCATCCATTCTTTCTTGCTCCCATTTATATCCTATCTGCCCAGACATTAATCCATTTCCCTCCATCTGGTCTACCCAGTAATTCTCAAAAGGGAAGGAGATGGGCATGGTCTTCAGGGAGGCATTTTGAGTTTGAAAACTCATATTTGCATTGTCATTTCACATCTACCTCTAATATACTGTGGTTTAATCTTTGAAAATCAAAAGTAATATTAATTACCAATGTGGACCACTGAAAGCAAATAGGAATGGACTTCTTGCCTGGTGAGATACACAGAAAATGATAGTGGTTATCAGTGACTGTGACCAGACCCCGAAGGAGCCATTTCACAATTTCTGAGGGAATGTAATTTCTTTCTGATTTTGTTATTTACTGGAAGAAATGGAAAAATGGAGAGAAAGTGCACTCGTCCATCTTTAATTGATCAAATGTGTAGTGAGTGCTCCAAGATGTCAGCAGAAACGAAACCTGCCCTGTCTTCCAGGGGCCTCACACTTGGGCAGCAAATGAGGCTCATGAGCAGGCGGTGACCACACAATATGTATGCAGAGTGCTCTCGGTCCTAGAAAAAAAGAGTTGCACCCTTTCCTGGGGAACATCTAGTTCAATATCAGTTTTTTGGTTTTTTAAAAGTATTTTTAAAAATATGTCTTTATTGATTTCAGAGAGAGGAAGGGAGAGGGAGAGAGAGATAGAAACATCAAGGATGAGAGAGTCACTGATCGGCTGCCTCCTGCACGCCCCCTACTGAGGATTGAGCCTGCAACCAGGGCATGTGCCCTGACTGGGAATCAAACCTTGATTTCCTGGTTCATGGAGCCACGTTCAACCACTGAGCCACACCGGCTGGGCCATGTCAGTTTTTACATTGGGGATAGTCCGAGTTCCGATAGAGAAAATGTTTAGTACTGAAAAATCACTGGGCCTACTCCCCGACCACTGGGCTGGCATTCCATGATTCAAGGGGTGGCCTGCCTGAGATGAAGACAGTGCCTCTGAGCCCCACCTGAAGAGCAGGCACTTTGAAAAACGCTGTCAGTTGTAGCAGGGTTGACCCTGATGTTGTCTGTGACCAAGAGGACACTTTCTTGAAACAATTAGAGGGCAAACTGGCTCCCAGGTAGATCCTCAGGCCTTAACCTCGTGAGAAACCAGCCCTGCTGAGTTCCATGGAAAGAATCTTAAAGAGTAGCCTTGGACACATTGCCTCCAAGGCGTTCGGCTTTCGTTTTTTGGAGGAGGGGAGTGAAGCAGGGTGGATATTTACTAGAAACAATGTCTTACTGTGTCCCATAGAACTTGGAGGTTCCTTGGACACCCCTCAGAAACAGACACAGAGGTCAGAGCAAAGGCTTAAGCACGGGCTGTGCCTCCCTCACCTTTGTTCGCATCCCAACAGCGAAAGTTCCACTCACATCGATCTTACACACTAGACTGCTGTGTGAGATTTCATTCTGACAAAGGATTCTTACTTTTTAAAAATATATGAAAACTACTACACCAGGTCATCTCGAACCCTGGTCCCTTCCGAGTTTGTACGGTAAACAGTCAGCAAATGAGTAAACAGGTGGACAGTGCTTTGCAAAGTATAGCAGGGCATGCAAATTCTAGGGATTGCAATTAGGGTTCCTCTCCCGGGGGGACTATTGGGCAGGCCTGCTTCCTGATCGTTGAGGGAGGGACTGAGGTTGTTGGGCCCCACTCCACAACTGACTCATTTCAAGCTGACCTGGTGACTTACTGAGTCAGGGTCAGCCTTAGGGAATTCCTGGATCACCTCTCTGAGCTCCTCTGTCATCTTTGTTCCAGTCCAGACACACCACCCACACCACTGGTCTCACAAAGACTTTCCCATGCTCTTCCTGGAGCCTCCATAAAGATTAAATCCTTAAAGTTACTAATTTTAGATATTCAGTATCTGTCGTGTGTTGCACCAGATAACCTTTCTAAGCCAAACCATGGGATGTGGGAAACGGAAAAGGAGAGCGTGAGTTGATCTGGGTTGACCTGAGATCACATATTTGGCAGGAATCCAGGGCGCAGTCAACAGCCTTGGGTGGAGAAAGCCCAAGTCTGAGCACCGGCTCTCCCTGGTATCAACCAGTGACTACTCAGGTCACTTAACCCCTGGGAGTTTCAGTTATCTCATCCACAGAACACAACTAAGAAGACCTCTCTCACAGCTCGTTATGAGTAGTAAGTGAAAGAAGGCATCAAGACCTTCACAGGGGTGCCTACCTCACCGTGGGACCCAATGAATGACCTGCTCACCTGCCTGGGGACAGGACAGGTCTATCATGTGCAGCTCTCGGGGCTCTATCTCTGGCTAAGTAAGCACGCATTACATAAATGCATAAGTCACTCTTGTTCTGTTTCTTCCCAACACACCTGAGAGGGGACCTCAGGAATCACTGAGCCGATAGGTAGAAGCATTTAGACAGCTGGACACTTTCTAGGCAAATGGGCACAGCAGCGTCATATCTAGGTGACCTCTTTCAGAAGGCCCGGTAGAGCCAGAGCATGGTTCACTCTGGCAGACCAGTGTTTGTTTATTTTTTTTCTAAATATTGGGGCTTTCTGGCTTCTGTCTAGCAATTAATCTTGTTCTTCTTAAGTAAAGAAAAGTCTAAACCAAATGTGAGCAGGAGTGTGTGGTGTGAGAATGGGAGGTGGGAGCCTGAACCATGGGATTTGAGGATTATAAATACAGAAGGTCACTGGACTCTTTTAAAGGGACAACATTCAATTCTGTGTCCTAGAGAAGGAGCAATCTGGCAAGGAAAAGAGAAAGTACCATTGCAGTTAAGCTGCAAAAAACAAAAATCCATTCTTAGTTCACCCTCCTAGTGTGAATTCTGCATGTGCAAATAAACAGTGGGAAAAAGCTCTCGTGAAATAATTATTAGTAAAGTCTAAACCAGTAATTTGGGAAGCAATCTTCATGATAAATAAATGACGTTGAATGACTGATTAATCTCAAGCTAACCAAGTGTAATAATGGAGTTGGGAAGCCTTAGAATTACTAAGGCTTTCAAATTATGGCAACTAAGGTAGTCGGTGTGACTGCTGCACCCTGGGAATTCCAAGGGGACAAGGCACCTCTAGATTCTAGATATGTCCATGTCGGTTGCAAAATGAGTTTTACACAGATCTTCGGATGTTAAAATAATATGCCAATAGGACCAACTCCACAATTAGATGGTAACTAGTTAAAAATGTGAATTTTTGAGGATGAAATTTGCATTAATGATGTGTGACTTTATGTAGCAAGCTAATTGGGAAGAAGACAAATGAAAGAATATATTGTATGTGCTATTGTTGCAAAGAAATGTAATTGTGTTTCTTTTAAGTACATGTAGTAACAAAAATTCTTATTTATTCATTTTCTCTCCTCTCCAAGCAAATTGTTAGTTAAACATCTTTTGGAAGGCTTTAAGGAATCTGCATTAATGAACATTTAAGCGTAATGTGTGTTGGTCACACCCATGGTTAATATATACAGGGGCAGGCAAAAGGAGGTTTACAGTTGTTTGTATGGCAAATAATACAATAATTAGTACATAATGATACAAGAATAAACTCCATTTTACATATTCACAGCTATAAACCTACTTCTTTTGACTCCTGTAAATGGTCATTAATATCCTTGGGGTTATCTGAAAATAGCTTGTTCTAGTCATTCTTTCACTATGTGATTATTACGTGCTGAGGAAAATTTAAACATCCCTGATTCTGTCATAATTAATCATCACCACTTCGCCACTGCTTCTATCGCCACCACCGTCATCATCAACAACAACAACAACCCAGCCACCAATATTGTCAACATTGCAGCTAACCACCAGGTCAAACCTAATGACATTTAATTGTCACAACAATGATGCCATTTTACAGATAAGGAAATCAAGGCTTGGGGAGGCTACGTCACTTATCCAGAGGCACATCTTCATTTAACTTAAAGGAAATCTTTCTTGCTATTAAGAGATGTAGAAATAGAAGACTTGGAGGCTTTCCTGATTCTTGATCTATCACACATGCTAACTCAATGGAGTCTTAATTTGTTTTTACTGAATTATATTCCAGTCATTTTCTTTTCAAAAGAAAGATCTCCTTTGGAAGCTTGTGCAAGAGTTGAGGAGATAGAGATAAGGTTGTTAAGGGAGAGAGTGGAGAATGTTTATTGTCAATTAAAAATTAGGCTCCTAAAATATGGCAACTTTAAATGCATAAACTCAGGCCTTGATTACTTACTTGAAGATTTTAGGTTTGCCTAGGACTGTGCCTTCATTCTTTATAGTATCATTGTGAGATAGCTGTATGTCCTGCCTAGAAACGTTCAGGTGCTAGAAACAGAGAATAGTGTTCATTCCTCAACGATTTCTGGATTGCTGGCCCAGACCACATACTTTAGATCCTTCTCTGAATATCGTACCCAGATGCTTAAAGGTAGTTCCTGGCAGCCTTAATTTTACTCTGGGACCCCTACCCCCTACGCCCATGACTGATTGATGGACTGATGCAAGTTGGGCCGATCAGAGTCTTTACTCCAGAAATTTGGGATTAGAGTGTGGCTGAACACGTAAGACACGAATTTGGAAGCTGTGGGGTAGCCGCAGGTCTTCATGCGAATGGAGAAACAGGAGAGAGTAAGGCAGAAGCTCAGAGAAAAAGCAGAAATCCTTGAGTTCTGACACTTTTCAGGTCCCTTGTGTTAGTCCGTTCTTGACACCTGACTCCATTCTTGCCCCTGATTTCTATGATGCACCCTCGTGACCTTCAATAACCCCCTTTTGTTCTCCTTGCGGTAGCTTACACTGGTTTGTGTTGCAACCAAAAAGACTTGATGGATAAAGGAGGGGATCACTCTGTTTACAGTAAACAGAGGCTCAAATGAATGGGGAATGTACCTACACTGACGTCTTGAATTCAGACTTTTGACTCTAAATCTCAGGTCTTCCGATTCCAAGTTCCATTCTCTTAAAACTACCTGACCTCTCCTACAACCCTCCCGCCCCCCCATTATCATCCGATTATACCCAAAGAATGCAATTATTTCTCCTTCACTGTTATAGAATCTAGACATCTCTGACTTGCCCACAGTTGCTTGGAAATCCAAATGAGTGGCAGGTCTTCTGAGTCTTGTCTTCCCAGTTCTCCAGAAAGCCCCTTTCTGTCTGAACAAGCCTCACAGCCTATTTCAAAGGCAATACCTTTCCGCTGGCAAATGGTAGCAGCTGCTTCTCTCCCAAACACCCAAAGGGCAAAACTTCTGGGCTCCAATGTACAGGCATGAGGTTCCAGCCAGGTGTTGACGGGGCTTAGCATCAGCTCCTGCAGAAAAGGGAATAGGTAATGAAGTTGGATGTGAGGCCAGGCCAGACCTGTTTTATTGCTGGATACTGTTCTTCAACCACAGTAGGAACTGCTACTTTAGAAGGCATTGCGTGGGTGAGAAAGAGACTCGAACTGAATTAGGAGAGGATGTGGTGAGGGAGGGGAAGGAGGGAGAAAAGAAGACAGGTCTTGAGAGAGCATATGAGAGGTGAAGAAGCACAAAAGACACAGACGTGAATCCACTATGACATGAAGGGAAGTAAAAGTCTTCTAACCATCAATCAGGAATTTAGTGGACACCTGTTATGTGCACTACATGGACTAAGTACCGAGGAAAAGCCATAGATGAACTGGACCTGTCTTCTCTCTTCAAAAGATTATGGTCTGGATCAGGGTTGGCAGGCCAGTTGCCTTTATTTGTTCCAGAAATATTTAGTAAGCACCCTTCTGCACCAGGCACTACTCTAAGCATACAAGAGCTAAAAAAGACAGAGCTATATTTTATTATCATTGAGGAGGTGAGTGGGGGGGGTACAGGGTAACTTTAATAAGGTGGATAGGAAAGTCCATCTGAAGAGGTGACATTTGAGCCAGACTTGCAAAAATATGAGAGAAAAGCTTGCAAAAAAGAGGGCACAGCAAATGTAAAAGCTTGAAATGGGAATGTTCTTGGTTTGTTTGAGGAACAGAAAAGGCCAGTGTGGCTGGATCAGAATGAAAGAGGAAATTAATGGTAGGAAATGATATGATAGAGGAGGTCGAGGTCCAGCTCTTGTGTGGCCTTGCAGGCCATGGTAAGAAGTTTTGGATTTTATGCTGGTTGCAGTGGGCTGATTTTGGTGGGTTTCCCTTTATTTTTCAGCTCCTGTTAATTAGTTGTGGCTGCTTAGGTCACTGTGATGAGAAAGATTCTGAGATCTTTTTTTTTTTTTTTTAAATATATCTTTATTGATTTCAGAGAGAGGAAGGGAGAGGGAGAGAGAGATAGAAACATCAATGATGAGAGAGTCATTGATCAGCTGCAACCCGCAACCCAGGCATGTGCCCTGACCGGGAATCGAACCCCGATCGCCTGGATCTAGGTCGATGCTTAACCACTGAGCCACGCCCGGCCGGGCAAGATTCTGAGATCTTATAACTCAATTGGTAAGAGTTCAGTGGTGGGTTAATAGTATGTATCACATCTGTAGGATGGGGCAATAATAACCTGAATAATCAATATTTGCCACGTCTGATCAGGATGAAATATTACATTGTATTAGTCAGAATAGTCCAGGTAGTGCTGCAGTAACAACATCACCAAAATCTCAATGGCTTGACACAATCACCCAAGAGACTTCTTGCTATGCTAAATCTGTTGTGAGTCCAGACAGTTCTTTCAGGCAGCTGTCTTCCATGCAGTAGCTTGGTGATTCTGGGTGTTTTGATTTTATGGCATCTCCATTTTAACGCAATTGCTGATATAAAGGAAAAGGACAGTAGAAGATCTCATACTAGAGGTTAAATGCTCTGGCTCAGAAATAATATATGCCATTTCTACTCGCAACACATTGGCTAGAACTGGTCACATCATCTCATGTAATTGCAAGGAGGCTGGGAAGGGTAATTCTCCGCTACATAAATGTGCCTAAAGGTAGAGAACCTAATGTGAGTAAGCAATAAAAAAGTAGTGTATGTCAACTTTAAAGAAAATCCAGTGACACCCCCCCCCCCAAGGCAGTTTGTAATGAGCTGAATGAGGAGTTGTAAATAATGAAGGAGTTCAAAGAGTAGTGAGGGAGACTGGCATACTTCAGAAAGGCTATAGAAAGAAGGAATATCTGAGTGAGCTCTTGATGGATAATTTTCTCAGGTGGTCACCCTCTAGCTCAATCCTCCTCACCTCAAGCCCATTAAACTCTTCTCTTTCCATAATCCACCCCTCATGCAGCATCTTGAAATGGACTCCATGCACTTATCTGGCTCTTTATATTTATAATTTTGGGTGCAACATTATATGATGCTAAAGAGCATTATTTATTTGCTGTGCAGCCTTGGGCAATTTACTCAATTCCCAGAGCTTAAGTTTCTCATTTAATGCTTTATATAATTATTGTGAAAATTAATTATATATCTATTTAGCTTAACAGAATTTGGAATATAGTAGGGTGCAAAAATTACAGTTATTATTTTTATAAATAAAGGCTTTACCCATCAGCTATTTGTTGAGTGTTTGCTTGTCCCAGGCACTGTGCGAGGCACTGTGGATCACTGATGAACACACCCTGCAGTCCGCAGTCTCCAATAGTATATAATCCAATGCTAATGTTTATTATAAGAGAGGGGGCCATGGTATGCAGTTTTTCCCAAAATTATTTTACTACAGACACCCCCTCTTTTTCAAAGAAGTTTCTCAAAAAATTTGTGCAAAACATAATTTTGAAATCCCTGAAATAGTGTATGCAAAATTTTAATATTGATCAAATAAAAAAGGTCTTATTTACAACATATTGTGACAAATCCCAATAGAGTACAGTTTATCTCTATGTATATCCATGTATAGAAAAAGGACTGGAAGAAAAAGGGAATACAGACAGCCTATAGACATGAAAAGATGCTCAACATCACTGAATCATTAGAAAAATGCAAATTAAAACCATGAAGAGATATGACTGCACACCTGTCAGAATAGCTATCATCAATAAATCAACAAACAACAATTGCTGGTGAGAATGCGGAGAAAAGGGAGCCCTCATGCACTGCTGGTGGGAATGCAGATTGGTACAATTACTATGGAAAACAGTATGGAGGTCCCTCAAAAAATTTAGGATGGAACTGCCTTATGAATCAGCAATTTCACTTCTGGGTATATATCCAAAACAAAACAAAACTCTAATTTAAAAGAATATATGTGCCCCTATATTCATTGCAGTGTTATGTACAATAGCCAAGATATGGAAGCAACCCAAGTGCCCATCAGTAGATGAGTGGATGAAAAAGCTGTGATACATACATACAGTGCAATATTACTCTGCCGTAGAAAAGAATGAAATGTTACCATTTGTAACAGCAAGGATGGACCTAGAAGGTATTTTGCTAAGTGAAAGAAATCAGACAGAGAAAGACAAATACCAGATGATTTCACTTATAGGTGGAATCTAAAGAACAAAATAAACAAACAAAATCGAAACAGTCTCATAGACACATAGATAAGACTGAAGGTTGCCAGAGGGGAGGAGAATTGGGAGACTGTGTAAAAATGGTGAAGGGCTTAAGAAGTACAGATTGGCAGTCACAAAATAGTCACAGGGATGTAAAGTACAGCATAGGGAATGTAGTCAGTGATATCGTAATAACTACGTATGGTGCCAGGTGGGTACTTTAAAAATCGGGGGGGACACTTTATAAAGCATATGACTGTCTAACCACTATGCTGTACACCTGAAACTAAAACAAAATAATATTAAATGTAAACTATAATTGAAAAATAAAATTTTTTAAAAAGTACTGGAAGAATATGGGGTGGGATTCTTGGTGATTTTTTTTCTAACTAAGTGAATGAAAGGAGAAATATGGCACAAAAAGAATATAAAAATCTTTCTTAAAAATTTTAATTAAAAAACTTTAATCATAAATACAGACATACAGATAGTGAGAAAAGTATAATAAATTCCCATATGCATCACCCATCTTTAACAATTAGCAACTCCTGGCCCATTTTATCTATCTGCCCCTCCTATTTGCTTCCTCACCCCTGGACTATTTTGAAACAAATCCCAGACTTCGTATCTTTTTATCTGTAAATATTTCAATATTATCTGTAAAGTATAAAGGCTCTTTAAAATAACATAACCACAATAGTATTATTCCATTATTGGTGACTTTAAGTTTTCACCACTAGAGGTTTGTATTATAAAAATATATATTATTTTAAATCAAACAATCTTATTTTAAAAACATTTTAAGACGCAATAAACATAACTGGTGTATTCAGGTCTGTGGGAGTGCACACACACACACACACACACACACACACACACACACACGCTTGCTAAGTGGCTCTGACATCCATTAGGGAACCTCCCTAGTCCTGAGGGCAGTCTCCACCACATGCTGGGTGACCTTGCAGCAAGAATGGAGAGAAAATCCCACCCATCCCCACCCCAGTTCTGTGGGACATGGGCCCACAGGGGTCTGACCCAGTCTTACAAGTGCTGTGAGTGGCCCAGTCAGGTGGCCTCTGAAAAGTGATGCAGAGGGGAGGTGACAAACCTGCAGATCAAGAGGCTGGGCTACCACGTGGACTCCTTCAGAGAAGCCCTGTCAGCCCTCTCCTGCCAGCCATCTGAGCTTTTAAAGCCTTATCAGTCACTTTAACCTCTGGGTCAATGAAATTATCTTCTTTTTAATTTTTTTGAAAATATGATTTTATTGACTTAGAGAGGAAGGAAGAGGGAGAGAGGGAGAGAAGAAGAGAAAGAGGGAGAAACACCAGCTGCCTCCCAAATGCACCCTGACCGGGGATCAAACCCGAAACCTGGGCATGTGCCCTGACCAGAAGTTGAACCGGTGACCTTTTGGTGCACAGGCAATGTTCAACCAAGTGAGCCACACTGGCCAGGGCTGGGTCAAGGAATTTAGAAGAGCAGTTCTCACCAGCAGGTTTGGCAAGGGCATGAGAACTCCGAATACTCAGGGAAAACCAAGGAGAAAACCCAGAGAGCGAGGGTGTACCAAAGACATATTTGGCTTCTGTTCGGGTCATACCGAGTCGGGTCTTCTCAGGAGCAAGCCCTGTCCCCCTCCCCAGGCCCGGTGGGGCTATGCCAACGACGGCCAGCTCTGTGCAAGTCACGGCTTGCCTTGCTCGGGATGGAAAACTTTTACTGTGGCCTAGCCTCGGGGTAGGGGAAGGCTCCCCAGGACAGTGGGCCGCGCGTCTCTCCTGACAACCAAGCACGGCGTTTCCATCGCCTCGTCTTGCAGACGGACAGCCCGTGTGCAGGGACCGGCGCCAGGTCCCCTCCGCTGCTCCTGTGCTGGAGGCGGGCGGTGAGGCCTGCCAGGCGCAGAGGGTGATGGGCACCCCATCGGCTGCTCAGGAGCTTTCCTTCTTTCTCACTCGCCATTCCTTCTCTTCTTTTAACGTCTGTTTTCTTTCTGAGCCTCCCCCTTTCTCTTTCCGGGCCCTCCTCGCCTCCTCACTGCTCAGCCTCTCCCCACAGCCCTTCATTTCTCTCTATTTCTCTCTCTCCACTGGTTTCGCCTCCCACCAGCCACATGTGTGTCTTTTTAACCTTCACTGTGGCTCCTTCCACCTGGGCCTGGGCCCCGCCACCGCCTCAGCCAGGGTTTGCCCCTTTCTCTTTCCCCACCCACAGAGTCAGCCCCGGGCGGCCTCATGCAGGCCCCTTGTGCCTTTCCACCCCCGTGGCACGCAATCTGGAAACCCAGGACGGCTGTGGGGTGCGGCCTCAGGGCAGCCCTGGGTCACACCTGCCCTTTCCCTCAGGAAGCAGCGACAGGCTTCTCTTGTTGGAAAGACAGGCTGACGGGGAGCTTTCCCAGGGGGTGGGCGTGGAGGGCGCAGGACCCGTTTTGCTGTCTCGGTAGTGATGGAGAGGCCATCTCCAGGGAGAGAGAGACAGGACTACAATTTATGTCACTGGGAGGCACTGGGAGAAAGGCTTCCTCACGATGGTCACTGAATTTCGGGTTATATGGCCAGTTCAAGATAAAGCATCTGAGAATCAGAGAGGTTAAGTGGCTTACCCACAGTCACACAGCAAGGAACTAGTACAGCTAGAGATGGAACCTGGTCTCAAGCCAAAGCCCTTATTTATTCCACTGCCTCTATGACAGAGAAAACTGGCTAAAAAGACTGCCTTTTGCTGTCTTAACCACCCCAAGAGTGGCTCTTATCACCGACACCTCAGCATTTGTTTTTCTCTTTCCTTCCCTTGACTCATTTGCATGTCATTTCCTCTAGGAAACTTTGCAGTGTGGGTGTAGATGCCTTCACCTGCCCCAAGGACTCCTCGCCCACACCTTACCTTATCGAAGCCACCAGTGCCTTGGGCGAGTTCCCGGTGAGCCTGCAGCTCCAGGGTTCAAGCTGCCTGAAGCCAGAGCCAAAGTTTCCCTTCCCCTGCGGGATGCTCACAGGCACCTGCACTCAGGATTTCAAAGTCTGCCTCAAGTTACTTGAGACCTGGGGTCAGGAAAGGAGAATTGCAGCCTTCTCAGGGTCAGGCTAAAAGGCGCTGGCCAGGTGGAGCTGAGCTGCTGAAGCTCCCGCATTATGCCCAGGACCCCTCGGCCCACCAATGACCTAGCCGGTGCACAAACAGGTCATCCTGCCTACAGGGCCCCAGGCAGACCTCTTCTGCTTTGACCGACAAAGCAATGCCCCTGCAATGTTGAAAACACTCTTGGCTAAAGAAAAATAAAATATAATGAAGAAGAAAAAATTGCCTGGATCTCGCTTGTTATTAAGGCATCTTTGCTTTTGCATATTTGCTTTCGGTTTTGATCACATGTGGGCATATTTTTCCTTTTTACACAAGTGCCACTATGGCGTACACCCCATTTCCCCCTCTGCTTTCCCCCCTAGTAATGTAGTCTATAGTGCTCGTTTTTCAATGTAAGGTCCAAAAAATTTACTCTTTTAAAATTATGTCTAGTATTCCATCAATTGGATGTAGCAAAATGTATTAAAATGTTTCCCTGCTGTTGATGCACATTTAAGTTGCCTCCTCTGGTCACAATTGAATAAAACATTCTAATGGATATCTTATGCAGGCAACTCTTTGCATCTGTTGAGTTCTTTCCTTGGAAAACTTACCAGGAATGGGAATGGTTATGAGCAGTTTGGTTATGATATACAGTTAGTATTGAGAGTGGGGTCCCAGTGACCAAGTTAAAAACCCAGGTTTGGCACTGGTTAGCTGTGTGATGTAGGACAAACTACTTCATCTCTCTAAGTCCCAATTTTCTCAAATGTAAAAATAAAAGCTGATATGTAACATTCAATCCATGGGGTTGTAGTGAGAAGTGAATAAAATAATTGAATGAAATGAAATAAATGATATTCCATATTTCTCAGCTATTATTAGTACTAGCACTATTGCTGCTATGACTACAACTACCACTAACAGGATTTTTCTGTTCCTTTAGACTAAGCTGACTCAACACCATGTGGCTGAAACCCAAATATTTTTCTAGAAGCAAACACAAGCTGGTTTGCAGTCCTCCAACAGGTCAAGTGATTTTAAAACTTCTCACTCCCTTCATAGCTCTCACCCAAGTCACCTGCTCCCTTCACAAATCTACTGTCCATCCTGAGTCTGACATCAGTCAAATCTCAGCTCTTACTTGGTTTCCTTTAAGGTTCTTTTAAGGCCTTTGTGGGACCCTGGCCCTCTTAACTTTGGAAACTACACTCGAGATCACACCAGGCCTGTTTAAACCACCCTTCCCCCATCCTGCAGAAAATATAATTATACAAGAGCAGCTGTGGAGGAGTAGGTGTAACGTGATGTTTTGTATTAAATTAAATACTTACTGATTTTGTTTTTGTGGTTCGCATTAAGGTTTAGGGGTTCAATGAATGATGCTTTCCACCTTCCTTCCTGAGTTCAAAACCAAATAAAAACACATTCAGAAGTCAGAGAGATGGAGATTGAAACACCAGCTTCATTACTAAGAAAAGCTGAAAACTATGGCTTAAGTAGGTAGCCACAGGGAACCTCCTAATACTGTCCCTGGAATGAACTTGAAGTACATCTTCCCCCAAAAATCACCTCAGGCTTCCCCCATTTGCCACAAAGTGGGCGGTAGCCCAGAATGAACTAGAACTGCAGGTGGGCATATCTGAAATCGAGGGAGAGGGAAGAACCGAGGGGGAGAATGTTCAGTTTCTCTCTAAACCCACTGTCTGAAACACGGGGGTAAAGGCTGAGCGGAGAGGCAAGAAGTATTTTAGGCCAGGGAATGACAGGTTTCTTTCTGGACCCAGGACCTGATCCCAGGCTGACCTGCTTGCTGGACAGTTTCAGTCTCAGCATTTTGACCTTGTGTTGTCTCAGGGCCACGGTGAGAACCTCCCCAGTCCATGCTTGGTGGGCTTATAGAGAACTGTCTTAAGATGCTCCTACTCCATCCCAACTGCTACACCTGTTTCATTCATTTTATAATCACAGAAAAAATGAAGACTTTCCTCTTCTTCCACCTACCAGATTTTAATTACTGAGACCACATTTCTCAACAGTTACAGAGAACCTCTCAAACGTACTTCAGTGGCGAGAGGAGCTGGGATACCAAGCATCTTGGAGATTTGGGAAGGAAGAGTGTCCTTCTGAATGAGAGGATGAGTTGGTGCTTTTGAATCTGGACTGTGAAGCGCGAGAGACTTAAACAAGCAGAGTCTGGGGGAGGACGTTCCAGGTGAAGACACGGATGAGCAAAGGCACTGAGGTAGGAATCTGCGGGGAGATTTCAGAACAGGCAAGTTTTCCTGTGTGGTTGGAGATAAAGCTGGGAATGTGGGTTTAGCAGTTAGGATTCTCTGAGCTGCAAGCAGTGAAAGTATGTTTCAAACTGTCTTGGGCAATCAAAATAATGCATCATGTGCTGGAGGTCCAGAGGCAGGGGAACTCCAAAAGCAATTTGCTCAAGGCTCCATGTCCGTTTCTCTGTTCCTCTTGGTTTTCCTCTGCTCGGTGTTCACACTGCCCTCATGGTGGCAAATCCCCATGGTGGCAAATCCTCATGGTTATCAAATGGCTGCCAGATGCCCCCAAGGCATAAGAAAAAAAATAGTTTTGCTTTCCCAGCAGCCCTGAGCAAACCTCTACTCAGATCCCATTGATGCTAAGTGGCTTAAAATAGCCCATTCCTGAACCAATCGATGACAGTGGAGCTACCATGAATGGTATAGAGTGACTGCCTTAGCAAAATGCAAGGTAGGGAGCCAACCACAGCGACTCCTGTAGCAGGCTTGGGCCGGACTGTGGAAAGTCTTGAATCTCAGCCTCGAGAATCTGTATGTAAAATAAAAAAGCATGGGAGCTACTGATTGTTTTTCAGTAGGGGAGTAGATAAAACTGAGTTATGGGTATAATTATTTGGATGTTTTGATCAGAAATAACCCAGCAGAGGGGAGTAGATGTGGAATTACCATGTGCCCACTGTCACCACATCTTCTCCCATCAAAAACGGCTCCCAGGAAGGGAGCTGCTATTGTCATTCACATCAGGTATGAATGACTGATGAGCTATAACTCCAGGGGGAAGGGAAAGGAGAGTTTTGATGGAAGAAACATTGCAGACAGGACTTATAGGATGATTGGAGATGGGGAAAAAATTAAATGATTCCGAAATTGTAAATTTGGGTGATTTATATATGTATATAGTGCCATGAATAGAAATATAGTCATCTAGGGGAGCCAGTGAGATGATACTGAATCCATAAAGCAGATGCATGACAGATAGTAATGACAATAATACTAAAATGATGCTAATAATGAAGTAATAGTAATTAGTAATGTAAATGAGCATATATTGAGCAGTTAATATGTGTCAATATTTACTAAGATACTTACTATTGCTCTGATACATATGTATACATTCATTGACTTTACAATAATTCTATTATTTTGCAGAGGAAGAAACCGATTCATTCCACAGAATGGTAAAAGTGAACAATCCAAGGTCATGTAACTGGTAAGCAGACAAGGCAGAATCAAACCTAGGCTGTCTGACTCAGGAGCATATTTTTTCAATCATTACAATAACTAATATTTATTAAGTATCTACTATGTGACAGCACTTTATATACATTCTCTTTAATCTTTAAGAGCTAGAATGGACAGAATTATCCCCCTTTTACAGATGAGGAACCTGGGGCACAGAAAGGATAAGAGATTTGCCCAAAGTCACACACTTTTAAGCGGCAGAGGTGGGATTCGCACTGCATGAGGCATAGCTGTAAACCCTGCTCTCTTTCCATGAGGCCATGAGGAAGGTAAGTGCATCCTAGCACCGCTTCTAGCTTATAGACCAAGTCTTACACCTTTGAGATACACTCTGGGTGAGGACAGGACCTGGCATTTAGATGCCTGAAACCAGTAGAATTGTGGTCTCTGGTAAACTCTGCATTTAGGAAAAAGCTGAAAATATGGTGGGAGGATCCTGTCCAACCAAGGCATGAAATTGGAGGGGGTGGGAGCTTAAGAGAAGCTGGGGTCAGACAGTTCTGAGTGTAAGCAGCCCTGCAGCTCATTAGCTGGGCAGCCTTGGGCAAACATTTTAACCTCTAAACTCCAATGCCCTCATCCGTAAAATGGGGATAGAACCGCTGGCCCTCACTCTGCAGCTGTCTCACTAGGACTGAATACATGAAGCGAGGGAAATACGTGGCCCGTTGCCCAGCATGTAGCAAGCGTTTGTTACATGATAGCGATGTTGCTATGATTATTGTTATTATTATTATTTCCACAAGAGAATGTGGAAGGCAAACAGTCCGAGCCTCTGGGAGAGGGATTCTGCTGCTTATGTTTCATAATGTTCCTGCCCGTTTGAAGCCTCCAAACAGCAGCTGCTTTGGCCTCCAAGTTTCATGGCAGGACCTCCTCAAACCAGATAGATAAAGGCCAGCTGCTGCCCCAGGAGCAAAGGAAGCCGGGGAGAAGGGCGCTGGGGGTAGCGATAGGAGAGGGAGGTGCAGAAGGGCTGCCCACCCAAGGACGCTTCCCCTGCATCCCTCCCATCCCTCCCAGATGCCCGCCTCGGGGCCCCAGGGCTGGCCCAGCCCCGCTGTCTGCCCAGTCACATGGTTTCCATTTCAGAATGGAACCGGCAGCTGTTGGCAGCTGGCTCCAGCTATTAATACTCTGACTGAGAAGTGGAGCGATGAGGTCAGTGCTGGCGGCAGAGCCGCTGCTTCCCTCTCCACGCTGCCTGCCGGGGAGCAGGAAGGTGGAGAGCTAGGGGCCCTGGGGAGCCCTGGGAACACAGCATAGGGCACTGGCTACCCCGGGGGGGTTTCGGGGCCTTCCAGACTGAGACCCCCAGCTGCGCTAGCCTAGAGCCAGGGAGAATCAACTTCGCCTCGGCAGCAAACGTTTCCCGGAGGCCCTTGGAATCCCGTGAGTGTACAGGGCTTAGTCATGGAACATTAGAGATGACAAAACCCTTAATCCAACCATCCCATTTTAGAGGTGAAGAAACTGAGGCCCAGAGGGCTGGCGTGACTAATTTAAGGTGGCCCTGTGAGTCAGGGCGGGGCGGGGGCAGAAACCCTGGCTGCAAACAGTGAGCCTGGGCTTTTCCATTACTCAGAATCAGAGCCCACCCCAGCACTCCTCCCTAAAAAGGGCTGGATCCTGCCATCCAGGTGGAACCTAGGACCCCAATCCAAGGACCGCCCACCTTTGAAAGAAGACTCTCCCAAAACAGATGATGGGCCAAAATGGTGGCAAAGAAAAGTGTATTTTGACCTGGGAATGTGCCCGCCCTACTGTGTGGAATGAGGAAGAGACAGAGTCCCCAAGCAGAATGTGTGCCGTGGTCCCTCTGGGATAAGAAGCGCCAGTGTGCACGCACACCTGCACACACAGAAAAAAGACTGGGAGGAGACATAAAACAAAGTTACTTTTAGGAGACAGGTTTCCATTTGTCTCCTCTTTTGTCTTACCCAGATTTTCTAAATTTTGTACTTTGAGAGTATTTATTTTTGTAACAACCGTGTTAAAAGGATACAAAATAAACAGACAAGCGCCAGGGTCCCAGCCACCCTCCCCGGGTCAGGCTTGGCTTGCCGAGGCTCCCAGATTGGGCTGCACCCATTGCACAAGGCGGGGCATTTTCCTTTCCGGTGGAGCTGGAACAAGCTCAGACCTGAGGCCGCAGCCCCGCTGCAGTTCTGCGGCCGCGGGGAGCAGCAGCCCGGGCTCAGGGCGCTCCCGAGGCTCCGTGGGCACCGGGGAGGGAGCGCCAGACGCCAGGCGCCAGACCGGCCCTCGCAGCTGGCTCAGCAGCGCGTGTCTGGAGGTCTGAGGCAGAGGCCAGCCTGAGGTCTTGTGTGTGGAGAGTGGGGAAGAGCGACTTGAAGGCCAGCCGGCCCTTCTGGGAACTCTCCCAGTCCCAGGCCACACCCTCCAGGAAACCTCCCGGCCCAGTTTTATCTTTCAGACGTGCACATCTCACTCTCATTCTGCCACTTGCCCACTTTGATGCCAATGTCCTTGAGACCAAACCGCCTTTCTGGGTTACCCCATGAGGGCTGCCTGCCATGTGGGCCTGCCAACCTTCTTCCTGCTGAGTACAGCCCTGGGAAGGTGGGCCCTGTCACCATTGCCACAGAACTCAGAAAGGGTCCAAGGCGGGACTATGGCACCTGCCCAGTCCCGCTGAAATGCCATCACACATTCAGGGGGCACCTCCATCAAGACAGCTTCTCCTGTCCCATAAGGGTGGATCTTGCATCCTCACATGTGACAGATGCAGAGGGAACTGAGCACCCAGGTCCGAGGGAGTCGTGGAGCAGGCAGGCAGAGCAGAGGAACCGAATCCCAGCTCCGCTCTCCACTGGCCTATCTCCCAGCTGCTTATGGGTCCCCCTGAGCCTCAGCTTCCCCATGAGGGCTGGAGTTCTGGCACGAATCATCGACTCTAACCCCCTCCATCTGGGGTCTGCAAACTTCCTCCCTGGAGTACCTATAGTATGCTGCTTGATTTTGTATGGGCTTTAAGCCAAAAGGGTATTTTACATTTTGAAATGGCTGAAAAAAGTAAAAAGAATGGCAACATTTCACAAAGCTTGAAAGTAATATGAAATGCACATTTCAGTGTCTATAAGTACAGTCCTGTTGGAGCACAGCCATGCCCTTTTGTTTCCCTGTTCCCTGTGGCCGACTTTGTGCAGCAGATGGAGTGGCTGTGACAGAGCCCAGATGGCCCACGAAGACTTAAAATATTTACTACCTGGCCCTTTACAGAAGAAGGTCTGCTGAGCCCTGATCTGAGCGGTCTGGTGCGTGGCAGGTTGTTAACAAGCATGGCTCTCCCTCCTCCTCATCTTCTCTTCAAGCCTGTCCACCAGGGGCCCTTTCATCCTGTCAAAACAAGGAGTGGTACCGTTTGGGGAGGATGGTGAATGAGGGGGATCCCTCCTCCCTGTGGATCATCCAGCTCGAAGTTGGAAGATCAGTTATAAGGTTGGACCTTCATTCTGCCACCAACTGGTTCCGTGACCTGGGGAAGGTCACTTCACCTCTCTGAGCCTCAGTTTTTCTCTCCTGTAAAATGGGGGAATGGTGACAGCTAAGACCACCTGTTGTGTGCCAGACATTGTCCCAATTGTATCGGTCACTTATTTAATCATAACAGTTCTGTGAGGCTGGTATTGTCACCAACCCACGTGTGGGCAAAGAAAGCTGAGGCGGTGGGAGGGTGAATGAGCTGCCCAGGGCTCCTTGGTCAGAACTGTATCCAAACAGCCGGGGTCACTTGGGTGCTTCAACAGCTGCATGCTTCGTAGATGTACTGGGAGATTCGGCTGAGATAAGGAACTAATTTCTTTAGCCAGCTGCCAAGTTCTATGGCTTTGTAAGTAAACTCTTTATCTTGAAAGAAGAGGAAGGCATTGTGTTTCCAAATCTCCCATTAGTGGTGGCATGTCAGAGGGTGTGGAGGGGCCTGAAAGGAGACATTTGTGGGTGACAAGCCCTACCTGGACAGTCTTCTCTATTTCCTAGCTCTCAGAGTAGGAGAGAAATCACCACCTTGGTCCAAACGCCAGAGCAGTGTCTTATGAAGACCTGTTTTCAGTCAGCCCTTGAAGGATAGAGAGAAGTCACCTTTCCCTCAGGTGTGGGGAAGCTGGTGGCCACTCTCCCACCTTGGCTTTGGGTCTTGGCCCAGCCACTGCTCTTTGCACTGTCTCGGTAGAATCATCCTCTGCCAGGGGTGCAGACTCTGCTCCTCTGTGTTTTCCCAGCTGCTGAGGACACACCCTTTCCATGGAAGTCTTTCCCAGCTCCCCCCATCCAACCCTCAGCACTTTTCTCCCTCTCACTCTGCATTAGCATTGGGCAAGGGTTGGGTGCTAAGGGTTGGGGCAGGCAGTGTCTTGCCCTTTTGTCTGCTTGATCCCCATGAGGATGTCTTGCCCGTGCTATGTACAGGCTCCTTCCTGTATGGCTGAGAGGGCGGGGAGCTGGCACTAAAGGTGCAGCCTGCACTGTAAAGGGTTAATAGCTTGCTCCCTGCAGTCGAAATTCCTCCACCACTTCCTGGCTGTGGGACCTTGAGCAAGTTACTTAACATTTCTGTGCTTGTTTTCTAATGAGCAGAACAGAGAGAGCACAGACCATACAGGTTATTGTGAGAATTCAGTGAGATAATACATACAAAATGCCTCTCATAGTGCCTGGCATATACTGAGTGCTCAACACGCATGGGCCACTATTATTTTTCTCTCTCAGCAAGCACTTCAGCTTAAGGTACCTCGAGAGTGTGACACAAGCTTTCCCCATGTGCTTCTGTAATGATCTGCACCACAGTGCATCCTTGATTCACTCTGTCTGTATTGAGGGCCTACTAAGTGCACTATTTTAGACCTGGAGAAGGCAAGGATCCCATGGTCAAGAGGAGGGAGTAGGGAGACATGTCGACAGACACATGCACTGGAGCGAGGGATTGAGTGCTTTGAGATCTGTGTAGGGGGAGGGATCCTCCCAACTCTGAAGAGCATGTGGTGGTGGGGGCAGCTGGGGGCAAGAAAGATATGCCAAAGGAGAGATAAACTTGAACTGGGTCCTGAATCATGTGTTGGCACTGGCAGGAGCAGGAAGGGCATTGCTGGCCACAGGAACAGTGGTGGAGAGGTACATACGGCCCATCATCCCCAGTCCACACAGACCCGCCTGAGCCTCCATGAAGACCCAGCTGGGTGCCTGAGCTCAGTGCCCAGGCGCTGGTCATGCAGGAAGCATGAGAGTTCCTATTAGCATCTACTGTTGAGGCCATGGCTGCAGGACTGGGCAGGAGGAGGGAAACTGAATGTTACAGCTGGGAGGGGGTGAAGGGAAAGTGAAAGTTTGGGGGCACAGCCAGGGCATCTCTTTCCAAAGGTGGTTCAGAGCAACTCCACCCCGAACCAAGTGCCCTGCTGCTCAAAGCCAATGAGGCCCAGCAGGGACCGAGAGTAAGAAGGAACAGAAATCAAGCCCCACACAGAGGGGAAAGAACCAGCCTGATTAGGAGAGAGAACAAACCAGTCCAGAGACATGCATCCCGCAGGCTAAGAAGGGAACCCTGTCCTGCAGCCTCCGATTGTGGGGAAAGCACCGCTCTTTCCCTTTACGGGAACTGGATGAGCACAGGGCAGGGGGACTAATCAGACCTGGTGGATAGCAAGTCTGGCTGCTCCAGTGTCTTGGACCCCAGCAGGTGCCCCTTCTCCATTCCTCCCTCCACCCAAGGGAGGCTTTCAGCTCTGTCCTGCTCAACACGGCGGCTCTCAGGTATCCCCTCCTGGGAGATGGCCCTGGAGAGGAGAGAGCACTGGTCTAGGAAACAGAAGCCCTGGGTCCTCATTCAGTCTTTGCCCTTAACTAGCAGTGTGGCCTTGGCCAGGGCTCCTGTATCCACATAATGAGGCCATGCGCTTGCCTCCCTTGCAGCTTGCTCAGAGGAGTTAATGCGATGTGGAAAACAAAACAGAACATTCAGCTGCTTACACTAGGAATGGTGGTGCTGCCCGATTTCTACACTAACTGTGAAGTTGAGGGAGGGGCAGGGAATTCGTCGGGCTCACCTTTGCACTCCAACATTGAGCGCGCCTAGCTTGCTTGGAGGTGGTTCTGCCTGAAATGGCTGGAGTGGGGGAGTGATTTCAGGCTTCAGCGTGTCCCTCCCACCTGCCCAGCCTTGTGATCAGAGTGAGACTCTATCACGAGCTACGAAAGGAACCCCTGGGGCCACAGCGCAGTGTGGAGGAGAGCAGCTCTCGCTTCCTTCATGTACCCCGACCCCTGGGACTGCCTGTCGTAATTGCCTCCCCTGTTGCCACTTGGCCTTCTTTCCTACGGAGGGAAGTCCAGTTTAGTCAGAGCTGGCAAAGCTCAGAGCCAAGAGCTACATTCCTCACCATGCTGGCATCTAGAGCACCATGGGACACAGCTGTGGCCAAAAAGATAAGGCAGCACTGGAATGAGATTCTGGAAAACCTCCAATAAGTTCATCTGGCCTCTTACCATCTGCCTTTCTTCTTCTCACTGCCTGGAAGATGGAACTGATGCCTGGGAGTTTAGGAGCCATTTTGCAACCATGAGGACAAGATCCACTTGCTAAGAATGACTGAGAGAAGGCCCTTGAGCTGTCAAAACGCTGGACAACCTACTTCTAGAAATATAAAGTTTCCTAATTGTTAAAACCACTGCTTTTCCCCTTGGGGAAAGGTCAAAGTGGGGGTGGAATTGGTTATTTGTAGAAAAGCACAATCATAACCAATACACCCTTTCCTCCAAGGACTAAGTGCCGCCTGGGACGCCTAAGATCCCACAAAGGAATCATCGCACTGCATTGTGAGAGCCCGTTACTGTACACAGTCCCCACAAGACTACTATTTCAGGGAGGGCAGGGTCTGCACGTTCTGTGGTGATCACAAGTGTATCACCAGAACACGACGGTTCCTGGCAAATGTTCCACATTCTGTATGCTTTTCTTGAATCAGTGATTAAAAAACCCTTTAAGTTCTGATTCTAGATGTAGCTAGCCTACCTTAGATCTAGGAACCATCATCTCCGGCCAATTTTGAAACCTCCGTTGAAACAGTCAGCTTTTAAAATTGGTTCACTTAAAATACTCAAAGCCATGGTGCATGAGCTTTGTAAATAATTCTGCTGGCCCCTCGCAGAACCGCTGCCCTTTTCTAAACCACCCACAGTCCATCGCGGTGGCCCTGCAGTTGCCACTGCTTGAGCCAGAAGGCAACTCAGGCAAACCCTCTGGCAGGTTCTGGTGTCAAGTGATGATCAATGCTGAGAAATGGCACATCCCGCAACACACGGAGGGCTTGATGGAAGAGGCATCAGTGTGTACATGGAGACATTCTCAGGCAGACTTGTCAGGGTGTTTTCTTGTCTTAAACATCTCAATTATATTGAAACTTGTCAAATTACTTTCTCCATGACTTCCAGAAGGTCCTCAGTCATCTCCTTCTCCACCTCCTCTTTCCTTTATTGTAACTTTCTCCTCAAAACCTGCTGTTTTCACTAGGTGCCCAAAGCATTCACTCTTTTTCTGTATCCAAGTTACCCAAACTGGATATCCAACTATATAACGACTTCATTTGCCTTCCTTTTGAAAAGCATGGTGAGTCCATATATTATTAATGAAAATGCAAAGTCCTTATGTTTCCAACAAGCTTGGTGTTCGTTTGTTCAAGATGTTTGCTGACAGTCACTCAGAGAAAATCACATATAATGTATCAGGGAGGCCTGCTAAAGCCCTGTCAGTTTCTTCTTTGTCAGTTCACACCTTCCCCTGAAGTTGGGTGGGAACACATGATCTGAGAGCCTTACTATCGCTCTTCATCCACTGGCTGAATGGGGAAGATTCCAAGGACCTAGGGGAGCATGGAGCCACAAGGTGGAAGGAGCTTGGGCCTCTTGAGCGGCTGCATGAAGTTGAAACCTGCAGATATCCATGGGGCTATTACAGAAGCAAGAAAGAAGTTTTATGGCACCAAACCAGTGCTTTGGACATTTATCAGT
Organism: Miniopterus natalensis; assembly: GCF_054644295.1. Taxonomy (NCBI): domain Eukaryota; kingdom Metazoa; phylum Chordata; class Mammalia; order Chiroptera; family Miniopteridae; genus Miniopterus; species Miniopterus natalensis. The sequence continues at coordinate 61,057,976 of NC_142091.1, read as the reverse complement.
TAGAGCATTTGGCATTATTTACAGATTACTTCCTAGTTATCAATAGCACTTTTTTTTAGTGCCTCTATTCTAAAATGCAGTCACAGTTTGCTGTGCATTGGAGCTACTTACATCCATGGCTATACCATGATTATACACAATGCAAATGTTTATGTCAACAGTTCTCAACCTTGGCTGCTCAACAAAAGTAATTGTGGAGCTTTTAAAAATTCCCACTGTTTGGGTCTCCACCCCCAAGCTTGCGATTCAATTGGTTGGCGGTGAATCACAAACTTTTCAATTTTGCCATTTGGAAAGAGTGTCCCAGGCAATTTTAAAGGAAGCCAGAGTTAGGTAGGAGCTACTGCTCTAGAGCAGAGGTTCTCAAACTGGAGTGTGCATCAGAACACTCAAGAGTCTTGTTCAGACACGAATTTCTGGGACCCACCCCCAGAGTGTCTGATTCAGGAGGTTTGGGGTGTAGCCTGAGAATTTTCATGTCTATTAATTTCCCAAATGAGGCTTATGATTAATGGTGCAGGGATCATATCCTGAGAACCACTGGGCCATACCGTTAAATCCCCCTCAGGAACAGTAACAGTCACTGGTGTCACACTGAGAAACACTAGTCACTCGATAACTGAGTGTATCATTGAACTGAAGATGAAGACAGACAGGCTTTAATACTTGATGAAACATGCAGGCTCTGTTTTGCGGCAAGATGTTAGAGAGGCAGCATGCGCCCTGGGCAGCGAGTCACCCCACCAAGCTCCTGCCCTGGGAACTAAGCCCAGTGTCTCAGCATCAAGCCACCAAAGCTTTGACCTCTGTCAGTGAGGGTCTGGGCTTTACCCCCATTTATTTTGTGCATCTGTTAGCAAGATGTATCCCTAAGGTATCAGGAAGCCTAAGATGAGAGCTAGTAAAGGTGTTAACACGGCGTAAAACTGGGCATAATTAAGCATATTTGGCATGTTTTTTGGGGGGTCTTGGAACACACATAAAATTTTCCATGTAAGTTCATAGTAATTGCTTCCTCACTTTACGTCATTTCAGCTTATGAAAGGTTTCATAGGGACCCTCTGCTTTTGGACAGCAGGGGTAACCTGTGCTCATCCCTGCTGTGTATCACAGAGGCAGCCATAGGCAATATGCAAATAAAGGATGTGACCAGATTTGACCCCTGAGCATAATTTGTCAAGCCCTGGGATGGGGGCAGGCATGTCCAAGCACCCTGAGCACCTGAATTATGGGCAAAGGCCAACCGTAGGTCTGGGAGATGAGCACTCCAGATGGGACAGCTTGCACTTGAACGAGCCTTGGAGTGAGGGATGAAGCACCTTGCAGGGACAGGTGAAGGTGGTGCATCTGGACTGTGTTAGACAAGAGCGAAAGTAGTGTGACAGGCATTCTCACCGAGGGAGGATGCCTCTGCGTCTGGAGTTTGTCTAAATATGGCAGGAAGCCACTGGGGCGTTCTAAGCAGAAGGGTGGTCTGAGAAGGCCTGTTTCTTGTCTGAATGAGAAGAGAAAATACAATTTTCTTATTTATAGAGCACCTGGCCAGTGCTTAACACATGGAAGTCACTAATAACTTCTTGTATACCACTGACAAGGCACTGTGCCTCCAAAGGGTCAGCAAATCCAGGAACAGAAGGGACGGTAGAAACCATCTAGCACGTCTCCCATTATTTTAAAGACACATAGAGAATATCAGCAGTGACACTTGGCCCGATAACAAAGCGTTTATTGTGGGAAGGGCAGGATGATTCTGGATCCAGTATGGTGATGTCACTTTGCTGTGTCAGTGAGCCCAGCCCCATTTGGTCTCAATGCCAGAGTTCTGGGGAGAGACAGGCTGGGAGAAAAACCTGAGCAGCAAAGATCTGCAGGCGTGATGGAGTGGGGCAGAGGCCTGGGACGCAGGACCAAGGCTTGGGTATGAGTGTCCTCCCAGTGGCTGTCGGCTGAAGAATCATGGACATGGGTCTCCCCTAGAAGAGACCAGAGGTGGACAAGAGGACAACGGCAGGCACCAAATGCGAATGACAAGGGCTTGTTTATGAGGGCATTAGAAACACCCCCAAGAAAGCTCAGAAGCACTTGAGTGACACTTTGAGAAAGCTGGAGTAGGTAACGGCAGGCGAGACTAGTGAAACCACTGTTGCTGTCAGTGGCATCCCGGTTTTGCCATCCTGTCTGATACACTCTCAAGAAGCACAGGTCACATTTGAAATTCATGTGAGAACACACAGATCTATGTCTTTGTCCATTCAGCAAATAGACACCACCACTTTAAGTATCTACGGGCTCTTCCAAAACATTGGTTTGTCTTGTAACTAGTCCACATGGTATTAATGACCCCGGACTGGCACTAAAGCCAGCTTTGGTGATTTAGCATGCTGGGCTGGTCTGGATGGTGACAGGTGGAAGGGTCACACCTTCATGTGGAATACAGCAGGGCCGGGCAGCAGGAGGGTCATGCTCAGGGTCTTGACGTCAGATCTCAGGAGATGGGGCTCCCCCCGAAGTAGGGAAGTGGGGTTCTACCAGGTTAAGACCCTGCCAGCCTGCCAGCCAGAGCAGCCTTCCTCTCCTTCCTGGACTAGGGCACAGCAAAGCTACTTTTCTATTTTTAGGGGGGGAAAAACCTGCTATGAAATGTACTTTCCAATTTTAGGGCTCTTTCCTGGGCTCTATTTCCAGTGACCGACTGGAAAAACTTCTCTCTTCCTGAGTGTACATATTTGAAATCTGGCCAGTGGGTTGAGTGTCCACTCCCTGGAGAGGGTTTGCAAGAGAGAACTGGTTCCAGACAATGACAGAGCCATGCTTTCAGGAGAAGGTCAGCGTGCATCTTGCAGAGACGATGTTACCCTCTGTGGCACCACCCCTGCTATCTTCAGCCACAGGAAAATTTGAATCATGTTTTGTTTCTCTCCAAGATGAAACTTTAGCCTTGGGGCTTTCTGCTAATGAAGATGGTAAAACTTCAGGCTGAATAAGTAAGAAAAGTCAAAGTTCCAGGAAAAGAGTGCCGGCCCTTTCACGATGCATTCCCGATGGGTTCCGTAAAAGGAAATATGAATATTGGTGGAGGAGGGGCTTGGTGCTTTACTGTAAATGAAACCAGGCATGGGATGTGATGAGCGGGCTCTGAGTTACCTTCACTAGACAGGATCTAAGCCTACATGGAAAAGGTGGATGGAAGGAAGCCATGGAGACCAACATCAAGTGAAATACCAGGAGATTATCTTCATGATGGGCCTGGTGACTCTGAGGCAGCTAAGACGGGAGGGGCCAGACCCATTGGCCCACTTAGTTACGTAGCAGGCATTATTCAGACTGTCTGGATCATGTTTCCACTCCTAGGGGATGGCAACTGGGCTCCTTTCTGGGAATGATGGCTCACCTCTCTACAGACATGGAACCTGAGGATGCTCAGAGAGACTATGGGACATGCCCAGGATATGCAGGTGGCAGGCAACGGAGACAGTGTTGAAGCTGAGCCACCTCCACCAGGTTCTATGCTTTCTTCACTCTCACCTCATGGGGCAGGTGCTCTGCTTTCTAGTCTTGTTTTCCTGAAGAGTAAAGGAAATTGAAACCCAGCGAACAAACCAGAGGGCATCTTTCCTACATCTCTTTCCAATGATCTTTCTCTCTAAACTTGTCCCCGGCACTCTGTCCGTGCCAGGTGACCAGATCGCTGTGGCCCAGAGGGACAGTCTGGCAGGTGTGGCTCTGCTTGAGCCCTGAGGCTTAGGGTGTTGAGATCCTGCTCCGGCAGAGCAGGTGCTGGCACAGCCAAGTGTAAACAGCCCTTGGCCAGAGCACCGTGGCTTCCAGGATGCTGCTGGCTTTGGCTCCAGCAGCTCTGGTTCCTCCTCCCCTGCCCCTCCCTCTCATTACGCAGTGTCACAATGGCCTGGGCCTCACACACACACTGGGCTTTGTCTGCAGTGACACATGCCAAAAGGGGCTTGGAAATGGGAGCTGAGCTGCTGAGAAAACAGCACATCCTTTTGGAAACACAAGCACCTCTACACGGTGTGTGTTCACAGGGCAGGGTGAGGCAGGGCGGGGGGGAAGCGGGGAGACCCAGGTCCACGGGGGGCCTGTGCCCAGAGCTTCTGGCCATGGGAGTTAGGGCCCGATACTGCTTATGAGTAGAAAGAAGAGGCAGAAAGGGGATGGGGTGTGGGGGATACTCCAAAAGGGTCCGGAGCTTCACTGCTAATAATTATGGCCATCACTTATTGAGTGCTTACTCTATGCCAGACTTCCTGTCGAGCGCTTTGCATACTCACCCTATTTTCACAAAACCCCTGAGAGGTAGGGCCTATTACTGTCCCCGTTTTCCAGATGAAGACCCTGAAGGTAAAGGCCCAAATTCCCAGCAGTGCAGAATGGCAGAGATCTGAGACCAGATCCTGCACATGACAAAACCCATATTCGACCAAGTACTTATTAAGAACTCAGCCTCTGAGTTCTAGATGGCTCACAAAAATCAACAGACTTTCAGGAACAGGGTAATATGGTGAATTTTAAATCTTTGTCGCCCCACAGCTGTTGGAGTCTTGTGCGTCTAAATTCAGGCTGAGCTCCTCACAGGGCTACTGAAGAGGGCTCATTAAATGCCCACTGGATGCTCTGCCCAGTACTGCCCAGTCCTGCAGACTTGCCAAAGCTGCCAACAGATTAACCACATTCAGACTAGATAAATGCAAGGAACCTGGCTGGTTGGTTTCTTTATTTCGTTACCCGTGTAACGCCAGGTCCGCATGAGCTGGTGCTAATTCAGTGTTTATTTCCAAGGCTGGGCCATGGTCCCCACTCCCCCAAACCCCATATCCTTCTTCTGGAGGGAGGTAGAATATTTTTTGTAACTGCCCATGGGTTTTTCCTCCACACCCAACTCCACCCATGCCAGTTTCGAACTTATAGGGGAGGAGCAGAAATAGATAGAGAAAAGGCCACGGTCCTTTGTCTAAAGATTAATGCTAACTCAGAGCCACCTTCTTCAGCATCAGTCCAGGCCTTTGTCACTCAGTCACAGCAGGAAGGGGCAGTGGGAGATGGGTGTTACATAGAATATGTGGAAGTGGCCTAGTTCATGGGTCTATGACCAAAAGTTACTATTGAGCTAGGACATAAAGCTAGGCCACCAGGAATTTAAATAGGTGGCCAAAGCAGACATCACTAGTCAATCACAGCACTCCTCTGGATCAGGATGTGACCTCTTAAATGCTCCTCAAGTGAGTGCTCTAGGCAGCCATTACCAGTCAATCAGAGAAAATAGGGTAAAACCTATTTTTAAATGTGAACTAGTCTGTGGATTCTTTACGGGCAGGGATCCTACCTTACAAAAGCATTTGTCCCCTCTCAATGGAATCTAACACAGTGTCATCTGGATAGCCCTCAATGTTTGCTGAATGCATAAATGAATGAAATAATGAATTCATGTAGCTATTTAGACAGATGTGACGAAAGGCCTCTTCTTCTGGGTACCCTTTCTTTGCTCTATCTTTGACTGAGGTGCTGGAATCTCCTGGGTACCAAACATGTGCTTTGTTCACATACAGCCTCTCATGCTGCTTCAGCTTTATAAGTTTCTATGCTGATCCCAAAGCTGGGGAGCTTGTGCCCCAGTGTTCTTCAGAGCTGTTAACAAAATAATCTTCTTATATCTTCCCACAGCTGAAATATTCTGATGGTGAGCGAGCTTTGGCCTTGGTCAGTCTGACAGGTTTTTCTCAAGGACCTCAGCAGATGAAACAAAAATGAAGGCCTTCCCTAGATAGAATAAGCTGCCTTTAAGGTCCCCAGTCCCTTCTGTGTCCTGAAGATATACTTTGTATCCACATGACACAGACGACTGGCTTCCTATCATTGGTCGTCTCCTGGCCCTTTACCAAGCTTAGCTAGCTCGAGCTGGGCATCCCCCACTTGCTTAGATTTCCACAGCAGCTGTCATCATCTGGTGGTTTGATGCTGTAGGTGTCAAGAGTGGGAGTGAGGATTCATTTTTGGTGCTTCCAGAAACTTGTTTTCTATTGGGTTCCAGCTGCAACTCTTCAGCCAAAGCAAGTTCTCAGCCTCAACAGGGAAAACATTTAGAAAGCCCAGACTGATGATGTCTGTGGATGTTTAACTCCCTTCACTCCCATCATGGTCTTTGCTGAGTCCTGTTAGAAGTTTGGTCATTCTCATGGGCTGGCTGAAAGGCTCTGCAAAGATTATTGAATGCAGCAAGATTGCAAATTGGGGATCATTTTAATTGGAGAGATCTGAAAAAAAATCAGTTCTTTTTCAGGCTTTTCACCTATTGGTGAAGTCCTTGCTTTAAGGATGAGCAGCAGAGTTTTTAAGCCCTGCTCCTTGATTGGGAAGACACATGACAAACCCCTATTTCTTATATCCTGTACCCATGAAAAAAATCCAAACCAATCCCAGTAACCTTTCCCATTAATCCTGGATGTTGACTTACAACCCTTCTCTATGCAAGACTCCAGGTTGCAAATGATCAGAGTTGGCAGATGAAATGAAAAAGATTTACCATAAGGATGGACCAAAGATTCCAAAGTAGAAATGAGTGAAATGGGTTGAATAGTGTCCCCCCCAAATTCATACATTGAAGTCCTGCCCCTCAGAATGTGACCTTGTTTGGAAACAGGGTTATTGCAAATGCAATCAAGATGAGGTTATACAGTTAAAATGAGATTATACTGAGGTATATAACTGAATCCAATAAGGCCAGTGTCCTTATTAAAAAGAGAGGAATTTGGTTATAGATGCACCCAAGAGAACACCACATGAACATGAAGACAGTGCCATATAAGCCAAGGATTGTCAAAGATTGCCAGAAAACTACCAGGAACTAGGAGAGAGAGAGGCGTGGAACAGGCTGTCACGGCCTAAAAAATGAGCCAACCTCATGACACCTTGATCTTGGACTTCTAGCCTCCAGAACTGTGAGACAATATATTTCTGTTGTTTAGGCCACTCAGTCTGTGGTACTTCTTACGGCAGTCTTAGTAAACTAACGCATGGGTAAAAAGAACCTTGCCAGTGGAGCACAGGTTATTTCTAGGAGGTTCAGAGAGACAGGCAGTTTAAAACAGAAAGGCAACTTGGAAACCAAATAGACAACGTCCCTCCCCTCAGCCACAAACTCATCTAAAAATAAAGAAACCAAAATCCAGAGAAGTCAAGGGGCTTGACTGAAGTCACCGAGCCACCTGGTCAGAGCTGAGAGTTAAGGTTAAATACTTTGACCATCCCTTTCCTGTGCCCCGGTCAGAGCTGAGAGTTAAGGTTAAATATTTTGACCATCCCTTTCCTGTGCCCGATTTCTACGCACACTTTATTTTGTCATTTGCTTACATGAATATATCTTCTACTTTACCATGACAGCTTGAAAGCAGGGACAACATGCCTGGGGTCTGGCATGGTGCCTCACATATAGGAGCCCTCAATAATATTTGTTAAAAACAATAGTTGATATTTCAGGATCTTCCACAGGGTTATCTTCATATTGACCCCCCAAAATAGTGCTTTTCTAAAAGCAATTCCTATGGTAGAAAATAGGAAGCAAGTTTCTCTATGTGTCAGGCTGTGGACAGCAACTCCCAGTGGACAGATGAAGCCCTGTCCACAGCCAGCCTGGCCAAGCAGCCTTCTGCTGACAATATGGTGCTCAGGGTGGAGCAGCCACTAAGGAAGGCCCGCCAGGCACCAGCTCCTTTCAGCAACTACAAATTGACATCCCTTCCTCAGCTAGGGTCTCATATGCGTCTTAGAGGTAGGGACCCTCTTACCTCTACATCTTCTGTTGCTGCCCAAGGCCCAGGGTTCAGCTCAGATCATGGCAGACGTCCAATGAATGTGTGTTAGCTTGAACCAACCTCTTAGGCAGTTGCCTAGCCATTGAGCACAGGAGAGGAAAATTTACAAGGTGTTATTTTGCTAAAAACATACCTCTGAGGGGATCTCGTGCCTTGTTATTTGTAACTCTTCCTTTCCAAAGCTGGAAGAGTGTTGAAAGAAATCATTATCAAAATGACACTTTTCAACACTTAGAATGTCTGCCCAAGTTTAGAGAACAAAGCTTCGGTTCACCCAGTCTCTGCAGGAAAATCTCCCATAAGGCACACTGGGGATGTAAATTTTATATTGTACTTGACTGTCTGTCATAAACACATGCTTGTAAAGGTTAATGTGTGGAACACGTTTTATACAGATAGGAAGTTCTAAGGATCATGATGATGTTAAGACTCTTCAATATATCAAGAAGATTAAATACGCCTATGGAGTGACTTCACAGGACTTGCATCTTACTTTCATGATCAGTTTTGGTATTTTCATGGTTGAAATGGGTTCTGAGAAACAGAATACAATTTGTTTTTCACTGAGCTGATGGGAAATCAGGACTGGCTTGCATGGGCTGTGTTCGTGACAGTTGGTCAAGACCTGCCTTGTTTGAAAGAGGGAGTCGCTGGGGTACATTTGATCTGGGACATAACTGCAGGGCTTAAGTGCAAAATGAGGCTGTGGCTGGGAAGTCGAGAATCAGCCCTCTCTGCTGCAAGCTGCCTCAACCCAGAGTGCCCCCCGGGGATTGCACCCTCCAGCACACACTGGAGACAGATATTTGAGGGTCAACAAGTCTTTTACTCTTGTTTCTCCCAAAGCACTTAAAACGGTGCCTTTGCCACAAATGCACCAGCAACCACCCCATCAATAACATAAGTCACAAACTGACATGCTGGGAAATAAAACATCCTGCCGCACGTATGTGGAGTTGAGTTATAGTTTTAATCAGAGCAACACAGACTTCACTCCTGACCAAAGAGTCCCAGGGAGCTTTTGAGGCAGAAAGAGGAGAAGGGATCATTTCAAGGCCAAATGTGGGAAAGGGGCGTGAGGAGGAAGGTTTCTGAGAAAGATGCTGTTTACTGGCCCGGAGCCTCAGCTCACATCATTGATACATGCGCATCATAAAGCAATTTCCACTCTTCAGGGACAATTAGGTAATGATGTGCCCTTGGAAACTATAAGAAAAATGAAGACATGCCCTACATGTGGTGGTTAAAGGCTGGAAACCACAGCCTCTCAGCTCCTCGCTATTGAGACCGCTGAATAACGAAAGCCCTTGCTGGCTCGGTGCGTAATTGCCTGGAAGAGGGAGCAGATGAGGCCCTTCCACCCCGCGGGTCTCATGCCTGGCGGCCGGTTCGCTGGCTCCCTGCTGTTGGAAAGCTTCCTGGCAGATGCTGCTGGGAGCAGTCACGACGCCGGCGGATGGAAATAGCCCTGCCCGCCGGGAGAAAGGGGATCTTGGAGCTCCCCAGTGAAGCATTTTTGCACCGCTGCCGGTTGCTGTGGAGACCGTGTGGGGAACACATGTAAATATTCGGCATGTGTGAGACAGGCTGAGGTCTTCCGGCGCGAGGCGGGCGGTTCCTCTTCTCGACTCCTCGCGCTGGCCCAGAGCTGCAGTTCGCAGCCACATCAGTAAGCCCTGTGGTTTCAGGCCTCTCAGACTTGCACGGTTCAGTTTTAAGAAACTCATCTACCAGGAAGGACTGGGCAACACCCCACACATTTTGGGACATGAGGCCCGGGTTTGAGAACCTGTCCTGTTATTTTTGTGATAGCAGCAACTCACTCCACCTCCCCCTTCTCATCTGTAAAATGGGAGACGTAAACCCTGCTCCTGGGGAGGGACTGAGAAAGGACAAGCCTTGTGAAGGTGAAAGCGTTAGCTGTGTTTAGCAGCAGCGTCACGTAGTTACTGTCTATCCCCAAAGGCTTGCCAAATGTGGTCTTGTTTAGACATTGGCGCGTAGAAATGGGCCGGTTCATCGCCAGAGTTAGGGGTTAGGCCGCACCCTTCCTTCTCCAGGTTTGGCGGTGGTGTCTCCAGGCCATCACTTTGTTCCGTTGAAGGCTGGGCTCAGAGGAGGAATCTCCGTCTATGGGGCCGTGCCTCTGGCCCATCTCTTTCCACGCTACTGGGGGCCTCCGTGGTGATCAAGGGCAACATCGCCCAGCCTGCCACCCACGTGGAAACAGAATAGCTCAGCCACCAATCTCTCCTGCCCCTTGAAAAACCCAGGTGTTTTCATATAATACAAATACACACCCAAGGCTTAGAGAAGCTGGCAGATCCAGCAGGAGGAACCTCCTCCTCAAAGAGGCACCAAGGACCAGAGAGTACCTGTGAGCAAGCCCTGGTTTGAATTCCAAGGCAGCCCCTCGAATTCCAGCTTTTCGTGTGGCTTCTTTTGGGGTGTGGAAGGAGGGGCGGAGCCAGGGATTAGGGTGTTGTCCCCATGCCTGACTGTCTGCCTCCACCCAGGCTCTGGAGAGCCTCTCATCAGAACGTTCCTGATGCTGTGGTCACAAGAGGAAATTGCAAACAGAACCGGTCAGCTGTGAGGAGCGGGCCCGCCTGCTCCTTCCATCCTATCCGGGCTCCATTCGGGAGCCCTAGGCTTGGGTTTGTGATTTATCATTCAGCCAGATGCACCCGCCACTCCAAAGCCTGGCCCTCGGAAGAAGCAGCCTCGCCCACGTGTTTCTGACGCTACACACCCAGACAATGAGGGGATGCTGGAACCCGGAGCCTGAGGGCTCCAACCATCCCTGCCCAAGCCCCACCTCTGAGGAGCAGAACTCAGCAGGCAGGAATGTGACAGGCCTGTGAGTAGCAAGGGCGGAGGGAAGACGAATGGGGAGCTGCGAGAAAGGCAGAGCCCTGCAGGTCAAGAATTCTCCAGATTCTCTTCCCTTGCTTTCCACACCCCAAATCTCCCAAATAAGTACATTTATATCAGAATTTCCATGAAGCTGAGAAGGGCAGCCTAATAGCATCTTGTGGTATTTGGTTTGTTTGTGTTTGCCCTGCCAGGAAAGGAAGCGGGATTAAAGGGAGGCGTGAGAGAGGGAAGCCTGATGCCGACGGTAACGCAGAAGCGGCAGAGGAGCCGTCACTCGCTGAGCAAACACTGCGTGAGAACCCGCTGCACGCCGGCCCTGTTTTAGACGTTGGGGAATCGGCAGTAAACAAAACAAAGTTCTGACCTCATGGAGCTTAAAGTCAAGTGGGAGAGGCAGGAAATCAAGATGAAAAATTTATTAAAAGCGACAAGATTACAACAAAATATTACGAGTAAGTAAAATATATCGTGCACGTGCACACACATAAAGCGGAATGGAGGAATCTGAAATCCGGGATAGGATAACCAGGGGAGTCCTCACTGCCAACGCGGCACCTGAGTCGGGTCCTGGCTGATGAGGACCTGAATGTGCTGGTACCTGGGGAAGGAACATCCTGAGGCTAATCAGGAAGCCACGGTGGCTGACACAGTGAGTGGGGGGGAGGAGAGCGGGGGGGGTGGGACAGGGCAGGGCAGGTGGGGCTTTGGGGGCCACTGATGAAAGGCTTTTCCTCTGAGCTAATGAGGAGGCATTGGAGGGTCTTAAACAGAGACGTGGCCTGATCTGACTTTGTCTAAGAATCATTGTGGCTACTTCCTGGAGAATAGATTTGGGGTGGGGGCTGCTGATACCCAGAGTCTGAAGTCTGCTCTTACTTTGTTAAAATGAACAATTGGAAAGTGTTAGGTTAGAGGCAAGAACCCCACCCAAACTTTCTGCTAAGTTTTAAGAAGGGCTGAGAGAAACTGGAAATGGGATAGTGGGGGGTGTGATTCAGTGTTAATTAACGGTGTTCCCACACAACCTGAAATCATCTTAGCTGTCACCAGTGGTTTATCTCCCACCTCTTGGAAAATGTGGTCTAGAGAGAAGCCAAACATTCACCACACACGGACGCTATAATTTATCCCGTCCGTGGAGGTTCTCTGCAGGAAGCAGCTATTCAGATATGACTTAAGAGACGCTGACCCGCCTTCACTCCATATAGCTTGGACAAAAATGCAAAATGTGAAATATTTTATGTAAATGTAGTGGGGTCACTCATTGATTCACACACTCTCGAACATGCAAAGGTACACAGCTTCTTCCTTTTCTGTCACAGCTTCCTTGTAAGCCCCAACCCCATGGAGTATGGAGCAGGAGACTGCACTTGTACAGTCAGGCGGCATATCTCGGCCACTCCCGGTATCCTCTGGTCTCCCGATGTCAGCACCTGGGTCTCTGGTTGTTGGGAGTGTCATTGCCATGTAGGTAAGAGAATGGGAATCAGCATGGAGACCTTTGGTCTTGATGGGCTCCTCTGCTGGGTGTTCAGGTTCTGTGCTAGTGTCCCCTGGGGTGCTTCTGGCCTAGGTTGTACATTGGCATGCATGGCATTCATACCATGGGACAATGACACCACCACTGTCTGTAGAAATCAAGCTCCTTGATCTCACTGGCCTCCACTTCCTAATTTCAGGCCTCTGCATTTCCAGGGATCCCCTTTAAACCTCCCTTACCTTTACCAGGGGAAGTGGGAATGTACAAATATGTCTCATGGTTTACTACCAAGGTCCTTCTATCTGCTAACACTGCACTGTCCCACTCAAGCCATCTTAGACATGGTTCAAAAACTCAAGTGGGGCTTCTCCTGGTTGCCTGCAGCTTCTTCCAAGCTATGGGTGGGGAAGTAGGCCACTTGTCCCAATATTCCTCAGTCTCCCTTCACCTTTCTGATGGCTTCTTTAATTCCCTCCCCAACAAGGCTTGGCCCCAAGAAAGAGGTGAGTCAAGATCCTGATGTACGAAGTTCTTACCCTGCCTCCACTCCTCTTCTCATTCCTGTACTCTCCTGAACAGGAATGTGCCCCTTTCCCTCCTTCTTTTTGGGTAAGAACATATCCCTCAAAATATCTTTTTTCCTCGCTAGAATGGCACCTGTCCTTCCCACTTCCCTGAGGCCATGATGGCTGTGTCAAGTGTGCCCTCAGAGAAGCAGATGCTGAGGCAGAATTAAGAATGCAAGAGATTTGCCTGGCCAGTGTTGTTCAGTGGCTGAGCATCAACCCATGAACCCAGGGGTCACAGTTCGATTCCCCGTCAAGGCACATGCCAGGTTGTGGGCTCGATCCCTAGGAAGGGACGTGCAGGAGGCAGCCGATCGATGATTCGCTGTCATCATTGATGTTTCTCTCTCTCTCTCTCCCTCTCCCTTCCTCTCTCTGAAATCAATAAAAACATTTAAAAAAAAAAAAAAGAGTGCAAGAGGTTTAATTGAGGAGTAACTCTTGTGAAGATAAAAGAGGGAGAAAGCAGCATTGGACAGGGGCTCAGAATGCAACACACGCCTGAGTAAGTTTGGGTCAACCCAACGGGGAATTCCAGGACAAAGGTTGCTCATTAGAGGAGTCCCATGTTGAAAAGAAATGTCTAGTCTCTACGCCCGCTCTGTGCATAGCTATTGGCTGGGGGCTGCCCCAGGGAGAGCATGGCCTCAGCTCAAAGGGGGAGGTGGATTGATCGTAAGGTGTAGCGGCTGGAGTCTGTAAGCTGACTGCACTTCTTACAGCTGAACAGCAAGGCCTTTCTTGAAGGGACACCCAAATGGGCACTTCAATACTGCCCCACTGATGGGAAGGTTGCTATTGATTGATAGGGGACATGATGAAAATCACATCGGTTTAATATTTTCTACATATTTTACGTATTAGCCAAGCCCTTAAAGTCAACATAATATCAGCATAATATTAGCCCACATCGTCTTCCCTGCAGGTGAGGTCTATGCACTGTGACCACAGCATGAGCAGGACACACAGATTGGACTTCTCCTGACCTTTCTTTCCTACAGGGCTGGCACAATGCTTTAGGTCCATGAGCATGGCCTTCCCAGAGCTTTCTGCTTTTTATCTGAGGCTTTCTGTAAATCCCCCAAATGTCCATTTTAATGCAGTGTTTGCACCCAGCAAGTGCCCAACATTCACCTAAACCCAGGTCTTCTATCGAGACACCCTCTGCATGCTGCCAGAGAAACTTCAGTGCTTTGTCGATAGCAGACAAATGTTGAAAGATGGCTAGAAATCTCTAGCAAAGAAACTTCCTGTGAGTCAGAAGCCAATCATCAACTGTCTGTTCACCAGGCTTCCTTCCTGTGAGTCACTTTAAGAAGCTCGACTTCTTCTTTCTCAGTGTTCAGCCCTTTCCTGGTTTAATCAATGGCAGCTGAAGCCATATTTTAATTCTTGGAAGTGTTGATGGATGTGATGGCCCTTGGGAAGGAAGTGGTAGAGAGGAGATGAAAGGAAGCAAGCAAGGAATCTGTATGAGGAGGGAGGGAGAAGCAAAAAAAAAAAGAAGAAGAAGAAAAAGAAGAAGAAAAATTGGAGGAGGCACCAAAGGACTTGACATCTCTTGCTGTCCCAGGAGTCAAAATATTGCTTAGTTTAGTCATTTATCACAAAGGGGACCAGTTTCCTGGGTCAGACAAAATGCAAGGCTCCAGGACGATTTGAATTTCAAATAACAATTTTTTAGTATAATGCAATATTTCAGACATACTTAAATCAAAACTTTTTTTCTTTGCTTATCTGAAATTCAAATTAAACTAAGTGTTCTGTATTTTTATTTGCTAAATCTGGCAGTCCTATCCTGGAGACATTTCAATCTTATCACGTTGGGTCAAGGAGGGTGCTGAGATTTCACAGTGAGGAGGAAATGGAGAGGACAGTACCATCCTCCCACTTTCTTGCAGAAAGATCCAGGTGATCTGGACTTGATAGTTCCTTCCTTTGGGGGCAACCTCTGCCTTCCCTGCTCAGCTGAGCACTGAGTCCTTCAACTTGACCACTGCTTCAAACCCACCAGAAGGTCACTGAAATTGGACTTGCTGTCCTAGACTTGGTATCTTCCATGACTAAGTTAAACTTGGATCCCACAAGTCTTCTGAGACTCATTCTTGCTTTAATCCCCAACATATTTGTCCTGTCAATAGGACTGAGCTTTTGCCTTGTTTCTGACTATACCTGAGGTCCTGAACTCTAGATCATTCAGCTGTGGCTTTGACATCCTGCCTAGACCTTACCATTTTCCCCTTTTCAGAGGTTCCAGTTAGCCCATGCCTAGGGTGTGTCTTCAAACCAAACACATCACCATCTTATAGAACAGGGATTGCCAAACATTTTCTCTAAAGGGCCAGATAAAAACCATTTTGGTGCTGTTAACCTCAGTCTCTGTTGCAACTACTTAGTTCCACCATTTGTTGCAGGAACAGACATGTGCTCCAATAAAACCTTATTTACAAAAACAAGGGCAGGATTTGGTTGACCTCTAATTTGCTGACCCCCGTTCTAAACAATTATGTCATCTTGTTCTTCCTGCCTCAGAGGTTCCACTTAGATGTAGACATTGGCCTATTAGCTCACAGGAGCCACATCTCTTCTACTTTATGTGACGTTAACAGCTACTCCATGCCTCCATCAAGGGCCAGTCCTATTTTACAAACTCAGTGCCCTAGTCTTGGGCCTGGCAATTCCCAGCTTTCTTCTTTTCCTCCACCAGCCTCTGAGGTCCCAGTGTGTCAAGGAGTTGGATCAAATGATGATTTGATTTAAAAAAAACCCCAGCAGAACCAGATAAAGGCAGCCCAGGTCATGGCTCCAGAGCCCTTCAAAACATTTAGTGTTTCAGCATGAAAAAAAGTCAAGGTTATCAATTGTATTGATGCTCTTATTAAAAGCAATAATAGAACCTTAGAAAGACCTTATTTTGGTACAAAAAGGCAAAGTAGATTTCACAAACAACTAAACACATGTGTAAATTAATCCATTTATTCACTAGGGCAGGACTTTGGGAACTAAGAAAGATCCAGGTTATCTGGACTTGATAGTTCCTTCCGTTGGGGGCAACCTCTGCCTGAATTTCAAAACTAAAGTTTTAAATTAGAAAAGACAACAATTTTGAAAGAACTCCACACAAACCTTTTCAAATGACGTTGATTGACACTGACTGCTGCTCTGAGTCAGTTTGACGACCTTTTTCTACACACCCTTTTTCTTTGTGGGACAAGTATTTCTCTCAAAGGTTGAGTGCAATTGGAGGTTTGATAAGCCAAATCCGATTTTAAATAGAGCTCACTCTTTAATTTTGGAATCTTCCTTTCCTCAGTTTTAAAAAATTGTTTTCTATTTATTTTCTTTCATTATAACAAATTTCCAATAACCATTATACCCCCAAATTGAAACTCCCTACCTTTGCTTAGAAAGAATGCTTTTTTAATTATCTGCACGCCTTCAAACCAGTCAACTGTTCATAATTTAGTTGTGTTGGAAGGGATATGTTACTTGCTGGTGATCTAAAACCAGGTCGGGTTGCGATGAAGTCTCTGTAGAGCCATTCAAAACATTTAGGACTCTGACCACATGAGGTCAGATATGGGGAGACTTGAGAAAGGCACCCAGGGTTTATAGGTCTCTGTAAAATATGATTACTCACCTCCCATCCACCAGGCTGAACCTTAGTTGTAAGTTATCTAAGAGTAGGAAAATTTCCAGATTGCCACAGATGCATGGTGGCTCTGGGTCCTAAGAAGAGTAAGTGAGAAGTAAGAGGGCTTTGTTCTCTAAGTCCAGGAAAGCAACAACATAAGAGAAAGTGTCAACCCGCCTTGCTTCTATGGATCTCCACATCATCTCTCTCTGGGAGATGACATGATCCACATTAACTTCAAACAAGTTCCTAATAGTGAGTTTTGGACCATTCTCTCAGGATCTGTCTCTGTCACAAAGACTTCCCCGGGTATTACATAAGATCATGGAAAAGGGGTGGGAAATTAAAGAACAGCTATGGGGTAGACAACCAGTAGTGTCTGTTGCTGGGGCAATTGGGTTGTTCCTCTCTTAGAGGGAAAGTCACATCACCTGAAAGGCATTCTAAGAGATCTGAACTACCTTCATGAGATCATGGATATTACTGATGTTCCAGTTCAAGGGCAAGTGATCCCATTTTTAAATCCTGCTGTGACTCTCCAAAGGTCATTTCCTAAGTTACATGTAAAAGCACGTCATTAAAAATTCAACTTGCATTTATTTCTATGTTTAGCATGCAGTTCATCAAACCTCACCCTCTGAGCTCACAGCCCACAGATATCTCATAGCACTTACTAAAATGTGTAATGATTTGATGTGTTTGTTTATTTCTTTGCCTCTCCCATCACTATTACTGTAAGTCTTGTCCGCCCTGTTCTCCATTCTTGAAAGCACACAGCACCAAGCCCGGGACATAGTAGACATTCACAAACAGATACTGAATGACTAGGTGAGAAAATGAGAAGCTTGGGTGGATAAACTATGAGGCAGATCTTTTGAGCAAAAAAGGCACATAGTACTATCAATATCTTCACCAAATTCTTGTTGAGCACAAAAGATTGCTTTTAATGCTTACCTATTACCCGATGGGGAACAGCATGGACAGATGTCCAAGAAAGGCACCTTTCCATTGACCTCCATCAGTGTTTGCACGGGGAGTTTGGCTACACCAAAGCAGTTGCTGTCTCACCAACTACAAGAGACAGAGAGTGAATTGTAATTCATTTTTGTGTTCTAGGACTCTGGTTGAAGGTAAGAGAGAGCTCTGTCTTTCCAACTCTTCAGGGACCTTCAAGGATCTCAAAATCCCCCAATTTTTATTGTTGAGTTCCCAGAGTCCCATCCTGAAGCAGGTGGGCACCAGCTGCATAAACACCCCCACCCCTCACCCCCACCCAGTTTCAGGTTGTGGGCTCCTTGAACCGCTTTCACTCTCAGGTAGGAAAGCAAAGAGTGACGTCTCTAGTGAATGGGAGCAGAGGGGAGAGTGGGGGGTCTTCAGACAGGCACCAGCTAAAGATTTTGAAGACATGGAATGGCGATGTCTGTGCACTGCTCCCTTATTACAAAGGAGAAGAGAGGCGGGGAAAGGGGTCAAGCTGAGAATGGGAGGGAGTGGGCAGGGAAACCAAGTTAGAATCACTCAAAAGAATGGCTGCTATGGCAGGAAAATTCTGGCATCTCTGGAAGGTGAGATGCGACACTGGGAAGTTTAGGTCAACAAACAGCATTTCTGCTGCTGTTACTTCTCCAGCGTCCTTCCCCTCTGTGGGTTCTTTTCTTGGCCGGCACTCCCCAGACAAGTCCTAGGGAGCCTGAGTGGTGACAGCAAAGCTGAGGAAGGGAGAAAACTGAGGCATTTCAAGACCTCCTTCCTCGACATGCTTCTTCGTTTCCCCTGTAATCTAATTTTAGAGAGAAAGAGCAACGGTGGAGATTCTGTCTGCAGCTTTCCACAGCCCTGCCAGCCATTTCTTCTCTTTGCTCAAACCTTAAAATCCTGTAGGGTTTTTATCAACTTTCTAGCAGGGGCCCTGCTCAGCTGATGATTCATTATAAAGGGAATGTCAGAAAACTTTAAGATTTTAAGGTCATGGGTAAAATGTGCAGGACAGCTCCTATCGAGACCCCTGCTTCCTCGGAGGCCACCTTCCTCCAAACCTCAGTTCCTGGCTCAGTGAGAAATGGTGCCCTGCTTGCTCCCGGACAAACAACCCTTCTGGGAGAACAGAGCGCCCTGGGCTGGACTAGCAGACAGGCTAAGGGAACACCAGCGGAGAGGGCAAACCAGTTCTACAATGGAGAAGCTTGCCCTCCAGGTTGCTAGTTCAAATCCCTGCTGAGCTGGGGACAGGGACAGGAGGAGATGTTGGACTGTGTCTGCCACTGAAGGGTTGGTCTCCACTGAGGTCACATTTCCAGGGCATGGTGTTGCCCCGTTTATCCTCAGACCTGTAAGAAATCAGCCATCTGGCACAGGGGACACAGGGCCAATTCCTCCAGCATGACGCTATCTCATCCTGCAGCGGAAGCAGGACTTAGGGCAGGGCTGGTCTCAGAGGGCCATCCCTTGGATGACTTCTCCTTTCTGTCTATGCTCTCTTCCTAGGTGATCTCATCCAGACTTCTAGCTTTAACCAACACCCAAATTTACATCTCCAGTACCAACTTCTCCGTTGAGCTTCAGCCTCATCATCTCCAGCTGCCTCCTTATAATCTATACTTGGATATCTAATAGGCAAGGGCTAAGCATGTACAAACAGTATTTTGGAAGCTTCCACCACACCCGTCCCACCCACATATCAGTTGACAAGAGCTCCATTCTTCCAGTTGCTCAGGCCAAAAATCTTGAGTCCTCTCTTTGTCTCACAACCCACTTCCAAACACGGTTTGTCTCTGCCATAAAATGTATCCAGTTCTCATCTTCTACATGACTGGTCCAAGGCACCTTGGTCTCGCAGCTGTATCACCATGACTTTCTGACCAGGCTCCTTGTTTCTCCTGTTACCCTGTTCCTTTCTATTCCCTCCTAGCAGCCTGCATGATTCTTAAAAGTTAAGTCAGACCACATCCCTCTTTCCACTCAAAAGCCCCCAGTGGCCTCTAACTCATTTAGAGGAAAAGTCACAGCCCTTCCAGTGGCCTAGGAGGCCCTAATGACCCCTGACTCTGATCTCTGCTCTGATCTTTGCTCACTCCCCTCCTGCTGCCCTGGCCTCCCGGCTGTTCCTCAGACCCAGAAACTGTTCCCATCTCAGGCTCACTCCACGTGGGCCATTCTTCTCCCAGGCACCCACATGGCCACCCCTCTTCCCAGGTCTTGCACCTTTGGGTGAGGCCTTCCTTGACCACCCTCCACACAACAGCAAAACCTTATCCTTGGCACCTGCTACCTCACGCCCCTGCCTTGTTTTTCTCCATCACATTTGTTCATTTACTTGTGCATTTTCTATCTCCACCAGAGTGAAGTTCCGTGAGAACAGGACCTTCTCTTTTGTTCACTGTTGTACTTGCAGTGCCTACAATAATGCCTGAGGTGTAGAAGATGCTTAATAAATATTTGTCCAGTGAAGGAATGCATGAATTTCTGATCCACTCTCTTCCTCCGATCCCAAGATGACTATTGTTCCCAGATTCAGCCTTTCAGTTTCCTTAACCTTAAAAGGATCTGGGTGAGGCTTGATGGTTTTATTTGAGGGTAGAGTTTTTTAATGACCTTATAAGGAAGACATTAAACTTTTTTTAAAACTGTGAAAATCCATCAGATTTTTTCCATTGTGACTGATGCATTTGGTAAGAACATCAAGTTCGCAAACAGTGGAGAACCTGAATTTGGGAGTGTGTCAGAAACAAGGTGGAGAGAAACATTTTATCATTTATTAAAAGGAGGATCATCCTTCCCGTCTCATTTCCTTAGGTAAACCTTTTCTTCCTTTTTTCAGTAGAGCATACCTACAGAAAAGTGCGTAAACCTTAAGTGAATTATTGCAAAGAAAACACACCCATGTACCCACATGCAGGTCAAGAAATAGAAGAGTGCCAGCACCCAGGGTCCACCTCACCCCCCTTCCCACTGCCACTTCCTTTTTGCTTCTTAAGGGGGCTGTTATTCTGACTTGGAACACCAAAGCTGCATTTTGCTTGGCTTTGAACTTTACATAAATGGAATCAGACAATATGGGTTCTCTTGTAACTAGCTTCTTTCTTTCCACATTATATTTGTGAGATTCATCAATGTCGTGTGTAGTAGTGGTTAATTTATTTTTACCTGTACAGTATTTCAGTCTATGAATATAGCATCGTGTATTCATCTGTTCTACACTTGATGAATATTTGAATTGGTTCTCTCTAGAGGTTACTATGAACACTTTTTGTGCATGTCAGATATATACCCAGGAATGGTTTTGTACACATGCCCTGCAACTGGGGATTGGACCTGCAACCTGTGTACGTGCCCTGACTGGGAATTGAACCAGTCATGTTTTGGTGCACAAGATGAAGCTCCAACCAACTAAGCCACACTGGCCAGGGCTGTAAGCCTTCTTTATGTACTCTGAATTTGAGGCCTTTATCAGTTACATGTGCTGTGAATATCTTTTCTCACTCTGTACCTTGACTTTTTTTTTTTTACTTTTTTAATGGTATCTTTTGATAAACTAATTAGTTTTGATAAACTAATATTTTAAAATTCAATATAGAGATAGTCTTCTTTATGGTTAGTGCTTTTTGTGTCCTATTTAAGAGTGTCTGCCTACCTCAAGATCAAAAAGCTATTCTTTTATGTTACCTTCTAGAAACTTTCATCCACAATCTATAGACCACAGAAAACTGATATTTTTTCCTATGGTATGAGACACGGTTGAATTTTATTCTTATTTTTCCATTTGAATATCCACTTGACCTGGCACCATTTACTGAAGATTGGCTTTCCTTCACTGCTCTGAGGTGCCATCTTTTTCATAACTCAAGTGCTTGCATATGTTTGATTCTAGACTCTATACTTTATTTCAGTTTGTCTGTTGTTGTGCCCATGCCACACTGTCTTAATTACTGTCACTTTATAATAAATCTTTTATTTTTAATCTATCTTTATTGATTTAAGAGAGAGGAAAGGAGGGGGAGAGAGAGAGATAGAAACATCAATGATGAGAGAGTCGTCATTGATGGGCTCCTTCCTTTAAACCCCCGACTGGGAATTGAACCCACAACCCAGGCATGTGTGCTGACCAGGAATCGAATTGTGATCTCCTGGATCAACCACTGAGCCATGCCCAGCCACACTATAATAAATCTTGATATGTGGTGAAGTACTCCAATTTTGTTCTTCTTTGAGGTGGTCTTGGCTACTCTTGACTCTTTGCATCCCAACCTTTTATGTGGAATAGGGAAGAACTTTAAAAGTGAAATATGGACTATGAATCAATAATTTTTAAAAATCCAATTTTTAAAGAGTAAAAGATTTGAACAGACACTTCCGAGGAACATATGCCAAGTAAATAAGCACATAAAAAGATGCTCAGCACCACTGATCATCAGAGCAATGCAAATTAAAACTGCATTTACATACCACTTCATATCCACCAGAATAGCTCCAGTTCAAGACCAGCAACACCAAAAGCTGACAGGACTCTCATACACGGGTGATACAATCACTTTGAAAAAAGACTTAGAAGTTTCTCATAAAACATTCACAGACCCTATGACCCACCAATTCTACTCCTAGGTATTTGCTAAGACAAATGAAAGCATATGTGCATAAAAAGACTTGTATACGATTTTTCATAGCAGCTTTATTCATAATAGCCAAACACTGGAAATAGCCCAGGTATCCAGCAACAGGATAAACAAATGGTGGTATATCATTCAATAGAGTACTATTCAGATGATGGTGGCAGACTGAGTGGAAGCTACACTGACACTCTCCCAGGACCAAAATGGAATTACAACTAAAATACAGAGAAACAATCCTGAATAATCAACTGCAACTGAAGACGAGCTGGAGAGCACCATCACCAAGGAGGAAAAGTGGAGACCGCATAGAGACTGGTAGGAAGTACAGACACGAGAGGGCTGGCTGGGCTCCCACAGGCAGCAGCTGAAGGTCCAGAGGGAGATCTCAGCTGTGGGGGTTCCCACTGAGGACTCTGGGGCCTAAACCCCAGGCTGGGCTTCCCAGCCAAGAGCACCAGAACTGAGAAAGGTGCCCACATAACATCTGGCTATGAAAAGCAGCCGGGTTTCTGTCTGCCAGGAAGAGATGGCTGGAAATGCAGGCACCCTCTTCAAAAGCCAACACACAAACTTTCATGTGCAGTCACTCACCTTGGGCTCTAGCAGAGAGAAGGCAAAGTGGGCTGGAGCTGTGTGAGGAGAATCTAGGGTTGTGGGCTCTGGAGATAGAGCTCAGAAGGCACCCCTCTGGATTCCTGTGCCGAGTCATTCCCCCAGACTGCAGAGGCAGACATTTACCTTCTAAGCAGCTTTTGCCTGAGGGGGAAGCAATTGCTCCACCTCGCTGGAAAACCTCTCATCCTACCCCGTGGAGTTTCTATAGCCTGAGGCTTGTTAAGAGACTGATAACAACCAGCTGCCCCACCCTGTGTAGTTTCTACAGCCTGAGGCTCATTAAGAGAATCAGATTAATCAGCCTGCAGGCAGAGGCAGACCTCAGAGTGCTTTGAGCCTTTGCCTGATCTGCTTCTGGACCCGGGCCTTGGAAAAGGAAACTTTGGTGTGCGTCTTGGTCCTGTTCAAATGCACCTGGCCCCAACAGAGGGCACCTCAAGCCATGGGTTGTTAATAGCTCCAAAGAGGGTACTGAAGGCCAGTCACAAACAGTGTCTGACATTGGCCTGTACCAGAGACCCACCAAAAAGACTGAGTCCTAGCAGGCCTACCTAATACATAGAAACAGATCCAAACAGGCAGCCAAATGGGGAGACAAAAAAAAAAAGTCCCAAATGAAAGAACAAGAGAAGTCTCCAGAAAAAGAGCTAAATGAAATGGAGATAAGCAATCTATCAGATACAGAGTTCAGAATACTGATTGTAAGGATGCTCAACAGCATGAAAAAAGATATGGGAACTATGAAGGAAATTAAGAATGACATACCAGAAATAAAGAATACATTGGAAGGAATAAACAGCAGATTAGAGTAGAAAAAAATCACTCAATCAGAGATCCAAAAAGAAAAAACAACTAAAAAACAAGAGGACAGTCTAAGGGAACTGTGGGACAACATGAAATGGAACAATATTCATATCATAGGAATGCCAGAGGAGGTTGAAAGTAAGCAAGGGTTAGAGAACCTGTTTGAAGAAATAATGGCAGAAAACTTCCCTAACCCGGTCAAGGAAAAAGTCACACAAGTTCAGGAGGCACAGAGAGTCCCAAGCAAGAAGAATCCAAAGAGGCCCAACCCCAGACACATCATAATTAAAATGCCAAAAATTCAGGACAAAGAGAGGATACTAAAGGCAGCAAGAGAAAGACAATCTGTTACCTACAAAGAAGCTCCCATAAGGCTGTCAGCTGACTTCTCATCAGAAAGTCTACAGGTCAGAAGGGAATAGCATGAAGTAGTCAAGGTAATGCAAAACAAGGACCTGAAACCAACACTACTCTATCCAGCAAGGCTATCATTCAAAATAGATGGTGAAATAAAGAGCTTCCCAGACCAAAAAAAAAAGGCTAACGGAGTTTATCACCACCAAACCAGCATTGCAGGAAATGTTAAAGGGTCTGCTGTAATTAGAAGTAGAAATATAGAGAGAAACATAGGCATAAAGAATTAAAATGGCAATAAATAAGGACCTATCAATAATAACCTTAAAGGCTTTAAGAGAGAGAGCAATAGCAGTACAGTCATAGTTGTGGACTTTAACAACCCACTGAATTCACTGGATAGATCTTCCAGACAAAAAGTCAACACAGAAACAGTGACTAAATGACACACTAGATCAGGTGGATTTAATTTATATTTACAGAATATTTCACCCCAAAGCTGCAGAATATACGTTCCTCTCAAGGGCACATGGGTCATTCTCAAAGATAGACCACATGCTAGGACACAAAACAAGTCTCTACAAGTTCAAGAAGACTGAAATCATATCAAGCATTTCAGATCACAAGGGCATGAAGTTAGAAATCAACTACAGTAAAAACACTCAAAAACATTCAAACACATGGAGGCTAAATAGCATATTATTAAACAATGAATGGGTTACCAATAAGATCAAGAAAGAAATAAAAAACTTCTGGGAAACAAATGAAAATGAACACACAACAACACAAAAACTATGGGACACTGCAAAAGTAGTCCTAAGAGGGAAGTTCATAGCACTGCAGGCCTACCTCAAAAAGCAAGAAAAATTTTTAGTGAACTATTTAACCCTACAACTTAAAGAATTAGAAAGCTCCCCTGTGAAGCCATCTGGACCAGAGCTTTTGTTTGCTGGGAGTTTTTTTTTATTGCTGCTTCGATTTCATCAGATATTAGCCTATTCAGGTTTTCTGATTCTTCTTGATTCAGTTTTAATGATCTCACTCATATGTGGAATCTAATAAACAAAATAGACTGAGCAACAAAATAGATCCAGAGACACAGAAACATGGAACAGACTGATGAATCTCAGTGGGGTGGGGGAGTGGGTGGGGAGAGATTAATCAAAGAACTTTTATGCATATATGCATAAGCCATGGACACAGGCAATAGTGGGGGAGGGCAGATTCAGGTGAAGGGGATCAATGGGAAAAAAAGGGGGAATATCTGTAATACTTTCAACAATAAAGATTTTAAAAAAGTGAAATGTCTTCCCATTTGGGTGGACCCTCTCATCATCCCATCCACCAACTCTGAGCTGGTGTCATAAGGTCCATAACCATGTTTCATTGCACAAGTAGCCTGTAGTGTTGTCCTCACCATCACACCAGGAGCTGCCTGATTCATCCCCACTTCTCCCTCCTTCTTTCTCTGCAGATGGCACTCTCTGTGTGTGCAGTAGATCAGATCAGTGCACCACAATGCCCTGCACGTTCCTGCTGCTGAAACTACCTTCACTGTTTCTAGGAATAAATGAAGTGTACTGTGTTCTTACTGTTATGTCAGGCACTGTGCTAAGTGCTTTGCATGCATTATCTTATTTCATCTTTCCTACTGCCCTGGGAGGTAAGGTCCCTCTTACTGCTCCTTAAGGACTTACATCATTTCCTCAAGAGTCGTACCTTCCCCACTCACTGTTTCTCCTCTGTCAGCTTCAACATTTCCATGGAACATAGGTTTTCTGAGCTAGAAGGGATCTGAAAGATGTTTGATTTGATAAATGAGGAAATTAATGACTAGGGAGGGAACTAATTTACTTAGGGCCTCCTCAGCTGGTTGATGGCAGGAAAAAGATTAGAACTTAGGTCTCTTGACTCCCAGACAGTACACTTCTTCCACACACATTTCCCGGTTACAGCACCCAGCCAAACAACATCCCTGCTGCTACCCAATTTATTTCCTCCCCATTTCCTTTTAAATTTCTTCAAAGACTTATCTATGATGTTAGCGACTTCTACTTCCTCATTTCCCTTTCTGTCCTTGACTAACTCCAATCCTACTTCCTTACTGAAACTGCTCTCATCAAGGCCACTCATAACTTCCATGTTGCCAAACCTAATTGTCTCCCCTCTCCTATGTTACTGGACCTCTCAACTGGCTTCTGCCCACCTGGTTACTCCCATGTTTCTTGCGACACTTTCTACCTCTTTTGCCTATATCATCACTACACCCCTTCAGACTTTCTTCTACTTCATTGACTATACTTTCTCAATTCCCCTCCGCTGGACCCACATCTGCTGCCTAAACATGAGATTTTAGAGTGTCTCAAATTTGCTCCTTTCCCCATATTTCTATCCACCCTCTCTCTCTAAGTGACTGCACTAGTCTTATAACCCTAATTACTACATGTGTTTGGTGTTTCCCAAGTTAGTTCCATCCTTGAGTTCTCTCCTGAGTTCTAGACTTTAACTGTCTGCTTGACCTCCCTGATGTTGTCTTAATTGGATTCTCTATAAAGCAGAGCCTGAGGCAAGGATTAAGATACAGTTTAATTGGGAGGTGCTCAAGGTATTAGATGTAGCAAAAGAAGGGGGAGGAGACAAAGGAAGGTGTGATATACTGTGAGGAGTTGCATTAGCATCTTGGCTGCTACCTCACCAAGAGCTGCTGAGGGTCCCAGAAGATCACTCAGAAGTTGTGTCCACTTAGCATATGGAACTTCTCTGCAAGAGTTGTTAGACGATACTGTACCTTAGAGTCTTCCATAAGAGAGGGAAGGAAAGACTTTATTGTCTGGCTGCCACTGAACTCCATTTCCGCTCGTGCAAGGTTCACCCTCAGGTTGCCATCTCTATGGTCCTGCTATGCATGACCTAACCCTGGTTGGCCTGCAGGAAGCCACTTTGCCACGCGCTGTTCCACTTATGTCCGAACATGGAAGACCACCTCAGAGCTGATGGAGCTGGGGGAAGAAAAGAGGAGGTACCATGTGTGTGGCCCGATATAGCTGTCTATTACACAGATCAAAACGAACATGACTAGACAGGAATCCTGATTTCTTTCTCCCAACCAAACTGCTTCCTCCCTCCCCACAGTCTTTCTCATCTCAGAAAATGGCACCATTGTCTTCATTACCAAACCTTAGTCAAGGAAACCATCACTTCAGGCACGGGCCACGGAAATGGCCTGCGAATGGGTCCCCTCACTCCCATTCCTACTTCCTTTTAGTGCATTCCTCATGCCACAGTGGGACCTTCTTAAAGGTAACACAGCCATGCTCTTCTCCCAGCTCTGGGGCTCTGGTCCATCATTGAGCTCTCAGACCAAATCACCCACAAAGAAAGGCTTTCCTTGACTCCCCTTCCCTAGTGCAGTCTACATTACCCTGTTTTCTTATATCCTTAGTACTGACCACTCTCTGAGATTATCTCAGTGTGTATGTGTTACATATTGTTCATAAGCTCAATTTGGTACAGATAGATTCTGTTATCTGTCTCCCTGTATCTTCAGCACCTAATACAGTCCTGAGTATATAGGCATAAAGCAATATGTAATCTTTTGGGGTAGGCTATTCTCATCAAGATAATTCTCTGGAGGTTCACCAGGTGGTTGTTTGTATCAATAGTTCATTCCCTTTTTATTGCTGAGTGGTATTCCATGGTGTGAATATGCCTGTCTGTTTAACCATTTACCCATTGAAGGGCGTCTGGGTTGTTTCCAGTTTCGGATTATTACAAATAAAATTGCTATAGACATTCAAGTATAGGTTTTTGTGTGAACACTAAGTTTTCATTTTACCGGGATAAATGGCCAAGATTGCAATTGCTGGGTGGTATGGTAGTTGCATTTTTTTTTTTTTAAGAAATTGCCAAGTTGTTTTTCCGGAGTGGCAGCGCCATTTCACACTCCCACCAGCAATGTCTGAGTGGTCTCGTTTCTCTGCATCTTCGCCATACCTGGAGAAATTGGGGGTGGGGGATTCTTAGGATCCTGCTAGAGTTCCAGGTGAGTTCAGGGATTCACTAGCAGCCTTTCTCCTGACCCATTCTTTCAGAAGGTGGATGCTCTGTCCCTAGTTTGGCTCAGATGGGGATTAATGATAAAAGCCAACTACCATCCAGATATAACAGCCCACCAAGCATTTTCCTTTAAGGAAGGATGACGAGAAAGGAAGCTCACATGTTTCCTGGCCTCCCCAGTCCATTGTAAATGTCAGAAATTATGGTCACCCTGGAGGCTTTGGAGGAGGAGTCTGTGGCCGGATTTCAGTTGAGAACTTAAGAAGCCACAGGAAGTCACACGCTCCAACCAAGTTAGGCAGGTAGGGGTAGAGGACACCTTGACATGATCTTCATAAACGGCAAGTAGGGGGATTCTGCGGGTGGAGTGGCAACCAAAAAAAATGCATGTTTTAATGCATGCTACCTTGCCTGTGCCCAACCTGGATTAAAGGCTGCTGGTAAGAGGGGAAAATTTAGCTCTAATGTTTGGAAATTTTCTTTTTTTGGGGAGGGGGGCTTGATAAGACAAAACCAAGACACATAAATGTCATGTTCAGCTCCTCTTGTGACTGCCCACAGTCTCACCTTCTTCCAGAGCCCAGCGCCTCTTAGCTCTCTCTGCCTCCCCAGCTTCGCCTTTCCCTCACCTTTTCAGAATCAGCTGTTTCTAATACCTTAACTATTTGTATTTTTTATTTAACACATACTTATGTAGCGGTGACTCTTCCCCAGGCATTGTTTTATGGTTCTACGTATATTAGCTTCACTAAAACTCCTAACCACACTATGAGGTAGGAATCACTAAAGTCCTAATTTCATAGAGGCGGGAACTTAGATAAGGAAGAGTCAGGGAACTTGCCCAAGGTCACACAGCTCACACGTGACAGAGAAAAAAATTCAGATTTAGGCAGCCAAGCTCCATGCTCCAAGTCAGAACACTCCGCTCACTTCATATTATTGATAAATATGCTTTAAATGATTTTCTCTTTTTCCAAGGCCAGTGAAACTTCATTAAAAAAAAAAAGCCTTTACTCAAAGAAATGAAACATTTAAATGTGGATTTCAGACAGAGAGGAACAGGGACATTGGGGGACACCACTGCCTTCCATGGGCTCTTTATCCACATCATGTCCTGTCACCCAGGCTAAGAGACATACATGACCCACACAAGGAAGAACTTATTGCACATAACAGCTTTATCTCTGCAGGTCATTTCAAAGAACTGCAGCTAACATTTAAGAAATGGAGTTACATGCACCAGAGATTGGGCTAGGAGCTTACATTCCCCACATCAAGAGTGGGGCAGGGAGTAGTAACTCCTTTTAGAGATTAGGAAGCTGAAACATCAAGTGGCCATAGGACACACAACTTGAAAACGGAGGTCCTCGGTCTGGCTGAGCCCAGTCCCAGGTCTGTCTGGTCTCTTTTTACTACACAAAAATGATTAAAGAGTGAAAGCGTCTAGTTTTGTGTCCTTTATTTTTGGTCACAGTGTCAATTTTGGCAAATGACAAGGTAAGAATAGAACCTTCCATTTCCTTCCCCATGATGCAGTTACTCCTCCAGATTTTCACATCTAGAATATGGTGCTCCATTGGCCTAGGGCCTCAAATAAAAAACCCAAGACTTGGCCTTTATTTATCGCTCAACCTACCTTCTTTATATAATTTACTCACAAGTCCTGTCAATTCTATCTCTCAAATGAATCCTGAGTCCAGGTACTTCTGTCCACCTCTACCAACAACCCCAGAGTCCAGGCTCCCCGATTGCCCCGACGACATCAACAGTGTCTTCCTGCGTGGACCCGCTTCACCCACTATCTATCTCCAACTAGAAGATGCGTATGACCTTCCTGAGGTATGAATTTGACCTTGTTCCTCTCATAAATGCTCCTCCAGCTGGGTTTGGTGCCACTTTCCTGCTCCCCTGCTGATCCCACACTCGGACCCTTCTCCATGCCAGACGGTCTCCCCCCACTCTTCCCTTGCCTGTCACCTCCTCAAAAAGGTCAACTGAGTCTGAAGTAGACACCCTTCCTCTGTCAAGATTAAATGTATCAACCCATCCACTCAAAGTCTGAGCCAGCTCCTGGCAAACAGTAGGCGCTCAATTAATGTCACTTCTTGCTATTGTTTTGATCACTGTTGTTCCCGCAGAGACTAACGGGGCGTGTCTAGGGGATTAGACGACTGGAGTAGGAAAGAGGAATAATATTAACATCGGAGCCCCCGGAGCTTCTAGGACTGGAAGGCTAGATGTTTTTAGAGGACAAATAACGTGGGCTTGTAAATCCTTTGTCTGCCTTAAAAAAAAAAAAGTTATGCTCTTACGGTCACACAGTTACTACGTGCCTAATGGAATCATGTTTTCCATAGCAGTGTACATAGTTTGAAAAACATAAGAGCACTTCATGGATTTTAAAGCAGTGTTCAGGCCTGTCTGATTGATTTTCCTGAATGAGTGTCACCTTGCTCTTGACAGGCTCCCATCAAGATATTTTCTATGACTTGGCAACAAGTATCTAAAACAAAGCATGTCCTCTTCGTATTCCAGCACCCCCGCTAACATCTAGGAGAGGACTTCCAGAGACATGAAAGGAGAAAGAGTGAAGAAAAATTAGATCAGGGTAACCTATCCCTGGATACTTCCACCTTGTCTAATTAAGAGCTGCTTTTTAACAGAGATAAAGGCGGCAATGTGGGGACCTCACACCCAGCCAGTGGCGAGGCTGGACCCTTGTACAAACGGGTTACGCACAAAGATGCCACCACAGCATCCCTCGCAGTGTTTCGGGCCTAGCTCTGTGGGCCGCTTGATGGGAAACCCAGCACAATATTAACACTGGACGTCACTGCAGGTTTTAATTTGGCCCTCTGTATTTTGCAAATGTTCTAACACTTTAAAAAGCACTTTTGTTCTCTTTCAGTGTTTTCCCAGAAGAGTCTGCAGGGCGGCTGCTGCGGGCTGCGTCTTGCCCCTTCCTCCGCAGGCGCATAAATAAAGAAACTCCTCTGCCTCCAGTTTATAACGGGCCAGGCTTTCTCCTGTAAGCTGAAACCCTGACCAGAGCCTGTGGGTGGGACGGGCGTTGTGTTTTTTTCTGTCCTGGCTTCTTTCGGCTGATAAACTAGCACTTACGTGTTTCCCTTTTTCAAACCCCCACAATGGCAAGTGCCTTTGCGGTGAGGTGGCAGTCCAACCGTTGTCACCAGCACGAAGAGGCTGGGGACACTTATTTTTAGTTTGCTGTCTAAGCAAGGACAAGGCTGGGGAACCGAGGGCCTTGGGGCCCCAAATCCCAGAACCCAGAGCACGGGGTTAGTGAAGAGAAAGCCAGGGGAAGCCACCAGACTCCTCAGGGTGGCCCGAGCACCTGTTCTCTAGGGGCCAGAAAGACAAGGTAGAGAGGTTGTCTCGGGTGGGGAGACTGTAATCCACTCTTTACATGGGTTAATTTCTTCAAGGATGCTGGAGAACAGAAGCACGTGGGCTCCATCTGGATGAATGTAAATCCACGCAGTCCTGGGACTGATTATAACCATGAGGTGACAGTGGTGAGCAGAGACCATGGTCGACATCTGTTCTGGGGCCTGCCCAGCATCCTGTCCTCCCTCTTAATAGAGCCAGGACAAGGGCCCCTTGTGCTGTGCTGCTCAATAATCGGCCTGTCACCAAGCAAGGCCAGTGAACTCCCTTCAGGGAAGAGAAGTCCTGAGTGAAGCGACACAGGGATCCCCAGCTGATGCAGAATCTGTTAGCTTCTCCTGCCAAGGTCTCCAGTCTCCTGTCCTGTGAAAAGCCAGTCTTGAGCTTTTTTTTTTTTTTTTTTTTTAAAACATTTTATTTTATTTTTTATATATCTTTATTGACTTCAGGGAGAGGGCAGCAGAGGGAGAGATAGAAACACCAATGATGAGAGAGTCATTGGGGATCGAGCCCGCAACCCGGGCATGTGCCCTGACTGGGAATCGAACCTCGATCTCCTGGATCCTAGGTCGTTGCTCAACCACTGAGCCACGCCCGGCCAGGCAGTCTTGAGCTTTTTATTTGATTCTGCGACCTACTCTGTGGCCTTCCAATGTACACGTGTGTGTGGTATAAGTGTGTGTAGTTTAAATTTCTTTGTTTTGCTTAAAATAGCTAAAGTGGGTTTTATTTATTTGTCTATTGGCTTGGAATCAAAGAACTCACCCTGAAATGAGAGCCCAGACATAATTCACTGTATATATGCAAATCTCTGCCCGGCTCTGGACAGAAGGGCAATTTCTCCTCCCTCCTTTTCTGTCCACGCTCACCCAGACCCAAGTATTTTCAATTTAGGGAAAAACGAGTTCTCCCTCTTAAGCAGGAACTGCGAGATGCTGGGTTTTATGAAAGCACTGGGGATTTTTCTTCTTCCTTCCTTTTTCCATGAATGCAAGCCTCTTACTATGTGCTACCCAAGGGCAGCGAAGCAGCCCCAGCCTGAAAGGGACCCTTCAGACAGGGGAAGGGGTGAGGGCCTGCCCTCTGGCCAGGTCTCGTGCATTTGCTCTGCTGCTGTGGGACCTGACTTTGCTCATCCTATGGCTCTTGAGCGGGAACGCAGGCTCTGACATGGACCTCTCAGAGGTTGACAGCTCCCGGCAGAAGCAGCTCTGGCTCCACGATAGAAGTGGTGGCCATCAAAAAGCAATGTTCTGTTGTTCTGGCTGGTGTTGCTCAGTGGTTAGAGCATTGGCCCAAGCACCAAAGGATCCTGGGTTTGATTTCCGGTTAAGGGCACGTACCTGGGTTGGAGGTTCAATTCCTGGCCCTGGTTGGGGCATGTGCGGGAGGCAACCAATCAATGTATCTCTCTCACATCGATGTTTCTCTCTCTCTCTCTCTCTCTTTCTCTCCCCATCGCTCCCTCCTTTCTACTCTCTCTAAAAATCAGTGGAAAAAATATCCTTGGGTGAGAATTAAAAAAAGAAAAAAGCAATGTTCTGTCAAGGGCAGTGCCGTAAGAACTAGCCCCACTCACCCCAACAAAATCTCAGTCGTACGTGGAGACAGGATCAACCTAAGGCACGATAGGATGAACAGCGACACTCTTCTGCCTCCATAGCTATTGCTGCTGTGATATTGCACAGCACAGACACTATCTTCTATCTCCATAGTATATATTTATTTTTTAAGGCATCTCTTGCATCATTTGATGCCTCTCATAATCCAGTAAGGAAAGAAGGACCTTCCGGCAACATCAGTTCCATTTTTGGGTATGGAAGCTGAAGCACATGCTGGTATATCACATTGTTACTGACAATAACGCTAGTCGTAGACCTCAGATTATCAGACCTCTCTCCCAAAATCTGTTGAGAGCACAACAAAAGAAATAACAATTCATATTTGTTGAGTTCTCCCTTTGGAGAATGAAATTGAAGTAGACGAAATTGAAGTAGATGAAACTGACCCTATTTTAACATTAAAGAAACTGGGGTTGAGAAAGTTCAAATAACCTGCGTACAACTGTGAGTTGGCACCTGAACCCAAGCAGTCTGACTCCAAAGTCATGCAGTGGACCAGGAAGCCACAGGTCTGTTAGCCCATTTTTGAAGAAAAATTCTAGTAAACTGGCCAGATCCTTACTTAGCCTTCATTCTGCTCTAATCTGACCCCCTCTGTAACACTCTCAGTTCGAGAGTAAACATCACACATCCACCAGGGGCAGAAGTGGCTCTTCACTAACTTTTCAGCTCAGAGTGAAAAGGCCAAAGAACCCAGAGAACTCAAAGGAGAAGGGTCCAAGTCCATCCCACAGACCCGGTGGCTCACGGACTTGGGTAAACACTCAGCTGGAAAATGCTGACAGAGCTCCCAGCCTTGGCCCACGTGTGCCAGGCCGGCGGAAGTAGTAGCCTAGAAAATGTCAAGGATCTAATATGTCATTTTGGGCCGAAACCAACCGTGACTTCCTTCTACAGTGTGTGTCTCCGGCCTGTCAGTCTCCACAGCACAGCAGACACCAAAGTGTGAAAGGAAACCCAATAGCCTGGGCAGCAACTTATCATTTTCAAAGCAGTGGGGGGGGGGGGGGCGCCCAGAGGGCAGATTGGAGACAAATGTAAGATCAAAGATTTGATAAGACTTGGTATCATTCAAAGGACACCCACAGACATTGGAAAGATGATTTGCTCACCTGGGCAGCTGGGGGCAGAGTGGTGAATCCAAGGAAGTTGGTCATGGGTGGCCTCTGCCATCCTTCTGTGCCCACCTCCCCTAAAGAGTTCTCCTTCAGACACTCACTGCCTTCACCCACCACCCAGCTCCACGGCTGGGCCTCGCGGTGTCCCCACGCAGCTCTGCCCTTACTCACCAAGTCCCTGGGCTGCTTTTTATTAAGAAGGGGCCTTCAAGGGTGTTTCCCCCATAGCCGTTCATTCCTTCAAAGGATTAGTAATAAAATCCAAACTAATTCATGATTTATATGCTTTTGGGTGATAATGGTTATTAATAAATTGATACTATAAGAGAACTTTTGAAATTTACCCTGACAATAACTAATAGAATTTTCTGGGAGGCTGCTGTGATGAGCACATGTTGAGCACTTGCTTTTATCCTGTTCTCTCCTGTTAGACAAGGTCATGTGACCAGGGCCTGTGTGACGTATGGACCAAGGTGTTTACTTTCCAGTGAGAGATTCCAGCATGCTCTTCCTCTGTTGTGACTTGGGCTCAAGAGTTGTTACTGGAGCCCAGCCGGGCATGGCTCAGCGGTTGAGCGTTGACCTAGGGTCCAGGCGATCAGGGTTCGATTCCTGGTTGGAGCACATGCCCGGGTTGCAGGCTCGATCCCCAGTCAGGGGTGTGCAGGAGGCAGCCGATCAATGACTCTCTCATCATTGATGTTTCTATCTTTCTGTCCCTCTCCTTTCCTCTCTCTGAAATCAATAAAGATATATTAAAAAAAAAAAAAAAAAAGAGTTGTTACTGGGGAGGCTGTCAGCTAGCTACCCTCTGAGTAGCTGGGTAGAGTCCTTTCTTGAAGGGTGATTGGAGTAGTGTATCTCTATCTGCCATACCCCACACCCCTCGTAATTCTAGGAGGAGACTTGCCCCTCAAGGTAATTCATGAAGATAATATAGCTATAAATTACAGTGTGAAGTGCCCTTGGGAACGAGGCCATCTCTAAATCAGCAAAATCAGAAAGAAAACTACAACCATAACTGCATTAGCTAAAGGGTGAGATGTGCCTAGAATGTGGGATTGCATTTAGTTTAAGAAAAATCTCTGATTGCAGATGTGAAATAAGATCAGAAGTGCTTACTGCAGAGATCTGGTTCCACTCGGCAATGAACATGCATCCTCAGAGAGGCACAGTACTGACCGTTCACTGTTGGGAGGTCACTACTGAGAAAAATGGAGCAGC
The DNA here is from genome assembly GCF_054644295.1 of Miniopterus natalensis. Lineage (NCBI taxonomy): Eukaryota > Metazoa > Chordata > Mammalia > Chiroptera > Miniopteridae > Miniopterus > Miniopterus natalensis. Next base: position 61,022,783 of record NC_142091.1, on the reverse strand, counting down.
GGTGGGAAGGCGGAAAACGGCCTAGAAAAGGTGGCTTCTGCCAGGAGGAGGAAATAGTGCCAGTCCCTTCTCTTAGCCTGGGCTGCGAGTGGGCGTTTAGCACGAGATGGATCCAGCTAGCAGGGAACACCTACAAAGTCGAACCTGAGGACGGGAGCCATGTCCTGTCAGCCTGGTTTAAAACACGAACCAGTTCATCTTCAAAGACGTATGTTTCACAAGCTACCCCGGTAGATTCCAAGTGGAAGTTTACGCAGACCGAGGAGAGCAGAGGGGAGAGCAAACGAAAGGGAAAGTCTGGGGGCTGGGCCATCCCCTACCCTATCTCCAGTCCTTCCAAACAGCAGACCATCTTTATCTGTTTTACATGTTAGCATTTTGTGTAAGGTTACATTTAAGAAAAGGTTCCTTAATGAAAATAAACGAGTGACTTAATGATGGTTTTCTAGGTCTCCCCTGAAAACTACTGAAATAAAATCTCTCGGGAATTTGCAGTTCCAAAAGTGCTGCTCAGTGTACCTCCTGATAGAAGGATGGATGGGTAGATGACATGAGATAGATGATAGATGACCAGTAGATAGATAAAATACATTTGCCAATAGAGCATATTATATACCCCAAAACAGAACATTTAAAAGGATAAAAAATAAATATAATAGAGGCTCTAGTATTTTCTTCTTGCACCCAAGGGATCGTCTTGCTCTCCCCCGATGTAGGCATACCCTTCACTGGGGCACTCTCGTGGTCGTGTCTGTGATGGAAAGACTGCGAAGAACAGAGCAATGACCTACCTTTACTTACAGATCTGAGTCTGTCCCACTGTTTTTAATGGTCTCTGAGTCCCTGAGGCAGGCCGTGCTCCCCACCCTCGCCCATTTCTTCCCCTTACCAGGGCTAGGAGCTGGGAGTGGAGTGGATAGTGATGGTGGTTGTTTACTACAAAGTGGGAGAAGGCCACGTGTTCTTTGCCAAAGCAGATGGAGCCTTCCCTCTCCCTCCCTTCCCTTCAAGCACAGATGAAATGCCACTTAAGCAAATCTGGGGCTTCCAAACTGAGGGCTCTTCACTCACCGTTGTTTAGAACACTGATGGAATTGTTGATATTTTAGCTGATGAAATGCCCTATAGCTCAGCTCTGAGAGTCAGTCATACGTATGCGTATAGTCACTGATATCTGGGAAGATGACTAGAGAAGGACCAGGCTGGGGGGTCGTCCCCGAGCAATGTGGGTGGTATCATCAGAGAGGAGAGCTCCAGGTCTGAGCAAGCAAAGACAAAGTTCACTAACCCCCCGGGAGAACCAGGAGGTCTGACACAGCCACCAGATATGTTTGTGTCACTTCTGTGACTCAGCTTCTATTTCAGTTACTGATAAATACAGGACCGTTTCCAGGTGTGCGATGTTTGGTCAACCCTTAAATTGGACATTAAGTATAGCCCTACATTACCAAGACGACACTGCTCGAAACCACATTTATTTCACACATATTGAATTAAAGAGAAATTAAAATTAGAAGCACACACACAATAGAATAAACATCTGTGGGTTTCCCACACAGTCTGCAAATCTCCCTTCGCTATCAGCTCAACCCAGGAGTTCTGCTTCTGTTCTGACAGCTCCTTCCCCCCCGGGAGACCCACTCTCAGTACTATTTCCCCAATGTGTTTTCCCACCTTTTGTTCACTCACATTCCCTCTCCCCCGACTCCTTTCTCTCCATGCCTTTCCAACCCCACCTCCAGATGCATGCCCAGGCTTTGCCCCGCAGCCTCCCCAGTGAGCAATGTATTTTTCTGGGGATAGTAAGCACTGACTCATTGCCTCCTTCTTACCACAGTTTCCAAAACACAGTCTTATTTCACCCTAGTCTCTACCCCAATCTCTGTCGGTCTGGGCCACCATGTACGTAAACAGGATCTTCATGGGGGATTCCCTCCTCACCTTCCTAGCATCTGTTACAAAAATTCAGAAATGCTTCGGGAACTAGGACCCTTCAGCATCCATTCTTTCCTGAATCTCAGACTTTGGGCTGACAGAAGAAAACACACGTCTACTATGACAATAAGACTGAAGATTTTTAGAGAAAAGGCTCTGTAAAATAAAAACAGACTACAGCGGGCAATTTCATCTTAGTTTCACCAGCTGGGCAGGAACAGAAAACCTAAAGATGAGCCACGGGATTCTCTGAATTGGGCAGCTGAGTGAGCTTAACTCCTGTTCCCCCAGCTCCAGAAAGCAGCAGTGAGATTTTACGTGTAGGTAGTTGAAAATGAAAGTTCTCATTTTGATGTTAAGTAGAAGTGTTTTTATCCCTTTATCAGACCCATGCAAGAGAGCACCTTTAAGACACTGATGTGAAGGTGGCACGTCACAAATGAGAAGGATGCTCCTGGGCAAAACCAGCCAGATCGCTCTCTTCGCCATTCCCAAGTTACGATTCCGAGCAGCCTGAGCTGGGTGTTCCTACCACCCTTTTCTCTGGATCTATTCTTTATATCCTTCCCCAGCTGGAAAAATCAGTTTCCTGGTGACTCAGAATTAATTTAGAATACTCCCCCACATTCCTACCTCTCTGATCAAGACCAAGCCTGTCCCCTACGATTTCCAGCGCTGACCCCCGCACGCCCTCAGGTTTCCCTTCTGCCAAGGTGTGCACGGCTTTTTGATTTGGGAAACAGAGGGAAGCATGTGTAGCATCCTGTTCCTGAAAACTCCACAAAGCTGACAAGCTGCTCTGTGCCAGCACATGGAGAAATTTACTGAGGAATTCTTTCGTCCATTTTCCAGAAGAGGGAATGTCTTCTTGTCTTCAGGAATTTCTTCAGGTCTTAAACATTAGAGAAAATGCTATCTATAGTGTTTAGGAGGGATATTCAGGCCTGCCCATGGCAAGGCCACTGAAGTAAAACAGACCAAACAAAGAGAGAGAGAGAGAGAGGGTGAAACAGTCCCTTGTGAAAAAAAAACAATGTTTCATCTGAAATGATGCTGTTGGGACTTTTGTTGGGATAAGGCCCCAGGGGTAAATAGTCTGCTTACCTAGTCCCCAGGTCTCAAAGAAGAATTTGCATTTCACGTGGCTTCCAGATGATGCACTATGGATCATCTAATGTCTTGCAAAATGTTCACTCCTATTTGGGAACTAGATTTTAACTCAGAAGAGTTTCTCAGTAGCGCAGAAGCCGGTTTCCGGGTTGCCCCATGAATGTGATGTGAGCCCAGCGCTGGACGATTAAAATGATTCTCGTGACCATCTTCTGATTCTTCCTCTCAGAAGCTTAAGGAATCGGGACTTCCAGGATCCAGTTCTCTTGCATCTCAAGACATTTATTGGATAAAAAGTATTTTGCTATTAAGTAAAACTCTGAGGCCCTTAGTTAAATGGTACCATACAATATAGAGAGGGAGGTACAGTCATTTGCAACTTATGCTCTTTATCTGGGACAGAAACTCAACGGTGAGCCAATTTTCACTGAAGAAAGATTTCATTCATTCACTCATTCATCCATTCATTCAGGCAATTAATATTATTTATGTAGCACAGTCCCTCAGATCTGAGGAACCAACCGGGTAGGGAGGCAAGGATGGGACTGAGGTCAGAGGACAAGGCTGGGATTTCGCCTACAGACAGGCTCCTGCTGACCACAGCCTCTGCCCAGTGCTGCTCTTATAGGAAAAGCTGGAAGGGGTTCCTTCTACAGGCGAACCGAGCCCAGGTCACCCAGGACAGCAGTTCGGATTCTTCATTTACGCATTATTTTTTAATCAAAAACAAAAATCAAATGATTTGTTTTGAAATGAACCTTCCAGACAGTGAGATACGGTCGAAGAAAGGCGCTAGTTCTGTGTGAAGCCAGTTCCTCCATTAACTAGCTGAGTGGCAGTGGGTAAGTCAAACCCCTCCGGGCCTCAGTCGGCTTCCTTCTGTCAGGTGGGAAGGTTGGGCTCAATGTTGCCTAAAGGCGCTTCCAGCTTTAGACAGGACTAGTCCGCTTCAAGTGTACACACAGGGGCATGCACAGGTATATGCCTCTGAGCACACACACGCACACGCACACGCACTCGCACCCAGCTGATGCTGCATGGACACCCCGAGAAGGCAGGCACGGGGTACTATGCCTGTCCGTCGCCCTCCCCGACGCTGGCTTAGGAGAGCCAACTTCCTCAAAAACCACAGCTGTTGAAACGGTCCCAAGAGTTATAATTAATTTCTGTTTCCTAACATCCTGAATGTGGGGCCCAGGAAAACTGATAATGGGGTACTTCCCCCAAGTTACTAACCACAAACTGAAAGGGGGAAAACCATGCTACCTAAGGGCTTAGCCAGAAGCGGGCAACTGGCGCCAGAAATAACAAGCCTGACCCGGGACAGACCAGTTCACAGCTCAGGAATGCACAGCGGTAGCCCAGCTAGGATTTTCTGTATTCCAAGACAAACCGTGTGGGCTCTGATTATAGGCCCGGCTATAGCTTAAATCCCCTTTGTTACTCATATCATTATCCCCAAGGTTGCATGACACTCCGTCGAGCGGGGTTTCGGGGAGTCTGAAGTTATGCATCCATTCTAACCGACCTGCACTGAGCGAGGAGCCGAGTGTCCGTGCGCCAGGCCCTGACCTGGGCTTGGGGACACCACAGCAAACAGACTTCTGTGACCCGCGCACTCATGGGACTGATGGGCTCATGTGGGACATGAAAAATGCACAAATTAGTACATACCTACGATGAGTGACATGAAAAAGGAAGCAGAGTGCGGGGCAGTAATAGACTGTAATGGGAGGGAGCAAAGGGGAATGTATTTCCACAGGGTGATTAGAGAAGTTCTCTGCGAAAGTGACACTAAAGGAGAGGCTTAAATGACAAGGAGCCAACTGCATGAAACGCAGAGTCAGGTTGGAGGAACATCCACGGTGTGTGTGGTGTGCATGCATGTGTGTGCGGGTTGTGTGGGGGGTGTATGAGGTATGTACCTATGTGGTGTGTATGTGCATGGGTGGGATGTGTGTATGTGGTGTGGTGTGTATGTGGTGTATATGTGTGTGTTGTGTAGTGTGAAAGGGGTATTGTGCGTGTGTGGTTTATATGCCCCTGTGGTGTGTGTGGCAGGTGTGGGAGGTGTGTGTGCATGTGGTGTGTGTATATATGGTGTGTGGCAGGTGTGGGAGGTGTGTGTGCATGTGTGTGGTGTGTGTGCACGTGCACACACGCATTGAGAGGCGGAAGCACTAGTTTTATTGGCAGACGGAAGAGCCAGTTGGTAGAAAGTTGAACTGATCAAGTTGCTGAAAGAAGTCCCACGTGGGTGAAGTAAAGGGGAGACAATGTGAGGTGGGACTGGTGAATCTGGCAGGGGCCAGATCATTCAGAGCCTTTAAAAATCTGATCTTTTTTCTTAAACTTTTTTCTAAATTCAATAGGAAAGTATTAAGACATTTTAGACTGAGAAATAACAATCTTATTTCCATTTTCTGCTTATTTATGGACAACAAAATAAAAGTAGGAATGAAATTTGAAGTAAGAAGGCCAGGCAGGAGATAGGGAGAGCTTGGACTCCGTGCTCCTCAGTCCTCCAGGGGGCACTTGGCAATGTTTGGAGACATTTCTGCTGGGCATGACTGGGGGTTGCTACTGGCATCTAGCAGGTAGAGGCCAGGGCTTCTGCGACACCACAGCCCCACACAACAAAGCATAATCCAGCCCCAAATGTCAAAGGATGCCATAGTAGAAAAACCCTGGACTAGCTTGTGGTAGGAGAAATGGAAAGTAATGGGATTCAGGATGCATTTTTTAAGCTGAGGTGACCAGGGATTCCAAAGAGTTCAAATGTGGAGAGAAAAATACTACTACAAAATGACTTTCAGGTTTCTGTCTCAAGTGACGTGTCCTGGAAACATGCTGGATGAACGGGTATCAACATTTCTGTGCAGGAGATAGGCTCGGCTGCTTAGCGTAACACTTCACGCCTATCAATCGTGCATTGAAAGCTGCACGAGCATTTTGTGTCTCACTTTCTCCATCTATAAAATGGGGTGACAGCGTGCTTACTTCAAAGGTATGGGATGAGATCAATGACTCGATCACGTAAAGTGCCTGGCAGGTGGTGCACAGCGAGTGTTCGTTACTTTGGTTATTGTTATTGTTAATATTATTATTATTAGAGTCTGACCCTCATAAGAGCTATCAAGGTGGGACACAGGAATTTGGGAGCCATCAGCACAGAGATGGCTATGCCAACACAGATGGCATTTAAAGCTTTGAGACGAGTGCGTGGAGACTGAGAGAAAACATCCAGGGCTGAACCTTGGGCGCTCTATCGGTAGGATATTGAGAGACAAGAAGAAACCAGCCAAAGAGACTGAGAGGGATCAGACAGTGATGTAAGAGGGGGTCAAGAAAGGGGAGCATTTCAAGAAGGGGTGCTCAACTGGTTGGTTAAGAACAGGATCAAAAGTATCTCGAATTTCAAGGTCATTGGTGACTTCGATGAAGACAACTTTAGTTAAGCAGCGGGATGGAAGCCGGTCTGAAATGAGCTGAACATTAAGTGGAAGAAGATGTGAGACGGGATATGGGGTAGGAAGAGCAGAGCTGGCAGACTGTTAAGTTCATGAAGGATGGGAACAGTTTTCTCTTTGTTTTTTTTAAGGTCAGTTTTACTACCTTTTATTTATATATCGATAGGCTAACATGGTAGAAAGGGAAACATTAGAGGTACAGGAGGGAAAGGAAATAGGTGAACTATCAAAGTCCTTGAGAGGAGACAAGCAGAGTGGCCTTTGGTGAGAGGAGAGACACTCGTGCTTGGCTGAGGATGGATGCCCTGCAGACAGGTTCGCAGTTTTTATTTTAGGGAAATAAAAGTCATGAAATGAGGTTAGCGTCTGTTTGGTCACTTTTATTTCCTTAATGAAGTGTGGGGGGAGGCACGCCCAGAGATACGTAGAAGGGACTGTGTTTTGAGTACAAAACTGTCACCTTGGAAACTGGGAAGGCTGGACTTTTAGAGGAAAATGATGCGCCTGCGAGACATCTTTTGAGACTTGCGATTATGAATTTTAACGGAAACCAGTAAACTTCATTCTTTGATTTTTCTCCTGAAATGTTCAGTTGTTCAGACATAAGCGCGGAGAAGGTAGAAGGCAGAGTATTGGATTCGTCAAGGAGCTGGAGTTTTGCCACGTGTCTCGGTCACAGATGAGACAAGGTGTCGAGGGCATTTTCAAGAGCGTGATTATCACGGCAGGTCATAAACCCCACGCTGGGACAAGATGGGATGTGAATAAAAATAAAAAAGCTGATGTGCAGAAGAGAGTGCTGGGCCTCTAAGGTTTTGTCTCTGAGTTAAGGGGCAATGACAGGGGAGGTGACAGAGACAGGCAGTGACGGTCAGAGAGGGGGGTACTGACACCCAGATTTCCAAGGTGGTCTACTTTCTGGTGATGGCAGTGTCCAGGGAATGAACAGACGAGTGGGTGACGGAGGCAGAGTGGGGGGGTTGTCATCAGACACAAGGGAATCAGGGAACTAAGGAATTAAGGAGCTGGCCTAGTGTCCACCTGAAAGTAGAGTGACTGAGAACGACAATGGGACTTGACTTAGAGAGAAAAGCAGGGGTTTAAGTCCTCAGAGAATAAGGTGTGACCAGCAGGTTGGGCATCGGGGAGAGTGAGAGGGAGAATAGTTAGCAACGAAGGATGCATCTTAAAGGGACAGGAGGGAGCAACAGGACAATTCCTGCTCTCGGGGGCCTCAAGTCCTAAGGCTATGAGCGAAGAAAGAGCCTCTGGATGAGAGACTTGGAGGTGAGTGGCTGACTCACAGGCTGCCAGGTCCCAGCAGGGCAACGAGGTGGAGTTCAAAGAAGGGGTCACCTGCCGCCTTCAACCCCCATCTGCCACCTTCAACCCCATCTGCACACAGCAGTCTGTCACTCAATAGGAGGTCCAACCCCCCCCCCCCCTTCCTCACGTCTAGTACACAAGGAGGCTTTTCAAAAGTTTGCAGACTAAAAATAACCACACAGCAGGTTCATTAAGTGGCCCAGTGGTTGAAACAAAAGCCCACACTTAGCGCCAACGTGGATTAGGTGGAGGCTGTTTTTATGAAATCCACATTGTTTGAGAGAGCATCCCTCCCTCCCCAGCATTTAGGTTCAAAACACACCTTTAAGTTTTGTTTTAAATACTCTAGACCAAAAACTTCTTATAGCTATTGTCAGAAAAAGGGAAGGTGTCCCTTTAACCCCGTGTTTGCCATGGCCTGTTAAATGTGATCCTCATGCTTACATATCATGGATACCTCAAAGCTGTTCATACCAATTGTGAGAGATCGAGGGCAATATTGTAATAATAGTTTACATTTATTGAATGCTCTCTGTGTCCCAGACCTCATTCTAGGGAATGTTCCTTTGTTATTGCATATAATGTTCACAAAATCTTTATGGGGTTTCAACCATTTTACAAATTGGGAGACACTCACAAAATAAGGGACTTGTCCAAGGTCTCCAGACATAAGTGGTGGAGCTGAGACGTCTGCAGAGCTTGCGCTCAGAGCCATTTGGCGATATTGCCATACGCTGCACACACACAATGCACTGGCTTTCTCCCCATTGTCCAGGGCAGACACCACTGGCCCATCACTGACTGATCCCACAGTTGGAGACATACCACTGAATGTCTTTTAAAATGACCCAAAAAGGGGACATCTGTAATCCTTTCAACAATAAAGAAATATTAAAAAATAATAATAAATGACCCCCCAAAAGCCCCTCAATTTTAGTAAACTGAATTGTAAACCCAAGAAGACCTTTTACTTTTGGAGGAAAAACTTAGACATTTGTTGTGCACTGAAGATACCAGTCAGGGGACTGAAAAGTAGTGGGTTCTAACTAGTTGTGTAATGCTGGGAAATCACTTGGCCTCTCTGGGCTGTGGTCGGTCTGTGAAGTGTGCCGAGTAAACGTAGGGCCTCTCAGTCCCTTTCAGTCCAACATTCTGTGTCAGTGTAGCCTGTGTTTCAGAGGTTCTTGTTGTAATTGGCTTTGCAGGGCTACTAGCTGCCAGCAGTGGCTCCCCGGTTACTCCCAGGAGCCACCAGGAGGTGGCCCACGTGGGCTCGCAGGAGTTCTGTCAGTTTCCACAGGTCAGATGACCTCTTATCTCTCTTTCCTGCCCCGGCTCGGTCCTCTATTCCATCCACTGCTGTTGCCCGCGATATTCCCTGAGTTGCTGGTTCTGTGGGGTGGGAAGTCTATCACCCATCACCACCATCTCAGCCACGGGGTAACTATGTCCTCAGGGTGCCAAAGCTCCTTCAGGATGTGCGCACCCCAGTGTTGAAACCTGAAGCAGGGCTGCCAACCTCCGCCACCTGAACCCCAAGAGCACTTAGTAAGAGGCGTTGTCAAATCACTGTGAAAACTTTAGAGGCGCCACTTAAATTCTCGATGTCTCTTTTCCACTTCCACGAAGAACAGCTCCAACTGGCTGAACACCTAAGAACCACAAGATAGAGGGCTGATCTAAACCGTCCCTGGAAACCACTGAGACAAACCCATTATCGGAGAAGCCAGGACAAGTTATAATTAGAACCCGGTGAGTCACAGCTCATGGGAGTGAGCTCAGAAGCTCTCACCAGCTTGACGTCTACTGAGGCTCATTCTGGGCATCAGAATTCAGTCTTGTACAAGGACTAAAGGAATCGCTCAGAGACGAGTAAGATTCATGGAGTGCAAGGATATTCATACTGGGCCCAGACTCACCATGAAGACAGAATATCAGATACAGGAAATACAGATAAAGTGATAATAATTTTTACTAAAAAAAATTTCCCTTCATCCAACACAATTTCTCTTTCATTTTTAAAGTACTGTAGTTGCTAATTTAAGCCCTTCACATACTTCCCCGGTGGTGAATTGAATTTATGGCTTTACTGTACATCCTTCCAGGACTGGTAGATTCAGAAAGAAGATGAGCTTCAAACTCCCAGCTCCATTACCTATGTACTGCCTGTGTGACGGTCAACTGTCAAAACTTTCTAAACCTGAGCCTACCTTTTTTATAAAATGGGACTTTTATGAGGATTAAAAAAAGCAATAATGTATGCAAAGCACCAGGCTCAAGATCCCACACATGATGGGCATTCAATCAGTGTCAGCTTCCTTCCTTCCAACTAGGAGTCATCTGATGACTCTAGCCCAGGTTTTCGGTCAAACACAGAACACGCCTTTCAAAGCGCTAATGCTGTTTCAGCTCAGCACACCTAGTCTCAGGAAAGCCATCAGAAACCCCCAAAGTACTATATTTTTCTCCTGTTAAGTAGCTCACTTCCCACACTTCCTACAACTTTATATTAAGTGAAGCCAACAAATGAGTCACACTACTTACAAAAGCAAATTCGGCAGCCACACCCAAAACAGAGGCATCTTGACTTTTCACAAGAAGCTGTCAGTCCCACCAAAAGAAGGGCTCAGGGGACCCATAGTTAAAAAAAACAACCCAAACTTCAAAACTACCTCTGAATTCATATGCAAACCCAAGAGCTTAGCTAATTTTTTTTCAGTGAATTTCTATTCACAGTATTAAATGTCAGCTGAGAATCATTGGACAACATCCAAATTTTTGCTGAACTTGCTGCTTTGTGGGTGGTTGCCGTAGGGGTCCAGGGGCAGGTGGATATGGCAAGGTGGTCCAATCCCTTTTCCTCTTAGGTTAATGAGCAATACAAAATTAAACTTAAAATAATACCCTACTTGTTGGGCAATTCAGAGATGATAACTTACTTATTGAAAGCATCTACCATAGCATTTAAAGTATGACTTTGTTTCTCATGAAAATTTTCAAGAATTTATTTATTATAAAAGTATTTATTGTAAAGAAGAATTTATTTATTATAAAAGAAGATAAAGGAAGCCTGCTATTTGCCAAGGTCATAGTGAAGAAAAAAGTTTCACTAAACACTCCAAGTCTGTAGAAAACACAGGTGTGGTGATTGAATTTATACCACCTGTGTTGTATGGAAATCCTATCCAAGAAATTAGCATAAAGTTAGTGTAGAACTATTGAAAACCTTAGAAGAGAAATTGAAAAAACATTTCTTTTTAGAATTCTAAAATCCAGAGTACATGGGCCCCCTGCATCATTAAAAGCAGTACAATGATAAAGTATGACAGTAAATTAAGTTACTATAAGAAAGAGTCATCAGGCATCATAAACAAAAGTTAGCACCCTAGGAGCTGGATTTGGTACAACAATCTAAGAGACAACAAGTAAGTATGTTTCAAATAATTAAGGAGCGTTAAGAATGGAGAAAGGATAAATAAGATACGGCTGTTGGGAAAACTAGTGAACTGGAAGATAAAATTGAGGAAACTACCTAGAATGTATCACAGAGAACAGATGGTAAATACAAATGAACAGATAGAAAATATGGAAACTAGACTGAGAAAATCCAGCAGATATAAAATAAAGCTGTCATGTTGCACATTCCCATTGGTGGGATGTAAAAGGGTGCAGCCACCATGAAAAACAGTATTGCAGTACCTCAAAAAATTCAAAATAGAATTATCATATAATCTAGCAATTTCATTTCTGGGTATATACCCAAAAGAATTGAAAGCAGAGATTCCAGGAGATATTTGTACACCCATGTTCATAGCAATATTATTCACAACAGTCAAAAGGCAGAAGCTAAGCGTAAATGGACAGATGAAGTGATAAACAAAATGTGGTGCAGGCATACAACGGGATATTATTCCTCATTAAAAAGGAAGGACATTCTGACATACTACAGTATGGAGGAGGCTTGAGGATGTTATGCTAAGTGAATAAGCCAGTCACAAAAGGATAAATATGATTCCACCTACATGAGGTACCTAGAGAAGTCAAATTCATGGAGACCTAATGTAGAGTGGGCTGGGGGGAGGGAGGGTGGGGATTGTGTGAAGGGTACAGAGTCTTAGTTTTTCGTGATGAAAAGAGTTGTGGAGAGGGACGGTGGTGATGATTCACAACAGTGTGAATGTTCTTATCAAACTGAGCCATACACTCAAAAACGGTTAAAATAATAAATTTTGTTATGTTTATTTCACCACAATTAAAAAAAAAAGTCCACTTATGCTCCACGGAAAAGTAATTCAAGTGATGGAGATTAAACCAAAAGAGGTCAAAGTAAGGTTTTTTGATCCAAATGTAAAAAAACTTCGTTTTTTTAAAAAAGCATTTAACAAAAAACACCTTTGAAGATTTTACAACGTGGCACAAAACTAAATGTTCATGGTAGAAAGTTTTTAAAAAAATACAACCAAAACCAAGAAAATATGTTTAAAAAAATCGCCTTTGGTATTGCCACCCAGAGACTATGGCTATAGATATGGAGAATAGATACACTCTCCACCTAGCTCTCTACCTTATTTTTTGATGCATTATAAGGTAAATTGCAGATGTCAACACACATCACCATAAATACTTGATCATGCATATTGTGTTAAAATTTAAGGATTCTTAGATACAAAATTTATATACAATGAAATGCACAATCTTAAGTGTACATTCATTGAGATTTGACAAAAGCTACTTAATGCAAACCTACCGAGCTAGAGCACTCAACCATTGTCCTCCCGCCAGCTCCCTCATGCCTCCGTTTACAGGGTGAGCAAGGAAGCTTGAGACGTCCCCTTACTAGAAATGGTCTACTTGCAACAGGTAGGTGCGTATTCACGGCTTTTCCTGTTTTTCTTGACCCTCAAACATTTATTGTATTTGCCTCCTGTTCAACTAATTATATAGACTTGGTAGAGAGAAGTTTGAAAGCACAGAAATGCAAAAAACTACAATAAAATAAAAATCGTCTAAAATATCACCTCCAAGAGAAAGTCCATCTCTGTGAACATGCCGGTTTATATATTCTTCTTGCCTTATGTAATGGCACTTATATACATTTTTCAGACAAAAGTGACATTGTATTGTACACGTGGCTTTGATTTCTTAAATATTAATATGGTGGACACATGTAAGAAGTGTGTCTTAAACTGCTCTTTCTATTTCCACTCTTCCTGGAGATTAAAGTGTCAAAGTAGATCTTTTAAGTCAGCAGAGGGACGGATGAGATGTCTCATTAAAACTTGGATGAACTCTCTCTGTCGCAGCTTCTTTATATTAGTAGCTTTCTTCACGTCAGCGCTCCCACTAAGACACACACATTGACGTCTCACAGCTAAACGCCCCCCCCATAGTTTGCACCACAACAGACGCTGGCTGAGCTGTCTCAGCTGCTCTGCAGTGCAACACTAGAAAATTAAACTTCGTTTCTAACTTCCATGAACCCAAAGTCAAACTCAAAGCACAACCTCCTGTGTCACATTGACCTTGGAAGGAAGCGTAAGTGAGCTTCTTGAGCAAGAGCTGCTGAAATCTGGGAGAATCTCCTCCAGCCAAGGACTGTCTTGGAGCTTCACTCCAAAAGCCAAGTGACCGCTGGGGACAGCTGGGGTCATAATTGTGAGTGTTTAATGCACAGCAATCCCAGCTCACGAGCACTAATGTAGTTTATGAAAAACAATACACCTACAACTGGCACCACACACAAAACTAGCAAGCTCCTTTCCCGCTCGGGTGTATCGCTGGCTAACTGCTGTCCGCCACTAAGCTGGAGGGGACACTGCGCTGAGGGGACGCTTTGGAGGAGCACAGGGGCAGTGGCCTTCATCATGGCTCACAGTCCTTTTTCCTTCGTAGTTAATTAGCAAACATTCCTTTCTCCACCTTATCTTTGTTGAGGTCATATCAGCAGCCACCTGCCCTTCGGTTTACGGGGAACCTGCCTGAACAATTCATAACGCAGAAGAGCTTATCCACTTTCTCCAACGTTCCTTTTCCCAAGAACGATTAGCAATGAACTATTGCAAACATACAGGAAAGCCGAGGCAAGCCAAACCACCCAGGCTGGAGAGGCTAACGCCCCACTGGCCATGCTCAATAGTTTCCGCCGTGCCCTTCAGCCGCCACTGCCATAGTTATAAGAATATTTGGCCCTTGGCTGTGACATGTCTTATGGACATGCCCTTGTGTGCAAGTCTCCTGCATATTTCTCTAAGTGGTCGCATTGCTTTCGGCCCCATGGTCTTTAGTTTTCAATGCGGCCCCTCCACGGGGTAAGAGACGGGACTGAGTGGGGCAGTGCCTGCAGCCTGGCTTTGGGGCCACACAGATTGGAGCTCCAGTCCTCGCCGACCAGCTCAGGGAATGTGGGCAAGTGTCTGTGCTGTCTCGTTTATAAAACGGGAATAATACCTGCCTTGCAGAGATGTTGAGAGGTGACGTAAGTAAAGCGTTAGAGGGGTACCTGACACCCAGAAGGTGGTTATTACCAGCTTGTGTATTTATCGTACGTGCCGAACAACCCTCAGAAGCCTGAGTTTCTGTCCACCTGAAGCTGTACATGCCGGGAACTAGCCAACCCCTGCCTGGATCATAAACAGCTCCTCATTGGTGCACTCGCTACTATGTGCCACTTCTGCACGCAAGGCCAGATTTAGCCCAGTGAGATGGCGATCTTCCAATGCTCCTGGTTCTACAAACATGAAATTTTCTAGTTTCATAGCACTTACCTTTACGTAAAGTCAAATTAGCCAGAGACAAGGGAGCAGTTGGTTATAACCATGAAGCGAGCCCCCTGCTAACCATGGGCATTCTTTGGCTATTTCCATGCAGATCTCCTTCTCTTCCTATCCTTAGATTTATCTATGATTTGTCACTACAGCAAATTGCCTTTCAAAGATCACATTGTTTGACTCAGTGGTTTTCAACTATGGCTGAGCTTCAAGCTCATCTGTGTTTCAAAAATATCTATCTATCATCTATCTATCTATCTATCTATCTATCTATCTATCTATCTATCTATCTATCTACCTATCTATCTATCTATCTATCATCTATCTATCTATCATCTATCTATCATCTATCTATCATCTATCATCTATCAATCATCTATCATCTATCTATCATCTATCTATCTGTCATCTATCTATCTGTCATCTATCTATCTATCTATCTATCTATCTATCTATCTATCTATCTATCTATCATCTATCTATCTATCATCTATCTATCTATCTATCTATCTATCTATCTATCTATCATCTATCTATCTATCTATCTATCATCTATCTTTCCATCATCTATCTATCATCTATCTACCTACCTACCTATCAATCATTGATCCCAAGGCCCCCACTGAGGATATCCTGGGTATCTCTGGGACTGGGAGTGATGGGGGTGGGTCGGATGAGGGTAGGAGGGGTTAATTAATGTTCCATCCAGGAGAGGCTGTTACGGACCCAGGGTTGAGAATCACATTGAGCTCACTACTTGAAATGGTATCTATCTGAAGAGCAGCCTGAGATTTTAGAATTAATCAGGGAGTCTTTTCTTTTTGTTCCAATAACTTTGCAGGCAGGATGCTGCTATTCCAAGTCTTCTGTTGCAAATTATATCTTCCATAGGAATGAAGCACACACATGGCCCATCCAAGCACAGTGTAAATCAAAACACATGTCCACAGCTGGAGCAAAAGCATTAGGAACATTTAACTGGATTCCAGTGGAATGAGTCTGTGTGATACCATGCCGAAGTTAACTGCAAACAACCCCCAAAGAAAGCTGCGTGAAGGATAGCCAAAACACAAAGAGACGTTGGATTTAATTCAGTGTTCTAAAAAAACAAAACAAAAACAAAAACAAAAAAAACCCCAGTGTAATGCACACACTACCCTTTTGTAACCAAAACCACACCAAATATCAGGAACTGGCGTGAGAGTGCCCCGTTTCCAAGACACGAAGCCCAGGCTGGAGCCGGCCAGCGCTCCCGGCGCTCCCCTTGCGTCCCCTGCCTCGGCCTCCAGCGGCTGTAAGCTCTCAGGTAGCCTGGCAGGGAAACGCATCTGAAGATGGAGACCAGGAAGAAATCACGCTTCTCTGTTTATTACCGCTTCCATGGCAACAGCAAAATAAAAGACAACAATGAGCGTTTCAAAGCAACGACAATAAAAGCAGCAACGTCTCTCTCTCTCGGGCAGGCCGCCCCTGGAGGGAAAGCGAAAGCTGTGCCACTCTCTGTGAGAGGATGCCCATGCCCTGCCCCAGACCCGGGGGCATGGCTCTTCACCGGGCTGCCTGCCTGCACACACAAACCCCAGCGGCCAAGAAGCTGCTCCTAGGACGCGCTAACTTTTCTATTTTCTTTGGGGATCCTGTTGCCAAGTTTCACGTTCAATGAACTTCCAGAAATCAGACAGTGAAATCTCTGGGGCTTTCTGGGCCACCTCATTCAAAGTAATGGGGAACCTGAGTGGGGTCAGAAGGCTGGCTGACCTCTTGCAACAGACAGGGCCCTGGAATTTGGGCTGTTGAGATATTCAGCAGGTTCTATGCCTCAGGAGAGTCAGCAGGGAAATGCCCGAGGTGGCTGGGTTTTCTGGGGCCCGAGGCAGGCAAGGCCGAAGCCGGGGCTCCCGTCCCTGGGAGGAACCGTGGGACAATACTCCCCTCGCTGCAACGTCAGCATTTTATCGCCCATGCCTTGCCTTCAAGGACCCCCGACCCGTCAGCTGTGCCGCTTTGCTTTCTTTTTCCATAAAGGCTCCAGTAGCATTAACTCCTCAGTTCCCACAGCCGTCCAGCCCACTGATAGCTTCTCCTTGATGAAGCTCCAAGAGCCCTCTCAGGAGAGTCCGAAATGAGAAAAAGAGACCGACGAAAGCAGGGTTTCTAGTCATTCGTTTTCTTTTTTTCTTTTCTTTAAGGGAGGAAAATCCCTCAGTCGATTGACTTAGAGCAAAAATGGCATCTTGGCTTTGGACTTGCCCCTATGCTCACTCATGTTGGTACTTTTTAAATTTAAGTTTTTATAGAAGGTAGGTCCTCTTTGCCTAAAAACCCAAGGGAAAAACCCCAATTCTTTAATTTACTCACATCCTGCTATGCTTTCTCAGGCTATTCATTTTCATACCACGCCTCATCTTCAGATGAGCATCCTGGTTTGAAGGACAGGGCGAGACAGGCCAACAGGACGGGATGTTGTCCCAGCCTCGGAGGGAGAGAACTCCTAGGTGCCTCTTCCTGGCAGCCACCAGGGTTGCTCTAGGCTGTTTCAAAACTTTAGCAGGCTCAATCCTAGAAACAGACACCACTGATTTCCTGACCTGCCAGGCTCAGTGAGGCACAAAGAATAAATTGTAAATTAACAAAATCTGGTAACTCTCAGTTCCTGAGAACCCAAGAGGTAGGTAGGAAGAGGTGCCCTCAACCTTCAAAGAATGAAGACTATCTGGATGCAACAAAAATGAAGGGATCACGAGCTCTGCACATCTGGAGAGAAACTCTCCTCCTGTCCTGGGGGCTCCCCTGTGTCCTTGGCTCTAGGTGATCACCTGACCAGCAAGGTTGACAATTACCCACAAGAAAACATAACCTTCAATCCACTTACTTGGGCCTGTGGGCTGGTTTTACTCTAAGGGTGATTTTTAATTCTATTCTTCCCGTCATGGCAGTCCACACCACACCTCACCTCAATCTTTGTATCAAGGTTTAATTGCATTAAAATGAACTTTGAACGTTGTCAGGAAGGAGCCACAAATCCCCATTTTGGAAGAAGAGACGTTAACGAGGGGACATAATGCCTACATTGGTTGATTGACAAGGACAGTCATGACCTTGGGGGAGGGATGGTGGGAATTGCAGAGAATACTTAAGACATGACTATAAAAATAAAAGCACCCATTTTACCATCTGATTGGTGAAGCCAATTTCATTACCATGCTGCCATACTGAATATGTATATGAACCACAGGTTTTTAAAAATTTTTCATTTTTTAGCCCCAGTTAGAGAATCTACATACATCCATCTCCTCTTATGTAACCCCTCTTGGTCACTGTGGAACTATTGGTAAAGCACATTCCATGGCCCTCGAAGTATGGGAGCTCTGGCCACTGGCTACTTGCAATTTTGCCCTCTGAAATCCTTGTATCTCCTTCTGAGTTCACACACTCAGAATCTGACATTATCTCCTTAAACTATAAAGTCCTCCACTTTATGCCCATTCAGAAAGTGTAAGCAAGCAAGACTAGTTATCTAGGAAATGGTCAATCTGCTCTGTGGAAATCTGGTCCTCTCCATGTCCAACAGCCATCGATGACGAGAAAGTTGCTCCCGGTGGCCGGGAGCTCAAATGCTCTCTAATAGCCACTGACTTTGGGGAAAGACCTGTCTTTTCTCTGGATTTTACTTGTCTCTTTTTAAAAACTGAGAAGCTGGCTAGACAGTCACCTCTCTTTCAGCTGTATGTTCTGTGCTTTGCACTGCAAGGTTGAAGGCCTGAGAATCTGTGCATGCCAAAGGGCTTAAAACCGTAGTACCTAACACTTAAGCACTTTGCATGTATTAACTCATTAAACCCTCTCTAGAACTCTGAGGTAAGGAAGGTATTGAGAGAGGCTGAACAGCATGACCTCTGTCATAGAGAAGTGGTATGAACTCAGGCAGTCTGGCTCTAAAGTAAGTACTAAGTAGCCACCAGAGATAGAGGAAAATAGAGTTGAGGTTGAGCCTCCTGGAAGTTTGCTTAGGAGAGAGAGGAAGTGTGAGGATCCCAGTTTATCTGCCAGTTAATAGCATTTACAAAGAACCAAGACTAGATAAAGACAGGGCCCTCTTTACCACCTACCTGCTGGGTCCTTTCATTACCATAGACAAATGCAAGGGCTCCGTGGCAACGGGGTCAATTAGAATGATTCTGGCAGCAAAGCCTAAAATCACTTAAACTAGCATCAGCCTGGGATCTCTTGGCCACCTGCTGACCTGTCAGTGTATTGATGTGGTCTGGGCAGGAAACGTTCAAACGATACCGGAGGAGGGAACACAAGAGGACAGGCCGAGCGCCACTGTCAAGGCGAGCTTAGAGAAGTAGGCCGCGTCTCCAAGGTCCTCAAAACACAGCCACTCTGAGGTCCGGGCTGCCCTATTCTGTGTCCCAGTGTGAGCCGCCCCAAGTGTAAGTGACTTTCCCCGAGGCCCATCCAGTCCAGCGAGGTCTTTGCAAAGGAAAAGGCAACAAGCCTGTTCATTCTGAGAGCAGGTCTATTAGAAACCCCACACCCAACACGACTCTGTACCAGGAAAGTTCTTCCCGTTCCCCGCAGAAAGTTAGTGATGAGAATTTATGCCGCCTTGATTCTCAGCTCATTGCACCAGGGCCTAAGGTTCGGGCTTGGGCCTCTTTGCAATGCTTATTTACTGTAGAAAAGTTTCATTTGAACATTATGGAGTGCTGTTCAGTTCTGTGCCCTTTGGGTTTTTTCCACCATTAATCCTCTTGGAGGAGGGTGGGCTGAGCTGGGAGCACAATATAAACCGGGTGGCGGGGTCCTTATGCGAGCCAGCCCTCCGTCAGGGGACAGCACCTTTGGGGGAAACCAGCACAGCCGTGCAGTCTGGTACGGCTCAGGCTGCAGTCACCGATACGACAGCCGCCTGGAGAGTTCCCTATACTGATACTTTCTTTGACCCTATCAACCGCACAGCTCTGAGGCATCCCGGCTGTCAGGCAGAATGAAACACCTTTCTTCCCCGAGCTAAAAGCGTACGGTAACAAGAAGCGGTAGATTCTTTGCTGCCAGGTCATTGATTTACCTACTGTACTTTGTAACCTAGGAGAGCCGTGAATCATCCCTCTTAACTTCCCACCTAACAAAGCAGGTTCCTTTGGATACAATCTCATCTTTCTCTAGATTTGTTTTGAATCCTGATGCATTCTTTCTTACTCTAGACAGCTCTCCCTCAGTGTTTGTTTAGTGATAATTTTTATTTGAAGCACTTCCTGAGTAGCATGCTTGCCCTTTCTCAAGGCTTTGTATTCCTAGGAATACCTGAGTCACATGCTGTCAGACTCCCAGCAGTCATCAATCACAGGCAGGGCACGTATTTTTGTGTTCTCCCACATGGGTCACCGAACAGTGTTAAAATTCTGATTTCTTTAGTTGAGCTCAGAGACAATCTCTTGTCTTTTTTTCTTTCCTCTCTTCATATTCATTATTTTAATTTCCAGATAATGCAGCAAATCATTTATTCATTCAAACGCTAGCTGAGGAATTGCTGTGTCGGGCACTTTGCTGGGTGCTGGGGACAGAGTTGAAGGAATAGGGTCTGCTCCTTAGGAAGCTCACAACATGGTGAAGGAGTTAAGAAAGGTCAGGACTTGACAAGGCAGAAGTGCTCTAAGGAGAGATCCTTACAGGTGTGCAGAGCAGTGCTTGACTCAATCTGGAAGATCCCAGACAAATCCACCCAAAAGCCAAGAAGTGATGCTTGACCTAAATTTTACTTTAAAGAACAAGTAGCAGCCCGGCCGGGCGTGGCTCAGCGGTTGAGCGTCGACCTGGGATCCAGGCGATCAGGGTTTGATTCCCGGTCAGAGCACATGCCCGGGTTGCGGGCTGCAGCCGATCAATGACTCTCTCATCGTTGATGTTTCTCTCTCTCTCTCTCCCTCTCCTTTCCTCTCTCTGAAATCAATAAAGATATATTTAAAAAAAAAAAGAACAAGTAGCAGTCATTTCGGGGGGACTCCAAACAACAGATGGCAGATGTGGATGCAGAAGAGTGACATGACAAAGGAGAGGCTGGAGAGTCGTGGCCAGAGCATGAAGGGCTTTGTCCCTTGGGCTAAGAAGTTTGAGCTTTATCTTAAAGTAGATAGGAGCCACCAAAAGGGAGAGACAGCAGAACTGTAATATAGAAAGGTACCACGAATGACAGGACAAAATCTCTGCCAAGTTCATACACACGAGTAAGACTGTGTGTCCCCATTTACTTCACCTGACATTGCTACTTGGCCCCAGGGACAGCATAGAGGCCGTGGGGAGACTAGTCAGAGCTTAGTGACAACTCATGGCACCAGGCTACCTCTCCAGGAGACTTACAGCACTGGCCATCGGTCTTCTGTTCTCTGGTCTGCAGAGGGTGACAGGGCCTGATCATCCCGAAGCCTTCCTAGAACAGGAAGGATCTATCTGTGTATGGTCGTGAAATGAGGGATCCAGATGGTGGACAGCAATGTAAATGGCACTTGCAGATGGGAAGAGAGCGTGGGCACAGAGGGGGGACACGCGCCAGCAAGCCCCACGTGGTGGGAAGAGGTGGGAAATGTGGTGAAAGGGATCAGAAGATCCGTGGGTTCCCGGTTTCATGAGCACACTGCTGCACAGATTACACATTTCCAACCTGGAGAAGCTAAGGCAGAAAGAAACAAATTGTCTCAGCACAAATGTGAGGCAATAGCAAATTAATAAGATAAATCACATGGTTTTGCTTGCTCCCGTTTCTAATCTCTGCGCTCCATGCCCATGAGCAGCCTGCTTGTCATGCCCAGTTAGTCATGCTCCCTTTCAAATCAAACATTCACAGAGCTTAAGGGAGTTTTCAGATGGAAATTTAATTACCAAAAAAAATAAGTAAATAAATAAATTTTAAAAAGGCTCAAGTAAAGTCCTAACCAGCTATTGTCACATCTGTAGCATGGCTCACGTTTGCTTAAGGCTCATCAGAGGACTTGGAAACTGCTCAGGAAAATTTGACTCCTAATGACCCCTGAACAATTATTTTTTTCTTCTGGACACATGCTTTTTAAATTTTCCAAGAGACATTTTGGGTAAAGTTAATTAGTAAGTAACAGAATTTTATGAATGCATGGAATTTTAGGTTTATCTCATTTTATGCACACAGGCCTCTCTGCTCCAAAACCTGTCATTTTTCCCCTCATACATATGTTTCACGGAAGACTTTTCCAGGAATTTAAAAGCTTAAAACTTTCACTCAAGCTAAGGTGCCTCAGTTTTCATTAGTAACTTCATTGGCCCAGGACGTGTTACAGAGACCAAAGCAGTTTCAAAACTGCTGGCTCGGTCACGCTGACTGCAAGTGACTCTCAGCCGGGCAAACGGCTCACGGCCTGGCTGGGTGGCTCGGCTGGTTGGAGCAGCAGCCCCGGCACCGAAGGGTTGCTGGTCTGACTCCAGGGCAGGGCATATACCTGGGTTGCGGGTTCAATCCCCGGTCAGGGCACCTGCAGAAAGAAGGCAACAGATCGATGTTTCTCTCTCACATCAATGTTTCTCTCTCTAAGGATGTCCTCAGTTAAGGATTATTAAAATATATAAAGTTTTTTGTGTTATCTCTATCCCCAAACACACCTTATGCTAATATGCAACCCCTGATAAACCCCCCCCCCCCATCTGGGTCATATTTCCTGTTTCACGGGTATACGAAGACAAGTTCTGGATACTGTATGAAAAATGTGGGTTCAGTATGTTTAAAGCACTAGGTGTATTTCTACAAACACATACATAAATGAGGATTTTGTAAGCACCGCTTAAAACTATCTGAAGGGAATTTTCTAGGTAATTTTCTTTACACCTTTTTACAAAGCAAAAGTCCTTTTGAAAATAACTGGTCTCCAATTCATGTGTTCTAATTTCAGGTTTTCATGAATTAACTTAAAAAAATGATGGAGGCCACCATTCTTATTCGAGTAAGCTCCACACTAACCCAAGAGCCAATCATACTTTGCTGTTAAGCTTTACTAAATAACACATGACATTTGAAAATGTGAGCTACTGAACAGAAAACTTCCCCATGAATCAGCAGCCAAACCCAGCAAAAGATCTCATGGTTCCAAATAACTAGCTCACAGACTTTCATATCCAGTTCTGCTTTTTCAGTGGTCTCTAAGAGTCCAATTTCTGGTTAGGAACTGAGAAACTGGGTTGGTTTCTACTTCCATAGGGTAGTAGTGGTGCTAACTAAGATACCTTTGTTAAGAGTGGTAGAAAAAATGGCTGAGTCCCAGAATTTTAAATATGGAAAGTTTTTCTCTTCAGTCCCCACTCCATCATGTCCTCCAGGAGGTTCCAAAGGGATACAATAAATGAGCAGAGAACAAAGACAAAGATGTACTGTTAATAGGACTCCAAACCCTGATGTAGTGGATCCTGGTGAGCTGGCTTGGATTATAAACTCTTGCCAGAGAATTAGTTCCTAAATATGGTCAAACACCACAATCATCTGGGGAAGTTTGGTTTTGTTTTGAACTGTAATTCCAAGTCTCACCCCAGACTTATATCCAGGGGTGGAGCCTCAGATCCTGTATTTTAAAAAGCATGGCCTATTGGCATATGTCTCCCCCTGCCTCCACCACCATTAGACAACACTAATCTGAGCTGGAAGGCACAATGCCAGTGGTGTGATGAAGATGGCTTGTACCAGCTCATGAGAGCTGATTATTAAATTTTCAGGAATTTTGCAAGCCCTACTAAACATTAAATTATATAAGATTACTATTAAATAAGTTATATCCTAAACAAAGATAATACCCAAAGCTCATCACTTCCTAGGCATTTATAACATTTTACTATTACCTATGTTCTTGAGGTTTTGTACATCTATTGTAAATGCAATGGTGGGAAATGCTATATAATGGTGCCTGGCTGCGCAACTCTTCCCAACTCTGCATTCAGTGGCATACATTGGTAACCTGAGATCCAGAGCATTTAAACCCTGGAAATTAGGAAATAATAAAAATCAGGGTTGGTTTGTTGTTGACTATCTCTAGACTTAAGCAAGTGATGGAAAAATGTAGTCACCAACAAGGGAGCTCCCATAAGACTGTCAGCTCATTTCTCAACAGAAACTTTGCAGGCCAGAAGGGATTCACACAAAATATTCAAAGGGATGAAAAGAAACTAAAGCCAAGATTACTCCACCCAGCAAGGCTATCATTTAAAATTGAAGGAGAGATAAAGCGTTTCCCAGACAAGAAAAAGCTGAAAAAGTTCACCACCACCAAACCAGTATTAAAAGAAATGTTAAAGGGACTTACTCGAGAAGAAAATAAATTCTCACTGACAAACGCAAACATAATAAAAGCAACAGATCAATCAACATTACAGTTAGTACAAAGGTTAAAAGATAAAAGTAGGAAGATCATGTGTAATTCCAACAGCAAATTAAGGGATATACATGCACACACACACAAGAATTAAAAACCGACGAAAACATAAACCTGGAAGGGGTTAAGTAAAAAAATGACAGTGATTGTAGAATGTGTTTGAACTTAAGTGACCATCAACTTAAAATGGACACATGGTAATGGCAAACCAAAAATCTGAGATACAGAAGAAATAAAGATAAAGGAATTCCAACACAACACTACAGAAAGTCATCAACATAAAAGAGGAGAGCAAGAGAATAAGGAAGGAACAGAGAACTACAAAAACAATCAGAAAGCAATTAATAAAATGGCAATAACCACCTATCAATAATTACTTTAAATGTAAATGGATTAACTACGCCAATCAAAAGATGAATAAAGATGTGGTACATATATGCAATGGAATATTACTCAGCCATAAAAAAAGAGAATGAAATATTACCATTTGAGACAAATGGATGAACCTACAGGGTATTATGCTAAGTGAGTAAGTCAGACAAAGACAAATTGAAGGAGAGATAAAGCGCTTCCCAGAAAAATATATGATTTCACTTATATGTGTACCTGAAAAAAATAAACAAAATAGAAACAGACTCATAGAGAACAAACTTATGGCTGCCAGATGGGAGAAGGGTTGGGCGGTGGGTGAAAAGTGTGAAGGGATTAAGAAGTGCACATTGGCAGTTACAAAACAGTCGCGGGAATGTAAGGTACAGCTTAGGAAGTGTAATAATATTGTAAAAATTATATATCATGGCAGGTGGGTGCAAGACTTATCAGGGGGATTTCTTTGTAAGTGATATAAATATACCATTATGCTGTACGCCTGAAACTAATATAATATTGAATGTCAACTATAATTGAGAAAAAAATGTTAAAGTAATGAAACAGTGTAAATAATGCAGATTAAACTTTAAAATATGTCACGTCTGTAGCTGGTACATTGTGAATACCACAGTATTTGAGGAAATATCTCCCAGTATTCAAAAATTGTCTGATTTCATTAAGGATGTTACTCTCTTCATTGACAAGTGGAATTCCAACATGCCTTTGTTATTTTAACTTTCATCTTACTCTTTCATGTAAAGAAAAATATTAGCCAACATTCGTGTCGGGAACCATACTTATTCATCAATTGTAACCACAGTTTGGCTACAGATACAAGAGATGCATAAAATAAACGAAAGCATTCTGTAAGAATCAGTGAGCTATAAAAAAATTTACAATAAAGAGTACTGCATGTTCTATTATGATTTGTGAATGCTATATTTTGTTGATATTACTGTATTACACATTTACTGTTTAACAGTATTGCATATTCTATTAAATAAGTGAATTGTATATTTTATTATTTGTATATCAGTAAAATTTCTAATAGACTTACATTTGATTATATACGCAATATACATTTCTTTCTCAAAGAGATGGTTGTTAAACATTTACCAGCAAACCACTGCCTAAATCAAGAACAAAAACAGGCTGAATCCTCCTTGGTTTCTTCTATCATATAAGTCCATGCCTTTATCTGTAGTTTACCATTCCCCTGTTGAGAAAATTACAAACAATTGTACTAGAATACAAATCAAAAAAAGAGATTTTCCTGAAAACTCAAAGCATATAATTTAACCTGCCCCATCAGCCTTTCCTAAGAAGGCTGCCCTCCAAGAAGGGGAGAGCTTTAGGCTGATTTGACCACACCTGAGATCTGGCAAAAATTAGAATCCTAACAGCCTTGGCACCATAACTTAATAAACGTCCTCCCCTTGAATCCACACAGGTGGCTCTTTGGGAGCAGAGGAGAGGGGGGTAGAGGCCTCCAAGTAGGAATAAAAGGAGTTTGAATCTTCTTGTGGAATTTGGAACATGTTTGGGATACACAACTAAGGATCAGTGAGCTCTCACCTTTCTCCAAGCAGAATGCACACGAACATCAGGGTTTCCTGCACACGAACATCAGGGTTTCCTACACACTTACTTTTACATGATCATTGCTTGATTTTAAAATGTCTTTCTAAAGGTGAAATAAAACAGTTACCAAACCAAGATGTATAGAAATTTAAAACAGTGTTCCTTGGTAGTCTTGTCAACTTTAGGCCAACGCCAATAGCCACCCCTAATAACTAAGGAATTTCCTTCAGTGCTCAAAAAACAAAAATGAAATGAAACTCCAAAGTTTTCTTAACCTAAGTGAAAAAGTTCAGACTTGTCTCTAACTATATCAGATTTCTAACTGTTCATGTTACTCTTGTGTCCTTCCTTGTCCAGGCATTTATTCAATACCATAAATATTTTTCCATTTGTTACAGTCTTATCCTACCCCTCACCTTCTCCTAAATGACTTTTCCCTTAAAAAACAAGAAACAAAAACAAAAAAACACACAAAAGCGGCAAAAGGTCACCATATATCTGTTATTAACTGAGTACCAAGAACTAGAAATTTTTGCAAAACAGATATCCCCCAACTAAAAGGAATATAATTTTTCACCAATGAAAAATCACAATTAATGTAGATAAGGAAAGACGTCTTCAAGTAAGTGGCTTCTGATGTCTTACTTATAATGCTACAAACATAAGTGCACAAAAAGACATCTCTGTCCTGTAAATAAGAGATGAGTCAATGCTACCATCATAAAATGCTGACATACCCACCCACCGCAAAAAGGCAACCGGTTTCAGACCGTCTTATAGAAAAGAAAGCATGAAGCTAATCTTGACAAATGCTAACACTTTTACTTAATCGGTATGTTCTGGAAACCCAGGCACAGAACTGCTCTCAGGCCCTTACGGAAGGAATGTATTTGGTGAAGGTCAGACTGACACATTAAGGGGGCTCGGAGGGGGGAAGAGTGGGGGAAACCCAATTAGTCTGACATCCTACCAGGTAGCAGCCATGTGTTATTTTGTGTTGGTCATAGTAAGAATGAAGGGTGGAGAAGCGATACATTTCTAACAAAAACACATCTAAGAAATTTACAAAACAATATGGGGACAATCGAGGAGATATTTTTACTTACCAAGCTCTGCTATCTGCATAGAAAGAACATGTACTTTCAACCACAAAGATATTTATTAACTTAAAAAAATTTTTTATTAGACCCTTCTTTTTCTGTAACTAGTTATCCCAGAGTAAAAGTAAAGAACTCTTTGGTCATCACCCAGTATCTTGCCCTCTAAATAAGAACACTGAGGTGTTTTCCTACTTGACCCTTAATTATTAATCCACACCAGCTGCCACCCACTCATGAATCAGAAGGTTAAAGGGATACATCATGTATTAATATTAAAATCTGGAGGACACTAAATGGCAGATTACTGCGGCTTTAGCCAGACTTAATTCTATACTATTTCTCTATTCCTATAGGAGGCGCTACTGAGTTCAACAAGCTGTCTTCACTATATCGAGAAGCATTTCCCCAACTCATGTCTTTTTAATGTGCCAAACTTCAGAATTTCCTAATAAATTGACGTTTTTAAAAGAGGAATCTCTTGTGAGGCTCTGGGACCTGACTACCTGCTTGAATCCTGTCACTACCACTTGCTAGCTGTGTCATCCTCCACAAGTTCTTTAACGTGCCTTTTGTGAAGTACTGGTACTACTAATATCCACCTTATGGGGTTGTGTTGACGACTTCATGAGTTAATAATACATATAAAGCATTCGGAACAATGTCTGGAACACAATAAGCTAACTCTTGCTGTCGTGTTATTATATTTTCATGGTGAGCATACGTACAGTTTGACGAGAAAGGTCTGCATGTACTTAATGAGAATAATTAGATAACTAGAAAAGTATTAAAATATCTACCTAGAAAATAAGTTTTGTAGAGAATTTCCCAAATGATACTTAAAAAAATTAATTTATTTTACCAGTTTAAGCTGACACAGGGTAAGGGCCTGCAGCTATAAATACTCAGTGCCACGCACAGATGCTTACCACTGTTGAATAATGTATTTCAACATTTTCTTTTGTTTAACATTTAAAAAAAGTCTTACCTACCAAATAGGGGGATTTATTTGAAATAAAATGACAATAGTCTCAGTATTACCTCTAGCCTAGGTAGATTTCTACCTACAAAGTAGGTCTCATATAGACCGTTACATCTTTGTGAGGTGTCTTCCAAGGCCCGCCCAACGCAGACCCCACACACCACAGTGGCCCTGGCCCCGCAGAGACAGCCAGCAGCTGAGGCTGCCCTGTGACCTGTGCGTGGAGGGAGGTTTCCTGTTTCCCCGCCTGCAGACAGGTCTGGCCTGGGCAATGAAATGACCTTCTCTGCCACCCAGTGGGCTGCCTCTGTTGGAGCCTGACTGATAAGGTTCTCAAGACCGAAGATTGGACACTAACTGATACAACGGCCAATACAGAGGCCTGGAGCCTCCAAAATAAAAACTGAGGTAACTACTTTGGGTTCTGAATTTTGACCAGATTCAAAGCTATTTATTAAAAGTAACACGTTCTATATCAGGATTTTATCCTTGGAGGAATTAAGCTCTAATTTTTTTAAGCTTATATTCTTCTAAGCCAGCCATTCAGAGGTAGAAGTTGTAATACTTTACTTCAGGATTTCAGGTTCACAGTAGTTGTCGATAATGCAAACAAACCCCTCCGCACTTTCTGCCTACGATTACCATAAAGGCACGAAGAGAGCCAACACAGAGAGCGTACGAACTGATTCAAGAGTGGCCATGGCCCGGCCGGGCGTGGCTCAGTGGCTGAGCATTGACCTGGGATCTCGGAGATCGCGGTTCGATTCCCGGTCAGGGCACACGCCTGGGTTGCGGGCTCGATCCCCCATCAGGGGCGTGCAGGAGGCAGCCGATCAATGATTCTCCCATCACTGATGTTTCTCTCTCTCTCTCCTTTCATCTCTGAGATCAATAAAGATATATTTAAAAAAAAAAAGAGTGGCCATGTATGAACACATTTGTGTGATTACTGAAGAACAGGACCTTCAGCTATTTCAAGTGGAAAATGCTACCTATTAAGACAGAACCATCTCAGCAGCAGTAATAAAACCTAGGAAGCTGCATACTGAAAAGTAGTGTGTGAATTTTGGCATCTCACAGACCTAGGTTCAAATCCCAGGTGTGGTACTTCTGAGCTGTGTGCCTCTGGCCAAATTACATAATCTCCGAGTCTGTTTCCTTATCACCCCTTGCGATAATTGTAAAGTAGGCTTTCCCTGCCTCACAGAATTCATCTCAATTCAAACACGATAAGCAAACACCACTGTGATTAATTTTTCCCCGTTTCCTCATTTTATAGGTAAGAGAATATTGAAGCACAGAAATAAGGTGTTTACTAAGAGTGCAGTAATTTATATAGTTGAAATTAGGCTTAAAATACTCTTAAGTATGCAAGCTTGGGAAACAAAGAATGTACTAAATGTCACTAGTTCTATTAAGAAGGATGGTAGTTTATTAAGTACCATCCTATAACTTCCTGATAAATGCCATTCCCTATCAGACAGACTACTGACGAGCCACTGATGAAAAGTGCAGAATAAGTGCAATTAATGTGATTAAAAAAGTAACCCCTCAGATTTATATACTTTATGCTTGATAAACTGCTATGTCTAATATCACTTAATTTGATCACAGCAGCCGTATCTTTAAAAGACCCAATTTTGTGTGTGTGTGTGTGTGTGTGATAGGAGTATACCAAAATTTCATAAACAAATTTCAGAAAAAAATAAATTATATCAGCCCTGGCTGGGTGGCTCAGTTGGTTGGAGCATCGTCAGGTGCACCAAAAGGTTGCAGGTTTGATTCCTTGTTAGAGCACAAACCTAGGTTGCAGGTTTGATCCCTAGTTGGGGTGCGTATGGGAGGCAACGGATGGGTTTCTCTCTCGCATCAATGTTTCTCTCTCTCTCTAATCAATTAAAACGTATCCTCAGGTGAGGATTTAAAAAAAATATTTTAGGTCTGGAAAAAGGAAAATCATAATTAATTAATGATTTTGCTAATAATTTCTCAACTTTTAACAAGTCTAAGTTTCCCTTAATTGTACCTATTCCAGACAGTAGAGGTTAAATTAGAGCATCCAGACAAGCCATACCTTCCCTCCACCCGTGCCTGTCCCCATCTCTTGCAACCAATGGAGACACTAGAAAATAAATCTTTAAAACCCACAAAAGTATTTAAAAGAATTTCATTTAGAAAAAGTTTAAATATCTTCTGAAATATGCCATTTGCTGTTCATGACTTTTGTACCCTGGCGATGGGGGCCATGGAGCTCTGTCCGGACTGGGAGACTGCATCGCCGCGGCTGCATTACCTGACAGCGCACACCCACCCACACTTCATAGCCCACCCAGCAAACTAACAGCCATATTCTTCATTTCCTCCCTTCTTGAAAGCCACTTGACCTAGTGCAGAATCTTAGCTCATGCTTTCATGTAGCAAAAGCTTCCAGCTGGTTCCTGACTGCTGTCCCCTCCCTTCTAACTGACCTGGCAGGTTGTGGCCAGACTAAATCTTAAACTAAGTCTGCATTGTTACTTCTTTCTTCAAAGACCAACAAACGTTTCCAACTGATGTCACATTTAAATCAATGGTTCATTCTTACCTGCCACACATTTGGTTCTTTCATTTAGTCACTTACCTGAGACATAGTCCATCACGATGCAATGTGTAATGAGGACACATTTTCCTTGAAAACTAAGATTTAAATGCCATTTTTCTTTTTCTCCCACATTCTAAGTACAATATATTAACTCACAGCACCACCTACCTTTCAATAAAAGGTTAGGAAACTAGGTTTACTTTTAGCATAATGCCCAAATGGCTGGCTTTTACAAGGTAGAATGTAACTAAGTCCAAAATGCAAAAGGAAAAAAAATCTAAAATTACGAGTTTCATTTGACACTATCTACAAAATACCAATACCAGTGCACATAAGTTTCTTAGTAATCTTCCAAACAAAGGCATCTGGCCAGCACTATACTAATAATTTTAATCTGACACGAAATAGTCAGTGAATAAACTATATCTATAAATGTTAACTAGAGTTGCAATCGGGGAGAGACAGGGCTGTTCTGACTTACAAATCTAATATTCATTGATATTTTCCTGCCTAAGCGTTAACTGGCATGTATGTTCCCTTCCTTAGAAGTCTTCTCAATATTTTAGTCACGTTCTCTGTTTAAGTGAGAAAAGAGGTGACCAGGTATAAAATTTCACTTTTATGCCCTCTCTGAGTGGTACCCGTCAGTGCCACAAATCTATATAAAATGTGGAACAGACCTGCTCACGCAGCACAGCTCACTGTCTACAAAGATGCAAACCAGCTACCACCGCAGTCCCTCTCAAATCACTGTTTATTCTTTGAATTCATGCTGAAAAAGGACTTTTTCTACAGAAACTACAATTTCCTCACATAAACCTAAGCAGTATAGAAATATTAGAGAAAATCCTTTTTAGTCAGCATGAATGAGCATTTGTTCCAATAGCTGAGAAGTCAGTCAAACCATGAGAAGCAACTGACTCTATGAAAAGCCGGGTTGCGGTGTCCATGAAGAACTAAAGTATCTTAAATCTATAGAGCGTTTCTCCCGCGCAGATCACACAGCCCCGTAAGGCAGGTTGGGGTGGGGCTCGGTGCCCATTTCACCCACAGAGAAACAGATGCATTGGCTTATGTACCCCGGTCCATGGAAAACAGAACTCATGCCACAGGGTATGTATGATGGTCTCATGCTCTATTCCTATTTATGAAAATTAGAAAAACAAAACAAAACAATTTCAGTTAAAATTGACTAAAAATAATTTAACATATAAAAGTTAATTTAAAAGTAGCATTTGGCCACAGTTTTCAGAAAAACTGCTAATATAACCAAAGTTTTGAAGACTGTTTTTAAAAAACAGCTTGTTAAAACTGAGCCATTGGATTAAGCACTTTCTTAACAACTGGCTGGGGCTCTAATTATTCTGGAAGGCTGTTTTCTTAGAGCGTGAGTAGCTGACTGTGTCACACCTTACAACTGTACCACACAGTCCTTCTCAGGTGATCCACGTCAGCAGACACTGACATGAGCCTTTCTGTGACTGGATAATTAAATTACTATCCAATTTCAGTGCCATTATCTCGCCAGTTATAGTAGAATCCTTAAAAGAAAGAAACCCTTCTAACCTTTACGATAATTAGTGAAAATTTCATCTCATCAATGGAGTAACAAGGATGGCTCTTACCTGCTTCAGGCGCTTTCTTTTCTACTCTCTTTACCTTCCATATCCACTATTTTCCTTCTGTCATGTTAATTTTACATTCTTCCTTTCTTCCTGTAAAGTCCCCTTTAAGCGGTTCTGGGGAAACTACTAACCTACTTCAAGGTTTCACTAAATTTCTGTGTCCTAATATTTAAACTACAATAGAAATTTTTACCTTTTCTCACATCTTGTTGCATACTTCAAACCTGATTAAAATGCATTAAGAAACAACATTTTGTGTTCAAATCCACACTATCTTAAAATGTTTGGTAGGAAACCGTATAACTTATTTTAATACATTCCAACTTAGTATGAAGTTGAGAAGTTATTTCCGAGGTTTAGATATTTGAACTGCAGTTTACCACTGAAACAAATACATTTTTTTGGTCTCTCTTTCTCTCTTCATTTTTTTATTTTTTAATTCTTCCTTTTAGAAGTTCACAGTGTCACAGGAGTAAAAAATAAGACTGATAGAAAGCACTCTGAAACATATGGCTTTATATACATAAAAAATTCAGTGTTGCCAACCCCCTAATACAAGGTGATCCTTATTTATTCACTGGTATCCAGAATGAGTTCTGTACATAGTAATTGTTCAAGTCTGTCTAAAGCAGTGCTTGTCAAAGCGAGGCCCCACTGCTAAATTAGTGGGTGTTTCTTTGAAGACTACATCCAATGTAAATAAAATTAAGTATAATTGTAACAATTCTCTGAGTTAACAATTTATCATACATTCTCAAATATTCTAAAATGCTCCAAGGAGCCAAACATAATAATTTAATTTACATCTAGTTTAACATCCCCTTTGTACAGCACCAAGGTTAAAAATGGATCTAACTAAATGTCCTCTTTCTTTTATCAGTTATAGTCTGTTATCATTTATTTCTACAGCATTATGAAAATGAAGACAACTCAGGTCAAACTCTTCCACCTTAAATAAATAAACATTTTACCCACTTCACACTTAAATACCTAATTTTTTCCATACAGTTCATGTTTCTTGGTGACAGCTCTAACTCTGAGAACTAGGCAAGTCGAATAGGATTCTCCAGGTTTGCTTTAAAACTTTCAAGAAACCTGGTAGCTAGTTCGTCATCGACTACGCGGCCGTCACTTGACATGGTGACTGTGATGAGATGGTGCTGCTGCAGCTTGTCATTTCCCTCTTCATCCCGGGTGAGCTTCAGCACAGGTCGGAACCTCCCGACAGCTAAAATGCAGGCCTGGGGAGGGTTGATCACGGCCGTAAATTCATCGATGCCAAACATCCCCAAGTTGGAAATACTAGAGGAAACAGAGAGCTCTGAAGGTGGCAGGTCGTCAATCAAAGACTTTCCCCAAGCATATATTTTTATTTTACTAAAATACTGTGCTATAGAACTTATCCAAGTCAAAGGCCCAAGATAAAAGACTATGTTACTTACAATACTATCAAAAATTGTGTGTTGAATGTCAACACACATACAAGTACTATATCTGATATAAACGCCTATTTGGCTTTGAACTGGAGCTGCAGGCAGTGGCATATGGCAAGAAAAAGAAAAGATGCAAGGACCAAAACAAACAGAGCCGCCGTTTCCCAGACACACTGCACACTGGAGCGCGGGGGCTCCACAGGTGACCTCGTCAGGTCAGTAAGGGAATCAGCTGAGCCACTGGATAAGCATCAATATAAAAAGCCATTTTACATCTATAGACAGGTTGCTGTAATTAGAAAATAAAATTTAAGAATAATGCCATTTACAATAATATCAAAAATATGAAGGAATAAATCTAATGAAACATTTATAAGACCTCTGTACAAAAAATTACAAAGCAGAACTGAAAAAGTCAAAGCACTGAATGAACGATGGTCTATGCCACACTCACCGACTGGAAGACTCAGTGCTGTAAATACTCAAGCTGATCAAGGGTCAATACAATCCCAATAAAAACCCCAGCAAGGTGTGGTGTGTGTAGGACAAACAACAAGTTGATTCTAAAGCTTATTTCGAAATACACAGAGCCAAGAAAGGCGATCTAAAGGGTGACCGAAACTGGCAGACTTTCACTACTGATATCAAGCCCTTAGCTTGGTGGTACTGAGCAATGGGGAGGCAAACAGGCTAATTGAAAAGAGGAAAGAACACAGAAACAGACTGCACACATGCATGGTCACCTTCTCGATGCCATGGAGAAGCAGTCACCTTTTCAACATATGACACTGTGTCGACATAATATCCATATGAGGGAAAAAAGAGAATTTTGACCTTTATCTACATACAATAAACAAAATCCAATTTCAGATGGATTATGATCTACATGTGAAAAATTATAAAGCTTCTAGAAGACAACGTAGAATAACTTCATGAATCTTTAGGCAATAATTCCTAACAGAAAACAAGGACCAACTACGAAGATAAACAGGACTTCCCTGAAATTCAGAAATTCTGTTCATTAAGAAACACCATCAAGGAAGTTCCAAAGGCAAGGCACAGAGTGGGAAAAGTTGTTTGAAATAATATATATCCTGCAAAGGTCTGTGTACCTGGAAATAAAAACTCCTACAAATCATTTTTTAAAATAGACACAAGACTTCAACAGGTACTTTATCTGATGAATTACCAGATACCCACATGGCTGACAGATAAATAAAAACCGTTTTCAATAGCATTAATTTGCTACCTGACCACAAAGAGTACCACTACATACTTCAAGAATTGTTAAAAATGTAAAACCTAACATTACTAATGGGAATTCTCATACACTGTTAAGTATAAATTTGTGTAACTATTTCTGAAAATTGTTTGACAGTATCTATTAAAGCTTTTAATCCAGGGATTCTACTTTCAGTGCATACAATGAAATTATTTTATACAGTCATCATAAGACACTAATAAAATGTTCATAGCACCATTATTTGTAATAGCGCCAAACTTTAAACACCGCAAACGCCCAACAGTAAACTGGATACTGACATATTTATACAGCATACTACAGAATATTGGATACTGCAGTGATAAATGAGTGCTTCACACAGCAACATGGTTCCTCTCCCAGACATGAATGTTGAGTGAAAGAAGCCAGACCCTAAGAATGTGTGCTTATATAAAGATCAAAGCTAGGAAAACAAATCTATGGTGAGGATTCGAGAACAGTGGTTCCCTTTAAGGGGATGATTCTCAGGAAGGGTAGAGGAAGAATATCCTGCTTTGGTTAGTTACACAAATTTCTTTATTTTGTAAAACATTCAAGCTACACTAAGGGCACTTAATTGTGTGTAAGTTACACTTAAACAAAAATAGAGCTGATAATAACTGAACTGTCTAAGTGTTAATATTTCCCCTCAAATACCTTAAAATAAAAGAGATTACAAATAGAAAAGAAATAGTTGAGGTTTATAAATCTACTGGATTTATATATTTTTTTAAATATCAAAAACAAACTCTGAATGTCATTCTATGAACATTTGAATGAGTTAACTAGCTAATCCTAAAGGGTTCCTACTAGCTTTGATACAAAAATCTAATTAGTCTGAAGAATATTTTCATATAATCTGTTATCTAAATACAGTATGTGATATTTGGCTTAAATTTTAAAAAGTTTCAGAAAATAAATAAAACAGGTTAACATGGATTCTATAAATCTTATATCTATTCGATACTACTGGTAATTAGAGTTTAAATTTTACCTGAAAGATCCTCCTTGGTATTCTTCAGGTAACAGTTTTCCATCTCTTGCTTTCTTTGATAGAGCCTGTGAAAAATGCAAAATGTGTCAACCAATGCTATGTTATACATAGTATATGGTACAGCATTATATTTGTACAAGGACTCTCATCTCATATGCTTTGCTTTGACTTTATAAGATGTATATATAATTTCCTCTAAAATTATTTTTTAAATGAACAAGATAGAACACAGATAATCTAAAGAAGCTAAAGATGTAAACCAAAACTCTGGGAAAATCACTTTCCTTTAAAAATTCTTCAAATATTGGAATTACTTTGTGCACTACTACACAGAATGTTTCAGTGTTTGCTATCTTGTCTATAAATTTTTCTTTTAAGATAAAATATTAGAAAAAGCCATTCTTGTCAATCTAATAGTCTAAATAAACTATGCAATGGAAACAAATCTGCAACCAATATATCAGTTTTCATTTCTTTTTAACCTATAACACATAATTTCAGAGTTGTTAAAAAAACCCAGAGCTTTATATTTCAGGTTTCAATATTATAAGCATCTTCTATGTTGCTAAGTCTTTATAAAGGATTTTTTAATGTCTGCTTAACATTCTAAAGACTGTATCTGCCAGAATTTACTTAGTCATTTCCCCAGTGTCATAATTTAGTTCACTGGTTTCTTTTGAATGATTTCATATAAATTCTCAGAAGTGGAATTACTAAGCCCCAGAAAATGGTTCTTGATCCTACAGCTGAAGTATTTCCTGAATGAGCTAGTCCAATTTACACTCCACAAAGAATATAAGAATGCAGTAATTTTATATCACTCTTGACAATACTGATTTCTAAAAATTTACAGAGGGAAAGAGAAATGACACCATGAGAGCAAATTTAAGAAAAGTTGTTAAATTTTCCTCTACGTGTACTTGTAGTTACCTTCACTTCCATTAATTTTTATTTTTCAGTGCTTCCAAAGCAAGGAAACAGAAGCTGAGTCATTACATATGAAAAATTAATAATGAATTATTTTATGAGGAGCAGGGTAGATAAAATAAACCCTGGGCTTATTTAATGTTCTGCATTATATAGCTAACATAAGTACAATTACTACCACTGCTAAAAACTATTTAATTTGAAACAATCTATGATTTCAATTTTGAAAACTAAAACATTCTTTAAAAATCTAAGTAGGATCTCAATGTATCACTGTGACTTAATGCAACTGTAACAACTACAGATTTATACTATTTGGATAGAGTTACTTATGAAGCTATTTGAAACCAAAATGAAAAATGAACAGAGAGACTTAGACTTGTATAGTCAGTGGAATATCAGAAGCAGAAAGAACAATCTGCCAATGTCTTTTTCCTGCCTTAAGCATTATGACTGTTCACATGACTTGAACACGCACATATCATGTGGACCTTGAAGGCATTTCTTTAAAGGCAGATGATCGCCACGTATCCTGATGACCTACCGCACACACTAACACAAATAAAAAGCATATTCATTTTAAAGACTAGATGGCAAGCACAAATAACACACTTTAAAAAAAACCTCTGTAGACTCTAAATACGTCAGCAGGATATTCCTATCAATGAACCCAAAGAACCTAAAAAAAGTAGAACCTGAGGAGGATTGTTGGTTCTAAAAATTACTAAAGAATTCTCACTGGATTTTCCTGGTAGTGTGAAAATGTGAACTTAAAATCAAAGCAGGTGTTACCTGAAGCATCCAGCTGAAAGGACATAACAAGATGGCCAGCAAACATTTTAAAAATATATCACATGCCTTATTAATTCATTCAGAAATTTTACTGGGTACTAATGAGGTAAAGTTTACTTCTGCGTTTTTAAACTATTATAATTAATGAAGAATTAAGAACAGTGTGGGCCTAAGGCTTGTTACTATATTACTCTATTTAGGAAATACGAACTTGGATGTGGCCGAGACATGCTTCTAGCACCACACATTGACATCCCTGGGATTCCTGAGGGTCCAAAAGTAAACAGTGCACGTGTTCCTAACCCCGGGGTCCACGATGCATTTCCTGGGATCCACATACTCCTTGGAAAATCAGGTTCAGCAACAGCTTTTATTAAAAACTTTAAAAAATTCACTGAGCAACTACTATTTTCCAAGTACTCTTCTAGAATTGGAGATATGGCAATGAACAGAACAGTCAACGTGAGATAGGAGGGAACACAGACGGGTCAAAAAATAAGGTCATTTCAAAGACTGATGAACTGTATGAAGACAATAAAATAGGGTAATGAATGTAAGAAGCTATCTTAGCAATGGAAGCCATAAAAGGCCTAAGAAAGTGGCATCTGAAGCGAGAAATGCCTAGATTTAAATAAGTCCCTACTTCCACTGCTTTCTAAATGCATCATCTTGGACATATTTCTTAAAGATGTTAAACTCAGTTTCTTCCATGTTAACATGCAGAAGTTTAGGTCCCAACTCTAATACTGGGCCAAGAGAATGATAGGAAATGCTTAGCCTAGTGTCTGGTGTATCATAAGCACAAGAGAGTGAAGTGCTGACCAGAGAGAGCAGGTGGGAGGGAAGCAGGCAGAAGAGAAGCCAGCGCGCAGGCAACCCTAAGGGTTGCTGGGCGTTACAGGGAACGCTAAGCACTTCCAGAAGCCCCGGGCGCTGCAGAGCGTTAGGGCTGCCCTTCTCGTTGAGGGGAGGCTGCTTACACTGCCCCCTTACCACCTGAACTCTGGTCCTTTCAGGACAGAAGAGAGAAGGAAAGAGAGGGCCAACACAGCTATTCTAAGACTATTCATTACAGTAGTAAAATTGGTAACTTGGTCAGAATCAAAGAAACCTTCCTATAATTATTAATTTTTAAAATTTAATACAGACAGTGATAAGGAAATTCTAACTCTACAGTTAAATTCAATCCCATATGAACTTCACAAGATAACAAATACATGTACTTTCACCGCTGCTGAAAATCCTCAATGAATAAAAGGCATGTGCTATCCCAGTAAACCAACCTCTATGACTTTGACTTTTAAATTGGCCAAATTAATACCACCTCTCAATTACAAAAAAAAAAAAAAAAAATTTTTTTTTTTTAATGCTTGTGTCCCCTCAAAATTCCTATGTTGACATCAATGCCCAAAGTGATGGTATTAGGTGAGAGCAATTGCATTTTTATCTATAAAACACACTCTGCAAGTCTTTTCAGAGGCGTGAAGAAAGGCTTTAAAAGGACAATTCTACTAAGGTTGCCTGTAATTGTGTCTCACTCGAAGACTCCGAGGGTATGTGTATCAAACTGGACTGCCTTGCATTCATTTATTTATTCTGGGCAAGCAGGTCTGCACATTTATATACCGTCAGCTCCTCAAGAAATCTTACCTTCTACTTTTTAATCCCCCTCATAACTTGTTCTGCCACTACACACAACTGGTCCTTGGTAAATGAAAAAAGAATCACTTACCTAAATGAATCTGAAATTTTCAATGCAAACACTACGATATTTCTGACTGAAAACGCACTTAGAAATTACCGAGGCTGCCAGAGCTGACCTACTGCAGAGTTCCCGCTCATTCAGTGTGACAATAGTGAAATCAGATTCTTCTACATTAAAGCTACAAAACTGCTTTTAAAGAAAGTCAGGAAAAATGAAGCACTTTTGCTTCTGGAATACTAAGTACTTTCAGTGGTCTCAATTCTAGAACAGAAATGAATAAACTTAAGAATAAAATGATGTTTACACCGAGGTCTGTCTAGCAGCCTTTCAGAGAAATGTAGTTTCATCTTTAACTATCTAAACTGTCTCTTTGAGGCTGGATTCTAGACTTCAGGAAGTAAAGCATTCACCTATAACTTGAATGCAGTTGGCCCTACTTTCTCTGTATGTTATTTCTGAAATTTTGAGTGTTAAATGTTCTTAACATGGGCTGTACCTGCGCCCTGGCCCGGTGGTTCAGTTGGTTAGAGTGTCTCTCATAAGCCAAAAGGCGCAAGTTGAATTCTCAGTCTGGGCACAAATCTAGGTTGCAAGTTCGATCCCCAGTTGGGGCGAGTATAGGAGGCAACCGATCCCTGTTTCTTTCACATCAATGTCTCTTTCTCCCTCTATCCCCCTCTCTCCTCCCCACCTCCCTTCCTTCCTCTCTCTCTAAAATCAATTAAAAAAATCCTCTGATAAGGATTAAAATAATAATAATAAAAAATAAATAAATAAATGGGTTGTACCTGGATAGAAACTTAAAAACTCCATATACACAAATGATAATCACTTGGAAATACACACACAACTGTATATATAAATATATATAATTATATGGATAGATGTATGTATATTATATCAATCAGAGAATGATCAGGCCATACCAACACTTTATCAGAAAGTAAATTCCAGCATTTTGGAAGCACAGTATTTCTCAAGGCATACCTTCACCGAGTCAGCAATTTCCTGTATGCCCTTTGCAGCCGCATCTTTTATGATCGGTGTAATTAAACCTCTATCTGTTGCCACAGCCACTGAAATGTCAATAAAGGGCAGTTGCTTTGGGCCCTCTCCATCCCAGCTCACATTAACACTCGGCATTTGCTACGAAACAGAAACAAAAAAACATGTTACTGAAGAAGTAGGTTCAGATCAAGGTGATTACAGAAAAATAACTATTATTATGCGTATTAGAAAGTGAATATAGCTAGATAGAAGGAAATAAAAATTCTATTTAAAAAGTGGTTTGGATCTCTGTGTTAAAAACCTTTTATGTCTGGGACGAATAATTAAGCATACCATCTTTTTTGAGGCAAGCTTAAGGAAATTCTGATGATGTACATATTTTGATCTCTTTATATCATGGTTCAAAAAAGGCTCCCTTTGTTAAACCTGACTGCTAGAAAGTACTTAATGTTTGTTATACTTTCTGCCCCAACACTTGACCAACAAGACCATGAGAAGGAAGAGAGGGAAGAGGGGTCGTGACATTCATCCATAGTATTCCTGAAAGAGCCTGACTTTCTAGCACAGCCCTGGGCGGTATTAGCAGGCCTTTCACAAATGGCTTCCTTATTTAAGAGAGACTTTCTAGCTTCATAAACACATGATATGTGAGCATGTATATACTTAATATACATACAACTGCAGACTGAGGATGAAAAACCAGATGGAATGACTAAATGCCTGGAAACGATGCGAACTGATAAAGTTGCAAATATCAGAGCAGAAAATGGTGCTGAAAAATAGACATCAAAAACAAATTTCCCTTCTCAAAAATTCTTTGCTCTCCACAGAATAAGATCCATATCTCTCCACATGTAATGTAAACACAGCCATCCACAGTATGATCCAAGCTACCTACCTACCTACCTAACTTGACTTCTGCCCACGCCCCTAAGGTGAATGCTCGCTGCACTCAGGCCTCTCCCTGCCACGACACGCTCATTCCATTTCATCGCTTTTCAGTTGCTCTTTTCACTTCTTCTTTCAAGGCTCAGCTCATTCCTTCCACAATGCCATTATGTCAGAATAATAAACAACGAAGTCCCAACTTCTTAGAAGATTTTAAATTCTTTAGAGATAATGGTAAAGTAAAAGAGAAAAACAACAACAGCCTCACAAATAATGAATATTTGGCAAATAAATTTAGAAAGCTATGTAACAAAAATCTATGAGACATAAACTAAATTGGACTCAAAGGAAAATTTATAATCTAAATAATCTTATTTAAAAAGATAATTATAAAGAATTACACAGTGAAGTTTTCTCACAAAATATCTCTAACCAAAATAAACCTAAGGAAATGAAGGAATACATAATGAAACAATATAAAAGGAGTGAGACTATAAATATGCAATAATAAAAGTGAGACAGAGTTCAGAAAACCCCCAGGCATTGAGGACATTAACATACTTATAAAAAGCAAGTTTGAGTGGCTCTAGCCTAGTAAGTTTAAGAATCTACATGAAATAAATGATTTTCTGGGAATATATAAGTTTCTAAGACAGATTCAAGAAAAAGCTGAAAATTAAACAGTTCAATAATTATGGGGGGGGAAATGAGAAAATTGCCAACGCTTCCTCCTCAAAATAGAACTCGGATACTTTTACTGGTGAATTCTATAAAACTTCAAGATATAAAAATCTTTATAATACTGAAACAATCACAGAGAAAGGAAGGGAAAAAACGCACCAAATTCATTTTCATGAAGCCATTGATTAAAAAAAAGCCTGAAAGGCTAGCACAAAATTTAAATTACAATTACTATGGCTTCTGATACAATATTATGAAATGAAATACTGACAAAAAGGTAAAGACTACTTAAAGAGGGAAAGAATAACTCATAATCAGAAAATCATTAATAACTCAAAATATTATTTGGTCAAAAGATATATAAGCATTTAGATATGAACAGCTGTAAAGGCATGCCTATACATTCTCTATTATTTAACTGTTCAAAAAATAAAATAAACTCTTTATAAATGTACTTTAAATATAGCACTTATAGTGACACTGAAAAGTAGCCTCATTTATACAAAAAAGGCACAATAGAAAGTGGTGCTGGGCAGCAAGCCTGGGTTTTAGATGCACGTCTCTAGTCAGACCACCTGCCTTCTTGCCACCTCCACTGGGACACTATCAGGCTTCTCAAACTTCACGTGTCCAACACCAAACTCGAGACTCCCGTTTCAAACCTGCTCCTCTCCCATTTTCCGAGTCTTAGGACATGGGAAACTACGAGCCTCCCATTGCTCGGCCCCAAATCCTCGCCCTCCTTTCTCTCCCGTCCCGCATCCAATCCATCAGCAAATCCTCTTGGCTCTCCCTTTGAAATGTAACCAAAATCTCCACTTCACCCCAGCTCCCTGCTACCACCTCAGTCCAAACCGCTGTCACCGACAGCCTCCCAGGAGAGCGCGCTACTTCCACCTTGCCCTCCGCAGGCTGGGTTCCACGCAGCAAGCGCAGCAGCCCCTCCCTTTTCTATTTAAAGTGTGAGTCAAATCATCTTAGTCCTTCGCTCAAAACCTCCCAAAGACTTCCTTCTCACTCATAATAAGGTCCCTAGTCCCTACCATGCCACCAAAGCCTCACACACTTTGGGCGGCCCCCAACTCCACCCCATTATAAAATGTAATCTCATCTCCCCCCTGCTCTTGCTAACTCCACTCTAGGCACTTGATCCCCAGCGCCAGGTCTCTGAACGACACGGTCCACTCCTCACGGCCTTTGTGTTTGCTGTTCCCTGTCTGGAATAATCTCCTGGCACATGTCTACTTGGCTCACTCCCTTTCTGCACGCCTCTTCCACTTATCCCCTTGCCAGACAGGCCTTCCTTCTGAAAATAGCACCCCTGGCTCTTCACGTCGCACCCGGCTTTCTCCCCCCACCTGACAGTTAGTACTGGCTGGTCTCTCCCAACCGGAACACGAACATGTGCCCCACGAGAACAGGAAGGACGCAGGGCTTTGCTCCCTGCCCTATTCCTAATGCCTGGAATGCATTTAGCGCAAGAGGGGGGTCCGTTAGTGTTTGCCGAGTGAGTGGTCTTTATTCTGCTATAATTAATTAGTTTAATTAGAAACTGATTCTCAGTTTCTTCATCTGTAAAACTGAGGAGGTAAGATTAAATGATAGAATGATTTGGGCAGTAAAATTATAAAATGTTTGTGACTTAAAAGAGTTCTATTTATCATATAAAGACCTAAAGACGTGAGATGACTTTAGAAGCCAAAATTATTGGAGTTTGCTACTTACTTTAAGGGTAACAGCTGCTGCCTTGATGATAAAATCATTTACTGACACTTTAATGTCATCTGAAAGAAAAACAAGACTATTAAAATTAATGTTCGTAATAAACGTTAACACTGACCGCTACGATTTCAAACTTGTAAATTAGGGACTGACAACACTGACAAACGGTGATAAAAGCACTACAGGGTTTGTTCATTTGCTTGTTCAATAAGGTCCCACTGATGAGAACAACTTGCAGATATGAGGTCCTGGACAAACAGTATTAACCATGAATATGAAAGCTTACTCCTAGGCGTGGATTATAATTCTTTTAAATTGCTCAGATATCACACACAAGAACCTGAAGGATATATTATAACCTCAATCAGAAAGAAAAGAGTCAACTCTTATGTCTCTAAAGAGACAAATGGTCTCTCTGTGATGTATATAAACAGGAAGCTTACAAGATGATTCATTTTTCTTACCCTTTCCAAATGTCCTTATTCTGTGTATGCTTTATAACATACTGATTATATTAGAACCATGGTACACGTAGTCACTTTAAAAAAACAAATATATATCTGGGGAAGATTCAAAATATTTTTTACTAATGGGGAGAATGACAAAAGTTTTAGACCACAACATTAAATAAGATCTGCTTTTTAACTTAGCAAATCAGGATAGAGCAAATGCCAAAGATGAGGCAATGCTGGTGTAGGTCCTAGTGTAATAAGTAAAATGAGGTTTTCTGTCTAGTTTTATGGTGAATCCATTTAATTTCCTTCCAGTACATGTGATGATTTCAAGATAAAACTGAGGTCCTCTCTCTCCCCATACAGCTGCTATAACTAAAGCATTTTATTTATACTTTTGCTTTTCCCAGTGGGTATGAAAATGTTGGAAAATGTAAATTACACTTGATTCTTTATTGAAAAAGCTTCCAGAAGACAACTTTCAGATCAAGATCTAGTCACTGGTATGTGGCAGGAGTCAGGGAATATTGTGTGAACAAGAGCTCATTCCAAAGGCATGCTGAAGATTTCAGAAAAAGATTAGATGAATTACCATAAAAATAAACACTGCCAAACTGTCATGGTTACTGTCAGCTGCTCACTTAATTCATAGCTCTTCTAATTCAGATTTCCAGAAACACACAAATTTTTTGTTTCTTTAAAATCCCTTTAGGAATAGAAAAAAAAAAATGGATTTCCAATGCTTAGACTTTTAATGATAACCCATAATTTGGTCTGCACAATTTCAAATATGTGGACACAATCTTTTATGAACTCATAATTACCTCTCACTGCTTTATGCCAATAAATCAGTAACTTAGAC
The DNA here is from genome assembly GCF_054644295.1 of Miniopterus natalensis. NCBI lineage: Eukaryota > Metazoa > Chordata > Mammalia > Chiroptera > Miniopteridae > Miniopterus > Miniopterus natalensis. The sequence continues at coordinate 60,977,829 of NC_142091.1, read as the reverse complement.
ATAAACAAATTCTTTGGAAGACTTAAACTACCAAAGCTCATTCAGTAAGGAATATATAATTCTTATCTATTTAAAAAAATGAATTTGAGTTGAAAATCTTCCCATAAAAAAAAACACCCAGAGGTCTAAACAGATTCACTACTAAGTTCTACCAAACAATCAGAAATAAAACCAATTCTACCCAAACTCTTCCTGAAAATAACGGAGGAAAAAAATTTCTAATGCATTCTGTGAGATCTGATAACAAACCCAGAAAAAAAAAATCTCAAAACTACAGGTCAGAATATCTCGAACACAGGTGTAAAGATTCTTAGCAAAATTTTAGAAAATGGAATCAAGCAATTATGAGAAAATTAAGGATTAAATGAATTTTATTCACTCATTACAAGTAATCACTCATATAAACAAGGTCGATTCAATATTTGGAAATCAACCAATAAAATTCACCATATTAACAGACAAGAAAAGGAAAGATTATCTCAAAAGATGCACAAAAAGCATTTGGCAAAATTCAACATCTATCCAAATGTGAATTTTAGCCTGAAAAAAGAAATCTACAAAATAGTACAGCTAACATTAGAGCCCGTTTTCTTCCAAGATCAAGAACGAGGCAAGAATGTCTGCTTTTACCACTTACATTCGTCATTGTAACAGAAGTCTTCAACAGTGCAATAAGGCAAGAAAATGAAGTAAAAGCCATATAAGTTGGAAAGAAAGAAATGATACATCAGTGTATGCTAAAAATTCTCGTTCAGCAACCTTAGTTTTAATTGATTTTCAGGAGAAGCATTAAAAATTTAATAACCTAAAATGCACTTTGAAGAAGAAATTTAAAAATTAAAACTTGTATCAAGAAGAGTGATACCTAAAACATATTTATGATCTAAAACATTCTTAAACCGGTTTTGGATTTTATAACTTTCTAAAATGCTAAGGACTGCTCTGTTCAGGTATCATACCAAAAAGTATGATTTACTCAATACTATGGAACCAATTTATTTCTTATAGGAAAAGAGAACTAATTCTTTTATCTAGCACTAAAATATTCCCAGATGATGAAATTGAAATAAAAAGCTACCTAACGAATATTTTATAAATAAAAGATTTCATGATAATAAGTATGTGTATTGCGTTAAGTAAATTCAATTTTACTAACCTTTGAACAGATTTTGTCTAACTTTTAAAACAGCTCCAACGTCACAATCAGCAGTAGCATATGCATGAGGTACAGTACTTTTAGATTCAGTTAACCTCTTGGCAATAACTCTTCGAATATTGCTAGCTGGGATTTCAGTGAATGTACCCTGCAAAGAAATAGAAATCTGTCCGTTAAACCATAAAAAATGAAAGGGGAAAAAAAATAAACTTCGTAACAAGAATGAGGTATCAGTTACTTATATAGTAATTAAAGATTAATACAGAAAAAGTACTATTAAAAATTCTTAGTGCCCGGGCTGGTGTGGCTCAGTTGTTTGGAGCATCTTCTTGTACACCAAAAGGTTGGCAGGCTCCATTCCCAGTCAGGGCACATACCCGGGTTGCAGGTTCTATCGCCGGTCAGCATGTGCGCAGAAGACAACCGATGTTTCTCTCACATCAATGTTTCTCTCTCTCTCTCTCTCCCTCTCTCTCTCTCAGATTAAGTCTAAGATTAAAAAAAATTTTCTTAGTACAAGACAGAATGTAAGACACCTAGAAGTTTTAACATTATAGTACAAAACTGTAGAAAAAACTTTAGAGTATATTACTGCAGGAAAAAGTGGAAAAATTCAAGTTTCAGTTGTGAATGGGACTTCTTATGTTACTATGTTTAAGATGATTAAAAAAAATCTAACAAATCATGAATAACTCCTCATGGATGTGTGTGTACATACTTATACAAACACACACACACACACCAGAGATACCACCTATTAGCAATTTTTGTTATAAACATTTCCTAATAACATTCAAAACAGCTAATAAATCAACAAATGAACTAAAAGCAATTCTTATAAAAATGGCATAAAGTAGAAAAAGATAATCCAATATACTGGATAACCTATCAAATTATTTCTATTTTGGTTTGTCATTAAAAAAAAAATCACATGAACTAGCCTACAAATTCAAAATACAAAGCATGAATGAGATAATAAAATCTTCCTGTAACTTTATCGTAGCTTTTCTATTCTGTTCCTTGAACTTCGAACAAAAGCATGATGGGCCTTAAATTACATCTAATTCCTTCCTTGTGCTTTATGCCATTCTAGGACTGGGTTAAAATCACTTCAGGATATTACAAAGAGGCAGAAAGTACAGCTTATTTCTTTTTTAAACAAATGCTCTCTTATGGAATTAAATATTTTAGGTTAACAGAGTACTTGATCAAATGAAATAAAAGCTCCCACATACCATAAGAATTTGAAAGTAACGTTTATCTTCCTAATTTTTAAAGAATAACTTAATTTTTAAAGAAATAAGATTTGATTACACATAAACTTTTTATATATGTATTCATAAATCATTAATGTATAGTAAAAAATCTGTTTCCTATGAAACTTGTACTGTTTTCAATTCTTGAAAAAATATCACATTAAAATATATTTCTCCATTAGGAAAAGCAGTGTAGGTTTGTCTCTTTGTCTATTTTTTATTTAAGTGCTCATTCAATTTTAAATAAACCTGATTATCCTGCATTTCTTCTGATGGAAAGGAAACACTATGAAACCTAGGAAAGATAGAGGGGCAGAATGGAGCAATCTGAAAACAAAAAAGGACTGTTATTCTGCATATACCTCAGAGGAAAAACATGATCAGCTATAGTCTCTGTTGTTCTTCATTGTGAAACTATCAATTTCCTTCATCAAAAAATAAAACGCGTCCACAAAAGGGAGCTCGTGTGAGTTACCCGAATTATTAGTACCCCACTCGAGAAAAAAGACATGGAAAGCATCATGATTACAGAGCATATATGTGGTACTAAAATCGTGGAACTTGCAGTAAATTTCAATTGAATCATGTCCGATATTCCTTTTGGAAGTTAGAACGGTACAAATAAATTTGGTTGTGATAGGAAATCTGCAAAACAAAGCATTTGGAGTTTTGTCTTTATCACTTTTAGCGGCTACTAAAACAGACTGCTAAAACATATAATAATGGCGCTTATTTTCTCTCCCACTTAAATCTGAAAAAAAAAAAAAAAATCTATTCAGATGACATTACCGCTACATTAGGTTTCCCGGGAGTTGACAGCGGTGGGATCATGGGCCGGGGGTAAGATGGCCTGGCTGGGGCCGGTGTGGGCAAAGGCGCAGTGGGAGTTACTGGAGGCGCTGGGGTCGGTCTGGATTCCGAGATCTTGCCCATCTGTCTCAACTGGACAAGCTTGAGAGCATCCCTGGAGGTAAGAGGGAATCAGATAACCATGATTAGCGACAAGAACTATAATAAAACCTTTAGAAAATGGAGGAGCGATGTGGAAGGAAGATACAGAAATATATACATGTCAGGCTATAACACAAAATGAATTATTGGAGCTAGACAAGTGAATCTTGTCTCTTAGCTGGTATGCTGATTCACATTATTTGTTCTATGGCTACAGTATTTGTACATTTTTAAAAATCAAACAATTAGAATTTTATTAAAGTACTAGGTGTAGTTATTTTCAAAAAAAGAAATTAGTCTTTTTTCTTGGGGGTGTCATTTGGAAGATGAGCAGTTTATAAATTAAATCACACCCTCATTCTTTATACTTGTAAAATAATTTTCATATGGATTCAGAAATTATGAGGTTTATTGTACCTATGACTTTCATTAGGACATTTGCTAAATCACTGTTTAGTGCAAATTACCTGGTTTATGGCCAGGAAAGCATATCCTTGTTAATTTTGCTCAATGTGGCACATACAACTACAGCAACCTTACATTAGGTTCATATGCCTATCTCACTAATCTTTGTCTTCCCCACTAGAATAAATTTCAACAGAGCAGGGACTGTCTGTTTTAACACACTTTTAAAAGACACAACATTTAAACAAACGAGAAGACCTATCAATGTTCTTGAAAACATCATAAAGATGCCAGTTCTTTCTAAGTTAATCTAAAATGTGACAAAATCCCAATAAAAATACCATGGTTCCCCTGCCAAACCCTGCCAGTGGGGCTACACAAATTGTTTAAAATTCATTTGGAAGAATTAAGAGTGTGGTATTTAAAAAGTATAGACAAAATAGATTAGAAAATCCAAAAAGAGATCCAATGTATCTGGAAGTTACTTTAATCATACAAGTGGATAAAATCCAAACAGATAAGAGTAAAATTGCTTTTAAAAGTATATTTCCATGTTTTAGAAATTTAAATGTGATTGTATGTTTATTTCAAACTTAAAACAATACAAAGTTTCACTACTCTGAACTCCAATTTTCTGCATTTATCACCATTCCTAAGGATCTGGCTTAGTTGCCAAATTAGAGCTGTTCTTCAGTAACACTGCAATTATTCAGAAACAGCCCTTGCACAGAATACAATTTTACACAGGCAAAAGCAATTAAAAATACAAAAGAACAGTGTACTTCCTTTTAAATCTTAATACTGAATAAGCTCTTCTTTAAATACTTTCAGAAAAAACTGATGATAAATAATGAAATTGGTTATTATGAAAAGCAAACACATACTCTTTGGTGAAGATTCCCCGAGGGCCAGTGGCTGTGCCCTGGCTAGCATCCAGGGAGTGTTTTTCCAGAATATTACGGGCAGCTGGACTTAGACGCAACCTAAGAAGAAAACATGACGATTAGTGGAATCAATTAACACTCATATTTGATTCAAATACATCTAAATGTCAACAGTTATGCTGATAATTGAAAAGAAGAAAAACATAAAGCTAAAATAGACAAGTTAATCTGCACTAATCTGGTTTCTTTTACTATCAAAAGATTTTCACATAAATTTAACTAGTTACTATTTCAAAATACTCTTTTAAAAAGAATAAATATTCATAAGGAGAAAGCTTCTACTTTTCAAATGGCTCATCACACAGATAAATAGGAACTAACTATAATGTTCCTTCATTTTTTGGTGGTAAAATGTATTTCAAATTTACCACTGTGAACACTGCAGTATATAACTGAGTGGCAGTAAGTGCAACCACATGGTTGTGCAACCATCACCACCACCATCTCCAGAACCTTTCATGTCTCCAAACAGAAACACCATGCTATTAAACACTAGCTCCGGTTTCCTCCCTCCCCCTAACCCCTGGCAAGCGTCATTCTACCCTCTGTCTTTACCACTTTGACTACCCTAGGTAACCCAGGTAAGTGGAAATCATACAGTATTTGTCCTTTTGTGACTGGCTTATTTCACTCAGCATGTCATCGAGGGTCATGTAGTTGTGTGCGTCAGCACTTCCTTCCTCTTTAAGGCTGAATAACATTCCATTGTATGTACATAGCACATTTTGGACACATGGGTTGTTTCCACCTTTTGGCTATAGTAAACAATGCTTTTATGAACATGGGTGTACAAATACCACTTTGAGTCCCTGTTTTCAATTCTTTTGACTATATACCCAGAAGAGAAACTGCTGTAGCATAGGGTAATTCAATTTTTAATTTTTTGAGGAACCGGAACTGCCATCTGTTTTCCCCAGTGAGCAACCGTACCATTTTGCATTCTCACCGACAGAGCCTAAGAGTTCCAATTCCTCTACATCCTTGTCAACACTTGTAATTTTCTAGGTTTTTTTGTTTGTTTCTTTGTTTTTTAATAATAGCCATTCTAATACAGGTGAAGTGATATCTCATGGTAGTTTTGATTTGCAACTCCCTAATATTAGTGATATTGGACATGTTTTTCATGCGCTTATTGGCCATTTGTATCTTCTTTGGGAGAAATGTATACTTGGGTCCTTTGCCTATTTTAATTAGGTTGCTTGTTTTGTTGTGGTGGAATTGTATCTTTCATGTATCTGCTCAAATGCTTATTTACATGAAAACATTTTTTATATACACTCCAGAAGAGTTAGAGAGGCAAAAACAATTATGTTGACTCTATACACAAGGAGACTGAGGCACACTGAAGGGTCGCATGACTAGTGTCTATCTTCAGTTGAGGCCTTTAAGCATAGAAGCAAACAAATGACTACACGGTCAGACAAAGAAAATTAGTGAAATGGGCTGAGTCCGTAAGTTTGTAACTTAGAAATGAAGAGGAACAAATGTGGCACATGCCGTATTTCAGGCTCTAGTGCTACCAAATCTTCACTGAAACTTCCCACTTTTATGTAAGATTTACAGTAACCAACCAATTCAAAATGTTTTTAAAAAAGAAAACCACTGTGTGAACCAACACCGCAGGTTCGCAGTCAGCTGGTTTTTAACCTACACTATGGGGCCTCAGACCTACACAAGTCTCTAATGAGGGGTCCTAACCGAAAGCCAGCGTACACACTACCATCTCTGCGAGGGAAGAAGAGCACTGGGCACAAAACGCCCCTGAGGCTACCTTTCCATGGTAGGTAAGAGAAAATAAAGGGGAATTAAGACAACGAAGTCGTAAATACTGTGATAAGGGGAATTTCAAACTCAGTACTTCAAAAACACCGAATTTGTTGACAAAAACTGACAATAGTAAAGTTTAGAAAAAATACTAAAAAATGAAAGGGTCTGCATTTTATTCAAGTTCAGTAGTGGTCTTTAAGACCTTTCCTCTACAAAGAACTCTTTCCTATAAAGTAATTTGGTGCTACAGAGACTATTAAATGAAATTTGTTAGAATTTTCAGAGCCCACCAATGAAAGCTATGTAAAGCTAAAGTAAAACAGTGTTTACTAAGAATCCGTGTTGTTTCAGAAGCACTAGATAAAACTGAGCTCTTATCTGTCTCAGACTCAAAAGCAGAATAGCTGGAAAAGGAATGCATACTGAAACGCTAATTTCATTATCAACCATACATTTAAGACTGGTATTCACATTACAGTAATTGCAATCCATTGATGGGACACAACGTGAAGTTTTACACACTGAATCCCAGCTGGAGCCCTAAAGCCTCAGCCAAGCTCAGCGTGGCCACGGACTGACCTGCCCTCCACCGGGCGGGCAAGCAGGGCTTCCCGTACCTGGGACGCAGCAGGTATTCAACAACTATTTGGTTGTTGAGTGAACAATGACGGTAAAATACTCATCCTAAGTCTGTTTCCTAAGAGAAAAAAGGGAAGGTCAACAACTTCCTATTTAATGTACAAAGATGTTTTAAATATTATAATGGTTAAAATACTCTAAAAGATGCCATAAAATTTTTTTACATTTTTTTTTTTTAAAACAAGCTAATAGCAGTTACCCATTTTATTTTATTTTTTTAATATGTCTTTATTGATTTCAGAGAGAGGAAGGGAGAAGGAGAGAGATCAATGATGAGACTCAATGATCGGCTGCCTCCTGCACGCCCCCCACTGGGGATCGAGCCTGTAACCAGGGCATATGCCCTGACCAGGAATCAAACTGTGATCTCCTGGATCCTAGGCCGATGCTCAACCACTGGGCCACGCCGGCCAGGCCATATCATCATTTAAATAAACATACTCACTGCAGTTTCCCAGGTGTGTGTTCCTTTTTGACAGGCACAGAAGTCCCTGGTTCTGGGGAGGGGCGAGGCACTGATGGTTTTGAAGCGGCCGCCGGAGGGCCTATGTCCTTGGGAATTTCAACATGTTTCCAATCTTCTCCTTCTTCAACTAGCAAACCGATTAGTGAACCTAGCCGTATATTTTTAGATCCTTCTTCAACCTGTATTTTAAAAAGAAAATAACTGCAGAGATGGAAAGGCTCATGACCTCATGAAGTAGTTTTATTCCTTGGTTGGATAATTCTGCATTGGTTAGAAAGATCACTTAATTTGAGCTAAAGTCTGCTTCTAAGACAGCCTGCCACCTCCTCCTCCCACTCACCACCTTCCTTTCCTACCTCCCTCCCACTTATACCTTCCTTTACCACTTTCCCCTTCCCAGTTACGAATGCTATCTCCTGAAATAAAGGAAAAATCTAGAGTCTCCCCTCTTTCTGACAGCCTTTAAATATGTAAAACATATGTAGACCATCTTCCTTCTGATGTCAAACAGCAGAACTCTGAAACAAAAGACTGTGGTTATATACAGTCTTTCCCAGAGTTCTATACAAAGGCTTAGGGAATTCCAGGAACTCATAAAAGATTAATTCCTCCAAATAAGTCCTATTTACTTTACTAAAATTAATTTAAAGAAAAATATTTTCAGTAAGCTTAATCTAGAGAAAAGAACATCCCACTGTATAGACAGAATTGATTAACCACTCTGGCTAATGTTAAGCATAGTTTCCACCTTTCTCTATATATCTACCTACAAACCTGAGAAATAAAGCCTTATGAATTTCTTATAAGTACTTCAGAAACATGGTGGTGTCACAACCAACCAAACATTTTCACAGGTAATGCCAATTAAAAGTATAAGATTGAAGATAAAGCTTAAGATAAATATATTTTAAGTGTTTCAGAAGTAAAAGATTGATTCTTATTTACTTATTTTTAAAAAGACCCTAGACAACCTTCAGATGACAGTATTTTATAAGTTCAGAAGAAGAAAATGTCATTCCTTTAAAATTTTCTATTATTCCCTTTCAATTACTTTAAATAAGGTTCATTAGAGCTGTAACTTAACAAATAATTGAGTGACAGGCTGCAGGACATTCACTAATATAGTAATTATAAATAAAAGCATAACTCCTAGAATAAGGCTGACATTTCTGAGACACACTAATTTTTGACGCTGATTACTATGTGCACTATTCCTAAAATAATGGGCCTAAGTCCCGGGAATAAGGAGGCTTTCTAATTTACTAATTGCTGATAGAGAAGAAACAGAACAATGTTCTGATAAAGCAAAATATATATAAGAAGTGGGTATTTAAAAGTCAGTAAGGACATTTAAGGAATTGCAAGCTGTGGAAAAATACGAACAAACCGAAGAACAATTTTTTTTTAGTTCTCTGTCATATTCTAAACAGTATTACTTTTTTGGGCTGCTCATTTGTCCTTATTACATCGAAAAGATGAGTTAAGATTATTATTAGGTTAACATTTTTTCTTCTAAAAATGTCTAATTATCTGCTTATGGATTGCTAACTCAAAATTACAAAGTAAAATGGCTAATATTCTTAAAAACTTGATAGAAAAGAGCCCTAAGTGATATAAAGACCACTTGATGTTAATTCCTATCAAAACTGAACCAGAAATAGGATCAATATCCTAGTACAAAGAACATCACTCCAATGCAAAGCATACTTTAATAGGAAAGTTGCATTGAAAAAAATATCAATAGATTTCTAAAATCTGAATCAGACACTATATTAGATCTGAAACTGACACCTCATCTGTTTTATTTACAATAAATCATGATTCCCATATATACCCTACCAACTGATACCTTCACAAGTAGGCAATGAACATTTAGTATCATTTCAACTTTTATCATATCTAAGTATCAAATAAAATTTATTTTTAACTACTCACATTTTTCCCATTAAAAAAATGACACCATGAAGTGTATACTACCACACAACTTGAATATACAACAGAAGTTAAAAGATAATAATGTCCATTACAGTTCCATTTAAAGTGCTTAAAATCACTAAATAAAGTTAAGATCATTTCTCTGATTTTGCTTATTCCCTTAGAAAAAGAGATCTTTTAGGGGTGTGCTAATTTCCTGTATACTAGTTTGCTTATGTTGTAGTCACAAATATTTAAAATTGGTGTAGACTTAGTAACAGAAGAGTAATAATGTTCTTTCCAAATAGTTTAGAAACCAAAACAAGTGAGCCTCTGTTACTGCTCCTAGTTAGCACTGTGATGTGCTAGACTCCACTACAGCATTTGGAGTTCCAGGACACTCCAAATACCCAGTTCTTTTCCCAGGCACTTGGCTTATTTGATCAAAATCCTCTCCTACTCTTATGCCATTGAACTCTTCAAATAAATTGCAGGACTTTTATATTTAGTCCTGCTGAAACTGCTGATTAATGCTGAAATATAGGATCTGAATCTGTCTCTCAATGTATTAGCCTTCTCTCCCAGTCTTTTATAGAATTCCTTGGTTTGCACGCTGGCTCTGCTACTTATTAGTTAGGTGACCTTAGTAAAGTTTATCTCACCATGACTGTTTCTTCATCTGTAATGGAAATAATAATAGTGGCTACTCACAGAGGTATGAGGAATAAATGAGTTTGATATAAGACACAAAACAGTGCCAGACATTTACTAACTAGTACATAAATGTAAGAGGTATTATTATTATTATTGTGGTGTTGGTATTTTCCTCCAAGTTACTGATTTTTGAAACAAAAAATATACTCAACATGGATCAAGACTGGTCTACAGAGAAGCGTCCCTTGGTAGAGGTTGGAAATTCATGCCTTAAGGCCCAGCATAAATGAGGCTGGAAGTACTGGAGAGCAAATGGCAATACATGAGACAATAGGTGGTAAGGTCTTTGGCAAACTTTTTCCACAATACTCATACAGAGGCTAAATTCTGTCCCAAGGTATAACCCCTCAGTAAGGGGCCTCTTTACCAGAGACATGTCCATAGGCTGACATACATCACCTGCAAATGTGCTCAAAACAGCCACCAAGCTCATCCATGTACCAAAGGATAGAAGATGAAGTCAAGAGACAAAATAACCTCAGCAGTATTTCCCAACAGGGAAACTGTTTGAGGGGGTTCATTTCATTTAAGTGCTGGTCAATACAGTGTTTATAGGATTTTGATTCTGACATTAAAAAATAAACAGTAAATTAAGCAATTATTTAAATATTTTTCTTTTTAAAAGTAGGATACTTAAGAGCTGCTAAGTGAGTACTGAGGAGCATGCACAATGCAATAGTTAGTGGAGGTGAGCTAAGTAATCGGACTGGCCTAGTTGCTTTGAAAATTTAGTAAAGATTTTCCACTAGGGCTTGAACCATTATACAGTTTTCAATTTTTTTATTCTTTAATATGTACTAATTAACTTACATGCACGATGAAGATAATAAGAAACACTGAAGCTGAAAACAAATCAATGACAAGACACGGTCAAACATACAGGGGCGGAAGAACGGTTCACTAAGTCCTTGAATAACAGCTTGTCTGGCATTCAAGGGCCACGCTCTGTTCTAGCACAGTATTAACTCATTCAATTCTCCTACTATCTTATGAGGTTAAGTGCTATTATTACTCCCATTTACAGATGAGGAAACTGAGGCATGACAATGTTAAATGCTCAAGAGCACAAGGCTATCAGGTATTGAGCCAGGATTCAAATGCTGTCTGGCGTGAGAAAGAGCATTCGACGTGATCAGTACCGAATCTGCCAATTGCATTCACATGATCAAAATGAACATCCAGCACCTCAGGATGGTGCTACCGTATTTAACAACAAGCTTAAAAGAGAAGATATAAAGTGAATTATAATTGATTTAGCTTTTAATTCTTAGGGAACACAGACTCATTGACCATTTCAATAGGAAAAACTTAGAACACAGAATATCTTCCACTTAATATTAATTTGCTTTGAATTTTGAGAGGGTATTTTCTCAAATAAAAATATTAGTCCACAGACAAGAATTAACTCTCACAAGTTCAATTTCAACCATAAACTTTCAAACTATAAAGTGCAACATGAAGGCAATTGTGGAAATTTAATAAAAAATAAGGGAGTACCTAAGAAGAAAATAAAACCATACTGAAAAAACTCTTTAGAAAACACCACTGACAGTGTATTAGAGCGAGATGCAGCTAAGAAACTGACTGAAGAAAATCCCTAATAAACTCTCTAAGTATGTCATCCTAATATTGTTTTATTAATTTATCATTTAAAACACCTGACATCCAACTTGCTGAATAATAAATTTAAGCCTATGAACTAATATGTGTGTAATAATTTAAGGTTTCCTGCTCAATAATTTACTGGTGATTGAGAATTTAACTTTCCCATTAACTGAACTAAATTAAAATATAACACAAAATTATCTAAACTGAAAGCAAATATTCTTTAACATTATTAAGAGCTTCTAAACGTTTGTCTGGTCCTAGTTGAAGTGCAATAAATATAATTATTTTATATTTAAAATGAAATCCAGATGCAAACATTTTAAGAGTGAATACAAAGAAAAGAATGGCCCGGCCGGGCGTGGCTCAGCGGTTGAGCATCGACCTAGGATCCAGGAGATCGGAATTCGATTCCTGGTCACGGCACATGCCGGGGTTGTGGGCTAGGCAGCCGATCAATGACTCATCATTGATGTTTCTATCTCTCTCTCTCCCCCTCCTTTCCTCTCTCTGAAATCAATAAAGATATGTGTTTTTAAAAAAAAAAAAAAAAAAGAATAAAATTGGGGAGGAAATGCAAAAACCCCTTAAAGACTGGAAATAAATTCCTGTTGAAGCAAAATACATTATAATTTCTAATCCTTTCAAAAATGTAGGAAAACTTAAAAACTAGAGGGTTTTTTTTGTTTGTTTTTTTTAAATATATCTTTATTGACTTCAGAGAGGAAAGGAGAGGGAGAGAGAGAGATAGAAACATCAATGATGAGAGAGCCATTGATCGGCTGCAGCCCGCAACCGGGGCATGTGCCCTGACCGGGAATCGAACCCTGATCGCCTGGATCCTAGGTCGATGCTCAACCGCTGAGCCACGCCCAGCTGGGCAAAACTAGAGTTCTATATCATCTCCTGGCTTTAATAAACTCAAATATCCAATTCCTTGATTCTGAAAGTAAAATAACTTTTATATATTCTTATAAAAATCATTTTATTATTTATGCTAACATGAGAATTATTCTACGATGAAAGACAAAGGTGTAACTTGTTTGTGTGCGGTTGGGGAGTTGGGAATGGAGTGGGGTGAAAGACTTAAAAAAAAAACACAAAAAAACACCAGTAATACCACCTCAATTTTTTTCTTCCATTTCCCCCCATAAAATTGCATCCATTGTAACATTAATATACTCCCATTCTTATTACCCAAGAAGCATGTGAAATAATAATAAAGCCATAAAGCCCTAAAATATACATACAATCTTTTTTTTGGCAAGAAAATAGCTATTTGTGCCACTAAAGCTGCTATCAATCATATCCCCCATTGCTTTCCAGAGCATTAGGGGAACAGATGAATAGGCCCTACTGACCTATGGCATTGTTAGCTATTTGAAATGCACTGCTAAGAAGCTAACTGGAAAATGCTATCAATCCTGGAAGACTTTCATATCCAGACAATCTAGGGCCAGGAACACAGATGGGCCAAAAGCATACATGATAAAATGTAGCTGGGTTTATTACATATGGTATTTCAAATAAACTTTTTCTTTTTCAAAATGCTGCATAAATTAGTCAAAGAAACTATTTTTGGTATGAATATTTATATTTTCCAAGCCTATAATCTTAGCTGCTACATTATATATTTACATTTAGTTATAAAGGTAAAGAAATTTTAGCCTTCATATTTCTTCCACGGAAACATTTTCAACAATGTGTTTCACATGGCTATTAATACTGTAGATGACAAGTAAAGGAAGTTTACCAAATCAGAATGTAAAAAATAAAATATAAGCAACTAGGGAAAAGGGAAAGAGGATTTTCTAGTAAGAAACACAAATGAAAATTGTGTCAAGATCCACATCTAATCAGAGTATAACATTTCAAAGTGTGACCTTTGGATAGAATATACAAAGGAAAGTGTTAAATCCATGCTCAAAGCAGAGGTGAGCTGGAGGTTCAGAATTAAAAACACATCAAGGGACTACTAATAGATGTGCAGCTTATCTGTACAAATCAAGGTATAGAGGCATGAATAGATATTTACCATCTAGTCACAAACAACCATTACAATTTATTAGACAAACATGCAGAAAGCATGGGATCTAATGGTCACCAAGAGCCAAGTGAATAATTATAATAGTGATGGAAATAGCAACATTTATTGTTACTTGGTGGGTGACAGGTCTTGTGATGAGTGCATATGTATTCCCTCATTTAATCCTCATTATTACCCGTGACATAGTTATTATCTCCACTTTATTATGAAGAAAAAGGCGGAGAGAAGTTAAAGAATTTGCCAATCATTAGATCATGAATAACTGGCACTATGTATTAGCTGTATGAGTTAGGCAGCACTGTGAGTCCAGAGTCTACAATCTTAGCTGCTACACCACACTGTCTGTTAAATGTCCTGGAAGTTAAACAAACATGCACCGTCAGTGAATATACCATGTAACCCTAAACAGTCAGGCCTGAAGCATTTTCATTTACTTACTTTTTACAGAAACTCTAATTTTCCATTTTAAAAATAATATGATTATAGAAAATTTAGAAAATATAGGGAAAATGGGGAAGGATCACTTGGTTCCACTCCCCAAAGACACACACTCAACATTTTTATAACATTTTATTCTTTTCTCTACTTATGTTTTTCCTTGTAGTCCTATAAGGTTATAATCACTGTCAATACACAATCTTAAAACCATTTTTCCAAATTTTTTGAATATTTATTAATGCATAATATATTAAAAAATCACATTCTTTTGGAAAAAAATTTTAATGGCTACATGTTTCGTATTTTCTTCTGTTGTTCAAGTAACCTCTTTTATATTGCTAGACATTTTGTTTGAAGGGCTGTACTAACTTCAGCTTCTAGTAAAACCACTAGAGTATCCAAGATGTAGCTCCGTATTTTAAATTAGTTATAAAGTAGAGATTGCCCAGAGAAGTGCTCTCAAAATGACTGCGACAAGGAGAAAATTCTGAGGTGTCCTAAATTAAATTACAGCAGGCCTGAGGGTGGAAAGAAGAGACAGGAGAGGTTACTGCTGGGCAAAACCAACAAAAGACTGCTTACCTTCCTGAGTGTACACTGAAACTTTGATTTAACTTCCAGGTGGCTATTTCCGGGATTAGAGAACAGCCAAGTAGCCTGCCACCGGTGTCTCCACTTCTTGCTTACGATTGGACTTTCTGGACTGTTGCCCACAACCAATCCAAAGAAACAAATACTTCTCCCTTAGGGACTATGCACTTAGCTCAGCACTAGCTCTTCTTGACCTTCTCCCACCCACTATATGAACAGCCAATGCATATTCTTTCAAAACAACCTACATCTTCTTCCCCAAACTGTCTGACCTTCAACTCCAGGACAGCTGATTTGTCTTCTTTGTCTAGCCCTGCTGCTGGTGGTGCAGACTTTCTGCCTAAGGATCTGGTCTTTTTTCTGGCTAGCATTTGGCTCAACAAACCCTTTCTTTTAGAAAAGCTTTTGGCTGGTAAATGTTTCTGTTTAACAACTGCATATATCTGAATTTATTTCTAAAAGGAAATGACTGGTCTTGCTAGATCCACAAGCATATTTTCCATAAAAGTGCTCATGGAACAGAAAACATACTATCAACAGAAAAGACTGTAAATTCAACTATATTCAAGTATGTGAACTAATCTATACACATATCTTTTTATATAAATATTTTAAATGATTATAAAAATGTCCAAATTATAAGAATGAGTAAGAGTTTAACCAGGCCAGTGAGTGTGGCTAAAACCTATGGACAAGATGCCACAGGACATCTTAAAACAGCCTTGTCTCACCCTGACGGTGTGGCATGGTTGAGCACTGTCCTGTGCACCGTGAGGTCACCAGTTCAATTCCCATTCGGGGAACATGCCCAGGCCTGGGCTCGATCCCCGGTACGGGGAGTACGGGAGGCAGACAATTGATGTTTCTCTCTCTCCCTCTCCCTTCCTCTCTATAATCAGTAAAAACATGTTTTTTTAAAAAAAAAAAACACGCACAAACAGTCTTGTCTAGAGAAAGGAGCTGAGCAGATGATAACTTTACACACCTGCAGTCCTGGGAGTCCCAGGGAGCAAAGAAGATAGGATTTCTAATTCTTCTGGGATAAGAGTAAGACATTCCTTCTTTTAGATTTTACCAACTATAAACTCCGAAACTGCTAGTTCTAAGCTTTAACCCATTGCTTCCTTTGTCTTCAAATTCTACCTCAATTCTAGCCTTCTCTCATCCCTCAGGCCAAAATGCTTCTCTTTCTCCACCAGAAAACACAAAACACTGAGTACCATTGTTAAGGTTGAAACCGTTCTCTGTTGTCTGATCACCATGGACCATTATTAGACCTTAATACTGAAATATTTTATACATTGAAAATGTATTATGCAGCAAATAATACAACACTATACATAAAGAGGTAAAAATAAAAGGTAACTTTACTTCAAGGAACTTTACATTTAAGAAATCTTCACCTGTTGAAAACAATCAAAATAAAAACTTACCATGATTTTGGCCAAGATGCCATCATCACTTGCATCTAAGGTAACCACGGCTTTGTCAGTCTCTATTTCACATAAGGCGTCTCCAGCACTCACAGCTTCACCTACAAAACAAGACTGGGTTTATTTTGTTTTTTAAATATGAATTTTACTATGTGAGTTGGTGTATGTGTATGAGTAATACATGAATAATAAATACCAAAATATTCAGTAGCTATTTCCAGGCTGTGGAATTACAAGTAATTCTCAAAATTATGCATATATGCGTGTTTGCATGTGTGTATATATGCATACTTTGTTGTAAAAGCTCTATAATGGCCCAGCCAGTGTGGCTTAGTGGTTGAGCATCGACCCATGAACTAGGAGATCATGATTTGATTCCTGGTTGGGGCACATGCCCAGGTTGTGGGCTCGATTCCCAGTAGTGGGTGTGCAGGAGGCAACCAATGGATGATTCTTTCTCGTCACTGCTATTTCTATCTCTCCCTCTCCCCTCCTCTCTGAAATCACTAAAAGCATAAATTAAAGAACAAAACAAAACAAAAGCTCTATAATGGACATAAATGATATTTGTTATAATAAAAATGCAATACAAAGATTACTGAGCAAATGTTAAAAATGAAATCACATTTTAGAGACAATAGCAATGAATGCATTTCCTCCTCTGAACACATCAATTCCAGACCCCACATTCCTTCCTTCATAATATACTTTGACTATTATTCCATGAAAAGTTTTACAATTAATAGCACTTCTGCCTTAATATCACAGGTTGAGTTTAGAAAACCTGTTGGCACCACAGAGCATAAATACATAAAGCATATGAAGCAAAAAGAGAGATAGTCAAAGACACAATGAGGTCAAATAAGAAACATTTCAGTGCAATAGAAACAGTATGGAGACTCAAAAATGTTGAGCAGGACCTGACTTGCTGGTTTCTAGATCTAGAAGCAAATTGGAGGTAAAGTGTGGTAGTTTCTCTAAGAATAAAGGGAAGTAAGAGTGCTTCATGAAGCCATGCAACTCAAATCAGATCTCAGCTTAAAGCTAGGCCTGGGTCAGGGCTCCTCTACTCATAATAGGAGGTTGGTAACATAGGCGATCAATGCCTACTGACTAGGACTGTGGCTTTAATGAGAACTGTGGGTCTAGGAAGGTGGGGGAACAAAAACACTGTCTCAATGCCAGGAACAGAGCCAATCCACCTCTGGCTCCATTACTGCACCTGCTAATATCTCTAATATCAAAAGCAAAATCCCTGATTGCAGGATGGGGGAGGGGAAGAGTAGGGGACAGGTGGGAAGACATTAAACACAAACATCCTCCACTCAAAAGTAAATTTCAAAACAGTTCCAAAACATATAAAGAAACCTAATGCTATGAAAGAAAAACCACAAAATCAATAGCAACAGAAATTCATTTCAGATGCAATTCACTTAATGAAACCTGCCAAAGATTTTAAAATAAATATCTTCAGGACATTCAAAAATATAAATGAAAAGAAAGGTGCATCACAAAAACAAGAGAGAGAAAAAAGCAACAATGTACAGAAATATCAGGCAGAATAAAAAAACTAATTAGAAATCTTGGAAATGAAAAGTACAGTGACATAAAAAGAAACAATCAATGGGGTATATTCTAGAGGAACACAGTGAGGTGAACTGGTAAATTATAGACAGCATTAAGGGACTACCTGGAACTTAATATAGGCAGAGAGGAAGATAAAAAATGGAAAAGAGGCGTTAGACATAGACTGAGGGTGCAATGTTTGTTTAAGGGAGTTCCAAGGGAAGAGATCGGAGGGAATGGTGTAGAAGCAATGCACGAAAAGATAACTGCTGAGAATTTCTCAGAAATGAAAAGACATACACTCAAAATGAAAGAGTTCTGAATGTGTTTAGAATAATGGCTATATATGGTGTATTGACTGGGAGGGAGGAACATGGAGCCTTGCAGCTTATTAGAAATACACTATATCTTGATCTAGCTGGTGGTACCTGAATAAATGTGTATGTGAAAATTAACTGAGCTTACACTTTCTGCAAGTAATAATTTGATTCAAAAAAAAAGTTAAACAGAAAAAGAGTATTAATCTGTATAAACATGAATCCAAATCAGATACACTGTAGAAAAACTGCATACTATCAACAGTAAAAACACAATCATAAAAGCTTTCTGAGGAAAAAAGTCAGATTGCCTCAATGGAATGACAGAATGAGAGCACACTTGTCAGCAGCTGCTATAGAGGCCAGCAGACAATGGAGAAATATCTTCAAAAAGCTGAGGAAAAATAACTGTCTAGAATTTTATATGTAGCCAAACTATCATTTAAGAATGAAGGGAAAGTATTCTTTAGACACATAAAGGCTAAGAAAATTTACCACCTATTGATGAGTTATTATGAACTGCAGTTCATCAAGAAGAAAAGTGGACACAGAGGAACCCCTTGGGTTACAAGAAACAATTAGCATAGAAATAGATAAAAATGTTAACTATTAATCATTTACAAGGTCACTTCTGAGTGCTTATAAAGGTGTAAAACTCAAATTCTAAAAAAAGAATAAGATGAATAAGGGAATGTTCAGGTGATAGTTAAAGCATGCTAAGAACTTTAATATAGATAGGAGGAAAAAATATCAAATAATTCTAGACTTTATTGGCAACATTTAATTAAATATGTACCTTAAAAACTTAATAGTGTACACCAAAAAATATAAAAAATAGAAATATAATCTACAGTATTCAAAAAACCTGGGGAAACATAAATAATAAAAACTAACATCCAATTGAAGGCAGACACATGACAAGAAAAACAGAAAAGAATAAAAACAAACAAAAAAGGTAGAAATAAGTCCAAATGTATTAGTAATTACAATAAATATAAATGGGTTAAAACCACCTACCAAAGGCAGATTATCAAAATGAATTAAAAAAAATAAAATCTGGGTAAATGTGGCTTACAACAGACAGACCTAAAACAAAAACAATAAAAAATAGGGGACAGAAAAATATGCAACATACAGATACACCCCCTCACACACACAGCAAAAATAGTTGGTACAGTAATATTAATAGCATACGCAATAAAAGAATATGAAGGAAAATCTAAAATACTAAGATAACAAATATGCTCTGAAAGTTCACTGTACAGAAACTACTTCCTTGTACACCAAGATTTTCACATAGATGGTTGTAGTATATCTTTAGTTAAAACAGTTCAGAACCACCAATATATACTGCTTTCATGAAATAAACAAACTTAGCTATTAGATAATATCTAGTAAACACCTAAAAGAAAAGGTGCTTGGTCTAACCTCAAAGAGGTTTTTCTACTGAACAAATATTTATTGAAAACACATTAGAGCACTAAGGATACAGAAGTGGGGAGTGGGGGAGGAGTTAAGATTTCTGACCTCAAGAAGTTTACTTACTTTCTAGTGACAAGTTAATTGGAAATGATAGTGGGATTAGGTGAAGTCAGGATGCTAAAGGAATATTCAGGATGGGCATCTAATTCAGGTTTTGGAAGGTGAAAGACATCTGATCTGAGCCTGAAAAGATGAGGAGGAGACAATGAAGTAAACGGGCAGTGAGCCAGGCAGAAGGCACAGCATACCCAAAGTCCTGGGGGCAAAAGAAAACAGGAAACATTGGAGGATCTGCCTAAAGGTACTGAGAGAAGGGCTGAGGTGAGATATTAGGATGGTGAGGTAAGTAGTAATCAGATCAAAAAAGACTGTTTTTATAAGTCATACAGAGAAAGCTAGAGTCAGCTTTATATGTTTCTGCTGTAACCATGGAAAAACCAATTGAACTAGGCAATCTAGCAATTAAATTCTTCTAGACACCTAGAAAAGAAATCCTGGCCATAGAAAAAGAGAAAATGATTTTTTATCTCTTGAGATCACTTATTCCAAATCTCAAACATCCTTTAAGAAGCAACCACAAATTCTACTTCAGCCACAGGTCAACCTAGGTGATTTTGTTCCTGTTCCTAAATTCTTACAGTAGTTGTAAATTATTTCCAATGAATCAGAAGCTGCATTATAAAATGTTATGTTGCTACTATTAATTACTTTTTAAAAATTAGGGTTTTCTCTATCTATCAGACTATGAGCTTCTTCACAACAGGAACAGGATACATCTTAAGTATTTTATAGTCTACCTAACTGCCCAGGCTAGTACCTCACAATGAGCTTGAGATTAAAATACTTCTGAAAAAAAAATCGCAATAATTTCACACATCCTCATTTCCTCATAAGGTATACATCAAACTGTCAAATGTAAAACACCATCACGGCACTCCTAACTTATCATGAAACTAAGGTTCTATCTATTAATTAATCAAACATAATATAAATGCCAAAAGAAAATTCTGAGACCAAATAATGAGCCACAAAAGGTTCCAAATATACTCAGTTTCAGCTTTGATGAACAATTTAGCACCATAATTTAGAAAAGCTGCAAGGCAGAGTAGTTACAAGGAACTCTTCCAACTCAGACACAGGTTTGAGTCCAAGCTCTGACACTTACTAGTAATCTTGACCAAGTTATTAAAACTCTCTCTGATTCTCAGAAAAGTTTCGAATGTGCAGCTATACTCATGTGTACAGTACATAAATGTTAACAAGAAGTAAATTAAGCTCAATGAAATCGCACACATAATGAACTTAAAAAAAGAAGCCAGTAAATTACTGAGAACCAAGGATTAAGACTGCTCTCAATTATTTGCAGTGTATTAGCAAACAAACACTCTTCCTCAGTTAACAGGACACAGAATTTTAAGTGCAACCTTCAAGGAAACGTGCTCCACGGACTTAAAGTACATCCTGGCTTGTCCTACATAAAAATAGCACATTGAAATCAAAAGGAAGAATGAGCAGAATGATGAGACAGTCTGTCTCCGGGCTCTTCATCATACTCTCCATATTCTAAAGATGTGAATAACTTATCAGACTGCCATTTAGCTAGAAGCCTGGGAGATAAATGTGGTGGGGAGAATCCTCTTATCTACTTGCCTATCAGTTCTCAAAGTGTGAAAAAATTTAATCTTTTATAATAACCCTGAAAGGCTGTTCTATGTCTGAATTATTATTTAATGATATCAACACTCTATCATACTGAATATGGCAATAGCTAAAGCTCTGTAATTTATCAGGAAAAAGAGTTAAAAATAGGTTCCAATTAATTACATTATTTATAAAGGTGAAACTTTCTTAGGTACTGATAATTATTTTAAAAGATGGCAACAGCCATGCAGAGCCAAATACTCGAAGTGCGTTCTAGTGAAGCAGTAGCTGTTTCACTTAATTATAAGACATGTCTTTCTCAAATTCTAGGAACAAACTTATGATGTTGAAACTAAAAGTTAAGTATAAGGACTAAAACTTGGGGGGAAATTTTTAAAAATATTTTATAATTCTCTGCTTGTTTCCACAAGCTGAACCCAGAAAACGTTTGCTTCATTACCATGGAGAAATTTTATTTAAACAAACTTAGATTAACTAGCAGAGGAACCTAATTTATTTCGTTCCTCATGTATTATGCAATACAACTGATTTTAAGAAATGACCAAGTAACACGAGGCAGCAGTGATGTACTTGCTCACCTTCCTTTTTCAGCCACTTCACAATGTTCCCTTCTTCCATCGTCGGAGACAGGGATGGCATTAGTATCTTAATAGGATCAGCTGAAATTGAAAAAGGAAAGATTAGCCACAAAAATGTAATGCACCTCACAAGGCAGCAATACAAATTTTAAGTAAATTAATACCAAATTCAACTTGAGAAAGAAAATATCGCAAAGTTGGAAAGACACCCAAGGTCAAACTAAGTGTCCAGGAAATAGTATGGAAACATAAAATTCTGTTTTTAAAAAATAAAGCTTTTTTGGAATGCTTTCAACTCCTTTCTCATAGTTCCCCAGCACTCTGTGCATATTTTCAAATCAGGTGTTTACAAGATTAAAAAATAGAAAAGCTGATTTATGTTTCATCCTCTCCTTCCCCTTCTGTTACTGCAAAAATCATTTACAAATAAAATGATCAAAGTAAAGACAAATAAGAAAAAAACAAGTAGGGTTCTGATAACCTACAACAGAATAATCAAGATTAGACTTTAAAAAATTAGTTGTGTCTTTATTTTCCTCTAATGTTATACTAGTCAAGAAGCAAAGGTTCTTGCTAGTAGCTGTGAAAGGAAAGGTAATGCCTGTCAAGGAAGATCAGGCATATGAACTGAAGTGGCTAAATTAACCTCAGACTGTGTTCCATACCACAGCTCAAATGGGAATCGAAAAAGGTAGACTCAAACCACGGTGACCTCTCAATGAAGCACAGCTTTTTCCTTAGATATAAAAAAAGGAGATGCTCTTTATATTTGGTAAGATGTGCTTTCCAATAGTTATCCGCTGAACAGGACCACATCACAGAGCACACAGCTGTTAGATGACAATTTATATAAAGTTTATACTAATAAAATTGTTAACAGCATGCTCCAGTTCTAGCAGAAGCCATGGTAACAAATTATATTCCATGAAATCTTTCAAAGAACCTATTCATTCCTCAGACTATTCAACAATCTGACCCCAAAAAGCAAAACACCACTGCATATCTAACATATTTCAAATGTGGAAGAGAACAGAATGGGGTTTCTTTTTCTCATTGATATTTTAGGGTTAAAAGCAAGGGTATTGAACAATAATATTAAATGAGGTTATTTCCTTTGGGAAACTGAACTAATTTTACTGTAACTTCGAATAAAGAGTTCCCATGGCTTCATGATAAAGGAGCTGCACTTCGGAAGCACTTGGAAGGAAGCTCTGTCCTTTCTCCTTCTCACTGTTTCCTCTCTGAAGGGCTGGGAAAAGAACCTGAGCATATACCTGCCTCAGCCTTTTCCTATTTCCTTTTAGGAACTGCCTACCTATCGGGGTGCCTGCAGTTTCGTTCAGCTTTTCCATGTGCTAGGAGTAAATGGACCTGCTTTTCAAAGGCAGATAGCAAGCCAACCTCTCTCTATACCCACCATGGAAACCCACTGGGTGTGAGGAAGCAATTAGGTCGGTGTGTTTGCTTTGTCTACACAAACTCTCCCTCTCAAACAAAAGCCCAAAGTCTAAACATGGGGTTGTACCGCGAAGTCCAACTATAGAAGGCCACACATCTAAGTCACATTCTCCAGCCTCATAAAACCATCAGCATTAGAACTGCTACTTTTGATTTCTATGAGGTTTTTTCGCCTCTCTCTCAATTGGTACCAAGCTCTAAGAATAATTACAAGTAAGGATCATCACTGGTTATTTATAGCCTATTCACTCAGAAATTAAAACATAACAAACCAGGCATATCAAGTCCATGTGAGCATTCTTCTTATTTCCAATCAAATATCCCAATGAATGCTTTCCCTACCTAGGGCATAAAGAATTACTGACAATGAGTATTTTGAATTCAAAAGAAAACAGGTAATGTTTAAGTGCATTATATCTTGGAAATAAGGGAGAGAGAAAAACCACAATGAGTTTCCTAACTTCTGATTAATAATATTATTAAAGGACACAGTTATTTCAGAAGAGATGAGAGAACCTGTGCACTATGTGTCTCAATAACCTTCACTGTAACAGTTTCACTGAATTTCCAAGCAACCTCTAGTTGAAAAGCAAATTATGTCTAGAATATAGCTTTAAAAAAATCTTGTTTTTCTCTTAGTAAAATAAGTCCTCATGGACTGAAATGGGCACATTCAGATATTAAATAGGTACAAAATAATGCAGACTACTATGTACAACCTCAGGGCATTGTCTAGAAAACACTGGAGCACTAAGTTCTTGAGTGAAGTGAATTATAATTAGGGAAGTGCACTTAGGGAAAACACACACACACACACACACACACACACACACGCAAACCTATACTGTAACATTAGTGATGCATCTCCAAATCCAAACCATAACAAGCCTACGCTTAATTGCAAGAATTCTTCAAAAGCACTCAAAGCTTTATACAGTCAATACATTAGGAAATAATAAAAGGAGCTTTCTAATCCCCTACATTATTTGTGTCTATATCACCTTTTTCATTTTTTACATAGCTAAATGAAAAAATAAACAAAACACATTTGGCTAAAGAATGTATAGCTGGCCTAAGGCTGAGCATTACATTTTTTAAAGCTCACAGTGATGAATTGAGTTTTGAAAAACAAAAACGATATTAAAAAACCCTACAATCTAATAGCACCATGATAAGAGGCCAGCCTCTCC
Source organism: Miniopterus natalensis (assembly GCF_054644295.1). Taxonomy (NCBI): domain Eukaryota; kingdom Metazoa; phylum Chordata; class Mammalia; order Chiroptera; family Miniopteridae; genus Miniopterus; species Miniopterus natalensis. Next base: position 60,953,250 of record NC_142091.1, on the reverse strand, counting down.
TTGAAAAACACAGCTTAAAACAAATCCCAATTTGTTGCTTCTAACAAAAAGGTCAAGGCTGGCATTATGAGAGACTATTTCATATGCACATACATATTAAATTTATATCAAACAGAGTTCCACTTCAAAGAAGCAAAATAAATGGACTTCAATGCTTTCAAGTCCAGATTCCAATTTATGACAAACACTAAATCAAGTCTCTCAAAACAAAGTCTGTCTTCAATATTTTTACATCTTGGTTCCAGTTGCCATGACACAATTCATGTTTATTTTATGATTCTATCTGCCATTATAATCTCTCACCTAAGAAACCTTCACATTTCCATTATTCCTGACATGAAGTTCCATATTATAAAACTTGCATTTATTATTTTCCAAATTACCAAATCAAAAGCCTCAAAATTGTTCATATTTTAAAATAAAAAGAATGCAATCATTCCTCATACAGCCACGCTTCATGGATAAATTGAAATTACTTCTCTGAATAGTGACAATAAAATATAAAAATTGTGTAATAGATCACTATCCTTACTCTGAAACGAAGGTGACAAAAAAACAAAGACAGACATTTGGGACATCTCCATTATTCAATACTATCTTTTGATTGATTATACTGGCTTCCTACTTCCTATGGAAAGTAAAATGTGCATTGTATTTTCTGATTAATCTAACCAATCTATCCTTCAACTGTCATGCTGGAAAATAATTTCAAACATAAGCATTAATTTATTAATAATGGTACATATTTCATTTTAATATATCCTCTTTCAACTGGAACATTATACACATCTTTTTCAAATGTATTTTTCCAGTGGAAAAGTAATTATACAAGCATAATATCAGCTCTGAGTGACAGGGCTGTACATAATTAACACCTGCCCTTTAGAGTTGCCATAAATTCCACTGAGAGAGTATGGGCTTTTCTAGGCCTCTCAGAATTTTAACGTATACCTAATATTGTTTAATTTCACTAGAAATTAAATATGGCTTCCCTTTTCATTCCAGTAAGCAGTACACTGTACCCATCTCCTGTCAAATTGAGGAGACCCTGAAATGTGCACCAGTTACATTTCCTATGAACAACCGGGCACACTTATGGGTAAGTCATACAGGTTATTTCAATCAGTAAAAATGCCACAATTAATAAAAAATACCCCCAATTCAGTTAGAATTTAACCCCTTTGGAGTCATTTTAGTGTTCCACTCCTTTCTATCAAGTTAACAAACTATACTAATGGCTTATAAAATCTGTCCTGGAGCAGTTTAAAAAAATATTTAAGATAACTATGGTAATACACATTTCCAGTTTATATATAAACATACTGATTTTAAAAGTAGAATCTCACAAATTATTCAAACTGTCTTACTTTTTTTTTTTGCATCAACAGAATAATAAATTTTAAAATTATTTTTATTTTTTTATTTTTTAAAATATAGTTTTATTGGTTTCAGAGGGAGAGGAAGAGATAGAAACGTCAATGATGAGACAGTTGTAATTGATCGGCTATCGCCTGTACGCCCCCTACTGGGGATTGAGCCCACAACCCGGGCATATGCCCTGACCGGGAATCGAACCTCGATCTCCTTGATCATAGATCAACGCTTAACCACTGAGCCATGCCGGCCGGGCTAAATTAAAAATTTTTTGCTTAGCATATTGCTGCTTTCCTGCCATATCAGGCACATGAATAATCTCTCAATCACTGAATTTATAGCAGTTTCTCTAAGCAATTATTATATTTCTTCAAATCTGCTCTTCTAATCTTTCTACAGCATAATGCTGTCTTCCACATCAAATATACTACACTAATCAAATTCCAGTTTCTTGTTCCCTAAAGTATTTCTTTTGTTCTAAGAGGAAAACACTAATACTTCAGGCAAAACCAACTATATCAAAGCTTTAAATTGATGGCCTAGATAGCAGTTCTAAAAGTTCTCAGGATTAAAAATGATAATATAAGCAGACAACACACAAATGCAGATCAAATTGCTTTATGGATTACCTGAAGCAGATCTCAGCTCCATTATGCTGACTAAAGTAATTAAGGAAATTCAGCAGTTTACACAGGTACAGCTCAAGAGTCCTTCTAGTCTGTTTATACCACTATAATCCACACACAAAAATCATGAAATGCAAAAAGGCCAAATGGAGAAGGAAATTACCCAGTACTTTCTTAGTGTGGCTCCCTGTTCCTAACATTAATTTGCTTCTTCTCTAATAGGGAGAGATGATGCTCATTTAATCGCCTCTCTTTTCAAGGCAAGAACTCATTAAATATAATGGAACTTTTAAAACTTCCATTCAAAGAAAACAATTATGCCATCTGCAGGCTGAATAAAATAAAGCAGAATGAAGTATATGGGTAATTTAAAAATCAACACCCATGCACAGAATAATATTAACACAGCAGCTTTGAGTAAAGGCAGCCAAAGCAATTTTTTTTTTTAATGGGTGCTTGTCATGTTAAGTCTTTTTTGTTCAAAAGTTATTTTGGTATGGTAATGGTGTAAGAATACACTGAAAATATCAATAGATGACAACAGAAAATGAATGCATAGTCTGCGTGAAAATAGCATTTACAAGTCTTGGCAAGATACAAAAACATATAATAGATGCCCCAAACAGTATATATAGCATAATCTAATTTCTACCTGCTTAGCTTGTACAAAAAGACTGAAGGGATATACACCAAAATTCCAACAGTAGTTATCTCTAGTTGGTAATATTATTATAAGTACCTTTCATTATGTTTGTTTCTTATAATCTACATGTTCACCTTCTACAATAAATTTATCCAATTTCATTCTATATCCAAAACTTATCTAACACTAATTTTAAAATGACCTTTTGTTTTTGTTATTTTTAGACACAAACCTACAAAGACAGGGAGAGAGAAAAGGAACAATGGCATAAAATTTTGGAAGCAGAAAAATAGATGAATAACAATTGACTAACGAGGCTCTAGAAAGCTGGTTAACAGTCCACCCTCATTCAACAGAAGACTGAAAGCCTGGAGATGGTTTTCTTTGGAGATGGTATTGAGGAAGGGAGGTCCAGCCTACACACCTGGGATATACAGACACTGCAAAAATAAGTTAACTGAGAGATTATCTGTTGTGACTGGCAATGCAGAAAACCGTGCTGAAAGCTGTTAGGTGGTGTGGGTTAAATGAGCAATAGCTACAGAGAAAACAAAAGAAAAAATTTAAAAGGCAATCATGTTGAGAAAAGTCTGTGTCTCAGTTTGCCTCTTCTGTAAAATAGAGTTCTGAAAGGATTAAATATGGTAACACACGCAAAGTCTTTACAATGGGGCCTGGCAAAGAGTGTTGCCATGTTAGCTACTTATTGATAGGCGGCACAGATCTGGTTAACAGGGTGGGCTCTGAAGGCGTCCAGACAGTTGGCTAGATGTGTCACCTTGTCATTCTTCACGATTCCTTCCTCCAAGAATGAGATGGGTTCACAGGTTCATTTCAGCTTCCCATCCTAAACTTGATTTCCTTTTTACTCTCTCCTTTACCTAATTCAGCCTTGTTCTCACAGCTAAAGTACACTAACTCATGGCCTCTATTTCAACTGTATTTCACATCTGAAAACCAAATTCTCAGAAAATCATTGGCAGATGTTTCAGTGGACCATGTAAGTTTTAAAAAGCATGTTGGAACTACCTTAGTTTATAGTGCCTCATAGTACTATAGTACCTTGTAGTACACTTTAATACCTACTTAATGGTCTGAGGTTATTTAAATAGCAATGGAAAGCCAAGAAAAAACTTTTGAGCAAGTAAGAGAAATAACCAATTCTGTAATAGGAAATTGAGCTTGTCTGCAGTTCCACGTATATGGCTAATGTTCACTAGTTTATTTATAAAAAACAAAACAAAACACGCACATGCTTTGAGATGGTTACAACTAGAAACCTCACAGAAAAGCTAAAATAAAGATACCCATGAATGTGCTTCCTGCTCTCCTTTACTCAATTAGACCACTTGACCTGAGAAACTGAAAAGGCACTTAGAGACCAAGTCCTTCTAAACTTCTGGCCTTCATCCTAAAAACTGCCACAGAGGAATGGAAGGGTTTTAAGCCAGGGTATAGGCATTTCTGAAGATCACTTCATGGCACAGGAGTGGAGGAAAAGAGAGAAAAATCCATTCATTTGTTCATTTGTCACTTATTCAACAAATATTCATTCAGCACCTACCAGGTAGGTGGTTCTAGGGGTTATACATACCAAAAGTGAATAGAAACAGACAATAACCCCTCCTCTCATGGAGCTTAGCTTCTAAAGGAGACAGAAAATAAATAATATGTCTGATGGTGATATGAACTAAGATAAGGAGGGTAAGGGGTCAAAGTGACCCTGGAGGAACTATTTTATCAGTTGATCAGAGGCCTCCTCTGAGAAAGTGAGCAGAACTGATGAGGAAGCCATGCACACAGCTGATGGCAGAGCCTTCTAACAGAGGAAACGGCAAGCACAAGGAGCACAGTGTGCGTGGTATGTTGCAAACACACAGAGGCCGACGTGCGGAGTGAGTGAGGAGGGGCACGGTAAGAGTCCAGGTCGAGAGGTGGAGGGCATTCATCCCGTATTGGGCGTTATAAGCCACAGTAAGGACTTCAGACTTTATCCTGAGTTTAATGAGCTCTCAGAGGATTTTCAGTGACATGATCTGACTTACAATTCACAAGCACTCTGAAAGCTGCATGGGAAACAATCTGTACTGGGCTAAGTATGGTGGCAGAGACATCTACTGAGACATTCCTGCAAGACTCTAGATTAGAGGTGTTGGTAGCTTGGAGCAGACTAGTGGGTTGTGGAAGATGTAGTGAGGAGTGGTCACATTACATTTAAAAGGTAGAAACAAGCAATTTTTGATAGATTAGATGTAGTATATGAAAGTCAGGAGTCAAGGACAACTCTAATTAGGAGTACAAGGGGAAAAAAAAAAATCAAAATTAGATGCCATAGCACCAAGCCTTCCTATAAGAAGTGCCCAAAGGGCCGTAGAAAAGACATAAGCTTGGTTCCTATTCAGCTACTCACATGGAGACGGAAAAATCAGGTCAGTTATAAAAACCCTGTGCTTACTCTTATGCAAGCCAGTGGCCTAGGGACACAATCTGGGAAATTACACTTGATTTTTCCAAGTATAGAAATTGTACTTGCTCTCTTCACCTCTCTTAGCATGGGAACTATGATTTTATATATGTGTATATATGTATTAGTACCTCATAGTTTCAGTGCTAAAACCGACGTATAAAGTATAATGACTGATGAATGTGTGTCAGGTAGGTATGGGAGGCATCCCCCATTTGTCTTTCCAGATGTACTTAACTCAACCTTCCTCCACACTATTGTATGGGCTTTGGCCTCCAGTTGGGTTCTGTCATTCTGTCAACAGGCAGCATAAGCAGGAGACTGAAGAGGGAGAGGAGAGTGAGGCCAGGGTATTTATTTCCCAGGCTACCTCCCTGAGGGCTCACCTGGGGCTTGTTGGGTCCTTTAACTGAAGGGCACAGCTCCATCACAGGGTCTCCCCACAGGTTCCCTCCTTTCCAGTTCTGGTAACTGCTCCCCTTCCATGGCTCTTCAAGCCTAGAAGTGGTGACAGCACCTTACTCTAAACAGCCCCGTAGTACAGCATTATCTCTACAGCCTAAATTTACAAAAATTTATTAAACTCAGCTCAAATTACCCACTTTTAGAGCGCCATCTGTTCCCTGCCAGGACCCTAGAGAAAGACTAAGGAGGGTGGCATTTAAGTCATGAGAAAAATTTCAAACCACGAGATCATTAGAAGAAACAGTATGAGCAAATGAAAGAAAAGTACAGACATTTAGGGAAAGACGAATGGTCTGATGAGACTAAATGCACAAGTCAATTTAATCTAAACCCAATCGGAATCAAGATTTCTAAATTATTGACTTTGTTGTAGTCATTTATGTAAATGTATCCATTAGTCATTTATTTACAATTGGAATCCCTATATTAAAACCCATCTTTCTTGTTCTAGATATGGTAAGTATCCTTGCAAAGTGGCACAACTATTTTCTGTAGGAAATGACTAAAATGTTTATGGAAACAGGGTAGGCAGTATTTATAAATTACAGGGAGAAACTACAAGTTCCCTGGAATCACATACAAAATTTTACATGAATGCATTTTTCTGAAAAAGTGGCAAAGCTTTTAATCAGTTTTCAAATAGATTTGTGCCTCTCTAAAAACTAATGCTTGCAGATTCCCAAGAAAGTTCCCCTGAATTATAAATTTGCCAACCATAAGCCTTCCCTAAAAATGTTTCATATAATACAAGAAAGTCCCTGATTACAGAAAAGTATCGAAATCACTAGCTACTGTAAATGTGCTGCCTACCAAGTACAAAAAGCAAAAACAAAAAAAATCACACACTCCATTTTGTTTACAGAATCTGTTGATCCCTTCATACACTCAGTATCCAATGGCACATTTGTAAGGAGGCTGGCTAGAATTGTCAGGTAGTTTAAAGCTGCAGAACTGTTTCCTCTGAGTGAAATAAAAACTTTAGAAGAGGCTTCCTCTTGCAACACCGGTCTTCTTCTTATTAAATTATAAAATTAAAACTCTACATGAATCCCAGTTTATTTTGTGATCTTGGAACAAGGACAAATAGAAATCACCATTCCACTTAAGAGTCTACCAAAAGAATGAACACATACATAATAGTTTGGGGATTTACACATTTTGTTGTAAAAGGCAAATGAAGCACAAAATAATAATAAGGCATATTTAAGAGTATATTATCTTAGAAACTTACAAAGAGGAGGACATTAACATATACTCTAACTCTCTTAAATGGTCCTGCCACCTTCATACAATCTAAAATTTTCGTATCTTAAATTGTTCTAGAATGATACTGTTATCACGAATATAGATATTACTGAGATATATCTCACTTCATTAAAAAAAAGAAGTGTTCACTTAGAATATATATACACATGGTAAACAAAACAAGCATGCTGACACTGTTCTGCTAATGTCTACAGCCAAGTATCACTTGACATTGAAGTTGACTCTGCTTAAGAAAAGAGGCTTTGGTGTCAGGCAGGCCTGGGTTGAAACTGGAGGTGTATTATCAGAGCACAGCATAAGCTGTTGTACTAAATGAGTTAATTCACGTAAAATGCTGAGAAGGGCGCATGGTACATAGTTCACCTATAAAACACAACTAACCCCTGCAGGGTTCTTAAGATGACTGAGATAAATTGTTCACAGGGGAGTAGAGGTAGATGAGGGAGGGTAAAACATCATGGTACATCAGATACGGATTGCCTAAGTGAGTTTCTAAAAGCATGGGTCCTCTACGCCTGCCTGAACTCATGTCCCTTTCTCTGTAGACAGGATCTAGAACATTCAAATATTCTCAAAAGGATATGTTTTATAAAGAAGGTTAAGAACACTCTTCCTAGATTATTTCCAACACTGGGCTTTTACTATTCCATTATTTTCTAAGGCAGAGTGTCTCAAAGCGTAGTCTGTCAAACACCACATAAAACATCAAAACTCATCTAAGGTTATGTAGAGTGCAGACTGCTGAGCTCCACTCCAGACAGATTCTCTGGGAGCTGGAGCAGAAGTTCAATACTTAATAAACTGGGAGGGAGGGGAATTCTATACACAGTTAAAGAACCACTGTTCCAAGTATTTTATGAAACATTAATCTGAAGAAACCGAAACTGTTCCCATCATCAAATCTTTAGAAATCTCAGTGCATTCATCTTACCGTACGTAACTTATTTTTTCCTGAGCCTTGGGTAGCCCAGAATATGTAGGCAATGTCTACTGCAACCTAATTTTTTAAATTAAAATTCATTCTGTGCAGTGTCAGGACGATGACTGGTAGGTAACCCGTCTCATTTAAAAAAATGACCCCGCCCCACCCACGTGTAAAGAAAAATAATGCCCCACATGCCATATCACCTACTGTTCAATACCGGAAGAACTGTTACTTGTGTCAATGACTAAATACCGATTTCCTACAGTAAGCTTCCTGACTCCCCCTCCTAACTCTGCACTCTTTCGTGCTCATGTTCTGCCAGACCTCATTCTGTGAGGCGTGAGGCTTTTACAATCAGGCCTTTTATTAGTTGTGTGGGGACCCGAGCGGCCCGGGAGAAAAGGCCCCCCCTAGAGAAAGGCCAAAGGACTAGGAACCGCCAGGAGCGCTTCTGAATCCCAGCAGCCGTGGGCAGCTTCTCCCCGGCGGGATGCCGGACGACCCTACGGGAACCTGAGACGTGACTGGAAAGGGGCCTGAGAGGAAGGCGTGTGGGTCCTGCCTTCGCGCCTCTCAAAAAAATCCAAATTCCAAGGCAAGGTCAAGAGAAGCCGTACCAACCAGGGGGCCGGAGACGGAGTCAAGGTCTCCCAGCTCCCACGAAAGCCCTGAGGGGCACGCGCTTTCCAGGCGGTCAAGTCAGCTGACCCCTCCCCGAGCAAAGGCCCAGGGAACAGGGAGCCCCGAGTGCCTCCGCACCCAAATGCAGGCCCTCAGTCAGAAAGCCCCTGACCCTGGCCCAGTGTGCAGTTACACCGAGAAGCTGAAGGAGCCCCGGTCACTCACCCTGCAGCCATTGCGTGCTGTGAAGCCATCTCCAACTGGCTCCGCCGCCCGCGGACCACCCAGCAGCCCCCTTAACAAGCCCCAGGCCTCGCCGGCCGCCGAAGCCTAGGAGACAGCGCAGCATCCGCACATCACTGCCTAGCCTCCAGGAGGCCGCCATCTTCCAGGCCTTTTCACGGGCTGCCCGCAGCACAGCCTGATCGCTCTGTCATCAAGCCCTCCCTAGGCCCCGCCTCTCACCCGGTTAGCCACGCCCCCTAAGCGCCAGTCGGGCCTTTGGGGCTCATTAAAGCCTCCTAGCCCCGCCTCCAACCTCCTTGGCCCCGCCTCCCAGCCTGGCGGCTCTGCTCTCCAGGCAGCGAGGCCCTCCCAGGCCCGCCCTTCTCCTGGAACGCCCCGCCCCTGAGCTGTCCTTAGCTCCGCCTGATTGTATTTAAGGTCTCTGCAGGCGGACCCCCGGGAGCAAAGCGTGCGAATATTGAGGGCCGCTGCCCCCCCACCCCCCCGTCTGGGCCATGTCTGGCTGTCCCACTGCACAGGGAGACTGTGGCTTGCGGCGATGCGGTGCGCAGGTAGGAGCGGGGCCGCCGGTGCCCTTTATTCCGAGGAGGCCAGGCGCTGGGGGGACGTGGCAGAGGCTTCCCGGGGGGCTGCGGCGCAGTCCCCGCGCGACCCCCGCGCAGCGCAGCCTACGCTCCCGCATGGCGGCGGGAAGGCCCGCTTTCCTGCGGCCGGACCTGGGCGCCAACGGTTAAAAAAAGGAAAAACAACGGAAGAGGGCGTTTGGTGTCTTAAATGTGTGTTTTAAAGCAACTTACCGTTATCAGGACGACGGGCCAGTCCAGGGAACGAGCGGCGCTGGAGCGGCCCTGGAGGCGAGTCGGAGCTTCCCGGCTCCCCTGTGCGCGGCGACCGGCCCCGTGCGCAAAGCCCGCCCTAGGGAAGCGCGCGCCTGGACGGAGCTGCGCTGCAGGAGCCAGCACCTTCCCTCCCAGCAGTCTTCCTGCCTCAATTTAGATTGATTATGGGGTGATCACACAACGATTCCTCCTTAAGCTGAAGTCAAAGGGAAACCCACCCTGGGGCTGCATAGGCTTTTCATTTCCTTATACACGCCAACAATTTTATGGAGCACCTACGTGCCCATGGATACAGTGATGATTAAGGCAAATGGCCTAGGGTCTAGAGGAGTACTAGACAATTTCAGTGCAGTGTGAGAAGCCTTGCTTATGAGGCAGAGAGAAAATTAGCCCCCTTATTCCCATCCCATTCTTTCTTAGGGCTGAAGGTCCCAATTAAAAAGTAATAACCAGCTGGAGATTTCATGAAATACTTGTGGGGGAGGAGGAAGTTTTCCTCTACCCTTCCAGGTTTTTCTGGCTGCTCTATTAAGTCAACATGAGACAGATTAATAAGAGAAATAACCAAATTTAATGACATAGTACATAAGGGAACTCCGTATACACAAGAGAGCCAGAGACCCCTACATACATGGGCGGTTCAGAGACAGAAAGGTAAAGTGCACGTGATTTTCTGAGCACAGGTAAGGTGCCTTGGAGCTTCTGAGTGGAGAGGAAGGTCATTCTTAGAATGGTAAGAAGAGCAGATGCTAAGTAATTAGAAGTTTGCCCCGCCTTTTAGATAGGTCATGAAAAGTTATTTCAGGTAATACTGTAACTCTTATGGGCAAGGCCCCAAATTTAAATTCTTTAAGGGAGTGGTAGTTTCTCCTGAGTCTGCAGGTTCACGATTGCCTTCCACTCAAAATAATTCACATGTCAAAGTGACACATCTTGGGGGGCCTGTTCTGAACCCCTTCAGTGTCTCTACAAGTATTATGATGCCCTACTGCTAGCCCCTGAGCATCTCAAGCAGGCCTCTGGGGAGCTTCCTTTCACATTCCCATAAGTGGCTATCCCAAAACCTCACCATCTACCGTCATCCTCTGCCCCAGGCCCGTTTCATAGATATCCTTGCCTCCAAAATCTCCAAGAAAATGGAAGCTATTAGGTGTGAACTTTTCAACTTCAATTTCTTCCTCTTTCCACTACATTATAATGTAAAAGCTTAAGGACTAGGCATCTAGAATTACATTGCCTGGATTCAAATGTTGCTTCTCTACTGGGGTGGTCTTGAACAAATTAATCTTTCTTAGTAAAATACAGTTATTGTAAGGATTAAGTAAAGTCCATATAAAGTCCCTGTAGAATAGTGCCTGGCACAAAATAAGCACTCAAAAAATGGTAGCTATTCTTGATATCAATTGTATTATTCCACACAGGGTGGGGCAAAAGTAGGTTTACTTTGTAAAACTGCCCCCTTCAGTAAAAGTGGCTGAATGAATGAGAGGGTTCCATAATACCAAAAGAAAGGTACGTAGAGCAAATGTTATTGCACAGAGTCCAAGGAAGAAGGAATCATAGATGAAGTGGGTAGGGGGCCAGTTGTAAAGGCTGACAAGCAGGAGTCTGACAGCTAGAGTTGGGATTATTGGAGATCCAGCATGAGCAATAACAGTGCAAAGAAAAAAATGTATTCTTGGCCGGCAAGAAAATGTCTTAGTGATCTTCTGCTGTGTAACAAGTATCCTAAAACTTAAGCTTAAAATGCAAACATTTGTTGTCTCAGTTTTGAGGATTAGGAATCCAGGAGAGTTTAGCTTGAGGTTCTGGCTCATGGTCTCTCATGAGTTGGCAGTCAAGCTGTCAGCTGGAACCACAGTTGATCTCAAGTCTAGACTGCAGCTGGGGTGAGCTTCTAAGCCCACTCATGTTGTTGGCAGGCTCTGTTCCTCACTGATTGTTGGCCACAGGCCTCAGTTCTTCACCACATGGCCTTCTGCATAGGCTGGCTGAGTATCTTGAGCAGCTGGCTTTCCCCACACCAAGTGATCAGAGAGAGAGAGAGAGAGAGAGAGAGAGAGAGAGAGAGCGCTCAACCAAGATGGAAGCTATAGTCTTAGAGCCTAATCCCAGAAGTGACATACTACCTCTTCTGCAGCAGTCTGTTGGTCGTACAGACCAACCCTAGTACAATGTGGGGAGGAACTATATACCATGGTGTGAACACTAGCAGGTCTTTAAGAGCCATCCTCCTCATGGTTGACATCCACAACTAGGTTAAATAGAACTAGGAGACATGTAAAAAAGTGAAAGTAAGCAAGCTGGTGAAGGAGAAATTGTTGGCAAAGGGACCAGACAGAAAAAGATAACCTTAATCCTTCCCCAAATATCAGCCTCTGAAAGAATTTTTACTTGACTATTGCAAAATAAGAAAAATAAGGACAGTGAAAAAGTAAATTTCATAAAATTAATTGTATTCAATTTAAAGGATTACCTTTAATTCTGTGATTATCCTTCCTAACTTTTTTATGTTAAAAATGTACTCTTTTAAGGAAGGCCATAGTTATTGTTAAGTATAATTAATGCTATAACTTGGCAACCTTATGTCAGTTCCTAAAATTTAAAAGCAACAAAAACTAGTGGTCTTGAAATTCATTAGCCTGAGAATCACTGATCCAGATTATTAAATATAAGGAAATTGATACCCAGAAAGGGTCACTGACTTGCCTTAAGGTCTTCTGATTTCTGGTTAGGCCTTGACTACTGTGAAGAAGAGTTTCTAAGTGTGGCAGAGGGCTTTGAGCAGAGGTGAAGTTGCAGAGAAAACTCATGCACAGAGAGGAGAATGAAACAGATGTGCAGAAAGCACAAACCCAGGGACAGACAATGCTGACAACTTTGCTGTGTGTGCGTCCAGTCCCTTCCTGAGGCCAGTGTCAGGAAAAATTGTCAAAGACTGAAATGAGCAAACAAGATTGCTAGCTGTCTTGGGTTCTCTTTTAGCTACTTTACAGCCCTGAATTGTAGAATACTGACAGCAGTGCAGATGATGATTGTTCATGGAATTGCAAGTTGTGTTATGGGCATTCAACCTCTTGCTGTCTGGTGGATACTGTTCCGTTTTTGCTTTATTTGTAAATCCAGGATTCCCGATTACTTACATGAGCATGTGTTTCTTTTGAATTCTCTTTGGTACCAGTTGTAACATCTTTCTGGTTCCCTCATTAATTGATGGGTTAAGTAATATCTTTGACACATGTTCATTTTATATTTATTTGTATTAGAGTCCCCAGCAAAACCTCTGTCTGAGCAATACAAGCCTCTATTATGCTTTAGACTTTAATGTCTTTTAATACATACAAAATTCTGTACACTGTTAAATGTTTCTCCCTCACTTAAGAGTAGACCCTCTACTGTAAGCAGTTGATTGTATCCATCTTTAGGTACATCTTTCAAAATTCTTATTCTAATTGAAAACCAGATGTAACAATAATAGACAAGTAATGTCATTGACACTCACGGGAAAACTAAGTACTAACTAAACCTTTCCTTCCTGTCCATTCTTGTTAAAATATATATATATTCTGATTTTTACTCTGGAAAATTTAAATGACTGCATTTTTACTAAATATGTCTCTGTTGGTTCCCGATGCTAAGTGATTATTCTTTCTGAAGTTGTAATTTTGTGGGTTTGAACGATTGAATGAAACTTCATTAACAACAGCTGCCGTATCACTGTTATTCCTGTAGAACAAAGCTGGCTAATTGCTATAATACCTCAGTACTGGAAAAGACAAAAGGGCAAAGGGAGACCCTTAATAACAGACCATTTTCTATAATGTTTGGAACTTGCTGTGCAAATTGGTGGTTTTAAGGGTTGGAGAACTACTGTAGTCTTCTCATTAGCTGTACTTTACTATGTAATTAAAATATCATTTATATCCCTAAAAAAGGAAATAGCAAATTATACAGGGTATGGATAATTTGGCTTGATTTCGTAAGGACTGCTATAAGAAAAACCAACATAGCCTTACTATCAATTTTAATTTAAGAATTTTTAACTCATTAAAATAGGAAAGAAACTAACATTGACTGGGTCACACATTGTGCTGGGTGCTTTATATTCATTAGATCTCATTTTAATCTTCATAATGTTCTCATTTTATGGATCAGTAGACTGAAGCTCTGAATTCATGTAAGCAAAAAATTGTATAATATGGTTTATGTTCATTAATCCCTAAGCCATATGCTGAATCAGAACTTTAAAAAATTTCAGCGTTCCCATGTTCTTAATTTTACATTTTGAATCTACTCCATCAACTTATCATTCATAACACTTCCCTAAAATACAATGTACATGTCAAATATTAACAGTGAATTTGGAAAAACACCATGATTTCAGAAATCCATTTAAGTAGCCAAAAATTCAGTCTGTTCAATAATAATTTGTTTGGACTCAAAGATATTTTTCCCTTTTACCCAGTGCCAAGATTCATACAGGCAGCTTCCTTGCTGTGCCTTCTGCACAGTGGGTCTATGTTAGCTGAGGGAATAGCTTCTTGGGGTCTCTAGCATACGTAGGGATTTTCTATTAGATGCCCCATTTTGATCACTCCCTAGGTGTTATCTGTGTCTCTGGTAGCTCACATAGCTATCAAAATTGAAGCTCAAGTTCACCAGAGTTTTGTTCAGTGTTTATCCCAGTATACATGCATGTGTTCCTGTACACGCCTGTCTTCACAGAACTATGATTGTTTCTGAGTGCTTTTTATGTTATTTTCTTGACTTTATAGTTCATAATGAGTATATATTGCTTTTGTAATAAGAGAAAATCATACAGTCACTATGATAAAAAGACAAAGCATCTTTAGAATAAAAAAAATTGAACCACCACGCAGAATATGAACAAAGAGCTATAATAGTGTATTCATATATGTAGGGCCTTAATGAATTGTTTTGTGTAAAGGAATTTGCTAGATGACAAGCATGTTCCTTTCAATACTAGATTTTATTTTATTTTATTTCAGCCATCTCAATGGACACTTTGTAATATACACTGAGCATTTCCCCACTTTGTTCTTGCAGCCTGTTCCAGTGTTGGACTGTAGGCCTTATGCTGAATAATTTCAGGTTGCCAAATAATGTAGTAGATCCACTTTCTAAACATTAAAAACAAACTATGTTTTATAATAGTTTTCTCCCTCACAGTACCCTCTGTGTGGCTGATTTTCTTATACTTCCTTAAACTGGCTTCTTACAGAGATAGCAGTAGAATAGTCAATTGATAAAATAATGTCTATTTTTAAAATCATTGTCCTCTTTTTAAGGACAAGGAACATCCAAGACACCTGATCCCAGAGCTTTGCAAACAGTTTTACCATTTGGGCTGGGTCACTGGGACTGGAGGAGGAATTAGCTTGAAGTATGGGTAAGTTTCTGGATGCTTTCATTTCTGGGAATTCTCCGTAGAAGTAGATCATGAGAGCCTAACTACATTATGCCCAAAGAACAACTGATGTGCAGTTTTATGTGATACTGAAGATATTTTATTTCTACTTGGAGAAATAGATATTTGCATAATGGAGTGGAACAAGTATGCTGGAGTTGCAAATATAATAAAAACCTAAGGACTTGGGTGTACACAGTTTCTAATCTGAATAATTTGGTCCTCAGTCTGTGGAGTACCAGAGGTAAATAACATGCTGCCAGGTATGTTCATGTGTCTGGAATTGCAGAGGTCGACAAGATTTGTTTCAAAGGCTCAGATACATATTTTAAAGTCACTTAAATACAAATTACTAACCATCAAAATCCTGAAAATTACGTTTTATTGAGTCAAAAGAAAGGCAATATGCCTTTCTAAGCACATGTGTCATTTTTGATGGGCATAGCACCTGCTGGTCCATGTTGCTCGGCGGGCAGAACGAGGTACTGAACGAGAAGCAGAAGGAATGAATAGTATTTACTACTTCATTAGATTTATTCAGCATCTTTCCTCCAAGAGGATGAAGCAATAAGTAACTTACGGACAGTGTAAAGAGCTTGTGGAATCTCGTTCTCTCAAGTGTTTTTCCTCCTGAAATGGTTACGATATTACTCTGTGGAGGCTGAATGTTAAATTCAGTAACTTGATTTATTTCTCTATCCTAACTCACTTTCTTTAATAAAATTGGGTTACTACAATATTTATATGATATTGAGTATATATAGTAATGCCCCCCAAGTAGGCTGCATTTTGAGAGGAATGGAATGTAAAATGTCATCAGGACATTTTGAACAAAAGGGGTTTTATGGCAAGATGATGCCATTGTAATTTCATCTGATTCAAATTACCGAGTAACTCAGGAAATATTCATTGAACTGTGGGAAATGCAGAAGGGGCCTTAGTCCACCACTGTCACAGTTATGTGCGCGGGGATACACTCGGCCTGGGAAGGTCACAGCCCACATGACGCATGGGATGTCACCCATGCCTCTTTTCTTACCATCAACCCAGCGCTAACATGTCAGGTCAGCATCAGGCAGGCTTTCGGATTATTTTGCCAAAGCTTTTAAGATGACCTGTTTCCAGCAGAGTCCTATGAAAACATTTGTTGTTGTTTTATACATTTAGAAGTTGAGTCCCGGTATTAGGTCCTCCGCTGTATTATTCTAAACATTGCCCTTAACTGCTTTTTATTTGCATATTGTAGTTTGTGTATGTTCAAAGTAGAGCTTTCTACCAAGCTGAGTTAAAATAACCATTTTTAACTGGATCTCTAAAAAAAAGGAAAAGCCACATCAAAAATAGAATGCAGAGAAGGGGTCATTGCAAATCTTAAGGGATTTAAAAAAATAAAGACATAAAAGGCTATGTTCTTTCTAGAAGAATTTTACTAATGCATATACTGAATTGTGTGGTCACCCTAAAACACTCACTGGCACCTTTTAAAATTAAATGGCTTTTATAGCACTGTAATCCATTCCCAGGAAAGTTGCATCATGTGTGAAGTGCTTTTTGCCTTAGATTCTTAACGGGTGAGGAGCTCCCCCTGGAGGTCACAAGTGGAAACAGCCACAGTTTTATGGCTCTGTATTTGGAATCTTAATAAATTTGTGTCTTACATAGGAAAATAAAAATAATAATAATAAAAAGTAATTTGTACTAAAATGTTGAATTTTTCCCCTAATAATTAAATGACTTCATAAGCCCATATCAACTACTTTATTAGCAATGTTATTCTCATGTTATTAGTGAAAGTTTGGTTTTCTTTGATGCTTAGAACAAAGAAATTTGGAATGAAAGACAAACCCAATAGATTATGTTTCCAGAACAATACTGACAATAAGCTCTTTGGGAATATAAAATTATTTACTGATTTCAAGGTTTGGCTGATAGTATTCCAGATTATGCTACTGCTGTGTGGTACCAAAAGATGTATATAAAAGACAGCTTAAGACACATATAAGATTTAAATCAGAAGCAGGAAATGGAAGACCAAGAAAATGACAGTAATCAAGGCAACCCTGGGATACTCGACAGCCATTGAGTTTAGGTTGGGTCCCTACCATTCACATTTAGCATTTCCTGTTTTCAGGGCTGTAATGTTATATGTCAGAGATGCTAATCCTGTCACATGCTATTAGAATTAAAATTAATAAACCCATATATAGTCAAGTTAATTAAGGCATAGTAAGATTTAAATGACTAGACAGTAAATAGAAATAGGTGTATTACGAACTCTTGGGTTTTGTCCATCTGCTTACCACTTGTGAAAGAGCAGGGAATTTAGAGAAATAAATTCCAAAACTTAATACCTTGAAATTTAAAATGCTTTTTGTTTGTGGCTTAACCAAGTCAACACTTCACTTTTAGTCTTTGGCATATTTCCCTCCTAAAATAAAAGCTCTTGTCATCTTTGTATTTTTATCCAGATATGTCCTTCTTTGTAGGTGTAAATATATTTTTTTCTAAAACCTATTTACCTAATCTTTTAATTACCCAACCTTGATCAAAGTCTAAGCTCATTTCCATTTTACAAAGGCAATACTAAAAACAGATTTGGCGTTCCAAATCACTTGAATAAACAGAATAAATACCCTTGATTTTCCTGCTTTGTCGATGGGTTTTATTTACTAGCAGACTGTTTTGTACTTTACTTGGGCCTGTTCCCAGGGCTGCCTAAGTTTCTCCCACATAAGAAGACCTGCAGTTACACTTGCCACTGGAGGTCATTGGACTCCATACCATGTATGACTCTAGAGTTTCTTCTGTGTGACCCATGGACAAAATATTTGGATCCCCGGTCATTGTAAAGGGCTCTTTTTAACAGTGAGATTCCCTACCCACCCCCACTGGTTCTAGGGAAATGCCACTCTATGGTTTTCTTAGGCAACAGAGCTCCGAAGCACTGGCTACTTGGTGAAAACAAATGTTTGAATGTTGCTTACTGTGCTTTGGATTTCACCGCCAGGATCAGGTTAGGCGTTTCTTTTCTAGACCTTAATTTACCAGTGGACCATTAGAGGAACTTTCATTTCCTTACACTTTTGTCAGTTTTGAGTCTATAAGTTTACTAGTGACCCCAACTTTGACATCTTGATTCAATACAGGCTCTCATCCTTATTTTCACTATGAAACAGTAGTGAAACAGTTAATTCAGTGTCCTAGTGTCCGTGGCTCAGTGGCAGAAGCTGAAGCATGCATGTGCTAGCGGTTCTTCTTTTGCATGTGTGTGGCAGCTCTGAACCCTTTGGTGGCCCCTGAAACTGATAAAGGAGCCAAAGGATCTTTGTTGAGTGGGGAGAGAATTTAGAGATTTTTTGAAATTAATTTCCAAATCAAATTTGAGAGCACCTTGTGCTGAATGGCAGGGTATAACACAACATTCTGTAACGGAGATCTCCAGATGTAGCCTGCCTTTTATATTTGTAACTTCTGTAATTATTTTAGCTCTATTACCCAAATATTTTCATAAGGTAGATATGTTTTTCAAACAGGAAGCATACTGTTTGTTTCACCCAAAAAGTAGCCGTGTTAATGATATAATTTAATAAACTGCCCAGCAGAGGTCTCTGAACTTCATGTTTTATAACGAGAGCATTTAAATTGCACGACAGACATCTACTTCTAGTGAGCATATGTTCTCCTGATTGGACTTTAGAATAACTGTATTCCACACATACTAGGACAAATTCAGCTCATTCATGCTTAAAGATTCACGCTAAAGACTTGTGTTTTCAATTTTATTTCTCCTAACCAGGTAAAAGCCTGGTTACCAATGATTTTGCCACATAAAAAGAAATATATATGAAAACGTAGAAGACTAAAGTAACTATCAACATTTTACAGTGTCACCAGCATTGCAAAGGCATTAAAGTATTTGGTATTCTTTCTGTACAGCCTATAGCATTAATTAAATCAAGCCGCAATTTGTACGACTTGATTTATGCAGAACTTTAATGTTTGGACTGCAAGGATACGTCTTTTTGTGTGCAAAAGCAGAACATCAGAGTTCAGTAAATACCAATTTCTGTGTTTTGTGTTACCAGCAATGAAATCTACATTGCTCCTTCAGGAGTGCAGAAGGAACGGATTCAGGTATGGCAAACGGATTCATCTCAAACCCAAATGTCTTTTCTTCTCTACTCAACTGCTGTTTTGTGAAGTTGAATTAATTTTAAAAGAAATGTTAGTTTTAAAGAATGGTTATATTGTGATAATTTAAATAACTAATCAACAAACATTTGTTGAGTACCTGTTAAATTTGTTAAGGTGGTGATGACTAAGTTACCTGCTTGCAACCAGTGTGTTTTGAACTCTCATTCCACCTCTAGAGGGCAACAGTGAGTAGCGCAGTCTTAAGTCTTCTATTCTACCTTTGCAGCATTCTAACACCATCTTTATCAGGCTAGTAGGATAGTCAGGTTGATGGTCTCAAATGAACCAAACTGATTCCTATTTAATAATAGCAAAGCTATTCCAATTTAAAATTACAAAACTTATTTCAAAATTTTGAGAAGACTCATTTGTATTAATATTAGACTAATACCCAAAATCTATTTAAAACAACCACATAATACTTAACTTTTATCTATGACATAATGCTTCATTAATAAAACATTTGTAATAAACCCTGTAGTTTGTAGTTTATAATAAACCCTGGAAATGAAGGTTACAAGTCAGAAATGTGCATGCAGTACTAGGAAATACCCATGGCTCTACATAATTCCTTAGAACTTTAAGAATAATATACCTTATTGAGATTAACATTTCTGAGGATCAGTGAAGTATCTCAGGATAAGAAAATTTTTATATTTTTCCTCTTATATTATGAAATTGTAACACCCACCTTAGAATAATGGTTTCTTTATATAGCCTCTCTGAAATATAGTTGTGAAATTACAGAGCAAGATTCAGAACCTAAATTGATGAAGTGACAGCAACATCATTGCATACATGTGAAATATTCCATATCAGCTTTTTCTTCAAATTCTAAAGGAAGATTTTTTTTTTAGCGCTCCTGAGAATATTTTCATTAGTATAAAATATTTTTTCTCAAAATGTGTAAAACTTTTTGAGAAACTATAATTATATGAATATTTTAAATGTAAGTTGAATGTGTGTACATAAATATTATCACTTTGCATGTGAGTGTACGTATACTCTATACAGGGAATGGCAAAAGTAGGCTCACAGTTGTAATACAAATATAATACAATAACTAATACATAATAGAAGAATAAACTCTGTTTTGCATACTCATAACTGTAAACTCGCTAAACCCACTTTTGCCCACCCCTGTATGTACAAGAAGGGACATTTCTTTCTTTCTTTTTATAAAAATTTAATTATTTTTATCTTCACCAAGGATTTTTTTTTCATTGATTTTTTTTTTTAGAGTGAGCAGAAGGGAGGAAGGGAGGGTAAGAGAGAGGGAGAGAAACATCAATATGAGTACCATCTTAACTGAGAAGGGACATTTCTAATGATACTATATAAGCCTTTTTTTCTCTTTTGCCCCCCAAAAATAGCCTGAAGACATGTTCGTTTGTAACATCAATGAGCAGGATATAAGTGGACCTCCGCCGTATAAGAATCTAAAGAAAAGCCAGTGTACTCCTCTTTTTATGAACGCTTACACTATGAGAGGTAGGCAGGAATGTATTTGATATAAAGAATATTTGCGAGGCTCGATCCCTGGCAGGGGGCGTGCAGGAGGCAGCCGATCAATGACGACTCTCTCATCGTTGATGTTTCTAACTCTCTCTCTCCCTCTCCCTTCCTCTCTCTGAAATCAGTAAAGACATATTTAAATATATATGTGTGTGTATGTGTGTGTGTATCTATATATTTGCAGAGTAGGCTCCCCTAAATAATGGTAACTGTTGCTGCAGTGAACATTTCTTGGGTCCCTGCTATGTGCAAGAGCTTTCAGTGTGTTGACTCCTCGGTCCTCACATCGGCCTGTATGGAAGGTCCATTATTAGTCCATTTTACATAAGAGAGGACAGAGGCTCTGGGAAGATTTTTCCAAAATAAACCGCAGGTGGGTATTGGGGCCAGAATTCCAGCTGAGATCAGCGGGCTCCACTAGACGGTCAGAGTGAGTAAAGATGGTGTCTAAGTCGCACTCCCACTCTTGGCTTACAGTTCTCCGTCTGGAACTTGTGGTAGAAGTAAATCAAATTACAGGGAAGGAGAATCGGCCTTTTCTTCACCTTGGTGGGAGTGCGCCTCTCCTTTTGAAAAACTCACTGTGCTTTCCTGTGGTCCCTGTGAAACCGGTATCGAGTAAGTCGCAAGCCGTGTCCTGTGCCCGAACATGATCAGTCCGTTACACGGACACCGTAAAACCCCTGCCGCCCCTCTGCTGCCAGAGCGTGTCCGCGGTGACGCTGACCTTGGAGAGCAAGGGTCAGGCGGACCTGGGCTCACATTCAAGTTCTGTCGCTGCAGCCTGTGAGCCTTGGACAAGCTTTTTAATTTCTCTGAGCCTCCACTGATCACTAAATGGTGACCACTGTGGTGACTGTGGTGACGCGAAGAGATGACAAATTGAAAGGGAGGTTGCCCGTTGCCTGGCACATAGGGACCCCCGAGTAAGTGGTGGTAGCATGATTACGATCTCCGTGATTATTATAGCTGTACTTCAGACCACCTACAAGATATTTCATGAGCACATGTAAAGCATTATAAATGGTTCTGATGCTGGATAAAGTGTAAATTTTTTTGCTTTCTGACTCCTCTATTAGTATTTCTCTTTTCCTCCCTCCCTCCTACCTTACTATCTACTGCCAACTTATTTCAAGCCTAGGGAAACAAGTCTATATATAAATGTGTGTGCGCATGTATATATGGTTTTTTTTCTTTAAAAGGTATAATTTAGCTTTCACCGCACATGCGACTTTTTCTTCCCCTGCAGGAGCGGGTGCCGTGATTCACACCCACTCTAAAGCTGCGGTCATGGCCACCCTCCTGTTTCCAGGACGGGAGTTTAAAATTACACATCAAGAGATGATAAAAGGAATAAGGAAGTGTACCTCGGGAGGGTGTTATAGGTATTTTTTTTCTACTTTTGCTTAAATAATTTGAAAAGTATTTTTTCTTTTGATAAACAGGCTACTGATTTTTTTAATGCATTTCATGATTTCTGTTAAATCATCCCCCACTTAATGTTATACTTCTAGGTCTGTTCTTAGAGACACAAGTCAGATGCCCCCTGCCTCCCCCACTTTGACCACAGCCTTGGTAAATTATTAGCAGCGTGAATAATGAAGTGTTTGTCAGCAAAATGGCAAAACCTCGGCTGAGACTTCTGTGGAGATGGAAAGAGTCTGTCCCTGCGTGGAAGCAACAGAGCAAGGTCTCCCCCCCTTCACTGCTGCAGGAAGTTTCAGCCCCCACTAAAGTTTTCACTTCGTTTTTCTTTGGTTTAGTATTTCTAGAATATGTTCGTATTGATAAAAGTTTTATAATTATTTCCATTAAGTAGACCTCCATATTTTTATCATTTTTCAGTGTGGAAAGTGGCATAGATAGTACAGGACAAAGGCCTGGACAAAGTCAAACCCACCAGCCCACAAAAACGTAACAGCTATTCATCCATTTAGAATATAGTGAGGTGGTGAGACATGTTCTCGGGGCTCGGGTCCGAGCTAAGCATTTCATTTGAATGTACTGGCGTGCTTCCTCCCGAGCCTTCACCTTGCTGATTTCCTAAAGGGCCTTGTTTAGAGGAAAAGGGAGCCAGTTTTTCTCAAGTGTTCTTACAGCAGCATCTTACTGTTGCTGCATGTGATAGAAGGTACATGTTTAAACTAGTGTGCCGAGAAATTAATTTGATTTGATTTTAGTTAATATTTATTGTGTGCCTATAGCATTCCTCAGCACTGTGAAATACCTGTTTACAGAAGTTAAATATTTATATTGTGAAAGTGTACATACTAAAGAAAGTATAGTTGCCTTTTCGTATCTGGGTCTTGAAGGAAAGGCACTACGTGAGATATCAGCTTCACCAGCGTTTGCTTGCTTTGGTGAAGGGGTAAAAATAAAAGAGCATATGAAAGGGTGGGTAGGGGAGCAGAGCACAACACAGAGCTTTGGGATTTTGTGGGAGGAAAAAAAAAACATAAATTTTTTAAAAGATGCCATTTCTTACGTATTGTTACATATACATTTGGTGTGTTCTTGCTACTGTTTCCGAGTTGAAAGAATATAGACTTTTTTGAGCCGTCCTTTGGGATTCTGTTTGAGCCTGGCTGGGAAATCAGTGGCTCGGTCATTTTTGCAGCTCAGGGGGAGTGAGTGATATTTTATCAGAGTCTGGGGAGGGTCCTGGAGTCCCGTTTTCCAAGAAGGACCAAAGAAGCCTAGATGGAGTAAGAAAGCAGGGTTCTGGTAGTCTCTACTCTATTTCTTAAAGTCCGTCTTGGAAAAAGAACATTTTCAAATACCTAATTCTTAGGGGAAGTTACCATATTTAAGTATAATTACTCTCCCTTTTAGAAGCAGCATGCTTTTATCATGGTAGAGTGAAAGGAACAGTGTTTGATGGTCAAGGACGACCCTGGCTCTGTTCGTCGTCTGGCTTGTAAGGATTAGTGTTCCAGCCTTAAAGTGGGTGGCTTGGATTGAATTAGCTTTCAGGTCTTTTTTGCTGTGAAATTATTTTGCCCCTGAAAATGTCTGACTATTCAGTATATGCTAGAGAAAAATATAAGCTTGTGGTTCTCCTGGCTAATATGAGGAAAGATTTGGGACTAGCAAACCATTCCTTCCATATTTAAGAATATTTTATAATTACCTCTACTCAAGTGAAATAATGAGCCCCACTCCATACTGTTAATAATAATGGTTGGCCCAGTTACACATGGCAGCTACTCAGCCTGTACCTGCCCACAGTAGTGATTTCTGATACTGCTTCGGCAGAACTTTTGGGTTAGGTTTAGCCATTACAGAGGCAGTGAAAAAGCAGGTGTTGTATTCTCAAGGCAAGAGAAATTCATGTAAAAAGGAAAACATGTCTGAGTTTTGACTGGTTATAAATGACCTCAGGAATAGACTTAAACTTTATAGTAACTAAGTTATTTGATTAAATGTTATTACATGAAAAAAAGGAAAACACATTCTGATTTTGTAACATGGATTTACTGAAACAAGGTGGAATAAATGAGGTTCTTATTTAAGAATGTCCTGAAATATTATCATGCCTTTAATAGTGATCTCCAGAAGTCTCTTGCTATCCCTGTGCCACACACCACCCCTATATTTATTTATTTGTCTCTCTGAGACACTTTGGGTCCTGCAGAGTTAAAGTAAAATGTTTTGTATCATTGAAAAATTCCTACTTACTAAGTAGTTCAGTTGTTAATCCTTCCTTCAGCTCTGATTCTGAAATCTATCATTTCCCATCTCCTGTTAAAACTGTTTTGATTGTCTCCGCTTCAAGGAAATACTTGTATGATCTTGATAATTTCTTTGTTAGGTTTTGGTATCCTATACAGATTTCTGCCACTTAGTCTTAGGATTGGAATAATGCCTGCTAAATTCCCAAGGCACCTTTTGATACAGATGTTTGTGCAAGATACACAGCGTAACGTGCAACATCTTGTTCAGAATTTGGAGTGGCTTCCCAGCTACAAAGAGGATGTCTAACTGGTTGCTTGAAAAAGTTGTAAATTTTACATATGAATACTTTTGTTTTAATGGGGAAAATGGCCTGTTTCATCTTGTAGATATGATGATATGTTGGTGGTACCAATTATTGAGAATACACCGGAGGAGAAAGACCTCAAGGAACGAATGGCTCGTGCGATGAATGAATACCCAGACTCCTGTGCGGTCCTCGTCAGACGTCACGGAGTGTATGTCTGGGGAGAAACGTGGGAGAAGGCTAAGACCATGTAAGTGTGAGCCAGGGAACGTTTGGGACAGGGCACCACACTCTAAATGTGAAAGTACAAGATATGTCTTTGGGTTTCAAATGAAGTGTGATTTTTTTTTTTTATGTGTTATTGGTCAAATTGATTTACATTTAAATAGTTTATTATAATTATTTCTAGATATTTGATTTGCATTGCGTATTTTATTAAAAATATTTCTTGGATGCGCTATTATTTGACAAGGTGCTATGCACTTTGATACAAAGAAGGAGACACAGATCTTGTTCTGGGAGCTTGAGGCTGGAAGGGAGATAAAGCTAATCCAAGTTATATAATGACTTGCTGCATTTATTTCAAAAAGGGGCACATAGTAACAAATTTAAGTTTATATAAGTGGTATACTTTAAGTTCCCTTTTAGATCCTGAGAAGTATATAATATGATTGCATGGTTCAATATTAATCCCTTCCATGTTTTCACAATGGTATGGGCAAAATAAGAAAAATTTAGCTTGAAATTGAGAAAAATTCCTAACCTTGCTAGGAGCAGGGTCAACTTGATGGAGAGAACTGATTGTTAGGTTTGGAGCATTCTCTTTCGCTAAAGACCCTCATTTCTTTTCTTTTTCTTTTATAGGTGTGAGTGTTACGACTATTTGTTTGATATTGCCGTATCAATGAAGAAAGTAGGGCTGGATCCTACGCAGCTTCCAGTTGGAGAAAATGGGATTATATGAGCCAAATGGAAGTTTATATACAGAGACAAAGCCTATCTTAATTATTACTTAAATGAAACCTGACTGTTCTTTTTAATTAATTGAAAATGTTCATGCTGCCATTACTTTGTCACTAAATACTGCAGACAGTCACCCTGAATCTCTCCTGACATTGGATGGTATTTGCTTAAATTCTTGTAATTTTAAATGACAATACAGTAGAATGAAAATTTTGTAATGAATGTTTTTTATTTTTAAAATCCGTAACAGCAAAATATTTCTCTTTAAACTAACTCCACTTTTGTATACACCCCCAGAGAATCCTTCTTATTCTTTAAAGCTGCTGGTGGTAATAGAATGCATTGGGAAATGCCTGCTTAATTATGGAATGAACACTTTCCTGTTTTTGCCAAAACTAGTGGCTAGTTCTCCATATTTTATGTGACTTTACAGTAGCATTACTAGTGATCGATCCCTCCCTCCTGGAAACATTTTCTCTAGGCCTCCACGACACCAGACTGCTGTGGTTTTCTAGGCTTTGGTGGTTCTTTTCTTGAATTTTTCTCCTTTATCAGCCTTTGAAATGTTGGAGGGCCTCAGGGCTGTCTGCCCTTAACCATAATCTTTCTTTATACTTTTTTCCTAGGAAATCTTATGCAGTGCCCTAGTTTTAAATATTACCTATATGCTAACGCCTCGCATCGTTTTATCTCCAGCCCAGACTTACCTCTCCACCTCCTCCTCCTCATCATTTGGATGTCTAACTGGCATCTTACACCTACCGGTACCTCCAATACCTAAAACGATGCCATTGGCCTTTCTTCCGTATAAGCCATCAGCCTCCTCTCGCCCCCAAGGATTTTTTGGATGCCGATGCCAAAACCCTCCCTGAGACAGACCTCTGTTTCGCTCACTGTAACTGCAAAATCCTGGCACATTGTAAGCCACTCAGTTAGTTCCTGTTTTCTGGGTTCTTGGTGGAGGTTCTGCCACCAGGGAAACATAGTTTTGGTCACTTCTGCTTAGCCTCATTTTAAAAATGGAGCCAATGAAGGAGACACCGTGGGTGCGAGAGCAGCCATTTAAACTGCGCTGCCGCACAGTGTGTCTTCGTGCACATGCCTCTTCACAGAAAATGCAGAAAGGGTTTACAAACCTGCGCTAAAGGTGCGGGGAGGTAGCTGGCGAAGCCTATCTGGGCTTCATTTTTTATTCAGAAGAACCTGATGCCTGTGGGGTGAGTGCTGGGAGCCGAGGCCCCCCGGGGAATGCGCGTGAGTTCTGGGAGGGCTCCCTCGGGGTCTGGCGCAGGGTGCCCGGTGCGCACTCGGGGAAGGGGCCCGGCCTTCTTCCCATGCCCTTTGGCTGCTGTTCTCGCAATTATTTCTACTTCTTTAAATAAGGGGAAATGTTATGAATGAAGGATTAAACTGGCAAGAGATCTAGATCAAACACTTTTATGTCATTAAGTGCAGGACATTCCACTCTCAGATTGAATAAGGGATTAACATATTTTAGTCGAGAGCCTGTCATTTGTTTCTCAAATGATTTTAGAGCCATTTGGTCTCACCCAGCTCTTTTTTTAGAGGTACCTGAAAATAACACAGTTCCTCAGAGTATGGCCCAAACAATCAGGCAAGTTCGTAACCTTGAGGGGAGTTCCATCTTAGAGTTCAACGTGCTCAGCTACTTCCCTTTCAGTGAAGAAAAGTGCCGGCTCATCAGCAATTCTAGTGAAGGGGTCAGTGTGAGACTCGTAACATAGATAGCACTTTTCAAGAAGCAATTCAAAGCCTCCCACCACAGTGCTGTAAAACAGGGCTTCGAGGGGCCGGTGGGGAGGGAAGGAATTAGATTTTCATTTCACTGATCTGTATCTCTAATCACGGAATTGTCACGTCCAGGATGATGACCACTGAACTAGGTGTCCTTTTGTGATTGTAAGTTATAAGCAGTGCTCATCTCTCTCACAGCTCTGTGTGTGCAATTTTATTGTTTGAAAGTACATTTTCTGAAAAATTAAATCTGACTTAAGGAAAAATAAATATAGTTTTCCTCTATTTACTTCCTCCTGTTTACATTTCTACAAGATTTTTGTTCTTGGACTTTTGGAGGCCAGAGAACAAGCCAGTTTTTATCGTAAGTGCTGTATTAATCTCCTCTATGATTGGTCCTGAAACTTTCGGATTTAGAGGTTAAGATAAAGGTTAAGAGGACAAATGAACTTATTCCTGTCCTTAGAACGGCCCCTCGCACAGGCGGGGCATAGTGGTGGTCATCAGTGCAGTCTCTCTTGTTTAGGAACCCATGCTCTGCAGTGAGGACCTTTAAATACAGTCCATTACACCAGTTCCCATAGTAACCCTTGAAGGTATTATTACCCCCATTTTACAGATGAAGAAAATGAAATTCAGAAGTTATATTACCAAAGTAAAAATTTTACCAGTCTCTGTGAGCCCTCTGCATTTACTTTCCTGCCTGTAGTAACAACTTGATCTCATCAGTATTATCCTAGTTGCTCTTACGGGTGTAAAGAGAGTGTCCTTTAAAGCATATGTGGCTTCCGAGATGGGCACTAGGGACTTAGGGCTCCAGCGGAATTTTTAGTATGTTCACAAAGAAGCACCTTTGGCTTTACTGACCTAATGTTTTCCAAAATTTCTTTGGAGACCATTTATTGACAATGCATTGGGTTTCCATTTGTTATTGATCTGTATGATTAATTTTATCCTTTAAAATACAAATGTAGAATTGTTATTTTACTTGTAATTTTACTAAGTACCTTTTGCTGTCCTACTTGATACTATTTTTTATTGCAGTGAGGGCCACGTCTTTGTAAATAAAACCAAGGACTTTTTTTTTTTTTTTAAATAAACTGTACAGCTGCATCCTTGGTTTGAAAGTTTACGAGTAAAGTGAAAATTTCCAATAGTCATAATTACCATAAAAAATCCTTTAAGTCTCCCATAAAGTACAGTACTATGTATGTGATTTGTGACTTTAACCTAGTTAGTTTCATTCATTCTATAGTGTTTATCTGTGGCCCTCAATTAATCATACTTTTTTCCTTTCTTGAAGTTATAGATGAAGCTATAATCAACCATTTATCTACCACTTGAACAATGTATTTTAAAATCATTCACAAATTTTTCTCTTGTTTCAGGCTTAATTGCATCCATCTTATTAAATATAATTAAGAAAAAAGGGGTATTGTCCTGGTGTAGAACCCCTTTAAATTAACTTTAACATGATTTAATACCACCATAATTGGAACTCACTGGCTAGCAAAGATTCCTTCTCTTTTCTCACGTATGGTTGAACTTTCCAATTCATAAATTTTTCTTTTCCATGCTCTAAACATAAAAAGATTGTGTGTGTGTGTGTGTGTGTGTGTGTAATCTTATGTTCAGTTAGGCTTGTATTTTATAAAAACTGGGTGAAAAGCAAAATACCCTAACACGAGGAAATACAATATATTAGTGTAACAAATACTCTCTTGAAGCAGCCAGTTGTGTTGGTGTCAACTGTGAGGTTCCCTAGTTGAAACACTGATGACCATCTGCGAGCTTCTTGGCTTGATGCAAGTGATCTAAAAGACACCACAAGAAGGGAACAAGGGCAAGAAAATGGAGTAGACATCCCCAGGGCACTGAACGTCCCTGGGTGGGGAATCTTTACCCTTCAAGTGACAGCTGCAAACCTAGGATAGTAAGTAGGTGTCAGTAGATGTTGAATGATGGTTCTTGGCCTCCCAGCAATATGAAGGCTGATGGGTATTCCAACTAAAATGGAATGTCTGCCTCACCTCCGCCCAATTCCAATGGGAGAGAATTGAGTCTGGGAAAAACGAATGTCATCTTAGCTTTTATATTGTGGATATAACTGGTCATGGTGGTTAGGGCAGTAGGATTGGGAAAGTCTTAAATCCCTGTTTAGGACTAGGAGGGAGGGGGTTATAAATAAATCAGTGATATAGTCCATTGAAAAGGAAGGAGTTGGGGAGAATAGAGTTATGAAAGAAAGAAAAGCTTATCTGATATTTACTGACTTTGTTTTTGAGTCTTCCCATTAGCAAACTACAAATCACTTTATTAGCTATATTTAATAATTGCATAAAATTAGAGTTCAGCCAGTACTCTCACTCTTCTCGTCAACTTCTCAACAATCCTGTGATTATAGTGTTGTGACCATCCGTCAAAGAATGTAAGCATCTGGTGAACCAGGGGGCAATGTTAGCAATTTCCATAATCCTGTGCCCGCACAATAGACATTCGAACCCCCCTGCTACAAGTGAAAACGTAGGCTCAGAAGGATTAACTTGTCCAATGTCTGTGAGTGGTAGAGGTGGGCATTTGTCTCTAAAGTCCCAAGCCTTTGGCTCTAAATTCTGTGGGATTTTCCCAACCTGGATGAACAAATACCTCTCAGCGAATTCGCATCTGTGCATTTGATTGGTTAATTCTTAAATTGTTCAAGATACCGTATACAGACATTTTCAGGTTGATTTACCTATTTTCATTCCTTACATAAATTTCAAGTATAGTCTTTCTGACATTCTACTAAAACTAAAATATGTTTAATAAAACATTTTAACAATATTTATAGAGATGATTAACATCAAAATGTTAGAATATTAGGATATTATTAAAGAAGCAATTTCCCTACCTCCTCCTATAATTCTTAAGAATGAACTGATTTATACACACTGATATGCCTGTGCATTCCTGCCTCTCCGCTTGGTTGTAGTAGCTCTTCACGGATAGGAGACTCCTGATAACCTCTGTCTCATGAAACTTAGAAATGTGTTGATTCTGTTTTAAATTCACACCTCTAAGGGCTTTGCCCCTAAATGACGCTTTTCAATGGCACCTTTCAAGCCATTCCTTTTACAGGATGTCAGGCATACTTCTGCCCTTTGAATTCCCTGGTGTTTAGCAATTATTACAGTTCACTTAATTGCTTGGCATCACTAAGTGGTGATCTTATCACACAATGGAATGAATTAACTCATTTTGATATACATTCATTAATGTCAGGTCAGCAATCCATGTGTGCTTTTTATAGCAATTCTTTGAAAAGACTTCTTCCCTCCATTCTCCTGAGTTTCAGAACCTCTTGTGATTGTCTCCGGTTTTATCCACTCCACGCTGCTGATTTCCCTTCCCAGCCTAGAGTGACAGTGTTAAAACCTTGAGTTGTGAAAGCTGGCATTGTGAAAGATATTACTTTTGTCCCGGGTAACTTCATAAGAATTACCATTTAGCATTTACAATCATTCTGACTCACCAAGCTTACAAAAAAGTGTGATTTTAACCCAGGCCTTAACTGCTTCTAGCTGTTAATCATCCAGTGTCATTCACATATTCTTCAGGCGTTTTTCTTATTTATTTAAGAAACAAATCACCTCCTATAGTTCCAATATGAAATGAAAAACGTTACCTAAACCAAATCCACGTTGCCTTAAAGCATCTGTTATCACTCATAATCTTTCCTAAAGCGGTCACACCCTGGGACTGAGGTCTGCCGACTGGCTTCCTTCCCTTCTGCTCCTCTGCCCATCCATCCTTAATTAGGGAGATTCTATTTGTTGCTTTATTTTTTTCCCCTTTGCCTTTTTCTTATTTCCCTTCTTATTCATTAAACATGTGTCTTTTGTTTTATACTTTTACTCTGTCCTGACAATACTTTCTCTCCTGCCACCTATATTCTCAGCACCTATATTCTCAGTGCTTTGACCTTGAGCAGAATCACTTAAACTTCCTTCCATTTTTTGGCTGTTCTCTACGGGTCTTTTAATTCCTAATTTCAGCTACTTTTCGTTTGTACTCAGCACCCAGGTATTGGTATCATGTAGTGGGAAACTGTTGTTGGAGCCTGTCCAGTTCCCCTCATTCCCTGAACCCACTTTCACCCAAACCCGCATTCTGTGAAGGTCAGGCATAGCTGTCAATCACAATGACCCTCCTGCCCTCTGGCTGCCAGCACAAGCACATGGCCCAGGCCTGGTCAGTCATGGCACATCTGTCCCCTGCCCACAGATGGCTCCAGGCACAAGGTTCCTGACTCAAAAAGATCTGTCAAGGCCCTTCTTCCACTCTGCCAGGCACAGAAAACCTCTCCTGCTGAAAATGAAACCAGCACACAAGGAGAAGCAGAAGCAGCAGCTATAGAAACCGTTCTAATAGAGAACTATTGAAAAAGTGAGTTTCAAACCTGGACCCAGCCGTGGCGTTGGGCTCACCTTCAGCCTTTGCATCAGGAGGGGCGAACAAATACCCTCTCTTTTGACTTGTTTCGAGATGGGTTCTTTCCTAGCCGTCTTAGCTGAGAAAAATGCCCGACTAATACATGCTGTGCAGTTACATAAGATAAAAAGCTAACTCACATTAATGTAGTGAGCCCACAGGCTTTTAGGCACTTCATACAGAATTGGTAACTAGGTAAATGGTGTTGGTATATTGGCATCACTGAAAGTTGTATGGGTTCATATACAACTTCTCTTAGCACATTGTGTTAGAGCCATCAGGGCAAGCTCTCACAATTGAAAAAGCTTTAGGAAATAGGAAAACCTTGGGCAAAGAGCTGAAAACATGCAGAAGTTTGTACTTTATTGCAATAAATAAACAGGCTAATTTAGTAGCTTTGCAGGTCCTTAGTGTTTCACTCTGTTGAGCTATCTGGAACAGGCGTGGATGGAGACCACCCAGGGGTGGCCTTGAAAGACAGTGGAGATGCAGAATTTCTTCCAATCAGGAGATAAATCTGGTCACCCACTTTATATGGACAAAAGAAGTGACCCAATGGTAAAATAGATACAAACTCATTGGCAGTGGCAAATGGACTAACTGGCTGATTAGGTTTCTGGAAGGAGAAAGATTGGAAAATAGGTATCACATTGGTCTGGGATAGAAGCATGAGGACAGACAGACATATGAGAGCAGCATGAAGGGTGAAGACTTTTGAATCCAATGTTAATGCCCACCAGAGGGCACATACTATAGAAGAATTATGAAAAAGTGGACAAGATGAGTCAGCCAATAGATGTCATCCAGCCTCTAAGTCTCTCTCTGATAATCCCTCCCACAAGTTATTTGGTTAATTATTTCAGACTGAACAAATCCTCGGTGGACCACACCCCTCATAACTAAGAACAGCCAGCAACTTTGGCATTCACAACCAAATTTTATAGGTATATTTGAGGACTCAGAGTAGAAGGCAACTAAGAGGCAGATCTGGAGGCCCTGATAGAATCATGACTCTTCATGGCTATGAGCTCATTCTTCCATGCCTAGGCTTGACCCAGAATTAAGTCTCCCTGGGCATTCAACACTGGGATGCATTTCCCCCACTGAGCGTGGTGATATTGCCACCCTCAAACGAGCTACCAGTTGCTTAAGATGCAGAAATTCTCCACCTATGTCTACTTAGCAAGGATGCCATTCAGCTGCACTGAGACACTCACAAAGGAGCTCAAACCCATGTCATTGGAAGAAACCAGGCTTCTGTTCTCTCCTGTAGGAGGTTGATAACCCATCTTGGTAATACAGCCTCCTCCAAAAGTAAGACATGAGAGAGTCCAACTGGTGTGGCAAATTCTTAAAACCCTCAGTAGTTCCACCAAACCCTTACTACCATTTCATAGCAAGGACAGGACACTAACATGACAATATCCAGTGGGTAGCTGAAAATATGGGTCTAGACTTTGGGGAAAAACAGTATCTGAGAAATCTGAGCTGATCAGTGATCATCCATCCATTCATCCAATTATTTATTCAACAATATTTATTAAGCAGCTACTCTATGTCAGGCACTCTGCAAGATGTTCCAAATTTTCCAGGGAATATGACAGGTCTTGTCTCTGTTGCGGTATTTAGAATCTGGTGGGATTGTGGAAGTGTTCATTGAAGGCAAGAGTATAGATAATCTTTCCAAGGCTGTGAAGAAACAGTAAGCTTTGGGGCACATTCCAGCATGTAAAAAAGAGAAGAGAAACCAACAAAGGAAACAGAAAAAGAGGAAATAGGTGGAAAACCAGAAAAGCATAGCATTTAGTTTAAGATGTAAGAGTTTCAAAAGGGAGAAAGGAGGTAAAATATCATCTACTGCTAAAAAAATCAAGATTATGACTGAGGAGGGAGGGAGTGTAGCATAATATTAAGAACATGGGCTATAGCTTCAAAGAAAATAAAAAACTGTGAGTCCTACCTCACAGATTGGTGATATGACTTTGGTGGGTATGAAAGTGCCTCCTATAGGGTTGTATAAATGAGATCGTGTATACCAAGTGTCAAGTATACTTTTTAATAAGTAAAGGTTTACTTTTTATCTTTTTATGCTTTGGGGGCAACTTTGAATTTGCAAAAAGGAGGATTGGTAAATTCTAGGAAATTTGCTTAAAGTCTTTAAATTCCAATAAACATTCTCTTCTTCATAAAACTTTCCAGTGTCTATGTATTGCAGACCAGTCTTTTGCTATGCACCCTTCTGATAAGATATAAGAAGAAAGCTAATATAGGGGAAATTTTGATAGTAATGTAGGGCCCAGATGCTTCAGACTTTTAGGTAAAGGATGTGGTCAGTCACAAAGCTGGAAATTTAAACAAGGTATAAACCCTGGCTCTCACAGCTCAGAATTTGGGGCTGAATTTGGACCCTGTCTTCCACAGCATACAAATAAATCATCAGACTCAGCCCAAGTTAGAAGGCTACAAACTATTTTCCTCTTGCCCTTACTTGGACCTTGAAGATAAAGACAGTATTAGGGAATCATTAAGAGAAACAGCAGGGGCAACTGTAGAAAGTACTGACAAACCCAGATCCAAAAGGGGAGATGGCTGAGGTTGGGGAAGACTGAAAAATGGAAGCCAGATGTCAGAGGGTCAAGGAGAAGACCTTGAGAAGTCTGCATAGACCTCTCATTAGAGAAGTTTGGTAATGAAAAGACAGAGACAGAGAATTCTGACTGTGCCACTGTCAACTTCAACCCAAGCTTAGACTAATTACTTAAACGAAGTCCTGTTTGATGAGTTGGTTTCTCAAGCAAGCAGTCTGTCTCAGCTTTTTCCCAGGGCCTGGTTTTCTCATGTTCCATAAGCAGAAAAAGATCGTAATCCCTGCTGAGATGTCAATGGAGAAGACTCTGCTTTCTGGTATACCCAGCGTTCAGATAAATGATCTTGACTAGAAGATTTCAAGGCAGTTAAGAGCAGTTAAGATGCCAGGTCACATTGTCCATATTCCAGCTGGGGAGAGATCATTTTCCATGTCTTGGCTTAAACAAATAAAGCCATCACTGAAAGTTCTATTCTCTGCAGTGACACCGGGCTTCATGTCAGGTTCCAGGATGCATGTAGGGCAACAACTAGGTCGTCTGTGTGGATTTGGCTTTCCAAATCACCAACAGGCTATGAATTACTCTAGGGTCAGATCATGTTCTCGAAGGACTGCTCAGTGATGGAGGGAAACACTATGGTTTGGCTCAAAATTCTCACTCCCTCTCTCCCATTCAAATCAATTCCAGAGCATCTTCTATTGTGTCACAGTTGGTCCTAACTCTGACCCTAGTGAACTTGGGGAGACTGGACCTTCCACTTATGTTCCTCTAACTTCCAGTCCCTGCCCTCGTTAGCAGGAATGGCTCTACCTGCCCGTGTCCACATAGCTGGATTTTCCACAGGGTTGGCCTATGATCTGTCATGTGTGCATATGTGCCAGCCAGAGTAGTCAAGAATATTGGCAGAGTGTTCACCCCAATGGTCAGAAAGCATAATGACCAGATGTTTATGGTGATGTCTGGCTGATGGGTTTTAAAGCCCCCTAAAGCTTGAGGTCCAAAATTTAAGTTAATCTACATACTACTAGCCCTCTGGCCATATAGAGATATTTCAAGGGGAGACCTTTCCAAAGCTGCTTTCTGAGTACATTGGTACTGGCTATAGTTCATTGATTGGTCTGGGACAGGTGAATCTCTCAAAGTGATAAGATGGGTTCATTCTACAGATTTCCACTGTTCAATTTAAATTTAAAAAAACATCCAGGTTGCTGGATGGTGAGGAGAGGAATTTAAAAAAGCATAATTTTTTATCTTTGTTCATTCTTCATTCAACATGTATTTGTTGAGCACCTACTATGTGCTGGACACTGTGCTAAGTGCTGGAAGTGCAATATGAGCAAAACCAGTCAGGTTCCTGCCCTAACAGAACTAGAAGAAATCAGTTAAAT
Source organism: Miniopterus natalensis (assembly GCF_054644295.1). Lineage (NCBI taxonomy): Eukaryota > Metazoa > Chordata > Mammalia > Chiroptera > Miniopteridae > Miniopterus > Miniopterus natalensis. Next base: position 60,917,501 of record NC_142091.1, on the reverse strand, counting down.
CATTTTACAAGTAAATGGAAAAGTGTGAGTGCTACAAAAGAAAACTATGGGGTGCTATGAGAATGTGTGATAAAGAAGTTTGACCTGGTTTTGGTGGTAATGATGATGGAGCCAAAGAATATCAAAGTTTAATTGCCAAGAACACAGGACATTCACAGCCCATTATACTTGGAAACCTTGGGAAAGTCTTAGCTATGATGTCCCTCCTCTACTCTTCTTGAGTTGTTTCATGGTTCCTTCTGGATGGTCAGGGAAGACTATAAAGTACCCACATAGGTTTAGAGGATGTATTTGGATAAAGAAGTAATCCAGTAAGAGAACATGATTTCTTAACGTACTAAATTCAAGGCAGGCTATGCTAGCCGGTATTTCCTAAATTAAAAACTATCAGATGGAATCATAAGAAGTTGATTACATTCAATCTTTTTGTATGATACAAGCAGAAAATTCATAGGCTTTGGGTTAACTGTATAGAGACTCCAGATAAAGAACTTTAAAGTGTGATATTGAAGAACAGGCCTGACCTGAAATCACACAGAGAAATCACACCCAAATGATAGTTTTGCAATACAAGGGACAGTAAAACAGTGGTAACCAAAAGGTGTAAAAGAGAGACCACTAGACTAGGTGTCAGGAGACTGGCTCTAACCTCAGCAAGGACACTTACATTCCTCCGTGACTTTGCATAAGTTGCTTTCTGTCTCTGAAGCAATAGTTCCTCATCTGTGAAATTATGGGGTTTAACTTATGATATTTAAGGTTCTATCCTTTCAAGACTCTTTTTTTGCTACTTGCTACTGTAAGATAGCAAAACTCAGAGTAACAAGTTTCTATAATCCCCAGCTTACCTCCAGAGTTTCTCTGTATGGACAAGTGCAGACAAGTGGCAATATGGCCCATATCTATCTGTCCATCACATGTGCTAGGCACCATGTGGACCAAGATAAGAATAGATCTACCTTTCTCTGCCAGATGTTTTGTGAGTTAAAAGCTCAGATTTGGATCTGAGTTCTCTAGCATTAACTTTTTACTACCTGTGTGACCTGGGTAACTTATTTCAACTCTCTGAGACTCTACTTGCCCATCTATAAAGTGGGGGTGACCATCCCTACCTCTCAGGGTGTTCATGTGCCTGTCATATAATATGTGGAGGCAGATAACTATGTGGTTATGTGCAAAAATGCCAGACTCAAGACTCCTGGGTTCAAATCCACATCCATCACATACCAGCCCTCTGCCCTTGGTCAGGTTACTTAACATCACCTGCATTTCACTTTTCAATCTGTAAAATGGACATGATAATTATAGAGGTGTGCCTCAAATGTAGTAATCCATGTAAGCACTCTTACACCTCAATAAAAGTTAATCATTCTTATTAATAAATGGTAGCTAATATTTTCTATTTTAGAGTACAGATTCTATATCAAAAATGCAAACATTCATCAGGAAACCATTACTGAAGACATGACTCAAAGAATCTGAGATATAACTGACCTATCGACTATCTAAAGCAAACATAAATGAATTACTGAGCATTTGGTTTTCACCCTTGATGAAAATAGAGATAGTATTGTTCAGCAACGTAGAAGCTGAATCCAAAGGAAAGGAACCGGAAATGCTTCCTGAAGTCCAGCTTGGTCACGGTCACACTCTGCTGCCAGGGTGGCCATGTGGCAGCAGCCGAGCCCTCGCCTTTCTCAGCAGAAGGGCAAGTGGTGACCACGGGGGATCCAGGCCTGCCGAGAGCGAGGTCATGATTCAGGGGTTTGACACTGTCAGGCAGAGCTGACAAAGACGCACTGTTTTCCCTGACAGTACAGAATCGTATTACTGCTCACACAAGTGTCTCACACCTGGGAAAGATGAAATTACACGGAGCCTAATCCTCCGAAACCAGCTCAACAAGAAGTCGCTTAAACATTTGGGATAGGAGTTGTCTCCTGGCAAAGAAAATATTGCAGGGCAACTGGGCAGTTTTCATTAATTAGAAGGGCCTGGCCTTGTCAGTTTAAATAATCTTAGATCCTTTAGTATCTTTATTAATTAGACGTTGAGAGGTCTGAACGTAGGCTCTTCTAAATGGGCACTTGGGTCTTCGGTGCTCTCCCTTACTAACTGAGGGGATCAGTCATTCGGTGAGGTTACATAAGCATATTAAAGCAAAGCAGACTGATACCAGACACCTCACTAAAAGTGGATAAATAAATTCATTCCTTTCAGCAAAACCGAGCTTTGCTGCAATTAGGGTCAGTGAGGATTATGTGCACAACAGGATTGTCAGTGAGCACATACCCAGGGGTGCAACCAAAACTGAGGCCAGAAACGATTTCACAACCTTTATCTCTGGGCTTAAGTAACCAGAAAGCCAACATTTGGGAAGGTGTTTAAACAAAAGTCCTCTGACGAGCTCTGCTGCACACCTTCCCTGGGACACCATCTCTCCCCCCTGCCTGTCCTGCAGGGAGGCCGACGGCCGAATCTCACACCAGGCGGTGGACAGGAGCAGCCACCTCTCCGAGCCACCTTCATCCGGAGGATCCAGCTTATCATGGCCACCCCCTTCCCTTTTTTCCCTTCCACAAGAAGATAATTTAGTTTGGAGTTTTATAAAAACTAAATCTATGGAATGTATCATTTGACCCTCCTACCAAATGCATAACAATGCAAAGGCTTAAGGGTGGGGTATGTCAGCCAACGTTTTAGAAGTTTACAATTGAAAATAAAATAACACGTGCCAAAAAAAATTAAGAAGAAAACACATGGTTAAAAAAACCTCAAAAGACACCAAAATCAAACTATAAAAGGTAGATCTTCATAATCTCTCTTTCCCTAGCTCCTAGTTTCCTTCCTAGAGGCAATCGGTGTTATCAATTTCTTTCGATTCTCCTAGAAGTGTTCAATGCATATTCAAGCCTAAATGTATGCCTTTCCTTAAACACACACACATACAAATAGTAACAAACCTAACCCACTCTTGTATACTTTTTTTTTTTCACTGTATGTTGAAGTTTCTGCCTCATCAGTACCTACAGACTTGCTCTTCCTAAATACGTCAAAGAGTTCTATGGTACGGACTTAACCAGTTCCTTAGTGAAGGACATTTAGGTTTTTTCTCCCAATCTTTTGCTATTGCAAAGAAGGTTGTAACATACATATCCTTAAACATATGTACAACATCATACCCATGTGCTAACATAACTGCAGAATAAATTCCCGAGAGTGGAACTGTCAGGTTAACACATGTGCACATGTGTAACTTTGATAGATATTTCTCAATTGTCCTCACAGAGGTTGGGCCAGTTTACCCTCCTACCAGCTACTTATGAGAGTAGCTGTTTCCCCAAACCCAGCTGGGCCAGTGTATCATCAAACATTTTATCTTTGCCAAACCAACAGTGACAATTATATCTTATTCTTGTTTTCATTTGTATTTCTCATATCATAAGTAGGCAGAACACCTTCAGAAATGTTTAGATGCCTTCTCCTTAAACTGGCTGTTCATGTCCTTTACCTCTTGATTTGTTGGTCTTTTTTACTCTTATTTTTCGTTGACAAAATTGACATATAACATTATGTTAGTTTCAGGTGTACAACACAATGGCTCGATATTTGTAAGTGTTGTGAAATGATCACCACAAGGAGTCCAGTTAACATCCCTCACCGCACATAGCTCCCTCATTGATTTGTAAACACACTTAGTGCATTAAGAAAGATCGACTGTGCTGTGCAGTGCAAACATTTTATCTGCAGTTATTGTTTGACTTTTGACTTTGTGTCATTTCCTTCCATGCATACTAAAAATATTCTTTTGCATAATAAAATTTAGTAAGCTTTTCTTTCATAGTTTTGAAGGAGTAGAAGTCAGGGGAGGCCATTCAACATTTAACCCTCCAAAGTCAAAACCGACCAAAAGCCGAACGCCTCAGAATAACCAAGAGTTTATGTTTTCCTTGCTTTCCTTTCAAGTTCTATCTCTACACATCCTCTCCCAGCACATTAAGCTCCAGCCACATAGATTATTTGTATCTGCCAAAACAAGTCATCATATCTGTTTGTTTGTTTATACATATACACTATGGCATAGGCTATTCTTTCTACTTGGAATGCAATACTTAGTCCTATAGTTCAAATTTATCTCTTGGGCCAAATCCTGTTTTATACAAAGCAATTCAAGAATCGTCACCTGTGCGAAGACTTCCCAGTCTGTTTCGTCTTACCTGCGCATAATTAGTTATGTAGCATTTCTTACAGACCTTCTGCTACTGGTCATATGGTTCAGCTCATAACCTAGACATCAGTAGAGTGGGCTCTGGAGCAGGGCTGTCGGGGTTCAATTCCTGGCTTTGCTACTTATTTGCTGTGCAACGGACCTTAAGCAAATTACTTCACTTCTCTGTGCTTCAATGTCCGCATCTGTAAAACAGGGAAAATAACAAAGTCATGTGGCACTGCCTTGAGAATTAAATGGGCTAATATTTGCCAAAGTGTTCAATAGCACCTTGTTGAGAACAGAACCCGATACACAGAAAACACTTCTGAAATAAATGACAGCATATTGAACCCAGGTCCAGTCAACAGAGAATAATCCTCCAGAAGGCAGCCGTGCTATAATTTACCTGCTTTCTTAGCTACCTTCTTTCCTAGACTGCAAAGTTTTGAAAGGGCCAGACAGTGTGCTTCACCCAACTTTGTATCCCAAGCAGCCAATACACAGTAGCTTGGTTGAATGAACAAATGAATGAATAAATGCTTTCCCTTCCAAAGCTCTCACTTTAGTTGAAATATAACGTAAAAACCTAAAATAGATTTAAGAAAGCCCTCAAAATAAAAATAAAGAAATGTAAGTGGTCTGTAACACAAGCAAATATAAAGCCCTTGTGCAATTGCTAAAGAAAGAGTCAAGGAGGCCACTGGAGCAAAACAAAGAAAAAGAAACTTTCTTGGGGGGTTTCTTTTAAAGGTTTAAATCAAAGAAAGAACATTGGTTGTAAAAACCATTAAACCCAGGGAAGGGAAGTGACCCTCCCATGGGGCCACTTAAGGATCCTCTTTAGTCCTAGGCAGCTTTGACCATATCTTATCAAACACATTCAAATATACCCACATCGACCCTAATTTGGGGGCAAAAAAAAACCAAAAACCAACTTGAAAAGCATTTTCTAATTTGACTTTAGAAATTAGTTTTTGCAAGCAATTCCTTTGGTTCACACTAGGTTATGACTTCTCAGCAATCATTAGGTATCTATGAGAAATATTTTAAAAATCTAATCCACAAATTATTTTTAATTATGAGATGCTTATAAATATTGAATTTGATAACTGATGAAGATGACGTGTGCTATAATTTGCAGCTATGTCACTAAACATTCTAAAATTCTGATTTCGCAATTCCCATATTTAGGAAGCAAAACATTTCTCTTCTTTTTCCCCCTAGGTCTAAGATATTTTAATCGGCTCTTGAAATGTTTTTGGGCCCTCGCCTAGGCACCATGCCTGTACCGCCTGATGGGCAAAGTAGCCCTGTTGTTCAAAGGCCAGGAGGCAAGTGCAATCAAGTTTTATGCTGAGTACAGCAAACTGCGCTGAGGCCAAGTATTTATGTGGAGGATTAGTTGGATGCATACTTCCTAAGAGAACCAGCTGTTTTTCTAAGTAGAGGCCTGCTGCAAAAAGAACAAAAAACCTATTTCAGTGGGGAGGTGGGGGTGAGGGAGACGCATTATTTTTCTCATCCTTTGCCATCAACACCATACCCTCATTTTATCTCCAAGTCTGTTAACACTCAACACCAGGCACAGCTATGGGGTCTAAAATACTATTTTCTATCACAGAGTCAATTCTCACATCTTTTCCAGAACAAATTCTCGCACATTTTCCAGCTTCCTTGGAGCCACTTAGGACCTTGTGTCTTTTTCACTCCCCACCCCATCTCCCTTGCACCCATCACAACCCTTGGTCATGGACAAAAGGTCCCATCTTTGAATGATGAAGAGGAAGAGGTAAAAATAGACAGACGAAGAAAATCATTGAACTTGAACCAGGCGGTGGGAAAATACTAGAATGGACTATCCAGCTGGACATGAACATCATTTTTGCAGGCACTTGTCTGAATGGCCCCATATAAAGGAATCGGGGTGGATGTTCTGCATGACTCTAGGGGGCAACATTCACACAAGGTCATGGTACTTCCTGGAGCTGTGCAACCTTGTGGGTCCGAAAGCAATTGTCACATGCCTCTCACTTCCAGGGAAATAAGGAGCCAAATGGCCAAGGAGAACAGAAAGACAATATTCTACCAAGTTGCATGTATACTACAAGCGTTCCCAACTGCAATTGATTTCATGCTCAACTCTTGATACACCGAAGATTTGCATAACCCGGTACTGGGGAGGTTTGGGGGAAAAACCAGGATTCTATCCCTGAACCCAAGCCAAGCCTTCAATGACTGGAGACTGGGAACACTGCTTTTTCTCCATTTTAATCCAGTTTCTCTTTCCCAATAGTATTTAAAGGACAAACGTGTTCTGTTCTGCAGCCCTGGAACTCACTATTCATGGTTAAGTCATTACCCATGAGGACTTTATAAGGGTTATTGGAAGTTTAGCTTTACAGTAAATGTAGTGTAATTTACGCAATAAAAGACAGCCCTTTGCTTAATTACTTACCTCACCTTTTGGGAGTTTTTCTCTTATTTCTTGGGTCAAGGTTTTTACTTAGGGCCTTAACTACGGAGTTGACATTGCTATGAAACACTTTTGAACCCCTAAGAATAAGACTTCTTGACTACACCTAAAGAGCAGCTCGCCAAGAACAATGAATGGTGTTTCACAATCTGAGTGGGTGTACTTCACCCAACTAATATGTAAATAAAGGAGTGGTGAGTGAATAGCTCAGTACTGGAGGGGCCTCTCAAGAAAGCTCAGCTACTAGAAATCAAGGGCAACTTCACTCAAATCCTGTGACACTGGAATTTAGGCACAGCAGGGTAGCTGGGCCTGGACCAAGGGGAAGACAAAGGCTCCTTTCTCTCTTGGGAGCTCACCCATGTCCACAGAGATGGGACGCCAGGAGGTAGGACTCCAGAGCTGATTCTGAATCCTCCCAGGTAGTTTCTATTCTGGACCTTTTTTTTTTTTTTTTTCTATTTGAAACCAGCAGAGAATTATAGATAGTTCCAGAGAAGAAAAGATCTATGCTGTACTTTTGTCTTGCCCTCTGGCTCATGCCAGGGTGAAAGTCCAATAGGCCAGCGTGGTCTGAGGGAGCAGAACCACCCAGGCCCAACCAGACCAAGGAGAGCAGGAATCTTGAAAGAGAAAAAAATATTTGTAGGTACTAGTGGAACCACTATAGCAATAACAATTCACATGTCAGTAGCTAGCACTTGCTCCCTCACATGAACATGAGGCATCAGACCCTAGAAATTCTGCTCACCTCCCGAGGTTTCCTGGGAGGCCCCAGGTGATGGTCTCTCGGCCTTTACATACAGCCCTGCTGTTTTCCATGTAGCTCTGTGCTGACAATGTCTGGTTCCCAAGATTCCCTCTGTGGTCTACATGACAGTCCTGGTGTCTGGGTCAAGGTTGTGTCTCATGGTGCTGACTGAACTGCTAACCTGAAAGGGGCCGAATTGGTGCAACCTTTTTACCTGGGCGTCAGAGCGTACCCGGTCTCATAGAGCCCCTGGGAAAACAGCTCCTGCTTGCCTCTCTCTGGGAGGGATCGGACAGGAGCCCCCAGGGGTCAGTCTGGCCCGTTTGGGAACTGATATCTGAGATAGATACGATTCTTCTCTCTCACTACCTCACCTCTTTCCCTACCCCATACTTTCCCCCAGTCCTCCCTCCACCCATTCTGTTTCAGTATATCAGCGTGAACCCCAATAACCTACATTTTAATGAGTCCCTGCAGAGGCCACCTCCTGAGAAGCAACACTGTGCTCATGAACAGCTCGCTGGCTAAAGCTCTAAGTCACACTTAATTCTGAATACAGGCTCTACCACTTGCTGTGTCCTTAAGCAAGTGACTTAGTCTCTTTGTGGTCCCATCTCCTCAATTACCAAATGGAGGTAATAATAGCACTTAGCTCATAGGGTTGTGGTTAGGATTCCGGGAGAGCGTTCATTCGTGCCTTCCCTGCATGAACACTTTATCGAGGGCCTGCAATGATCCAAGCACTGTTCTAGATGCTAGGGATACAGCATAGACCAAAAGACACAAAACCTCTGTCCTCGTGGAGGAGTTCTAGTTGGGGAGGCAAGCAATAAGCATAAATATCATATAATGTTCAGCAGGGATAAATTCTACAAAGCATAATGCCTGATTAGGGTACAGAGAGTGACAGGGAGACTATTTGAGAAATAGTTAGGAAAGGCCTCTTGGAGAAGGTAGCATATGGGCAAAGATCTGAGTATAAAATATTAGCACAGTTCAGGCACAGAGAGTTTGATAAATGAGACCATTAATAATATTACTTTCCAGGTTCTCATCTTCAAGATGTTCACTTAAAAAAAATACATCTAAAAACATTTTTTAAAATACCAGCTCATTTCACAAACGTAACCACTTTATTTAAATCATTGGATCTCATTAAATCTCAGTTTCTCATTCCTGGTTACCTTTTAGGTGGGTGCCAGAGCAAGGTTCGCAGCTCTGGCTGGTCCATTACCCAACAAATGTCTGCCAGGACCTGAGAAGGGCAGCAATACACTTTCTAGAGTGGAGCCACTGATGCTTTGTATGTTCGCCTTCGTGGCATCTGGACTATAGATGGGAAGGAAGTGGTGGGGAAGGGAGTGAAGCGCATCTAGTGGACAGCACTGTACGTCACTCAGGGCGTAATTCTATTGGTGGTAGGTAAGCCAGCATGATATCACTGCAGAATATTCAGCATAACATCATTGAAGAATTATCTCAAACTACTCAGGAACCTCTGAAAACTGGTATTGCTGTCAGGCAGACTCTCCCAAAGTCTTTTCCTGGAAACATTTGTTCCATAGGGTTCCATGTTCAAAATCTTTGGGAAACACTATAGACTAAATTTTTCTTCTGGAGATTTATAAGACCTATTAACAGATTAGATGAAAGGCCTTGAGAAGTTCTGCAGTAAAGAAATATGATTTTTAATTCCCTCACCACAGAACCCCCTTCTCTCTTAACATTTATTAACCTGCACTCTTTGAAATGCTACTGTGAAGTAATGTCACTAAATTTTAATCAACTCGTTACAGTCTTCTAGAATCTTAGAAATAGCAATTGGTAAATATGGACTGAATGACTCCACGATAGGTGAAGCTCCTATCAAATGCACATATTTGAGATGTGTTTATCGACTTATCTTCAAATTTCTACATATAAAGGAGGGCTCTTGTTTCCAGTGTCACAGTGTCACTGACACAGAAAGGTTTTGGAATTTCTTTTTTAGGGACTCATTTTCAGCATCTAAAACTTTGGAGGTGGAAAGTAATCTTAAAGAGCATTTTTAACCACCAGTTCTAAACCATTGTGAAATTTGTTTAACAATAATTTTTAACACACATGAAAGCACTACAGACTGCGAATGTTTTACAGAAATGTATCAGAACAGCATCAAGGCTATCACGCTATTATTCCACTCTTACCTCATTGCATTTCAATGTCCTTCCCTGAGTGGGAGGGAGGGAGGGTGGAATTACAGTCAGCCTGCTGGGAAGTGCACATAACCCAAAGCCTCTCTTATGGGTGCCGAGGTGCATGCCCTTGGGAGTGTGTCAGGCATGTAGATCGTATCTGTCATGTCTGTTATCTGATGGAAGAAGGCTAAGAAATGCTGAACCGACACAAATCCCATATTTTCCAGAGAGAACGTGAAGGCTTAGAGAAGCAAAATAACACCCTAGATCATTCAGCCAGAAGAAAACTCATTGAACCTAAGGCCCAGGCATTCTTGTCTCCTGGCTCTGAACAACCTGGTCTCTCAGGTCAGGTTCCCTGGAACAGAGCCCGAGATGAGTGTCTAGTTTAAGAGATTTATTGGAAAAGTGCTACAGACCCCACTCAATCTGGGCTCCTTCTGTGTTAGCCAGTAAACAATCAGCAGCCCAGCATGGACCATGCTACCTCCCAAACCCAAAGAAGTCTATGAAGCACTGTGCTCCTTTCTTAGTTGTACAAGAAAATTGACCTTTATTTTAGATGGGATAATTCAGCATGCCTTGGATCACCGAACCCCTAAAAACTGCCCCAATGTGGCAAGTTGCTGAATCTCTGTAGTGTTTATCTTCTACTCCTAGGAAAAAATGTATGTTGCCAAGGCACCTGGAGAACTTGCCACCTCTCACCAGGTTTGGGTAACGGAATCTCATCAGTACTGTGGGCCGAGGTGATATTCTACACAATTGTCAGGTGGTTTAGGTTCCTTTGGGCTACACTGTGATAGAGGGGGCAGAAAGGAGCAGAGCCCTGGGGTAAAACTGCAAATGTATATCGTTGTTCATGGCATATGCCTGTCAACTGCTCTGTGCCCCCTGATGGGAACTTAAAACTGAAGAGCTGAACGCCTCCCACATTAGGATGCGCTCATCTGTTCTAGTGAAAAGCGGCTGCAGCTGGGGGTGTTCCTGGGTTAAGTTTGCAGTACACTGTCTTCCCCATGGGCCAGTTTTTCAGGGGCCAGGCGGGTAAATTAAATGAGCATATGATGGGGACCACCACCTGCACAACCTTTACGTCTTTGAGGATGGCACCGATCTGCCTTTCCCCTTAGGAATCAGGGTGTTTTCATATATTACCTTGAACAAGGTGTGCAGTTTTGGGGACTTCCACATCGCTTTTCCTACTGCAATTACTTTCACTTTATAGCTCAAAGAACCGATGTAAGGGTTCTGCAAACTGCTGAGAACATCAACTTCATTTATCTATTTGCAAGCTAGAAAAATGATCCTTGGACTCAGTTTACCAACTGTGAGGCAAATCTGGGTCAGGGCTCAACTTATTACCTGGCTTTCATATGCCCCTGGAAGCCTGATATTAAAGTCCCACTCTTAGAAATCCCTGCCTCTGATTGAAACTTGTAAGACATCATTTTCTGAGTATAGGTTAGAATGTGTATGGAGATGGCTGGCAGGAGGAGGGAAAAGGAGCCTGGAGTTAGCTGAGTAGGGGAAATGGAGAGGTTGGGACCTACGACGGACACGTGGAGAAGCCTCAGTGACATGAAGCTGGGGGAGTTGAAGACACACGAAACCACCTCCTCCCAGGTGTCCCGGGAGCTGAAAGCTGGGAACCACCAGGAGGCCAAGCTCTCTTGATGGGCTGAGCTGACACCAGAGCTCCCTGAAAACCACGTTTGAGAGGGATGGAGGAGGCAGATGGGCTCAGTCTCCCTTAGCTAAGTCAAAGTCCCCATGAAGACCTCACTCACTCAGGATGGCAGCTTTCACTCGTCAACATCTCACCAGAACCCCAAGCAGGTACAATGTCCATTTGGCTTCCAGTGAACACAAGCAAGATGAAATCCCAGGAACATGACAAAAAATGCCATGTGAGAAGGAACATTCTCTGTAAAGAACTAGGGAGGAGGGGGAGCAGGTGAAAGTGGGAGCCAGGCTAAGTGGGAGCCAAGGCAGGTAAAAAAAATCAGGAAGAATGTGACCAAAAATCAACTGAGTAAACAGAGAGGCGTTCGCAGGCACTGCATGAGGAGAGCCCATTTATTCGGTGAAAAATGGTTCCTGAGTGTGTGTGAGGTTGCTACCCGGGAGTCAATACCTACAGAGTACAGGCCGTGAATATTATGGTGACCCTGCCTCCTGATCTTTGCATATGCTGTGCCCTCTGCCTGAATACCTTTCCCACTGTTGACCCGGTACATCAAATTCACCCTTTAAGACTCAACTCAGAGATTGCCCACTCCAGGCAGCCTCCTACGATTCCTCCCACCTCCCACCCCTGAAGATCCCAGCCAGGTATGGATTATGCCCCTGGGTATCCATCATATCCTGTGTTATATCTTTGCCCCTAATAAACGAACTCAAAACAATTCACATCTATGCCCACGCCCCTGGCAGTGCTGACAGCCTTGGAGGGGTTGGCCTTTTTCTTCCTCATGTCCCTAATGCCTAGCACTTAGCAGAGGCGCCGTAAATGTTTGCTGCATTAATTCTGTTGATTCTTTACACTGCCCCCCCCACACACACACACACCACTGACTAATCAGATTTAGTAAGAAGCAACTCTTACAGGATAAAGAATAGAGTCTGGGAATCAGACCTGAGTTCCAGTTCAGGCCACACCGCTTTCTTCTAGTTCAGGCCACACCGCTTTCAAGAGCTATAACCTTGGGGGCGTTACTCAACCTCTCTGAGCTTTAGTTTCCTCATTTGTAAATGGAGCTCAAATCTCCCAACTCAAAGAGCTGCTTGAAGGATTTAATGCACTAATTTATGTCCCTGGCAGAGTTCTTGGCACACAGTGGACACCCAGAAACTTTTAGTTCCCTTTAGTAATAAATTATTGTAAAAGGTCATGCAAGGGTTGGCAGGGCTAGGTAATTATCTGGGCCTTGATAAGGAATGAAGTCTACTGCCCTCTGGGGGCTACAGGAAAAACTTGGGCCCTGCTAGTGTCATACACTTGACTCTCAGTTGGACTCCTCAGTGGTCCCTGAAGGGGGCAGTGGGGAACATGTCCTAGGACACCACCAGCTGAGAACTCACCACCATCTCCTTCTGAGGCAGGCACACAACCAGGCAGGCTAATGAGAGGGACTTGTGTCAAAAGTACGTCCAGGTGGAAAAGAGACTGAGACGGCCTTGGCTGGGGGATTGGCTGTAGAAGGCAGACCCCGTGCAGCTAACACATCTGTGTCTAATACAAGCCTGGGTAGAACTCAACCCTGTGGTCAAGTTTACCACATCTCCCTCCTGTCCTAGAGCACAGTCATCCTAAGGCCTCTTCGTTTTTGAAGGAAAATGTCCACAACACTGGAAATCAGATAAAAAGTAGTGGCTGAACAACAACCAGCTTAAGGGCCAAGGAAGGGAAAAGTTGGGGTGAGAAAAGGAGTAGAAGGATTTAGGGAGTCCCAGGCCAGTGGGGGCTCTATGATTTGGAGGCATCCAGAAGAGAAAGTTTCCTTGAGGGGCCAGGAGAGAAGAAGCCCTTTAACTGGTGGCTCAGTCAGAATATGCTCCTGAGCCCCTGAAAAAGGTGGGTCCCGAGAAATCACAATGGTCAGCTTCAGACTCAGGAAAGGGCAGTTCTATATATCCTTCTGGGCTCATGATTTTAGCTATCAGTGAAATATTGTGGGTAATGGGCTGTACCTTTCTGCCCTTCTGATGTTAAGAGCAAAGTCAGGACATTTGGCTGGGACTGCTAATTGTTCTCTGATATTTCTTCTCTCTTTCTTTTAAAGCAATAGGTCCTCACTCCATATTTTAGTTGAATATTCAGCTACCCAGAACAAAGACTACTTTTCCCAACCTCTCTTGCAGCTCAGCTTTGCCATGAGACTAAGTTCTGGCCCAAAGAATGAGTGCAGAAGCAAGTGTGCAACTTCCATGGAATGTTCTTAAAGGTAGGAGGTAAGACCTTGTCCTTCCAACTGTCTTGGAATGCAGACATGATGGCCCGGGCTGGAGCAGCCAAATTGGGCCATGAGGTAGGATCTTCATGTTGAAGATACCACGCAATAAGCTTAAAGAATTCTTGCTCTTTGGAGACTGTGGAATTGCCAGACTAGCTGGAAATGCATACCATGAAAGGGAAATAAATTTGTACCTCTTAAGATCTTTTTGTCACTCATAGTTAAGCCAAATCTTAACCAATACTCGGGGCTCCATGATAGTTTCAAAAACCAAAATCCTCCATTTCCCTGGGGAAAAAACCAAGTAGGTTAATGATTCTGAGTAATATCTGTTGAGTGTGTACTATGTCTCAGAAAGTGTCCTAAGCACTTTACATGCATTAGTTCACTTAATCCTCACAGTAATCCTATGAAGTGAGTGCTATGTTATCCTTGTTTTATAGATGAGAAAACAAGAATGAGGAAAGTCAACTAGCTTGTTCAAGTTCACATAGTAAGTAGTAGAACTGGTATCTGAATCCAGATAGCCAGGCTCTAAACCCAGACTCTTAACAGCTGTGTTACCTAAAATTTAATCATATCAGACGTCCAAATCGATGAGATTTGGTTGTTCCCTGTCCTGCTTTCTATCACCCAGAGTTGTTTTTGTCTTTTGTTACTTTCAGTATGAGGGGAAAATGCATTACTTAACATAGCAGTTTGAGAGGACCTTTTCTGAAACATGGGACTCATAATGGAAATGGAAGTGTGGGTGCAAACTGATCAAAAGGTTTGTTTTTTTTATTAATTGGGTACCCCTCCTCTAAATTGGTGGTCTTCAAATTTTCTGGATGTTATTAACTATGAGCATAACATGTGAGGGCACACAATCTCCAAAGTATGAGTGTGTATGCACACGTGTGCATGTGTGTGTGTGTGTGTGTGTGTGTGAAATTCACACATACTACTCTATGATTAGATCCTTAGGTAGAAACTATGGTGATCTATCTAGATCCCCTCTTTAGAGCTCATGTCTTCATCTCCAACAGCGGGGACTATCACATGCTGGAGACTCACAGCTGCATTCCTCACTGGGAACTGCCCTTGGCTGAAGGAAACTGCTCCCCCAAGGTCATGCCTTCCCAGGGGTGGTCTGCAGCAAATGACTGACTGATGGGGGTGCAAAGACCCAACTTCTTGCCTTAATACAGGGCCTCCCTGAAGGGCCATCTCAGCTCTAGAGATCCCTGTAGGACAGCTGAGCTTCTGTTGCCTGAGTGTTCAGGTCAGCTTCCCCTCTGCCCAACCCTGTCTCCCTCATTTCCTTACAGGTGTATCACCCGAGACCACTCCCCGATAAACCTGCATGCAGCGCCATGTTTCAGAGTCTGTTTCTAGGGACCCAATCATAGACAATTACATGCATTGTCAAATATGTCCCCAGATTAAAACTCAAACAAGGGTGAGGCGAAAATAAATATAAAGAGCTCTGATATTTTCTATTTACACCTCAGAAGCTGCCTTGGGTACCCATGAGATATGCTTACACACTTTGGAGATGATTTCCAAGGCTTATAGTTGAACACACTATTCACATTAATCCCAGCCCAGGGAGAGGAGCCAAGGTCCTGCTGGAGGGCAGCAGGGCAGAGGGAAAAAGAAGGGAGGCCTTCCCTGACCCTCCCCTTGCAGTTCAGGCTTCCTACTCCTTCCCCTTTGGGACATTCATCACACTTGTGATAACTTGTTTAACCACTGTCTTCCCAAAGACTGATGATTAAGGAAGTCAAGTTCTGTGACCGTCTGGTCCATTGTTATATACTTGATACTGAATAATTCCTGGTATTCAGCAGGTGCTCAATAAGTATTTGTTTATTGGGAAGAAAAGATAAAGGGATAGAGGGAAAAAAAGAGAGGGGGGGGAAGAACAGAGAAAAAGAGAGAGGCGAGGGAGAGGGAGAAGGAGGGGGGAGAAAGGATTGGGAGGGAGGAAGAGAGAGAGCAAATAAGGGAAGGGGAGAGGGAGATGCTCCATCGGGACCTGTTCATCCCTCATTCTCAGCTCCCATTGGTACATTCAAGCTGAGCCCTTTTCCAGCCATTTCAACCCAGCATGTCCCAGGGGCTACCTTGAACCTGGAGGGCCCCCCCTAAGGAATATAGAGGGAGGAGGTATCCATTGGATCATCCAATAGATCCCATAGAACTTACGTCTCAGCAAGCAACCTGCTCCATGCTGGAGAACAGAGGGAGTGAATTCAGACAAGGTCCCTGGCCTCGTGCAGCTTGGAGAATGGAGTAGACATCAATTAAACAAAAGCACAGAATCATAATGACGTATTACGTTAAATACTCTAAAGGAAAGAAGGTGCATGCCCTGAAAATGGCATGGTCCGGTATGCATTTGCGGTGGTGATCAGGGGGTGACGATGGCAGGAAAGTTGAGCCAGACACGGCTCCCCCTGGGGGAAAAAGTTGATGGATGTGCTTAGCTGGGCCAGTGTTTCTCGACTTTGGCGCTATTGACATTTGAGACCAGGTAACTTTTTGCTGTGTGGGGCTGTCCTGTGCACAGTTCAACCTTTAGCAGCAGCCTTGACCTCGACCAATTAGATGTGACACATCCCAGGTGTGATCAGCAAAATATCTCCAGATATTGCCAAATGTCTCCTGTGGGGCAAAATCACCCACAGTTTAGAACCACTGAACCACGGAGGCGGCCAGGTGTTGGGGGACTGAGAGGGGCAGAAGGGGGAAGGTATGCCAAGGGCAAGGAGCCTGACCTGCAAAGGCCCCTGTGGGAGGGCAGTGCCTCTGGAGGGGCTGGCGCTGCGCTCTGAGAGGCCATCAGGGCCGGCCCCTGCAGGCTGAGAAAGAAGAAAACGAGTTGTCTGCTCCCTGGTAAAGAAAACAGAAACATGCAGGGAGAGTGGGAGCCTACAGGGCTAATGACAGGATCTCAGACTCTAATCAGTGGGATCCAAAAATTAAGAAATAAGCCTGCCTAAATCCGGAACAGTGAGACAATATTAATTGAGCTGGGTTAGCACATGCAGCCCATCCACCCGGCTCTCAGGGCTGATGAGGGGATGACAGATGAAACTGAGTTAGGCCTGAGGACGTGCCAAGAGCTCCATTTAATAAATCAGCTGACACTCCCTGCATTTGCATTGCTAATGGCGATACCTAAACCCCAGGTGTTGCTGCAGAGACTTGTCCCAAGCTGCCTCCCCATCTGTAACTTCCCAAGGGACTTGGCAAAGGGCAGCAGGGTACTGGGAGGATAGGTCTGAAAGAAATTTTAAAATCAGCCTGGAGCTGATGAGTAAACTGTCCAAAAGATCTGGCCACAGATGAGCAGGCGTGGTGTCCTAGTAAGTGCCTCAAAGCCTGGGTCACAGGGCCCCTGGAGCACAATTGCCTGGGGATGGGACACTGGGTATCCAGCCCCAAATGCATCCTTCTCTGGCTTTTGAGCTGCCAGACATGCCACCATGAATTCATTTGCTAACCAGTGGTGGCCTCTAGTAAGTGAAAGTTAACCACTTTGGATACGTTTCCTCCCATACATGCTGAACATTTCCTTTTGTGTGTGTGTTGGGGGGGGGGGGTATACTGGGGAATGACGAGTAACAGAATAATCTCATCTAGGGAGCCTTCTCAATGCATCCCCCTACCCCATTTACCCCTAAGATTCCTGTAGGCTCTCACAGGGGTGTGTCCTTCAGGATCAGTATTGCCAATTTTTCCTCTTGCCTCGAGACTCCAGTACAGTTTGATACGACACTGTCTCTGATCTTCTCTTTATTTTAAATTTTGATTTTTTTTCCTTTGTGGATTTTTTTGCATTAACTTTGATTTTTTTTAAATATATTGCATTAGATTATTTATCTTGATGACTCAATTTTTTTAGCGCCCCTTACAATTTTATTTTATTTTTAATTTAATTGTGGTAAACCCATAACAAAATTTACCATCTTAACTATTTTTAAGAGTACAGTTCAGTGGTATTAACTAGTCTTGCTGTTGTAAAACGATCACCACCCTCCGTCAATAGAATTCCTCATTTTCCCCAAACTGAAACACTATGTCCATTAAACAATAACCCCCATCCCTTCCTCCCCCAGCCCCTGGCAACCACCATCTTACTCTCCATCTCTATAAATTCAACAACTCTAGGTACATCATGTAAGTGGAATCATACTATATTTACCATTTTGTGACTAGTTTATTTTACTTACCATGACATCCTCAAAGTCCACCCATGCTGTAGCATGTATAAGAATTTCCCTCCTTTTTAAGGTTGAACGATATCCCATTGCATGCATGTGCCATATTTTTCCTATCCAATCACCTATCCATGGACATTAGTGTTACTTCCACCTTTTAGCTATTAGGGATAATGCTGCTATAAGCATGGCTGTACAGATACCTGTTGGAGATTCTGATTTCAATTCTTTCGGTATACACCTAGAAGTAGAATTGCTGAATCATTTGGCAGTTGTGTTTTTAATTTCTTGGGGAATTTTTTGGTTGTTTTTCATAGAGGCCGCACCGTTTTACACTCCCATCGATAGCGATGGCGTGCTGGAATCCAACTTGCGCCCTCCTTGCCAACACTTGTTTTTCTCTGACTGCGGCCACCCTAATGGGCGTGAGGCAGTGACGCCTCTTCAATCCTGTGCCCCAGAGGGCTGGCGTCTCTTTCACTTACTGGAGTTAGTCCCCACCCTGCCCCCTAGTTACAAATCAACATCTAAGAGCCTCTGATCCTGACAGGCGTGCTCTATATCTGATAAGCTGGCTGGGGTGGGAAAACACCATGCATTTGGATTAGGAGGCTGGCTCTACCACCCATAACTGTGTGACCTGAGTGACCTCAGGCAAGATAACTAACTGGCCTGTGCCTTAGTTTCCTCATCAATAAAAGGAGAATGATAATTGTATTTACTTGATAGAATTGTCAGGAGAATCAAGTGGATTAATATATATGTATATATAGGTATATTTATATACTATACTAATATATATAGTACATATTATATATAGAGTATATTTAGTATATATATAATACATATACTAATCACTGTATATAAAGCTCATAGACATAGTATGTCTCTTCTCTAAATAATTGCTAATAGCATTATCATAGATTTCATCTCTGAATGCAGTTGTTTTGGTTTTTTAATAAACATCACTTTGAAATAGCTTTAGATTTACAAAAATGTTGCGAAGGTAATGCAGACAGTTCCCGTGTGCTCTTCACCCAACTCCCTCTGATATGAAAATCTTACATAATCATGGTCCATTTGCCAGAACTAAGAAATTAACAGCGGTCCACTACTATTATCTAAACTACAGGCTTTATTCCCAGTTCACCAGTTTCCCTCGAATGGCCTTTTCCTCTCCCAGGGTATCACATTGCATTTCGGACATGGCTGTTTTTCTGGGCGTTCCTTTTATTTTCCCTGGAGAGAGTTTTTAAAAGCTGGAAATGGAATGCCTTTGGATGGGGCATGGTTCTCCATTCTGCCGCAATCTTCCACCATGGCCTGTCGTCCTGTGCCTGCTTCCTGCGTCTGCATTTGCTGGAGACACATGAGCGTGTAACCCCGGACTAGCAGCCAGCTCAGCCCCTTCCCCTCCGGGGAAATGGAATTTGGTGATGAGGGATAGAGAGGAACCTCTAAGGAAAAGCTGGTTAGGAGTTGACACTAGATTTATCTATTTTATATGTTGGGCTGGGCCCTGCTGACATAGGCCCTAACTTTTACTGCTCAGCTATGTTAACCCTCCACCACCCACCTCCCCAGCTGCCCAGTGCTCCCTGGCGTCAGGGGTCTGTGAGCCCAGCTCACATGGGCTCCCTCTGTTGCTGTCTTGGGCCATTCCCCGGGCTCTGCTTCCTTCCTTTCTGGAATGTGGGAAACTCTGGAACGTGAGAAAGAAAAGCTAGAAAAAACTCAGCTTCCTAAAACAATTTATCAAGGACCCAATTGCTTGTTTACGCAATATAGGTCTCCCTTTGTGACCCCATCTGCATCACCGTCTCCCGAAATGAGACTCAACAATTTAACTGAACTGACTTATTTTCAGGACTAAATAATTGAGTCAATGAAATATGGAGCAACCTGCCTACTTGGCTTCTGGAATGTAAACCTTTATTATTTAAAGGGCGGGACTGACGGAACCAAACTTTTGCCACCTTGAAACTGCTTTCCCTTTTCTGCCCAAGAGGCTCAGACAGAAACCTACTCCCTGAAGGAGATCTTAGGATGTTCCTCTTAGCCTAATTTGAATTAAGTATAGTAAACCAAAGGGCTTCAGGCAGGTGACACACCTTCGTCCTGGGAAGCCTCTCCACCAGCTTAATCTGGGACACTGTGAAGTCATTCCCTCCCTCTATCACCTGGCTCTTACCTCTCCTCAGACCTTTAGTTACTATAATTTTTCTTCTCATTTTTAGGTCATGCCTTTTTAACCCTGTCAAATTTGTCACCTCTAGGACACAACAATTCCATACCAAGATGCTGCTGCTCAGGGATTCTGGCCTATCCCTACCTTAGGAGAATCAGCTAACAGCCTGTCCCAGTCTCAGATCCCATTCTCTTGTTCCCCTTAGATCAGGCAGGGAGAGAATTCTACACCCCACCCAGGCAGGGACCATGACCCTTGTCATCAGGGAGAAGTTACTAAAGATATACCCTCTTCCCTCATCACCCCCAAAAGATTTCAGAGATGGAAGTCTCTGAGGAGGGAATGAGACAGGATAGTAAGAAGCTAGGAAAGTTCCTTAGAAAGTGGAATGGGGAAATTGAGACAGCTAGCTGAACAAACTGGCTGAGCAATTTACAGCCAGAGACATAAGATCACCAGGGTGAAAAGCCCCAGGTACCTAGCAACAGGCAAAACTGGCCCCGGACCTTGCCCCCAGGGTGGTCTTTCGTCCCCTGGCATATCGTTGGTCATGTGCTTTAGACCCCCCCCCTTACCTTTCCTCTCCAGAGATAACATCTAGGCCTCAGTTATATTTCAGCTCCAGGCCCAGAAAAGCAGCAAAGCCGGGTAGGTGAAGCCAGGACCAGCTGCAATGACTAATGACCCCTGCCCTGGCGCTGACCAATTGGTAGAGACCACGACTCTGAAAGGATAAACCTGGAAAAGCTGATGAATATTCTATTGAGACCCTCCCTTAAGACCTCCCCTAAACTCCCAGTCTTTAAAACCCGCAAGAAAAAGGACCCAGCATGTTTTCTCCCTCCCAGGAGCACACCACGCCTTTCCTTTCCCCCTCTAAGGGTCCTCATGAGACTTGCAACCAGGGGAGCAATGGGCAGTGGAAGCTCGTCCCAGGCTAATCCTGAACCTGTCTCCAGGGCGCCCTTTTCTTTGACTTCTCAGTGAGCCAAAGCAGTCCCATCTAGGTTGTCCTGTTGCTTCTTCTGTCCTAAGCCCTTCCTTGTTTCACTGTCCCCAGCTTTAACAAATTTGGCCAGGGCAATACAAAGTGCTAAGTAAGGACTTGAAAGTGAAAAGCTGACATCTAAATACAGCAGCAACATTTTCTTTCTTTTTGTCCCCCTGGCATCAATCCATACACGTCTTTTTTTTTTTTTTTTAATTACAGTTTACATTCAATATTATTTTGTATTGGTTTCAGATGTACAGCACAGTGGTCAGACAATCATACACTTCACAAAGTGTTCCCCCTGATAAGTCTATTACCCATCTGACTCCATACATAGTTGTTACAATGTTGTTGACAATTTTCCCTATGCTGTACTTACATGTCAGTGACTATTTTGTAACCACCAATTTGTACTTCTTAATCCCTTTACCTCTTTTACCCGGTCCCCACAACTTTGGCATACCAGGACGGCCCTCTAACCGACTGAGCTATCTGGTCAGAGCTGGGCTCTGTATTTTTGGATTTCACATATAAGTGAGCTCATACAGTATTTGTCTTTGTCTAACTTATTTCACTTAGCATAATGTCCTCAAAGATCATCCATGTTGTCACAAATGGCAGAATTTCCTTTGTGCTGGCTAAATAATATTCCATCACACACACATATACACATACCACATTCTATACATATATGTATATATATGCACATATATGTGTATATATTATATACACTTATGTATAGAATGTGGTATGTATATTTATACACACACACACATAACCACACACACCATTTTTTCAATCTGTCTGTTGATGGACTCTTAGGTTGTTTCCATATCTTGGCAATTGTGAGTAATGCTGCATTGAGCATGAAGGTGCAGCTATCTCTTCAATGTACAGCGTGGTGACTATAGTTCACAATACTGTAATGTATATTTGAAAGTTGCTAAGAGAGTAGATTTTAGGAGTTCTCATCACAAAGAATAAATTCTAACTCTGTGAGGTGATGGATGTGTTAACTCACGTTATTGTGGTAATTGTGTCACAAAATGTACATATATCAAACCATCACATTGTACACCTTAAACTTACATAACATTATAAGTCAATCATATTTCAATAAAGCCGGGGGGAGGGGAGCATGAACTCTGGTGTGCAAATCCTGCCTGCCTACCACCTCAGACTAGTCATGCAATGTGGGAGTCTGTTACTCATATGTAAATTGAAGATAATAATATTACCCCATAGGGTAGTCATGAAGACAAAATGAGAAACAGAAAGAGAGAGGGAGAGAGTGTGTGTGTGTGGCACGTAGTCTCTAGTAGTCTTTATAAATGTGGGAGGGGGAAACACATGGAAACCCAGACGCTCTGAGTCCAAATCCCCTGCTTTCTGGACACACAACTGACTTAAAGAAGCAGCCTTCCTCTACTCCCATTTTACAGATGAGAAAACTAAGTCCATGGAAATAAAATTAGGAAAAATAAAATTTAGGAGGTCAAAACTAAAGAAGCACCTGAAATAAAAACACAAAGAAAAACCAGACTGAATAGAAGCTAGACAGAGACTCCACAAGAATGTGAAGGCTGAGAAGGTTAACAAAACAGTGAGCTCACTTCTGACAGGTAACCAGAAAAAACAAGCCATGTTGTCAAACACTGCAGAGCCTGGCCGGCGGCCGGCCAACACGCCAGCAGCCACCTGGCCCAGCGTAAGGCCTTGTGTCCCCACCTTTCTTTCCCCTCTTAGCTGCCCCTGGGGGAATGTGTCCATCAAGCCCCTTGAGAAGATTCGCTCTGAGCTCCCTTCTTTCCAGTGGCTCCCTGTTGATTCCAGTTGGCCTCAGTTCCCAGGCTCAGCTCTACCGCCCTGTACAGACTGACCAAGTCAGGGTGTTCAGAGGAGCTGTCTACAAAGAGGACAACTGCCCAGGATGCTGTAGCTCATTTTTGATTCTTCCAGAATCATGGTTTCTCTTCTTCGGTCATCCCTTTACACCCTGACTTAGGTCTCTCTCTCTCTGTCTCTCTCTCTCTGTCTCTCTGTCTCTCTCGCTCTCTCTCTCTCTCTCTCTCACACACACACACACACACACACACACACACACGGGGGGGGGCAGGGAGATAGAGAGAGAGAGAAGGAACATGGACTTTCTGCTTCCACTACTGGTCAAGCAATTCCATCTGACCTGGGCATGTACAGTCAGTGACCTGCAGAATAGCTGAAAGGCACATGGTGGCGGAATAAGACAGATCAGAATGCATAGGGGCAGAAGCTGCCAGGGATGGGGAAGGTGCTCCACGGTGTGTTATCTTTGGCTTTTTCCAAAATATTTTTTCTTCTTTATGAAGCAAGGTCTGTATGTCTCAAATCTGCACATCCCCCCTCCCTTCCAAGTGAAGTGTGTGGAGCAAGTTCACCCGCCTGTCTCCCTCCCATAAAAATGAGGTCACCTCCTGTGCACCTGAGCACAGCTGGCAGGCTGTCTGAGCTCCTGTCTCCCTCTCCCGCAGGTGTCCTCTGAGTGGCCTCAGGTAGGGGCTGACACTCCAGACGATGTGTAGCTTCTACCCACTGGGAGTGGAGCCCAGCTCCAGGTAACCGTGGCAGGTCCCAAACCAGATCTTCCCAGCTGGCCCTCGCTTTGTACTACTTCATCCCACTCCAGAAAGGCAGATTGTTAAATGGGCCATCTGATGTGATGGGATCTTTATGCTTTGGTGGAATGTTCCTTATAGATAAATTCACATGGCAGAAAAATCGCCTTTTCTGTGAAACTGACCTAATGGGGTTCTAAAAAATAACCTCGGCTACCCACAGATGTCCATGGCCAAGCAGGACAGTGCAACAGATTGGGAAGAGAACCTTTTAAAGAAAACTTTAGGAGATCTGTTTTAATTTTTAGAGTTTAAAGATCATGTTGCATGCAGTAAAATTTACAATTTTTAGTGTTCGGCTTCATGAGTTTTGACAAACACATGCATACGTGGGACCACACCACGATTAGGTTATAGAGCAGGCCCATAGCCTCCAAAAGTTCCCTTGTGTTCCTGTTATGGGTTAAATTGTGTCCCTGCAAAATCCATACAGTGAACTTCTAATCCCAGTGCTTCAGAATGTGACCTTTTTTGGAGATTGGGTCTTGGTTTGTTTTGGAGGTGATGAAGTTCAAATGATGTCCTTAGGCGGGCCCTACTCCAATATACTGGTGTCCCCTATGAAAAGGGGAATCAGGGGACAGACACACACAGAGAGAACACCATGTGAACACGGAGATGGCTGTCAATGAGTCAAAGGGGAGCCTGGAACACACCCCTCCCTCACAGCCTGCAGAAGGAGCCAACCTGCCAACACCTTGATTTCACACTTCTGGCCTCCAGAGCTGTGTGATAGTACCTTTCTGTTGAGTAAGCCACCCAGTGTGGCACTTGGTTGGGGTGGCCCTAGCAAACTAATTCAGATACTTTGTAGTCAGTCACCTCCCCCATCATAGCCCCTGGCAACACCAATCTGATTTGTGCGCTTATATTTTTACTTTTACTAGAATGTCATGTAAGTGGAATCATATAGTACAGGGATTTTGAGTCCGGCTCCCCTCATCCGGCACAATGCTTTTGAGATTCATCCATGTTCCTTTATTTTCCATTCCTTTTTACGGTTGAGGAGTGTTCCATTTTATGGATATACCACAGTTTATTTACCCACTCACCAGTTTAAGGATATTTGGGTTACTTGCAGGTTTTGGTTATTGTGACTAAGCCTCCATAAATATTTGCATAAATATATACATAATATTGCGTGTGAATGTAAGTTTTCATTTCTCTTGGGCAAATACCTAGGGGTGGGATTCTTTGGTCATAGGATGAGTATATGTTTACATTTGTAAGAAAATACCAATTGTTTCCAAAGTGACTGCTCCGTTTTTGCATTGCTGCCAGGTGTATGAACATTTGGGGTGTTTCACATCCGTTTCTTGGCACTTGGTGTTGTCTGTTTTGGTTTTTGCTGACCCAGTAGGTATGTACAGGTATCTCATTGTGGTTTTATTTACATTTTCTTAATAACTAAAGATGTAGAGCATTCTTATGTGGTTATTTACCATTCATATAACTTCTTTTGTGAAGTATCTATTCAAATATTTTCCCCATTTTTAATTGGGTTGTTTTCTTATTACTGAGTTTGAGAAGATAAAAAGTCTTTTAATCAAACATGTGATTTGCAAGTATTTTCTACCAGACTATGGCCTGTCTTTTTATTTTCTTAATAGTATCTTTCAAAGAATAGAAGTTTTTAATTTTGATGTAGTCCAATTTATCATTTTAAAATATTGGTCATCCTTCTGGTGTTCTCTCTAAGAAATCTTGTCTAACCCAAGGTCACAAACATTTTCTGAATCCTTGCTTTTCTTCTTGACCGAGAAGCTGCTTCTGATCTATACATTTAACCCTTTCTCAGCCTTAACATGCCCCTCGGTGAGATATGGGGATTGAAGTGATAAGAATGTTCCAAACATTTTGAAAGCAAGGGAACCTGCTTTTGCCTGAGACCGTGCGTGGTGCCGAGCATATGAAACCGATATGTGTTCCTGGGGCTCTGCCCTCGGGGACACTCTTGAGGAGCGTTTCTCTACCTTTCCTGTGTCCACGAACCACTGGAGGGCCATGTGAAAATGCAGATTCTGATTCATAGGTCAGGGGTAAGCCTGAGGTTCCACGGTTCTAACAAGTTCCAGGTGATGCCCGTTGCTGACCCGGGGACCCCACTTTAAGTGGCCAGAGCTCTCTCAAAGCCCAAGTGTGAAGTCGAGCTCTGACAATCTAAGACTCTGCATTTCTACACCGTGTGTCTTCCAAAAAGAGCAAAGTTCTTCCATATCAGTAATTCTTTCTTTCTCCCTTCTATCCCCAAATACCTAGTGGGTGTACCAAGGCCTCGGTCTGGGCCAAGTTCACGGGAATGTGGCAGAACCAGGCAGAGAAGAATGCCCCCAGCAGCTGGGTACCAGCACCCTGTGAACCATATGATAAAGTCAGTGTTAGACGGAGAATTCCTTCTGTTGCTTCAGAAATTCAAATCGACTTAAGGAAGAAGGGGAAGTTTTTTGGTTCATGCCACTGAAACGTCTGAGGTTATGCAGGTTGCAGGTGTAGTCAGATCCAGCTGTTTGAACGCTATCGTAAGGAACACGGGTCTCTGAAAGGTCGAGTTCTGCATCCTCTGCATTGGTTTCACTCCCAGGCAGGCTCTTCGCATGCCACGGTGGAAAGGCCACTAGCTGGCCTAGGCCTGCGTTCCCTCAGCTTAGCACCACCACCAGCAGGACATCTCCCTTTTCCAATCGTTTCAACAAATGCTCTACATTTGAATTTTGTTGTTTTTGCTCAGGTCAAATGCTTGTCTATTAATGTAACAGTGACTGTGACAAGTGGGACTATGGGATGCAGTGACCTGATGGACAGGCCTAGAGGATGTTTACAGCCTGGGGTGAAGTCAGCTTCACCTGAACCACAGGAACTTAAAGTACAGAAGGAAAGGTTTCCAAAAGCAAGGAGAATGTTCTTTGCTGGATGGGCAAGCAACGGTGTCTCCTATAGTCACTATGAATTCATGCGTATGAAAGCCAATGTTTTTATTTGTTGTTTGTTTGTTTTAAGTGGGAAAAGAAATAAGAATCTGTAACTCAGGTTACTCAGGAAATCCTGTCATTGTGCCTTTGATGCCACAACTCCTCTCCAACACTCAGCTTGTCTCCCATCTTCTTAGACTCTCTTTCTCCATTTTTGGTGCAGCCTTTCACTTCCAACACCCAAGGATTTCATGCTACCTTTCCCAGACTGGTAAATGTATTTTGATGCTAAAAATGTATATTTTTTATCCCTCCCAGAATTATTGGGACTTGAAGTGAGAATTGCAACAGAGAACAATGCTTGACACAAAGAATTGTGCACTAGAGATGGAATTTCAGGCACTGGGGGATTTTTCTTTTCGCAGGAGAGGAAGGTCTCTTAGGTCCTGCCAAATCATACAACTGGTTTTGCTGACCCACAAAGTTGGCCAGGGTCACAGCCTTCTGGCCCTAGAGCGATCTCCTGTCTGGAGGTGGCAATGGAAATAGGTGGGGTCACAGCTGGGCTGATTAAAGATGTCAGGACTGTCTTGGGAGGAACCTCTAAACAGAAGGGCAGGTGGCAAACCTTGCCTCACTATCAACATGAAGCCTGTAAATTGAGACCTCAGGAGGGGGGAACATTCCTGCTTTGTCTCTGGCCCGCAGAGAGGCTGGTTGGGGCCTGATACCATCAACTTCAGTCCTTCAAGTGGTTAGAAACACGCCTCAACTGTCAGTCTGCAGACTCCCCAGCAGAGGAGAATGGCTCTCGCTGCAAAAGAACTGGTTCTGGCCAGAGATGGGAACTTTTTGCTTGGGATCTAGCTGATGTTCAATGTCAGCTTAGGCTGATAGAGTATTTTATTGGCTGACACAGATTCCTGCTTCAGTAACAGTACCTCAGTGTCAATAGTGACTGTAATTAGGCTGTCTTATAAAATGAGAGAATACGTGCACAGCATCCCCCCGCCCCCTCCCGAGTCTATGAGACCACACTTGGCCCCCGCGGACACCTCTCCCTCCCCACCCGGCGCACACAATGACTCCCTTTATGCGCTGCCCGGCAGGCTCCCTGGGAAGGGCACTTGGTGTGTGCAGAGTTTGACTCCAGCACTACTGTACACGGTAATCATTAACCTGAAATGGCGTTTACGATGCTGAGATGTGGTGTGCGCTGCTCTGCCTCCATCCGTCCAGCAAACACAGTGTACTGGCTCTAAACAGGTAGGACCAGTTGCCGCCAGGCTCCCAAAGACACAATGTTCTGCGATGGAATTAGCCGTGCATAATGGGTCCATTGAGGCGGGCGGCAGGTGCTTTCCTCCCGGGGCCGCACAAATCCCCGAGCTGGGCCTAGACCCCAGGGGCTGGCCGGTGGGTTTGGGTTTCTAAATGGGCTTTGTTCACTCACTGGAAGAGAAAGGGCCAATGCCAAGTGTAAACCCTGGGAACCGAGCTTAAAGCTTCACACGAATTCCCCCAGCCAGAGCCAGGGCTGAGTCATCCCTTCGGGTGACTTCATATCTAAAACCAGGTTTGATCACCTTAGGGCCTTTTTGTGTCACGGGTGGTAAGATACGGGAAAGTCATGTTTTAAGAGTCACCAGGGTCAAGCTGAGAAAAAAGGCGCAGAGGAATTAGGTAGTTTACTCAAATCATGCAGCCAGCTTGGGCCAAAATTGGGTCAATTCTTGTGTTTTGGCCTGTTTGGAGGTCACTCAGTTCCAAACAAGGCTGCTCATATTAGGGGTCCAGGCGTCACTCCTTCCTTGTGCCCCTGCTACTTGCTTGGATGAAAAAGAAAAGGAAGTAAGAGAAAGTGGGTTCCAGTCCGGGCTCTGGGACCCGGGGTTGTGTGATGGTAGGTAGATCCCTTCACATGAATGGACCTCAGTTTCCTCATCTGCAGGGAGAGGAAGCCAGGACAGATAATCTCCAGGGTCATCTATACCACTAATGTCCATGAGCAGGTGCTCTCCTCTTACCTGGAGCACCTGGGAAATGAACGGGGGGGGGGGGCTGTGTGTTAAATAAAAAGTTTTCATATGATGAAAGAAAGAAAGAAAGAAAGAAAGAAAGAAAGAAAGAAAGAAAGAAAGAAAGAAAGAAAGAAAGAAAGAAAGAAAGAAAGAAAGAAAGAAAGAAAGAAAGAAAGAAAGAAAGAAAGAAAGAAAGAGAAAGAAGGGAGGAAGGGAGGAAGGAAAGTATAGCCACTCGCTCCTGCTGCTAAGGCAGACAAGACATTAGCCCTGTGATCCTAGAGACTCTTGTCCAGTCAAGGTCCTGTTTCGGTGCCTTCGTGTGACAGTTGGGTGGTGGGTGGTGGGTAGAGAAACTGGAATCATGTTCAAAAATGACCAGAGCAACTTGAAATGCTCATCTCTAGCTCATACTGAAGAGACTCATTCCTGACATAATCTTCAAAATTGAAAGTGGGAAGGGTACCTATCCTCCAAGTGGATGGGCCAAATATGGCCCCAGGAGGCTCAGCAGTTAGCTTCCTGACCCAGGACCGCAGAGAAAGAGACCAAGTACCTGATGTGTTGCCAAATGCCTCCTTCACTCTGGGATATTGTGACATCAGGTCATAGAGTGTGCCTCCCAGTGACATTCAGTTCTAGGAAAAATGTTTGGCTTTGTCAAAAGAGAACTAGCTGACCTCAAAAGAGCATCTACCCAGGACCACGTGGCCCCTTGTGGCAGGCGTGGGCTGGGGTCACTTCAGTGTCACAAGCAACTGATTTAAGGTGATTATGGCTTGCAGTCGAAGTTCACGAGACACAGCTTATGAGGGTTTTGATTTCTCTTAAATAGACTGAGCCCTTACTGAATGCTGAAGCTGAAATGCCCCTTCTTCAATGCCCTTTCTGTAACCTCCAGTCAAGCCTATGCCCCCTGTGATTCTCCCTAGTAACTCTTATCACAATAACTATTGAAATAATTTCTTGTACAGTTACTTGTACACTATCACCTCTCCCAGGTTATCAGCTCCACGGAGGAGACGGAGTGCTGATGGGTCACCAATGTCTAGTTCAGTGCTGGCACTTAGTAGGCATTCAATGAATATTTGTTAAATAAAGGAGGAGTAATGTAGAAAATATTACATCACAAAATCCATAGGAAAATGTTAGAACTAGAAATGATCTTATGTTTATTTCAACCCTGGAAAGCCAGGCCAGGAGTGATAAAGTGACTTGTTCAAAGTCACATGGCTGGGTGATTAGAGGGCTAGACCCAGAATCCAAGACCTCTGCTTCAATTCACTCATTATGGGGGTTACCTTTAATGTCTGCTCTTAGCTAAAACTATATGAGATACTAGTTCTTCTATGGAGTTGCAGTCCCTCTGCCTCCAAATACAGCGGGGGCCTAGTCACTTCTGTGCATCTCTTTCACCACTACTCTAGACCAAACTTCCATCATCTCTTGCCTGGAATTGCAGGAGCTTCCTAGGTAGTCTCTTAATGCTACCTGCTCCTCTCCATTGCCTTCTACACACATGAAGCACAGTGATCTTTTCAAAGTGTGTATCACATCATGTCATTCCCCTGTTTAAAGCCCACTGGTGGTGTCCTGAATGTAACCACAGTCACTCCTATGAGCCCTGGGTCATCCAATCCTTGACCCCTCTTCCAGCTTCACTTTTTCCTTCACTAGCTACATTCCACCTATGCTGGCCTTTTGCTTCTGTTGCTCAAACATTTCAAGTTTGCAGGTGCTTCGGCCTGGAACACTTTCTGGCAGCTCTACGCATCCTTCTTTTCACCTCTGACCATCCTGTATATAGCAGCCCCTCCCATGAAACACCACAACCTGCCACATGGTTCCATTTGGGTACTTTCACAGCATATATCACTCTCTGAAATCACCTTCTTTACTTATTTGTGTTCTTGAATGTTATCTGCCAAATCATATCCTAATGGAAGCTCCGTAAAAGTAAGAACTGGGTGTCGAATGTACAGCACCTTAATCAGCACCCATATATGTTTATTAAATTTGTTGAATAATTAACATTTGCAACCACTTCTATGTCATTGGAGGTACTATCATGAATTCGTTCCTCAAGATGGTAGCAAAGAGTTAACTCCTATAAAATCCTACAATATTTGCTTGGGAAAAGAAGCCACTTGGATAGGCCAAATCTCCCCAAATTGGCCAACATCAAAATCACCAGGAGAGCTGATAAAAATAAAGCTTCCTGGGAACCACCCAGCACCTCCTGGATCAGAACATTCAGGGCCAGCTCAGGAGGCCACTGGTACTGACAGAGTGGGCCAGTTTGGAAAACCACTGGGTGATAGGATCCAGAGCCAAGTACATGTTCTTACCTTTGACCTTGTATCTGCACTTCTGGGAAATAATCCTAACCACAGAGAAGACTTTGTGTACAAAGATATTTATCTCACTTTGTTTATAAAAATAAAAAAAATTAAACAATATAAATGTCCAAAGGTAGGGGAAGTGATTAAGGAAACCATGATACAGTCATTTGATGGACATTAAAATCCTTATGAATGTGTTTCTACATGAAAAGCATTTTTGACTTTGCTATAGTCTGAATGTTTGTGTCTGTTGGTTTGCAACCTCAGGAGTTCCCTGGGTGAAATTAAAAACTGGCCCCATACTTTGAGGGCAAGGAGAGACTGAAGAAAGAGGTAGATTCCTCTAGATTGGTAGGTGGCAGGTTTAATAAGTGGGGGAACTTACACATGAGGCTTGTCTTGGGTAGCTGAAAGATGAGTAGATCCCACTCACCTGCCAGAATCTTAAAAGTTTATATAGAGGTCTTAAAGGGGTTCAGTCATATACACAGTGCAGATGGTCTCATCAACACCTTACTATCTCAAGGCTGTGTCTTTGAAATAGCTCCTACTCTGGGAACAGTGGGCAGAACATACATTCCAAGGACAGAGGAGGGGCTAAAGAGCTTCTGATTGCCTAGGTCCAGTTCATGGGTCAATCAGTGGAACCCCTATAGATGGAATTAATGCCATTTAAATGAGACCCCCCCAAAGAGCTAACTCACCCCCTTCCACCATTCAAGGGTTTAATGAGAAGTCAGCAGTCTGCAACCCAGAAGAGGGCTCTCACAGAACCCAACCATGCTGATACCTTGATGGACTTTCAGCCTCTAGACTGTGAGCAGTAAATTGTTGCTGTTTATAAGCCGCCCATTTTGTTGTATTTTGTTATAGCAGCTGAAGCGGACTATAAAATGTGATCTTTTTTGACTGACTTCTTTCACTTAGCACAGTGTTTTCAAGGTTCATCCAATTGTAGCATGTACTAGTACTTTATTTCTTTTTATTATCACATCATATTTCACCGTATGGATGTACATACATCAGTTAATGGGCATTTGGGTTGTTTTCACTTTTGGCTATGAAAAAAATGCTTATGTGAGCACTTGTGTACAAGTTTTTGTATGGATATATGTTTTCAATTCTTTTGGGTCTATACTTTGGAGTGTCATATGGTAGAGCCATATGGTAACTCTGTGTTTAACTTATTGAGGAACCACCAAACTATTTTCCATAGTGGGTGCATCATTTTACATTCCCACCAGCAATGTATGAAGGTTCCAGTCTCTTCTTCTTTCAGTCATGCCCCTCCTCTTTGGCATTACTCTGGTCACATGCCAAACCACATTTGGCGTTTTTCTTTTATTCTTTTGGTGGAGTGGGAACAGAAAAGTCATTTCTGGTTTGGCTCCAAAAACCTGAACAATTCTGGTAGAAGCTCAGTCCAATTTTTGGAATTCTGGACAACAAAATACCTACTTAACACTTTTGCCATGCCTTTATGGTTGCCGATTAGGTCTGGAAGAGTGAAGGAGGACAGGAAGAAGAGCCTGATGAGAATAGCTTTGGCTGCCTAGCTAGTCTCACACCTCTCGGTCACATAAAAGTGTACATATTCTTTGGGACCAAGTGGTATGGTGGGTTGCCAATGTTAAAAAAAAAAAAAATGCCTCCACCTTTCTACTTGTTTGGACTCAAAGGTATTTCTCAAACATCTTATGATAAAGAAAATTAATATAGCCATCATTATAACCCAGTGTAGAAAACAAGTCTCCACTCTTACCAACCAACCAGAGTTCATGTGCGATTTTCCTAGCTTAAGTTTACCTTCCAGATTTCTCTTCCTGTCTTCAGCAGCACAGAAGTCTAGTTCTGTCAGTAACATACAAAGTTAAGCCCCATGGGTGGGGATCTTTTAGGGACTAGGACATTCTTAGGAATCAAATCCAAGAATCACAGAATATTAGTCTTGAAAAGGACCTAACAGCGACTGACTCATAATGGAAAAAGACCAAACTGAGGCTGCTGGTGGTGAATGGCCCAGGCAAATTCACACAATTATTCAAGGCAATCCAAGACTTCAAACTAGCAAACTAGACTGTCCAAGCTTTCGGTTTGGTGCCTTAGTGACCACAACATTAAGGTTTGGGGGAAATGATAAAAACTCAGACATTTTCTGGACACTCCCGAGTTGACCAGAACCAGCACGGCTGCCTCGACTTGTTAGTCAATTGTCTTGAGGCACAGACATAAGTCAGGGCAACTCAAGTGTATCAGTTTAACTCAATGACATTAAAAAATCATTCATCAGAGGTAGAGAAAAAATCAAATGATTGAGCCTCCATCACAAGTTCTAACATGTCATGCTTATCTGTTTTGAGATGTCCTATCTTCAAAGAGCCTTCTCTTGGTTGGAAAGCTAGTCAGGGCCAGTTGGATCAATTACCATTAGAAGAGCTCATGGGTCAACATCTTGGCTGAGTTATGATTACCTGGGCAACCTTTCCCAGCAGGCAGCTCAAGAGATGATGTGTGTGGATAAGGGCAATACTGAAATTCTTCTCTCAGTCTCCTAATGTGCTGCACAAGTGTAGACAGGGAGCAGATATTTGATCATAGTGTCTCCAGTGCTAGCACAGCAGGCTCTCAATAAATACTTGTTGAAGGAATGAGTAAAGCTCTGATTTCACCACGCTATACACATATAACAGTCAAGGGACAGAACAAATTTAAAGGAAAATGACCTCTGTTGACCCAGAATGGAGATAAACTGAAAGGGGCTATGTATGAAATGAGCACTGCTCTGGGCCCTTATTTAGAGATTCAGGTGGGCTTTTCTCCAAACCAATTCCTTCATCGGTGGTCCCTCTGAGTCTTGATGTCTTCATCTGAAAAATGCAGTGAACACAGACCCTATTTCATGGCTTAAATGAGGGAACCTATATAAAGCACTAAGAATGTCTTGGATTTATAGTAAATACTCACTGAATATTATTACATAAACTTTCTGTCCTAACACCGTTGTCTGTAAAATAGTAAACAATCATTCCAACCTCATAGTTTTGAGGTACAGATAAAGTAATGATAGCAGAAGCTAATATTACAGTGCCTCCCATAAGCTAAACATTATCAAGGCACTTTGCACTTACTACTAATTCATTGTAACAACCTAGTGAGTAAGGTACTGTTATTACCCCCATGCTGCAGATGAGAAAATCTAGGTTCAGTTGGGATAAGTACCTGCTGAAGGTCACACAGCTAGTAAATAGTGGAGCCAGGATTGGAACCTAAGCAATCAATTCAATAGCATTAACCATGGCTATGTTACTTCTTGTATACACAGGTAAAGCATTTAGCACAGTGCCTGTCATATACTACATGCTGACTTATTATAAACCAACACATGTTGCTCAATAAATGCTGATCGACATAGCTACTTTTTGTATTTAGTTAGCTGAAAGAATTGTTGCTTACTTATATTTTTGATTGTGACTGCGGTGGCATTAGGAAACGTTATATCTACTGTCCTTTTTCCTTTACTACATCTATTATTTCTTTAGCTTTGTGCAGAAAGCACTAACTTTGCAAAGAAACTCTTACCTTGATAATCACAGTGGAATCGCATCACCATGCATTTAACCCAGAGGAATCCAACTACACGTGCTTTTCTTATAGATGAGGAGAGGGAGGCACAGCGGTAGTGATAGGTACCATTACTGAAAGCCTATTCTGTAGCAAGTATGTACCTTATCTCTAATTTTCATCATAACCCTACCCTGCAAGGCAGGCTATTACCCTCCTTTCACAAGCAAGGAAGTTAGAGGCTCATGGGATTAGGTAACGTGCCCAACATCACACAGCTGGTAAGTGGCTGAGGCAGGATTGAAGCCCAAAGTCTGTGCTCATTTAGCCACACAAACCCTCTCTTTGGGGAGGAAGCAGCTGTCTGCAAGAACACCCATTCTCACCTGCTTTCAGGTATCCAGTGAGCGTGGTGAGGCACTGGCTTTACCAGCAATGACAATAACTGGTCTCCCTCTGTCTCCTATCTCTCCACATAAGGATTTTATGAAGATCACAAAGTTTATAAATTGTTTTGACCTCCTTGAAAACAAGACACAAGATAAACTCCTGGATGACCATGGCTTTGACCCTGCTGCAAGACATCCATTATCTGCCTGAAGTCCTAGAAGTTCCTACAGAGTGGGCAGGTGGTTCCTTTCACTTTATTCTTCTAGGTTGGCTTGCTTTCTGCTCAAAAAGCCCCGAGGCAGACAGAGAAATGGGAAACAGTCTTTTCTTTCTCAGAAGAAGGCTCTACCAACTGGTTGCAAAAGCCAGAACCTATGAGGTTTTTTTCTACCCCTTTTGTCCAGTCCAGCCCCAAAAGTCCTCTTACCTGTAGACCATCCACTTCCTCTCTTGAACTCTATCTTAAACCCTATAATTCAAGACATCATCATGTCCGACTTGGAGGCTGACTAACTCCTCCTGGTTTGCCTGGGGCATTCCAGGTGTTAGCTCTTCACGTTCCGCCCCAGGGGAGCCCCCAGCTGCAGGCAAACCAGGATGGTTGACCTCTCCACTGCCCTGGTCTTCTATAGTCATCTCCTAATAGGCCTCTCGATTCCCAGGTTTACTGGCTTTTAATTCTTTCTCCACCCGGTAGTCCATAGCAACCCTTTAACATTATAGATTATTGTGTCATTCCCCTACTTAAAATCCTGCTCTGGGAAGAAAATTAAAACTCCTTACTTTGGCTGACAAGATACTGCTTGATTGGGCCCTTTGCTATTTTTCCAACCTCAGCTCATTTCCTGTGCCTCTTCCTACACTGTGATGTGTCAGTTCCTCAACTACACCAGGCTCTTCTCCCCGGCACCTCTGACCCTGCTATTGCCTTTACCTGGAATGTCCTTTCTCCAACTCGTTGTAATCTCCAACAATTTGTAATCATAAAGATGTGTGATTATTTGATTAATGTCTTTCTCTGAGAATTAAAGCTCCTTGACCCCCAGTTTATCATTTAATCCTCAGCGCCTAGTACTAGGGCTGACCCCTAATAAAATCACATGAAATATTTACTGCATACATCAATGAATGAGCAAAAGAATAGAGGACTGAATGGGGTTTGATAATGGAATTTGCTGCTAAGATATCATGACCCGAAAGCTGGGGTTGCTAGGTCGCTTGAGGCCAGGTAGGAGGCAGGCCATGCCAGCGAGTTGGCACATTGTCTTGAAGACAATGGGGAGTCTCTGAGAGGTTTTGGGCTAAGGAGTGAGATAGTCTATATACATTTTGAAATACCGCAGTTGGAGAGGTAGGTAGGGGCCCATTCAGCAAGAAGTCCCTTCAGCACTGGGCAGCTGTAGGAATTAGGGTGTGTGTTTGCAATGGTTTTATAGAGCCAACTGGGTATTATTGTTCCCTTGGTTAATTTTCTGGAAACAATCAGTCAATTATGAATCAAAGGCTTCCATAGCTCTGGCCCATAACTAATTGTATTTTTAAAATGTGTTTAATCACAAATCAGAGATTGTGTAAGGGCTTAATTGATGTTGAGATTGGATTCTTATAAGAGCAAGTCAGTGTTGCCATTTGTCCAAGGTTGAATTTTATAGTGTATTGTATGTACTAGGACAACAGGGAGAGAGTGGCCTCTAACTAATAATGTGTTACACTAGGCTCACAGTCTGGAGCAGTGACTTCTATCCCATAGGGCACTGCACTCGGCTCAAGCTGCCCTGATCTAAGCCTATGATTTCTTTTAACACTTTGTTATGAAAATCTCAAAAATATACAAAATAAACAGAACAATATAATGAACCTCCATGCATCTATCAGTCAGCTTCAACAATTACCAATATTAAGCCAGCCACCATCCCCTAGTCAATCATTATTGTTTTACAGTTATTTTATAAGTAAGGCTAAAATTTCCAAAAAAATTGCACAGCACCACTCTTTGCTGTACAAATCAGACAAGTGAAGTCATCCATTTAACCCATGCTTCTATCGTGATCTAGAACATTTTTCATCTCCCAGTTTCTTTGTGTTCCTGCCCAATCTCTCTCCTCCTTATGGCAACCACTGTTCCGATTTTTCTTAAATCTTAGGTTAGCCTAGCTGTTTTAGAAGTTTATATAAATGGGATCAAACCTAAAAGCACCCACTGAGATTGAATTTCACAAAATAATAAACTGGATCTGATGTTTCCTTTTTGTTTGCAGGCTCCCTTACCCTTCTGTATTCTCTTTCCTGTGCATTCAGTGCTCCCTGAGTGCAATCCAACATTACTCTGTGCCCCAGACCATCGATGCCAGCACCCAGAGCTCAGCTGGAACACCAAATTCCTGCCCTCAGGACCTCATCCAATGGTGGTAAGAGTCGGTCTCCAGCAATGCATTTGCCTAAAGCAGAGATATCTGCTTGAGAGTGCACTGTCAGTATGGAGCTCTCCACAGGGTGTAAACAAAACTGGCAAGAGTCAGACTGCACTTTTTCCACAAAGGAAATGAAATCTCTATCCTTGTTTCAGAGACATTAATCACTTTCTAGCTCTATGACTTAATTTTTCTTTGCTTGCTCATCTGTAAAATTGAAATAACAAAATGCCTATCTCAACAGCTTTTCAAAAAAATAAATAGTAGGTGTAGAACACTTAGAATTATGACTGGAACACAAGAAAATCTCAGCAAATACTAGATAATGTCATTATCATCTCCATGCCATTAGCAACATCTTAGGGGACACAGACAATCTTGAGGGACGTGGAATTCACACTGTATTCTGCAAGGCGTTAAGATGCTTACCAAGTTCCCCAAATGATTTCATTCTCACCCTTAAAAACACATTCAAAAATGGAAACAGTGTCTCCACATCCGAGCAGCCTTCGTTCTCTGTTTTCTTGGAAATAAAAATTTTAAACTGGAAAGCTCACTTCTCTGAGCCTCCCAACCCTTAGGCCCCATCCATAGGTGTCCTCCATGGGTGACAACAGAAGTGGGCAATAGATTCCTTGTACCATCTTGGGAAGGAGGGAAGTGACCTGGCAAACTCTTGGGAAAGCAGAAGCCTGAAGCTCATGGACATGACCTTGACGAGAAGTGAAGAAAAGAGCAAAGAGAAGAACAGAGTGGCCACAAACAAAAGCTAGAATTGTTTGAGAAATGGACCCTTTTCAGAAGCCTTCAAAGCCACCCTTTCACAAAGCCTGGCAGAGGTACAGTATCGAGCCTGGGTGACAGCCAAGCTTGGCCTTAATTTATTATTGCCAAACTGTTTGTTGTGTCTATTTGCCAAGACTTACTAATTGAACTTTTGTTGGTCTGGCTGCCCCTCCAGAGAACTGGAGCTATTGTTATCTGCTCCGTGAGACCTTCTATGGAATGTGCCAAAAGCTTGACCAAGTTGTGGCTGACTTCCCCTCCCTGCTCAGGTTTCTTTCAGGCATATTGTTGTCTTGTTTTTGTTTTGTTTTGTTTTGTTTTGTTCAATTCCAACTCAGAGTAGGTGTTTGGATTGAACTAGAATGAAATTCACTGACCCAAAGGGAAGATTCCTATTGGGAGGCCAGTGAGGTCTCCAAAATAGGTCTGCACGGAGGCTCCCCTCCTCAATTTTCCCGTGTCTCAGTGAGAGGCACCCCTATCAGCTTCTGCCACATAGGGAAGGGAAGCTCTGGAACACTGGTTCTCGAAGTGTGGTCCTAGGAGCACCATCACTCTCCCCTGGGGATTTGTTAGAAATGCAAATTCTTGGGCCCTACTCCAGAGCTACCAAATCAGCATTGTATTTTAATAAGCCTTCTGGGTGATTCTGATGTACACTCAAGTTTAAAACCAGTGCTCCAGGCTAGGGTTCCTCAAGCTCTGCATTGTTGACAACTTGGGCTGGATGATTCTTTGTAGTAGGGGCTGTCCAGTGGATTATAGGATTTTTTTTTTAGCAACACCTCTGGCCTCTAGACACTAGATTCCAGTGCCCACTCCCTCCCCCCCCCCCCCCCCCGCATCACCTACCCAGTGTGACAATCAAAAATGTCCCCAGTCCTTGACAAATATTCCAGGATGAAGGAGGTAAATCATCCCTGGTTGAAATAATGGACAAAGTACTCATTTCTCTGGGCTTTTATGTTCTTTGTACCATAGTGACAAACAACTGCCCCACTGTCTGGAAGGCTCCTTAGCACACAATAGTGATGAACACGAGAAGATATAACCTCCTACCAGAAGATTTTGTATTTTAATCTATATAAATCTTCCTTTGAATCCATCCACAGGCAAGAGCACATAACTATGACTTTAAGAGCTAGTTCTCTTGTTCAGCTTGCTTGGTATACTCAAGAAAAACAAACAGCAACAACAAAAAACCTTCAGAATTGGGTTCTTCTCATCCTCTTTTGGGTTTGCTACCCCCAGGGCAGAAGAGGCAGAGGACTGAGTTCAGAGGTGCCTACCTACTGTCCAGGGATATGAATAGTGCATTTGCTAATCTCTCTCACCTTCAAAACGGAAGATTTCCTTGTGCATTTTTGGGTAAGAATTTCTAAACGCTCATTCTACAGTTTCCATCATTGGGTTCTTAGCGTTGTTGCACTTGAGATTTGCGTTTGAAGGGTACCTGAACCAGGAAACTTGCTATTAGGCTTTATTCCCAGCACTGTCATTTCAGGGGTTTGACATTGTTTCTACCTGTGGAAGCCGGACTTGGCAAAAATCAGCCTGAACGGACCCAGCCAAACCTAAATTCAGTTGCTCACACAAACATCAACTACAGGTCACAATTCATTCGCCCATTTGGTTGGAATTTATTGAGCACCTACTACATATCAGCACTGTGCTAGATCCTTAGGATGTGGAGAGAGAAGCATATGCCTCTGCCTGCAGGAGCTCCTTATCAGACAAAGGCAGAAGCCATATCAGACAGAATGCAGAGTCCTTGGCAGAAGAGGAAAGCATGGAGCATCCTGGGGGGAAGACTACACTGTTGAATCCTCAGTGTCTGGCACAGAGTAGGGGTTTAAGAAAGATTTATTGAATGAATCTTAAAGGAGAGCCATTCTACACAGACTGGGAAAGTTGTTTTGTTTTGTTTTTTAAAAAAATCTATCTAAAGAAAATGCTACTTAGGTTTTCAAGGAAAAGGCAAGAATAAGCCAAGCAGGGAGTGTGGGAAGGGTATTTCAGATAGAGAGCATAACAGTGCAGGGGAACATGCATTATAGCCGTGGGTGGACTTCAAGAAGGTTTGAATGGATTGTCTGAAGAAGTGATTTTCTGGTTGTCTATTGCTATACAAAAAATTACCCCAAAATGTAGCGGCTTAAATCAATCATTTTGTTTCTATTATAATTCTGAGGGCAAGGCAAGTGGAAGGGCTTGGCTGGGTGGTTCACCTCCCATTCACTTGGCACCAGGTGGGGCAACTGGGGCTGATGGTCCACTTCCAAGGCGGCGTCTTCATTGACATCTCTGGCTCCTTGTGTTCCTTGGCGTCCCTCCCTGTCCACATGGTGTCCCATTCTCCAGCATCCCTCGCTCCATGTGGCCTGCGCGTCTCATGACGTGGCAGACTCAGGGTAGTCAGGCTTCTTACGTGGCTGCAAGAGCTTCCCCCGGAACAAATACTCCGAAAGTGAGTGATCCAAGAGGCTCAAATGGAAGCTTCAAAGCTTCTCCCCATCTGACTTTGGAAGTTTCAGAACATACTTTTGATATAATGTATTCTAATGATCATGCTAGTCACCATGGCCAGCCAAGATCCACGAGGAGGAGAGAAATAGCTCCCTAGCTTAATGGGGGAAGGGCTTGCATGCAAGAAGAAGGAAGACATGGGACAGGAGTCATCTGGGAGAAAAGCTTCCTGAGCGTGTTTCAGGGGTAGAAGGGGCTGGGACTGGGGAGTTCACCCTGAAGAGAAGGAGCGAGCAGTTTGCTCTGAATTCTGTGAGAAGCCACGGAAGGGTCTGAGCCGTGAGATACAGTTAAGGTGGTGGCCTGAGCAGATTCACTTTAGAATATTCCCCTCCGGCAGCCACAGAGAATGGGAGGGAGCAAAATGAGGCCCAAGGCAGGAAGGAAAACTGAGATCTCTGTAGCCTCAAAGAGCAAAAGTGAGGAGGCCGAAGGCTAGTTGATGGGCAGGGGGGGTCATAGAATGAGAATATGAGGGGCATTCAAGTTATCTGCGAGCTTCTGACACAACCAAAACCAGTTCCTTTCCAAATGGGAGAGGAGAGGCAACGTTTTTCATCCCTGGAACTGAATGGGGGTGGGGAGGTAAATGGCAGCTGGCAACTGAGCTTGCCCCCGGAGGCTTAATGGCCACACCTCTCGGGGTTGTTAGGTGCTGCCTCCGAGGAGAGCAAACAGGGTTGGTGTGAAGACCATTAGAAAAGGTCCTCTGAACAAAGACTCCATTTGGCAGCTGTTGCTCAGGGCTGAGTGAAATAAACAAAAGAGTTTGTTGAGCAAACATGAAAGAAGCCTAATTGATGCAATTAAGATGAAATTAAATAAAGGAAGGTTTTATCCTCAAGTTCATGGAAAATTTTTCTTGGGGTTGTCACTGGAATAGTCGTTCGGGGCTTTTAAATAAAGACAAGCACAGGATGTGGGAAATTGGCCAATCTGACCCTTAGGAGCTGACCAAATCCAGTGTGGCCGTGTGGACTCAACCCGCGCGGCTGCTGGGCCCTGGCTGTCCAGCCTGGGGGGGGGGGGCAGTGGCCTGGGATTGGCAACGCTGGGGATGGGACAGGGCAGCCACACAGGGGACGCTTCAGCAGGACCAGGGTTGCCTAGTTATGACATTACTCTGCTTTGTTTAAACTCTAACACCACAGTCTGGGTTTATCTTGTTCGTTGTACGCTTACTTGTTAGCTGTGTGTCCTTCCCATTCGAACACACACACACACGCACTGGAACTCTGGGTTTCTTTGGAACATGGCTTTGGAGAGGCTATCTGGCTGGGTTAAGACTCCCCAATACTGAAACCCAAAAGCAAACAGCTGTACCTCACCCATGTTCCAGAGAATGCCCTGGCACCTCAGAACTGTCTCGTGAGAAATTTATGCCTGAAATAAATTCAAACAAGTACATTTATTTAACGAACAATTACATAGTACTTACTATGCCAGGTACAATTCTAAGCATTTTACTAATATTCACTTAATCCTCATAACGATCCTATGAGGTTGGGATACTCTTTTGTTTCACTTTTATAACTTTATTTTTGTTGTTGACACTATTACAGATGTCTCCATTTCCCCCCGCTTTGCCCACCTCCACCAGCCCCTGCCCCCCTTTCCCTCTGGCCATCACCACACTGTTGTCTGTGTCCATGGGTTATGCATATATGTTCTTTGGCGAATCTTTTCACCTTCTTTCATCCAGTTCCCCCTACCCTCCCCCCCCCACCACCCTCTGAAAGCCGTCAGTCTGTTTCATGTATCCATGTTTCTGGTTTTATTGTGTTCATCAGTTAGATTCCACATGTAAGTGAGATCATATGGTATTTGTCTTTCTCTACTGGATTATTTCACTTGCATAATAATCTCCAGGTCCATCCATGCTGTTGCAAAAGGTAAGAGTTCCTTCTTTTTTACTGCTGTATAGTATTCCATTGTGTAACTGTACCACAGCTCTTTTATCCACTCATCTACTCTTGGGCACTTGAGCTATTTCCAGATCTTGGCTATTGTAAATAACACTGCTATGAACGTAGGGCTCCATATGTTTTTTCTCATTGGTGTTTCAGGATTTTGTCAAATGCTTAGCCTGCATCTATTGATATGATCGTGTGATTTTTGTCCTTCATTTTGTTTATGTAATGTATTACATTTATTGATTTGCAAATATTGTACCAGCCTTGCATCCCCAGAATAAATCCCACTTGGTCATAATGTCTGATTTTTTTAATGCGGTGCTGGATCTGGTTTGCTAATATTTTGTTGAGAATTTTAGCATCTATATTCATCAGGGATATTGGCCTGTAATTTTCTTTCTTTGTATTATCTTTACCTGGTTTTGGAAGTAGGATAATGCTGGCCTCATAAAAAGAGCTTGGAAGTCTTCCCTCCTCTTGAATGTTTTGGAATAGTTTGAGGAGGATAGATGTTAGTTCTTCTTTGAATGTTTGGTAAAACTAGTCAGTGAAGCCATTTGGTCCAAGACTTTTGTTTGCTGGGACTTTGTTTGTTTTTTTATTACTGCTTCAATTTTATCAGTTGTTATTGGTCTATTCAGGTTTCTGATTCTTTCTGATTGAGTTTTGAAAGATTGTATGTTTCTAGGAATTTGTCCATTTCACCCAGGTTGTCCAGTTTGTTGGCATATAGTTGTTCATAGCATTTTCTTACAATCCTTTGTATTTCTGATGTCAGTTATTACTTCCCCTCTTTCCTTTATGCTTTTGTTTATTTGGGTCCTCTGTCTTTCTTTCCTTGATGAGCCTGGCTAAAGTTTCATCAATCTTGTTTATCTATTCAAAGAACCAGCTCTTGGTTTCATTGACCTTTGTATTGTTTTTTTAGTCTCTGTCATTTATTTCCACTCTGATCTTTATTATTTCCTTCCTTCTACTTACACTGCGCTTTGTTTGTTGTTCTTTTTCTAGCTCTTTTAGGTGTAGTGTTAGATTATTTATTTGAGATTTTTCTTGCTTCTTGAGGTAGGCCTATAATGCTATGAACTCCCCTCTCAGGACTGTTTTTGCTGTATCCCATAGGTTGTTGTGTGTTCATTTTCATTCATTACCAGGTAATTTTTTATTTCTTCCTACATCTTATGGGTAACCCATTCATTGTTTAATAACATGCTATTTAGCCTCCTTGTGTTTGAATGTTTTTGACCTTTTTTTTTACTGTAGTTGATTTCTAGTTTCATGTCATTGTGATCTGAGAAGATGTTTGATATGATTTTACTCTTCTAGAATTTGTTAAGATTTCTTTTGTGTCCTAACCTGTAGTCTATCTTTGAGAATGTTCCATGTGCACAGAGAAGAATGTATATGCTACTGCTTTGGGAT
This sequence comes from Miniopterus natalensis, assembly GCF_054644295.1. Taxonomy (NCBI): domain Eukaryota; kingdom Metazoa; phylum Chordata; class Mammalia; order Chiroptera; family Miniopteridae; genus Miniopterus; species Miniopterus natalensis. Next base: position 60,873,612 of record NC_142091.1, on the reverse strand, counting down.
GAAATGTTCTGTAAGTACCAATTAAATCCATCCGATCTAGTGTGGCATTTAAGGTTGCCATTTCCTTGTTAATTTTTTGTTTGGAAGATCTATGCAGTGATGACAGTGGGGTGTTAAGTCCCCTACTATGACTGTATTGCTGTCAATCTCTCCCTTAAAGTCCACCAAGATTTTCTTTATATATTTAGGTGCTCTTCTATTGGGTGCATATACGTTTACAAGGGTTAGATCCTCTTGTTGGGTCTATCCCTTTAAAATTATGTAGTAATCTTTGTCTCTTGCTATGGCCTTTGTTTTGCAGTCTATTTTGTCAGATATAAGAATTGCTACCCCAACTTCTTTTATGTTTCCATTTGCATGGGATATTTTCTTCCACCTTTTTACTTTCAACCTGTGTGAATCTTTTGTTCTGAAGTGGGTCTCTTATAGACAGCAAATATATGGGTCATGTTTTCTTATCCATTCAGCTACCTTATGTCTTTTAATTGGAGCATTTAATCCATTTACATTTACGGTTATTGATAGGTACTTATCTCACCTGTAAAGAGAGAATTAGAGAGGTGGGGATACTCTTATCCTTTCTTTACAGGTGAGGAACAGCACAACAGAGAAGTCAATATAGTAAGTGCTGAAGTCAAGTAGTGCAGATCATCTAAGTAAGTCCTCCTTTTTCAAAACTCTTTTGGCTATTCTGTTTTTTGCATTTTCATATTAATTTTGGATCAGCTTCTCAACTTATACAAACAAGCCTGCTGTGAGTTTGTGTTAAATCTGTAAGTTAATTTGAGGAGAATGACTATTTTGACAATACTGAGTCCTCCAATCTATGAAAAAGGTGTGGTCCATTTATTTAGCTAATTTCTGTCAGCAATATTTTGTTGGTTTGAGTATCTTTCACTACTTATGTTAAATTATTCCTAACTATTTTCTTCTTTTCTGCTCCTATAATGAATTAAGCTATTTTCTAAATCTCATTTTTGGAATGGCGCTGCTAGTATTTAGTATTTATTCTTGAGTAAGTTTTGATAATTTATATCTTTCTAGGAATTTGTCCATTTCTTGGACAAATAACTTGTTCAATTTATTCCCATAAAGTTCTTCATAATATTCCTTATAATATTTTAATTTCTATAGATTTTTATAGTGATTTTTAAACTATTATATTATAAAGTTTATTTTAAGTACACCTCTTTTTGAAATTTTTTTCAATTACAATTGACATTCAATGTTATATTAGTTTCAGGGTTATAGCACAGTGGTTAGACATTTATGTAACTTATGAAGTGATTTTCCCCAGTAAAGTCAAGTACCCACCTGGTACCATAAGTAGTTATTACAATATAATTGACTATCTTCCCTATGCTGTACTTTACATCCTCATGACTTTAGTATAGTGATTTTATTAATTTGTTGTCTTCTTTTTTTTCTTGGTAAACCAGCTTAATGTCTATTAATTCAGTTGATCTTGAAAAAAATCAATTTTTAGTGTGATTAATATTTTTATGTTGTTTTCTATTTTATTGATTCCTGCTCCAGTCTTTATTTTTTATTTCCTTCAATTTACCATGAATTTAATTTGCTCTCTTTCATTTGTTTCTTGGTGTAGAAACTTAGATTGTTGATTTTTAATCTTTTTTTTTTCTTTAGACTGTAAGTATCTAAATCTACAAACTTTTATCTCAGCACTGCTTTAGCTGCCTACTATAATTTTTTATATGCGTTTTCATTTTCTTTCAGTTCAAAATATTTTCTAATTTCCTTTGTGTTCCTTCTTACACTATGGGATATTTATGAATGTGTTAACTTCAAAATAGTTAGAAATGTCCAATATTTCTGTTTTCGATTTATCGTTCCATTGTGGTCAGAAAATATACATGTGATTATTTCAATTATTTTACATTTTTTGAGACTTTTTATGGTCTAGCCTGGAGAACATTCTGAGGATGCTTAAAAAGAGTGTGTATTCTGCTGCTGTTGAGTGGGGTGTTCTATAAATGCGTGCATATTGGGGTGAATGGTGGGGGAATAAAATGATGAATGAGATGTAATTCCTGCCCTTTAAATCTTGCAGAGCAGTGGTTCTCCACGCAGGACAATTTTGTTGCCCAGGGGACATATGTCAGTGTTTGAAAACACTTTGGTTGTCACAATTTGGTGCGTGTGCTACTGGCATCTAGTGGGTAGAAGCCAGGACTTCTGCTAAACATTCTGTAACGCACAGGACATCCCCTACACAAAGAGTTATCTGGACCAAAATGTCACTAGTGCCAAGGTTTAGAGCCCCTGTTGTAGAAGAAAAAGAAGGTATAGTTATAATTCAAAGCTTCAGACAGCAATTTTCATGCTGTGGGAATTACTGCACCGTGGCTTAAATTCATCAACCTTTCAGCAGTTACCACATCTGTCACATGTGTATTTGTCTGTCTTTCCCACTAGACTGTGACCCTCATGAGTGTTGGGATCCACCCAAATCTTTATGGTGGTTAAAAGCAGAGGGTCTGGAGTTCAACAGCCTTGGATTTTAACCCTTTTTCTACACTCACTGGATGTGTGACTTTGGGTTAGTTATTTGACCCCTCCAAGCCTCAATTTTTTCCACTTGTAGAATCTGAATTAATGTAGCTACCTCATAGGATTGTTGTAACAAATACACTAATCAAGGAAGGCACTTGACACAGTCCTGGCACATATAGTCATTATCTCTTATTGTTACTGTTTATCTCCAGCACTGGCCCAGTGCTCTGCAAATGTGTGCAAATAAATGAGTAACCGAGTCATCTTCTCCTGCTTTCCCATTTCCGTAATGGGGCCCTGGCTCTACCGAGTAATCCTCACTGGGGTGCAAGCTACCCCTTCTTATTCCCGGGTCAAGTCTACTCCCCACCAAGAAGGTCATCTACAAGAGGTGGGTGGGAGTCCAGACAGGACAAACAAGGACAACACACATAGACGCTGGCCTCAATCCCATCCTTGAGACCCCTACTGGCCTGATATGAATCGGGGGTGCGCGGAGGCAGTGAGGCTCATGCCCATGGAGCCCCGTGATGCCACCCTCAGGGCACCTCTGGGGCCACCTTACCCAGTGTTGCTTCAGAGAAGCAGTTCTTTCTTCTAAATGGCCACCACCTGCCGTGACACTCTCCACCCCATTCCTGAGTCCCGGGCTCTTCCTCCACACTAGGAACCTCTCCCAGATATTCCCACTGCCTGTTAAGCAACATAGTTTTGATCAATGTTAAAAGCCTTTGGACCCCTCCTTAAGTACGTCACGCGTCCTTGCCTACTGCTGAACAGCGTGGCCAAGATCACATCTGGGAAGCAGTCTGCTAACTTTCAAAGTGGCCGCGAGGGCAAAGCTTGGACAGCCTGGCTTCTCACCGTGTTTGCTCTTGAGGGAGGTGTTCCTAGTGAAAGAAAGGACACCTCAACCTTCTAAAGAGCCCCTCGGTATATAAAGCAGGAGTCCCACGGTGCCCGAGAATGGCTAGCCAACCAGGAAGACACTGGGTGCAGAGGAGGTTTAGACGGGGAAGGGTCAAGTCCGTCTGGCAGAGTGACCCACCCCGGGTATCGGGTTCCCAACGTGCCCTGGGGTGAGCAAACCTGTAAGGGCACAGACGAAACCTGGAGCCATTCTCCTTATCAAAATGTACTTATGGGAAACTGATTGATGCCCTTAAATGTCATAACCAAAAAAAAAAAAAGCCATTATTTCCTTTATGGAGTTTCTCTCTATATTTACCTAGACATTTGCCTTCCCTGAGGATAACATACAGCAGAAATCAAGGCTAAGTAAGAACAGAGTGATCTGGACCTAGAGGAGATAGGACATTAGCATCTTCTCCATTGTCCCTCTCTAAAGTTCAATAGTAATAATATATATATATATATATATATATATATATATATATATATATATATCACCTTGCTGCATGCTTAGATTCTGAGATGTATTTTTACAGAGCCCTCTTGCCCCATGTGTGTGACATATTAATGTTAAAATGAAGAGGGGGGCTCCTCTGATCAGCAAGGTCCTCAGTAGTGGGCGTCAGAAAGAGGCACTAAGTGGGGGCTTCAGGGAGAGACGCCGCTGGCCTTGGTGTCAGTGCCTGGGCAGGGCGGCCCCGTGGCTGGGCGGTTTCTGCCCCGGAGATCTACCCCTCTCTCCGCTTTCCCTCCTGGGACTTGGAATACCTTAAAAGCTGGCTCTGTTCTTCTGTTTTCTTGGACATTTGCCAAGCTAATCTCCCAACATTGGAGAGCACTATGAAAGTTAAGCTGCATGAAAAGGAATAATAATTTCGTTCTACCTATAAGGCTTGGGGTCAGTACTGCCTTTATAAATGTGTGTGTGTTTTTTGGCAGCTGCCAAATAGTTTCTAGCCACCATGACTCTGCCCCCACCTTACCACATCATTGAGGTATTTATTCAGTTTAGCTAGGGGAGCTGAGGAACTGTGCCAAAAATTGCTATTAGGAAAAGCTAATCTTATTTACCCCTAAGCAACTAAAGGAGTCTCAAAGTGGCTTTCTCTGGATTTCTTTTTGTCTTAAATAAAATCTCATTTTTTTCTCCTCTTGTTGAAGTGGGAGAGGGAAACAAGGTTCCAAAGAGGTTAAATCATTCAGTTATAGTTGATGGGGAGTGGGGCGCAGAACAGGAATCCACCACAGCTCCCTCCATCTCCGATTTTAAGACTTGAGTTTAAGTTTAACAATAATGCGGGAAGTAAAGAATCGAGAGATGAAGGTCTATCTCACTTGCAAATCATACAGGAATAACCATTATTTTGCGATTCTGTGCTATATAGAGTTGAGGGAACACCTTTGGACTATCCTAGAGGCAACGGATGAGGGAGGGGGGCCACTACTGCTTGACACAGGAAACATTATCCCCTAAGGTGCTTTAAACACTAACACTAAATCCTTTAATTGGGAGCTTGTTAGACCTGCCAACAAGTTGTTCTTAATTTTAGTAATTTGATGAGCATGCCCAAGGGGGTCGAGGCTGCTGGAGTCCATGGCTACAATAGCTGGAGAGAGAGAGCTTTTCTCCCCAGCATGGGGCATTGATGTTGTGCCAGTCACGATGACTCAATTTCTCTACCTAGTGGTGCCTCCTTTCCTTCCCTCCTGAGAGCAGACTTTCCTTTCCTGCTACCTTACTCATCCCCAATTCTTTCTGTATTAAAAAATGTCTAAAAGGCCCTCTGTCCATTCCAATCAACAGATATTTCTTTCCAAGTCTGAGAGTATATCGATCTCTGAAACCGAGGGGAAGTGAAGCTCATCTTGGGAGCCATCACTGCCTCCTGCGCATGGATGGGTTGGAGTGAGGAATGTTGGCCCCGTCTGTCTACCAGACATCGTTCCGTGCAATGAGGGAGAATTGTTCACCTACATTCACACAGGGAACCATATGGACCCTAGAGCCTGGGCTCTCAGGCAGATAGGCCTGGATTGATTACAAAATGTGTAACTTTCAGTAAGCAACTGAACACTTTTTTAGCTTCAGTTTCCTCATTTGTTAAGTGGAAATAATAATAATAATAATAGCTTCATGGGGTTATTGCAAGGAATAAATGAGCTCATGGATAGAAGGCAGTGAGTGAACGCCGCCACTTTGTAAGCATCTGCTTAATGTAGTCATCGAGGCGTAACTATTAATTCTTCCAGAGGTGATTAGGTGGGAAAGAATTAAGAGAAACGTCCAATTTGCGGGGGCAGAGCAGGCTGTGTTAGAGCAAAGTGATTGCCATCAACCAGTCAGCCCAGCCTCAGGCCAGGAGCCAGAGCTCATGTCTCCAGGTTCTTCATCTTCTTTCACTTTGACGTAGGGCCAACACTTGGCTGGGGTCTTATCCTCTTGCTAATGACAGCTCTGACCCAAGTCCCCGAAGGCCAAACCCAACCACTTTTCAGCTCTGAATCAAGATCACATTCCCCATTTTTTTTTGTTTTCTAAATACCCAGTGAGCCAATTTCTGCTGTTATTTTTTTTTTCTGGGAATTGGCAAGATCTGATTTTACAGAGTCCTGCTGTGATGAAACAGACACTGGCCTGTGGCTCCCCGGCCTTGGACTTCCTTCTGAGAGAGCTTAGGAGAGTGTCTAGAAAGTTGGATTTGGTAGTGTACCATGCACCACGTGCCCTGGCTTTCCCAGGACATCTTAGTGTACGAATGTAATTTTAGACTAATTATTATTAGCCCTCTTTTTCACTCCCCACACTGTCCCAATCTGAGCTTTAAAATATGTGGTCACCTTAACCCTAAAGTCAGAATGTCTAGACTCAAATCCTACACCCACTGCATTCTCTTTGCATGGCAAATCACTCCATCGTTCCTCAGTTTCCACTGCTATAAAATGGATATCATATGTGCTATATATAAATGACTTTCCATTTTAGTTATTACAAAAATCTTATATTTCCTGCCATCTGTCTAGTAACTTTGTCCATAATGTTCTTTGGTGAAAAAAAATTCTTATTTTTGTTCAGGAATCTTTCCCTACACCTAGATCACAAATACGTTTCACTCTCCCCCCAATATTTGATATTTGATCTTTCACATTTAGATCTTTAATTCATCTGGAACCTTCATAGGTAGGGATCCCACTTTATTGTTTTCCAAATAGTGAAGCAGTTTCCTCTACTCCGCCTACTAAACAAGCTGGCCTTTCCCCATAGAATTGCAGCGTCCCCTCTGCCACATAATAGGCTCCATATGTACACGGGTCTGACACTCGCCTCTCTACAATATTTAATGGACCTGTTCATCTGTTGTTGCACCAATACCAAGCTGTTTCTATAGCTATCACCTTGTAATGCATCTCTGTGGTTGGTTAGGCAGTTCTGCCCTCTTCTAAAGTTGACTTAGCTATTCACTGCTCTCTCTTCCCCCAAAGACATTTTGGAAACTGTTTTTCAAGCTCCTCAAAAAGCCCAACTGGTGCTGATCACATTTAATTTATGGGTCAATCTGGGAATAATTGTTATCATTATAATGTGAGACTGCCCATTCACAAGCATTGACTATCTCCAGTCTCCATGTATTCAGATTAGTTTTGATGTTTTTCAGTAGAATTTTAAAGTTTTCTCCATAGAAGCCATGTGTAGTCGAGGTTAAGTAATTTCTAGGTACCTGTAATGTTTGTTGCTCCTGGGTATGCACCTGAACCTGGATGAGATTTGGGTTCTAGATTTTACTCTGTCCCTGATTACACTGTATGATTTTAGGCACATCATTCACTGCTTCTTGGTGTCAGTTTCCCTGAAGTTGCTGGTCCCTGTAGTGCCACAGATAATAATTACAATGACAGACTCATATTAAAATCTCAAAAAGTGCCAGTCCTTGCAGAGGGAGGTGACTACATCCACAGCACTTATTCCCAGGAGCACCCAGCCAGTAAGTGGCTGGTTTGGGATGTAAGAAGCACTGAAACCTGGAGGTGAAACTCCTTGGATGCGATATGTTCTACCTCAGTCAGTCCTACAAGTCAAGTTACCAGCTCCAAAATGCCTGTCAGTGGGCTGCTTATCCTGCCGGAGCTCGTGCCAGGCTCCCGAATGCCAGAGGCCATGAGAAATGTCCAGGGCTCCATTGTGCACATGGCTTCTAGAGTTACCATCAGCTCTGGCCACATGCATTTGCTTTTGCAGAACATCATTTTTCCTAGAAGTCCGGTGTGTTCCTGGATGCCGCTGGCTGATAGTGGAGTCAGATAACAGCCTGGGAAGGCAGCCGACGTTTGCAGGAAAGGAAGTGGGTGCCATCCAGCCAGCTGGGTGAGAATCAATGCCTCTCTCTAACTGCACATGGAGATGGAGGTGGGGACAGGGGAAATCTCCAGAGGAGCAATGCTTCCGCAGCCAGGCAGGTGGTCCTGAAACCTTCGAAGGCCCAGCCTGTAGCCAGAAATGAGGAGAGGATGTGCGGAGAGCCTCCTGATGGGTCTTTCTGCTTCCAGGTTGTAGCCCCTCTACCAAGACCCTTCCAGCTGCGAGTGATAAGAGCCCAACTCAAACTAGCTTAATGAAAACTAGCTTCAACTGGCTTAAATAAAAACAGAGATGATATTAGCTTAAGTAACTCCTGGGTGGTTTTAGGTCAGTTGGATCCAGAATGCCTGAATTATTTCACCAGCCTCTCTCTCTCCTCACTCCCTCCTTCCTACCCCTATTCCCCACCCCACCCTACCCCCATTCCCACCCTGTTCTCTAGACAAGCTCCCTCTGAAGAAGGAAATTGTGGCTGCTGGCAGCTCCGGGTTTATGCTTCCTCAGGGTGGAGTCTCTCATTTGGCATCTGTATTGATCCTTGCACAGGACTCTGCTTCTGCTTGAGTCAGGGGTCCACATGCAGAAAATGGAAGGTTGGGCCGTGTAATTGGCAGATCCGAGGAGTATAAAAGGAGTGTTTCCCTAAAGGAAGTCATGCGGGGCCAGAGGAAAAAGGGAAATGGCAGCTGTCCATTGCCCGTCCTGCACTGTGCGCAGAGCTGGTGGGAGTGCAGAGCCCAGGGCCCCAGGACCTGCTCGGTTTCATTTCCTGCCCCCCCCACCACCCATCCTGTGCCCTCGACACCGCACCGTGTGCTGTTCAAATCTCGCAACACCGCCCTCTCCACACCTCTGGGCCTCCAGGCTCGCTCTTCCTCTCCCTGGATGCCTTTCCTTTACGGTGTGATCAGCTCCTTCCTAGAACTTTCTCTGACCCCCGCAGGCAAATTGAATACCTTCCTACCGCGATATGTCCCTCTGTATCTTTTTGTAGAGTAGTCAGCCTTTTGGAGAAGATCAGATTCGTCTCCAAATCAGACCTGAGGTTATTGAGGGCAGAAATTCACTCTTGTCCTACTGACCTTTGGGTGATAAACGTGGCTCTAGGGCGGGTGCTGTCGTCTGCTCACCAGCCTCCACCCCTCCTCTCTTGCTCCTGAGCCCTGACTCGCACTTGGTCCCCAGCTAACTACTGACTTTCTCAGCCTTCCTCGTGGCCGGTGACGGGCATATGACACCCTTTCTGGCCCTTGGGATCCACTGAGGGACATCTGGGGTGGAGAACAGTCTCATGTAGTAGCTTTTGCTTCCTTGTTACGAGAGACAGATGAACTTGGCACCACTTTTTCCTCCGTCTTCCCTGGCTTTGTTCACTTGTGAACAAATGGGAAAAGTCAAAGTGTTGACAATTGAAGTTCTGGACCGGTGCCTGCAGCCACCTTCCTCTGGATGTGAGGTCAGGACAGTTCCCCCCATCTCTGTGGCTCCCCCTCCACGTGGAAGATGTCAGGTTGCATGTATTCTCCGCTTTGTGGAAATTCCTGTGGAACAGAGAAGTTGCGCAGTGCCCAGAAGGCACGCATAGCCTATCTCATTAGTAGGTAATTATGGTTATTTAAGAATTAAACGTTTTTCTTTTGATGTATGTGTATTATTTTTTCCCAACAGCTACTAAGTTGTTAGCACCTAGATGCTTATTAAGTCGTATGAACCTCACCACTTGATAATAGAACTGCAAGGAAACACAAAGGGTCCCCTTACCGAGACAGTTTGGGAAACTCTGACTCGAAAATGAAAACATAAAGAGAGATGTACTTATGCGGAGTGGAATGAGGAGGTCATTGGAAGAATAGTAGAAGAATTCTCTTTCATTCTTCCTCTTAAAAAGGAGTCTTTTTCTTTAAAAAGTATTCCCAAATTCATCTTTTTTTAAATGCCAGATCATAATTGTCATATTACTTACCACTGTGTTTACGTGACCACAAGCTTATGCTGCAGTTTCTGTGTTGAAAAAGATTTCTGGCTTCCTCAGTGCCTCCCCTTTCCCACCGTCACGGCTGTCCGAGGAGCACGCCTCCTCCACGAAGCCTGCTGCGACTCAGAGGAAGCACATGACCGAGTACCTTGGTTCCTTACCTTCTCAAACTCAGGAACCTGAGCACAGGAGTGACAGGCTGATGAGCTCAGGTGGCATCGGTGACTTCGACGCTTATAGTGATGGTATGGTTTTCTATCTCTCAGCACCACAGTTGGCACCCAGTCTTTGTTTCGGACTATAAACTCTTGCGTGAGTGCTTGAATCAGCATAAAGCCAAGCTCATTTATAAAGATCCAACAGCTATTATGAAGGACCTGCCATGTGTCACGCACATCCTTTCCAATGACTAGTTTGCCAAGGATGGCTCTCGTCTTCATCACTCTGTGTCCTGTGCCATGGCAGGGATATGACTCACAGGCAGCGAAGGCCGTGGTGTGTCCTAGGAGTCATGCATTATGGCAACCCTGCTATCAGCTTTTGCTGTTCAATTTCTAGTGACTATGAGAGCATTAAAAACCATTGAATACAGCGATTTAGAGCTTAGGCTTTGGTTCCAAATCCCAGCAGTCATTTACCTGCAGTGTCGTTCAATGCTCTGAGCTTCTTTCCCTCCCTTGGAAAACAGGAATTCTGGAGCCTCAGAGGATTATCATGAGGATTCAATGAGTTAACATATATGTGAAGGGCTCTCGGCACCATAGTTGGCACCCAGAAAAGACCTGATAAATGTTAGCAATTATCATCTTCATCACTGATACATATTTGACAAAGTTAATATGCTGGTGAGGGAGGGAGTCTTTTGTAGGCAGGAGTCAGTCAGGAGAGCAGCATAATCTCCGCCCCTGTTAGGATGGGTCTGTCGGGTCACTGCCGCCTCCCAGTCTAGTCCAGGTCCAAGCACGTAGTAGGTGGTCAATAAAATATTTATTAAACCTTATGTTTTCATAGTTCTTTGTATTTCTAAACATGATCACACCTAAACTTGAATTTGATTCTAGTGATAACTGTGGCAGAAGAAAACTAAGAAGGGCCCAGTGCTAATGGAGGTGTCACTAGATTTTTGGCTTTATATGCATTTTTTCACTTAATAAATAGTCAGCGCAGACTTTGAGCCCCATATTATGGGGAAGGAGACTGAGGCTTCAAGAGGCTAAGTTGTTTCCTCAAAGTCATGCGGCTAGCACGTGACTCGCCGAGCTAGTGGCTGAATAAGAGTAGCTCGCCATTCAGCAAATTCTCACTCAGCTCCAAGCGTGTGGTAGCAAGGGCCAAGGACTGGGATCCACCGAGCCAGAGAGCCGGCAGAGACGCCTTCTGACGGAGCGCGTGGGCAGTTCATCGTTCTTGACATCTGAGCAAAGTTGTTCTGCTGTAGCTTTATGCTGGAACATTTTCTGGTCAAACCTAAACATGAAAAGAACATAAAAAGCTCGTGTTGTTTGTACAACATCTGGGAGAGGGGTCCCTATGTAAAACCAGCATTATGATCGCGCAGTGTGTGACGACATGGGCCAGGCCTGGGCCCGGAGCCCTGACCCCAAGTGCAGAGGCTAGGGAGCTGAGGGAGGGCACAGGCGCTGGAATCAGGCCGGCTGGGTTTGAGTTCTGGCTCCACCACTTATAAGCTCGAGTGACTCACTTAACCAGCCTGGGATTTTGTTTTTTCATTTGTAAAGTAGGATAATAAAAGTAAGCAATTCACAGCACGGATCAACCTCACAAGTGATTCCATTTATAAGACATTCTGGCAAAGAACATAAACCAGGGGGTGGAAGCCTGGAGGTAGAGGGATGGGTTTTACTGAAAAGGGGCAAAAGCACACTTTTCAGAAGTAATGGAAATATTTGTTTGTGATGTGGTTTTGTACACATACACACACACACACATATATATATAATATTTGCCAAAACTCACCCCACCGTACACCTAAAAAGTGTGAATTCTACTATATTTAAATTATATCTCAATAAAACTGATGTAAGAAAATATATACTTCAGGGGTTATCACCATTAAATTAAATTAAATAATACCCTCGAGGCACTTGGAGCAGCCCTGGGAGAGCCGGCCTAGGTGTGCATTTGCTCTTCTTTCCAAGTCAGCTCCTTCGAATAGGCACATCTCTGAAAGTCAGCAAGAATCCTACAGAATGTGGGATTAAAAAGAGGAAATTTCTTTATGAATTTCTAAGTTTTGATATTTGTCACTTAATGGAAGATGACAGAAGAAATATTAGATTCACTGGGAAACTGTCTAATCTTCTAAAGCACCATTGGAAGATCAGCACATTATCACCAACGTGAAAAAAAGCTACAGGGAAAGAATTAAAATGGCAGTTTACCTACAGTGTCTTCTGGCTGTGCGTAAGTGAATATTTACTTAAAAGGGTGAGAACAAATTTTCGGGCCAGTCAGATATGCAGGCTACTTTCTTCCTTTTCTCAAAATCATCCTAAAGCTGCTTGGCTTCTGAAATTTCTGAAATTACTTTTGTCCCCACACTCTGATGTTAGCCACTCTAGGCCTATGAACCCAACCCAGACACCACAACGGGATGTTCTTGTTGCATTTATTAAAGAAGTGTCACACGCCCAGTACGGTTGCCAGGTGAAGGTGCTAGTTATTCATTTAAACAAGCTTGCAGTTATAACAAAGGTAAAACAGCTCACAATGCTAAAATCACCTCCTGCTTTTTTATATATCGCAACAGATTTTTTTAAAGGTCTCTTTGCCCTAACTATTCACTTCATTCACTCAATTTTCATTCCCCAATCAACTTTTGATCCCTTCTATGTGTCGGGCACAGAGCTAGGTATTAGGGATACAGAAATGAATCAGACATTGCCATGAAGCTCAAAAAGCTACCAGGCGAATGGAAGGAGTCATGGGGCTATGAGAACAGTTTGTTCAGAGTACCTTGGAGGTCCGAAGGAGCGTGTGAGCAGCTGTTCACCAGACAGAGGTGGTAAAGAAGGGAACTGCATGCAGAAGGAACAGCAGGCATGGGGGCCTGAGTATGTGCATGTGCACGAACCCTGCAGAATCTGGAAACTTCATCCAGGTCGCTGTGGCAGGCAGGAGTGTAGAGTACAGTGTGGAGGACCCCATGAGAAAAGGAGCTGGAAGTCCTAAGGGGCTCTCTTTAAGCAAATGCTTGTCTGCTCAGGAAGGGAGGACATCAGATGCTGCACAATCATTGGCGACAACAGAAGATCAACTCACTACGTCCCGACTCAACTGCCAACCGTTCACATTGGCAGGTCATTGCTCTGTTGCATTGATGGGTCTGGACATGGTTCTTCAGGGTTTTCAAGGACTCAACCACAACTGGATTGATTTTTTTCCTAAATCGGGTCATAGCCACTAGAGACAGTACAAGTTAGAAGCCATTTGTTTGAGTTCCAACACTGTGGTTGAGGGTTTTGGGGAAATGAGGTCAGATTTTTCTATTGTCTACAAGTTCATTGCTCACGTGTGAGGTTAGGAGTTACAGATTAAGAAATAATTTTTTTTAATGAGATGATGATGACCTATAATTTTCTAGTAAAACGAATTGTCAGTAGGGAACCAAGAATTATCAGAGTTTCAGGTTTAGATTTAGGCGAGGAAAAAAAGCCTGGGCCTCGGAGCTAAAGAAAGAGCATCTCTGGACTGTTGTAAACCTGCAAAACCAAGAGAGGCACCTCAGACATCTTGACTCCTGGTCTTACATGGAAAGAAGGAGAGAGAAGAAATTCCCTCTCTTTCAGAACCTCTCAGCTCTGTCCTTTTTTAAAAAGATGTCCTTCGCCATGAAACGCTGTCATTGCCTCTTTCCTGCCTTTGTTCTTTCATTGCTTCCACGTCCGTTTATTTCTTCCTTCCGTTCCTCTTTTTCTCCCTCTTTCTTTCTCTTTCTTGTTGTTGCTCCCGTTTCTTCAATCTCTTCCTTCAAGTTCAAGTTAAAATAGCAGCCGTGATCCCTGAGAAGCAGCTCTGTCTTCCCCCCACTGCGTTGCGCAACTTGTGGTATGGCTCTGTGCCACCGCCAGCCAGGCAGCGAGGCTTTACGTGGCCAAGGAACATCTCGTACAAGGCCACTTTTTATCAAAACCAAACAGCATAACAATGCATACAGGGCCCCGTTCACATCAACCGCATACGGTCTCACTATGATAAAAAACACTGACGTTGGAATCTAAAATCTATCTCCACGAGAAAATAAATAATCCTGATCCTCTCCCGCCCCTCCGCCCTCCCCAGGCCCCTTCCTGAAGCCCCCACTCCTCCTCCCCTTGCTCACCTCCCCACCCTCTTGTCATCAAGTGCTTCCTTTGGCCTCCAACTGTTCAGGTTTCACCAGTCTGGTGACCCATTAGGATGGGGTTGCACCACACCGGGGTGGGGCCTGAGCGGAGGGAGGGAAAAGGCTTGAGTTGGAAGCCCCACTGAAGCTGGGTTTGACCTGCCTGCTATCATGGTCCCCATAATCCTGGTAAGACAGGAGTGTCTTAGGGATGGGTGTTCTCACAGTTGGAATCAGACCAAGAGAAAGGGAGAGGAACGTCTGCAGGCGTAAGTTTCAGCCCCTAGTTCAAGAGCGCCTGGCCCTGCTCATCTGCTTGGAGGTGCCCTTAGCCAGAGACCTCCGAGGAGAGCAGGAGTCAGGAAAGCACTGGCTGGACAGCTCAGGGTCAATGACACGGGCCAGGTTGCCAGGGCAGTACATGGGCATGGTGTTAGATGAGGGAGGCTTCCTTGAAGGATGGCCTTTCCCCTCACTGGCCCCCTCCCAGGTGATTCACAGAAATAGGGTTAAAAGGGACTCAGACCTCCCTCTGCCTTGACTTATCCTGACCTTAACCTCCCAGGGAAATCATAGGGTTGCCCACAGGGAGTCATCGCGCTCTCCCTTGGAGCATGGAATTTAGGTCTTCAATGCTGGGTAGGTAGGAGGGAAGGCCGGAAATGGGGGTGACTGGCTAAAGCCTGACAAGAAGGATAACTCCCCAGTTGGGAAGTCCTGTCCTCCTAACACACAGGCTCAAGGCCTTCCTACCTATCCAGTTTGTGAATGTCATTCATTCATTTGTTCAAGAAACAGTCACGGGATTTCAACTGCATAGCGCTATTCTAGGCTCTGTGGGTAACGAAATTTACACAAGACAAAGCCCCTGCTTTCATGGCAGAGAAAGAGGCATACAATAAATAAATAAGTGAAATTAAAAAAAATCAATTTAGCTAGGGATAAGTGCTATGAAGTCCCCTCCCCCCCAAAAAAAACCACCACAAGATATGGAAAAGAAACAAACATTGGAAATACGTGGCTACTTTAACTTATGGTGGACAGATGCCATCTCCGAAGAGGTAACATTGAGGTGAGACCCACGTGAGGAGAAGTGAGCAGCGGGGGAGCTTTCCAGACCTAGGGAATGGCAACTACAAAGGCTCGGAGGTCGTCGAAAGCCTGGCAAGTTGGAGAGACACAGAGAAGTTTCACTGGGGCTGGGGTGAGTGACAGGGACATGGAGGGTGTGCCAGGAAGTCAGGGAGGCAGGGCCCACGTCCAGGCTCCTTCCTGCCCCAGCCACTGGGCCATCCACAATGCCCTGCCCCTTCCTCTCTGCCTGGGTCCGTCCAGTTCAAGTGTACCTGGGGCTGGGTTGGAAAGTCTCCACTTTCTGTTGTATGGAGGGGACTTTGGTCTCCATGTGGCCTCCCCAGGAGAAACCCAGCCCCCTATGTCCTTGCCCAAGCACTGAGATTAGTGAGCGATTTCTCTGGGTGTCAGCCCTTGGGTGTGAGACTTAAACTCTTAATTCCAAGCCATTACGACATGAGTATCCGATTGCTGCTGCTGACTTCAAATGGTTTGCTTGTGTGTGCCAGACATTTTGTCAATGAGGGATTTCTCTCCCGGCTTTGGTTTCAGGTGAGCCTGGTGTTTGCTGAAACTCCAGTTTAATTAAAAGCAAACCAGACGAATGAGAGACTGACAAGGGTATCGGCTACCTCGTTGCAAGCCTCCATGAAAGGGGACAAGGGTGCAGTTAAAGAAAAGGAGCATTGGAGTGTGTGTGTTAGAGAGACAGGGAAGGGAAGCTGTTGAGATCACAAGCTCCGGCCTCAGCTGTCCAGGTTCAAATCCTGGCTCTGTCACTTGCTAGTCCTGTGACCAGAGCGTGTTGCTTACCATCTTTGTGCCTCAGTTTCCTCATCTGTACCCTCTGAAGAGTAGCAGCCCCTTTAGTGTAGCTGCGATGATTAAAGGAATCAATACACGCGAAGTGCTTAGAGCCGCGCCTGGGAAATTATACAGCCTCAGGAACTGCTGGTCTTCATGGCTGCAGGAGCCCCGTTGGCGTGCCCCCGGGTTGCAGGGACAGTGGCTTGGTTCAGCTGAGCAGGGGACACTGAGGCTGAGTGTGCGCTCAGGACCCAGGTCTGACTGGTAGTCAGTCTCTTTCTGGAATCATAGCACACTCTTAATCCCAAGTCGTTAAGCTCACAGACAGGCTCTTGGTCCCGGAGGGAATACATAAAAAGATGATGGATTTATCCCAAATCCATCCTTCCTTCTGGACAGAAAAGATGAAGGCCATAGTGGTGACGGCGAGTCTGTCTCCTGCGTTAAGGAGGACTCATTGCACCTTGTAGGGAGGCCTTGGGCTGGGCACATGGGCCCGCTGGGCTATCAAGAGAAATCTAATCCCTAGAAAGTTGTGTCTAGGTCTGTGCTTTCAAACTTCAAACAACAAAAACAAAACAACTGTTTCTAAAGTAATTGACCAATTCAAATGAAATCTCACCAGGAGCACCCAATAAAACCAACAAAAGTGCTGAAGACCTGCACCTTCCCAGTTACCCCTTTCCTCTCTGACTGTCCCTAGAGCCGCTGTAGGAAACATGCTTTGGAAAACACCAACACAGGCTTAGTTATCAAAGGGCCCCAAGAGAAGAAGTCTGCACAAGTTCCCTCAATCACCCATCCTCTGGCACTTTTATTAATTTAATATGAAAAATAAGATATTAAAATAATAATATACAGACATAATTTTTAAGTCAGTCCTATAATGTAAAGCAGCTGTCCCTGCTCTATGTCTGCCCACCCTTAAGTTGCTCTCCCAAATGGCAATGACTTTCAAGATAGAACACTCAACTTTGAGCTACTTCTTTGGAATTTCCCTCTCTGTCTTGAAGCGACGTGCTTGCACAGCTAGGTCTCCATTTTTCCATCTTAGACATTTATCCTTTGGCTTTGTGTTGGAGGTTTAGGACCCAGCTCCCACCACATACACACTTTCCCTCCCCTGTTCACTCACATATAACTGCATCAAATGTTTATTAATCCAACATTAACTGTTTCCCTGATAATATTCACGAAAACATTGTCCACAGAGAAGCCACACGAGGTACCATGGTTATATCTCCTTTTTTGTATATTTTTTCTGTAGTTAACGATTGCCTCATTTTTTCATTGTGGCTTTGTGTACTTAACATTAATTCATCCCCCAAATTCGACAAAGTTATAAAACGTCTCCCAGTGAAGTCAAACCCGTCATGTAGTCAGAGGGTTCCGTTTTCCCTTGGGGAGATAGGTTCCTCCTGGAGACCCTCTGGCCTCCTCCCACAGTCTAGGCTGGTTGCTCTGTGAGTCTGCTGTGCTGCTAGTATCACAGTCTTTCTCTCCTCACCCTGAGAATTCCCTAAGCCTCTCCCCTGGGCTGATCCCTGGTCCCCAGATTTCACGGCTTGGCTTATTCCCCCTTTTTCAGTGAAATGCATTCTTTTGCAGCTTCCCAAGAAAAGCTGCTTGGGCAGTGACTTCTTTGACACCATGCATATGAAAATAGTTTTAGTATATGCTCACATGATCTATAGCTGGCAGGCCAACCTTTTTCTTTACCGTAAACTCAATGGCGCTTGTTAGACCCATGCATTTTGCTCTGTCTGCCCAAGAGTTGAAGAACAGGCGTGTATTTAACTCTACGTATGAGGCATGATCCTCCGTCGCTCTTGTGAAAAGGTTCCTGGAGACATAAATATCTGACTCTGGACGCATGCCATGCCATCTATCGCAAGATAAGGCAAGAGATAATTAACAGTCCTTAAGCTCACCCATATTTTCACTTAGCAAACACTTGGAGAATAGTGCCTATACTATGTGCCATGGACTGTGCTCAATGCTGGGACTTGTTTTGATTTGGGATGGATAATCCACATGCGTTTATTTTGACAGGTTCACATGGAGCCCTCAGGCCATATGGCAACACTAAGACTTTTCTTTCAAGCTACTCTTCTCAACTAGGTCAGCTTCCCTTACTTTAGTCAGCAGAAGCCAAACTCAATAGATGAGCCTGCCAAAAAGAGGGCATGACCATGAACACCAGACTCTTGCAGGTGTCACTGGGCAAACAGTATAGAAGACCTATTGTCTAAAGTTTAGGGGCTCTGGGGAGTCAGAAAAAGCTTACCTCCCCTGCTCAGTCAGCAAAAGTTCCAGAACTTCTGTGCTATGCTCCATTGGAAGTCAGTGGAGCTCCTAGCAGATGGCCCATTCCTTCTTCATGAGCCCAACTGGAGGGATCTCAGAGAAGGAAAACAGCACAGAACATAGTAACAGTAGCAACAACAACAACAAGGATAATAGTTGTTATTGTTGCTGTTGAAGCGGGAAGGGAAATACCACTTTAATAGGACCACTTAGAGCACTAGCACTATGCTAGGGACACAGTCACATTAGGTTATAACACTCTCTTCTGCTTCGGCTCCTGGAGATGTTTTTCATTATCTGTACGTGAACTTCCAAGGAAGGGACCCAACCAAAAGTAAGGGCTACTGTCCTTAAAAATGCATCTCTTTTCTCACCCCACAACATTACTGTTAGAATTTATCCCAAGGAAACAATGAGAGATATGAAATAATGAAAGATGTGAGAAAAGATATAATCTTAAAGACATTTACTGAAATACTGCTATAAAATTAAAAAACTAAAACTAGCCTAAATATTCCCTGATTAAAAATTTAGGCAGTACCCTCATTCAGTGGAATATCATATAGTCATTAAAAATTATGTGAGAGAAATGTATTGATTGATACAGGAAGATGTTTATAGTATATATTATTTTGTGTATATATATATATATGTTCTGAATATATATATATATGTTCAGAAAAAAGATAGGGAAAATACCAAGGAGTTAAGAATAGTTATCTCTGGGTTGGTGGAATAATGGTTGGTTGGTTTTTCCTTTACTTCTTTTTTTTAATCTATATTTTCTGCAGTATTCCTACTTTGTGTTTGTAATAAGAAAAAACAGTAACGATAAAAAGTATTTTAAATAAATAGGATAAAGAAGACAGGAAGGGCTTCAGTAAGTTAAGGGCAAATCTTGAAAAGGCTTCCCCAAGAGGCATGATTTCCCAGGAACCCCCTCTTTGCAATCTTTATTCCAGGAGCCTATGGCTCGAGCACAGGCTCGAGCAGACAGGCTGCAGGTGGCCAGATTAGGTGTTGGCTTTGGCCACAAGGGTCCCAGCCACCCACATAAGGTTGGTGAGTCAGGGCTTGCTCTATGCTGTTGCAAGAAGCATCCAAGCATCAAACCCGGAGTTCGCACAAAGGTCATCTCCCATCAGAAGCCCTCATAAAGGTGATGATCTGGTAGCGGAAGCCTTTCCTTAGGGCAGATTCTGGAAACCACCCCACAGTCCTGAACTGCATTTCACCTGCCTTCCAGTTAATTTATAGCTTAGGTGCAACCATGCTCACTACCTGCCCCAAACCAACTGCTGATTCTCAGAATAAGATATTGACCATCATTGTCATCTGTTGATCACCTACTATGCGCCAGACACTATGCTAGATTTTCTATATACATTGTTTCCCAATCCTTGCAATTCTGCAAGCCAGGCATAATTATCTCTACATTTCAAAGGAGAACATGCCCAGCATCTCATATGAAAGAGCAAAGCTGAGATTTAGACCAGGTCCATGTCACTCCACATAGTCAAGGCTGCTTTTCAATCTCTCTGACCACATTCTAGCATCGCCCATAGACTGCCTTGTGGTGGACCCTATTGCTTTTAGCTGTGTCAGGAACTGTGCGTCCCTTCCTTTGGGTCTCACTGAGTGCCCCACCATGTACTGAACCATGGTGGATGAATGAAACCAAAGTTCAGGTGAAACCATTTTAGGAGGAATTGCAACTTTTCTCCCATCTGCCACCTCCCCCGAGCCTCTGCCGCATCCTAAATGTCTATGGTAATACTCAAAATTCTTCTAAAGCTTGGGGTTGCTCTTAGGCAGTGGTGCAGGAGGGCACCCAGATCTCCTCTGGTTGTTTCCTTACCTGCGTGTCCTGCCTTGGCACCCATCTACCCTCACCTCAGTCCCTGAGGCCAGTCAGCAAGGCCTGCCTTTTGTTCCTGAACATTCCCGCCTCCAAGGCTGTGTCCCCAGTGTGTGCAGTGCCTGGAGTGAGTGACTCTGAGGAGGCACTCCATAAATAGTCATTGAATGAGTCAACACATGGCGAATGGATGCAGGAATGCCTTCCACTTCATCTAGTTAAGTCCTGCCCTTCCTCCGAGGTCAAGCTACAACCCCACCGTCTCTGTGAAGCCTTTTCCCCAGCGTCCCAGCCCACAGGGCTAGTGCTTCACTCACAACTCTCAGAACACCTGTGGCCATGGTGCTGGTTTGCCACTCAGCATGCACTGTCTTGTACGTGTAAGGTGTTTTGTGTGCCCTCCTCCAGGAAGTCAGGGAATGTGTTGCATTATTCGGTGACTTTGGAGCTGGAAAGACCTGGCTAAAGTCCCAATTCATCGCCTGTCCACCTAGAGATCTTGAAAAGGTTGCTTAGCCTCTTGGACACTCAGTTTCTTAATCTGTTAAAAAGGGACAATGCCCACCTTATAAGTAAGTTGTGATGAGAGTTAAGTGCCTTTTCTCACAAACGTCAATGAGTCAAATCACAAAATAGCATGTAGAGCATGACCCCATCTTCATAAAAAGAAGCAGGTGGTTTTTTTTGAAAACTTGCAGATCTATAGGTCTGTTTGTGTGTGAGTATGTGTGTAAAGTCTGGAAGGACACACACTTAACTATGAACACAGTTAATCCCACCATGAGTATACCATATAGCAGCTATTTGTGTGCATATAAAAATATGTAATGCAAAAACTGACTTGATCAGTTACAGTGGTTTAATCATTCAGTGGTAACCACCTCAGAATCTCAGGGCTGAAACAACAAGGTTATTCCTCACTTGTGGGACTATATGTCCCCTGTGTTTCTGGCAGGCTCTGCACATCAAAGTCACTAAGAGATGCAAAGCTGCCAGACCACTGCCATCTCAAGCCTTACCAGGGAGCATGTTGAAGAGAAATGACAGAGGGGGGAAAGCCTTTGCTCATAGCTCTTGGACAAAGCAAGTGACATGGCCACATTGAACTGCAAGGACAGAGAGATGTAATCTTCTCTTGTGCCTAGAAGGAGGGAGAGTCCAGATATCTGTGAAGCACTCGGCTGACTACACCATTGACTTAGCTGTAAGTCTCTGCTTGAGACAATGCTGGGCACATCGTGGTCACCCTGGTAATACAGATGGTTTAATGGCGTACAGTAGAACTCAAGTACTGTTTGAGGCTCTGGAGGAAAATATAAAAATGAGTAAGGCTTAATCCATTTAATAAGAACCTAGTGAGAGAAAAATATACACACTCAAGCAATTAGAGTAGGTACAGTGACACAAATGCTATAATAAAATTGTAACACCCTATGAAAGTATATTAGTTTCCTATGGCTGCTGTAACAACCACATATTTAGTGGCTTAAAACAATACAGATTTATTAGTTTACAGTTCTGTAGGTCAGAGGTCTAACACAGGTCTCGTCAAACTAAAATCAAGGTGGTGGCAGGCTGCATTCCTTCTTGAAGGCTCTTGAATTCATTTCTTGCTCATTCAGTTTGTTGGCAGAATTCAGTTCCTTGGGGTTGTAGGACTGCAGTCCCATTTTTTGCTGGCTGTCAGCTGAGGACTGTTCATTGGCTCATAACCCCCTCCTCTATCTTCAAAGCCAGCAATAGTGAGTGGGTCTAGTTCTTCTCATCTCTCTGACCCGCTTTTTAAAAAACTTTCTCTTCTGCTTTTAAAGACACAGTGATAAGATTGAGACCGCCTAGATAACTCAGGAAAATCTCCTATCTCAAGGTCCTTAATCTTAGCCATATCTGCAAAGTCCCTTTTGCCACATAAGGTAACATAGTTATAGATGCCAGGGATTAGGATATGTATACATTTGGGGGACCATTATTCTGCTTCCCAGAGGAGTTTTAAAAACCATATATGTATACACGTGTGTGTGTGTATCATTATGATTGTGCCAAGACGGGAAAGATTAATTCCAAATAGGAAGACAGGGAAGACCTGATCTGGGTCAGAAGGAATTTACTCAAACTTGAACAGACTGTGGGGGGATTCCAAGCCGAGGGTCGAGCACACATAAAGAGGACAGTGAGTCTGTGCCTGGCTTGTTCACAAAACAGAGAGTAGACTTGTGTGCTGCAGTGCTGGGAGTAGAGACATGGGAGATTAGGCAGAATAGAAGGTCGGATGGGCTTGACTAGATGCGTTTGGCGAGACAACACGTTGCTGGAGATGAGACTGTGGGGGCTGTGAGGTCAGACAGACCTGGGTTGAGTCTCAGCTCTGCCACTTAGTTGTGTGATGATGACAAGTGACAACCTCTGCACATCTCAGCTGCCTCAACTGGGGAAAGACATTCGTTTCCTGCTCATTCAAAATATTTTAAAGGGTTGTTGGGAGGCTTGATTAAAATCACACTTGAAGTGCTTAAAACGTAATGAAGGGTGCTGTTATTGCATTTACCAGTCATGTCCTTCCTGGCTGTGTCCTTCCGGGCCACCTGCACTGAGGGGAGAATCTGGGAGAACCAGACAGGTGTCTGTAGGGGAATTCTGCCCGGCCTCCTCTCCTGCCTCCAGAGCCAACCCCGTGGGTTGCGTGGGTGACTTTCCCACACATCAGATGCCTTTGTTGTCCCTTGAGGGGAGAACCTGGTTTAGTCTACAAAAACTGCCCACCCTGAACTTGCCCTAGCACCGTGGTTAACCATGAGGGACAAAGGGACAGTATCAGCACCAATCCTCAAACAAAACTGTGTTCTCATGTCCTAAAAGGGGGCTTGGGCACCTCTTCAATCCATAGGTGCTTTTACCAACACATTCTTCTGTGACCCAAGGCAGCGAGCTTGGTAGGTCCAGGTCTTCGTTTCTCAGTCTATGGGCCCTACACATCACGTGGATGTCACACATAATTGAACTGAACTCAAGTGTTCAGAACCTGTCTTCAGAGAAGTGGGGGAAGGACACAAATACGACTGTGGTCTGTATGCATGTGTGCATATGTAAATATACTCAGAATTACTGATTTTGATACACTTTGTAACGCTAAGCTAAAAAGCAAATGAAAGAGGGGAAACACATGTATCAGAATGAACAGCGCATTCAATTCTTCATTTTCTCTAGAGCTGGTAGAAGCCCTGCTAAGAGGATAGAGCAGAGCTTCAAGCTCTAATTGCCCCGGAGAAGGCAGGCAGCAGGTGGGAGCAGGAGGGTCCTCACCACCGCACCCTCCACTATGGTCGTTTTTTTCCAGATGGCCAAGGCAATAAATAATAATCTTAGAAAATACAGATTACTAAACAAGAAAAAAAATAAGGTTCATGTGCAGACCCACCTCCTAGATAAAACCACAATTAACATTTTTGGTATCCTTTTAATTTTATTCCCACACAAAGACTTTTCAGTGGAGTCAAGATGAAATGATGTGACAAATGCTGTCCTGAGAAAATGAATATTTATTAAGCTCCTGTACGTCACCTCTCTGAACCTTAGGTTCATGCCCTATATCCCACAAGGTATTTGTAAACTGGTAATATAAATGTAAACACATTCAATACATGTTAACAATTATCATTATCATAAACCAGAATCATAATTATTATTATCTTGCTTAATCATCACAGAAGGCCTGCCAGATTATTATGGATGAAAAAAACCAAGGCTCAGAGAATTAAGTCATTTACTCAATCTATGTAACTTATGGGCTGTGAATTCAGGATGTGAACCTAGATTTATTTGATTCAAAGCCCAATCTCAGTGCTGCCCCAAAAGGTGAACAAGAAAAGCACATATTCCATAGGAGATTTTTAGTTTGCTCCAGAACTTCTCAGGGCATCAGCTAAACTGATTTGTAGCCGATAGTTTAGATCCATATGTTTGCTCCGAAAGTTCCCTTTGGATAAGGAGCTGCTAGAAAACCACAGCTATTCAGATGGATTTCCCAAACCCTGGGCACCCCCAGTCCCAACTGGCTCTCTTGATTTTAATAATAGCAGCTCACCTGCAAATCAGAAGTCTTCCAGTAATCAACCAGTTATTCCTAAACCCTTATAAATAGTTTGGGATTGGCCACTGCATCCCTGTGCCTCCCCAACCCCTCATTAGAGCCCATAATTGAGAACCAGCTTAAAGCTCGACTGTCATTGTCATCCATGTGCACTTCATTAGACTTCATTCATTTGGTTCCCACAGGCCTCCCAGCTCGAGTGACTTGGGGGTCACCTTTGCTGCTCCGTCTCACACACCGGCACACGCATGCACATACATACCCATATGCATTCTCGCACACACACGCACGCACGCATGCACGCATTGAGCCGCTGTGAGTCATGTGTTTGAGTATCCCAAAATCTGGCGCCACATGCTGGGCCGGCCCAGATCACGCCAGGGCGAAGGTTGGCTTGGCACACAGCTTGCCGTCGGAGAGATGTGGATTCAGGTGGAGTTAGTTAAGGGAGAACTGGCTTCCAGCTCTTGAAATCACTGTGTGCCTCCTACTCCTGCTCTTCTTCGGTCCCCAGAGAGGGAGCTAATGATGAAACTCAAGCAAGATAAGAGGCTTGGGGGCAGTGCCAGCAAGATCTTCAGGCTCACATGGCCTGCGGGGTTGTGTGAGAAACGTCTGCTCGAAGAGCACCATTGCTAAGGCAGCTTGTCTACCGGTGGTGACAAGTGCCCGGCGTTCTACCATTAGCACTTCGTCTCTGCGGACTAAAGCTTCAGAGCGTCAGGAGAAGCCCTGTGAACACGCACATTCCTGCGGGGGGATAGGGTAAGGCATGTTGATCAGAAATGCATTCAGGTAAATCATTGCACTGGACTCCCGCGTTATTTGACATGAACCAGGGCACAGGACACATGGTTGGATGGAGGCTTTACGGAGATAAGTAGAGTGGGGAGCGAGGCAATAGGGGAGCACTGGCCCTGGGGAGGTATGTGTGAGCACGGGGCTGGCTTTACAACCTCCATTCCCCCTGGCTGCTGCGGTGACGGCTGCGGACACTGGTGACCTTAGCCAATCCCTGGACTGTCCTGGTGACTCAGCCACACCCTGAAGGTGATCAAGGTGACCTATAGCTCGGGGCATCTGGGTGCAGAATTAATTAATGACTGTGAGGGAGCTTGAAACACCAGGCCCATTGATATGCAAGGCATGGTTATTAAGTTATTAGGAGGACTTGCTAATTATCATTTCAAACGTTGCTGATGGACAGAGACAACTACCTGTTGCTCTAGGTGGGGAAAAGCTTGAGGGAGCTGTGGAAAAGGGTGGGGAAGGTGGAAGGGACGCAGGTGTAGCCCTCACCACTTGTTCTCAGCCTGTGCTGGAAAACTGGGTCTTTCCACATCCAGAGTAACCCGTGGGTGGGACAATAGTGACGTGTATTAGGATGCATGAGGAGTGGCGTCTGTAATGGGTTTTCTGGGCTTCTGGCTGGGCTGTTGGTCTCTTCACCATGACCCTCCCTGGCAATTGGCTCTCAGGAATTGGGACTACCGAGCATGGATGAGAGGAGCTGGTCTGTGGTGGCTCCACACCTACCATCTTTTTTGGGGTGGCCAAGGTGGTAGAGACCAGGGAGGGAGGGGGAACCAAGAAAGGTGAGGTTAAACTCAGCCACTAGACAGGTGTGTGATTTTGTGCAAATTATTTTCTTACATTTCTTAACCTCAGCTTCTTCATCCAAGAAACTGGGGATCACAAACTCTGTCTCAGTTCTGTCTTCCAAGGATTGATGTAAATATTGAGTGAGACAACAGATATCAAAGTTCTTTGTGCAGCATAAAATGCTAGTTGAGTATTATCTCTGTAACTGTGATCTTCAGTGTCAGGGTCTGAAACCGTATCTGTGTCTCCCAGGAGATTTTTCAAACTTCATTTGGGGATAGAGACGTTAAGTTTGACACAATGAATAAATGAGGAGGAAGATGCCTCTGGGGTGTCATGTGAGGAAGCTTTATGTGACCCAATGTATCTCACCCAACAGTCTACCACAAGCACCTAAAATTTTGAACTTTTGTCAGTGTTTTCATCAAAGAATTTTCCCTCCCTAAGGTTCACCTTTAAAATGCCTACATGACAGCTGACATAATAACCAGATGGGGAGGAGTGGAAGAATCCATGGTTATCTGCCTATAAACCAAAATACAGTATATTGAGTTATCAGATCAGCCTGTTCTCTAGCAAGACCCTGAGCTATGGGACTTGAGGTGGATAACTTTTGACAAATAGCTGGGAGAGCTCAAGGAAGCAGGAGACCTGGAACCAGCAATAGAATGTCAGGTACCAAAAAGGTTGAGAGGAGAATTTTGCAAAGGAAGAAAAATAGAAACATATTGTTACTATTGATATTACTAAGACTTCTGTACACCATTTTGCAGATTGGGCCTTTTGTGCATATTTTCTCTGCAAGTCCTTACAGCAGCCTGGTGCATCGTTATTTTCTTTTTATATGGAATAAACTGAGACCTAGAGAGCCTAAATGACCCACCTCAAATTACAGATCCAATATGTGGTGAAGGCAGGACTCAGGTGCAGAGCCCGAGTCTCTGAGTCCTGGGCTTTTCCACCCCACCCTCCTACCTGGCTTCACATTTTACCTGGAGGGAACACTCTTTTCTAATTTGGAGTTACCCAGCCCTGAAGATTTGATCTGTCCTTCTCTTGGGGAGTGACTGAGACGTTGGAGATGCTCAGCAGGTAGCTGGCTCCCATCCTCTCCTTTCCCTTCTTCGTAGGTCACTGTCCCATCTGCTCTGTGGAGTGGTCATGTTAGTTGGCACCCACAGAACGTTACAAAGTGCTGGGTGTTTTGCATATAATATATCTAATTCTCACAACAATCTTTAAAATAGGGCTCATATCCTCAGTCTACAGAGACAAAAACCAAGGCTTCAAGTGGACAAACAGCTTGCCCAAGGTCATGTAGGGGGTAAAGGGGTGAGCCAGGATTCACCCCAGTTCGCCTGTCCTCAAAGCCCATGTAAGAGGCTTTGTCATCAATATATAAAAGCTACCAGGGGGTATCATTTCCCCTCCCCCCTTTTTTTTAACTAGCTCTTCTCAAATTCTCATTCATATGAATATTAAACCCTAAGAAGTCACCTTTACTCATTGATTTTTTATTCATGTTTTTATGGGTACTATGAACGAGAGTTTCTCTACCTTATATACCTAGACGTAGAATTTCTATTTCCTATAGTAAGGGATATTTTCAACTTTGCTAGGTAAAGTGGTACCGATTTTTATAGGTCCCTGTGGCATGAGAGAACTATTGCTTGCTCTACTGCCTAGCTGAAGCTTGGCACTGTGAAAGCCTTACATTTTTTCCAGTTTAGTAGTGTGAAATGGTATCTCACTGTGGTTTTAATTTGCATTGTCCTGACTACTAAGGTTGAGCAGCTTTTCATAGGTTACTGGCCATTTGTGTTGCTCTTTAGTGAAATGTTTGCCCATGACTTCTGGTTGCCTTTCCATTGGTTATCTTTCTTCTTCCCTTGTAGAATTTTGTCCTATAGTAACTCTGGATACTAGTTGTATGTGGGTTATATGTATAACATATATATTACTCTGCTTTGTGAATTGTCTTTCAATCTAGAGTGCCCTTTGATGAACACGTTTTATTTTTAATATATTGAACGAATCAATTATAAAGATTTCTGGTTTTTTTTGTGTCTTGTTTAAGAAATCCTCTGCTACTCTGAAATTATATGATCTTTTCTGTATTATCTTTTAAGAGTTTTAAATGCTTAAAAACAGCGATGTTTTTTAACATTCTCATTAATTTTAATAATTTGTTGCTGGATACTTTGGGGTTTTCTGGCAAACATATTATTAATTAATAATAACATTTGTGTTTCTGCCTTTTAATTTTATGTTTTTTTAATTTGTTTTTCCTAAGCTCCTCTGCTTGCAAGGACCCCCAATACGATGTTCAATAGAGGTGGGATAGTGGACACTTTTGTCTTGTTCCTGATTTTACCACTGAATAGGATGTTGGTTGTAGGTATTAGTCTGATAAACTGTTTTCAGGATACAGAATTTACTTTGTAAACTACATTTAATAAGATTTTTACATGACTATATGTTGAATTTTTATCAATGCTTATTCTTTACCTGTTAAGAGTATGATACGTTATTTTTAATATGTTAATGTGGTGAGTTACATTAAGAGTTTTTCTACTATTAAACCAACTTTGCATTCCCGGTATCAAGCCATATCATCTTTACACATGTGGTTGACTAGGACACTGTATCTCTGCTGAGTGAAATTAGTTGTATCTCCCTTTCTCACATGACATTTATCTGATTTTAGTGTTAAGAGTTATACCAGCTTCATGAAATGGATTGATGAGTATTACCTTTTAGTCTCTTCTCTGAAAAAGTTTGTGTGAGGATTAGAATGGATTCCTTGAATACATTTGATAAAATGTATCCTGTAAAACTATCTGTAAATGATGTTTTCTTTGGGGGGAAATTTTTAATTCCTGTTTTATTTTCTCTAATAGACACAGAGCAATTCGGATCTTTCATTTTTTCCTAAATTGGTTTTGTTGGTTCATATTTTTTGGTAGGTATAATTTTGGTCCATTTTGTCTGTTTTCAACTTTGCCTTGTCATCATAGCTTTTGCTGCATCTCAGGCTAGTCATCTTTTGTCATTTCTAACATTTTTTAGGACTTCTCTCTTGTTTTTTCCCATTTCCTCTTTTTTATTGACTCTGTTGGGGTCTCACTGTTAATAAAATTATATAGGTTTCGAGTGTACAATTCTACAATACTGTAGATTGTACCGTAGATCATCTGTATATTGTATTGTGTGTTCACCATACAAAGTCTAGTTTCTTTTTGTCACTATTTATTCCCTGTTTACCCCCTTCTACCTCCCCCACACCCCTTTCCATCTGGTAATCACTGTAGTGTTGTCTGTGTCCAGTTTTTGTTTTCTTTTTCGCTTAATCCCTTCACCTATCACCCAGCCCTTAGCCCCCCTCCCCTCTGACAGCTGTCAGTCTGTTTTCTTTATCTATGTGTCTGTTTCTATTTTGTTCATTAGGTTCCACATATAAGTAAAATAACATGGTACTTGTCTTTCTCTGACTGGCTTGTTTCAGTTAGCACAATACTCTCCAGGCCCATCCAGTGTCTCAAAAGGTAGATTTCCTTCTTTTTTACGGCTGAGTAGTATTCCATTGTGTAAATGTACCACAGCTTCTTTTATCCACTCATCTCCTGACAGGCACTTGGGCTGCTTCCAGATCCTGGCTATTGTAAATAACACGGCAGTGATGATTTTCTTTATCCAGCTTGTCTTTTCTTTTTCTTAGATAATGTGCATTTCACTACAATAATTTTAGCTATTGATTTCTTTATATTAATCCTGTTTGTGATTTGTTGGACTTTCTGAATCTAATTGGTATATTTCTTAAAATCTGGAAAATTCTTAGTATGTATCTTCTCAACATTGCTTTCTCCAAATCTATTTCCTCCTTCTGCAACTCCAATTAGATATGTTAGCTTTTTCTTAGTGTTTTTCCTTTCATCCTTCCATGTCTTTTAATATTTATTTCAGATTTTCCATATCTTGATCTCTCTATGCAACATATTTGGGTAATTTCTTCAGATGTATCTTCAAGTCAAATAATTAACCCTTCAGCCAGGAGATTTTGATTCTTATAAAAATTTTAACTCCCATTACTGTGTTCTTGTTTTTTCATTTCTAGATGTTCTATTGAATTATTATTTAAATCTGCCTACTGCTATTTATTCATCATATTTTTAATATTCAATTTTTATTCTCTATCTGTGGATCAAGTAGCTTCATCCTTTATGGGTCTTTTTCTTATTTACTGTGCCTTGTTTTTTCATGTATATTGAATTTTTATTTATGTGATCATTAAAACATTACCTCTGGGAATCCTCTGTGGTTGGGCTAAACGACCACTCACCAGGGAGGATTCATGCTTCACCTGCCAGTTACTTGGGAGAGCTAATTCAGGAACTACTTCTGATATTTGGTTTGAAGTGTTTTGTACCAGGCAGGTAGTAGGGATTGAATCCAAGTTCCTACAAGGGCTCGCTTGCAGATAGGAACCCTTGGAGGAAGCCGTTTCCTCCCCTACTCAGAGCCGAGGTGGAGACACACCCCCTTCCTCACCTGCCCTCTTTCTGGGTGGATCTTGTTTTCTTAGACATTGTTTCGCAGAGGGAGTAGTCCTCTCAGGGTCTTAGTTTTGTGTAGGGATCTCTGTTCTCACTCCCACCTTGAGCATTCAAGCTCTGCCCCTTGTCTTCATTTGTTACAAGTGCAGTTGTCAAAAGCAAACCAAACAAAACAAACAAGGTTATAGGTTACTGGAGAAGCTTCCAGATTTCTTATTTATTTCTCTCTATAGGTTTGTATTCCAACTTTAGATTTCGCATTTGAAGGGTTCTCTTCTCACAATATCAGAATGCTTAAAAGATTTTTGTTTAACAACTTACCTAGCATTTTTAGTTTTTTTCCCCCCACTTCTTCACTCTTTCTGTCTTTTTCTTTTTTTTCAGAAGGATTTTACACTATCCAGTCATCTATATTGCTGGAAATAGAAATCCCCATAATGTTCTTGCCCTGTCTTTTCAACCTAGAAAGCTCAGTCATCCTTAAATTCCTAACTCAGGTATCATCTCTTCTGGGGAACATTCACTATCTCACTCTCCTAGAAACAAAATAAACTAGTCCATCATCTGTGTTCTCACATACTTGAAACATACCTTTAATAAAGAACTCTTACATTTTTTATTGTAATTATTTGCTTATCTGTTTCCTCCTAATATTCTGCAAGATCCTGGCAGAGATTTTTAATTATCATTCTAATTTAGATTTTTAACACAGTGCCAGACACAAAATAAGCATATTTATTTGAATTTGAATAAGTACATGAATAAAACATCATTGTTTACCAAATGAAGTCCAAACTCATTAGCATGTCATTCAGGTACCATCGCAATCTAATTGCAACCTAATCGTCCAGCCTTATCACTCAATTAATGTGTTGTTAATTATTGTATAGATTATCTATTAACTCATTCATTCATACATATATTCAATATCCAAGTATTTTTTGAATAACAATTATGTGAAAGATTCTAGGCCAAATAGTGAGAATATCTCCATGAACAAGACAAATATGACCTTCCTCTTCATGGAATATGTTAGTAAAAGGGACCAAATATTAACAAGTAACTACATAAATATTTAATTACATTCTGATAAGTGTTATGAAGGAGAGGTAGAAGCTCTATGAGATACTCAGCAAAATGTGGTGGTGGGCTGGTGGGAAGAGCATCCCAGGCAAATGGAGCAGCTCACAGGAAGGCTCTGAGGCAAGAAAGAGCAGGATGAGGTCACCCCTTCTTCCTCTCACTCACTCTGCAGCAACAGCAGTGAAGCAGTCATTGTCCCTTGAAGGGGTCCACAATGATGCCTGAGCTCGACGTGTCCCCTCTGTCTGATCTATCCTTATTGTCTATCTCTTACCGCTTTTGTCTGTCAAGATATCACGCTCCCACTTCTTTCCCAAAGGTTTTATCCACGAAGTCTCCTTTGGTGTGGAATTTATTTTACTTTACTGCTCTTTGTTCCCTCTTGGTTTCTCCATCTGGCATTTATCTCATAATTCAGCGCTCTGTGTTGTGAGCTACGTGCGGGCGAGGGATATGTTTTGGCAGCTTGCTAAGTTTCGGCTGTGAAGCATCTCCGTTCGGCCACAGTTTATTTCTGTGGCAGAGTCACATCCAGACTGTTGTGCCAGACCAGAAACCGCAATGATGTCAGAGGAGAACTTCAAACTGGTTTACCAAGGGGAGAGTTTTTGAAAAATTAACCAAGCCAAACCACAAGTTCATGGGGTTGTGGACAGGTAGGCAAGACTCAGGAACTCTTCAAGCTTCCTTCGCCTGTTAACCCATAAGCTTGGCATGAAATAAGAAGTCCTGAAATACTTGATTTGGTCATGTTAGATAACACAAATCATCTGGCTCTGAAGGCAGGCGGTTTAACCACCTGCTCCTTCCACAAGGAATGGGCTCCAAGGACTGTCTGCTCCAAATCATGCTGGATTGGAGGACAAGGTGTCTGGGGTGAGAGGACATTTAGGTGAGCTCAAAGCAAGACTTAAAACGAAGACTCACATACCATATTTTTAAATACTTAAAAATTGTAAAGTGAGTTCACACACTGTTAAATAAAATATGTTCTGGCCTCCTACCTTGACAGATATACCTTGAAAACAACATAGAAGTTCAGGTTTCAATTTGGGATCTCAAGCACTTTGGAACAAGATGCTCTGGAGAAGCCAGCTCCTGGCATTCTCCGGGAACCCCCCTCCTTCTCTCCCCACCCCTGACTCCATCCCGCACCAAAAGTGTCTTGCATGCACACGTACAGAGATATCACACATCCAACCTCTATCATACCGTTCACAAATTGGTTCCCATCGCTAGCTCTTCCAGAAGCAGTGATCCTCAGAATAGGCCTAAGGAAGAAGCCTATGCAAACCTAAGAAGCACGTTCATCATTTGAGCAGGGGAATTACTGGGTTTAGAAGCATGGTCTTGAAGGAAGGATATGGGTTCCAGGAAAGCCCCTTCCTTTGATCCCATGGACCCTTTACCTTATTGGGAGAATCCTAGTAAGAGAAGAGCCAGAGTGGAATCTTCTAAAGCGTAGGGCCTGGCTCAGGAGCCCCCTTACTTGCATGGAAAGGGACTGTGGTCTGGGTACTAAATAGTGGTAACAAAGAGGAAGGCAGCTTCCAGCACTTGAGGGTAGTAAAGTCAATATATCTTAAAATATCTTCTGTATTTACACTCACACTTCAGATGATCTCATCCAGTTTTATAAGTGTCAATATTATCTCCATGCTGACAGCTTCCAAGTTTTTATCAGTAGCTCACATTTCTCCCTGACCCCGGACTTGTATATCCACCTGCTTACTTAGTATCTCCATTTGAACGTCTGATAGGCGTCTCATTTAACATGCTCAAGCCTGATTCTTCTTTTTCCCCCCTAGATGGACCTTCGGGAAGACGTCTCATCTCAGGTATTGACAACTCCATCTTTTCATGTTCTCAGACCAAAATCCTCACCATCCCTGACTTCTCTTTTTCCTTATATCCCACGACAAATTATGACATTTTTACCTTCAAAATGTCCAGAATATGATAACATATCTGATCATTTATCGCCTTCACTGCTACCCCTTGTGGTTCCAGACACCACCATCTCTTCCCTGGATCGTTGCAATAGCCTCTAGCTGATCTTCTTGTTTCTGCCCTTGCACCCGACATTGCCCCACTCCCCGGCTTTTTTCAGACCTGAGAGTATGTCCTGCCTCTGCTCAAAATACTAGCTTTGAGTCTCATCCAAAGTAAAAGCCAGACTTCGAAATGCCCACAGGTCCTGTGTAATGAGCTCAGCTACCTGCCTGCTTTCATGCCTACATACCCTGTCCCTCTCCTGCTCTGCTCCAGCCACACTGGGCTCCTTTTATTTTTTTTATTTTTTTAACCCTTACCCAAGGATATTTTTTCTATTGCTTTTCACAGAGAGAGGAGGGAGAGAAACATGGATGTGAGAGAGACACATCGATTGGTTGCTTCCCGCATGCACCCCTGCCGGGGCCGGGGATCGAGCCTGCAACCAAGGTACATGCCCTTGGCTGAAATCGAACCCTGGACCCTTCAGTCCTCGGGCGGACACTCTAACCACTGAGACAAACTAGCTAGGGCTGGGCTCCTTTTATTTGAACACATCAAGCTGTCCCTTGCCTCAGAGCCTGGGCTATTGACTCCTAGTATATAAAATACAACTGGTTTTTGTATGTCAGCTTGTATTTTGTGATTGCTAAATTCACATTAGTTAGAATGATCACTTTATAGATTTCTTCAGGATTTCCTATGTAAGAAAAATTTTCCTCTGAATTGTAGTTTTCACCACTTCTGTCCACTCTGTATGTCTTTTATTTATATTTGTTGGATGTTGTTATTAGGTGAGTTCTAGGTAGCAGAATTCATTCTCTCGGTTTATTGTGTGCTCTTGAGACATGGTGAACTCTCGTGGGCTCACTTGTCTTTGCTGATATCCTGCGATTATGCAGAGGGAGGCAGCTGCTTCTCTCATTGGTGATTCACATAATTTTCCTTAGAAAATTATTGCTAACCATTTGACGCAATGGTTTAAGCAAGCTGTGGGCCCAGGGACAAAAGCAGACATAAACTTGTGACCTGGAAGTAAACCAAGCCACCTTGGGTTTATCTTGGGTTGGGTTCCCAAGAAGCAAAGTCTGAGATGGGGTGACTGATTAACCGAGAGAGTTCTCTCAGGACAAACCTGTAATGACATGAGGACAGCAGGGTGATTGATGTAGAAGCAGCTCGGCATAGACATCATTTCAGGGAAAGCCTAGTCTCGGCCCGATCCCACAGGAGCCCTAGAGCATTCACTGTGTCACAAAGGTTGTCCTTCTCAGAGGAAAGGGGGATTAGCTCGTATACTCCTGCTTTCATCAGTCAGTGGCCACATGCCAACTCCCAAAGTGAGGTTGTGAATCCTTCAGCAACAGAGCTTCTGTCAGTCAAGGCGACTGGCTGGAGAAGGGTGCAAGTGTGATCCTTTAGCACCAACACCCAGAACAGCTGATGGAGCAAAAACAGCATCTGCTGCAGCGGGTGATTCTATGTGTGAGATCCTGAGTCAAGGTAGGAGCAGGGGCTCCCAAATGCCACTGTGAAACCTGGTTCCGAATGGGAAGGCTCAGGAAAGCCAGATGGAAACAACCACAAAACCACAAAACAGTGCAGACACGGAGGTTGGGGTGTGAGGAACCAAGAATGAAAGTAAAAAATTCACACAAAATCAGACTTCATACCAAAATTCTACCACCAAAGAGAAATCAAATGCTAAGAGAAACAGCGATGAAAATCAACAATCGAGGCACAGATTCACTCCAAGTGAAATCAGTGTTGTGCAGCAATCTGACAAGGACTTTCAAAGACTTTAAGAAGTAAGTCTTCTTAAGATACTCAAATAATTAAATAAAAAGTAACTCCCAAGGAAAAGCAAAAAATTATACAACAAAAAATAGAAATGATACAAGTAGAAGGATGAAAAAGAAGCAGTTAGAAATATTGGACATAAAAAAATATATAGTCA
Organism: Miniopterus natalensis; assembly: GCF_054644295.1. Lineage (NCBI taxonomy): Eukaryota > Metazoa > Chordata > Mammalia > Chiroptera > Miniopteridae > Miniopterus > Miniopterus natalensis. The sequence continues at coordinate 60,838,192 of NC_142091.1, read as the reverse complement.
TAATGGAAATAAATACAAAATATAGGATCAACTCTAGATAAGCACAGTCAGAGTACTAGTGGATTATATTATGCTGGGGAACTCAACAAAAGCACAGCACAGAGAGACAACGATTTGAAAAATTAAGAAAACAGCTAAGAGATATGAAGGGTGGATTGTTCAGGCTCCAAAAATCATTTACTAGGAATTTCAGGGGAGAGAAAACAGGGAAGGTGGGGAAGCAATATTTGAAAAACTAGTAGTTAAGGATTGTTATAATTAAAGAAGAACCTTCAAATTTGAAATATTGTCTAAATATAAGTGAGATGAATAAAGATAATTTATACTTAGGCAAAATGTGGCAAAATTTCATAACATTAAAGCTAACTAAAAACATCCACTGAAAACACAGGCGGGCTACAGTGATGATCTCATTTGCATATTGGCTTCCAGAAGCAATAATCTCTTCTAACTAGTGAGAAAAAAATAGATGTCAGTTTAAAATTTTATAAGCAGTTACTCAATTATTTAAGAGTGAGGGCAAAATTAAGACGTTTCAGACATAAAAATATCAAGAGAAATTACCTCACAACTCTAAGAACTATTAAGGGATATGTTTTATTAAGAAGAAAAGCAGACTCATAAAGGGACATGAGAGCAATCATGAGTACAAAGATGTATAAAATACGTCAATAAATTTAATTCACTGATAACTGTTTTAATAACTGCATTTTTGTGTATTTGAGAAGATAAAAGTAAAACTTCAAACAACACAAACAAGATAAGGGATATGCAATGAACCAATTTAACATGGGCTAAGTTCTTTGTCTTGCATATAAAAAAGTAGACATACAATGTGTTGACTAACTTTAGACTCTGCTAGAAAAGATATTGTGTTTAACAACGTGTGGCACGTTATAATTCTGTTCAACATATTTTATGTTTCTTGTGAGGTTGCCCTCCCTTTGGAACAATTATAATTCTCTGAATTACTGACATAAGACTTGGCCATTTGACTTCTTTGGCCATATCATTGGCAATAATATGTGCTATTTCCAAGTGGAAATAATATGTGTATTTCACCATGATCTCATCACCCAGAGAAGCAATAATCTCTTCTAACTAGTGAGAAAAAAATAGATGTCAGTTTAAAATTTTATAAGCAGACTGAGGTTGCCAGATAAAGTGCAGGATACTCAGTTAAATTTAAATTTCACATAAAAATAAACAAATAATTTTAGTATAAATATGTCCTGTATAATATTTGTGACGTATTTTTACTAAAAATTACTGATTATTTATCTGAAGTTCAAATTTAACTGAGATAAATACCCTTCACAAAAATGAACTGAAAATGGATCACAGACCTAAATGTAAAATACAAAACTCCTAGAAGATAACACCGGAGAAAATCTAGACTACCTTGGGCATGACAATGACTCTTTAGACATAACATCAAAGGCACAAACCATGGAAGAAATAATTGATAAGCTGGACTTCATTAAAATTTAAATCTTCTGCTCTGCAAATACAAGTGAAAAGAATGAGAAGACAAGCCACAGACTGGGAGAAAATATTTGCAAAAGGCACATCTGATAAAAGACTGTTATCCAACATATACAACAAACTCTTAAAACCCAACAATAAGAAGACAAATAACCTGATTTTAAAATGGGACAAAGTCCAAATACTTCACCAAAGAAGATATACAAATGGAAAATAAACATATGAAAAGATGTTCCACATCATATGTCATCAGGGAAATGCAAATTAAAACAAGGAGATACCTCTACACACCTATTAAAATGGCCAAAATCCAGAACACTGATAACACCAAATGTTGGCAAGGATGTGGAACAACCAGGACTCCTGTTCATTGCCGATGGGAATGCAAAATGGTGCAGCCCCTTTGGAAGTCAGTTTGGCAATTTCTTACCAAAGTAAACATACTCTTAGCACATGATCCAGCAACCATGCACCGTGGCATTTACTCAGAGGAGTTGAAAACTTATGTCTACACAAAAACATGCTCATGGGTGTTTATAGAAGCTTTATTCACAACTGCCAGAACTGTGGTACAGCCAGACAGTGGAATATTATTCAGAGGTAAAAAGAAATGAGCTATGAAGCCATGGAAACACATGCAAGAACCTTTAATGCACTATATGAAAGAAGCTAATTTGAAAAGTTTGCATGATTCCAACTATGTGACATTCTGGAAAAAGAAAAACAATAAGAGGCAGTAAACAGAACAGGGGTTGTCCAGGATTCCTGTGATAGGGAGGGATGCATAGGAAGAGCACAAAGGGTTTTTAGGGCAGTAAAAATACTCTGTGTGATATTATAATGCTGGGTATATGTTATTACACATTTGTCTAAACCCACAGAATGTACACCAAGAGTAAACCCTAAGGTCAACTGCGGGCTTTTGGTGATAATGATGTGTCAGTGCAGGTCCATCAGTCGGAAGATATATACCACCCTGGTGGAGAAAGTTGATAGTGGGGGAGGCTGTGCCTGAGGGGGGGCAGGGAGTATATGGGAAATCTCTCTACCTCCCCTTCAATTTTGCTGTGAACTTAAAACTGCTCTAAAAAACCAGTCTTGATTTTTTAAAAAGACGAGCTATGTACTAAGTATAGATAGTTTTAAAGTATATAGCCAAAAAATGGTTCCTAGCCAGAGTACGTTAAAAATGCTTACAAAACAACATCAAAGCAATGAAAAGTCAATGCAAAAAAGTCAATGCAATGAAAAATGGACCAAGTGTATTAGCAGAGAGTTTACAGAAAAGAAAAACTGAAAAGACAAAAAATACATGGAAATGTGCTCAACTCATTAATTTTTGTGGAATGCAAATTTTAACAATAAGATACCATTTCACATCCATCATATTAATAAAAATTCAAAATTATAGGCATGCCAAGTGTTTGCGAGGACATAGAACAATGGTGATTCTCATGCCTGCTGGGAGGGCGCGTGGACACCACTGCTTTGGAAAACATTTTGGCGTCATCTAGGAACACAGAAGACACACTCTTCAATATAGCATTCTGGATAAATTCTAACACATGCGCAAGAAAATATGGGCAAGAAAGTTTATTGCAGCTTTTTCTTAGGAGCAACACTTTGGAAATGATTTAAATATCTATCAACAGAAGAATGGATAAGTTGAACTATATGTATATAATGGAATACATGAGGTTTATATATGTTTACATTTTTTGGCCTGTCAGTAATACGGGTTATGAAATGCCAGGAAGCATGTGACATACTTATTGGAATATCTATTAAGTGCTGCTCACTGTTTCATATGTGGTTCACACATTTGTCAATGTGAGGCCTTCATCCATGACTTCAGTTCCAGAAAGTTAAAGCAAAGTAACATTAGCATGGGGGTGCTTCAAATCATTCAGTACCTTAGAGGTAAGAGTTATTCATCTTACCTGCCTTAAAGAGGGGTGTGTGTGTGTGTGTGTGTGTGTGTGTGTGTGTGTGTGTGTAATGAGAGTTTTATTTATGACACATTACATTAACTCCAGGAAAATAAAGCCCAGCCAATCTATTTTCAAATTACATTGCACTTAAAACAAAGGTAAAAGAAGAGCATATGTGAATATTGAGAAAACTTAAATTACAAAATTATACAGACAGCATAAGACCATCTCTATAAAGTTTTTAAATGCAAAATTTTGTTACTTACAGCTTAAGGGTAGATACATAGATAGCAAAAGTATAAATTAAGCATGAGAATCCAGGAGTATAATTCTCTCTCAGAAGAGAATAGTACTGAGAGTTGGGCACCCAGGAGTCTCCAACTGTATTTGTTCCTGTCATTCTTTATTTCTCAAAACAAAAAACTATACATTTCTTTATGTTTGAAATATTTCACAATCATTTAAAAAATCTAGAAGGGAAAGTAAAATTAAATTTATATTGTTGTTTTTAACAGTGATTATAGTGGGTGTGTGAATTCATTTTGTGGTTGTTTTAGGATTTCTTTTCCTTTTATAAAATCTTTTAGTCGTTCAGAAGGACATTTTTTTTCTGAATGTGAAATAATTAGGATTTCTCCCAATCTGAATAATTCAAATATGTGTATATGTGTGTGTGTATATATGATATAGCACATATTTCTTTAGTAATAATAATGCCAGTTAACACAATTGGAGAAATTTTTCCTCCATCAATCATCTAGAACATTTGGTGGAAAAGTGATTTTTCTGGACTATGCAGATAATAATCTCACAAAGGTCTTGGCATCCATGGAATGACCTCATCTACGGTGGTTTCCAGGGTTTGGATGGGAATCAGTTTCTGCCTATTTCACCACCTTAGGAGAAGTGAGAGGTGTTGCTCCAGGGGCCCCAGTCAGCACCGCAGCTACTGGGAGGCCCTGCCCAGTCATGCTATTGTTTCTGAAACTAATGAGATCAGCAGCTTTTTACGAAACCGTGAGTCATCTCTGCTGCTGAAGATTTCCAGGAGCCTGAGGAGTGCCTTGAAGTGCTGGCCTCACCAGAGGCGCTGGCATCACCAATCCTTCTCCTAACACCGAGCGCCACATCCAACCATCGCCAATAGTCACAAGGTCGCCAACAGCCAAAAAAACTCCTGGGCTCCAGATGAAGTCCTGAAAATGAACGCAATCCCAGTTGAAATTCCCGTTGGATTGTGTTTCAGGAACTTGATCTTCTGACATTTATATTGGCTCACAACTAATCAAGACATCGTTAATTTTAAGACATAGTTGAAAACCAATAATAAAAGCAGTGTGATTTTGGTTCAGAAACAAACAAATGAGCCAATGGAAGAGAAGGAATTAGTGTCTAGATAAAGATAGACAACAGACAGATGGATAAATAGACATAGATGGATAAACAGACCCACAGACTCACTGAGAGAGACACCTTTAATAAATAGCATTGGGAAACTAGAAAACTAACAATTATAGGAAGAAAATCAAAACTAGATTTTTATCTAACTCCACAGATTAAAAACCTAAATGTGAATAGTAAAACTATAAAATTAATAGAAGAAAATGTAGAATGCCTCTGTGACCTAGGAGTTGGTGAATGGGGGACGGGAGGGGGGTGGCGCTCATAAAACTTCCAGAACACAAATTCTATGGCAAGGGAAAAAAAGATGGATTTGACTATAACAAAATTAAGTAATTTTGTTCCCTGAAGGACACCATGAACAAAAGTAATAGGTGAATAACAGAGTAAGGAAATACATCTGCAATCTCTAAAACCAATAGCTAAAATTTTCAAGGAAATTCAATGTTAGACGATAAATAGCCCTAATAGATAAATGAGCAGAGGGTGTAAAAGGCAATTTACAGAAGAAGAAACACAAAAGGTTATTTAGTATATGAAAAGTATTAGTAACCAGAGAAAAGCAATTTTAGACAAGATAGCTCTTTATACCTGCTCTAAGTACTTTTGTTCCCTGAAGGACACCATAAACAGAAGTAATAGTTGAATAACAGAGTAAGGAAATACATCTGCAATCTCTAAAGCCAATAGCTAAAATTTCAAGTTTCCCGAAGCTGGACAGTGGAAGTCTTGGTGAGCACAAGAAGCCAGAGGAACCTTCGTGCGCTGTGAGTGGGAGTTTAGACCCAGCAAGTCCACTCCTTAAATGTGTATCTTAAATGAATCCTGTACCAAGCCCCCTGAGAGACCAAGCGCCCGAATATTACCTGCAGCGTAGCTGCAGCGCAGGCAGAGCCCTGGAGACGGGCGGCGTGCTCGTGGGTGCACCAGGGGAGGGGCGAACCCTGGGCATTATTGGCGTAGCAGCGAGGTCAGCCGATTAGGTGTGAATGTACAGGCACGCGTCGCTCGGCGACGGATACGTGTTGAGAAATGCCACATTAAGCTGTTCCGTGGCCGTGTGGACATTACCGAGGGCGCGCACGTAAACCTGGATGGCCTAGCCTACTGCACACCTGGGCTGTATGGTCTAGCCTATTGCTCCCAGGCTCCAACATGTTACTGTACTGAAAACTGTAGGCAACTGTAACACAATGCAAGCACAAAATTAATAGAAGAAAATGTGTATCTAAACATAGAAAAAATACAGTAAAACTATAGTATAAAAGATAAGAAATGGTGCCTCCGTAGGGCGCTTACCATGAGTGGAGTTGGCAGGATCGGAGTTGCTCTGCGTGAGTCAGTGAGTAAGTGGTGAGTGAATGCGGCGCCTTGGACGTTCCCGGGCATTGCTGTAGATTTTCTAAACGCTGTCCCCCAAGCCCTCCCCCTGCCGCCTTCCGAGAGGGTGGGAAATAGAACAGCGAAGCTGCCAGGGCTGCTCCCTGAACAGGAGTGGGCTGGGTTGGTTGGAAGTGTCGGGGGGACGCCGGCTGGGTAGGGTGTAGGTCAGCCTAACAGCCTGTCGGGAGGGAGTGAAAGTTGGCCTGAGGATCAATAGGATGAGCAATCAAGTTGGGTGCTGCCCCTGAAGGAGTAAACAAATGCACCGATTCGAGGGTCAGCAAATGTGACGACCAGTCGTCTTTCCTACCACTTCGCATTCCAGCCTGAGGACACCGCTAACAAAGCGCAGCCTCCTGTAAATCTCTCCCTGCGTCCTACCTGGATCTTACAATTCTTCTCAGTAGAGTCGTCAGGCTCTTTCCTTCTATCATTTGAAACATTACAATGGTGAAGCCTGTCTCTGGCCTCATACATTCTTCCTCCCCGGGACATTTATATGTTAACTGCTAATATATTTAATCACAAGATCGAAACTTTAGGCTCAAGACAAAAACCCAAGGTGGAATTCCCAATATATGGGAAAGGAGATGTGGAAAGAGGTGGCTTTCAATCCCAACAACTTCATTTCCTTTTTACCAAGAGATAGGATTAATGGCAGAGACCCATGTTTTAAATCTATGGCAGAATTCCAGATTTTTCTAAACAGTCATAATATCAACTATTCCACCACTCCCGCTGGTCAGATGATGTGTTCCAACCTTGGTTTTTCCTCTAAGGTCCCATGAGCTCATCCCTTTTTCTGTTCCAGGGACCCGGCTCTCAACAGATTCTAAATTAATTGGTTGTCCAATGATCAATTTGTCTTAGCTAAAAGGAGATCTCCTTTCCCACGAAGCCATGAATCCCCCTTGCTCTCAGACTTTGTTCCTCGCTTCCTCCAGTCTGCCCAACCATAATGACACAGTAAATTAGCCCTCTCAGGGATGTCCTAAGAGCCAGTTTCCGGGGAGACAGACCGACAGAAAGGGTAGTCAGGGCCGTGCCATGCCCATGCTTTGGAAAGACACTGGAAATGACTGGTGGGTGAGTCATGTGGTTGTGTCACTGTGTTTGTTTACAGGGACCAAAGCTGCTTTTGTGTCCATCCAAGCTTATAGATTCGGAGGAGAAATGATCTCAGGAAAAAAACCAGAGGCTCCTATTACTCCAAATTACCTGCTAAAGGTAGGTGCTAAGCTGCCCGAGGGTGGAGGTAGGATAGACTTGGAAACTTTGGTGAAAGGTTGCAGGCAGGCACCTGTCCCCAGTGTAGTGGGCAGTTTGTAAAGAGATGTTTACCTATGCAAAGGTTGAAGAAAAGAGATTTTGTTCTTCCACATACCCTGTGGGACATGTGGGAAGTGAGTCTAGGACAGCCTTTGAAATTGCTGGTTGATATGATAGAAGAATACGTAACCTGGTTGCCTTCAAGTTCTATATGGCAGAATAATCTTGGGTGAGTCTCTTAACCTCCCTGAGCCTCAGTTTGATCATCTGTAAAATGGTGGCAATAATTATAGGGTATTGAGATGAAAGGCTGAGACAGCTTATATGAATCTCCTGGTGTGTAGTAGGTGCTCAATGAACATTTCATTTCTTATTCATCCTCTTTGCAGTTTTTTCAGGTATAGAAATTTGGAAAGATTCTACGATTTGCCAAAGACTTTTCCACATCAGCAGTGAACAGCAGACGCCTGCTCTCTGCCTGGAAAGTGGGCGATCTAGGCATTTTCTGAAAACTCTTTTTGCCCTCTCGCCTACCAACGTCCGCTGGTGGAGGCCCGGCTGGGACTGAGGCCGAGGAGGGGAGCACAGGTTCTTCGGGCTGAGAGGGGAGAAAACCCTGACAGGGAGAGCTCACTGAGAGCAGTGCTTAGCTCTGTGGTGCTGTCATCTTCCCCAGCCAGGGAACAAAGCAGAGCCAGCCCATGGGAGGGTCCAGCCCAGCATCATGGCATGTGGGTGCTCACAGCACCCACCTGGCACAGCTGACCCAACGCCATGTCACTGGAACAGCAATAACCATGTAATGACTGCTCCCACTTACTGACTGCTTCTTGCGTAGCCAGTCACAGGCCAAACATCCAGCCTCGCAAGGTGGCTGTGACATTGCAAAAGGACATCATCTCAAACACTTAGTAGAGCCCGTGCATATAGTAAGTGTTCAACAAAAAGTCGCTGCCGGCCCTTCACAAACATGGTCTCATTTTATCTTTGTGAGAACATTATAAAAATTATTACCATTGTCTCTATTTTAGCAATGATAATACTCAGGCTTAGGTGGATAAAGGAACTTGGCCATGGTAAAAAAGCCAGCAATCAGTGGAAATCAGGATTGAAACTACATACGTCTGAATCCAAAGCCTGTGCATTTAACTGTTAGGATATACTGGCTCACAGGCTTGCTCATGGAAGTTGGGACCTGCTGGATAGTCTCAGTTTAAGGTTGCCAGAGTGTCCGCTTTTCCTGGGGGCCTGGGCCCTGAAGCTGAGCACAGTAAGAGGGAAGCGGATGCTGTATTTTGCCCAAAAGGCTCTGGCTCCGTGCTCACTCTTCATTGCCAGGAGGCCCTGAGAGTGAAGGCTGATGGCTCAGAGGAAGGGCCTGGAGTGAGTTTTATAGTAGGGCCCGTAGAGGTTACCTAATCATCAGGGTCAGTGGACTCATTTGTTCAGTCCAGTTTGATTTGGTTTGACTTTGCTTTGGAACGCTTTGCTCAAATGAAATTTTATAGGAAGGCCCAAAGTGTAAAGTCAACAAAAGTGGAACCACTCTGTTGAAAGTGAGTGGGAGATCCAGAGCCTCACCTGCTCCAAGGAGCCCAGGCATATGCACCCCTTAATTCACGAAGGGTGGCCATGCAGCTGGGGACTAAGGGCAATGTCATCGGCCTGTGGATAGAGACAGTATGGGACAGTGGAAAGTAGGTGGGGCTTTGAAGTCAGGCGGTCCTGGGTTCACATCTCACGTCTGCCCTGTACAATGTGCATGATTTGGGCAAGGAAAAGAGCCTTTCTGACTTGGGACCAACCCAAGTCAAGGAGCCCATAGATGACTGCCTTGCCCCATCTGGCTGAAGGCAGGATGTGAGCAGAAGGAAGACCTAGGGAAACACCATGATCATTAAGAAATTTCTTAAGAGTCAAAATGAATAAAGAAAAATATATCTTAAAGCAAGCATTATAATCACAAAGGCTGAAAAAATGCACATCCTTGCTTTCACTCAACATTCATCATGTGTTTAGAATTGTTTGGTACTGAGATTAAATAGGCAATATGACCAGTGCCTACCCTGGTGATGCTTACAGTCCAGTGTATGTACAATCACACACACACATACACACACACACACACACACACACACGCACACACAATTTCCCAACTCTTCCCAGTGTGGCAAATAGTAAATTATGACAATGCAACAGCTTGGAACCCTGGACCCTGGGAATCCCTGTCCTGGTTCTTGTTACTGCAGAAAATCACCAGAGGCTTCTCATATGGGTCAGGCTTCCCTGAGGTCTCAACAGCTCAGATCTGTATCTTTCCTGGTCTGGTTTGAATCTAGGATTCATTACCAACCTCTGCCTTGATTTTGCCCAGGTCCTGGTATAACACAATGACTTGAAAAGTCTTTTTTTCTTTCCCATGGGTGTCCCTTCCACCTCAGTCTACTCTCTGGAAAGCTATATAAGGATCAGAACGCAACAATTTTAAAACGATACTTTCCTCAGGAGCTCAGACATAAGCTTAATTAGTTAATGTGCTGAAATTTGTCACGAAAACAGGTACCTGGAAGGAAACAAGTGTTTCCACAGCTTCTGGATGCATAATAAGGTCAGGAATATTATCTCTTACGGGAAACAGGCCCAGTCACTGCTGTGGAGAAGACCCAACCCAAGTCAAGGAGCCATAGAGGACTCCCTGCCCCATCTGGCTGAAGGCAGGATGCAAGCAGAAGGAAGACCTAGGGAAACATCGTGACCAAAAAGGCAGGAGGCAGCTCATTGGTAAAGATGAGGCAAGTGTGGGATCTTGGGAAAGTTACTTTAATATTTTGAACTTTGAGAAACCAAATAGGAGTTCATGAAATTATCCCACAAATATTTATCAAACACCTGTAATGGGGGTATTAGTTCTCAACTGCTGCACAACAAATTACCCTAAAACTTGACATCTTAACATAACAAACATTTATATTCTCATACACTTTCTGAGGACCAGGAGTCCAGGAGAACTTAGGTGGATGGGTTTGGCTCAGAATTTCTCATGAAGCTGCAGTCAAGCTAGCAGCCAGGGCTTTAATCATCTGAAAAATCTAATTAGGGCTGAAGAATTTACTTCCAAGCTCATTGGTGTGGCCATTGTACGGAGGCCTTAGTTCCTCACCACGTGGACCCCTCTACGATGCTTCTCATGACATGCAAGCCAGCTTTTCCAGAGCAAATAATCTGAGAGAGGAAGACAGAGAATGCCCTGTACAGAAGCCTCAGTAACTCCTGGACTGATGTTAAAAGCGACATACCATTACTCTGCGACAGTGTACTGGTCAAGCAGGCCAAACCTGGTACCTTGTGGGAGCAGGCCTTACGTCCTTGTATGGTCTGCCCTCCCAGTGTACCAGGGCTTCTCATGTCCTTTAGGTCTTGTCTGAAAGTCTTTATTTGGCCTTAACATTCAAAGAACATTTTTGCTGGGTCTAGAATTTTAACTTAAAATTTTGTTTTCAGAACTTTAAAGAAGTTATTCCATTCTCTTCAAGCTTCTCTTTTTTCTTAAATCATGTTATTAGTCTTCTTTATCTCTAATTACTTTTAAGGTGGTTTTTTTTGTCTCTTATCTTTGTCTTTGTTTTTCAGGGTTTAGCAATGAAAGCTTAGGTGTGGTTTCCTTCTGGTTCTTTCTTCTTGGAGTTTGAAGGAATTATTGAACCTGTGGGTTTTAACGGGTTGGGAAAATTCTGGCCCATTACCTCTTCAGTGTTGCTTTGGCTTATTTCCTCTCATTCTGGGACTTCAAGTATACTGTTTTTAGATATATTTAGGCCTCCATATATCTTTTCTATTATCTAGTTTTTCTCTAGGTTTTGGGTCCTAATAATGTTTTACTGAATTGTGTTTGAAAAATTGTCCAGACTCAGAATAATGTTATCTTCCTCCTGAAAAGGTTCACCTTTTCCTCTGCCGAGCAGATAGATTGGGGCCATTAACTTCCACCAATCAAGCACTAAGCTGATTTGCAGTAGATCTGCAAGCAGGGCAAGGAATCTACCCCTTCTGGTTTGTTTCCCGTTTGTGAAATTCCCAGTAAGATCCTGGGGTGTTTATTGAAGACTTTTCTACCTGCTTGGTCCTGATCCCTAAGTCTTGTCCCTTTGGCATTATGACACTAACAAAATTTTATTCTTCTTTGAGAGCCTAGGTTTTTGTTAGTCACCTTTTGTAAGCAGTTGTAGAATTGGGCAAATTCTGAGGGGTGGGAAATCTGATGGAATATTGGGGGGAGTTCTCCAGCCCTCTCTTCTCATTATTACGCTAAAGCTTCACTATCTTCTATTTATCGACTGTCCCAATCACTATATTCTCTGACTCTCAGTAGCTGCCTCCTACCTGGGCCCTTTGTTTCAGACCTAAAATTGAAAAATGCCCTGAGAAGAAAAAGTCACTTAAACTGTCAGCTCACTTTCTTGCATGATGATTCCCTTTTCCTTGGGATTCTGTCCCCTCAGGTAGGTCCTGGTTGCCTTAGCAGCTCTCAATGCTTTCACACTTTTTGGGTTATTTTGCTGGGAGCTACTGTATTATAGTTGAAAGTAGAAGTCTGTTGTCATGTTATTTGAAATCTGAAGAATGTTTTGATTTCACTGGGCCAAAATTGTATCTTATTTTTATGAAGGGTAAGAATAGGAAATGCGGATGAAGGGTCTGATCTGTAGATAATGGGAAGATTTGGCTTTCAAGCTCAGAGATGACATGACTGAGGCTGCATTTTATGTGGAATTTCTTGGCAGATGTGTGTGGAATGGAATGGAGATGGGAGAGGCAGGAAATGGAGAAACCAGCAATTGTTTCCCGACTGCTTGCCCCTGCTTGAGAAATGACCCAACCTTTCAGGCTCCTGTTTCTTGCTCTGGAAAAAAAATCAGGAAAAGGTGTTCTCTTTGCAACAGTGAGCTTATGGATGACATGTCCTAACAGAACTGATAAGAAGTGGTTCAAAAGTAAAAATAAAGACTTTGAAGCCATGTAGTCTTTTGTTTAAATCCTATCTCTGCCACTAACTGTATAAATTTGGTAAAATCACAAACTTTCTGAACCTCATTTTTATCTGTAAAATGGGAACACTAACACCACACAGAGTTATTTCACAGATTAAATGTGATTTTAGTGTCATGGTTGAATCAGGATTCAAACTCAAGCAACCTGGCCCTGGAGCCAAGTGTTTAAATCCTGCAGTATATTGTCTCTCTGAGAATCATAGATTATTGTGAAATTCCTCAAGTCACATATTCCCAAAACACAATATCCTGCATTTTGCAGGTCAGTTTGGAGGCAATAGGAATCCCTTCAAGGTCACTCAAGTCCTGGAGTTCTTCTGGCTCATCCAGATCAGAGATTCAACCAGATCAGAGATCAGTAACTCCAATGCTAGACTCGTTCAGGAGGTTACAGGAAAAGACTTTGTCCTGTACACAGACAACTGCAATCAAATTTTCTGATACAACATTGTCACCTTTATTAATACAAGTTAATGTTTCTTCTACTCAGGACTTTGTCTTTACGTGTCCCAGGACTTAACGGTTCCCAATGCCATAAAACACTCCACAAGGGAAGGAAATGGGCTCCATCTATTTGCCAGGAAAAAATCCTTTCCCCCATCTCCCTTCTCTCCCACAGGGTTCTTCTTGACCCCCTTGTATTTTTCATCCCCAGGTAAAATCTTCCTGTAAGAAAATAACTTATACTATGGTAAGCAAGCTGTCACCAAAATGTTCTGCTCTTCTTTAGCAAGAATGAAGAGAAAAGGCTAAACACCCAAAGACTAGACCACATGCTCTCTGTTCTCCGCCTGCAAAGCTTTGTTCATGCCTTTTCCTCTGCAGAATACTCTTTCCCTCAGCCCCTGTCACCAGCTACCTTTATGGTTGTATTAGGTAGTACTTTGTGATTTGCAATCAACAGAAAACACAGACATCTAAAATAAGGATGTAGCCCAGCCAGGCATGGCTCAGCAGTTGAGCATAGACCTGGGATCCAGGTGATCAGGGTTCAATTCCCGGTCAGGGCACATGCCTGGTTGTGGGTTTGATTCCCGGTTGGGGTTGTGCAGGCAGCAGCCAATTAGTGACTCTCATCATTGATGTTTCTATCTCTCTCTCTCTCTCCCCTTTCCTCTCTCTGGAATCAATAAAGATATTTTTTTAAAAATAAAAATAAAAAAATAAAATAAAATAAGAATCTATTGTCTCCTGTTAATGAAAAGCCTAGTGGTAGGGAGGACTTCAGGTGCAGCCTGATCCAGGGATTCATGATTCACCAGGGATCCAGCACTAGTTTTATGAAATTTGATCTGCTCTGCACCCCTCCGTGTCTTGACTTTATACTCAGGCTAACTTTCCTTACAAACTAAAAAAAAAAAAGTTGCAGTAGTTTTATGATACACATCCTAATATCACAGGATCTTGAGGAAGAATATTCCTCAAGAGTGTTGGGAATCCCAACATTCCCAGAGAAGAGTCCTGAGACTCACTCTGATTGCACCAGCTTAGGTCATAGTGACCATGTTCACCAAGAACACAGAGGTGGGCAACCATGCCAGGGAGGTAAGGGGAGCCATATCTAAATAGTTTGGCAGACATGCACGATGGAATATTATTCAGCCATGAGAAAGGAAGATATCCTCCCATTTGTGACAGCATGGATGGACCCTGAGCACTAAGTCAGAGAAAGAAAAGTACTGTATGATATCACTTTATATGCAGAATCTAAAAAGAGGAAACCTGCAAAAGCCAGAGTCTAAGGGGGAGAGTGATGGTGTTTAAGGATATAAATTTGCAACAAGTATTACATAAGCCATAGAGATAATGCACAGTGAAATAAATATCGACTATAATATTATACTATAAATTATGTACTGTGATAAATACTGCTACATCGACAATCATATTACACAATATGTAAATGTATTAAAGTAACATGCTGACCACCTTAAACTTACATAATGTCACACGTCAAATTCATTTAATACAAAAATAATTTAGCCCTGGCCAGGTAGCTCAATTGGTTAGAGTGTCGTCCCAGCACACCATGGTTATAGATTTGATTCTGGGTCAGGGCACGTATGGGAATCAACCAATGAATGCATCAATAACCAATGAATGCATCAACAAATCGATGTTCCTCTCTCTCTCTCTCTCTCTCCTCCTTCCTCTCTCTATCTAGGATCAATTTAAAACAATTTTCTATCTACAACTCACTTTAATAAATATAACTTAATTGATTCTCAAAATAAATAAATAGCTTTGCAGAATTATAAACATTTAAGTAAATTTCGGACTAGATTCAAATTTATTTTCATAAATTCTTGGAACTTTCTATTTGGAACAACCTCAGAGAGGATCCAGCTGAACCTGTCAATTTACAGAAGGAAACACCAGAGCAAGAGTTTAAGGAACTTGCCTAAGGGCCCACAGCCAGTTAACGATGGAGCCGGGACTGAACCCAGTCCCCATCCTCCTGCATTTTCCTGTTATGGATCATACTGCCGGGTCATACCCTGGTTACTTGGCTGTCTCCTCCATAAAGCCTAAGCTCCAACTTAGAACGCCAGCTTGTTCGTGAGGAAGCCGAGCTTAAAGAGGTTAAGCCACTTGCCCAAGGCCATCCAGCTTGTAAGTCAAAGTGTGAGATTTGGAACTGGGGGTGTTCCAAATAAAAACGTGCTTTTTACTCTAGTAGCCTGTTTTTCAGTCCTGGAGACTTAAAGATATCTCCTTCCCAAAGAAAGAAGGGGCGTCAATGGGGGGAGTAGCGCTGGAACTCAGGAGGGCTGTCACACTGACCTGCTGTGGGAACCGGGACCGGCCACTTGACCTTGCCTTTGCTCCGTCTCGGGCACTGTGGCAGCCGCTGGTGCAGTGCCTGGCACCTTGGCCGCGATCAATGCGTAGTTAAAAATTGTTGAATATGGGAAGCACTTCCTTCCTTGTACATACAAGACAGCAACATCCTCTCCTTCTTGCTTTCTCTCTCATGGGGAACCTCGGGAGGGAGTCCAGCATGGGCCCGGAATCCTGCGTATCCCCATTAAGGTGACTTGTGTCCTCAGGTCAAACTTAAGAGATGTCTCCTTGTTTTCACAGCTTCAGCAGGGATCCCAGGCTCTACCTCGTGTGAATACACTGTTTGTTTTTCTTCTCTCTGTTTGCCATTGGAAAAGTCCATTAGCGCTGAGTGACATGACTAAACAGTCAAGGGGAGAACAGTTGGTGTGTTTATAACTCTTGGGTAAACACCACTTGTTATTGTCACCGCTGAGGCTTTCAGAGAGGTGGCACCATTCCTGGTCCGGGACTGTCCTCTTGTCAGCTCTGTCTTTCAGCAACCTGGAAAGACGGGTTTGGAGAAAAAAAAAGGAGTCTGAAAGGGACTGGTGAGCAAGAGGAAGGAAGGTTTGAGAAAGAAATCAGGACCCTGAAAGAGACACAGGGAGCAGGGGAGGGACAGGCGCACACACGCACGGACACACACAGCGAGGCGCAGGAGAGCCGTCAGGGAGCTGATGATCTCACGACCAGTGGTATCTGGTGCCAGGTTCCACACTCTCTTGTGCTCCTTCCTTAGCACTCCTAGGGACCTCTGCATTCATCATTTCTTAGCAGCTCTGACTTGGTCTTTCTGGTTCCTCATGTGCTTCCACTAACAGCTAGGATGTGCAGTTTTTCCTCCCAGACCTGGCTGGCACCCAGAAGGGAGACGATGTTGGCTGGATTAGCAGAATCAGCATAAGGAGGTTGCAGGGCATCCCCATGAAGGCAGGAGGAAAAGGAGCTTCCTTGGGAATGTCTCTAGGTGGGGGATGGAAGATGCATGTGACTGTGAAAAAGCCATGACTAGGAAAGCTCACACTTGGATGAAAGAGTACATGAGTGGGAAAAATGGAAAACTGGCTTCCCCTACTCGCCAAGAGCCTAGGTGACCTTGAATCTGTGCATTAAGCTCTCTGAGCTCTTATGGTGAAAGTTTGGACCAAACGATCTTCAAATTCTAAGCATCTCTGGGGCTATGATTTTAAGGCAGATCAGACACCAAATCCTCTTAGAATCTTAGTCCCTGGCTAGAAATGATCAGGCATGACTTAAACTCAGGGTAAAATGGCTTGAAGATGCCTCTGTTGGCTAGATATCATTGCGTTCCCAGACTCAACACTCTAAATACTTCTCTTTGAGTTGTCACAAATTCAGGAATAATTCCTTTACTTCACCCAGTGCTTCATTCTTTTCATAACACCTTCCCAGAGAGACAATAGAACATCAGGATGAAGACCTCAACTCTGGAGTCAGCCAGACAGGAGTTCAAATCTCAACTTGGCCCCATACCAGCAGGGAGAGCTCAATCAAGATTCTCCACCTCAGTCTCCTCATCTTCAAAAGGGAGATAACAGTAGTACCTATCACATGGGATTAACATGAGCATTAAAAGAAAAAAATAAAAGCTTAGTGCTTAGCACAGTGCCTTCGTGTATAAACCATCCATAAATTATAGAATAATTAAATATTAGAATCTCTCCATTCCATTCCCACAATACAAATGGGAAGTAGGTATATGTCCCCATCTAAGAGATGAAGAAACTAAAGAATAGAGAATTTGAGTGGCCTGGCCACAGTCTGCAGCCAGTTAGAGTGGAAGCCAGGACCAGAAAGAAAACAACCTGTACCTACCTGTAGCCTTCTGAAGTCTCTGAGCTGAGCTTTTGAGGGGCTAAGCTTTGAGGGAAAGAGCATGTAGAAAGAGAAGAGGTGAGAGCTGCGGGTTTAATTTTGGGAAACATATAGTTAGAAGGACAGGAAGAGTAAGAACTAAAGAACGAATACTCAGGAAAGCAGGGGAAGAAAACTGTTACGGAAAACAAGGGAACAGATCTTTTGGAAAAGTGGAGAGACAGGCCATCAGTGTCAAAAATCATGAAGCCAAAAGAAAGCCCATGGAATCTGAAAATAAAAAGGGTCCTTTGTTTATTCAACAAAGAGTTATGGAGTCATGTACATATGTTGGGCACCTCCTAGCTCTAGGAATATGTTGGTGAACATGGCAGACAAGGCCCCTGCTCTCCTGGGCCTCACTTTTTGGCAGGAAAAGTAAAATGCTAGAAAAGTAAACTAATAAATTAAAAATATAATTGCAGATAATGTAAGTTCTGAGAAGAAGATAAAATGAGGATAATGTTCTAGAACGTGATGGGAGGTAGGTGAGGTGCTGGAGCCAGTGTCATCAGTTAGCAAAGGTGACTTCTTGAACCGAGACCTGCATGACCAGAAGGAGCCAGGCCCACAAAGACCCAAAGTGCTTATAGAAAAAGGAAGAGCTAAAGCAAAGTCCCGAGGCCAGGATGACTTTGACTATGACTTTTAATAAGGCATTTTCAGGGACTTGATGTGAATAGAAGCCAGATTCCGATAGTTAATGGAAGAGAATTGACTTATAAGGAAATAGAGAGCCTATAGGTATACTACTAATTCAGGAAGGTGGTCTTAAAAAGAAGGAAGAAAATGGTATTCGTGACATTTACAGCAGAGAGTGGGCAGTGCCAGACATTCCTATTTGGGGATCTTTTCTTTCCTTCTCATGTCAGTGATCTCCCCCTATTGCCAATATTCTCAACCAGACGGCTACATCCTTGGAACAAACATTCATATTAATGACTGGAGGGTATCTGTGGGATTTGAAGATAAACTCCAAGGCTCCACCGACAGCATCAGGCTTGTTTGCACTGGTAGGTACTGTCACCTTTCCAGCAAACACAGAGATATTTGCTTTGGACCTTTCCTTTTTAGTTCTCTGCAATTCCGGGTCACCTTTGATTTCTAAGGCTCACTGGGTCTTATTTCACTGTTGGTTAGTTTTGCTCACTACCCTTCCCACCCTCACCCCATCCTCCCGGGCTAGATTCTAGAGTAGTTCTGTCCAACAGAGCATTCCTTGATTATGCAAATGTTCTATATCTGCACTGTCCAGTACAGTCACCACCAGCCTTGGGTGGCTAGTCAACACTTGGGAGGTGGATAGTGCAGTTAAGAAATTACCTTTTTTATTAATATCATTTTAACTACTTTTAGCTTAAATAGCCACTCTTTAATTGCTAGTGCCTGTAGTTTTGCACAGATAGTTACACAGAGTTAAAATTCAGGAGACTTTATAGTTCCCAAAGAAGAGTAACTTTGCAAGTTCATGGTGAATATTGAGAAATGCGCCAATGCAAATACGTAATGCCCAGGGAAGTAAGGGAATTTCTTTTCAATGAAGAAAAAGAAAAGGGATATATACAAAGTTGGCCAAGCTTGATGTGCGTCAATATTATCAACATACTAATTCGGCCTGATATGAAAATTCTGCGTCTTCTAAGTCAGAGAAGTCACCTCTAAAGAACATCATTTCCCTAAATGTGTTTTAAAGGGTCCTGGTTTCATAAAATCTTCTTTGATAAAAAGCATCCATTGTCAAATAGGCTTGGGAAATTGGGGACACTTTTTCCCTCTCTTAGATTCACAAATCACATCATCACAATAAAGACGCCGAGAAAGCCTAACAGTAAATAACTCTGAACTACATTGTTTAATTCAGTATTAACCATGAAACTCTGTGTGTGTGTGTGATATTAGCATCCTGACAAACTAGAGAAATATTAGGGTTAAGTGTATGGACTTTGGGAAAAAGAGATCTGAGTGAGCAATGCCAGCTCTCCCACTTATTACTAGCTGTGCAGCCTCCAGAAAGTCATTTAACTTTTTTTGACCTTCATTTTCCCTCATTTGAAAGCTGGGTATAATATCCATATATCACAGGCTTCCATGAAAATCAAATGTATGTAAAGAACATAGCACAGTTCCTTGGACCAAGGGGATCTTCCCAACATGGTTAGCTATTATTATTCTCATTACTATTTATGAAGTTAAATGACTGAATGACTGGGACTTTCTGCGCCCGGGAGAAATATGTCATGAACTGGCAGAGCTCACTTACTGCCTGGAAATGTTTTTAAGCCTTGTGTTGGAAACCTGCATGTGAGAGCAATCTTTGCTACCTCCCTTAGTTCATCCTTCACTAAGAATGTACACTCAGCACTGAATGCCTTCTTGCAATTCATTCTCAACACCACAGCCAGAGGGGTCCTTTTAAACCAGAAGTTGGAGCATGTCACTCTTCTGTGGTCCTCCACCTCACCCAAAAGAAAAACGAGAGCCCTTATGAATGGCCTCCAAGTTCTACATGACCTGGCCTGCTGGTGCCTCTTTTACACTATTTCCTACTATTGCTTAATCTACTCTGGCAAACAGATTTTCTTGCTGTTCCTTGGACATGTTAAAAATGCACTCACCTCAGGACCTTTGCAGTTGCTGGTCCCTCCAATAAGGAATCATTCCCCCAATTATCTTCAAGACTCCTTCCTTTATATCCTTCAGATCTTTATTGGAATTTTTGTTCTTAACCCTGCCTAAACTTGCAATATATCCCTCCATGGTCCAGCACTCTCCTCTTCCTTGCTCTTTGTTACTTGACTACACATCTGACAAGCTCCGTTTTAATCATTTGTTAGTGTTTCATTTCTTGTCTGTTTCCATTCAATAGAACATAAACTTCATGAGAGCAGAGTTGTTTGTCCCTCACTCTCTTGCCGTAACTCAGGGTCTAGGAAAGTGCCTGGCACAGAGCAATGCTCAGCAAATGCTTATTAAATAAATAAATGCAGGAACTGCACAGGTTTCGTCGCTAGAGACTAAGTGCGTTCCCTCTGAGCCCAGCTGCAGGTGGCTTGTTGAAGCACGAAACACACAGTTACAAGATGGTCTACGTGGTTTTTATTAGTGTTTTCTGGGACCCATCAAACAAACAACAACAAAACATAGTTTGAAAAATAGAATTCTTTCCTAAAAGAGAAATACTCAATTTGAATTTAACATTGTTTAAAAGGGCAAGATTTCTGATTTTTAAAAAAAATAGCTGCAGTAGGGTCGTTTCCTACAAATTGTCTACCCAGAAACCAGATGGGAAGAAAAGGAAGAAATTACGCAGGTAGCTACGAAAAGATTAATCCAAATGTAGCTAAACTTGTGACAGCTTATACGCTTCAGGGGTTCATAAGGCATCATTTCAATAGGTTTTTATTAAATTCTCTACCTCTTATTGCAGAAATGGGATCCTGAGAACCAGCGCTGAGGTTAATCAGCTCTGATGCTGTGACTGCTCTGCTTCTTTCTTTCACACAGTAAGTGCTCATCCATTAGGTTCCTATGGAGTCTCCTTACACCCCATACAGTTAAATAGGCTCCTGCATACTTGGTTTCATGCAGTGCGTAGAGTGGGTACTCGACAAATGCTTTTTCTTTTAACTACAGAATAATAATATAATTGCTTTCCCTCTTACTATTTTACCTTTTCCTATATTTTATACATTTGAAAAACAACACACTTGTGAAACTAAAATCTAACATGCACGACTCACCTTATCAAAATACCCCTCTGTAGTTTTCAAAAAAGAAAAAAATATATATATATAAACCAATCCCAAAATACTAAAACTTAGAACTGCTTTACACTTAAATAGCAATTTACATCATATAAACACATTCATAATCTTCATTGGTTAAAACAGGGCAAAGGTTCATGCCTGGTTTCTTATACCAGGTAAATCTCACAGTTCCTAATAAAGCAACAGAATTCTCGTCCAACACATGACTCGCGGAAGCGAACGGCCTATTGTGGTTGCGTTTCAGCGCAGGTAAGAAGGCGAAGTAAGGGGTCTCACAATAAAACGTTCCTCTAGTAGATAACATGTCCTTGAAGTTATGGCCGTTGTGCTTTTATTCCGGTGAAGAAATGATTCACATCCCAATTCTGGATATGACCTCCCGATTCGAGGAGTCTTCCAGAAGACATTCATTTATTAACTCAAAAATATTAATATCTCATGCTAGCTACGGGAAAAAAATATTGATAAGATATAGTCCCTGCCCACAAAGAGCTTACAGTCTAGAAAAGCAGAAGTCTTAGAGAAAGGACCAGCTTGTCCAAAGGAAAACTCATAACCTGGGTCTGCCCGGCTCAGAAGGCAAGTTCAAGAAGATACAGGTCTGGCCCTGGGAGCCAGGGCCATACTCAAGTTTCATCAAGTCAAATATCTAGGCACCACGAGTGATCTGAGTCTGATAAAGTCTTAGCGATACATTTCCTGCTGCAGGTTCCCATGAAAACTACAAATAAGAGCCCGAGCCTTTAGCTTAAGGACGGCTCAAGGAGACCACGTGGAGTGACCGTGTGAGCATCCAGCACAGACAAGCTTCCAGGGGAGAAGCCGTGTGTCCCCCATAGAAGGGGGTGCATGACCTGATGCTGTCTTATCTCTGGGGTTTTACTCTCCCTTTCAACACTGTGGTGGGAAGTGTTCCGTTCACGCCCCAAGCTGGCATGGCTTTGATTACCTTGAGTTCTCCAAGTCACGAACAGCCCATAGAAAATGGATCGAACTCAAGCCAAGACAACAGAGAGATATGCTGAGAACTTAATACTCCAGCCTGTTTAAGTAGGAACCGGGTGCCAAGAAACCGTCACTCTCAAGAAATAACACAATCTGCTAATTATCTGCAGCACTGTTCCAGTGAGTACTCCCCAGACTCGCTCACCACCTAGCAAAGATCGCTTTTCAACGGAGAGGGTGCAGAAAGAGCCAGTTTGGAGGAACGTGGGAAGGGCAAACTCAGAGAAAAATCTAGCCACCTTAGATGACAAACAGGCAAAGCCAAGGAAGGAATGGCAGAGAGAGAATTCGCAGGTGCCCCTAATATCTTCACACAGTTCAAATGCACACAGACGCCCAAACATTCACGTGGTTACGCCGGTTCAAATAGCTAGATGTTTAATTTGTTCTGTGTGAAGTATAGTCAAATGCTGGGAAGGCCTCAGAGTTCGTAGCCCGGCTTGGAAAGCAAGGTGTGTCATTTACAGGAATGTCTCAGATCTGGGCTGCTCACTGTTCTTTCTCTCAGTTCCCTCGGTAACTGTTACTCAACAACACTAAGTAACACCTTTGTGGAGGTTGACAAAGCCAGGCAGAAACAAAAATGGACTTGGCTGTACCTCCGGAAGGCCATTCATCTCACTCCCCTGGTACGCCAAGGTCACTATTCATAATGGCTGTCATTTTAATTAGGGCAAATGGCTAATTCTTCTTACTTCCAGCCTTCTGAATACATTACAAACACTTTACAACCTTTGACTAAGAATTGCTCACCTTGCTGGCTAAGACACAGTGGCAGGTGACCCATTAGCTGATGAAGAGCGCTCCCTCTTCTTGGTACGTGTCCTTAGCCTCGTATTATTGCTCAAGAGAGGCAGGAGAGAGGAGAAGGCCAAGGACATGGGAGCCAAAAAGAAAAGTTGCAAAAGGGATCTGGATGCTCCAATCCATTTGCAAAATGCCTGCCTGCTCACAGTCTTCCCAGATCACAGGACCCAGTGATAAGTCTCCAGGTACCCCAGGCACTCCCATCGTTGAACAAGTCTCCAGTTCCTTCCTGCCCACAGCTCCTGCACTGTTCTCTAATTTTCTCTTACATCTTTCCTTTCTTTTCTATATATATATGTACATATATATGTGTATATATATATGTACATATATATATGTACATATATATGTGTGTATATATATATATTTTTTTTTTTTTTTTTTTAACATTCCTCTGGTGGCAAACCTAGAAAACACACTACTCACTTTCGGATGAGTACAAATGAGACAGGGAAAAGGCGATCCAAAAGAGGAAAGACTATAAAGAATTAACATCTGCAAAGAAGATTTTCCCTGGAACTCCCCCCATCCTCTCTCTCTCTCTCTGACACACACACACACACACACACACACACACACACACACACTCCTCTCTCAGCATTTCCTTCTACAGTGTAATTTTTACTCTGCCTTGTGATTCCAGGTTTTAGTTCTTGCTACATTAGCTTGTTCAATTTATCTGGCTTTGGCTCTCATCTGGCGTTCTGAAAAGAAGTCCCTCTAGATATTTAAACCCATTTTCCTTAATATTTTAAAAATTAAACATAGACTGATTTTGAGCCTTGCCTCTGCCTCTTGCTGGAGACTAAAAGACCTTACGTACCTTATTGTACTGGGAATAAGTCTCCAGCGTCATCCTGACTGACTGAATCAGTGGTTCTCCGCCCGGGCAATGGGAAATGTCTGAAGACATTTTTGGTTGTCACAACTTCGGAGAGAGAAGTGCCACTGGCGTCTAGCGGACAGGGGTCACAGATATTGCTAAAGGTCCTACAACACACAGGGCAGCCAAATAATGCACAACAAAGAATTATTCGGCCAAAACCGCCAGTTGAGAAACCACGGACTGTAGGAGCACAAGAGCAAACTCACCGCCACCTCCGTTTCCCATTCCGTTTTTAAACAATCGGGATAAAAAAAATAACCAAGACCGACCCTTCCTTAGGTAACCAGAAGTGAGCAGAGGCGGTGAGTGAAGTTTTCCCATCAGTCGTCCAAAGGGGAGGGGAGTGGCCTTGGCCTCAGGGCAGCCACCCCTGAGCAGGCTGAGGCCCCGCGCTCTCCTGCCGGGTTCAACCCTGCAAGTCCTGTGGGTGCGCGGCGACTGCACCCCCTGGGCTGTGGAAGTCCTCACTGTCCCCTCAGCGGCCCCGGGTCAGGCTCCACTGCCAGCCTCCTCGGCTGCACCCCGCCAGCCTGAGACCCCGGAGTTCGCCCACCAGCCGCGCCCTCCTCTCCCGGGGAGGCCTCGGGGCTGCTACTGCGCGAAGGACACGCCACCTTCTGCTAAATCATTTGCATATAAAAATATTTAATGCCCTCTGATTTTTCCCCCCCTTTCTCTCGGCAAGAGAAGCCCAAGGCCACAAAGCCGGGTCCTCTTGCAGGGTGAAGGACTTCACAACACAGGCAAACAAATCACCACCACGGACAGCGTCCCGGCGCCCAGGAAACTGCGCTCGCTCCGCACACGGGATACACTTCAAAGCAACAAAGTAATTCTATCAACTGTAGTGTTCCTTCTTCCCGTTAGAAGTCCGTTATTTTTTTTTTAATTTTTATTCTTTTTTGGTCTCCTTCCCGCGGTGCATAAATATCAGAGAAAAGCCGTCTTTGAAGTATTTGCGCGCAGGAGCTGTCGGCTCGGGACACGGGGTGCGCTTGGGTCTGCGTCCCGAGGGTCAGTTTTCGTTTTCTCTCCACCCGCGCGCGTTCTTCCCGAATTTATACACCAGCCTCCGGCCGTCCACGCGCTCCAGGATTTCTCTTTTGTAGTAATACCTGCAACACAGGGCACGGCGTCAGGGGGCCGCCGGGTGGGCCTGCCGGGGGCGAGCTGGCGGCGCCCCCCCCCCGCACCCCCGCGCCCCGAGACCGGACACCCCGCACCTCATGGCCCGGCTGAGCTTCTCGTAGGTCATGCTGCTGTTGTTCTTCTTTTTCCCCCACAGCTGAGCCACAGCCTCGGATTTCAAGAACCTGAAGATGCCCTCCGACCTGTCTTCCCACTTGATTAACCCGGGGTTCTTGTCGGGGTTCAGCAGGATGTCGCGGATGAATTCCCATAAGTGAGTCCCCCGCGGGTCTGAGGGCGGAGAGAGGAGGTGAGCCTGAGCCCGGGCCCGGGTCACAGCGAGGGCGGCGCCGGGGAAGGGCGGGGGGGGGACACTCGGCTCTCCCCCGCCCACCTGCAACGCCAGGTCGCAGAATCCCCAAGTACTGTACATTTCAGAAAGGCGTTTGCGAATGGAATGCACGGTTTTCTTTAGTTGCAAGTCAGGAAACCGGGACACAGAAAGTTTAAGTGGCTTGGCCGAGGTTACCTAGTTAACTAGCAGCAGGGCCAGGAGGAAAGAACAGGCGTTCGGTGCCCTATTAGAGTGTCTTCTAAGTATTGATGACAAATTGTCCTGGATTCATGTCAACCTGTTCCTTTCCCAGAGGGCACCTTTCAACCACTTTTATTTAGCAAGTACTTCAGTTAAATCGATGGCACCCAGCACTGGGCTTCAGCACATCAGTGTTTTCTGCACATCAATTGGGGTCTAGCATTTCAACTCCTAGAATAGACCAGGGCGGGGTCTGGCTGGGGTTGAGGGGGCCAATTTGGGAATGAAGGGGTAACGGTAATAAGATTAGCAACCAAATTCAGCTTTACCCCTGCTGGACTTGGGGCACACAAACCCACCCCAGCCCCCCCGCTTGAGGGGCTGTCTTCATTCTGTTCTGCAGGATGACCTGGAGTAGGCACATAATGAAGAGGTCCAGTTCCCTGCAATTTCTAGATTATACCGTCTTGATTTATTTCTCCCCCCACACACACACACCTTGTCTCTGATATTTAATACACTTTCATCAGTTCTTATTACCTGGGGAAATACAACTCCCAAGGAGCACTTAAGAATAGATACTCATTTCTTGGAGCAACAACTCCACAAAGCCAGGAAGCCAGCGTTCAGCAAAAGAAAACACTACTGCATCTCAGCGCAGCTTCCTTTCTACCTTCCTCCCCCTCCCATTCCGTTTTCTGGAGAAAGGGACACCGCTAACCCCACGCCTACAAGAGGTTCTTATTCACTGGGTGTCTCAGTTTTAGAACAAAATGGGAGCGATACTCATTCATTGGGGCTCCACTTGAGAAACAACTGCGGGGGGTTTGTCACCCTCCCTAGTCTGGGGTGAAGCAATAGAGGCAGCAGGCAGAGGGTGTATTTGTCTAAAAACTAGTGGCCTCCGATTACACCCAAGGTGAAGGGTTGGCTGAGCACCGTCTGAAAGCCGCACAACTCACTGTGCTTCTTGGTGTGGGACTTGGCAGGGGGGTCTTGTTCCTTCTTCACATCCGGTGACTCTGCTATGGAGAAAAACGAGAGTTAATTTACCTCTTTCCTTCCATTATCATTTATTCATCCACCCACCCACTTAACTAATATTTATTGAGCACCTACTACATGCCTGGCCCATTTCCAGTATGTGGCAGTGGAAGAAAATATTGCCATGGAAGATATTGTGCCATGGAAGAAAATATTTCAGGGTAAGAACTTGGGTTAAAAGTATGGAGACGGGACTAATTGATAATTTAATATAAGGTGGTGGTTACAGAAGAGACCAAAAGGGCGTGAGGGAAACAGCCATGCAGAGAGCTTGTGCAAGAATCTTCTAAGAACATGAAGAGTAAGTGCAAAGGCCCTGAGGTCAGTGTGTGTTTGATATGGCCACAGAGCAGCAGGAAGCCAGTGAGCAAGGGGCAGAGGGTAGGGGCTGAGGTTTGGGCCATTAAGGCTTTGTGGGGTTTTTAGGATTTTAGCTTTTATTCTGAGAGAGATGGAAAGCCACTGAAGGATTTAGGTCATTGAAAGGGTTTTTGTTTTTTAATACAAAAATGTAAACATTTATAACAAAGAAAGATGGCTTTTAAGCCAAAGGAGTGCCTTTTTGGGCATGCAAAGTTACATTTTAATCAGCCTGACAAAGAAGCCATTGACTGGCCTCAGCTCAGTACAGAGGGCCACATGGACTATGGAAACACAGATTAGTTTAACAAATGACTCATTATGGTAACCCTGTGACTATCACCAAGGAGGAGATGACAGAAGCGGATCTGTGAAATAAAACTTCTTGGAAAGAAAACTAAATAATCTAGCTCTGTGTGTGTGTGTGTGTGTGTGTGTGTGTAGGCACTTTAGGTGTCCAAGGCAGAACTTAACAAAAAAAAATCACACAATCAAAAATCTACCAATTTTAGTACAGAGTAGTCCCTAAATGCAAACCAGTTTTATTAAGAAACTGGGCCAGTAAAATGCATCTCTTCTGTGTGAGGTACATCGGGGCTTCCTAACCTAGGCTCCACTAACCCAGATGTGCCTTCAGGGGCATTTCAGACTGACTGAACATATATGCGAAGGGAGAGGGTCCATGGCATTCATTCAATTGTCAGGAGTAGTTCATTACTCAAAAAAGTTTGAATAAACATTAGCTCCTGTTTTCAATGTTTAAGAACAGCTACTATTATTGAGCATTTACTATGTACTAGGCACGGAACTAGGCACTTTACATGACTCATTGTATTTAATTCATACAATAACCCTATGAGGTAGGTACCATTATGACGCAAAGCTTATAGCTATGGAGAAACTGAGACACAGAGAGGTCAAATGACTTGTCTTAAAGTCACACAGCCTGAGAGTAGAGCCAAGATGTGAACACGGTCAGTTTGAACCCAGAGGCTTTACTCAAAACCACTATTCTGTGCCATTTCTTAGGCTGGTGGCACACAACAGTTTTGATGAAAGTCTTCCCTGCCAAGAATCGGGTTCAGTCCTCTAATGCTCTAGTTAGTGGGAAAAAGTAATTCCAATCTGACGATTCTGTATTTCCCAGTACGTACGGACACACTTGCCTGTCTGATCACCAGCTTGTCACCGCGCTCCCAGCAGTTTCTCTGAGAGCCGTGGCAAGATGGGGGAGAGGGATTTAATGAGACCTGGTTAGGAAAGAAACCTCTTGTTCTGGTTAAGAATTCCTCCCCTGGCTTTGTCAGCAAGAGACCTGCACCTGCCTTGGGTTTCTCTGAAATCTAGCAGGACAAATTCACAGGAAATGCAAGGAGACTTCACTCTCCCTCCCTGTAGGTTTCAGGGTGAGGTTGCAACATCCCATCAGGATGTGACAATGTTGCGACAGGTCTGGCACTCGCCCCGCTTCCCAAGTGATACATCACTCTGACAGGGCCACGTTGTTCTTCAGACAAAGAGTGGCATTTACCCAGCGGGCCACAAGCAAAGCTCATCTCCAGATGGCAGCCAGGAGGGATGCAGGGCCTTTATGTCAAAGCCAGGGTTGAATTCAGAACAACCTAGTGTCTCCCAGTTTATTGGCCCCAATCGTTGCATGTGGGTTCCGAGCTGGTGTAGAATCAATTACTTTGGGGTTAGGGTAACTTTGTGAATAAGACAGAAAACTTAGACCCTCTTCCCAGAAAAATGCACATAATTATACACTTGTGAAAATCTGTAAGCAATTTCAGGGGTTTGTGGCTCACTAAAGAGTCCAGATTTGAAAACCCCAGGCCGGATAGACCACGGAGAAATTTTCTCTTTGAAATGTCAGGTGTTTTACCTAAGCTAGACCTCCACCCAGTTTGAGAAAGACCAAAGAAAAGAAAAGAAAACCCCCAAATACAAATATTTCCATGGTCCTATGGAGGTATATGCAGCCAAAGGCTAAAGGAAACCCTAATTTCTTCCAGCCCCCTTGTCCCATGCTGTGTGGCAAGCTGTGGAATCCCTGAGCTGCTTTAGCACTAAATTCTTTTGATCTGAAGCCTCCCTTTAATATGCTGGCCTCTCCCCCTGTGTCTCCCCCTCACCCCCAAATAAAAACCAGAACCTTTGAAGGCAGCCATGTGGTTAGGTGACTCATGCCCATAAAAGAAGGGCTCGCTCTGGGGAAGTGGTCCAGCTTGGCTTTCTCCCCCAGGGCGGCCAGGCCCTCGGCCAGGGTCCGGCCGGGGCAGGGCCAACACCAAGCCTCGGGTTTATGGTGCAAGAGCCAGATCGTGACTTCAGCTAAGCTGCTTAGCAAGAAGCAAAGATTAGAGGCATTTGCATATGATTCAGCCGTGAGCCATTTCTTGACGGGATATACAAATTTCAGTGTTATAATAGACGGTGCCACCCTCGCTTTAGGCTCAGCAAGACAGTGAGCACACACAGGGGCCTGGGTTGGCGTGATTGGCTCGGGGACTATCGGGCAGATCAGGAGCACTGGCAGCAGCCATTTTACGAAATGGGCAGATGGCAGGGAAATCAAAACAACCCGCCTCCCTCCTGCCTTTATCACAGAGGGCATCAGTTTACCCGGCCTCGCCTTCGCTCGGCTTGTAACTTGCATTAAAACATAGAAAGATATTTAACTGCATTCAGCTTAATGGGAGCTTGAAAGGTAAAGACTCAGGCGAAGGACAAAGGTCCTTCTTTGGGGGGGGGGTGAGGGGTCTGGTCCCGTCCAATAGACACTAAACTATACTGAAAGGGATTGACCCACCAGGGCTGTAGTTAAGTATCCTACTGGAGGGCTCTGTTATTCTAAAGAATTTGCCAACCCCTGACCCTCAATGGACTCTTCAAGTAATAATTCTAGTAGAGGACCTCAGTGTTATAATCGTGGAATAGGAATGAGGGATGGGGGATCCAGGATCGGGGGAGATAACCTAGAGCATATTTGTAAAGCTCATTTTAAGGACTTTTCAAAAGTAGAGCAGGTGAACTCAGGAGACTGGGTTTTCTGTTACTGCCAATATGAAAGCAGAACTGGCCTCTAAGGCCCCATAGACTCTGAGATCCTAGAAGTCAGGATACGGAAGAGAGAAGAGAGGCCTGGCTGCGAGGGCTGTAGAGATGTGATTAGAGCTTTTAGGTTTCCTCGGTGTCTCAAGACCTAACCACCCCTGAGGCTCAGGAAGTGGTTGGTTACTTCTAGTTGGAATCTTTTGCCATAAGCCAGAGACCCAACCAGATGGACGTGGGAGGTGACACCTTAGGAAGCATGCGAGGAAGTCAGAGGGTGAGCAGGTGAGTGGTTTCCTCAGCTCTGAAACCCTTGCTCTTGACTGAGTGGTGGTGATTGCCACAGAAATTTCACCTCGATTGGCTCAGTTCCCCCAGAAGGGCAAATCTACTCAGAGCCTATCCAGTGTTGGATCTGTTTCCTAATTTCAACAGATACTTAGAGTGACACATAGTATGGGTCACCTGGGGGGGGGGGGGATAGAGAAATGAATTGGCCTCAGTTCTTAACCTGTTCCAGAAGCATTTACACTGGCTCCCAGCCCTGTCTCATTCAAGGGTCCTGACCTGAACAAAACCTCAAACCGAAAGCTTTCATCATTTTGGTTCTCAAAAACATTCTCAAAAAAAGCAAAAAAAAAAAAAAAAAAGGGAGAAGGGGGTTGATGTTTGATTCTGTGCTTTCTTTCCCAAACACTCACTTAAATCCCAGTTCTGAAGTTGTCCCAAATTCAATTCCAGGAAATTAACAACCCGCTTGTGACAAGTCTAAGCTCCATTTCATAGACCCAGACAGATCCACAAGTTCTCACACAGATCAAGGGTCAACATGAACCCTCTGTTCATCTCCCCAATGCACTCATTCCTACACGGTACATGCCAATGTACCTATTTGTAAAAGGAAGGAGAAATCAAACCTGAAACCCCTTTCCCAGATTCCCAGCAGACCAACCCCCTCACTCAGTGTAACCTTGATTGGGTCATGGATAGCCCCCAGGTGCATCCAACCTTAACCAAACACAACTAATGTGAACATAATTCAAAAAGTGTAGGTTGTCTGACTGATTGGAGAGTCCAGATGAGCCATCAGGGTCACACTTCAAAAACTGACAAAACAGTGTGATTTTCAAGGTCCTGAAAATTTCCAATCGCTACCCCCTACCCGAAGACCATCTCCACAGATTCTCGGACTTCTGTTAGACATTCTTTCTCTAAAGCCAAATACAGTGTGTCAAAAATTAAATATAGCCTCTTACCCCATAAGTATACTCAAGTATGAGCAATTTTTTCAGATAATTTCCCAAGAGCAAGTTTTTGTTGAAAAGAGAGTTTTTGTTATCACAAGAGAGTCACTTGGTTTTACAGGAGACAAACACTTTTCCTAGAGTCATCCTTGCTGGTGATTTTCAATGTACAAATATTGGCTCAAAAGGAGATCTTGTATAAATAGTAACTCCCTTCCTTTCCTAGCCTAGGAATCAGAAAGGCTTCCAGCAAAGTGGAAATGTAGGATGTCTGTAATTCTCATAATGCCCAGTAAGAACTAGCATGAGGCACACTTAGCCTTTTGATATCAGGACAACTTACCTACAGGGAGGTGACTGGTGGTTGTCATGGAGATCTGGGCCCGGCAGAAAGTTTTGCTGTCCAACAAATCTGTAGCAATGAAAAGATAAAGGATATTGAAAGCCCCCTCCGGACGACAGAACTATTTGGCTATTAGAATAAGAAAATGAGGATGTGAAAGAGCATTAAGTGCTGGGGAGTTAGTTACCTACTGTGCTACCATAGTTGGTGTCATATAAATAGTTTTCTTCTTTCCAGGTGTTCATGATGGAAGGGTCTGCAAAGGACAGAAAATGGGAATGGTCAGCAATTGTCATCCCTGGGGGAAGAGTTTTCCTTTTCTAACTCACTGCTCATCAGAGAAGCATGAGGCGTAGGGGGTGGTCCCCAAAGAGAAGGGATACAATTCTGCTTCAGCCACATGTTACTTTATAATAATGCTACCCCATGTTTCTTCCAGTGTCCTGGGGAAATGGACTTTGTTATAGCTCTCTCCATGTGTTCTGCACCTCTTGCATTTTGGGGAAAGTTGCAACAGTGAGATCCTGTCCTAGACCAATGCTTGGGTTTCCTGGGGAATTTTTTTCGTCTGCAAACAGCAGGGGGTAGGGTAGGTTCAGGAGCCTGGTGTGGTCTTGCATTCTACTATATAATGACCAGAATATTTTTACACTAGAAAAAGAAATTGTTAGCGACAAATAGATTCATGATTAATGAGCATCTTTTTCCAGTAATATGTCCCTGGGAGAATTAACGATGTTTCTGTCAGAAAAAGTTTAGTCAGATAAAGATCATAGTGTCTTTTTTGCTGCAAATCCAGAGAGATGTCTCCTCAAGTTGGGTGAGAAATCCCTCCCTCTAGGATTTCTCCAATTAGCTTACAGGGCAACATAAAATTCTCAAAACACAAATCCAACAAACAACTTTTAAGAGTAGGGCTCCATTGTCTCATCTTGCAAAAGCACCTCTCTCTCTCAGCAAGCATGTCTCACTCTGATTGACTCCAGATTTCAGATTCAAAGGAAACTCCCCTCCACCTACCCCAAATGAAGCCCAACTCCTACACAGCCCCACAGCTGGGCTAGTCTCCAACAGAAGCATTTTCTTTCCTGGCTGGCCTAGAGCTGCAAGACCTGGCAAGGAGTTCTCACCTCATCCCCACAGGAACTCCCACCTTTCTTCTCTTCACAGATCAAGGCTGCCCTGGGCTCCCCTCCTGCCCAGGTTCTGAATTTCTGGGCCGGGCCGGGTGGTAAGCCACTGGCCGAGTTTCATTTTGTTTTTACAACATAAAAGGTATAAAACCTGAGTCACTGGCTAAGTCCTCTTGTTTACGACACAGGGATTTAGCTGGTATTTTAACTAATAGCTACGTGTTTGGGCACCCCAAACCCAATCTCTCGGGGTTACACCCTCTCTCCTTGTTGGGTCACCTCGTACACCTGTTGTTGTCTCTGAAAACAAACTGAACCAAAAGACTTGGAGGTGTTGGCCCCTCTGTGAGCCTCTTCTCCCCTCCTCCCTGGGTGGACCTTCTCCACCCTTTGGCTTAGCTTTTCTGAACTGGCGACACAAGAATGTCTGGATAGTTGAGGAGGAATTATCAAGTTATTTGGGACCTCTCTGTACCCTTCTGGCTACGGTGGGGTTACCTGTCAGGTCACTGTGGGGTGGGGCGCACCATCTCTGCTGAATTTTGTGTCTGCCTCTAGGGCAATCAGACCCATAGAGCACAGACGATCCAGGTGACCCAACCCCTGGTCTGTGGGGGAAGGGCAGGGCTAGGAAAAGCTAAATAACATGCTTAGCAGCTATTGTTTTTTCTTTAATAATGGTAGACTAGCCCCCTTATAAAAGAGCAAATAACTGCACGGGGCCAATTTGGGCTCTGAGTGACTCACAAATCACCCCTGGGTGAAATTCTGTCCTTAGCGACTGGCACTCAACCCTCAGGCAGGCCTGTGGCAAACTCGGTTGGCCCTCATGGCTTGCAGCCTCACTGATGAGGACCTGGGGAGCGGCCCTGGAGCAGTGGCAACTACACAGTTTCGGGGTGCCCAGTGAACTTGGGAGACTTGCACAGGTCTCCTTAGACCAAGGGGCTATAGGCCAAAGGTCAATGTGCAAGGAGCTCTGGTTGGTGCAAGGCCACAGGGACAAATTCTAGGCAAGTACTGCCCCCTGCAAGACTAGGGGGGAGACCAAAAGCGCCCAGGTGAGAGGCTGGGACAGAGGAAGGAGAACAAAAACGAATATAGATACCGTGGGACTGCAGACCCCACTCAGAGCCCAGAATAGCCTTTCATCTAAAAGTGCACATAAGGGAGGAGCTGGGTTCCACAGCTGCCTTTGACAGCACCTCTTAGAGCCCCTAGAAACCACGACAAGTACAACAGCAAGCCTGCAGCTTCCTCTTTTCTGTGAAACACTCCATGGGGGGTGGGGGGAGACACCAGCCCTCCCCCTTCCCTCCCCTTCTCCTAATGCGGTCGGGTCCCGGACTCTGTGCGGTAGGAGGAGGCCCACTTAGACTGCATTCTCCCCAGCTCCTGGATGATGCCCTGACCAGCAGTGGGAAGCAGGGAAGTGTGGGCAGAATTAGTCTCACCATCAGTCTAGAAATCAGAAAGAGTTGGCAGTCACTGGGCCCAAGCACAAGGGATAAGGCTCACAGAGGGTGGCCCATTGGAGACAGCCAGGGAAGAGGCGTCCCTGGGTTTCCTGCCAAAATACTGGCCCCGTCCTGCTCCCACACTCCCTCGCATTCAATCCCAATTGTCCTCCCCAGGGCTCTGCCTACCAAGTTGGCTCTCTGTCTGCTACTACTCACCCGTTTGTTCGGTCTTGACAATGACATTGTGTGTGGACTGGAACAGGTCACTGCTGCACTGGCCTGTGAAGGACAGATTGGGAAAGTCAGAGCGGGCCCCCATGGAGCCAGAGCTTAAGCAAGGGTGCAGCTGGCTTCTTGGAAAGGCGTCTGCCAATCCCGCTGCATGATCACCTCTGTTTGCTTATGGGAGGGGGCTTCCCTCTCTTCATCTACAACTCAAGCCTGAACTTCCTGGCCCAGAAAATCAGTATCTCAGGCACCCACATTAGATGGAAATATTTGGCCTTGTATAGGGAAGGCATCCAGTATGGTGGAAATAGAACATCAGAAATCAGAAGGCTAGTTTTCCACTAATAACTGCAAGAACTTTGCCTTCCTGAGTCTTGGTTTCCTCATCTGTAAATTTAGGCGATTAAACTAGATAAAGTCATTACTAGATGGCATCTAAGGTACTTTTCCATACTAAAATATGATATGAAATGAAAACAAAATTACAAGGAAAACCATTTAAATCTAATTGACTATTCCCTCTGATCTTAAATTTAATCAAATCCATTTTGATTAGATCCAATCTATGAGATATGTCTGGTAAGTGCAGTGATTCTTCTCATCTTTACGCCTTGCAGCTCCTCTCTGGATGTGTCATAAATAAAAGCACATATATACATATGAAGAAATCTCATACGATTTTCCTCTCTAGCCAGATTATAAATATCTCAGGAGCAGGGTCATGCCTTTAAACCCTCTGACCTTCAGTTGTCCCATCTGTAAAATGGGTACAATATTTATTTTCTCAGAAAGTCATTAAATGAATCAACTCACTTAGCGTGCCTTAATAAATATAAGCTAATGGAATGTCCACAACAAGGTAAACAACAAATCAAAGGGGAGAAATCTTGCCATTAGGCACTTTCAGAGGCACCAGCAGCACCCAGTGAGACCAAACAAGTCCTGGGAGGTCAAAGATGGAAGGTCAAAGATGGTCACATCATCTCCCAGGGCTCCCTGCCACAGGCTTCAATCAGGGCAAAGCTTTAGAGGACTGGATTTCATTGGAGGTGAGGAGGTAAATATTTTTAATTCCTCAAATGTAAGTCTGCTCTTTCTGAAGATTCCTGGGGGTTATTTATAGAGCCTTGTTTGGTTTGGTTCTAGTAAGAGAAAAATGTGCAGTTGCAGCTGTGAGGTGGGGGGAAGAAGGAAGTTCCCAGGAGCTGAATGAGGTCACCCCAAGTGGCCAGCACCACAGCCGGCACTGTGCCCAGGCTGGGTCCTGTTCAGCGCTGGTGGCAGCCGTCAGGGCCTGAATACGGCTCGGAGCCCCGGGCTCGTGCTGTCCAAGCGCAGCTGGCCGCCTCCGTAGGGGTCCTGCTGAGACAGGCCACTCGCCCCTCGCGTGTGTCGCCGCTTTCCAAAACAGCGTGGTTCTCGGAGGAGCTGGTCTTTTTCTAGCCACTATCAGGGCAACCTCATGCCAGGGTCAAAGACATTCTGCAAGACGAGTCATGTGCCCCACCACGTCTGAGTGTGTCTCAGCTGTCACCGAGGCACAGCGTTTCAATGGTGCCTTCCTGGGTGCTGGGTGAGACCTCAAAAGAGAGACATTTGCCTCTAGCAGCACCGGCTCCAGAAATCACTGCAGAAACACCCTACATGTGTGCCGACCATTAACTCTAAAACCCTCCCCCTGCCTTTTTTTTATTAGTTAATGAAACTTTTAAGAATCTGTTGAAATATCGTAAGCCTTTTCCCCTCCCCAAACACAAACATAGATCTAATTTTGTGTATCTTCTTACCATCTTAGGTTCCATCTTAAGAATCTAGGTCTAGAAGTTAAAAAAAAAAAAAAAAAAGTAGCCATGATGAGCTTCACAAGCAAGTAACTGGGAATTAAACTATCAGGCCCTGTTTGCAAGGCAGAGAAGAAAAGGTTTTCTGAGAGTAGCAAGTATCCTGTGACTATCCTGCTAGCACATCTGGCAAATTAACAGTAAGGAAAGAATTAAATTATATTGGGTTTGTATGGGATTAGACACACGTCGAAGCCTAGGCTTCGTGCCTGTTCTCTCACCGCCCTTCTGCTCCCCTGTCTTGGAAACAGTAATTTGGAGGAGGTGAGCCCGTCCTTTGAGTCCCTGGCTAGGAACCCTGCCGGCTGCAGCGTCCCAGCTCCTCCCGCTGGCTCCGAGGGGGTGGGAAGGATAGTCACCGTTCCACTTGAGGTGCTGCAAGTTGCTGTAAAGGAGCTGGCCCGCCGTCCCCGCCGCCCGGATGAACTCCTGCAAACTCATGTTGCACAGGTGCTCGCCGTTGATGTCAAACTCCTGGAAGGGGATGCAGCTGGCATCCAGCTGGTTGGTGTCCAGGAGGTGCTGGAGCCATTCCCACACCTGGTACTTGGTCCAATACTGAGGATGGATTTCATGCCACTGGCCTCCAAAAAACCCACTGGAAACTGCAAGACAGAAGGTGGTTCTGTGAGTGACCCGTGGCTGTTCCTGGGCCGAATTCCAGGCAGGAGGATGCCTTGCTGGCTGCTGGAAGTCATGAGGGACACAACCACCGTCCCTGTGCTCCAGCGGGGACTGGAGCATGGGACAAGCTCTGGAGACGAAGCTCTGGGAAATGTGGCTTTTTCCAGCTGAGGTGGGGGCCGATCACTTAGGCTCCGTGCATCTTGATGCCCTCCTTAGTATAAAATACTTACTCCTGGGAGCTGGAAGAGGTCATGAGACCTGAAATAGTCTGAGATCATGAGCTCATTCCCCACCCTCCCCAAAGTCCCATTAAGGCTAAAGCATGGCTAGTTTCAGCAACTTATTATTAGCTATTGTTCATGCCCATACAGTTTTCTTTCTCTCTTCTTCCCCCTTTCTCTCTCCCATCTTTTTCTCTCTCACACACACACATATACACATATGTATCCCAAATTCAGACCATTTCCAGCCAAAAATGAGGCCTGAGAGTAAGGTTCTTTTCTCTGTGATGCCTTTGCTTCTGCCCAAAGTGGTCCAGGTCCCTTACCTGCTAGCTACGCTGATCTCCCCCTGCCCCACTGTTTTTATAGCTACTACAAGGTCATTACCTTAGGTGGATTCCCATTTTTTTATCCACTGAAATCAGGAACAAAACTGCCAAGCCACCCCTCAAGGCTCTTCACTAGCTATTTATTCTTCAGGTGACCTATAACTTTTGCCTTTTTTTTCTATGTTGTTCTTTCAGGCCAGTTTCTATTCTACCAATCACTCCCTGTTGAATTCCTGTGCACCTTTCAAACTCTGACCACCCCGTGAGGGAAGTCATCACAGGTTTCCAACTGACTGTGAGGGCTGCTGACCTCTGAGTCTCCAGGAGATGTGTTGGGAGTTTCTCCTAATGGCTTTAGTTATGTCCTGCTTTTCTTTAGGACTATCTAAGTACTGCCTTATTCTCCTCTATCAATTGTATGCCCAAGGTCATGGACTCTGTCTTACCCATCTTGGTATCTCCTATGAAAACTACCTTAGAGGCCTTGCCACCTAAGGCACTCTCTTTAGATTTTTTTAGTGGAATTTGTTGCTGAAGAAGAAATAATGTGGAAACCTGGAAGAGTGTGAGGTGCATTCACCAGATAGTCCATCCAAATACCAGTGCAGAAGAGAAGTTCATTGGAGCCAATAAAATTTGCTAAGCTTCATTTGAGCTAACCATTTATGTCTGGTTACCATCTTGTGCTCCCTTAAGAGAACATCATCAGCCCAAAGTCCTGGGGGATGGAGAAGGGAGAGCCAGCCTCTGGGAGCATGTAACAGGGCTGAGGGGTCTCACAGTCCCCTTGTAAACAGAGATCTAGGCAGAATAGCTCTCTTCTGAAAAAGTGAGGGCAGGGGTAAGAGGAATACACTATTTCAGCCCACCAAGCTGAAGCAGAGGAAATCCAGCTGAACACGGCACACAAATATTCTCACAAACTCAAGGATGGGCCAATAGAGGAATGCATAGCACAAGAAAACTGTCCCTAACTTTTGCTTCAAGGTCACGAGAGGTCAGTACTTCTCAAACTCTAATGTAACTATAAATCACCAGGGAATGCTGTTCAAATGCAGATTCTGAGTCCACAGACCTGGGGTGAGACCTGAGTTTCTGCATTCCTAACAAGTTTCCACATGATGATGGTGATGATGATGATGATGGTTTGTTGATACAGTTTGTGTTGCAAGAAGCTAAAGAACCCCTAAGGATTGGATTCCCATAACGCCCATGGCCTAGCCCTCAGTACCTCCAGAGGAGAGGCCGAAGGGGGAATGTTTCCAACCCAATCCCACTTTTCTCCCTTCTTCAGAACCTACCCACTGCTTCCAGACTTCAGAAGCACTAAGACCAGTAGGTTGAGATGATTTAGGCATGAAGGTGACTGCCCTGGGTAATAGCTGCCACTCACAGTGTGTACTTATACCTCATGGCTGGACAAAAGCAGCCCTACACCCTCAGCTTGGGCCCTGAAGGGGAAGCCAGCGGTGGAGACAAGGACTGGGAAAATCTAGTCTAAAATTTTAATTACATAGAAATAGTTCCAAAATATAAACACACAGTGGTTACACGGGATGTTTCCATTGCCTTTCAATCTTGGAGGTCTCACAAATACGACCGTTTAAGGATGGGATATATTTTTTGTGGTTCCATGAATTTTTGTTCCATTTTTCTAAAAGATCTGTGTTTCTATGATAGTACAGCTCTCGTAGTACAGACAGAGGCAATAACTCTCAATAACCCAACAACCGGCCTAGAATATTTCTTCACTCAACCTCACATGGTCCAGATTAAAGGATAGTTCCTGGTAGTGCCTCCTCTTAGTACTTGAAAGAACCAGAGAAATTTATATGAAGTCGACTGGGAAAGTCTCCCCATCAGCCAGTGGACTCATCAGATTCCTGAAATTTCAAGAGGAACACCTAAACTCCTATGAGTTCAGCTCTTCTCTGTCATTCATCCCCCACCCCATCAATCATGACCAGGAGCTGAGCCTTCACTGGGGCCTCAGGAAATTAAGAAGTAAAAGTGGCACCTAAGTTCTACTCCCTGCTGAACAAATTGCCTCGGTTTTCTCCAAAGCAAACAGAAAGAATGCTGCCTTACTCGAGGGCCCAGTCTGAAGAACCTCCCTGCCCTATTTGGAATCCTCCTTGGAGGTCCCTCAGGCAATCTGAGGCCAGGAACAGAAAATGTCACTGCCCAGAAAAGGCAGCAATTTGCTAGGACAGGTGACGAAGTAAGGGAAGGTCACCTGTGCAAGCTTTTAACCATGTTTGGCTGGGGTTCCGAGTTAAGAGGCGGAGCTGCAGGTGGAGACCAGCTGCCTGCTAGAGAACATACCCCTTCCATTACCCTTCCACGCCTTCTCAGACTCTGCTCTCCAACAGGCCGTTTCCATTTGTTAGGGGAGTCAGAGCAGCAGAGTCTCTGGCGAGGAGATTAGCAGCAGGTGCTGGACAGGGGAACGCCCAGAGCTTCTTAAAGCCACCGCAGTTTGCGGCACAGCAGTCTGCCTAAACTGAATGCCTTCACGAAGGGGTGTGGGGCCCTGATTCAGCAACAGCTTCATTCAGTCTCGCTTCTACTGTAAGCCACAGGCTTGGTCACCAAACCCTCCCTGAGCCCCACCAACCCCTCCTCTTCTAATCAGTAGGTTCTAGATTAAAGCACTAAAGGGGGGCACATGGTCTCCTAACAAATCTCTTCTTTCTGACAAAGGTAGGTCAGTGGAACATGAAATAGAAAGATGGAGCTGCTATAACCCTTGCCTCCTCTAATTCCATGCTTCCACGCAACACACACGCACAGGTGCACATGCACGCCTGCGCACATGCATGCACACGCACACACACCTTTCTCTCCTATCCTATCTTGATAGCCCAAGCCAAACTCTGTGAAAAGCTTCAACAGGTGGCCTTCCCTGTGGACATCTCTTCTACAACCTTCTCTTCCAGGCTGCCCACCCAGAACCTTGAGTCTTAGGAGGAAACAATGAAATATGTCAAGTGGGCTTCAGTGTGGAGCACCCAGGGACCTAAAGAGGGCTCTAGCATGAAGCGTTTTCTCCATTCCCATGGTTCCTCACATCTCCTGCTGTATTTTTCATACATTAAGTTATAAACAAAGCCTAATGAAAGCAAAGCAAAAATCCCCATGGGGCATGACCCCCGCAGGGCCCCCTTACCATTGCACATGGGGTAGCTGTCTGTCCAGGCTGGCTGCTGGTGGAGGAGGTTGTTGCTGGGGTTGAGATTCATTACACCACTTCCTTCCAGAATCATGATCTGTAAGGGGATCAAACAGCCCGTTCAGTCAGTGCCTCTTGGACAAACGTCACTTGAGAGTACAGGTCGGAGAGTTAATTTAGGAAGACAGCAAAAAAGAATTTGTCATTCCAACCATTGCCTCCAAGGCATATTGCCACGGCCCTTTCAGTAAAAGCAAAACTCACTGGCAATTAAAAATTTCCAGGTCCAGTTTTCATATGCATGAGGCAAGGTTTTACAGCCACCCATTCATAAATGAATAATCTCTGATCAGGAATGAAGCGGAGGGAAAATGCAATACCTGTTCACAGGGCGCGTCTGGCCAGCAGCCAAGCTTTTTTTTTTTTTCTTTACAAAAGTGAAAATGCCAAAGAGATTTTGTTTAAAGTGGAATTGCAAACAATGAAAATCCAAGCTGGTAGTAGCACCTGTGTGAGAACCCGAAATCAGGCATTTCCAAGTCCCAGGCCATGGGGGCAGCCCCCCACTCGTGCACCCAGCAGGCATCCTCAGCACAGATATCTGCCAGGGAGTGGGCTGGGGCCAGAGGGCCTTGGTCACATTTTACCTAGAGCTCCTCTAGTATCTGGCTCGGTGATGATATCAGGAATCCATTGGCTTCCCTGAGGAAATACTGCCCCTCCCCTTCCTTCCTGGTAAGGGTTCTGACTAGCTTTCTCTCTCTTTTTAGAATGCCACAAGCTTCAAAGGT
Organism: Miniopterus natalensis; assembly: GCF_054644295.1. NCBI lineage: Eukaryota > Metazoa > Chordata > Mammalia > Chiroptera > Miniopteridae > Miniopterus > Miniopterus natalensis. Next base: position 60,796,999 of record NC_142091.1, on the reverse strand, counting down.
GACCGATAGGTGACTTTCTCAGTCTGAGGGCTCATTTTCTCAGTAGAGGACCCAGGAGAAGAGCCTTGCTTCCATGGGCTTGCTTGAATGTTCTAAACAATGTAAAAATTTCATAGTTTAGAAATACTCTCTTCCCTTCTCCAGTACCTATAATGTTCTCACCCCCTAGCCAGGCGCCCTCCACCTGTCAGAATCCAGCCCCATGTGAATGACTGTTCAATATTCAAAAGGAGAACAGCCTGTTTCCAGAGGCACTTGAACGATACCGACGATCTGTAAAGGTAACCCGTACTTCCTAAATGTTGAGGTGGGGAGAGAAAGCCAGCTCTCTAGCAGCAGATCATGGAAATGTTTCTGCCTGTTGGGGGGGGATCTTGCATCCTGGAGTATCCCCAACTTCCCCCAGGATCAAGGTGCCCACCCAGAGTGGTCCCAGACCTCAGACCCCTTCCTCTGATTTAGCTACTGCTCCTCTGGTTCTGTGCAGGGCCTGAGAGGGGAGGGAGGGGCCCGGGAAAGGAATAAAAGTGCATTCATATATTCATTTATTCAACAAAAATTTATCAGTCTTATGATAGGCTGGGCTCTGTCTTAGGTCCTGGGGACAGAGCAGTGATGAAGAGTTAAATTAGGCTAGATGGAGGCCTTAATGGTGACTATTAACATCGTCACCATGGTTATTTGGCAAATATTGGGCCTGAATCCAGCCTAAGTAGAAGGTGGAAAGGGAAAGACAGGGTGGGAATGATGGCCACTGTGACAGTGACGGGACCACTCGAGGTAAGACAGGAGAGCTGGGTTCTATGTGGTGGACCATGTGTAAGAGTTTCGAAGCCAGAAAGAGCAGGGGTTGACTCCAAGCTCCACCACTTACCAGCTAAGATTAGCGCTAACTCCAGCAAGTCATTCACCTCCCTGAGCCCCCATTTCCTCCGACGCAAAACACAGATCATCACACCTACCCTGGGCACTGATTGGAGGTTAAATGAGTTTCTACACCTAAGTACTTGGCACAAACTAGGGCAGAGCAGGTGTCACTGTGAGGAGAGGCACAGCCTCTTTGGGTAACTCGAACCAGAAGCAACCATGAGGCTCAGTTTCTCCACACAATCACCTAAGGAAGGTGACTACGTTGATTTTTTTAAATATGTTTTTATTGATTTTTTAGAGAGAGAGAAACGGTGTGAGAGAGAAACATCGAGGTTGCCTCCCGCACTCACCCCTACTGGGGACTGAACCCACAGCCCCGTCGTGTGCCTTGACTGGGACGACACTCACCCACCTGAGCCACACCAGCAAGAGCGACTGAATTGCTTTTCAAGTTCCCTTCCAGAAACCTCTTTGATTCTCACCATCAGAGAAGGAAAAACCAACCCAAGTTAAAACTTTCCCTTTTTCACAATAACTAGGCCTTTCCCCATCCAGCTTTTTAGAGCGATCGGCCTAAAGCAAAGGAATCAGATGAGGGATTTCAAGGCAAAAGAAAACCTCTCAGTCCCCAGAGGGTGGCTTGGGAAGGGAAGGGGCATGGCCGGCCTCCTGTTTGCTCAAGGCTCGGCCTGTTCTTCGCCAAAATTTGCTCAACCACAAGCAATAAAAAGGTTACTGTTTAACCCTGAAAGGGCTGAAGCTCAGAGCCCAGCCCGTCTGCATGGAGGAATAGGCCCTGCAGGCTGGGGGGATGGGCAGGGAAGACTTCTCTGAAACCCTTTCACAAGGATTTGCCTGCAGGGCTGTTTCTAAGTGACCATTTCAGTGGAAGCAAGACCTGCCCTGGCCAATTCTGAGTTACCTGCTGGGTTGGCTCAGATCTGTTCACCACTTCCCAAAATAAACCCCCAGAAAGCAGGGTGATGTAAGGGCTAAGCACCCTGGTTTTGGAGTTGGGGAGAAGTGGGCTCAGATCCTAGTTCCCCTGATTACTGTGCATGACCTTGAGCAACTTCCAAGTCTGTTTAACCAAAAATGTTCTGATTTTCACTTTCTCCACCTGTAAAATAGGAACAATCCTACACTCAAAGTACTGTAAGACTCCAAGGAGGTCGGACGTGGAGAGAACTTAGCAGGTAGTAAAAAAGAATTCAGTCAGTGTCACAGGACAACATGGACCAATTCTCCCCTGGTGACCCAGTGCCCACAAGCCCCTTTCCTCAGGGAATGCATCATTTCTTGCCACGACCTTCTGGAGGCATCCACAGAGGAGCCTTAAGGACTACAAGATCGCAGTGCCCCATCACTGCTTGCCCCCCATGAGGCTGGCGTATGTGAGCACTCTCCCTCCTGGCACCCCCTTCCCTAGGGAAAGCAGCCAGCATAGTGAGGGGCCCTTTTTTACAGGGCTCAGTAAATGGTTACTACTCATAAAAGAGTTTATGTGGCTTAACCCTTAGTGAGTCACAGTTCACTCGAGCTCACCCAGCCTTGTGAGAAAAGAAGGTCAGTGTTTCTAGCCCAGCCTGCCATCGCAGGGACAGTGCCCTCAGGGTGGGCACAGAAGGCCCAGGCTCACACAGCTGAAGGCCCTTCACCAGCCCTATGCCCCTCTGGGGCCCAGTCCTTCAGGTGTAAAATGAGGACATCTGCCCCCCAACAGCCTCAGAGGACTGCTGTGGAGATCAAATGAGATAATGGATAATAAATGTGCCTTGAGAATTTTTTTATAAAGAGCATTATTACAACTAACTCACCACACTCCCCTATACTAATATAGAACTTCTATGGTACCTAGTGATTACTTTATGGGGTATGAAAAGTAATCTTTTTAATTTAAAAGTAGGGGGATTATTTACTACCCTTCTTTAAGCTTCCTACTTTACCTTCAGCGTAGCTTTTATTATTTCCTACAAAAAGGGGGGAGGGACACAAAGAAGAGCAAAGCATCAAAGATATGAAGGAGAGACTTGGAATCTTTGAAGCCTGGCTTAGAATTCAGGCTGCCTCTCTGAGCCATGTGCCCTCGAGTATGCTAACTTTTCTGAGCCTCAATTTCTTCCCTGGTTTAAGATGGGGAGTCATGAGAAACGTAGATGTCCTCTAGGCCTGAGGACAGCTTTGAAGGATAAATAGTCTAATGGGTTTAAAGGTGCCTAATCGGGCACCAGCACACATGCCCTCAATAAAAATCAGTTTCCTTTCCTTTCTTTAAACATCAGTATTTCTCTAACACACTTTACTTTTTCCAGGGCTGAAGAAGTGAATTCAGAGCCTAAGTAAGAAAGATTTCTGCTCTTTGAGTCGAAAGCAAGCTTGAAAAAGGACTCACCCCTCCTCATCTCCAGCTCAAAGGGGAGTTTGGGGGGGGGGGCCTCAGCCACCTGCACTAGGTGAAAAGCAGCAATTCTGAACCTCTGCATGACAGATGTTTGGGGCTGTGTGGTTCTTTGTTGCAGGGTCATCCTGTGCATTGCAGGATGTTTAGCTACATCCCTGGCCTCTAGCCATTAGATTCCAGCAGCATCTCCACAGACACACACACACACACACACACACACACACAAATGTCCCCTGAAGCTAAATCACCCCCGGTTGAGAACGCTGGTTAAAGGCAGAGGCCATGGAAGTGACAGCTCTGACTTTGATCTTGCTAGGGTGGTGACCTTGGGCAGTGGGAACAGGCATGGCATTAGTACCTACCACTAGGCTTGCGAGAGAGTTAAATGAGATAAAGGACAGTAAGGCCCCAGGACAGTGCACGGTACAAACCAAGCTATTGCATCCTAGGCGGAGCTTTAAGAAAATGCATGGGTATCAGGGCCAGCTTTGTCTCTTCCCAGGTGGTATCCTGGGAATTCAGCATAAATTGTTGCTAGGGCTATCAAAAAATGCACACACACATGAACTGTAAGGTGTATTTCAAACCCCAAGACTGAAATGCAATGTAGATTATCCAGGGTTTTTCCCCCTCTGCATTCTCTTATCCCCGCTTCACGTGTAGGAAAAATGGGGGGAAGAGTATTTGACTCCAGACCCCCATTAATCATCCAGACTTTCACACTGACCGAGGCGTCACCCCCTATGCAAAAGTTTGTGAGACTGACACCCTTGGAGACTGACACCTGCAACTTATCGGAAGAGGAGGAGCCCAGTCGACTACAGTGCAGATGGGAACCTCGCCTCAGGCTTCCAGCCAGGGCCTACTGGACCTTAGGCAGCAGCTCCCCTGCAAATGACGGGCCACGAGGGTTTGGCCAATCCGAGACTCATTTTTGCTGTGCCGGAGTGGCCCCTGCCTGCGTCGTGGCGGGAGGGGTAGGTCACTCCCTGCTCCCCACTTTGTTAATGGGCAGTTTCAGATTAAACACAAATGCCCACACAGCCCTAAATTGTCAAGGATTTGGACAACTTCTGTGCCACTCACACCTGGAGACAACCCACCACCCAGTGCGCATGCCTCCTCTAGGGCTTCATCAAAGACAGATGCCCTTCTAGCCCCAGCTCGACCACCCCACCTGCTGTGCAGATTCAACCAGAGTGTCTGTAAAATCCTCAGCATGTTCTCTCTTACATGGCAAGTGCCCAGACATGTTAGCAGTCGTTATAAGGACTGCCCACAAGTCTCTCTCTAAACTGTGCTGGCTGGATTCGAGGACATTCCGGGAGCCAGGGTGGACTCTTCAGGGGCAGGACGTACAATGGTCTAATGGTCAGGCCGCCACACTTGAAATCCTGCCTGGCTTTGCCAAGTTACTTACTGAAGGGGCAAGTGTGGACAAGTAATTCAGCTTCTCTGGGCCTCAGTTTCCTCACTGATAAAATAGAGATGCTATGAAAAGGGTGTTGAAAGATAAAACGAGAGGATACCTGTAAACTGCACAGAGAAGTGTTTGACACATAGTAAGTACTTGTAAATGTTAGCTGGCTTTTATAAGAATACTTGTTATTTATTTTGCTGTTACTATTTTATCGAACCTCCAAGGAGGAAATTGAGGGCCAAGTTCATGTCAAGCAAGGCCTCTAACCTCCTCCGTCTACACAGTTCTCCCCAGTTTCAGCTGGCTGGCACAGTCGAGCCTAGAGCTGGATTTCCTGCCTCCCGTTCTGGGCTGCTGTGTGGGTGCATCATTAAGCTGAGCTATGAACAGCATCTCTGAGCCATTGCTCACTGAAGCCGTGCTGTGCCCCTGTGGGCACCATACCTGCTCGAGGGACTGAAAGCCATCCCTCCTGCTCCCATATCTCCCACAAGACACACTGTGACCGAGGTTGCCAGGAGCAGTGGGAGGGCACACCTCCACAGGCCTGGGTATCGCTCTGCGTTGCGCTCCCACACACCGTGGCTGGTTTGCAGGTGCAGTGGAGAGCCTCACGTCTAAAATGAGAGCTCCTGCCAGAGAGTGGCCAGAGAGTTGCTTTATCCTACAGGGTCCCTTAGCACGAGGAATGCTCAATTACTGCAAAGAATGGAGTCTAGGGTTTGAGTAAGAGAGACAAAAAAGCAAGGGGAAGGAGGCACCACTGGGACTCTGGCAGGGAGCTGGGGCCATGTACCCCGGAACCCAGGAGGCTATGCCCAGTCTCAGGACTCCTATCAAGACCAAGGACTGCTCAACGGGCCTCTCCTCTTAAATACTCAGAGAGAACCTCCCAGCAGAGACAAATACAGACCAGCTTGGGCTTGCTCAGCTGGAAGGAATGTCTTTTGCTCCATGGTGGGATTATTATGACCCATGCCTGAATGCTGTAAATAATAATAATAATAATAATAATAATAATAATAAATAACTATACTATAGTAGCTAGGGCTTATTGAACACTTAAAATGTGCCAGCTCTGTGCTAATAGTTTTAAATGCATTATCTCAGTCAAGACTCACAGTAACTCTATGAGGCTAATATTATGTCATTTCACAGATGGCCAATCTGAGGCTCAGAGAGGTTAGGTAACTTGTCCAAGGTAACACAGCTTAGTAAGAATTGGAGCTAGAAGAAAATTCAAACTCGGACTGTCTAGCAACAAACCCTGGGAACTTAACCACTTTCTGCTGAGAAGGTATTTGCCAAGGAAGAATGTTGCCCTCAATGGCCTCACGCCCACCCCCCTTCCATTCATGGTCCAGGCATTCTCCCTGTGCCATCTGGGGCCTCACACCTTTCCCAGGCTTCCCAGAGACTGTAAAATCTTGTGGCCCATTTAATCACGCAGGGACCCTGACTGAGATCCTCTTTCCTTTGTGCCAGAGCAGCCTGAAGCCATCTCTCTTTCTAATATAGCCAAGAGCTCCTTTCAGGATGAAAGAATAGAAAGTCGCCTTCACTTTGCCTCTTCTATAGTACACTTGGGTAGGAATGTTAGTGGTCCCAAAGCTGGGGCACTTTAATTCATGATATTCTTTTAGCCATGAAAACAGATTTATACATCTATACATAGGTACACACATACATACATATACACATACATGTATACATACATACATACAGGATGGGGCAAAAGTAGGTTTGCAGTTGTTCATATGGAAAATAATACAATAATTAATAAATAATAATATAAGATTAAGCTGTTTCACATACTCACAACTGTAAACCTACTTTTGCCCCACCCTGCACTTACAACTATAAATACTCTCTATGACTCAATAAAGTCATTGTATTTTATATTTTGGAAATAAGCTGGTCCATAATTATTCATGCTTTATCTGAATCAGACCTCAGGCCAAAGAGCACAGTGTGCTCCTCCTGCAAGGGGAAAGATAGACTGGGAGCACTAAGGGCCACAGAGCAGATTTTAGGCAGGGCTTGTGCCTGTGTTCTTTGTCCCCAGCCCCAAGGGACTGGAAGTCAAAGCCATGGTCCGCCGTCTTTCCAACTCCTTCATTCATTCAGCCGCACCATCCCCAAGCTGCCACGGAAGTGGCTGGTGGTGGGTATTTTTACTCCTCAAACCACAAGAGCAATTAGGCATTTTCAATAATTATTTTGGTGGTGCCAGTGACATCCAGGCCATTCTCAGTCCTTAATCAGTTACCAGCAGGTGAAGTTAAAGCATTTGCCTTAAGGATGTTGCAACAGCTTACCGACTTCCTGTTTCAGTATGACTGTCATTTCAAAAGAAATACACTCCCAAACAGGAGAGAAGAAAACACGTACATGTGAAGTCTCACTGAATGCAATACGGGCGAAATTCATGTTTTCCAAGTGAATCAAAATGTGAATCAAGGTTGGGGAATGTATTTGACCCTCTCGGGATGACATCACAGGTAATTTCACAACCCTGTAATGTGTTTTGAAGTAGACATTTCATGCTCCCAGGGGCAACATCTGAAGTATTATTCCTGGGCTTTCAAGCGTTTTCGTGAGCAGTGATGCAGTATTGGGAGGCCAAGTGTTGATCCATTATAGATACACTTTACTGACTGTAAGCCATTTGGAAATATACATATTATGCTGATCTTTATCATTCTTGGTGCCAGACTCAGACAAGACAAAGATACTGACAGCAGACAGGCACCAAAGTTGATTGAAAGACAAGATTACAGTACACGACCTGCAGGGCCTTTATCAATCCCATTCAGATATGACAAACTAAGAACAGGGCAAGCTTTGAATCTTAGGTCACAGAGCCTTCCAAGACCTCAACAGAAGCCAGGGCTCTCTCTTTTTACCAAAAGCCCACATCCACACCTGGTTTTGCAAGTATTTTGTGGGCCCCACGCTTTCCGAAGACCATCCATTGGCCCCTACAGATCTATGGACACCATGGATCTTTAAGAAATCTCTCTTGCCCGGCCAGGCATGGCTCAGCCGTTGAGCATCAACCTAGGCTCCAGGAGATCACGGTTCGATTCCCAGTCAGGGCACATGCCCGGGTTGCGGGCTCAATCCCCAGTCAGGGGCATGCAGAAGGCAGCCGATCAATGACGACTCTCTTATCATTGACATTTCTATTTCTCTCTCCCTCTCCCTTCCTCTCTCTGAAATCAATTAAGATATATATATAAAAGCAAAGAAGTCAACTCCAGTTACCAAACATCCTTAAAAAGAAATCTCTCTTGCACTCAGGTTGGATTGAAATTTAAAGAAGACTTTTTAGTGGAGTTGGGGTTGGGAGACATGGTTATTCCAACCTACAAGAGAAGGCCTGAAAGATTCTATTCTTGCTCTTTTACATGGCTTCGGTGTTGCCTTGTTCCCCTACAGGGACAGCAGGAAGGGCCCCACAGCCCCTCTCCTTCAGTAGCTGAAGTGGGAACCATGCATTCAGGAAGGTCACTCTGGACCTCTGTTTGGCAATGCAATGAAGAAATCATCAAATTTTCTACCACCCTGAACTTCAGCATCTGTCTTCCCACTAACCCCCTTTCTCTATGCTAAAACCAAATGGTCCTAAAGCAAGTATAACAAACGAAGACAAAAAAAAAAAAAAAAAACAGACCTCACTTCTTATTATAACCACAGGCCTTTGTAGGTCTTTGAAGGCAGAGGGACTGCAGCATCCATGATTACCCTTATGATGCTTTTTTTCTTCCCTAGCTGAAGAGGCCACACAGGTGTTTTTAGTTTGGCTATATACCACCTGTATCCTCATCATCCAAGGAGAGGTTAAACTTGAAGTTTCCTGGGATCCCACCCAAGATCTCTGGATCAGGATCTACATTTCTAAGAACCTCCCTTAACCAATCCTTAAGCACTCTCACAGGTAAGAACTTCTGATCATAGGTTCACCTACTTGCCTTCCCTCATTTCCCACAGTAAGACAACCAACTCCAGGGGATATCAATCTTGAAGGAAACATCCTTGAATGCCAGGAAATCTTTGAAAAGTCAGAGACAACACATTCAATCCGGAGAACTCAAGCTCCAATCTGTCTGTGCAGATTCTATAACGATGTTATTTGCCAACGTGAAATAAAGCAGTTCCTAAGGCTCGGTACCATCAAACTGGGGAATTCAACAACGCTCAGCTACTTATAGGTATGAGTCTCTGAACCCTCAACAAACAAACCCGCCTCAGAACACAGCCTTTGCAGAGGGATTTTATGATGGTTACTCCTACGAAGAGAATCTCGTGGCTGGCTGAGTCACCCCTTACCTGATCCCACCCCCACCTTAGCCCTTCAAAAGGTTACTTAACCAGCCTAGATTTTAGGCTTCATACCCAGGAAAATTGGTGTCTTAGCTCTTAACCTTCAGTGGAGAAAAATTATCATCAAAAAATTCTTTTCATGCTACTATAAATATTTATCAATTGCTATATATATATATATATATATACACACACACACACACACACATATATCTCGATATATCATGTCCACTAGATGCTGGGCACTATGCTGGGCGCTGGGGACAAATCACAGACACTGCCCTGACTGGTAGACTATTCAGCAAGGACACCACTTCCAAATAACAGTAGCTCTCTACAATGTCATCCAAGCTCAGTTCCCACTGGAGTGGAGCAAGAGCAGACAGAGACAGGCAACCTGCTCTGGCATTTGGAAATGACCAACCTTGAAAAGAACTTCAACTACGTTTAAAAGCAGGATGGATCTTCTTCTTTCTGGCAACCCCATGTCCTTGCCTTCACAGGAAACCCTTACGATGACATCAAGTTGGCAGGCAGGGTAATGCCCCTGAGTTTCACAAAGCAGCCTTGGCCAAAACCAATCTCCACTCGGGCAGAATAAAGCCATTGGCTGTCTGGATGGCTGAACGTCTGTCCCTGAGACAATGGTGTGTTTATGTGTAGGAGGGTTGTTAACATAAAACCCACCGTAAGCAGAGCTGTTAATTCAGTTGCTGGCAGGGGCTTCTGTTATCTTCTGAATGCCTCCTGGAGGGTTTAAGCCCTACCTTTTCATTTGAGTTGGCAGCAGAGGTATTTTTTTGCACCTGTTGCTCTGCTCCGATAACAACCAGTTAAGCATTGATTTGTTGGAAAATAAACAGAAAAAAGCAAAGAAAGGCATCTGCCCAAACAGCCTGAGCTGGTTTGACTGAGCACTCATGCCAATTTGTTTTTCCTATAAAAACCAAAAAAATACCAAAACCAATACACACACACACACAAACCCTGCATTTTCAGTTTGGATGCTACCCTCCCACTCCCTCAGAAATAAGAGGGAATCGAGTAGGCCAGCCAGAGCTGGTAGGGCCTAGAGGCCAGAAGACACTGTATTTTTCCATTGGCTAGCTCTGTGGCAGCCCTGAGGGGTGTCCAAGATCTGCAGAATGACATGGCCGGCCTCCAGCCAGGCCAGGTTAAGATCACGAATCAGATTAACAAGGGCAGAGAAGGGGTTGCTGGGACATGATCAAAACCAAACCACACTCTTCCAAACTGTTGACTTCCGATAGTCAATATGGTTCAGGGAGTAGGTGTGGTCTATGGGCTACCTCCTAAAACAGAGACTCAGAGTGCCTGAATCTCAGTCTGGCCTCTCCCACAGACCTCCTACATCCAGCCTTGGGCAAACAGAATAATTTAAAAACCCTTGTCCCCAGACCATAGCTTTTCCACGGGGGAAATGAGGCCACCCATACCTACCTCAAAGGCGAGCTGTGCAGAGTCACTCATGTCCCACCAAGTGACTTGAGGTGAAAAGGACCTAAGCTCAAGGTGTGATTTCTGCAGTAATCCAAGCATCACCACACTCTCATTTCTCATCACTTTGTCAATAGCACATGATGAGCTCAAGCCCAAAAGGGCCACAAAGAGCTAAACAAATCACTCAAATGGAGATCATGACAACACTAATTAAGCAATAGCATCATCACCCAGCCTCCAACACACACAAAACAGAAGCCTCTTAATATCTCGTTTTAAGCTTTGAGAAGAAAGCACAGGGCGTGGGCAATGCCCGATGCTCCCCTAGATGACTGCCTTCCCCCAGCTGTCTCTGAGCCGTTGGCCTTCATCACCACCAGACCACTGGCTTAATGGGGGGTCAGGGCAGTGGGGAAATGCCTCAGAAATGCCTGCTTCTCAAGGAGCATTAGGAACAGGGTGTTCCGACAGGAGAGGGATGTGGCTGGCTGAGCATTCCCAAGCATTCTTGTCATGAACAGGGCAGGGAGTGGAGTGCCTCAGAACCAAATTGGGCAGCCAGAAAAATAAAAGATTTAACAACACCCTCAGTTGATTGAAAAATAAATAAGACCAACTACACTGGAATGCAGAAAGGGTGGAGGGAGGTAAGAGTGGGGATTGGAGCCAAGGAGGGGTTGAGATGGACTGGGACAATGGATTTGACCATTTGGAGATTCAAGATTCTTCCCAAGAAAAGCCCATGATGCTCCAGCTAAGGAAAGGTTGACAGCCACCAATTTGGAATCTCACAGACTGCATAATTACAAAACAGCAACTTAAACCATGACAGTGATGATAGTTCATATTTATTAAGCATTCACAATGTGCTAGGAATTGAGCTAAGCTTGACATGAATGATCCCATTTAGTCCTTATAATAACTCTGGACAGTGGTACTAATATTATCCTCATTTTATAGATGAAGAGGCACAGAGAGTTTAAGCAGCTTACCCAAAGACACAGAGCTAGTAAATGAACTGGATTTATTATAATAAATATATTGGAGGGGGGAGTGCAGCATAGTTCTTTGTAGCTTTGAAAATGGATCCTTGTATTTCTAAAGAGGAGGAGGGAGATGTCTCTTAGTATTTCAAACTTTCATTTTGGCAATTGAGATTCCTTTAAGTACAGCTCCCATAATTTCTTCCCTAAATGTGAATAGGAGACATACCAGTCATCCTGGTGCCCCAGCATGAAGGTTCCCTTTGGCATACATCAGTGCAGATGCTACAAAAGCACTATTTCATGGCCACTCAAACCCATCCATCAAAACTTCAGTCTGGCTCCCTGTTGAAAGCCCCAGATTGACTCAGGGGTTAAGCTCGGCTGCCTGAATCCACCTCAGACTTATTAGCCGTGATAAAAGAGCAATTATTATTACTGAAAAGTTAAGGGGAAACTAGGGCTTCTTTGGAAAAGCACCTGATGTCTGAGCTGTCACACGTCCTGACAACAGACCTGCCATGTTGTGGACATCACACCAACGAGAGAAAGACTGCGGAGGTGTCTTCCTGGGAGCCTGAATTCCATCACTCCGACAAATAAACCCAGGAAATTTCTCACCCTCTTCCACCAAGTACATGATTCAAACCTTGGAACTATTTGTAAAAATTTAGCTGTAAACCACAGACAGAACCTCACAAGCCTTATTCCATTATTACCTTTGTAGCTTAGGAAGCAAATGATATCTGAATTTTTTACAAATTAGAAGATCTCCTATGTAGAAGAATTAGGGTTTTCTTTTTGTACCAATAATCATTAAATGACAGCAGGGGAGAAAGCTTGAGTTTCTTTTTAGTGCCTTCCTAAAAGAATGATAGACGTGGCGCACTGCGTCCCACTTTCCCTTCCAGAACACACTGCTCTGCCTCTCTGAGCTCACTGGTCTACGCACTAAGCCCTCTGGAAAATAAAAAATGCAAAGGGAATACAGTCAATAATGTTGTAATAACTATGTACGGTGTCAGGTGGGTACTAGACTTATTGGGGGCATTACTTTATAAGGTATATAAACGTCTGACCACTATGTTGTACACCTGAAACTAATATACTATTGTATGCCAACTGTAATTGAAAATTTTTAATTATTTTTAAAACTGAGAAAAAAATATCTGCAAGGCAAGCAACTCCTTACCAGAAAGGTTTTCCAAGGAATCAAATTCCTTCCAGCTATTCTCCCATTCCTCTAGTTGGTTCAGAGGAAATCTCTGGAGCTCTAACAAAATTAGAAAGCTCACCAGCTCAGAAACAACAGCATCCTGCTGGCCAGGCCTCAGCTCTCCCCCAGAGCCCAGCCAGATGGGGAAGATAAGAGGGGGCAGGGGGCTGGCTCTCCACCCGAGCGGCCAGCGGCCCGGCATCGGGAGTCATCATGTTCGAACCATTTCAGCACATCCAGAGGCAGGCCCAGCTACGCAATTTGCAGGGCTCGGTGCAAACGAAAAATGCAGGGCCCCTTGTTCAAAATGTGTGAAGAATTTCAAGGCAGAAACAACAGAGCATGAACCCGAGCCCAGGCTCTTTCGAAGTGAGGGGCCCTATGTGACCGTACAGCCTGCACTCAGGACACTGGCCCTGTCTGGGGGCTGGGCCCCACTGTTGCCTTCACCCGCACCGGCCATCACCGCAGGGGACGGGGGGAGAATCTTCTCTGTCTTTGCGCCATGAGCAACTATCTGAAGTAGTTGGGAAAATGAAACAAAAGATGACACTGAACATGCATGTAAAGGCAGCTGGCTCACAGCAGGCCCTCAACAAATGTTAGCTAATATTACCATTATTATTATTGCTATTGCCATTACTTTCATTATGCCAACTCTAAAGCTACCCGTAAGCAGGAGCAATGGATCTCTGTTTGGACAGAGATCGTCCACTAGCTCATGCTGTTCAGACGTCTCTTCATTAGCTTTACGCGAGACAATGCTCTGAATTAGGAGTTCCCTTTTATTTACACCATGGACCCATACTGAAGCCCAATGAGACCTAGGTACTCCTCCTCAATATATTTTTAAATGACAAAATAAAATATATAAGATTAGAAAGTTTCTATTGAAGTACAATGACCAAAACACTTTTTAAAATAAATGCCTGATATAATAATATATGTACTTCTTTATTAAGGCATAAAATAAGATTGTCTAGTACAGGTCTAATAGCCTCCATGAAATATAGATAGTGGTGAGTGTCACTATTTTGAGACAATTTGAAACGAGTGTAATGGGCTAGGAACATGCCCGTAACTTCTCTAGGTGACAGTCACAGTTACAGCTAATGCTCTAATGCTACTGTGGAGTTTTGCTTACAATCATATTGAAAGAAAATGTTAAGTTTTAGTTAGGTTACTAAAAGTAAAAACAATTTTCTTCAAATCCAAGTTCACAAATTCCCTGAATTCTCTCCTTGGACAACAAGAGACCCTTGGATCCCAGATTAGGAACCCGTACTGTTTTATTAACAGCAAAAACTGCTTGTTCAACTCAAATAGCTTCTAGAAACCACTTCCATGTGGCCAGAAGCCTCATTTGAACGAATTACAGGAGGCAGACCCCATAGTGTCTTGGCATAAGTAGTAGGAATTTTTTTCAAAGCCTCTAGAACACCTAGGATAATGCCTTAGCTGCAGTGAGCAGTAGATACCTGGAAACACTCCTAAGAATTTTAGGGGTGGGCAATGTGAACTGCCTGGAGGGGGATCAGTTTCTTCTGGAGGCTCCTACAGGCCAGGCATCCAGACACAGGGATAGGAACGAGCTGTGTGCCTGCCCCAGATCTTCTCAGAACTCCCACGGGTTGTGGTTTGCAGCCAGCTCAAGACAAGGCTGTTTGGAGGTCCCATCTCCCTGCCAACCACCTTCCCCAGTGAAAACCTACAGCATTTCTTTCTCAAGATCGCAATGCAGAGTCAATGCTGATCGTTTCGAAGAACAAAATCCCAGAATTATTCATCTACTTGGATCCAACAGAGACTCACTGAAAACACTCATGTTGAGGATTTATCTTCAATTTCCACTCCATATATTACCAATTATTTACTCACAAGCATTTGTCTAGGTGCTTTCAAATTCTATGTGTAATTTATTCCTGACAACAGTCCTGTGCAAGTGTCATTAACCTCATTTTCCAGGTGAGGAAACTTAGATTCTAGGGCTCATATAACTCACTCAGAGTCATGCAGCTACCCACTGGCAGAGTCAAATTTGAACCCAGGTATCCTGAATCTAAACCTAATGTTCTTTGTACCCAGGCAACCAAAGCCCATAGCCTCCTGGCCCTTTAATACACAAACAAAGCCTGCCCTTCATCTTCATCCCTCAACCCATCACCTTCTGACCAGTGGAGTCACAATGTGATCTAAGTGCTTCTAATTTTACATGTGGACATAACTGAGGCTGAGGCTGAATTTGGGCCAAATCTAATGCCCACTGCAAAGGCCAAGTAAGTCTTGTCAGTAGTCGGCATGCAGACAAGGCTGAAGATAACCTCGCCTTTCAGACCTCACTTACCTGAACCACCAGAATATACCATTATCCCCACTGAGGGTATTATTTAAAGGGTTCCTAAGAGGGATCCCAAAATAATCTCTGAGACAGCCATATTCTCCAAGATCCATTGTCATATACAAAAAATAGGACACCTTCGTCATATCCTAAGAAAGACTATTCAGACTTTTGGAAGAAGTTTAAACATCAGGCTGATAAAGAGCTGGAGGGGTGACAGAAAGTTCTCAAATCCATAATTGGGCAAATGAGGGCCAGTCTCCAAGATTGTTTATTTTGTGTCTGTAAAACAGAGTGAGGGGAAGTGGCAGAACATGAAATTTTAAGTTCACCACAATCACAACAATATCACAGAAAGAGTGTATGTAGACAAGGTGATACAAAAGTAAAAATAAGTAGTTGCGTTAACATAGTGGGGTTAAGGAGGTGGTCATTAGTCTAATAATCAAAATATAATAGGCACTGGGGCTCCTTTTTATTTCAGCTTTGTTTTCCTCAGAACGCATGTTTTGAATGCACCCAAGCTGGTTGTGTTTTAAATAAATAGGCAGATACTTTTAAAAGCAATTAAGACGCTTCGGCAAAAGGAAGGAAAGGGGGTTCTGACGGTCAGGGTGTGGAAGAAGACTGGGGGGGAAAAAGATAATGTGAATCTGATGAACTGGAACCAGGGGCCCAGCCCTGTAAAAACAAGGGGCCCAGCCCTGTAAAACAAACTGGAGACAGTGTGGTTAGGTGCTAGTGAAATCAAATTTTAAAAGAGTATTTTTACAGGGTGTCTCTTTTAAAACAAGGCCAATTAAAACCCTGGGAGCCTCTTTAAATAGGCCACCCTGCTTGACCCTGTTGCAAAGTCTGGTTGCTCCAGACATAGGCTGAGGCCCTCTGAGAACACCAGAGTCTCCAGGTTGGCTACCCAGTGGCTCAGCTAGTCATGCGCCCCTTCTGCTCCCCGTAGGGTCTTCCTCTAGAAAAAACGAGTCCCTGTCCATCCCATAGATTCAATAATTCATGGACTGTCAGTCAAGCGAGCTGACTAGTGCCACACAAACTGAGTCAGCCCCATGAGTGTCTGAATGCTCACTTTTCAATAGACTGCTTTGGTGTTTTATAGAAGACGTCATTAGAGTGCCTACTCGTGTATACCAACTGCTCCCTGTGGTCACAAAACAGTCAGCTTCATCCACTTCTACACTCCCACCAACTTTGGGAACAGGAGACAAATTGATAAAGATGGGATGTTGTCATGGGAGCAGACTCGAACACCCCCAATAAAGGCTCCAGGTATCTGGTCTTAGTACCTCTACCAGCTATATCCCTTAGCCAAAATTCTGAAGACCCCAAGGAAGCCATCTAAGGCTCCTACTTACTGTCTATCCTGTCTCATCCTTAGGAGGGCATCTCCCACCCCATTCTCAGCTTTCACAGACTCCAGGTAAACCTGCTGACCTCCAGGCAGAGCTGGTTGTCCCCGGTCATCAGAATCTGAGGGTTGAAATGAATCTTAAAGCCAATCAGATTCAAATCCCTTTGTCCAGATGAGGAAACTAAATGCCAGAGAGGTGGGGTGTGTAGTTCTGAGCACGTAACTTTGCCGGAGCTAGAAAACCAGGTCTTCTTACTACCAGCCCTGGGCGCTGTCCTGCATATGGCCTTGTCCACATTGTGCTCAATCACTCAAAAGGGGAATCTGAAATTCTTCAGGGAAAATTCTTAAAGAAATATGTTTTTTCCCTTTCTGAAGTCTAATAAATTTTTTATCAAATAACTCTGAGGGATCCATAGAAATTTCTACTCCAGTACATCTCAGTTTCCTGACACCAATGTTATTCAGCTTGAATGTATGTCAAATTCTAATACTAGCGTCAGTCTCCCCACCACCCTGTTTGTTTCCTGCACAGTTTAATAGTCTGACCCTTTAAAACCCTGTCCAATTTAAATAAACAGAGTTGTTACGTGTTTCTAATAAAAGCACAATTGCCTGCTCCTTAGGAAAAATTATATTCTTTAAAATCTTAGTATTAAAAACTAAATCAGAAAACATTAAGTAGAGTTTATCTTTCCCATCTCTGCAGTTATTTAACAGATTTCAGAGAATCCTGGCAGGATATGGCTGCCATCCTGCCCATCCTCAGATGACAATCTCCACCGCAGCTTCGCCTTACCCACTCGGTCGGTTACCAGGTAATGAAACCAGGGTGAGAACACGTGGTCTCTAAAGACCAAGCCTGCAGCAGAGTCCATGCCTCTCGACCAGGGCCCCACCCACAACAGAAATGACTGTCACTTTAATTCTACCAGAAAGCCATCTTTACAAGGGAAATGGGCTGAAACACAGCAAAACGGTGTCACCAAAAAATCAGGTTCCAACTTTATATCTGGTTCCTTAAAACTGTGGCATCGCTTCTCTAGTGTGTTACCAGGCTCTCCCATGGCATTCTTGGTGCTCGCCCCACCCAGAGGTCTTTGAAAATCACATTTGTTTGAAAGGACTTAGAAATGACTCCATCTCGGAGCGGGGGGCGCAAACAACTTTTTAATGACCTGTATAAACCTCTGTCTGTCCTTGATGCTTTAACATTGAACAAGGTTCTTATGCTGGGCTTTTAAAAAAGCCAAATGGTCTAAAGAACACAACCCAGGGCTAAAATCCCCTAATTTGGAGGCGGGGTTGAGGAATACGAGGAGGAAACAAAGCATTACCAGATTCACAAAAGCTAAATTCTACTTTTTAGCAGGGAACTTTGGCCCAAAGCACTCACATTCTGACCTGAGACCTGATAGGAATTCCTTCTAGTTTCCAATTAGCTAATTGAATGCAGTTGAATAAATATTTTAACCTCTCAGTTTTCATTTTGTCTCAGTCTCTCAAGGTGTCAAAAAGATATTAAATGAGAATCTAGGTAGCCCAGCCAGGCGAGGCTCAGCGGTTGAGCACTGACCCAGGATCCTGGGCTGGGGGCTCGATCCCCAGTCCGGGGCGTGCAGGAGGCAGTTGATCAATGATGACTCTCTCATCACTGATGTTTCTCTCTCTCTCTCTTCCTCTCCGCCTTTCTCTCTCTGAAATCAATGAAGACATATTTTTTAAAAAATAAAAATAAATTAAAAAAAGAGGATCTGGGTAAAGTTGGTGAATTAATGGGAGCATTACATGGAATCATAAGTGTGAAGGAACAAGGTTTCCCAGAGGTCCAGAAAGGCTCAAGGCATTTCCATTTTGGGGAATTTACAATATATTTTTTTAAAAATAAATAATTATGTCAGAAAAGGGTTGTTTGAATTTAACAAACAGATGCTTATGAACACAAAAGAAAATATATAACTGAATTTGAGATCCTTTGCACACATGGCACCCAGATCGAAGGCATCACCCTGCCCACAACCACCCTGAGAAGGTCCTGTCTGTGCTGCCACCTTGAACAGTAACATGAGAACTTACAGCTCAGTGATTCCCTCAAAGTTACTTCCTTTTAAATGCCTTTGTAAAATACTTTGGAAACATGAAAAAGGATTGTCTCCATTATATTTATTTCTTCAAATGTGATTACAAACTTCCAAATGACCCTCATTTCACGTTTCATCATTGTTTTTAACATCCATCCACGTAAGCCATTAGCAATTGGCGTGGAAGCAACGTGATCCTACAGGACTTCAGATTAAAAAATTCAATTAATGAGTTATTTTATAGTCTCAGAATTCTAGGTCTCAAAAGGAGGACAAGTGGGGCCTTCTTCAAACTCTAAGTATAGCTATTAATGTCACACTTACAATCTCTTAACAGCCTTTTCTGATAGCATTGCTTATCCATGCAATTCATCCTAATAACACGACTTCATCTCTCCTATTGGAAATTGGCTCTTCCCTTGACCTCTGTGGAATTAGCACACAGACACTCATGATCCCCAACTACCTTTTTATACATGGAAAGGTTCTATCTGAACATATCCTCACATCCATATCTGCAGAATCAACTCCTGAATTAGACCTGCCATCAGAAAGTCCTCAGAGTCCAAACACTCCCTCTCTGCCTGCTCCTCAGGTAAATACCCAGCAGAGACACCTGTGCCCTTAGACTCACAGAATTTTGCGCTTCATCTTAAAAAGACACATCTCCCGCAGTACAGGGAGTACACTAAATCTTAGCAAAGACAGGTGTCGAAAATGTCACTTTCCCAGCTCGGTGTTGTTATTTACCAACAAGATTAATTCTCTCCTGTTCCCAGCTGCATGCACCCTGGGGCCAATATTTCTCCATGGTGTCCAAACAAAATCAAGAGTCCCTGACTTAGAAGGCATTTGGTGCTGCTGACTCACGTCTGCCCGTGTGGTCATAGCAGTCCATTATGGAACAAACAAAAGGTTATTTTGTCACTTTGCGATATGGTGAAACGCTTTGCCAAATTTTTTTTTCCTGGACAAAGTCATTTTTAGGTGTGCAGCTCTCCTCAATGCCCTTGCCTACTGGGGCTGCCTGACCACTTTTTCCAGTGTGAATGTGAACATCCTTGCTTATTTCCAACCATTTTCCAACACCAGAATATACTAAAAATGACTCTGCTTTTCCCTATAACTGAGTCACAAAAATTACCAACAGAAGACACCTCTATAAAGCTAGAGCATGAGCCCCAACAGCTATTGATCCAACCAGTTCTTCACCGAGCTAGCTGCCTATTTGGTTCAGAATTCAACCCAGGGAAATGGCTTTGTCACACAGATAGGGGGAATACAGGGCCTTTTAAATTCACAGTGACTGAAAGTCCAGACTCAGTGCAGGGGGTTCACAGATAACATCCAAAGCAGCCCAACTGCCCCCCAAAATACAATTCTATTGAGACCCAGTGAGGTAAGCACAGGCGAGGCGAGCTTCCTTCCTGCCTGCTGCCTCCCGGAGTCTACTTTAGTTTCATCTGACTCAAGGCAGGCTTCTCCTTCCACTCAGGTGGTTGAATTCCAGAGTCAAAAGAAGGTTTAAAAAGAAGGACTTACCTCATTTACTAAAGATTCTGGGTGGGAAATCCAATAGCTGTGGCTAATGGAGGGGAGGCAGCATGCAGCTCTCACACCAGCTCCGATGGCGATGGGGAACCAAGGGTGTTATCACGTCTGAGCCCGCATCAGAGTGAAGATAAATGCCTATGACAATAATTTTAAATCATTTTGTAAGATGTTAAGCAATAAGCCACCAACCGGGAATTCCCTAAGTCACTTCCCCCTCTTCTGATTGGCTGCCGGGCCCTTTAAAAAAATAAAATAAAGGATTACAAACATTGGCTCATTTGCATTTGGCCAACTCACACGTTAGTGTTCAAACAGAACAGGTCTAACCAGGTTATGCCTGTGTCTCAGGAACAGAGACAACCTATTAATGAATGAGGAATTGATTTAGTGGTGACTGTTCTTTTCAGCTTAGAGGCTGTTTCAGGGGGAAAGTACCTATGTGCTCCCCGAAGCCACCATCGGGGAGAACCTAAAAGCAAAGTGAGCAGAAATTCACATCTGGAGGAGACGATGGTGTAGGGAGTGACGTCTGTCTCGTGTACTAACCTATACTTAGTCCCCTCTGCTTTGGCATCAAGATCTTTGCCCTGGCTATGCAGGTACCAGGTTCTGAAGGGGCTCCCAGACAGGTGGCCCACACACAACATAGGTTCTCCTGTTAGACACCACAGTTGCCTGTTTGATAGTGGCCCTTGGCAATTTCAATGGACTTTGAAAAGCCAGTCTCCCCTGGGCCCAAGTAAGATCCTTGGAAGAAAATTTAAAGGGAGGGTCCCAGGAGAGGGGATCCCCTCTAAGTCATTCAGGTGAAATAGCCGGATTATCCAGGTTCTTCCTCTTGACACTTACATGGTCGTTTTAACTATCAACACTCCCTATAGGAGCTACAGAGAAAAATAACAAGATGCTAAAACCAAAAATAAAGTAACACAGTTTGGCCCTAGCCAGTCTGGCTCAGTGGTTAGAGTGCTGGCCTATGGACTGAGCGGTTCTGGGTTCAGTTCCTGCAAAGGGCAAGTACCTCGGTTGCAGGCTCAATCCCCTGCAGGTCAGCACATGAACAGGAGGCAGCCAATTGATGTCTCTCTCTCACATTGATGTTTCTCCCTCTCTCTCCCTTCTGCTCTCTCTGGAAAACAATGGAAAAGATATCGAGTGGGGATTAAAAAACAAAAACAACAGCGAAGTTTGGGCAAAAGCCCCCCGGGGAGGCTCTATGGGTTTTAAATGCCTAAGCAATCTTCATCCCTTGGGACAAGGGCCTGCCTCACTGGGTCACCAGTACACACCCACCCACAAAGGTGAGGGACTGTTTCTGGCAAGGAAAAGTTCCCTCCCCTAACCATTAACTTTCTCTCAGGTCTTTCTGGCCGCTGGCCTGGCATGAGCTAAGCGTCCAAGCAGATTTCTTTAACTCACCAGGCCACCCCTCTGTGGGAGAAGAAAGGGAAATTGAGTTTTGACAAAGAGTCTGTGATTAAAACCAAGAAGTTCCTTGTGGGAAAAAGAAAAGTCTGTATATGGGCAAAGGCTGAATCGAACTAAAAGTAAGCGGTTGTTAAGTCAAGGTGAGTGAGCAGTAGTAACATTCCTTTCTTGCTTGTTTGCCCAGCTTATGCAGCATGAATGCCAAGGGCTCTGAAGGTAGAGAAGACTTGGTGGAAGGGCAGGGGTGGGATTGGTAGGGCCTTGGAACTCAGGCAAGTATGGAGGAGTTTTGAGGTTTGGGAGTCCTACTTAGAGAGGCTCTAAAAAGCCCCTCTACCTCTCTACCTTCGCTAAATATTCCCCACCATTCCCTCTCTTCAATCTTGTATTTCCCAAGGGCCTTGTTAAAATGTAAATGTCTGATAAAAACAGTAAATGTCATTATGGCCCATTATCACATTAGCCCCAATTAGTCTATCAACTCCAGATCTGAGAGCAGGGCCCTGAAGGAACGGCCACGTGAAGTGTTGGTTGTGTTTTGTTTTTTTGCTTAATGATGAATCAGGAGTAGCAACTGAAGTAACAACTCCACCCACTAAGGGGTGTGTGTGTGTGTGTGTGTGTGTGTGTGTGTGTGTGTGTGTGTGTTGGGGAGGCAGGGTATTACTAGTGCCAGTGGGACTCCTCTACAGCTTTGTCCGAGATTAACCTGGAGACAGCAGAGGGGACAGGGGGAGGTGGATAGGGGTTGTGTGGTCAAGAGGTGATGAACTTCAAAAGCAACTCCAGAAGTGACATCAGTCTCTGGGCCAGTGCCAATCACCTTTAATTATAAGCCCTTTATTTTCTAGCTGAAAAATTCCAGTTACATCTCCATTTCTTTATCCATCTTATCCTGCCCACTTTAGATCAGAGGACAACTCCGTTAAGACACTCTTAGGAGAGTCATTTTGGAACGGTGGAGACAAAAGAGGATGGAAAGATGTCACCTCATACTCATGAGCCACTGTATTTGTGGAGTCTTTATACATAGAAAGTACTTAACAATGTGTCTGGTGTTTAGTGGGTACTTACCATTGGTTCCCTTCCTTGGGACTTAGTTGAACATCCCAGACAGAAGAAAAACAAAAATAACACCCACACCCCCCACAAACTAGATTTTTAGATTTGTGGCATGCATAGAGAAATTCCTTCAGAGTATGTATGTGTGAGGTCAACTTCCACAAGACAGCACTTGCATCAATATAGATGAGAGAGAGAGGTAGATGATAGATGATAGATAGATAGATAGATAGATAGATAGATAGATAGATAGATAGATAGATAGATAATAGATAGATATAGATAGATGATTGATGATGGATGATAGATAGATAGATAGATAGATAGATAGATAGATAGATAGATAGATAATAGAAATTCTGGTATTTAACTGAGAATGCTAAAAGTTGGATTTGATGCTGAGGCCTTCTATTGCAAGAGTCTCAAATATTCAAACATGTTTCTCATGCATAAGAAGTTTAAAAGTATAACCACAAAAATAGCAAACACACCAGAGCCTTTATATGAACACGTGGTTAGTTTCCTAAAAATCATAACCTTCTCGAGTAGGAATGAGGCAAGAGCCTCATTACCATGTCAGACCTCCAACCCTAGAATAGATTGCACTTGTCTCAGGATCCCAGGATTCTCTGGGAGACTGATAAAAGCACAGGGAAGGAAAAGTAGAAAAATCCAGTGATGAGACAAAGCTAGTTGCCTGGGTTTTATGGGCAAGAAGACTTGAGAGAGGCAAAGCAGCTTGCTCTCAGGCCAAGATCAAGAAAACAGTGGGAATTGGAACCAACTCTACAGACCCAAGTGCTCTGCACAGAAATCTTCCTGATCTTCCCTATAGGTTAAGGCCCTACCACTGCCTCAGACCCGCACAAAATCATGGAGGATTTGAATGGATTCTGATGCTGGCTCCCAAGGAGGAAAAGGGGATGGAGCAAACCAGGCGAGGTTGTGTGCAGCAGCCTGGGGACCCTGCTTTTGGTTGAATTGTCTACCAGCAGATATACATCACAGAACCAAAGAAGCCCAGAGACCTTAATTTCCAAATCAAGGCCAAGGCAAAGAATCACTCTGAGCCAAGCATCAAGCCCTAAGGGGTCTGAGCCTTCACACCAACACAGGTTGTAGTTACAAGGTTAATTAGAGTGGTATACTTGCTTTGCAAGAAAGAGGGTGCTCGCTTACTTTACACAGCGCCTTTTATTTATTTGTGTTTTTTTTAAAACATATCTTTATTGATTTCAGAGAGAGGAAGGGAGAGGGAGAGAGAGAGAGATAGAAACATCAATGATGAGAGAGTCATTGATCGGCTGCCTAGCCCGCAACCCAGGCATGTGCCCTGACCGGGAATCGAACCCCGATCTCCTGGATCCCGGGCCGATGCTCAACCGCTGAGCCACGCCCGGCCGGGCCACACACTTGCTTTCAAAAATAAACATCGGGCTTCTAAAAGGTGCTGTGTGGCCCGGCCAGGCGTGGCTCAGCAGTTGAGCATCGGCCCGGGATCCAGGAGATCGGGGTTCGATTCCCGGTCAGGGCACATGCCTGGGTTGCGGGCTAGGCAGCCGATCAATGACTCTCTCATCATTGATGTTTCTATCTCTCTCTCTCCCTCTCCCTTCCTCTCTCTAAAATCAATAAATACATATTTTTAAAAAAGAAAGCAAGTGTGTGTTTATATATGTTTCTGTCTATCATCCCCTCCTGATGACATGGAGTTACCTCCAGGGCAGAACATGACAACTATTTAGTGAGAGCCACATAAGGATATTACTGTAGGATTGACAGGAACAAAAACCTCTGCCTAGTGTGGCGGAAGGGATTGCATAGAGCAGAATATTATCATCAATTACCTTGGATAGAGTCAAATAAGGAATTAAGGCTAACGAATATAATCTTGCCTCTTACCCTCCATTCCCCCGCACCACTAAAAGCCACATGATCAAAATCTTTAGATTTGGGCTTAGATTAGATTCCTGAAGCTCTTCAAATCCTCTTAGGAGAAGCATAGCATCTGAAGGTGGCACCTGAATTCTCTTAGGGAGGTCTGACGTTGACGGCTGTCCTAACAGATTTGCATGGCACCCTCTGATTGTGTCTCTGCCATCACATCTGTGCCTACACGTTGAGCAAATCCTCTGCCAGTGGCACACACCACCGAATTGCCGAGGTGGGGGACGATCTCGGTGCTGGAGTGGAGGGGGGTGGCTCACTGTTTTGGGAAACACACCCACAATCTTAATATGTCCCTAGTCTTACCTATGTACCAGGGATTACTTTTCTGAACTCTCTTTTACATTTGTTATTCTCAAGACCCCTGCATTCACGCCTAACTTAACTGGCCCTGTGCTTGCTGTCCCTTCTGCCTCACTGATATCTTTTCCTGGCCTTATCTTTTCTCACAAATGGCTGTAGACGGTGCCCTGACTTAATGCCAACTTCATTCTCAGGGCTTCAGGATGGCTCATTTCTCAGTCTTGGGGGGAAGGGCGGACACCAGGCAAAAGTTGGCCTCTTCTAAGCAAACTTCCTGTAGCCAGTATTTTCTCCTTTGTGTGTGGAGAAGGGTTTCTTATAATTATAGCGAGGCGGCCGCAGCCTTCTTTAGCCGGCCGCCCTCCCCTTACCCACAGCCACTGAGCCTTTTCTGCTATAGCGTCCTTTGGACTCTGTGTCCTTGCTCCAACCCAGTGGAGCATCAGAATCACTTTTTACAAGTTCAGGTTCCTGAGTTCCTCCCCACACCTGCCAAATTGGCACCTCAAGGGTTGGGGTGATGGCAGAGACAATAACCAGTTTCGTGTCCGTCACCATCCAGTTAGATGGCGTGGACTCCCACATCACTCCACTCCTGATAACCCAGGAGACTTGGCTCTTATCGCCCCAGGAGACATTTTAATTGAGCCAGCTTTGGGTGAGGGTCTCAGTGTCTGGGCTCTTTCACCCAGAGACTATGCAAGATAGCAAACTCTCAGGCCTAACTAGAAACTGTGTAAAATTACCATCTAAATGTCTAATTATTTGGGAGAACCTGTGGTATTGGAAAACTAGGGGCGCTCAGAACCTATTTCTTCACCCTAAAAAACAAGCTGTCTCAGCTTCCTCAGAAATAGCCTGTGTGGTAGAAAGGACACTGGACAGTGTTTTGAAGCTGGACAGATCAGGGCAAACTTGTCACATTTACTAAAAATTTAAGTCTCAGTTTCCCCACCTGTTTATTGGAGATATGAATGCTCTCAGTGAGTCATTTGGATAGTTAAATGAGAGACTGCATAAAGCATTTGCAGAGTGCCTGGCACTTGGTGGACTCCTGGGAAATGTTTACTCTCTCCTGCAAGTATGGATCTTGAATCCCGAGAGACTCCCTCAACAATGTATGAAGTTATCTCCGGGTGGTTAGATTACTACATGTTTCAAATATAGAATAAGAGAAGGGATAAAACTGGAAAAGTTCTAGGAAAAAGGAAGAGTAATAATGACCCTTCACATTTATTAAGCTTTAACCATGGCCTAGTCACTAGACTAAGGATTTAGCCTGCATCACCTCGTTTAATCCTTGCCAAACCCCATCAGAAAGGTACCAATATCATTCTCACTTTCCAGATGAGGAATCGAATCGGAGCCTCATAGGCCTGATAAGTAACTTGGCCAAGGTCACACAGTGCAGCAAGTGGCCGGAGCTCAGACCAAAGGTAATGTCATTCCAAAAGAAGATTTCTTAACCACAACCCTCTTCAAAAAAGAGAAGCTTAACAGCTTGTTACAATTTGGACTACAATATCTTACACAGACATAGAAAACCAAGCTGAGTTCTGGAAAGCAATTAGAAACGTAAATGTTTCTTAGAAGACTGAGATTGTAAAGTTGAAAAAAAATCTGAAATAGGCAACCAGGTGTGTGGTGGGTCTTCTAGGATAGTCTTCAGCCCCTGCCCTTCAACATCAAATATTTAAAAAGTTAAATGTTCAGAATAAGAATTGAGGGGAAACCCACTGGAAGAAGTTGTGACTTGGTCTTGCCTGGGAAGTCATGTGGCTCTTTTGAAATAAAGGTCACCCTGTTGCACACACCCCATGCCCCCCAGGCCTAAGAGCACTGGGCAGGCTAAATACCACAGTGAGAAACCCTTCAGCATCTGGATCCAGAAACAGCAGAGGAACAGAGCAAAGAGATGAAGTGATGATAAAGGCATTAAATATGAAGGTTGAGGGCAGTCGTGGAACCTAGTTGGGGGTGGGGCTTGCCCCCCACCAAATCAGTTTCTCAATCCCCATTTTTCATAAGCAATTGAGAGTGTCTCAAGAAAATGTAAAATGACCATCAACCAGGCTCTGCGCCTAAATGCCCTCCAGATAGAAATCGAATTTTGGACCGGATCATGCCTCTGGAAATAATGCATCTAGAAACCTCCTAGAAATGATATCCAAGAGTTAACAAGCACACCCCCTGGGATTATGCAAAAAAGCCTCATTTGCATAAATAAATTATCCATTCAGTCCATTCAAAACATATGCACCTGCACATTGGTGGAATGTCAAGAAAGAAGCCCTTGGAATTATTTCTGAATAATTCCATATTTGGGGGAAATCCAGATGAAATCTCCCCACATGTATTATGGCATGTGTATGATTTTTCTCCCCTCTCTCTCCCCCACCCCCATTCTTGGTGACCACATGGGAGTTCAGGGTTTAGAATTAGTCAATCTGCCTTCCTGAACCAGGACTGCATACCCAGGAGGCCCATTCTGAGACCTAGTTTCCTTTATGACAGTGCCCCAGGAAAGTTTTATGAGAATCCTGATTTAAGGTTGGCGGTCACTAGCTTTGAAATTCTGGGAACCAAAAAATATTGTGTAGTTGGGTGTACAGTAAAAGTGAAAAAGGAACTCCCCTGCAAACCAAACCCCAAATCTACAGAGTAGGTTCATCTGAAAACTTCTCCTGGGAGGACAGCCCTGCTGTGAAAGGGACCAGCCACAGTCTACCCCTTCCTTACAGTGGAAAACAAAGAGGCCCTTGAGCTGTTATGCTGGGAAGAATGGGAGATGGAGGGCAAGGGACGGGAGCCACCCGACAAGGTGAGTATGCATGAAGAACATGGTCAGCTCGCTGTGGATGTTCTCCGGCAACACCAAAGTCCAACTTTGATGGACTTTTCCCATCATCACTTCAAGACTTCAAAGTCTACCCAGGGTTTACGGCTCTCCAGTTCACCAGCTTGTGGTTCTCCAAGGGTTGCCAAGACCGCTAGAGCAGAAAACTTCAGGGAGTCAAACCTTAGATCTCACAATTATGTGTGGTTGTGGTGGAGGAGGGGTAGCTTTGGCAAACATCTGACATTTGCTAATCCATTTTCTTTCCAGCTTGGCAGGTCACCTTAACTTGGAAGCTGGGAAAAATAGGCTTATTAGTGGATGGGTTGATTCTCTGTGAACTTGAGCCTTGGCTGGGGGTAACTCTCGTTGAACAACCAGGTAAGATGAGTCTAGGAAGCCGCAGCGCTATGCCAACATGAACCCGCTCACCAGGCATCCAGGCCCACCGCAGGTCACTTCATGGCCCAGAGCCCCCCTCGGAGTGGACTGTTCATTCCCCTACCTGCAGATCCTCTCCACCCCACAGAGCTGTGGGCAGCAGCGCCAGGAGGGGGCAGAGCTGCTGGGAAAGGGGGTAAAGTGAGACCAAGAAGGAAAGAGACACGGGGGGGAGGGGGCAGTTTCTGCGTATTTTGTCCTAATGCCCACAGAGAGGCTATAAAATGCCTGCAAAACTCACCTTGGTAATGTCTCTTATCATAGCCACAATTGTACCAGAATTTTGTACTTACACTCCCACTCCTCATGCTGGCTGCCTTCTCAAAAAGCAGCTAGATCATCCTCCTCTTCACAAATCTTTGCCAGTTCCCTGTTCCTTGGGGCTGTGTTCCTCAGAGGGAAGTACACCTACCAAGGCTGTTACGCAAGAGGATTTTAAATGCAGTTAATAATTTTATTTGAACGGCGATATAGTTTTGATGTGAAAACAAACTTAGTAAAGTAAAACAGAGAATCGATGTGAAAATCATTAAGTAAATACTAGAGGTGGGTACATAGTCATAACAAAAATAGTGGTGATAAAATTTGAAATTTTGGAAACAGTGGTTCGCAGACAGACAGTGCAAACTCCATGAGGATGTGCCACTCAATGGTCCTGCACCAGCTGTTCTGCACCCACATCCTAAGTCCCCTGGGCTCCAACTGTACCTCATAAGGCACACCCCAGACATAGTGGACCCAGATCGTTTCTGCACCTGTATCACCTGCTTACCTGCTTCCTGCTTGTCCCACCCCATGGACTGTCCTTTCCCGTCTTGCTCACTGCAACCCAACCCATTTTTCCATTCAGTCTTCCCCAATTACTTCATCAGAACTCAAATCTCCCAGAACGGTTTGTTGGAACTGGCAACCATCCCATAGTCAACATCCTACAAATGTTTATTGAGCTTCTACCATGTGCCAGATGCTGTGCCAAGAAACAGGGATTCAGCCACAGAAGGGAAAAAAAGAGGAAAGTTCTTCTGTCAGGAAACGTAGATTCTAATGAAGGAGACATCAGCACGTGTCCTGTTCTGCCATGCAGGGCCACTTTGGGGTACAGTTTGGCCCCAGTGAACCTGGGTACCTGGGCAGACAGAGTCTTCATTGCCCTATCCCCAGAAAGGCTGCCATGACTCCTCTCAGGTAGCAGGGCATAGAATTGGCATTTCTCAGAGATTGAAACCCCAGAGTCAGGGCTCTGGTGTCTAGACTCACAACCCACACACCCTGTGTCTATGGCACTTTAGGAATTGTCTCTTCTGTACATCTCCTTAGATCCTCCCAACATCGCTGAGCCATGTGAGGCACACGAGACAGTTTAATTGATGCCCCCATTGTGTTTGGTGTCTTTCCAGAAGCCACGCATTCGTGGGTGACAGACAGGGGCCTGAGGTCAAGCGCCTGGTTCCCAGTGGCCCCTCTTTCCGCAGTGGTGAACCTCAGGGAGAGCCACCTCCAGCACAGACAACTCTAATTCCCAATGGGGATGAAACCCACAGGAGATACTGGGCACCTACTGGCACAAGGCCCTGTAGCAAATGCTGGAAAGAGGAGGACCCCTGAGGACACTGGCAGGGTGGGGAAAAGCCCCGGACGTTTTCCAGAAGGAAACAGTGCCGCGTTCTCCTGCTCTTTTCTCCTTGCAACTCCCTCTTCTTCTCCCTCTCCCCATCCTTCCCAGAACCACTGCCAAAGCTGGCTGCACTAGAGTAACCAACCCATCCAAACTTTCCACACTTCAGCACTGCACTCCCCATGTCCCGGGGAACCCCGTGATCCCAGGCAAACCAGAAAGGTCAGTCAAGCCGGCTGAGTGTCACGTAGACGGTGCTCCAATCTGATCTTTTCTAACGGCTGTGTGTCCTGGGGCAGTTACCTGCCTTCTCTGAGTTCCTATTTTCTTGTCTGCGAATGGAGATAGTACTACCCCCAGGGCTGCGGTCGCGATAAAAGAGGGGATGTAGGTTTCGGGAGTTTGCCAGTGAGCCTTAAACAGCTGTTCTCAATCCCTTTGGAGGCTGCATGGCGAACAGTGTAAAAAGAGACTGACACGGTGGCAAAGGGCTTACGAGCTGGTTGATGCCTGCTGAGTATCTCTTTTGAGGCCGCATGCCAAGGACCATGTGACCACAACAGAGCTAGTCGCACCCGGGCCTCTGAAGGGCAGCAAGCGAGAGACTGGCCAGCAAAGCAAAGCAAGCCCACGATCTGCCCCGTCCTGGGTTGCTACTTTGATGAAGCACTTACCGTGTGCCAGATACAAAGTGCTTTATGTGCAATTTCTCATGCAATCTCACAGCAGCCCCTCCGTGCAGCGTTCTAATCCCGGTTTTAAGGATGAGGAACCTGAAGCTGAGAGAGATCTAGTAACTTGCCCAAGGTCACACTGCTGGGAAGGACAGAGAGGACGCAGGGCTACCTGACCTCAGGGCCTCCGGCCCTAACCACCGCCTAACCGTACGTGGGAGACGTCCTCCGCCGGTGCCTCGGCAGGAGCTGACCACTTTCCCCCCCTCTGAGCAGAAGGAACCTGGCATTTGGCGAGGCGCTGGGCAAGCTGATCGGCCTTGGAGAGAAGGGGAATTAGCAGGCGAGCCCTTGCTTGCTGGGAGATGGCTTACCCTAAAACCCTGCTGGGTTTCCCAGAACCCTGAATAAATATTTACATAATCTCATTACACTGCTCCAGCTTCAGACTGAGGAGAAAGCATAGAACCAACCCAGGTGTGTGAACCATTGAAGTTTGGACATTTTTTTTTCCAACAGTTTAATACACAGGATCAATCCTGTAGACTGTCCATCACAGAGGAAAGGGTTCCTGACTTAGAGTCAGACAGGCTTTCACCCCAGCTCGATCACTGACTAGCAGTGCCACTTTAGATAACTCGAGGCTCAGTTCTCCCATCTGTAAAATGGGCATAATGTCCGTCCCAGTATCATCACCATTATCATCACCCCTTGTGAAGTACTTACAATATGCTCAGCACCCTACTTGCATCTTTGCATTCAATCTTCTCAAAACCCCTTTGATGTAGTTACTGTTTTAATCTGTGTTTTATAAATGAGGAAATCAAGGCTTGGAGAAGTTAGGAAATTTAGCCAAAACCACACATCTAAAGTGGCAGCGCTGGGTCTGAAACCCAGGCTGTTCAACAGAAGAACCTTGCTCTCTACCCTCTCTCCTTCATCCCTGTGTACTATCTCTCATAACATGTTCTGTAAAGCTTTCAATGAGATGACACGTGAACATGCCCGAGTCACAGGCCACCCTCTGGTAGGATCCTCCACTCCTCAGTTCTCAGCTCACTGTTCCTTATGAGTGCCTGGAAAGAAGAGAGAGGGGCTCGCAGTGGGCACAGCCTCTCCTTGGGAGCACCCCTCCTTCCCGAATTGTATTGCCCTCCCAGCTGATAATAAATAATTCACCAGTCCCCATAAGCATCTGTGAACCTGAGAGTGACTCCGCAACCCAGAGGGACCAAGGCGAGAGCATCTCACTGCGGAACAAAGCCGGGTAGTAACCCGTGGGCAAAGGTAATTACAGGCTGAGAGGCAGTACAGAGACCAAGGGCTGGCAGGTTTATAGGACTTTGAGGATGAGTCACAACCTCAAAGTCTTTGGGGAGGTCTAGAGGCTCCACCAGACCACTGGGGACCCAACTAGAATTTTTAAAACAAAAGCACAAAAAAGCCCCCACACCCTATCCAACTACAACCCCACATGA
The DNA here is from genome assembly GCF_054644295.1 of Miniopterus natalensis. Taxonomy (NCBI): domain Eukaryota; kingdom Metazoa; phylum Chordata; class Mammalia; order Chiroptera; family Miniopteridae; genus Miniopterus; species Miniopterus natalensis. Next base: position 60,765,199 of record NC_142091.1, on the reverse strand, counting down.
CTGCCCTGCCTTTCCTCCCTCCATAAGTCCACGCCTAAGTCCCCCACTACTGTCCCGTCTAGCCCAATACTCTAAAAAAGGATGGGAGGGGGTGTGGTATTGAGAGTGCAATAGAATTATCAAATATACAAAAATCGGCAAAGTGGTTAAAAATGGAATTCATGGCTCTTCCTGTTGTCCTACAACAGGTTATAAATGGGTCATTTTTTATCAAAATAGAAAATTAAAACCCACCACTATCCTATCTACAGTCTATGGCAGCATCTTCTATGGCCATGTTGAGCCCTACCATGCTGAAAGAGAGGCTGTCCTCAGCATTTGGGTTTAGGATCAGATAGACCTAAGTTTGTGTTCCATATCTGCCACCCTGACTGTGTGACCTCGGCAAGCAACTTGATCTCCCTGAGTTTCCGCTTCCTCGTTTATTAAATATAGAATATAACAATATTAACTCTGTAGGGTAATTAAGGGGATTAAATTAGGTAATACATGTAAAGAGCAACTTTTGTCACTTATTTATTATTTCCGTATTTCTGAATTCTGCTTCCTTCTTCCCAGCACTAAGCCTTCTGTCTTACACAATTTTCATTGTCTACCATCTCCCCATTTTTCATTGGGGTCAACTCCCTGCCCCTACTAGTGGGAGTTTTTAAATGGGGCCAGTTGAATTGAGCAACTGCAAACTCAGATTCCTAAGTATTTGGTTACCCCAGACTTGCCAGCAGTGGGGCCTGTGTTGTCAGTACCAGGTTCTAGAACTTGCCTATGGCCCCTTGTTTTAAATTGCAAAGGCTGGAGACACCCCTTTCCCTCCCTCCCCACTCTCAACTCCTCCTCTTTCCTAGACTCTCACCTGCACACAGCACCAAAGGTCATGGGCTCTTTCCATGGAAATGCTATTTGGTTACCTGGTGTTTTGCATGTTGTAACACCCAAGGCCTGGATATGACAAGCCACAGCTTGACAATAACAAAGTCACACTTTTAAAAACTAACATCCTCCATCTTTTCCACACCTTCCTCCCTTCTCAAACTACCATCCTTCCAAACACAACAAAAATCTGTGCATCAAAACTTTCTATAATAACAATAACAACAATACTTTGTTGTCTTAGGCACAATGCTTTGTGCTTAGAGTAGTAGACTATGCCATTGCTTCTAGATTTTCTGTTTGGAAATGTGCTACTCCATTGAAACCTCAAAGCAAGCTTTCCATATATTCTCAGGCTTGCTTCCTACCATTTTATTGGGTAACCATTGCTCAGATGGCCCCAGCCTACTGAGGCTGGGACAGAATGGACTCTGGGTCAGTTTCCTAGAGTTCTGAGTCCTACGTGAGTGTCTGGACTAGGATCAAGGAACCGAGACATTTGGTTACGAGTCTGATGCCCTCCACTGAGTCTGCTTCTCGGTCTGGAAAGAAGAGAGGAAATGGAACCCAGTCCACTGCCCTACAGTTCATGTTTTCAATAAATACATAAGCACCTATTGTGCCCCAGGCACTGCTCCAGGCTCTTGAAATAGAGCAAGAACTAAAACGGATTTAAACACCCAAAAGCCTGCCCTCATGGATGTACATTCTGGTGCTGCATTTGTAAGTGGCTACCAGAGGATACAGGGGCCTGGATTTCAACCATATTGACTCACATAGTGAGAAATCTGTACCCTTTCTAGTTCTTTCAATCCTTCCCAGACTTTAAAGAAGACCTCGGTTGGCTCTGCCCCTTTTCAACAGAATGGGCACGGCTGCAGGAGCCAGTGCGAAGGGGATCTCTTGTTGGGTTTTCATCCTGTTTATTAACAGTTTACATCTTTATATACAAGTGATGCTAATATTTCATCAAAAGTGGTGATATAATCACTTTTTAAATTCTTTTAATCATTGTAAACAGGATCTAAGAGACAGGTGGTCAATGGATGTAGCAAAGCCCTGAGGGTTTGGGAGACTGACACTGGGCAGTGCCCAGAGTGTGGCCAAGGGCATCGTTGCATCTCAACACCCAAAAAGCTCACATCACCTTGTGCCTGGGCTTTTAAAAATCTGATTTGGGATAGCCCAAAGTTTCATTGCTTAATGCTTTCATTAGTCCCACATCTGTCACCTTTGTCCCCCACCCACGCTCCAGCACCCCCGGGCCCACCCCCACTGTCTCTGGGAGAGGCCGCAGGAGCTCGGTCTGGAGCCCAACAGCAAACACTCTGCCCTATCTCCCTTATCTCTGTCTCCACACTTTCACTGAGGGCAAAGGTCACTGGCGGGAAGCTCCCTCCAAGTTAATTACCCTTCTGTCCTCACAAGCCAACAAGCTCCTCCCGCACTAAGTGTGGAAAACCTGTGTCCAGCTCCGGCTGAACCAGTTCGTCCCCCAGCCCGATGGGTCCATCACTGGCTCAGCATCAGAAGCACTGGAAGGGTATTGCCAAAGTGGAAGGGACCTGGCCACCCAGCCAGAGTCGCCGAAAGATGGGGCCTGGAAAGCTGGCTGCTGTGCTCCTTCCAAGAGTCTGAGGTCCAGCTGGGTCTGGAAGCCGACATTCTTGGTTGGAAACGCCTACTCGGTAACCTTCCTGTGTGCCCGAGCAACGGCCCCTAGTTATCTTATCAGGGCAGCAAGTGCAGCGTCTGGTACTTGGGCTTGGGAGTTCAGCAAACCCAGTTCAAATCCTGAGTTCATCAAGAGGAGGAAGTGGCTGAGTGGCCTCAGGCAAGTGGCTTAACCACTCTGAGCCTCAGTCCTCTTTGCTCTAAAGTGGGAGTAACAATGGTTCCTACGTGCCCTCTGGTTGTTTGAAGGATTCTGTGACATTATGTATGTAAAGTGCTTTGTGGAGAGACTGCCTTAGAGTAAGGGCTAGAGAAATACCCGCTGGTGTTAATACAGGATTGGTTTTTATCTTGGTAACCAAAGGGTAGCAAAGTGGTTTGCAGGAAGACAAAAGAACAAGAGGAAAGAGGGAGCCCCAAAACAACCCATGCTGTCCAGATCATTCATAACTGCCCCTTTCCCTTAGAAATACGAGGTCCCTAACATCAGAGGCCAGGATTCCCGGTCACTCCTCACCACTCGCCCTGTCCTGATTTCTACCCACACTGACTTGTGGCCGTAGTTACTGAGGACTCACAGCCATGAGACAGGGTTTCTCCAAGAGAAATAAAAGAGGGGGTGGAGCCCCTGAGAGGAGCAATCTAGGATCCTCGTATCATGGATGAGGGGGTTTCAGAAGGCCCTGTCTCTTCGCCAACAGTGTCTCCCCTACACTGGAGTCCTTTTCTTCATTCAGAACCTGGGGACCAAGGAAGGTGACTCAGCCACGGTCTTACTGCCAGCATCCCAGCTCGCACCACCTCACCCCACTCCACACAAAGGGCTTGGCCAACAGTTCCGTAAGGACATTTGTCTCTGGCCTCCATCAGTTGCCTGACACAATGTCCAGAGCTCAGGATTATTCGCCACTGGAATAAATGAACAGTTTGGGAACCAAATCTGCTGCTGGGAGGAAAGCATAAAATTTAGCAGAAGCAGCACTTCTGACTGTATTGCCTCAGGACTCACCTTGGGATCCTGTTACAAGGCAGGTGCTGATTCAGGGAGTTGGGGATGGACTGGGATTCTGTATTCCTAGCAGGCTTCTGGGTGATTCTGACAGAGCTGGGCCCAGACCAGAACCTGGAGCCAGATCACCTGGATTTAAAGCTCAACTCTACTCCTTACCAGTGGTGTAGCCTTGACCCAGCTCCTGGGCCTGGGTTTACTTGTCTGGAAAGGGTGGAGGGGATAATAATAGTTAATGTTTTATGGAGTTATTGGGAAGTTTAATTTGTTCATAGGTGTTAAGCACTTTGCCCATTGTCTGGCGCATGTTAAGCACTCAAAAGCCTTAGGCTGTTATCAGAAGGTAGGAGAGCCTACCTTATAATAGGTAAGGCAGCCTTCCCGCTTTCTGTCCTGGACCCCCACCCAAGGAGAGTCAACAAATTCTTCGTTGGCATCCAGTCAGCCTTGGTTCAAACTGCCCCGAACAGCCCCGAGACCAAAAAGAATGAGTTCACCTGGACAGTTAATGGCAGGAGCAGCCCAGGGCACGCCCCGACCCTGCCGAGGGGCAGCTGGGGCACTGAGCTGATGCAGTGGCCACGAGCAGCCTTGCAGAGCTCAGGCTCCAGCTGGCGGTCCTTTGGGTGTGTTTTCTCTAAAAGCCCCTGAGAGCTTTTAGGAGGCAGAGCAGTTTTGTATCTCCAAGATCCTGAAGAGCCAGGAGGTAATAAAGGTGATGAGGTAACTGCAGAATCCTGCTGATAGCATCTGGGAAGAAGGCAGGCATGCTTATTAGGGGAGTTCTCAGAAGACAGGCATTAGAAGCTATCAGGTCAGCAGGGGTGAGAAAACTGGGAAAAGGGGAACCAGGTGCCCAAAGGTTGGCTCCTTTTCCTCTGCCTGGGGACCCTTTGTCTCCACTCTCAGCAAACCCTCCCACCCCCCCCACCCCCACCCCTGCTCCGCACCTTCCTGCCCCGCAGCAACATAAGCACCCACATTGTTCATACTAAGGCTTGAATGGCTGTCAGCAGCTTCAGGGGAAAGTCTGGAACTTCCGTTTTCCTGGAATCCAAGACTTTGGCTAAAGGGAGAAATGCTCTACTGAGAACATTTTAGACATCAGCCATGGGAAATTGGCAGTTGGAGAGAAAGTGATGCAGTTTAAGGTCAGGAAGCCCCGAGTTTGCATCCCAGCTCCAGCATTTACCAGCTGTATATCCTTGGGTAAATCATCAAGTTCCTAATCTATCAAGTAGGGCTAATGGCTCCTAAGCAGGGTGGTTGTGGGATTAGAGAGCCGGTGTAGGAAGCACCTAGGATAATGCCAGACTGACATTGGCAATTTCTCAGTTAATGACCATGCCCTCCCCAGGTAGGGCTGACCCTTCCCTCCTGGATCCCAGCCAGTCTGTGGTTTCCTCGGCAAGTCTGGCAGGAAGACTACTGGAAATCATTTCATTAGTGTCTGTTTCTTTCCCCACTTTCCACCATGAGCTCACTGAGGGCAGGGAGCCTGTCTGATTTATCTTTGATCTGCACATCCTGCACCCGCTGCTATAACAAATGGGCCCATTCAGAGCCTGACCTTAGAGATAAAGGGAGCCTGGGAGCCCTCCCTGGGGACCTGCCCCATTTGTCCTTGGGGCTGAGGCTTAGCTGAAGGAAAGGGCCTGTGGAAAAGGGACAGTGGCCACTGTCAGACCCCCAGTCTGGGGTTGCTGCAGCCCTGCCAAGACTGCTTGTCATTTCTCCTTAGTGAACAACCTCGTTTGATCCCAGCTCCTCAGGGCAGGTAAGGTCCTGGCGTGTGCGGGCAGGGAAGCTCTAAACTCTGGGTTGGGCATTTTCTCCATTGTTTCACTCTCTTATCTCCAGCTAGTTAGTGATTAACTGCTCTTTGAAGGTTTCCCAGCTTCCAAAGTTCCCCAGGAGCACAGGTGGCCACTGGGTTGGAGCAAGGAGTCTGACTCAGGGCCCAGTTCTCTCTGCAAGACTAGGAGCACCCAGAGGCACAGCCCCAGGTCATGGGCCCAATAGGGTGGAGCCAAGAGGTTTGGCATTGCAGTAACTGGCAGGGGCTGCTGCTGGGAAGAGCACGGGGGAGGGCTTCCTTGACACTGTTTCCTTGGAAGTGTGTGTGTGTGTGTGTGTGTGTGTGTGTGTGTGTGTGTGTGTGTGTGTTTTGGGGTTTGGGGGATGACAACCAGGACCTGGGAGAGAGAGGGCTGACTTTCTCTTACCACCCTGCCTCCACCACATTCCCAGGGCTTCTGCACAAACCCTGTCCTGCGTAGCTGCCATCAGATAAGAGCTGCAAATGTAGTAGCTCTAATCTGATGACTACCACACAGGTCAGGGTTTGTACATAGTGGGAGCAGCCCCCTCCCACCCCTCTCTGCAAGCCCCACCTCAGCTGGGCCATCAAGGACCCCAAATAGAAGGACCTTTCCCAGGGACATGAAGACAATTTGCTTTCAGAGTGTGGGTTCCGCCTTTTCCTATCTTTAATGCTGGGATTTTTGATTTGAGTCTTGGACTTCCTTAGAGGGATTTTCAGGAAGACCTTTGAACCCCTAAAAATATACACAATTAGCAAAACTATTGGGACTGCACACCTAAGTTCTTTTTTCTAGAAATGGGCTTCCATACTCAGCCAAAATGCCACGTCACCCTAAAACCCTTTATTCACTTGCTGTTCATTCCATTGTTTTTGGGTGGGGAGGCAGACCTTTATCATGACATAGAGGCCCCTGGATGTCCTCTGTCACCCTCTCCTTCGGCCCCAGCCTGGATCACAGCATTCAGGCCCCACTGGCTCCCTCTCTGCCTCTAGATTTCCTCCTGCTCTTCTCACAGATGTGCCTTCTCGTAGCTCAGGTTCAACTCCAATGTCTCACCCTCAGAGAGGCCTGCTCCTGCTGCCCTCGCTGAATCAACATCACTCCATCCTGCTCCCTGTTCTCCACAGCACCCTGTTTATATTTCATAATGCACAGACTGTGTTGCTTTATTTGCTTATTTAGCGTTTAGAATGCAAGTTCCTTGAGGGTGGGACTTCCTGGCACTCACTGCTCCAGCTCCAGTGGCTGGGGTGCAGGAGACCTCAAACACAGGGTAGGATGGATGGATGGATGGATGGATGGATGGATGGATGGATGGATGGATGGATGAAAGAAAAGCTTTCCTTGGGTCCTCATAGGGGTTGGTTTTAAACCCCCAAATTTAAGAACTATTGCTCTAAGTCAAACTACAGCCTCTGAGCCAAATCTAATTCACTGTTTTTGTACAGTTGGTGAGCTAAGAATGTTCTCTATGTTTTTAAATGATTTAAAAGATCAAAAGAAAGATAATATTTAGTAACATGCCAAAAAAAACCAACCATATGAAATTCAAATTCCAGTGGCCATAACAAGTTATATCAGAATCATCTGCTGTTTACTCTCTATGGCTGCTCTCACACTACGACAGCAGAGCTGAGCAATTGTGACAGAGACTGTCTGGCCTGCAAAGCCTGGGCCTTTACAAAAAAGTGTGCCAACCACTGCTCTAAGTCAGGCTAAGAAAGGGCTAGAGGTGGAATCCAATCAGGAAAGGCTGGGGGAAGGGAAAGAGATAAAAATACAAGAGGAGGGAGAAAGAAAAAGAGAAGCAGTAAGCTGAAAAGACAAATAGCATTTTATTTTATTGAGCACCTATTATGTACCATGCACTATGGTTGGTTCTTTATCTACTTTATTTCTCAGTTCTAGATAAAACTTCAAGTAGAGGCAAATCATTGGTCAGGAAGACTTCATTCCCAGACTCCATGCTTCCCCTGAGTACTTGTTGCCTGTTGACCGTCCAGTCTCCTCTCCTGTCAACAAGGCACATGCCTTTCACAAAGCATTTTCTGTTCCAGACTTTTCTACCTTTCCTCCTGCTCTTCTCAGAGATCAAAGCTTTTTTGTCCCTCTTAGTCCCTTAAAGTCCTGCTCTCTGCTAAGTGATGGGGGGATGAAGACAAGTTTTCTCCGTATTGCTTTTACCCCCACCCACGCTACCCAGCATGGTATATGATGCATAGTAGGAACTCAGTAAATATTTGCTTAAGGACTAAATTAGACAATCAACCACACAGAACCTTAGTTCCCTTAACTACTGTTTCTCAGGGTAGAGGACTCCAGTGGGGGGCACTTCTATAAGAAAGATGGGTGACATCAGATAGATCCTTGTCAACAATGTGACAATCCCCCCAAAGACTGTTCCATAGAGACCTGGGGGCGCTCAGCCCACTCCCCCACTTCCTGCCCTGCTGCCCCTCTGTGGAGCTGCCCACCTCTCAGCCCCAAAGCCCCTGTCCCTCTGCTTGTCCTATCACTGTTCTAGGCTCTTGACTGGTCCAGGGGGGAAAGTAATAGAATGAGGGTTGGCAAGGTGGACAAATACAGCAGAAAGGGGGCACTGTAATTGGAAACTGCACTCCATCTGTGGTTGCCCTGAGACAGGAGTAGGAAAAACCAAGCCAGCAAGCTTAGTCAGAAACCAGTCCCAGTGACCTCCCTGCATGATAAGAGGTGACAACAATCTATCTGGTATTTCCTGTGAAAGGTGATGACTCTTACTTTGGTGGTTGGTTTGAGAAAGAGGGCAGGCTTCCTTATACAAGGGAAGAGAGAAACTCATGAACACTAGTCCTGGGAGTTCAGGAGAGAAGAGGAGGGAGTGGAGATGGGGACAGGTTTGTTTCAGAAGAAATATGACTGATGCCTTAGTGAAGCCAACTGGAAGGGACCTAACCCTAACTTGGCCTGGTTCCTCTGTTTGCTTCTGATGACGCCATCGGCTAAGGGCTCTCCATCTCCTTGTGCCTTCCCCACATTTGCTCGAGTGCCTTCTAGTGACAACTACCGATAGCTCTTAGGGGACCCCAAGACTGGAGGGAAAACAAAGGCTCTGGGTCATAAAGACCCTCTTTTCAGGCAGTAGGAAGGTCCCAAGGAAGAAAACCAGACGGCAGCCACAGAGAAGAAACCGGAAGATCAAGCCACAGGACCCAAGGGAGGAGAAAGCTGGCCTGGGCGGACCGTCCTGACTTCAGATGTGGCCCGTCTTTTCCAGAGTAGAGCAGGACCTTTCTAAGGATTTCCCCACCTGCACCTTCATTTTGCAAAATGCCCTTGTCTCTTCCAGGGTGAACGGATGTTTTTGCACTGGTGAAATTCAGAAAGAAAATACAAATGTGTATACAATTTGTTGTCTTTTTCATTCCAATAAAAATTACTTTATTGAGGGAAGTATCAGGCTGAAAGAAATATATATTCTCACAACTTAAATTCACTGCTAAAAAATATAGAAGAAAGTCAATTTAAAAATGAGCATCTTCAAACACATGAAAAGATGGTCAACCTCACTGATAATCAAACACAAACATGTGTGAGGCCACCCTGTATCCTTCAAACTGGCAAAACTAACAAATCTGGTGAGAATAAATGCTAGCCAGAGGGTAAAAGGAAGGAATTACAACCACTGCTGCTTCAGGACTGTAGACTGTTATGAACACTTTGGAGATTGATTTGGTAATTCTAGTGAAGAGGAAGATACAGATGCTGGTGACCCAGCAAATCCACATCCAGATACAAATCCTGGAAACTTCAGGCAGGACCGGCTCACAAGGTGATGATACAGGACATTCATCCCATCACTAGTTGTAAAATGAACAATTGGAAACAGCCTAGATGTACTTCCAAAGAACGGGGGGAAATCATGGACAGCATCCACGTTTGTTGTTTCATTCATTCATTCTTTCATTCATTTTTCTTTCAACAAATTTCCATAAGTTCTATAAGAATCACCTGGGAAGTCTGTGAAAAAGGCAGAATTCCCAGCCCCATCCTCAGAGTCCGAGCTTGAGTCTGGGAAGCGGTCCGAGGGGGGGGCTTGCGCTAGTGTAACACATGATGCCAACGCATGTGGTCTTGGAGTCACACTACCTGACCATCCATCCTGACGTTATCATTCAAGCTGGATTACAAATCTAGATGGGCCACGTGTGCTCCTGGGTTACTCATCACTTAGGTCAAGAGTCCTGGAAAGGCAGGATGGGGGTCCGGGGCTGCATTTCCCTTCTATAGAACTCACTCTGCTCATGTGTAATGGGGGAGCCGAAGCAGGGGGTGGGTCAGTGTTTCCTCTCCCTGCAGGGGTGTTGCCCGGGAAGTAGGCAGTTTTCTAAAGGAGCCCACAGCACCGCCTCTGTGTCCAGCAGCCTCTGCACTCAACAATTCTCCTTTAACCAAAACTCTCTGCTAATGAGCGGGCATCTTCCTTCCGCTCCTTATGTTCCCATGTGGTCCCTGCACCACCCTAAGGCATCTTCATCAACGAAGCAATGAGTTATGTTTAGAGATCGTTTCCCAATGGATATAGATAATGGGATTCTAATGACCTGAAAAAGTCAATACATGCCCAGTAGATACGATCAACTACAAAACTCAGGATAGCTGATTAATTATTTGACTGTTGTTAAAGTAGGTAGGGTTTGGGCGAAGGCTGGCCAAATCCCCTATGGATACTTAACTTCCCTGCCTCTGTGTACAAGAGAAAACAGTATTGACCAAAGGTTCACATAAAAACTTGATTCCATGCCATCTCTTTTCTCATGAACCTTGGTCATTGTGGAGGTCGTGATCTGACTTAGAATAATAGCCTTTAGGCCAATTTTAAATTTTGAACTGAGTCGTTCAGCGCTGCTGAGCTGCAGGGTGGAGCAGGGTAGCTTTCTCAGCTCCGAGACGAATTCAGCGAACAAGGATCTGTGGGGAGACCTGTTTCCAGGCAGAACACTGGAAGATGCGCTTATTCTGTTCTCTTTGCCCCGAGAGCCATTCCCTACCCTTTTCCCCTCTCAGCATCCCCCCCTTTCTGTTCTCTTCCTTCGGGTCTGATGCCTGAGGCTGCAGGGGTTTCTCAGGCCCTCCTGTTAGCCAGCTTCAGCCTGGGTTCAGCCGGTGGGGACGCCAGCAGGAGTCTGGGGGGAAGTGAGAAGACAGGTATTTCTTCCCACGGCAGCTACTACGTTTGTTCCGTGGCTCCAGCTCCCTCCAGACAAGCCCAGGGACTCTGGTAGCATAGCTCCCCCTTTCCTCTCTTCAGTCTACACTTACTAGTGACTTTCTGCTCCGGCTAACCTGTTACCTCCCTCCTTGTGCTCTCTGGTTTTGCAGCTCCGCCAACACTAGTGTGACCCATTCCCTGCATTCAGTTCTCTCTGTTGAAAACAAGTGAGTTTCATTCTGCTTTCCTGGTTAGACTCCAACTGATACAGAAGGCAACTGGCCTCGACTTTGCAGCCCAGTCAATGCTCTAACGCTTCGTCTTCCATACTCACCAAGTGGTTTGCCCTTTGCAAAACCTGTTCATCTCACTTAAGCCCACAGTATCCCTGAGACACAGACAGGGCAGAGATTACCATTTTCATTTTACAGAAGAGAAAACAGATCTAGAGGTGCTAACATGATATGCCAAAGTTGTACAGCTAGTGAAGTACCGACCAAAAGCCAGAATCCAGGTGTCTTGCGGGCTGGCGGTAATTTTCCTATGGCATCCAAGCCTTTCTCTCTTTTCCCAGCCTCACCACCAGAAGACATTCTTTATGGGTCAAAATAAGGATTCATTTGGGTCTCATTTGCACTGGATGAAAAGGTGCTGTAACTATGCAAACTGCGCACCCAAAGGGGTTGAGGTAGTACTCACTTCTATTTGGCGCTTTAGGAGAATATTTTGCATTTACATCAACCAGGCTTTGTCAGCATTCTGTAAATCCTAGATGATAAATACTAGCAGTGTTTCTCAAGTCAGAAGTATATGGGGGAGAGAGGAGCATTCCCGGTAAAAACTCCATTCCTGGACCCCACCCCCACCTACTGAAATAGAAATTCTGGGGAATGGACAATGGGAAAGTATATTATTTTTGAATATCATTCCAGATTGCTTTTATGGAAAACAAATTCTGAGGGTCACTGTTCCATGAGAAAGAGAAAAGTTGTCATTGTCCACAGAGGAGGAGGTATCAGCAAGGTGCTAAGAGGCTGGTTTCTAGCCAATCAAATAAAGGCCCAGCCCCTCAGGCTTCCATTCCCGTAAGAGGTACCACTTATGACACCCTACTATGAGTCAGGCTTAGTTTCAGGCACTGCATCTGCATGGTTCCACTTACTCTACACAGCAACCCTACGTGTAGCTATTTTCGTTCCCATTTTATGCATGAGAAGCCTGACACTCAGATTCAATAAGTGCCACTGGGTCCCCTAGCTATGACCCAAATTCCAATCAAGTTCTGCTTGAGTACAAAGCCAGGCTCTTGTCCATCCACGTCACCCTTCCCAGAATGGAGCCCACTTCATCTCCAAACAATCCGGGGCATAATTATACGCTGAGCTGGCTCTGTGTGGGGCCTTCTATTCCACTGGTCTGAGTTTTTTCCTGTTTGTTCTTGAATGAGATGCCAGTGAACTGCAAAGGGGTGAATGGTGACCTCCCCTTCTAAGCCTCCAGGTGACAGGAAGGGATCTTGGCAGGTGAGGCTCCCGATGGTTTGATTGTCCTCTGCATGTCCCCCAGGGGCTCTTGGAAGCTCTTCTACCTTGCACTTGGTTTGGAAGCGTTTGGTTTTGCCCCAAACCAGTAGGAACTGATCAGAAAGCCTGAAGCAGCAGATGTGTACATTAATTCATCCAGGGAGGCCCCAAGGGAAGAAGCCCAACCGTGGTTGTTATCACAAATGTTTAAAAAGTTAGTAACATGAATGGGCAAGTGTGCAAGCCCAGGGTGCTTGACATCTGTATGATCTTGCATCATCTGAGCTGCCTTTTCTTTTTTTCGAGTACATTGCTATACATGCCTGGTCACCGTTCTGTTGACACTGCTGTTCGGATCAGCTGGGCTAATGAAACCTCCAGAGAGAGACTGAGCAAGGCAGGGGCAGGGCTGGGGATTCTTGCGTCAGGATGGTCTTCCAAAAGGTGCAGAGAGGGCTGCTGCCCTGTAAGAAAATGTCCGGCGCTCAGCTCCCCCACATCTTCAGTGTTCTGTCTTTATCTTTCCCAACAGCTACTGAATTCCAACCTGCCCCATTTAACTTTATATACACATCTCAGCAGATGTTTGTCACATTTAGGGTGCTGCCTTGGCTATCTTTAGAAGGCAAAGGCCTCGGTTTAGATCCCATGTCAACCCTTTGACATGTTCAGTAATCTCTCTGAGACTCAGTCCACTCATCAGTAAATTGGAGACAATAATAAATCTTAAACTTTCAGAACTGCTGAAGGGGAAAATCTTTAAAAATTGTATATAAAGCAGTTATCACAGAGCTTAGCTCAATAAATATTTCTCAAATGCCTACTATGTGCCAGACACTGCTCAAGACCCTGGAGAGAATTGTGGTGAGCAATATACATAGTCCCTGCCCTCACAGAGCTTATAAACTACTGTTGGAGACAGACATTTAACAAACAGATACATTTACAACTTACTGTCTGTGCTGTGCTATGAAACAAAATAAAGCAGATGATAGAGAATAGCAGAGAGCAGAGAAAACACAGTTATTGATAAGGTGGTCAGAGAAGATCTCTCTGCACGTGACATTTGATAAGAGGTGTGAATGAGATGAGGAAATAAGATAGATATCTAGAACAGGAGCATTCAGACAAAGGAAGAGCAAGGGCAAAGACCCTGAGGCTGGAGCATGTTTCCTTTATTTAGAGAACAGCACCGAAGCCAGTATGACTTGAACCCAGTGAGCCTTGAGGAAAAGTAGTTGAGGTTAGGGAAGAAGCCAGAAAGCAAAAATAAGTGAAACATAGGTAAATAGGTAAATAGGCAGGTAAATAGGTAACACTAAAATCATTCATTTATTTATAATATCGTCAAATCTCAGGTGGAATTCTCCTATGACAGACACAATGATGAACAAGACAGAGAATTTATTTTGGTGAACCTTGAACCATTAGTCTGCGGGGGAGGGATATCTAAATAGCAAGATAAGAAAATAATAGGTGTTGTAAAAGGAATGTGGTAAAGAATATAGCAGCAGGAGAGAGAGGGTCTTTTCCTCTCAGAGCCACTCCTACCACCAGGAACTTGGAAAGATTAATAAAAGAAATGATATTTACATAAAGACTATAAAACAGTGCCTACTGTGCTCAGGGATAAAAATTTAACTGAAAACATTTCAGCAGTACACTGTAATAAAATCATTTTAAGTTTAATAAAAAAAATCAAATAGAAATATTAGAATTCCAATATTTAAAAACCCAATAACCAAAGTGAAAAACTCAACATATGGGTTTAATAACAAATTCAACACAGGTAGAGAAAAAATTAGTTAACTGGAAGATAAATCAGAAGAAATTACCCAGAATAAAGCAGAGAGACAGAATGATAGAAAATAAAAATATAAAAAGAATGCAATGAAGAAGCTTACTGTATTTTTAAGGATTCCTAGGAGGAGATGTTATAAAAACAAAACAGCAAAATAATATATCAAAAGTATAGAAGAAAGTAAAAAAAGTAAAACAAGAACAAAAATTAATAAAACAGAAAGTAATACAATAGACAGTATTAAAAAGGTCAAAATTTGTGGTTTTTTCCAGTTTTATTGAGAAATAATTGACATACATCATTGTATAAAGCACACAGCATGACAGTTTGATTTACATCATGTGAAATGTTTACAATACTATGGAGCAATTACCACAATAGATTTCATCAACATCCATTATCTCATATAGATACATAGAAAGAAAAAAATTTCTCCTAGTAATGAAAACTCTTAAAATCTATCCTCTTAACAACTCCACCTCTGAAGGCACAAATAATTAATGCCTTTACAAATAAGCTTATACAAACTCTTCCAGAAAATAAAAAAGTAAGGACGCACATGTAACCAAAGTCAAAAACTGTGTCCGGAGGTCCCCAGTCCTATGCAAGCTGATTAAATGTATTGTGGAGAAGTCAACCTTCTCTGCTTGAAGGCTCTGCTGCCTCTGTGGACCTGGCCTTCTGAATAACAACTACAGGGGGCGTCTTTCATCTTGGCTCTGGGAGCTGGAGGAGGATGGACACCCTGGGGTGGGGTCATCATGAGCCACTGGACCCATAACAGCTTCTTCCCTCTGGGCCTGTAGATGGGGATGGGATGCCAGGGGCTCCTTGGTCACTGCACAATTAACTGGCACGTTGTGTCACTTTGCCTCCTTCCCCCACAACTCACCCCAGGTGTACAGTGTCCCACTATCACATGATAACTGCAAACTCAGTCACGCCCTGCTCTCTTCCTCGGAAGTGGACTGTGTGCACCCTCAGGCAGGCTGTTCTTTACCCCTGGGCAGGTGTGGGGCCCTAAGCAGCCTCCATGCTCCCCACCTGCATGTCCTCAGAGCTGGGGGTGCTGTCCTAGTCCTCACTGCTGCTCCAGAGCATGAGAAAGGCAGAGGGAGGGGGACACCAAGCACTGAGCTACCAGGAGTTGGCTGGTCCATCTGCATCCCAGCTTCCTGAGGGAGAAAAGTGCTCCTGGAGCAGGCGTCACCTATTCCCACCAAGAGATCCAGGACAAGATCTCTCCCACCTCTGTACTCAGAGCCAGCACAGCTCCCAAAGTCCCCTCCCCACTTTGAGACACTTCCTGGAGACAGGGTATTTCAGCCTCTGTAATCCCTTCCCCTATAGCCCACAAGTTCAAGTAGAGAGAAAGCAGGAGAGGACAGCTGAGCCAGATCTTATAACTTTGCTCATCTTGACAACCCCTGAATGCCTTCTTTGGTCTTTGTGATTATGAGTTATGGAAACAAGGTGTATTGAGGAAAAGGGAGTTAGGGTGGGTATGCTTCAAGGTTGTCAACTTCCTTCCATGGCCCCCTTCCTCCTGGGAGCCAAAGTAGGCACTTGGGAAGCACAAAGCCTGATTCCTTCTCTTCCCCCTTCAGGGCACAGACATAGGCCACCAGCTCTCATGAGAAAAATCACATATTTTGGAAACAATTAAACTTGTGGTGGGAAGAAGGCATTAGTGCATAGAGGATGAGCTAATGAGAAAAAACAGGTTTTCTCTCTATGAACTGAATTTTTTAAAAATTTTTTCTACCAGGAAAAGCATGAGAGGCACATTGCAATTGACCAGAGAGACAAATTTTTTTAATTTAACTTTTTAAATTATTACTTTATTTTTTCCATCACCATTTATCCCATGTCCTCTTCCACCTCCACCCCACTCCCCCACCTCTCGCAGTCACCACACTGTTGTCCACGTCCATGATAGAAGAGACAATTTTGAAGAAGCATGTTGGGTAATGATGTAGGTGGTCTGAGAGCTCTGCCACCCTGGGCCCATGTTGGCAGGGTCTGCCTGGGGACCCAGGCTCCCTGGGTGGGGAGGCCCACTTACTGTTCTAGCCTCTGGCCTACCAGCTCTTGTTAGAAGAGTTGTGGCCATTGGAGGTGGCTTGGTGACTGTAGGCCATATCTTTCATCACTCTTTTCTGCTCTGGAGAGGAGAGAACCTTGTGGTAAGAGGAAAACCCACACACTGGGGCCTGGAATTGTTTTTTGTGCTGATTGATCTCCTTGGTATGTCCTTGGTGATGTGATAATTTCTCCACCAGGATCTGTCCAACAGCTGTTATGATCGCCTGAGCTTCAGTGGGCCCGTTGTCCATATCCGATCTGTTTTTGACTGGTTCCTGGCTCCGGGCAATGGCTGAAGTAGGCTGGCCTTTTTGAAGGGGGTCTTCTGGTCCTTTGTCCAGTAGATAGTGCCTCATCTTTTCTTTAAAGTGGCATTCTGTAAAAGCCTGTCCTTTCTCTGACAAGAGTTGGAGGCATTTCCTCTCAAGGATGTCTCCGATTCCTGTGACCTGAGGAGGGTTGCTCATCCCACTGGCTTGTTCTGCCAACTCTTCTTTGCACTTTCCTGGTTTGGGCCTCCTATTGTCCTCTCTCTTATCAGTGGGGACAACTATTTTTCTTTGGCTTTTCCATGGATCCTTAACTTTTGATATCCTGGGCTCCTGCTGCCCCTGGCTGTTCCGTCCACTAAATATGAGGTTAGATGGCACCTGAGCAGCTGGCATGTCCTCACTGGTATTTTCCCTCTGGGAGCTGGGAAGTGCCCTATGGGAAGCCAAGATGTTTGCAGCAAGGAGCATGTTAGTGTGAGGGTCTTGGAGGAGCACGTTGGTGGCATCGTCTTGGATGAGCATGCCAGTGGCATAGTCTTGCAGGAGGACATCAGTGTGACAGTCTTGAAGAAGCGAGCGAGTGGCATGGCCTTCAAGCTGGTCCCCTGACTCTACCTCCCCTTGGAGCTCAAACTTATTAGCCATCTTTGTTGTAAGGCTTTGCTCTTCTGGATCTTGGGCAACTGACTTTGCAGGTGGTGAGGAGCTTTTACTGGGCCCTGGAGACCCTGATTTCCTCGTATCCATATTAATGGTTTGCATATTGGCCAGCACACTGGATTCCACAATGACTTCCCAAGCAGGTATCTCCTCAGCCTCTTTTGCCTCCCTGATCTCTTCAGCCCTTGAAGATTGGGACAGTAAGTTCATTTCCGGTATTGCTACCATCTGGCAGAAATCTCCTGAAGTCTGAGTCCCTCTCTCCTGCTTTGACTCATTCCCAGCTACTGCTGAACTTGGATTTGGCTCTAGGCTTTTTTCCTCAACACCCATGACAGTCCCAATCTGCTGAGTTCTTCCCTTCAGGCTGAGGGGCTGAGAAGGCAGCTTGCTCTCCTCTCTAGTCAGAGGGACCTCTGAGAGCCCAGGGCCATGACCAGAAGGTGTCCCTTCAACGACCTTCTGGATTTCCTCAAACACAGATGAGGAGGTGGGGAGGAGACCTGCAGGGGTGAGAAATGACTCTTTTGTTATCACCTCTTCCGAAAAGGCCTGAGGAGGTTTTCCCAAGACCTTGGTGAACCTGGATTTTGAGTGGACTCCAGATACACAGACAGCTGAAATGGGTGAGGGGGACTGTGGAAGGTGCGAATGTTCAACCTCAAGTAGCTTGAGATTTATGGGCTCAAAGGCCTGGAGGGGTAGGCCCAACTCGTACTTCACCTGAAACCTTACAATATGTGCTTCCAACACCTGTTGAGTGGATGGACTGAGGAAGGGAAGCTCACAGGAAGTGTTCACGTGAGGTCCTGGATCCTTTGAGGGTGCTAGATTTCTGGTTTCCATGTGAGTGTAGCACTTGGGAAAAGCATGGTTGTCAGCCAGTAGGGATCGACTCACAGTCACAGGGATCAAGCCCTGATTGATCTGTTCTAGCTTCCTGCCCAAATGGGCTTTTAAGAGTTTTTCTGGATGTTTGTTATTTGTACTTCTGGGTAAGCAAGTTCCTGGGTCACTCTTTAAGGACTTCAAGTATCTTTCTGACTTCTTTTTGGAGTTAATTCCCAGAACATTCACTGCAAATTTGGCTGAGTCTCTGGAGAGACCTTTTGGGATCCCCCTTGTACATTGCTGTACACCCCTTGTGAAGTCTTTCTTTAGTTGGTCCTTCTCATGGGACTTTCTATGGTACTTGGACTCCATCTTCTGTGAGTCCTGGCTGCTTTTGCTTGCAGATGCAGAGAAACGCAAGGGCCCCTGCTTGTCTTGTGCCTGACACACCCATGGGAATTGGCCTGGAGCCTGCTTCAGGTTCAGAGACACCTGGATCTTGAAGTGCAGGCCACCCCACTGTTCATCTTTGATGATCCTCTTTTGAAAATGTTGCTTCTGGAGATTAGGGCTGGTGAAGTCCCTCTGAAAAACAGGCTTGTGGCCATGGGAGGCCCCACTATTCTGGGGAAGGTTGGGAGTGGGTTGGCTAAAGAAGTCCTGAGATCTTTTGGTCACAGAGGGTAAAGCCTTCTCGCTTTTCTGTTGCTTCTGCAACAAGGGCCATTTCAGATGTTGAATTTCAGTTGGGATGAAAGATTTGTTTTTGTTCTGGGATGCAGGGCAAGATACCCCAGAGGTCCTTATCTGGTGTGGAGAAGAAGGTAGTTGGATGGAGAGGGAGGATATGACAGGGGGAATATTGGTCTGGGTCTGGAGCTGAGCCAGAGGTGGGGGCTGGGACTGGGGCAAATTACCAGTCAAAGGTTGGGGTTGAGCCCCAGGAAGGGGCAAGGGTGGGGCCTCAGGAAGCCCTGATGGTGTTCTAGGCTGAATTGGAACTGGAAAGTGGTTAGAGGTTTCATTGAATAAAACTGAGAGAGGCTGTAGGTAAGAAGAGCTCTTAGGAGCCCAGGCAGTAGCCACCAGGGACTCGCTGTGCAGAGAGGGGAGACCCCAGAAGAGCTGGCTGCATTCCTGCTGTAGGTGGTCCTCCAAGAACTTGAGATGTGAGAACTGCTGAGGACCCTGCACCTGCTCTTGTTTGTCTTTCATGTTCCAGAAGGGTTGGTGGGTTGTGGTGTCCTGCTCTGCACCCAGTGCTTTCCACATATTTCCCAAAGAGTTCAGGTGGTATTCTGCATTCATTTGTTTTGAAAGTGACCCCTCCTTTCCCTTCTCCTTCCACAGCTTCAGTTCTGCTCTCTTGGTGAGCAGTATCTCCAGTAGCTTCTGGACACCAGGGTTGACAAATGAGGGGCTACCAGCTTCTGGACACCAGGGTTGACAAATGAGGGGCTGCCTGTCTGTGGGGTCTCCCTGGAATGAGGCCTTTGGTGGGTGGTGGGACAGGTGCTTTTGCTGGGACTCGCACTGTGATGAGGTCGAGAGATACAAGGCTGCAGCAGCAGCCTGCCACCAGGACAGGGCCGAAATGGGGCAGCTTGAGCTGCCAAGGCCTGAGATGGCTGGCTTGGGAGATGCCAAAAGGGAATTACTTGAAGGTGAGCTCTTTTCAACAGTACCCAGTGGGATTCCCTTCAAGTCAGATTGGTCTTGATGTTCTGCTGGCAGGGTGGAGGCCGGAGGCAGAGGACACAGTGTCAGAGGAGCCGGAGAAGCTGATGGGGATGTGGCAGGAGCAGAATCTTCCACAGGCTCCCCGCAGGCCTGGTGGACTCCAGCGGGCGCTGCTTTGCACACCTCACCAGGAGAGTCTTGACAGGAGAGCTGATGAAAGCCACCTCGTTCAAGGGGCCTCCCAAGGTGGCTGCAGAAGATGGAGGCACAGGCTGGAGCCAGGAGCAGATGGGTAGGCCTGGAGGTAGTGGGCACCTGGGGTCCAGGCTCCTCCATGGCCTCCACGCTGACTTCCCAGTGCTCCTGCTGTCCCTCACCCCTGGGCCATAACCACACCCAAACCCACCCTCTACTCCCACGGGTCAGTTCAAGACAGCCTGTAGCCCTGGGGTCACATCATAGGTTCTGGAGGGCAGAGGACCCAGGAGATAAGGGGCAGATTCTTTACCTTCCAAGAAGAGAAATGAGGCCCCGAGCCTCTTCTAGTTCTTGCAGGCACTCTCTGCAGGCTGGAAATCAGGAAACTGGGTCACACGGTGGAGGAGGGCCCGGGGGGTCCTACAGGAGGCTGAGTGCAATAGCCCTTTAAGAGGAACACCTGGGGGAGTGGACTCAGAAGCTCAAGCATCAGTCAAGGCCACATGATCCTTGACAAGGATGGCAAGCCTCATGACAAGTAGCCCTTTGTCATTTACAAAGTGCTTCCACATCCACTGTCCCCTGTGGCCTCCCAACTTCCCTGTGGGGAAGAAAGGGCAGAGGGACCTCTCAGAGGAATCTGAGCAAAGTAAATAATGTGCCCAGAGTTGGACCTGGAGGTCCCACCTCCCTATCAGGCACTACTGGTCCATGACAGCCCAAATGTCTCTGCTGGGACACCCCTGCTAGGGAAACACCCATTTCCAGGCCCTCGAGGCTTCATTCCCAGCAGGGGATCTGGGAAGAATCGGGGTTTTGAGCTCCTTCCCAGGAGCTTCCAGAGAGCTCTGCCTCCTGAGAGACAGCTCTGCCTCTGGCATCCTCAGGGACCTGGCCCTGGGCCTCAGGGACAGGACGGATGGAGGCAAACTCTTGGGCACAGGGTTGAGGGGCAGAAGCTCACCTTTCAAAGCTCCACTCCTCTTCCTGCACCTGCTCCTCCTTTTAGGCTCCATTGTATGCTGAGAGACAAGAAAAAATGAGGGGTTGGGACCCCATTCTCACTCTCCTCTCTCTAGACAAGCGGCAGACACTCGGTGTTCATGAGCAATGTGACTGTCTACGTTGAACTACTGGGGCTCTCTGGTTTTTCCCCTTTTATTTTTGAAGTGGACAAGTATTATTCCAGGTTTTCTTCTTTGAAAAAAGTAAAGATTTTCTCTATGAGACCGACCATGGATTTCTTCTATCACTGTTCCTCTGCTCAAGAAACACACACGCTCTCAGACCTGCAGGCCCATCTGAGCTGCCTCAAGTAGGACTGCTTTCCTGAGGCCGCAGCCCCACCCCAGCGTCTGCTCAGAGACTCTCAGGGTCTCCGCACTGCCCTCAGATCAACCCCAAACGAGAGGAGGCTCCCCAAGACACCTGCCATGGGAAGGCGGCTGGTGAACCAGGGCTCTGGGCCTGTCCCCCACAGAGATCCAACTCTTAGTGTCCAATCTTTGGCCACTGGTCACTGCATTTGGGGCTGTGCCCTGGAGCCCTCCACCACACCTGGACTCCTGGTCAGAGATCTTTACATAGAAATCCTCGCACCTGCCCTAACCCCTGCCCCACCTGGATTGTTCCAAGAAGTATAAAGTTCTATTCTTTCCTGAGAACAGTTGTCCTATTCTTTCCCATCTCAAGAGTCTCTCTAGGTGATTCAGAAAAGTGGAAATAAGAATAGGAAAAAGATCATCTCTGTTGGGTCTGGGCCAAGGGTTCCTCACCTTCCTGATGTTTCTGTGTTTCCCAGGTGGTGGTAAGGAGGGATTCCTCTCCAAGCAGGAGAGTAATACAAGGAAGAGGAGCATTCCACACAGAATGCCAAAGATGGTATCCACCACCCAGGAAGGGCTGGAGCTCTGCCAGGTAGCAATAATGCTTTTCAGAGACAAGAGTGGGTTTTCCATCATCTGAATTGCACTGCTGCCCTCAGGCAACTGAGCCCTGGGAGTGGTTTGTGGCCTAGAGGCCCAGGCTCGCATCACAGGGCTGTGGCCTAGTCACAAAGGGCCTCTGATTGTGGGGGAGGGGGCAGAAGGGAGAGGCTGGACCACAGTCCCTCTGCCCACCCAGGCTAGCAGGTTTTTACTCTCCTGGACCTTTGACACCTTCATCAATTTTCTATTTATTCCACTTGGAAACCAGGCGTTACTTAGTTCCTGCATCTCTTGCAGATCTTGTCTTGAATCCACCAATATCCAATTCCTTAGCTTTTGAAAGTCTGAAGTTCTCTCAGGAATTTTAGCTGTTTCACAGGGATTGATAATCTAAGAATCTCCTCTGTCCTCAACTCCATTTTTTCTTCACTGCACATACTTACAAAATGTTATTTGTGTGTGTGAGAACATTTAAGTTCTACTCTCAGCAAATTTCAGATATGATACAGTGTTATCAGCTACTAGATCCTCAGGTCTTCATCTTATAACTGAAAGCTTGTACCCTGTTACCAGCTTCTCTTTGCTATTTCTACCAACCCCAGCCTCTGGTAGTCACTTTTTACTCTTTCTATGAATTTATATTTTTGTTTTTTATTTCCCCATATAAGTGAATGTGAAGTATTTGTCTTCTCTGTCTGGCTTATTTCACTTAGCTTAATGCCCTTCAGTTTCATCCACGTTGTTGCAGTCTCAACCTAATATCCCCACGTAGTAAGTCTTTTACTTTCATCAATGCAGAAGTAGAACTTTACTTTATATTTATTTAAAGTTGACTATATAAGTTGTTATTGTTTACATCAACCTTTGCCATTTTCACTCAGAAATAATGATTATTTTAAATTCAAAAAATGAATAAGTATAATAAAAATATAAAAATTAAACCTTCAAATGATATGTTTTATGCTAGTAGCATTTATACCTCTGAAGTTAGAAAAGCTTCATAGAGACTTATGGGACATGCTGTACACACACACACACACACATACACATTTTGACAGACCAATTCAGTATCTTCACATTCAAGAACTAAGCACTTCCTCATTTTCTTTGAATCTTTTATGTTTTATCTTCACCTTATCTGTTCTTACTCTGCCCTAAATAGACATGTGTGATATACTCGGAAGCCAGGAATAGGTTAGCGGAGGTAAAGTTCTGGTCTTTAGAGCGGACATTGGGACTGAGGGAGCAAGGTTTGGGATTGAGTCTAGTCTTAAGCAATCTTTTCTGATATTCCTAGCGCATTCTATACCTATTCACTTTTTTGCAGTCTGCCCTGCCTTCCTTTCCCTGCCCCCTGCAGGTCTCTGGAACCTCAGGTCTTGTCTGTACCTTAGAGAGAGAGTGCTTTGAGACCTGTAAGAAATTCCCTTGTGACATCACTGAATATCCCTTTTGGCAGCAGGAACTGGGGATTTACTTAGGGCTGGTACTTTTTAATCACATCATGGTTGATTTTTCTTAATAATTGAAATATAGGCTTGAAAATAATGTATGTTCTTTGTTGGTCATCAAGCTTTATACAGCTCTAAGTGAGTGAGAGCATTTGCTCATATTTGGCTGAACTGTCGTAAATGTGCAGTTCAAGAGCACATCTTCAGCATCAACAGTTGTTTTTATCTGTCTACAGACTCTTCACACTTTATTATATTGTCAATGGGGCATGACAGTCCCCAGTGTGGACAACTAGGGTACCTGGGGAGCATGGCGGGTCCAAATATGGACAATTAAGATCAATGTGGAAAATGGTGGGTCCTGATTTCTGCTTCATTTTCAGTAGGTCTTATGATAACCCAAACCCCTAACCCTAACCTTAACCCTAACTCAGCAAGGCTATCATTTAAAATTGAAGGAGAAATAAAAAGCTTCCCAGAAGAAAAAAAAAGCTAAAGGAGTTTGTTACCACCAGATGTGTATTATAAGAAGTGTTATAGGCTACAAAGCCACTGTAATCAAAACAGCCTGGTATTGGTACAACACCAGACATATAGACCAGAGGAACAGAACAGAGACCCCAGAAATAGACACAAGCCATTATGGTCAGTTAATATTTGACAAAGGAGGCAAGAGCATACAATGGAGTAAAGACAGTCTCTTCAATAAATGGTGCTGGGAAAATTGGACAGTTACATGCAAAAAAATGAAACCAGACCACCAACTTTCACCATACACAAAAATAAATTCAAAATGGATAAAAGACTTAAATGTAAGTTGCAAAACCATATAAATCCTGGAAGAAAACATAGGTAGTAAAGTCACAGACATCCCACGTAGTGGAATTTTCACTGATACATCTCCTAAGGCAAGAGAAACAAAAAAAAATAAACATATGGGACTACATCAAACTAAAAAGCTTCTGCACAGCAAAAGAAAACAGCCTCAAAATACAAGGGAACCCCACGGTCTGGGAAAACATATTTGCCAAGGATGTATCTGATAAGGGACTAATTTCCAAAGTGTACAAAGAACTCATACTACTCAGTAAGAGGAAGACAAACAATCCAATTAAAAAATGGGCAAAGGACCTGAATAGACACTTCTCCAAAGAGAACATACAGATGTCCAAGAGACATATGAGAAAATGTTCAACATCACTGATCACCAGAGAGATGGAAATTAAAACCACAATGAGGTATCACTTCACACCTGTCAGAATGGCTCCATCAACAAATCAACAAACGACATGTGCTGGCGAGGGTGTGGAGAAAGTGGACCCTCGTACACTGCTGGTGGGAATGCAGACTGGGGCAGCCACTATGGAAAGCAGTGTGGAGTTTCCTCAAAGAATTAGAAATGGAGCTGCCTTTTGACCCAGTGATCCCACTTCTAGGAATATATCCTAAGAATCCTAAAACACTAATCAGAAAGAATATATGCACCCCTATGTTCATAGCAGCACAATTTACAATAGCTAAGATCTGGAAACAGCCCATGTGCCCATCAGTAGATGGGTGGATAAAAAAAAGCTATGGGCCAGTTACACCATGAAATACTACGCAGTTGTAAAGAGGAAGGATCTCGTACCCTTTGGGACAGCATGGAGGGACCTGGAGAATATTATGCTCAGCGAAATAAGCCAGGTAGAGAAAGACAAACATCACAGGATCTCACTTATATGTGGAATCTAAAGAGCTTAATAAACTGATGAACAGAAATGATTCAGTGACAAGGAAGCATGGATCAGACTGAGGAATGTCAGAGGAATGGAGAAGGGTGGGTGGGTGGAGCGGGAGAGATTAACCAAAGAACTTCTATGCATGTATGCACAACCCAAGGACATGGACAACAGTGTGGAGAGGGACTGGGGTGGGGGTGGGACGAGGTGGAATTGATCACTGGGGAGTAAAAGGGATATCTGTAATATTTTGAACAAAAATATAAATAAAAAATACATACATACCTACATACATACATACATAAAAAGAAATGTTATAGGGCCTGGAAGAAGAAGAAGAAGAAGAAGAAGAAAGAAGAAAGAAGAAAGAAGAAAGAAGAAAGAAGAAAGAAGAAGAAGAAGAAGAAGAAGAAGAAGAAGAAGAAGAAGAAGAAGAAGAAGAAGAAGAAGAAGAAGGAAGAGAGAGAGGGGAGGAGAGGGAGAGGGAGAGGGAGACTCAAGCAAGACCCATATATATGTTGTCTACAGAGGGAAAGAAACACAAAGACTAAAAGTAAAGGAAGGAAAAAGATATTTCATGCAAATGGAAATTTAAAAAAAAGTTGAGGTAGCAATACTCATATCTGACAAAATAGACTTTAAAACAAAGGTTATAGTAAGAGACAAAAAAGGATACTATGTAATGATAAAAGGAGCAATCTAACAAGAAGATATAACTCCAGTAAACTTTTGTGCACCCAATATAGAAGCACGTAAATACATAAAGCAAATCTTGATGCACATAAAGGGAGATGTTGACAGTAATACAGTCATAGTTGGGGATTTCAACACCCCATTGACATCAATGGATAGATCTCCCAGACCAAAAATCAACAAGGAGATGGAGGCCTTAAATGACACACTAGATCAAGTGGATTTATTTGATATCTTCAGAGCATTTCACCTAAAAGCAGCAGAATATACATTCTTTTCAAGTGCACATGGAATGTTTTCCAGGATAGACCACATGTTAGAACACAAAACAAGTGTCAATAAATTTAAGAAGATTGAAATCATATCAAGTATCTTCTCTGACCATAATGGAATGAAACTAGAAATCAACCAGAAGAAAATAACTGAAAAACACACAGTCATGGAGATTAAATAACATGTTACTAAATAATGAATGGGTTAACAATGAGATCAAGACAGAAATCAGAAGTTACCTTGAAATAAATAAAAATGAGAACACAACAACCCAAAATCTATGGGACACAGCTAATGATGTCCTAAGAGGGAAATTCATAGCATTATAGGCCTACCTCAAGAAACACAAAAAAAAATCTCAAATGAACAATTTAACTTTACACTTAAAGATTAGAAGGGGATGGTGTTGAGTCAGGAATCCAAATCTGTCAGACTGGAAATCTTTGTCCCTTCTGCTGTGACAGTAAGTACTGCTCCAGGCGCTGACTGTTATTCATCTACATCTTAATAAGAGATTTCCATTTCACACCCTTTTGAGGGAAATCAGGAACCCTGATTTTGGAAGACCATTTGTGTCTAGCATTGGTTTCTTGATGACAACTTCCTGTATTTGAGACAGTGTCCCCTGTAAGGTGGGGACAGAGTAGTCCTTCCAGCAACACTGTCATGAGGGCCAAATGAGATCATATCTACAGAACTCTTGGTTTAGGGCAAGGCACAGAGGAGGAGGCTCTCATTACTCCAGCTGCCATTATGTTGTTGCTCCCTCAGGCCCCAGGACTGCCAGCTCTCCTTACCTTTACAGGTAGTGGGGAAACCTTCCAAGCAAACACAGATTCTAATTGTTTCCCAAATTCTGCAGCTGACAACTTTCGGAGCATCTCCCATGTGCCCATATTCTGAGTTTCCTGTAGGTGTGACACTGATGTCACCAAGTCTCTAGGCTCTGAGCTGGCTCGCTATCACTGAGCCTTCATGTCACAACAGGAAAATTATGAGATAGTGGCTGGTGCTTCAGTAAGAAACTCCAATACGTTTCTATATCAGATCCTATCAGTGAGACGGTGTCATGAATTACAACATGGCGGCTAAAAGATCAAATCTTGCGTTAGGCAAATTAGGGTGTGAAGGTTGGTTCTGCTCTTTCCAGCTGTTTGACCTTAGGCAAGTTACTTAACCTCTCTAAGCCTTTATAAATAACTGAATAGTAATAGCTACTTCACAGTTTTGTTAGGAGGATTATTATATGATATAATGATGTCAAGAGCTTAACACAGAGCCTGGTCCATAGGAAACACTAAATAAATACCCTTTATTGTTATTATTATATGTAAAACAAAACACCAACAAACCCTAAAGTGAGTTTTGTCTTACAGGTTAATAAAGAATTACCTTACATGACTTTTCTCCCCTGCTATCTTTGAACAAATCAGTCAGGCCTTGGAGTCTTGTTCAGTGCAGTGTGTCCTGTTGTGCATACGTGCAAGGGCTCGGCAGGCCCAGACGCCAGCGGCTTAAACAAGGTGTGTTGGCCAAGCACACTAGATGAGACATTGAAAAGTCTATTTGACATGTGTAAGTAAAAAGTAATTTGGCAAAGAGGTAGAATCAGGAGAACTGACTCACTCTGGGCCTCAGTTTCCCACGTGCATGAGAAGGGCACAGGACTACATGCTGCTCCCTGGAATCTCTGACCGTCACGTAGAGCATTGTGATTCTGCCAGGACCATCTTCGCTCATGTGTGCATCCAGCAACTCCTAGTCCTAGGTGGCCTGGAAAAACTTAATGTCTGATGCCCCTTTTTGGATGGAGTTTTGCGGGTTCATGCAAGCCCACCAGCTAGGGTATATCTCCACTGCCCACTAAGCCTCCCTAGGACCCACCAAGTCCAACCTCTTCCAGCTCTCTCTCTATGTAACCACTGAAGACAAAATTCCTACTGGGGTTCCCAGTCCCTGCTGAGAGAAGTCTCTAAACAAGGGCCCTGTCGGTTTCCAGCATAAACTACTGAAGTTGTTCGGAAGAAAATTTCCGTTTTACCTCCACGGCTTTGGAGAATCATTCTTTTGCACGTTCAGGGAAGAAAAAGCTGGCAATAAAACTTGGCACCCACCCGCTGCCCCCGCAGTGAAAGCTCGCTTTGGGTTTAAGGAAACATCGCCACCTGGTGGAATGATGTTAAAATAACTAGACTGAGAGTGATGGGTTTCTAGTCTCCAAAAAGGTGAAGTCACAGAATCCTGTAAAGAAAGAACTAGAAGGATCCTTAGAGCTTGGGTCCAATTTCTTTACTGAGTAATGAAAGTGTTGTACAGAGACAGTTTGTGAATGTCAAGGCTAGAACCCAGATCCACTGACCTTGTATGTGAGTAATTCAGCCCTCTCCCATCTGTATAACCCCCGCAGCATACACTTACCCCACACGGTAACCTAAAATGAATTAATAATCAAGGCTAACACGGCTTAATCATTTTCATCCCACATGTTCCCTCTTGCTGTTCATCAACATCATGGGAGGAAGAAGAGAAAGACCAGCGTTTTCAGCTGGCAACTGGGATAGAGGTGGCAGATCAGACGCCAGAGGGAAAGAGCACGGATGAATCTGGGAACTGAGAATTCTGTTGTGTTTTGTATTTCCAGCTCAGGAGTCAGCGACTGTGCTGGAGCTTGATCAGTCAGCTCACCCTCCTAATTCTTTGGGCCAATGAAAACCTTATGACATAACAGTAGGGGATGCTTTCAAGCCTGTTTGGAATATTTGGGTCCTGCAGATAGTAAGGGCATTGAATAAAAATAGAAATCTTGATTGTTTATGCAAAGTGTGAAAATCCATTATGTGCAAATTGAACCGTCTTATTATAGGCACAATCATTTGCACCTCTTATATTTGCATATCACTGTGCTTTCATCTATTTAAAATTATTTCATCTTTGCATACAACGGCTGGTGGGATAATTAGTCCTTACTGATAAGGAAATGGAGACTTAGAGAAGTTAAGCAATTTTCCTGAGGTCATACAGCTACCAAGGACAACAATGACACTTGAAAGAAGGGAAGAAACTTAATATTGAATGTCCCATGGGCGAGGTGAAGCGCATAGTGCTTGTGACACAGCTCTCCAGGACTCTCCCCTGGGGAGTAGCAAGACAGCATTCACTCACTCCTTGTTCTTCTAGCCTGGCAACTACAGAAGCACCCACTGTTCCTATGGTTGCCACATCCTATGGCTATTTGCTTGACTGTAGGACACACTGAAATGTATGTCATTTGACATACATTTTCATTTAAAACTGATGTGAAGAAAGTTTGCAAAATATCACTTTGCCTTCTCTGAGAAAGTGACACAGCAAGAAATACTCACTATAGCAGAGGCCACTAACTAGCCTGGGTCCACGGGACTATTAAGAGGGCTTTTTGTCCATTAACTATGCAAACCATTTCAAGTAACCCTTTCATAAATGCCCTGACAAAGGGGATTCTTTGTGCCTTCTCATTTGATAAATACTGGATCTCCTTTGCTGGGTCCTCACCTATAAACATTGGGGCCAAAACCCAGTCCTCAGGCACTTCTCTTCTGTATCTAACCCTCCTCTATAGCGGGGTAATCCAGTCTCATGCCTTCAAATGCTGTCTATCTATTGATTCCTAAATTTATACATCCACAACCCAGCCTCTCCCTCTGCATTTCAGACTCATATAAGCAGCTGTCTACTCAACACTTCAATGTATTGGTCATCAGAACGAGCATGTCCACATCAAAAGTCTGGTTTCCCCCCAAACACTGCAAATCAGCAAACATTATAAATCAAACACTACAGATCAAGGCTCGGTTTATTGTTTTGTTCACCTGGGCTTGGCAAACGTTATTCTGTAAGGAGCCAGATAATAAATATTTTCGGCTTTGCATCTATACAGTCTGTGTCTAACTTACTCACCTCTGCAGCTGTGCAAAAATAGCCATAGGCGATACGCAAAACCAATGGGCAGGCTGTGTGCCAATAAACTTGACTTACAAAACCGGGTGGGGGGACCAGATTTGGCCCGCAGACCATAGTTTACTGATCTCTGGTCAAGACTGAAAAAAATAAAAAAATAATTTCAAATGCATCACTGTTGTTCCTGGGGAAAACAATGTCTGGCTGGGACAGAGAATCAGGCCAGTCTGAAAGTGGTGTTCACTTAGGTTTGTTTAGGAAAATGCAACCTAATTCCAGGACCATTAAAGCTATTGCTAGGGGTGATGTAGTCAAACAGCCAAGAACTATAGTCCTGGAGTTAGAAAGAACTGGATAAGATTCTAGAGCTCCTGTAACTTCCTCACGTTTAATTTTGGTTTGGGAACTTGTGTACATTCCTGTTGACTTTATTAGTCTGTGTGCTCTTAAAGGCAGTGGCTATGTTTTCTTCTTATATTCCAAATCACTGACATACTGCACAGTGTAATGTAGGTGCTATCACTGCACAGGGAAGAAAAAGATTCCTCATTTATTGGGTGGTAACTTGGCATCGCCAGCCACTGCACTGGGAGGGAAAGGGTGCAGGTGCCCTGCTCGCCCTAGCACAGAGGAAAAAGCAGCTTTCATGTTAGCTTTGTCACCACAAGAGCTGGCTCCGGACCCTGGCTCTGCCTCACGCGACCTCGAGCAAGCCCTCAGCCAAATGCCGCCTGGATCCCTCCACTTTTCCCGATCCTCACCTGCACCCTCGTGGGCAAGCAGCCGTCACCTTGGTTGTGATGTCTGGAGCAGCCTTCTCTGGGCTTTCCCCATGCCCACTCTTGTCTCCTCCACTGTGGTGTCCCCACAACCACCAGAAGGAGGTTTTACACAGCAAACCTCATCGTTTCATTCCATTGCTCCCTCGTGTTCTCAAAGGTAATGTGCAGGGTCCCTAGCAGAGCGCACAGGCCCTTCCCGACCTGCTTCCTGACCTGGGCCCCGGCAAGCTGCGTGCCTCACACTGGACTCTGGCTACAGTGCCTTTCAAATCCTGACTCGCGCAGGGCCCCTTCCTGCCTCTGAGCCTCCGCTTGTGCTGTTCCCCCCCCCTCCCTTCTTACTAATCTTCAGACCTGATGCAGCACCTCCGGAAATTCGTCTCTGACTCCCCAGCCCAGGACACAGCAGCACACATTTCTTTTTCACGGTGCTTGTCTCAAATGTATTTAATAAGCTATTTATAAAATTGTGCGTTTAGCGTCCATTGCCCTTGGCTAGACTAGACACTTCAAAAGACGAAGGACATGTGTGTCTGTCCCCCGCAGGATGCCCAGCACCTAGCACACAGTAGGTGCTCAGTAGATGTGTTGAATGAATTAGCTGGAGAAGCTTTCTTCTCTGAAACTGTTTCCTCATTTACAAATGGCATTAATGCCCGCTTCCCAGGATTGCCGTGAGGATTGAGTCAGATAACCCATGTTAAAGCCCTAACACGATGTCTTATATATGGTAGACAATAAATGTTTGTTGAATGACTATAAGTACTATAGCTTCTAAAATGGCACCTCTTTAAATGGGTCTAGTATGAAGACTGGGCTGCTAATTAGCACCTGTGAAGGTTTCTTTATTAGGTGATTAATGCAACGTAAACCTTGGGTGTTGAGGCTAAGGTATTATTAGGAGAGTGCTGTTGATTGGCACTTGTCAGGCAGGGGCAGTGGCCTCATGCCAGGTGAGGACATGCAGCACTGTTGTCCTGGGGGATGGGTTCACCACGAGCTGGGGAGACAGACAAGGGGGGGCTCTCTATGGCTGGGGGTGCCTGGGAAATCCTGGGGTACAAGCAAGGCACAGTGATGCTTCCAAGGTTGGTGGCTTCAAAACTCAGTCCGGGACTCAAACAATTTACCTCTTGCTCTTTCTTAGGAAGTTTGTAGATGCTGAGTTTGATCAAAGCAAGGAAATCAACCCAGAGACAGAAAGACGTGGGCTCCAGGACACAGTTGACCCAACACAGACACCGGGAGACTGGAATTGCTGGGAACACGGAGGGGAGATCGGAAAACCCAGCAAAGCGGTGGAGCAGCCTGGCCACTGGCCGGGGTGGAGGACTCTGGGAGAGGTGACAACGGGGGAGACGATACAGCTAGACTGAGGGGAGGCCTGGCCGAGAGACGAGGTGGGGAAAAGGGTCGGGGAAGCACGGACAGGCATTTGGAAAACGGAAAGAAGGGGAAAGGAGATGGCTGTGAATGCCGAGGCGCGGCGGGTGAGGGAGACGGAGGAGTAGAAGAAAGAACTCGTGCACCCCCAGCACATCATGGGGCTCAGCCGTGACCTCCTTGCGCGGGTATCAGGTGAGCACCGAGCCCCAGGGCACCGCTGCGCCCCGAGGGGGGAGCGGGCTCGTGGGCATCGTGGGGAGGCGCACACAGAGCGGGGGGTGCTTTAGGGGGCCCAAGTCCTTGCTTTAAATGGCCAAACTCAGCAAACTCGATAAATTACATAAATAAACAAGTAAATAAATAAGAGAAGCCATTCAGGCCTGTTTTTGAGAAATATCGAGATAAAGACCCAGAACAGTGCCTGAAAGAATTAAGAGTCCAGGGCCGGGAAGAAAGGGCATTCACGCCACTGTTGGCCATTCGAAACCTAGAGTAGGTGATATTTATATGTTTAAACTATAAACATGCATTTGTTTGGTAAAATAAATAAATAACAATAAATTGAAAGGATGAGAAGGGGCGAACAGTGTTTGATTTATTTTTCTTTGTCTGCGTTTCTCAGTTTAAGTGTCCACCTTTATATTTCAGAGAAAACAAAACCAACTGTTGAACCTAGAGAAGAACATCGGGCTCCAACTGGAAGAGAAATCAAAGGCGCGGCCTGGAGAGAATTGGTGGACGTGGCCCGGGAAAGGATTGCATGGCGATGGGCTGGTGATGAGGGTTACGGCTGGTCCAGAGGGACCCCTTCCTTCCCCCACATCCCCGCCCTCCAGCACCCCATCCCTGGATCACTTTAGCATCCAGGTCTCCCCAGTCACAGGGCCCCGGGGCTCCCCGAGCCACCTCCTCGCTGTGGCCCGGCGCTGAGTCAGTGGGTATCAAGGGTCACGTGCACTGTACGCCTGTGTAATCCCCCTTCACAGCACCCAGCTCAGGGCAGGGGCAATTAGGCTCTAAAAATACTTCATGAAGATGCAGAGGAGAGGTAGTGAAGCGGCAAGGTGGCCACGTGAGTTGTGAAGTCTCCTAGACCCGCTTTGAATCCTAGCTCCACACCTACGAGCTGCTGGCTGCAGGACCCTGGGCAAGGCGCTTCCCTCTCTGTGTTTACTCATCTGTAAAAGGAGGAGATTAAGAGCCTCCACCACCCAGTGGTTGTGAAGACTCTTTGAGATAACGCAGAGCCTGGCACATAGTAAATGCCCAATAAATGCCAACGATTTTAGTTATCTGCACTTGTTTGTGGTATGAATACAGAAAAGTCACCACAACCAGTCTTGCCATCCACACACTCCACACTGGCAAATATTTTTAACTTAATTTTTGTTTTTAACGAGTATTTTTTACCTTCAGCATTGTTAAAAGCAGTTAATGGGGCTAAAAAAGACTTATAATAATTACAACAAAGGCAAACAAACAAACCAAAACATCCCCAGTCCCGTTCCCAGAGGGGCAAACATGTTCACCTCTTTGGATTTTTCATCTGGTATCTGCATCCATATTTCTAAGCGATGTTCCTATGATGCTATTTTTTGACATATCCGTTTTAGACATTACGGTCAAGGAAGATTTAGATACAGCTCTCTTACACCCCAGTGAGCTGTCCCTCCAAATGTCACCACGTTTGGTTAAAGCAATAGTCAGCGTTTGCATTTTAATGAGGACGTGCGGATTTGTCACCAATTATTCAAGTAGTGCACCTTGATTGCATTTCCTTTCTTAAAAGCTTTTGTTTTTTTCCTTGTTTGTTTTTCCAGGATTTAAGCATTGCCTTGTTTACTTTTCATTTGCTGGATTTTCTTTGTGCCTTTTACTATGTTATCCAGAGGTTCCAACAGATCTGTTACACACGTTTTGATACTTCTTCCAAATGCTGAAGCTGATCAGATGTTCCTTTTGTTTCTTCCCCTGGTGCTGTCCCTTCTGGGACCGGTCATTCACATCATCCTGGACGTGTTCGACCCTTTTGGCTGTGCCTGGTGTTGTGTGGTGTCTCTGTTTCCCAGATCCCCTTTCTTCTGCTTTCTTGACTGATGTCGCTCTGGTGAGTGCGTCTTCTGATACTTTCAGAGGTGGGGTGCATGGGAGGTAAAATTTCAGAGTCCTTGTATGTCTGATAATATTCTAATTCCTCCCTCACGTCAGGTTTCTGGTTTAACTGGATATAGAATTCTAGTTTTAGAGCATTGCTTCACCTCTTTTAACATTCATTATTGCAATAGAGAAGTCTGATGCCATTCTGAGTCCAAGTCCTAAAATTTCATAGACACGGGTTTCAATGTAGTTTTTTTTCAAAATCCATTTTGTTTGGTACATGGTGGGTCTTTTCAATCTGCAGACCCATGGCCTTTGTTCTAGAACTGTTTCTTATCACATCTCTCACTCCTTTTCCTCTGTTCTTTTTCTGAAACTTCTTTTGGTCACACACCACCTCCTGGGTGGATTCTTCACTGTTGTTTTTGAAACCTAAAGTTTTATTGCTTCAACATTATCTTCTAAACTGCTGCTTAATTTTTAATTTTTATTTTTGTCATTTATGTTCTAAATTTCAAGGAGCTCTTTCCTCTTCTCTAATTAATCTTTTTCCATGGCAAGTTATACTTATTTCAGGATGCAAAATTTTTATTTCTCCAAAAGGTAATAATTATATGAAGGTTTCTATTTTTAGTTTACTTCTTTCCCTGACATTTCTCTGCTCTTTACCAAGTCTTCCCTCCTTATTTATTTTATTCTCTCTCTCATGTTGGAACTTTCGTCAAAAGCGATCTTGTCTATTCATAATTATGATTATACCACAGATGAGAAGCTCTGGGTTTATGGTGAGGTCTGAGCGGTAGGCATCCCTGGAAGCTGATCAGGTAATGAGCTGCCCGTTCACTGGGGAGCTCTCAAAAATAAGGACCTGGGTGTTTTCTCTTGGATGAGTCAGTTTCTTCAGAAAGGAATCACCAGGTCTCCTGCTGGGGCAGGGCGTAGGTGCTGACCTACAGGGTGTAGGTTCGAGCTCCTGGAGAGGGCTGGGTCTCAGTTGCAGACTTGCTCTTCTCCCTCCTTTTCAAGGTGGAATCTCACCCTGCACTCAGCTCTCTCGGTCTCCCCAACCCAGAGGAAAAGGGCAGGTAACAAAGTCCCCTGGCTGTATGGCATGGGGAAAAAATACATAGCATCCAAATTCTCTGTATTCTGAATGTCAACGAATCCTCTCTGTATTGCTACCTACTGTAGCCCCTGACATCTCCAAGCCTCAGCCTTTCCGTGATTCTGATCTGCAAAGTGGCTTATTCCTCCATTGGCACCAACCTCACCCCATTGCCTGTTCCTCTGCGTTTACTTAGGTTATCGTTTCCTCTGCTCTGGCAAGTCCATTTCTCCAAATGTTTGCCATAGACCAATATTTGTTGAAATGTCCAAAGATGTCTCCTCTTCCCCATTTCTCTTTGTCTTTGTCTTATTGTACTCTTTTAAAAAAAAAAAAAACAAACAAACAAAAAAAACAAAATAAAACCCTGAGGCAAAAGTCAACATAAAATACAAAATGTTAACCATTTCAAAGTGCACAAATCACTGGCAATTTGTACATTCACAGTGTGTGCAACCATCACCTCTATCTAGTTTCAAAACATTTTCATCCCCCAAAGGAAACCCCATAGGGAACCCCATACCCGTCTAAGCATTCACCCTCCATTCATTCCTCCCAGCCCTTGGAAACCATCCATCTATTCCATCTCTATGGATTGGCCTAGTTTGGATTTTTTTAAACAGACAGAACCATACCGCATGTGACCTTTCGTGGCCGGCCTTTTTCATTTATCGTAACATTTTTAAGGATTGTGCAAGGATTGCAGGGTGTACCAGGACTTCATCTCTTACGGCTGAATAACTTTCCATTGTATGGATACGCCACGTTTTGTTGATCCCTTCATTAGCTGATGGGCTTATCGCTCCTTTTTTTTTCTTCCTTCCATGATGATAGATGTGAGTGTTAGGTCTGCTGTGTTTAAGCCAAAACAATGCTGCTAAGTAGTGGTGGAAGCTCCAGCTCACCAACCAGGCAGTAGCCTGACACTCATTCTTATCTCTGTTTAAAAAATGAGCTTTGCCCGGCCAGGCGTGGCTCAGGGGTTGAGCGTTGGCCTAGGATCCAGGAGATCGGGGTTCGATTCTCGGTCAGGGCACATGCCCGGGTTGCAGGCTCCATCCCCAGTCGGGGGTGTGCAGAAGGCAGCCGATCAATGACTCTCTCATCATTGATGTTTCTATCTCTCTCTCTCCCTCTCCCTTCCTCTCTCTGAAATCAATAAAGATATATTTTTTAAAAAATAAAAAATTTTAAAAAATTAAAAATAAAAATAAAAAATAAGCTTTGTGAGTCCTTGTTCATGTGACCATCAAGAGGATACAATCCATCCCACCAGAGTCACAAAAAGAAATTTCTTTCTCTTCCCTGGCCTGGGGTCTCTCGGCCAATGGAGGAAATCCCCTAAAAAGGTGCCAGGGAAGGCAATCCCAAATGGTTTGGAATAGCATGACTGTTTGATTATTAGATACGTATGTTTTAGTCCCAAGAAAATTATAATTGAGCATAGAACTGAAAAAGTATTTCAAATCCATAGGATAATATTTTTGTGTTAAAGAATAATTTGTGTATAGTTAGTATTCTAAGAACATGTAACCTCATTCTAAGGAATCATTACTCCAATCCTTAGATTGGAGCCTGGTAATTTTGAGACATGGGCAACACCCTAGTTGGAAAATTGAATTGGAGAGATAAGTATGTATTGTTAGGTGTCACGGCTCATTTTCAGAATATCCTGGGTGAATACAAAGTGGTCTATAGAAAAAAATTGAAAATAAGAGGTTATGAGATACTACTGTGCTGGAATTTGCTAAAAGATTTGGGTGTTTACCTTGAAGGATCAACTTCAGACTCTTAAATTTCTTAAAAATATAAAATCCAAACCACTCCTAGAGAAAGTAAGCATACTTCCCCAAAGCCCAGCAGACAAGATTAATGGGAAAAACACAAGTCCTCAGACAAAGAGCTTAAGGCAAATTTTTATTTTAATTCAGCCCTACCTGTTGGCACCACTGGGCACAACCCTAAGCTTCCTTTATCCTGATTTTGGAAAGGAGAAAGCTTTCTTGGGATCCCACACCAGTGGGGATTCAGCCCCTCCCAGGAGGTCTCTGAGATCACTGGGCAGAGCTGAAAGGCAGATTGGGGGACCCTGGACAAGTACACTCCAGGCTTGGGCATCGCCTTAAGTTTGCTCCCTACAATGTCTGCCCTCTCTCACGACAGGAAGGATATGGGCCACATCTTGCATGAGGCCACAGAAGGCCACACTCTGCAGGTGCCCAGCACTCTGCCCAGGGCCCTCAGGTTTTGAGAGGGAGGCTCCCTGACGTGAGTACCAAATAGCCACTGGCAGATGAATGGCCCGCAGTGCACAGAGCTCCATCCCTCTACTAGGCTGTGCTCAGGCGATCCCAGCACCAGGCTGGAGAGAAAGAGACACAGAAACACAATAGGAGGGCGCAGTAGCAAAACAGATCAGCAAGAAAGAGAGGCCGGGAAGGGAGACACGGCCAAGCAAGTTAGTCAGCATATTTGTCGGGTGGCTAAGGGAGGGAAGGGTTCTTGGGAAAGACACGTGGAAGTTTGATGATGTAGTTCCGGCAGGGATGGAAGGGACAGACTTCCCCTTCTAGTCACAGTCATCCTCCCCAATGTGACCATCCTTATAAGCACCTCTGTCATCAGCACAAATAAAACTGAGTGAGTGACGATATGCACACGGTGCTGTTGGTCACACCCAGCATGACCAGCCCCGTGCCTCTCATCACAGCATCACCAGCACCAGCACGACACCCAAATAAGTGCCAGTGTGTGCCTCATGCTGGGCTAGTCTGTAAAAATCAATAAAACCTAGACCCAGGCCAGCCCTCTAGTACTGTTTTATTATCATCATCATCATTAACTAAAATGAATCAAATGTTTACTATGTACCAGGCGCTGTGTAAGGATTAAACCTTGCAAAACCCTGTAAAGTACTAACGCCCTCATCTGACAGACCGGGAGATAGATTTAGGGAGGTTAAGTGATGTGCCTAAGATCACACAGCTTAGGGTGGAGCAGGGAGGGGAACCCAGGCTGTCCAGCTCTACGGTGACACCTCGGTGTGATGTATGTTGCCTCTCACTGCCTTCCCCAGTGGTTTTCAAATTGGGATCCTTACAAGAAGATTCATTGAGGGCAGGAGGAAAATGTTAGAACTGTCATTCATTTTTACTTACCATTTCATCCTTTCATTTCTACTTTATGTTTTATAATAAATTTGATTTACCACCATAATGGAGTCTATATACAATTTATAAATAAATAATTCATATTATGGATACACAGTTATTTACTGATCGAAGTGTGCAGGCAAAAAAGCTTGGAGACCACCCATCTAGACCAAACTAACACGGCTGAGCACATAGCTAGGCAAATGGAACATTGAATCAGTCAGATCTGAGCTTACCTCTGGGAAAACGTATTCAATGTGCATAGTTGTTTTCTGCAAAATTAAATTCTTGATTTCAATAAGTGACTAAAAATCATTACAATATCCTTCATAATGGCCCCTCTTTAAGTTTATCTAAGAAATTACAAATGCACCAATATTAGAAACGATAAACATAGATTAGTTGTCTAATAAATGTTTTTATGAACGAAACGTAGCTTCATCCCTTTCTGAGTCCTCTGTGAAGATACCTCAAATTTTTCTTCATTTAAAAAGTAGATATATGTCTTTTTCCAAAGCAATGCTTTTCTTTACATCATGCAATACTTAGGTATGGATGGCACCATGCCTGAGATATAATAATCTGGAGTCAGGGCGTGGATGGGGATCGGAAACTGCAGGAGAAACTCAGGAAAGAGGCCCAGTCGGCGAAGGGTGATCACTACTGAGGCTTGAAACTGGACCTCGATTAGTTTATTAGCTTTTCTGCCAACTCCTGCGTATGCTTTAGTTCCATCCTAGTTAAAATGTTAAAAAAAAAAACCAACTTGATGTTTTTTCCACTGAGCGCTGTCAGACTGACGGCTCACTTGAGAAAGGGAAAGAGTGACCTAATGTGGGTTCCCTGGAAATGACTATGTCCCCTTCATTCGCGAAATCGTCGCTTTGTCTAGTAAATGGGCATCCGTTTGTTGGCTGTTGCATCAGAATCAACCTCACATGAGAAATACAATTAAGAGGAAAGGAAACTGCATCTGATTATTTTTTTTAATTATTGCATATATACTGTGCAGGAAAAAACTCAGAAAAGACAGGTGGTTCTCAAAGGTAAGACTGTTGACTTAGAATCTGGTTGGGATCTCGGGGTGGCCGGTCAGAGGCGCAGGATGCAGTTTGAAGGACCCCAGACGACATCCCGAGGGAAACACAGTGAGATACAGACCAGGGCTCCCACGGGGACAAGAAGAACCGACAAAGGGTGGAATTAAACCACGGAACAGTGTGCCCACGTATTCATCGAATAATGCAGAGAAGGCCGGAAATGATCAGCATGGCCCATAGCTACTGGGAAAGCAGGAAACCCCTCCCGAAGGAAACATCCACCTGTTGGCCACACTGTCGCTCCAAGAAACCAGAGCCACCCCTGCCAAGTGGCCTCCAGCAAGAGTCCTCCCGGAGCTCAGCCTCCGAGCTCTCTTCAGTCCTTTGTGTTCTGAGTAAGAGTTTCCACACCGGGAGCTCAATTCCAGTTATACCCCGAGATAGTATCAAAATGATAGGTAAAAATAGGCCCGGCTTTCTGGCAGGGCAGCCGGAGCACAGCGCCCCGGGGGAAGGCTGATTGGGATCTCCAGGCTGTGGCGTCTTCTCGGGGAGCGGCGAGGCCAGGCGGAGCAGGGTCAGCGCCGGGGCCACCAGGAAGGCACCTGGGAGGCCACAGAGTGCTCGCTGTGACATGGGCTCTCCTGGGAAGGGAGGGCACAGTCCAGTCTTCCTGAAATTTGGGATGGAACAAAGGAGAGGTGTGGATGAGCCAGGATGATGTGAGGAAGCCGAAGTTGTTGGGTCCAACTGGTGGGCTGTAGGGTGTCAGGGCTCTGGGGTCACAAGAACTCAGGTGGGAGGGGTTTCAAAGGTCACTAGTGTCAACCCCTGCCCTGATGGAGGAGCCAAGGCTTGGCTTGGGGGGGCGGCTTTAGGCACCCCATAACTTTCATCAGAAAACATCCACGTCACCTCAAATAACCACATAGTCTAACGGGAAAACGAGGTTTGCCCTGCACATGCTACTGCAAGGAAACACTTGTCACCTCTGACGAAGAGATCAGCATCCCTAAGCCTCCCCTGTACAAGAACTGGGAGAGCTCCCTGTCCTTCCCACCCTCCTAGAGTGTCAGTGCTTCAATCAGCCCTGTAAGTAGTCAGCATCTTGGAGACTAGGACCTCACAGGCCCGGGAGAAAGCCCGCCCCAGCTGTGAATGGCACAGCCTGGAAAGTTTTCCCTAACCATTTGGTAATAGAGCTCATGAGCCTGAGAAAGTCTCATTCTGTTTAAACCAGTAATTAATTTCTTGAATCTGCACAAAGGAAGCGACCCTCACTATGATAAAAGTTCTACACAAAACAATGTTTCCACAACATTCTTCCAAATAGCAGATGATTGGAAACTGTGGAAGGATAGTGATGGATAATGCATTCATTCAATTTGATAATGTTCAGCCATTAAAAATATTTTTGCATCGAGAGTGTAGTAATACAAAAAGATGCTTATAATGTTAAAATGTTAATAAATTAGGACATTGGAGTCCATCTTCATTAGGCTCAATTCATATTTTTTTAAGAAGACCTATTCTTAAAATTACTAGAAATGATCCCACTTACCTGAGGCATCTAGAATAGTCAAATTTATAGAGACAAAAATTAGAATAGTGGTTATTAAGGGGTGGGGAAGGAGATAATGGAGAGTTACTGGTTAGTGGGTACAGAGTTTCATTTGGGATGAAAAAGTTCTGGAGCTGGATGGGGGTGATGGTTGCACAATCGTATGAATCTCCTTAATGCCACTGTACACTTAATAACAGTTAAAATAGTGAATGTTATGTCATGTATATTTTAGTCCATTAAAAATTCACAAAAATATGGCCAGAAGGAAATAAAGAAAAATTTAAGCAAAGCTTTATATGGGTAGAAGAACTTTGTGTGACTTTTTTTTTCTTATTTCTAGTTTTCTGTATTCACTAAAATGTATAAAAGGAATATATTTAGCCCAAATGGAAAATCAAAAAAACCATATTTTTAAAAATAAATTTAAACATGAGATTAAATA
Organism: Miniopterus natalensis; assembly: GCF_054644295.1. NCBI lineage: Eukaryota > Metazoa > Chordata > Mammalia > Chiroptera > Miniopteridae > Miniopterus > Miniopterus natalensis. The sequence goes on along the minus strand of NC_142091.1, from coordinate 60,724,009 downwards.
AAAACATGTTAATGTCTTTCTAAAGCTTTTTAGGCTAACAATAATACACATTTTTCACTTAGTTTAATACTGTTCCTTGCCTGATATCTCTACCCATTTTATAGAGGGGTAAACTGAGGCCTGCAGTGGTCCAGTGACCACTCAGGATCGCAGAGCATATTGATGATAAGAACCATCGCAACTTCAGGCCCTTTGTGCTGAATGTAGCCAACACAAATTGCCAAGAGCAGACACTCAATTTGCCCTAAAACATAACTTCTCCAAGGCGCAGAGAAAGAGCCCGTTTATTAATTGGCATCCAACTGGCCTCTACCTTCCTTAACTTTTCAGCTTTCATGAGAAAGGAACCATTGGGTTAAAAATCTTGGATTTAATCCAAAGTGACGATTTCTTGACGGTTTTTGTAGCCAGCCAGCACATTTCAGCAAACATTCCCCACTCTTCGCTTCTCAGAATTAGGACCCTGAGGCCTTGAAACTCTGAATCATTAAAGGCTCAGTTATGCTCAGGAGGTGGAACAGCCCGAGGTAGAAAACTTAGGCTCAGCTGTGTTGGAATGGCTTTTTATAGGACAGCTATTAGCGATTTAATATCATAATTTTATTCATTTTCATCCATTAGAATATCGAGTTGCTGCAGCACCTATTACTCCCACATTCTGGTTGTGTCTCACTTTAAATGGGGCAGCAGAGTGTGCAGGGGCCTCGGATCGAAGAGTCTGATGCTTCAGTGGTGAGGATGGATTTCCCGCCCGCTGACGTCGTAGGCACCACTTTGCCTACTGTCCCTTCGCTCCGATTCCCAGCTGCCTTTCACTGGCCCTGACTGCCAGCTATGTGACCTCTGCGAGCCTGGAAATGAAAAATCCGGCAGTGCACGTGAAGCACGGAACTGTTCACGAGTTCTTCGCTAAATCCACTGAAATAAAGGAAACTAATGCAGGTATCAAGTACCTAGTAATTAAGGAACAACGCCTCATTAGTAATAGAGGTAATGTGGGGCAATGAGAGATCTCGGCAGAGCCTCCAGAACCAGCTTGGTCGGTGGAGGAGATACAGAGATATCAGTGAGTCAGTCAAGTTTAGTCTGCACTGAAAGCCAGCGATCCAGGGACCTTCTGTGGAGCTACACAGTCCGTGCTCCGACTTTCCAAGTTCTCTGGAGGTCTCAGCGTTAAAATGGGATGCCTCAGGCATAAGCAACTATAAAGAAATCATAACAAAATGTCGAAACCAGCAGAGGGAATGGGCTTTATCTCCGATGTCAGCTCTGACCGGCAGTGGCTGCTGGGAACACGGCCTAGAGGAGAACCAAGGCCACATCCCATTCAGCAGGAGAAGCGGCGTCTGTGCTACGGTGCGGGGAGACGGGGGCCGCAGCAGCTGCGCCAGGCATTTGCCATCCCTTGCCCAAACTGTCGCGAAAATTACTTTTCCAAAGAAGAGGCTGCCTAGGTAACCCCAGTCTAAGGCAACATTGAGAGGAAGATGGGATTTGCTTAGAGCAACCCGAGCTTCCCTCCGTCATGGCCCTTTCCCCGTGCCCGGCACCCAAGTAACTTTCCATTTCCTCTAGGGAGGTTATGACAAACAGTCTAAGGGATTTCCTTTTCTATTTCTTTTGTTGTTGTTGCTGTATTTTTCTTTTTTTTAATTGATTAATTTATTTTAAAAAGTTTTATTTTTCAATTAGGGTTTACATTCAATGTTATTTTGTATTAGTTTCGTGTGCACAGCACAGTGCACGTACTTTACAAAGTGTTTGTCCCAATAGTTCCAGTACCCACCTGGCACCTTAAAGAGTTATTACAATATTATTGACTATATTCCCTATGCTGTCCTTTGCAAGGGGTTTACATTTTAACAGAAATCAAAGTATGCTTCAAGAGCTGATGGGTGGGAATTAGGACCACACTGGTCAGTGGGAGGAGTTGAAGGAAGGAATTTTGCTGAACCCAACCTCCCGTCCCCCATGGGTGGTAATGAACTCTGCTCCAATTTAAGGAAATCCCTGAATCGAAAGAAAGGAGAAATTAGTGTTCCAACTACTTAATCCCACCAGCGCTAACTCTCGCTTCCTTCCTCTGTTACAAGCACAAACACAAAGATCATTCACAAAATCTGGAGGAACTGAGAGGAAAGGGTTCCAGGATCCACAGAAACCTAAGGAGACTCAACTCACCGGGCCCAGGGGAGAAGTCACGTGGTCTCTTATCAGGATTTATTGTCTTCCTCCATGAAGCAACAACTAATTTACTTAAACGGTGTTTCTCTCACCCCAGACTTGGGCTTCAAGTGCCAACATAGATGAGAGGACCGAAAAGCAAAGACACAAACAATAGGAGAAAAATGAGCACTGTGTCGCTGAAACTTAGCTATCTGCCTCCCAAGGGATTTTTGCATTGTGTTCTATTTGATCTTGTCACACACGGAGAGATGCCCCTCAGAATCTCTCTTTTTCCTCAAAGTCCCAAGGATTGCTAGTCTAAAGCAGCAGGCATTAGGTCTCTGGCAGCCCTGTTCAGATCTCAGAAAGGAGACATAGCAGAAGAGGAGGGGGGACAACTAGAGGCCATCTTTCCTCCTTCATCAAGATAGAAGCTTGGGCTAAAGGTAGAACTTTGACAAAGGCCTGCCCCTTCCATGCCCGGGGTACCATCATGTCTGATCCAAAGGCAAGACTCAAGTTCAGTGTTATGAAAACTAGATCCAATACTGTGAGGGTGAGCTCACCAGAGGAGAGCACTGCCTCTGTTCTGTTCTGGCTGCACAGGATCCCTTTATTCAGGAAACTGGCCACGGGCACAGGACGACCCTTTCTAATCCATTCTGAACCAAAAAAGGTTGGATGCCACCCTTATAAACCTGTAGGGCCTTGGACCTACTTCTCTGGCCCCCAATATAGCTAGGACATTTAATAAGTGATGAATAAATGAGAAATAAATGGATGAACCAATAGCTGACTCTGGCCCTTCAAGAGCATAAGGTCTAACCAGGGATAGACCTTTCTAAATAAGTCCTCTACCTTTGAGACTAAGGGACCTGTCCCCACAACCTTTCCATGGAGGCACCTGATCTTATCAAGCTTTCCTATAGCTAATGTGGCTTCTCTGAGGGGTTCTCTGTTAGCTGTGAGCTGGTCCTAGTCCACCCAGACAGGACATGGTACCTCTACTGAGCCAACCAACCCAGCTCTGCCCTTACCAGCCTGGCTACTCCCTCATCCTTGTACCCGCCAGGGAGAGAATGGCACATCCATGGCATGGGTGACTGCGAGGGCTTTAGGTCAGGCCGACTCTGGTAAAATCACGGCTCAGTCATTTTTAGCTGAAAAATTCAGCAAGTTGCTTAACCCCTCTATGTCTCAAACTGTAACAGGAGGATACTAACTCCTACCTCATTGATATTCTATTACCTCCACTAGAATGGGAGCTTCACAGAGAGGGGTTGCCAGGCTGCCCAATGGGAGAGCACCCCATTCATAAAATCGCCTATGTGTGTGGCACCCCCTAGAGCTATGCAATGCTAATTGCACATAATGGTCTTGCCATGAGGACAGGAATTTTGTCTGCACTGTCCCTTGATCTGCCTTAAGTGCCTAGAATTGTGCCTGACTCCAAGTAGGAGCTCAATAAATATGTGTTGGGTGAATGAATAGGGCCTTTGTAAGGACTTAGGTAAATATGTAAAAGCATTGGAGTAAATACTCAATAAATGGGGGTAGTGGTAATTGTTAATGATGTTGCTGAACACAATAGGAAAGACCTTTCCCATGAGCCTGGCATTTATAAATTTGTGGGGTGCTGGGCTTGAATGCCGAGGGGCATTCTCTACCAAGCTTCCAGCTCCTTATGAGAGTGGCTTTTCTCCTATCCTCCCACTGGGGTGCCGGGGACTTTGCCCTTCAGTTCTGTTCCAAGCCCAGCTCTGAACTCAGTATGACCCCAGGGCTGCTGCAGGACAGCAGGGGTGCCATCTGGCTGTCTCATCTTCGTGTAAAAGTCAGGACTTTCCTCTTCTCTGCCCTTTCTTGGCTCCTTCATTTGGCACCAGGGCCCCTATTCAGTAGCCCAGTCCTATTCAAAGGCCATGGCTCCTTCTTGGAAATGGCGTGGCCCCGAAAACAAGGGGCCCAAACATTTCTCCCAAAGGGCCATTGCATAACAACAGCATGGTGTTCCGGGTGACAGGAACCCAGTATCAGAGAAGAGGGCAGGGACTCTCCTCTACTCTCGGGCAGGCCCTCTGGATGTTTAAGCTACTTCTCATTCAAAGGGATGGACTTGGTTTTGAAAATCAGACCCTGACTTCAGAGCTGACTCTCATCTCCAGTGTCACTACACCCACAGGGACAATCTCCTCTTGGAGGACAATATATGGCTGTCACCTTTGTATAATATGAACAATGTCAGGAAGGAACCCACTCCAGAAATATGACCTCCCTGAATGCCTAGGATTCCACTATTAGTGATTCATTCCTTTGGGTTCAGCACCACCCACTCTCGCCATGCTGGAAAACACGGATTCTCCTGGGAGGGGTAGCGCATTAAGTTCGTAACACCTGGAGTGAATAACTTCATCAGATATTTGTTTTCCTCCTAATGGGAAAGATGTGTGGGTGCTTGGCCCATAGTGTTGGCTTGGACCTCACAGGAATAAGAGAGGAGGGAAGGCTTTCCAGTCAAATTGCGTTAGCTTCACGAGCTTTCCTAGAGCTCGGCCTGCCTGCTTCCTCCAAAGGCAGCTGGCTCTGGAGCTGCTGGTTCTGGAGCTGCTGATTTTCTTAAGTTAATCACCAAAGGACTCAGAGGCAACCAACATACACAAAGGCAAACTCCATGTGCCACATGTAATGGCCTTCTGACATACCCCTCCCATGAATGGAAAGATACATTTGTCTCGGGAGAAAGGGCCGGTCCATGCCTGCCCCTCACCTTCTGGGAAAGACAAGGCAAAGAAATCAGCTTTCTCCTCTACTCCTGTCACAGCATGGACACTCCTCTGCCCATCCAACCCACTTGGCCTGTGGGTCCTTTACTGTTGCTGTAGGAGAGAAAGTAAGAGAGGGCCGGGTGCGAGTGTTTGAGCAGGTGCTCCTTGGGGACTTGGATTCTTGGTCCCAAGGCTGTGAGAGTCTGGAGAGCCTCTTGCTTGGTATTGATGCTGCTCTGCTTCCCAACCCTGCAAACTCTCCTGTGGACCAGGCCCTGCTTTGGGCCTCAACAGGCTGGCCCCTGGGGAATGTACTCCCAGCCTCCTTTGTCTTCTGCCTTCTAGCTACACTCAGCCAATGGGAGGTGCCAGGAGGACACTGGGAGACAGGAGGAGAGAGAGGCAAGTGACCTATTTCCCCCACTCCCTCCCTACTGGGCCAGGGTTGCGGCAGTCACTGTGTCCCCTGAGCCATGGTCAAAGCTCCCACGAAGCACCCTCTATCCCATGGCTCCAATGCTCACATGGGGTCCAATGCTACCTAGGGGTGGAAAAGAACTTCTCCCTCTTGCTAGTCCCCAGGTGTGCAGCCATCTCTAACTGATCAGCACCCTTTACTTCCCATTCACCAGCGCTGTTATAAGAACCACATGGGATTCCAGGAACAGTTTATTCACCAATCCCTGCTGAACAATGAAACTTATACGATGGTTATAACGTGACAGATCTACTGATGAATTCCATCATTTCAAGAACAATGACTACCAGTTCCTCCTAAACCTTTCCAAAAATTACAATTGGAGGGACAACTTGCAATCTCATTTTCTGAGGCCAGCATTACCCAGACACCAAAGCCAGATAAAGACACTACAAGAAAATAAAATTATATTCCAATGTCCCCGATGAACATAGATGCAAAAATCTTCAACAAAACACCAGCTTCCAGAATTCAACAGCACATTGAGAGAATCATGAGTCAGTATCAAGTTTGATTTAGCCTTGGGATGCAAGGACAATTCAACATGTACAAATTAGTAATTGTGCCACATCATATTAAAAAAATGAAGAATAAAAATCAGATGATCATCTCAACAGATGCAGAAACAGCAATTGACAAAATTCTGTATCTTTTCATAAAAAGAACTCAACAAATTAGGTATAGAAGAAACGTAGCTCAAACTAATAAAGGCAATATATGGCAAGCCCGCAGGTAGTATCATACTCGATGGTTCATAGCTGAAAGCTTTTTCTCTAAGACCAGGAACAGGACAAGGATTTCTATGCTCTCCACTTCTATTAAACATAGTACTGGAAATCCTAGTCAGAGGAATCAGGCAGGAAAATGATATAAAACTTACTCGATCAGAAAGGAGGAAGTAAAATTGTATCTTTTTGCATATGGCATAATCTTACATGTAGAAAACCATAAAGCCTCCACAGAAAAAGAGTTAGAACTAATAAACAAATTCAGTAAAGTTGCAGGATACAAAATCAGTTTACAAAACTGTTGCATTTCTATACTCTAACAATAAACTATTGAAAAGAGAAATTTGGATAACAGTCTTACTTTTTAACAGTATTCGACCATAAGAAAGAAGGAAAGTATGCCCTTTGCAACAACATGGATAAACCTAGAGGACACTTTGCTAAGCGAAATTAGCCAGACAGAGAAAAATACTGTATGATCTCTCTTATATGTGGAATCAAAAAAAGAGGTCAAACTCAGAAACAGAAAGTAGAATGATGGTTACAACGTGCTGGGGAGTGGAGGAGATGGGCAGAGGTTGGTCAAAGGATTATAAACCTTCAGGTATAAGGTGGTGACTATAGTGATTAATATTGTGTTGTGTACTTGAAATTTGCTAAGACAGTAGACCTTCCAGGTTCAAACCATTTTTAAAAAATGGTAACTGTGAGGTGATGGGTGAGCTAATTAACAGGATTGTGGTAAGCATTTCACAAAGTATGTCGAATCATCGCATTGTACACTCTAAATATATACAATTTTATTTGTCAATTATACCTAATTAAAGCTGAGGGGTAGAACACAAATTAAGGTCCCCAGAGACTCTGACCAGTGGCCCTTCTGTTGCATGATGCCAGCTTTGTGTCTTGGTAGAGAAGTTTCCCCTTCCTGAGCCACTGGGGGCCCACGGAGCCTTATAGAGGACTACGTGTAGAACTGGCTGCTGGGAGCCCGGCAGCGTCTGCCGCATGCTCACAGCATTTAAGATTGTGAAAGACACCCTTTAAATAAAATCTAATGATCAGTATTCGCTTTTATGGCATGGTTTATAAAATATACAGTCCTCATAAAGAGCAGCCTTTGCCAACCAAAGCCTGTTAAGTGCCTAGAGATTTTATTTCAGAGTTAACCTGAGTTCTTCACATGTCTCCACTAATGATGCCCCGTGTGACCTTGAGCCTCTCTCTTAAACGTCTTGTGCCTTATTTTCTCTGTCTGTAAAAAGGGATATAATGACACTAGCTGCTGGGTTATGTTGGCAACATGCTTAGAGATCCCCAGATCAAAGGTGCTCTGCCCAGACCAAACAAGATGATGATGGTGCTCAGCATCATTTAGTTTGTTATTATTGTTGTTGTTTGAGGTGGTCATGGTGCATCCCAGGAAACAGGGCTGCATTCAGCACCAGGGCAGAATGTGAAGGCATCTTAGCGCTGCAAAAGCCATTGATGTAGAGATCACCCATTTCATCGACATCAAGCAATAGCACATCACCAGGCTCGCCATGTGGTGTGAAGCATTCTCCTCCCTTGAAGTAGGACCATGCCCAGAGCATCTCCAAGAGGTAAATATCTACCTGTGAAAAATAAGGCCAGTGAAAAAGACCTTCAACTAAGGAGCCCTGGGACCATAGCCATAGATTTCTGTCCCAGCTCTACCACCTAGAATCTTGAGCATGAGCCATAATTTCCCAGGATCCTCACGGCCTGATTGTAAAATAAGGCTGTTTCATTAAAGTGATCTTTTGGTCTCCTAGTTCTGATTTTTACAGCTACCCTAAAAATTACAGCAAGGGATTCTGCCCAGAGGAAATCTTGCCTGGCACATTTCTCCACAGTGTAATGACAGTGTGAGTCACTGCTCTTCCAACAGGCTATGGTCCCTTCACCCACACGTAAGCAGTGATGTTCTAAGCCTGTGACAAGGAAATGTATCGAACTTGTTATAAAATTTACCAGCAAACTGGAGACTCAAAATTATAAAGTCAAATCCTGTGTACCAGTAAACATTGTGGTTTTCAAGTAAGCTCATGGAGGACCATTGCGTACCTTTATGTGGCCTGTGTACAAAAAGTGCCCCATTTGGGTGGATGAATTTGAAAAGAAACCTCCTGTGGGTGCACACTGCTCTGTGGACACATGGCTTATAAGCAGACTGTACTTTGTGCAAAGAAAATGCATCCCTCTCCTCTGGTACAGCTCTGTGCCAGAGCCATGTCTTGAGGAGTGGAACACGGGCTGGATTTCAACTGCAAAAGGGTGCCTTGGCCATCAGGTTTTTGCAGTGTACACATTGCACAACCATACATGGCAGCCCTGGATCTGTTGACTCCTAAGGATTCCATAGAGCCTCCTTATGAACCTCAGATGGTTATTGGAAATCATTCTCCTACACACAGAAGAAGGCAGATAAAATAAAATAGAGAAACAAAATAAGAGACCAAACAGAAAAGAAAAATAAAATAATATACTTAACGACTGTGATACCAAAAATTACATTAAATGGTATACATTTAATTACATTAAATGTAAATGGTCTAAATACAGAGATTAAATGAGAAAGATTGTCAGAGTATATTTAAAAATATGGCTCAACTATATGCCGTCTGACTTCAAATAGTAATAACTTAAAAGTAAAAAAGGATGGGAAAACTATGTCATGCAAACTTTAATCAAAAGAAAGCAGGTCCTACGGGGTTTGGCTCAGTGGTTAGAGCATCAGCCTACAGACTGAAGTGTCCTGGATTTGATTCCGGTCAAGGACACGTAGCACCTCAGTTGCAGGCTCGGTCCCGGCCCTGGTTGAGGCAACCAATCGATGTGTCTCTCTCACATCGATGTTTCTCTCTCTCTCTCTTGCTCCCTTCCACTCTCTCTGAAAAGCAGTGGAAAAATATATATATATATCCTCGGGTGAGGATTAAAAAAAACAAACAAAAGCAGGACATATAATAATTATATGATAAAGTAAATTTCAGAGCAAATAAAATTACCAGAAGCAGAGGATAGTACATACTTTTATTTTATTTTTTTAAATATATTTTTATTGACTTCAGAGAGAGGAAGGGAGATGGAGAGAGATATAGAAACATCAATGATGAGAGAGTCATTGATCGGCTGCCTCCTGCATGCCCCCAACCGGAGATCGAGCCCTCAACCTGGGCATGTGCCCTGACTGAGAATTGAACCACGATCTCCTGGGTCATAGGTGCATGCTCAACAGCTGAGACACGCCATCAGGGCGATAGTACATAATTATAAAAGGGTCGATTCACAAGAAAAACATAGTAATCCTAAAAGAGTATTCATCAAATGGAGCTGCAAAACATTTTACCAATAAAACTTGAAAGGAGACATAGGAAAATTCAAAATTATAGTTGGAAATTGCAACACCCCTCTCTCAACAATTCATACAACAGCCAGGGAGAGTATCCACAAAAATACAAAAGAACTCAGCAACACTGTCAACCTACAGGCTCTAATCAACATTCTCTCATCAGAACACACATGCAAGCGTCCATAGAACATACAGAGATAGACCACATCTGGACCACTAAGCAAACCTCAACAAATGTATAGAGTATTCAGTGGCTCAAACCCCCCGGAAGGTCAGAGTCAGACGTGGGAGCCCTGCCACAAAGAGGGACTAGAACACCACTCAGGCTCCACCACCGGGCTGCTCCTGCTGAGATGCCCCTGCCACCACCAGGACCGTGCCACACACTGGCTCTGCCAGGAACCCCACTGCTGCTGCCCCAACAGTAGCTCCTTTGCAGTGCCATCTTCTTCATATTACCCCTTTCAAGATCAAAATCTGCTTCGGGGGTGTCTCAGTGAAGGAGCCAAAGTCATGACTCCCCACTCGGCTGCAAGAGGGGGCTGAGAAAGCCAGCACGTAGCTCCTCCACTGGGGAATCAAGACCCAGAATGCAGAAACAAGCCTAAGAAGATATGCAAAACAGCTGGATGCCACAAACAAGAAATGCCCACCACAGAATGATGGCCCCTAGAGGCCTGCACCAGCAGCTGTCCCCCAGCCCCTGCTTCTGGCCCAAGGTCTAGACTCCTAAGCGTTAGCGGAAGGCAACCCCAGGCTCTCCTGGAGAACTCAGCTGCTTTCCCAGCCTCCCCTGCATGCCTGCTGCCACCCGGACTCACTTCTCACACATGGGAACTCTTGGGTGGAATAAGTTACCAGTTAAAATGAACTCATTGCAAGTCCCACACTATCTCAGCCTCCAATCTTGCTTGAGTGAACTCTTATCTTCAGGCTGGGGTTGTTTTTCATTAGAAATGAATCAAACTCGGGCACAAGACCAGCTATCTGTCAGGAGGAGCTAGTAAGGGTGGAAAAGGCGAGTGTACATTCACATATGACAGGGCTGTTCTTGTCAGCCTGAGAGAAAAAGGCAACTGGCTTGTTTACACTCTGCCCCAAGCAAACTGTACAAGATCCCCCCTGGCCCCAGGTTTAAGAAATCACAAGCACACCATGTGGGCAGGCAGAAAATAGCAACCAGAAGATCTCTCCGTGTCACCCAAACTGCCCAAGTGCTCACCCATCCAAGAGGCACTCAGGACTTCAGGAGGAAAGGAAAGAGAGGTGAGGACACAGCTGGAAAGTTGCATGGCCAGTGCCTAAAGGCTTTGGTGTCAGGCTGACCTGGGCGCAAATCCTAGCTCGGCCACTTCCTACCATGTGTGTTTAAGCAAACTAATCTCTCCACATTTGGTTTGTTCAACTGTAAAAACAGGATAATCAAGCCTCCCCCTTAAAATTTTTAAGAGGATTAAAATGAGGTGATGTTTGCAAAGTGTTTGGCACATAGTAACTTCTCAATAAATCACAGAAGCTCATAATGTGACTAAGGCAGAGTTTGGTTTTTGTTGTAGTTTTTTAAAGTAGAGAATATAAAGGGCAGAAAGAATGCTACTATATTTGCAACCCTTGAAAGTGAGGGGACTGAATTAAATCTTTTTAAGGAAAAAGCCATCTCCCTTCCCAGCAATGTAAATTCAGGTGCGTGGTTGTCAACAAGACATAGCCCCAAGCCCCAGCTGGAATGCTGCGCCCACCATAGCCACATGGGCCAGAGCCAGGCTGGTGGCTCTGGTTGACCAAAGTCACACAAGGTTTCCCCAGCCACCCAAGGCAGGATTTGAGTCTGGCTCCCAGATCCAAGGACACAGAGGTGGCCTTCAGAGCAGGATGTGGCCTGAGAGCAAGGCAAGAAAGCACAGGAGCCCCACCTCCTGCAAAAGGAGCTCCCCCTCAATTAAGAAGGGAAGGGAAGGACTTGGTAAGTTTGAGATCCCAGCTGAGTGAGCAGGTCAGAACCAAGTAAAACAAGGGGCCAAGTCCACAGAAACCTACAGGCAGAAAAGAGTAAGAGCCCTCTCCAGTTCACTCTGAAATTCCACACTCCAGGACCAACTGCGCCCTCAAAATGAAGTGAAAGAAGGAGCCCCCTGTGAACGATCCCCCATGGAACACCCAATTGGAAGCAGGGTCAGGGGGCACAAAGACCCCAACATCTGCTTCCAGCAAATTCGGCCATATGGCTTCTGGCTTTGCCCACATGGTTCAAATTCCAGCTCCACAGTGACAAGCTGTGTGACCTAAGGCAAGGTGCAGAGCTGAGCTGTGCCAGTTTCCCATTGGCAGAAGCGGGGAGAGCAATAATCCCAACCATACAGGGCTGCTGTGAGGATCAAATGAGATAAGGTCTGTTGTGTTCTTGCAACAGTGTCCAGAACATATTGAGCACACAGTGTTCAATGTTAATCACAATTATTGCTATTATTATTAATATTAGGATCACTGCTACTCTCCTCCCAACGTGCCTGTCAAGGAAACAGCCTAGGAAACTGCCCTTTCTGACTGTTGCAGTGCCTAGGAAATTGGAAGGGAATTCATAAAGGAGTGAACTGAAAAGATATAGGTGACCTCAGTTCCCAGGGTCACAGGACACATTCAGTAAGGCCATGCAAAAGCAAAAAGGCAGCTGCTTCTCAGGCCAGGCAGACAGTGGTTCAAAGTCCAGCTTAAACGCTCTGTGACTTTGGGCATGTTGCTTAACTTCTCTGCGCTTCTGAATCCTCATTCCCAACATAGGGATCAAAATCCACAATGCCACCCTTGCAAATTTATTTCTGTGGATGAAGTAATGCAGAAATGCACGCAAAAGAGGTTTTGCACGGTGCCTAGCACCTAGTTAGTCCCAGCAAAAAAATGGTTTATTTTCCCCTGTTCTCAGTAGGAAACTCCTCAGCTTCCAACTTAAATATCACAGCTATGAATATAACCTCCAAAGTAATAAGAAACGTCTTCCCCATGCCCCATGCCATCTTTTCTTCCCTCCCACCTGAATTCTAAGCAACTTCTGGTAATACAGTAAGGGCTAACCCACTATTGACCTCTCCCTGTGGGAGGCCTGAGTTCAAAGTCCAGCTCCTTTGATGACTGTGAAATATCGGACACATTTCTCTGCTTCTCTGGGCTTCAGTATCCTCATTTATAAACTAGGGATAGCAATCTACAACAGGTAGTTTGCTGATTTAGTTCTGTGGTTCAATTACAGATTATACATAAAGAGGCCTTAAGTTAGCACTTGGCACATAAGTGTGGGTGACCCACATTTTGCATTCATCATGTCATCCAATCATCACAATAATCCTATGTCCCCAATGTTCCAGCCTGAAACTAAGGCTCAGAGAGGTTACACCACTAAACCAAAGTCACACAGGTACTGTTCCTAGCTTAAACCGTGGTTGCCAGACTTACGTTTGTGGTGAGCCAGAGAGAGAAAGAGCTTGGCTGCCCTTTGAGGAGAGCAAGTCCAGGGGACCCCAATGTGAGCTCAGAGCCCCTGACAGCAGCTCTCTCCCTGCCAGAGCCAAAGCAACCTCTGGCTCTTCGGAAGCCCCACACATGCTGTGGGGCCCCGTTTCCCCAGGTGTCAGTGCCCACGGTTCATTTTCAGAAGCCGGGTGCGTGCCAATTTCACAAGGAGATTGCTGGCAGGCCCACGGTCTCTGTTACTAGAGACTCATGCCAGTGAAAGGGGCCCATTGTGTGTCCTCTCAATGAAGAATACCCCATTTAGAGAAAGAATTCAACTGGTTTTCCACAGAGAAAGGAGACAGCCCAGGTGAAGAGGGAGAACAATGTAGATCATTCACTTGATTTGTACTTAACATCCAAGCCGGGTGACCAACCAGGTTAAGGGCCACACAGCACGGAGCTGGCTGAGGCCACATCGGTGTGACCACAGGAGGAGGGGACTGGCTGAGGAGTCAGGACAGGATACAGGGGCTCCAGGCCCAGCCCTTCACTGTCCACCTCGGCCACCTTAACTCCTGCCCCAGTGCTAAATCAAGCGGCGTGGACTGGCTCAAGGCTCTGCCACCGAGGGTTAGTGGAAAGACTATAGTGCCCTCCACTGTCTCCCGAGCAGATTCTGAACCGTGGCTGCCCAGTGAAACCACCTGCAGAGTCTTCTTAGTTCCAGTGTCAGGGGATCTGATTTCACTGGTATGGGGCACAGCCTGGGCAATTAGGAATTTTTCAAAACTCCCTGGGTGATTTGAAGGTGCAGCCAAGATTGAGAACCCCAGGGACAGTGAGCCCCAGGGACAGAAACTGTTTTGTCCACAGCTATATCCAGACCTGAGCACAGGGCCTGCCGTCCACTTGGGGGCTGATAACTATCTGAGGGATGAATGGGCGTGTGGGCTGCTCCAGGCCATTTGGGAGAAGCTGGCAGCTGCGGCTTTGACGACGGCAGCTTTGCGTTATCACTATTGGTATTTGGCACAAGGTTTCTTTTCTTTTCTTTTGTGTTTAAGGTTGTCTGCCTTAAACACTTTTTTAAAAAAACCACTGGACCAGAAAATCACTGAAATTCTTTCCAAGTCCAGAGCACAGTGATTCCGAGACCATAAATCCCTTCTTGCCCTTTGAGAGCAATACTGCCTTCCAGAGAAATGATCAGGGAGGGCACGCCCCGGGAAGGGCCCCTCCGCAGGCTGCTCTGCGCCCCGTCTGCTCAAGCCCAGCACTGGCGTCCCCGGCAGCCCCTCCTGGTCTCTGGTGCTGCCCTGCCTCAGCCTGTCCCCATCGGTCCACACTCCCCAGGGCTCCAGTCTTGCTCATCTGTCGCTTGGCACTCATTCCCTGAGCGAACCTAACCACCCCCCGAGTTTCGGTGCTAGCTCGGATTTATCAGCAGGTGACTCGGAACCAGTGTCTCCAGCCTCCGAGCTCTCGGGGCGGCCTCCCACTGCCGAATGGGTGCCTCCGCCTCAGTCTCCCGAAGGCACCTCAAATTCAGCGTGCCCCAGCAGCGAACTCGCTCCCGCCCCCGCCCAGGCCTGCCGCCCTGCCGCCCTCCCAGCCAGCCAGCTGCCAGACCGGGAAGCTGGGTGCCCGCCCCCACCCCCACCCTGGCAGCTGCAGCATCTCCAACGCACCCCTGGCTTCCCCTTCCCCTTCCCCTCCCGAGGTCTTTATCCCGCTCAGCGCGGCCAGCGTACCTGCCGAAAGGCCAGATCAAGATCGATGACCAGGAGTAAAGCTCTGGGCGGTCCCCGCGATGGCACCGGCCACTCCCCGCTCTCAGCTGCATGGCTCCCCGCCGCCTTCCTCCCCCCTTTCCATCGCCACCACACTGGCTACTGAATAATGACATGCTTGTCACTCAGGCAGCCTCTCCTCTACGCTAGGTCCTGAACACAGGCCTGAACAGTGAGCCACCTTTCCCCACCCTTCCCTGCTCTTCCCACTAAAATGCCCCGCTCCTCGCTACATGGCAAACACCTGCTTAGCCTTCAAGGCTCCGGGAGCACTGGCTTTTAAAGTTTTCCCTTCCCCATGTCTGATCAAGGGGCTTCTTCAATAGTAAATAGCAAACACGTGGATAGATCTGTTACAAGCTAGGCACTTTCCTAATGACCTTACATATTTCAATTAATTTTATTCGCACAGCAGTCAGTGAGACAGGGACTACAATTATCCCTCTCTTAGAAATAGGTAAACTGAGGTACGGCGTGGTGAAGCCCAGGAGCTAGGACTTTAACTCCCTCAGATGATGCTCTTAATTGCTGCCTCCTAAGAGCACATATCCGGACACCCATTTACCTGCCATAAGAAAACCGTCACCACGCTTTTTTAGCTGAGGACTCTTTTCTTCAAACAAAATCCTATACTGGCACCCAACCTATTGCACAGAAAATAGGAAGCTGAAGATGGTAAATGGAGAGATGTAGAATCAGCACTCCCCATGTTAGAATCAATATTGGGGAGAATGCTGAGGAACCTCCAGGGTTCCAAAGAGAAGAGTTTGAAAAGCAATGTCCTAAAACATCTTTTATTTACCATTCTGTTGTTTACTGGCGAGATCTATGCCTCTGTATCCAACATAGTTATGAGATTGCAGGAGTGTCCATAGACCAGCCACACAGTGTCTATCTTGAAATGTCCAAGTAGCATCTCAGTGACTGAAGGGTCCCATGCTGTTTCCAGGTGGCTGAAAACCCAATAGGTTTCACTGCTTTGTTTTCTTCGGCAGAGTAAGTAAAGTCTAATTTAACCTTTCAACAACTCAGGGCATCCCTTCTGAGTGCCAGTGGTTGTGCTGTGTAGGAATATCCTGTGCTACTTATCCCCACACTCTAAGGGAGCCCATACTTGAGCACCCAGATGTATGTTTTGGACTTTTTCTTATCCTATCACTATCAGAGTGTAGGGGCCATTTCTGCTTTGTGGTTTTATCTCAAGCAGCTTCTTCCCCATTCCTCCTAATCAGCTCCTTCTAGCAGCTATGGATTTTGTAAAAACCAAACTTGTTATAATTGTGCCCAAAGTAGGAACATATGCCTGAAAAAAAATAGGAACAGAGAAGCTTCCCTCTTGGTGAAATGACCCTTTAGGTCAATGACTCTGCGACTTCTGTAGTGAGTTCTTATGAAGTGTTTTCCCATTCTCTTCATTCATTTAATATTCACTAAGTACACATTATATACCAAAAAATTGGACTGGATGCTGAGGACAAAAGGATGGATAAAACACAGAGCCTGTCTTCAAGGATTTGCCAGTTTAGAAAGAGAGACAAGTAAACAGAAATAATAATATTGCCATGGTATCAGCCTTGTAACAATGATATCTAGAAAGTACAAAAAAGTACATATCTCTGCCTTGGGGAATGGCAGCAGTCACTGAAGTCTTCCTGGAGGAGGAAGCTAATTCCTGGCATCTGAGCTAATTCCTGAAACATCTATCAATAAGAGGTCCACCTGTCCCACCACCAAAGACAAAGAAGATAGGCTGGGGAAAGCGCACGCTGGCCAAATGCAAAGACAAGAAAGGGTGAGAAAGCCCAGTGAGTTTTGAAAGTCCAGACAGGTCAGTCAAGCTGAAGCATGTGTGTGTTTGTAGAAAAGAAGAGGGATGGCAGCTGAATGGAAAAAGAAGGCTTGGGGAGTAACTTGCTCATATATTTTAAATGCTTGAAGGAAAGATGTTGCAAAGTTTCAAGGGCACATTAATAACTCATTTATCACACCCATGTGTATTCAATGAGCCAAGTCAACTTGCTGCAGGGAAAAAAGAAACCCCAGCTAACATTGAGCAATTCCCATTAGCCAGGCACTTATCGTGTTTTACATGTATTCAGTATAGTCTATTGAATTGTCCCAACAACCCTGTGAGGTGGGAACAAGTGTTACGTTTATAAGTGAGGAAACTGAGGCAAGCAGAGGTTTGGAAAGTTCCCCGGGACCCAGAGGAAGATGGCAGCAGTCTGCCTGCCGTGATGGCGGCAATGGTAGTTCAGTTTCCATGGGGCTGAATCAGGTGAGCTGATGAGGTCCAGGCCTGAGAACGTGGAGCAGGGAAAGAGATGGGAGAAGGAGAGGGAGATTCAAGAGAGAAAGAGCGAGAACATGAGTGGGCGTGAGAGAGCAGGAGAGAGAAGAGCAGGGGTGGACGTGGAGGAGGAGAGGGAGTCATGGCCATACTTTCCTGGGGGAGACCCTCTGAGCTAAGGTCTAGGGCTGGAGGATCCACCACCCAGAGAGCCTTTGGCCCAAGCCAAGGGAGAGTAGACAGAGCCTGGATTCCCATGAGTGAGGCCCAAGGATACCAGCCACACAGGTGAGGAAAGAGCTGACCAACAGCCAGAGCAGTGGGCATGGGGCCAAAGAGAGACTTCCACCTCCACAACCTGGAGGCGATCAGAGCAGGTGGCACCAGAGGAGTCCGGGCTAGGAGAGCTGTAGAGAGGCTGGTACAGACCTTCATTGTACAGTTGATGAAACTGAGGAGCTTAGTGATTCATCCACAAGCACCCAACGCTGGTGTGTGCTTTTTCTCTTTGCCTAAAATTACCCACCTGGTAAGGAAAGAGGCAGGACTAAAATCTGGTCTTCCAGTGTCCTGGAATCCAAATGTTGGTCACTGCGCCTCCACTTCTATGGGTCAGTTGCTCAGCCAAGGTCTGGAGACTAGAAGTCTAGGGGACTCCCCTGAAGAAAGGGGTAGGGCTTCAAGGAGTAAAGGGGGTTACAAGGAATTAGTGGAGTAAACATTGGCCTGGCTCCTGAGGAACAGGCATTTATTTGTCTCTGGGTTGCCTTCATGAAATAGAAGATGGGCCCCAGTGTTCTTTCTTGCTCTTTTCTTGAGTAATGTGGACTGTCATTGACTGAGCAATGAGAAGTGAGACTTCTGGAAAAAATAAGTGAGGAAAGGCTGGAAGCCAAAATAAAATGTTTCGTAAAGAAATTTCACAATATCTGGTCAATGAATGAATAGCTAGCAGTGTATTCTGAAAACATTCTGTGTACTACACTGGACACAATAGCTACTCTGATTATATTTAGGAGCAACTTCTAGTATTGGCTTGTTGGCTGTTAAAATTTGGTTGACAAATACACACTGTCCCCTCATTGTCCTCTGCCTTCCTGACTCCCATTCTCCCAAGCCAGCAACTGCATGCAGGCTGCTGTTCCAGGAGGGGACCTTCAGACTCCCCAGGGTAAGTTCTGGTTGATCGGCTCTATACATATACTGTTTCTTAAATATTTTTACTATCACCCTTGTTGACAAAACTCTCTGCAGTTCAGTTTGACCAGGTTGTGAGAAATAAATGCTATACTATCTAGTGTTTCCATGAATCCATTGCAGATGCCTAAGAATCCCCTAAAGGTCAAGGGGCAAAGAGAATTTAAGGGGGAAAGTTCTCTTTACAGAATTGTACTCTACGGTCAGATAATGTGTTGCATATAACCAATGCTCCTCCACATAGAGTCACGCTAAGGGTTCTATATTGTGAACACAACCCCTACAGAACCAAAAAATAATAAATATGTACGAATATATATATAAATTTTTAAGAGTGTTGGGGGCACTTATTGAGAGCAGCTTTCTTGTATGAAAAGGATACTGAATTTCTCCCTCATTGGCAGGTGTCACAGCTGGTGTGCCTTTTGTTGGCACTACTTGGCAGGGCAGACTTGAACGCCCACCATGGCCATGAGCAGCAATGAAATCACCATTATCATCCCACGAGATTTTGACTTTCTGTCCATCGTAGTCACACGTCTGGTTTTAGTGTGACATGTGTTATCTGTGTTCCTCACCAGGTAGGCAAGGCCATCAATTATGCCATTTTGTTCATCCAGCTCATTCCCAATTTCCTGCCCCATTTGTCTTTGGTGACTTAAGATGGACTAAAGGCCACTGGGCTTGCGTCCTGTTCTTGGATGATTTTCCGCTGTTGGTGGATTTCATCAAAACCCAAGTCTCTGGTCTCCCCTGGCTCCTGGAAGAGACACCAACTGGGTGTGCCTTGCTCAGCCCCTCCAGTGATCCCACTGACATGTTCTATCCGCCAGCCCTGGGTCAGCACCTTTACCTACCTACTTCAGTCCCACATCTGAGGGACTGGACACCAGCCAGAGGAACATCGGACACCACATGACCTGGCCAGTCAATGTAGGCCTCTGCATTGGTTTACAACCCTACTCAGGACACAGCTCCCTCCATCAATTTTCTGTTTTATTTCTCCACAGACACAACTCAAGGTTTCATCTAACTTCCTATATCTCATAATCTCTTTTAAACCCTCTGATCACATGCTCTTGAGGACATGGGACCCATGGAAAAGTTGAATTCTCTTCAGCTCGGTCAGTGATTTGCAAACCTAGCTGCATGTGAGAGTCACCTGGAACCCATGAATCCACATAGGAATCCATGTGCTGCCACCAACCAAAGACCCAAAGACTGTGGGTTCTGAATCCCAACCTTCAGCCCAGCACATAAACAGTCAAGTTGCTCGTTTCTTCCTGTTTTTTAAAAAATGTGCAATGTACCTCCTAATCCTTGCGGTTTCATTCTTACCAGCCAGAGAGCATTGTCTCGACCCATCCACTTTTCTCTTAAGCTTCCTTTAAGTTAACTCAGTGTAAGAAATAGCAGAAACAAGGGTATTATTTTCACCCTTGGCTTCCCCCCAAAGGAAAGCAAACATCCCTTGTCCCTGTCCGCAGAGTTGGGACAGGGCAAAGCAAATGCCAGTGAGCGTGTGAGCATCTGGGATGCTAATCCACCACTCGGCCGACGCGGCGAGATGTTGCCCTGGCATTAACCCCGATTCCAGAGCGTGGACGTGGGAGCCGCAGCTCAGACATCGTGGGCACAGAGTAGGCAGACAGTGAATATCCGCTGAGTGAATGAACAAACTGATGGAAAAAGGTGCAACTGGTCACAGCAAGGTCTGGACTCTGCCTCAGCACAGCAAGGTGTCGATTCCATGTGAGGCTCAGAGGCGGATCCTAAAATGGTGCCCTGTCTCCTATTAAATGGAAAATAAATGTTCATTGATTTATTTCATATTAACAGCAGGTGTTACTGAGTTCTTAGGTGCCAAGCACCGTACTAAAGGCTCTGCCCGGATCACTTTATTTAATTATCACAGCAATGCTCAGCCATAGAGCCCATCGTTATCCCCATTACACAGATAGGAAAAGTGAGGATGACACATTAAGCTACATGCCTAAGATCACACAGCTAGAAAGGGATGGGGTGAGTTCCCAGAGCTATTTTGTCTCTCCAGAGTTTAGCTACCCTGCTCTCCAGAGACAGAGGAAGGTGAGGACTGAGTCTGCCTTAGCTGGATCCCTTAGGATTCCAACATGTCCCACGGGGCAGTTTTTAGAGGCTGTTTCTAAAAATGGGAGCTCAAGAAGCTGCTTCTGAATCCTGGAGTGTCACCACCAGATCCTTAAGAAGGACTGTGCCATAAATGCGTTAACTAAAAAGTGTGTGGAGTTCCCAAAACTCCAAGGCTGTAAAAAGTTCAAGGCCTGAGTGGGGGAGTAGAGTCAGAGAAGCGTCCTCAGGTAAGGTGACATTTGACAGCCTTGGAGGGAGATGGGGATTCCTAGAGGACCAGCACACTTCCGTCGGGGAGAACATGCCACTTCTGCTGAGCTGTCACCAAGGAAGAGTGTGATCCTTCTGGCAACTCATTCCTGCTGTGAAGACCCAGGGGCCATGTCTAAAACTGCTAAGAATAATCAGCCCAGGGGCCATGTCTAAAAATACTAAGAATAATCAGCATGGCCTAGAATGGGACCTCTGAAGGAATTCTTAAGAAGGCATTCCCAGGGCGATAGGAAAGAGCCTGGGGCTCGCCAGCCGTGATAACACGAACTTTGCTCTAGCCAAGAGCCCAAGGCCGAGAGTGCGCAGGTGCTCGGATCGAAGGAGGCGATACCTCGGCCCTTTCAATTTAGAGGATTATATAATAGAACCTCTCTCCGGAGGCTCAGCTTTCACTGGATCCTTTAATCGCCCCAAATTGGCACTGAGTCCTGACTTATTTATTCATGTTTCATGTGTATTCTACAGTTTCTCACACACACAACAACTCCTGTGACATTCCCCAGGCAAACGTGGGGCTCTGTTGAAGATGAGTCA
This sequence comes from Miniopterus natalensis, assembly GCF_054644295.1. Taxonomy (NCBI): domain Eukaryota; kingdom Metazoa; phylum Chordata; class Mammalia; order Chiroptera; family Miniopteridae; genus Miniopterus; species Miniopterus natalensis. The sequence goes on along the minus strand of NC_142091.1, from coordinate 60,702,853 downwards.
CTCATGAGCTTCAAGGGGTTCCCCTGGGTGAAGCCAGCTCTCAGCAAGTCGTGCCAAAAACAGGGGCATGGTTCTCACTCCCAAGCCAGGGCAGCCCTGGAATCAGGGTTGCAGAGGGAAGAAGGTTGAAACGCTCGCTGAGGGTGCCTAGATCATCAAAGGGCTGGCGTTTTGGATGTGCTCATTAACCGTAATTGGTGGATAAGGCTCCTCTAGCATGTTCTTATGGGAGTAGAATTAGCCGTGTACTGGATTTTTTATAGCAATGAACAGTTTTCAAAGACAATGTTTGTAGACTCTGTGCTGCCAACAATATTGTCCACTATATGGGTCATGACTCTTCTGGTGCAGGTAAGAGAAATCCAACTCGAACTAGCTTAAAACAAAAAAGACAAGACAAGATATCGGTTCATTTCACTGAGAAGCTGAAGGGAAGTTCAGGCATTGTTGGATCCAGGGTCTCAGATAATTACCAGGATTCAATCTCTCTCTATGTGTCTCACTCTTGAACCATCTCCTACCATGTGATGGGCCCTCAGCAGCTCCAAGCTTGCACATCCAGGAGAAAGAGAAATTCTTTTCCAATAGCTCCCACAAAGACTTAAGATTAAGTCTTTTCACAGCCTGTTGGCTGATTTCCAAAAACACACATTTCAAAAAGTCACGTGAGGTCATTTCTACTATAGCCATGGTCCCGCCCAGACTCAAGGGGAGGGAAATGCCAAAGTTATATTGAAAGAAGAGCATGTGGGCTCGGATATCTCATTGAGCCATCTCTGGAAAGTACAGTCTACAGGTTACTGGCTTGCACATTCCAGTTGGAGAAGCCCTGCACAGCACCAATTTTAGGCTCTCTAGTTCCTAGTATGTCCATCAGTAAAAAAATCAATGCATCATTTATAGCAAGAATGAAAACATAGGATATTTTCTAAGAAATGTCCTATTTTCTCCCATCTGTTTATCCAGGAAATATTCATTGACTATTACAGGCAAAGTACAGTTCCAGGGGGCAGGAATAGAGTGGTAAATGAAACAACATGGTCCCTGGTTTGGGGAAGCTTCGGTCCAGCATGGAAGACAGTTTTCGTGAAGTAATTACAGCAATAATGAATATGATGATAAAGGAAGTAAAGGTGCTACTGGAACCTGAAACTCGCTTAATGCAGGGGTTCAAGGAGGGTCTGCCTTACCCGTGGGACTTAGCAAGTCAGCTGTCATCTTCTCTTTAAAATTTGCAACAACAGTCTCCACCCACCTACACACCTGCCCTCCTTTCCTCCCTTTATTTTTCTCTATAGCTCTTCCCTTCATCCAACGTAACATATATTGTAGGTACTTACTCTTCTTTATTGCCTGTCTCTCCCGACTAAGATGTAAGTTCCATTGTCTCTTTTGTTCACTGTGGTCTCCCCAGCACCTGTATGAGTGCCTGGAAAATAATTAGCACTCGATAAATATTTTTTGGATGAATGCACAGTGTTCCAGGCAGGGGAACTAGCATGTGCAAAGTAGTTGAGAAAAGAAAGAATATAGGTCATCTCAGGAACTAAAAGAAGTCCAACAAGCTGGAACATTGAGGGAAACGGAGTCCACTGCCAATACTTTATTCACCAAGTGTTGATTGAGTGCCTACAATGTTCCAGGCACTGTTCTAGGCACACATGACCAATAAAAGGGCAGAATGAATCAGTAGTCCTCCATCAGTAACTAAGATTTATATGAACATGTAGTCAAAACTGGTTTGTAAAGACACTATTGCAGTTATTTCCACAAGCTTCCAAGTGTTCAGTGTGTGCTCCTATGTCACCTGGCCCACGTCGGTTTCATAGTCTAATTGTCCCAAGAGGCCTGGGAGCATAGCATCTTTTTTATTTAATTTTTTAATTTTATTTTTTCATTGTAGTTGTCATATAATATTACATTACTTTCAGGTTTGCAACATAGTAATTAGGCATTTACACACCTTACAAAGTGATCACCCTAGTAAGTCTAGCACCCACCTGACACCATAGTTATCACAATGTTATTGAATATATTCCCTATAGTGGCTAGCACAGTATCGTTGATGGTTGAAATGTATCCACACTGTATTCTTCATTTCCTCAAGCTCCCTGACAGAAAATTGATAAATATAAACTTAACTCTACAATTTAGCATACACTATGTGTTCCCACGCAAACTAGTTACTGAGTAATAAATTTTTGAAACTGTCCAATTCTTTTAATAACCATGAACATTCCCCAATCACCTTTACACTAGAAGGCTAAATAGAAATATATAGTAAATTATTAGCAAAAGACATTCAGGGATCATTTGTCTTCTGCATATGAGTATTTGCACATAGTTGGGTGAAGGTCAACAGAGTGAAATCTGAACCCCAGAGTTTCTCATGATCCCTTCGGATGAGAAAAGCAGCTAACTCATCCCTGAGGTGGCTGCGTGAAGAGGACTAGAAATTAAGCTGCTTCAGGAGAAACGCCAACTAAGAGGAGCGAGCTTCTTGGTGCCTCCAAAGAAAGGTGACGCCTCTCCACAGCCATCCCAAAGGATCTCCCAACTCAGACCCCTGAAATCCTCTGACTTCTTAAAACCTCTGAAATTCTTTTCAGGACCAGCCTTATTCCCCACAGAGGACTTTGGTCAAAATAGAAGGATCCAAATATCTGTCTCAGCATGATGAAAACATCTGAGGGGTAGTCACAGACAGAAGCCACCCCTGATGTGTCAGGCAGTGGAAGCCTTCCCTGTCTTCTGTGATCCAGCCCCACCACAGCCACCACCACTGCCTGCTTGACTGTTCTTAGCCAGGAGCCGCTTGTGCTTGAGGAAAGGCGGGCATCTAAAGACAACTAGGCCGGGACCCTTCTAGATGCATGTGCCCAACTCCAACACAAACCAATGTAAACATTGTATTGGTTTCCACAATTTCAAGGTCCATGGGCTCCTGGATTCAGGAGTGCTATTTCCCGGAGCCCAAACACTATCTCCCTATATTCAGTGCTCGCCTCTCTCTCGCTCTCTCTCGCTCTCTCTTGCTCTCTCTCTCAGTCTCTCTCTCTCCACTCATGTCCATCTCTTTCCAACTCAGATTTACTTCCTTTTTCACACCAGCCTCCTTCCCTTATCCTGAAGATGGCTTCCTGCACCAGGTCAAGAAAAATGGCCCCAAGAAGCTCTAGGTTCATCGTCTTCACTGTTCTTCCTCCCAGAGGAACGGAGACCCTCCCTTTCTCAGGACCCATACCTCTCCCTAGTGAGAACTCTGATTACCCTGTTTGGGACACGTGCACCCTCCTGGTGTCATTACCAGGACCTGGAGCTGGACAACTCTAACTGGCCAGGCTGGGACAGGGCAGAGCTGTGGCTGGAACAGGAGGGGTGACTGTACCAAAGGAAAACTGAGTGGCTATTTCCAAAAAAGAAGAGAAAAGGAATGCTGATCAGGCGAAAAACAAACAAACAGAAATCCCCCACGTCACCCAATGACTCTTGCTATGTGGCAAGAACTTTGTTAAGCATTTTGCTTCTATAATCTCATCTAATCTTCATATCTGCGTGAGATAAGTACTTATTGCCCCCTGTCTTAGTTGCTAGGGCTGCCGTAACAAAGTAGCACAAACTGGGTCACTTAAACAACAGAAATGCACTGTCTCAGCGCTGGGGTTAGAAATCTGAATCACGATGCTGGTAGGGTGAGTCCTTCTGAAGGCTCCGAGGGAGGCTCTATCCCATGCCTCTCCTCTACCTGCCGGTGGCCCTAGGCATTATTCCTTGTTTTGCTGATGGCATTTTTCTTCTGTCTTCACATTGTCTTCCCTCTGTATTCATCGGTCTCTATGTCCAAATGTTCCCTTCTATAAGGACACATTGGATTAAGAGCCACCTGAATAGCCTCATCTTAACTTGATCAGCAAAGACCTTAATTTCAAATAAGGTCATAGGTACTGGGAGTCAGGACTTTCAACCTAAAGTCCTAATTATGAGGGGACATAATTCAACCCATAACACCATTTTTATTACGTGAGGAAACTGAGACCAAGAGGATTTGTTGTTATTTATTCTGTTCGTGACTCTCCCTCAGATGTTTTCATCATGCTGTGACAGATATTTGGGTCCTTCTATTTTGACCAAAATCTTCTGTGGGGAGTAAGGCTGGTCCTGAGGTCCTAAGAAGAGTCACATACCCGCAAGCAGACTAGATGCTAAGGCCTGGGATCTTCACTTCACTCTGTCTCTATTCTTGTCCTTCTCATGAACATCAAGATCAGGGGCAAAAGCTGACCACTATCCTTCATATATTATTTCACTTATGAGCCAGATCCGGCTGATAGTGAAGAGTTAATAAGAAAAGGAAACACTTCATTGGCCACTCTGGCTTCATTCATTCAACAAATATTTAATGAGTCCCTCCTGTGAGTGGAGAGCAGTGCCAGACACTGAGGAAACAGATAAATCAGACAGAGCCCACACCCTCTTTAAGCTTCTAACCTGGTAGACAAGACAGATGGGTCAATAAATCTTTGTATTGCAATGTCTCAGAGTGGAGGCTGTCTTGGTGTCAGGAGTTCTTAGAAAAGTAATGAAGGCAGGCAAGCTAAGACTCGTACAACTTCTAAGAAGTTGGAGAAGAGATTCTACAGGTCAGGAGCCATCTTAAAATACTAAACTTTAATATAAGAGAACACCAGCAAATAATCTGCCCCTTCCTGCCACAGCAGAGCACCAGACGGAAAGGAGAATGTAGGAGGAGCTCCGCCCCGGAGCTTGGTCAGAGCCAGTAAGCCATAGAAAACCTCGCGTGGGTTCCAAGCCCAGGCAGAGCTGGGTTCAAATCCAGGCTCTGCTATACATTAGCTGTGCACAGTTTGGCATTCGTCTTTACTTCCACGTCTTAGTTTGGTTTTCTATAAAATGGGATGATAATAACAAATGGGCCAGGTTGTTATGTGGATTAAGTGAAACAAATACGTAAAGCACATCCTGTAGTGGCTGAGTCTCCGTGAATGTAATGAGGCTGATCCTGGACACACCAGGCCTGGGTTTGAATTCCAGCTCTGCTCTAGGGCCACCTTGGGAAGCTACCAGGCCTCCTTAAACCTCAGTCCCCACCTCCGTAAAATAGGGAGAATCCTCACCACCTCCTAGAGCTGTGTGACAATTCAGGACCTGGGTGTATACAGGGCTTAGCACAGCCCCTTACATGTAATGTGAGCGGTCATTCTGTTCCTTGTCTGTTCCTACATTGCCCTGTGGCCCTTTGTTTTTTTCCACCGTCTTGACTAAGACTCCCACAAGAGCTCTTTTTTTGACATAATTTATCATGTTAACCAATTTAGGTGTACAGTCCAGTGGCATTGAGCATATTTACGATGCCATATAATTTCACCACCATTCATCCCTAGACATTTTCACCTTTGCAAACTAAACCTGTACGTCCATTCATATAAGTTCTTATTTAATATAAAAACTCCTCATTCCATCTCTCCCTACCACTCCTCGCAACCACCACAGAAAACCACCACGGCTTTCTCTCTCTATGAATTTGACTACTCTAGGTCCTCCTATAAGTAGAATCATACTATAGTTGTCCTTCTGTGACTGGTTTATTTCACTGAGCATAATGTGTTCAAGGTTCATCGAGGTGTCCCACGATTGTGGCGTGTGTCAGATTTTACTCTCCAAAGGCTTCTTTTCAAGCTCAAGTCCATTTATTGGTCCTGCCTCCAATTCAGGCCACCCTCCCCTGAAATGGAAATATGGAAACACAGCAACGCACATGACAGTGACTAACTACATCAAAGGAAATGCCTTTGATTACAAATGTAATGCCTATCCTTTCCTATAGGACATCTGATGAGAGCTCCAAATTCATCTCACCCATCACCCATTGCCCCTTCCAGGAGGGATGTATTTCGTGCAGGAAATGGCTCTGTTAACCTTTGCACCCCACAGGGTGGGACAGAGCTGGAGCAACAGGCAACCTCTAACCAATGTTTACGTCAAGTGGCACCATTGCACAGCCTTAAATCTGCATTTGCCCCATCACTTATCTTCCTCTGAGTGCAAAGCTGAAAAGACTCTTCTGCCCTTCTCAGTTGGGTCATAAATCTTTCTTAAAACCTCTTCATTAAAAAAAAAAAATTAAAAAGTGTTGTTGTGGGTTTTGAAGCTGCTCCCTTGTGCTTGGGCTGAGACTCCTGCCAGTCACAAGTCCCCTAGCTGGGCTCCGGGGGGCTCACTCCACTCCAGGCAGTGGGGAGGTGCTCGCCCAGCCTTGGCCCCAGCTGCCACCATAAAAAAGATCTATAGCCCGGCTGGGCGTGGCTCAGCGGTTGAGCGTCCACCTGGGATCCAGGCGATCGGGGTTCGATTCCCGGTCAGGGCAGATGCCCGGGTTGCAGGCTCGATCAATGACTCTCATCATTGATGTTTCTATCTCTCTCTCTCCCTCTCCTTTCCTTTCTCTGAAATCAATAAAGATATATTTAAAAGTAAAAAAAAAAGATCTACAATGGTGTTTGTAACAGTGAGAGATCGGAAAACAACCAAACAACAAACACAGGGAAATCAGTTAAGTAAGGTACAGCACATACATAAGGCAGAGCAGGATGGAAGCCATTGATATGCTGAAAAGAACAAGACATGGAGAGGTGTTCAGAATCATCCCATCGTGTGTGTGTGTGTGTGTGTGTGTGTGTGTGTGTGTGTGTGCGTCTTAACCATAGAATCACTTAACTGGACAATGACACCTTCATGGGAAGTTGCAGGTCCTACCAGGAAACAGCTTGGAAGACAGACTGGGTTTCCACCGCATCTCCCTTCGGGCATGGAGGATTCGGGACTGATACCAAAGAGCACAAGGTAATATCTGGCCCAGGCCCCTTGTGCAGCGAGCAACCTGCACAACCATTATCAGCTGAGGTCCTGGAGATAACCAACAAGCAAATAAACACGTAAGTAAATACAATGTCAAGTAGTGGAAAGCACTATAAAGAAAACTAAGGCGAAGGGAGGAGATTGAGGCCAAGGGGGCAGCCGCGTTGCGTAATTGCAGCCGTCACCCCGGGGCCCGGGGTCTATGGAAACGGCGCCCTGGGATCGAGCCGCAGGCCACCCTGACGGAGGCGCTCCTGAATTTTGGAAAGGGTGACCAGGAAAAACCTCTCTGCGGAGGGGGTAGCTCATCTGACACCGACTATAAGAAAAGAGGAACAGATATAAGAGAAGTGTCACAGCGGGGTGGGGTCAACATGACGTGGAGGCTGGCTTGAGGCAAAGGCTTTGAGGAATGAGTGTTAAAGATGACTTCAGGCTTTCGTGCCCGAGGAACTAGGGCAGTGATGGCACCGCTCAGTTCTGCCCAAGTGACTGAGCCTGCCGTGAGCGGGTGCCGCAGGGAACACCGCAGAGAAAGAGGTGCAGTCCCCCTCCTGGGGATCTGACCGTGCCCCTCGGGGTTTCCCTCCCTGCATCTGGAGCCCTAGCTGGGTGGTATGCTAAGGGGTGTTACCAGAAAAAGCTGCTCAGATGTTTGGGGAATGCTGTGGTCAGCAGGATTCAACAGGTTTCCTTCCTGGAACACCTCTTGGAGCTTTTACTAGGCTAACGTGCTTCGTGAATCTCAAACAGGGAAGGTAGACGGCAGCCTGTCTTAAATTAGCTGCTCGGAGACATTTTTCTTTGCACAATGTGTCGAGAGACTAGTCTCCCCCGAGGAAAACTGTGCTCTAGACAAATGCCAAGCGGACCAGAGCGGGAAGCAGTCAGATAAGGACTACGGGGGAGGCAGAGCTGGCAGGGAGAAGGGCGCCCTGAGGAAGACGGAAGGCTCCGCAACTGCTGGGGCCCACAGCTGCCGTGGAAAAGGCCTGCCTGGGGTGTCCCCACACGCCTGGCTTCACCCAAGCTCCAGTGGTAACCTCTGAGTCAGCCTCTCTCAGGGCCAAGTGTAGCCTCTGACTGGCTGCAGTGGTTCTCTGACCTCCCTGGGCCTCCACTTACCCTTCCATAAAATGAGGAAAAAAATATTACCCTCGCTCTTGGGTGGCACAGGGCGCTGATAATTACTACTTGGCAGGGTGCTGAGGTGCTGACGAGCTCTGTCTGACACATTTCTCCCTGGCTTCTCCAGACACCACACTGGCCTCCCCGGGAGACCTCGGACCCATCGGCAGTCCCTGGAAACACGCTCAGACCTCAGCCACGGTCAAGGAGCAAGCAGGTGTCTCTCTACGGGTCTCTGTCGCTACCTGTTGTAGCTCCCACCAGAGCAAGAGACTCACCTCACCTTCTGCTACCACGTGGGCATTGTGGAGGTGGGAGACCCACCTTCCGGCTGCCAACCTGGGACCCTGCTGCATCTGGGAGCCTCCTCAGGGCTGGGACACCTAGAGGAGGTGTCACCTGCCTGGAGGCAGCCATGCGGTGTCCTTCTCGCTGAGGAGGAGGGGTCCCGGCAACCAGGGCCTTCTCTGAGCCGAGTGATGACAACGTCAGAGGACCCGAGCCCAGCCCAGCCTGGTGGTACGAGTGAGCGGAGGTAGGTGCTGCGAGCCTTCGGCTGCAGGGTCACCTGGTGGGAGAGGAAACACTGGCGTCTAGTGGGCAGAGCTAGCCTTGCCCCAATCCTTCCACCACTGGGGAGAAAGGGTGCCTTCTTTCAAGTACCAAGGAAACCTTGAGGCTCCTCTCCACACTGGGGGGGATCAGTAAAGCCGCCCACGGAGCCCTGGAGCCTAGGCTGCAGTCCCTGGGGCCAGCTCTGCAGGCGGCCAAACTCATGCCTGGCCCTGAACAGAAGGGTGGGAAGGAGTGGCTGTGGGGCCTCCCTGTGTGATTTTTGAAATGCCCCGGTGATCATCTGCAGAACGGGGTCATCATAATGTTACGCTCTTTCAGTTGGCTGCTGTCAGAGCTCATTCCTGTGTATTGGACGTTTTCCTGTAAACCAGTTGTTCCTTTTAATCCACATCTGGATTACAATGCTTGTACTGATGTGCCTTCTGCTCATCCTAAAAGTATCGCCTTAGATAGCAGGCTTTTCCTATCGTCCTTGGCTAAGTCAGCTACTGTAAAATGCATAGGAGAGTGTCGAGAGCACCCCCAGGCCCATGCCATGGAATATCGGTTTAAAATTTAGACCTCTTGCCCCAGCCAGGTGGCACGGTTGGTTGGAGCATCGTCCCATATACCAAAAGGTTAAGGGTTCAATCCCCAGTCAGGGCGAGTATGGGAGGCAACCAATTGAAGTTTCTCTCTCACATCAGTGTTTCTCTCTCTCTCTCTCTCTCTTTCTCTCTCTCTCTCTCTTCCTCTCTCTTTAAAAATCAACAAACATATCCTTAGGTAAGGATTTTAAAAATTAGATCTCTTAATTCCTGGAAATATGGGGGAGGGGGGTTAGTCCCAAGAGAGGAATTAGATTTAGAGTGATGTCCGGGGCTTGTCCAGCTCAGTTTTCAGCCCCTACAGTATTTAAAAGCCATCACCGCCTTGAGCCCTAGTGTGTTACCTAGTGACATGTCAGTGTCAAAGGAGTCGTGCAAAGAATCTCCAGCATGTCATTAACCTCATTCCAACATGTAATTAACCTAAAAGGCCTCCTCGCTGCCTCCATTCAGCGTTACATCATAAAGAATTGGGCATTTTATTACTTGCAGGACACCGTGAACACTTTAAAGAGTTAATTATGGCTCACTGGAGCCTGTCCCCAAGAGCCCAAGATCCAGGAGTTAAACTGTTTGTTTTCAAGTGTCAGTCTTCAAGACAGCCTTCATCCACAGCAACTTCCTCCTTGGAACCTGAGCTTGACACTGGTTTGAAAATAGACCCACCAGGGTACGCAGTGGTGGGTGGGAGAAGGTAATTTGATTTGGGCCTTCCTCCTAGTGTTAGCCAGTGTTTTCACAGATATCATCTGTACAGCGTCGGACAGAACAGAGAACCAAAGAGAGCTGGAATTCGACTTACCCTCCTGATTCCATGGGGCGAATCCAGCTAAAGCCATTTGTAATCTCTGAGCTGGAGAGACCAGCAGTGTGGCCAGAGTTCAAAGGGAGTTCAGACCTAATCTGGACGTTACAATCTAAGTCAATCTAACCATGCAGGCTCTGAGGACATTATTATCAGTCAAGTGTAATTATAGATAAAATAGTTTTATTAATCAGCTTCCTAAGGGGACTGTTTATCTGATAGCTGTGCATGACAGTGGAGGGTGGGGGGGTCTGTGCTGTGTGCAGTTGGTGTGCAGAGAGGACAGTCTACGGGGAAGGAGTGTGGCTGAGAGTTGTGTCTAGGAGTTCTGTGGCTTTGTGCATGAGGGATGGAATATTCATGGTAGCATTGTTGGCCAGTGCTTGTGTGTGTGTGTGTGTGTGTGTGTGTGTGTGTACTCAGGTTTATGCAACTGGACTTGAAATTATCCCTGTTTCTCCACTATACTTTGGATTTGTCATAATTCCTTCTCTGAAAAATAGACTTTTCCATATTTGTGCTTAGCTGGAGTCTATAGAGATTCCACCTGCAGCTGCCCTCTTTAGCCACTAATTGTCAGCCGAATTTTCAGATCTCATCTCTAGTCCTATCTTGGCTTGTCTTAAATGTCCATGACCGTAAACCACTTTGCCAATTTTAAGGGGTCCTGCAAGAGTAGTGCCCCTCCTGAGTATTATTTGGCCTGACTTGAAGTCGATGCCACTCACCTCTGGGCAGGAGAAATGAACTCCTTAGGGCCCAGACATGAAAGGTGTCCCCTGTAAAGTCACCAGTTCTGAGTTAAACTTAGTTAAATATCAGTGGTCAGGTGAGTGTCAGATACTACTCCAAGGCTCAGTTGGTTCCCCTACAGAGAGAGGTGAGCAACTGCCCAGAGACCGTGGAACAGGCACAGAGCCAGCCTGGTCATCTCCGCTCATGCCCTCGGTCCACTGGCAGCATTAGGTATCAGAACCGGCCCTCTTTCAGCGCAGCCCGCATCTGCTGACCGGTTGCGCAACTCACCGCTTGCTTTAGCTGGAACACTTGACCCCGGCTGACTATTTCCTCCTTCGGGAGGCCTGCTGAGAAACCTGCCCTCTGCCTAAGACAGAGGTACTACCCGAAGTTCGCCCAAAGTGAGAGCTGCAGCCTGGGGTGGATACAACCTGGAAACCAAAAAGATCCAGCGGCTGTTTCCTTCCCACAGAGGCAGGTGACACCCATGCTCCCATGGGTGCTACAGAGAGATGAACTCGTTGAAGGCCCACTCATAGGGCTTATGTAGAAAGATGCAAGATGGGTCCAGCCAGCGTGGCTGAGCTTTTGATCATCAACCTAGGATCCAGGAGGTCGAGGTTCGATTCCCTGTCAGGGCACATGCCCAGGTTGCAGGCTCCATGTCCAGTAGGGGGCGGTGCAGGAGGCAGCCGATCAATGACTCTCTCATCATTGATGTTTCTGTCTCTCTCTCTCCCTCTCTCTTCCTCTCTCTGAAATCAATAAAGATGTATTTTTAAGAAAGAAAGATGCAAGATGGACCAACTGGGATCTTACGGTCATGTGGCAGATCTGTTGGCCACTCTATAAAGTGAGCTGTTGAGATTCCTGGGTCTTCCTAGCTTCCAGAGGGCACATTGGAGCTCAGGAAAAAGGCTTGGCTGACAGAATGAGCATGTCACAAAAGTATTGCTCTACTTGAGATAATTAAGGTCTGTTGGTCAAATATAGTGTCCTTCTCCTAACTCCTAAGGTTGATAAACTTTTGATGGATACCAGCTAGGAGACTGAAAATGCACAAATGGATGGATGAATATCTACTATGTGCCAGGTGCGTACACCTGTATTACTGCAATTAATCTAGTGAGCAACTAATATTATTCTCATTTTGCTGATTAAAAAATTGAGACTTGGATCAGCTTAATAATAATAATAGTAAGAAGGAAGAAGAGAAGAATAAGAATGACCATTATTTCTTGAGCATTTAATATGTGCCAGGCACTGAGCTAAGTACTTCTTATATTACATTATCTCATTTAATCTTCACCACAGCTCTATGAAGTTACAATTAATTTACTCGGGTTTTTAGAAGAGGAAACTGTGGTTCAAGGAGATAACTAGCTGGCTACCCAGTCAGAGAATCTTGAACCCACATCTGTCAGACTCAAAAGCCAGTGCTCTTTCCAATAATGGTTTTTCTTTAGCTGCCATCTCGTCTGGCTTTTGCTCTTAGCTATATGTATTTACCATACATATGTGGTTACCTGTTTCGTTGCTGCCTCACTTGAAGATGTTCAGCTAAGTCCCACATCCCACTGGTGCTTGGAACCAAAGAGATAGCTGTCGACACAGAACGAAACTGACTCCCGCCCACCTCCCTTCCCACATTGAAAAGGGATCCAAACACATTTTATAAGAAGAGATGCTGGGGAGAGAGAGAGTGATGTCCAGGGCTAAAGAAGACATTTATCTTCACTTTAACTCCAATAGCTCAGCAATAATGTCACCTTGGGGAGTGAAACTTCCTAATTGGAACCTCCCCACATTTGCAAGTTCAAGGCACAGACGAGTCCGTGTTGATGTGACCTCTTGGTGAGGATGGGCAGCTTCCCAAGTTTGAGGGCTCTCCTCTAAGATATATGAGTGCCAGGAATCGTTGGGTTTCAGTTAGGCTGCGCTGACAACCTCTGAAATAAAGTGGCAAAGCAGAAAACTTCACGATAGTGAAGGACTGGAGTTTGTAAAAAGCGCAATGCCTAGATTCTTAGACCATTCTGTGTTTACAACCGAGGCTGTTTCTCTAAACTAGTTCCTGCACAGAACCAGACCTTCATATTTTTTAATGGCAGGTTAAACTGTGTCAGACAGTACAAGAATGCAAACAAATGATGGTAACAATATTATTTCAGAGTTGGTGGAAGAAGGAAACCCAGCAATAGCTTCCATAAGAAATAAGAGTATGATCCTGGAAAAAATACAGGCAAACAGAGAGAGCAACATCAAAGTTTTTCACCACGTCTCACCTGGCTGCCCTGCACAAATTTGCCCCTGAGAGCAGACAAGATCTGAGGCCTCCTCGAACTTGAAGTCCCCATCACCTGGCCAGGGATCTTCCTTGTTCATAGGGGCTGATACCCCAGGCACCATGATTCAAAGCTCCAGGGCTGCCATGGGTGACATGTGTAAGATTCTTGCCAGCCTTCCATGAGCAGTCGGGCTATCTCACTCTCATTCTCTCCTCCCTTGCACCCCCAGGTTTGCTCTTGTTTGAAAGAGCCTCTCCTCCTGGTCATCCCAGACATCACAGAGCACAGGGGGCAGTGGCTTGTGCTTTGAGTCAATCCTAGGATGGAATTCTGCCTCTGCTATTTGTTAGCTGTGTGCCCTTGGGCAAACTACTGAAACTCTTTGAGAATCTGTTTCCCCTTCTGTAAAATGGGGATAATAACAGCCCCTCTCTCACAGTCGTTGTGCTTGGCACAGAGTAACCACCCATTTTTAGCAAGTCATTCCAATTTTTCATGGCCCAGCTCAAGTGCCACATTCCACAGGAAGCTTTTTCTGATTGTTCCACCCCTGACTGAGCTCCCTCTCACTGAAGTTCTGTAGCCCCTAACTCAAAATTTGGCTTGGAATTATATATTCCCTCTAAATGTTTCCTCATGAATTCTCTGTTAAGATGTCTATTACTTAAGGGCCACAACTAGATCTTAGTCTTTTTTTATATTCCTGACAATACCAGCCTACTATATATTTTTTTTCTTTAATTCTATATGTATTTACCAAATTCACATTTAACATGTCTGAAATCAGGATAAGCGTCATAATCTATCTGCACATTTAACATAATGTTTTCTCCCCAAGATGATTATCTAAATCAATGATGTACATTATACTCTAAGCCGTCTTAGAATAAGATAGATCTGCATGGATTTAATCCCAAATTTCCCTTAGCCATCTCACCCTCCTCACCCTCCACTCTCCATCCTCACATTCTTCTCCCTCCCCTGCTCTCCCCACCCCTTCACCAAAGACATGCCTTTAGATGACAACTGGCAGAAGCCAGGAGTTCAGTCTTGAGACATGGAAGTCAGTGCAGCCATGCATATTTTCAAAATACATGCATGGTCACTCCTACTGGTAGATGAGGAACTGAGGTTTGGATAGTTAAGCTCACCCACCAAATCTAATGTCAGCTCACCTATAGGAAGATTAAGTCTTTAATGATTGACTGATTAATTATCTACTGATAGCTTAACCTTCATTAGTGCAATTCCCAGATGAACCAAGCTAATTAGCCATGGCTGGAAGGACTGGACTATTCAATACCCAAGATTTCAACGGCAATACCATTGGCACCATGCCATCCTCCAACCAACAACATGGACTGGCCACATGAGTCAATGTCATCCATTCCTCAGATATCCGCTTCCTGCACCTCTCTCTGAAAGCAGGCCCTCATGCCTGCCAGGGGACTGATGTTTGGTGGAAAAACACCTAAAGAAAATTCTGTCTTCAAAAACCCTCCATTTGAGCCTCTCAGATCTGTGCCTTTGTGCAGCCATATTGCTTCAGGTTTATTCAAGCTGACTCAAAACACAAAAGCTTTAATTAAGTTAACTTCCAGTATCCTTAATGGGAAGAAGGGAGACTAGAAATAGTAATGTCGTTGTGTCTGCTGTTTCATAAACGTTATCATAATTCAACCTCATAACGACAAAATCAGTATTCTTATCCTCATTTTCATTATGCTTCTGCCAACCATTGACTTTGTCATGCAGAACCACCACAATGTGTTAGTGTTGGAAATCACACAAAGTTCCATTACTTCCATGAGGCTCATAGCCAAAGAGGGATTATCAGGGGAGCCACCTCACTGTTGCTGATACTGAATTAGGGTTCCTGGATAGGAGAACAAACAGCATGAACAGCTAAATGATGAGTTGGATATCGGAGACTGGGGAAAGATATCCAAAAAGGAAATAAAGCAAACGCAGAATCAGCCAACAAGAAATGTTTGAGCACTTATTTGTGCCTCAACATTATGCTAGGTGTTTTAGGAAACAGTAGGTTTATAGTTTATCCTTGCTTTCAAGGATCCTGCCAGCAACCTGAGATGCCTAAGAAAATTGATATCTCTTCAGCTTAGATTCTAACTCTTCAGAGGTACCAAATGATAACACAATGATGAAGCTTGAGGACTCTAGCGCCAGCTGCCTAGGCTCAAATCCTGCTTTGAGTTCTATCAGCTGTGTGATATTGGACAAGTTACTTAACCTCCCTGAGCCTGTTTTCTCATTGGTAAATTTTAGGTAATAATAATTGTACCTATGTGAAATTATGTGAGAATTAAATGACTTAATACAGGTAGCATGCCTAAAGAGTGCTTGATACCTACTAAATGACTGATATATGGTAGCAAATATTATTTATTGTAGAAGGGCAACATTATCCTGCTTCCTATGGTAATGCTGAAGGGTAACATCTCAATCAATATCTGCAATTCTCTCCATAGACCATAATAAGTGCCAGTGGTGAGAACTTACAATGCACCAGAAATCATAGTAAGGACTTCCAGATGAGGAAACTGAGACCCTGAAAAGTAGATGCCTCATCTAATGTCCTCCAGGTGGCAGGTACCAGGAGTTTGTTGTCGTACATACGCACTGATAGAAAATCTTTTATTCTTAAATATCTGGATGAACAAAGCATAGAAACATGTAATTTCAGCAACAACGGTAATTCTAAAAATAGTATCAGGATAATAGAGACAGGAAGCGTAATTCAAATCTCAAACATTTCTCTATTACCCTGCAAATCTCTCCGGCTAATAACAACATTTATGAAGTTTTTACTTAAATGTATTTTTTAACTCACTTTTGTTCTCAGTCTCTGCTGTCTGCTGGGGTGGTGGTGATGTTGGCAGATTGGAAGAGAGAAGAAATGGCTAAAACAATGTTGGCCTAGCTTAAAGGGGGGCAGGTTCTAGGAAACACATGAAAGCCATTATAGCTAATAAAAAGAATTGGGTAGGAGCCTCGGGCCTTATATCAGGTGACTTGTCTTTTCATTCACTCTGTGGTACATGCAAGGATTGGATGTCTTCTTTATCCCAAGAACCATACTAGACACCAGGGAGTCCATGAAGTGTGAGAATTTCTACTCTGCACCGAAAGACAGACTGCCTGTGATGACCATGAGACCCACTGATCTTGAACTAACAGAGAGAAAGGATTCTTTCTGAGGCCAGTGCTCAGGCCAGAGTAAAGGGAGAGGGGCCAACTTGATCAAGCTCCTGTGTCTATGGTGTGGTTTTAACATTGGGCAAGCCAGAGCTCCACCCAGGCTTGGCCACTGCCCAGCTGGGTGACACCCAACAAGCCTAGGACCTCTGTTTCTTCATCCTAAAAAGAAGGTAGGGACAGCTACTTCCCAGGGTTATTGTGAAAAATAACCAAGGTAAGACAGATGAGTGATTCTAGAACAATGTTTGGCACATAGTAGATGCTTTATACATGTGTGATCCCCTCCTCCCTGTCCCCACACAACCTCCCCAGGAGCACCCAGGGACTGGTAAGCATGGTGGTTAAGGGGATACGCTCTAGGGGCAGGCAGGCTGGACTAAATTACTTGCTCGACCACTTATTAGCTGTGTGACAAGGGGCAGGTAACTTAACTTCTCTGTGCCTCAGTTCTCTCATCTGTAAAATGGGATAATAAGTAACTTCCTCATCAAAGAATTATGAGACTTTACCGTAATGAATGTATTAAAAGATAAGCTGAGGCGCATAAAAATTTCAACTGTTTATTTGAGCCAACATTGATTCCACTTGGGCATCACCAAACTAGGAGTGGTGAGGAGTGCTCCACCAACAGGAGCTAGGGGAAAGACTTTATAGAGCACACATGGAAGCAAAGCAAGAAAGTGGCTTGATTGGCTATCGCTTTAAGCCTAGTCAATTGTGATTGGTTGTTTTTAAATTTCACTTTTTCAGATTCAAGTGCATTTACGATCGACTCTGGCTTAGGTTTCAGTTTGCTTGCGTAGGCTACCAAGGCATTAGAACCAGCAGAGTCTGACAGCCTCCTTGTTTAATTACTGTAACAAATGTGACAGGCCAGCAGGAGATAATAGAGTGCACACTTAGGGCTCTCGACACATCCCAGGTTTTAATTAATTTACTTCACCTAACAACCCTGGAAGAGGTGTATTCTTTTTCTCCATTTTATAGAAGAGGGAACTGGAATGTAAGGATGTTAAATATACTTCCCATTCTCACCCAGGCAGCAATGGCAAGGCAGGGATTCAAATTTGAGAAGTCTCCCTCCAGAATCTGGTCTTAGTCACCAGTGGCTCTCATAAGCCTAGTGTTACCTGTCATTACTGGGTGGTTGAGACACCAGGAGGATAGGCTGGAATTGTAAAATGCTCCATTTCTTCTGCCCGCCTCTTCCCCATCCCCAACCCCCATTTCTTGTCTGCAATTGACATTCATAATATAGTTTTTACAAGCTTAGTGTTTGATATTATCCAAGATCTCCACTCCAATCAAATTTAGGTTTGATGTGATAGTTAGACTTAATTAGAGTCAAATTCCTCTTTTATTTTGGTTTTATCTTAATCACCCCTTTTATCCACTGGTCCAGAAGCCTATAATTTCCCATACAGGTCCTCAGAAATGTCGTATTATACATTTAGAGCCATGAGACAGAGTTTGTTGTACACACCTAATGCCAGCACACTTTTCAGTCTGAAATATTTTAGCCAAGACAGTGTAGGAAAAAAGTATAATTTCTCCCAAAGACTCTTGTCTAAAAACAATAGCAGAATAATGTTTTCCTTGAAAACCTCTCTACTGAGAAGAATGCAAGTATGCAGTACAAATGTGAGAAGCATTTCAAAAACCAACGGCAAGGTGGGAAAGTGCCCAACGACAGTTAACGTGGTTGTAGGACCATCGAGGTCCCCCAGACACAGAGGAGGAAGAGGCAGACCACAGAACTTCCCAACTGCAAGGAATCTCAAAGACCACCTAATCTAGTTCTCTGCAAATCCTTTATAAGTGCCCATTCTTTTGTTCGAGTGAAATCTTATCCTGAAGATTTGTATAAAAGCTGAGATGCTCTTATTGAAGCGGGAAGGAGAGGCCTAGAGCCTAACCCACTCCATTCCCGTCCTTTCACCCCCAACAGCCTGAAGGCTCTGAGGAACCCCTGAGGCTTCCTTGGAGCACAGTTTGAAAATCACTATCCTAACCCAATACCCTCCTTTTACCACTGGGGAAAATGAAGCCCAGAGAAGCTACTTGACTTGCCTGAGGTTACACAGCAATACAGCAGCCTAGGCGGTCGGTCCTCCTATCTTCCTCCAACAATTTTTCCATGATGACACCTGAGTTCTCTGATGAACTACCTTTTGTTTCTTCAGACTATACATGTTTTTGTGTTTGTATGTTTGTCTCGGTGCCCAGTGTTCCAAAGAAAACCTAACAAACCAGTCCCTGCTTTTAGTCCAAAGCTTGGCGTCTGCACGTTGGACACATCTTGGCTGCCCAAGAGAGCTGGGAGCCCAGAGCAAAAAGGCATGGGGTCATAAATGCTGTCCCATGGATGACCAGGGACACTATTTCACAGCCTAAAGTAGGTCGAGTTTCTACTCTGACACAGAAGTCCCAAAAAGCAGGTAGTTCTTAGCTAGACACCTGAGAGCTGGCATCCAAGACAGGTCTGGCCTCGGAGCTGTTGACGCCTGACTGGCTCCCTGGATCTCTTTGGTTCTCCATCGGTAAGGTGGGGGGAAGGGAGGGAGAGGGGGCAGAAAGCTATCGCATAGCTCATCACATCATAAAGATGCTAAAAGTTGAATAAGTTAATGTATCCAATGCTGAAAGACTCTAAGAAAGGCCCAACAATGGCTCTACAAGCTGGTTCCCCTCGCCTGATCCGAAGGCATAAGGTTGGAGGAAACGATAGAGAAAGGGGTTTCTGGCTCCCGTGCTATATCCAGGAAAAGGCTATGATCATAACAGCTAACAAAGGGCTCGCTCGGTGGGTCCCCTGCATTACCCCATGTGACCCTCAGAGCAGCATCAGAGTGATGAAGCTCAGACAGACTCATTAAGTTACTCAAGGTGACACAGCTAGAAAATGTTGGACCTAGAATTTGAATCCAAAGCCATCTGGCTGCAAAGCTTGTGTTCCTAACCACTGCACCACCCTGCCCTTCCTCCTGGCCACAAGGGGGGAAAAGGGAGAAGACCTACTACACAAAGTGCTGGACTCCACCAAGCCCAGAGGGAGGCTGCAGAGACAGGCACCAGGTCGCACGAGTGAGAATCCCGGGCCAGCGCGGGATCCTGCAAAGCTCCCAGGGGCAAGAATTCTGCTCTTGTTTACTGAGTCCCCTGGGCCAGGAGGGAGGGTGGTGAGCTGGGCACAAAAGCAGGATAAAGGTAAACTTTCTGCACGTGAGAACCATTCCCCCCCTCCAAGGAGCGAGGAGCGGTGTCACACTGTATGTCATCAAAGGGGCTGTGCGTAAACCTGAAAAACCAAACGGACCTGTCTGTAGGTGTTACTTATATCACAAGGCTACAGGTGCCTTATTTCCACCGGGCGCCGGTGCTGGGAGCGCCTGCCTTCTCTTGCCTTGAAAGCCTCCTCTTTGGACCTAGTCAGCGCTATCCTCACGTAAGCACCTTTTCTTTGCTCTTTTGGATGAATTGTGCGGGGTGTCAGGGCTTAGAGGCTCCGGCTGGGGCGCAGATCTGTTGGTTGGCCTCCAGCTCCAGGTCGCCAGAGCCTCCTGCCGGTTCCATCAGTCACGGTGCCTCCCGGGGGCTGTGTGACTGGGATTTAACTGCTTGCCTGAAAGGGACACTTCTGCCGCCACAGGCTAAGGAGCCACCCACCCCCTCCTCGGCAGCCCCCACTCCCTCTGGATCTCTTGATTACACCAAGGCAAACCAAGAGGGAGTGAGGGCAGGCACTCAATTCCCTATGCTTCCTAAAACTATAAGGAAAGCTGGATTTTGCACTGACAAAATATTCAGCTTCAAGGAGAGCCCACCTCCCCGTGGCTAAACTCCTCCTTTCCCCTCTGGCCTGCTCATAGTTTTCTCGGGATACAGAGAAAACAAGCTGCCTTATCACAGTTTGGGGTATTTTTTCAAGAATTTATCTGTACGAAGTAGCTTAAAAGAAACCTGTTTTGGCCTCTCGCACCGCCTTAGTATATAGAGAATCTTTGCAGAAAAGCCGTGGGTAGGGTTTTTCCACTGTATGCTCAGGCCTTTCCAGACTCTGCAGTGTGGGGGTTCTTGGTCACTCGCCCCCTGCTGGCAGACTCCGGTGGCACAGTTTCCCTTTTCTAACTGAAGGCTGGGACTCACCTTTGGTTGTGCTAAGAATTTTACAAACTGGAAAGGATGTCAGAGACCCTTAATTACAACCTCTTCGTTTCACATATGAGTAAACTGAGGCCTAGGCTGAGAGAGACAGCCTCATGTTCGAGTCCACAGACCCGGGGAGAGGGGTCGTTTGCCCCTCTGAGTGAAGGCGTAATTCTGTGTCCTCACGTTCTCTGTGGCAGTGTTTCTCGTGATTCAAGGTGTTCTCAGCAGGAGTTGGCACAGTTTGGTTGTCTTCTTTTCTCAAAAGTCACCTGAGTGGCAGCCTTTTAGATTCATTGATGATGACTGATTTTCCTCCTTCTGGAAATGAATATATGTCTGTGCCCATATTTATCTAATTTTAAGTCCTCTGGAACACCTGAGGATTCCATATTGAAATCTCCATTTTAGAGGTAAGCTCAGAGAGGGTCGTGGATTTTTATGTACCACACCTTGCATTAAACAAAAATAATTTTGGCAGGCCGAGTTGTAAGAAATAGGTCCTATGTTTCTTACCTTGTGGGGACAGAGGTAGGATTGAACCCCCTTTTGGATTAAATGGGTTTAATCCAAGACCGAGGAGCTTTGCATTGGAGCCCATGGTAAACTATAGGGCATACCTTCTATGGGTTTCTGCACCTTCAGAAAAACAACCAAAAACAAACGGAAGAGCAAACTCCCTGAGCAAGCTAAAGAAAATGAGGAATCGCTTGGCAAGACGTCAGCGAGGCGGTTCTCACAGCTGCTCTGGTTTCTCCCAGAAGAACAAACACTCAGGCACCCAACCCACAATCCTTTAACAGCAAGTGTCGAAATAGTTCACTGGATTCCCCTTCGTGTGTCCCTTCCTAGGGACATCCAAGGAGTGGGAAATTGACCGTGCCTTGCACACAGGGCTTGGGACCCGGTACGTTCTGGTGTCACTGAAGCCTCGGAGGAGGAAAACCATTTTCCTCCCCAAGGAGACTGCTCACATGGTGAGATCAGTGAAGGCCCTTCTCGACCCCCTTTCCCTTGGCTTATATCCTGACGGCCTGGTTCTGCCTGGTGATGTTTTGGTGCATAAACAGCCAATGCATTGATGCTTAATTGGGTAGAATTTTTGGTCACATGCCCAGAGTGGAGTTGATGATCTCTGCCAGGGTCAGGAAGGAATTTTCCTCCTTGGACAAACTGGCCAAGGCTGGGTGGTTTGCTCCTTCCCCTCTCTCTCTGGGAGGCTGAGCAGAGGTGCCTGGTTGCGCAGGCCATGGGCACCACACCTGTGACTGCTGCCTCTGACTCGTGCCGGGCGAGAAGCCCACAGGCCTGTCCCTCTGACTGTGCGGACCCTCCCTGTGCACACTTGGTGAGTGAGCCGGCTCTCAGAAGGGGGAGGAAGCCCCTGGAGTCAGCAGGGACCTCAGCCTCTATGCCATCGCTGTCTCATTTTGAAAGGTACCTTCAGCCAGCCTTTCTCGTGCATGAAAGGAAACCCACCTGAGTCCGCCCTCTTGTGTGGATTGTGCTTGAACTTTCCCTACTTTTGAGGCAGCTAGAATGGTGATGACGTGGGAGAAACTGATCTAGCAGCTGTGGGTCTGGTGATGGGCAGGGCAGCTAGAATGGTGACATGCGGGGGAAACAGATGTAACAGCTGTGGGTCTGGTGATGGGCAGTGAGTGAGGAGCCGGAGTGCTTAAGGGGCCTGGCTAACCAGGCCGAGAATATCCAGAGTCCACTGCTGAAAGTAGTGGGCATAGGAGAAAAGGGAGAAGAGGAAAGAAGTTTAACCCCTGTTTGTAGTGGTCTGGTGAGCATACTTGACCAAAATATCCAAATATAACCAACATCTATGCCTACGTGGGTGTGTGCCCTTGTTTGGGTGTGTTGACCCAGTCAGGTGGGTGCTGAAGAAAATCGTGGAGCTGGGGCACAGCTTGGAGTCCGCCTCGCCAGTGTGTTCTTTTAGTAGATGAGGAACCAAGGCTTGGAGAGGTGCAAGAGGCAGAGTCCTGACTCCCAGCCCAGTGCTCTTTCCAAGATGACAAACCAGCCAGCCTCTCAAAAAACAAAAATGTGTGGCTGGAACAGTAGGCCTAGGACCCTCCCTACGTATCCCCCTCTTCTCCTGCTGCTGACTCTAGGCCTAACCCAATGCTACTCAGCCACTTTTTCATTATGGCCCCTACTAAGGGGCTTTTTTAGATAATTTTTTCTTAATCGTCTCTCCCCCCCATGAAATGTTAATACCATAGAAATACTGTAAACTGTAATGAACTGTGGCCCTTTGGAGAGTCATGAAACATAATACCATCTAAGATTTTTTGACCCCTCAAGAAGCCATTTTTTCCCCTCTGGGTCAATGCCACCCCCCTTTGGGAATGTATGGGTTAACTTCAGGCCTGGGCCTACCTATAGCTGGTCCTCAGTTTCCTCGCTGAGAAATGGGTCTCCAGACAGCTGTTTCTACTTACCCACCCTGTTCCACCTACATTAATCTTAAGAACCCTGGCTGGGTGGCTCAGTTGGTTGGAGTGTCGTCCCATACACACACACAAACACACACCCATAAAAAAAAGGCTTCTGGTTTAATTCACAGTCAGGGCACATGCCTAGGTTGTGGGTTCAACCCCTGGTCAGAGTACATACAGGAGACAACAAATCAATGTTTCTCTCTCACATCAATGTTTCTCTCTCTCTCTTTGTCTCTCTCTCTAAAATCAATAAGCGTATCCTCAGGTGAGGATTTTAAAAATTATAAAAAAAGAAATCTTAAGAGCTAAAATGTTCAATTATCGCAAGGACCCTAGAGGGCCTAGGAAGCTGAGCTATTGGATATAAGGCACCCATTGTTCCTGAACTCTCACGCCTAGAGCATGCTGGCTAAGTGGCCAAGGTCTTTTGTGGAGATCCCAGGGTTAATAAAACCCCCTCCTCCTGCCAGAGCAAAAAAAAAACTTCTGCTGCTTTTATAAAAGACATTTTCCCAAAAATCAAGAAATGATTACAAAAGAAAAATAGCACGGTGTTCCCCTGAGAGAGCCCTTTAAGAAAACGTAATGGATACAGTTGGCCATAGAAGGAATTACCAAAGGGAATCAGACACAGCCCTGTGTGCAAAACTAGTGAGATTACAGAGCAAGTGAGTGGACCCGTGTAGGGGGAAAAAAATCCTTAAAGGAGGCAAATATCCTATTGATCAAAAATATTCCTAATTTTTATATGACCAAATTGAATTTACCAATCGACTTTTGAGAGCTGTTTGTCAGGTGTAGATGAAGGAGCGCTCACTCCCGCTGTCGTGTTCTGCGTCTGGAGGATTTCTAGCTGACATTGAAGCCCTGGGACGGTTTCCTCTGTTCTTCCACGTGGAACCCATCTGTCCTTTCTCTGAACCCCCCAGGAAGGTCACGTCAGAGGATCCCCATCCTCTGCCTCGGTTTTCTGAGCCTCTGGCCCAGAAGGGCAGGGGCCTTTTTACCCTGAGCTCTCACTTAGGGGAACTTCCCTGATGTGGATTCCAGAAAGTGGAAGGGGTTGAGGCTCCAGGGGCTCTTTCCTTTCTCATAACCTCCTACCCCTATCCCTTTTCATCCTGCCTGCTGTTCAGGATATAAAACCAGCCAATCCATGGGAAAATCAGAGCCCGAACGCAGGCAGCCTTGACCTCTGTGTGATATGGCTCCCAGGGGGAGATCCATGAACACGATAATCCGCCCGGAACATTAACCCTCTGTGGGCATCAGGTAGGAGGTTCCCCGTGGGGTCTGGTGACTCTTCGTTGACGGCACAGAAAGGGTGCCTGCGTGTGAGAATTTGAACTTACTTGTTTATGTCAGGAGCCTGGTTCTCGTGAACATTTGATGATGATAGATTTGCAAACACCCCCAAAGAATTGGTCTTTGGTTCTGGAACCACAAGATCCCTGCCCCTCTCAGTACTGAGGTCCTACTCAATACGTGAGTGTGCCTGGGATGTACCTATGGGCAATGTGACTGTGTTTTTAGAAAGGGTCACTGATGGGCCCCTAGTCAGAGAACTGAAGAACTTTCTACATGCAATGTAACATTGCCACCAGCTGGCTCTGTGACCTTATGACAAATTCCCTGGGCCTTAAGTTTCTCAATTCTAGAATGACAGAGCGGGGAAGGGGTGGGACTAACTCAGCACTTTCCGACACATGGTACTCACACCACTCACGATACTTACATGAGATGAATCTGGTCAAGGGTAGGCAAACTCTTACTTAAAGAGTCAGAGAGTAAATATTTTAGGATTTGTGGGCCAAAAGGCAAAACCAAGGATATTGTGTAGGTACCTACATAACCATTTAATATGTAACCATTTAAAAATGTAAAATCATTTTTAGCTGCAAGCCATTCAAAAACAGGTGGTGAACTGGATTGGTCCTGTTGTATTTTGCTAACCTCTGACTCAGGTGATAAATGGATGAACAATTTTTATTTAAGTGCTTGTGTCTTCATTTTTACATATGTCCAGAAATACTGACTTTTCATTTATAGAGGTGATATAAAGTTTTCCCTTTTAATAAATGTATTTATGTTCAAACAAAAAGGGAGTAGATTTTATTTAATGTATTAAGTAAATTATGGTGATGGTAGGCAAATGACTGAAGTCGGGAAACACTGGCCTAGATGATTGATAAGCTCCTGACAGTCTTAAAATTCCATGTGCTTAATATCCCAAGACCCAGAACCCAGTCTTTGCTCTGACACTTACCAGCTATGTGATCTTGAGCTGCAATGTCCCCTTTGCAAAATGGGGGTGGAAACACCTTACCTTGTCAACATTACTTCAATAATAAGAAAAGAGAAGTTGGGCAAACAGATTTTTTTAATACACCACGTATGAATTGTTTTTTGTCTGAATTGTGGGAATATGGGAATCAGCAAAGAGAAACTTGAATGATGAGACTGACGGGCAAGAGTGTCCGAGAGTGGGGGCCCTAGCCCCTCTCTTCTGCCCCTTTCCTAGCCTCGACCACACACCTTCTCCCCAGTGTCCCACCTGCCAGTTCGAGCAGGGATTAGAGCACAGCCGCCAGGATCAGGACTTCACACACGCAAACCTGAGTTGTCCCCAGACTCCATCACCTGCCAGCTGGGTGGCTTGGGTGTGTTCAATGGAATGTCAACGTGTCCACTCCTCATCTGTGGAAAAGAGCCGCTACCAGAACCAGCCTCAGACCGCTCGCTCTGAGGAGCCCATGAGCAATGAACATAAATACCGAGGCGCTCAGCACAGAGTCCAAAACAACTGAGTGTGTGTCACAATCATATCCAAGGCCCTGGGGCTGGGTGTGCTGCAGAAGTCACAGTTCTTCAGGTATCAGGAAGGTTACGCGGCGTATAAGCAGAATACTAATACTACCCCTTGCCGGGTGTTTCTTCCAGTCCTGCTTAACCGCATTGATGTTCCTGCAGAATGTCACACGAACATTCACTCAGGTAGAATAAATAAAACTGTAACGATAGTTACAAACTGCACAGCATATATACAGTTTATATGTTTATGTATAGTGCATCGTGTATACATAATCTGTATATGTATATGTATAGCATACAGTTTATATAGAGAGAGAGATGTAACCTTTATATGACAGTATATAAAACTATATAACATCAGTTCAAAACTGTTTTTTTGCTGAGGAACAAGTTTGCACCAAAGACACGCACACACACTTTTGGTGTCAGAGCTCTCGGATTTTGGAATGGTAGATAAGGGTCTGTGGGTAAACTCACTGGTAGCAACTCTGGCCCTGTTTTCAGAAGCATACTGTTAGACATGATAAGCCAGAGTTCAGAGGTCAGGGGTGAATGAATAGAAGTAACAAAAGAGGTAGTATTGCATTATAAGAGCCCCACCCTCAAATCCCAATTTTGTCACTTACGGGCCACATTATGTGGGCAACTGTCTCAACCTCTCTGCCTTAGTCTCCTCATCTATGAAATGGGGATAGATGTACAAACCTCACGGGATGGGACAGGACTGTGGAAAGCACTTAGAGGGATGCCTGGCTCCTGGGAAGCTGCCCCCATTTGTGTTTTCTGTCATTGTTGAAACCGATGTGGCCCACCGGGGGACCTGCAGTGTGGTTTCCAGAGGTCACCACCATCCTCACAGCCTCTCTCGTCGTTGCAGGGTGATGTTGGACTCGGTGACACACAGCACCTTCCTGCCCAACACGTCCTTCTGCGACCCCCTGATGTCGTGGACTGATCTGTTCAACAGTGAAGAGTATTATCCTGCCTTCGAACATCAGACAGGTACACACACCTGGAGACGCACACCTGAGCTGGGATGGGCTGGGGCAAGAGGTGGTGCTGGCCTCGGGCCCGGGACAAGGCCACCCTAGGGGCCTGAAAATGCCAGCTCTCACCAGTGTCCAGGGCAGATGGCCAAGGGGAGCGTGGGTGGCAGGAAGGGCAGCTTCTGCAGAGAGGAAAGCACTGGGACCTCACCTCAACCTGCCTAGCTCTGTGGCCTCGGGGGCTCTGCTCACCTCTCTGAGCCTCATTTGCTATCCGATAAAGTGCGATGATAATACCAGTCTCTTGGAGTTATATTTAAACAGTGGAGTAGAAAGAAACCTTTAACCCAGAGCCTAGCGCGCTATGATTGCTCCGTTCTCATGGTTCTAGCTAACATTTTCAGAACACTAGCTATGCGCCAGACCCTGCCCCAAGCATCAGTCTCATGCTTAGAGAAGCCTTATGAGAAATGAACAATTATGATTCCCACTTTAGAGATGAAGAAACTGAGGCACAGAGAGGTTAAATGACTTGCCCAAGGTCTCACAGTTTGTTGAGTTTCATGCACATTGACTTGAGAACCTGTACTCTTCTTAACTAGCCCACATGGTCAGCTTATCAATGATGTAATTCTGGGTTGTTGCTATTAATACTATTGTTATTCTCTGAGATTCTATCTCTGTATCCCTAAAGCAGGGATGGTGAGAGCTACTGTAAGGATCAAGGGAGCCAACATGTGTAAAATGCATAGCTTGGCACAAGCAAGTGCTCAGCAAATGTGAGTCCTGCCATTGTCCCCCAGGCTGTTCTCCCACCCTTCCTCCTGACTGGGCCCAGTTTTCCCCACCTGAGAAGCAAGCACAGGGCCTTGTGCAAATCCCACACCAAAGGGAGGCCAGCTGAGCTTTGCCCCAGAAACCCTCAAAGGGCCTCTGTCCCCAGGTGCTTAGGTGACTGCACATCCCAGCAAACCTGGCTGACTGCTAGCAAGGCAGGTGCACACCCTGCGGGAGGGCGGTGATGCAATTGCTAATCCACCGTCAGTCCTCACAGAGCCTTAACTCCATGCACCCCAGCCTGGCAGGTCCAGCCTCAGGGTCAGGAGACAGGGTCAGGAGGCAACACTCCCTGAGGGAGGAGTCCAGGAGAGGCCAGGCCTCCGAGGATGCTGTGAAATGTCCGCCACCACAAGGGGCCCCTGCCTCCAGGCCAGGCGCCAGGGCTGCACAGACAGCCTTGAGGCACTTGCCTGCGTAATTCAGTCCTGCACCCACTTCCCACCTCTGCCCCATGCACACACGTGCACACAGCACATCTTGCACCCTGGGCTGAAGGGTCCAGGTAATTGCATTAGAACTCAGTTCATTCAGATACATATCACAATTCTCTATTGGGCGTAAGAAGCACCTCATTTCCCAGAAAGACAATGAGAAATGTGTTTGATTTTCTCCCCTCAGTGTTTGATTAAGAAGCTAAATTTGAAGGAGGAAAATGAAGGCTTTCATGCCCCCATCCCCTCCCCATGGGTGGCACCATGGTGGGCCCAGCTCCTGGTCCTCTCCACACACACCTATCCCAGACCTGCCATCCAGGAGCCCCCTCTTCCTGCCTGTTCTGCAGGGTGGCAATTGGAGGAAAGTGGGAGGGAATGGCCTCAACTGCTGACCCATGAGATGTCGCAGGCCCAGGACCAGCAGCTTCTGCAGTCCTCAAGAGCTTGCACTTTGGAGCCAGGCACCGTAAATGCGGTGTCTGGCTTTGACACCATCTAAGCCTCTCATGCCTCAGTTTTCTCATCTGTAAAATGGAGACAGTAATAATGCCCACCTCGCAGATTAGTGAAATGTTTGGGCCACAGGCACATGATAAGCACACATAGGTGTTTAAAAATGAAGGATTTGTTTTGATTGGGGAAGGTGAAAAAGTTCTAGAGATCAATAGTGGTGATGGCTGTTCAACAGTGTGAATGTACTTAATGCCACTAAACTGGACATTTAAAAAGTGTTAAAATGGTAGATTTTACATTATGAATATTTTACCATAGTTTTTTAAAAAGAGTTAATCTAAGTGATTGCCACTAGGATTGCCAATGTGGCTTAAGTCCAGTAGCCTTAGATACAGAGACACTGCTTTCTCCTGTCCAAGGCCTCTTCATTTCCATCAGTGCAATGAGAGGTTGAACCAGGTCATTGCTAGGATCCCTTCTAGAAGCTTCTCTGATTCCTGCATCAGACAGTAACACAGATGCAGCCTTCTTCCTCCATCACCCATTGAAAGAATAGAAATCCCCAGCAAGGCATGAGGCCAACGGAAATTGGCCTCATGGAGGGATCCAGCTTCCTAATATCCCCCGAGGGAGGAGTCGGGCTTTTGACTTGCCACCTGCTTCTCCGGATCTCAGCTGAGTGTCTGTGGCCTCCCAAAGTCGAGGCTGGCTAGTCCCAGAGAGCTCCTGGACTAGGTGAGCCTCCTAGGTTCCAGCTCTCCTCAGAGCCCCATCTGTGAGAGGATGGCTCGGGGGTGCCTTCTGCCTTTTTCTCACCCAGAGAGATGACACACCAGTTTGAGTGTCTGCAAAAGTCCCCACTGACAGCGATGTGTCAGGAGACGGTCAGCTTCACCTCTGGCCACGGCTCTGCACACTTTGCGTGTCAGTGGTCAGCAGGCTCTGAGATGTTTCTCCTGCCTCGAAGGAAATTCCATCTTGAATTTGGAGTTGTTCCAGGCCAGCCCCATGGCCTTGGGCAGGTCTTGTCTAACATTGCTGGGACACACTTTCCCAGCTGGAACCTCACCTGCCTCCTGGAGCTGGGAGGAAGGACAGCAGATGGCAGATTCCACCTATCAAGTGGGCAGCAGAACCCCTGGCACTCGGTAGGTGCTCACCGTAGCCAGAAACAGCAGACGACTCCCTGTTCATGGGAAAACAGCTTTCTCTCTCCCCTCTTCATTTTTCATATTGAACAAAAGCGACACAGGCCTCAACCTTTCCAATTTAGAATTTTTGACAGCTTAGATACTTTGAGACCAAATGGAGAGAAAGGGAGACAGAAATGAAGTGCCCACTAGGCCAGTGATGTCTCCGCGAGGGCAGGGAGGGGCGCTCAGCCTCGCGAGGAAGCCCAGCTGTTTTCACCACCTTTAGGCTTCGGCAGGGAGCGGCTGAGTGGGCGCTAACCGCAAAGGTGACCTGCTCTTTGAAGGGGGACTTCTGGCCTGGCTGCCCTGCAGGCTGGGGCTGGACAGTCAGCTTGCAAAATACTCTCGGATTTCACTAACTCACCCTGGCCCTCCCTTCAACTCTTAAAATAAAGAATTACAACCACTGGAAAAATTTATCAAAGGGGGGGCTGCATATATGTTATAAGCATATGATATTTTTAAAAGGTAATTTCTCCAATCAAGTTCGAGCAGCCAAGCATCTAAGGAGTCATGAAGTATCCTGGCCTCACCCGTACTTTCTGGAGCTCCATCTTCAACCTACACACACACACACACACACACACACACACACACACACACGGATATACACATGTTCGCACGCACATGCACACACACACACTCCCGTGGTTACCACACCCACATGTGGTGCCCCCTTTGCTTTGGAATCTCGATTATTCTCTGCAGCAGAAGTTTCTAGATTGGGCAGCTCCAGGGGTTCCTGGGAGGGTCCTTGGCAACCTGGAGGGACAGTGGAGAAGGCCAGCCTCCAGCCCCCTCCTCTCCCTCCAGCAAGGCTCCCACAGTTTAATTCTGAAGACAGTACAGTATAGTGGTTATCAGGGCAGGGCTGCAGGAGCTGGAAGATACCTCTGTGACCCACTCTTAGCTCTGCCTCTTACTCGTGTGTGACCTTGAGAAAGGACTTCACCCTTCTGTGCCTTCCTTCCTTCATCTACTTTGTAGAATGGGTAACATGATGTAGGACCTCACAGCATTGTACCGAGGATAGCATGAGAACACTCGGAGAGCAGCAGCAACTGGCACATGCTAAGCACTCAACAAACACGTTAGCTGTTATTACACAGTGAGAGAGATTATTTGAAGAAAAAAGGTGCAAAACTCACTGGTCTTGGGTATTAACAGCCAGACCATCAGAGAAAAGAGGCATCTGGGCCCCATGTGGGCTTTTCTAAGCAAGATTCGTGGGCTGGGTATAGAAGTGTGAGAGCACGTGCAAAAGAAAGAGTGAGAGTTTCTAAATCAAAAGCAGATAAATACAAAATCACTGGGAAGGCTAAGGTGAGCCCTGTGGCAGTGGTCATGCCCCAGGACACCCCCGGGAGAGGCCTCACATTTGCCAGTGCTTGCCTGTCCTGCACAAGTGTGAGCCTTCTGAGCAGCCGTGGCCCCAGGACCACTCAGGCTTGGTGCCCTCCACCCCTGCCTAACTCCACACACCCCGGCCACAGCCCTTTGCTGATTCCCAGCCATCTCTTCTCCTCTTTTCTCTACACTGCTTAGGCTTTTCTTTTCTTCCTTTTTTTCCCCCCTCTCCTGGTCTAAATCATTCCATGGGCTTGGAAGGAAAGCCAAGAAGGGCTATTGGATGGGGCTAGACCGCCTCTGGGAGGAAACCTGGAAGCAATTTATCATTTCAGGTTTCCCCTCATAAAGTCCTTCCTTTCAGTGACAAAGCCGCAATTGATGGTGCCCGAGTTACCCAGTTCACTCACCGGCTGCCCTGGGCAAGAAACTTCCCCAACTCCCTGTGCTCATAAATCATGCTAATTACAGTCCGGCTGTCTAACTCGGCCTCCTGTGATCCAGACTGCCTGTCTCCCCCTCGCCAGTCCCTGGGCTCGCCTTGTTCTGGTTGTCCCTCCTAGACTGAGGTCCCAGCAGGAAAGGCCTCCTTCCCCTGAGAATAAATGTAGTCCCAAAATAACAACTAATAACACCGAAAGCTTACTAACGTCCAGATTAACTGAGCTAAATTCTTTACAGTCTTCATTTTTTTCCTTTCCACAGCAAACTTCTAAGAGGTAGGCACTATTATTACTTCGCTTCACAAATGAAGGAAGCTGAGGTCCACGGAGGTTAGGACACCTTGTTAGGATTTCACAGCTAATAACTTGAAGAGCCAGGATTGCAACTTAGGAAGGTCCATCTCCACAGCCCAAGCTCAGTGACTCTACAGTCCTACAACTCCTGTGGGAAGGTCCCTTTCTCTCCAGGTCTAGAAGCCTAGAATGGAGAATGGGAACGAAAATCCTGAAGGTTCATGTAGCTTCACAAACTTTCCCATCCATGCTCCCCGATCAGCAGAGGAGAAAGGTCAAGCTCTCCTGCAGAGAATCTAGGAACGTAAATCAAAACTCTAAGCTCAAACTACTTTTACAATCCACAGATTTTGCATTCTGCTGCATAACTATTTTGTTGTAATTTTTCAAGAGTCAAAATCGCCCCAAAAATTCTTGCTTCAAGTGAGCTCCAAGAAAATGAACAGTGTTGGCTCCAAAATTTCTATATAGAAAGAGCGTAGGGGTAGCAATCCAGTTGGAGGAGATGGCGAGGGGACTTGCATAAAACTGAGAAGACAGCAAATGTCCATAACAAAAAGTGGAGGTGGAAGATTAATGGAACCACCCCCTGGCGTTTCCCTAAAGATGCACAGGCATTGCCATGTGGCTTTCTCACCCATCACCCGCTGTCCACCTGGGGACTTAGCCCTTGCCCTTCCACTCCAGTGTCAGAAGCATGGGTCTGGAGGATTTCCTGATCATGAAGCATTTACAAAGTCACACAGACTCACCTGTGTCCCCATATTTTGAACAGCACTGGCCACCTTACTCATGGTAGCAGTGCATGGACAAATTATCCTGGATAATAACGTAATATCCTTATTTCATAAAGAAAATGAACCTGAAGCTCTGAAGGGTACAAAGGTGCTGGCCTACACGTATACAAACACAGAGAGAGAGAGAGAAAGAGAGAGAGAGAACATGTTAGAAGTATCTGAGGAAATGCAATTAAAGTAGTGGCATGGGTAGCCCCAATATTAACAAGTATAAGTGGGTGGTATTTAATGAGCATTTACTACATGCGTGCCCTGTTCTAAATGCTTTTTATGTTTTGACTCACTCAATTCTTTCAAGAGCAGGTGAAGGAAGTCCTGTTATTCCTATCTCTCAGATGAAACCCAAGAAGGCAGGACCACTAAGTGTGAGACCACGTACCTTTTCCACTTTTAGGGGTAACCCAAATAGCAGGAGCCCTGGTTTCACGTTCTAGAGCAGGGATTTTTCAAGCTGCCTTGTGGAACTACAGAGGGGAAGCCATCTCATACCTTCACCTCAACTCCCGGCAAAGCAGTGCTGCTTTTTTCCAAATAAGTGTTAATTAGAAGAAAACACTATTTAACTTAAAAAATTTAAACTCTTAGCAGGCCCACTCTAAACAATAATCTCAAAGGAGACAACTATCTAAAAGCATGTGACGTTCTCCGTCACAAAGTGACTTCCAGGAGGGTACAGCCTGTGAAAGAGTTTTAATTAGCCTTCAGAGTGTTTCTTAAAAATTCAATAACTTGCCAGCACTTAAAATATCATGAGATTTCACATAGCAATCTGGCCACACAGGGCCCACCTTCCCGCATGGCAATGGCGAGGTGGAGTTGGGCAACAACTGTCCACTTGGCCTGAACTTTCCTGTTCTCAGCTTCCCCAGCTGGGGCCCCTTCCGGCATGGACATTACCTGTTGGCTCCATGGGATTTGAGCGTGCCAATCCAGCTCTAAAAGCCCCAAGTTCTCCTTCTAAATGCAAGTGCATCTCAGGTTATCACATCACTTGTCAGAATTCCTCCAGAATTGTCCCTTTTAGTTCCTTAGTTCTTCCCAAAGCAGCTGGCCCCTAAACAACTGTCCTGACCCCCTTCTGACTTCAAAGGAGCTGGCGAGCCTGTGTCAGTGGTGGCCTGTGTCCATTCGGATTAAGCCTACCAGGCACTGGATGCTACCCACCTCCAACCGGGAGACGTACGCAGAAGGGCCCCCTACCTCAGCTTCTCCAAAAAATTTAGATTATTTTATGAATGGTAGATGTATTAAGGAGATCACTTTATATTTTCAGACAATACAACTTATTAAAGATAACATATTCTGTGAGTATATTACCCTTTCTGTTTTTCTTTTGTCCTGAGTTCATCTCTTCTGAGTAACAAAAGGGTCTTCTTCAAAGTCCTTCACTAGGGTTGCAAATATTGTCATCATTACTCTCTCCACACGTTTTCTGATTTTTCAAACCTATATTATATATATATAGGTATAAGTACATATATATACACACATATATATATATCTGCCTTCATCCGAATTTTTTTAGT
Organism: Miniopterus natalensis; assembly: GCF_054644295.1. Classification (NCBI taxonomy): domain Eukaryota; kingdom Metazoa; phylum Chordata; class Mammalia; order Chiroptera; family Miniopteridae; genus Miniopterus; species Miniopterus natalensis. The sequence continues at coordinate 60,668,910 of NC_142091.1, read as the reverse complement.
CTTCAAGATGTGTATCCAGCTTGGTCTTCCTCACCCAGAGTGACATGATGCAAAATTCCCACATCCAAAGGGCTAAGAGTTGAGGTGGGGCCTAACTCCTGTACTGACTAACTGTGCGGCTCTATTGGAGCCACACCACCTCTCCACCTCTAAGGTGGAGATGATAATCGTGGGTCATTCAGCCAGTCAGGGACCCTCACTGAGCACCCACTGGGGGCTAGGCCAGGCTCCAAGCACTTCTGGTCCTGGGCCAGCAAAGCATAGAGGTGGCCTCGCCTCCTGGAGCTCAGGGTCTGGAGAGGGTCCCGGGCAGCTGTGAATCCTGGTGAGAAGGGCACCTGAGGGGGGCTGTGCAGGGAGGGGGAGCCTGGCTGAGAGTGGGGTGTGAGCTGTGGTCTTGAGGATGAGCAGGAATTAGTTAGAAGAAAGGTAGATGGGCCCTCCTGCTAAGCAAGGGAAGCCGAGTGGGAAGGAGCTGAGCCAGGACGCAGTCCCCAGGGAGTCCCGGCTGCAGGGGGCCTCTCCCCTCTGCCAGCCTCACCCTGCGGCCCCCACTAGTGCAAGTCAGGACCTGGGAGACACACCACGACCCAGACGCGCCCCCTGGCGCTGAGAACAGGCGTTTTCTTCTCGGCTCGGGAGGCGTCGGAAGGCCTGTCGGGGGAGGGGAGCGCTTCCCTCCAGGGGCCGGAGCCGCGCACAAAGCCCGCTCTGTGGGCAAGATTCAAAGAGAGCGCCCAGGGGCAGGGGGCCTGTGCCAGCACCGCCTCCCGGTGTCAGCGCCCACCCCGCCCCCACCGGGCCCTTCTCCGAATCCTTCAGGCCCTCTGGGCTTCCAGAAACAACACTGCCCTCTTCAGATGCCAAAGAAAATCACGAGGGGCTGGAAGCGCAGAGGGGAGGAGGTGGCGACGCGGAGCCACCTTTCCATGACGAGAAAGAAGCGGTGCCCTCCACCGCAGGGCCGACGGCCACCTGCGCCAGGTCTCAGCCCGGGACCAAGGGTGCAAGAAAGTCACATCAGAGACCAGGAGAGTAAAGGGACTTTCTTAGGTTTTACTCAAGTCGGAAATCAGCAGAGGAAAGCGCACAGCAGACTCAGACTCAGCAAGGTCAGCACTAGTTCCCCAGCAGGCCCTGCTGGCCACGCGGCGCCCCCCGCTGGCCGGTCGGCCAACTGCAGCCAGCGGCCAGGGAGCCACACCAGCCCCTGGCTCCTGTCACCCACCGGGTAGAGGCCATGGCATGGGCCTCAGCCACCCTGGCCCACTGTGAACTCATAGAGAATTCAGCCCTGACACATACAGAATTCAGATTAAAATTATTAAGTAAATTTAAACAAGTCTATTGTTGAAGTTTGACTGCCCCTCAATCCACGCTAGGGGAGGAAAATAAATTTCTGGTAGGGCTCTGAGTTTTAGAGGGAGTTTCAGTTTCCTTCTTTTGAAATAGCCCAATCCTGCCTATTTGGGAGGATTTGAGGAACTTAAGAAGCTGATGTGGGGGTGCTCGGGGAGGGGTACCCCTGACAGGGCTCCTGCCTGGGACTGGAAGCTCCACAGCTCCCCTGGGGTCAGGGGCAGCAGGCGCAGCATTCAAAGGGGAGGTGGGAATAGCCTCACTGCCCTTGGCTCTGCAGACCACCCGTGAGTGACCCGTTCTGTGCACACAGCCTGAGCCCGTCAGGCGTCAGCTCCGCTCCCGGCCTTTCTCCTCGGGCCTTACTCTCTAGCTCTCCGACTGCCTCTGCCTCTCTCTCCAAGTTTCATCTCTTCTCTGGGCCGAGCCCCTGAGGACCAGTGGGATGGAATGGGAAGAGTAATGGCTTTCAAGTCCAGACTGGGGTTCAAATCCCAGCTCCGCCACACACTGGCTATGGGATCGTAGGCAAGTCCTCCACGACCCTCAGGTTCCTCATCTTTGACCTCCCAGAGAACAGGGCCCAAGCCTCTTACTTACCATGAATCCTTCGCACACAGTTTCTTGCTTTGTATATAGTAGGTGTTCAATGATCATCTTAATAAGAGCATTAAAATCTTCCAGGCTCTGTTCTAAGTACTTTTATGTAGATTAACTCATTTAATCCACAGAACAAGTCTGTGATACAGGTGCTAGCATATCCCCACTTTACCAATAAGGAAACTGAAGGTCATTTATTGAATGAATGAACACGTGAATGAATACCATGGCAATTGCAAGAATTATTTATGTCAAAGAGCCTGACCAAGTACCTGATACCTCACCTCTTCTGTATCCTGTCTGCCACCCTTTCTGTTTCTCCTGTCACTGGGACGAAGCTGTTAAGCACCCAGTCTCCACCCCAGGCCCACATGGCCACCTCCCACCCTTCCAGAGAGGATGGTGCCCACCTCTGTCTGGGTGTGTACAGGGTTCCTCGGAAGGAGGGAAGCGGCACTGGTCTTAGGATAGAAAAACAACACTGCAACCCACTCCCCACTGCCCCTTCCCCCAGAGGATGCTGCTGTGGGATCCAAGGTCTGTTGGATCCTGGGCAATGTCTCACCAGCCTCCGGCTCTCAGCACAAGATGGCCAGAGGCAGTGTACAAACCAATAGCCAGTGCTGCCAACTGTCCTTAAGAGCAGAGGGACTCAAAGCTGCTTCCAGGGGTGCCTGGCACACAGTAGGCATTTAATAACTATTGAGCTGATTGATAATTTTCTATGAATCACGCAGCCTATATACATTAACCCCAAACTGCAGAACAGCCCTGTGTGTTGGGAACATTCTCCCCATTTTACAGATGAGGACACTGAGGCTTAAATTTCTAAGGCCCAAGTGGAAAGTGGCAGAACCTGGATTTGAGCCCAGGCTTGCTAGGCCCCAAAGCCTATGCTCTTGACACCATGTTGTCTGAAACTGGATCACGGAGGGGCCCTCTTCTTTCCATCTCCACTAATTCCCCTCTTTCTAGGCACCAAAGCTAGGCCTGGACATTCCCAAGCCACGCCTGGGTTTCTCACCCCTCTCATTCCCTCTCCTCCCCTAAAGTCCACCCATAGGATCCAGTCCCCTCTGGTTTTTACTGCAGAATAGAAGTGACCTGGGCCCCAGCAGGACACCCAGGGCTGGAGCCCCTGTCAGCCCACGGGGGCCCTTCAGAGGCTCTCCTCGGGGGCGTCACACCTCACCTCTCTCTCCTCTGGTGCAGCCTGCGACTCCTACTGGACGTCCGTCCACCCCGAGTACTGGACTAAGCGCCACGTGTGGGAATGGCTGCAGTTCTGCTGCGACCAGTACAAGCTGGACGCCAACTGCATCTCCTTCTGCCACTTCAACGTCAGCGGCCTGCAGCTGTGCAGCATGACGCAGGAGGAGTTCGTGGAGGCGGCCGGGCTCTGCGGGGAGTACCTGTACTTCATCCTGCAGAACATCCGCTCACAAGGTCGGCGTCCAGGGCCAGGCCTGGGGAGGGCCGAGTGGGGCCGGGTGCCCCCGTCCGTCCCCCCCTGCCGGGTCACTCCCACAGCCACCCGGAATGGTGGAATTTCAGGCACGTTAGACCAGGGCAGTTATCACGCCGAGCAGGAGAACCGTCGGCTCCACCGCCCCCTCCACTCCCAGGTTCCTCCTTCAATGTTCCGCCAATGGGAGTGTATTGAAATCATGCAGGGTGACCAGCGTTTACAGCGGCCCCATCTGCCCAGGGTGCCTTGTTTTCACCTATTATCCTGGAATGCTTATTACTAGCGCTATCTTTCATTCTCGAAAGTGTCTATGGAAAACATCTGCAATACTGTCAACGATAATTTTTTTTTTTAAATCATAGGGTGAGCTGGTTGTTACCTGGTTTAGGCCTTATATTACTCCGTAGACTAGGGCTCTGGCAGACAAGGGAACAAAACAAATACGCTTTGACAGGGAGAGGAGCCAAAGGGAGGCCTAGGGCCCAATATGCTGTCTGGCTTGGTAGGTTCAGTAGGATTTAAGGATCCAGAAACATGCGACATGGGTCAGCAGGCAGGGTGGAGAGCAGAGGGGGACTTCCACAGCCAGTCCCCATCCTGTTCTCGGGCAGCCCGTTGGGCAGAGTGAGCTGAGGTGCATGGCCGACCAGAACCAGAGAAAGGCACTGGGAATAAACAGTGACAGCTGTGCCTTTCCTGTTCCAGTCTCCTTAGTAAATACAACTTAGTCCTCACTGTGGGCACCCAGCCAGAAAGGAGGTGTCCTTTGGCCTGTGCAGTTTCATGAAAGCCTGATCTAAAACTCCTAATTCACCTCCAGCACGCCCATTTTTCAGAAAAGCAACCTGAGGCCTGCATTCTTTGTGGCCGCCTATGTCCATTTCCCCTCTTTGACCAGCACCCAACAGGCATTCAAACCCCCAAGGAATTAGAGGCCAAGTCACAGACCACAGACTTGTAGAGGCAAAGGGGAGCTCAGTGGTGTTTTTGTCACGTGTTGTGAATGAGGAACACGAGCCCGGAGACTGAGTGACTGGGCAAGGCCTCACAGGGGTCAGCGGCCCAGCCCAGCTCAGAGCCCGGGACTCACTCCCCGGTGCCCACTCAGAAAATCTTAGAGGCCACTGGGACACCTGGGGCTCTCTCCAGGTGGCCTTTAAAAACAAAGAGAGTGTCACCTCTCAGGAGTGCCTTCCGGTTGTGGCCCTATAAAGGCCAGGTGGTCTCCAAGATCCCTTGTGAAACAAAACTATCCCCCAGAAGGGCCAGTCATGCCCCTTCTTGCTAGCACCTCTCCAGGCCTGGCCAGGGGAAACCAGGACTGCATGATCCGAGTTTCTTTTTCTTTCCCAGGTCACTCCTTCTTTAACGATGCTGACGAGACCAAGGCCACCATCAAAGACTGTAAGTAGCCAAGTTTGCGCTGCCCAAGGTTCTGCTAAGGCTGTTGTTGGGCATGTGGATCATTTTTTTAGGACCACAGTGAGAGGTTGATGGCCTAAAACAACCACAGACTAAGAGAAGACAGCAGGAAAAGTGTAGTGGACAGAGCTTGGGGCTCGGGTCTATATGATTTCCTAGCCTACCCCAGACTCAGTTTCCCTATCTAAACATGGTATGTGAGTTCCAGAAACAATGTATACGAAGTGCCTGGCACGTGCCAGCAGCTTAGATGCTCCAAAAGCTGGTATCCGTTAGCAATAATAACCCTAATTACTAACCATTAGAGGCCTGTGGTTGATAGTGTCTGCAAAGAATCTGAGCTCACTAAGCAGGTCGAATATGTAATTATAAGGTGATGGAGCACCTCAAATGGCCTGTTCATTCTGAAAATTAACTCTCTCTGTTTCGCCTTTGCAGATGGAGAAGGTTTAGGAAAGGGAGCTTTGTAGCTTTGATATTTTTAAAGATGATGATTGCTATTAGTTACTGAGCCCACACAAAGGCTCTGGCCTGGGGACCAGGGTGTGGGTCCTGGGCAGGCCCCTTTCCTCCCAGACTTCAGCTCATTCCTCTGCAAAAAGAAGACAGGGTACATGGTGACTCCCAGAGAGGTGCAAGCTGAGCGGCAGGCAGACGGCTGGTTTCTTATGATTTATCTTCTCTCTCCTTAAAGTCCCAAGAAATCAACTGAGGATCCAAGATGATTTGGTTAATGAGGATTTTTAATTGTTTTAGTGCAGGCAGCCAGGTCTGTGCACCATGTGCTATGGGCTTAGGCAGGCGCCCCGTGCCCCACAGCCTGAATGCCCTCATAAGAGCTTTCGCTCTGTGCCAGATTCTGGGCTCCGTGCTGGAGATACAAAAGTGAATGAGACAGACTTAGTCTCTGATCATGTGGGATTTAAGGACTAATGGCCAAGGTAAAACATGAATGAAATGAACGAATCGCCCCAGTGTCGGATACAAATTCTCCTTCAAGACAAATACTGAGTCTCTGGCATCGTTGCATCTCCCACCTACTGATCACCCCCAAAGTGCCTAGCATGGTGTCTTCTACCACAAAGGTGTTCAATGCATTTGCTCATTGGGTGCGATCTGAGGCCCGAGTGTGGCCTCTGATTCCTTCCTACTGCTGTGAATCATTCTATTCCAGATACTGACTCCAGTTGCTTGAAAACGGGTGGTATCAAAAGTCAAGACTGTCACAGCCATAGTCGAACAAGTAAGTGTGGAGATACCCCTTTTCAGTTCTAATTTCTCAAAACCGTTCACGAGACAAAGTAACCCACTTTCATGAGCTCTGAATGTTTAAGTGGGACCAGTTATTTCCCAAAGGAGGTAGTAAAGAAATTGGCAATGATTTCTATAAATGTTACCAAACTCACATTTCTTCCTTTTTCACTTGGAAATGGTACTATAAGAATTAAACTGAGGAAGTAAAGCAATGTTCTACCCATGTTGAAGGAAGGTTTGTTTGCCCTGGTCCACCCCGCTCATAATCAGTCTGCTGAGCTTGCTTCTGGCCATTTGACATGTATTAAATCATAACCCTCTAGCCTATGCTATGAAGGAGGTACTCTTATTACCCCATTTTAAAGGTAACTAGAGAGATTACAATTACAGAGCTAGGAAGAGGTGGATTTATGACCCAATCCCAGGCAGCTGGACTCCAGAACCAGTCTCAGCCACAACAGAGTGGAACAAGAGAAATACCAGCTTTTTGTGAAAAATATAATTGCTGGATTGGTCCACCCAGGCAGTTGTGGGTGTGGGATCTTAATACAGCCGCACTGCCTGTCAGAAAGAAGAATGAAAAAACTACTGGCGGTCATTTCATTAATTCCCTAAGAATTGCTCTGCGGTTCCACATAGTGGGGAAAAGTCCATGAGCCGCAGCGTTGCTCATCAGTGTTAGTCTGTGTCTGTGTCTTGTGATTGCTTTACTACAAGAGACATTTCACAGTTCAGTGAGGTTCCCAGCAGGGCATTCCATCATAACTATAGAAAATAACCCCACAGAGCAGCGATTCTCATGGGTTAATGAGAAGCTGTACAACTCTCTTAAAATTTAAAAAAAAAAAAGTAACTTTTTTTCCTTCCAAAGGCCTCCAAAGTTCTCATCTGTGGGAATTCGTGCGTGACCTGCTTCTGTCTCCTGAAGAAAACTGCGGTATTCTGGAATGGGAAGATAGAGAACAGGGTATTTTTCGGGTGGTTAAATCAGAAGCCCTGGCAAAGATGTGGGGACAAAGGAAGAAAAATGACAGAATGACATATGAAAAGTTGAGCAGAGCTCTGAGGTAAGTTAATAGCACGAAATGCCATGAGCCTTTGGGCAGTTATGTAAAATGGCCAGCCAGAGAACATTAAATTGTTTTTGCAGCTTTTTTCTTGATAATCAAAAGGTCATGAGACAGCACTGAGGTTCTTAGTTACAGGTGGGATTATGGTTTGTAAATGGACACGCCGGACCTTTCATTCTTGGCAGTGTTCCCCGGGGCTCACTCTGAAACCAGGCAGCTCACACACACACACAACACATTCTGGTGAGGTTCAGTCCTCAAGCTGTCTGGGAAAGGTTTAAGTGTAAGTCGATAACAGGGTGTGAAAATACCAGGGCAACCAAAGACGGGCCTTGTCACCAGAGAAGAACAGGGACAGAGTGTTTATGTTCTGTTGTTTGCCTGGGTTGCAGGCCCGCCCCATGTTTCCCTTCTGCTGTCTTTCTCAGGTACTACTATAAAACAGGAATTCTGGAGCGAGTCGACCGAAGGTTAGTGTACAAATTTGGAAAAAATGCACACGGGTGGCAGGAAGACAAGCTATGATCTGCTCCATCATCTGGCTCCTATTATGGATTTCTTAAAACAATCAGATTGCAATAGACATTTGAAAGTCTTGGTTTTTGTTTGTTTTTTTAAACCTGCAAATGTGCTGATAAAATTTCTCCACATCTCAGCTTACATTTGGATTCAGAGTTGGTGTTGTCTACCTGGGGGTGATGGCAGCAACCCTTAAGAAATTCTGTGTTTTTTTTCCCCCGAGGGGAGGAGGGGTGACCTTTTCTGGTACCTTGAGCAAACATTGCTTCCCCATTTGAGAGGTGCAGAGCCACAGCCGCCAGTGCCACGAGTGCACCTCAGAGAAAATGATCCAGTTCTGCCTTTAGGCTCACCCACCGCTCCCATCCCCAAAGCTCAGAAGTTCCCACACATTTAACTGCAGCAACTCACAAAGGAAAAAAGTGATTCGTTTGTACTTCATGTAACAGGAGGGGGTGAGACATGGGTAAGACAAACATACTGTAGATTTTAAATCGTTAAAGTCAAGTTCCACAGAAAAGCTTCTAAACTAGTGAAAGAGCTCAGCCATCAAACTGGTACATCACTGGGTTCAGCATAGGTTAACAGGAAGTGTCTTAACCAGAACATCTTTGTGGCCACTCAGCAAAACTCCCATGGCCATCCTCCCCAAATAACACACTAAGATTAGGCACAGTCTTTATTCTTGCCGAGTGTATTCCCCTCTTCTCCTGGCGGTGGGGGGCATCAGACAGGCAAAGACACTTACATCAACTTCCAAATCACCGCTGTTTCTACGACTCAGCTGTCAACACGATGAAATCGTAATTCATTGATTCTGACCGTGGCCAAGCCATTAAACCTTTATAGAACCGGAAATGTCCTGACCACTCAGTAATGGCCAATTAAAGTATGAGTCTCTTGTGTTTTGTCCCCCTACCTGATATGTAATCCAGCTCTAGAACACACATTTTCTTGACAAAAAATAGTGATGGTGAATTTATACCACTGAATGTTCCCGGGTTAAAGTCCGCATTGCCATTCTCACGGGTCACTGGTAGGTAAGCCACTTCTATTTCACCACCAGAGCGGGAAGCTTCATGTGGCGAGGACTGCACCATACACACTACCCACTGAGGACCCCCATGCTTGAAGAGTTTAACTTCAAAAGTAACTTGTTTTAGCCAGGCTGGAGTAGCTCAGTCGGTTGAGCGTTGCCAGTTTGATTTTCAGTCAGGGCACATACCTGGGTTGTGGGTCGGATCCCAGTTGGGGCATGTACAGGAGGCAATCAATTAATGTTTCTCTTTCACATTGATATTTCTCTCTCTCTCCCTGTTTCTCAGCATGTCCTCAGGTGAGGATTTAAAAAATAAAAAGGAACTTATTTTAAAAAATGTGAATTACTGTAAAATAATCTATTTTTGAATTCATGTGTTTTCCAGGTGGATACAGTTTGTAAACAATGTGAATAAAATATTTAACATGTTCAACCGTCTCTGTTTGTTAAATTCAGCAAGGCACTGACAACCTAAACCTTTGAGGACACTTCCATTTCCTAGCTTTATGGGATGGGGATTTTTAAAGCGCCCCAAAAGATGCAAGAAGTATATGGAGTAATCCTACTTCCACCTTTACATCATAAGACAGAGGTCCCTCAAAAAGGAAAGGCCTAGGCCAGTGGGGCCTATTGGTATGTTTTTGTTTGGTGCACACAAACACAGACATTCTTTTGCTTGTTGTTTTGAGGTTTTGTATCTTACTATGAATTCATTGCCTTGTTTAAAAATCAGATTTACAGAATAATCCAGTTTTCCAGCTTCTTAAAAGTCAGGTCTGGCAACACTCGTTTCTTAGTGCCCAGAGCTAAGTAGAACTGGCCCTTTGGGCAGAGCCCCTAGGCACCACTTCCTGCCACCTTCCAGACGCAGGCGTCAGCTTTGTTCTTGCACTACTGTGGTTGGTCTGTTTGTGTGTTTGTTTCATACATCCAGAAAGCTTGGACATTTTGAATTTGGGACCCCTGCCCTGTCCATCTAAATAGGTAAGTACCATATTAATGGACTGGGTCAAAGCCCACAGTCCCGCTGAAGGAGAGTGTCCGGGAAACTGGGAATTAGGTAACAAGAGGGGAACTGGGAGCTTTCAGGCAAAGAGCTTGGCAGAACCGAGCAGCTCAGGGGGATGGCGGGGCAGAGCAGGCAGCAGTGAACAGGACTGCTGAGTAACATACCACCTAAGAGACGCTGTCCCACCCCCAGAGGTGGCATCAGGCAACTCAGAGAACAAAACAATGAATCCCTCTGCTACTCGAGAAGTTGTCCCTTTTTAAAACGATTAAATCAGCATCCTCTTTGTATATGTTTCCTAGGGCTGCCCAAGACAAATCACCATATTTGGTGGCTTAAGACAACAGAAACTTATCCTCTCACAGTTCTGGAAGCTGAAAGTCTGAAACCAAGGTGTTGGCAGAGCCATGCTCCCTCCACGGGCTCTAGGATGAACCCTTCCTGGCCTCTGACAGCTCCTGGGGCCTCCAGGCGTTCCTTAGCTTGTAGCTGTAAACCTCCAATCTCTGCCCCATCTTCATGTGACAAGCCCCACCTTCTCCCCTTTGCTCACTGAGAAGGACACTTATCATTGGATTTAGGGCCCATCTTTGTAATCCAGGATAATATCATCTCGAAACCCCTGCAAAGACCATTTTTCCAAAGCAGGTCATCTTCACAGGTTCTGGAGGTTGGGACATGGGCATGTCCTTTTGGGGGCCATCAGTCAGCCCACTATGCCCTTTAAAATATGGGTTTTACTTACACATATAGTCTCATAATACAATTCTCCCAAGAACAGAAAATACAAAGGACTGTTTAAAATACCACACTTTAAGCAAACAATACCAAACAAACAAATAAATATGACAGGCAATGCAAAATTCACTTATCAAACAGTCAAATGGGAGGGTACTTCCTTTATAAAAAGGGTCACTATAGAGCTTTCCATAACACACTTTCCATGTTAATGACTGTTTAAAATTCTCAAAACTTCAAGAGTAATCAGAGCTTTTTTAGTTCACCTCTGCTAACCCTTCCCATCTTTAAAACCTCTGATAAGAATTTTAACCCTTCAGTTTGTCTTATTCAAAGTAGAATCTAGCCCTTTGCTTTTTGGTAATACCACTAACTAGATGCAAAGAAATGGCCCAGCAGCTTTCCCGATGTTTTTCTCAGAAAAGTGAGTGCTAAGCAGTTCGTAAAACTCACTTCCTTAGCAGACATTACAAATTAGAGTGATGCCCTTTGATCAGGTAAAGAAAAGAATTGTTTTTCAACCAAAATTCTGACACTACCGTGCTTCTAAAAGCCCAGACCAAGTCCTCCTTTCGGAAGAGCAAACAACAGATTTTAAAACACTGGGAGTCGATTTTTAGAGTGGTGGGCCAAGAGGTAAGAGAAAATGTCTTTTAAAAAGATGAGAATGTGAGAAATGAAAACACGTGTCCACACAGAAACATGTACACGAATGTTCACAGCAGCGTTATTCATAATAGCCCCAAAGTGGAAACCACCCAAACTCTCTGCACTAAGAGTGGGTAAGTAAAACTGGCACAGCCATGCAGTAGAGTATTATTTGGCAATAAAAGAAAATGAAGCGCAGATACATGCTGCACTAAGAACCTTCAGGACAGGATGCTGAGTGAAAGCCAGTCACAAAAGATCACCTATTATATGATTCCATTTAACCCAAATGTGCGGAGTAGGAAAAGCTAGACAGGATGTAGACTCCTAACAGCCAAGGGCTGGGGCAGGATTAAGCTGGGGGAATGGTGAGTGACTGCTAATGGGAACAGAGTGTTTTCGGTGGGAGAGGGGTTGAGGAAAATATCCTAAGATTAAATGTGGTGATGATCACATAACTACATCTACTAAAAACCACTGAATTGGCCCAGCTGAAGCAGCTCAAGTGGTTGAGTGTCATCCCATGCACCAAAAGGTTATGGGTTCGATTCCCAGTCAGAGCACATATCTCAGTTGCAGGTTCGATCCCTGGTTGGGACATGTATGGAAGGCAACCAATTGATATCTCTCTTTCACATCATTGTTTCTCTCTCTCTAAGCGTCCTCAGATGATTAAAAAAAACCCCACCATTGAATTGTACAGTTTAAGTGGGTGATTTTTATATGAATTATATCTCAAAAAAACTGTTATTAAAAAAGAAGCAAAAGGTGCCCATGATCAAACACTGCTGAGGCCACGTAAGACAAGGAGTGAGAACAGAACATTGCATTTTTTTGTATTGTGGTAAAATATACATAAAATTTATATTTTAATGATTTATAAAGCATATAGTTCAGTGGCATGAAGTACATCACAATGTTGTGCAACTATCACCACCATCCATCTCCAGAACTTTCTCATCTTCACAAACGGAAACTCTGTGCCCATTCATCAATAATTCCCTGTCTCCCCTCCCCCAGCCCTTGGCAGTCACTATTCTACTTTCTGTCTCTGTTTGGACTATTCTAGGCCCCTCACATAAGTGGAATCATACCGTATTTGTCCTTCTGGCTCTGGCTTACTTCACTTAGCATAATGTCTTCAAGGTTCAGTCACGCTGTAGTATGTGTCAGAATTTCCTTCCTTTATAAGGCTGAACAATATCCCACGTGTCTGGCTACCATGTTTTGTTTGTCCATTCATCCATCGGTGAACTTCAGTTACTCTCACTGTGCATAATGCTGCTATGAACATGGGGTATATACAGACCTGCAAGTCCCTGCTTTCCCTTCTGTCGGGTATATAACCAGAAATGGGATTGCTAGATGGGACCATTAGATTTTAGCGGCATGGAAGTCATTGGTGACCCCGGTAAGGGCAGCCTGATTAGAGTAGGTTTAGGAGAGGCAGAAGATGGAGAGGGCAAAGTAAAGGCAACTCTTTTAACATACTTTTCAATAGAGGGTAGCAGACTAAAGGGGGCAACAGCAGGAAAGGCCTACGAGAACAAGGGAAGATTTGAGGACACTTGTAACAGCAGGTTTGCACACTAAGAGGAGCGATACAGAAAGAAAGGAAGAACTGGTGGCGCAAGAGAGGGCAAGGGTCATTCCCGCGAAGGCAGGAGGCGGAGGACCAGTGCGTGTGCGGGGCTGACCCTCAGTGTGAGCGCAGCTCACCCCTGCCAATGGAAGGAAAGGCGAGCACAGGGCTGTCGAGGCCGGCAATCTGGAGGATTTGGGTGGAGGGAAAGTTTGGGAAGTTATTATCGTTGTTGAAACGAGCTGAGAAGGAGGGGGAGAGACAGATGGGAGAGTCTGCTGAGGAAGGAAAGACAGATTTCCACAGTGTCAAGGGTCCCCTTGAGGTTTGTGGCCGAAAGTGTAAAAGCCTGGTCAGCAGGGCTGTTCTGCTCCAGCCACAGTCATTTCAGCACAAGAGCTAAGGAAGAAGCCTAGTTTACCAAGGCTGGTTCTGCAGTAATTATGACTTTAAACCAGAACATCTAAACAGAGTAAGAAGGGAAGTAATGGCATGCTGAGGGTGATGGCCAGTGTGGTTTCTAGCAGTGTGGAAGAACTGATGGGAGGGGAAGTCTATGCTAAGTTGTTCACATACGTGACACACATACACAGACACACAGACACACACAGACACCTCCATGAGTAGAGTACATTCCTCACCCTTTGACTTCAGGCTTAGCCGTGTGACTTGCTTTGGCCAATATTGGTGAGCATGATATAAATAAAGGCTTAAAACACACCTGTGCAATTGTAGTCACTTTTCCTGAGACAGGGAAAATGGTAGGTTTCCTTTTCTTGCATTCTTGCACGTTTGCCACCACTGCTGGCTAGTGCCATCACCATGGGTCCCATGTATCTGAATGTCACTTAAAAGGAATATAATTAGATAGTAATTCCCAGTAAAACCTAAGTGGGGAAGTTAACCTCACCAGTATTTATCTTTGAAAACTACACAAGAGGTCTCCAGAATAAAACTGGAGGCAATTCCATGTGCCTGATTTTTACATACAAGAAACATAGTAGATACATGTGACTTTAACTACTAACTTATTTTTACACTACAGAATAGAACAAAGCAGAAAATTATCTCAAAAATTCTGTTTATAACCAATATTTAAATAAATAACCTCCTTCCCATTGTCAAATTATATTAATTTTTATCAGTTTATCTTATATATTATATTTAATACTATCAAGAGGTATAATTATAGTGAAGTTACTCTACTGAAAATATTCACCACTGGGTACAAAAGGATAAATTTACTTTCTATGCATAAAAATAGAACAGTTTCTAAGCACACTCAAATACAGGAGGAATTTAGGCAGAAGAGTCTGACAGAAAAATAAAGAAGAAAGAAGTTTGAGCCAAAAGACTGAGGATTTGTATTTACTAGTGGTCTGATGGTTTCCTGAAGCCCGAGATCGCAAGGCCTTCCGAGGAGTAAGTACAAACTGGTGCTGAAGATCTGAGACGAAGCGAATGAGATTTTAAGAAAAACAGGCTTCATTTAGTACTCAGCCACTCAAGCATAATTTTCGAGCTAACATGGGTTTAAAAAAAAATAAAATAAAATAAGTTGAGGTTCTGAGCCCTTACTTTAAAAACTCCTAAGTAGATAAGGAAGTGAGCTAATGGACAAGAAATCTAGGTAATTTTCATAATTGGGCAGTTTGCTATTTTTTCACAATAGAATTAAAGTTCTGGTCCCCAGAGTCTAAAGGCAACTGGTTTAAACAAATAACAGAGTATCCTCATGACATTGGTACTTTCGTTTTAAGGGTAAGCACCTGATAACAGACGATGTTCGGATTAAGAGCCCGGTGGAACATTTCAAGTTCTATATGGAGCCGAAAGACATCAACTACCATTCTTCTATTCTTAGGCACAGATTATTTTATTGTAAAAGTGTAATAATTACAAATTTGTCTGTTGTAAAATCAATGCGGTATAAGCATAAATGTAATTCTGAGTTTGTTTTAAAATCTGATCAATTCCAAGCAGAAATAAGCTTTAAACCATGATGGTACTGAAGTTATTTTCAAAAGACACTAAGGCATTCAATGTGTTTTTCCTGTAAGGAACGTAGAAAAATTAAAATTTCTGAGTGGATTATCTTTTATCTTTTCTCCATATATAATTACAACAATATTTTTATATAATAGGCCATGAGATATGTAAACATACTAATTTCACTAAGGTTTTTTCTTATCAAATAAAGTTTTCTTTCTGCTAGACATTTTCATTCTATTCATTTGAAGTGAAAATCCAACCAACTGTCAAAAGCAAATACATGTTTCTTTTAAATGATTCTTAATCCCTGCCGCCCTTCATTTTTATTAAAAGCCATTAATACATTATTTGTTACAGAACCTCGATTATCATTGTAAAGACTTGCATTTGCACATCTAGCACAGGAGAACCTTCTACCCAGCGATGAGTGGATTACGTGTGTGAATTCCATGCTTTGCTTCACAGGCGAAGAGCAACTCGCACCCAACCAGGGCGCCAACCCTCACAGGTTAGCCTTCTCCCTCGCAGCCAAGTGAGACCCATGCTGCACAAAGGTGTGGATCGAGTTCTGTTTTAAAAGAACAAGGCCAGCAGATTAATTACGTCACTCAGCAGCAGCAACCTGGTATTTATCTTAGCTTCAATTTGTGCTCAAGTGAAAGTAACGATTCAGAACTTATTCACCTTAAACTACCTTATGTTGTCCAGAGCTAAAACAAAGAGTACATGTTTTGCAGGTGGCTTCTTTAGATCTCAAATGAGTTTCTGAGCAGCTGCTTAAAAAATCTAACAGTTGCACCTGAGGAGAATCATCCTAGAAGGAAACTAAACTATGCCTTGTCTAATCCAGGGCACACACTCTGCCTCAGCCAGGCTGCTCCAGGCTCACCTTAGGCTTCTCAGCGTTGTATTTGTCCAAAAGAGCCTGGATGCGGGCCCCATAGTCAGGATGGACATCGCTGAAGTTCTTGACCTGAAAATAAATGTAGACATTACCTTAGTTCCTACTAGGCCAGCCCCAGTGTCTATCTACTCATGGTGTTTGCTCCAGGGGAGGAAGGATGCTGTCTCAGGAAGTGGAACCACACAGTGATCAACAGCACAGAGTAAGATTGGGGGTCCAGTGACAACCCTGACATGTACTTAACAACCTTAGATGAGTCATTCTTCCGCGCATGTCCACCGCCCATAAGATGGGTAAGATAATTCACCTACCTCACAGACTATTGTGAGAAAAATGCACATGAGGCAAACTGCACTGACTGCATGTACAGAGTACTGCTACTTATAATGATCTGTATTAAGAAATGGGCCCAGGCACTGCCTGACTTTAAAGTATACAAAGTCACCGCCATGTGCTGGGCAACTGCACACACTTCAAGTAGGAATTCCCAATCATGGGCTGACCCAAGCAGACAGCAGGAAGAGATGGGGCATCATAAATCCAGAGGAAGCCTTACAGCTTAGGCACAGGTGAGGAGAGTGCCAAGAGTCCACTCCTTACAAGCTGTCTTAATCATTCTTCTCAGGAAGATAAGACCTGCCTCAGCCATCTCACCGACCAACTGTCAGGCTCTCGGCTGGAGAAAGCAATAAGTAAACAGTGCCACAAAGGTTTAAAGGAATACTTGTACACACACACTCATGAAAAATAGTTACAGCCACAGAATTCTGCCTACAGAGAAAACACTCAGCCTGCTGGTACTTGTCTCCAGGCTTTCGACCACATCTGGACAGCTGCTAGCCCAGCTGCCCCTAGGAACACAGAACTGGCAACCAAGAGACAAGGAAACAGTGGTGTTTCCCACATTTAAAGAAGCTTACTACCCCTGTGGCAGGCCAGGGAATCACCAGTGAGAAAACTTCACAGCACAATGAGCTGCCATCAGAAATACCGTGGCAACTTAGCTCAAAAGTCCAGCCTGACTTTTGGAAGCAGCTCAGTTCTCACCCCTGAAAATGTGCAAGTTTCCCGTTGCTTCCGAAGGAGGGTCAGTGTCATGACGTTAAGTGATCAGGCAGGCTTGGAGCCACAAAAATGTAATCTGAACTTTTTACCACCTAAATTCAAAGCAAATGGTGAAAGGACTCACACTGTAATTTTGATTACTGTTCTCTTGCACAGAACCTGGCCACAGTCAAATTAAACAGCATAGGAGAGAATTAACCCTGAACTCAACTAAATAATGACACATTGGACAAAGAGCTAAGGATCAATGGATATGCCATAACCATTGGGGAGAAAGTAATCAGAGGTTGATTGGGGCTTAGTTGCAATGTTTTTAAGTCCACTTAGCTCAAGTGCAATAGAAAGGGCACTTTCCCTTTTAAGGGTTCTCTCACACAGCTGCACTCTTTTCTCCAACCAGCAGGTGTCACCCGTCAGCTTCCAAAGTCTCACTCACCGCTTTCTTCTGGATGAAAAGCTGGGCATCTTTCAGGTGGCCAGCAATGTTTTCACACAGGCGTCTCCTCTCCTCTTCATTCAGTACACTTGTATAGAACGTCCGCACCTGCGCAATGAAAATGCACAGAGTGGGGAAAACTGAATAACCACTTTATCACACAAAACTCAACGAATATGCCACCTTCAAAATGAAAAAGTGAGATTGCTATTTGCGTAAGAATGAGTTTTTAGAATTTAAGAATAATTTTGAATTGTAGTTGAAACTGTCATCTGTGTTGAGTTCCTCACTTTTTGTTTTTATTTTAAGCAAAATAGGAGGAATTCAGTTGTTGATAATAGCTTATAACTGCTATTTAATAATGTCCTTTGTAGTCACTACTAATAAATCTCTTTTAAATATAAGGCAATATAGCCTACAGTTAAAAATCCCACCACACTCTTGCCTAGCCAGCGTGTCTCAGTGGTTGAGCGTCGACCTATGAACCAGGTCACGGTTCAATTCTCGGTCAGGGCACATGCCCAGGTTGTGGGCTCGATCCCCAGGAGGGGGTGTGCAGGAGGCAGCGGATCAATGACTCTTATCATTGATGTTTCTATCTCTTTCCCCCTCCCTTCCTTTCTCCAGAATCAATAAAAACATATTTAAAAAAAAAAAAATACCACCACTCTTAATACTGAGAAGTCCAGGATGTGCAAAAGATTGTCAAATGTACAGTTAGCACAACTTTGTTCAATTCACCCAGAACCACAAAGGAAAAAGCCCTAATTCATTACACCCTCCACTATTCAAAAGCCAAGATTTCTTGGAAAAGATAAATGTTAACAGTGAAATTTTCATTAGATTATTGGGTTTACCTCTAAAATGAATAGCAACAGATTAAAATAAAAAATAGGACCTAAGTATCAGGTATGAGTCCTAATAGCCTCTGCTCATTTCTGAAACCATCATTTCTAGGATACAGGTATAATTTTATTCTAACATTTCATTCATTCATTCAACAAATACTTATTTATCAAGTACCTATAATATACAAGACATTGTCCTATGTATTGTTCAATTAATGTTTATAAAGTCCTAAAATACCCAATTATCCAAAGTATCTAATTTATAAAACATTAAGATATTCATAGCTTTTCTAAGTAAGTTATAAAACAGAACACAATGTTTTTCTTAATTTAAGCAAAGTTTAAATCTGAAACAAAGTTTAAAAATCAGACTTTTATATTAATATAATACAATCAAAGTGCTGCAGTAAGGGGATTTCCTCAGATCTGCCTCCAATTCACTAATTTGCTCTTCAGCTGTATCTAACATATTGTTCATGGAACCATTAAGTCACTGTATCAGTTGGATCTCTATTTCAAAGATTGTATTTTTTGTTTCTAGAAAATTCTATTCAGTTCTTTTTCAAATTACCAGTTTTTGTTTTCTCACATCCTATTCTTGTCTTATGGATAATATTCCTTTCTGTATCTCTTTGAATGCTGTATACATGCTTATTTTAAATCTCCTTTTTCATTATTCTATCATGGGTGTAATTCTTCCATCTACTGCATGTGCAACTTCACAGGGGTTGGATTTCCTTGTATGTATTGTAATTTTCCCATGTGACTCATTTTCAACAAGAGGTATCTTCTGCAGAAGTTACAAATGTGTCTGAGTTGTGAAGGTATCTTCATGTGGTCAATATTTTTCATCACATCTGCAGAGGCCTAACAAGGTTCACTAATTCACTTGCTTCTCAGTTCAAGGCTTCCATATGACCCAAAGTGGGACAAGAATGCAGGGACCTCAGCTAAGCACAGCACAGGAGAAAGACCCCAACTTCTCAGGGCTGTTTCCATCTAGACGCATCTTTAGCCTGGTAGGTAGTTTTCCCAAAGAAAGGCCAGTTCCTGGTTCTCATCATTAGGTCAAGAACCCAGCTCTAGCTCTCTGCAACACCTGAAGCCTGAGGCCTCAACCCCTAGTCCCTTACAGGTATAAAATTTTAATAAGATGTAAACAGGGTTAGGTAACCCTCATTAGATATGTACCTTCAATGTTCACACACTGTGATTTCTTTTTCATTTCTGGAACCTGGAGATTGAATGTTCTTGTTTGTTAACTACATTATCATTTTAATTTTCAATCTAGCATGTATGTGTGAGAAGTCAAACAAAGGTCCCCTATGTCACCTCAATCTACCACCTTGAACTAAAAGAAATTTGATCCTGCAATTCCAGTGATGCGCTGCAGCCAGCTTGCTTGTGAGAACAAATTGTCAAATTTTTAGGAATTCTGTGACTTGTTAAACAGAGCCATTATTAAAATTAAGTTATATAAACTTACAAGTAAATGAATAAATTATATTATAAACAAAAGTAATAAACTCTCAAAACATAGCACTTCCTAATTAATACATATTACCAATATTCTTGATATTGTGTCTACTGTTATCTCTATGGCAGAAATACTATCTATATAACAGTGGAATAGTGAACATCACTTCCCAATGCCACAGGTTCAGTGACATCAAGTGGTAGCTTGAAATCATCTCTGGGGAATATTTTCATTATATGAGAGTAAGAGTTGTTCCTCATTCCTACCAACACTTGGTATGGTCGGTCTTTTTAATTCTAGACCTTCTGGTGTGCATCTAGTGGTATTTCTTTGTGGTTTTATTTTTCATGTCCCTAGTGAAGTAAACCACCTTCCCTTATGTGTTTCAGCTATCTGGATATCCTCTTTTGTGAAGTGCCCATTCAAGTCTTTTGCCAAATTTTCAATTCATTTGTCTGTCTCTTTCTTAGTGCTCTGTAGTTCTTTACATATTCTGCACATGAGTCATCTGTTAGATGAATGGCAAATACATTCTCCCACTCTGTGGCTTGCCTTTTCAGTCTCTAAATGGTGTCTCATAATAGAGTTCTTTTTCTCTTCATGAGTTAGTCTAGATAATACCTACTGCTCTATGTTCTAATGTATTAATTCTCTCT
Source organism: Miniopterus natalensis (assembly GCF_054644295.1). Lineage (NCBI taxonomy): Eukaryota > Metazoa > Chordata > Mammalia > Chiroptera > Miniopteridae > Miniopterus > Miniopterus natalensis. The sequence goes on along the minus strand of NC_142091.1, from coordinate 60,648,824 downwards.
TCAGTTGTGTTTAATTTCCTTTTAAGCCCATTTACTGGGTTGTTAATTTCAGTTGTTGCATTTTCCAGTTCAGTATGTCCATTCATTCAATTCTTACTGTAAGGATTAAAGTTCTCTTGTTAAATTCTCCACATCGTCATCTACTGTCTTGAACATATTAATCAGTTATCTTAAAACCTATATCTGACAATTCCATTTTCTGGATCTTGAGTAAATTTGTTTCTATTATCAGGTTTGTTTTTTCCCCTCTTGGTTTTCAGTCATAAGGTCTTATGTGTTGGATATGCCTGGTAACTTAGTACTGAATGCTGGACATTTGATTAAAAAAAATGTAGACAAAATTTGAGGCTCTACTTTCCTCCAAAGAGTTGTTTGCTTCTGGCACACAGGATAAAATGAGACCATCTTAATCCAGTCTGAGACTGAGCTGATGCAAAGCTGTGTCTTAGTTTTTGTGAGGGTAAGTTTATTTCAGGTATTCCCTTATTCTTAGGCATGGCCTCTCAGGGATTTCAACTGAAAGACTGGATTATTAACCAAAGGCCTCCTCCTTAAAAGGCCCGGAACTCCAATTTTTATCCCTCCAGACCAATAAAAATGCTGTAAACTCTGCTTAGCATCTTAGCCAATGCTTACAAATTAATAAATGCATTAGAAAGGATACCAAATGCCAAGCTCACATCTCTGCACTGCTTCTCTGTCCAAGATCCTGTCCCTCAAATCCTTGTTGTTTGGTTAGCTTTCCAAAGCATTCAAATAGATGCTTTTTGCATTTTATCTAGCTTTCCAAATCCTCTGTGAAAGGACAGGTCTGATACAAGCTAGTCTGCCATAAGCCAGAAGTAAAAGTCCAAGTGAATCGTTTTTAAAAGCATAAATCTGGATCTTATTTATTTCCCATGTGACTCTTACTGTTACAGGATTATGCTATAAACCTATAAGCAGTATCATGACTGCTTAAAATCTCTCAATAAAATAAGTGATTATCTGGTAATTTTTAATGTGTAAGCAATAGCCTCATTATCTAAATTAATTCTGCAAAGGTTATATTTACTAGTTTAACACCAGAGTAGACTTCATTAGGCAAAATTCTTTGAGAGGCAGGGATTGTATTGCAATATACTTGGTATCATTTGCATGCCAAGAATAATGCAGTTTCTATAAAAGTCCTTTCAAGAGATGTTTAATTTTAACTAAATATGGTTTATATCCTACAAACCATAGGAGAGAGACATAAACATCAACGATGAGAGAGTGGTCATTGATCGGCTGTCTCCTGTACACCCCCTATTGGGGATTCGAGCCCACACCTGGACATGTGCCCTGATAGGGAATCGAACTTCGATCTCCGGGATCCTAGGCCGGTGCTCAACCACTGAGCCACACCCTGGCAGGCACTTTTTTTTTTAATATATCTTCATTGATTTCAGAAAATGGAAGGGAGAGGGAGAGAGAGAGAGAAACGTCAATGATAAGAGAGAGTCACTGATCGGCTGCCTCCCACATGCCCCTGACCTGGGATCAAGCCCGCAACCCGGGCATGTGGCCCAACCGGGAATTGAACCACAATCTCCTGGATCCTAGGTAGAAGCTCAACCGCTGAGCCACGCCCGGCAGGGCTGGGCACTTCTTTTTTATATACACACACACACACATATATAATATATATATATACACACATAAGTGCCTTTCAAATAAAGAGATCTTCTCAGTGAATCAATTCCTGTATATAAGCATATTTTACTTGGAATCCACATTTACAAAGTGAGAAAATAGAAATAGGTCCTATTCTCATTTAAATACTAAGTTTAATGTCAGTTACCCAAGCACAGCTCTAGGGCAGTTATACTTCTTAACTTTATTCTTTTCTTGTGTGGGGTATAAGCTGCACTGAACACTTTAAAGAGGTGGCTGCCCTTCAGAGTCAAAGGGCCTCTTTCACTGCATCTTCTGAAAGAACTGCCATTAGGGAGCCAGAGGTCATTGGAAAGAGAGTGGGTACTTGACCCAGGGCGGTTAACAATAGGCTGGCAGTGAGGCAACCTAGAATGAAAAGATGATTCTAGTCAATCTGACATCCTCTCTCCAGAAGCTGATATAGAAGTACGGGGAAAAGTAAAAGAGGTCCAAAAAAAAAGTAATATGTGGAGAATGAAGCCAGAAAGAAGAGTTAGGCCTTGGTCACAGCAAAGCCACAGCAATGTGAAAACAGAAGCTACGAGGCCACAAGGAGAAAAGCATTAGAAAGCAGAAACAGATGGATGGAGAGTAGCAGAGTGAAGTGAAAGGTAAGCCCATGGAAACACCTACACTCCTGCTACTGAGGAGCTATTCTGAATCCAGCTCTAGTCCCATATATCTGCCAGTCCTGCCCAGATTCTTAGTTTGGCTGCACTTATGCTTAGCTTGCCCACTTCTTAGATTTCCATGAAACTGCTTCTTCCCCAACGGCTCCCACCTTAACCCTTCCATAAAACTTGGGAGAACTGAAATGAGTCCTACCTTGCACTGAAAGAGCAGAGTAACACAACTCTTCAACTCCATTTAATAAAGGGACTGATTTATGATCAGAGCTATATTCCCTGAGTTCAATATAAGATTTATTAGATACTCTGAGAGGGGAACTGGAAGACTGAGAGGCAGAGTGAGGAAGTGACTCCCGCAGCAGAGAGGTCATTACCTGAGAGACATTATCATCGTTGGCAGAGTTGTAGCGCCGCACATCCCCAGCAGCTGGGGTGCTATACTCCAGGGCATGCTGTGGTTGCTGCTCTGGAGCACCAAAGCTGTTAGGGTAGTAGTTGGGAGCACCACCTTTAAAGGCAAACCACACAGGCTCACTTAGGGAGACAAAACAATGAAGGAAGGCTACAGAGTCATATGAAGTAAATTCAATTATAGATACATGTATACTTGCACACACACATACATATATATGTCATGCATGTGTTGTTTTTAATGTACCATATTTACCTACAGGCAACACCCAGATTCTTTTCTTTTTTTTTTAATATATCTTTATTGATTTCAGAGAGAAAGGGAGAGGGAGAGAGAAACAGAAACATCAATGATGAGAAAGTCATTGATTGGCTGCAGCCCGCAACCCGGGCATGTGTCCTGACTGGGAATCAAACCCCAATCTCCTGGATCCTAGGTCGACGCTCAACGGCTGAGTCACGCCCGGCTGGGCAACACTCAGATTCTTAAAGAACAGTGCCATCTTCCAAATGCTCACATGGGCTGTCTCACCCTGGTCTTAATGAAGAGATCTCAAATTCCCCTTGAACATGTCAATGATCTAATCTGTGAAGGCTGATGCTTGCCAGTACAAATAGATTTATTCAGGTTTGATTTGACCCCCATAGAAAATGAGACCCAAAGACACATTTCAAGTTTTAGGATTTCATACGGGCTTGGGTTCAATTCAAACACTGAATCACAGAATTCTTGAGAGCAACTCTAAAGTTCTAGTTCCACTCCTTCAATGACTGAGCCCTGAGATTTTTTAAAAAATATATATCTTTACTGATTTCAAAGAAAGGAAGGGAGTGGGAGGGAGAGATAGAAACATCAATGATGAGAGAGTTGTCATTGATCAGCTGCCTCCTGCACGCCCCTGACTGGGGATCAGGCCCGATACCCGGGCATGTGCCCTGACTGGGAATAAAACCTCGATCTCCTGGATCCTAGGTCGATGCTCAATCCCTGAGTCATGCCTGGCTGGGCTGAGCCCTGAGATCTTCACTGCTGCAAAGTCACACGGTAATTAAAGGTAGATCTGGGATTAGAACTCTGGAGCTTTTGTCTCTTCCATTCCAGCACATTCCCATGACACAACTCTGCTTTTGTGTTAAAGGTTTTTAAGATCCTCAGGGTATCTCTCCTTTATTGGTTATGACTTTATTCAATTCTACTTCACTTTGACCTCCTTCCACAGATAAGTGAAAAAAGGAATTTTAAAAACTTTGATATATCTAGTATTGTCAGCCGTCTGGACTTACAGAAAAAAAGCAAAAAATATAATCAAAACATTTTTTTATGACTTCTAGAAAAAAATATGAAGCCTTTTTTTTTCCATTTTGGCACATTTTCCTAACTCCACTCTGCTTTGGCCAATATTAGCAGAAGCCTGAACTACCTGAACACACACTGCCTAAAGGAGTGGCCTAGAAACGAGGTTTGAGCGAACGAGTCTGGGGCTAGAATTTTACCCAGCACACTGCCAGAATAGGCTGACTACCCAGAGTGCATAATCAAGAGGCACCTACTAACCACATTTCTCATGGTACCAACTGTATGTTGAAAGAGGGAGCACAGCGTACTATTATGGAGCCCAATCATTAGCTTAAGAAACTCATTCTAGGTCAGCCACGTCTATGTGAAAAGCAAAGTGCTCCAATAACCAGCCACCACAGTGGTGTTCTGAATTAAGTATTAGTTCTTTGAAACGTGCCTACTTGAGTAATTTCTAAATTCTGTTTCCAAATAAGCTCTGGCCTTTACTCAAAATGGGAGCCGTCTTCAAGTCACTGACTACTGGGAACAATTAAGCACTTTCACATTGAACTTTAAGAGCACCGCCCAAATGCTTCACTTTTTAAAACAAGGAGGCAAAGGGCATATCAAATGCATCCATAAGTAGTTTTTCAGGTGTCTACCACTGTGACGGCAAACAAGAATGGTAAACATGAAGCAAGCACTTATTAATGAAGTTCCAAAATATGCATGAGCTCTTCACAAGCGAACAGTTCTCAGTAACAGCCAGTCTCAATAACAAAAGGCCCAAGGGATACAAATGAAATAATCACTTTAGAAAAAAATGCAGAAGGCAGGTACACGAAGTATCAATTACTGCGAGCAGTAACACGCTCCACACCTCTAGGTAACCACCTAATATAATCAGTTAGTGGGCATGGAAACTTGTTAGATACATGGAAAAGGCTTACTGAGAATGGCAGCCAGTGCAGGCGCCAAATTACATACACAAATCAATCTTAAGCGTATAAAAAATACACACAGAAAAGACTGGCAAAAAAATATAGCAAAATGTAACAGTTGTGGTCCGTGGGTGTTGGGACTATAAATGGGTTTTCTTCTCCCTTCTCTTGTACCTTATAGTTTCCAAATTTCCTTTAGGGCACATGTATTATTTTTATCACAGAAGAACTAACTTTGCCTGAATACAGATATCTAGGGCCATAAATATAACCAAATACTAAAATTTCTGGAAGGGTCAACGTAAACAGTCTATTACTAAAACACATGTCCTAAATAGGAAAATAAAAAAGGAAACTAAGACCTATACTAAACTGTGGAATATTAAAAGGAAAAATGTTAATTAAGCATTCTGTTATTAGAACAATTAATTAGAAATAGAAGCTGTTTGTACATGGCACCCAAAAAATGTAGTTAAAAGAAAAAACCCACAAATTTGATAAATGAGCTCCAAAAACAAAATGCAAGAGTCTTATCTCACCAGTTCATTTACATGAATTCAACTATATTCACTTAACAAAAAATGGTGGGGGAGAATCTATTTGCGCTATATCCCCTATTTTCTAACCTCTCCCATCCCCCTCCAAATTCTAGCTAGACTTGCTCCTTCCACAATCCTGGCAGAAGTACAGAGAAACGAAAGACATGGATTCTTGGCTTCTGGACTTCCAAGACTCTCTAAGTCCTACAATTTAAGGAGCTGTCCACCAGTGAAGAGTCTTTAAAGCCTGACCCCTATGTCTGATGCTACTCTACTCTAGTCAGTGCGAAAGCTCTTTCTCCCTGCCTCTCACTATAGGATGGATAGCAAGTGCAATCAGAGGTGGAACTCTCAATAAAACATATAAAACAGGTAATAGTATGGAGAGTCCTCAGGCAGCTGGGCAAAAATGATGTGGTTGGCAGGAGCGCCTGTGTGAGCACCTTCCCAGAGCAGGAGGTCCCATGGGGCCAGACTGAAAACCACTGGCCTGTTGTCCCACCCCTCTGCTCAGCAGTGCCCTCTGCCCTCCCAGGAGGAGCCAAGCGTCTTAGGCCTACCTTGGTTGTCACCCATGCACATGGGGCCGTCACGCTGGTAGTTGGCGACTCGAGCACGGAAGGGACAGTTCACAGGTATCTGAAGATAGTTGGGTCCCAGGCGGTGGCGGTGAGTGTCCGGATAGGAGAAAAGGCGGCCCTATAGTCATAAATGAAACAATGATGACCCTACAATGCCATAGGTCCTGAACCAAAGGTTAAATTGAGTTACACACTTACCAAGGCAGAATGGTAAGCATTTTAAATTTTATTTCAGTTAGCACTGAAACAAAAAGCTTTGATTGACTCTACATTAATCTTAGTATCCAATTATTTAAACACTCTCATTATTCACAGGTCTACTCTGTGAGCGCTCTTCTTTCACTGCCTTTATCATTAACTTTGAATCAGAAAGAGTATTATTATATCCCTAACTCTATGAGCCAAAATAAAAACCAAGTTGAACAGGGCAACTTATGCAGTTATTCTGTACTGAATCACTCATACCAATGGACAGTTAATCCAATCTCACTGTTCTGTCAATAATTTGCTTTCCTAATCACTGCACACTGTCTAGGGTAATATTTAGATGACTGAACATGCAGCTATGACTGAGATCCATTAATAGTTTGGAAGCTGAACACCTCCTTTAGCTCAAAATAGACTAAGTTGTGCTCTAAATTTACCAACAGGACAAAAGATACTATTGAGCTATAAATAGCTCCTGATTATGGCTTCTATCATTTAATTCTGGTTTTGTGTCACCTTGTGTTTATAGAGCAAACCTACTCCACTTACAGGTGGAGAACCAAGGTTGGGAAATGGGCACAGCAAGGCCGTATCTTGACATCAACTTGAACCTAGGCCTCACCCCAGGCCCCGTGCCTGAGCTCCCTTGCTGGACTGGGTCAGAAAGCAGAACAAAGGCCTCCCACTCAAGAAATCAGGCCAACTTCTCCACACCTAGCAAACTGCAGCGCAGGGGAGTAATGAAAGCCTGTACCTGCATCACCAGGTACTCAGGGGACAGTCTCTCAGTGATTTACATTATACTATTTTGTGTTTTCACCATGGTCTGGCTTAACACGCTGGATAACAAAGTTTAAAATTTATTAACATGACCTTGTTGAAAGGTAACTGAGAACATTGCCCATGAGTATACAACTATAACCATCCTCAGGTGCTCATTAGTTCCCATCAGGGTACTTTCAAAGTCCTCCTAACTGGCTCTCCATTTCCAGTCCCTCCTCTAACAACATCACTTTACACATTCCTGCCAAAAGTATCTTCCCAAGGCCCCACACAGATTACATTACTTATCTACTCAAAAAACCTTAAACAATTCCTCGCTGGTCACCAAATGGCTAACCAAGTGCAACAGCCCTTCCCTGCATGACCCCTAACATACTTCATGGCATGAGAATCCACAGCTACATGACTAAGAGGGTGTAGGGAAAACTAGACTAGGATCTGGTGTCTTGACTGACCCTAACAAAGCTCTCTCAAACACTTTTTCAGGACTCTCTTCACCCCAGTCTCAATGAGATGCCTCATACATTTGGTTTTTGTTGGTGTGGAGAATATGTACATGCTATGTGGTCCTTTCCCCTGGGCTTAGGCCTCCATCCAATGCTTCAAAGCTCTTCTAATTGCATGACTCAGTTTTGCTCACTGCCTCCAGGTCTCACTGTAGTCCCAGAGACTCATGGTGACGTGGATTCTTGTGAAAAGCTTTTGGGTAACCTTTTATTCCTGAGCCTGTTCCTCAATATCAGGGTTACGCAGTCTTAGCTCTACTCAGGACAATTCCGTGCCATGGCAAATCCCATTAACCACCCTTCACACAGTCCGGCTCCATGCCAACCTCCAGACAGCAGAGTTTCAAGGCCCAGGGTCCCACTGTAGGCTTCCTCCACACTCAGCTTCAATGTGGCCACTTGTTTACCCTCTGTAATCTGCTTGACTTCCTTTTTCTATTCCCAACCCCCAGTTCCTTCTTCTTCTATTTATCACCAACCAGAATGATTCCACTTGATATCTACCAGATCACATTTCTCAAAAATGAAGAAAACTTTTCTTTTCCTAAAAGGGACAATTGTACAAACTTCTACTCAAGCATTAAGGTCCCCTGTACCATACGCTCAATGTACCCAACCTTATATACAAAAATGTATGCACACTTGAAGAGCTGATAGCTCAATTTTGAAAGTGAAATGTATTTTAATAAACCCTGCCTTTATAAGTATTCAAAGTGCATACGTTTTGGAGGGATACCCTATATTTATAGTTTAAACACCCAACAGCCCGCCTTTGTGCCTATATTCTCCTGCCTCATTTCACCTCTACGAAAATTGAAATCCTGCCCATTCTTCAAGAGCCATCTCAAATGCTACCTCATTCTTGGACCTTTGTCATCTTCCTGCCATCAGATAAGACTTCTCCTGATTCACCACGGCATTCCGCCTTACGTTAGTTATCTTGTGTTTTTATACCTGTTACAGGAGCCAGGACAGTCTACCACACATGTAGGTAGGTATGCAACTTATATTAGTTAATAATATAACTAAAACTTGTGAAAAACTTATTTTCTATAAAAGTCTCAGATGTTCCCAATGTCCAAGCAAAAAGGTTATTATTAAATAAAACAGGGAACTCTCAGCTTGCCTCCGAGGAGTGATGCCTGAAGCCACTGCAGTCTCACCTGGGGTATAATCTTCAACTTCTATTTCATGATCATAGTCCAAAACCAAAAAAGACTGATTTACTCAATAATTGTTAAGCCAATTATTCTCCTATGACGTCTAGCCCAAAGAAGAATTTTCGCTCTTTGTACACTGGAGAGAGCATATTGGAGAGAGAAGAAAAAGTACCGAGTGCTCATGAACGTTACCAAGACAAACGGTTAAATTAACCCACTGCTTTTAATCACTGACAACATAAATTTAGTTTGTAAAAATCATGTCCAGGGCTCTTTTTACAGAAGGAAAAATTCAAGCATCACCATAGAAGAGAAAAATGAATAAACTTATGCTAACCAAGGTGTTATAATCAAAAATACTTCCTTCTCTCAGTGACAGACTGAACAAAGAGCTTTCTTTACTCTACAAATACTTGTGGCATTTTCTAATATAGCTTCTTTTAAATTAAGGGACTCAATGTCAAAGCCTTAACATATTGAGGGAATTGACTATGAAATTTGGGTTATACTGTAATCCCATCTCAAAATGTTTCAGTCAGTCCCAGTTTAATTAAAGTTTACGTGATGTTCTAGTGAATTCTTCATACAAAGATTGTACCAAATTACACAGTGTGTGTGTGAGTGCGTGTTTTAGGCACATACTCCTGCCTCAGTACCTCTCAATCCACCAGGTTTACCTGAAGCATTTTGTCAGGGCTGGGCTCAATGCCAGGCGGCATGTTGCTTGGGTCAAAGGCCAACTGTTCAACTTCAGCAAAGTAATTGACTGGATTCCGATTTAAGACCAGTTTACCAACTGGGATAAGAGGGTAGTCCTTATGAGGCCAAACCTAAAAATAATGTGACATTCACAATTACCAGACAACCAACTGAAGGAAATTAAAGTACCCACAAAAATGCCAGCTTTCAAATATAATGAAGCCAATGACAGTAAGTAAAAATAACAATGATTAATCGAATGAAATGACAAGAACTTCAGATAAGTGCATTGGTTAAGTCTTTCACAATAGTGAAAAGAAAATATTGACACTTGCCCCGGGAAAAAGTACATCAGCTTTTCAAAATTTGTTCCCTGCTAAAAACAATATATTGAGCCACCTGGGTGAACCCAATGACCTTATCACACAGGAACTGGATGTGAGATGCTGGTGAGCACTCATAGGCCAGGAAACTCTCAAGTGGTCCCACTGCATTTTGTACATGACTTCTCTGCCATGATGAATGCTTGACTGGAAATTTGTTAAAATTAGGTACAAAGAGACTTAAAAAAGAAAACAATTTAGTTGTTAACTGACTTACCTTGGTAACATCAAATGGATTAAATGGACAAGTTTCTGCCTGACTGAATGTCATGACCTGGATGTAAAAAGTCCAGGAGGGATAGCTGCTTGTGGCAATGGCATTAAAAAGATCCCGAAGGCCATAGTCAGGATCTTCTTGGGCAAGTTTTGCTGCATCTTCAACCGAAAGGTTTTTGATGCCCTGGTCAGTCTACAGAATGAAAGAAACAAGTTCACACTGAAACTTACCGGCATGGTTAGCAGACTCTAAGTAGTAATTCTTGGCAGGATTATGGGTAACACTACTCAAAGACTGGATTTTCCTTCTAACAATAAACCCACTGTTCAAATCTGACACAACTACGAATTTATCATCAAGAAGTTCTACTTAATTATCCCGGTTCTTTTAAATGTCTAGAGAATCCATCTCTGCAATTCATATCTAAAATTAGTCCTATCTTTCCTTTTTTGTATTCTATATTATGTGAATTTTTTTAAATTATTGACATATAATTTATTTTCAATTTTTCTCTCATATAAAGAATGCTACACTGATGTCTTCAGACAAGCCAAAAAACAATTTGGCAAAAAATTTATCATTGTAACCACTTTACAGTGTCTAATTCAGTGGATTTCTGAGTATATATCTTAAAATGGAGTTTTGGATCATCTGGTAATTCTACATTTAATTTCTTAAGGAACTTCAAAACTGTTTTCCAGAGTAGTTACTATTTGACTTTTTATACTCATATTACTTTTCAAATCAGAAAAAATAATCAAAATATATTTTTTACATGAGCAAATAATTAAAGTTCTTTTTTGCATGAAGCAATTTTTAAATTTCATTTTATAATAGCTCAAATCAATTATTGAGACTGTACTCAGCTAGTATCCCTGCACCCCCATATCCTTCCTATTTTTAAAAAAAGAAATTACAGAATCACAGTTAACAGAACTGAAAAGAACTTCATTCAGTACAGCTGCTCGGAAAGAGTTCTCTGACTATGAGCAGAGTATTCTGACATTAGTATTCTGACTTTCCAAACAACCTATTAAGTCCCAAAGAAGTTAAGTCCCTTTTCACAAGTGGTCCTATTATCTCATACCATACTACCTTCAATAACTTTCCCACCTATATCTTATTCTAAAAGATCCCCATCAAGCCAAGCTCCATGGAAAGGCTTCCTTAGCAAAAGCCAACTCTGAAAGGCTGGTCCATTACAACCATGGAAACTCCAACTCTCTCTGGCCAGTAGCAAGATCTGAACCCTCTTACTGTAAGACCAGAAATAAAGCCAGGACTAAAAAATGGAGGTTACCATCTGCAGATCACCCAGGGAGCTAGTACATTAAATTATATCATAATATTGTGATGCGTTTCTGATTTTAATTAAATCCCGTGGGCTTAGAAAAGAATACTCTTAGGTGAGCATAGTCCAGACTCATGAATCTACGCAGATCTCAGGGTACCTCAGAGCCCTCCGCTGAACAGACCCACAAGCAATCCACTCTTGCCAAGACCATGGACAGCTGGTATTATTATCCCAATTTTACATAGACAAAACTGGAGCTCAGAGAACTTTTAATAACATACTCAAAACACAGTTATCTAGAAGGAAGATCTGAGTTCAGATTGATCTAATTGCAAAGCCACCAACCATGCGAGCCGTCCAGATACAATCACTGAGTCCTGCTCTAACACTTCTTTTTGGCAATTACAAGCCAATGGGCTAGTTACAAGCCAATGTATTCTTTGCCAAAGATTATAGATCCAAGTCACAAGTACAAAGAGGGGTGACAGTTTTCCTGTTTGATATGCCTACAGAAGTTGTTCAGAAAAATAAGACAGGACAGAAGAAAACAGGTCTTAGTGGTATCAGTAAGAGAGACTATATTTGTCATGAGCCCACTTCTGTCTCCGCTTGTTTTAGCATTAGTATTTAGAAACAAGCTCTTAGACAATCAGAGGTTTTCTAACAACCTTCTAGAGTTCTCTTGGAATACTGCTTATTCTAACAAATGCCAAGACCATACTAAGAGAGAACCTTTAGAACACTTCAATTAATTAAATGGTTCTCAAAAGCTTCCCCAAAGGTAACTGACTTGATCTGATTGTACAAAACTAAATTTTAAAAATAGAATTTTTGTTTTCTGACATTTATAATTGATTCTACTTATTTTCCTCTTTCAAAATATACCCTCAATAAATGCTAAATATGTGGATGGATGAATTAAAATGTTAGGAGAAATGTATCTGGTAAGATAGCATCAGATTTTGGAAGGAATGGTGAGATAGGTATTGCTGACAGAATGCCCCAATTCTGCCATAGTCCCCTCCTGGACGCCAAAACATATCTAAGTTCAGAACAATGACTCAGGGCTAGGAAAGGCAGAGCATAATACTTTACTCTTTGCTAAGGCTTGACTCTAAACTCCAACAGAGAACTCTACAGTGTGAGGCTAAACCCCAGAGATATCTCCTTTGACCTAGGTCTATACTACCTCCTTACATTTGAGCTCAAATCAAAACCTTAGATCTTTCCTCTCCAGGGAGAAAAGAATTTCAACATGCACCTGCCACCATCAGAAACATTAAACCAGAAAGCGAGCACAAGAGGAACATTTTCCCAACTATGTATGGCAGAGTTCCCAGGGTCCACAAGGAGAAGAAAGCTTGACTATGGACAGCAGCTACGTAGTCTTACCCTCTGGCCACATGAAAAAAAGAGACCAAAAGGATACCACACACAGTTCTTGTAATTGGACAAAGTGACCAGGTGGTACAAAATACTCATGGTGCTAATCAAATAGATCAATGCTTCTCGTCCTTGGGGGTGGAAGTAAGGGAAAGGTTGGAGAGGCCTTGATCTTTTTGATCTTTGCCCAATTCCCAGGAGAAGTAAGGAGATGGGGGTGGTGGGACCCTTTTACCCCTTGTCCCAAAGGCAACATGTACCTTATAATGGAATTTGCAATAAACTGCCTCTCCTTTCGCATTAACCAGCTTGAAAGTATGCGACCCATATCCATTCATGTGCCTGTGGCCATCTGGAATCCCCCGATCGCTGAACAAAAAGGAAACCTAAGGAACAGAAAAATAAAGCCTAAAATTTCTCAGTTTAAATCAAAACATCCTAGATTTTTAAGAAAGTCCCTAGTATGGAACATACTAGCCAAGTACCCACAGGAAGGGTTATCATTCCAAAAAAAGAAGAATTTCAAAACAGAATGACAGATAAATCATTAACCTCATGGCTCAAAATTCTATAAAGAAAAGCTAAAGTAAATCTGAAAACTAGCCCAACTTATTATTCAAATTTTATTTTAATAGTAAATTTGTTTAGTACTACTTTCCTCTTATTTCCCTAATACTTCATACTAGAGACTTTAATCCTTAATATTGCAAAATATCAAATGCTAATTTTTCTAGCATCACTTAAGGTCTATGAATGGGGGAAGATTAATAAAATCAGTCATTATAAAGTTCTTCAAGATCAAGAAATCTGAGGAAGTCTCCCAAAAAGAAAGTCATAAACCAATTCCAATAAAACAGTCAGAAATGGAGAAACACATTAAGAGGCATCGTTACAGTTCCATCCCAGCGACATACTGTAACCTAAGGAAAAGCAGCTTTCCCACCTGATGCAGAGACTCAGGACGCAGGCTCCAGAAGTCCCAGACCATGTCTGGGTCCTTCAGGTGCGTTTGAGGGTTTCTCTTTTGGCTGTGGACAAAGGAGGGAAACTAAATGGAGAAAAAGAGAGGAAAAAAAACTAAATGTGCAGGAATTACGGTGTCTTCCTTCTATTATACAATGCCTATTGCCAAGTTTATGGCTTTTAATTCTGAACATCATCCTAGAATTCTAAACTGCCAAACCCTAAAATGAGATTTGCCCTCTCCCTATTTCTAGGGCAAAGTGCCTATTTTTATTCCACACTACAAGGAAAACTGGACTATTCCCCTTAAGTCAGTGAATCCTAAAATGCCAAATCCAAAACCAATGATAATTGCAATTTCATCTTATAAAGAGATATTAAACACACAAATTCTCTTCTTTCTGCCTTCCTCAGGACTTTCCCTCAAATACCAATCTATACAGAGTATTTGAAATCAATTTAAATCAACAAGCATTTGTAGAGTGCAAAATACTGTATCACCTACCAATATGGCATCCCTGATGAAGAAAATGGGGGTGTTATTCCCAACAAGATCCCAATTACCATCCTCTGTGTAAAATTTCACTGCAAACCCACGAGGGTCACGAACTGTGTCAGCGGAGCCTGATTCTCCAGCTAGAAGATTCAAATGGGGGGAATGAAGCATTAGCAGAGTACTTTGCATCCAAGAAGCCTAAAGTCACAAAGAAACACTGGTATCTGGCCTTTCCAAGTCATTTCTTAGAAGTAAATTAGATATTTAAGGGCCTAGGTTATTATTTCTACCACCCATCAGCTAAGTTGATCTACAAATTAAACAAAAGAACTAACTGAAAGTACTAAGAGAATACAGGCATTCCTCCTTTTTTTGCGCTTTGCTTTAGTGCACTTTATATCACAGATGTTTCATCTTTTATAAATTGAAGGCAAGACCCTCTACCAGCAAAAAGATTATGACTGGCTTTATTGTGATAATTGCTTTACTATGGTGGTCTGGAACCGAAAGCACAATATCCCAAGGTATGCCAGTATATGTAATAACATCTGAAAAGATTATCCATTTAACATAATGAAAAAGCTTTGTTCAAACAGGAAATTTAAATTTAAATAAGGGGAAAGAATAATTACAAAGATAAGGCAGTGAACAAAGAGAAAAAAAGAGTTATCAAAATTACGAGGTTAATATTAAGAAAATGAGTTAAAATAGAGATTCTTATTGTTAATTTATTTTTGCATTCCAAAGAATTTTTAAAATGCATAAACACAGACTGAAACAGAACCAGGATCACGACATTGTGGTGTGTTAAGACGGAGCATGATGGATCTAATTCTTACTAGCTCTGTTGCATGAGAAAAATCACTTAACCTCTCTGAAAAAGAAATAATGCAACTCTGCAAAGTAAACCTACAGATTAGATTACAGCTAATGTCTATAAAACATGCATGGAACAGAATTAATTCTCAATAATGGGCAGCTGTTATTGTGATTATTAAACAAGAGCACCAATTCCATGCTTCCCTTTGAGGCAACCAGTTGTAGTCAAGTTCTTCCCAAATGTCACAGAATTGCAGAGGTAGCCTCTGCATAAGTGTAATTTCCTAAAACAGCAACAAACAGAATTATAAGTAACCTCCTACATGTTTTAAAATATGTTTTCTACTGTAACACGTGGCTATTATTTGGAGAAGTGCTTGTTTTCTATCTTCTAATAAGGTTTTCTTGAAATTAAGTTATAAATACCCCAAATAAGGTACAGGAACACCAGTCATGCAAAAAGACCGACTTACCCACAGTGGAGAATCGAACTGCGATGGGAGTCGTCTTTCCAATGTGCTCGAACACCTTTGCCTTGGAGTATTTGGTAATGTCATGTGTGACTTGAAAGTAGCCAAAAGCCCCTAACAAGAAAGACACAGACATTCTCATGAGACCATCACTCAGACTATCAGACCTCAACAGACATCTGGGTGACAAGAGAAACTGATGGATTAGCACTGGCCTTCTGGGAGCTTCCAATATGATAGGGAATATGGAGGTGTCCAAACACAGAAAGATGAGAGTAAAATTCAAAGCCCTGTTGTCATAGTGCTAGATTGAGTGCTACACAGCTGGAGCCAAGAGGAGGAGGGGATGAGCAGGGCTGGCAGTAACTGGTCGAGGTTGCCCCAAGGACACAGGGCCTGAGAGGGCCTTGAAGTACAGGTAGGACCTACGAGAGAAGAACAGGGAGGGGAGGAAAAGAAAACACAGGGGAAGGAAGAATAAGCACTTAGGAAGGACACCACAGAGCCAAACAACAAACTGAATAGCACATCAAAGTCACCATGGAAAAGCCATGCAAAAAAAAAAAAAAAACTAGAGGAAATGGAAGAAGAGGAAATAAAGAAATCAGGAAGCCCTAACTGGGAGCCCAAGTAAGCAGCTAAGAGAAAGACTTCTGCTTCCTTTCTATCAAGCTTTCTTTTTCCTATTGGATTTTTAGCTTTCTTTTAAACACCACCTTCATCTTTTGCTTCTGTAATAAAAGCATGGTAAAAGTTTTATAGAAGTTTCAGATAAAAAGGAAAAATCACCACCCTAACACAACTATTCTCAATTCTGCACAGTTCATTCCATTATTTATTCAGTTAGCACACCATCTAAATCTCGTTACAGTTACAGTGTGTCTGAGTCTGTATATCTGTATTTTTATTTCTTCACTACACTGCATAATGGAAGAAAAGAAAGATTACTTTTATTTTCAGTAAAATAAAGTATTTTATATGTAATGTTCGATCCAGGGAAATAAGCATCATTTAATAACTAATTCCTATTTTGACGGACATTGTTTCCTTTCTCCGAGGAATGGAGGTTTGGCACTTCTATTACAGGAGCACCAACCCCTTGAGAAATCATTTTTAACCCAGACGTTCTGAAACAATCCTCTGACAACAAATGGGCATGGCGCTCACCTGCTCCTTTAGCATGCACAACTCTCTCAGGAATTCTCTCCCGGTCGAAGTGAGCCATTTCATCGGTGAAAACCACATCCTGAACCACAAGGGGCCCCTGAGGCCCTACTGTCATAATATTAAGTTTGTCTCCTACTGGATTACCGGCCCCAGTGGTGAGGAAATCAGGTTTCTAAGTGAACATGAAAAGGAAAGAGTGCAGGAGAGTCAGTACAAACAACAACAACAATGACAAAACATTAATTTATACTGTTATAGGAACATCATTTTGCAATTTTCATACTTTCTACCCAAACACTTTAAATTTTTAGTGTCCAAAATACTAAAATACAAGATATGCCATTACCTGAAATTTATAATCAGGTCTCAGAAATCCTTGATAAATTTCAACAGCAATCTGCTAAGATATCCATCAGCTCTGAAGAGCAGAAAGATAAATAGCCTGCCAACCTTCTCAGCTCCTGCTCCAGATACAACCATCGGGCTCCTGCCTCAGACAGGGATCTCCAAAGAGGGATCATATGTGCTTAACACTGAACAAACTAATGGTGAGAAGGCGGTCTCTGGAGAAGCTGTGCTAGCTAGCATGGTACTGAGAACTCACACATGCTTTACCCTCTAGATGTTAAAGTGGGCCATCCCAGTCATTTCTCTCCAGCAGTGTATGCCAGCTACCTGCAATATTTCTTCTCCATTCCCCAAATAGAAGAAGTCAGTGGCTTTTATTGTCATTGAAAATAAACTGTTACTGGTAACATGGATAATAGTATTACCTTTCTAAAAATGTAAAATGTCTCTGAAATAGGTTATTTTACTGTAATAAAGCATTCATTTTAATCCACTCAATTCTCCAACTCCAGTTACATCAGAAGCCTTTCGGCTGTCCCTTCTCTAGGGTGGGAGCAGCATTTTCTAAGCCCCAGGTGATCCTGGGCAACCCTTAGCTTCATCTTGTTCCATCATCACACGCTCTACTTCTGACCCCGGACGACTGCCTCTCCAATGTCTTCCCCATCACTGGGAGGTCAGGGGAGATATGTGGGTGAAGCAAAGCTGAAACAGCTCTACCCTGTGAGGACAGCTCAAAAATGTCTACTGATGAAAGTCAGTGGTACCAACTTCACGTGCCCCTAAAAGCATTATGCTCAGAACTTCCACAACCTGGAGTGGAGCATATAACTTTTACTCTCAGTGCACATCTGTCCTGAATATTAAAATACAGTTAATACCTGCCTCTTCTCTAGAAGGGAAAATAGGAAGAAGTCACTTAAAAGTAACTATAAAAGTACCTGAGTTTGGGGAAATGCACTGAATAAAAGAAACCTTGGAATTTGAAAAATTAATAAAGACTCTCACACACCCTGATGTAATTCCCTTAGCCACTGGTCTGTTCACACGGAAATGGGAAGAGGTCAGCGTGGCGCCATGGAGAAATCCTGAGTCTGGCCTCACACAGCCTGGCTCCTGCCTCTAGCTCTGCCACTTACCAGATGAGTAGCTTCTATCAGGTTACTTATTATTTTTTAGTGCAATTTTTCATCTGCAGAATGGACAAAACATTACTGTCTCCCAGAACATGGATTAAAAGAGCTACATGTATGCAAAATGCAGGCCGCACACTTAAGCACATATATGCTACAACTTTACTGGCTACCACTTTACTGGCTGTGAGAAACTGACCTGATCAGCATTTTAGGTTTTATTTTCTAGAAACCATGACAGATGTGTAGGCATCCATCCAGACTCTCTCATCCTACCCCCTACCCATCCAGCAGCAAACCCTCCCAACTACACAAAAGTTTAAGGGTCAAGTCAACAGTTACCACCAATCCTAGCACTCTCTCTTGAAGATACACGTGTGCTAATACACGTGACACTGTATACTTCCATTTAAAGTTTAAAGTGGAAAATGAATGAGGAAAAGGAGTGAAATTATACAATTTCACCTTTAGTTTAAACCTAAACCTTAATTTTTCCACCTTGGCTGTCACTGGAATCACCTGGGGAGCTTTTACAGTGCACTGATGCCTGGGTCATCCCCTTAGAGATAAGTGACATAACCAGTCTGGGTGAGGCCTGGGAATAAAGATGTTTAACCCCCTAGGTGATTCCTAAAGGAAGCCGGGAGTAAGAACCACTGACCTAAAGCTTCTGGATGACCCACAGTTAGAGAGTCTGAGCAAACTACATCTGTCCACTCTTTATGTGCTCTTTTCAACATATAAACAAAGGGCTAAAGTAAACCTAAAAAAAGATAGAGGAGACATTCCAATAAAGGAAGAGTGTGAGAGAGGCTACCAAGAAGCTCAGTACATGGCAAGGTAAATAGATCAGTGTCACTCACATCCCTGCATCTCCCATGCAGGAAAGAGCTTCTGCTAAAAAAGGTGAGATGACATCGCATGTCCCTTCCTCACAACCAGGTCAAGGTGCTAAGGTCAATAATAAAAACCATGTCCAAAAGAGGCAGATGCAGAGTAGTTTGACCAATTGATCTATCAATCAACTAAAGCATGAGATGGTCTCGCCTAATGACACTCAAAGCTCCACTTGTAACTTACAAACCCACGTTTCATTTCTTAGCAGGATTGGCAAGCTCTAATAGATCAATTGTCCTAATTTTTAGCAGTTTTCCTCACACAAACTAATGTTTATGCAATTTGCCTTCAAAATTAAGTGGGTCAGGAAAAGCTTCATTCAACAGAGTCAGCGACACAGAAGGGAGGCCAGTGGGCAAAAACTAGAAAGGAAAAGATCCCCGACTTCAGAGATGTTTAAGGCAAAATTAGATATGGCATGCTGACCTGGACTAGAGATAAGACATATTTATTAGGAGGTGAGAAGAAGGAAGCAATATATTTGTTGAGATGGAGAGTTAATGTAATGAAGCCTCCGTCTCCCTCAACCTCAAAACCTTTGGTTTTTACAGCCAGGAGTTATGGGGACTTCTCTTCCCAACACTGGAACCCTGGGCTGGGAGCCCTGGTGTGGGGCTAGAACCCCTTGTTCCTCAAGGGGGACCTCCGCAGTGGAGATATCCCTCCCTATTTTTATCCCACACATGGGTGTGGGACCAGTTTGATCCAGGTCTCTGCCCCTCCTACCAGTCTAAATGTCTTTTCTTTTTTAACTCTCTAGTTGTAGGACTTCCATTCAGCTTAATTTCAGGCAGTTCTGGATAATGGTTGTTCTGTAGTTTAGTAGTAATGCTGATGTCTATCACAGCATTTTTTTAAAATACATTTTTACTGATTTGAGAGAGAGAGGAAGGGAGAGGGAGAGAGAGAGAGAAACATCAATGATGAGAGTCATTGATCAGCTGCCTCCTGCACACCCTCTGCTGGGGATCAAGCCCGCAACCCGGGCATGTGCCCTGACCGAGAATTGAACTTCAATCTCTTGGATCATAGGTTGATGCTCATCCACTGAGCCACGCCAGCTGGGCTATCACAGCATTTTTATACAAAGCAAAATCACCAAGGAGAAAAGGCACATGGAGTGAAGTCCAGAGGAAACCAGCACAAGCTTCCAAGAGTCCTCTCCCAATAGAATGACAGAGGACACTCTTAATTCCCCCAACAACAAGTTGTAGCAACATCTCTAAAATTTTGTCTAGCAGGGAAGCCCATTAAAGACCCAGTGCCCACGGTTTGCACTGGGGAATGATCATGAAGGCAAGTTCTGACTCCCAGAAGCAAATTAGATGTTCAGAATAAACTGCACTGTTTGCACAAACAGCTTAGGCATAGCAAACCATTCTTATCAGTCAGGGCCGTAGGAATCCTTCCAAAATCCAAGTTACAGAGCCAGCCAAGAGCCAACCTTGCAAATACAGGAGTCACCCCTTATCCGCAGTTTCCCTTTCCGTGATTTCAGGTACTAGCAGTCAACTGCAGACTGAAAATATCAATTGGAAAATTCCTGTTATTTTTGAGAGAGACCCCATTCACATAACTTTTATTACAGTATACACTATAATTGTTCTATGTTATTATTATTGTTGTAAATCTCTTACTGTGCCTAATTTATAAATTAAACTTTATCATATGCTTGCATGTACAAGAAAAAACAGAGTATATATAGGGTTCAGTACCACCTGCAGTTTCAGGCATCCACTGTGGATCTGAGAACATGCCCTGCAGATAAGGGGGAACTGCTACAGTTCCTCATATTTTTTTCCTCTGTTCTTGGTGAGTTGCCAACAAAAAATGATCAAAACATTACTAGTGGTTTTCAATAATTAGCAAACATTTAAAATAATCCTACGAAAAATAAAATCTTTGAAATGCACAGAATAGCTATCACAAAAGAAGTTTTTCTCTGTGTTGAAACTGTCCTTATTAAATAAGTCTAGGAGCACTGAGAACTGGCATGGTCCTTCAATTTAAAAAAAAAAAAAAGCAGGCAATAAGAGGAAGGAAGAAAGAGAAGCTCAAAAAATGAAGGACAACTGATCCACAAATGTAAAATATTCCTTTACTCCTTGTAACAGAAACTACAGTAGTCACAATACTCAGAAAGAAAATAAAGAACAAAAATGAAGAGAAAAGAAACAAAAAATAAATATGCGCTTGTTTTATATTTTGCAATTAGCCTCTTTTCTTACCTGGAGAAAAATATGAAGTGTTCTAGATATCGGCAAACAGAAATAGAAGATTAAAAATTTTTATTCCATATTCATAATGTGTCTGCCTGCCTGCCTGCCTGCCTCCCTCCCATGTTTTTTCTCTCTCGCCCACACACACACATATGCACTATGACCTAGAAATTCCATTCCTTGGTAGTTCCCAAGAGAAATGAAAGCGTATGTGTATAGTGAATTAAATTATCAGTCACCCTTTCTCCATCCCAAATGTTGGCAGTATTACATCAACGCGGTTACCCTAAAAAAAAAAAAAAAAAAAAATACATAGTCCCTGCCAGGCACTATCTCATGGCTCCTTGACAGGAAAGGATGAACTAAGATCCAACCTCTCTCCCAGGTAAAAATGAAACTGTTTAAAAAGGTAAGGCCTGAAATATACAAAGTCTCCAATTTTTAAGGGAGCAGAGGCCACTAATTAAGTCTAAGTACCCCAATGGAAGAGCCCATGGCATTCTAAGCAGCGAGCAACAAAGTTCCCATTTAAATTCCATCCAAAGTGACTGGGACTACCTGGAGAATCGCCTCCCTTCCCTCAGTGTATTTTGAGAGAAAGAGAAAAAAAGATCTTTAAGAAGATTCAAGTCATACCTATGAACATATTTGATTCAATGCTCACTTATTAAAGTTTACAAAACTCCCAGGTCACTGGACAGCAACAAAATCTGACCACGAGGAAAGACACCCAGTAAACTGCCTTCACATTGGCCGACACCTGGCTCCAAAGGAGAATACACCCAGCTTGGTATTCTGCGTTGGCACCTGCACCTTGGAAGAGGAGACGACCTGGTGCCCTCCGACAGTAGTTCCGAAACACAAAGCTTGCACAGCTCAGTAAAAGTAAAAACAACTTGGGGATTAAGAGGGAGGAGACTGATACAGAGCTGCCTACTTATATAAAAGCATTTACCAAGCAAGGAGAAATTTAAAAAACTTATCATCCACTACTGTCATAATTTTCTAACAGAAAGAGTATTTTAATATCAGAAAGTAAATAGGAAATAATCTTTAAAAAGAGATTATGTCCTTTTGCCTTTCACCTTATCACAAGAAAATGACTGAATAGATTTTCACCAAACATGTGTGTATGGTTTGGATAATGCAGTAGGGTCAGCTACCTGGACACAGAGGTAGACTACATTTCTCAGCCTCCCTCATGGTTAGCTGTGGCCATGTGACAGAGTTCTAGCCAACGTAAGGTAAGTTAACTACATCACTTCCAACCTGGCCCCCAAACCTCTCACACATACTCCTCTGTGCTCTTGACCTTCTGTGGCCAGACAATGATGCCCAGGGCCACCTTAAAAGTCGTGTGTTGACGAAGGGGAGACTCTTCAGCCTGAAGCCCTCAATAACTGTGGGCAGCAAGTACTCACTCACCTCTTCAACCTGAAACTACTTTGGTTCATCATGTAAGAGAGAAATAAATTTCTAAAATGTTTACATCATTATACATTTTGAGATCTATTATTACAGTACTTAGTCTGCACATAATTTACCTTAAAATATAGACTATGAATCAATAATTTTAAAAAACCCAATTTTTAAAGAATAAAAGATTTGAACAGATACTTCCAAGGAACATATGCTAAGTCAATAAGCACATAAAAAGATGCTCAGCACCACTGATGATCAAGAGCAATGCAAATTAAAACCACATTTAGTTACCACTTCATACCCAACAGAATAGCTCCAATTCAAGACTGACAACACCAAAAGCTGACAGGATGTGGAGCAACCAGGACTCTCATACACTGATGATACAACCACTTTGAAAAAAGACTTAGAAGTTTCTCATAAAACATTCACAGACCCTATGACCCACCAATTCTACTCCTAGGTATTTCCTTAGACAAATGAAAGCATATGTGCACAAAAAGACTTGTATATGATTTTTCATAGCAGCTTTATTCATAATAGCCAAACACTAGAAATAGCCCAGGTATCCAGCAACAGGATAAACAAATGGTGGTATATCATTCAATAGAGTACTATTCAAATGATGGCGGCAGACTGAGTGGAAACTACACTGACACCCTCCCAGGACCAAACTGGAATTACAACTAAAATACAGAGAAACAATCCTGAATAATCAACTGCAACTGAAGACGAGCTGGAGAGCACCATCACCAAGGAGGAAAAGTGGAGACCACATAGAGACTGGTAGGAAGTACAGACACGAGAGGGCTGGCTGGGCTCCCACAGGCAGCAGCTGAAGGTCCAGAGGGAGATCTCAACTGTGGGAGGTTCCCACTGAGGACTCTGGGGCCTAAACCCCAGGCTGGACTCCCACAGGTGGCAGCTGAAGGGCCAGAGGGAGATCTCAGCTGTGGGGGTTCCCACTGAGGGTTCTGGGGCCTAAACGCCAGGCTGGGCTTCCCAGCTAAGAACACCAGAACTGAGAAAGGTGCCCACATAACATCTGGCTGTGAAAAGCAGCCGGATTTCTATCTGCCAAGGAGAGATGGCTGGAAATGCAGGCACCATCTTAAAGAGCCAACGCATAGTTTCCTGTGTAGCCATTCACCTTGTGCTCCAGCAGAGAGAGGGCAGAGTGGACTGGAGCTGTGTGAGGAGAATCTAGGGTAGTGGGCTCTAAAGATAGAACTCAGAGGGCACCCCTCTCAACTCCTGTGCCGAGTCATTCCTCCATACTACAGAGGCAGACATTTACCTTCCAAGCAGCTTTTGCCTGAGCAGGAAGCAACTGCCCCACCCTGCTGGAAACCCTCTCACACAATCCCCTTGGAGTTTCTACAGCCTGAGGCTCATTAAGAGAATCAGATTAATCAGCCTGCAGGCAGCGACAGACTTCAGAGTGCTCTGAGTCTCTTCCTGATCTGCTTCTGGACCCGGGCCTTGGAAAAGCAGACTTTGGTGGGCATCTTGGTCATGCCCAAACACGCCCAGCCCCAACAGAGGGGACCTCACGCCATGGGCTGTTGATAGCTCCAAAGAGGGTACTCAAGGCCGGTTACAAACAGCATCTGACATTGGCCTGCAACACAGACCTTCCAAAAAGACTGAGAGTCCTAGCAGGCCTATCTAATACATAGAAACAAACCCAAAGAGGCAGCCAAAATGGGGAGACCAAAAAACAAGCCCCAAAAGAAAGAATAAGAGAAGTCTCCAGAAAAAGAACTAAATGAAATGGAGATAAGCAATCTATCAGATATAGAGTTCAGAATACTGATTGTAAGGATGCTCAACAGCATGAAAAAGGTATGGAAACTATGAAGGAAATTAAGACGGACATAGCAGAAATAAAGAATACATTGGAAGGAATAAACAGGTTAGAGGAAGCTGAGGATGGGATCAGTGAATTAGAAGACAGGGTAGAAAAAAATTACTCAATCAGAGATCCAAAAGGAAAAAACAATTAAAAAACAGGAGGACAGTCTAAGGGAGCTGTGGAACAACATGAAATGGAACAATATTCGCGTCACTGGAATACAGGAGGAGGTCAGAAGTAAGCAAGGGTTAGAGAACGTGTTTGAAGAAATAATGGCAGAAAACTTCCCTAACCTGGTCAAGGAAAAAGTCACACAAGTTCAGGAGGCACAGTGAGTCCCAAGCAAGAAGAATCCAAAGAGGCCCATGCCTAGACACATCATAATTAAAATGTCAAAAATTCAAGACAAAGAGAAAATATTAAAGGCAGCAAGAGAAAAGCAATGTTACCTACAAAGGATCTCCCATAAGGCTGTTAGCTGACTTCTCATCAGAAAGTCCACAGGCCAGAAGGGAATGGCATGAAGTATTCAAGGTAATGCAAAACAAGGACCTGAAACCAACACTACTCTATCCAGCAAGGCTATCATTCAAAATAGATGGTGAAATAAAGAGCTTCCCAGACAAAAAAAAAAAAAGGCTAAAGGAATTTATCACCACCAAACCAGCACTGCAGGAAATGTTAAAGGGACTGCTGTAATTAGAAGTAGAAACAGAGAGAGAAACATAGGCATAAAGAATTAAAATGGCAATAAATAAGGACCTATCAATAATAACCTGAAGGACTTTAAGGGAGAGATCAACAGCAATACAGTCATAGTTGTGGACTTTAACAACCCACTGACTTCACTGGATAGATCTTCCAGATAAAAAGTCAACACTAACCCTACAACTTAAAGAATTAGAAAGCCCCCCTGTGAAGCTGTCCAGACCAGGGCTTTTGTTTGCTGGGAGGTTTTTTTATTACTGCTTGGATTTCATCAGTTGTTACTAGCCTATTCAAGTTTTCTGATTCTTCCTGATTCAGTTTTACATGATCTCACTCATATGTGGAATCTAATAAACAAAATAGACTGAGGAACAAAATAGGTCCGGAGACATAGAAGCACGGAACTGACTGATGAATCTCAGTGGGAAGGTGGGGGTGGGGAGTGGGTGGAGAGAGATTAATCAAAGAACTTATATGCATATATGTATAACCCATGGACACAGACAATATGTGGTGAAGACCTGGGGGGGGGGGTAGATGCAGGGTGGAGGGGATCAATGGGGGGAATAAGGAGGGATATCTGTAATACTTTCAACAATAAAGATAAATTTTTTAAAAAATACAATGCTATTCAGCAATAAAAAAATTTAAAAAGTAATAAATAAAAAGACTGATACAGCCTGGCAAGGAGTGGCTCAGCGGTTGAGCATCGCGACCTAGGATCCAGGCAACTGGGATTCGATTCCCGGTCAGGGCACATGCCTGGGTTGCAGGCTCGGTCCCCAGTTGGGGGCATGCAGGAGGCGGCCGATCAGTGACTCTCTCGTCATTGATGTTTCTATCTCTCTCTCTCCTTCTCCTTTCCTCTCTCTGAAATCAATAAAAAAAATATTTAAAAAAAAAATTGATACATGCAACAATATGAATGAATCTGAAAACTTTTTTTTAATCTTCAAGCATTTTTTGCTAAATGACAGAGCATTACACAAAAAGTACATAAATCAATAGTTAAAAAAGAAAATCAACACTAGTTGCCTGGGGAGGAATTGCAGGAAATGACTGGAAAACAGCACGAGGGAACTTTTTAGGGTGGTGATAATCTTCTGTATCTTGATAAGGGAATAGGATTCACACGTGTGTATATCATAGAATGATCCACTTAATATCTGTGTATTTCAATGCGTATAATTATTATCTAAAAACATAAATATTGAACTCTGTTCATTTGTATGCTTAGTGTTTAGGGGTAAAGTCTACTGATATTTACAACTTACTCTAAAATGCACTCCGAAAAATGGGCTAATGAATGTATGAAAGGATGGACAGATAGAATACATATAATAAAACATATAGCAAAATGTTCATTGTAGACTCTAGATGGTGGATACATGGGGATACACTGCACAATTCTTTCAACTTTTCTGAATGTTAGAAATTTTTTACCATAAAACACTGGAAAATTATACAGGCTTTGTGACATACGCAAAATTCCTTTTGGGGGTTAGGGGGAAAGGTCACTTCAAAAAATTAAGCTGTTTTGACTCAGAGCAGCTAAACATGAGGAATAATAGGATATTAATGGAACTGCCAATCAGGACCATGTACACAGTGCATTACAATGCCATGGGCAGAGGAGACAGCAATGTTCCAACCATGAGTCCCCCAAATATAGTTCCCCCAGCTTTGTGGACCAGCTGCTTCTGACAAGGGCAGCCATGTAGGGTAAACCATCAGCAGGGTCTTAATGATTTAACAGTTAGTGATTCTCCCAAACAATAAAGAGTCAAGCTACTCTCAGAATAAAAGGGAGTCTTTTAAAAAGGAATAAATTTTGCTTTACAAAAAACTCATCACATGGTCCATATTTTTCTCAATTCACCAAGTACTAATGAAAACGTCTGTGTGAACCAAGATTTAGCAACCAATAGATACGGAAAAAGTCCTGTCCCCAAGAGCTGAGTTCTTTTTTAATATATTTATATTGATTTCAGAGAGAGGAAGAGACAGAGAGAAACATCAATGATGAGAGTTATTGATGATGGGCTGCCTCCTGCACATCCCCTACTGGGGATTGAGCCCAAAACCCAGGCATGTGCCCTGACCTGGAATCAAACTGTGACCTCCAGGTTCATGGGTCGACGCTTAACCACTGAGCCACGCCGGCAGGGCGAGAACTGAGTTCTGATTTTTATTCTGCCACAACTAGCTGCATGTGATTGATGAGTAAGACTCCAAGTCTCTGTGGTTCACTTGGATTAAAAACTCATAAAAAACTGAATTAGCCTACAATAAAGGACAAGATGAGAGAGTTTCCAGGCCCTCAGGGAAGAATGGCAGCTTCTCACAAATGGGGAACCAACTGTAGAGCAATCTATGTGCCCTTAGCATTAATACCCCATTTCATGAACATTAACCCAGTTTTGAAAAAGATCACCAGGCAAGTTGAGGAAGAGCTCGACTCTAGTCTTCTCCCTGCCGTTAACCAGCCACCACCAGAACTGGGCAAGTCCCTTAGACTCTCTGGGCCAACGAGATAAATGATGACTCAGACCAGTTGTGCTCTCATCTAATCCAACATCCTGAAAGATGCCCCTTAAGACTCTGGGTACAGGCCAGGAATGCCTCACGCACCACTGGGCTGAAATCCTACTCATCCTAAAGGCCTCGCTCGGATGTCGCCTACTTTGGGAAGCCGGTCGGGCACAGGCCGATCTCTCCTTTTATCCTTTATCCAGATACCTATAGAAGAGCCCTCCCACAATGCATGGTAATTCATCTGTTCGTCTTGTCTACCAGACTAGCCTTGGAGCTCCTCACGTCAGAGTTCTGGCCTCACTGGAATTCGGCCGCCTCCTCCCAGCACGGAGCCTGCCCAGCACATGCAGGCACTCAAGTGACTCGCGTAAATAAACGCGTTCATTAGTCCCTCAAGTCGCCTCTGCCTCTAAAATGCTAGGCTCGATGACCTTCCAAATAAGTAACAGATGTAAAATTCTTTTATTTACTCGTTCAGTGTTGTGCGTACTATCAGTCAGTCGCCATGATCGGCGCTGGAGTCACCGACATAATAAAACACTGTCCCTAATCCCACGGCTGCCGCCAGCGCCAGCGCCGGCAGGAACTCTCTGAACAAGGTCAAAGCCGAGCCCGTTCCCCTCACTTCCCTTCTTGCAGCTGCAGCTCCCAGGGCGCCTCCATTTCTCCCTGGAACTGCGACCTCTGTCCCAGCTGGCAAAAGTGCAAACTTCAGAGCCAGCCAACCACACGCGACAAACCCCGCAGGCCCGCGGGACCCCTCTGCCCTCCTCCCCGCGAACGTTACCCCCATCGGGAGCCAAAGGCGGCCCCGCCCCCAGCCCCCGTCGGCGACCCGACGTGCAGCCCGCGAACGAGGCCGCGCTGGGGAAGCCCGGGCCGTTACTCGCGGGCGCCCAGTCCTCGGAGGGCGCAGGATGTACCTGCGCCTCCCGCTGCTGGTTCCAACGCTTCAGCTGGTCGCCGGCTGGGTCTCGGGAGTCCGCCATGGTGTCTGACGTGCGTAGCAAAACGAAGCAAATAGCCTCTGCTCACTCACGCCGCCGCGCACACGGCCCGAGCAGAGCTGCGAGACTGCGGAATACGCCAATCAGCTCCGCCCTGGCCCCGCCCCCTCGGGAGGACCGCCTCCTGATTGGTCGCTGGAGCGCCAGGCAGGCTGGGATTAAAGCCAAGTAGGGGTGGAGGGGTGAGGAAGGGGGACTCCTAGAGGGAGGCGCGACCCCACGACTGGGAGAGACTCGGGGGGCGGTGTGAAAAGGCAGGGATCCACGCCCCTCCGACCTCCAAACCCTGGGCGGGCCCCGCGTGCGGGGACTTGACTCTCAGCCTCTGGTTATCTGCGCCTTGCAGGCTGCCCCGGGACGCGGCTGTGGGTGGCTCGCCACTTCTGCTGAGGCCTTGCTGGGTGGAGCTCTGAGCTCTGTAAATAAGCTCTCAGCTCTTAAAAAGTCAGAAATCCTGGGTTGAATTCCTCCGTGCACAAGGAGGTTTGGACCTACCCTAATGTTAGCATTATTTGCAATTGAAGGATTGATGGGAATTTGGAATAAATGCCGAAACTGATTCTGCAGTTTAAGGCTCATCTAGTAATCTTACTTTCAAATGCTACATTACTTTTTATTTAAGACAGACTATGCGCAGAAAAACGTACCATTTTGAAAAACAGAAAAATGAAACATTGACAAGTTCTTGATGGTCTTAATAGTCTAAAATCCATAGCGAGGAAGGTCAGCCTTTTAGGGTCCTCTTTGGATTAGCAGCTAGCTCCCCTTTTTTCAGTGTCTACTATGTGCTAGAGGCTGAGAGATGGTTGCCAGACTATCACTTAATTTTAACAATCTCGTGATGTAAACTTTGTTATTCCTATTTTAAATATGAAGGATTTGGTGCCTAGGAGAGGCGCAGGAATCGCCTAAAGCTTAAAAGCTAACTAAATGTCAGAGCCTGGGTCCTTGGTCTTCCGATTTCAAAGCCTGGGAACCTGAACCACTATAATATCCTGCCTTTCTAAGAATATTGAAAAATTCTGTGTCTTTAAAGAACAATATAGTTGAAAAGTAAAATATTTAGTAAGTCATGGACTCGTTTGTCATTTTAATCCAATGGATTTAAATATTTTTTTCTCCCCTCAGGTGCTAAGATTTATCTTTAAACACCTTGATAAATAAATATACTATCATCTTTAAAAGTTCTCAACTTTTAAGTTTGATTTTTTTCCATCATACTACATGTAATGGGTGGATATATGGTACTGTAAATTTCAGATGTTCTTGATTTTACCAAAGTGCGATATCAAGTGTCCAAAGTAGCGATTTTCAACCTCTTTCATCTCACAGCACACATAGACTAATTACTAAAATTCTGAGGCACACCAAAAATATTTTTTGCCAGTCTGACAAAAAAAATAGGTATAATTTTGATTCATTCACACCAAACAGCTGTTGTTGTGTTGGGGGTTGTCATTTCTTAATTTGACAGTCTAAGGAAAAAGAGGCCAGTGCTCCCGACGAGTCAGGTATTACATATTTTAAAAATTCATGAGGCACACCAGTGTGCAATTGCACAACTGTTGAAAATCGCTGATCTAAATCATAAAAGTTCGACCTGTGCAGTTCAAGGGGAAAGCAGCCTACAGATTGATCTGTTGTGCCCTATATTTTTTTCACCACACTTACAATTGTGAAGATATTAGCTGTGTGATTTGTGTGATGTCTTTTGCTACCTACCCCATCCACACTGCCACTAGAGTGTAAACTCCGTGAGGGCAGAGACCCTAGATTTTGCTCTCTATTGCATTCCTGCACACTTAGAATTGATTGGGTATTCTGTCCCAGGAATTGTTCTAAGCTTTTTGTGCACATTTGCTCAGTCAACCCTTCCAACAATCCTACAAAATAGATACTAATATTATTGTCATTTTGCAGATTAGGAAAATGAGGCATAGAGAAGTTAAATAAATAACTGGCCCAAGGTTACACAATTATTAATAGACAGATCCAGGATTCTGACCCTGTCCATCCATTTCCAGAGTCCATGGTTTGTTGAATAAATAAATGTTGAAAGAATCAAACCAATCATTTTCTTCATTAACTAAGATAAACTATCAACAAAGTAAATAAGTGACCTGGAGTCCTGTGTTAACCTTTGTTCTTTATATAAACATTGTCCTGTGTTTTTTGCTGTTTTCTCTGTTTCCGTTACTGTTGGTTTGGATTCCTGAGGAACTGTTTTCAGGGAAAGGAAAATGGAGATCATCTCACATCTTATCTTGTATGTTAAAATAAGGTGTGTGCTTACAAGTAATGGCAATGAATTTATATTGGCTACATAGATAGAATTCTATTCATTGGTTTTATGACTATAATTTACATAGAGCGTAAGTGTAAACACTTCTAAAAGTCAGCCTTAGTTTAAAAATACATTAAACCGTATCTGGTTGACTCCTAAAGGTAATTCCAAATGATTGTCTCAGTAAACAAATTTGGTCCCAGATTTTTATATCTAATTAATATAAGCATATAAGTATTTTTGTTAGTATTGAATGAAATTGTAATTCAGAAAGTTCTGTTCTCTGTTTGTTCAGAGCCTAATGAAATAAAATGTACCGGCACACAAAAGATAATATTATTAATCTTGATATCACTGAATCTAAAACTAAGCTTACAAAGTAGGCCATATAATAAACGTTTGAGAGAAAAGGTTGGGTACTCAGCTAAGAACATTTATAGGCAAATTTTCTTTCGTCAATATTTGGAAGAAAAAAAAATGGAGAGAATAACCTACGTGGTATTGGATGACAGGTATATCAAGCACCATGAGGCGTAACCGTAATGTCTTTGTGAGGTCAAGTCAGGGCGAGGGATCAAAAAAGAACACAGTGTAAAAGTGAAGCCAGGCTGGGTGTGGCTCAGCAGTTGAGCATGGACCTAGGATCCAGGAGATCTCAGTTCCATTGCCGGCCAGGGCACATGATCCCCAGTCGGGGGCATGCGGGAGGCAGCCGATCAATGACTTTCTCGTCATTGTGGTTCTCTCTCTCTCCCTCTCCCTTCCTCTCTCTGAAATCCATAAAGATCTATTTTTAAAAGAAAAGAGTGAAGAGACGTGTTGCAATCCAGAAGCCTTTTGAGGGGAGGCAGTGGATGCCACGGCCGCTCTGTGATTCAGCCTCTGCGGACTGGGCCTCAGCAGGCAGGAGAAGGAAGTGGAATGTGCACCGAGAATACCAGCAGTTTTATGTGCGGTAATGGCATGTGCCCTCTGCTCTGCCTATTTTACTTCCCCACATCGTACTCCTACTTTAATAAGAACAATTATTTAGGTAGCCCAGATGTCCCTTGGGGTCTGGTAGTGGTCATAGTTGGAGCTGTCTTAAGAGGGGGGAAAATCCATGTGCCTTTTCTCCCCAAGGCCGCATTGCATGTGCGATGCTATGGGACCTGGGCATTAGAGAAAAAATAAACACAGAAACAAGAATTTGGAATTTATTACCTTAACTTCTTTTTTCTTTTATCTTTTTCTTAAATGTATCTTTATTGATTTCAGGGAGAGGAAGGGAGAGAATTGAAACATCAATGATGAGAGAGAGTCATTGATCGGCTGCCTCCTGCAGGCCCCCTACCGGGAATTGAACCTCAATCTCCTGGATCCTAGGTCGATGCTCAACTGCTGAGCCACTCCTGGCCAGGCTTCTTTCTTTTTAAAAAGAACGTGCGCTTACTAATGGAGGCTTGAAAAATACAGAATAATATGTAAAATAAACAATCATCCATAGGTGGTAATAGATATCCCTTAATCAGTATTTTCTCTCACGTGTATGTAGTGTGTGTGTGTGTGTGTCTGTGTGTGTTAGACAGAATCATATAAAATACGTAATTTTGTGTCCTGCTTCTTTTTAATTTTCAAAACATTTTCTTTCTCCTGAATTTCATATGGTACAAATGCTTGAACCTGTCACCCTAATAGAAGGTTCTTTCCATTCCTCAGACCAAACTTCCTTTACAGGCAAATAAATAAGAGACAAATCATATTGCGCAGGGTGAATATAGAAAATTTTTTTACAAAGCAAAAATGTTTGGATGTTCTATTTTTAGTATAGCTTAGCAATCCAGTTTATGTTGACAACCTTAGCTGTTAAGACATACGTTACAAATGCCAGAGAACTCAACAGACAGACAGCAGGTAGTAATTTTTTTCAATATGTTTTAAAAAGAGTTTTCATTTGCAAATTCAAGTTTAGTTGGCCCTTTACAGTCTTTTTGCTCAATATTTCGAATTCCATTTTCTTCTTTTTGTAGAGTCTTCGAGCTTTTCCCTCTTGTTTTCTCTGAAAGTCTTGCTTCTTACTCAGTATCCTTAGCTTATGCCCGCTCATGTTGGTCTTGCGCCTTTTGATGGACATTTTCTTTGCAATGGTAATGGGGTTTACTCTTTTGCTACGATGTTCTTCAAACAAAGCCTAAATGGGGCCCAGTTTAGGCTGGGGGGGAGGCGGTAGTAGCAGCAACAAGGAAAAGAAAGCTGAGGAGGTGGAAGCTGCTGGATTTAAACTTCACCTGCGTCATAACTTTGCCTTGACCCCAGTGATTTTTTTTTTTTTTTTTTGGTAGGAACAATTTAAGACACAAAGACAGAGTTAAAAAGTGAGAAGCTATAATCTCAGTTAGACACAGAGAAATTATTTTTCTTAATTCTCATATATATTATAAGATCTAATGTGTTAATATTTATAAAACCCTGAGGCCATCTGACAAAAAGTACTGTAAGCTTACTTCGTATTATTACCCTGGGATAAAGAATATTTATTTCTGACTTTTCATCACCCTATAATTAGTTGATATTAGTTTAGTAAATATTGGATATTATCTTCCAAATAAGCAACAACTTGATGGCCGCCTTTGGTGGTGTTTAGAACATGACCTATCTTGCTGTAGGATCAAATCGTCTAGGTTCAGAGATTATTCTGTTAATTGTTCTGTGGAACGCTTACAACACGAGTCTTCTGTCTGAAGTTAATTAAGTGTGAGAAAAGCACTGTACTTAAAACAACACGCATCCCTTAGACAGCCTGAGCTTCTGATATCCAAGTGAAATCTCTAGTAAAAATTAATCATAAAGTAAACCTTGAACAAAGGAAAGTATCATGATGCTGGAAAGGGGCTGAAGCAGCAGAAGCCCACGATGAACAAAAGGTGCCAAAAATATGTCACCAAGACCCATCACGCCGCGATGAGCCCCACAGGGAGCACCACCGCTGGGAGGATTCCCCGGTGGCTCTCCGCAGGCTGCATGGGCAGGGCCTTCGACAGAAACTACGGACAGAGGCATTGCCTGGGGCCAGGGGAGTGTGTGGTTTTTACCAGGGAAAGTGTATGTCCCCTTACATCATATCCCGCCCTGGTATTTTACTCTTTGCCCCTCCTAAGCATACCAACGTGAAAGCCCTATGGCTCTAAAGATAGAAAAAAAAATTACGTATAGCTGTCAGAATATTACATAACATGAAACATGATAAGCTTAAGAAATCGGCCACGCAAATTGTGAAACCAAAGTCAAAGTTCTTTTTGTTCTGTGCCAGTGTTTAAAAAGAAAAACAAAATAAAGGCATCATTTTAAAGATAGAAACTAAATAACAAAAAATTATGAGTACAGACATGTGGAGAGCCTCTCCAGCCCAAACATTCCACTCCCAACCATTTCAGCCAGCTCATGCCTCTTTGTGACTATATCTAGGGAATGAAAAGCAGATCGAGACATTGTCACTATGGCCAATGTTTGTAGCAAACATCCCTGCCCTCCAAAGCATGTGAAATTTGTGAATGTGGAGCCAGGGAGGCTGAATCATAATTAAGTGCAGATGTGCTATTATTTTATGCTCTTGTGGATCTAAAACAATGACCTGGGGAACAAAGCTAGTGCATTCCTGAGAGGGCCCCAAGCCACACCCTGGGCTGTGAGAACAGATTTAGTTCTGGGGACTGGGCTATAAAGGAAAGCTTGGAAGGAACTAAAGAGTAGGTAGTGAGTTGATGGAGATGATAGAGTCTGCCCTCATTAGGAAAAAAAAGTGGGGGAGAGGAAGGAAAGAAGGAAGGGAGGGAGGGAGGGAGGGAGGGAGGGAGGGAGGGAGGGAGGGAGGGAGGGAGGGAGGGAGGGAGGGAGGGAGGGAGGGAGGGAAAACAGAAATGGTGATCAATGGGGGGCGTAAAGGGGGCCAAATGGTGATGGAAGATGGTTTGACTTTGGGTGGTGGGCAAGCAATGCAATATATAGATCACGTATCATAGAAATCTACACTTGGAACCTGTATGATCCTATTAAACAAATAAAAAGAAAAACAATGATCATCAAGACTAGATCTCAACTCAGAAATGCTGAGGGAAGTACTATTTGCTCCAGCAAGGTTCCAGGGAATGGTGGCTGAAGCAGAGATTAAAATGGAGAGGTGGAGGAAACAGAGCCTGGCTGTAAGAGGCCTTTCCACGTAGAGAAATTTCCCCTTAGAGCCGCACTTGCCTAGGAGGTAGCAAAACCGAACACTGTATAAACTGTCCTCGGCCACTGCAGTTGGTTAGGACCATGAACTTCAAGTGCCCCAGGTATGCCAGACCCTCAAGACATTTAACTGGAACGTGTTTTCCAGCCAGTGAACCACAGGTTTAGCTTAACCAGCATACAAGCCTGTGGACCCCTTTTCTATCCAAGTGCTACTTTTCAATCCTTCCTTTGGAGCAGTTAACAACCCTTGGCTTTTTGCCCTTGGCGAAACGGCTCAGTGAATTATTCTCTAAGGTGTGTCCATTGCCTGGCAAGTGTAAAGAAAACAAAAACAAAAGAAGACTTTTTTAAATGCAAGGGATTTTTTTTTTTTTTTTTATACAGGGCCATGAACAAGAAAGATAAGTGATGCTGTGTATATGACCTAAAGGTGACTCTAACCCCTAAAAGACGAGTAAAACCACATAAAGTCTGGAAAGAACCAGCTAATACTCCCCAGCTCCAAGTGTGGGGGAAGGACAACTGAAGAGACATGGGCAGACCCGAATGATAAGAGATGTGTGGCCCCTGTGAATGCAGTTTCTGGAATCCTAGCCACCGCGACTGGCCCTCCACCTCCATCCCAATGCCTTTGATCTCCTGGTTACAACAGTGGAAAACTGGAAACCCCTTCCTTCTTGCTAGAGCTGTCAGCACAGCTCATAACTTACAGCCCAGGTCCCTGCTGCCAAAGGCATCACTCTATCCTAACATCTCTTAATAGACCCCATCACTGTCACTATAGCAACTGCCACCTTCTCTCATTGCATTGCCATGGCCTCCACAATCTTTTGCTGCCCATCCAGGTACCTCCCCTGATCACTACTGATGTGCCCACCATATAAGGAGAGCAGCTATCCATCTGGTTTTGCCTGGGACTGAGGGGTTCCTGGGGCTAAATGTGGGACCTGCACAACTAAAACAGGGAAGTCCTGGGCAAACCAAGATAGTTGGTCATCCTACCACATGATAGCCACAGCTGCCACCACCAACCACTGACTTGTATCTTAGACGTGGACGTGGGGACAATGGGATTCTTCTGTCCTAAGAAAAAGCTCTGGGGCAGCTTGTCCTTTACCTCGAGTGCCCTGCTGGGCCCCTAGGCAGACTCACAGCCCTTCACTTCCAGGATGGAACTCTGCAACCCTAGGAAGCAGCACTTCCTCTCTTCAGTCAATTCTCCAGGACAGTTTTGTGTCTGTCCAGCCTCTCCCAGCTAGGTGGCCTCCAGGCCAGATCCTCCGTCTTACCAATGCCTTCATGTGGGGAGAAGACTCACACTATACCACGTGAGTGTCGTGGCCTGTACTTACAGCTTACTGCAATTGTCCAATATTTGTGCACCGAGATACCACGCAGAATGGTGGTGGTTTTTTATTTTAAAATCTGCCGATGTGTTATGCTAAATGTGAAAGGGTAGGGATACTTCCAGATAATAATACTTTCAGATTTTTAAAAAGAAATAAGTAAAATCTTTTCAGAAGTTTCTTAATCTCACCAAAAGCTTTCTTCTAAAAAATCAAAATAGACATTAATTTGCTGGTTTTTGTAAAAGCCACATATACTCATTTCACATGCTTTGGAAAACAGAGAAAATCCTATAAACTTAACAACAACAAAAAAATCATCCTAAACCCCACCATTCCAAGATAACCACTGTTAATATTATTGTTCATTTGATGTATGTCCTTCTAGTCTTATCTATGCATATATATGTACTTAGATACAGAAGGCTTTAAATAAAAATGAGAACATGTGATATATATTATATATAAATATTACATACATACTGTAGGATGACTTGTTCTTTTCATTTATTAATATGTCATGAACATCTTTCCAGATCAATAAAGAATGAGCTACATGATGGTTTTTAATGGTATTTCGTGGGTGTTTACTCTAGCTGTTCTTTAGCCAACATAAATTTCCCAAGGAGAAGCTGCTAAGAAAGCATTTTCTTAGATAGGGGCTATCTCCATTTCATTGCAGTATCAGCACCTCTTAAAAACCTGCCATAACTCCAATTCTCACAATAGTTTACAGGGTCATCCACAAAATGAAAGATCTACAAGTGCATCTTCATCAAACATCACCAAAAAAAGGAAATAGAAAGCCCGGAGACCCATCAACTAGGGGACAAGAAAACTTTCTTCTTTAATTTCTGCAAACTGTAAAGTGATAAATTCATATTTTAGCCAAGGGTTTTTTGTTTTTATAAGAGCAATATATGTTTTTTACAAAATAAGATACAAGAAAATAAAAATGTACAAAAATAGCCCAGAGGGCATGGCTCAGTAGTTGAGCATTGACCTAGGATCCAGGAGATCGCAGTTCAATTCCAGGTCAGGGCACATGCCCGGGTTGCAAGGTCAGACCCCAGTAGGGGGCCGTGTACGAGGCAGCCAATCAATGACTCTCTCTCATTATTGATGTTCCTATCTCTCTCTCCTTTATCCTTCTTCTCTCTGAAATCAATAAAAGATATATTTAAGAATAAATAAATAATAAATAAATAAATAAATAAATAAATAAATAAATAAATAAATAAATAAAATGTACAAAAAGTGAGAGTCCTTACCCCTCACAACTCACTCTTATGCCAAACTCATACTCTCT
Organism: Miniopterus natalensis; assembly: GCF_054644295.1. Taxonomy (NCBI): domain Eukaryota; kingdom Metazoa; phylum Chordata; class Mammalia; order Chiroptera; family Miniopteridae; genus Miniopterus; species Miniopterus natalensis. Next base: position 60,610,948 of record NC_142091.1, on the reverse strand, counting down.
CTCCAGATGCTACTTACTAATCTGCAAATTGCTTATTTCACTCAAAAATATCTAATGCCTATTCTTTCATGTTAATATATTCAACTTCACCAATCCTTTCAGTCACACTAATATTGTACAGGATGAGCATACCATATGTTTTTAACTATTGCCCCATTAATAGACATTTAGGTGGTCTCCAATGTCTGTTTTTACAAACAGTGTTGTCATGGATATCCTGTGCGCACAACTTTGTATACTTTTATAAGTCTTCCTGTAGGATAAATTCCTAGAAATTGAATTGCAAAACTCCCCTCTCTGTGCAAAGAACTCCCACATGGCCAAATATTCATCACACCAGGCTTAAAAGCCAGGCACCCACTGCTCCTCTCCCCGCCTCACCCACCTCCTACTTCAGTCCACATGCTGCCACTGGCTCCCCTCAGTCGAGACAGCTTGTTCCATGGGCCACTCGTTTTATGTTCAAGGGATCTGGCTGAGCAAAAAGAAGCAAAAATTAGTAGTATTATATGTATGAAACAAGCTTTCAAAATGATGGTCTGAGAAAGAGGTTATGAGAAATGATGAATAATAAAATGGGCACTTTTAGGCGCTAAAGTAGACTACGGTGTCTTCTCAGAGGCCCCATTAGGTTCTCAGTTTTGACCCCTTGCCTCATTGCTTTGAATGCTCAGGGCTGGGATTTCTAAGTATTTGGTAAACTTCAGTAGATTTTCCTTTCTAGCAGATAGATTCTTCATGGGGCGACTTGTGGCCGGTGTCTTCACCAGCAGAAACAGGTGACCTGGTGCCCACTGTTTGCATGAAAGTTGGCAGGTTCTTTTTCTCACCACATGTCATTTAATCCTTGCAACACTCCTGGGACGAGGTAGGTGATATACCTGAGGCTCGGCAACTAGGTGGGGCCCAGGATTCTAAGCCAGGCCACTCTGACACCAAAGCTTCTGTTTCTTTCAGTATTTGAGAAACTCATCATAGCCTCACCGCAGGTCATTTCCTCCACACAAGCGATGAGGTGATCTCCTTTAACTAGTGCTCTTTTCCCTAGGGTAAGGAAGGACTCAAAAGAGAGAAAACGATCCTATTTCTTCTGGGTTAGACTCTTGGTCTGTTTTTGTGTGGTTTTTTTGTATTGATTTCTTGCATTTATTTGCATTTTTTTGTCTTCCAACCTTAAGTAAAATTTCACTAAGAAATAGAAAAGCTTCGTTTGAGATTGGCCCCTGGGAAAGTGGAGTCTAAAGAAGATACAGCTTTGTCTCTGAAAGTCCTTTACTCCTCATAGCATACGACTGAAGAGGGAGGCAGAACCCAAGTTCAGCCAAGGACAGAGGGACAGGCCAAGTGCCATTCTGTTTTTAGGAGAAAGAAATTCTCAGGCTGGATTGCAGAGTTGAAGACTGACTAATCCCTGATTACTTGACCTTAGAGTTAAGTAAATGGAACTACAATTGAAAACTTTTTTTTTTTTTTTTAAAGATGTGTGTATTTCCAGAGAAACTCATACCTGGCAAACAATAAGAGCTTGTGATTACTCAGCCATTAAGAAAAACCTCAGACTCCTAAACCCATGAGATATCAAATGGGCTTGACATTGATATCTCCTCACTCGAGCTTCCTCTTCGAAGCCTTTTTGAATATGACCACATTTGCCAATGGACGAAAATACTCCATTGGTAACCAGAGTGGCTGACCAAGGAGATCACAATTCTGGCAACAAAAAGGAAACTTGTGCCCAGCCAGCGTGGCTCAGAGGTTGAGCATCGGCCTATGATCCAGGTGACTGTGGTTCGATTCCCAGTCAGGGCACATACCCCGGTTTCGGTCTTGATCCCCAGTAAGGGGCGTGCAGGAGGCAGCCGATCAATGATCCTCCCTCATCATTGATGTTTCTGTCTCTCTCTCCCTCTCCCTTCCTCTCTCTCTGAAACCAATAAAATCAATTAAAAAATTTTTAAAAAGAAAGAAAAATGAAATTTGTTATTCCTGCCCATTGAGAAATATGTGCTATGGAACAATGGCCACTTCTAAGTGAGTTTAAATTGTTGTTATTGTACTTATTTTTTCCTTTCTTACCACTCTATATTAGGGTAATGGGTGGGGGAATCAAACATCATTTAACAGCAATTCATCCAACCACGTGGAGTTATTGTCCAGATCTAACTGAGAGAACTGACCACCTCCCAGGGGTCCTTATGTCAAAGTTAGATCAAGCAATTTGATAAAGCCATGGATGAGTCTCCTTTTCAGAGAAAGGCAGAGCTGGCCAGCAGGAACCAAAAGCATAGCAGAGAATCATATCCAATCTCACAGTGTGAAATGGGAGCTGGAGCAGGGCTTCCCCACAGGGCAAGGAGGTCTTATAACCTGTGGATACTGATGATAATAAAGTAACATAAAACTCATAACACAGAGTCCCAGCAGGAATGGTTCGTGCGTATCATCAATTCAAAAATATTTAGGATCAGCAATGGGATAAGAAAATTTGAAATGCCCTAAAATCTTAGAAATCCTGTATAAAAGAAAGTTAGTATTGATTCTCCCAAGTTTGACAGCAAGTCATAAATTTCAAATGGTATTACTAGTAGTAAGTTATAAAGTTGAAACAAAATTTTTCCAACTATTAATAACAAACACAAATTTTGATCAGCTATGCTAAAAGACAGACTGAATGGCCTTTCTATTCTCTGTACTAAAAACTGTGACAATTTAGCATGTCAAAAGATGACAGGAGTATGCAGTTAAAAATATAGAAATATAGTATTTCAGAGATGTGTCAGGCTAATAATAATATATGCTACTTTTCAGGATTTTGTGATGTGTAAGGTACTTGACAGATTATTCAAGTTTGTAAATTGAAACTTTTTTTATCATTGTACATAAACATTCATTTTTGTACAAAATTCTGTTTTTTTCCCCTACAGAGACACTGTAAATTATATAAGCTTTAGATCCGGAAAAGCTTGCTCCCCGCCTGCCCTGCCACAGCTCCTCGAAAGGTGAAGTTTCCTACAGCTACAAGTACGGTGGGTTCCAGAAACCACTCTTGTTCTTTGCCTGTCACGCCCGGAGAGGCAAAGCTACCTGAGAATCACAGGGGCATCCCCCTGCCCTGTCGGTTTCCCTGCTCACACGTTTTATATAGAAAGTCATGAAAATTCCATCCTGGTCCCTTCCAAGTGTGCTGGTTCCTGCTGGAATCCTGACCGATAAAACTTGTGAAAAGCAAAATAATGCGATGCGTGTTAAAGGAGAGTTTCTGGAGACATCACAGCTCTGTCTCGCTCAGTGCTTCTGTCTGACCAGCATGGTGCAGGGCAGTTCTCAAACTTTTGGGTTTAGAACCCATTTAACACTCTTGAAAATTACTGAAGACTCCAAAGAGCTTTCTTCTTTTCAATTTTATATATATGCACATTTATAGAGATAGATACACATTACGACTGAGATAAGTTAAATATTTATTTGTTTAAAAGCCTAATATATATTAACATAAAGGACAAATTGTTATGAAAAATCTGAGGATAATGGCATTAATGTCTGACATAACAGAAGACATTTCGCTTCCCATACCTGCCTTGCATTCTATCTGTGGCAACATTCCATATCATGTAACTTTTGTTTTTAGAGAGTGAGGGAAAGGGAGAGGGAAAGAGAGACATTGATGTGAGGGCGCAGCATGGATTGGCTGCCTCCGATGCACCCCGCAGTGGGGATCGAGCCCACAACCCCGACATGCTCCCTGACCGGGAATCGAACCGGCACCCGTTTGGTGCACGGGACAACACCCAACAAACTGAGCCACATCGGTCAGGGCGCCATGTAACTTCTGGAAAACTCTACTGTACACTCATGAGAGAATGAGTGTTCTATAAAAGAAATAACATCTTAATATTAAAGAAAATTTTTACCTCTTTGACTCCCTGAAACGGCCTTGGGAACCCACAGGGTTCTCTGGACCACACTTTGACAATCACTGGTATAGAGAAATGGACACTGATTTAAGAATCAATATCCTCCTTTGGCTTCTAGTCCTGATTCTGCCATCTCCCAGCAATGTGGCCTGCAGGAAATTATTTAACTTTTTTAAAACATAGTTTCCACATCGACTAAGTGAAGAGTCCAAGTAGGGGAATGAAGAACATTACTAATACTAAAATTTTTTAATTCTTTCCTTTGTACCTTAATGTTTACTAAAAGAAACAAGAGCTGCCTCTAAGTCACTTTGGAAGTTAGCTAATGAGATGTCAGTATGGTCGATCTGAGTATTAGTGGAAGCCCAGTGCCACAGTGTTGAACTTTTCTAAAGGCAGGTATCAGAAAAACAAAGAAGAAAAAAACTATGACACATCTAATTATGACTTATTTTGTTGAGAAGTTAATACGTATTTTGAAACTCTCAATCTCAACATTGCCAAACATTATTTAAGATAGAATGTGGTTGTGATGAGACATGTTAAAGCTTCCTGGGAAAATTACAGTGATTCCCAGCTTTCCATCAACTGGGAACTTAAAGAACTGCAAATATGTGGCCCACCTTGAAGATACTTGACATGAATGTTTTCAGTGCCAAAAAAGAAAAGTAATTGTGCACAAAACAATATTATTTAATACTGAGGGTAGAAGTTCTCATAGTTTGGGAACTGAGTTTAGGAAAAACAGGCTCCTCTCCTGCTTACTGGCTGGGTTGTGCCAAGGACAGGGATGGCTTTTGTAACTCTCCCCACCCTTCCTGGGATGTGTCCAGCCCATTAGCAGCCTTGTTACGGAACATCCAACTAAACAGGATCTCTGGGAGTGGAACCAAGGTTGTACCTTCTCAATTAGAAAACAGCGTGCACCAGTAACATGATCTCTGCCTTCCCTTAATTTTTCCTTGGGCTTGATCTTATATCTAGACCCACAGAAGACTGCCACTGGCATGTGGGAGTGGTGATGGTTGTTGACTCCTGGAGGAAAGGGGAGGAAAGAGTCAGGACACACTGGAGAAGTCAGTTATTATTAGGTAGGGCAATGTCCATGCAATAGACATCTGGCCCATTGAGAAAAGATCTCTGTTAACCTCATGGGGCTTTCGGTACAAGCCACGCTCTTTGGGTGTATCATAAATCATCTAGCCTATAGATGGTAGCCTGGAGTATGGGACTTCTCAGCCATGACTTCAATGAAAGCCGTCGCTGCAGATTTTAGTGCTTGTGGCCTCTCCAAATGTGCACTGGTTGTTCATTTTTAGATTCATAGCTTAAGAGCTATAAGTAGAGCTGGCTCCGAATTGAAAATCAAATTCTGCTGGCTAGCCAGTCCTCAGTGGTTAAGCATTCAAAAGGCTTTTATTGGGTATCTACATGTGCAGGCACTGGGGGGTTTAATGGTTAATAAACAGTCAAAATTCCTGCCCTACAGACCTTATAATCTAGGCTTCCCAGATAGCAATATCACCCTGTCAGGAATCTGTTCCCAAGGGACAATAGACTGGAGTTCAAGAAACATCCAACCCCCTCAAGTTATCAATTTAAAAATAAGAGGTTAATATCCAAAGTACATAAAGAACTCCTATCACTCAGTAGCAGAAAAAAAGACAAATAATCTGATTTAAAAATGGGCAAAGAATCTAATTAAACATTTTTCCAAACTAGACATACAAATAGCCCACAGATATACAAAGAGGTGCTGCGCATCTCTAATCACCAAGGAAATGAAAATCAAAACCACAATCAGATATCACTTTATACCTCTTAGGATGGCTATTATCAAAAAGACAAGAGAGAATAAGCGTTTGTAAGAGTGTGGAGAGAAGAAAACAAACGCTTGTGCACTGTTGGTGGAAATGTACAGCCACTATGGAAAACAGTATGGAGGATCCAAAAAATATTAAAAATAGAACTACTATATATGATCTTGCAAACTTACTTCTAGGTATATACCCAAAGGAAACAAAATCAGTGTCTCCCAGAGAAATCCACAACCCCATGTTCATTGCAGCATTATTCACAATTGCCAAGATATGGAAATAACCCAAATGTCTGTTGACAGATGAGTGGGTGAAGAAAATTGGAGGGAGATAAATGATTGAATGATTGATTGATTGATAGACAAATAGATAGATACGATGGAATATTATTCAGCTATCAAAAAGGAAGTAAATCCTGCCGTTTGTGATAACATGGATGAAACTGCTAAATGAAATAAGCCAGACACAGAAAGATAAATGCTGTACGGTTTCACTTATATATGGAATCTAACAAGATTGAGCTTACAGAACAGCTGCAGGGGGCGTGGGATAAGGAGATGTTGGCCAAACGGTACAAACTTGCAGTTCTAAGGTAAGTTCTGGAGATCTAACATACATCATGGAAAGCATAGTTAACAATACTATATCATATACTTGAAATTTGCTGAGGGTGTAGATCTTAATCTCACCACACACACACACACACACACACACAAATGGCAACTGTGCCCAGCTGGGTGGCTCGATTCCCCATCAGGGCACATGCCCGGGTTGTGGACTCGGTCCCCAGCAGAGGGCGTGCAGGAGGCAGTCAATCAATGACTCTCTCATCATTGATGTTTCTATCTCTCTCCCCCTCTTCCTTCCTCTCTCTGAAATCAATAAAGATATATTTTTAAAAAGGCAACTGTGTGAGGTGATGGATATGTTAATTAGCTTGACTGTAGTAATGCTTTCACAATGTATACATATATTAAATCAGCACTTTGTACACCTTAAATATACAGACTTTGTCAATTACCCCCTCAATAAACCTGGGGTGAAAATAAATAACTGAGATCCTGAGAGATTATATCTGTGTATCTGGGGTTTGAAGCTAGTTAGAAAGCCATTACTAGAACCCAGCTGCAGACTCCCAGACTTACCCTCTTTGGTGATACTCTATTTTCTTGCCCACAAAATAAAAAGCTTAGCTTCACATGTAGAGTCCTCAGACCAGCAAATGTCTGCTGACACATGCAGAAATCAACAATCATTGACTCTTGCAAAAGCAGAATGCTGTTTGTCTGGTATGTTTGCCAACTGCTGGAGTACATTTGTGACATAAATTTGTTTTTCATGAAACTTTCTCTTTTTAAAACCAAAGTTCAACAGAAAACTCAGCTGAGACATGAGAAGTATTTCACACATAACTTTGATGGGTGGGTGGATTTAAATGGTTAAGTATGAAGTAATGGCATTAATCCCTGTTATTTTATGTATATCAGGAAACCCTCCTGAAAGCGTTCCTCTCATCAACATGTAATATTCCTGTAAGCTGGTTTTTCGGATTGCTAAAAGGTCCTAGCATAACCTTTGTACTAATAGTAATTTTTTAAAATGTGCAAGACTGCTCGGCCAGCGTGGCTCAGCGGTTGAGCATCGACCTATGATCCAGGAGGTCGAGGTTCGATTCCCCGTCAGGGCACATGCCGGAGTTGTGGGCTTGACCCCTAGTGGGGGGCGTGCAGGAGGCAGCTGATCAGTGACTCTCATCATTGATGTTTCTATCTCTCTCTCTCCCTCTCCTTTCCTCTCTCTGAAATCAATAAAGATATATTTAAGTAAATAAATAAATAAATTAATTAAATAAAATGTGCGAGACTGAGGCAAAGTCGCGGAATAGGTTTAGGAGTAGGAAGACAGGCTAAGGTCTCCTGTTCCTTTCTTCCTTCAGGCATCCAGTGGGTTCAATGCCCTTTAGCTTAGCGTACTAGGTAGAGCAGTTGAATTCATAAGAAAATTGTTAAGTAGGCAATGTTCTAGTTGTCTCAAAAGATTTCTTTTTAAAAAGAAACCCAAGCAATGAAATAACAGTTCAGTGCAGACATCTGTGTTCCTGATTATACTCTTGGTAAACTCTAATGGGTTTACCCTTGAATGTGTTGGCAAACAGATGTGGTTGCCACTAGCTGGCATGACCTCATGTCAAATGATAGCAACTCTCCCACATTTGTACCTAGAGCTCTTTTTTTTTTTTTTTTTTCCAATTATAAGATCATACTTTTCTTTTGCAAATTAATAATTGAAAGATTATTAGAAAATTAAGTTATTTAACATATCAAGACAATGGCAGCCCTGGAATTCTATTTAATGGCTTTAGTGGGTTAGAATGAGGAGCAGTTAGAGTAGTCTTGAAGGTTCATGACAAGGCAAATATAGTTTTAACATCATCTGTATGTTAACTTTGAGTGGCTGGGACAAGAAGAGATTACAGTGACTCTAAAACCTTCCAATTCACCCTTGGCAGCACCACCAAATAGAGACTTTGGTTTGACATCGTGAAAATGTTATAATATTACAGATAAGTAATTTAATAACAGGTTAACAGGTAGACTTAACACCTGTTACATACACATCAGGTAAAGCCCAACCGATGTCAAGACGCAACGCACAAAGGACATTTCGCCATAGTTTAAACAAAGAAAAGTGCTGGGTCATCACCTGGCCTAAGGCCGTAAAGTGAACTGAAGTCAAGGTGATCTGATACCCTGATGGGCCATTGCACTAAAAACTAAATAAAACAATCGCTGTGTACACATAGATCTGAGCACCCAGAAAATTGCAGACAGTTGGAAGCAATGCTTAAAAATGTATAAAATAGTATATTTCATTAAAGCTTGCTTGCTCGCTTCCTTCTCATGTAATTTCACTGTTTTTGTAAATCAGTAGGCAGTGACCCAAAATAGCTTTTAATATATCTATCTCATAGAAAGAATTTCATAGTAGACTTTTTTTTTCTTTTTTTTTTTAAATTTAAGAAAAGTTTTATTTAGGATTTATTGAGGGCTAGCCTTGAAACAGTGCTCTGACTTGGGCGGGGGGGGGGGGGGTGAGAGGGACTTATGCAGGCAGAAAGGTAAATGAAAGTACATTTGACACTAAAAGTTACAATCAGGGTACAATTGCTTCACTGGCTTCACATCAAATGGGAGGGACGCATAGAAGGGAGAAGGTTGGATTGCTGCTGAACCTCCCGGTGTGGAAACAGGATGGATTGTAACGGACACAGATTCGGGTAACAACTGAAACTGTGCTCCAGAGAGAACAAGGAAAGGCAGAGTTTAGTTATAAAGGGCAAGACCATGAGAGCTGTTCTCATTAAGGTCCTCCATGAAAAGGAAAGATGTCGGCTAGGTCACTTGGGGTTGATTAGGCGTGCAAATGGGGAACGCTGGTTGTGGAAATGGATGGTTGCTGTCAAGATGAAGAATTCAGATGGTCTGGTCACCATGAGGAAGTCCAGTCTCTGGAGCAGTCGCTCGTTGACCCAGGATGTTTGTTACTCGGTCTTGAGCTGAGTTTAGCAACAGGTCAGCAACTTAACAGTAGTTCCAGGAGCTGAGACACTCTTATAGCTCTTCGTATAATTGAAAATCGCATATATGTGCACACATAAGACCAAAAACGTCCGTACTGCAGGCCATGGTCCTAGACTGCCAGCAGGCCGGGTGTGCGGCTTTCCCCTGCCCTACCCTGTGCCCCGCTGGGACCACTTTGGCCCTTTCCCGCCCAGCCTTTGGGACACACAGAATCCCCAGCCCACCAGCCTGGAGGACTCTTTCCAGGTGGCTCTTGGGTCCGATCTTCTGAACAGATTGGATGAGGTAAAAAGCCACAAGAGCCAGAATGGGGACAGTGCCCTTCCTTCCTGCTCTGACCAGCGCCATTGAGCCCGTCACTGCGCCTCATAGTAGGCTTTTACTAGGTGTGCCCGAGTGGTCAGCTCACCTGTTGGTAGAAGTGTACTGATTTTTATTTGAGTGTTCAACGTTTTCCATGCACCCCATGTGGCTAGTGGCTACCACATTGCACAAAGCAGAAGAGAATATTACCACCATTGCAGAAAATTCTGTTGGGTAGCACTGAGATGATAGAAAATAATATTTATTAAAGTATTTTATAAATTTCAAAGCACTTCTTAAAAGTCATGATCATGATTATCACCTTCATTTTCAGTCACAGGAAGGAAGTGATTTTCTACAAATAAATTGAGTCCTCTACAAAGTGTAGCTATCTCCCAGAAAATCTTTAACACTTTAATAAAATGATCATTATTCAATTACTCCTTGATGTTTTTCTCTCTTGCAAAATCATTTAAAATAAAGTGCCTTCCCCCAGAGCGCTACACAATTCCTCTGCTCCAGTAACAGCCCCTCTCCTTATTGCTTAACTGAAATGTAGGAAAATCTAAAAAGGCTTAATCAGGAGACTTGGGTAAGGCACTGGCCAGAGCTTCGCCCTCAGGAGTTAAATCAGCATTGAATTTGCACTGCCAAACGGTTTAGGAATAGTGCAGATGTTAATGGTTCAACTCAGTTCACTGTCACAGAGCTTTTGATTTCAGAGCCGTAATGACACAGGTTCTCCTTGTCATCCAAACTCACTCTCCAAACTCTCTAATTCACTCAACTCGGGCAATCTGAACCCAAGAACGGAATTCATTTGGAAAGCAAGGGATGATTTTATAAAGAATAAGACAATCGCCTGAAAGCTCTTTGTCCTTAGAAGTCTCTCCCAGTAGGGCCAGGAAACAACACTGGCTGATGCCATTCATTCCGTTAGAAGACAGAGAAGACAGACATCAACGCTTCTTCCACAGAGCCTTTCTGTGCCTCTAACATCCTGAAGACTGAGACTCATTTGGTTCTGAAATGTGCAAAGAAGCCATTTACACCAACGGCATTTTAAAATAGTGCTTCTGGAAATGCAATTGAAATTAAGGGCTGCTATGTTTCACAGTCTCTGTAAGTCAAGTCTTTATGCGTATACCTCAAACTCATACAGGGCTGCATGTCAATTATATCTCAACAAAACTGGAAAAAAAGAAAAAAATTAAGGGCTATACATGGAAAACATTTCAAATTAAAAAGGTGGACATGTAAGCAGTACAAAGATGGGGCTTTAGCAATCAGATGCATCTTAAGTGATGAATGACTGTAAGAAGAAAAAAACCTTCCAGCTATGAAGTCATGGTGAATTTGGTGAATTGTCTGCTCAGGTTTACCTAGGAGAGAGGAAAACAATTACAGTGGTACCTGGGTTTTCCAATGTGATCCATTCCGGAAAACCGCTGAAGTTCTGAAATGTTGGAAAACCGAGGGATCAACAGCCCACAGCTGGGCCTCAGGATCTCGCTGTGAGCGGAAGCCGGGGGCATGTTCGACTCCCGAGGCGGGTTCAAAAACCGACACGTTTCCTTCTGGGTTTCCAGCCTTTGCAAACCTAAATGCTCGTCAACGGAGACGTTTAAAAACTGAGGTGCCACTGCACTTAAAACCTTAAATGCCTTAGCCGTTTTGGCTCCGTGGTTAGAGCATCAGCCCTCGGACTGGAGGGTCCTGGGTTCGATTCCAGCCAAGGGCACTGTACCTGGGTTGCAGCTCGATCCCCGGCCCTGGTCGGCATGCAGGCCGGAGGCAACCAATCAATGTGTCCCTCTCACATCGATGTTTCTCTCTCTCTCTCACACTCTCTCTGAAAAGCAATGGAAAAAAATATCCTTGGGTGAAGATTAAACAAACAAACAAACAAAAACCTTAACTAACTGTCCTCTTTTTTGTCTGCTAAGAGAATTTGGGAAGCATAATTTAGATCAATGACTACTGACCTGAATCATACTTCTATACCACACCCTCCCCTTTGCAGACGGAGATGGAGAAAGTCCAGGCTAGGGTCTAGCAGAGACATCAACGAGTCCTTAGCTAAGAAATGACTGGCCTGGAGGTGAGTCTGGGGGCAGTAGAGAGAGTTCTGCATAGTAAAGCAAAGGAAATTATTGTTGAAGTTGTTGAGGTCCAGTGGTATGGGTGTGGGGAAGGGGAGAGACCTAGAAATGACCAAGGGGATTTTGCAGAACAAAAGAACTTGGTTCAGTTTTGCAATGTGCTGGATAGAACTGCAGCAGACTCCTCCCATCCCTTTCTCCAAATCTCCAGTAAATGTCTCATTCAACAAATGACTGCTGTTTCCTTGTAGGGTTCATGGGAATGAAGAAAACCTGACTGGCCCGGCTCAGCAGCTGAGTGTTGACCTGGGATCCAGGAGGTAGCAGTTCGATTCCCGGTCAGGGCACATGCCGGGGTTGTGGGCTCCATCCCCAGTCGGGGTGCAGGAGGCAGCCAACACCAATGACAACTCTCTCATCATTGGTGTTTCTATCTCTCTCTCTCTCTCCCTTCCTCTCTCTGAAATCAATAAAGATATATTAAAAAAACAAAAACCTGACTGCTTTGCATATGTCTGCATCATTACTGAGCAGAGAGAGAAATTTTGCAAAAGGTAGTATTCCCCTTAAACCTGAGGGGCCCAGCCCCAGACTCCAAGCCCTGGTCTAAAACAGTGCTACTCACACTACATTGTGAGTGGGAGCCCCCAGGGACTTGCAAAGAGGCAGATTCTGGTTCAGTGAGTTTGCAGGGAAACCTGAAACTCTGCAATTCCTACAAGCTCCTGGGTGGTGCTGATGCTGCTGGTCTGAGGACCACACCCTCCCTCTTTCTAGACCAGGCTTCAGGAATTCTTCCCCAAGGGCCCCAGTCCGTGTCCAGCCCCCACGAGCTTTGTCCCTGGGTCCATCCTCCAGATTATAGCCCATGTTGCTGGTGTCCACATCCCTAAAACCAAGGTTTGCCCCAGGGGTGGTTATTTGAGGGTGAATGGCCAGAGCCTAGACATACTGGGATGTCCATGATGGAATTGTGAAATGGTGGGGGAGGGGACACAGGGAGAAAAGAAGGGTGTGGACTGGGAAAACTGTAAATTTCAACTTGGCCTTCTAGGTTGTTATGAAGGCATATTTGTCAAGGCAGGAAAACAGTATAAATTTTATTTAATAGTTTGTTAAATATTTAGAAAATTGTTACGCAAGCCTCCCCTCCTATTCCTGCCCTGCTCTGGGCCTTGCAAATTTTTAGGAGCAGGTCCCTACAAATGTTAGGGGCAGGTCCCTCCCAAGGAGACATGGCTCAAGCCAGCCCAAGGGCCCTGTGGGAGCTGGAACCCGGCAGAAGGAACTCTCCCCGGGAACATGCAGGCAGCCTGGCAAAGATGTGCAGTGGGAGCCTTGAGCTCACATCTGGGTTACACTGAAATGTCTGGAAGGTATCAAAACACGATAAGACTGCACTCTATAAAAAGATGGCTCCATCCCCAGAAAACATGTGATCGCATTAGAGAACCCATAAACAAAGGCAAGTCATACATTAAGGACAGTTCGCTTTCTACGCTGAAGCGCGAGAACTATGAATCTTCAAGCAAACTCAGTGACATCTCGAACGCTTTAGTTCACCGGCTAATAGAGAAGGGACAAAACCTGGAGAGAATTACCTAATATATTCCAGTAGTTCTGTACTTGAGCTTTCGACGTGAAGGGTTACAGTAATATTACAAAATCACTGTCACACCTCTGTGTGCACAGGAAACCGCAGTGCTATCTATTCTCTTCTTCACAAGGTCAGGAAGTCTGACCAGTCAAATGTAGAGCATACCTGCTTTTAACAGCATCAGGTTCTCTTTCTTACTGGCCAAATTCCATGGCTATTAGAGGCCAAGGCCAGCCAGGTTGATGAGGGGCAGGGCCCCCCGGATTTTAATCTCCATTCTGGACTCTAACCCGCTGTGTAGCCCCGGGAAACCGTTAAGCCTCTCTGTGACTCATGTTTAAGTTAGCGTGACTGCAAGGACTTCAGCACACCCGCTCTGTGGTGTCTATAAACACACCATTGTTTTCTCTTAAAGTACTGCCGCTGATGGTATTGTCTGCTGTCGTCAGGAGAACTGACACACATCACAGAGTAAAAGAGGAGATCAATTAAATCTCATTTTTATTGGTGAGACGATTGCAGCAAAAGTTTAGTGGCTGATACAGATTCCTTCTGAACTTTAGCTGCAATACTTAAGCAGAAAGGGGGAATGTATTGATTTGCAATTAGAAAGTCCTTGGACAGGCAAGGGTTTCAGGTGCACATCCTTTTAGGTTCAAGATCAATGAGGATCCACCTGGCACCAGATCCTGCAAATTCTAGCCCTTCAAGCAGCTACCTGCAAAGACCGAGGACAGGACATTTTACATGACCCCAGGGGATTTTTACCCCCCTAGTGCCATTATTAACAACCATGTAATGCACCAACTTCCTTAAGGTAACGCCCTGGGATTAGGTGTTGATTCACAAGGAACCTGAATTCAGAAAGGGCCCCAAGCCACTGACGAAGGTTGAGCAACAGAACAAGCTGGTACTGATCCTGTTTTATTCAGATTTCACATTTATACACATACATCCTCTGTGAGAGCTTATACATGTGTCCCTCTGGGGTATGTTAAATCACAAAACATTATTCAAGGATAATATTTCAGAAGTCCTGTCCTGGAATGAAATAACAGGGCTTACATTTAGAAAATTAGGTTTACCAGCTTCATTACCCTTGTATTTTAGGGCCAGATGATTGGAGAAGCTATATAGCGCCATTTCTTAACCCATGAGGAAACTTAGACAGTAGCCTCTGTTTTTTAACCATAATATCTTTCTTTTTAAAGTAGCCAGAAATTAAATAAAGACACCTAAATGCTCAGAAACGCCGTGAACAGACACAGCTTCGTGGACCTGTGGTTTTTTTGCCATCCTGTGGTATCGGAACCGTGCTTTAACCTTCTGGTGAAAGGAAGGCCTAGGAATCGAACTGCGGTTTGTTTGGGAAAGACGTGTGTGTCAGTTGGACATTTTGTTTCTGTTTTCATTTTGTTGTTTGTTCTTTTGTTTTTGCTGTTATAGATGGCACTGCGATGAACATCCTTAGAGCTCGCTTCTTGTGCACATCCATAATAATTTCCTTAGGATAAACCCTCAGAAGTAGAATTACTAGATCAAAAGTTATGCTTAACTGTAAGGCCTTTGATGAGTGTGCCTCAACTCATCTCTAGAAAAAGAATGCATTCAAGTATCCATTCATTCCCTCGTCCTCTTGAAAGCACTGAGCGTTATGATTGCTTTTTGTTTACAGCTCTCTTGCAACACTTTCCAGGAATTATTTGCCTTCAGCCCTTGGTCCCTGACCTTTTATCTTAATTTTGCCTCAAGGACTTCCTTTGGTGGATTGGATTTTGACCATGGTATTATTTACAGTGAGATTCTGATTTGGTTGTTTGAGGGTAGAGCTGCCCAGTATTTTTTATCATTATATGGGTTTGAGGAACCACTGCTGTTTTCAAGTCAAAGTTTGTTTTAATACAAGTAAGTGCATTGACTACATTCGGGTTAGAGAAAGACAGATGGTGTGATTGTGAAGAGCATGCCTTGAAACTAAAATTGAAATCTTTCAACACTCTTCAGTGTGGTGTTTACTCAATTATTCAAAGTTTATTCATCACCGACTAGACTCTTGACCTATGTGCTTGGGATATAAAGGTGAGTGATAACAATCCCGGCCCTAGAGGAGCTTGGGCTGAAGGGGAGGCTGACAGGTAAACATAAATTGCAATGTGATGTGAAATATGCTATTAAAACATTTTTATCACAGGTCACAATAGCACAAATTGCTACATGGTGAGAATTGAACATTACATAACCTCTGGTTCATTCATTTATTTCCATGACACTTAATAAAGCCAGGCCCTGTACTTTTATTTTCAAAATGTATTGTTTTTCTTGTAACAAATCAATACAATACATACTCATTTCAGAAAGATCAGAAAATGCAGAGAAGTTAAAAAAATACTTTTAAACTGTAATGTCTTCTAGTTTATCTACCTTGAGCCACATTAGCACTTTAATATTTTAAGTTTTCTATTTCTATGACAAAAATGGGACCAAACATACATGTCTTATAATCTGTTTTTTTTATTTGCTGTATCATGAACAGATTTCAAGATAAAAGATATATTTCTACCACATCAATTTACATAGTTACATATTATTCTACTACACAGATATTCTATTATTTATTTTAGCAATCTGCCATTGTTTATCATGGACATTTTTCCTATCTTTTTACAATGACTAACAATACTGCAATGGATTTTTTTGTTACTAAATATCTGTGCTCATTCTTATTTCCTTACCACAAATTCCAAGATGTGATATCAAGTAACGTTCGATACGCTTCACCTGTAGTCAGATTGAGACACAATGGCTGTAATAGATATTTCCCAGCTCAATTGCTTTTGTGGTACTAGCTGCTGTAGATTAAACTTGATCCAAGGGTGTGAGCCCAAGGTCACTGGCTTGTACCCCTGAGCCAGCTGGAGGTATCACCTTGCTGCATGACACAGGTTCTGAAATGGAATGTCTTTTGAAGCCTGATTGACAGGATGCCTGGGATAACTTGCAGACTACCTTCCCACTTGTTTTTGTTTGTTTGCTTGTTTGTTTTCAGATATTTTTTTAACTTGCAGACTACCTTCCCACTTGTTTTTGTTTGTTTGCTTGTTTGTTTTCAGATATTTTTTCCTGACATTGATGTTTGTATCTCAAACTATATTAGTGCACTCTTGGCAAGGTTCCTCTTGGGCCATGTGTAGCTATGGCTAGCGAAAACCAGGGGAATGTTTCCTTCTGCAAACTTGTACGTGATCTTGGGCCACTCCAAGCTGATTTAATAAAGAGCATTTTACTCTCTGAGAATTATATTCTTATTCAAGGAAAATGAGAAGCAGGATAATACGGTGGGGAATCCCTTCAATGACAATCAGCCAGTGCCTCTCTGGCAGGTCCAATGTGGGCATGACAGTGATTCCAACACAGCTTGCCTAGAGCTTCTGGCTTCCTTGGTGCCCCAGTTTATCAAATATTAGAAACAACGAGGAGTCAGATTACAGAGGATTAAGAGACATGGTCCCCAAGATTATACCCTGAGAGTTCCACTAGATACCCTTAAGCCACCCACCAGCTTGCAGACTAAGTCTGAGCAAGGCCAGCTTTACTCCTCTCTTCAATATTTGAAAGGGAATTCCAGCTACATGGCAGATGAATTCCAACTACAGGACATTCTGGATAAAGCAAAACTGTGGATACAGTAAAAGATCAGTGGCTGCCAGGGTTTGGAGAGAGAGGAGGTGAATAGGTGGAACTTGGAATTTTAAGGGCAATGAATCTCTTTTGTAAGATACTATAATGGTAGATACATGACATTACACATTTGTCCAAACCCATAGAATGTACACCACCAAGAGGGAACTCTAACCAACTATGGACGCTGGGTAGTAAGGATGGGTCAGTGCAGGTCCATCAGCTTTAACACATGTACCACGGGTAGGGGACGTCTATAACGCGGCAGGCTTTGTCTGCATGGGGACAGGACATATGTGGGAAATCTCTGTATCTTCCTCTCAATTTTGCTGTGAACCTAAAGCTGCCCTAAAAAATAAAGTCTTTTTAAAAATGACAGCAAAGACAGAGTTGTCTCATCAGCATCATTATATTAACTGCTCCTGAAGAATTTCAGAAAGCAGGTTGTAATGTCAGACTCCTTCATGAGCAGATGAGTCAAATGGCAGTCACTCTAGTCATTAAGATGCCACCATCAGAGTCACCACTTTACGTAATGTCACATTAACAATAAGCAAGAATAAAGAGGACTGACTGTATTTCTTGTGCTCCCTGGAAAACACAATTTCTGTAGAGAGGTTGTGAGATGATGGGAAGAGCTGTTTCATTAGTTCTTTGTCAGTTGAGGGCCGGGTGTTTGGGGCGACTTTTCCTTGTTGCTGGCCTAAATGATGCATTTTGTTGCAGTCTGGCTTCTTTCTAGTTAATCTACTTGATCTTCAATCATTCTTTTGGAAGAGAGAGTTCTAAATGTTCTTAATTGTAGTATTTTGTGAATTTACAAATCCTTTGCCATACAATCTTAATAAGCAAAATATGTGTCGCCTACAAGGAGACAGATTTCTGGTTCCGAGCAATGAGTGCTGCCTAATTCAGTGTAACTCAGCTGCATTTAATGTAACAAATATTGATTGAGTATCTATCTGCATTCACACCATGCCAGGCGCTAAGGGGAAAAAGGTGTGGAACAAGAGCTAGACAGGGTTCCTATCTTAAAGAGAAAACAGGCAATGCAGTGGAAAGGAAGACAGACGTGCACCCATGAAACAATTCAATCTCGCCATTGGGCACACATGATAAACGTCATTCGCTCACCCACTGGACAGAAGTCTGGATGCTACCCATGGCCTGTGCTAGTGGGAACTGGGGATGCACAGTTAACTGAAATGAAATCTCTGCCTTCCAGGTGCCTGCAGTGAAATGGGAAAAAATCAGACAGGTGGACAGCAGTTCCATTGCACTCGAATGGGGGATGATTACAGCAGAGTGGGCCTGAGAGGGGGGTGGGCCCAGGGGGGTTAGGGGATGGTTCCCTGAGAAGATTGGTGCGAGGCCCAATGGAGAAACTGCCGATCCAGGTCTTCGGCAGAGAAAGTAGAAGGTGGGCCTTGGGGCGAGGGCTTGAAGTTTGTTCATTAGATGTGTCTAACAGAGCACATTGTTTTAATAACAGTCACGTATGAAGCAGACAAGAGCACTAGGTGGTAAGGAAGTTGCACGTTAAAATGGGCTAGACTACTAGGGAAGGGTTCATGGAGAGGCCAGGAGAGCAGAAACTCTGTGGACCCTTGGAGGACGACTAGGGTTTGAGAAGGCAGCATGTAAACCGATGTAGCATTTGGTTAGGGGGGGTGGGGGCACGACAGGCATTTGGTTAGATATCTTTTAAAAAATGTAAGTGCATACCCTGTGACCTATAGTACCATTTCTAGGCATCTATGCTATAGAAATAATTGCCTGGGTAGAAAACGAGTCATGCACAAGAAGGTTTACCACAGCGTGTATAGCAAAGGAAGAAACCCAGAAAGATAAAGAAATATAAAAAGGAAAAAGGGAGAGAGGAAGAGAGGGAGGAAAGTATGAAGAGAAAGAAAGGAAGACAAGCCCCTTGATAAAGAAATTACGGCACAACATACAATGGAATACTGTTCAGTCATTGACAAGATGTTACTGTCCCTACAGTAAAACGCATTAACTTGGAAAGATGGCCATGATATCTTTTCACAGGATGTTTTTAGTAGTTTACATAAACCCATATTTCTGGGGAACAAAAGTGCGGTGTGTGTGTGCATGAGTTTGTGTAGAAGGAGATGTGTCTTTTAAGCTTAAGGAAAAATTCTGGAAGGCCCAGCCGTTAAGGGGCATGAGCCTGAAGGGATAAACAAAGAATTTTCACTTCCTACTTGGCATGCTGTTAGGTGGTGGGTTTATGGTTGGTAGTAATTTTCATTTTGTTTTTCCAAATACAAATTACAAACAAAAGAAAAACATGTAAATATTTAAAATGAAGTTGCTATCCTAGATTCCTAATGTAAAATTTAAAAGCATCTCTTTTCTAACTTTGGGGATGGTGATGATTTTAAAACCACAAGCCATACACGGGAAAGATAACTATTCGAGAGTTACAGCCTTCAGTGACCTTTGGACTACCCCTTGATAAAAGTTTGGACTATGTTGGCATCAACTCAGAAATTGAGAAAACAGATCAACAGTAATTGTTTGTACTAATAACACGGTGATTTTCACATTGGAGGGGAAATTAATACCTAGTTAAATGTACCCTGAACCCCCAAATCTAGAGGAGAGCCCACATTTGCAAGTGTTTTCTTTGTATCAGGGGCTATATTTTTTACCCTGGAGCATATATTCTTAACATGAAACTAGCAAAACTAAAGTTAAGGATGGTCCCATTAGGACTGCCCCAAACCACTGAGTGAGCCCAGCAGACAGACTGAGATGGACATTACTCAATGTTATGATGTCTGAGATTTGCTTTTTTAAAATCCTGGAGATGGGGAAGTAGGTGGCAGTGTAAACAAGGTTGGCCATAAATTGATAATTATTAAAGCTGGGTAAAAGGTACATGGGGTTCATTATAAAATTCTATTTTTTTGTATGTTTGGAATTTTCAGTAATAAAGAGTTTTTTAAAGTGTATAACTAAGATCATTCAACTAGAGGTCAATAAATCTTGGTTTTTGTAGATGTCTGATCTGGTTTGCTGACCAAATTAAGCCAAGAAAACTTCCTGTACTCCAGTGTTTGTCTATAATATAGGGGTCACCCCTAATGCGCACTAACCTCTGCAATTCCAAGTGGATTTTTTACTTTGATTTGGAGTGCTTTTTAAAAAAGACTAAAATAGGGTTCAATTTTTAACCCTTTCGTGCTAATTAAAGACACATTCCCACCATATGTGTAGCCTTAATTGTCTTCAAATTAACTCAGCATTTAGAAGGCTAAGGAGATCACTGTCTGAGCTCTGAGGATCATTTTCTTCCTCTGGTCACATCTGCAATTCATCCATCCCTATGCGAGGGGCTGTCTACAATCATTCCTACTACTGAGCATTCTTGCTTAAGGGCAGACAGAGACATCTTCAGACTCTGGAAGGAATTCATCAATAGCCATAGCTATTTGGTCCTAGATCTATCCATTTGGGAGATTTAAATTTTTTCTAAAACTCCAGCTCATGAGTAAGGAATTAGACTTTTTTGGTGCAAGTTTTTAGCAAAATGAACGAGAGCCACCTGCTGGGAACAACGGAATTTCTTGGGCTGGCAAATTGTAGAGCAAGTTTCCAGGAATCCATGCATTTGAATCACCTGACACCCACTGGATTAAAATGAAGATTCCTAGGCTCTAGTCCCATTGAATTAGGATCTCTGCAGGTGAGGTCGAGGATTAGTATTTTTAAACCAGTCCTAAGACACTTTCAGGTTTAAGAGGCAAAAGCCTTAGTTCCCAAACTTGACTGATAAGAATCACTTAAAAATGCTTGTTTAAAATACTTTTATCTGGACCACACCCCAGGCTTACTGAATCAGGACCTCCAAGAAAAGAGGCTGGTTCTTTAGATGTGTAATAAGAATGTTAGATGAGTCTCAAAAGATAAACGTTTGGTAAATATTGCAGAGTCGAATGTCATACTTAACTCTAGAAATTCTCTATACCAGGGTAGAGGAGCACAACTGCAGCTAATTGATAATTCGTGTATAGGACATCCAGATGTGGGGATTGAGCAATGGTCCCTGGGTTTCCTGTCCTGTCGTTTTAACACAGCTCTGTAGTTTGACGTTCCAGCCCATCCCTTAAAATTCTTGCCCTTAACCCTCAGGCTTCTGATGACTCCATCTATAATACCAACTAATAAATCAGTGATGCCAATTCCCCCTTGGAGAGACCTGACCCACCCTCACCCCCGCTTCTAGCTTTGTGAAGGGTCAGATGGTGAACCTTGCCCTGTTCTGGGATTTATCTGGGTTTCTTTCAAGGGTCCTGCCCGAGCACCACTGACTGAGCAGACATATAAAAGATGGCTGTTGTCTTTTCTGCTTCAAGTTCAATAAAAAGTCCCAGTTACTTTACAGCAGCTCTGTGGGGGTGGGGAGAGTTCTCTGACCAGTTAAGCCTGGGATATATTGGGTTTAAAAAAATAAAATCTTAAATAAAATATTGTGCATCATGAATGTACCACAGGGAGAAACAGAACGCAAAATTTCCCAGACTTAACCACCAGCTCTTTTCTTCACAGACCATCTCATGAGACTATTCTACAGAACATGTTCTGGGGAAGTAATATTTTCCCCTTAGTCATCTCCGTGCTCTCTATTTCAAATGATCCGTGTGCATATCCAGTGGGGAAGGTCCAGAAAGCAATGCCCTTGTCCCCAATGGGCTAACCTGTTGCATGGAATGAAAAGATGGTTTTCACACCATCAGTTCCTTTTTCAACAACTGAGTGTTCTGCTAACCAAGGCATGCTTGTTTACCTATCGGTGTCTTTTTCTGCTCTCATTACATTTCACAGAATAGTCCCTTCCTTATGTTTGCACCATTCATTTTTAAAAACTTTAATTAAATTTATTTATTTATGTATTTATGTATTTATTTTTATTTTATTTTTATTTATTTAATTTTTTAAAAATATATCTTTATTGATTTCAGAGGGAGGAAAGGAGAGGGAGAGAGAGAGATAGAAACATCAATGATGAGAGAGGCATTGATCGAGCCCGCAACCCGGGCATGTGCCCTGACCGGGAATCGAACCCCGATCACCTGGATCCTAGGTCGACACTCAACCGCTGAGCCACGCCTGGCCGGGCTATGTATTTATTTTTAGAGAGAGGAAGGGAGAGAGAAACATCAATTTGTTTTTCCACTTACATATGCATTCACTGTGTTTATACCATTCTTTCTTTAGATTCATCAACCTGTGTGTCAGTGAGCCAAAGAACTGGCAATGGCCCTTGGTCTGTGGTTTTTGAGCAGCTCTGCAAAGCATGTTTTGCAAAACAGCTACTCATGTGCCTGTCTCTACATGTTGGTCATACATTTTTTATGGCAGGAAGCTTGTCCAATGCACCTCCATGGTAACTAGCACAGTTCCAGACCAAGTAGGTGTTCCATAAATGTTGTTGAAAGAATGTACCAAAAATGATCCACTAACTAAATTAAAACTTGATCACTCTCCAAAGTCAAGCCATAATCTACCTTTCTCACAGGAGTGTTCTGTTTATACTTAAATAACTGGGATTATAACCCCCTCACTTTTAAGGAAAATTCTAGGGCATTTTGTCCCCTAACCTCCAGAAACAGAAATGAGACCTTGCCCAAGGTGATATTTCTAAATTTTATTCTAAGTATCATCTCTTATATGTTTTCATGGGCATCCCAGATCTGTTTTTATTTTTTTATTTTTTTTTATTTTTTATTTAAAATATATCTTTATTGATTTCAGAGAGAGGAAAGGAGAGGGAGAGGGAGAGATAGAAACATCAATGATGAGAGATTCATTGATCGAGCCCACAACCCGGGCATGTGCCCTGACCGGGAATCGAACCCTGATCGCCTTGATCCTAGGTCAATGCTTTAACCACTGAGCCACACCCGGCCGGGCCCAGATCTGTTTTTTAATTGCTCACTCCTCTGGGAATTCTCCCAATATTTGCTATGATTGCATGAAGTCCTTTTAAATTTATCCAGCTATGTGACAGTTGTTTTCTTTCAAAGATTTTGTTTGGGTCGGGCCTGAATTGGGATGACACTACCTTTTCTTTCAATGTAACTTGCATTCTTAAGATTAAACACACATGTGCGTAAAATAAGCCATGTTCTTTTTTTTCTTGATCTAAAGTTTTATTACTTTACCCACTTGCCAACTTCCCAAAAGATTAAGTGAAATCAATAAGTTGGTTAATTTTTAAGATGACTCAGTGTATCCTGTCCACTACTGCTATCTCTCTCGATTCTTCTTCTTTCTACTTCATTACACAACACACAAACTTGGACACACGCTGGGTTTATTTTATAGTCCACCAGTGCTCAGGTGGACTATAGACGACTTTGGGGAATATGTGAAAGACAAAGATTTACAGGCTTAGTCATCTTTCATAAATTTCTAGCCCCCTTATCAGATTTTTTCATAAGGATTTTTCCTCCCTTTTTAATGGAGAAAATTACAAAACACACTTCAGGATGTGCCTCTCAAAGATAAGAACATTTAATAAACATAACCTCACTACCATTACCACATCAAAAAAGCAACAAGTATTTTGTAATAGCAAATATCCAGGCAGTGTTCCCTATTTCCAACTGTTTCATGAGGTCAAATGTTTATTGATTTTTAAATAAAAAAAATCAGATTCCAAATAAATTCCACACGTTGTGATTGGTTGATGTGTCTTTTAAGTCTCTTAGTGTACAGGTTTCCCCTCCACCTCTTTCATTCTTTGTAATTTATTAGTGAAACTCAGTTGTTTGGCCTGTGGCACTTCCCACAGCTGAAGTTTTCTGAACAAATCCTTGTGGTGCAGTTTAACATCCACCGGATTCTGATATTTGGCTGTTGGCATGTTTAATTATCATTACACTTTAAGTCATCGAGTAACCTGAATATATTAAGATAAATCACGCCTGCTATTTTCCCCGAGAAAAACTCCAGGTAGTTTCCCAGGTAACCTTTCTATTCAGTAAGTTCCTTGTCGTAAAATTCTAGTTAAATAATTTTTGTTGCTTTCAAGGAGCAGCGCAACAAAAAGAAAAAAATAGAGGGGGGGAAAAAATCAAAAACAGTTGGGGGAATTTATGTCCTCTAAACATCCATTAGAGGGCGACATTGACCTCAATATTATATTTTCCCTAAGAAGTTTTAAACTGCATCAAATTTGTTTTCACCCTTTTGGCAAGTTGAACTTCATTACCTACCGTGACTTCTTAGCTCAGCTCCGTAAGATACAGTCACACCTCGTGTGCTCTGTTAATTTGGCCTCAGAAGTTGTCTTTTCTATGACTTCCATCCTTGACTCCGTTCCCAGTTCCAACCCCGAGGCGGCGATATTGCATAAATAAAGACCCCGCCAGAAAGGAACAACTAAGCCAGAACTGCCCAAGAAAGGGAGTTTCTCCGGGAAAGGGCCATTAATTTAAGAAGGAAGGAGACAAACCAGACATTTCCAGTTCTTATCCAGCTCACGGCCCAGGTCTGAACTGTGTGAGACGCAGCACAAAGGGAGCCATTCAGGAGCGCGAAGGCCGACGTGGGGGAAACGCGCGCGCCGTCTCCGTCTTGGCTTTGAGGTTCCACGCGACCGGGCATATGCGTGTTCGCGCACGTGCGTGTGAATAGTTAGAGAACAGCGGCAGGACGGGGTGGGCTGGGCGTGAATCTGCTGGGACCAGGAGCGCTCTGACCGACCATCTCCGGACAGACGGGTTTACAACGGCTCTGCTTGGAGGTCAGCACTCACCACCGCCATCCCCCCGAGGAAACCAAGTCCTGAGGGGGCGTCCGGCTCGCCCCCGGGCGCACGGTTAGGAGGTGGTGCGTTCAGCCAGGGGTTCGAGCTCAGGCCAGCGCTAGGGACCTCGCTCACCTTCCCGTTCTTCCTGCAATAACCCTGCGCACACGCACACTCAACACCCGCACCTGACAGCAAGCGCTACTGAGCAGGTCGACGTAACAGGGGAGTCACGGGCTCTTGAGAATTTGATCAGTTGGGGCCCTCTCCCCAGAGCAATAGTCGGAAAACTGCGTGTGTAATTTCAAGTGGGGGTGGGTGGATCGTAAACTTCCTGCAGCCCGTCCGTTTTCACAGGTTCCAGGTTAAGGAGAAATTCCGTTCCGGCTGGAGCCTAGGTAGCAACTTAAAGAACCAGACGGATTTGGGAGGAGCAAGCATGGGCGTCCCTCCTCCTTCCAAACGCCACTGGAGTTCCGACTCAGAAAACGGGAGGGGTTTGGCAGAAAGTCCGGGAGAGGGGTGGAGCGCCTGAGCGGGGCCCCCTCCCCCATTCTCCTGTCACCCAACCCCACCCGGGGCCCGCACTCCAAACGCGGGCGCTCGGCTGCAGAGGCCGTGGACGCCCCCGGACGGCGGCAGGGGGCAACGCACAGGGGCTTCTTTAAATTTTTCTTTAGATCGGCAGCTCCGGAGACTAACATTGGGACTCCTTTTCCCCGATCTCTCCTCCCACCTCCCGCACGCTCTCCAGCGCTTTCTCTCTTCCCCTCCTCCACTGTCACCCGGGCCTCTGCGCCCGACTCCCGGCCTCCAGCCCCGCCCCCGCCGCCGAGGGTTTTCGCCCGCGGTGGAGTGAAATCTACATAGTGACCGCCCCTCTAAGAGATCATTGGTTTAGCCCTGCCCGTCGCGGCCGGTGATTGGTGGGCCGCCCCGGGTTATTTGCATGCCGGCGGCTCCGAGGTACCCAACTGTGCCGGCGGCCCGCGCCCGCAGAAGTTTGCTGTGCGCTCGCGCCGGCTGGTCGCGGGCTCGCTCCGCGCCGGGAGCCGCCTCCTGCCGCCGCCGCCGCCGCCTCGTTCTCTCGGGATTCCTTGTCTGCGAGCTGAGACGCCTGCTTGAGGGAAGTTGAGGTGGACAAGGGGGGTGCTGAGGAGCAGCGGCGGGGGGCCATTCCAGTGGCAGCTTTGCGCCCAGACGCCGGGCGCCCGGGGCTCTGGTCCCGGCGATTCTCGCCCACCTTCCCGCGGCCGCCGGGCGGGCGGGCGATGCGGCTGCCGAGCCCCTCAGCATCGTGAAGAAGGAGGGCGCCCCGGAGCGCCTGGAGCTTGTTTCTGCCCACTTGGAGAAGGGAGCATGGAGTTGTGAGCGCCCCTCGCTCGGCGACGCCGCCCCCGGCAGCCTCCCCATGGCCGGGACGTACAGCTCTACTCTGAAGACGCTGGAGGACTTGACCTTGGACTCCGGGTATGGGGCCGGGGACTCGTGCCGCTCGCTCAGCCTCTCGTCCTCCAAGTCCAACTCGCAGGCGCTCAACTCTTCGGCGCAGCAGCACCGCGGGGCGGCCTGGTGGTGCTACTCTGGCTCCATGAACAGCCGCCACAACAGCTGGGACACGGTGAACACGGTGCTGCCCGAGGATCCCGAAGTGGCCGACCTCTTCTCGCGCTGCCCGCGCCTCCCGGAGCTGGAGGAGTTCCCCTGGACCGAGGGAGACGTGGCCCGGGTGCTTCGCAAAGGCGCCGGCGGCCGGCGGCTGCCCCTCTTCTCCGCCGAGGCGGTGAGGCGCCTGGCCGGGCTCCTCCGAAGGGCGCTCATCCGAGTGGCCCGCGAGGCGCAGCGCCTGAGCGTATTGCACGCCAAGTGCACCCGCTTCGAGGTGCAGAGCGCCGTGCGCCTGGTGCACAGCTGGGCGCTGGCGGAGAGCTGCGCGCTGGCCGCGGTGAAGGCGCTGTCCCTGTACAGCATGAGTGCCGGCGACGGGCTGCGCCGGGGCAAGTCGGCGCGCTGCGGCCTCACCTTCTCCGTGGGCCGCTTTTTCCGCTGGATGGTGGACACCCGCATCTCGGTGCGCATCCACGAGTACGCGGCCATCTCGCTCACGGCGTGCATGGAGAACCTGGTGGAGGAGATCCGGGCCAGGGTGCTGGCCAGCCAGAGCCCCGACGGCGGAGG
Source organism: Miniopterus natalensis (assembly GCF_054644295.1). NCBI lineage: Eukaryota > Metazoa > Chordata > Mammalia > Chiroptera > Miniopteridae > Miniopterus > Miniopterus natalensis. Next base: position 60,584,001 of record NC_142091.1, on the reverse strand, counting down.
GGCCGGGGCCGCGGAGGTGTCAGCCGAGGCCCTGGAGATGGTCATCAACAACGACGCGGAGCTCTGGGGCGTCCTTCAGCCCTATGAGCATCTCATCTGCGGCAAGAACGCCAATGGTAAGCGCGCGGCCCCCCACCCATGAGCAGGGTGGGAGAGAAATCCCGCCCTGTCCCACCCTGGGGTGAATTTTTTAGGAGGAAGCTGGTGGGTGCGCCAGGACCTGAGAGAAAGCGTTTGATCTGTGGATGGAGTTGTTCATTAAATGGCTCTTGCCTGAGATTGTTCTTCTGGCGACAGACTTTTGGAGGGTAAAGTCGTGGTTGATCTCCAGCCTGTTCTGCGTGTCATTGTCACTTTCTGGGGGCCGCTCACTGATTGAGCCTCTTGACCAAGCCGTTTCTGAACCTCCCTCCAAGTGAAGCTTTTTGCCCCGCGCTCCTTGCCTTGCCTCAGTGGACCTGTAGTTGGCGTCTTTCCTGAGGGCGGGGCACACTGACTGTGGTTCTGCCCCCTGGGTCTCTCCAGCCTAATAGCAGCAGCCAGGGGGTCCAGACTCTTAAGACCTGAGCCTTGGAATAGTGGGACCGGAGGAAGGGAGCAGGAAACCCAGGTCTGGCGCTGCCTCCTTGGGCTTGGCTGGGTTGAAGGATGCCCTTCAGGCCCTTCATCGATAAATAGTGGTGGGTTCTTAACTCTGTGTGCCCAGGGTGATGGAACCTGGTAATTCCTGTATTCTCTTCCCAGAAACGGAACCATACACTGGCTCCCAGGGCCTGACTTTCCAAGCTGTCACCAGCCAAGTGAGCAATTGATTAAAGCCGTGTGTTGTATTAAATGCACAACCTTATGGGCTTTCCTGACAGAATCGATGACCCAGTGAACCATGTTTTGGGGAAAAGGTATGGGGGGATGGGCAACTGCATGGTGTCAAGTCTGGGAAGGAGACCACTGAGTAGTTGACTTTCTCTGGAGGATGATGACATGGCTTCCTGCAAAGGGAGAGAAGGAAGCACTTGACCTTCTCCCTAGAAAGGTTGGGGTGTGACAGTTCAACAGCAAACTGCCTATGAGACTCCAATTTCAGGAGTCAGCACACCATAAATTATTTAGAATGGTACTATGGCTACATATCCTGGCAATCTGATTGGAAGGCCATCTGGGGGGCAGCTTTCTGTGGCAAATGAGCAGTCAGTGGAAGAGGTCAGGTGGGTACTGGAAAGGCATAAAGGGAGTCAAATTTAAACATGGTTTAGCATGATCATAATCGCTAACGTTTAAAATGAGCACTTAATGTTTCAGTCTCTGTTCTTGGCACTTTATATGTTAACTCAGGTAATCCTAGCAACCCCATTAGGTAGGCACCTATAGTATTATCCCCATTATACAGATGGGAAAACTAAGGTACCCAGCAGTTAAGTAATTTGCTCAAGATTACACAGATATTAAGTGGCAGAGCTGGAACTCAAACCCAGGCAGGCTCCAGAGTTTAAGCTTTTAGCCACTAGAGAAAAGGAAACAGCTTTGTTTTTATTAGTCCCAATTCCAAGGAGAGCAGTTGACTTCCTAGATCTCATTAGAAAGGCTGACTTTGTATTCCCATGGCTGACTTTTGACTTTCATTGGTTTTGTTTTTATTTTTGGCACAGCCAAAGGAGATGCCTGGAATGGAAGAGCGTTTGCCTTTTAATTTTCTTCCTCTTAGGTCAGAGTTGAGGTCAGTCCAGAATCTCAGTTGATGATGTCATAGCTGATAACTGTGCTTTGCCCTCCAGGTTTGTGGCATCAACACCAGGAACACAGCTCCAGCAGAGGAAGTGGAGGGCAGGGGGATTTCCATCCAGTTGTCATAACCCAGGGGAAGAGTTCTGTACTTTTGGCTGAGGGGAGGTTCAGACTGAAGGCAAAGAAGTCAAGACTGCTGGGAGAAAAGACTGAGGCCCTAACCCTATAAACCAAACTAGAAAAAAGATGGACTGACAGGTGCCAAACAAAACAAAACAAACCCATGCCCTTCACAGCAGAGCTGGTGCCCTGCAGATTGAGGCACATCTCCTTTTTTCTAACTACAAACTGAGGCTGGTAAGAGCAACTGCCTCTCTCTAGGGTCCCCTGAAAATGAAGAATGGCCAGAAATTGCTAGAACATAGGTGTCTTCCACTGAAGGGCCATTTCTTATCTAGGGTCATCACTCTTGGGAAATTTCTTTACATGGGTTTTTGATCCTATGATTTGACCTTTTCTCTACCCCTCCCCCACTCTAAGCAATGCTTCATAAGCCATGCTAGTCAATACAGCAGGACTCTGTGTGACAGCACAGCTCCCCGGATCGTCAGAGCGAGCATCTCCCTCTGGCCACTCCCTGGTCCCCAGGGAACTCCCTTGCAGGAGAGGTGACCATTCACTTCCACTTAGTAACATGGATGCTCATTTTTTATACATGAAAACCTGGAGGTGGCCTTCGTAAACAATAACTAGGCTGATTTATTAAGTCTCCATAGACAAAGTGAAATGAATGTTTAGTATTAGAGCAATGAATTACCTAGGCCTGAAAGCTGACTTCAGGGGGAAGCATAAGCTGCTTAGGAAAGAAATGGAGAGATCCAAGCCTTTGCTGTACTAAAATAAGCCCAAGGCCAGCAAGGTTACCATTTACACAGCTGAAGACCAAGTGGGAAGTGGCTACACATGGGAGGGAGAGTGCTGGTTCAGATTCTTGTCCAGCTGGTCTTCCCTTTAAATTACATATTTATTGTTGTTGTGCCTGCTAATTATATAGCATGGGCACATGCATTTGACTCAGCTGTACAGGGCTCTTAAACTTTTAAAGTCTTCCAACCAGGAATTTAAGGGCCCTAATCCATCTATTCCTGTCCATTACTCAGAGTGCTGGGCAAATATGGTTTTGCTCAACCCAAGGTGGATAATAAAGTTCTGTGGTGTTTATAAAACATGACATCATAGAGCAGCAGGAGTTATATATCACTTGCTCATTTGGTATCGATGTCCCTGTTCCCAGGACAGTGTCATTAAGTGATGATATTCTTGTGGCTTTCATATGGGAGGCGGAGTAACCACTTTAATAGAGTTGTATTTATAAACACGGAGCTGGCAGAAAATAGAAACTTCTCTCATTCTCCCTCCCTCCCTCTCTCATCACTGAGTTTGATGCTGGGGCCTCACTTCTGGGTTTCTCCTTGGCCATTTTTCTTACTAAGTTTTTATGAGTCCCCATGGCATTTGAGAAAGTTTTCTTCAGTTCTGAGATTCCGGGTTAAATGATAGAATTTTGGTGAGAATATTCTTACTCCAAAAGTGACCAGGATGTACACAAGGGGCGCTCTGTCTTAGTAGTAAAGACTTTGGAGTCACAGTGAGGGTTTGAAGCTCACCTTTGCCATTTATATGAGTGACCTGGGGCAAATGTCTTAACCATTCTAAGCCTCAATTTTGTTATCTGTAAAATGGGAGATAATGACAGCACCTTACTCAAGGTTTGTAAGAAGATTCAGTGAGATCATAAAGATCTTAGCACATAGTAAATGCTCAATAAATAAAGCAATTCATTCAACAAACATTTATTGAGCCCGACCCTGTGCCCACATGCTGTGGATTAAAATTAAATAGTGAAGGGAGAGGAAGGGTCCTTCTCTCATGAAGTTTACAAACTAGTGGAGGAGACAAGAAATAAATAAGGGATATACTCTTATCAGTAAGTATTATTATTATTATTTTTTAAAAAGCCAAGGTAATGGGATAATGTGAATGGGTCTAATTTAATGCCAGCCCAGGAAGGCCTCTCTGAAGTTTCATTAGTAATAGTCAATATATCAAAACTGCTATCTAAGGATCTCTAGGCAAAAAATAGTGACTGGAGACTTTCCTGAATTATTCAGGTATCAGCTGAGGCAACTCCTAACAAATGTAGCAGCTGAGAAATAAAAGGGCTGCATCTCTAGCAGGAATGAAAACTCTCCTAGTTGTAGGACTCATTTAGCGAGGAGATTATGGGATGGCTTGCCACTGAGATCATCCATGGAAGGACCAAGGGTTAATTGAGCTGTTAGTTGCAGTTTAATCAGTTTCCACACCTGGGTAGTCTGAGGGATGAGGGCAGCTTCCCATCTCTGACTATTTTATTGAAGCCAGGGGAGCTGGTAAAACTGAAACAGAACAAACTTTGGAAATGAAAACATATTTTTTTCCCTTTGAATGTCTGAGAAATGCAACCCAGCCTTGCCTAGAGGAACCAAGTGGAGTTCTGCCTCCTCCCAAGAGTTACCTGACTCCTCCACCCCCGACTGGAGGAACCACCTCTCCCTGGGGTCTCCACAGCACCAAGAGTGCATTCTGGAATCATTTCCTGCTGTGTCTGTCTCTCCCATCGAGCTGTGAGCTCCCAGGCATCCTGTCTCCCCGGGCCTCACACTGTGTCAGGCAGAGTGGGTGCTCCATAAATGTCTGTCAGGCAATTGATTGTGCCTCCCATACAAAATGTTTAATTCCAGAAATTTAACTTGAAATCCCTTGACCCCTTGGAAGAACCTTCCCCCTTTTCTACCCTGGCAGGGAATTTCACGTTCTTGACGAATAGAGGCAGCGTTAGGGGGGTACCCAAACCATAGGGATGTCACTCAGTCTTTTGATACTTTAATTTCTAGCAAGGTTTCCTAGGCCAGCTGTGACAAGTACATGTAAATGGGAGGGATTTCAGGTCAGGGAGATTCCTTCAGTGTGAGATGCCCAAAGTGGGGGGCTCATAGTAGAAGTCTGATAGGCAAATGGGAGATCCACAGCAGGATTGAGTTGAAAATCAGAGGCAGTCAGTTCCCCTAAGAAGAGGACTTCAATCCCTCCTTGCCTGCAGAGCTGCCCCAGAGGGCAATCTCTGCTGACGACTATTGCTCATAAGAGGCGTGTCTGTTCCACCCCACCTGCCTCCAACTTGAGAACAGAACTAAGGCGATCAACTGCCGAGACACGCCGGGATGCATAAACAACACCCAAGGGTCTGAAACAAGCCAGACACTTGGCTACTAATCCCCAGGTTGGTTCTTATCCCACCTCACCATCAGCATCTAAACTCATAAGGTCTGGACAGTGGGTGGATGCTTCAGCTTCTGTGTCCACACTTCTGCAGCCGTAATAACAGGTCTGATCTTTGTACAACACTTTAAACTGGTTATCACCTTTGCTCTCCCCGGATCCCCACAAAAATCCAGTGAATGGAATGCCCTCTCACAGAAGGGTCTCCAGGAGCCCAGAATTCACAGCTCAGTAATGGCTGGGCCAGGACCAAGCCCCATATTGCTCAAGCCCCAGGCCTGTGCTTTTTTTTGTGGAGAATCATAGAAGCAAAAGTAGTGAGGAGCAGGTCAGCATTTGACTATCTTCCATTGGCAGCGAGGGCCACACTCATAGCAGCAGCAGTACTTATTGTAGATCTTGTTTGTTCATGGCTGGCTGTGTCCGAGCCATAAAAATCCATTAGGCCGGTGAATCTTCACAACCACAGTGAGGCCCAGGCATCGAGGCTCAGGCATGGATCTTCCTCCAAAGGATGCTGTGTTGCTGTTTCAGTGTTGCTTGCTGGCTGTCTCAGAGTGTGCCCTGCAGGTGCCATTGATTTTTAAGGAGCCATTATTACTGCTCCTGAGGGGACAGGGAGCTCTGCTGCCCAGGGAGGGCCTTACAAGTGTCAGCTGCTCGGTAATCAGCAAGCTCAGCTGAATGGAAAAGCTGCCGGCTCCCCTGTGATAATCTTCCACCAGAGGGGAGAGAGTCAGCTCCAGGAAGGTGGACACAGGAGGGAAGCACCGCTGGTCTCAGGAGTGCTGGCTTTGGAGTTGGCAGAAAAGCCTTTATGAAGGGGACTTTGATGTCCTCAGAGTCTACTACATTGTCAGGCCACTGGTGAAACCTCAATGCTAGCAGCACAGGGAGAGAAGGAATCAGCACAATAAGTGCAGAAATGCTTTGGCTTTGAAGTCTGAGTCAGGTCCCAAGTGCAAGTGTCTCCGTTTCTTTATCATAAAATGAGGGGCCAGGTCAGCTGTGCTTGGTTCATACTCAGTGCTCTGGGGATGTTAGAGCTGCTGCCAGTTTAGTTAAGAGATAACAGTAAGTGTAATTCCTGGCTCCCTCACTCCTGAACTGTGTGACCCTGGGCAGGTGGTTTAACTTCTTGTGCCAGAGTTTCTTCCTCTGTAACGGGTTTTCTCAGCCTTGTCACTCTAGACATTTTGGACTGGATCGTTTTTTGCTGTGAGGCTGTCCTGTGCATTGTAGGATGCTTAGCAGCCTCCCATCTCCTACCTACTAGATACCAGTAGCACCCTGCCTCCCTCTTCTGCCTGTCATGACAATCAAAAATGTCTCCAGACATTGTCACATGTGCCCTAGGGGGCAAAACCAACCCTGGTTGAAAAACACTGCTCTATAGAAGGACTGAAAAGAATACCCAACTGGTAGGATGATTGTGAGGATTTAATAAGGGTCTCTGTAAGGGACTTTGCACTGTGCCTGGCACATAAAATATTAATTCTAATTATTGGTATATTTTTGCAAACTTGCGTTGGATGCGCTCTTCGTGTTCACTTTTGCCAAAGTGGGAGTCTCTAGTGCAGGGAAATATCATGACCCAAATCCCAGGGTGACAAGTATTAGTCACAAGGCTTTCCTTGGTGACTAATAGATAAGAGGAAGATACGGAATCTGGAAAAAGCGCCCTGCTCTTTTATGGCTCGGTTGCCCCCACAATGAAGCAGTTGGCAGTGGGCCTAGAGATCAGGCCCCTCTCCCAGAGCTCGCGCCCGCCCCCACAAGGACGATAGCAACAGTGCAAACCTGAAGCTCCAGACCCCAGGGAGCAATTGCAGATATTGGACCCTGCTTGTTGCAGCTGCCCAGTCCGGAGCCACAGGACGGCAGGTGTTTTGTGTTTTGCCGGCCTGTCATGTAAACAGACTTTGTGGTCGTCTTGCTTGTTTTAAAAAAGGCCTAAATGGTCTTGCAACTTTGGCGGTGTATTTGGAGCTGCATGCTGCACTGGGAGGAGAAGTGAAGACACACAGCCCACGTGAGCCTGAGAAATGCCACGCTGGCCACATTAATCAACCGCTTACCGAGCACCAGCTGCCGACAGGGCCGTGGAGACAGCCTGGAGGAGACGAGAGCTGATCTTGCCTGTCAAGAAGTTTAGAATCTAGTAGGGCAAGCAGAGCACATGCATGGGGCCTTAAGAAGGAAGTTTGTGGTCCCCACGTTCAAATGACAGCAACAGTGCTGACAACCTCCACTTCCTGTGTGCCTCTGTCCATCGGGGGTGCTTTTCATGAGCTATTTCATCTCACCTGCCCAAGCCCCTCTGTGTGATAGATATAACATCTACCCCATAGATGGGGACCTTGAAGTTATTGGTGACTGGAGAGCTCAGATGGGAGAGATGAGCCCAGGGTGGGTGGGAGGGAGGGAGTTGGGGCTGCTTTGGAGAGCATGTGGCACGTGAGCAGGGGGACTGGGACAAGCAGAGCTGTGGCAGGGAAGGGGAGCTGGGGCAGAGAGTACGGGGCGCCCAGACAGAGGGAGGCAGTGTGAGCAGAGACCTGGAAGCCGGAGTGTGTGCTTTGGAAAACAGCAAGTCACCCTGTTGGGCTGGAAGGTTCAGGCATAACAAGGAGGAGCAGAGTAAGATAAGACAGTAAAAAGGAAAACTTTCCCACATCTTTTATCCAGATGTTACGAAGCCTGCCAGAGTGCAGGAAGAGCGTTTTCCAAAACTTATTTTTATAATTCAGAAATTTAGCTTGTCTGCTCCCCAGCTCATCTTAACCACAGTCCCAGACCTCCCATCACCCCTCCTGTTGATTGAAAGCCTGACCTCAAAAATGCCCCAGTCCGCTGTCCTAGCAACGCCAGTAATGACGGAAGGCTTTAGCCGAGCAAACTTGGGTTGAGAAGGCATGAGGAGCAGGCTTTCTTCGATCGGCTTTGCTTCTTTTGTTGAACTTGGCTTCTGACTTGGCACTTCTTCCATGGCCCTGAACGTAGCGTTTCAGGCCAATGCTATCCCGGTACAGAACCAAGCTCAGGGCTGACAAACTCATTAAATGAGACCATTGGATGGACTTTTGCCAAAGCAGGATCTTCAAACATGGAGTGGGAAAGGGACATACAACAGGATGCAATAAGAGGGCCCCAGAACTTTCTTGGGGCGTAAGTCCGACTTGATATGTTCAGGTTCCAGTTTAGTGTTTTGGGAAAAAACAGCTCAGTTCTCAGAGAGGTTTAGTCACTTTCTAATTCTTGGCAAAAGTGTTTCCAGAGGCTTGATAATAAAGCTCTCTGTCATGTTAAATGTTTGAGATTGTGGACCCGCCTTATAGCTCAGTGCCATTGGGATTGGGCTTCCTAGGATCCGGCTGAATTCCGCTGACAAGAATAAAATGGGATAGGTCATCTATGGCTTAGCTCATAGCCTGGGTGTTAGTCCCTTTACCTGACCCTGGTGTGATAAAGGAATTTTCTTGTCCCTCGAAAAAGAGAAATCTTGAACATTTTGCAAAAAGACATCTATAGTCATTTGTGGTTCATAATTTGGGGCCCGATATTTGCTTTCTCAAAGTGAGCTGAGGTTGAGGGGCAGGGCCAGGTCCACGATGGAAAAATTAAACAGGAAAGCTGAACTTGAAAATACCACAGATACAAGGTTAGGGGTGGATGGAATTTAAATTGGACCACAAAGAGTCTAAACAGGCCTCTCAGTGCATGAAAATCATCCCTGAAATTGAGGCCAAGCTCTTGTTGAAAACTTAAGTTGTGTTTTTAAGTCTGTATCTTTTAAAATATGAAAATCAGTATTTGCTGTGAGCAGAGTTGTTAATCACAAGCCGAGGCTCATGCCTCACACCAAGTGTATGTGTGCAAGCATCTGGGACAATCGTTCAGAAAGTGAGGAATTTGGATCGAAAAGTTCTGGATCGGAGCTTGGCCCCTCTGTGACCTGGAGTAAATAGCTCCATAGCTCCATCTTCTTGGCTTTCTGTTACTTTATCTGTGGTGTGAAGAGGTTGGACCGGATTCTCCAAGGGCCCTTCTGTCTCTGATAATGTTTCTAGACCCCACATGGACACTGTGAAATCATTTCCCTCAAGTCGAGCCCTGTAATTAGTATCCTTGGGAACAAAGCGCCCCAGATGGAGCTGGATGTGTTCTCCGAAGAGCTGGCTGGGTCGCAGGACTAAACACCATCCTTTTTATACTGGGATTAACTGCGATTATTGTACTTAGAGTTTTTCTTCCCCCTTCGTCATAAGGATGAGTTCTGTCTACTTTTGGCTGGCCCGGCACTTCAGCGCTCGACAGCTGCATCCAGGCCCTGCAGGCCTGCACTGTGGGGAGGTTGGCTCCGAGGTGACTTCATACTCCCGTGTTTGAAGCCCGCCTACCCAGTCTCGGGTATTTATAGCAGGGGAGCAGCTCGAGAGAAAAAAAATTAAATAAGCTACACCCTTCTTTATACTATGTGGGACAGAGACAGGCATTGTGAGGAATGTAGAAGGCAGGACTGTATAACCCAGCGGGATATTTTTAAATGCTGCTTGTTGCAGTTGGCAGGGCCCTCTTTTCAAAGAGGAGGGAAGTGAGAGTAAGTGAGGATGACAGGCTGCCAGGGACTCTGAAGCCTGAGACATGGAGCCCAAGGTGGATGGGCCCTGAACCCCTGTTCACTTCACAGTCACCACATTAGAGCAGGGCTCAGGGAGGCCACCATGGCAGGCTGGGTAAAAGGGGTGGCTTGTCATTCCTCTTCCCTACAGTGCACCCACCCTACGGTCCCCACATTGAAAAATTAAGAAAATGGCCTGGAGAAGACAAAGTATATGGCCCAGAACAGTTGTTTCTGTGCAAACCAGGGGCCTGGCTGCTGCTTTAAACTCATCTTGGGAGCTGGGTAAATCAGGTCACACGTGGGGACACTGTTTGGAAGGGAGTTGCTTGTAGCTGTTCTTCTGGACACAATCCTCCCAGAACGAGGGGGAAGGCCAGAGCTATGCTGGGACCCAATTCAGTAGCAGGTGAGAAGGCTGCTTCTGCAAAGTCATCACAGTGGCCCTCCATGTCTGGGGATGCTTGTAAAATGTCCCAGGAAAGGCTTGTGTGTTTCCTGCCGCGTTGGTCTTGGAGAAGACAGATGATGGTTACAGCAGGTGGTTCTGGAGATTAGGAACAGGGGAGAAGCCACGAGTTTAGTTTGGGATACATCCACTCGTTCATTCAGCAAATATTTACTGAGTGCTGGCTGTGCACCGGGCACTCTTCTGGGTCTTGGTGATAGAACAGTGAAGGAAAGTCCTGAAGGAGCGGAGGGTGCAGGCCGGATGGGTAATGAAGAAGAGCGAAGCATGCTGGAGGGCTCACAGTAGGCAGCCAGGCCGGGGGAGACAGCCGGGCAGAGGAAACAGCCAGTGCCTGGTGGGTTCAGGGAGACCAGTGTGGCTGGGGCGTGTGTGTGTGTGTGGGGGGGGAGGCGTGTGGTGGGTTCAGGGAGACCAGGGTGGCTGGGGCGTGTGGGGGGGGGGGGCGTGTGGGGGGGGGCGTGGGGGGGGTTCAGGGAGACCAGGGTGGGGTGTGTGTGTGGGGGTGGTGCAGGGAGCATAGTAAGAGATTCTGTTGGAGAGGGAATGAATGGAGGGGTGGCTAGTCAGGTAGGTTCTCGTTGACCATTGTGTGGTACCTTGGCTTTAATCCTGAGTTATTGGGAGCCATCAGAGGGCCTTCAGCACAAAAGTGCTGTGATCTGATTTGCACTGTAACAAGATCATCCTGTCTGCTGTGTTGGAAATGGACTGTAGCATTGGGTGTGGAGTCAGGGTGACCACTTAGGAGGCTTTGCAATAATCCAGGTGAGAGAGGATGCATGTAGGCTTGGTCCAGGGTGTCAACAGCGTGGATGTGTGAGGAATGGGAGAGGAATTAGTATGACACCAAGGGTTACGGTCTGAGCAACTAAAAGAATGAATGGCCATTGACTGAAATGGGAACAGCCACGTAACAAAGCAGTCGGATGGAGCCAACGATCCGAGTGTGATGTTGGTTGCTTGTCTCAAACTTAATATATAGAGATGTCGAGGAGGAGGTTGGCCTCCAGATCTCCTGGACTGGGAGGAGAGGGCTCTTTGAACGTGCTTAATCGTATGATGATTGAAACATTGCCCTCCTTTGTCCCACCCAAGGGTAGGCACAGTGCAGCAGGGCTGGACAGGGCCTTGGGCAGTAGAGATTTAATTTTCAGTCTTATAATTCTTTGGTTGATGGCCTTACGAGACACTGAATCTTGCTTTCTAGCTTCTTCACAGGCAGCCAGCAGCCTCTAATGAAGATCATCAAATTTGTGGTTTCCTGTCATTAGCATGGGGTCTGTTTAATTAGGTCCAGTTGTTCGTGGACCCCTGGGACTTTGTGCATGTGTCCTTCAGTTCTGGGAAAGCGAGACTCCTCCTTCAGGCAGCTTCGGATTCCTGGAGGTCAAGTCTAGGTCAGAAATTTAGCCAGAAAGAGAACCTTCCTGGGTGCTGTCAGAAGGCACAGGCGCCTGGAGTAGTTTCAGAAGGACGTTGGGAGTCATCCAAGTGCCTGACGATGGTTTGACCTCTTTGACCTTGGCTTCTAAGGAGGGGAAAGATAACACAGGGTGGCTCAGAGGTGGAAGAGTCACCACTGCTTGACTGCCAGCTAGTTAGTCTGTGAACTGCAATTTCTTCTTCTGTTTAATGGGTATGTCATGGTTCCTATCTCACAGAGTTGTTTCAGTGACTCTTAACCCTGAATTCACATTAGAATAACCTAGAGTTTAAAAAAAAAGAGTGTGTGTGTGTGTGTGTGTGTCTTAAGGCTCTCACCTCCAGAAAGTCAGATATAAATGGTCTGGAATGAGGCCCAGACCATGTGGGTAGAGTTCTTGGGAGAGTCTGGTGCTCAGAATCTCAGACATTAGCTATCACTAGTGGTAAAAGAATCATTGTTCTGGAGGCCCATTTCTGCCCCACCCAGGAGAGTGACTGACTTCCACCTCACAGTTATGCTGCTTTGGCTCACTCATCTGGGGGAATCACAAGAGAAACTCAAGAGAAGTTTGAATTGTTAGGTTTGCATGGACAGGGCAAAGAAAGATCTAGAATGGCGGTGGCATTAGATTATTGATTTATCCCACTGGTAAATACGGTGGGTACTATTAGCTCCATCTGTAAGAGGAAACTAAGGCATAGAGAGGTTAACTTGCTCAAGGTCACGCAGCTAATAAGAGGTGGAGACTGTAATTGAACCCAGGCAGCCTTACTCCATGCTCTGTACCCTCCAACCCTGCTATGTCCCCTCCCCAGCCGGACAAACCAAGAAATCTGAATTCTCAACTCTGAGCCCCAGCGCGTACATACCATGAGCCTTTGCAGAAACCAGGCATGTGCCATATGCTTCACATATATGATACCATTTAATTCCCATTATCGCCCAACGAGGTGTGGACTCTCCTTACTCTGATTTCATAGTCACAGAAAATGAGGCTCAGAGACATCCAGGTGACGTCTCGAGTAAATGACATTGCAGGATTCAAGCCGAGTCTGTTGGGCTCCAGGGTCCTCGTCTGCGTCTGTCCTCTCCCAGTGGCCTGGGCGGGGATGAGCTTATGCAGTGATTTCCTGAGCAAAGAAATGAATGGGTTGGCCCAAGAGGGCGAGAGGAACTGAAGCAAGTCCGTCCCTCACTGCTTCTGAACAACCGAGCCATTTAGGTGCCTTAAAATAGTAGCATCGCTCAGCAGGGCCGCCAACCTGACAGGCCTGCAGCTGCCGCATGGGTGTTCATTCGTTTAAAGATAATCCTGGAAGCTTTTCTTGTGTCCGTGTGAATGAAATAACCTCCTGAGACTGGGTTGGTTGCTTAAAATAGTTCAAGAGGAAGAACGTTTGGAAGCTGTGAGCAACTCGAGTCTATTTCCTCTCCATTGATGACACCTTAGAGAGCGCTGCGCCTCTTCTTGTTTACGCTCCTGGCTTTTCCTTTCCACCAGATTTTAGCATTTATGTCTTCATAAGCCAAAGGAGTCTGTCACCAGAAAAAGCGACCTTTTGTAAGTAACTGGGGACTCTCTAAACATGTAATTTTGTCTTTTAAAAGGGGGGGGGGGAATGCGGCGAGGCCATTGACTTGAGAACGGGCCATGTCTCTCTCCCAGCGGCAAGGGCTCCGAGATGGGAGCAACGATGTTTGCTCTGGGGCCAGGGGAATGTACCCGATTCATTCACGCTGAGGCCTGTTCTGGGAAGCGCGAGTTTTCTTACAGCCTTCATCCTGCGGCTGTAAGAAAACCTGAGCTGCCACGAGTGCGGGGGGCTGCTGCATTCAGCCTTGTAGCCACTAGCCACGGGAGGCTGTGTCAATGTCAGTTCAATAAAATTCAATAAAGTTAAAAAATCTCTTCCTCTGTCACACAAGTCACATTAGTGCTTACTCATCACGAGGCCAGCGCCTACCGCATTGGACGACGCAGATGCAGAATTTCTCCATCAGCGCAGACACCTCCACAGGGCACTGGCATTAGAGCGGGTCAGCGGGCGGTCACTGGGGCTGGCCTCTGGGTTTTCACAGGTCTCAACATCTCGACCACTCGCCAGGCGCTCTCAAAAGCCTCTGTTTGCAGAAACAAGAAGATTCATGGAAGTGGAGATGAAGGCCATTGATTCTTGTGGCTCTAACCTCTGGACCCCTTAACACAAGGCCAGGATTTATGGTTTCCAAGCTGCACGGCCTAGGGCAAGTCACTTAGCCTCTCCAAAGTTGTTTTCTTGTCAGGGAAATGGTGATGTAGAAATACCTCAGAGGGATTTTGTGAGGATTAAGCAAAATGACCAAATATGTATAAAACACTTTGCAGAGTGCTGGCCACAGAGTAAGAGCTTTCATGTGTTACAAAGTTTTCTATGCATTTTCTCCTTTGAGTCATACAATATTCTCCGGAGGTAGACGCTGCTGCTATTTTCAAGATGATGAAACAGGCTTCGGGGAGTGCTCTTGCTACTGTCACCGCTACCGAGTAGGACTTGAACTTGAGTTCTGCTTTTTTCCTCCAAGGCTCTTCTTTCCTCCTGGGCTGTTGATTGACCCCTTATAAGTCAGAGGATGTTGGTTTCTGTGAACTAGGAACTCTTGTGGGTAGAGGGGTCTGAGAGGATGTTTGCTCACACCAGGGACATGAGTTCAAGCCCTGAGTCCACTGCTCACTTCCCCAGATCATACAGCTAGTTATTTAACCTTTCTGTGCCTCAGTTTTCCCATCTGCAAAATGGGAATAATACTAGAACTACCAAGCCCAGCATGGTAGTTGTGGGGATTAAATGAAAGGATGCAAAAACAAAGGCACTTAGCTCAGTGCCTGGCACAAAGCAATCACCAGAACAAAACTGTGGCTGCCATCTTCATCATGTGTGCATCCAGGCAATGGCGTTGGAGTGTTTCTACTTTCATGTGTTGTTTGCATTTTCTCCTTAAGGATGTTTCATCTGTCTAGTCAAAAGAAGTGATGCAGGGGCTATTAGTGCTTACAGTGAATGTGTAAGTTAAATTTGTGTATCATGGGCCTCCACATGGTCTTCTCCCTCCCTCCCTCCCTCCCTCCTTCGCTCCCTCCCTTTCGAAGGATGATGGGGATAAAAAGCGTGATTCTGTGCAGTTGTCATTTTAGTACCGCTTCCCTCCTGCTGGTCTGGGCTGTGTCTCCAGCTCCACCCAGTCCACCGGTGTAATCAGAGCTAGATTGTTTCTATAGGATTAGTTTGTGGTGTGAAAGGCCCATGTAGTTATGCGATGGCTGCTCATTTGCCCACACCCAGAATGTGCTAAATCTGCCACTTGCAATGAAATCCAAATAGCTCAGAGCCATTTGTAAGGAATCCAGTCATTTCCATCACAACTGTTACAAGAGATGGGCTTAAATTAGGGGACTCCAAAGGCCACTGAGAAATGGTGAGATTCCTACTTTCCTTCTGCAGATGGGTCTACTGAGGGAGGTTCCAGTTTCAAAGAGAAGAAGGAAGGACGTGGGGGCAGGATATTGCGTAGTTGTGCTTCTATTGTGTAACTCAGGCCCCTCTGTGGGACTCCCCAGGCTGACAAAACCCTTGTCTGTTGTGCGACTTCCCTGGCACTGACAGGTCACTCCTGGTTAATGGGTAGCTCGGCCTCTTCTTTGCAAAGAGTTGCTTTGTTAGTTAGCCCTGCTGCTCTCTCCTCCATTTTTAGCGAGGCCCCCACACCTCAAAGAACCGTGTGTGCATGTGTGTGTGTGTGTGTGTGTGTGTGTACATACCTGTCGCGTGAGCCCACACATCTCCTTCTCCTTCTTAAAATGCAGGAAATTCTTAAATCAGTCATTTCCAGGCCTGGCTGGTTGCTAAAACATCTTGAGGCACTTTGAAAATTTATATTCTGGGACACACCCTGGATACATTAAGTCAAAACCTCCAGAAGTGAGGCCAGAACACTTGGGTTTTTTAAAATGCTCCTCAGGTGGTTCAGATTTGTGAGTCCATCCTGTGTCACAGTCAGGTTTGTCGTCGGGGCTCCTTCAAGGGTAGGCCTGGGGCAGAGGCCCCCTTGGAGAGAGAGGTGGCATGTGAGCTGGTCTTTGAGAGTCTCTCTGAGCAGTGGCATGGAGACCAGGGTTAGGGAGACTGAGCAGGAGGTAGGAAAGGATGTTACCTTGGGAAAGGTAATAGTAGCCAACATTCATTGGGTCACATCTTGTTTAATGCATCCAGCCAAACTGCAGAGGTGGTGGTGAAAAGGGCACAGGCTATGTTTGCTAGGAGGTGGGGCAAGGTTCTAAATGATGTGCACAGGTTGTCTCATAGCATCCCCATGACAGCCTGCGAGGATCAGGTGCTATCACTTAACATCACTGTGCAGAGGAGGACACTGAAGCCTGCGGACAGTTAAAATGACTTGTCCAAGGTCACACACACATAGGTGGCAGAGCTGAGATTTGGGGTGAGTGCTGTCAGGCCTCAAAGCCCACGCCTTCCATTGCTGGAAGCTGGCTGGGGTTTTAATAACAATCCTTAGGGTATTCAGAGTGGATCAAATGAGAATCCTGTAAGTTTTTCCAGAGGATCCTTTGTGCCATTTTTCCCTGAGGCACTGCCCTTTGGGCCTTCCAGCCCTGACTTTCAAAGCTTGGCCCTGTCCCTCCACAGGCCCCTGTTTGAGACCAGCAGCCAGCCCGCTCTACTGCTCTTAGGTGGAGCGGTCTGTATTTTGGTCTGCTGCTCCTTCCCTCTGCGCCGGTGCTCTCAGCTCTTCTCCTGGAACAGAGGCCTGGAGCCGGGGCCTTCCTCAGTGAAAAACTACATCAGGTTCTGAGAGTGCCGCAGTCACCACCCACGGGCACACTCAGCACAGACCTCACCTTAGCCGGCATCCGTCTTCGCCACCTGTATTCAGATGGCCGTGCCCTGTAGACCGGGAGGCATACAGCTGAGCGACTGGGGGTGTGAGTGTGCAGCTGGACCGCCCGAGCTCAAATCCTGGGCCCACTGCTTCCTTGGCAAATTGCTTCACATCTCTGTGCCTCAGTTAACTTGTCTGTAAAATGGAGATAATACTGCCTACCTCGTGGGTGGTTGCAGGGATTAAAAGAATTATATCTTCTAAAATGCTTGGGACGGAGCCTGGCATTTAAGTGGCTGGTATGTTGGCCATTATGATGATGATGATGACTCTTTGGGGCTGAAGGGTCACTGGCAGCCCTCCTAGTGGTGTGAGAGGGAGCCCACTCCTGTGTGAGGTGAGCGCACCCTGAGTATTGCAGCCGAAAGATCCAAGGGCTTTGCGGACAAATCCGGGTTTTCTCGCAGCTTTTTCGAAACGTGACACGGGGCCAGCCCCTCAGCCTGTGTGCTTGTTTTGTTCTGTTCTTTATTCCGTAAAGTGGGGATGACGGCAACACCCGCCTTGCCGTGTTGTAAAAACGAAATGCAACCATGTGAGCAAAGCTGCTCACACGGTGCAGGGGCTCGGCCGGCAATGAATGAAGGGGGCGCAAAACGGGTGGAACGAACCTCAGCAACGTAACAAGCGGGGGGAGTCAGCCTCAGGAGGTTACGTACGGCACGATGTAAGTTTTATAAAGTTAAATCTGAAAGCCGTCTGAAGGATCTCTCACAGGCATAGCACGTACTGTGCGAGGGAGAAAGGGAAGGGCTGGGAGCCACGGTGATGGTCATGCTGCGTGGGAGAGGGGAAGAAGGAGCTGGGGAGGCAGGGTGGTGTGGGCAGATGTGGAAGCTGTCCAGGCGCTAGCTTTTGTTTTGGAGGTGAGCTCACACTATGATAGTGAAATAAAAATGGTCACTACCAGGGATTATGATACATCAGACTTGTGCACCTGAAGTTCAAATACTAGTGGTTCTCAATAGGTTTATTGAGCTGTTTATTACTATTATCCTGGGAAGCCCTGGACCACGCCACAGGCCACCAGTCGTGCCTTTGGGATTCCCTGTCATCTGTGCATACAGCCCGAAAACGGTGCCCTTCGGCCCCCAGCCTCAGTGGCTTCCACCCGGGAACTGGAGCAGCCGGGATACTGATGTTGCCTTGCTTCCCGGGTCGGTGCAGGTCTTGGGCATAAGCTCCGGTGTGTGTCTAAAATAGCTGAACAAAGACCGGGTTGTTTTGGTTCTCGCCGTGCCAGATATAAAGGCTTTCATTAGAATCGCTTCAGGAACATGCGTGTTCGCCAGGAGCCTGGCTTTCCAAGGGAAGGGAACGTTTGGGTTGGATCTGGTGGTGTTTGCCTTGGTCTGATCTTAACCTCTCTGCTTTCACTGCCGCCACCGAGCTTCGCGACCTGGGCCTGTGGCTTTTCTTTATCTGCCGTCCCCTCCCTGGCACGGAGGGGACGCATGGAGGGTGTTGGAGACACCAGGTCCACGGCATCGGGGTATAAACGATCCTCATGACCTCCACTCTCCTGAATTTCACAAAGTAGAGGAGGTGAGAGCACAGGTTTTGAAGGTGAGAGCACAGGTTTTGAAGTTACGGAGACCTAGTTTCAATATTGGGATCTTCGCTGTGTGATTTGAGGTAGGGGCGTTCTCTGTCTTTTCTTATTTTAAACTGAGGTGTATAAAGTGCAGGAACTTAAATGTCATTCAGTTTGATGATGTTTTACCCCGACATACACCTGTGTAACCTGCCCAGGTCAAGATCAGGATCTACAACACTCCCACTCATGGCCCTTCCCTGATCCTGACTTTTGTCACCATCCCTTAGTTTTGAGTTTTTGAACTTCTCGGGGTGGGTACATATCAAACCTGTCTGAGCCTCAGTTTCTTTCTTTTTCAAAGTAATGTTGCAGTACTTGTGTTGTAGCCTTCCGAGAAACGAGACAGCCCGTGTAAAATATCTGTAGAACAGTTAGCACTTAATCAGGTGAAGCTGTTTATTGTTTATCAGTGCAGAGTTTGACTTCCAAGGTCTTTGCCTGTTTCTCCCCAGGAGACGAAGGCTCTCTCCCTCCGTGCTGATTGGGATTCCTGTTTCCTGTGCCCTCCGAGCCCTGGGACCCCGCACACACTTCTGAGATTGTTGCATACCTGGCTTTCAGGGTTTCTTACTAAAACCAGTTCTTCTTGCTCAATAAGGCAGAGGAAATGGGCAGGAAAGCAGAGTTCTGCTGCTTTTGCTTCTCTTTCAAAGAGGGTCTGTTTGCTCTATTAGCAAAATCAACAGAGGCTTTGCAGGAGAGCTGGCTGTGCTGGCCCCGCGCCCCCGCTCCCCCGGGTGGGGGCTTCCCTGGACGCCAGGTTTGCTGAAGTGCCAGGAGCCAGTTGTTGTGAGGTTTCAGAGGCAGTGGAGGAAACACCCCTTCCACTTCCCCAAAACAAAGACAAACAAACAGAATAACAACAACAAAAACCAATCCTCCACTGTGGATGCCTAAAATTTTGCAATTATAATTTAATACTTTAGGTCAAGGAGGGGGGAAGCCTAAATATCCTGAGTTGGGGGAGGGGAGGCTGGGGGGGGGGCATAGCTAAATGCTGTATCTCTTTGACCTTAATCTGAGTGGTTTGTCTCGTGTCCTGTCCTGAGGGTGGGTCTACATGGAGGAGCAGATAGAAATCTGCACCTGGCGGGTGGCACTGAAGAAGCGGGAGGCAGAGAGAGGTTATGAAGGCCGATTCCCTGAGCTTGTGATGTGGTCTGGGGCTGGGGCTGCCCACAGACCATGCTTCACACATTTCCAGGACACCCACTTGATGGCAAGTGTTGTGTCCAGATACAGGTGAAAAGTTACAGTCCCTGCCCTTCAGGGAGAAGCCTGGAGCTAGGGAGTAAGACTTAAAGAGGCATTTGTAACACAGCCTCCTACGTGCTAAACCTGGAAGCCCATGGCCCCTAAGCCGGGTTGGAGCACACGATTATCATGGTCCTGGAAGAAGTGTCATTTGGGTTGAGATCTGAAAGATAAACAGAAATTAGCCCTCAGACATTGAAAATATGTGACTCACATCAGGAAATAGGTTTTGTATTTATTCAACTGCTTGACACTTTTGCTAATGGCAAGACCATTGATTTTTTTATCCCAACCACCTTGCAGCCCCTCTGCCCTGTGCAGTGGAATTTTGAATACCACACAGGTCTTCTGACTTTCGTTTCCCTGGGAGGTGGGTGAGAGAGGCTGGGTGCGGAGATCCATTTGTAAACTGAAGACTTTATTAGTAAGAGTTTATAAGCCAGAGAGCAACCCTGCCACAGAACCAGGAGAGAGAGATGTTTGTTATGGAAGAAGATCCCCGCTTGGCATCCCTCGTGCGGCCGGTCATTGCGTATGGAGCCGGCACGCCAGATTTCTCCAGTTACCATGGGACCCAGACTTAGACAGGAAATCATGGTAGGATGGGAAAGGGTCCAAAACACACACGGCTGGTATACAGGCAGCAGTTAGAAAAGAGAGTATGAGAACAATCTATCTATTTTCCTGCACGAGGACTGCAGAATCAAATGGGGTTGTTTTTCCAAGACTCCTTACGTTTTATGGACCCAATTTTCAAGCTTTAATTTTTTCCACATTAAGCCATGCTCAGGTTATTTGAAGTGGCCCTATTGTATGTTTGCGGGGAGTACTTCTTAGGCTCGTTCTGTGTTTTCTAAAACTCCCAAACTCAACAGGAACCCATGTCCCTCCAGCCTGGGGGGACATTTTTCCCCAACACCTGGAAGGAATCTCTCTCCGGTTTCACTGCGGCTGTCCCTTTCCTGCGAGCGGCCTGCTGGAAACCCAGCACTCCCTCGTTTTATGGGATGTGCGAGTGGAAAATAGGAGGGGTCCACCGTGAGGCAGCACTCCTCGCGGCCGGGTTTCTTGGAAATCTCTGCTGCCAAGTCCAGCAACTGAAATTTCTCATTCATAAAGCAGCACATTTTCATCCTGCCTGCGAAGTTGTTAAAAGAAATTGAAAAATCAGGAAGGGATCTTAACTTGCACTTTTGCAGATGGTGCTCTGGAAAAGTTCAGAAGGGGCCTGGCTGTTCATAGCTTGGGAACAGCTCCAGGCCTCCCGAGGAACTTCAGATAAGTCGCTATTGATAGCATTTTCCGTGAACAGCCCTGGTATATTTCTCAGGGAGTGTGCTAAGTCTTTGATGAAATGACAGTTATGGGGTTTGTACCCCTGTACCCATTGACAACTCTACCTAATTCTCTCTCTCTCTCTCTCCCTCTCTCTCCTGGGTCAGGTATAATTTATTGGTCGAATTCATTTAATTGAGTTTATAGTCTTGGCCACACACTGTGACATTGTGATCATGGCCACTGTAGGAATGCGAGGTGAGGACAATATTCTCTTCTATGGGTACAGTGCCTTATGGATTTTACAAAGCACTTTCACAGTCTTTCTCATTTGATCTCAGCTATTACAGCTAACACAGCTGGATCTTTATACCAGGTACACCCCTAAACTTTACAGACTTTGCCTTATATCATCCTTAAAGGACCCTTTGTGGTAATGCTCAGATTATTCCCATTTTGCCAATGAGGAACTGTGGCCCAGAGAGATTCAGCCTCTTAGTTGAGATCGTGTAGCTAGTTGAGGGTGGACTAGGGATATTTGAACCCAGGTCTACCCAGCTCAAAGCCCATATTGCTAAATACCCCGTGGGACTGCCTCCCATTCTCTTGTTTTAGAGGTAGATGGCTTCACACTCCTGTAGAAGAAACTGAGGCCCGGAAGAATTTGTGTGAGGTCCCAGGGCCTATGAGTGACCCAGCATAGACCAAAAGTCAGGTCTCCCGAGGGACTGTTCACCTGAGTATCACCCAAGTGAGGTCACCAACATTCCCAAGTCAGCAGCCACTTGGTCAGCAATGGCCAGTCCTGTTCTCATTTTTAGGGCAGGCAGATGGTAAGGAATTCTGGGAGTCCAGTGCATTATTCTCATATTCCAAGTAATTCACCTGAAGCTAGGAAGCTGTCAAGTTGCTACTTATAAGTGCACTTCTTTTAGAAATTTCTGTATCAAGACACTTTTCAGGTTGCAGACACATTTCAAATCGATGAAAGCAAAGGGGCTTATTTAAAAGTCCTGAGTAGGGTTGGCTTCAGGGGTGCTTTGATTTGGGGCTTCGGAGGTGTCTTTGGGACCCTGTTTTCTCTTGTTTCCTTGCTTCTCTGGGTTCTGCACCGGGAGTGGCCACCTTCTCCAGCAGCCTTTCTCTTGTGATTATAAACTGCCTGCAGCAGCCTCAGCTTTCAAGCCTAATAGCAAAAGGAGCAAGTCAGCTTCTGGAGCAGCTCAAACAAAGACCTGATTTGAGTTTCTTTGGCTCTAATTGGCCTGACTTAGGTCATGTGCCCACCACCGAGCCAGTCAGTCCGTGGAGTCCAGCGGCCACATGCTTTACCCATGCTGGGAGGGAGGACTGGGAGCACTCAGGGTCTGAGAGCCCTAAGTGGGCTGCGGATAGAAGGGGAAAGAATGGTTGCTGTGGAGACAGGATGCTGGGGGTGGGAGTGGACTGAGAGATCCAGAGGGGAAGGAGAATGGAAAAACCTGTCTTATAGAGAAACACATCTGCTACATTAGGCTGGGCAAGGGTAACTTTTTTATTTGAAGAGAGTCTCAACAGACCATTAATGAGACCGAGAAGCTCACAAGTATCTTTTGTCACAGCTATTAAAGCAATTATTATTTATTATAGTCACTGGCTTCAGTGTATACTTGTTCTAATGTAACCTTTCTTCTCTGGAGAAAGCATTTCTTTGGCATGCCTCTTAAATATTCAGATTATAGGGAAAGAGTCATTTAGGTCCCGAATAGCTCTGGACTGGGCATATTTCTATCATTAGGACAGAAATTTAATATCTTAAATTATGCCAGATGAATTAGTGTCGCTTCTCTTTTCTTCCAATCTGTCTCCAACTCACTGCCACCTTGACCTGCTTCAAGCTTTAGTGAGACCATTTGATCTAAGCTGCGTGTTGTCAAACATGAGCCAAGTTCATCTCACAGATCCTTGTTTTTAATCAGCTGCAGATGCAAATGGCAGGTGTGACAATATTGGAGACCACATGTTTCCAGGATCCTGGATGGCTTGGTGGCTAATTTGCTTTTTTATTTCAGAACTAAGCCAGACAAGGAGGGGTGTTACTCAGTGTTCCTTTTGAAGTACCTACAGCTAACTAGATCCAGATAGTGGGACTGTTTAGCCAACAAGGGTTCCTTGAACGCCTGCCCTGTGCCGGCATCTTATAGGCATCATGGAGGACACGAAAGGGTGGTTTCTACTCTACCCTGGAGAAATGAATGATCCTGTTGCGATAATCGTAGGAACTGTTTATTCAGCAGTTTCTTGGTGCAGGCCCAGCCCTTACTCTGTGCTGAGGACTTGGCATACGTTGTTTCATTTAATCGGAGGCCTGGAGAGGTGGAGCAGCCTGCCCCAAGTCACCAGCAAGTGAGCTGCAAAGCCAAAGCCTACATCCCTCACTCACCCCAGTGTCGTGGACGGAGACTGTCCTTGCAGGATTTCTCACAGTCAAAAAACCGAGCTCTCCCCTGATAACAGATTTCATCACTCATGAAACTGCAGGCCTGGGAAGAAGGAAGGTTGCCTGAGTGCTGAGGCCAGTGCCCTTCCAGAAGGAGGGTACTTGGGTGGGCCTCCTGCCAGCCTGTGTGACCCACGTGTTACTTCCATCTGTCTGACTTCTGACTCCAAGCTGCTGGCCCAGCCTGTCTGCAGCCCAGACAGCAGGACCAGTCCAGGCACGAGTCAAATCTTTATTCTGAGATTGGGTGGAATCAGAGCTGTTCAGAGCTTCTGAGGCCACCTCAATCTCAGTGTTTTCACACACTGTACCAGATGACACATCTGAGAGCGCAGGCAGTGTGGGGGTTGGAGGTGTTAAACAGACGGTGAGGCGTTGGGTCTGGGAGGCCAGCCGGCAGACAGAGCGCATCCTAACCATACACACACTCCACCGGGGGCTCGTTTAAACCAGACTCTGCCAAGGCCGGAGAAGCAGAAAACATAATCCAGACCCTTTCTCCTGGGCAAGATTGTTTGGTTTTTAAAGTTTGGTGTATTTTTTTTATATATAGTTTCTCTTGGGAGAAATATATCTGGGAGAGGGGGAGGAGTAGAAGTGAGGGAACTTTTGCCCCAAATCTTTAACAGCAGGGTGTAGAGCCCCGTGTATAGTATGATGCTATAGAGTTGAGAATTTACTCCAAGGACAGGATTTTATCCTGGGCCGCGGATGGCTTTTTCAGCAAAGTTGCTGACTCCTGTCACTTTTGGGGTTGCTTTCCCTCAAAAGCTACTTGAGATTGGAAGGGAACTGGGAGTAAGTGAAGATAAAACTGAATGCGCCCGAGGACTGGCAGTGAGAGCCAGGCAGCATCTTTCCTGCCGGGGCGGGGAGTGGGGTCCTTGATGAAGAAGAGAGGATTTTCCTTTATATGAAAGTTAGCTTTCTATTTATCCCTAATAATTGTCTTTGCTATGAAGTCTACTTGATCTGAAATCCCTCATAGCCGCTTCAGCTCTCTTTCGATCCATGTTTGCAGAATCTATTTTTCCATACATCTCATTTTGACTGGCTTATATACCAAGTGACTT
The DNA here is from genome assembly GCF_054644295.1 of Miniopterus natalensis. NCBI lineage: Eukaryota > Metazoa > Chordata > Mammalia > Chiroptera > Miniopteridae > Miniopterus > Miniopterus natalensis. The sequence goes on along the minus strand of NC_142091.1, from coordinate 60,559,826 downwards.
TCTGGTAAATATCACATAGTTGCATCTTTGTTTTTTACCTAGTCTCACAATCTCTCTTACCTGGTGTGCTTAGATTATTTACATTTAATATAGTTATTGATATATTTAGATCTAGGGTCTACCATTTGACGTTTTATTTCTGTTTATCTCCCTTTTTATTTCTCTCTTGACCCCCTTTGTGTAGTTTTTTAAGTGGGTGATCTAAGGTTTAACAAAATACATACTGAGGTTTGCCCAATCAACTTAAAACAGTGTTTTTTCTACTTCAGGGGCAGCGCAGAATAGTGACCACCATGCAGATGCCTTTCCCTTCCATGTAAAATCTGGCTTTGGAGGAAACCATTCTAACACCTATCAGGTAGCGCAGAGAGAGGAGGAAGACCTGGAAGGAATGAAGCTTGGTTTTATCTCACTCATTCACTCAGTCACTCACTGAGTAACATTTATCCAGCATCTGACGAGGCAACAGAATCTCTTCCCTTCTGGGTTGTATTAAGTCAAAGGCTCGTATTAGTAGCAAGAGTAGTAAGAGCTAACTTTTGAGCACTTACTGTATGCCATGTATTTGTTCTAAGTTCTTCACAGGCGTTATGTAATTATTCCAACGACACTAGCCTGTGCTACTCTACTTATCTGCATCTTATAAATGAGGAAACTAGGGCACTGAGAGTTCAACTTGCCTGAGGTCACCTCGCAGGTAAACAGCAGACTTTGGACCCATTGATTTTTATCCCATTATCAGAGGATCTCAACGGGGAAGGAGCGCACTGGAAGGTATACAAACTGCTAGGCTGTCTTGGGAACCTTGAACTCTCCACGATGCTCACACCTTCCTCTGCTGGAGCCAGTGATGGTCCACTTAAGAGGCTCCTTTGTTTCCAACCGGGTTGTCTTCCCATCCTATAAACTGATAGGAGCATTTCTCTGTGCCAGGGGTTATGCACATAGTACCAGAGCTCTGGAAATGGACCTCGAGTCTGAGGTTAGAGCCAGAAGGGACTCCACATGCGACCCCCTTCCGATGTGGAATATGAGTTGGGAGGGGTGACACCGGCAGAGGCAGAGCCTGGACTGGATGTGGGCCTCCTGACTCCTGCTTTTGGTCTTTGCGCTTCTGTGTGCCTTCCTGGCAGAAGGGTGTGGGAAGCTGAAGAGGAGCTGAGCTGGAAATTCTGATCTGTGACGGGGACAGCCAGCAGTCCCCGCATGGGAGCCCTTCCTGGCATGCCAAGCCTCAAAAGGCTTTGGCAGCTGGGCTGTGCTATTTAATCACCTTCTGGAGGCTGATCCAGTGGTCTGGCAGGATCGTGCGGCGAGGCCGAGATCTATTTGGAGCCTTAGGTTTCGCATTCCCTGAAGAGGCAGGAATGGACTTCAGAAAGAACTGTTGGAAGGGTAACGCTGTCACACTGGCACCTGCTTTTTAATCACAAGACCCAGTATGGGAATGGCAAGTAGATATCACCTCATGGACCAAAACTAATCAGATGAGGGCGAGCGCCTGGAGCACGGTGTTGAAGGCAGGCTCAGTGAAGAGAATTTGGGGACCTGTTGGTGATGCCTGTCCTGGGCTGAGGAATGGACTGAAAGCATGTCCGTCGGGTGTGTGTCATCTTAGGTGTATGGATGGGTTCAACAGGCCTTGGATTTTAGTTGTTGCGCCATAATGCCCACCCTCATAGGATTATTGTGAGGATTAAACAGGAAAATATGTGAAGTGCTCATTTAGTGGTAATCATTCCGTTTAGGGCTGGTACGGGCTTTTAATAAGAGAGAGCTTTCAGTCTATTCACTCAAATATTTGGGTGCCTTCTACGTGCCTGGTGCTGACTTGGCCCCAAGGAAAAATTGTATAAGACATACTAGGTCACTGTTCCCAAGGAGATTGTTCTAGATGGAAGAAATCGATAGTAACTAGTAAATAGGTAGGCTAGCTTCCGTGGTGATAGGAGTATTGGACATTAGCCAGACTAATAAGGTGGAGAAGGGCTGCAGCGGAGGGAAGGCAATGTGAGGAGGTGACATCTGCACAGGGGCCTGACTGTGGGGGGTCAATAATGCAGGAATCCGGGAGAACCTTCCAGAAAGATGGAAGAAAATGTACAAAAGGCCTCACGGAGGAGCAGCGTGAAGGCACAGCAGTGAGCTTTCCGAAGGCAAGATCAGAGGTGTCATACCTTGCTTAGTAAACACTTTTTAAACTCTTGCTAATGTTCAAACATTAGAAAAAGCAGAGACTGATATAATGATGAACCACTATATGCCCACCACCCCTATTCAACAATTACCACTATTTTCATGCTCTCTTCATCTGTGCCTTTCTTTTCTTTGGCTAAGGCACGTTAAAGCAAACCCCAAGCATCATGACAGTTTTACCCCCAAACACTTCAGCCTGCGTTCTTTAAAAAAAATAGGATTTGCTGACATGTTCACGTAATCTCCTTTCATTGTCACAGTAACTCTTTAATGTAGCCTAGTACCTAGACCACATTCAAGTTTTCCTGTTTACCTCAAAAATATAAGGTGGTCAGTTTGAATCAGATTTCAGACAAGGTCCACGCACTGCAAATTGTCGTTGACCCAAATGTGTTTTCAGGATGAGCGTGGCGAGAAAGGTATTTGACGTCAGGCCTGCACTGTTGGGATGGCGTTTGCCTGTCTCTCAGGCCTGGTGTGTAGTTTGGATTGTTAGGAGCCCCGGAAGACTGTGGACTACTGTAAACATTGCTGGGCTGTTTCCCAGACCGACATCAGAACCCCTGCATCACACGCTGTCCTTGCTAATGGAACTGGGGCTCTGTGTAAACTGGGGCTCTGTGTAGGGACTAGAACCAGTGTGCATTACCAGCCCCCTGCCAGCCCTGAGGTCAGCTCTGACTGACTGTTGTGGTTCTAGTCCCCTTGTGAGATAGGAGTTCAGGTCCCTGAAGGAAGTCTGCTAGGTGGGGCTTTGGGAAGGATGTTCCTCTCTTAAAGGGATGACCCAACTTTGGGGGCATCTTCTTTGCAGGCTCCTGGATGTCATTTGGGGATGTCTGGAGCCCTGATAGCCACCCTCGAATGAGGGTGCAGGGAAATCACACAGAATCCACCATCCTGGCGCAGGCCGAAGGGGAAGAAAAAAATCACTAGAGTCCTTGATAACAGTGTTGAGTCACACAACCAACCAACCAGGAAACCACCCTACCTGGGATGACTCCTCATGAGATCAGATTGCCCTTATTGTTTAAGCCACTTTTTATTGCGTTTTGCTATCTTATACCCAGAAGAATCCCAATGATACCTAAACACTCAATTCACAGCCATGTTTCTGGAGAAAGAAATATCACCCCTAGTAGGTTTTCATTTTCTTTGGATCAGAAAAGGGGAGTTGACCTTCAAACTATCCTATCCTCCTGTTTAAGCCTCTGTGTTTTTGTTCATGGTTTTAAAAATTGGTTGGTTAGCCCAGCCGGGCGTGGCTCAGTGGTTGAGCATCGACCTAGGTAGGATCCAGGAGATCAGGGTTCGATTCCCGGTCAGGGCACATGCCCGGGTTGCGGGCTCAATCCCCAGTCAGGGGTGTGCAGGAGGCAGCCCATCAATGACGACACTCTCGTCACTGATGTTTCTATCTCTCTCTCCCTCGCCCTCTCGCTGAAATCAATAAAGATATATTTTTTAAAAAATTGGTTGGTTAATGTTTCCCCTTTTCCTTTGAGCTCCTGGCATACCACTATCTGCGATTTGTCCAGAAAGATTTACGATGGGTGGACTTCTGTGGCATGGAGGACAGCGATGTTCTTTCTCTCCTTGCAAAGATTTAACCCAAGACAAAAACCTGTTTAAATAGTGCTAAGTGCTAAAAACTTAATGGAAGATTTTAGCACACGTGACTGGAAGAAAGCGAAAAATTGTGTGGGAATGGTTGATAAAGTTGCATGTGCTGCTTATTAGAAGAACTGAGGCGTCCTCTGGTCGGGGGGAGGCAGGGAGCGGGGCTTGCCCAGGAAGACAAAGGTAGTCTGGTGTGTTCTGGGAGAATTCAGCAACCCTCTCGTGTGGACTGACAGGGCTCATGGAATGAGTACCCAGGTAAAGTGAGGGAATGGAAAAGGCATTCAGTGCAGTCCCCCAACAAGGACCACTTGGGCTCCCTGGGTCCACTCTGCTTTGGAGCGGAGATTCTGCTGAGTGAGGCATGTCCTTCCCAGTGACCTGTTGACGTAACTCTCTGCACCTGGGGGAGTTGAAACGGACCGTGGCCTTTCACCATCAGCTGGACTGCGTCCGCTACTGAGTACCTTTCTAGGACCCATCTTCCCCTGACATGGATTGCTCAAGAATGCAAAATATTTAAATGCTAGCTCAAGCCAAATATCCTTAAGAAAGGAAACATGCCCCTTCCTCAAATAAAAACGAGTGCCTTCCAAAGCCATAACTAGCTCCTGTTCAGGTCACCTATGCATGTACTTGGGGGAGGTGGCCATAAATCGAGTCCCGCTCTGTTAGGAGAGATCGCGGAATAAGATGAGTGTTAAGAATAAAAATAAACTTAGGTGACATGTATTAAGAGGTTGGTATGTTCCGGGTACTGAGCCAGATACACCCAGTAACTCATTTGAATACACCTGCTCTCTAAGAAGGGGTGGTGTCTTGTTTTCCAGACGACAAAACTCAGGCTTGGAAAAGTTAAATAACTTGCCACAAGGTAACAAGCGATGGTGAGGGGATTCACGCCGAGGTCTGGCTAACTCCAGAGCTGCCTGCTGATGACTTCCCAAAGGTGACAACGTGGTAGCTGCTTAATGTGTGTTGGCCGTTCCCTTCTTGTCCACAGCCCGCCCTCGGCTTGGAGCTGCCCCAAACCGAGGTTTCTTCTCTGCCTCTCAGTCACCAGCCAGCCCGAGCACCAGCTGGTCCTGGTTGGACCTGCCCCTCTATGATAAGGTCAGAAGAGTCCAAATGAGCCTTGCTGAAGACAGGCTCTGTGACCTTGGCCACCTGGCTGTAGAGTGACCACCTAAGTCAGTGGGATGTGGGAAGGCAGGCTTGAGCCAAGGCTTCCTGTCTGCGGGATCCTGACCACGCAACTCTTCACTGCACCGCCTCGCTCCTGTCATCTGCCCCTGGAGTCTAGGGTGGCCTCTGCTCCGGTGCTCTTCCTGTTACCCCGAGGGGCTGGCAAGATGTCCCCATCTGCAAGGGCCTTTGCTGTCACTTTGCTAGGGCAGTGCTTGTCCCTGGCTTCAGAATTATAGGCTGGGAAAGGCATCCTTTGGCAGTACAGCCGACTCAGGCTAATAACTAGGACAGTCCTCTGAAGGGTATGCCAGCCACCTTCCCGAGCCCTGAGATGATACCTCTTGGTATTTTTTTCATCAGAACATCTTGTTTCTCTAAATGGTGGGTATTATGAATATTACCTGGGCTGGTGGTTAAGCTGCCCAAGGAAGACCTGAGAGCGCATTATGCGTCACCTCCCAGCTCAGAACACTGAGTTCCAGCTCCCCAGCGGGCGCTCAATGCAAAATGATCCCCTGGGCTTTTCAACTCAGTACTTACTTGGTGATTCATGATCTAGTCAAACCACCTGCTTTCAGAATGCCCAGAAATCTAAGGTGGAATGTTGATGACTGCTTCATTGTGAGGGGAGCAGCTGAGACTTGGAGTCACGTCCTGGTTCTGCCACTGGCTGGCTGAGTGGCCTTTGGCCATGTTGCCTTCTCAGGGAGGTGTTGGGGGCATGACTGCTCTAGGCGGTCTCTGAGTTGCCTTTAAAATCAGTGACTTTTAATTATGTTGCTCAAGAGTTCTTCCTATTCCTAGCATTTGTTCTTTCCGTCAGCGCCAACCCACTGAGTACTCTGGAGGCCAGATACTATAGGAGGAAGTAAGACCACAACATGAGGGGCAGGGGACAGTCCCAGCTCCCTTGCCCACAGGCCTGTAAATTCTACAGCAATGACCACGATGGCACTCTGAACAAAGGGCAGCTGGGTCAGAGGGCAAGGATTGCCTAAGCCAGGCCTCCCCAAGCCAATCCAGAGTGTAAACAGGTGTCATAGGTGACATGTGTAACCTGCCCAAGACCAGTAGTGTTTCTGTTAAACATCTGAAAACCCACACTGTGAAGTACCAAGGGTTCTCCCACGCATTTGATTGGAATGACTAGCCCTGTTGATTCCGTAGTTGCCTGCTACTGGCAACCCTGGATGTCTCTCCTGCATAATGATTCTAGAGTTGATATTGATGGGGACTGAGGATTCTGCCCAGATCTTTAAGTTCTTTCCCATGTGCTGTTCTGGGCTTTCCCACTGAGGCCATTAGCTTGTGGAGGCTGGGAGCTGTGTCATAAACTGCTCACATACCCTTGGTCTCACCACTGCCTTAGGCACACAGAGTCCTTAGTGTATCCTTAATGTAGTCAATTAGGAAAGACCCAGCTGAGCTTTATTTACTCTTGGAAACTTTGTGTGCAGTTTTTATTGTTGCAGTTGTATCACAAGTACACAGTGTATTCAAGTACACAGTGTATTTAAATAGCTCTGTTCTGAGGCTCAAGGATTATCTGTGAAGTTTGGTTGTAACAGCACCAGTGGAAACAGTAACTCGGCCTTGCTATTTTCACCCCTCTGCCTGGTGCATTCATAGTTGATGATGAAATATTTGTGGCAGACACATGTTGGACCAGGTCACTTACGCCTGAGGGTTTTGGGGGAGCAAATGGGCCGAAAGTCAGAGAAGACCCAGAGTGCCTTTCCTCCCAAAGGATCAGAAGGCCCAGGCCATCGGCTGAGCTGGACCTGGAGTGGACTTTAAAATGAAATCATTTCTAGAAAGTGAGTGCTCACCTACTCTAAGGAGTGCTTGTCTATCCAGAGGGTCTCAAGTTGCTGATGGCTGAAGAAAGGATAAAAAGAAGCCTTTTGCAGCTTTTCAGATACCCATGTGACAAGGGCAACTGTGATAGCCAGAGTCTGTGGGGCTGACCACAAAACACAGCCTCATGCTGGCTGCCCTGGGCTGAGAGCTGTGTCCCATGTGGCCTCTCCCTTCCCCACTCCCTGCCCCAGGGAGCACCCTTTGAAGGCTGGAGCAGTAGTTTCCATCCCCCTGGGTGGGGAAGGCAGAGTGACATCACCATTTTTAGCCCCATTCTAACAAATCTGGTCACTTGGTTCCAAAATTGGTTCTGGTTGTGTCAAGTGTTGGGTCAAAGCAAAACATTTTTTCTTGAAACTTTAATTGCAAACGTTTAATTAGCAGCTTCACACTGGTTGGTTAGAAATTGCTGTATAAGCTGGTTGGGAAAAATCCTGCACCACCTCAAGTCCCTTCCCTGTAAAGGGCCGCAGCACAGGTATCTGGGATTCTGTCTGTCTGAGGCACCGAGATCCTGCCCTGAGGGATGGCAGCTTCTGTTACTGCCAACATGAAAAGGGAGACTGACTTAGAAGAGACCTGTGCCCTTAAGAACTGGACTCATCCTGAAAAAAAAGCCTTGGGGCCATGGCCGGCCAGCATGTGCCCTGTCCTTTCTGTCGTGTCCGCCGATGCTTGTGGGTGAGCTGTGATTTGGGTAAGGGGAGGAGCAATGGAGAAAGAAGTTGGGTGGGGGAGAGGGGAGAACGGGAACCCAGAAGTCGTCCCTGGAATCAGTCTAATTGTTTCCATTCCTCTCGTGAATACTTGGAGCTATATTCCCCAAAGCTTTTTGGCTGCCCAAGTACAGCTTTCCATTGTTTCAGAGTTTCCCAGAGATGGGTTTTTGAACCTCGGAGAGCCAAACCTCAGACCCCTCCAAGCTCCAGGTCAGGAAAGGCCTGGACACAGGTAATTTCAGATGGGCTGATTTCTCTCCGTCAGCAGAAGCCAGTCAGCCTGAACTGGGTCTGTTTGTTCAGTGAAATCCTGGAACCTCAGGCCACTTACTCTAATCAGGACCCTCGCTCTGTGGTAATGGGGGCCCCTCAATCTAGGATCTGGTCCCACTTAGATTTCCAAATGCCAGGCGAGCTTGTACCCACAGATAGAGTGTCTCCCGCTCACGTGGCCTCCTGCAAACGCAGACCGTCCAGAATACAGGCTCGTTCAAGTGCAGGCCCCCATTTAATGTGGAATTTTGAACTCCTGGCAGGATTTTTCCAGCCTCCGTTTTTTCGATGGAGGGTAAGATAATACGTGGCAGCCTTTCTGGAGAAGTCATTTGGAGAGATGGGCTGGGACGTGGCAAAATGAGGATCATCGGGACCATTACGGGTCTGGTTATGCCTTGTAAATTCCCTGTCTCCCTCGGTTTCTCTGGGCCAGCCCCTAGAGGCAGGGCCAGTCTCGCGAGGTCCCCATTCAGAGGGCCCCGTGCTTACCTTAATGACCAGTTGTCGCTCCTTTGAAATTCTTCATTTTGAATGAGGGGCCTCCCATTTTCATTTTGCCCTGGCCCCCACGAGTCATGTAGCCAGTCCTGCCAGGAGGGTTTAGGAACCCTGGGGTGAATACATGGGGTGAAGGCTGGGCTCTGCCACTCATCTGCCATGAGACCTGGAGCTCAGGGGACCCTGACCTCTTATCTTAGCCTCACTGTCCTTTCAGATGAGAACAATCCTGTACTTTTCCCCTGTAGCTGCTGTGGAGAGAAGAAAAGAGTATGTCTCAGCATAAGGGGAAGAGAAAGATTAGGAAGAGATCTCAAGAGGTCTTCCATGAGAGCTCTCACCAGAAACCAGACCTTGATAAACCCTGATCTTGGACCTTCCAAAACTGAGAGAATATAAATTTCTGTTGTTTAAGCCACTCAGTCTGTAGTCTTTTGTTACAGCAGCCCAAACACACACAACATATTGTGTGCCAGGCACTGGGTCAGAGTTGGAGTATAGCAGCCCGGTTGAAGGAAAGAGACGTGGCCCCTGCCTTCATCAAGGCTGGAGTCAGCCCAGACCAGCTCATCCCTCCCTGAACAAATGCAGAATTCTCTGTTTTGTCTCAATTTATCAAAGAAGAAAAGCTTCAAAGGCTGGTGGGTCCAGGAGTCCTCCAGGCTGTAAGGCATAGCCCTTCACCCCGCCTTCCACATGGCCCTCTGGGCGCCCTCACGGGATCTGGGTGCTGGATACCAAAGAACTAAAGCCACATGCAGGAGAATATTCCAGGTAGTATTTTCCGCGGTCACTGTCACTGGGATCAGTCCTTGCCCTTTGCTGTTGTAAATGTTGGGACCTCATTGTGTTCATTCGCCGCAGCACAGGGTCAGCCAGGTCCCCCTCGTGACCTGCCCCCCACTTGGAGAACTCAAGACATCGTTGTGGGTGCCAGAGGAAGTCCCTCCCGTGGCGCAGTGGGCTTGAGGTTTGGACACAGCGACTTTCTGATTTCTTGCTTTCTTGTCCCAGGGGTAGTAATCGCAGTAATGACAGCAGCACTTCGGCGAATGTTTAAGTGCCAGACACTGTCCTGAGTGCTTCACCTAACATGCTGACTTATTTGCCATAGAGTTGCCAAGTCGTCCTGCTAACTCTGTGTCACAGATACAGAAACTGAGGCAGACGCGTGCTCACAGTGGCACCCCCTCTCCCCCACTGACGTGGCACAGCTGACACTATCGTCTGTGTGTGAGCCGGTGTGTGGCTCTGACTCCTGTCTCCCTGGGTGTCTGCGGTGACTTCCCTAGACATCGCGGGTCAGGTGCCCTTGGCTGCAATGATTAGCTTGTGCACAGGGAAGGCGGGGCCTGGGCTTCAGCGGGGAGCTTCTTAGCCAGGAGGTTGGGCTCCTCTGATGAGTGTGATAGTGACGCAGGTGCTGGCTCGCCTTCTGAGCCAGGTGGCCTGCAAGGAGCTACCAGACACTTGGAAGAATGTGGTCAGACCACATCCTACCCAGGAGACAGCTGGGGCGCTCAGCAGCCAGCCAATGCGACTCTCCGCCTGCGAGCCAGCCCTCCACAGTGTGCGTTTGGGGTGTCTGGTCTTCCTCTGCCTCCTCTCCCCTCTGCCAGCCGCTCTCCAGCTGCTGACCTCATTCCGCAGAAGGCCCCAGAACCCCTAGAGCAAGAAAATGCGCAAGGGCTCCTATATAAATTGCATGGCTGACAATGAGCTATTGTTAACCCTTTCGGTTCTTGGCCCATTTCCATATCAAGAATGTCGATTGGATTTTAGAGGATTTCATTTGCCAAGAAAGTTTTTTGTTTTTTTTTAAGAACGTGGGTTTTAGTTTGAGGCCCAGCCCTGCCACTTGCTAGCTCTGTAACTAAGACAACACCCTCTCTGAAGCTGTTACATAGGTTTGTTGAGAGGATTCCATGCTCTAGTGCGTGAAACACACTTGCATAGTTATGGCAGATAGTAGGTGCTCAGTTAATATTAGCTGCTGCTGTTGAGCACAGTCTGAGATAAAGGAGTATCTTTGGGGAGGCTTATTTTTCATAAGTCAGTTGAGAGAAGTAAAAAGAAATGAGAACTCTGAGGACTACAAACCAGTTTGACGTGGGGGACATCTTAGAGGGTCTTTTGGACCTAGAAATAAGGAAGTACTGAACGCACTACTACAGACAAAAGCCAGAAACTGGGTTCTGATGCAGCAAATATCTGTTCAGCCCTGGGGAATGTCTGTGGTTCATCTCCTGTGATGCTCCAGGCAGCCCTAAGGTAGTTCCCCACCCCACTCCACCCCTGAGAGAACTTGCCCCATTTTGCAGATTTGAACCTACAGCTTCTGGACCCAAGTCCAGTGTTTCTGAGTTCTCAGTGACCCTCTGAAAATGAGTGGGGAACATAGGTTTTCCTGGGACTCCAGTGTTGAACCAAACAGGTAACTGCTTTGTGTGCATCAGACATGCTCAGTCGATTCGAAGATGCTTTTCAGGCAGAAGCACCTGCTGTCCCCCAGGATCATTTTGAGTCACTTTCTCAGAATGAACTGGCGATTAGAAGTCCTGCCCCAAGAGAGTAGTACCTGATTGCTCCCAGAGAGTGCTTGCTGTTTCCTTTACTATAGGCTTGAAATGGTGTAATTCCCCTAAGGCAGAATGCTAGTCACCAGGGCTGGGTTTTAATTGCCTCCCATTAAAAATGGACACTTTTTTTCCCTTTTCTAGTCAGCCCTGGAGAGCAGCCTCAGCTAGTGTCCCTGAAAGGTGTGTGTGTTCTCTCTGTCTCTAATATCAGTGGCAACTTTAGAAGTGCTACTTAGGCAAGGTTCTCCATCCAGTTTCAGGGAGTGGTGGAGGGATTGGCTCGAAACTCCATGTGCATGGCAGGGATACAGTTTTCTTTTAGAGTAAGTGGATTTGGGTGAGTTTGGAGCTGAGGCCTTGTCCCAGCCACCCTGCAGTTTGCAGGATTATCTGTCACCTTCAGTATTTTTAGACCTCCCGGAGGCAGATAAATTTAAAAGCACTTGTGGTGCGCCTTCCTGGGTCTGTCTCATGGAAGTGCTATGTTCCTGCCCAGCTTCACCTCACAGGTCGAAGCCCTGAGGGGCCTGACAGGCCAGGGTGTGCGTGAGGCCTGTCAGGATCCACGGGGAGTGCAGTCTAGGGTCCTGGAGCAAGCTGACCAGCAGAGAGCTGAGAAACAGTATCTTCTCACAAGACCAAGAAGGTCGGAAACACAGGGCAGTGGAAGGGGTGGGTTGTGCATGGAGCCCCTTGGGAACAGAGAAATGACCTCTCCACATGGGGTCCCTCAAGACAGTGTCATTTTAAGTCTAGGTATCCTCCCTCAGGACCTAGGCTGAGGACAGGGACCACTAAGGAACTGCCCCTTTCCCAAAAAGACCACACCTGTGTGTGCATTTGTTTTTGAGTGTTCTGTGTGCGAGGATATATCTGGGGACTGAGGATATGGAAGGGCAGGATGGCAGTTGTGGGGCTAAGGGGGGGCGCGCATTAAACAGCATAACTGGGGTGCTGACCATCCCGGGAGGAGAACACTGAGCCGCTTGAAACAGGGGTGCTGACCCACATGGGTCAGGGGAGGCTCCTGGAGCCAAGGTTGCAGTGGAGATGAGAGAGGTAGGTTGTTTGAAGGACACCACAGGGACAGATTTGGAAGCTGATTGGCTGTTGGAAGTGTTGAGAGGAGAGGTAAGACAGGTCAATCAGGACTCAGGTTTCTGGCATTCACAGCAGAGTAGATTCAAGCAAGGTGGAAACTTTAATGGGAGGTGTGCACAGTGGGAGAGGAGCAGACTTGGGACATGCAGAGATTGGGGTATCTGTGAGATGCCCAAATATGGTTGTAAACAGAAAGTTGGACTTAAGTCATCAGCATACCCATGAGCAGTATTTAGAGGCACTACTTCTGGAGTCCTTCCTGCTCTCAGCCCCTTCTGTGCCTTATCTCATTTCATTGACAAGCATCTCTCTCTCTCTCTCTCTCTCTCTCTCTCTCTCTCTCTCTCTCTCTCTCTCTCTCTCTCTCACTCACACACACACACACACACACACACACACACACGTGCTTATCTGGAGTCCTTCCTGCTCTCAGCCCCTCTGTGCCTTATCTCATTTGATTGACAAGCATGACACACACGCTGCTTATACCCTGTGCTTAGAAAGGAGAGTAGAGTGGAGGCCCAGGGGGTGAAGGAAGGCACCTCCCAAACACATGGTGAATAAGTTTCAGGGTCAGACCCAAGCCATCTTCCTAAGTACCGTACATTCAATAGGATAGTGGGGAGTGGGAGATGCAAATTGCGTGGCCTCTCTATTTGGCTCCCACCTGAGAAAATGCCCTGTGGCCCCTGCCTTCAATCCAAGACCTGAGGACAGGAATGTTGGGAATGAAACCATCAGAAATAAATCTGCCAGAGACAGGAAATTGGGTTGGAGGTGTCTTATCAGGTGCCGACCTTAACCCTGCCCTCCCAGAGACGCACCAACACCCTGAGATACAGAAATACAGATATGGTTCCATTGACAGCTGGAGGCTAGACAGCTGCAGACCCCTGGGAAGCCCAAGACCCTCAATGAATCTGCGGTGCCTTTTGGCTATAAACCCAACTGCCAGGAATGTCCCAGCTTCCCTCCAACTGGGGCTTTAGGTACCAGGATTCAAGAGGTCCCGTTCCTGAGGCCCGGAGGCTCCTTAGCATTAGCTAGCCACAGGGAACATCCTGATTTGCCTGCTGCCCTAATGTATTTTTAAGGCCACAAACACTGAATTCCTCAAGGGCCACAGCCCCACTGACTGACATAAGTTGGTGACAGAAATAGCCAGCCCAGACCAACCCTTGATTTCAGGCCTCAGGGGCCAGCAGGCCTTCTCGAAGCAGAGACTTGCATGCAAGGATTCCTGCTCTCAGGTTTCCCCAATGAAATGTCCTTCACTGGATTTGAATCTGGTCATGGGTTTGAGATAGGAAGGTAAGAGTTTAATTTTGGTAAAGGAGCTAGTAGAGATCAAAAGTCTGTCTACATATTATCTGAAAATGGTTATATAAATCATAGCGCTTGGATATGTTGACATTTATGCAGCCATCAAAGGGTACATTTTTGAAGGAAATACAGTGGCATAAGAAAATGCTTACAATTTCAACAATAAAGATACATTTTTTTAAAAAGAAATGCTTACTAAATATGGTTAGCAGGAGGGTTGGGATAGGAAACTATATGCCATGGTCCAGTCTGTCATGCGTGTGTGGAAATATACCTAAGGGTTACCAGTGATTACTTCAAGGGGGTGGAAACACACAGTTTTTATTTTCTTAACTTTCTAACATCTGGCAAAGTTTGTATCCTGAGCATGTATTGTGTTGAAACGTTGTCGCATGCTAAGTGTCCTACTCAGAGGTGGCTTCCTCTCTGGATGGCAGGTGGTGGGTGATGCTGAAGTGAACATGTTCGAGGAAACAGCAGCTCTGAGCAGCACCCCCCCTCTCCCTACAGCACTGAGGCCCGGCCCTCACGCTTTGCGGGTGGATGCGATTGAACCAATTTACTTAAGCTCATTGTTTATGCTAGCTTTTTCACGGGCAGGAAAAGTACACATTGGTGGATTTAGATTTTTTTTTTAATAAAAATCTTGACATAGTCAAGATGAGCAGCCGAAGACCCATTTCGGGCCCACAGGCCCATATCTGTAATCCCTTTACATGAAAACACATTTTTGTGTATGTGTTTAATTCACTTGCTGGCATGACTGGGGTGGGTGGGTGTCCTTTGAACAGCGGTAACCGCAGGAAAGGAGGCAGATTTCGGAGCATGTGGGCGGCTGCCTCTGCCTCGAGTCCTTTTAACCGCAGTGACCCAGGTGAGCCAGGCCGCTGCCAGGGCCGTCGAGGCTGGGAGTCGCTTCTGTGACAGCTTTGGGAGCTGGAAGATGAACCAGGTAGAAATTGGATAGAAATTAGAAGAGGGTTGGACAGAAAGACTTGAGATCGCAGAGATGTAGATGAAGTTTCTTACCCTCTCTCCTTCCCTCCTTCCCCCTCATGAAAGCAAAGATCCAAGGCGCTGGTGTCTACTCACTGGGATAGAATGGAACCGCCCCCCAGTGAACAGATGGACCTGCGTATAAGTAAAGTTAACCCGACTGAAAAAGAGCTTATCATTCACATTCATTTAAGGAGGAACAGGAAAAGCAGAGCAAGTGAAGAAAAACAAAAGGGAAGAATCATTTACAGTCCTTACCGGGGTTGTCACAACTTAAAAGCTCTTCTCATTGGCCACCTTTGCTGAGCACCAAGAGTTTGCGCTCATCTCCCAGGCCAGCTTCCTTCTTTAAGAGGAAGGGTGAAGCAGCTAGGCGGAGACGTGTGGGCTCTGATGATGCCCAGTTACGTTTGGCAAGCCCAAGACAGGTATTAATGGGACCAGATCATTTTTCCACACGAGAGGCCCGATTGCCCAGCCTAGCGATTTTAGCTCTTGCCCTGCTGTAGATCGTTCAACAAATTAATGGCATGCTAATGGTGCCTTTCAGGCTTCTCGTTTATATTAATGAGTTCCCCTCCATCCGATAGCCAGTGATTTATAGCAGTGGAACTCGGAGCCTGGCTATAAAGATTGTCTTTTGTCACTCTTTCTGGGGTGGAGCAGCCAGCCTAACAAGCTAAATGGTGGGGTTTTGTAATTGAATTCTAAGATGTAAAACGCCTGATGCGAGAGCATTTCATTCTGATCAGGCCTTTGGGAACTGAAAGGCCTTCAGTGTGTCTCCCACCACCCAAAGCTGAATGCAGCCTGATCCGGGTTCCCACAACTGTGAAACAGAGTGTGACGTGATTCTTAATGCGAGGGTATTCATGCTGAGCTAGCACGACAGTTAGATCCAGCGGGCTGTGTAAATGGCTCCTCTAAAAGAAAACAGTATATTTTTAAAAGCCATAAAAGAAACCACTTTCTTACCTTGAGGGCACATATATTCTCCCCCTTCAAACCCCCTCCCCCTCACCAATGTGCCAGGCACCATGCCACCTATTTTATTCCTGTCTCATTTAATCATCCCAATGGTTCTTTGAAGTAGGTAGTAATATTCCCATTTTACAGAGACAAAACTGGAGCACAAAGAGGTGAAGAAGAGCCCCCCCCCCCCCTTAGAGCTAGTAAGTGATGGAGCCAGGATGCCGACCTCTGCTGCCTCCCAGATCGCCTGCTCCCTCTTTCCTACAATGTAAGAGCAATGCAGGATGGGGGACCGAGATGAGCAAACTCAACAAGCCCTTAGCACCAGGGCCCAAAGTGTACTTGCTGTCAGTTTGAGCCTAGGAAAAGAAAAGCCCCTTACAAATGAAAAGGCCCATCCCCCTGAAGGCTTCAGGCAGGGCTCACTTACTGGCCTGAAACGTCCCATTGGGAGTGGTGGGCTGGCAGGTCCCTGATGGAGCAAGATCTGCAGAGCTGCAGCTTCCTTGGGCTTTGCAAACAACCGCCTTCACTGTTTTCCATGAGGACTACACTGTCACGACTTCCTAAACACACAGTCCTTCCAAACGAGGGAACCTGATCCCCTCTGAGATCTTGGCTCAAACATCACAGGAATGTCTTGCTTAACTGATTTTTTTTTTTTTTTTAACATCAACTTGGGTTCATTTTCTGTGGTCCATGACCACCGTGTATAGCTGTGTCCCAGAAACGATCCGAAGACAGCTTATTTTTCATAAGCAGGAGTCTGGAAACTTAATTGATGCGCCATTCCTGCCTCCCCATGCAGACTCCTGCTCAGTCTCTTCTCTTTACCAACTTTGACTTTGATTCTTTTAGTTCTTCCTATTTTACAATCGCCAGCCATTCCAGAAAAACATCTGCTAAAAAGATCCATCCCCTGTAGTGGGAATTAAGTACATATTTTCACTTCAGACAGTTTTACCTAATGTTTTCTACATAGCACGGTGCGGAGGATTAATGCAGACGTCCCTGCAAAGCTCCTGTGAAACCTTAAGCTGCATCTTCAATCACTCAAACTGTTCAAGGGCCGGAATTTGCAAGAGGGTAAGGAAGTACTGAGAATAAAATTAGAACAGGAATTTTTATTAATTGAAACATTTATGCAGGCCCGGTCATACGTAGGAAACACTGAACTCTTTGCTTTGATGTACCCAAGCTGAGCACTTCTTTATGGGAAGACCAGAAAGTGAAATGGCTTTTACAAGTAACTGGTTTAAAAGAAGAGAGAAATGAGATTCCCATCCCCACCCCACCCACCCCCAAGTTTCCTTCTATAGTTTTCTATGTTTTAAAGGTAGAAATTAAGGTCTGGGGTTTATGTGAAGGGTATGCCACGAATGATTGAGTCTGGTCATTAATGTTGCAGTGAAATGTGGACATATATTTTGTGATGTATAGTGGAGTAGCCGAGAGTCCTGGGTTCTGGCTCTGTTTCGTACACACCGTGTGTGATCTTGGGCAAGTCACTTAGCCTCTCTGAGTCTGAAGGAGGTGGAAAAAAATTGACAGACTGTCTGCTTACACTCACCTTGAAAGTTCCCCAGTATGGTTATGTTTTCATTTTATGGTATTCTACTCTAAAGCACATTAGAAACAGTTAACTGGAATTTGGCTGGCATTCTTTAAGTTGAAACTTAAAACGTATGTAGTTGAAAAGACTGTAGAGAGAACTGCATAAGGTACAAAGCCTTCAGAGAGGCAAGCGATCCCTTAAGAAAAAGCAAAATCATTCGTCAGTTTACAGAGCATCTACCCTGTGCCAGCTACAAGGCTCGCAAGTGAGGATCTAACATGATTATGTATGTAAAGTGCCAGGACTAAACCCACCTGCCTTAGTGAAATAGAGTGTTCCCCCCTTATTCGTGGGGGTGCAGTCCAAGACCCCCAGTGGATGCCTGAGACCACCCATAGTACCATATCCTATATATACTATTTTTTCCTGTACAAACTACATTCCATAGTCAGTTCACTCTCTTGTTTTCCCACACCGCCTCTTCTCTCTGAAACCTGAACACCTACTCTCTCCTTCACATTCAGCTGTCTTTGTTCTATATACCACTGAGGAAATAGCAGCAATCAGAAGGGAATCTCCTTATTTTTCCTTTCCCGAGTTGAATGGTCTCCCTGCATCTTATCCACACACTCTGCCACCCCTCCAGTGGCGGGCCTGTCCCTCCTGTCTTGCATGTCAGCATCCCGTCACCTGTAGCCTACCTAAGAGCTTTGCGTCTGTGGTTCTCCCATCTCTGCGGGATCATTCCCATCAGCAGACAGATATGCCATTTTATAAAAGTACCGTCTTTAAGAAACTATTTTCATGCCCACTGTCCCCTCTCATTTCTGTGTTCCAGCTTATAGTGAATTCCCGGAAAGCATCGTCTCTAGTCAGTGCCATCACTTTCTCACTTCTCCTCTGTCGGCCCCACCAGCGATCAAGTTTCCTCCGCACGACTCCACTGAGCTGCCTTGTTAGGGTATCAGCAGCTTCTGTGCTGCCCGACTCCGGTCCATGCTCAGTTCCTCATCTTACTGGATCTCTCAGAAACATCAGTTTTTCTTTGAACTTTTATTTTGACTGCATTTCACATGTAGAGAAAGTTGCGAGAGTAGAATAAAGAATTTCCATATATGCTCCATGCAGATCCCCAAATGTTAGCATTTACCATGTTTGCTTTCTCCTTACCTCCAGCTCTGTGTGTGTGTGTGTGTGTGTGTGTGTGTGTGTGTGTTTGTGGTGCACACGCTCGCACACATGTGCAAGTTTCCTTCCCTTTTGGGGCTGCTCAGCAACATTAGCCACAGCTGGTCACTTGTCCTTAGTGGAACGGTTCCTTCACTTGGCCTCTGGGACACCACACTCTTGCTTCACAGTCCCTTGGGAATTCCTCCCCTCCTGAGGGGAGAAAGCTCTCCAGCTCGGCCCTGGGCCTCTTCATCATGCTCATTCCCCAGGCACTCACTCTCATTTGCTTCTGACACTCACCTTCTGCCCACAGCCTGGAATGCCTCTTGATGTCTCCATCAAATGTCACATGCCCCAAACTGCCGTCCTGATTTCACCTCCGCAGACCCCGCTTCTCGCCCAGCGCCTCCCCATATCAGCAAATGGCACATTCTAGTCCCTCTGCCAAAAAAACCCAAGCAGTCATCCTGGATTCTTTTTTCTCGCATCCCACATCCAATCCATCAGCCAGCCCATTGGCTCTGCCTTCAAAGAATCCTCATTCCCACTGCTGCTCCTCCAGTCTAAGCTGCTGTCTTCTGGCTCCTCCGCTATACCAGCACCCTCCTCACCTGTGTCCCTGCCGCCGCTCTTGCTCCCTGAAAGACAGAGCTTGCCATGCCCCCTTGGCCAAAGGCTTCTTGTCATGCCTACAATAAAAGCCAATGTCCTTTAGTGGCCTGCAAACCCCTGCCCTCCTGGGTGACTCCTTTATTACCACACCTGGGACTTTGTACCTGCTGCTACCTCCAGCCAGTTGGCCCCGTCCCAGGCTCCTTCTCTTGGTGCAGGTCTCTCTTCACTGCCACCTCCTCCAGAAGGCCCTCCTTCACCTCCCTGGGAGAGAACCTCATCCCCCTTCATTCTCTTTCCTGGCTTCACTTTTCTTCATATCATCAACTGCTGTCTGCCATATATATTTGCTTGTTGGCCATCACCCCTCACCTCCCACTAGAATGTAAGACTCTTGAGGTAGGACTTTGTTTACTGTCAAATGCCCTGGCACATAGGAAGTATTCCAGGAAGCATCCCATAGTCCAGGCGACAAAGGCAGGACGACTGACTGATTTCTGAGAAGAGCTGAGATCGGTGGCCCTGGCCAGGCTGCCATCCTCACAGACCATGACTAAAAAAGAATCCTCAAGTAAACTGGCTGGTTTCAGGTTGCGGCCAACATTTTTACCAATTTGCAAAGTAGGAAAGATCATTTTTGCGCCACAAGGCATGTAGCTTCTTGCAGCTGCTTTAGAAGTTTCCAAGTAAGTCTTTGCTAAATTGTTCCCAGTCCTCTCATAGGACGCTGTGGCTTTTCCTCCCTTCACTGCTGGGGAGGGAGCGGGTTATTAGATAAACAGAAGGCATCCAGCCTTGCTGATGATCCCGTGGACTTGAGAGCAGGGTTTCATGCAGAATGAAATATCTGATTTAAGGCCTGTTTAGATTTGCCTCCAACCTTCCCCAGCTCATGAGATCTAGAAAATATGTGGGCTGGGCTTGGGACTCAGAAAATTAGTATCTGTGGCCTATGTTTTAGACGTGTCAAATCTATTCAGCTCAGATTCCTAGTGCATTCATTTAAATGGTAACTTTATATTATTTAAGTCACTTGAAAGATCATAAAAAAAACACAAAAGCCAAAACTCTAATTAGCTACAAGTAGGGATATTTCTTTGTGGACCATTTTGCCCAACTGAAAGCCCATTTGTGTAAGACCACATTAAAAACAATTTTAAAAAGTAAACATAATCCGTATCAGTTGGAGGAACAGTTTTCAGTTCTCAGTTTTCAGTTCTGAGAGCAGGGAGCCATCTCTCTCCCAGCCTGTGACCTTCCAGAGTAGAGCTGCCAGTTTGGCAGGGGTCTCCCCCTGCTCCTTCCAGGCTGGGATGTGTTTACAGACCTCCCTCACCCCAGTGTGAGAGGCTGGTTGGGAAGCAGAAGCTGGTCCACTTGGGATGAAGACATCAAAGCGGATTCTGATCCAATTAGAGAAAGATACTCTTGTCCTCTGAATCCCCCAAGTTAGCTGGCTGTTAAGCACACTTAGCCAGTGTCCTTGGGGATTGCTGTGGCATTGGCTTAGATCTGAAGCCCACTGACATGCACACATGACATCAGAACCCCGGCTCCCTTTCCATTCAGCAGATGCAGGTTTGCAGGTTTGCACGGTGGCTGGAAGACGCTATTTTCCTCAGTTGGTCTTAAACGAATGTTAGTCTCTTGCGTCTTAGAAGGAAGAGTACAAACGCTTTATTGGGGGGAAAAATGTATAACTGTTTCCATTTATAGCACTTCAGAGAGTGAACATGGGAAATGGTTTAAGCGGGTAATTTTAGCTGTTAGTCCTGGCTGTGGAATTCCCAGACATTCATCCGCGTTCAGGTCACAGTTATTCTGTCTTCTCTGGCTCACACTGTCCTTTGGTTCCACTCTGTTTTCCTGAAGCTTTCCTGAAAGCCACCTGTCCTTCGTGGTGTGTCGATGATTTTCATACCTGCCGTATGCGGCTGATGAGCTGCCTGAAATCTCTGCTCTATCCGGCTGCTGTCACCTGTTAGAGAAGAACCACACCTGTAAAGTTTAGAAAGGGTTTTCCTGGGGTTCCGTGGATTGGTGTGGGCCCCGAGGTCAGGGGGAATTAGATGTAATCTCTGCTCCCTGGCCACAGTGTAACCCTGAACTCTAGCCGCCATCTGGAAAATACAGATTATTGATCCTAACCGGGACTGAGCTAGGGAGGGCAGCCACGTTGGCCCAAATCCAACCCCACTCTGCAAAGATACATGCCCCCGTCCAGTTGTTTCTATGCTTTAATCATTTTATGATTTCAAAATTATGTTTTTGTCCGCATCTAAGTACCACTTGACTACATTGCGCTCAGCATTTCTCTTTAAATCATTTTTTTAAATTCGGCCTTTTTTCTGAATAATATTATCTTTACAACGGCATGTTTGATGGGCTTATTATATTTTTTTCTAACACATACACGAAACTATTAAAAATTTTTTAAATGTTAATCCAGGTACCACTGGATTTCCATGCACTGCACTTGGGGCAATATTTCTTTAGTGGTTTAGTTTAAGTGCTTTTTTTCTTAAATAACTTAGAAATAGCTTTGGAGGGGGGATGGTCAGAAGGTCTGTATTTAGAGAATACATAAATAAGCCCTATTCTGATTTTAGAAATGCAAAAACTCAAGGCAAGGACACACGCATAAACACATTATGCTACAATACAAAAGTGCGGAATCTCTGTGGCCCTCTCTGGATACAAACAATAGAACGTTTACAAGTATTGTCAAGATAGAACCTAAATAAAGATTAGAATAGAATCATCAGGGTTCCCACTGTATTTAACATGGTTCATTTTCCAATTTAAAAAAAAAAATGCAAAAAGGGCTAAGAAAATGCTTCATTCAGTCTGATAGCCCATTGTGGCTACTTATACGTGTGTCCTCTATGTGGGTGTATTTGATCTCTGTCACTCTCACTGTCTTTCACATAAGCATAGCTTTCAGGCCAGCACTCTGGCCCAGAGACCTCAGATGGAGCCTCTTTGCCAGCTGCCCTAAGCAAAGAGGAGTTCCTCACCCAAGTAATTCCTATTAATGCATAATCCCATATCATATCCTTAGAAAATGGTCTCTTTCTATTACTATGTTTTGGTAAAAAGTTAAATATTGCATAAATATTTTAACTCTTAGTGACAAGGGAATAATACATGCTAAAGCAGAAGACTAGGTTGGGGTCTGTTTTGTGTTCTTAGACCAGGTATTTTTTTAACCACCATTATAATGAATCCATTTGGAATCATATTTTAATTCTGTTTTTGAGTACGAAAATTTTCATACTAAAAACTTTTCAATACCTTAGTGTTGTTATTTACATATTTTCCAACCTCAGGAGAAAAAAATGGAGTAAGCTAACCTTCAGCCGCTTGTTTGCTGGCGTTTATTGGCATGCTCAGAGGAGTGTTAGCTTCAGCGAACGTGGAAATTGGTATTGTGAGAAAGTCTGTGATGGGGGCTTTAGGGCTTGTAAAGTTTAAGGCAGTAGGAGGAGCATTTGGGGGCCAGTATTAAAAGTCCGTCGTGGAGTCAATACAACTGATTTGCTGTGATTTAGGAGACCGCCTAAAATGTCGTCCATTCATCTCTGTTAATTTGTTTCAATGAAGATGTTGGAGGTAAGACTATGGAGAATAGAGGGGCCTATAGTCAGCCACAGTCCCTGCCCAAAAGCTATTCACATTTAAACTTAAAGAAGACAAAAGAAAAGAAAAAGCCAAGCTGCATGGACCAAGCAACACACTTCTGGCCTGAATTGGCCCCATGGGTTCAGTTTGACATCTGCTATGGAGCTGGTTCTTTATGGGATATTCTTGGCCTTGGGGGGATCAGTTCACCATCTCAGGTTTTAGACACCTGTCCGCAGGACTCCCTCGTTCAGGCCCTGTGGCCTTGTGCTCCTGGCTCCTGCTCATTCTGGCTGGCCTGCCGGGAAGGACTGTGTCATCAGTTGACAGAGTCACTTGTATGGGGAGGAAAGCTTGGGGTTAGGGTACCTTCCGGTTATGGCCTGAGCAGCGTTGGTTTGTGGAATCTCAAGAAGTCCATGGGTTTCCTGGTGGTCCCGGAGTCAGGCCTCAGTAGGTTCCAACTCTGCTGCTGACAAGTTGAGTGGCTCAACTTGTGTTTCCATTTGAGGGCAGGGGTAAGGATGAGGTATGGGATGAATAGCCCCAGAGGGATAGTGAAGGTCACTACCGATGTTATGACCAGATGCAGGAGTGTCTGGAGGAAAACTGTGTTTCATGTCAGGGTGATACAGTGAGCGTTTCCAAGTATGTGCAGCTACGACCCCTCCCTCAGTCTTTGTGGTGGACCTGGGGAGTGATTCTGCAGTGACAGTGAAGCCTGGCTTCTAGGGCAGTGGCCTTGGAAACGTGGCTGAAGGTCATCCTTCATTGTCATCCCCCGGTGGACCTGTGAGTCCCTGATCACCACCACCCCCACCTCACCCTCCTCCTGGGCTGAAAACACAACTGAGAAGACTAATGACAAGGGGAGGAAACAACACAGCTAGTGCTCTGTCCCTCCGTTTGATTCTTCCAGACCTGACCTAGGGCGTTCAGAACTTGGAAGAGGTGCGTGGCTCTAGGGGCCCCTCCTATTGGGAATCTTTGATGATTCTTGCACTGAGGACAGCTCCAAAGAGTGCTCTTATCTCTGGTTCATTTCCTTTGTTTATGCAATGGGGTGTTTTTAGATGATTGAATAGAAATTGGTACAGAAAATTTCAGTGGGTTAAAGGATGGACAGAGGGACAGACAGATGAGTAGATAAGTGATAATATGAGTAAGTAGAACAAAATGAGAGGTTCTGATCTAGCCGCTGTTTCCAGTTGTTCACCGTGCAATGCTTTCAGCTTTGCTGTATGTTTGAAGATTTTAATCATCAAATGAGTTGAAATATTTGGTTGTAAAACTTCTGGAAAATGGCAAAAGAGAATTCACAGATTTGTGACTCTACCTCCCCCCTCCCCCCACCATCGTTTCCCCGTTTGGTTCCTGCTCTGTCTTCCTTGTGGTCTGTTCGCTCTGTTTTGGGCACTTTGGGGCACGTTCTAGGCGAGGTGGACATGACAGTGAGCCAGACAGTCCCCTGCCTGTGGAACACGCATCCTTTCACTCCTGTGGGAGGACAGACAAGTGATTGTGAAAAGTTTTATGAAAAGAAAAACAACCACCTCGGAAATGCACAGTGAGGAGGGGTTTGAGCATCTGTATATTGAGGGCTCAGGAAAGGCTTCTCTGAGGGGGAGACATCTGAGCTGTGAGCAGAAGGCAGGTGGGGAAGAGCTGGGGCAGAGGCTGGAGATGGCACAAGCGCGGTGTATTTGAGGAGAGGAAGAAGCCGGTGTATGGGAGAGGAAGGGAGTGGCCGAGAGGCAGGTCTGGGAGGTGGCCAGAGTCTTACACAGCCAGCCTAGGATGTTACTCTTACTGTCTGCAGGAGGCAGCCGTGGGGGGAGGAAGGGGGAGGCGCATCCTGCTGGGAAGATCTCTGGGTACCATTCACATTGCATATGATGAATGGGGGTCCCCAAAGGCAAACAGTGCTTGTGGAGGCCATCGCTTGGGCATAGAGGCTGTGTGTGCTGTGCAAAAGCTTTGAAGAAGCAGCTCTCTTTGGTGACTAGGACCAATCGATCATTCCTAATTGCAGAATTTCCCCACCTCTGTCCCAGGAGGACATCAGTTCTGTTGGTGCATATATTTTTTAAATTATCATATGGTACAATTGGCTTTTGGGGATGTAGAGTTCTGTGAGTTTTAACACATGTATACGTTTGTGTAATCACCGCCACAATAAAAAATACAGAACAATCCCATCGCCCCGGAGCTCCTTCCTGCTATGCTTTATAGTCAGTCACACCCTCCCCGGCCCCCCTCCACCCGGCAACCACTGATCTGCTCTCCATCATTTGAGAGTATCATATGCATGGAATCCTGCAGTGTATGGTAACCTTTTGAGACTCCCTTCTTCTCATGTAACGTAATGCCTGGGAATATGTTTTTAAGCCTCCAAGGGAACATGTTGAGAAAAATATTTAAATGGCCTTTTTTTTTTTTTCTGGGAGTGAGGGAAGGGAAAGAGGCAGCCTGAATACAGTGCTGGATGGTAAAAACCAAAAACAGGAGTGGGGGACCCAGGTGGGCCCTGGGACAGGACCGTGGAGGGACAATCATAGGTATGCGAAGGGAGAGTGTATAAAATTGTCTTCTATGAACGTGTAATGGAAGCTCCTATGATTTCCCCCAAGAAACCTTCAATACTATTGGGCTGTGGAGTTGAATTTATTTTGGGGATGTGCCAAAAGGCTGAGCCTTCCCAGGTACACGTGGGCCGAGGACAGAGGCTGCCCGTCAGGTTCTATTCATCTAGAGTAGAAGCTGCCGTGAGGGTGGGGGGCTGCGGAAGGAGGGGCAACTTTGGGCTTAGACAGGAAACAGTGGAATAAAAAAATCAGAAAAGTTGTTGCCTCACTGTGTCCTGGGTCCATGTTCCTGAGAAGCAGTGAGAGGCCAGCTGCCAGGTGCTGTCATCTAGGGCTCGGCGAGGGGCTGGTGAACTTAGCCCAGCACTTGAAAAGTCTGGAACCCCTGAGAGAATCTAGCAGTTTGTGCAGATGTGTGATGGGGTGAGTGTAGCAGGACCAAAGGGCAGAGCCATGAGCCCCTGCCTTCCCCCGGCTCCACTGCCTCGAGCATCAATCCTCCTCTGGTCTCCGAGATCACATGTACAGACAGCTTTGGAAATTACAAACCTCTTGTGGCCTTTTCTTTATTAATGTCCATTTCTGTCCCTTCCTGATGGAAAGGCCTGCAGGATAAAAAGGAGGAGTGGAAGAAAGGCCAACCTGTTTTTCCATTGGCAAGGATGCATTGCCATGTTCCTTGGTCACCCCCAGAGCAAAGCACAGGCTGGGCCCTGCTGCATAATGAGGAATCCCCAGGGACCCCCGAGAGTGATCGATAGCACCCGCCTAGCTCTGGGGCTTGAATAATGAGCTGTGCAGCCCTGCCAGAGTCACCAGCCAGCCTCAGGGAAGCCCCCCCCCCCCCCACCGTCCACTCCTTCAACGAACGACCCCTCCCCACCGACCCCTCAGTTGGGTTTCCCTTTGATTGGCAGAGACCCTGTTATTTCCGCCTGGCTTGCCTGACAGCCCGTCAGCCTGCTCTAATTATGCCGCGTCTATTCTCGGGCCACCGCAACCCCAGGAAGGCTTTATCAGATTGTCCAGCTGACCGTGACCAGATCGCCAGCACCTGCCTCCCTCGCTGATTGAGAACGGAAGGTGTTTGTGCACAGCCCAGCCGAGGTCTGATTAACTGGCCGGTGTCCTGGGCTGTGGACGGCCGGCCTGAGTATCCGTGATGAAAACTGGAGCCGCCCGGCCTCCCAGCCTCATGAACGGCCCCGCCCCGTCCAGATAGTATCAAGTGGCGTGTGTGCAAGCACAGCGCCTGCTGCCATTGTCCAGGGTCCTCGGGGACAAGCTTCCGGCTGCAGCGGTGCTACTCGGGTCTACCTCTTACCAGTTTTGTTGTCCTTCGCTCCCTCCACCTGCCCTGTTACGGTCACCCGTTCCCTGCTTCCAGTTCACCCTTCTCTCATCCACCCCAAGTCTGGCCTCTCACCTTTGTCTTTCACACCCACGCCTGCCTTCCTAGAAGCCAATCGAAATGACTGTTTGAAGGCTGATTTATTGGCCTTATATCTTTGCTGCTGCCCACCTTTTTCAGGCACCCAAGGGTGTTTCTGGTCATACAAAGGGTTCCTGTTAGGCAGCCCGGACATTGGGACAAGTCCCTCCGGTAACTGTGGTAAATGACCCATCTTGATAGGAGGAATAAATCATCAGGGCCCTTTAGGGTTCCATTTGGATCATTTGCTAATTGATCACTAATGGCCTGAGGAGGTCAGAGTTTTCCAGAAGCCAAGCCATTGCTGCCTCCCCCCGGATGGCAGGATTGGGTCCATTGTCTCCTTTAAGCTCAGCATCCCTGGGCTCAGTTCATTTCTTCCCTCCGAGAACCATGGGTTAGGGCCCTTCTGCTCAAAGCGTGGCCTCCAGACCAGCTGCAGCATCAGCTGGGAGCTTGTTAGAAATGCAGACTCTCGGGCCCCACCCCAGACTCACTGAAGCAGCATCTGTGCCCTGACAAGATCACAGGGACTGCGTGTATGCTATAGTTTGAGAGGCTCTGTACCGGGACATTATAAATTCAGGTAGGGAAGCCCCCCTTTAGATTTGCCAAGAAGAACAAGAAATCAGCAACTTGCATAAAGCCATCTGGTGAAGGGTTCTTTCTCCCTTCGGGCTTTGGAGGGGTCCTTGCTAGGAGACAAAAAACCAGTCTGAAGTGCGTTTGCTGAGAGTAAGGAACCAAATGTGCCTCTTGGGCCCCTGGGATTATGCTTCTGTTAGCAGCTTCTCCTTGTTCCCAGGGAAATATTTTGGTGTTGAAAGACCACCTAAAAAAAAATTAGTGTCCTCTACGGCCACCTTGGATGATACCCTCAAGGCTGGTGGGCATTTAGTGACGATTTTCCATCTTGACCCATGCCCTAAATTACTACTGTTTGCCTTTGGTTAATTTGAAACTTTAAAGTTTGTATTTATGGGATGGTGTTTTTTCTTAATGTATGTTTTTATGCTTGCTAAATGGGAACAAGCTGCTTCTTTAATCAAAAGAAAACTTTTAAAATAACTTGTATTATACTAATTTGTCCAATGTAGACAAACTTTTAAAATATGGGTCATTGCCCTGCTTGGTGTTGCTCAGTGTTTAAAGCGTCAACCCTTGCACCAAAGGGTCTCCGGTTCCATTCCCAGTCAAGGAGGACACGTGCCTGGGTTGCAGGTTCAGTCCCTGGCCCCGGTTGGGGCACGTGTGGGAGGCAACCAATCAAAGTGTCTCTCTCACATCTCTAAAAATCACTCCCTCTAAAAATCAATGGAAAAAATATCCTCGGAGAATTAGCAAAAAATAAAGTATGGATCATCAAATAGAAGCATACTGAAGTCATCTATAATTTCACCTTTTGGGGATTGTATTTTTAAGATGTTAATGCACATAGAGGTATTTTCTTTATAAAAACATGATCTTTCATATTATTTTTAGAACCTGCTTTTCACTCAATATATTATAAATATCTTTCCAAGTTAATAAGTATATCTTTTCTCCATATTTGTTTTTAATGCCTTACAAAGTATTTCATTATATGGGATATTCTGTATAATGAATGGATTGATGTCATTCATCACCTGTTACTGGGAATTTTGGTTTACAGCTTTTTCTCTGTTATATCAACACTGCCATGAACTTCAGCTGTAGCAAAATATTTGCACATAGTCCAAATGATTGATTTAGGATAGCTTTTTGAATACAGTACCTATATAAAAGTGTTACATTTAGACTAGAAGAGTTCAGACACAGTTCCAAGAGCTAGAAGGTGATGGTGAGATTTGACCCCAGCCTGCCATGTCACTTTGTGTCTTTTAATCGTAACTTCAGGTAAATAAACTGTCAACCTGCTGGATTAAGCGGTGCACCCTTCATTGTGGCAAATGGCTCTTGGGAATCATCTGGTTTTTCTGAAGAAAACAAATTTCTTGGGTTCTGGAGCTCGGTCTCTTGCCTAACGCTGAGAAGGCTGGGCTAAAATTTCAAAGCACAGTTGGCAAAGCATTGGTGGCAGCTACAAGGGAGGTACAGAGGCTCCTATAAGTGGTTGGAAAGCATGACGCTGTATGTATGTCTTGGGGCCACACCCTGGATCCAAGAACAGATCCAAGGCTTGGGTGTGGGCAGCTATGCTGAAAAGGGGAACTCAAGGTGGTTGCAAGCCAGTGCAGAGCTGGGTGCCAGGATCAAAGAGTGGAATAGCCTCAACAGTAAGGGGCAGATCGGATTTGAGAGCCAGCTGGGTGGAACCACGGTCGACTGTCTGACTGAGAAAGTCTTGGAGACTCTTCTAGGTGTGCTCTGAAGGGATGTCCGAGCCTGCCTGCAGGAGATGCCTGGAAAGGGCTCTGCTGGGTGCCATGCTGTTGCTGTGACTGTGGTTTGGGGTGCAGGTTCTCATTCCTGGGGTGCCTAGAACTTAGCTGCTCATCACAGTGTGTTCCGGGCTCCCCGGCGTCAGGCAGCTGTGGCCACTCCCAATGCCACCTCCGAGCTTGAAACAACCTCTTCTTTTTTGCTTTATCTGTGTCACAGCTACGGCATTTCCGATTTTCTTCATTGTACTGTAGTTAGTTGTGTGTGTGTTTGGAAAAGCAGTGTGGTGTGGGGAGAGCACCAGCCCTTCACTTGGCATTCAGTCTCCTCCAATCCCTGGGTCACTCTTGGGTAGGTTACCTAACTTCTCTAAGCCCGAATGTCCTCATTTATAAAGCGGGGTGGTTGGAAGGATTAGACGTAATGACTTAAAGCGCCCCCTTAGTACCTGGCTGTATAGCAGGCGCTTAACTTGTGCATTATATTTGAGGGCTTAGTGTAGTCTTGTCTGTAAGGGTGGATGGATCATTGTCTGTGGGCAGACCCCACTAGACATGCCTGTTAGGTTAGTAATAGGGCCCTGAGGTCAAAAGGCTTAGGATAGCCGTCCTGCCCCTTCCCACAGACCTGGGCTGGGGAAACAGTCGCTTCCAGCAGATTCTAAAGCAGTGCCCTTCTGAGATGGCAACAAGAAGGAGCCCAGGGCAGCTGCTGGAGCTGGGACGGCACTGGGTAACCGCAGGTTGTGAGCAGGCGCAGTGACAGCTGTGTGGTGCTGTTCTCTCTGTCCTATGGGTTGGAACCAGCCTGGCCCAGAAGGTAGGCAGCAGAGCCACGGCCTGGCCTCCCTGTCTTAGGCCCCGACTCGCCCCTCTCCTTCCTTCGTGGTGCTGTGGGTATAGTGGTCAAGCCCGCACATGCTGGGGACCCATCCCAGCTCCATGCTTCCTGCCTGTGTGACCTCAGGCAAGTTCTTGACCAGTTTGTCACTCAGCGTTGTCATCTGTCCAATGACCGTAATGGTACCTCTTGAGGACCAAATGACTTTATCTAGGAAAAGCATTTAAAATAGTGACTGGTTATAGATGGCATTTTCTTAATAAGCGTTGCTGGTGCCACCTGGGATTCAGATCTCTATGTCCCAGGCCTTTCATCTGAACATTGTATTTCTTCTTGAGACCAGAATCCCCATCTGACCCGTGTCACCCCCACAGTACAAAGTAAGGATTCCTAAATATTTGTTGGATTGATAGGTGGGGGAAACTGAGGTGGTGACACCAAACAGATCTGAGCTCAAATCCCAGCTTTGCTCCTGCCTCTGGACCATTGACTTCTCTGGCCTCATTGCCTCATCTGTAAAATGGAGTAAAATATTAGACTTCTCCCAGGGTTGTTGTGAAGACACATGAAAGAACACGTTTGGAGGACCTGGCAGTAGTGAGCTTTCAGTGAAGGCAACGCCAGTGAGTGAAATGGTGCCTCCGAAATGCTCATTCCACTGCATCAAGTAAGTGGCTCGTGCATTTGTTCAGGTTTCGTGTCGAAGCAGCAGGATGGTTCCTGGTTTCTGTTTAGTTTTCCCCACTGACTGTCAGAACTCGAGGAAGAAAGCGGGACACCTGTGCACAGGGACATCCTCTCCCACCTCCCGCGGCCATCCCTGTAGAGCTGCATTTTTGTATGTACTTTTCACAAGTCGTTGTCAAGCATTAGACCACCCTGGAGGTTAATTGTGGTCTTTGGAGTCCACTGCATGTTCCTAGTGGCCTGGATCGTTGGGCATCTTCCCAGCCTGTTTGTGGCGGTAGCCTGACTTCGAACACATCTCCCAAGTGTTTCCATTTGGCATTGAATCTCCTGCTTGGAAATTTGAACACACAGCTGAGTGTGCACAGTGATTGAGTGCTCATGAAGGCTCCTGTGAAATGTCCACCCTCACGGGGTATTGGATATTTGGGAGACTTGGCAGGTAGTAAGCTGTGTCCTCGACAAGCTCAGATGCTACAGGGTACCGTGAGAAGTCAAAGAGAAGACAAGATTCTGTCCATTGTCTGTCCACAGGAGCTGGTGACACTCAGCCCTTCCCTCAGTGCCTCAGAACGGAAGCCGGCACATTGGACTGCCTTAGTTTCCTTATCTGGGAGTTGAGGTGATGATTATTAACTAGAGGACTTAAGTATCAACCAATCCCTAGGAGCTAGGTAACAACACTGAAGAAATTTTAGGTTATCTAATTATCCCAAAAGAGTTTATATAACAAGTGATATGTGAATATTAAGAAAGGAGACTTTGTTATTTTTAAATAAGAATATGGTAGAATTTAAAGTATTTTGCAAAAATAAACTATTTGGTAAGTTTTTCGTAACCAGTCACTTTTAGATTTAATCATAAAATATTTACTGTTCTTTTGAAATATCAGGGTGGTGATGTGCTAGAAAATGCCTCCCTAGGGGTCAGACTGGAATCTGAGGAAGGAAGGTAAAATTTGATATTTCAGAGATGCTTTTTATGAGACCCTGAATTAAGAAGGATTGTGCACCCAAGTAGTTTCATTTGAGCCTTGAAACACATTCCCAGCCAAGTGCAATGAGCCAGCCCTCACCCAGGGGTTACAGCTCTCGGGCTAAAGTCGGAGCGGTATGAAAGATCCAGAGTGACAGATTTATCCCGACAAATACTTTCCATTTATTTTGTGTCATTGGGGACAGCACTCACAGAACTGCCTTGCACTGGAATCGCTTTGACGAGAGTCATTTGAGAATCTGAGGGTCCTTGTTACGCTGCACCGTGGAAATCAGGGCAAAGTACCAGACCCCCCCACGAGCCCCTGTGCTCACTTCCGCTGACTGTTTTGGCGAAGGGTGGAAACGCAGATCTGCAGGTCAGTCAATGTTACCCTGGATCCGAGCGTTCATTAGGTCACTTCTGAAACCTCTGTGTCAACTAAACAAGAAACGATGAACCCACTGCAGGCTCTTATTTGTTGTTGCAGTCCTCCAATTGTACATCCGTCTTACCCCTTCCCTCCTGTGGCCTGTCAGGCTAATTGGATTTGACATCCTGGCATTTGAGATTTGTCAAGTTTGTAACCCTAAGCAGTACTAATATTGAAAACCATACTTGAAATTTATATAATCCAGATGTGCATGCCAATAAAGCAGAGAGATGGAATGACAGGCTTGGGTAGGGGAGGGGCATTGGGTGAGCAGGAGACTGTGTGTGTGTGTGGAAGATTCTTGTTGCCCTATATTTTTTCCACATGGTCTATCTAGCCGAGAAGGATTTTATACATTAATATTTTCCCTCAAGAATAGTAACTGGATTATGAAGTATAGTTTTAAGTAAGTACCAGCATCAGTTTTATTTGCAGCCAAGAATAACTAATTAAGTTTTGGGGAGCAGGAAGGCAGTCTATTTTAAATGCTTTTAAAAACTTTTCAATTGGTCAGGACTCTTCAACAGTGTGGTCTTGGGAATTATTAGTCAGGCTGAGTCAAGATTTTTGACATGGCTCTCTTTAATGTCAATTTTTTTTCTAGTTGAACATGTCATTTTTCTTATTTGAGGGCCTTTGGTGTCACTCAGAAGTCCCCCCTAAGAAACAAAAAGCTTTGACCCCTGAGTGGTCAGTTCAGAGCCCTCCCATGTTGGTAATGCCCAAATGCCATTTCTGTTTTCTGGAATCTCAATGAGCAGCTGAATTAAATGTGAACCGGTCTCTGTTCAGGTGATTGACAGTGGCCTTACTTGAAGGGTTGAATGTCTCCCCTCTCCACCACTCAGCAGTAGTCCCCTGTGTCCCCACCAGCAGGACAGTCAATCACCTCTTTTGCCCATGGCCTTGCCCACCTGTGAAGACCACAAGGCTTTGTTCAGGTGACCCAATAGGAGTTGTTTATGTAGCTGATCTAACAGGCAGTTCCGAGTCGAAAGTTTGGGTTGAAAGTTTCTGAGTCGAAAGTTCTGGACATGAAAGCGTGGCAGAATGTGTTATTATTCCTCAGCATAATGTTGTACATAATTAACAACTACCTTTAACCAGACCCACTAGCCCAGGGAGAACTGGTCATACCGGCTAGTAAAAGCAGACGAGAAACGAGGCAGAAAGGGAAGCACTGGAATCCACATGCGCGGAGGTGGCTTCTGCTGGACTGGGCTGTTGATTAAAACCGTGGCTGCCGTTGGTACCAGTGTCTCCTGTGACTATTGCTAGGCAGGAAATCAAAGATCCAGTTGCTCCTTTAGCCTCTCTTAGGGCAGAATATAAGGAACATGTTCCCCAGTATTCAGGGAAGCTCCTGGCTTGCCCTCAACCCTACCGTTTCCCCTTCGCTGAACGGCTCTGGAGAGAGTCTAATGTGCAGTTTCCGAAGCAGAGCTGGGACGGGTATTTACCAGCTTTTCTTTTGTCATAATTTATAGCAGTGATTCCAAGAGGGTGAGAAGGACAATGCTTGCGACTCAGACTCCCTCCTCGGCGGAGCCTCAGCCTGTGGGCTGCAGCCCTGGTCTGACTCAGGTCTTGAGTGAGGAATGCTGTCCTGGATCCAAGCCAAATAAATTCCAAATGATGGAATCTGGCTTTTCCTGTTGGGTTTTGAGCTGAGGGAGTCAGGGTCGGGTGTGATCAGGCCCCTGTGGTTTGTTTACCTCATGGACACTCAGGCACAGGGAGTGGAATAAGAGATCTCGAGTAGGCTTGGCCAGTGGAGTGCAGCCAAATCATCAACCCCTGGAAACGACCGTCCCCTCCGCTTCACCCCCTCCACGAGGCTCAGCAGCGCTGGGACTGGGGCCCCAGGCGGGAGTCAGACAGCGAGGGCTGCTGGTCCGGTTCCCTCCGCTGACATCATCACCGCGCTCGTCTGGAAGGCCAGCGGCTCTGCCCGAGGAGGAGAGCGGGCCGGCAGTGCAGGGCGGCAAGTGCTTCAGGGCGGAGCGCACCGTGGGTTTTCAAGGCAAGTTTCCAGGCTGAGCCGGCCACTGGCCCGCACGTCTAACAGGGGCCCCGGACTGCGGTGGCGTTCTGCAAACCCACTGGGATGACCTCGGACCTCTCAACTAGAGCACAGTGAGACTACCTGGAAAAAATAGATGATGATGATGATGATGATGAAGATAGATAGATAGATAGATAGATAGATAGATAGATAGATAGATAGGTAGATAGATGATAGATAGATAATAGATGTAGATAGATAGATGATAGATAGATAGACAGGCAGGCAGACAGACAGACAGACAGACAGACAGACAGACAGACAGACAGATAGATAGATAGATAGATAGATAGATAGATAGATAATAGATAGATGTTGATAGATAGATAGATGATACATACATACATACATACATAGATGATAGACAGATAGATAGAATCTGTCTTTTTCTTTTTTCTCTTCTAACGTTATCCAGCTGAGGGGTACTGTTTTTTGCTTTTTGTTTAATATATACATGAGTAACCCATCCCGATCCACCACCGGATGCAGGGATGCGTCAGAGCGTTACTAAAAGGGCTGTAGCGAGAGCTAAACCAACCACAGGGGTCACAGCACTGATAAAGGGCAACGTGAGAGCCAGGCTAAGAGGAGCTGTGGTCGTGGGTAGGTGGCTGAGAGCTCCCACGTGGAAGTCCATGAGCCCCGTTTAATTCCTGGCTCTGTGGCTTCTTAGCTGTGACCTTGGCCTCTCCAACCTTCTCTTACTATACGGTGGGCTGACGGTACCACATCATAAACTGGTCTGAGCACTGAGTGCTCCTAGCCCAAAGTAAGTGCTTAATAAATGGTAGCTGTTAGCATGATGAGTGTCATCCCTTCTCCCACAGCAACAGCCTGTTTTGGGGTGATGCCCTCCACGCAGCTGAGTGGGTCTGATTTCCTTCCTCTTTCCTGTATCATGGCTCCAATTCTGGTGCATAAAGGGGTATATGTTCTTAGGAATTTTGACCTGGAAGCCAAACCGTGCAGCCTCCCTCGGTTCTCTTCTCCCACGGCTCGTTGTCAGGATTGGGCTCTGTTTCATCCAGTCTCCTCCAAGGTCTGCTAGTGTCGCTCAGCTGTGAAGCCCATCTAGGGGCCACCACTCAGATGGACGGAGGAATCTTTCAGAGGAAGTGTGAGCACTGGGATAGCATTATCTGGGGTCAAGTGCTGGCCTTTGTGGGGTGGAGAGGCCAGGAGAGCCTGCCAGCTCTGCCCCTCCCGTGTCCCTTGCCTGTTTACTCCCCAAAGCAGTGAACCTAGAGTC
The DNA here is from genome assembly GCF_054644295.1 of Miniopterus natalensis. Lineage (NCBI taxonomy): Eukaryota > Metazoa > Chordata > Mammalia > Chiroptera > Miniopteridae > Miniopterus > Miniopterus natalensis. Next base: position 60,524,913 of record NC_142091.1, on the reverse strand, counting down.
AGCCGAGGTTCCCAACAGAGACCCCAGGCCTCCAAACGCACGCTCAGGCTTAGACTGCCTGAGCTTTCCTTCCAATTTGCAACATGGCTTTATTCCAAAACAGAACAACAAAAGCAGACCCCTGGTGTGTCCTTGGCTCACTTCTGTAAAGCGTCGTGACCGTTAATCCAGGGAAAAGAAAGGTCTGAGCCCTATGACAGATAGAAGTCAGGCCAAACTTATTCTGTCCCTCCCTGCCCGGGGCCCAGGAATAGATAGTAAACATAGTGCACATCATAATTGCTAAAAATCATGGAGTGCTAATTTAAGTGCCTGCCTGGTACTGGCATTTTACATATAATAAGTTATTTAATCCTCCTAACAACCCTGTTAAAAAAGTGCTATTATTGTTGTTCCCCTTTTACAGATAAGGGGACTAGGGCACAGAGCAGTTAGGTAACTTGCTGAAGTTCACACAGCTAGTAATGTCCAAACCAGTTTTAGAACCCAGACAGTCTGTTATTAACCATAAGCCTGTACTGCCTCTCATGATAGTTGCAAGTTATAAAATGTTATAATTATAAAAATAGGCTATATACACTTGTGATAAAAGACACCTTATTCCAATGTCAGTTGCCTAGCTTTGCTGTTGTACTATAATTCTCTAAGATATAATCATCTAGGGAAATTGGGTGAAGGGTACACAGGACCCTTCTGTACGATTTTTGTAGCTTCCTGGGAATATAATTATTTCAAAATAAAAGATTTCAGCACGCAAACTCTGTATTGAATTCTGATTGTATGCCAAGCACTGTGCTAGGCACTTTACGTTCATCATCTTATGTAATCCTCCCAGCAACCCGGTGAGGTGTGAGTGCTTTATCATCTTCAGTCACAGATGAGGAAACTGAGGCTTGGCAAGTTTAAGTTATATAAAGTGGGCAGGAAGTGGCAAGGCCCCTGGGGCTTTCTCACTCCAGAGCATGAGCTCATAATGCTTCTTTGGAAGAGAGAATGCTTAGGAGGTGTGTGAGGTGGGGGCCCAGCTCCATGTCAGGCTCAGCTATAGAGCGAGACAAGCTCCCCAGGTGACAGGAAGCTCCTTGAGGCAGCCGTGGGACCTTGTTCTGTCTGTGACAGACCTGAGAAGAAACTGAGTCAGTCCATTTCCATCTTCTTTTGTTTCCCCACTGGTCCTCCTAGCAGTCTCCTCCTTTCCATGAGAGGTGCACTTGCCATACAGGATCAATGGCCCTCAGAGGTATGTCTCTGGGGCTGAGTTGCCAGTGTTCCTCACATTCCCGTGGGAAAGCAGACTTTGGGGTCAGACCTGGGTGTAAATGCTCGCTCGACTAGCTTTTTTACCTTGAGACAGTTACTTCAACTCCTAGAGCTGTGTGTTTTTTTGAAATCTGTACAACAGGAATAATAACGTCCCCTACCTCCAAGTTTTATTACACTCCTCTAAGGAGATAGAGCACCTGGCGCATGGACGCCCTGTCAGTGTTGATTTCCATGTGTTCGCTCAGCAAACATCGAGCCCTTCTGGGTGCTATGCCCAGTACCACCTTGGCCGGTCGAAGCCTCTGCTGAGGTTTGGATATTGGCTCTCAGGGATATGGGGACGAGGGTGACAATAATGACATGGTTCTACCACCAAGGAACAGGTACTGGGTCACGGTGCAAAAGGCAACTTATAAGCATTTAGAGGGTGAACCCGGAGGAGGGTGCCCACTAAACCTGGAGCCCCTTCCTCTGGATCCAGAGGCTGGATGCTGGACCCAAGCCGGCACCTTTCTGGGATTCAAGGACACGGGTGCGGTTTGGAAGGGGAAGCACTATCCATCACCATGCAGGGTGGCATCAGCGATTATCATCTTCATTTCCATCAAAGGTACCTTGTGACAGGGTATCGTCAAGTTCAATTTAGTCTGAATCAGGACATGGCAGGACTTATTTTTTATTTCTGCCCTGGGCTGAACCTGTCTTGAATAATTCAGTGTTCATCTCCTTCCAAACACTGAGCTTTTTTTTTTTTTTCCTGTATTGCTTTGCTCAGGGTCAGGTGGTTGCTTGTTTCTCCCTGTCTCCGCTCCGAAAACCCACCCACCTCTGGTCCCAGCAATGAGCGTTTCTTGGAAAGCGTTTCTTGTAGCATAAGCTGCCTAAAGTCTAGGGACAGTCCTCAGGGCAGAGGCTGCACCTGGTGGCCTGTGGCATCTTTTGACCCAACATTCTTTGGGGTGGGAATTAATGATGCTGTCATCCAAAAATCAGGAGATTTCCAGATCTGGCAACAGTTGGTGGAAGCTGAGTAGCATCTGCCCCCTTTAGATGAAGCGAATGTTCTCCAATTTGCTGTAGGCTTCACCCCCCCACTCCATATATTTACTTGTGTGCCTGGCCCCCGCAGCATCTAGTTGTCAACTCCCGCCATAAACGGACAAGGAAAACTCTGTCTCCAAAGGCGCAGCCCATGAGACGGTTCCGGAGCTGATCGGGCCCCAGTGGATCCCGAGATTCGGCTGCTCCCTGGGTGTGGATGCAGCAGAAGCCTCGGGAAGGTGCTCATTTATCCATCTTTCTCCTAGGCCAGTGTTACACCGAGTCTTCTTAGGTAGGGAACTGGGATGCCGGGGAACTTGCAGCACTGCACCAATCCCCCAGTTGTGGCAGAATTCCTGGAAAAGTCATCTGGAGGGTGACACGCTGACTCAGGGAGTTGTGGGCACCCATGTGTATCTGCGGCGAAGTAGCTGGCTTGGAGCATACTTGGGTGATGTGGAGTATTAGCTGGGGTACCAGACAAGGAGTCAGAAGATGTACGTTTCAGGCTGGCTTCATCGCTTGCTAACTGGGCATTTGACTACCTGGAGTTCTGGTTTTCTCATCTGTAAAATGGGGTTACTGTCAAGTGTGCCTCTCAACAGGATCAGGTTGCATGAGCCTATGAAAATATGTTAGGAAGTGTAACGTCCTATTAAAAATTAGGTGATAGGACAGCAGTGGCGAGCTGTGGAAGATCACACAATCTCTGTGCTATTCGAAAGTATACAGATCAGGCTGGAGCCCACAGGACAAAACCTGCCCTCTAAGAATGGTTTTTGCATTTTGAAATGGTTTAAAAACAAGCAAAAGACAGAGGATGTTTTATGGCACATAGAATTTCTATGAAATTCCAATTTCAGTGTCCATAAATGAAGTTTCCTTGGAATATGGGCACGCCCACTTGTTTATGTATTGTCTGTGGCTGCTTTCACGATACAGTGGCAGAGTCGGTAGTTGTGACAGAGACCAGATGGCCCCCAAAGCATAAAATATTTACTGTCTGACTCTTTACAGGAAAAATTTGCCAACCTCTGGGGTAGATCATGGAGAGACAGTGATTCAGTTCCTCTACTTCTTTCTCTCCATTTCTTCCACCACCCAGACTCAGGTGCTATTGCAGATAGGTGACCCAAGGAATATTTACAGATATAAAACCATGGGGCAGTCCTCTCTGGCCCCCAGCAAATCTGCCCTTTATGACGAAGCCAAGAATTAACTCATGGAGCAACCCTCCCATCCTCTGGGCTCCAGCTAGGGGCACTTCCTGATGAAAACCACAGCATTTTTCATAAAACCAACCCCCCTGTTAGCAACAACCACAAAAAGAGAAGAGGCTGTTCTTGACACAATGGGCATTTCTCCAGCACATTAACCACTGAACGTGCCTGGCTGCAGGGCTTCCTTCCCTCAGCCATAGACTGACAGGTGACACAGAGGATAGTGACTGCTCTGATAAGCTTGTGAGGGCAGTGTTAGGGCTGAATCGTTTCCCCAAAAAGACAAGTTGAAATCCCAACACTTAGTACCTCTAAATATTCCTTATTTGGAAATAGGATCATTGCAGATATAATTAGTTACATAAGACTAGGTCCTGGTAGAGTAGGGTGGGCCCCTCGTTCAACATGACTGGCATCCTTATGCGAAGAGAGAAATTTGAACACAGAGACACACAGGGAGAACACCATGTGACATTGGAGGCAGAGATAGGAATGATGGATCTATAACCGAGGGATTAGGGGCCACCACCAGAAGCTAGGAAGAAGCCAGGAAGGATCCCACCCAGCATTTTAGAGGAAGCGTGGCCCTGCTGACATCTTAATTTAGACTTCTAGTCTCCAAAGTATAAGATAATATATTTCTGTTGCTTAAAGCCACCCAGGTTGTGGTATTTTGTCATAGCAGCCCTAGGAAACCCATACAGGCTGCTTGCCCACCCTTGGCGCAGCTTTCTGATGCCTTTCAAGACACTGAGCAGTATCCCCATTCTAAAAATGAGACAGTAGAGGTGTAGCAAGTTTCAGCTGCCTGCCTGAGGTTTTGGCTCCTAGCTGAGCAGGATTCAAACCCAAGCCTTCTGATTCCAAGCCTTCTGATTGGACTGCCCAAGGAGCAGCTTTCCTCTCTCTGTCTGTAGCATCTTCAAGGAGGAAAGGGCAGGTTCTCAAAGGGATGGCACCTCCTGCCCCGTATTTCTCCTTCCAGGAGTTCTGAGGAGAGTGTTTCTTTGCTGTGGTCACCTGAACTTATTTACTTGAGCTCTCAAATGTACAAGAAGAAAAGTCAGTTGCTAACTAAGAAAAAGGATGGGTGGATGTGTCTCGAATTCATCTGTGTCTACGATTGTAAATTGGACAAGAAGTGACTATCACTCTCTTAGCCACTTACACTGTGTTGTCTGAAGAATGTGCCTAAGAGATCCTTGAAGAGATACCCTCAATAAAATCCCAACGTGGAAGAGTTAAAAAGGATGTCTCCAGTGGCCTCCTGGAAAGCGTAAGAACACGGATACTTCCTTCTTTGATAGCAACTGGTTGGCCAAGCTCTTGTGTAACATGCACATGCAATCGGCCCCGAACACTCTGGGGATGCTGTAGGGCGGTTCCTTTAAAACTCCCAGTGCACATACTGGGGAAGAAACTCCGGTCGCAAGTGAAATCTTAGCATTGAAAGTCTGGGATCGTGTTTAAGGTTGTCTTTTTCTGTCTTATGAATGTTTTCAACTGTACAGACAAGTGTAAAGGGTTGTATGAAGGACTCCAACATCCCCATGGCCCAGGGTCAACAGCGTGTGATTTTTGCCCTTTACCTATTGTTTTGTCCTTGTGTTGCTGAAGGATATCCGTATCTGATGCCATTTTACCCCTTCCTCCTGTAGTATGCATCTCTTTTAAAAAGTGGTGTTTTTTTTAAAAAAAATAACCACAATATCATTATTGTGCCTATGCACATTGGGAGTGATCTCTGGTGTCAGGGCTACCCAGCTCATGTTCATAGTTCAGGTCTAGGGTTTTTAAACTACATGGGTGGGAGTAGGGGCTGGGGGACAGGTTTGTGCCATTTGGGATGGGCAAGAGGATGGGGTCCAGGAAAGAGAATTTGGGGAAGTCCTCCAGACTACAAGGGGCTTTCAGAAAGTCACCAAGACTGAGCCTAAACGGAATGTCCCTGGCCGGTTGAGTCTCTCCCCTTCTGCCATGGTGACCCAGGTTTCTCCGTGGAACTCTGCCAGCATTGGCTGGCTCCTCCAGGCCGCTGCCTCCCGCACACCCCTGAGTTGGCTGCGCGGCCCCAGCATCAGAGGACTTAGCATTCATGACATGAGCTGGCAGCGCCCCTGTGTGTGCTTCTGGTCGCTGCCAATAGAGAGCCTTGTTCCTTTCTCAGAACAGTGTTCATTTACATGGAGAGAACTTCCCTTTCCTACCCCCCCCCAAAAGGGGAGGGAAACCCTTTTTGGGATTCGATTTTAGTGGGCTCACTCAAAAGGAGCTTTATGTTTATTTTGAGTAGCTCTCTGCACTGTTGTGTCCATTTATCATGCCTCACTTCCAGCCCTCCCCGTCTCTCCTGTACTCTGCAAACCTAAACTTCATCAAACTGTTCCTAACGACTACCACATGTCCACGGAGGGTGCGGGGGGGGGTGGGAGGTGTGGGGGGCGGGGGGGGGGCTGGGAAAGGAAGAACTCCTCCGAAAGGAGCACAGTAGCATATTAAAATTCAATGGCTTAGTCATCAGAGTTTTCAGCCCAAGCACGGAAGAAAAATAAATGAATGTTCTGTAACAGTCTTGTGGATCTCAGAGGAAGGGGGTGGCAGGGGGAGGGAGGGAGGGGCGAGGCGGTGGTTTTTAGAGAGAGGAGTTCATGCTGTAGAGAACAATTGGGGCTTTTGCTCAGAAATAACAAGACACGCCGCTGTTTTCCTGCTCCACAGAGGCGCACACAGTGTCGGCTAGAAGGGACCCTTCCAACCGGCTAGCTCAGCTCACACAGGAGGAAGCTGAGGCCCAGCAGGGACCATCACTTCTTCACAGTCCTGCTAGGAATTGGTGGTAGAGGTGGGGCTGGATCCTGGCCCTCCGCGCTTCTCAATTAGTATCTTCTCCTAATCGCTCAAAGAGGGCACTTTCCCCTTGCTGGCAAAAGGGACCCCTCTGAGCTACCTCTGGGGTTTAAGAGCGTCACTGCTTGGACGAGAGCAGCCTTGGTGTCCCCGAGATATCAGGGGATTCACCAGTGACTTTAGACTGTAGAAATGCTGGCACAGCCCTTCCCCATCCATCTTCCCTCTCACTGGGGTGGGGAATGGAAAGGGAACTGGGAGGCAGTTCACGCTGCTCAGGTTCTGAGGCTGTAAAAGGCCTGCCTCTGAAGCTTGTCACCTAGCGTCTGGGCTCCTATCCTTGAGCCTACCTGGGGAGGCAGAGGCCAGCTCACCCTTTCATTTGTTCTTAAGCAAAGCAGCTGAGTCAAAGGTTGTAAGGTGAGTTGGTGAGGTCCTGAGTTGATAGCAGAAAAGCTGGCTTTGCAATGTATATCTCCTTGTTCCCAGCCTTGGGAGTTGCATAAAACCCCTGCTTTTGGTGACCACGGGCAATGAAGGACAGAGGAATTGTGAAACCTTTAGGCTGAGGTGTTTAGAGGAGAGCAAAGGCAAGTTCCTCCTTCTGAGGATGAGGCGGGAGGGCCTGGCCTGGGGTCTTCAGGCCGTGCCCTGCAATAACAGTCCAGCAGAGGTGCCACACCCGCCCAGGACAGTAGCTCTGAACACACTGCAAACAGTTTAGTGTCCCAGGGAGGACTGAAGAGTGGCCTGTGCATGACGCCCACCACGGGTCCTCTTCAGGGAGAGTCCTGTAGCTGACTATTGGCTATGAGTTTCCATTTGATTTCTTTGATCAGCTTCAGGGCAAAAACTGAAAGAGGTGGAGAAAGTGACCAACCAGCTCAGCTAAAGGTTGGCAGCAAAAAGTCAAACAAGATCAGATTTTCTGAGCAAGGTTGAAAGATCTCTGTCGAGTCACTAAGCGAAGTCCCCTGGATTTGGGCCATTGAGTGTCATCTCCAAGGGCATTTCCCCATTCTCCCTTCCCATATATTGTAGAAATGCCAACTGTATCCAGACTGCTGATCGCCCCTCTTCCTGTCCTCGGTCCCAGGGAAGGAGCCATGGCCCATGTGTCACCATGTGCCCTTGATGTCCTGCCGTATGCGTAGCATAAATTGATGCTCTCGTTTCACAGAGGAGGAAATTCAACTGAGAAAACTCAAGGGAGAGTCTGAATTAGGATCCCAGCCCCTGGCTCCCTGTCTTAGGCTCCCGGCCTCGGGCCCTGCCCACTGTGCTCCCCAAGTAGTGCTCCCCTCCAAGCTGCTGAAAGATCGAATGGGTTTGGAGACCCTCCTGATGGAGCTGGCACCCCCTTCCTTTTTGTCCTGCTGGAGAAGCCTGGTCCAGCCTGGGTTACCTCCCTCAGAGAAGAGGCTGGGAAACTTTCTCTGGAAGACTACTGACAGCATAGCCAGTCAAATGTCAGCCTCCATGAAGATGTCAGCGTGGATAGGAGAGCCGCCTGGGCCTGCAGCAGCACCCCCTTCCCCGACACACACATACCAGCCTTGTTAGCAGGCAGTTTCGTGTGCTCCCTCCCGGGCCCCCAGATCACAGCCTCCCCAGCCAATGTCAACAGGAGGGCCCGGGTGGAGCAGGATAGGGGTGTTGCACATGTCAGATGTACCTGTAATTTCTGAGTGTGATCTTGCTCTTTGGACTTGGAGAAAAGGGCTTCTGGGGGCAGGTTCAAGCGTCTTTATTTCCCCTCTTGCCCTAGAGTTGAGCCCTGTCCACGGAGGTGCTCACGGCCTACTGAGAAATAAGCAGGAGCATGTTAGTCCTGTGCAGGTGCATGCTTCCCCTGCCTGCCTTTCCAGCCTCTCCAAGAACAGGTCAGCCAGACACAGGAGAGCCTTAGGGAAGAGCACTTTGACCCAGATACACTTTAGCCACCTGGGCCTGTCACAGGTGACAGTAAAACTAAAACATGAGGGGACCTGCCATTTATACGTGTGGGGGTAGAGGTGAGTGCTCTGTCCCGAGAGATGTGCTGATTAAAAGCTGAGACCTTCAAGAGAACTTATGCTTAAACCCCAACCCTCTCACACCCACCCTGCCTCATCCCACTTGTTCCTTTTGTTGCAGTAAAAGCCTTTTTGCCCCCACAACTGAGCCTTTGTTAATGAATTTCAAGCCAGAGTCCCAAGTTCAGGTATGTGAAGGATGAGCCTGGCTCTGATGCAAACGCATGCACGCACAGACCACCACACATGAGCCCAAGCACACAGTGGCTCCGCTCTGTGTCCCCTCCATTGCCATAAGCAGAGTTTCTCAAGACACAGACACTTAACCTGCCAGGGCTTCCACAGGCCCAAGCGCCTAATGAAAACCAGAGCTGCCCCCAAGCATGCCCAATATGACACCAGTCCCCAGGCGGTCAGCTCTCGCCCTGGGCTGCTGGTGAGCTCAGTTCAAACAAACCTGGGACCCATTATCTCCTTGGCCTGGTTTTGTCTCCCCCGACTCCCTTGTGAGTTCTCTGCTGACACTCTGACATGCTCCATTGGGCCCTGCTCTGTCCAATTTTTCGGGGTTTTTGCAAACCCAGTGAGATGGAGTTTGGGCAACACAATGTGGAGGGCAGTGCTTGGCACCAGTGCCCCAGGCAACTTGAGGGTTCACAGGTAAAAACCGCCAGCAAGAGACGGCAGGAAGTAGCATGGCATTGGTTTGGCAAGACCTCGGGGAGGCTCTTGAGAAAAGAGTATTGCATTATTGTCACCATTAATAATGGCCCTTTATTTGAGCCTTGCTAGGACAATGCTCCAAACAAAGCTGAGAGGAAGAAATGGTCCCTGCCGTGGGGCCTTGTAATTTATCAAGGCTGGCGTAGGAAGAAAAATCCACTGGGGAATAGTTGTTGGGCTAGGCTGGGCTGGGCTGGGTTTTACAGTCGCTGGAAGTGTAATTGGAAGATGCCCACAGACTCACTATGCGTCCCTGTTTGCTTTGTTGCAAGAGCCCTGTGTCTCCAGACCCTCCTTTATCCTGTCTGGGTCACTGGATCTGAGCCTCAGATTCCTCAACTGCAGGAAAGCACCCAGATCGTAGATCCCGGGAGTATAAGCCCCTTGCATCACTCACAGCATTATAGCCGCCAAAACGAGATGGCAAGAGTGTTGCTGAAAGAGGACTTGCTAGAATTGCCTCTGCACCCCCGAGAGGGGGAGTCCAAGTGCAACGCTTGGCCCTAAGTAATGTCGCCATTTATTGAGGGCCTACTGAGTGCCACGCACCTGACCTGTTGCGTTTCTGGACCTCATTTACTTCATGATGAAAGACTGGTCAAGCTGAAAGACTGGTCATGAGAGTGATCACCTTCACGCTTTTTCAGATGCAGATGTGAGTCTGTCTTGTCTTGTCGTTGGGTGTTGGGCTCATCGTACTGGGGGTGGTGTGGTGGCATTTGGGGGCTGGAAGGGCTCCGTGAAAGCCAGCAGCCTACCCTGCCAAGTCGGAAGTCCTGCTCTGAAATGCTGGCAGCCAGTGTCTGCAGCTGTGTTGCAACAAGTCTGATTTAATTTGGGGGGTGGTACAGACAGCACTGTGCGATGTTTGTTAAAAACCCGAAGAATGCAGCTTACTCACCAATCTGTGAAAATGGCTGTGCGTTGGGTGGGGGAAGCCAGAGGCAAATGCGTGATAGCATTTGAAAAGAGTGGCAATGATGAGAACTATAAATTTATCATAATGCCCATTATGCATGAGGTCTGAGTGGATTAACTCATTACAGCTAAGTAGGCATCAGGTTTTCTTGAGGCGTCTTCTTTCCCGGGCTTATAATTCTGTATCTGACCCTCCCATCCTCTCTATTAATTTGTAAAATGAGAATCTAATCATTGTTTGCCAGGAATCATCACCTTCGTTCATGGTCCTTTTATCTTCAGCTTGGTTTCCCAGAAATAAAAATTAGGGAAAAAAGTACACTTTTTACATAATGCAACTGGTATAAACCCAAAAATACCAATTTGGGAGGGATTTTTCTAAGTTAAATCTTTTTTCAAATGCACGAGAAAAACAGGCCACTCACTGGAATCCTAAGGTAAATAGTCTTGTACAGCATAGAAGCATCTGTATGTTTATCTCTTAGGCAAAGCTGGATTTTCAATATCCACAATGATTACACTGTGTACTCAGCTGGTATTTCAGCTATTCTGGCAGTATTTCTGTTTTCACATTAACATATCTTTTCTCTAGAAAATCTCTTAGGTTATTAAACCTAGGTAAGAATGATTGAGACAGAAGATGTGCGCTTGCCTTATGTAGTATCATTTAAGTGTAAGGATGCTGTAAACTCAGCAAGGAAAAGGCATTTGGAGGCAATGGGGCTGTGGGGAAGGTAGGATGAATGGACACCTGGAGCAGAAATCAGGAGCCTTGGTGTCCCCTCAGCTTTCGCATGGCCTTGGACAGAACTCTTGTTCTCTGTGGGCATCAGTAAGATGAAGGTTGAGAACGTTTAAGAAAACCCATGAAATAAGTAATGATGATGGAACTCTTCCAAGGAGACAATGCTGGGCCAAATGTCCATTTAGAAGAACTGTTACTGCCTTGTAATCAGTCCAGATTTATCCCTGGAAATGTGCAGGAGTGTTTCTGGACAGCGTTCAGGGTGGAAACCTGATCTGGGGATCCTGCTGCCTCCTCGAGGCCCTGGAACCGCAGTGTGCACAGACCCCTCATTGAATTACACTGTGATCGGCGGTGGGGACCTGGCGTATATATTATTCAGTAGGCAGTACACCGCCCTGCCAGTCCAGGTACTATATCAGGGGATCAGGTGGATTATTGCATTCAGAAAATCCTCATTTTGTATTCGGCTTGCTTCTCCCTGTTCCACTTGACCACGATCCTCATGGGCTCTCAAGGCCTCTGGGGATTTCACTGTGCACATGGGCAGGAACACCAAGCAAAGCAGTAGTTCCACGGCCTTACCTTTTTTTTTTTTTAAGTTCATTTTGGGGCAGACCTCTGGGGATTCATTGACTAATGCCAGTTCTCTATGGGTGCTGAGCTTTGGAGTACAGTGGTGAACATGCCCCCGTGACCCAGCCAGTACTGAAAAGCGATCTGATAGTTATTTTCCTGAGCATTTGAGTGTCAACAGTCACCATTTTTTAAGGCTCCAGGCTAGATCCCACCTGCTGAAAGAGAGTAGGAGACAGACTGAGGGACGGGGACACCCTACAGATCCTTGAATGTCAAAACAGAAGGCTGAATTTGTATATGCCCAGAAGGGAAACGTTAGTTTGCTTGTTTGTGGGGAGTAAGGGAGCTGAGTGAGGGAGGATTTCTGTAGTCGTACACCCTGCTCTCCCTCCAAACAGAAATCTGTTCATCTTTCGGAAGTTTCCATGGTGGTTTTCACCCATCCCCTAAACTACTTGTGTACGTTTCGCAGTCACACGCTGCGTTTCCTCCCTTATCTTGCCCACCTTCCTGGTTCATGCTGTAAAATCACACCTAGTCCAAACCACAGTTGTGGAATCTGACCCTCCCATCCTCACTGAGGCTCAAAGGGGATGCCAGACACCTGCAGCCTCACTGCAGAGGGCAGGCGGGAGGCCCAAGGTTGGGCCGGGATGGGGAGACCCATCAGACTGTTAGACCAAACTGCTAACAAGCCTGACAGCAGTAATAGTAACAACAGCAGTAATTGACAATAGCAGCAAATATATCTGAAGCACTTGGACTTTGCTGAGCATGTGGTTAACTCTTCACACATCGGATAATGTGAGCAGAGCAGTGGTGTGTATGTTTATACAACCAGGTGTACAGTGACCCCCCCCCAACACACACACACACACACACACACACACGCACACACACTACAGCCTTCTCAAGAGCCGACATTTCTTCAGAGACTTTTCCATGCTGGGCACAGTGCTGAGCACTGTTCATAATCTAACTTACAACAACCCCAGGAGGCAGGTACCGTTGCTGTTCCCATTTTACAGATGACATTGAAGCACAGAGTGGTTAAGTACTTTGCCCAAAGCGACACAAGATTACCCTGTCTTCTTCTGGGTCATTAACCCCACCTTGTAAACCCTTGGCACGTGTGTTTCTCATCTATAAAACGGGTATGATGGTAACTCCCTCGGACTCTCTCTCAAAGTGAGGATTAAATGGGAAAATCACACTAAAGTGGGACAGAAACTCATGCATTATTTGGTATTCAAATGAGCTGCAGGGGAAAGGGGGTGTGGGGGGAGACAGTAATGATCAGTGACTGCTGGAAGGAGTACATAAAGCTTATAGGACAGCATGGCAATCCATGAAGTATGCTGTGGAACTTCATCTTTACATGAAGAGTTGGAGTTTTTAAGGGGAACCTTGAAAGGGGGGTTCCTGGGGCCATTAGAGCACTCTGCCTGAAGGCCCCCCAAAAGGGAGCCAGGATGCTGCCGCAGTTCCTCCCTCCCCTCCCCTGGAGACTGGGGACTGGGGACTGGCTGGGAAGAGTCATGCAGCGTGGCCCACGATTGGTCAGGATGCGCTTTGGAGGAATTTGGGTTTCAGAGGATTTTGAACAACGCTCAGGTAGAGAATGTCCCCTCTAGGCATCAGGGTCCATCTTGGCTAAAAGGCAGCTTGCTCTCCAGCCTCTTGGGTTCTGTGGCCAGTGTCCTGGTGTGAGATGTGAGCTGGACCAAGTGGGCCTGAAAGCCCAGGGTCCCAATGGCTTTGAAAGGAAAGAAAAAGAGTGACCGCCAGATGGTTTTGCTGGAGACAGTTCGGGGGCTTTTCATAAACAGTGATTTGAGGCATGATCTTGTTATTACGCTATCTAACACAGTAGCCACAAGCCTCAGGTGGCTATTTAAATTTACATCTTAATTAATATTACATAAAATTAACATTTTAGCTCCTCAGGAATGTGAGCCACATTTCAAGTGCCTGTAGCCAAACATGACTATGACCACTATGTTAGCACAGATACAGACCATTGTCCCCATTAGAGAGAGTTCCAGAGGTTTCCTGACTCTACTGGGTGTATATGACGACAGGCCTGCTCTTTCCTAGGCTCATGCCATGGCCCCTTCTAGTCTCACAGCTCTGCTTCTCTGGGGTTCCAGAGGCCTCCTGGACACTTGGGTGCTCTGAGTTGCTATTGACAAGCTCCCATCTGAATGCTTCCATCATGTGCTGCTTCTCTGATGCCAGAGAGCCAGGTCTGCCTGAGCCTCACGTGGCTCTCGGGCCTGTTTTCTTTGGGTTCCGTTGGTTTCTGGAACAGCCGTCCTCCATGTGTGCTTAGAATGGCCTTGGCTTACTCCAGTCAGGATGGACAAGTCAGAACTGAAAGGTCACTCTTAAGACCTGTCTTCCCAAAAAGCCAGACCACCCGACGGGCCCAGGATCTGCTTCTTGGCGTACTCACTCACAGGGATCGCTTCATGGTGAGGAATAATGAAGTTTTACTGTATATCTAGAATGTTTCAGTTTCTTCAGTGAGTTTGTGTGTAAGCAGCTAAACTACTGAAAAGGCATTTGATTACAATGAGCTGCCCCTGTATCTGGGGGAGCCGTGGTGTGGTAGCGATTCAGAGCAACCCAAGAGAGCCTGGGTGGCGGACAGGGCAAGTTCTGTGTCACTCTTGCAGCTGCACAGCTGTGACAGTTTGAGAAACGGAGCACTCACCGGCCAGGTATTTTCAGGATGTGATTTTCCTTTAGGATAGCCCGTGGCTCCCCCGTGCCATCCCTTTTGGGGTGGGTGTGTGTGGTGTTAAAACTAGAAAAATAGACCTTGTGAAACATTTTTCACTTGGGAAAGAAAAGAAAGAATCGTTGGCGATTTTGCCGTGAGTGTTTAGAACCTGACACCAGCCTAGTTTTCCTCCATTAAGCCTCCAAATGTCACACTGCACAGGTTGCCGACACCGTGTCTCATTACTGACTTGACTCCCCCCCCCCCCCCCCAGCCTCCTTTTCCCAAACAAACCCCTCACATCTCGAAGGTCAGAACCCCGGACAGCTTTTTACACAGCCACCATATGGTGTTTGCTTTAGCATAGATCCACAAATGATGTGTTATTACAGCGGAGGTGCAGAAAATTATATGACAAAACCGGGTTTGTTTCTCCGCTCGAAACCCAAGGCTGAAATACTGCAGTATTCCTCCATGCCTCACTCAGAAGGCGAGAGGGAGCCTTTCCCAGAACCAGGGGGCATTCACCAGGGACCAGGGGAAGAAATAACAGTGCACTGATCACTACTGGCTGGGCTCGTGGTTTATTTTCTGTCTGTGTTTTATTAAATTCACGTTTTCCATTTGACAGTTTCTCATATGATTTATTTCTGCTCTAGATGTCCCCATACCACCCCCCACCCCAGCCCCCACCCCCGGAGATTATAAACTGCCTGTAGTATGGGCATCCCAGTTAGCGGAGACTCGTCAATGGATGTCATGAAGGAACAGGAATGGGAATGAGTGTTGTGCTAGTGCCAGGGTGGTTGGCAAGGACTTAGTGCCCACCCAGTGGATTATACCATTTTTGGCCAAATGGCGACGTCCTGAGTATTAGGCTGATCCTAAAGGAAATGATCAGGAATTGGGATTCATTTAAGGAGGTATTGGCATGTCCTTGAGGCCAGTGTGGGCTCACACCATTTTCCCTCCTAATTATGGCTCCTGGGACAAGGTTGGTGGAGGAGGGAAAGAATGTATCTGATTTCTGCCTAACTTTCCTCATTTTTAGAAAAGCAACTTGGAACCACACAACAGCTTAGAGGATCTTAAATCCCAACCATCCTGTCCTTTTGGCCTGAGGAGACCATGCCCCAAATGTTCTGGAACCTTCCACCATGTGCATCCATCCCTCTTACTTCCCGGGATAGAGGAGGGAATGGTGAGACTGTGACATGTCATGTGGAGCCAGAATGGGCTCAGTCAGGAACACCTCTCCTGGCCCTAAGGTCAGAGGTCAAGTGGGGGCAAAAGTCAGGTAATGGGAACAGTGTGGGAGCCTAGAGAGTGAAGAGCTCTGAACTTCCGTTTTCTCATCTGTAAAAGGGGTTAATTTTACTTGCCCTGCTTGCCTGAAAATTGAATGAGATGGTATATATGGAAACCCATTATATAAAATATGATCTTATACCTGTGAGGTCCAGTAGGGTAGCCACTGGCCACTCGTGGCTATTTCAATGAAAATTAATTAAAATTAAATAAAAGTACAAATTTAGCTTCTGATAATCACTGGCCTTATTTCAGGTGCTTGATAGCCACGAGTGGCTCTTGGCTCTCATATTCACCATTGCCACTGTGGACAAGCATGGGGAAGTAGGTAGTTAGTAGAAGCTGCGTGTCATTCTGGGGGCAGGAGGAATGGGGGCTTGGGAGCCGGTAGTCATGAAGAGAGTTTATCTTGGGAGATGGGGGTTCAATTCTGGCCTCTGACAGTCCCCAGCCATAGGACTTGGGCAGGTCACCTCTCTTTCTGAGCCTTCATTTACTGCTCTGTAACATGAAAAACAGAATAGTACCTTCATTATGGGGTGTTGCGGGGGGTTAATGAAACTGTCAGCTCAGTACCTGGCACTTCCTAAGTGCTCAAATGATTCCTCAGTCATTTAAGTCACGACTTGTTAAGCTGTGAGTGCTATCACTGCTGCGACTGTACCATGTAGGAAAATCCAAGTCCACCTGGCCGGCCTCCATAAGGCCCACCTGAGCAAGAATGGAGTACTTCACCAGGGGAGGGTGGGAGGAGGCAGTGTGGTAGTTTTAAGCCCAAGGGGGCAATGGTGAGACAAAACAGTTTTGTCTCAAGTGCCCTAAATACCAAAGAAAGATGAAATTGGTAACCCCCCTCCAGAGAGGTGGAGGCCCTGTTCCCAGGCATGAAGAAGCTGAGATAATCCAGGCTTTTTGCTTCCTCTCTGGCTCCCCTGGAATCGGTGATGGCAGCTTCACTAAGCAGGGCTGGCTTCTCTAGGCAGCAGGGCAGGGTCAGGGATGTGGCTGTGTCATGAACCCTGCTCCCAGATCTTCTCAAGGAAGGAAGCAAAGTCCAGGCCTCTGATGCCTCCTGGCCTGGGGCAACCTGGGTGCAGGTGATGAAATGGGAGATCATGGCAGTGATGCTCCCAAGCCTGGAAGGGCCCAGGGTGTTTGATTTAGCAGCGTGTGAGGCTTGTTGTCATCTGGGAAGAATGCTGAAGAGGTAACTGGGACTGCCACTGTGACAGAGGAGAGCTAGTTGAGCAGTGGTCACTATGAGTTTCCCAGACACCCCAAGAAGTACCTGCTCCTGAAGGGAAGTCAGCCCCAGCAAGGGGCTTTCCTAGGGTGGACATGGCAATGAGCTGTGGAGGAGGGAGCTCAGGGCCAGCACTGGTAGGAGGTCTTTGCACTGATGGCAGCTGTGGAAGCAGCTTTTCTTCTTGTGGATGGAGGGGTGGATTCGGGCCCTGAGCTGTGCATGGGCCACTTAACAGCCACCTGGAGTGAGGAAGGAGAGGTCCAGGTGTCCAGGACCTTATAGCTCTCTGGAGGCCCCCCAGCCTCCTCTGGCCCAGAACTAAGTTAAGGAGGGCTCTGTGATTGCAAATTGTAAAAATATATTTGAGTATAAGGTGGAAATAAAAGAGGAGGATTATTAGAAACAGATGGAGCCCCAGGGCAGGAGAGCTGAGCCTTGGGCTGGTACTGGGATCAAGGACCGGAAGGATAAACACACACACACACACACACACACACACAGCCCTTCTCCTTCCCCCTTTCTCTCTCTCTTCTCCTCTGCTTTCTTCTCTCCCACGAGCATCTCTGTGAACAGGGGCACATTGTGGTTGGAGGCAGGGGGTGCCCTAAATGTGCAGGTTAGGAATCCGGTCACTCTCCCTGGGTCCTGGGTCCACATTCTCCAGAAAGGGG
Source organism: Miniopterus natalensis (assembly GCF_054644295.1). Lineage (NCBI taxonomy): Eukaryota > Metazoa > Chordata > Mammalia > Chiroptera > Miniopteridae > Miniopterus > Miniopterus natalensis. The sequence goes on along the minus strand of NC_142091.1, from coordinate 60,507,612 downwards.
TCAGTGGCCCACCCATGGTCCAGTGGGGGCTGCGGTCATGCCATCCAAGTGGTGCCCTGCCACTGTGACTGAGGAGAGCTAGTTGAGCAGTGGTCACTATGAGCTTCCCAGACACCCCAAGAAGTACCTGCTCCTGAAGGGAAGTCAGTCCCAGCAAGGGGAGAGGTGTGGCCACTTCCCAGAATAAACCAAAAGGGAGTTTTTAAAATTCCCCTGGCATATACCTTATGTCTTTGTGGTGCTCCCATTGGAAGAACATATGAACATATTTGCATTGCACTTGGTCCCGGGGGGAAAAAGAAAGTCTTACAAGGATGCATATAATACAAGATAAAGTAAATAAATAATTCTCCTTTCACCCTTTCAGTTAGACCATGTGTCTCTTCTATCTCAGAGAGGAAATGTGGCTCCCCGCAGGTCACCTGACATCCTGCTGGGCTTGGGAGCAGACACCTGGTCAACAGTGATCTCAAGGGGAAGGAGGGTAGGGTCCTGAACAGAAACAGTCCCCTGAGCATCCGCTTGGTGTTGGAGAGAGTGTGGAGGGTGTGATGTGTTGTGTATGTGTGTTTCTGGCTGTATTTCTCTGTGCATCTCCCCCGGGGCTCTCCCAGGCAGAGCAGAAACACTGTCAGCTGTCTGGGCAGACACCTCGCCCTTCACCCAGCAGGCATGATTCACTCGGGAATGAAGCCCTCTGAAGTCAGAGTGGGAGCCCACGCCCACCAACACAGCCTCTATTTTGGTTTTGGTTGTCATAGAAGAAGGGAGGAGCCACTCTCCTTGTCTCTGAGAGGCTGCTCCTACCTTTCCTCTGCCACAGCCAGGCTGGTCCCTGCTCTAAGCCAGGGTGAAATGTTCATCTCTCAACCCACCAGCTTCTACTTGCCAATTCTGTGGGCCCCTGCCCTCCTTCCCTTCCTCCTTGATATAACATCAGGGATTCAGAAGGTGGGGGAAGCATAGAGATTAAGAACATGCATTTTGAGGTCAGACATGAGTCCTGTTCTGTCCCTAGCTAGCTGTGTGATGTTGAGAAAGTTACTTACCTCTCTGAACATCAGTTTTCTCATCTGTAATATGGGGAAGGGGATATCTACCTCTCCACATTATCCTGAGGATTAAATGAGTGGCGGGTGGTAAGAGCACAGTCGTGGCAGCTGCAGTTTTATTCAGGGGGGGCCCCTGATCTTTGTGCTACAGGAAGATGCTTGGGGTTGGTGCCGTCTCTCTGAGGGGGAGTCTCAGTCAAGGCTTCTGGGGTTTGGGAGGAACTGGTGTGGAGACTGGAAGGATGAAGTGTCTTCTGCCCCGACTGCTCATGTTCCACATCACCCCTCCTCTCCCAGACCTAAGTGTCATTCCGATAAAGGCAGAAAGCGGGCCCTAGGGGTCATTTGAGAAATTTTTCCAGTTGGCCAAAACTCTGTCATTTGAGTCTATAAAATCTCCTTTGCCCACAGGAAATCCTTGCCTCTTTGGCCAGAAAGAAAGGGATTATGGATTCACATTTATCATTTCTTTATTCAGGAAGTATTTACTGTATGTACACCACGTGCCAGGCATTTTCATGGTGCTGGGAACAACCTCCTGACCTCTCCTCTCTCTGTTCCGGGACAGCCTGCACCTTCTGGCCTTTGCTCTGGCCTGGAACCCTTACTCCACCACTCCCTGCCTGAGCTTCCCAGGTCGTCCTCCAGGGCCAGCACAAGTTATCACTGAGTCCTCTGTGAAGCCACTTAGAACAGTCGGGGGTTATCCTGCCAGGATAACAGATACACCTCGACACCAGTGAGATCTCATCTTACCAGCCCCTCTGCCCCCCAGCTTAGTGATAACAGGGCTGTGAATTGGGCTTCAGCTCTGCTGATGGTATGCAGTGACAGGCGCTTAAGAAATAGTTCCCTGACTGAGACAAAGCTCTGAGTAAGGGGTTCAGGTGGGGTCAGGCTCAAACAGCCTTCCCTTTCAGAAGGTCGTGGATGACCTACCCAGGGGGCCTGCCCCTCTTGCCAGTGCTCTGGTCTTAGCAGTAGGGCCCTGTTGTGTTAGAGAATATTCCCAAGGTGTGTTCGATTCTCTGGGCCTTTTAAGCTGGTTGCTTTTGTAGAATCAGATTTAAGTTTTCACCTTACTATGGAGATTTTGGTGTAAAACTAGTATTTCACCACTTCTTACCAACTTTTTCAGTTGCTCATTGACACCTGTGTTATCCTACATTGTCCTCAGCCACAGTTCAGGGCAGACTCTGAAACCTGTCCTCACAGGCAGGCCCATGGCAGGTCTGAGGCTGAACTTCCATCACTGACTCAGCAGTGGTCCCGACGTTGGTCCCGACTCCCGTCCATGGCCAACATCCGCAGGCGTGCAAGTCGTGACCAACTTCAAGGTGCATTCACGTTGCACAGGTTTTTATATTTACATAGCGCATCATCATTTTTAGCAGCTTAAGTAGATTTCAGACCATGAGTAGGTCAATGGTTTTTGCTGTTGAAATAGTCCCAAATTCAACACGTCCCTCTTTAAAAAGTTGTACATTTGCGTTCATTTGTGAAAACCTAAGTAAGCTGAGGGGACAGTGTTGTAAGAACGTCAGAGGCCCAAGTGGTGCCGGCAGGTTCCCTCGGGGGGGGGGGGGGGGGGGGCTCTGAATTGGCTAGGCCACAGTCCCGCAGCACATTCTTTTTGATAATTCCTACTTTGGGTCCCAGCTGTCTTGGTTTCTAGGGCTGTGGAATGGAAATGAAGTCATAATGAAAGGTAGGGAGGAAGTTTGTTTTTTACAGGAAACTTGCAGTTTGAGAAAATGGACCATTACTCCTCACTGCTCCCTGTGTGTACATTTGGGCTTTCCCACAGCGGGATCCTACGCCGAGCCGGGCCCCGGGCAGATGCAGCCCTCCTCTCTCCCTGGGCTTGTGTAAGCACTCAGCACATACTACATGCCTTTCGCCTTGGTCACATTTAAGTTTCTCTTTCTCCCCTATTTCTTCGTGTGCAAAGTAGTGCCAATAAGAGCTTTCCTCGTGGAGGTGTTGGGAGGGCTAAATGAAATGAGGCGTGTAAAGTGCTAAGGCCGAGTCGGTCTCAGCTGTTGCTCTGAGTGCTGGGGAGAGTCACTGGTTTGCTGAGATTTCTCAGCCTGCTCTTTGGCCCGGATGGATGGCGACTCCTCTATAGATGGGTCCTTAGCGTTCATCTTCCGCAGAACTGCCGAGGGGGCAGAGGTTGTGCAATGAGAAGCCTGATGGGCAGCCCGTGACAATGACAGCCGCAGATCCACCAGCCAACAGGCCGAGGCTGAGTCACACAGGAGGCCTTGGCCAAACTTTTTAAGAAACTGAGCTTCTTGCAAAAAGTCATTTGTTGAGTGTTCCGAGGCTCAGTACAAAGAAGCTCATTTGTGTACTACAGATGTGAGCTTTATAAACCCCGTAAAGAAATGAGTGTGGTTTTCTGTTGCAACAGGGCGCAGAGCAAGTTGGGATGGTTGGGTGTGCAAATACTGAGAACAAGGTTTAGGAAGACAAGATTCGCCTTTTCAAAAACAAACAAAAAGCCCTTTTGTCCCAAGTTGGACAAGAGCCTGCCCAACCTTGGCCACTCCTGTTGAACTTGTTTAAGAAACCCACATAATTGCCTGACTGGTTTCTCGCTCTTTTGTTTGGCTGGAGAGTCTCCATTTGAACAGAAATCTCTTCTTTTAGGAAGGGAGATAGGGTTGAGAGCCAGGTGGTGACGCCTGCTGCCAAGGTCCTCGGACTCCTGACTGGTCCAGTGCCTCCCGCCCACACCCCTCAAATCCTCCTGGACCTTGTGCCAGTCACTGAGACTGCACTGGGGATTGGGACATGAGGAATACTTACTGCTCTGGCTTCCAGCGTGTCTGGTGGGGAACCTGCCACCCCGAGGCTGGATCCTGAGGCTGTGTGGTAGGACAGAGGAAGCCTTAGGCAGGAGGTGCTCTGGGCATATTGAGAACATCCAACTCAGGGTATTGGGGTGGGGGGAGCAAGAAGTCTAGGGTCCCGGCCAACTCCCCTGTCCTTTTACTGTCATTTGTGCTGGACAGCTGCTGAGGGACACACATGGCCAGGAACTGACAGCAAAGAGCAGTCCACACACGACACGCTTGTAGTCCCCAGATGAGGAAGGCTTGTCTCCTCTGCTGGGGTCCATGTGTTCCTGTGGCTGCAGCATTGAGGACCAAGATTCCTCCTGGTTTGCATTATAGCCCAGAACAGGACAGTGGCTGCAGACTCTTGGGGACAGCCTTGGAGGGGAGCTGGTGGATCCTGTACTTTTCAGCCATACCTGGCTCCTAGATCTTTTAACCAACTTCCTATAAATAAAGCCAAGCACAATTTAATTTTCAGAAAGAAATCTGCTTGGAGGCGCCTCTTGGTCCCTTAGGAAGAAGCATTCTGCGCGGAGTGTGGTTTCTGGGAATGGTACAGTGTGCGGGAAAGAAAACCAGCTCTGGAATTGGATGGCTTGCATTTGATCCTGGCATGGCCTCGCCTTAGCTATGGAAGCTGGGCCAAGTTATGTCGTCTCTCTGTGCCTCAGTTTACTCATCTGTGAATGAAGGATGGTAACGTAGTGGCAAACATTTGAAAACACTTTCTGTGTGCCAGACTCAGTTCTGAGTACTTTATACTTTAATTCCTCACCCTCACCCTATGAGATGAGTCCTGTTATTAACTCTCTATCACTATGTGGCTGGTATACGATTCATTAGTAATCAAGCATGTTAACAACTGACAATATTGCCTGGATCCTAATGCACTCTCAGTGAATATCACTTATTTTTAATCTTCTTTTGGCTGCTTCCATTCTGCCCTTCAACCTCATAGCCAGGGTTATTCTTTGACATGAGAAACCTCAGCGGGATTTGGTGATGAGAGATTTTAAAGGTCAGGCTGCAGAGAGCAGCTCTGCCTGACAGAATCTTCAGGCTCTGAAGAGGAGATGCCTGTGGAGGCAGCCAGAGTCCCTGGGATAGCCAGTCCCAGGCCTAGGTGTTGCCCCTGCAAGTGGCATGGCCCCTCTGGGAAAGGGTAGCTGGAATGCATTCACCCTCCCTCCTGTAGAGACTGGCTGCCAGGAAGCGATTCCCTGCCTCTGTCTTCTCCTTTCTCTGTGCCCTCAGGCCCTGGGGGGGGGGGGTCCTTGACCACTAGACCATGTTAGCCCTACTGCTCTGAGTGCTCATCGCACCCTCCACTTCCCCTCTTGTACGTGGTACTCATTCATTCCTTCATTCATTCAACAAGTATTTGCCAAGTGCCTTGATGTGCCAGGCACTATTTCAGGTGCCTGCAGTATGTCCCAAAATAAAACTCACACAGATCTGCACTTTACATTCTAGTGGGGCTGGGGAGAGGTGAGAAGATGGTCGACAGTAAATACAGTTGGAAAAAATCGTATACTAGAGGGGGGTAAGTGGTAGGGGGGAAATGAGCAAAATAAGGTGGACCCAGAGGGCAGGGGCACAGGGGAGGAACTGGGGTTTGAAACAGAGTGGTCAGGGTAAGTCTTAATGACTGTTAAACATAGGCTGGAGGGACGTGAGAGAACGTGCCGTGAGGAAATTGGTGGGAAGAATATTCCGGGCAAAAGGAGCAGCCGGCATAAAGGTCAAGGGCCTGACAGGTTCCAGTGAGGATCAGCCAGCCTTGTAGGGCCTCACAGGCCATTCTCAGGACTGACTCTGAGCGAGATGAGGCATCCCAAGGGCTTCGAGCAAAGGGGTAACGTGATCTGGGGTCTTCAGTGGAAGGAGAATTGACTGCTGTGTTGAGTCTAGACTTGGGGTGACCGTGTGAGAATATCTTGACCAGTATCTTCTTAGATTGTAAACCTCCTGCGGGCACAGCTGGGGTCGGTTTGCTGGGAGCTTTTGTCACAGGCGTGAGAGCAGCAGGGAGGATCAGCTGGTTGAGTCTGGGTCGGGTCTGACCTTCTGACCTTGGGAAGTTTCGGTGTTCATCGCGTGTAACATAGAGATGGTAGGTGCCGGGCTGTTGACAGTGATAACAGCAACAGCTGGCATTTACTGAGGACCTGGGCCCTGGATCCTGTCCACTGCTGTCTGTGGATTTGTTTATTAAACATTCACAACACTCTTAGAAGGCAGGTCCTAGCATCCCAGTTTTACAGATGAGGAAACTGAGGCCTTAAAGAGGTTAAACAACATGCCCAAAGTCACCCAGCCAGGAAGGTGGGGGTGGGGAGGCAGAGTGGGCGTGAATATTTAAGAGTAACCCAGGCAGCCTGACTCTAAACCAGTTCTTACCCACAGTGGTGAGAAGCAGATGAAATTAAATGAGATGATCCGAATGAAAGGCTTAATAGAGGCACAAAGTAAGTGCTCATTCAGTTATAATGAAGGCCACGGGATGTCTCTGTTTCCTGAATGCTTTATCATCCTGCATTTGTGCTGGGGGCCCAGCTGTGGATTATTCTGGTCACATGCTAAAAATGTGCAGGGTTTTCAGTCTCTTTGTGTTGTTGGCAAAACTGCTGTTTATCTGCTTTTCCCACTGCCAGCCAGCCTAGGGCAGCTTTCATTTTTGACTTTGAGCTTTCAAAGGTCAGGGGGTTCCTGATAAATGGTTCTCTTATCTCGTAGGTGCTTTAGAGCTGTTTTTTCATTTAATAACCAGAAGTGATTCTTAAAAAGAGAAAACACCTCTTTTGGTCAACAGTGACATCTCCAGAGGTCAGCAGCTGGTTCCCCAGGCAGGCCTGGGTTGGCCTGCAGCTCCCCAGGCTGGCTGCTAAACAAGAAGCCAATCTGGTTTCTCTTTGTGTGTCTGGGGCTAGGCAGGGCCTGGGAAGGGCAGGTGAGGAAAGAACAGGTAGGCTGTCAGTTATGGCAGGGGGGACATTTGCAGTGCTAGCTGCAGGAGGCAAAGTTCTGACTCCATCCTTTCTCCAGACACAACCACTCTGCTCCTAGGGTACGGAAGGATCTCAGGCACATTCTGGAGGGATTTTCCAGAGTTTTTATAGACCAGCAAATGTGCTCTGCTGAGTCACTGCATCTATACCTGGGGCTGGGGCGTGTCCTGGGAGAAAGAGCCCTGCTCTGGACAGCTCAGGATTTCCTTCTTGTCTGACTTGATGCTTGACCATAGGGCTGTCTGTGGGCTTCAAGTTTCCACCTTTCAAAGGCTGAGTCTGTGCCAAGCACTTTCCGTAAATGATCTTATTGAATCTTCATAGGAGCCTTATAAGAGAGCAAATATTGTTGTTCCCATTTTCACAGATGATAATCTGTAAAATGTTGATAAAACTGGGGACCCGTCTCCTGGGTTTATTTTTGAAGATTAAATGAGGTATTGAATGGGAAGCATTTCTCAAGGGTGATAGAATGTAGTAAATGCTCATTAGATGTTAGTGATTTGTGTTGTTAGAGGGGGAGGGAAGGAGAAGTGTACAGGGAGAGGAAGAGGGTGGTCATGGATCAGCAGAGTGGGATTGAGGAGTGTTAAGTGATGGGCCTGAGGTCATGAGGCTAGTCCTTGGCAGGCAGGATTCTATTTCCCGCTCAGTGTTGAGATAACAGCCTCCCTGCCTACGGCTTCCTGTGTTCTTCAGAAGCCAAGGTTATCCCGAGTGTGAAGCTAAGAGTATGTGATAGCTCCTCCAGAGGTACTAAGTTCCACCAGGTCTTTCCCCTCCTTCTGCTTCCTCCTCAGGCTCCCTGATGTAGGCTACCTGTGAGCTGGACAGGGCAGGGGGAGGGGAGGTGAAAGGGACAACCTGGGGAAAGGGGTGAGGCACTCTAGTCCAGGAGAAGCTAGGGAATCTTCCTCCCTGGCCTTGGTTCACCTGGGGCCAGATTCATGAACTTGGCTGAGTTGTCTGACCCCTCTGGGCTTCAGTTCCCTCTTCTGGATAATGAAGACGATGGTTGTGTCCATCCTATATAGACGTTAGTAAGGACTAACTGATACAATGCACACATGAACCACTCAGCTAAGTGCAAAAGTCGTGCTCACAAGCCTGCAGTGACCAGCTAGATCTGTCACACAGCCTATGACCCCAGAGGGTCATTTTCCCCATGAGTCCATAACCCTCTACTCCCCAGGACACCAACACCTCTCATTCCCTCAGCGTTAAGGCAGCTACCAGTGCAGTAGAGCTCTGTCACAGTATTCCTCCCCTGCCTGCCTGCCTTCCCAAAAAGAAATGCTGTGATCCAGCAGCAGCTCCCACTCACTGAGCTCTATGTGGAATGGGCGAGGCCGGCACAATGCCAATGTTTGCTATGTCGTCATCACCGCCACCATCACCATCACCATCATGTGCCAGATACTTTGTACTAAGCCCCTCACAGTCATCAGATTGCAAGAGTCATAAGCAGCCTGGGAATTCCTAGGGATGGGAAATGGTGTCCCCTTGGTTCAGTAAATGCCTTATATCAGGAGGGCGTGGCAAGGTCTGACTCACGGCTGACGCAGAGACACTTCACGGATCTGCAGTCCTAACGAGAAGGCAGCCTCACACGCCTGAATGAACCCTGGTTTCATTTGTAAAAGGCCATGAACAGTTGTAGTGTAGCCTGGGGAGTGGGGGATTCCAGAAGCATGGTTAAGGTAAACAGTGACTCTGCAGAGAGATAGCAGAGGGAGGGACCAGGCAGTAGCTTCTGCTTTTCGATCTCGATTCTCACTTGTTCAAGCAAACAAGGGGCTGGGAGGCAAGATCAAGTCATGGGTTCTTTTCTTTTTTTTTTAAATCCGTGGATTCTTCACAAGACACCGCAGAAGGGCTTAGCTTCTCATAGCAGCCTTGGGAGGGAGGTGCTGTTTCTGACTTAAACTCCGCCTTGAATCTTAAAATGTTTATGTATTAGAATACAGATAGCCAAAGTTACATTCCCCCTAAAGAATACAAGATTGGCAGGATCTTTTAAAAGTAATAATAAATTTATCAACATTGGAGCTCTGCATGTGGGGGATGCAAGACAAGCCTGCTGGGTTCTTTCCTGTCTCAAGAGAGGACTCCCAGAAAGACGCCTCTGTGGTTCCTAGTGTCCTTCCAGTGTCTTCCACTCCCCCATTTCTTCAGTCTTTCTTCCATGGTACTTGGGCAGCAGGGATGTCATCTGGCAGGAATCCAGAGGATGATGGAGACACCCTTGGACTGTCCCTGGGTAAACGCCGCCTCCTCTCCCCACCCCCTTACCCTACGCCCCTTACCCTACGTTGGAAGTGCACTCGGAATGTTTGATTATATTCTCTGCTTCTCCTTGTTAGGCTTACTTATTTATTTCTTTGAGGGGAGGAGAGAGAGAGATTTGTTGTTCTACCCATTCATGCATTCACTGGTTGCTTCTTGTATGTGGCCTGACCGAGCTCCAACCCTCTACCCTGGTGCATGGAGACGCCACTCTAACCAGCTGAGCTCCCCGGCCGGGGCTCTCCCTGTTAGGCTTCAGGACAGAGGTATTAACTCACTTATTCCTCACGACACCCTATGAAGGAGGTTACTAACCATTATTCCCACGATAAAGATGAGGAAACCGAGGCCAAGTAATTTGCCCAGTGTCACATGGTTCCTGATGGAGCTGAGACTGGAACTCACACCATCTGGCTCTGGAATCCTTCTTTCACATGGGACTCTTGTAGAGAAAAGGCAGCTCTGACCGAAAGGCCTCTTCTTTTCAGCACCCCCTCTCTCGGGCCCCAAACCCTGTCGGCCTCTGAGGATTTCAGCCCAGCGTAGGTGCGCAGGGGATGAGTGGCCTGAACATCTCTCGATGCTCTATTACTGTATCACTAGGAGCCCTTCCCTGTCTCTGATCGCCCGGTGCTGACAGGGGGGCCCTCTCTGGGGGACAGCGGCAGTGAGGGGAGGGGAGGGGAGCCCTGATGCTGGGGCCCCCTCCGGGGTGAGGTCACCCCATGCGCCTGGGCCAGGTGGATGGGCAGCTTCCCCCTGCGAGCAGATCCTGTCAGCAGCTCGGCTCCGTGGCCCGCAGATGAAGTGGGTTCATCCAGAGGAAGGGCTGCGGAAGCTGCGGGAGGAGGGCGTCCTTGAGAGCCCCCTTGGCTTTAAGCTTGCAGTGGGGGCGGGGAGAACGCACAGACAGCCTTTTCCTTCTCCTCTGTTCCCAGGAGCCCAGGGAAAAAATAGGACTGTGACGAGTAGCATTTGAAGTTACGATGATTTTCTTACGAATTAGCAAGCCTTCTGTGTCCATTCACTGTGGTTTTGTGGTGAGGAAACGGTGAAACTGAAATCAGAAACTCTACCTGACTATTAAGTGTTAATTCAGTCCACCAGACCCTTGGCCCTTTACCCGATATCTTGTGTGCATGTGTGTGTGTGTGTGTGTGTGTGTGTGTGTGTGAAGAGCTTCCGTGGAGATAGACAACTTTCTCTCAGAAAATGGTCAATTCAGACCAGAATGTCTTCCTGACCTTGGGCCGGCAGAGGGTCTTTGCCAAGAGGTGGGGTGATGGTGGGGAGGGGGCCCCAGAGGGCAGAGTGACAGCTGCAGTTGGCTCCCCTAATGTCAGCTCTTCCCAGACTCTTGTCAGAGAGACTTATTTACCTTGTCCTCTGCACAGGTCAGAGAGTTATAGGAAAAGGCCTGTCTTGCAGTCTCTCTGGGTGGTGGTTCTTTGCTGGCAGAAAGCCCAGGGTGAGGGCAGGTGAGGTCGGACAGAGACAGAGACCTGAGAGTGAATTCTCGGTCCGCCCATCCTCGGGTTAAACTGCTTGACATGCTTCTGAAAAGCAATGTAGGTGGGAGAACAACCCAGGAGCTAGGTAAACAGTGAGGTAGCCAGTCTCTCCAACTCCTCATCAGATGTCTTTATTCCATAGATACTCTCTGAGTACCTCCCAGGTACCAGGCACTGTCCTGAGCTCCAGGGACATAAGGATAAACGGGCCGACACAGCCCTGGAGCTTCCAGTCCAGCAAGGAAAACAGACACCAATGATCACAATAGGATGCGATGAGTAATGAGACCAGGCACAGCAATGGGCAAGTCACTTAGCTTGCATGCCTCTGCTTCATTTATAAAGTGGAACTCGGACCTCCCCTCACAAGCTATTGTAGGCTTAATGGCATTGTGTATATGTTAAGTACTTGGCATAAGGTAGGTACTGGATTAATATTTATAAAGATGCATGGATGAAGATGAAGAGGGTCATATGGCAAATCTTCACCCATTCAACAAATATTTATTGAGCACCTACTATATCCCAGGCATTGTTCTAGATGCTAAGAATATAGCAGTGATTTTAAAAAATGCAGAGAATGTGACGAGGGAGATCTGGAAGTGCACAGATGAAAAGTGACATTTGTGAAAAGCCCTAAAGGAGGTGAAGGACCTAGGCAAGCAGGGACCTGGGAAGGAGCATTTCAGGGAAAGGAACAAGTGCAAAGGCCCTGTGGCCACATCCTGCCCAGCATGTTTGAGAACAGCAAGGGGCCAGTGTGGTGTGGCCAGAGACTTGGGGGCATGGGAAATGACATGGGGCTTTGAGGCCTTTAAGTGTAGTGCTGGGGGAGGCACACAGGGTGTGGGGCAGAGGAGGGCTTTGACTAGAGGAGGGGCTAATCAGGATTGGTCTCCAGGTTTTACGGGATCCTTCCCTTTGTTCTGTTGGGAATAGAGCACAAAGAAAGAAGCCGGGAGATCAGCTAGGCTATGGCGGGAAGCCAGGTAAGCACCGATGGCCTCTTGGACCAGGTGGTATCGGCGAAGATAGGAAGATGGAAATTGACCTCCTGGGGGAGGATAGTATATTTCTGGTAGAAGTGACCTGCTCTGTCCCATCCTGACCTTGCTTCTCAGGTGTCAAAGGAAGTTGATGGTAACCACAGAGCCCTGACCCTGAGGTGCCCTGGCTCCCTGCCAGTCCCCCTTGAGAAAGACAGAGAGGCTCAAAAGGTCAAGGGCAGACCTTTTCTCTCCAAATAAGGTGAGAGCTTTAGAAGTACAGGTGAGCTGTAGCTGGCCTGGCCTGGCCTTAGAAGGCAGTGTTTCCGGGGTTTTATTGTTTTGGCTGGGGGCTCTTTTCAGCCTTCACAGTTGTCACATCCTTTCCCCACAGACAGTTGTAACTTAGGGAGATTCTGAATTGCCTCTAAGCGTATTCCCTGGCTTCTTCACTGTGTAGACTGGGGCTCTTCTTGGGGGAGGGGTCCCCATTTAAGCCAGCCTGAAAGAGGCAAGTTCAGATTTATACAAATGATAATTGAGAAAGTGAGAATATCCTTTACAAAGAGCATGCTATGACCATTAGAACACTCATAAATAAGTTGGCAAAGGAATTTATAGAGATAACAGGAAACAATTAGAAACCAGAGCATCCAGCTATATCAGGAGGGGATAGTCGTGGTAATTGTTATAAAAACAGCCAATGTTGAGTGGTTACTCTGTGTTCATCAGCCCATTTAATCTTCATAACAGCCCTGTAGAGGTGGTGATGTGGACTCTAGTTTACAGAGGGGAAAAGCACGGCACACACACACACACACACGCGCGCGCGCGCAAATTCAGTAACTCGCCCAGAATGATTCAGAGGTAGATGATCTGTCCCCAAAGCCGCCTGTTCTTGGCCATGACTCTGTAAGTTAACAATAAACAGCTTGCTTCCCTCCTACAATTTCAATGATTTTCGGTCTTTATGTTTACATTCAACTTTCTCATAAACTTGAGGATCACAGATAATCGCTGCCAAAGCATATCTGCAGATCCCCGAGTCCGGGCCCCTGAGGGCTTCGCCTGGCTCTGACAAGCGGAGGTGCAGAGGCTGTCCAGAACGATTAGGGCGGAGGAGGTGCTAATCCATCAGGGGGAGGCGCTCTCAGCCCCCTGACTCGTTCATCTCCCTCCTCTGCTCCTTGTCTCCATATCCTCCCCACTCCCTCCTGGCCCTGCCAGTAAGCCTGATGTATCGGCATCTCAATCACTACTGCTTCCCCGGAGACCCAGGCCTGGCCTCGGGCCCTGCAGCCTCCAGGAATAAATCAGTAAATTAGGGGGAGGGGTGTGGAGAAGAGATCAAAAGAGAATGGGGTCCTCCCTGCTTTCAGCTACCTATAGTCTGCTGCTTACCCCATCCTGAAGACAGAAAAAGGGTCTGTCCCCACAGGACCTTGAAGGCAGCTGCCCTCAGGGAAATGGAGGGGGGAGAGGGAGGGTTAAGGTCTTTCTCCAGCCCTAGAAATAAGCTCTCTGAAACCCACCAGACAAACCAGCCCAAATCAGGAAGAATTTTTTTTTTCATTAAAAAGTACATTAAACCATGCCCTGGCTGGTGTGGCTCAGCCGGCTGAGCATCGGCCCATGCACCAAGAGGTCGCCAGTTGGATTCCCAGTCAGGGCACATGCCTGGGTTTGGGGCTTAATCTGGTGGAGGGGGCATGCAGGAGTCAGCCAATCGTTGTTTCTCTCTCTCTTCCTCTCCCTTCTCTCTCCAAAATCAGTAAAAGCACCTTTTTTAAAAAGTACATTAAACCAAGTACTGTGCTTTCCGCCCTTCACACAAGGCCAGAGGTTACACAAGACAAGTGTGCATTCTCCAAACTGCCACCACAAGAGCAAAGGAAGGAGAAAATTTGCATATTTTCTCAGCAATTGCAAAATGAGTTTTTTTAATTTCAGAGAAGAAACTGTTCCAAATGACCTGTTCTTTCAAGGGAAATAACTCTATTTTGATTCATTTTTCCTCCCCTCTTTTCTCTGGTCTCTGTCTCTTTTCTCATTTTTAATCTCCCTCTGACAACAAGAATCTCCAAGGACTCCCCACCCAGGACCTCTTCTCTTCTCTTCATTGCAGAGCTGTCTCCACCAGCCCTCGTCCTTGCCCTGGCCCAGTCCTTGCCCTGGCCCAGCGGCACTTTCCCCTTCTGGAGACTGGCCTGCCCTGGGGGCTGGGCAGCACACACCGGATGCTGTTCTTGCTCTGACCACACAGCTCTCCATTTAGGGCTCTGCTCCTGGAGGGTCTGCTCCTGGTTTTGTCTATTACCTGGGGTGCAAAGACTGTTCAATTAGCTATCAGCTAACCTCCTGCAGCTAATTAGTGCCTTTAGCTGGACTGAGCAACCCGGATCAGGAAAAGCTTTGCAAAAATGGCAATTAGTGATGGATTGCTTGTCACTGCTCCCTGGGAGTGCTGTCAGCAGGACCCACAGTTTGTGGCTTATGAGCAAAACAGCAAACCGGTCCATCCCCACTCAGACTGGGTCCTGGATGATTCTGATAGGCAAATCCTTTTAGGAGGGTGGGATCACAGGCACCAGTTCCTTTTGATCTTGAGCCCTGTCATCCCTTTCCTGTGGGGCTGGTTGACTAAAAGCTAATTCACTAACTACTGGGGATGTAGCAGCTTACTGAAGGGCCCAGAATCTTTCTATCTCTGATAATAACAGAGAAACCATTTACTGGTTTCTTGAACTCTTGCCCTGTGTCAGGCATTGGGGTTAGGGCTTTATTTGCATTTGGCCTTTCAGCTGTCACCATAACCACTAGAGAGAAGAAACCATCTCCATTTTACAGATGAAGAAACTGCGGTCTAGAGGTCAAATAACCAACCCAGGATCACAGTCAAACAGCTAGTTAATAGTAATCATTTTTCCCCCAAAGATATTTATTGAGCATCTACTGTACGCCTGCCATTGTTTTAGGCAACCCCTGCCAGAAGAAGTTTGCCATAGAGGGGAGTGCTGGGCATGGAACAGCTAAGTAAATAAATAAACAGAAATTTGTTTAAGTGCTTCAGAGGGACTAAAAGGGTGCTCTACCATGGCACAGCCTGGATTCCCGGGGCTCTCTAAGGCTGGCAGGAGCAGGGAGCATTACCCTGTAACCTGGGGTCCTCCTCAGGCAAAGTCACCTGGATGGCCCCAGTGCTTAGCATTAGGAAGTGATTATGTGCAAAGCACCTTGGCCTTGTTTTATGAGAAGCAGAGGCAGAGCTGGCATCGAGGGGTTCCCACGACGCTGGCACTTTGCGAGAGGAAATTGCATCTCTCCTCCCCAAGGGGATACCAGCCCTGTGCCTCCCTGGGTGTTACTACAGCCTCACCTCTGGTGTTAGTAGTCTTGTTATCAGTGGAAGTTACCAGGAATCTCCCTTCCCTGATTGGGGAAGCCCTGGGTAATTTACGGTGGTTCTGATGTTCTGCTTACAGCTGCTGCTCTAGGAAGACCAAGGAGGGGACAGCCCAGGAGTTCTCATTAGCAGCTATTAGTTGTTCTCCCCTGAGACGGGAGCCCCCATCTCTTCCCTCCTGCCTCCCTGAGTCAGGGCTCCACAAATAGCTCCTCAGCATGATTTCATTTCACTCCGGAAGCTCCTCCGCCTGACTCAGGGCCTGCTCTGGGCACCTCCTCCAGGGAGAGGCTCTCACCTCGCCCCACCGCAGCAGGGGAGGAGCCCAGGGAAGGGGAAATCCCTCACTGGGACAGAAAGCTGAGGAAGATACCTGTAGCCCCAGCCTGGCTCTGCTTCAGGTGCCTGGAACTGCCAACACCACTGGCCATCTGAGAGGCAGGGCCAGCTGTAGACACAGTTCAAATTCAAGAATGCAGAATACTCCACTCAAATACATGTAGAGCCAAACGTACTGACCTGAAAAAGTTGTTCACAAAATATAGGATCCAGCGTTAGGTGGAAAATAATGTTGTTATGATCCTATCTGTGAACAAAATATCGATATGTTAAATATACACACAAAAAAGACTATTTGAAGAAAATATATGCTGTATTAATGATAGTTATCTTTGGGAGGTAAGATTGTAGGATATGGTTTCTTTATTCATTTTCCCTTTCTGGTTTTAAAATAATAATCATACAGAGCACAAACTGATGGATGCCAGATGGGAGGGGGTTTGCGGGACTGAGTGAAAAAGGGGAAGGGATTAGGAAGTACAAATTGCCAGTTATAAAAATAGTCACGGGGATGTGAAGTACAGCGCAGGGAGTATAGTCAATAATGTTGTAATAACTATGGATGGTGCCAGGTGGGTACTAGACTTATTGTGGGGGGATCACTTTGTAAGTTCTATAAATGTCTAACCACTATGCTGTACACTGGAAACTAATATATTGAATTCCAACTGTAACTGAAAAAAAATTTTTTTAATGAGTTAGGGGAAAAAATCTTATTTCTCTTTGTTATCTGAAAAAACAACAACAGATTTTAGGGAAAAGAGTCCTAATAAACCAAACCCAAGTGTCCTACAGGGTGTCAGCCTTGTTAAATGCCTAACAGCTACCCAAAGGTGGCCTTGAAATGCATGAAGCAAGTGGGATGGACTTACCATTCACCCAGCAAATATCAGCTGCCTCCCTAGCCAGGGAAGGGCAAAGCCACCGCCACAGCGTGTGTCCCTCATGCCCCCCTCACCTGTTTTCTTGGCCATTGCATTTTTTAGACCTGGCACAGTGCCTGACCCCCAGTAAGGTTTGCTCAACCGAAGTTTTTCCTTTGAGTGGACATGTAAATGAGTAGATTCGATGCGATCAAGCGTTGCAAGTGTCATGTGAGGTACGTGTCCGCAGGTTTCAGCGGGGGCCGAAGGGAATTAGGAAAGTCCGCGTGATGTTTCTGGGGCATTCTATCTTACTTTAAGGATTCCTATATTCCTATTAAATAACATTTAATCGACTTTTTTATTTTTAGAATAGTTTTACATTTATAGAAAAGTGGCAAGAATGTCACAGCAAGTTCCCAAACACCCCACACCCAGCTTTCCCCGTCATCACTTTACATTTGTCACAGAGTTCATTTGTCACAGCTGTTGAACTGACGTTGATGCATTGTTACTGACAAGCACCCTTACTGCATTAGGATTTCCTTGGTTTTTGCCTATGTTTTTCTGTCCAGGATCCCACATAACATTTAGGTAGCCATCATGTCTCCTCAGATTTCTCTTGGCTGTGACAGTTTCTCACGCCTCCGTCGTTCTTGGTGAGCTTAATAGGTTAGCAGAGGACTTGCTGGGTATTTTGCTGAATATGCTTCAATTCCAGTTTGTCTGGTGTTTTTCTTGCAGTTCGATTAGGATGTGGGTTTGGTGGGAGGGAAACCACAGAGGCCAATCATCACATCAGATCAAGGGTACCTGCTATCAACATGACTCATCACAGATGGTGTCACCTTGGCCACCTGGCTCAGGTCACGTTTGCCAGGTTTCTTTACTGTAAAGGTACTCCCCCCCACCCACCCAGTCTCTGGCCCTTTGCATACTGAACTCCTTAGAATGAAGTCACTTTGCACATCCCACACTTCTGGGAGAGGAAGCTCTGCTCACCTCCTTCGGGGGGGGTGTATCTACATAAATTA
Organism: Miniopterus natalensis; assembly: GCF_054644295.1. Taxonomy (NCBI): domain Eukaryota; kingdom Metazoa; phylum Chordata; class Mammalia; order Chiroptera; family Miniopteridae; genus Miniopterus; species Miniopterus natalensis. The sequence continues at coordinate 60,490,284 of NC_142091.1, read as the reverse complement.
GTTGGAATTATTTTGTATGAAAGGTTTGTCTGTCTAACGTCAATTAGATTGATTGTTCAGTCATTCCATCATTTACTCATCGCATGGGTACTTGGATATTTATTTTATATGCTGGGTTATGACCCAACACTCTGCTATTTATTTTACTGCCCACATTGATCCAGCTTCCCTGCATCCCTTGCCGTGCCCCATCATTTTAGGGGTTTTGGGGGGGCTTTTAGCACTCCCTTACTTTTGGGCACTACAACAGGCTCATCCTGCATACTCCTGCTCTATCTCTAGAGTCTGCCATTTCTCCAAGGGGTTCTGGGTCCCTTTACTGGAGAACGGTATTGGAAACCAGGACCTGGGCCTGAGACATGCTCATTGCTACTGGGGTATCTGGGAAATTCCTTTTGCATGAAGGTTTTCAGAAACTAGGGAAAGAGGAGCCAAATATGTAATAAAGTTTTGTGTTTAAAATAACAGGGAAGGGGCTAGAAGAGGCAAATCTAATCAACAGCTTTAGGTGGACACCGTGCAGGTTCCCATGGCCCCTGCCTTGGGACGGGGGGGTGGTGTGAACAGTCCAGTGAATGGCCACAGATGCTTTAGGGAGGGAGCTACCATCATCTAGAGGTCCTGAGGGGACAGGCTCTCCCATCACCCATGTACTAGACCCTTCCCTGCCCACCCCGTGGCTCCAGGGACCACTCTTAGCCTATCTTGAGTTCCAGGCACTGCCTCAGGCTCTCACTGGGCCCTCACAGCACCCTGCAAGGCACTGTAGGTATCAGTGGCCCCTTTTACTGCTGAAGGGCTGAGGACTTGTCCAGCATGCCCGGGTAAGTGGCTGACCCAGCATTCAAACCTCGGTGTGGTCCTCGGGTTCTCCTTCACTGATCTGTGCTGCCCCTTAGTGGGGTCTGTGAACTTTTTACCTTCGAATGCAGGAGTGGTCTGTGATGTCCCCAAGGTCACAGGCCCACCCTCTCCTTTCTCTGATGAGAATGGTCGTCACAGGGAAATGTAAAAGCTGTGAGTGTGTGTATGTGTGTGTGGGCTTGCTTCCCCCAGAAAATAGACTACTGATTGCCAGGGCAGGGGTGGAGGTAAAGATGCAGAATGGGATGTGACTACTGGGTACAGGGTTTTTTTGGGGGGTGATGAAAATATTCTGGAATTAAATAGTGGTTATGGTTTCACAATTCTGTGAATATACTAAACAGCTCTGAACTGCACATTTTCAAAGGGTGAGCTTTATGATATGTGACTTATATCTCAATTTAAAAACACACCAGGATTGACCTATACATGCTGGGCTCCCAGGTTCCCTGCGGTGGAGCAGTGAAGAGCGTGGGCTCTACTGCTCACTGGCTGTGTGATCTTGGGCAGTTGCTCAACCCCTTGCAGTGTCAGCTTTCTTAGGATAAAATGGGGACACCATCACCTCCCACAGTCCCTGGGACACCTTGTTCTGACTCCCTGCCCCTTCTCCGTGTCCACCTCCTAAGGTGGTGGTTTGTCCTTGGTGCGGGCGATCTTGGTTTTGCTTTCCATCCCATGACAGGGACAGCCCCACCATTAATACCACCCCATCCAGCGACTGGGCTCAGGCTCCTGGATGAAGGACAGAGGGATGGCTCGTCCTGCCAAGCCATTTCCAATGTTTGTTTGAGAAAATAAAAGTCAAAGAGGCAGTGGCTTCTTCTAAATCTTGTAGTTAATGGAATGTCGCGGGGCTTCTAAGCTCCAAGCACTCACGGGGCATGTGTTTATTTTTCAGACAGACACTTTGCATTCTGTTTCTTTCTCCCTCTTCCCTCCTCTTCTCTCTCTCTCCCTCTCTTTAAGGCAAAGGAGTAGGAGAACTAGGGGCCAGGAGGGTGGGCTCTGCAGTCTGCAAACCCAGCATGGTGTCAGAGCTGTTGTTTATAGCCCACGACTTCCCCCGAGACCATAGTGACGGGCCCTGCAGGCCACACTTCAGGGCTCCGCTCCATCCTTTGGACCACAACCAGGGCAGTCGGCACCTAGCAGGCCTCTGCCCTCAGACGTCAGCCCTCCTGGGTGGCCATCTCCTAATTCCCGTGCATTTGGAGGAGACTGGTGTCACAGACACGGGGTTTTTTCTTTAGCTTGTAACACCATCGGACGCCAAAGCCAATGTTTGGTTTGCTTTAATATTGAGAACGTCCAGTTTTCATGACGGCTTAGAGCTCATATACATTTGTGTTTTCTGAACATGGGTTTATCATGCTTACTGAGCACCTATTAAGTTCTTGGACCTGGAGAGATGACAGAAGGAGGGAGTAAGATGACAGCTATAGCTTCTGCTCTCAGATAACCACTGTTATGTTAGGTGTTATCTGTGTGTTTCAATAAAGCCCTGGGATGGAGAAGTTATCTTCTGAAACAGCTGAGAAGGTTGAAAGGTTTTGATTCTTTCTCACCTCCGCCATTGGGCAGGTGGCTCGAGGGGTGGACGGTAAGATCTCCGAGGTGACATATTGCTTCAGCCTTGGTGTAATTTGGGGCCTGCTGACTAGTCAGTGATTCGAGTAATGAGACATGCCGGGGAGTGAGAGGCCACTTTTGTGAGCACTGCGCTCACCCCAGCCTCCCGCCTCCCGGGCACAACCCCTCACAGGGGCATCTGCTGCAGAGCAGAGGTGACAGTTCTGAAAGCTAGAACAGGAACGGAGGCCACCCAGGCAGGAGAAACACACCCTAAAATAAGGTCAATCTGCTCAAGGCATGACAGAGAGAGAGAGAGAGAGAGAGAGAGAGAGAGAGAGAGAGAGAGAGTGTGTGTGTGTGTGTGTGTGTGTGTGGAGGGGGAGGTTATATTGGCAGCTGCCTCTGCTTATAATGATTGTGGGGGGGAATGTAAATAGAACTGGGTGCTTCAAATAAAGAAGTGAGAAAAGTATGAGGGAGTGGAGGATTTCACGGTGGCAGAGTGCCTTCCCCTCTGTCAGTGTGCAGCTCAAATCCAAGCAAGATGCAGCCCAGCTGCCTTGGAAGGACATCCTCTGTCTGCCTCTCGCCTGGCCTGTTGCCCACACAGCTTTAGTTGGGGAGGGGGTCAGGGAGGGGGGCTCTGCCCCAACAGGCTGATTCAGTGTTTCCACTGGGTCCAACGCCGTCTTGGTGGGCAGATCACACGCCAGCCTCGTAAACTCACTCTCTGCTTGTCCGTGTGACATTTACAGCCCTATGGGGAGCTGGTTTTTTAATGAGCCTAATTTGAGACTATAAGTAGGAGTTTGTAAAACAAACAGCGAGGGAGTCCGGCCAAAGCCCAAAGTTGCAGTTTAAGCTCACAGGGTCACATACAGCTCTGCAGACAGACCGACTGAGGCTGCCAAGCCCGGGGCAGCGGGATGAAGGTGCTCTCCAAGGAAAAGCCTCCCTTCTGGGGTCCCGTTTTGGTTGTGTGAAAGGCCCTGGAGGGGCCTGGCTTTCCCGTGGGAGGAAAGGACTTATTTGGGACTAGGCCTGTGTGCAAGGCCAGGGCTAAGTGTCAGTGAACGGGAAGGACCAAGCGCTCCCTGCCTGGACGACAGCCCCACAGCCAGCCCCACGAGGCCTCTGGGAGTGAGAGGCTGTCATCCAAAGACGCCTGTGAGGAAACCCCACATTTTCCTGTAGCTCTAATTCCATTCTGGGGAGACCTGGTTTTCAAATTAAGAATGAAATGGCAGATACTGGTGTCTGTTACAGGGCCCTGTTAAGGTCACCTCTCTCTAACAGGTCCCAAGTGGAAGATGAGGTCCCTCACCTCTGCACAGATGCTTAGGGCTTGCTTTGAGGGGTGGGATGAGAGGGTAGGCTCTGTAACCTACCCTCTTGTCCCATTGTCCAAAACCGTGTGGCACGGCTATAAGAGAGCCTCGGGAAGGGTTTGTATCACATAATCATTCCAGGCAGAATTGGAGTTGTTAGCCAGGTAGGAGAGGAATGGCATTGGATAGGTCACTGAGCAGGCCAGCACAGTTTCAAGCCTCCGGTGACTTTTCGTACATCTTAGCAGGAAAAGGCTAGGTGTCCTTCAAGATCCTGAGAGCGACACAGCGAGGTCTGGAATGTCCCCATCGTGGGAATGAGGTAACTGCAGGCATCTCCGTTCTGTCAGTGAGCTTCCTCCCCCTCCCCCAATTCAGCTCCCTCGGGTGTTGTGTGATGTCGCTGAGCCATGAGATGACCGGGAGCTGTTGGCATCTCATAAGGTCTGTCAGGTTCTGGTGGGGTTCTCAGAGTAAGTGGGCGCTTTCTCACACATCCTGTTGTTTTTCCTCCCTTGCTAATGAATCAAGCCCTCTTTTCAGACTCCTGCCAAACTTCTCGTAGCCACTGCAGACTCCTTCTCTAACGTTTATCATGGTGGGTTTTAATTATTTGTCTACGTGGTTTTCCTGCCTTCTGGAGCAGGCTCCTGGGTCTTACCTACCTCTATACTCCTAGTGCTGCACTCAGTGTAATTAATGAGCGTGTGATGAACCCTTGGTTAAGTGAATGAATTATGGCAATTGCAGAGAGGACGTTCCCCTATCCTGCTCAGACACTCCAAATTTAGAGCCATCAGTCAACCTTGACACAGAGGGTCCCAGGGCCTTGAAGGATGTGTTCTCTGTGGGTTTGTTAACTGCCTGCAGGCAACTCTTTCTGTGCATGGCAGGTGGGTATGTGCGTGTGTGCTCCATGGGAGTTGCAAAGGGAGTGATGTTACCTCTGGGCTCTGGTGTCCCCAGCACACTCAGCGCTGGGGTGTCTGTTCTGGCCCAGATCTCGAGACACGTGTTGTACAAATTTCCCTGTTCCTGGTGAGTTACCTTTTGGAGCCTGATAGATGGAAATCTGCTGACTGCTTAAAGTTGATCCAGGAACATCACCAATTTTAAAAGTAGTCAAACATGGCTTTCACTTATTTAGGCTTAAAAATGATCTCTTAATGAATTTTAGTTCTGAAAAATATAATCTGCCACTTCTGTCTTTGATGTTTCAGTGCTTAGTGAAGACCTAAAAGGAATGAGCAGCGTGGTTGACATGAGAGCCCCTCGTCGGCCGGGGTAGATTTGGGACAGTGAGGTCCATGGGAAAGGTGGGGTGGGGGGGAGTGTGCATGTTCCGCCCGCAGTGGGCTCTGTAACCTACCCTCTCATCCCGTTCCACACCGCTGCTGAGTTATCTGTCTAAATGTACGTATGACCCTGTCCCTCAACTGCCTAAACCCCTTCCTTCAGTCGCCCTCATTGCCTTAGAACAGAGTCCCAGCCCCTTAGGCTCTGTGACCCTCCCGTCTACCCTGGCCCCTCCCAGGAAGCCTGTCAGGCTCCACCCTGCACTCAGAGCTTCTCCTCTCTGTCTCTGCAGGAAACCTTCCTTGACCCTAAGCCTGGGCAGTCCAGCTTAGAGACCCTTCTTCTAGGTTCCTTGTGTTGACTCTATTGTAGCCATCTCTACACAATATCGATTTGGCTGGTATGCCGTCTGCCCGCCTTCACTAGACTGCAGACATTGTTTTTATGTCCCCAGAGCACAGCCACTTCTGGCCCATTATTAGGTCATCAAAATAAGCAGCTGTTGAATGAATGAGTGCAGAATGAGTGAATGATTGCCGAGTAAGTGACCCATCTGTGTGAGTAAAGCTTGTTCTTTCAATAGCACAGCCCACAGTGGCCTTTAGGAAAATAATAGAATAGATTGACCTTGGGTCCATCCCTTCCTCCTAATGTTGATAAGTACTTTTATGGGGTAACGGATGGCTTTATCCCAAAGCCACTGACCCTGGGGCTTGGCAAGGCCATTTATAAGCATATTCCCAGCCCAGCCGGGCGTGGCTCAGCAGTTGAGCATCAACCTTGGATCCAGGAGATCGAGGTTCGATACCCGGTCAGGGCACATACCAGGGTTGCCAGCTCGATCCCCAGTCGGGGGCATGCAGGAGGCAGCGATCAGTGTTGACTCTCTCATCATTGATGTTTATCTCTCTCTCCCTCTCCCCTTCCTCTCTCTGAAATCAATAAAGATATAAAAAACAATTATAAACATTGCTACATGCTTCCTGTGTCTCAGGCACATTGCTAAGTGCTTACTGTCTTAGCTTCTTTTAATCCTCAGTCCTGTAAATCAGGAGCTATTGTTAGGCGTATAGACACACAGGTGAGCAAATTGAGGCTCAGAGAGGGTACACACTAGTCCAAGGTCTCACAACTAGTAAGAGGCAAAGCTGAGTTTGGAACCCTCATCTCCCTGCCTCTTGCTGTTAAATCATCTGGAGAGTCTAATGGTCAAAGCCCTTTGAAATGGAAACCAAGAACCCAAAGCCGGCTGAAACTTTTTATATTTGCTAAAAGGGCTCTAGCACTGTACATTTCTGACTAATGCATTCATGTTCTACTAATAAACACCTTGGCCATCTGCCCCGGACCTTGTGACATTTGCATCTTTTTATAAAACCCCCAGGAAGTTTCTGGTGCTCACTGTGGGTGCTTGGGCTCCTTTATCCCTCGCCTCCCCTCTGGGCTGACAGTTTGTCCACCACTCAATTTTTCCTGCTAGCAGCACTGCTCTCTAGCCTCGGATGCAGCTCAGGAACCACTCCCGGCAGGAGCTTTGCTTCCTTTCCCACCCCCAGGCCCACCTGTGCCCCCACCGGGTGTTGGCTGTGGGAGGCTCCTTTTCCGCGCGCGGTGATTCCAGCCGCGTGGCATGAGGATTTTCCCCAGCTCTCCCTGTTCTCGGATCCCAGCGCCTTGCAGCCCACAGCGGCCACTGCAGGGGTTGGAGGTCCAGGCGACCGCTTGGCTGCGTCATAATCACACAGGCTCAGTGCCGTGGGCACACAGCTGGGCCCAGTGTCGGGAAGATACCACAGGAAGTCACACAGGAAGTCCCGCTGCTGATGCAGCCACCGAGTCACCCGCACCTGGCCAGGCGAAGGGGCTGGCTCTCAGAAGGGCCGATTCCTGGAATGAGGCATGGGGGCAAAACCTCACCTCCTGGTTAGCAGTATAGAATGGTTTCTGCCGGAGTTCCCTCCAAAAGAATTACCCTTTTCCCTAATCTTATTTTTTTAGTATCATTTCTATAAGACAACCAGGTTTTCCTTATTTACTTTTTATTTGCTTCCATGAGCTCGCAATGGTTGTAACAATGCTTTAATTTTCATTAAAACACACTTTTCATTTGTATTGAGACGTAGTTGACACACAGCACTGTAGAAGCTTAAGGGGGATGGCATAAGAACTTGACTTACATAAATCATTATTTAATCAGGAGAAAACAGGGTGAAGAGTTACGGAGGGAAAAATCATCTAAAATTCTCCCATGCAGAAGCAGCTCTTTTATGTTAGATGACCTCCATTCTGAGCCCTTTACAAGTAACTAGATTATAGGTTTGTTTATTCTAACATTCCCTTGTTTTTTTATATAAAAATTTAATTTCTGGTAACTAATTTTCTGCCATATTTGAAATTATGGATATTCCTTTGCTCTGAAGAAACATTCTATCAATCTCTTCTTCTAAATACATCAGTCATGATTATCACTTTTCCTGCACCGATAAATCATATTCATTTACAAAGGCTAGAAAGCAGGGTAGTTCAGAACATTTTTATAAGACTGGCTAGAGAGAACCCCCTTTTCTTGGTGCTGTGTGCACTGGTGGGGAAAAGGCCGATATTTTAGGGTGGTAACTTTACCTGTCTGTCTCCATCTCAGGTGTTCTATTTACTCTGCGTGCGTGCGTGCGTGTGTGTGTGTGTGTGTGTGTTGAGCGTGCTGCTTTTATACGAAAGTGGCTCAAGGTTGCCCTTGGCTTATGGAATTAGTGTGCTTACACACCGAGGGTCAAGGACGACATTTGACAAAGGACCGTGGCCATGTGGTGGATTTTCTTTTTTAAGTGATGGCAGTTCTAAGACACATGCTTCCTGGGACACTCAAATTCCCGATGTGTTACATCAATACTTTGGAGAGAGGCCACCCAAAATCTCTTAAAAAGTATTCTAAAACACTGCAGAGAGCTTTTTCCACAGGAAGAAGCTCAGTAGTTGGCACCTGTGTTTTCTGCTCCACACTGCCCAGAGTTGTGACTGTTGCTGGTTTTTCCAGAGTTCACCTGTAGGTTTAACTTCCTGAAATTGAGCTGCTTGGTTACTGTGGCTTCATTTTACTCTTGCAAAGAGGAGAAATGGCAGTGAACAGACTGCATTTTATTAGTATTTTTTCTTCAAAAAAAAATCTGGGAGCAATCTGTGATCTCTACTAGTTTGTTCTTTTATAGGTACCCAATATTTACCCTCGGGGTCTATGACAGACTGACGTGTAAATTAATTAATCAAATCACGAAAATATCAGTGATCCAGCATTTGTAATAGGCATTCTGGGGTCACCGCCACTGCTTTGTTGGTCTGTTATAGTTTCATGGTGGCCCCTACCAACCCCCTCAAATCCTTGCCCTGCTTGAGAATTGGGTGAGCCAGCCCTGAGGTCGGAGGTCATAGGGGCTGCTGCCAGCTGGAGGGGAAAGAGTCATCCCCAAGACCAGCTTTCCAAGCAGGGCCACCACCAGCAGGCCCGAGAATGCGAGAACTCAAAGGGAAATGAATTCCAGCCCTATATACGTGGTGAGGTTCGCTTTTTACCATCTTTTTAAAGAGAATTGGGGATGCTGGCAATGAGCCTGCTGCCTTTGATCTCACCCCGGGTTCTCTAGCCCCAGGCTCCCTGGTCAGTCGTAAATGTGCATTATTATTTACTATTTCATGGTGAGCTCTTGGCCCCTGGGCCTGACTTAACTGGAAGACCACCTTTAGCTCAAGTTGTTCTGATAACTCCACCACAGTGAGGTGTCAACCGGAGCATGGTTGTGTTTGCTTTTAATTTCCTGACCTTAAAGAAGGGGAGAGTGCAGTGCTAGCTGGACTGGCGAGTGGTGAAGGAAGGGTTCTGTTCCTGGGCCTGAATGGGGGGAGCCTCATGTGGGGGTCAGTGTGGTGTGGGGGTTACTGTTGCGGACTCCAGTGTCGGGCAGGCTGGGTCTGAATCCCACCTCTGCCCTTTGCTAGCTTGTGACCTTAGCCCATCTAAACCTCAGTGTCCCTCATTGGTAAATAGGCCTAGTAATATACTAGTTAATAGCTAATAGTAATAAGACCACTGCTAGGGGTTTTGTGGGTTTTCAAATGCTGGTTCTCTGTTCCTGGCATAGGCTATTACACAGCATATGCTAGCCTCTCTGTTCAATATTAACCCACTGTTAAAACCTGCTTCCCAAACTCAATTTAGATACTGCCCCCCAACTCTTCTCTCTCCCTGCCTCCCAACCTTTTCTCCTCACTTGAACTCTTGGGTCTCACAGTACAGTGGTCCCATCTTCAATTATTTTTAAATCATTTTTATATGAATGATGAACAACTCACCAGGCTTTTCTTCTTATTTCCTCCATCTTTCCTTTGCCTCAACACTCCCCCCTCCCCCAAACACACATCCCAACCTCTTTGGATCTAGACTCTCAGGAGAAATCAATTCAGTGAGGTTGTTTTAGAATCAACTGCCCTTATACTTCATTTGGGTCTCTCTGAAAAGAGTCATGCTTTAAGTTTTCAGCACTTTGTTTCATTGTGACTAACACACGACTGAGCATTAAACATACTATATATAAAGTTCCAGATCAGAGAATGGAAATACTTTTTTTTTTTTAATTAAAAAGGTTGGATTGTGTGGGCTACTTGGAAACCATTCAGTGGGGCAATATAATTTTTATTTTCAGAAGCTTATGGACTGAACCCCACCCAGGCTTCCAGCTCCTAAGAAAACTGGCGGAAGACACCCTGCCAAGTTTCCTCACCAGGGCAGTAAAGGAGTAATCCTCCCATCCCAGTTTTCAGTTTAAAGAAGCAGGAGACAGGCAGTGGCCTTGCTGTCTTCACAAATGAGGTTCCTTGGGCCAGGTGGCCAGAGTGGGGGGGTTCTGGTGGGGATTGTGGGGGGGCAGGGACAGGAGAGGGTGCTACCCACACAGGCTTGCACATGTAGCTGGACCCACTGCAGTCACTGTGACCTGAAGAGGAGGTTTACAATTCTGGGGACAAAGCTGGTAATGTTTTGTTGAGTTGAGGGGACAGTTATGTTACAGTCTTGATGGCTGCTCAGAAAAGCCAAACTATAAATCATCCAGTTTTCACAAAAAAAGAATATTTTCTTTACATTTAAAATTGTGTGTGGGGGGATTATAGCTTGGGGGGGGGGGCGGGGAACTAAACTGTAGGAAATGGTAATAACAAGATCTGTTCATTCCCACTGTTGACAGTTCAGAAGTTAAATGTTGGAATGAAAGTGGGGAGAGGGCTGTAAGGGGTGTACTTTAGAGCTAGAGTGTGGAGGTGCCAGGTGGGCAGTGGGATCCTGGTGATGGAGAAGACTTGAGAATCAACCCCCAGGTTTTACAGAGGAGAGAATGAAACAGCACCCATTGATAGGGCCTTTGGGCTAATCCCTGCTTCTGAAAAACCTTTGCGCTCAAAGTCCAGTTTGTCAACCCAACATGCAGTCCATCTGCCTCTGGCTTGGGGCTGACTCAGAAGCCACAAGCTGAAACCCAGGTTGAATTCCTGGTTGGCAACCACCAGCAAGAAGGCGGGGTTCCCAGTCTCCTCGGCAGTGGGGCCCCATTTAACTCAATGGCGCCCTCTCTGGGCGCTGGTGGAGAACCACCTGGAAAGGAATTGGGTTGCTTTTCCAAACCCTGAGCTGGAGCAGAGCCAAGCGCCCAAGGCTGGGAAAGCAGCTTGGAGAAACGTGATCAGGTGTGCACAGGCTCCTCCGCTTGACTGATTTCCTGGGAGGTGCTGGGAATTCCCCCTTTACCGGCAGAATAGTTTTCATTTCTAAATTTCAGAGAAAGAAATAAGAATTCTTAACTGTGGAAGGGAGTTTAAACTTCTTGGTAAGGGCCGTGGGGAAGTCCTTGAAGAGTGCGAAGCTCCAGAGGAAGGTGACCAGAGGAAAGGATGGCAGGGGCGGGGTAAGACTAGAGACAGGAGGCAAACTAGGAGGCTGCCACCCTAGCCAGTGAGGGCAGACGCTGTCCCCGCTGGGGCACAGCAGTGACAGATTTCCGGGACTTGAAGGGGGTTAAAGGAGCCAGGCTTGGTTGATTGGATGTGCAGGAGGAGGGAGGGACTTGATAAGGATGACTCACGTGTGTGTTGTTGGGCAACTGGGTGGCGGTGGCCCTGTGCTCAGAGGCCTGGACAGTGAAGGAGGCTGCGCCCTGGGAAATGAGCTAATGAGTTCCCAGATCCAAGGGCTGGGCACCTGGGCTGAGAAGAACTGAGTGATGGAAGATTACAGTTCTTCCTACACAATGAGAAATGTGGAGCTTCGCGTGCGGTGAGAGCGCACTGGAGCGGCCACTGTTTCAACAGAAACACTGGTAGCTGGCCTGTGCCCACTGCCCCACACTCAGGAATCCGTCTCACAGTCGTGATCTGAGTGATGCATGTGCGGTTTCTCTGTAACTCTTACACAGCTCATCAGGGCTTGATCTGGAGTGTCCTTTTTAACTAATAAAGGGATCAAGGGAAATATTCCAGCCTGCTTTCTTTTCCATCATGACTAAAATAACTTTTCCTAAGCATTTAACTAAATAGGAAGGGGGGGGGAAAGCTCTTTTTTAATTTTTTCTTGAAATCTCTTTTCACAGAGTGACCTTGCACTGGGTCCATATCCTAAAGCTGGGAATTTGTGCGAGGCAAGGAAGGCCTCGAAGTGTTGAGAGAATTTAAAGTAAATATTTTCCAGTGAGAACTGGAAATATCTTCAGGGAGAGCTTCTGAGGAACGGGCTTATGTGGGAGAGAGAAAAATTTCGATTGACGTAAAAAACACTTTCTTAAGGGGCAGATTTGGAAGACAAGCTGTGGAACTGAATTCTGGAAAGATCAGAGGGAGTAAAAGACACAGCCTTTCATATGTAGAGTTTCCGGGGAGACCTCCAAGGATTTTGGCAGGAGGTGCCTGGGGACCCATGAAAAGGAAAGTCATATCTCTGGGTCTTACTTTGAATTTCCTCCTATCAAACCAGGGCCCAAACAGAACTCCTCTTCTTGAAAATATTCCAGTGCTTTCAACTAAAGGACAGGGTGACCAGAGTTAGAACGTCATTTTATTTCAGAAATCAAGAGATTGAAATTTTAGCCCCAGAACAGTTTCTGACCCTCAATAACTTAGGACAAGTCACTGAACTTTGGGGGACCTTGGATTTCTCATCTGGAAGATGGGTATGACTGGGTACCTTGCAAAGTCTTGGATTCTGTGTGATCATGCAAGTAAGTTATCACAGTACCTGGCATGTAGTCAGTCCCCAATAATAGCATTATTGATAATATGACTATTGATCATAATTGCCTTCCCTTCCTTGCTGGAAGAATTCATTACTTGATGTAAAAAGTCTCTTAAGAGCAAAAGGTACTATGCAAAATCTGTAATGTTATCAACTACTATTATTAATAGTAGGTTCATAATTACTTTTGCCACAGTATTAAGTGAAAGTCCCTGTGGGTGGGTGATGACTAGGAACATGGGAACTATTATTAATGGAGCTGCCAGCTCCTGTTACTAGATCCATTGACATAATATTTCTCTCTGGGAATCCTTTGACAAATCAGCTGAATTTCCTATTCCCTTGCTTTAAGCACTGCAAATTTGATCCACATGTCCCCAGTGTTGTTTCTGGAGATTAATAACGGAGAGAAGAGGAGGAACCAGACCTGCACAGGGACCCGTAGCTGTGTGCAAACTTCCCCAAGTGTTTGGGCTGTCCTGGGTTCAGCTTGCGGTGCCCGCGGGCATGAGGCGCTCTCTTGTTTTGCTTGTTTCAATGCCCCAGCTCTTCCTAATGGGTACTCATCTGTCAGGGCGAGGGCTTTTTTGCTTTGGGGCGTAGGGCAGGGGGAACCCGGTCATGCCCTCCGGCTCCCACTGGAAACAGCTTTGAGGAAGTGCTTTGATGCGGGGCTTTGCCAAGTCCATGAGCCGGATGTGAGGGGGGGCCGCTGCCATCAAAAGGGGCAGAGGGAGGTGGGAGGAGGGGCTCAGCCACTCCAAAGCGGTGCCCAGCTCCAGGGAGGCAGCGGGGAGGGCAGGGAGGCGGGTCAAGGGAAGGGCAGGCTGGCAGGGCAGGGCTGACCGTCCCCTGAACCTGCAGGGTGGTCAGGATCTGGGCAGGAGGAGGACTGCCATGTGCGTTGGCCCCAAGAAAGAGGAACACACAGGGGGCTCAGTACCGGGGCTCCTGCAGGTGAAACGGGCAGTAATAATATAGCAGTGTTGTCACACACACGCCACCAAATCGGGTCAGCTGTCGGGGAGCTTGGCGGTGTGTTCGTTGGATCTGGGCTTTCAGAGAGTTAAGTGTGAATGATCTAGAGTCCATCAGAGCCAGGTTTGAATCCCAGCTCTGCTACTTAGTTGACAAGTTGTTCATTTCTCCGAACATCAGTCTCCCTGTATCGAACGTGGACACAGCAGTGCCTACCTGGTTGAAGGAAAAATGAGAGAGTGTGAACGAAGCCCGCACGCCCAGCACACAGGATGTAATAGCCACAGCTCCTGACAGAGCACTTCCTCTGAGCCACACGCTGGTCCAGGCATCGATGTCCAGCAACTCGGCTCATTGTCACGGCCACACAAGCTATGTACTTTGCTTATCTCTAGTTAACACACGGGAAATCGGAGGCACAGAAAAATGAAGTAACTTGCCCAAGATCACACCGCTGGTTTAAGTGACAGCACCAGACTCCTACACCCAGAGATCCCAGCTCCAAGGCCCTGTTTCAACCTCTCCTACATGCCCCGTGGCTGCTGCCGTCCTTGTTCCATTTCTGTGTTTAGGATAGGGAAATCTAACCCGCGTTTGGCCACACCCCAGCGGCCTCCAGTTATCTCAAGGAATTTTAAGAGATTTTCCCCAAAAACTGGCTGATTAAATTCCTGTGGGTATTTTCCTTAAAAAAAGTCCAGGGTGGGTGAACAAAGAGGCATTGATCAAAGAAACAGCAGTTACCCAAAGTTGGGAATCTCTGACCACATGCTCTTAGGAACCACCATGTAATTTTAAGCCAGTCTGATTTTGCCTTTCTGGTACTTTCTAAGAAGCCGCACAGTGAGCCGGAGAAATTTACAGGCTCTCCCCCTGTGGGATCGATGCTGACAACTCTATTCCTCTGTCGCTGGAGTGCTAATGAAAAACACTAATTGCACTTGGCCAGCGGCTGGGATGGGTCCTCCCCTGGAGGTCTCTTTCCCTGTGGTTTCTCCCAGTCCCTCTGGTGGCTTGAAGAGGGAAAGGGGGCAGTGAAGGCAGTGAGAGGCCTGGGGCAATGCTGCCCGTTAGGCCGCGAGGTGGAGATTTATGCCTGGCTCGGCCATCCCCTGAGCTCCATGAAGACACAGCCAGGCCTCTTTGTCACCCCAGCACCCTGAGTGTCGCTGGCGCCCGGCGCCCGGGCCCATTGAGGCACTCTGCAGGTATCCAGTGAACAAGGAAGTGAAGAAGTGAGTTGTGTGTTTTTTTAATACATCTTTTTCTATTCAATACTATTCTGATCACTGATGGTCCAAGAACATTCAAATAATACACCAAAAAGAAACAAATGTTAAAGATTGGTCTTCAAACATCATAGCCACTGATGCCAAGCTTGCCTATGATCTCGCCAACATAAAACCACGTCTTCACCCCAGTGGCCACCAAACCATTCAGCAACGCTTCCTTAACTGTGAGCTGTTTGAAGCTACCCGTTTGAGCACGGCAGACTATTTTTCTCAAGCTCTGAATAGCTGTGGGGATCTCAGCAGGGGTTGGAGGAATCAGCTCCACCTTGGCATAGTGCCAAAATGTGGTCAATCGAGGCTTTGAGTAAGTCACAGCAACGTCACAGCAGCGTTCACCAGTGGGGACCTTCTCCGCGAGGTTACGGACCAGCTGGGCCATGGCTCTGGGATGGAAACCATGAGTGAGTTCTTGTGTGGCCCACAAGCCTCAGTGGGCCAGTTCCTTGTGCAGCTCCTGGTCTCCACTTGGCTTAGCATCACGCCTCCAAGGGGACCCCTCCTCACTCTGGCCCTGCAGCATTGTCCACAGTAAGGGCCGGCCGTTCTCAAGTGGAGCCTTGACGTTTGCCACTGACCCTGCTCTCCCAAGAGCTCTGCTTCCTCCCTGAGGTGACCTGCCTGCCTTGTCTCCCCACAGGTGTCCTCTCCCTCCCGGCCTACTTCAGTCCCTACAACGGCGGCGGGTCCCTGGGCCAGGATGAGCGCGCAGACACCTACGCTCAGCTGGAGCTCCGGACCCTGGAGCAGTCCCTCCTGGCCACCTGCGTGGGGAGCATCTCGGAGCTGAGTAAGTACGGTGTCCCCGTCTAGCTGGCTCTAAGGGAGGAGGCAGGGGAGAGACTGTCTTCTGGGTTCTGGCCTCCTCCGCCTTCACTCTTCTTTGCTGAAAGCTCCATCCTTCTGGGCCAGAGGTTGCAAACTCATGGCTCATGGACCTATATGGTTTGGTGGCATGTGGACTTCATCACACACAAATCTGGATTTCTGGCTTCTCTGGAAAAGTGACACTGGGCCCCACCCCTGCATATCAGTGATGGGGGAGGGGACTGTGGAGCAGCCAAGCAGACAACTTGTGTCCCCTCCATTGTCACATACCTCACCATCTTATAGCTGACCTGTTTCATTCATTTATTTTACTTGCCTGGCCCCAAAAGTTGTGAATTTACAGCCGGTATTCTTTCTTAAAAGAAAGCACCCTTGAAACCTCAATGAAGAAAATCAAAACCCAGCCACTCTAGCTGAAGGAGGACATGGAGGGGTGCCTCAGCCCCGTAGTGGCTCTGGGCACCTCCTAGGGCCTTGGGGTCTGTGGAGCACAGCTGGAAACCCCTTGGTCTAGGTCATTGCCATTTCACAGCGGCTTCAAAGGGGTCTGTTAGGAGGCCAGAAATCCCACCCATCTCCTGATCTCCCCTCATCATCCCAGTTACTTGAGAAATCAAACTGCACACTCTTTGTCCTTACTTCTCCCTAACTATGTCATAAGCCCTCCTGGCAGAGGGCGGCCACACATCCAGGGTTGAAGCTCACAGGATGGAAACAGATGGAGCTTTACTCCGCTCCAGCCTTTTCTTTTGTAATTTTTTTGAGTTTTCTAGCCCCTAAACAGTGAATGACAAACCTTTCTGTTCCTTTAGGATGAAACTTCCTCCCTTCATTCTTCCTCCCCTTCCCAGCATAAGAAACAAAGGTTCCTGGTTCAAGGTCACAGAGCAGATCAGTATTGGGGCTGGGAGAGAAATCCGGACTTCCTGTCTCTGTCTCCTGGGGGATTACAGGATGGCCACCTGGGTCCCCTGCCCCTTGAGGGACATGCAGGAAGTGGGCTCGGTGTGTTTGAGGCCAAGCACAGCCTGTGTCTGGTAAACTCTCTGGCCCCGAGAACAGTGAGGGATGCACTCAGCCCTCAGACCATTGGGAAGCATCTTGGTTTTGTTTTGCATTTTAAACATTGAGCACCTACTGTGTTCAAGGCACCACATGAAGCACCTGACTCACAGGATCTCATTTACTCCTCAGAACAACTCAGTGAGGTGTGTCCTGATGAGGAAACTGAGGCTCAGAGAAGAAAAGTTATTTCCCCCCAAGTCAGGCAGCAAAAAGAATCAGGGTGCAGGCTTGACCCCGATGGGGCTGCTGTTAGCAGAGCTCTTTTTCACATGGGACTATGGGCTTCCTGGACATGGCTGTCAGCCCTACCACCAACAATCAGGTAGCTGACGTCAAGACTGAGCTCTGAGCCTTTGTCTCTTCCCATGGCGGCCTCTGACCATTGTAGTCCATAGCCAGGCCGAGGGGAGCACTCAGAAACTGCCCTCAGGAGATAATTGTCCTTACTATTCAGTCCGGAGACCAAGTCTTATTGGTCCTAGGTTCTAAAACTATCTCAGATTTTAGTTTTCCCCATTCACCACCTCCACTGCTATCAGCTCAGCCCACCCTAGAACCGTTTGAACACAAATTGGGTTATGTCATCCATCTGTTCAGCATCCCCTCCATGCCTGCTGTGCTTCCCAGCTCACTCAGTGAAATCCAATATCCTCACCATAGCTCCAGATCGAATATTCAATCTGGCTTTATCACCTACAACTCTTCTCTTGATGACTGTGCTACAGCCATCCTGGCCTCCTGGCCAAGTACCTACAACCCCAGGGCCTTTGCATTAGCTGTTCCCTGTGCCTGTGACCTTTCCCCCTAAATATTCAGTCAAGTGTGTTGGACTTGCACTTTCTTCAAGTCTCTGCCCAAATGATACCTTATTAGAACAGGCCTTCCCCGAGCCCCCTGTGTAGATGAGCACCCCACTCATTCCTCTGTCTCTTCTCTTGTGGCTTTGGGTTTTTGCAAAGCACTGATCGCCACTTGACATTTATCATCTATTCGCATGTAAATAGTTTGTCGTCTCTCATCTGACCAGAAAGAACAGTACCATACGCCATGTGTGTGCCCGCACATATGTGTGTGTGTGTGTTAGAAGGAATGAGTTCTCTACCGTCCAGTGTGTGCCTCCTAAAACCCTCATAGGATCGGTCCAATTCCTGACCCAGCCACTCCTCGGGGCAAAGGGAAGAAGCAGCATAGCATCTTTTCACCGACACCTGAGCGGTCTGTATCTTTGCCCAAGTTGCCTGAGCTCCCTCGCTCTAAAACCAGGGTTTCCACTCACCCACCATGAAGGAGGGAGGAGACAAGGTAGAGGCAGATGTTGCAGTTTTTCTCTCTGAGACTAAAGAACTTAATGAGGTTAGTGATACTTGGCACAGAGCACCTTGTACCTAAAACTTTACCCCAGGTTTAACAGGCATTAGCTCCCTGCACCTTGCCAAGCCCAGCCTGCCAGGTAGGTCAAGAAGTTTCTTTCTTGCATCAGGCCCAGCTGCACAGAAAGCTCGGGCACTCCTATGTTTCTCTGTCCCTCTGTCCCCTTGAAAATGTAAATGGGAGGAAATAGGAAACAAACAAAACCAACCCCCTCTTTTTAAAGGCAACCAGATGGGATAGGCCTCATTCTGAAGACAGTGCTAAATTCCAGACTCTCTGCTGGTTTTATTTGATGGCTCATAATGAGGGTTGTGCAGACCAGAGTGAAACCTGCAGCACCTCTGATCAAGGCACTTGTGATTAACAAGCAGCGAGGGCTTGTTTTTCATGCCCAGTGGGTGTTTCTGGGCTTCAGACTGAGGTTTCATCGAGCTTAGGATCAAGTGATTCTCAAGTACAAGAATTTTCCAGAGGCAGCTCCGAGTGTCCACCTGCGCTGTGGATTCTCAGACAAGCCGGGGATTTTATCCACCCTGCCCCCACCCTGCAGACTGAAACTTTAATAAAACACAATAAAAATAAATGTCCAGAAAAGTGATATAAAAGGCATGTAAAATGCAGGCCAATTTTTTTATTATTAATAGGTTAGATAGACATTGCTGTGAGAGTTTTCTAATTTCTGAAATTTCGAAAACTAACTTGCTGCGAACCAGTAACAAACAGTTTGCAGATCTGTCCCTGTTTGAAGACCACACTTTAGGTAGCAGTGGTGCAACAGCCAAGAGCAAGTGGTTGGGACACAGGGCCCCCAATTCAAGCCCTGGCTGGTTCACTTACTAGTTGTGCAACTGGGACAAGCTATTTAACTCCTGTGAGCCTATTTCCTCGTCTGTAAAATGGAAATACCTCCCTTAAGGGGTGGTTGTAAAGATTGAACAAGATTTTGTCTATCTTTTCATGTCTATTACAAAGCCTAGAAAACCTAAGGTGGCCGAGAGGAAAATCACCCTGGGAGAATAGCCAAAGTGAACCACTTTCTTTGGCCATAAATGAGGGGCGCAGAGCAGTGTAAATTTTTAGATGCCTGATTAGAGTTGTGTACAGGCACCTGTCCTTTTGGTCTTCCGAAGAGGCTGGTGGCACATAGCTAGGCTTGGAGCCAAGAGTCCGGGACCCCATCTCCAGCTGCCATTCTGCTGCCTCCATGGTTTTCCGGAAACTTCCAAAGGCCTCTGTGTTCCTGGCTCCTCGTTAGGGAGCCCTTCAGAGGCACTTGCATTTCTTTCTGGAATTTTTTTTTTTGCCTTCATTCGGGCTAGAAGTGTGCTGCCAAGTGGTTCTACAGCAGTAACAAGAAAACAATCAGAAACATAATTAATGATGACGATGTCTACCTTGTCTGCCTTGCAAATGACATTCAACAAGATTTCTCTTGGATGCTATTGCTGGCCCTTTGGCTTCTCCTCTTGATCCTGTGGTCCTGCCGGAAGTGATGGCATTTAGACCTGGAGGAGCGGGAGCCAGGTTTCAGCTTATTGCAGTCTACTCAGCTGTGCAGCTAGCCATGCTGAGGCGGCTGGCGGGGGTGTCGGTGCCCGTTTCTCCCACCCAGGAGCCAAGGGCAGCGCTGGTGGCTGGCATTTCAGGACCAGACTCCTGTCCTGGGAAATGTGGGGCAGCACTTGACTGCGGGCAGAGGTCCTGGAAGGAAGAGCAGCACGGAGGTGCCTACAGGATAGAGTGATAATAGTAGGACAGTCATCTCAATGGTGTTATATTCCACCTTTATCAAGTACTTGCTCTGTACCAAGCATGATGTTGAACACTTTCCATTTATTATTTATTGGAGTCCTCATGATTTTTAGGTTAGATTTGATTATTCCCATTTTACAGATGAGGAAACCAAGGCTCCGATCAGTAACTTCTGTGAGGCACGTGGGTTGGAAGAGCCCTGATTTGAACCCCAGTCATGTCTGACTCTGGGATCTGTGCTCTCATCCACTTACCTGGTGATTCTCAGATCTGGCTGGACAGTAGATTCACCAGGGGAAGTTTTACAAAAAGTACAGACACCTGGGTCCTGCCCCAGACCAATTAAATCAGAGTCTTGTGGGTAGGAGCCAGTTGTCAGTAAGTCACTGCCCTCCGCCCTTTTGGCCATAGGGTTTGCCAGGAGACACCTGGGCAGCTGAGCCACAGCTGCAGGGACAGTCAGGCATGTGGCTAGGAGTAAGGACCTGGGGGTGGGGGACACAGAGGGCTCTTTCCCAGTGGAGATCTCCAATTCCAGGGGGTCATTGTCCCTGTTTGAAAGCCAAACATCACCTTTGTGGCTGTCATGGGAGAACCAGGCAGCTAATGAATTCAAATTAAGCCCCACCAGACGTTGTATTTTAAAATGAAACCAAGGAATAAGGCTATTGCTTCATTCTCTAAACATTTGCTGAGCACCTCGTATGCAGTAGATCCTGTGCAGGGTACCAGGGACACAGTGGAACCGAGTACCAGACTCTCAGAAGCTGTAGAGTGAAGGTAAAATGAATGAATGAATTGGTTTTGCCATACATTGAATGACACTTTACTTGCCAAATTAAAACCTGCTTGTTTCTCCCCCTCGGGGTCAGCCATATCCAGATGGCCCACAGGGGAGCCCCCTGAGTTCCCAGGCCTGAGTAGGATGGGAAGGCGCCACTTTTCGCAGAAGAGAGGGGCCCGCAGGTGCCTGGGGCTGTTTTCCCCATCCTTTCTCAGCATTGTGGCCTCACACAATGATGGGATGCTTCCTGCCTGGCCTGGTGGGATATTGAAAAGACTTGACTTGGGCAGAAACACAGCACAGGATATGGGGCCCCGAGGACCCCACAGACTTCAGTAGGGCAGGCCACAGCCCAGGTGACAGCTCAGCTCGTAGACTTTGGATCAAACAGTCCTGGATTCAAATGTAGACTTCACCGTTAACTGGCCACCTGGCCTTGGCCAGTTAACTCAACCTGCATGCACTATGGCCTCCCTGTGACCAGGGAAATGTGTGGGGTCAGTAAGTATTTGTTTACCGGATAAGTGTCAATGTCTTTATCTGTAAAGTGGGGATAATACTTGGCCCCCAACATTTTAAGGATCAAATTAAATCCTATTTCTAGGGACGTGAACACTTAGCACATAGTGAGCGCTCAGCAGCCGGTGGTGGTGGTAGTTTTCTTTGACATCATGGGGATTGCAGTAGCTTCCCTACTGAAGGATTTGCTCCTTTGCACAAGGCAGCACAGGGTGCTGGTCGTCGGAGGCTGGGAGAATAGGCCCAGAGGGATTCCCTTGGTCACAGAGCTGGGGAGAGGCCTGTGGGGTGGTGGAGAGAGTGGGGATGTTGAAAAAGAAACCACATTAGCCTAAATTCCGGAGGAGGCGGGCCTGCCAAGTGTCTCATTCAGCTATCTAGGCGAGACTGGAAGTGAAAGGGAAACTAAATTGCTGTTGTGTGTCTAGGTGACAGTTTCCACCTCCGCCTCTTGGCTCCGGGGTAAACAGTAATTATGAAGGCTCTAGCTGCGTATCCTTGGATGAATGTGGGCTGCGAACTCACACTTTGTTTTCTTTTTTTCTCCCCTTCTGCTCTCCACCCCAGGTGACCTGGTTTCCCGAGCCATGCACCACATGCAGGGGCGCCACCCCCTGTGTCCCGGCTCCAGCCCTGCCCGTCAGGCCCGCCAGCCACCTCAGCCCATCACCTGGTCCCCCGACGCCCTCCACACGCTCTACTACTTCCTGCGGTGTCCACAGATGGAGTCCATGGAGAACCCCAACCTGGACCCCCCGAGAATGGCCCTGAACAATGAGAGGTAGGGATCTTCCTTGGGCTGCTCACCTCGTGGGGCAGGTACCTGGTGGCCTGCTGGTTTCCAGTCTAGTGTTTTCTCCACAGAGTCCCAGCCCTTCCCCAGCCTGGGGTGGAGCCTCTCAGAACAGGTACACAGTTTGTACGCTGAGCAGGGGCCCCAGAGAGGAGCGTGACTGAGAGACACCCGTGGGGCCACGTCAGCTGAAGGACAGGGAGCTTTTTCTAACTGGTCACTCAGAGAGCGACCTTTAAAATTATTTCTGCCTAGAGAGGATGACTTTTTTTATAATTTTTCCAAAACAGCGTATATGCTGGCATGAGTCTCACCTGGAGACCACCACATGGCCACCCAAGGCAGGGTGTGTCCATGGGCTCCAGAGTCCTGTGGCCGGAGGTCCAGGAAGTGGGACAGACTCGCCTTTGGCTGAGGAGGCCCTGTCTGCACACATCTCACACATGCAGGGCCCAGGAGAGGGAGAGAGCCCAAGGGTTTCTGTGCCCATCTGGGCAGATGATCAGGAACCTGATACAGGAAGCGCCAGTGCCTTCCCAGGCTGCCCAGCTGGCAGCATCTGCCCAGCATCTTTGGGTGACTGAGGCTCTGCAACTTTGGGGTCCTCACACCCGCTCCACAGCTAGGCCCACTTCTCCAGTGCCTCCACAGTCACAGAAAACAAAGGTGCAAAAGTAGATTCCTGCACCCAGTTCACAGAAATAGCCATCGTGAACATATGGGATATTCTGCAAACCTATGTCAGACAGAGCTGGGGATGAACAGTCAGGTGGCCTGGGCACAAACAGCAACTCTGGCATTTATGAGCCTTGAGACCTTCGTGCAAGGTTCCAGACTCCCTGAGCCTGTCTCCTGGGCCGTAAACGTGGGGATAGCAATGAAGCAGTTAAAAGGATTAAATAATGATAGTCAACATTTGCTGAGCATTTACTATATGCTAGGCACTGTGCTGAGCACTTGACACGTGTTAACGTATCTAATGCACACACTTCCAGGAGACGGGTGTTCTTCGAAGCCCCATTTTACAGATGAGTAAGTGGAGGCAGAGATTCAGTAAGTTGCCAAGGCCACATAGGCCCTGCTCATAACCAGTACACATACTGTTTGTCATTACGAGAGGCATAAAGCAGCAGTGGCCCAGTTCACAAGGTAGTAGATTCCCAGTAAGTGCTGCCACCACTGTTATTATTAGTGGCATCATTATTAGATCATCGTCTTATTTCTCTGGGAGACGGACAGTATTTACAGGGCTGAGGCTGTCACTCTGGGCCTGACACAGACAGAGCAAGAAGACATCAGGTGGAGGCCCCGGCTTTTCTGAAGGAAGCATCTAGCAGGGAGGTGAAACCAGAGCATGGGCCCTGAGCCCCAGCTGTTTCTACTTTGCGAAGAAATTGTCGTGGTTGCTGGAGTCGGCTGGGAAGGGGAAAGGGCAAGGAAAACATTTGGGGTAGGGGAGGAGGGTGCTAGACTGGGCCTCGTCACCCAAGCAAAGGTGGCTGGGAGAAGAGAACAGGAGCCTCCCGGGGACCTGCTGCCCTGGGCTGTGTTTTTTTCCCCTCTCGGTGCCTGGACCCCTCTGAGAATGAGGGAGCAGAAGGTTCCAGGAGGCCCCTCCCTCACTGCTTACCTTGATGCTGTGAGGAGAGGTGCTCCTGCCAAGATCCACTCCCCCCACAGCCACCCCAGTCTGGAGCTGACTAGCCTTCTTCACGATGCAGTGTGACACTTCTTAAAATGTCGTCTCAAGTGGTATCTGGGTTAGTAATAGTACTACTAATACAATTACTAATACTGCTAACATTTACTAACATAATACTGCTAACATTACAATTACTAACATAACCACTGCTACCAACAATAGTAATAATGCAACGGCTTCCAAACACCACTACGAATTATAGCCAGCATCACAGAGAATGTGTTAATAGAGACAGATAGCATCTTGAGCGTGTCACTTATTAACTCACATTGCTCCTAGTACTTCAGTGGATCAGTGGGGGAGGGATATGAGGATTATGAACAGTGGCTTATGTGATTGAGTCTCCAGCCTTAATGAAGGAGGCAGAAAACAAGACAGAAGGAAAAAATGAGCAGAAACCAGCAGACAGTGTCGGAGGAAGCCGGTTGCATGGTAATGTCCTATTGGCCCTCAGACCCTACAGCCTGCCTGGATTCACTCCCAGCTCTGCCTCTTAGAGCGGGGTGGCCTCGGGCTTGTCATTCGACTTCAGTGCCTCGGTCTGTTCTTCTTAGCGTGGGAATAATAGTGCCAGCCTCACAGGGGTATTGTGGGATTAATTGAGTTAATATATGTAAAGCACCTAGAATAGTGCCTGGCACACAGTCGTGTCAGTCACCATCATCGTATTCAGGAGGATCTTTGAAGAGGCTGGGGCAGTTAGGGGTGGCATCAGGACAGACTGGGATTCTAACTGGGCCTTGCAGGACAGCCACTAGAGACTGGGACAGGCAGGGGGTTATAGGCAGCAAAAGTAAGTCGCAGAAGGCCTTTGGTTGTTTCAAAGTGCATATTTCATGACAGAAATGGATCTACATTTTAAAAACACAAAAATCAGGTGGTTTTTCTTTTTAGTCATCACTAATTGTTTAGGCAAATGCTTCTTGGCGGGACTTTGTGCATCCTCAGCTGCGCCCTCATGAGGGTGAGGCCCTCCTCCAGCTCTGTGGTCAGTCTCCTTACCTTCCGAGCCTCAGGTTCCTCCTGTGTAAACTGAAGATCTGAGCAGTGCCTACTTCCCGGGGGAAGGGGTCCCGAATTCTGGGGAAATGCCCTGGACATAAGTGAGGTTCACAGCGAGGAGAGAGATGCCTCTTTGTTCCATTCCAGATGCAGGGGGGGAGGTGTCCCCCACCATGAGCACTTTACATAAATAGGAAGCGCCCACGGATAGGCTGTGTGCTCAGCCTGAAGAAGTGGGCTCGTTAATCTTTTGCTCAGCTTGCGAAAGTGTTTTCTTACCAGATAATAGAGATGATGGCAGGGGTGGCTTTATGCTACTGACTTGTGGTTCCCTTAAATACCATTTCAAGAAGATCTGCAATGTTAAGCTCTTTTCTCTCCTCCTTTTTGTGCATTAAATTTCCATCTGTTTACCCAAAATGGAAGTTAAAGAAAGAATAGCTAATGGGTGAGTTAAATACTTGTTTTCACGTATTCCCCAGACTGGTCCATCCAGTGACCCCTGAGGTGACTTGTTTATGGCCTGCAGTGCACCTTCTTCATCGCCCTCAGAGCACCTTCCTCTCGCCCAAATCACTTTGCTTACATGTTTGTTTGCTTACTTATCTTACCTCCTCACCTTCTAGAATGTATCATGGGTCATCCTTGTTCCCACTATGTCCTCAGCACATAGAACAGTCCCTAGCACATAGTAGGCAGTTAAATATTTTGTTCAGTTAATGAAATAGGCTGTAGGGCTAAAGGTTGGACTCTTTGGAGTCAAAGACGATAATATGGGGCCTCTGCTCTGCCTTTTACCAGTTATGTACTTTGGGCAAGTTATTTAATTTCTGAGGCCTCAGTTTCCCCACCTTTAAATGGAAAATGACTTGACCTACTTCCAAACGTTTTTGTAGGATCGAATAAGGTAATTTAAAGGACATAGCTCAAAGTAAACTTCACGCATGGTAGCTGCTATTGTTGGTATAATTAGTTTTCACAAACCTATGGAAGCCCTAGAATAACTACATCTTGTTTAATGCATAAATAATCCAAAAGCAATGGTGACTTTAAATATCACAACTACTCAAAATGCATGTTTTCTCTCCCTCTTAGATGCTCCTTCTCCAGTCCCTGCCCTTAATTCCCTCTTAACTCAGCCCTGACAGTAGGCAGGGAGCCTGAAGATGAGGTAGACCAGATGCCACAAAGGACTAATGCAGTGAGGAAAATTTTGGACAAACAAAAGTACAAATTTTAGATTTATCATAATCCATCACCCAGGGGTTTCAAAGAACTCTGAAACCTGGATTTCAGCCACCTATTGGTTCAGAGACCAGAAGTCAGTCAGTCACTTTCTAAAGTTACTGGTGGCCCGTGCCTCAGCCGCTCACTTATTGGTTTGGCCTTAGTGCCCACGCATGATGCATTGTCCTTGCCTACTGTTAAGCTTGGGAGTGATATGATCTGGCCTATTTTTACACTGGCCAGAAGCATCTAGACAAAGCTTTACAGTTTATAAAGCACTTTAAATACCCAGCTGTCTAACAGATCCTCATGTTAGCTCTTGGAGGGAGCCATTGCTGTCATTTACAGATGAGCGGACAGAGGCCTTGAGAGAGGGTCGGCCTGGCACCCAAGGTCACAGATCTGAGCCCAGGCAGGGAGGCTCCATTATAATAACACAGTGAATTGTCAGGATCCAGGGAGACATATCCTTCCCGCCTCCCAGGAGAGAGAAGGCAAGACTCTGGAAGGCGGATCTCTGGGTCAGCACCTCCTCTGCCCAGCATGACCCTTGCAGCTTACTCTCAACTACTTGGAGCCTCTTTCCCAACAGACATGAGTTTTCTGGTCCTGGGGAAGAAGCCTGAGGTGGGCATCTGTCCAGCATCCAAAAAGGAATGGGCCAGGAATTAGGGGCAGACAAAGGAAGTGGCAGTGCCAGATAACCAGGCAGAGACTGGACAGGATCCTGGCCCAGCCATTGATAAGTGCCCTCAGGGGCTACCGGTTGCCTGTGACTTCCTGTCCCATTGTTGGGCCCACTGGTCCTCACAGAAAAGGAGAAGACTGGGAACTGCCAGGCCCCGGGCTTCATTCATTCGGAGTGTTTTTATAACATGGCAGCAACAATCCCCTTTGTCTGCAGTATTGCTGGAAAATCCCACCTCTGAAGGGGAACTGAATTTCCTTTCTTAAAGAAGGTCCTTTCGGAAGCAGAAGCCAAGCTGTTAACTTTCCAGACACTGAGGATGGGGGCAGGAGAGGAGCTTGGGGATACCTGGCATCAGGCTGGGCTGGTTTCTGGCCTGCTCCTACTTGCCTGCCAGGCAGCTCTTAGATTTTCCTCCTCCCACAAGATCAACCGCCTCTGACACTGACGGATCCCCCTTTACTGCTTTAATATTTGAGATTTGGGAGGAAAAGGCTCTGAAAGGTTCCACATATAGCTTCTGACTTTGGGGCCCAGCCCAGCCTCCTGCTCCTGCCAACATCAGGGCTGACGGGGCTGTGGGTGCAGAAGCTTGAGTTTGGGCGGAATGGTGAGGTGAGCCTTTTGTCTAACATGCGGGCTCAGGGCATTTTGTGGGGGGCAGTTTGTTCTCATGAAAGACCCGAGAATCTTTTTTTTTTAAAAGCCAGACAGATCATCATTGGCAAGCTATGTCACCTTGGACATGTCTCCAAACCTCTCGAAGCCTTGGTTTCCACGTTTGTAAAATGCTGACTAATGATGGTACTTCCCTGGCAGGGTGGCTGTATAAGAAGGCTGTGTATGCAAAATGGCCTCATGCTTACTTGGCACATAGTAGGCCCTCAGCACATCACAGCAGGGAGGCCTTGCTGCTCAGAAGCCGATGCCAGAGTCTTGCCCGAGGCTGTGGTTGGAATGTGGGTGCAGAATGGAGGGTCGGGTCCTGGGAGCCTGCACTGCCTTTTCCTCTTTCTCTGGTTAGGTTGGGTCAAAGCCATTAGCCGCCAGTCAGAAATTTCCCCCTTTCACTGTGCATTTCTGTCAGGCCTCAAGAACCCTTACCTCTTTCTAGAAGTTTCTGGAAACTCTTTACCTGACAATCTGAATAGGTCATCATTCTGCCTTAGACTGTGGGATGTGGGGAAGGTGAGAGCTGTGTGATTTCACTCAGCTGAGTCCAAACAGGAATTCCCATCAAAGCCCTAAACAAAAGACCCCCATCCCATCCCACTGCCCAGCAGGTGTCTGTGGAGTAAATGAAGCAGCTAAGCCAGCGGGTCCTCCCAAGCCTGCCTTGTTGGCAGAGGCGGGCGGGTGGTGACAGTGCCCTTGGGAGGGGCATGTGTTTGAACAGGTTGGAGGCCTTCTTCTGTCTGGCTTCCATATGGTGCAAGAGTGTGTGGTCTCCGTCAGCCACCACAGACACTGAGCACGGCTCGAGAAGGCTGGCCTCTTGCACATGGCAGCAGGGAGCCCCGTAGGTGAGGTGTGGCCTGTGCCAAGGGAGCCACACCCCAACAGAGGGGAGAGAGGCTCGCTTTCACCCCGGGTGTGTGGGAAGCAGCGATACTCCGGCCTGCTAGACCAGCTGCTCCCCTGCCCAGCTGCTGTGCTGGGAGCTTCAGCCTGAGAAATGGGCCAGATGCCCCAGACCTCACAGCACCCGGAGCCCTCCCTGCCCTGTGAGAAAGGGTGGAGGGGTGGTGGCCTGCATGCCATCTGCACAGGAATCTCTACCTTCCCACCCACGGAAGATGCCACCCTGGAGTCAGGCCCAGTTACCAAAGACATGGCTGTGTCCCCCCCACCGAGGCCCAAGGGCACAGTGACATGTACAGAACCATATCTGCCATTTTCCACCCTGAGAAGGCTCGATCCCAACATCTAGCTGCCTGCCCCCCCAAAACTCCCTTCACCAAGCTACCCCAGAAAGCTGTTCCTGGGTAGAAAATTCTCCTATGAGATGGTCCTCTTTCTATGCAGGAAGTGTTTTCTTCTTTCCTGAAGAGAACCAATACCCAGACCAACTCAGGCCTCCAAGAATGGAAGACAAAGCCGTTCCCCATTTCCCGAGCTCATTCGCCTGACTTAGGACCCTGGAGCCCTGCAGAGCATTCTAGAGTCAGCACAGACCCCTGAGAACATGGGGGCAGCCCGAGGGCTTTGCCTCCAGGAGTGAGGCCTGTGCCACGCCTTCATAAATGCAAAGGTTGGGTTTCGGACATGGGTTCCTGTGCTGAGGGATGGGAAACATCAGTGAGCAAAACACTCTCTGCCTTCAGAGAAATTACAGTCCAGGGGAGGAAGCAGACAAAAGCCACAGAAATAAAGTAATAACAATATGGTCTCAGTGCTGTGAGAGTGTGGGGCTGGAGGGAAAATGGAGACCCACCTCAGGGTCGGTGGGCAGGGCCAGCCTCCCACTGCCTGGCAGGGATGGCGTGGGCCAGGAGAGGCTCACTCCGGGTGCCCTAACACCAGGGTGACCAGATGTTCGGTTTGCCTGAGACACTCCTATTTACTCCTGCTGCCTTGATATTACTGGTAATAGCATTCCTTTCCCCTCTCAAAAGTGGCCCAGTTTGGGTCACAAATTATATGGCTACTATGCCTAATATTCATCACCCCTAAGATGAAGGCGATGGCGCAGGGTCAATGGAGGGTACTATTTTGGAGCGGGCACTCTGCCTGGGATCACATCTCAGCTCTGCCACTTACTAGGTGCATGACCTTGGACAGGTGACTGCACCTCTTTGGCCTCAGTTTCCCCATGTGTCAGGTGGGGATAATAGCAGTACCTGCTTCATATAGTAGACGTGAGGATTAAATGAGGCCATGGATAGAAAAGGCTTGAAACAGTGCCAGGTGCTTAGCAAATGCTCTGTAAATGGTAGTTATTAGTGATTTTCTGTTATTCCTGGACACTCCAAGAGCTGGTCCAGGATGTCCCAGTTGTCACACAAGCGACCTCCCGTTCCAGTGCTCGCTTTTGGGCTCCACTGGGACCTGAAGGGCAACCCCTGGGATCAGGCAGGAAAATCACACACAGCTCATCCCGACTTGGTTGTATTTTAAATTCTTGTCCATATGTGGACAAGTGGAGGTTTATCTGGTGCCTCTAATCTATACCAGATGAGCTTTAATAAGAAAAGTGTATTTTCCCCACAGAAAGCCCTAAGCTCTGCTTCTAACAGAAGTCACCTGTCCCCAAGCTGAGATTGTGTGTGTGTGTGTGTGTGTGTGTGTGTGTGTGTGTGCAGGGTGGGGGGTGGGGGTTAGCTCCAGGTTCTGAGGCAGCCTTACTGCTGGAGAAGACAGGCCTGGGGGGGTCAGAAGAAAGATGCCTGCCCAGCTCTGACTCTGAGCTGAGCCAAACCATTCTGGTTTACCAAGTAATTCTAGAAAAATAATTAGTCCAAGATGTGAATTGGACTAGAATTGCTTCCTTTGTTCTGGGTATACAGTCTGACTTCAGTTGGGACAACGTTGGTTTTGTTCTTTGTGGACGTTTTGGCTTGGTGTTAGGCCATGGTGGCTCCCTGGACAGAGCTGCAGGGCAAAGCCAACCTTGACCTTCCCAGGAAAGTCTCTGCCTGCACTGTCATTTGATTGGGAACTGTGGCATCTTCTCAGGTTCTGCTCGCCAGCCCTGGCCCAGATAGCACTGCGGGGAGGGGCATGGGAACAGCTCGCTCCACAGCAAGACCCGTGAGAAGGGTGATTGCAGGAGAAAATCACCCCCTCCAACCCTGGTGCTTGCAGTGGCTCCCACTGAAGGTGGGGCAAAGTCATCAGAAGAATTTAGGGCTGAGGGTGGGAGACATTCTGGCTGCCCCCTCCCTTGGTCTTTAGCCTCAGCTGTCCAGCTGGTCCCAATGAGATTCCTCTCCTCAACTAAGTGTGCTCATAGCTCGGGCTGGGCTGGCTCAGAGGGTGATGGGGAAACCTCTTTAGGGATCCAGCCTAAGGCAACCTGGACCTCCCAAAACCCTCCCAGCCCTGGGAGCCAGGCCCGCACCCCAGATCCCTCTGTGTTCCCAGCCAAGGGTAGGAGTTAAGAAACCACAACCCAGTTTTCTCAGGGCTGATCTCTGGCCAGGTCTTGAGGCCCTGCCCAGCCAGTGGGCACATCTGGCTTCTGCTTGAGTCCTCATACCCATTCCTCATGTGTGGGCACGGGGGGACCTACCTGCTGGCCCTGGACTCAGCCTGCCGGCTGGGGACAGAGACACACGGCCTTCTCATGCCTGGGGCTCGCATGGCCCATCTGCCAACCTGACTCTTTTCCTGAGGCCCCTGCCCACCTCCAGAAAGAACAGAGCCTCCTTTGAGCTGGAAATTGGAGGCGTTTCCTGTTCTGTGTTGTTAAGACACCGCTTATAGGACTGTAATCCCAATAAATCATATGCTTGCTGAGTGGGGCAGGGTTTATTTTTTTTTTCCAGGCTGCAGGGACCTCTTAAAACCAAGGCCTTAAGAAGTTTATTCTCTTTCATTTTTTAACAGGGAAAATGGCTTTTGCAGACCTGGTCCTGTTGAAGGGCATTATAAGGCCATTGGCTTGATAGACTCAGGCTCGTCTATATGATTAATTTAAAGAGAAATGACGAGAAACAGAGTTGTGACCTGTGGGTCTGGTCTCCGTGTTGCTGCTTAACTGGCTCTGTGACCTTGGGCGAGGGAGCCGGCCTCACTGGGCCTCTATTTCCGCCTCTTGCCCTCTGCCATCAAAGATTCTTTTTCATCTCTGTGTTTCCTGGATCTCCCCCACCCCATGACAATAGTTCTTTTATGCAAACAAAGACAAATGCCACCAGTCGATGACCCTTTTAAGTGGCTTTGTTTGTCATAGCGGGGACTGAGCGGATGTGTTTGCATGAACGAGTGTGGGGTTTTGCTGGTTAGGCCACCAGCAGCACTTGGTGCACGCAGGGGGTGCAGGCCCCTGGCAGTAATCCCATGCCCACCCCCATCAGCACCTCCCAAGTTCATGACCCACAGCCCGAGGTCTATGGTCCTTGTTGGTCCTTCCCCTGTGTGGGGTTCTCCATAGCCAAGGCCCAGCGCCCGCACCACCAGCGATGGTTTCCAGATTACATTCGACATCGCGGTCACAGTTGTTTTCTCTCTTTTATGAGGCGGATGGTGTAGGTGGTGGGCAGCTTGCTGGCAGGCTTTTGCAAGCTTTCCGTGTTTATACTTGCTAGAGGGCCTGCAGGGACAGAATTGGCTGGACCCGAAGAGGCTGGAGCTGAGGCATTTAATAGGACCAGATTCCCATAGCCTTTTTCTTTTTTTTCCTATTATGCACTTTGTCTAGCAGCAGATACTGAAATAGAAATAATAGTTAACCTTTATTGAGGACTTACCATGTGCCAAGTGCTCTCCTGAGCATGTCACATACATACTTCTTGTGAGGTAGTCTTAGGAGTTCTTCCCATTTTGCTGATGGGGCACTGAGGCTGAGAGGTGATGTAACTTGTACAGGATCACAGTTTAAGTCATTGGCTGTGTGCTGGGTTCCATCCCAGGAGTCTCCCTCTGAAGCCTCTTGGTCACTGTGTAGTAGATACAGCTCTTGTCATGTGGAGCCTGTGAAGTAACAGCAGAAGGGGTTCTCACAGTGGAAAATGTCTAGAAACACTGACCCCCTTCTTGCCCTAGCGGGTGGCTCAGCTGGTTGGAGCATCGTGATGTACACCGAAAGGTTGAAGGTTCGATCCCCGGTCGTGGCACATACAGGAGGCAACCCATCGATGTTTCTCTCTCACATCCATGTTTCTCCCCCTCCTCTTTCTCTATCTCTCTAAAATCAATTATATATGCTCAGGTAAGGATTTAAAAACACACACACACAAACCCTTCATTAATAGAAAAACAGGCCAAGGAGGGTAATGATCTTCCCAAGGTTGCAGAGCCAGTTCAGTTGCTTCCAGGACACTAGAACATTCTCCCAGAGAGGATGCTGCAGAGTCGGAATGTAGAACCCTCAGATCCTGGCCAGGAGTGTGCGTGCAAACCATGCGCCATTCCATGACTGGCCGGACCATGTGCCAGCAGGGCCGGAATCTGAGCCCCACACCCACTGCCACCTGCCAGCCAGAGCGCCGCTTATCTCAGGGATCTGCCACCTGTCTCAGGCAGCAATTCCCCAAGTGGGGTCAGAGAGCCTCAGGGCCCCAGAGACTTTCCAGAAGCTCACGGGGCCAAAATTATTTTCATTAGGATGTGCCACTTGCCTCTCGCTCTCAATTTCTCACAAGGGTCCAGGAGTTTCCCAGAGGCGTGTGACGTGCAGTTATGTTATTTCTCACTGACGGCTGATGGGATGTGAGCTTGTGTATTCAGATGTTTTAACATTTTCTCAGTTTTAATTTCTCATACAGTAAATATCCATAGAATACTGATACACACACACACACACACACACACACACACAAAAGCTCTTGGGGGGCCTCAATCATTTGTAAGAATACAAAGGGAATCCTGAGACCAGAGCTCTGAGAAGGGCTGTCCCGAGGTGCCAGACCCAGCAGAGCGGAAGCTTGGTGGCCGGAGGGCTCCCTCAGCCTTGCCCTGCTCTCTCTGGTCCTGGCCCTGCAGACACATGCACCATGGCACTGAGAGGCTTGCAGCCAAGCACAGACAAGGAAACAGCCTTTTTCCTTGGGAGGGAGCAAAGCAGAGAGACGCTGGGGACAATGCAGACATCAGTCATTCCCAGCCTTGCTCCTCTGGGGCCCTTTCACCCTGGAGTTAGGACACAGCTACAGCCTAGGGAGTTTTTATGGGGATTTTCCAGAATGTCCAGTAGAGCAAGCCAGCTCTTCTCAGCATGCCCAGTGGGCTAGATGAAATTACCAGAAAGGAAATAGTGACCAGGAACCCACAGGCCAAGGGTAGCATGTTACTGAGAAAGCCCATCAGTTGCTTGTCATTTAACCTTCCCGTGGACCACAGGCCTGGTGCGTGGGTAGGCCAAAGAGGTAGTTTGGGGGCTGGCAGGGCCTTGTTTGTGGGCAGGTGGGCACCCACCACCACCCCAGAGGCGAGGACCAGCCTTGACCCTGGAAGATTTCTGCATGCTGAGAATATTAATCAGTGTTCAGTTCAGGAAGCAGAAACCACACTAGGTATTTTAAGCAGGAAGAGATTGAACGCAGGGAATTAAGCACCAACAGAATCGTTGGAATGGCTCAAGGAGCAGGTTCAAGGCTGAGCCCCTAGGGGTGACTTCAAGGACAATACAAAACGTGTCCATGGGAGGGGGAGGGGAAGGGGGAGACTGCTCCCTTTTCCATGTCTCCAACAAAAATAGTGAAATAGAGGCCAAAGGAGCCCATCCCCAGTGTCTGCCCAACGAGGTTATGGATACTGAATTTTTTCATGGGCCAAGTTTAAGACGCATAAACAGAATGAATCACACCATCTGACTAGACTTCATAATTTCTCCAAGTTCCCTCTTGGATTTCCCCAAGAACAGCTTGGAGATGGCACCTGAGCGGCCCCAACAGGGAAGAATGGCTGGCAGATCCACAAATTCTCTTTCTGTTTACACTTCACTCCCCAGCACTGGTGGTTTAGATGGAACCTTCCTCTTGGGTGAAAAGGACTGATATATACAACTGTGTCTTTGAGGTTTCCTTCTAGCATTGCCATGTAAGAATTGTAAGATCCCGAAACATTTGGGGGGAATTCAGATGGGCACTTGTAATCAAGAAAGATCTGGTAAAAAAAAAAAAAAAGGAAGAAAGATCTGATAAACAGGGGTAATTCACAGATGAATTGTTGGTCCTTTCTAGAATCTACACATTAGATTCCTGTCTTCCCACTCCAACGCGTGTGAACACCACACCCTTCAAAATTATATGCCATTCTTTTCTGGGTAGAAACAGGGCTTGATCCAGAACTGAACACTTGGATGCATTATACTGAGTTCCTGACGCTTAGCCACACATTACTCATTCAGCAAATGTTTGTTGAGGACCTGTTGTGTGTAGGCCCCGTGCTGGGCATGATTTGGAGAGAGCAGAGATGAAGGCGTCTTCCTGGAGGCGGGAGAGTCTGGTCAGGAGGAGGCACATTCGTAGTTGGAAGAGAGTTCTAAGGGATCTTGGAGCAGGAGGTTATTTTCTTTGGAGAGAGGGGGTTTGGGGGGTGCCCGGAACTGAGCCTTGAAGGATAATGGTATCTGGACGAGCAGAGGTGAGAGCTGGTTCAGGCTCGTGAGCAGGTGGGAAGGGGTAGGGTGGACGTGAGGACCCTGAGCGCCCGGTGGCCTGGTATGCCCGGGGAAGGTCGGAGCCTGGGCCGGACCCTCTCTCTGCTGCGTTGCAGACCCTTCATGCTGCTGCCACCGCTGATGGAGTGGATGCGCGTGGCCATCACCTACGCAGAGCACCGCCGCAGCCTCACCGTGGACGGCGGCGACATCCGGCAGGCGGCCCGGCTGCTGCTGCCCGGCCTGGACTGCGAGCCCCGGCAGCTCAAGTACGGGATCGGGAGGAGCGGGACGGGAGGGCCCCGGCGTCCGTGCCAGCCCCTGGCCGCCCCCTCTGTCCCTCTGTCTCCTGGAGGCTGGGGGGGCGCGAGCAGGCACCACAGCATGTTCAGGCCGCTCTAAGGGCCAAGCCCCTTGGGACTATCATGCTAGACCTCGGCTGCTTTCCGGATGCATCTTCTGCAGCCGCTGGTCTGGCCCACAGAGCAGACACGCACAACAGTCTGACTCTCTGGGCTGGGCGGGGGCGCAGAAGTGAGTCCTCCCCTCTCTCCCTGTAATCTCCACTTCCGAGGCGCAGGCACTGTGCCGAGCCCTCCTTTTCGTGTGCATTATCTCCGTCCTTGTGACAACTTTAGAGAAAAAAGGGCTGTAATGCTCATATTACTGGTGGAGAAACTGAGGATCAAGGGGAACAGTTATTTGCCCCCCGATATGGCCATGCCCCCATCTGAAACTAGGTCCGTGTGGCCCCAGCCTGGGCTCTTCATTTCCTTCCCAATGGGCCTCTCTCAGATTGGTCTCCTGAAGGAGCCCCAGAGAAGGTTCTTTCTGGCCACCCTTGGCCTTTGAGAACCTTGCATCTTTTTTTTTTTTTTACCTGCCCAAACCCCAGTTATGGCCTCCTCTGTTTTCATGGCAAGTGCCCAGGTCTCCTCCTGGGACATAAACTTGCGACACATTGGCTTCACCAAGGCTCCGGGCCGAAGCTGCCTGTCGGAAGCCTGGGGTGCCCTCTGCAGATGCTGGGTTTCCGTGAATTCCCTCGGTAGGATGGCTTGATTGCAGTGGGACCCTGGGCTGCTCTCCATCCTTTCTTCAGTACTTTAGGGTCTCACCAAGCAGCCTGGAGGGGAGAGAAGGTAAAGCTAAGAACTGGGAAGTGGCCACAACAACTGTTCTAGAGGCTGAGTGTGGCCTTCTCTGTGCAAAAAGTATTCAGCCAAGCTCTGTGGCCAAGCCCAGGCCGGGGCTTCCTCCTGGGCAGTCAGTCCCCTGGTAGATCATTTCAGAGGAGACTTCATTTCCAGGCCATTGACAGTGACCTAGAGCTCAGAGCACTTCTGTCACATGTTTAAAGAACAGCAGGTGTGTGTTCTTCGTGTCACTGAGCATGACAAGGCCAGTCACTTTTGATCGGATAGTAACTCCCAGTCCTTCCCACCCACCCACCTGCCTGTCACATCTCATTGGGAGGCCGTGTCCCACCAGAAAGAATCCACACACAGTCACGCTCACACCCCCCCCCGCGTCTTCTCTGCGCAGACCCGAGTGCTGTTTCAGCTCCTTCCGGAGGCTGGATGCCCGGGCGGCTACAGAGAAGTTCAACCAGGACCTGGGCTTCCGCATGCTCAACTGCGGGAGGACGGACCTCATCAACCAGGCGATCGAGGCCCTGGGCCCAGACGGGGTGAACACCATGGATGACCAGGTGCGTTCTGAGCACTCCTTAGGGGTGCGTGATTGCCAGAGTCGGTGGCATGGTCCTTTCTGCCCCAAGCCTGAGAGCTGCTCTGAGAAGGGGGCTACCTCCGGAATCGCACCCTGCCCATGTCGGGTAGGATGTCAGCTTGGAGACCTCCCTA
Source organism: Miniopterus natalensis (assembly GCF_054644295.1). NCBI lineage: Eukaryota > Metazoa > Chordata > Mammalia > Chiroptera > Miniopteridae > Miniopterus > Miniopterus natalensis. The sequence goes on along the minus strand of NC_142091.1, from coordinate 60,453,828 downwards.
GCAGCCTTTGGGAAAACTTTGTAACGAGGCTTCTGCTTCCTCTCACTGGGAGGCTGGAGACTGTCGCAGACGGTACAGGGCAGGGGAAAGTCCAGAGGAGTCAACTTGATGGCAAGCTATGGACAATAATCGTCAAAACTTGTATTAGAGCATCTCGCATTGCCTATCACGTGCGAGGCCCACGGACATCCTTGCCTTCATGGAGCTAACATTCTCGTGGGGGAAACCTATAATGAGAAATAGAAACATGCAAAATACAGTGTTAGTAGGAAGTGCTGAGAAGTAAAACTGAGCCAGAAAAGGGAGTATTGGAGGTGTTTACAATTTTAGATAGAATTTACCTTGAGTTTTTGGTTTGCTTTGTTTTGTGTTTTTGCCGTGTAAAACACCTCGCACTTACCGTGTTCCAGGCGTCATTCTAAGCACTTTGCACAAAATAATTCATTTAACCTCAGTAATAGACCTATGATGTAGGTACTGTTATTATCCCCATTTTATTGATGAGGAAACCGAGACGCAGAGAAGTTGCCTTACCCAAGGTCACACAACTAGTAGGGAGCAGAGCTGGGATTAAAAGAGCCCACGCAATCTGACTCCCTGCCCTTAACCACTGTGGAATACCATTTGATGCTATTTTGTGAGCACTTGCCATGTGGACAGTGGCGCCGCAGTTTGCAAGACCACCCAGGAGCACGGGGAAATTTAAATGGCAGCTCGGGTCAGGTAACGCTCTCAGAGGAGGTGACCGCATGGCCCAGGGAATGACGAAGCACCAGGTGAACCACGAGGCCGAAGTGGACTTCAGCAGGTGGGGCAGGAGTGGCCAGGGAGGGCTTCCTCCTGGAAGGTCTGAGCCAGGCCTGAGGGAGGAAGGATGGGGGAGAAGCAGGGAGGAGTGGGGACAGCAGCCAGGGAAGAGCACGCAGGTGGGGCTGCCGGCACGCACGCTGGGAGAGAGACCGTGAGGCTGGGGGGAGGTGGCGCGTTGGGTGTCAGGTCTCCCGGAGGCGCCTCTGTGAATGCAGGTTCCAGGGCTCCGTCGACTCATCCCCGGGGAGCCGCCGTCCTCGTGAGGCGCGTGGCCCGTGGCTTCAGGCGCACTTGTGTCCCAGCGGCCATGTAGCCGTGGCATCCCGGATGAGCGCCTCTCTCTCAGCCCCGTTTCCTCACCTCCCGCATGGGGCATAATAGTACCTGCCCATAGAATTATGGTGAGACTCGGCCCCTGGCACATGGTAAATGTTCCGTAAATGTCACTCTGGGTTTCGTTGTCCACATGACAGCGATGATTACCCCTGGAGCCTGTTAATCAGCTTCTTTCCATTTAGCCTCTTTATGTTGCTGAAGTAGGGATGGGCCCAACACACACAAGAAGTATTTTCTGCTCACGAGGCTCCTGGCCTGCTTTAAACCCCAAATCATGTACAGATGTGTGGGGGACCAAAGCCAGGCATGTGCGGGGATGAAACAAAGCCAACTTTTCGCTCTGCGGCAGTTGGCGTTTCTCTCGATGCCCGATGCTGTGTGTTCCTCGGCCTTGGTGTTTACACAACGGTCTGCGGGTAAACAGCCCTCTCGCCCATGATTAATCTCAGGCCATTTCTCTATCTCTGGGCATGAGGCAAGGATTTATGAGGTAAGGAGATGTTGTCTGCACACAAATAGCCTAATAAATAACAGCGCAGGCTGCAGACAAGCGCCTGCCAGCATCCAGCTGCGGGATAACTCTTTCCTCCGCGGCCTCTGCTGTTACTGGCCCCGGAGAGGATTCCCGGCCGGGAGGCAGCCGCTAACCACCCACCTGAACTCAGGGAGCGACGGGCCTCAGCCGTCGGAAAAGCTCTGAACTTCTCGGGAGCGTGAGAGGCGACAGTAACGCGCCTCTCCACCTTCCCTGAGACGCTTCGAGGGGTGAGCTTCACCGCTCAGGTGGACCTGGGGTTTTGGTTTGAGTTCTGCTCTGGCTCGTTGCGAGGCCGTGGGCAAGGTAACCCCTCTCTGCTCCTCATCTGTAAAGTGGGGCTAATATTAGAGCCCCACAGTAGGGGTGTTGTGGCGATTAAATGAGGTCATGCATGTGAACCACACACAGTGACTTACGTGGGATGTGGCAGTTTAGTGTAGCAGCAGCGATAGTGTTATTTTAAGTGCTTAGCCTGGTCAAGGTGAGCTTACTGCATCCTTAGCACTTTATACACTGTAACTCACACTCTTTACAACTCTGTGAGGTAGACACTGTTGTTATTCCCATTCTAAAGATGAAGAAACTGAGGCACAGAGAGGTACAAGTAACTCGTATACCAAGTTTCCTGAGTCTGGCTCCACGGCCTGTGCTCCTCACCCATCTGGCATCCTGCAGTGCTCATGGAGATAGTCCCTCCTCTCCCTTCAGGTGTCCTGTGTCCAGTGGGCCTAGGGGAGGCAGGTCATTCCAGCACAAGGCATGGGGTTGCTCCGGATGACACTGGGACCTGTGGTTCTGGGGCAGAGGCCTGTGGAATACGTGTCATCGTGTTTTTCCCCCAGATAGTTTAGCATCTGCCTTTGGTCCCTCTAGGGTATGACGCCACTGATGTATGCCTGTGCTGCTGGGGACGAAGCAATGGTCCAGATGTTGATTGATGCTGGAGCAAACTTGGACATCCAGGTGTGTAAGCCCCAGGGCTGCCCCAGGTCCCTAACCCAGCTAGAGAACACCCCAAGGACCTCATCAGCCATGCTGCATGCTGGGTGCAGTGTTTTGAACAATGGGGTAGAGGTGTCTCAAAAGACTGGAAATACAAGGTGCATGGAGATCACAGCAAAGATTTGGGGTTTCTGAGGGAGTGTGCTGAAGGGGGGAGTTGAGTGGAGAGAATGGCCATGATTCTGTTACTGTTGCACCTTTTATCTTTTACCAACCTGATCCCCAGTCATCCCTACCATCCCCATGCTCCTGGCTCTCCCTTCCTCGGAAGCATGAAGTGCTCCCTCTCTGCCCAGGCCAGACATCACTAATTGAACATCCTCTCGAGCCTTAGCCACTTGTGATCCAGCCAGACATTTCCAGTCCAATGTGGAAAGCACCTGAGTTGATGCCTAGCCGCCATCCCTGCAGGGTGCCCCCTTCGCTCACTCAGGTGCCTGTGTGACCTGCCCAAGAACGCCCCTCACGCACGAAGCACTGATCGCTTGTGGTATTTCCCCAGGTTCCAAGCAACTCCCCGAGGCACCCGTCTGTTCACCCCGACAGCCGGCACTGGACCGCACTGACATTTGCTGTGCTGCATGGACACATCTCTGTGGTTCAGGTGAGCTCAGGCCACTGGGGCCTAAAGGATTTGACACTCCTTCCCAGAGCTCATGTAATGCCCCCGCTGTCCACTGGATTGAGAGTCCTCTGAGGGCAGGGGTCATGTCCAGCTCGTCCATCATTGCCCTCAGCCCTGGCCTGTAGGAGGGACTCAGTAAATGCTGGTTGCCAGGCTGGCTGCACGTCCTGCCCTTTTCAGTTACTGTCCTAAGGATCTGAGCAAAGCTCCAACCTAGCCCAGGCTGGCCTGCAGAGATGTGCCCCATACTTGTCTGGCGCCCAGTTGCCCCGACGGGCAGTCCTCCACCTCCTCCGCCTTGGTGCAGTGGCTCCGGCGGCGGTGCCCTGACTGGTTTCTGACAATAGTCTCCAGCTGACAGCACCCCCTGCTCTCCACACACTGGGATGGGGCTCGGAGGTCAGCCTGGACCCCCACACCTGGTCCCCGGGTGAGAGGCAGACGGGGTTTCCTTGAGACTGCCAAGGATGGAAGGTGGCTTCCTCCAGAGCAGCCTGTCAGGAAAGGTGAGATAGAGCTGAAAGTCACTTGAAAGTAGTGCAGACGCCACCCTGGCCCCAAGGCAAAGCTGGCCCAGCTCAGCTGAAACTGCCTGGTATCTGTTAACCCTGCCCCATGTGTCCCCTGGCAGGGCCTACCCTTGGCAGAGTGGGGAGAGGCCACGGGGTGTCCTAGACAGAAAGGTTGTGCCGCAGGCCCCCCCTACTTCCCAGCCTTGGGCAGCTCACTGAACCTCAGACGAGAACCCTAAAAGCCACTAGTTATCGAGCCCCTGTGGAGAGGTGTGCACCACTCCACTTAATCCCCAGCAGTGCTGCCAGTCCTCTCCCCGTTTTTCAGATGAGGAAGACTGAGGCTCGGTTGAGGCGCCTGCCTCAGGTGACCCACTGGCTGGGTGGCCTCCATTAGCACTCAGCTCTTTCTAACTCTAACGCCTGTGTCCCACCACCTCCGCTGCCTCCTGGAGCCTCGGTTTCCCCCAGTAGAGTGGGGAGGGAAGGCAGTACTTTCTATTCTGCTCATCTACGTGAGTTCTTACAAGGGTCACTGCAGAGTAGCTCAGAGGTTCCCACAGCTTAGGGGCTTGGTCCAGTGCCACAGGAGTGGAGGTGACGATTCTAGAAACTTGGAGCCCTGAGGGGAACCTGGAGTTCTACAGCTCCAGTTCCTCGGCTGCTTGGGTGAGCCAGGTCGAGTCCGTCCCCACAGCCTCCTGCTGCACACACCCCACACTCCCTGCCACACTTACGTGTCCTCCCTGTGCCCCAACAGTTGCTGCTGGATGCCGGCGCCCACGTGGAGGGCTCGGCAGTGAACAGTGGCGAGGACAGCTACGCAGAGACCCCCCTGCAGCTTGCCTCTGCGGCTGGTAAGTACAGTGCTGCCCTGCTGAGCAAGGGTCCCCGACCGCCCTAAGGCTCCCCCTGCCCCTCCCCAGTGTCACCCACCTGGAGCTAGACATTTGGCCTCACACGTGGACCCCTGTGGTGAGCCTTGAAACCCCTCCTCTGGGCCTCTGGGGGCCCCTCTGGCCCCATCTGCCAGTGTTTCTGCCGAGCTTGGCGCCCAGGCAGGCCCAGCAGAGGGGCAGTGAAGTGGGCGGTGGGCACATCCTTAGTCCGCCCTGCCTTTTAGGGAACTACGAGCTGGTCAGCTTGCTGCTGAGCCGAGGCGCCGACCCCCTCCTCAGCATGCTCGAAGCCAACGGCATGGCCTCCTCCCTCCACGAGGATATGAACTGCTTCAGCCACTCAGCTGCCCATGGCCACAGGTACCTGCCTGGGCTTCCTGCCCCCTGTGATGTGGGGGCACAAAACAGGACTCAGGAGCCCCAATTCCCCAACAGGGAGCAGAAGAGCTTGGCTGGAGATCTTTCCAGACATGGGCAGGGGGGAGAGGAGGGCAGGGTTATGTGCCAGAAGGGAGATCCAGGTCCTCCACCAGCTCGGGGGCCCCAGAAGTTGGAGGCCTGGAGACGCTGGGTGGCGGCAGGTCGCTTAGAGGCCCCACAGCTGGTCCTAGGCAGCCCTGGGACTGGAGCCTGGGGCTCCCGACGCCCAGGGCAGGCTCTTTGTTTCCCATAAGACTCTCTGCCCTGCAACTTTGGGGCTGCCTCAGAGCCATGGCCCTTCCATGCTCGGTGCTGGTCTCTGGAGCACAGCGGCTCCAGACGCTTCCACACAGCATATGGCTCAGCCAAGCAGAGGCTCGGACGGCTCTGTGGGAAATCACGTCCTGCTCCAGGAGCAGATGGTGGGCCTTGCTTGTGGGGGCCAAGCCTGCCCAGGGGTGTGACGGGCAGCAGCAGGCTTAGAGAGCAGAGCCATTAGGCAGCTCTGGGGGAGCAGAGGGAGACAGATTATTAGAAGGCAGCGAAGGGCAGGTGGACACCTACTTCTCATTCCAAACACTGTTCTCAAAGCCAGGCTGTGCCCTTGCTGTGGTCCCTGCCCCACGATGCTTTTCCTCTACACCTGCTGCTGCCCCACACTCACCCACCTAAACCAGCCTCGCCCTCAGCTACCCTCTTGCACATCATGGCCTCTCCACACCACCCGTGCCCGTATTTCCCCCCACGGTGGTCTCTTCACCCTGCGTGGAGATTGCCTATCTGCTCACCTGCTTCCGGCTCTCTCTGGAGTGACTCTGGTCCTTCAAGAGGTCTCTGGGCCATGAGCTTGGCTGCCTGGCACAGCCTGGCCTCCATCAGAGTGGGGAGGGGGGTGTGTGAGAAGGGGGCCGGGCAGGGCCACTGGGAGGAGGTTCAGCCCCCAGGTGACCTTTGGGCCATTGCCCATGCTGCAGCCACCCGAGCCTTGAGCCACAGAATGTCACGAGCCTGGGGCTTGGAGCCAGAGTCTTGGGTCTCCACTCCTGCCCAGTGTGACCTTAGGTTGTATTTGTTACCTGTAAGTGGCAGTGTTCATGGGACCTCACAGGGTTAACTGCCACAGTACATGGGAACATGCTCCATCAAGTGTAACACCATACATATTCGTCTATACGAATGAGTTCTATGTGACATTCGTTTTCACGTTCTTATTGAAGGAAGTCAGTGTAAGCACGGCTATGCTGCAGACGTTTTACATTAAAGGCTGGACGCTGGCTCAGAGGACCGCTGTGGGTCAGGCTCTGCATTTGAGGCCGTCACACTGGCCCCACGTTAACTCCTGGAGAGGGTGATTGACATCTTGTTCTCTGGACAAGCAGTCAGGGCTCAGAGAGGTGGAACAACCTGTTTGAGATCACACAGTCAGGACAGCAGAGCCTGCCTGGCCCCCGAGCCCGTGACTTCTCAGCAGTACCAGGATGGCAGGAGGGAAGAGTCCCCAGCACCCTCCCTGGCCTCACCCAAGCCCCTAGCCCAGCTTGCCTGGGTGGGAAGGTCATGAGCACTTCTGCCTGCAGATGACCCAGAGCCAGCCATCTGGGTCATGGGGCACACAAGACAGCTCAGAGGACACCATCCATGGTGGGGACCTCAGGCATCACCCTCCTTTGTCCCTGGCCCACAGGAATGTCTTGAGGAAGCTCCTGACGCAGCCACAGCAGGCCAAAGCAGACGTGCTGTCCCTGGAGGAGATCCTGGCCGAGGGAGTGGAGGAAAGCGACACGTCCAGCCAGGGCAGCGGCAGCGAGGGGCCTGTGCGGCTGAGCCGGACCCGCACGAAGGCTCTGCAGGAGGCCATGTACTACAGCGCAGAGCACGGCTACGTGGACATCACCATGGAGCTGAGGGCACTGGGTGAGGCCACGGGGTGCGCGTGTACATGCACATACATTCATTCTGATGCTCTTAAGCAGGCCAGAGAGGGCCATACGGGCACACAGGCCACAGGGCAGCTGAGCACAGGGGGCTTGGCCTACCCAGGCCTGGTGGTGGAGGCCCTGGGCCTCGGGAGTCCTCAGCAGGGACTCATCTGGGCTCATCACCCAGATCCTCAGGTCCTCCACCAGCCCTGGCCGTGGCCCTGGAAAGTCTGGCACTGTGAGCATCTAATACTAGGAGTCAACATTTCTGGTCAACAAGATGCTCTCCTGTCCCACGCCAACCTCTTTCATTCCTCAGGTTTGCAAGTCTCTGGACTTCCCTCCTCCAGGGAGGCTGGTCACAGACAGACCTGGGTGAGGTCGCAGTGCGTCAGTACAGGAAGCACAGGGCCTGGTGCCAGCTCACCGTGAGCACCAGTGCAAGATGGCAGCATCGTTACTGTCCGGGGGCACACACACCCAGGACTGCATCGAGAGAGCAGGAGACCACACTGCCTTCTTGTAGCAACTGGGCCTCAGTGTTCTTCACTGTAAAGTGGGGTGTCACTCTCTCTACAGTCAGTAAACCAAGGATGCTCATGCCACTTACAGCAGGTCCCAGGAATGCCGTCTGTCCTCCTTTAACCCACAGTTGGGGGGGGGGGGCACTATCTCTCTAATTACCGGGAACAGTACTAATTTTTACCATGGCCTCACAAAGTAGTTTAACTTTCCCTGTGGCCCCCGATACTCCCAAGAGCTGGTGGACAGCAATGTGATGTACACTAACCGAGCATGACGTGGGCCCTGGTAGAAGCCCTATGATAGGACAGGGTTCATCTCAGGCTTCTAGACAGGTGTGCGGCCTGTATGTCCTGCTTATAATTAACAGGTCTGCCCCAGTAAATAATTCCAGGGCCCACAAGCAGTGGGGCCAGTGCAGCCACAAGTTGAGCTACAGGCCGTCAGAGCGGGCACCCTGCATTTGGGTCGCAGCCATTCCTCCACCTCATGCAATGAGGACTCAGAATCCCCTCTGACTTCTCATGGAGGCCTGTCAGGGAGAATGGGTGCGGCTGTTCCATGGCTGCGCTGAGGGCATTCAGTATGCAGGAATGGGGTGCAGGCTCAGGTAGGACAGGGAGGGGTACTCTCTGGCTCATCCAGAGAAAGCCTACCAGGAAAGGGGGGAAAGGGGGCCAGTGTGGGAAGTGTTCTGCCCAGGCAATGACTGCCTGCCCTTCCCCTGCCGGCCCAGGTGTCCCCTGGAAGCTGCACGTCTGGGTCGAGTCCCTGAGGACCTCCTTCTCCCAGTCACGGTACTCGGTGGTGCAGAGTCTCCTACGGGACTTCGGCTCCATCAAGGAGGAGGAATACAATGAGGAGCTGGTCACCGAGGGCTTGCAGCTCATGTTCAACATCCTCAAGACCAGCAAGGTAAGTGTCGCCGGGCAGGTCCCCACCCCAAGCTCAAGAGCTCTGTGTTCCAGAGCCCAAGTCCTGACCCAGACCATAGGACAGACACGCAGAGAGACACCCCCCCCACAGACAGACGGATGACACAGGCACCCTTAGGCACACAGGTGGACACCTGCCCCACACCCAGACTTGCACTGCCTGGCTGCAGAGGGCAGAAGCCATGCATTTGTCTGGGCCGGAGCCTGGCCAAAAAGGCAATCTGGGGATTCAGTGGTGAAGGAATAGGCATCTCTTGCCAAGGCAGATCCAGGAGGAACAAAAGACAGCGGCTGCTCGAATCCCAGCCTGATGTATTTTTAAATCAGCCTGACGGATCTTCAGCTGTAAGCAGACTGCCAAAGTGGGTGGGCTCACAGCCTCTCTCTGCCTCTCCACCCCAGAACGACTCCGTCATCCAGCAGCTGGCTGCCATCTTCACACACTGCTATGGCAGCAGCCCCATCCCCAGCATCCCAGAGATCCGGAAGACGCTGCCGGCCAGACTAGGTGAAGGCCTGTCCCCACCTGCCCAGCCACCCACCACCCAGACCTTCCAGATCTCCCTCCCCTCCTCCTTCCCTTCCTCACCCTTTCATCCCTCCCAGGTGCCAAGGCCCTGGCCTCCATTCTTCCCCTTTGTATCCCACCCAAACTGGCACCCCAGAGGTGGGCTCCTCATTTCCCTTCATTCTTCCCTTTGGGTACAGATCCTCACTTTCTGAACAACAAGGAGATGTCGGATGTGACCTTCCTAGTGGAAGGAAAGCTGTTTTATGCACACAAAGTCCTGCTGGTGACAGCTTCTAACAGGTAGGTGCCAGCCTCCTGGGGAAGAGGCTGGGGCTATACCGGCAGCCCCTCAGGGTGTATCACACAGCAAGAGCCCCCCCTCCCCACAGGGGACACGAGGTAGCAGGACAGAAGGGATGAGACCCAGAGTTCCTTCTGGCCACAGGTGCCACGGTCATTCATATGGGGGCAGTGGGGACAGAGCAGGGCTTGGCCCAGCTGTCAGCCCAGGGTGATGTAAAATGTCACTCACTGAGAATACTTCTGGAGCATGGCAGTGATTTTTTAAATCACTCCGTCCCCCGGTGACCGGTCAGGTGATGGATGACGCCATCACCGCAGTGATGGAGTCACATTCAAGACCCGCCTATCTCGTCTCCTTGCTCCAGGTTCAAGACGCTGATGACCAATAAATCAGAACAAGATGGCGACAGCAGCAAAACCATTGAGATCAGCGACATGAAGTACCACATTTTCCAGGTGAGTGGATCTCTGCGCTGCACGCTTTGGGGAAATACCTTCTCCCCCAGGAGCCCATCCATCTGGGGTGGGGGGCAGCTGTGGGTCAGTCATAATCTTCCACTCCATCCCCAGTGCCCCCGTGTTCTGCAAAATCAGTAGTCAGGTTGGAGCACCCAGAAAAGGTAACCATTCCATTGTTGGGGCTGTAGCTTCAGAGCCTGTCTCACAGGTCCTGGGCTTTCCCTCTGGACAAGGGGTCTGGGCAAACTGACAGTCGTGTAAGAATAGGCATACACCACACACGTGTGGGCTCCCGCACACAGACACTGCCCCAGCGCCTGTGGGAAATGCAGAACCTCAGGCCCCACCCCAGACCTCGAGGTAGGCCATGTGCACACGGGTCAAGAAGCACTAGCATTGGCTGCATCAGTCCTCTGGAGCCATGCTGGCCAAGCAGAAAGAGCCATGATGATTCCCTCCTGGTTGTGGAAGATCAAGGTCAGGTCTTTTGATCTCTGAGCTTTGGAGAACATCAGAGGTTGCATAATGGAAAGGCCACAGGCTGTCTGCCAGTTGTAGCAGACGAGGTCGGGAGGAGACAGGCTGCGACCTTAGCCGAACCCCAGCTGAGAGCTCCTTTCTGGAGAGAGGCAACTACAGGTCTCTAGGCTGTGTGGTGGGCTCTGGGCTGCTGGGTGACCATTAGGGGCTGAGACTGAGGTCAAAAAGCAACTAGTGGGGGGGGGGGGGGTCCTGGCCCTTCACAGGACAGGCTCGTGACCTAATGGGAGAGATCAGTCTCCCAAAAGCCCCCATCTGAAATGGCTGTTTCTCTCATGCTCCCTTTAGTCATTTATGGGTGCTAGAGAGATGGCAGTAAACAGGCCCAGGCCCCTGCGCTCCAGGAGGCAGGGCTGTGAAATAGTGGGATAGGTGTGGGGGGAGAGCAGGGGATCCTGCTTGGGACCCTTCCAAGAGCAGACCCACCAGCCCCAAAGGCTGCCTGCTTTGGGAGGCAGATGACCCACGTTCTCCCTGAGGAGTGCCAGGCTGTGCAAAATTAATCCACCTCTGCCTCCCAGCCACCCAGCTCCCTCAGCAAAGCCCCAAGGGCACAATTCTGGTCTGACTTCTGTGGACTTGTGCATTCTAGTGACCCCAGGGCACCACAGATGGCTGGGCCTTGCCTGTCTCCCAGCCCACACCCCCTCTTGCCAAGGGGCTGCCCCGAGGCCATCTTTTAGCAAAGAATCCTGGGAGGGTTTACCTGCCCACCTGCTCCATTCCCAGCCATGGGCCAGGGGCTTTTGCACTGATAGCTCACAGCTGTCCTGTACGTGCCCAGCATGGTGAGAGGGGGTGGGGTGGAGGAACCCAGGCATGGGCCCACCCGATGCACAGGCCACCTGGAGGGACAGGCACATATGTGTAATGGCAAGATTGCCATGGGAGCCCCCACTCCCCCATGGGGAAGGAACCAGGACTGGCCCTAGCTAAGACGAAGCTGGCCAGGCCACCTCCCTGCTCCTCGCCCCAGAGGTTGGGCTCCTTCCCTAGACCCTCTGGTGCCTCTTCCAGCCTGGGCCCCAACCTAACAGAGCCCGACTGTGCCGCAGGAGCTGTGTTTACTTACACACTTGCCAGCTCCTTGCTGGGGCTGTTTCTTCAGCCAACTAGGGACATTTTTCTTTTTCCAACTAGGAACCTCCCTAGGCTCCAGTGTGATGGCAAAGTTTGTAAATCAGACCTCAGCAGGACTGAATGTAGTTTCTCCCCTCCTGGGCCACCTCATTTGATATCCCAGGAAGGACCCTCTGATCCCAAGAGCTCCAGTCAGCCAGGTGGCCTCTGGCCCAGACTCCAGCGGCTCTGTGCTTTCTTTCCAAGGGATTGAATCCAAGAGGGCCCGGATCTGGCTGTCACCTCCACATGGAGTCCTAGCACAGACAGGAAAGCTGGGGCTGGCTTCTGAGGGCAGCCAGTGAAACTGTTGTCCCCTCAGGCCCAACCTCCCTCCCAGCCCCATATTTAGAATTTAGGTACAAGGAGGAATGATCAGTACGGTACCTGGTGCACTCGGAGGGCTCTGGCGTGAGTGTCAGGGGAACTGAGTGACTTGAGCCATGTCAGCTTCCCTTCTCAGGCCTCAGTTTCCCAGCTGTGAATAGAATCTTCCCTCCTGGGCTAGTAGTCTATCCTGAGGCTGGAGAGAAAGGTCTTGGGGTTGACTTCTCGAGTCTCAGCTTGAGCGGGAATAGAAGACCTGCAGACATTAACATAGGGAGGGATGGACATGGCTGAGGTCCACGGGGGAACATTGGAATGGCATTCTGGGAGCAGGGTGAGGACTCTGGCACTGCGGGTCCATTCAACATTCACACGGGGCCTCTTCCCACTGCAGATGATGATGCAGTACCTGTACCATGGAGGGACAGAATCCATGGACATCCCTACCACCGACGTCCTGGAGGTGAGGAGCTGGCTGATTTGCTCAGGCCCAGGGCCCGGTGCTCACCTGTCCGAATCTCTCTAGCCTGAGACACCTGCCAGGTCTCAACCCTGCTTTCAGCATTTGGAGAGATGAGGGGAGGAAGGTGGCTCTGTAAGGACCTCCTGGTCCTTTTTCTTTGTGTGACAGGAAGGGCCATTCTGAGAGGCTAGGGAATTGTGCACCCATGGAGCCTGACCTTCTGGCCACACCCAGGAGTTAGAAAGGGACTCCCCATGGGGATGGTAGGCCCAGGAGGATCAGAAGATGGCTGGGCCTCCCCCTCACCTCCTCACCACTTAGAAAACAGACCTGCTGTTGCCTGGGCACCTAGCTAGAAGGTCATGTAGACGAAGCCTGTAGCTTAGAGTTGAAGACCTCCTAGGTCAGAAATCCCAGCTAGCATCTGTCCATCCTGTGCCACCTAGGTATCCGATCAAATACTTAGTTGGCCTAGAGCAGAAATAAATCAGGCCATCAGACTTGTCCTGCCGATGTGGGTGGGGCCCTGAGGGTTGGGAGGAAGCAGCGTATGCAGCCCTCTTCTGTTCTGTGATGCCTGGGCCCCAGGCCTGGCCCTGCATACCCAAGGCAGCCTCTGCCTCCCACCAGCTGCTGTCGGCTGCCAGCCTGTTCCAGCTGGATGCCCTGCAGAGGCACTGCGAGATCCTGTGCTCCCAGACCCTCAGCGTGGAGAGTGCCGTCAACACCTACAAGTACGCCAAGGTGAGGACCCCAGATGCCCACCAGATGCATCCTGATGCACTCTGCTCCACCCAGACTAGAAATGCAGGTGCCTGGGCAGCTCTGAAGGCAGTGTAAGGAGCTGAGGGAGGGTTTAAACTCCCTCTAACCTGAGGTCACTGCCGCCCAGTAGGGCCACATGCAGCTTGTGAGATGAGCATGGCACCCAGCTCACATTCCAGCTGTGCCCCCAGGCGGTGGGACTGGGGGCAGATGGCTAAGTTTGAGTCATATCCATTCCACAGATTTACTTGAGTTAAAATAGTTACTGTTCTACGACATGAACACTTGTGTGCTGGGCTTTGTGCTGGATGCTGGACACCCAGCAGTGGATGGTCCTTAGTATGAAGCGTCCAGTCCAATGGGGATAACTGCCATTCAACAAAACATCCCCTATGCGACACAGCCAAAGAAGATAGTGGGGCCAGGAATGAGACCGGTGATATTCCTGGTGGCACAGCTGGGATTTGAACCCAATCAGTCCAACCTGAAGGAGGAGCTTAGGGAGGGAATTCAGATAAGGAGGAAGTCACCTCAAGCTGCAGAGACAGGGCCTGCCTCCCCCAGGACTGCCACCATGGGTAACACCTGGGAGTGAATGGGGTCGTGCTAGGCTATGGGTCTCACCCCTTCTGCCTGACCCCACAGATCCACAATGCCCCAGAACTGGCCCTGTTCTGTGAGGGCTTCTTCCTCAAGCACATGAAGGCCCTGCTTGAACAGGACTCCTTCCGGCAGCTCATCTACGGCCGCAGCAGCAAAGTGCAGGGCCTGGACCCACTGCAGGACCTGCAGAGCACCCTGGCCGAGCGCGTGCACTCAGTCTACATCACCTCCCGGGTGTGAGGCGGGCAGGGGCTGAGCACACTCAGCCCCCTCCGGGTTGGGGCACTGTCTCTAGGCATCTGGGCTGGGAAAGGCTGGGAGCAAGTGCTCCTGGAGGCATCTGGACCACTGTGTAGCTAGGGCCTGTCAACGTACCAGGGCCCCACCGGGCGGGGAATGGTTCTAGAACCTCTTGGAGCCAGGCACATGGGTCTCAGTTTCTCCCTTTCCCCAGACATCCTCTGGTGTCGGTCTGTCCTGGGGTAGTCAGATGTGCCCTGACCCCACCTGTCATTGGTAGGCCCACCCTCAACCCCTTTGTCCCAGAGCTGTTCGCTCAACCAGTAAGGGGAAAAGGGCAGCTGTGGCCAAAGGGTAGCCCTCCCCTCCCCCAATACCATTTGCACCTTGAGAGCCACCGTTTACTCACCCTTGTGCTCCCCTTCTCCCCTTGAGGTCAGCAGCTGATCCTGATTTGCCTCTGCTCTAAATAGCCTCCAGTGATGTCCCCTGAACTCTAACCACCTCTGCTCCCGGGGCCTCAGTAAGCTCAGACTGTCCCACCTGAGGCTCATGGGCATCCTATGAATGTATAGAGTGTATAGTCTAGGCCCCAGGCCATTTTGTTCCAAAGCTAGTACTTTTCTTCAAAGTCAAATCTCTGAACTTACTCCTCAAAGTTGTGCCTTTGAAAGGCTTCCTATGGGCCTCCAGGGACCTGGGGATCCCTGCTCAGAGGGTCACTTTGAGTTCCATTTTCTTTGATATCTGGGCCTACAGAAGGCCTCTTCTGGGGACCACCAACCTGCTCAGTTAGTTAGTGGTGGAAGGCAGTTTCCCAGCGATGCCTTCCCAGCTTTCCAACTGAGCCCCAGGCGGAAGGGGTGCATGGGGTACATAGAGGAGCCTGGTGGCCTCAGCTTTTGTCTTTGCTGCTGAGTTTAGGGGCCAGCATAAAGGGGTAGATTCAGCGTCAAGGGTCAGGCTTCCTCTGTAGGCTCAGGAAGCAGAGCCCTAATTGTGCCCACTGATCAAATCTCTCAAGTGAACAAGTCCTTTAATCTGGACAGGGGAGCAGGGCACACGCTTGTTACTGGGAGCTAAGGGTCGGAGCCTGGGTAGAAGGGAAGGGCTAGGAAAAAGGCCGGCTGCTTCCCCTCTCCTACCTGCCACGACCTGCAGGCTCCAGGCTCTCCTGGGGTGGAGACGTAGCACCAAGCCTGGACTCTTGTCATATTTATGACCAGACACTGGGGGAGCATTCTGGACAGCTTACTCTAGGTGTAGCCTTCCTGGGCTGTCTGGCCGTACCTTAGAAACTATTTATTCACCGAAAGTCCTGGGCACTTGAGGCGGTGTTGTTTGGGTCACCTTGAAAAGCCCCCAGGGCTTGTGATCCTGGAAAATACTTTCGACTGGCTGCTTGAGCTGGATGTACAAAGGAAGAGGCATTATTTTATTGCTGTAATATTGTATGATACTGTAACTGTACATTAATGTCACTTACTGTAAATGTACTATGGTTTTATTAACAATAAACACCTGTTAACAATGACCTTGGCCTCGTTACTCCTGGTAGAGTTGCTCAGAGTTCAGAGCTGGGAGAAGCCCATTTAGGACCAGGAAGACAACTCAGAGCTGATTCCCCATTTATTCGGGGCTTCTGTCTCTCAGAAAGAAAGGACTCCCCACCAAAAGCCATGCTGTGGCCACCCTCACTCACCTCACCCAGGACCTGAGCCTGGGTCCAACCCTCACCAACTCCATGGCAGGGAGCAAGTACAGTAAACTCTCGATTTTGCAGACCTCAATTTAATGGACTTCAGATTTAACAGACAAAATTTCCAGTCATATATATGTGAAAATTAACACCCTGTTAATTATTAAATACTTTTAACCAAGATTTGCTTATAATTAACAGGTTATTTTTTGGTTATTAGTTCAGTTATTTTTAACGAATTTTAGCAAATAGGCCATATGTTGGAAAATACACTGTAGTAACTTTGCCAATGTAAATAAATATTACATATTTACAACTACAGTCTACATATTTAAATCCAAGAGTCACCACTCATAAACAATGTTTGAGGAATGACTAGAACATGATCACACCACATCACACACAGGAATTGGTTCTGTTGTCTCAGGGTGAGACTTTCTGCAGCAGTTTTAACACTGCCAGTAGATGTTCCCGACATGTGCTAAGCTACACCCCAGCTGTGTGCATTTTTTTACTTGCAGTGACTGGTGACTGCACACACTTACTAGACCTAGTCAGTATAAGTTTAAAATTACTGTAACACATATAGAAAAGTTTTCTGTGAAATTAAGTTTTTTATACATAATTTTAATTACACAAACGTGCCTATATAAGTAAAAACATGTAAACTAGCTAATTTGTCAATTTTTTAACATACACATTTGGAAAAACTACTTTATTATCTAACAGACTTTCGGCTTTAACAGATACCCTCCCCCCCCTCCCGAATTAGTCTGTTATATCGAGGTTTTACTGTGCTTCCCTTGCTGGGCCTTAGTTTTCCTGTCAAATGAGGTAGCTGATAATATAAAACAGTTCCCATTTGTTAAGCACGTATGTACCATTGAGCTGGACAGAAAAGGTGTCTGTGTGGAGGGACCAGAGCCTGATGACTGGAATAAGACACCTGTCAGGGGTTTTTCTGATCTTCCTTGAGCCCAGACCCCCTCCCCCAGCCCCAATATGGGAGCTGTTGTTGGGGTCATCTTAACAGTTAGTTGTAAACTCCTGCATAGTCCAAACCTGTATGGCCCAGTGAGGTGGGGGCAGGGCCTTCTCCATCCAGGTCTGGCCTGATGATGGGGCACCTGTCCCTTGGTGGCTGCTGCCTCCAGGACCTGCTGAGCCCGAGCTCGCTGTGCTACCTGGTAATGGAGGGAGGACAGTGAGCCAGTGACTCAGGCCCAAGGGTTTTCCGGACCCAGTTATAGTTTGTTTTAGGTACAGAGTCCAGGGGTTCCTGGCTGTAGGGGAAAAGAAATTGCTAAGGTCACTGGGAATACTGACAGTGGCGGCAGGAGTTGGAGGACAACATGAAGACCTCATGGGGTCTGCACCAGAAAAGGCCCCCTGCCCAGCTGTGCTGGGTGGGGCCCAGGTGGGGCAGCTAGAGGCCCAGCCTGGCGGGGAGAGGGCCCTGCATGGACATATGGCGCCCTCTGGGGGGCAGAGGGAGGAGGTGCACACCACAGCACCACCCTCCTGGCAGAGGGCCTGTGAGGGAGGATGAGGGGTTGCCCCTCCCTATCTGCAGGGGCTGCCCTTCAGGGGTCTGTGTCCACCCACCTCACAATCCCCCCACCCCTGCAGGATGCCTCTCAGTCCATTACCCAGCCTAAAAAGCAAGATCTAGTTTTGAGCTGGCTCTGGATGGGGCTCAGCCATTTCCTTTGCTTTTTTGGAGGGAAAGGCAGGTTAAAGGGAAGGTGATAGGATAGATGGGTGGGACCCCTTGGAGCCTGCATGCAGTAGGAAAACACTCTTATGAGAGCACTTAAAACAATAATTAGAAGACAATCAGATGTTCTTCCAAGGGGCTAGGAGGCTGTAACAGAAGTAGTGGTCACCTTACCTTATCCTAGCTGCCAGGCCTCCTCAGGGCCACTGCTCCTGAGCATGGGCGCCAGGTACCCTCCAGCTGCCTGCTGCAGGCTATCAGCAGCGAAGGGCAGAGTTGGTGGGAGGAAAGTGAACTACTCCTTAGTAAGAGTCCCTAGGAAACAAGGGGTGGAAAGTGTCAGTTCTCTACTGGTAGGATTTCATTCTACTCCAGCTGCCCCACAGGCAACGATAAGCTTGCGCTTATGCTGCTGAGCCCAGGCCTCCTCCCCCCAAAAAACCTCCTTCAAATGTGAGAGGGCCCCAGTCCAATCAGGGCCCCCAAGGCTAACACCGAGACCACCTTCCTCCACAGGGCCTGGCCCCTGCTTTCCTGCTCCAGAGGCCTCCCTTTACTTTCTGCTGTCTGCCGGTTACCTGACAGAAGCTAATGCAGGGTAATCACAGCTTTCTCCTCCAGAGCTGCCTAAAGCACAGGAGGGAAAGCCTCAAGCCTTCCCCTTTCCACACAGGCCCCCCCTTTGCAGAATCCACACATTTTAACTTTAACCAATTGTTTACAGAATGAGCACACCCCTTCTCTCTAGTCTCAAGTCTGAATCAAATTCAGGCCCCAGGGGATTCCAGCCCCACCCCCTCCTTCAGGCCTGAGGGCTGGCGGCTGGTGTAATGGCCTCAGATAATGAGTCTACATTTTTCCAAGGTGACAGTCACTTATTCCCTCCCCTCCCCCAGCCTCAGCAGCCCCCTTTGTGTCGTCTCCTGGTCACTCGGTAGTCCTCTGGGGCTGCTGGGCCAGATGAGCGGTGGAGGCGCTGAAGCAGGCCTGTATCAGCCCCTCCCTGCTCCGGGATGAAGACCATTTAGGCATCTCCTTTGTTCAGGCTTCTTCAGCCCCTTCCCCATGTCCTCCTGGTGGCAGCATTCATAGCCGGCCTGGCCGAATTCATTTCGCAAGTGAGAGCTCCTGTGACAGCAAGCTTTACAGATGTCACTGTCTGGGGGCCAGATGGTGAGGCCTGGGGGAGGCATGCTCTTTCAGATTTGGAGGAGAATCCAAGATCACAACCAGGAAGTGCAGAGACCTGTTCAGGAACATTCACTTTGCAAATAAAAGGACCAGGACTGTACACAGGAGGCAAAACGTTTGCTTGCTTTTTGTGTGGAAGAGGGAAGCAAACCTCGCTGGAAGACACAAAGCCAGCGCCAGACAGTCTGACTGTGAAATGCACGTTCCTTGCTGCCCAAGGGGACTCCTCTTCTAGCTCAGGTTGTGGGTTGTGAACAAAGCCAATGCCATTCAGTAAGTCAGCACTGGCAGGTAACTGCAGCACGCCTTGCCACTCTCTGGGCACAGAACTCAGACTTGGTGGGCACTTGCTGCCTGCCAGGCACTGTTAGCTTTTCCCGTTCTACCCCTCACCACAGCCCTGAGCTAGTGTTGTCATTACCACTTGCATATTACAGATGTGGACCCAGACAGCAGGGAGAGCTAAGTGGTACACCCAAGGTCACAGTGAGGGTCAGGGCAGAGCCAATATCAAAGCCAGGCAGTCTGCTCCATAGCACCTCTTCCTATGCCCTGGAGCCAAGCAGAGGGCAGGCCTTGGGGCTAGAGACTAGTTCGAGGGCTCAGGCTAGGCCCCACACCTGTGGGACATGGGACAAGACAGGAGAGTTAGGATACACCCAGCTCAGCCCATTTGAGATACTGATTTAGCTTATGGCCTCTCCTAAGATCTTTTAAAGGCAGGCTCAGGCACTCTCCAGAGAATGGATCAGAAATTATTTTCATCTCTCCTCAGCAAACTCTCCTGCAGACTTCACAGGGGGTCTTTAGGCAGGAAGTTGCAGAGCCAGGAGACAAAAGGCCCCTAGGGCTATGGAGAGAGATGCAGGGGACAGAGTTTGTTCTCCCTGTGGCCATGAGTCCCCTGGGTCACCTGTTTAATCTTCTTTGGTCCAGAGGCTCCCCTTTAGTTCACCATCCATGCGTTGTCCAGCTAGGAACCTGGCTACATATCAGGGCCGAGGAAAGAATCTATTTCGACTCATAGAAGACCAGTCCTTTTAAAGTCTAAGAAAAAGCAATGAAGATCAGTAACCAAGGCCACATGAATTTTTCAGGTAAAAATAAGAACAGAGTAGAAGCTGAAGACTGATGCCACCAGGGCACTGCCTGGTTGTCCTCGCCTCGCATGCTGTGGCAGAAGACAGAAAGATCAGAGAAAAGCACCAGAGCTGATTCCACCTGGAGCTCTTCTTGAACTTGTGACATAAATAAGGAACAATACTACAGTGGACCTTCAGGGTCAAGGTTTCAATACCACAGTATAGGACTGGGGACCTGAAAATAGATACCATCAAACAAACATACCAAAATATGTGTGAAGCCACCACATAATTTCTGTTCCCAATAGATGGAAGGGTCCAAACCACCTGACAGAAGCTAGGGAGGAAAAGAGGCACAGCTAGCTGGCTTCCAGGCACCACACTAAGTCCCTCAGAATAACCAATGAGTGCTGGCAATGCCAGCACTTATCCCACAGGCTCCTGGGTTGGCAAGCCCTGGCCACCTTGCCCAACCTCAGTCTCGACTCCAATACTCCCCAAAGTCTACCCGGCAGCTGAGATCCACCAGAAGAAACAGGGCATGATGTCACTTCCACCTGTGTGGTCAATGAGTACCCACAGGCGGTTGATCTTTCTAGGATGTTATTTATTAAAAATAGACACTCTATCCTTCCCTCACCCTTGCTAGTGAAGGGGTCTTTCACAATATTTTTTCCGAAGTGGATGAAGTAGTAAGTTTGGGGAACTCGAATGTCATCTCCTTCCTGAATTAGGTCGGGCTTCTCTGGGGCACTGAGCAGCAGCCTGCAGGAGCCAGGAGTGGAATGGTGTATAGCAGTACACATCCCACGGCCACCTGGTAGGGCTCCCGCTACCCCAGGCCTCAGGGTGTCTGGACAAGTCCATGACAAGAGGCCTCAGTGCTCCACCAGCAACCTCCTGGGCATCACCTGACAGCAGTGTACTCAACACCTGAGACGGAACAAGAGTCAGAGTGGCTTCTACAAGTGTGGGAAGGAATAAAGAAAGCTGGGCCCAACACAAAATATGAACTTATGGGAAAGGAAGGCCAGGCCTGGGGGAGGAGACAGACCCTTAGCAGGGCCAGAGGTTTGCCCACCGTCAAGGTCCAAGCAGACCCATTCAGAAGTGTCTTTGCTTTAAGCCAAGCTTGGTGCATACACTGAATTCCAGGCCAGCTTCAGGGTCTGATGGGGCTCGAGTTGCTTTAAATGGTGCAGCCACCGCCCAGTCCAGCCAGAGGCAGTTCAGAAAGTCAGGGCCTCTTCATGAGTCAGCTGCTGATGCCCAAGTTTCTCTTCACTATTTCTTCTGCTTCAGTTTCATATCTTTTTTGTGCTTCATGTCTCTGTTTTTCTTCAACTTTTTATTCTGTTTGGGTTCTTGTTTCGCTTCCAATTTCCTTTTCTTGTCACTAGAGGGGGGAAAAACAGCAGTAGAAAGAGAAAGAATGAAACATGCAGATCTAACACCTTTCAGACTGCTTAGTCTGAAAAAGGGTTTCCATCATCTGAAACAATGTAAGAACAGCCAGTCAGACATCACTGTTTTCTGTAAGCCTATCAGCATGCCAAGCACTGGGCTGGGGGCTGGGGACACAGCACAGCAACCCAGTTCCTACCCTGACTGAGCTCTTAGTCTGTGGAGGGTCAAATCCACATCGTTCATAAGTTGATTTTGAGAGAGAGGTGTGTGTGGGGGGAGAGAGATAAATACCAATATGAAAGAGAAACATCAGTTGCCTCCCCAACCAGGGACTAAAACCACAACCTTTTGGTGTACGGCAGACGCTCCAACCGACTGAGCCACCCAACCAGGGCACAAACCCACATCTTAACATCTGAAGTTGGAGTTCTCTTCAGAGTCCTGTATGCTCCCCTCTCCCAAGAAGCCCCCCAAAATGTAAGGCATTACCAGGAAGATTCTCTCCCATCACTCATCACTCAGGGTTACCCTGAAAACCAGACATATCATCCCAGCGACCCTAATAGAAAGCATGAGACACCCAGGCAAACCCTACACCACTTCCTGGTGTGCTGTTGTTGTTTTATTTTTCCTAAATCAGAAGAAAGCCCGAGGAGTACTGACTCAGGTTACACATGGGCCCTGCAGTGGACAAACCTGGTCCTATTCTGGCTCTGCCCCTTACTAGCTGTATGCTTCTTGGGAAGGTACTTAACACCTTCGAACCTTGGTTACTTCATATTTATAAAGCAATGATGGTAATAAAACAGCTGCCTGTGTTGTTCTGAGGGCGAGCTGGACACGGCACTAAAGCGCATGGAAGTGCTCAGTGCCTGGCAGCTCTGGGCCAGTCCCCTCGAGCCCATCTCCCTACTGCCTAGGGAATATGAGGTATGCTGAGGTCCAGCCTAGGAGATGGCCCTACCTGATCTGTAGGAGGGATGCCACAAAAAGCAGCAAATGTCAAAGTCTGTGCTCCAACCTCCTATTTCCTAACTGAAGTTAGAGAAGCACAGAGGCCAGAATGTCTCTCCTGTCAAATGCAAGGCCCTCACCTTTTCAGGCTGACAATCGAAGCATTCTGCCCAGCTTTGTTTAAAACCTCATTCCACTCTTCATCATCCCCACGGATTATGTATCTAAAAAATAGAGAAAAATATCAAAGCCTGCTCTAAAGAAAAGGGAATGCTTAAAAGAAAAGAAAATAGTGACAACATTCCTATCAGACACGCCTTGCGACCAAAGCCAGGCTGAGCTGCATCAGCGTTGGAGCAGCAGGGAGAAGACGCCTGCGGTGGGACAGGAGACCTGGAGCCAGCCTCATAGGACATGACCTTCAATGGAGCAGAGGGTCAGCCAGCCTGCCAGCAGGGGTCCGCAACAGGCCAGTCCTGCACAGAAGGCAGCTGCCCAACTTCTCCCTGACTCTGATTAACTGCTCACCGAAGAAGCCTCCCATCACCCCCACCACCTTCTTGATCACTCCTAGCTCCAAACATGCCCACAAACCCTGGAAGTGTGCCTCCTCCACCCCACCTTGCCCCACCTCTTGGGATCCAGCAATGCTGGCAGGTAAAGGTTTTGATACTGCAAAGCTGATGGGAAGAGCTTGAACCCTGCCCAGGGACCTCCTGGACACCTCCCCATCTCCCATGTCCAATAACCACCATCAGTAATGATCCGGCCACTGCAGGACTAAGGTCAGAGAGGCATGAAGGCCACTAGTTCTAGAACTGTTATTCACATCAATCCACAGGGTAGGCAATGCCCTGCTGTAGCTCAAAGGGCACTAGGATTCCCAGTACACAGAGGGTTCCAGAGCAAGGGTTTTGTTGGATATGTTGGCAGCAGAATCCTTTCTTCAAACAAATTCACAAGCAGAAACCAACTATAGAAAAGTGGCCATTAAAAGTGGGTGCTCAATCCCCTTCCCTGGGGACCTGAGGCATGACATGGGATCCTAGGGGTCTCGGGAGCATGATCTGAAAGTCAACATGGTAGAGCTGATCTGGGGAAACCAAGTCCTCCAAAATCATGCAAATAGTGAATTAGGAGGCTTTTAGCTGTTAGTGCTTCAAAAGTAATCCCACGAAACAGCTTCCAGGGAACCCGAGACCCAGGATGAGGAACAGAAGAGACCTGCAGGCAGATTCTATGGGCACTTGAAATCAAGGCAGAACCTTCACTTCCCACAAGCAGCAGAAGGGGCCTTACTGAGAGAGGTCCATGTCCTTCAGCTTCCCCACTTCTTTCTTGTGTTTCTCCTGGAATTCCTTTGCTGCTTCATCCTGTGGCCAAGGCCCCAAAGAGTGGGTCAGAGTCAAGCAAGGGAACAAACCACAGAAGAAGGTGAGAGGGTAGAATAACACCTCAGTGAGGAAACATCTCCTGCTCCTCAGTTCACCCCTCCACTGTTGGAAGCAGCTCCTACTAAACTGTATGTGAATATTCAATGTGCATTTGAAAAGTCTAAAAGGACCAACAAAAAGTTCACAGCAGCAGCTGGACTGCCTGTACACACACTTCCCTCAGTGGAAGGCAGAGCAACCCACGTGTACTCAGGCACATCCAGGGCAGGGACACATGGGGAGGGAAGGTCGCCCACACCTACAGAACATCACCACCACTGAGCACAGTGAGTGCCCTGACGCTTGCTAAAGGGGACCGGGCAAGCACTCAGCGCTCACAAGGCCTTCAACAGCATACCAGGTCATCGTTCAGGGTCTTCATCGTGGGCTCCATGATCACGTCCTTCACTGCCACCATCTGCTCCTCAATGGCCTTTTCCTGCACTTCATTAAATAGCTACAAAAGACAATGGCCAAGAAGCAGAAGATGAAGCTGCAGCAGGGACCCAGTCAATGAGCACAAACTCTACATGGTCTAGGAGTATATGCATTCGTGGTAAGAGTATAAAGTATAGACTGCACAGATATCAAGTTCCCAGCAGTGGTACCTCTGGGAGAGAGCACCACAAATACAGCTGAAGCCCCATTTCTCCGGAAGGTGTGTGCGCGTGTGAGATGATCTGCAGCAAATATGGCCAAATGTTAAAATCTATTCATCTTGGGGCAGGGAGTAGGATTGTTTTATTAGAAGAAAAAGACCAAAGCCCTGCCCTCGGCCAAGGTTACCTTCACAACTTTGCGGATTATCCGGTTGAAAAGTCCCATCAACTGGCCTGAGGGCAGTTCGATCTCCTTTTCCAGCTGGTCCACGGACTTATGCTGCAGGCCGACCCCCAAGAGAAGAGCCTAGAGGATGGAAAGCCTCACAGAGTGGCTGACAGACAGGCCCTTGCCCATTAAAATGGCACTGAGAACAGAGCTGCTCTCTTTGGACAAAGCTATCTGGTATACAAAATATCAACTGCCCCTGTGTATTCTGGAATTTTCTCTTTCATCCTGTTACTGAAACTACCGAGAAACGCTCCCTCTTCCTAAAATCCCCAAACTAACTTATCCTGACAAACAGCTGCTTCACAGCAACATTAAAAAGTTTGGGCCCAGCCAGCGTGGCTCAGCAGTGGAGCATCAACCTAGGATCCAGGAGATGGAGGTTCGATTCCCAGTCAGGGCACATGCCCCGGTTGCAGGCTCAATCCCCAGTAGGGGGCGTGCAGAAGGCAGCCAATCAATGACTCATCATTGATGTTTCTATATCTCTCTCCCTCTCCTTTCCTGTCTCTGAAATCAAAAGACATACTTAAAAAAAAAAAAAAAAATTTAGGGTGCTCCTAGACCTCTGCTAAGGCAGAGTAAGAGTGAAGGCACCACAGCAGAAAAATGTGGGATCAAACTGCAGCTCTTCCTTGCTAACTATATAGCTGTATAGCTGACTCAACTTCAGAGCCCAAGGGGGATCCCCACCTATACCACAGGAGACCACTACCCACCCACCTACCAGAACCTCAAGGGATTAAACACACAAAATTATGTCAAAACATCCAACCAGATATCCTGCATGCGAATCATTCCACAAAGCACACAGCAGCAGGTGACCTACCGACTGGGCAGCGGACAGGGCCAGGTCCCCAAGCTGGTTCAGGAAATACATCCGGGAGATGGCCGGGATCATGTCCATGATGAGGTGATAGTCAACCATGTTCCGTGAATACATTTCCAGCCTCTTCAGGTCATAGGGGAGAAAGAGGGCTTCCAGCTCCTCTCGGCATAGGGCTGCACACGAGACAGAGCCAGATGGGTCAGGGCAGTCCCTGGGTGGCACCCTGACAGATGCTCCTCCACTGGGCCTTCAGCCAGAGCAGAACAGGAGAGGAGCCTCCAGAAAGTGCCTGCCCACCGACATAACGTACCACCCAGGCAGCCCTGACCCTTCTCCAGCAAAGGGGAGGCAGCTCTGGGCCACACAGGGAGGGGGACCACTGGCATGTGACCTTTAAGCAGAGTTCCAGCCAACACACCAGATCAAGGAAAGGCTCCCGTGCCCCAGGGTTAGAGGAACTGACACTCTCTCCCACTTTGTCACATCTCAGGACCCCACCTCAGAGAAAGTGTGCCTGCTCTGTTCAGCTCGAGAGCAGGTTTTTCAAAATATAACTGGCAAAACAAACTATACATACATATTTAGCAACAGAACAGAAAAAACTCATACCTGTTAATATAATGATCCTTACTTTTTTTTTGTATTTTAACCGAATTTATAATGCCCAACACGCTTCTAAATGTTGGCCACAGAAGGCTGGAAGCATATTCCTATTACAATTTCACAAATGAGGAACCTGAGCCTCAGAACAGAACTACTTACCCTGGTTCACAGAATTTAAATAGGGTTCATAATTCACTAGCTGAATAACCTTATTTGACATCTCTGAAGTCAAATCACATCCCCAAAGTCTTGTTACATAGAAAGCTACTGTGTGTGACAGTGCCCCTAAGGCAGGGCAGGGCCCGCTGAGCGGGAGGCGGTCAGCAGGGGATGTAGGCCTAGAACTGGTCCCTCAATTCCCAGTCCCTCCCTCTTCTTGGATCACTACATCCACCTCTTACTTCCACACAACCAAGCCACTGTCAGCCTGCACGCCGCCCTGCCCGGCTCACCTGGCTGTGCTGGCTTCCCGATGTTCCTGTTCTGAATAATGTTCAGAGCCAGGGGAGGAGAGAAGGTGCTGAACTGGTAGGACAGCAGAGCCAGGAACCGCCTTCGGAAATCTGTGGGGTACAACCACACAGTCAGAGATCTGGAAGCCCCCCACTGTCACCTGCTGTCCCCCTTCCACTCAGGTTCACCTTTCCAAAAAGCTGAGAGCCAGGCTCCCTGGTCAGCCTCATTGTCATCAGCCAGCGTCTTCAGCATGATGCACGAGTGTTCTCCGGTCAAGTCATTCTGGAAAACACAAATTCCTAACTAGCACCAAAAACCCCCTTCTGTGAACAAACCGTCACTGTTAATGCGTAAGAACACAGAGTGAGAGGCTTGGTGCTCCCACAGGCCTTTTCCTCTTCCACAGCCAGGAGAAGTGCCCTGGCCTTCCCATTCTCACGTGGTACCATTTCCCACACCAGGGATTCCATGTTGTCCTGCAACTTCTCAGCAGACGCCATGGTGTCAGAGTAGAGCTGCTCAGATCTCGAGCACAACCTCTGCTCTGGACCCAGAGAAGTGAGCCACTTGCTCTTGTGAGGTAGATTATGAACTCCAAGTTATTACAGCTTAAACTCCACATGATCCAATAAATGTGTTTTGCTGCCTTACAGCAAAAACTTTGTGTGTGAAACCCAGGGTTTCCACGCTGGCAACCAGTTTGCATGTGCAGGCTTCTTTAGGTGCTAAAACAGTGACCACAGGTTTTTAAACGTTTACTACATAACAACAAAGCCCCAGACCATAAAAATACGTAATGGATTTTGACATTCGTGTAACAAAAAAACCCAGCACAAATGAGCAGCACACAGCACAAGGCCACATTGAGGTCACACTGAGTTCAATGGTCTGCATTCTCCTTGCAGTTGACTCCAAATTTATCTCAGCCTCAACCTCTCCAATGGGTACTACCCTGGGATACTGGCTCTCTACTCTCCAAAATCAAGCCTCCAGCACGCCTTCCTCTTTTCTGATGACCTCCTCTGAGAAACAGAAGTGATCAGAAAAGAACTTCGTCCTGCCCACACCAAGTCAACCAGCCAGCCAGCACCTTCCGTACCCATACCCTTTGCCTTCCCCCGTGAAGGATGAGATGGTCACCTCTTCTCCCGCACTCCAGGTCCTACCCCACCTCCTCAAGGCCTGCCTTCCTGCAATCAGACCCTCCCTGTACATTATAATTATTTGCATGATTTCTGCAGGATCATACCCTGCAGCATACCAACATGTTCCAGAATCTCCCATCTGATAAACTTGCCTTAGCTCACCTCCCTCCAGCTACCTTGTTTCTCTGCTCCCTTTTGCTCTGTGTATGACTCAGCTACTCAGTCTATTTCCTCACCTCCCATTCTCTCCAGTCACATTGATCCCTCCACTCCACTGAAGCTGCTTTCGGTCAGATCACTAATGCTTGAGAAGTCCAATGGCCAATTGTTTTTCATCTTAATTATCCTCTGAATAGCAAATGACTCCCCTTCTTGAAACACCTGTTGATCTTGGCCTGCGACCCAAACCCACCTTTCTCCTAGGGATCAAGGTGGCTCCTTGTCAGTCTCCTTTGCTGCACCTTCCTCCTCATTCCTCTAAACACTGAGGACTCCAAGGACTCACCCTCTTCTCTATCTACCTTCAGCAGCGTTATTCATTCACTGAACAAAAGCACAGACGGCCTTCCATATCTGTGGCTTCCTCACCTTCAGAGGCAACCAACCATGAATCAAAAATATTCAGGGGAAAAAAAAGTTACATTGTCAGGGCCCTGGCCGTGTAGCTCAGTCACAAACTCTTTCCCCTTCCATAAAAATCTCTATGGCTGTCATGAACACTCCTAAAACCCCTTTTCTTTTCTTTTTTAACGAAATTCACGGAGGGCCTAGGTTACAGGCTTTCAGAACTTGCTAAGCAAGTCCACGTGCACCTCGGCTCTGTTACAATCAAGCACAAAGCCCAGAATGCACCAGGAGGAGATGCGTAGTGGAGATAAATATGCAATCACACTGCCTTTCAGTGAGGTTGGCTGTTCTGGTGTCCATCAGAGGCACAGGAGCACCTGCTCAGAGCACAACAAGGGAAACCTGGGCTCTGGGCAAGGACAGACCTGCCACCAACTGTAACCACAAACCCATACTCCCCTCTGCTAGAAGCCTCACTCACCGGGGTCTGTCTCAGATAAACAGGAACGAACCCAGCTCGTTTCCAGAACCTGCAAAAACACAAAGAGAGCAGGTCGCTGTGTGCACACTCTGGGAGCAGCAGATAGACAAAGCTGGGAAGGGCCAGGAGGGGAGAGAATCTACGAATATCTGACAAATACCCACTGGAAAGACAGACACAGCCCACAGAACTCTCATTCTCAGGTACCAAGGCCAAGGGGGTGGTTTGGGAGAAGAGATAAGCAAACCCTTACTTGAGGAGCCTGGGGGTCAAGCCATAGGACACACCCAGGTAATCCAGGCGCTCGGCAGGCCTCTCATTCAATTTGAGGAGCAAAGGAGGCAGGTCCTTCCGAGGAGTGACAACTTCTTCCAACAAGCTGACGGCCTAGAGAATGCCAGGGAGAAAACATAGTCCACCAGCAGAGGGAAAGGAAGGTTAGTGACCACCTGCCACACCAAGCTCTAGGCTGAATACAATGAGCACCAGTACAGGCTGCCTGGTTTGTTCCCATGGTTTTTAAAATATAGGACCACGAGCGAGTCTGGTACTCATTCCTAAGTATACCCAACCCCTAGACAAGCGTGGAACCACACTGCTTAGAACTCATGTTCTACAGAAGGGCCAAGCGATTTAGAAATGCCAAACAGATTCACAGAGACAAGGCAGGGTTCCGAAGATGGGGGCTGAAGATCCAGGTCTGTCACTGGATGGCTCTGTGACTTGGGAAGTGACAAACCTCTGAGCCTGACCATAAATATAAGTCCTTCCCCACCTCCCCAACAGGCACACTGTGAAATTCAAATACATGTGTGTAAAAAGCCATCACAGTTTCTAGTATTAACCACGCTCACCAAGAAAGAGGGCGCTTCCCTGAGTCTGGGCCTAGGACTAAGAGGTCAGAGAGCAGTGGTTTTACACTGGAATGTGCATCAGCATCACCTGGGAGCTTGTTAAGACACATGTTAGTGCCCTATCCAATTGCTCAGTGGATAGAGCACTGGCCCTTGGACTAAAGGGTCCTGGGTTCAACTCCAGCCAGGGGCATGTGCCTTGAGGCACATGCGGGAGGCAACCAATCTATGTGTCTCTCTCACATAGATGTTTCTCCCCCCCCTTCCACTCTCTCTGAAAAGCAATGGGGGAAAAATATCTTCAGGTGAGGATTTAAAAAAAAGACACGTTACTGGGCATCACCCCGAGCCTGATTCAGGTCTGGGGCAGGACTCAAGAATTTGCATCTTTAACAAGTTCCCAGGTGATGCCAATGCTGATGATCTCAAAGTTAGTCTCAAGAAAGCAGTTTCTCCAGAACAGAAGAAATCTGCTACTACTCAGAGACTCCAGACCACTAACTAGTTCTCAGTGGTCCTCCTGAAGACCCAGGGAAGGGTCCTCCCAGAAACCAGGAGTTCAGCCCAAAGTTGCTCACCTCACTGCTTACAGTGTGAATTTCTTGCCATGTCTCAATGACCTTCTCCTCAAGACAAGGGAACCTGCCTTCATAGTACATCTGCAGCAGCTGGAGAGCTCGGCTGCCGTAGCCCATCTATGAACAAGCACAGAGGGAAATGGGCAAAGGAAGAGATGTTCTAGTCAGTCTAAACCACATCTACAACCCCGTATTGCACCCAGGAAGCCTTCACTTTGGGCCAAACTGCACTTGACAAAGTACCAATGAAACCCCTCAATGAAGCCAAGGCAGAGACCCTAAGGACTGAGCGTAGTATGACCCTCCCTCTCGCACTGTCTAGCCCATCAAGAACAGCCTATTTGCCACCTGAGCGTGAGGATGGCTGGCTGTGATTTCTGGCCCACAGATCAGCAAGCCCAAACCTGATGTCCCTACAGCATTTCTAAGAGACAGGAGGTAATTACAAAAGGATCTGCTACACAGGTCCCCTGTCCTCACAAAGGAAGAGCAAGCACATACAATCATCCTGCCTACCACCACTCCAGCCCCAGGCAAACTCCACAGCAGAAGAGTGCCTGGAACTGCCTGCTCCTTGACCAGCTTCCCATTCACACAGCGAAGTACAACTGCCCTTATAAGTCAGAAACACAGCTGCAGCTAGTAACAGCACACCAGGTCCGAGAGGCAGGAGGACGGTTTACCCCTTGATAATCTGGGTGAACAGCAATGCGAACAACTCTTCCACCTGAAAGGCCACCAAAGTCTGGATCTTGGAACTGTGTGGGAGACACAAGCCATCAACTTAGCAACACAACATGCCCTCTGACACAGCCAGTTTCATTCACACTGATATACCAGGGAGAGCACATCACCTGTTCTGACACTGTCCACGGAATCAGGTCTCCAGAAGCCTTCTTGCCTCGAGACAGGCTGTTCAAGATGGACTGGCGAGAAATCTCCCCCTCAAGGCACACCTGTGGGGGAAGAGGAACAGTGCAGACAGGAAGGCCAGCCCCAGTACAGAGCCCACTCACAGAGCATCATTAATGTTCACTGGTTCTGGCTAAGTCAGCTGTTTCCACTCCAGGTCAAGCTTAACCCTGTAATTGACTCATCCATTTCCAATGGAAGTTTCATTGCTATCCCCCGTAGGTATCCTGACACTGTCACTAACAAGGTAGAGTGCTGACATCTTCCTGGCCCAAAAAGCAAAAACCACACTGGAAGAGAGTCTCCACACATGGTGTGCATAAGATACGGGATGCTCATACAGCTCTGTACAGAATAGTACAAATTCACACTAACTCAAATATCTGATAGAAGAATGGTTGAACAATATGGTATGTGCATGTAATGAAATACAATGCAGACTTTAAAAATTATGCAGATTATAAATACTTGATATACTGACAAAAAGCAGATTACCAAGCACTGTGATCCCACGTCTATGAAAAGGGAAAGTGATATAGAAATGCACAAACACATGCCAGGCATTAAAAACACTTTTTCCCAGTCTGCCTCTTTTAATTTTATAAATACCATGTACTGCTTTTGTAACAAAGGACAAAAACAAGTCACGTTTTAGGAGGAGCCAGTGCTAACTTTCACCCACCCGTGAACAGTGGGACCTTGGGCTCCTGTCAGTGGTGCACTGCTTTGATGCACCCTCACTGCCTCCCTCAATACACCCAGCCTCTTGGCTGCAGACCAGGAATCAACAGCTTCCCACCTGTGGTTACTGAGCCATTAACCCTCCATACCTAAGTGGTTCCCAAAATCAATGCCCTCAGGATGCCTCCGCTTCTGTACCTGGACGACAGCGAGCACCTCGGGAAGGGCGTTCTGAGTGGGGGGTACGGGGGGCAGGAGGCAGAAGAGATGGTGAGCAGGCGCATCAGAGAGCATCTGGAGATCGTTGGGAGAGTTCTGTGGGCACAAACATGGGTCAGAGAGAACTGCTCCTCTTTTTGCCCTTTACTCAAGATGCTCCTGGGAACCAATAGGTGACTGGAGCACTACCTTCCCTCTTTAAAGCCAAGCGATGGGCTGAAACCCAACAAAGTGCCCTTCGAGTATCTTGGGCACTTTGGCTCAAGTGGGACTCAGCCTCAAACATTTGCTGTCATCTCCCCACAAGTGCAGAGGCTGCAGAGCAGGGCGGAGAACTGCTTAGTTAGTGCTGCCTGTTTCACAGCTGAGAAGGGAACTCAGTCCTGATGAGAGGCTGCAATTTCAAGAAAGCCTGTTGCCACTCCTAACAGCAACTTTTCAGCCTTCCATTAAAGGTTGTGCATAAAAATGTTACCTACACACTCAAAAAATGTCCTTTCCTTTAGTTTTTATGACATTCATGTATTCTAAATTTTCACTGCTCTTTAAAATTAGCCCAGAGGTAGAAGGCTGGTCTCAGGTC
This sequence comes from Miniopterus natalensis, assembly GCF_054644295.1. Taxonomy (NCBI): domain Eukaryota; kingdom Metazoa; phylum Chordata; class Mammalia; order Chiroptera; family Miniopteridae; genus Miniopterus; species Miniopterus natalensis. The sequence continues at coordinate 60,421,761 of NC_142091.1, read as the reverse complement.
AAACAGCACCAGCAGTCTATGTCATCTGAGCCTATGACCTTAGCATTCAGGCAAGAAACAGAAGTACCCCTTTTAAAACACGCAGTGCTTTCCATCTCTCCAGTTACCAGACGTGGAGCTACATACAGGAATTCCACTCTGCAGGCAAAGCTGGAAGCCCAAGACAATCTCAACAGTGGGCAATGCAATCCCTCCAGCAAGATCACTGGCCCTTGCCAATGTCAGGACATTTAAGTCCAGTGGCATGGTCACCTGAGCCACTCCACTGGGTAATAGAAGATGTGAAAAATGAGGTAAGAGGGGACTGTCAGGGCTGAAGGTCACCCAAGGGCTAGTCGCAGTTACCTTGTAGTGAGAAGCCACGTAGAGGGCCATCAGCCGCTGCAGGAAAACTTCAGAGGCCTTGTGGTAGCAAAAGAGGGTATCTCTGTTCACATAGTAGCTGAGTCTGGAGTTAAGCAACCAAAACAAACAAAGAAAGCCCAAACAGAACATCCTAGGATGACCTGGAAATGTGGATATCCCTCAGCTTGGGAAAAGGAACCCCGTGTCCTGGGCAGAAACACATTAGAGAAGGAAAGCAGGGAAGCCGAGAATGTTCCCTAGAGCACAGCCCATAAAACAAAGACCGAAACCTTCTGTGTAATTCTTTCATCACCCCCCTCCCTTTCACAGGGCAAATGACACCCAGGAGGATACAGTTCGCAGGCTTCCGGCAAGGGGCAGCCTGACACTATCCGAGTAATGTTGAGGCAGTCCAGGCACAGCAAGTCATTCAGCCACTTCTCCACCGCGTCCCCAGGGGCATATCGGATCGACTCCTGCAGGGAAACCTCATGCAGCGTTCGCGCTGTTCCCCACAAAACACACACATAGTGAGAAATGGTTATTAAATACATTTTGTCTAAAAGAGCAGGACAAATGTTCTATTTATCTTTGTCACAGCATGCTCACAGAAATATGGCTCAAGAATGTAAACAGAGTGGTTTTAAACTGCTCTAGAGGGTGTTCAGCTTGCCATACACCAATCCCAAAGGGCTCTCACAAAGTCAGCTGCCCCAAGATGGGGACAAACAAGGGTCCAGCCACCAAATGCCCTGGCCAAGCTCCCATCTGGTCACTAGCTTGTTACTCTATGGAGAAAAGCAACTTCAGCTCTTGAGGACTGAACCGGATTGTAGGCAAGTTTGGTATCACCCACGATGTCACAAGGTGAAGGGCCCAGCAAGAGAGTCTAAAGGACTTGCTGTGCACTTCAGGCCCATTCAGAGCTCCAGGGTACCTGAGGCCAGCCTGGCAGTCATCGTGGTCTTGTTCTCAGCAGTGGTGCTGATCTGGCTCTGGGCACTCTGTTGACGGAGCTGCTGAATTAGCTTGAGAGACAGTGACCGTCCAGTGCCCTCGTATCTAGGCGCAAAAGCAAAGGCCATTAGGCACAAGGTCCCAAACCCATTCTCTAGAAGGGGAACGAGAACTACTTTCCTCATCTTGCTGAAACACCGGGTTCCTGCTCCCCCAGGACAGCCCTGGTCACTTCAGAACTCCTGGACAACATGGGCACACCCAAGGGAGGCAGCAAGGTGGCTCAGCCTGGAACCGGCCTTGGTTCAAGTCCTGGCACGACTACCTAGTACCTCTGGGCAAGGAACTCAACCTCTTTTAGCATCATCGTCACAAGGGGATTATTCTACACACCTCACTGGACTGTGCTATGAACTAAGTCAAATAAGGACTGAAAAAATTATGTGAGTAAAGCCTTGAGCATAATGAAACTGAAACAGTTAATGGTCAATTCCTAAGAGCTGCTGTTAGAAGTAACAACTTGAAGGAATAGAGAACATTTCTAGTCTGGAAAATCGAGATTAAACAAATCCACCACCCAAGTAATTCTTTTAATTACTACTTTCACTTAAAAGGTAGCTTGGCCACAGTGGCTCAGAGGTTGAGCATCAACCTATGATCCAGGAGATAGCAGTTCAATTCCTGGTCAAGGCACATGCCGGGGTTGCGGGCTCGATCCCCAGCAGGGGGCGTACAGAAGGCAGCTGATCAATGACTCCCATCATTGATGCTTCTATGTGTCTCTCCCTTCCTCTCTCTGAAATCTGTAAAAATATATATTTTTTTAAAAAAGGTAACATAAAATAACTCGTAAAACATTTGGGGGGAAAAAAGAAATTATCTATATTCTGACCGCTGAACCAGCACTTTTCAATTTTATTTCCTCCTTGTATTTCATCACAACCACATGTGACCACAGAGTACAGACTGCTCTGCAGGCTTTCTTTTTTATTATTTCACCACTTTGTAGTACTCATATTATAATGTTTAATACTGTAAATATATAAATATTTCCTCTTACTGTATAAATATTTCCTCTTACTCAAATATACTTTTAAAGAATGACCAAAAAATTGGAATTTTGAAGTATTTTTTCTCCCCTCTCCACACCACAAAGCAAAGCTTTCTTAAAGGAATTCCATTTACTTATTTAAAAACAAAAACAAGAAGAAACACAACAAAACTAAAAGCTTTTGTGCTTCAAAGGACATTTAAGTGACCAAAAAGTAACACAGAATGGGAGAAAAAAACTGTAAATCCTACATCTGATTAAGGGACTTGTATTTAGAATATATAAGGCATCCTTACAACTCAATTAGAAATGAGCAGAGGATCTGAATAGCTATTTCTCCAAAGAAGATATACAAATGGCCAATAAGCTCATAAGATGCCCCACATCACCAGCCCTCAGGAAAATGTGAATGAAGACCATAGGAGACACCACTTCACACTTACTAGGATGGTTATAATCAAAGACATATGACAAATGCTGGCAAAGATGTGAAAAAACTGGGACCTTCATAAACTGCTGGTAAGAATATAAAATGGTACAGCTGCTTTGGAAAACAGTCTGGCAGTCCCTCAAATGGTTAAACAGAAAGTCACCATTTTACTTAGTAATTCCACTCCTAGGTACACATCCAAGAAAACTGAAAACATGTCCACACAAAAACCTGTACTGAATACTCACAGAAGCATTATTCCTAATGGTCAAAAGACCAAAACAACCCAAATGTCTATCAACAGGTGAATGGAAAACCAAAATGTTTATAAACACACAATGGAATATGAAATAAAAGGAATGAAGTACTGATACAAGCTACATGAATGAACCTTAAAAACATTATGCTACCCAGCCGGACGTGGCCCAGCAATTGAGCATCGACGGAGGATCTAGGAGATCATGGTTCGATTCCCAGTCAGGGCACGTGCCCGGATTGCGGGCTCGATCCCCAGTGTGAGGGGGGTGCAGGAGGCAGCCGATCAATGATGACTCTTTCATCATTGATGTTTCTATCTCTCTCCCTTCCTCTCTCTGAAATCAATAAAGATATATTTTTTTAAAAGAAACACACACAGCATTATGCTAAGTGAAAGAAGCCAGTCACAAAAGACCACATGCTGTATGATTCCATTTATAAGCAATGTCCAGAAAGGGTAAATCTATAGAGACAAAAAGTAGATTCATGGTTCCCTAGGGCTGGGGGAGGGGAAGAAGGGATTAGAGGGTGATAGCTATACGGCACAGGGTTTCTTTTTGGGCTAATGAAAATGTTCTAATATTGACTGTGGTTAATGATTTTGTACAACTCTGTGAATATACTAAAAACAATGGAATTATACACTTTAAATGGGTCAATTGTGTGGTATGTAAATTATACCTCAAGGAAGCTATTACCAAAAAAAGTAAAGTCCATTTTATTTAAATATTTTCAGTGTAAGTAAAGCAGTCACAATAATAAATCTATAATAGAATTATCTTTTCAAGATGTGACTTCCATATCAAAATATTTCCAATATTAAAGTTATGTATTTATTGACCTGGAAAAATTTCATAGTATATTGTTATGGGAAAAAGCAAATTAAAAACAATATGTAAACTATGTTTATGTTTTTGTTCAAAATTAAAAGGTAAAATAAATGCACAGAAAATGTGCAGCAAAATTCTAACAGAAGCTATCTCTAGATGACTGGGTCACCAGTGATTTTTCTTTTTGCTTACCTATTTTTCCTAAATTTTCTATAGCAAACACGAACTAAATATTTCAAAATTTAAAAAAAGCTCCCAAGCCATTATAAGCCCAGTTTCTTATGCTAGTTCTACAGTTATTTTCACACAATCCTAAGATTTAAGACATTGGTATTGCCATCCATGTACTTTTAAAAACTTGATCAGGCCTACAGACAGGAGACACTCATCACCTGAGTTATGAAATTCTTTAGTCTTGTGAGGCCCACTTAATGTCAGACCAGAGGTGAGCTACAGTGGATTACTGAGAGGTCAGTTCCCATTTGCAAGAGTCCTAAGAGAGACTGAAGCAGCCCCAAGGACTCAGACTTCGGGAATTAGACTTAGCTACCCAGGCCATATTCCTTACATGCCACCTAATCTGCAAGAACCTACAATGAGAGCAATGACTACACCCCGAGGTGCCTTACCCGTTGATGGTGGATGCCATGAAAACAAGGTAGGGGCCCAGGAGGCTCTTCACCAGGGGGAGGGGGATGGCAGCTGCTTCATCAATCACAACGAGTTCAGCCTGGCCCAGTTTCACAGCGTCTGCGGGATGTATATACTGCAGGGAAGAAATGTTTATATTATTAGCTTGGCCACCTAATGTCACAGCAATGATCACTGGTGAGGCATCATGAAGGCCTCTCTTTCATCTCTCTCCCCCTTCCCATTTCTTCTTTCATTCCTTTCCACTTTTCCTTGGCAGGGCAAAAATGTAATGGGCTTGGAATCAGACACCTGGGTAACAGTTCAACCACCTGTGTGACCCTAGATGGGTCACTTAATCATACAGCACCTCAGATTCCTCTCCTGTAAAATGGAGGAGACACCTATCCGATGACTGCTTCAGAAAAAAATAAGGTAAATCTGTAAAAATTCCTTGCCCAGTGCCTGGCCTAGTGTACTAGGTGGTGCCTCCCTTTCTTTTCTCTCTTCTGCCTTCTCATGCTTCCCCCGAGCCTCATTCTGGCCAGTGAGCCAGAGGCACAGCTTGGCCTAGTGGTGGCTAATAGGAGGATGTCAGATTTCTCAAGCACCTACTATGTGCTGGGTACCGTGCACCATGCTTTGATACCATCATTATAAAGGCCAAATCCCCCTGCACTAGTGGGATACTTCTAAGACTTACTCCCTTTTTAACACACACACATTCACATGTTTATTTATATTATTGGCTTGGCCACATAACGCCACAAACTTGCCATAAGCTTGACATCCTTATGCATACAAACAGCCCCTTCAGTCTCTTCAGGGCTTCCTGATATTTTCAGTTTGCAAAAGAGCACATAAAACAAAGGCACTCAACCACACTAGTGATTAGTACATGCTAAAGACAACAGGGGATCCTATTCCACAAGCACACAGGTAAAACGCTCAGTGTTTGTGAGAACTTGGGGAAACAAAACAAAAAAAAACAAAACAGAACAAAAATCCTGGTGTGAAGGTAAATTTAAAGAATTTGGCAAAATCCAAGAAAGCTGGAAAGCTACATACCCCCTAAAACCGAACAATTCCACTTCTAGAAACATAAATAAACTGTAGTATATACATACAGTGCTTAACAGCAACCAGATCTACAAGGTTGGATCTGGACAAATCTTAAAGACATGCTGAGTGGAAAAAGGCAAGCTGAAAGAGGACAAGTATAGCATGTTACCATTTATGGATGCATAATTATGCAGTAAAATATAAACACATGAATTGAAAGGAAACAAATCTCAGAATAGAGTTACTATGGGGAGTGACAGAGGGAATGGGATCGGGAGGGGTACAAGAGGGATGTCTGTGATGTTTTAGATCTTTAAAACAAAAACATAAATGACTTTTAAACTATGAAACAAACACAGCAAATAGCAAAATGTCAACATTTCTTAAGCCTGATTGCAGGGCATCTGAGTATTATATTGGTCTCTGCATTTTCCTGTATGTCTGAAGGATTTCGTTACAAGTAAGATTTTGTAACTGCTCTGCTCGAGGTTGATAGGTCAGGAAGGCAGTGACCCCACTCATTTCTAATAGCAGGATACACATCCCCAACAGGGCCCCATGTCTTGGGTTCTTAAAAGGGAAAACTAAACAAGTGCCTCATGAAAGTAGCAGAAAGCAGTCCCCTAGAGAAGGCATAGCAGACTTTAACCTAATATTCCTCTTTTTTTTTTTCCAATTTCCAGCACGAAGAAGACCTCAAAGGGACATAAATGGAGCCTCATAAAGTCAGGTCACCGCTTCTATGTTTAAACTCCAGTCTGGAGACAAAAGGACTCTGGTAAAGCAAGAGGGTCTGTGATTAAAAATCCAAGCAGCAGCAAGGGCTGAGCCAGGGTATTTCAGGGAGAGGTTTCCTTCTTTGGTTTGCGTATTTTCCTTCAGTTTTAACAGGTCTCTGTATTCTCATCACCTGCAGCCTGCCTCCTACCCCAACATCAGTCTTTCCTCCTCTCAGCTGAGGGACTCAGGCAAAAATGAGAAGAAATGTACGGAATGAGAGATTCTAAAAAGAGACCTAATAAGAAAAAAATTAAGATCCTTAGGTAAAAACATAAACACTTAACATCATTTATAATCTGGACTTGTTGATAAAAAGGTATACCTCCTTCACAGGCATAGCTCCCCGACAGGCATAAAGGTCAAGGGTATAAACTGCAAGTTTACCTGCCCACTTCCCACCCCAACCTAACCCCAACAATAATCAATGAACCTCCTCCACTAAGAGCCCGTAGGTCTCCATCCCTTCTGCAAGCCCGTCACACCGATGCTTCTCTACGACTTAACAAAAATTGCAGCCTTTGGACAAGTGCACGCCATCCAGGCTTACAAAGCACTGGATCTGTAGGGCTTTCAGTGGAACACTGTTTAAAAAGGAAAAGAGGCCAGGGTATGGCCCAGCGGTTGAGCAGCAACCTAGGATCGAGGAGATCAAGGTTCGATTCCCAGTCAGGACACATGCCTGGGTTGTGAGCTCAATCCCCAGTCGGGGGCATGCAGGAGGCAGACGATCAATGACTCTCATCATTGATGTTTCAACTCTCCCTTCCTCTCTCTGAAATCAATAAAAACATATTAAAGGAAAAGAGGCCACTCACTAAACCAAAAGACTCAAGAGTCCAATTTTGTAAAGTTCTTTTTTTTTCTAGTTACTGATGCACCGATTCAAAACCTGCTGTAACTAAGCAAAATTAGAACTGGTGTCAGAACAATGATTATATTTCTTCTGGCAGATTAGCATACTCTCAATCCCACATACTCAATTTTCATGGGTCAAAACTACAATGCTCCAATCTGGCTACATACACTTGTTAGTTTGCTTGAATGGTTTTCTTTAGAAGAGGTTGAAAATCTGGAACAAGTTTATCCTAAAACCACCACCATCTAAAATACATGCAATTACACAGGACATAAAGTGACTATAAAGGAAAACACCTTAGAGCCATTTAAAACCAGCAGGACACTGCCCCCACACAGCAGGGTTTTGGAAAGAGCCTCACCTGAATGGTCTGCCTGTGTTCTCGGAATATGTTCACTCTGATCACTGCTTTGTTAAATTCAGGATTTAAAGACTGAATAATCTCGTAATCCAGATGTTCCTGATAGAGTCAAACCAATGACAGACATTAGCAACAAGCTTTAGAAACTAAATAGTAAGAAAGTAAGCACACATTCTAAAGACTTCTCCTGAATTAAAACTCAGTATTGAATCAAAATTCTTACCCTGATTTCCTACCTGATACTGTAGCGCATCAAATCCTTTAAATACAAATTCAAACACAGTGTGGAGGTTATCAGGGCTTGGGGAGGTAACAAAGATATTGGAGTACCTAATGAACAAAAGAAAAAGAAAAATTTTTTAAGTAATTAGAAAATCTAAGATATGTAGGGAACTTAAGTAAAAAGAAAACATCTTGGCTCTAGTCACACGAGTGATAACCAGAGGCAACGGCAGGGAAAAAATCAGGACACTTTTTGGGAAGGAAAAGTAAAACAACTTCAGACCTGAAGATATTTTTCCTCCCAAACTAAGGAAAACACATTAACATCCTGAAGGTAGCACATCCAGGCCATTAGCTCCTGACATGTGAAAATGCACTGCTAAGGGGTGCTGTGGGGATAGCTCCCTCAGTGTGCAGAACCAGCATACTGGTCCCCAGTCCTGTGCCCTAGGATAAGACGGTTTCAAACTGTGAAGCCAGAGCTGCATTGGTCCTCAGGCCAAGGCCACAGCAAACCTAAGGGATTCTCATGGATACACAGCATGCTAACACCTAAGGGGCCGACTGGTACCCTTGGAGCAGCAAGAACAAAGGACTAGGAGTCAGAACTGGGAGTACCACGGAAGATGGCGCATATAGGAGACCATGGTCTCCTAGGTCCACTCTAGGCCCAGTGTTGATGTCTGTGAAGTTGGAAGCATGTACTGTGCTGGCAGCTGCATAAATCTCCCACCCAGGGCAAAAGACAGAAGTAACATCACACTCAAGGCAGCTCCTTGGAAGCAAACAGGATCTTCTATTGATCAAAATCATTAAAATGCCAAACTTGTACTTTTCTCGGTCAGCAAAGTTGGTCACACACATTGTCGTATTCTGAGAATTATAGTTTCTCACCAGCATTTATTTGCTTTTGTATCTGTTCAACTTTAAATACTGACCACAAAGGCGCTGGAGTGTGTGTCTGTGTTTGCCTGCACATGTATTTGCAACTCTGGGGAGTTGAGGGAATGTGCTGCTGTTTGTAGACAGGAACCTAAGACCTATCACCAGGAGCCTGCTCAGACCCAGAACGGCCTCCTAGATCCCCGAGTCCTAATCCCACACACTGCTCCCTCGGAGCCCATGGCTCCAAAAGATGGGTCATTGGGCCCTCTTACCCAAAAGCCACTGCCCCAGCAATAGCCAACCCAAGGGCTGCAGATTTTCCCCTTCCTCGGGCAGCTGTGAGTGCGACAGTGCTCCTCAGGGTCTTTTCAGAGATCCCCTCGATGAATTTCAAGACAGCTTTGGCCTGTGGAAAGAGACATGTATTAGGTGAGCTCTGAGAAAGACTGAGTTTTAGCCATCTACCCCCATCACTGTGGAGAAGTCAGGCTGATGCCAAGACCAAAAAAAGGGGGGGCAGTTCTCATAGGCTAGAGAGCGAGGCTCAGCATTTGGACTTCCGCTCCTATAGTCACCTCCTCTGAGCCTTGAGGCTTTAAATACCAATCTCCAGTGCAACTGGCCCTGCACATCTCCACTTGTACCTTAACAGGCATGTTGAACTTAAAACCGAACACTTAACGTGCTCCTCAAACCTCCTCCACCTATAGTCTTCCCTATCAACTGTCCAATTGTTGAGGCTAAAAGCCTTCTCCGTTTTCTCCCCATTCCTGATTTATCTGCAAATCCTAAAAGTGCTACCTTCAAAACATACACAAATCCTACCATTCTTCACCATAATCCTCCTCTACTACTCTGGTGGAAGCCACCATCCTGTCTTACCCGTTATTACAGTACCTCCTAGTAGAGGAATCTTTCTGCTCCCACCTTCATTCCCCTACAGTCTAGACTCTGGCAGCTGTGCTGAGAAAAGACTAGAAACCTAAGACCTTCCACTGGCCCCCATCTCTCTCGGAGTAAATGCCAAAGCCCTTCCAGAGTCCTGCATGGACGTATACCATCCGATCTCCATCAACTGCCATCTCCCATCCACTTGACCTGCTTCAGCCCAGTCAGCTTTTGCTAGTCCTCAAGCACACCAGGTAGATCCTACTCAGGCCTATGTACCTGGAGATCCCCCTGCCAAGGCACTCTTCCCCGACAGAGCCACAAGGCTCATTTTCTCAACTCCTTCAAGTGTGCTCAAACATCACCTAAACGAGGCCGTCCCCAACCGCTGTATCTAGAACCACAGCACCTCACCCTCCTCCTGGCACTTCCTGTCCCTTTTTCCTGCTCCATCTTGTAACTGGAAGTTTGTACCTTCTGACCACATTCCTCCAATTCCCCTTACCCCTTACCTCCAGTACCAAGTTTGATCTTTTTCTGAGCTTTGTTTTTAGATCCCACATATTCTCAGGAACCACAGAGTATTTGTCATTCTCTGTCTGGCTTATTTCACTTAGCATAATGTCAAGTTCTATCCATGTTGTCACAAATAGTAGGATTCGTTTTTTATGGCTGAATAATATTCCGTTGCATATATATACACCACAATTTCTTTATTCATTCATCCATCCATCAATAGGCACTTACGTTGTTTCCATGTCTTGGCTATTGTAAATAATGCTGCAATGAACATGAGGGTGGAGATATCTTTTCGAATTAGTGTTTTCATTACCTTTGGCTATAATCCCAGAAGTGGAATTGCTAGATCATATAGTTCTATTTTTAATTTTTCGAGGATCCTCCATACTGTCTGCCACAGTGGCTACACCAATTTACATTTCCACCAACAGTGCACATGGGTTCCCTTTTCTCCACATCTATGTCAGCATTTGTTCTCTTGTCTTTTTGATGATGGCCACTCTAACATGCGTGAAGTGAGATCTCATTGTGGTTTTAAATTTGCCTTTTTCCCAGTGACTAACGATGTTGACCATCTTTTCATGTATCTGTTGGCCTTTCATATATCTTCCTTGGAGAAATGTGTATTCAGGTGCTTTGCCCATTTTTAAATGGGTTATTTGTTTCTTTGCTATTGAGCTGTAGGAGTTCTTTATGTTTTAGATATTAACTCTTTATCAGATATATGGTTTGCATATATTTTCTCCTATTCAGTAGATCTTTTTACTTTGTGAATTGTTTCTTTTGCTGTACAGAAGCTTTTTAGTTAGATATAGTCTCACTTATTTTTTTATTTTGTTGCTTGTGCTTTAGGTGTCATATCCAAAAAATCATTTCCCAGACCAATGTCAAGGAGCTCTGTTCCTAGGTGTTCTTCTAGCAATTTCACTTCTTATAAATGTCTTTAATCCATTCCTAGTTAATTTTTGTGATTGGTAAGACAAGGGTCCAGTTTCATTCTTTCACATGTGAATATTATTCCCGCTCCATTTTTATTTTTTTTTATTTATTTTTTAAATATATCTTTATTGATTTCAGACAGAGGAAAGGAGAGGAAGAGAGACAAAAACATCAATGATAAGAAAGTCATTGATCGGCTGCCTCCTGCACGCCCCCGACTGGGGATCAAGCCTGCAACTTGGGCATGTGCCCTGACTGGGAAGCAAACCCCAATCACCTGGATCCTAGGTCGACACTCAACTGCTGAGCCACGCCCGGCTGGGCTCCACTTTTAAAAATACTGTCTTTTAGCCATTGAGTATTCTTGGCTCCCTTGTCAAATATCAGTTGACCAAATATGTGTGCTTGGGTTTATTTCTGGGCTCTCAATTCTGTTCCATTGGCCTGTGTGTCTGTTTTTATGCCAGCACCATACTGTTTTAATGACTATAGCATGGTAGCATAACTTGAAATCATGAAGTGCGATACCTCTTGCTTTGCTCTTCTTTCTCAGGATCTCTTTGGCTATTCAGGATCTTCTGTGGTTCCACATACATTTTAGGAGTGTTCTTAGTACTTCTGTAAAAAATGCCATTAGAATCTTGATAGAGATTGCACTGAACCTATAGATGGTTTTCAGTAGTATTGATATTTTCACAATACTGTATTAATTGTTCCAATCCATGAACACGGATACCTTTCCATTTACTTGTCTTCTTCAATTTCCTTTATTAATGTCTTGTAGTTTCCAGCATAGAGAGCTTTCACCACCTTAAATTTATTCCTTAAATATTATATTGGTTTTATTTCTTTTTCAGAAATTTCAGTTAGTGTACCAGTTTCTATTTTTTTTTTTTTTTTAAATATATCTTTATTGATTTGAGAAAGGAAAGGAGAGGGAGAGAGAGAGATAGAAACATCAATGATGAGAGAGTCATTGATCGAGCCCACAACCCGGGCATGTGCCCTGCCCTGGAATCGAACCCCGATCGCCTGGATCCTAGGTCAATGCTCAACCGCTGAGCCACGCCCGGCCGGGCCCACTTTCTATTTTTAATGCATGTTCTTCTCTACTTACAAAAAAAATTTTTTTTTTTTTGGGCTATAAGTCATTTGTTCCCCTGTAACTCTTCTACTATTGATATTGTAGTTTCTCCCTCTTCTGCCTTTTCCTCCATCCTGTCTCACTCCCTCTCTGCTGATAAACAGAGTACTAGGAAATGATTCAAAGCAGCGAGCTACAAGCTGGTGATTCTATTTCCAGAATGAAAAGAAAAACCAGCCTGTTTGGACTCAGCCCCAAGTGGGAGGTGTCACTGTGGCTGTTTTCCATCACGAGAGCAGAACCCAGTACCAACAGGCCTGTGCTGCTCATATGGCTGAGGCTTGACCAGAGCCCTAAACACACCTGACAGCTTGAAGGCCTTGGGGCCATACCGTCAGGTCCCAGCACAGCCCAGGAACTACCAAAGAAGCCAAGTTTACCAGCCATGGCCATCTCAGTGAGCAGAAAACTACATCCTGGCAGCTCCCACCCAGCCTGCCATCTGCACTAAAGATCAGGTACACCTGACCCCACAGGGCCCTCTCCAGGCCTCACACTGGAACCAGAGTAAGTACAAGGGTCCTCAAGCTCTCCTCTCACTCCTATACAAGGCAAAAGCAAAAACTTTTATGTGATCAAAACTTAATTCAAATGAAAGAACACAGGCATAACACCCTCTCTTGGGAAAAGCACTGAGGAAATTCCTCTTTAAATTTAATCTGTCTCCCCCCCAACCCCAGCTCCCTGAACTACTATTAATGGGAGATGCGGGGGCGAGGTAATCCCCGAACTTCTGTTGTGAACCCAGATAAGACAGAACAGCCCTGCTGTCACTGCATGAGTAGGAGCAAGAGAAAACGCCTTCCCCAGAGAGGATCCAAGTCTTGACTCGTCCTAACCTGGCTTCCGTTGCTTTCTGCATGCTACAGTTTCCCTCTGTGCTATTTATACTGGGGCAGGGAACTTCTGACTGCCACACTCACCTGGTCTAGGGTCTTGCAGCAGTCTACCAACACGCCCACGGGCTGCGTGTCCTGCAAGCTCTCCTTCAATTCCTTCAGCTCCAGATCAGAAGGACCAAGACTCTCATCCTACCAGAGAGAAGAGAAGGTTTGCCACTGCCACGGGAGTGTCCAACAGAAAATGCAGCCTCCCCCAGGTTCTCAGACCCCTGGCTGACTCACCGGGGTCTGGGGAGGTAGGGCCTCAATGCTGGCGGCGTGGGAGGAGATGGGCAGGATGTTGAGCTGGTCATCAATGACAAGACACTTCTTACAAGAGGCCAAAGATAGAATAAATCTGAGGAACAAAACCACCATAATGAGGTGTGGGGGGAAGGGGACCAATGTCTACACAACAAAAGTGTGGCTTTTCTTCAGGGAAATCATTTGGCCTCAGGTGTCTGAGAAAGCCAGAGAAAGCCAACCCAGTCGAAGAGCAATGTGAGGAGATTCTGAGCCTCCTCTATGGGGCACCCGACCACACTTTATGCAGTAAGAGAAGAAAACCAAGACTCTCTTGAGACTGACTCCAAGCGCTCCTCCTGTGCACAGCACCACTGTTCCCTGAGCCATCTGGCTCTTCCTGCATGCTTCTCACCACTCAGCACTACAGTGTCTTAAGTGGGGCACTGCAAACCCACCCCGCATATGCTCACTGCTCACATGGGGAGAAGTAAGCAAATGGATTTACCTTCTGTCACAAGGAAGAAAAAAAGAAAAGGGAGGACAGGAAAGCTCCCTTAAGAAATATAACATAAACATTCTTGCATGTAGAAAAACGTTTGGCTACGAAACTGAAACTTCTCCCACAAATGCAGGAAAAAGGCCTCACAGGCTACTTTCATAGGCTTCGGTTCTACCTGGGAGCCGAGCCCACAGTAACTTCCTGGCCTACTCCTGGTGAGTTCATCTCAGAGACAGTGAAAATTCGAAAGGCTCAGGGTTCACCAAGGCCAGGATTTCTAAACCTCAGCACTACTGGCATTTCAGACCAGATCATCCTCAGTTGAAAGGGCTGTTCTGTGCCTTTTAAGCTGTTTAGCAGCATCCCTGGCCTCTACCTGGTAGGTACCAGTAGCACCCTCTACCAAACCCCCTTTCCCCAAGTTATGACAATCAAAATGACGCCATGCATTGCCAAATTACCCTAGGGCAAAACTGCTCTGGTTGAGAACTAGTGATCTAGGCCACAGTTTCTAAGGTGTTTCACAGGTGGCTACCTGGTGTTCCCTAAAAAGGGCCCTATGGCCATATAAATTTGGGAAACCATCAGTTAAACAGGTCCCTGCTGCTACAAGACTTGCAGAGGCTACAACAGGGTAATGTAACTCTTCGTAAAGGAAAACCATACCAGCATTTGCCAGACACACTGGGCTATAAGACCCTTTTGTCATAAGGTTCCTCTTAAAACACTAGTGTTCTGCAAAACACATTTTGGGAAACAGTGACCCAGACGAATCGCCCCTTTTATAGATGAGTAAGCTAAGAGCGGAGAGGGAGAGTGGCTTGGTTGAGGCCAGGAGCCAGACAGAATCCAGGTCTCCTGGCCCTTGCTTCCCACTGTCTTTTATTGCTTCCAGTTACTTTCACAACTGCTCCTGTCAGAAATCTCACCGCTTTGGACTCCTGTACTACTTCCCTCAGACAGAAGCACAGCTCTCAGTTGGCTCCAAGATAAAAATGTTCCTCCCACAGTGGTTCCCACAATAAAGGGGCTGAGAAACGTGCTGCGGACCTACCTTTCATTAAATCTTCCCACCACATCCTGATGGGCCTCAGTTCTGTATCTTGAATGCACATCCTAGAAGAGAACATCCATTAACAAAGGCATCCACAGGGGGCTGAGGCTCAGGATCCAAACGTGAAGTTCTATCAGGCAGCCCTGGGATAAAAGAGGTGCTGACGACGCTGTTGGAAAAGAAATCCACTTCTCCATAACCTGCTGCACTGAACTGGCCAGATGCCATCTTCTAGAACTGGGATCCAACACCAAATGTAATGTTACTTATTACAACAAACTGCCCTCACCTCACCTTTGACTTTTTCCACATTTTACCCAGCATCATAAAATGTATTCATTCATTCAATAAAAATACATACCAAGAATGCCAGACATGCTGGGCGCACACTGGTGTTTAATACAGCATGACCTCTGTTCTCGTGGGCTTATAGCGTCATGATTAGAGGGGGACAAATGAGTAACCAGATACAAGTTTTGGCAAATGCTACAAATGAAAAGCAGGGTGCAGTAATAACAAATGGGGAGTTACTACTTATACGGGGCAGTGAGGGAAGGCCCTCTGAGGTGATAAGCAGGCAGCCAAGTAAGAGAGGGAGGAAGAACAAACAGTGCTGTGGGCACAAAGTCATTTGTTCATTCATAAATATTTAATGAGTGTTTACTAAAGACCAGGCACTCTTCCAGGAAGAAAACTAAGTCCCTGCTCTTGTGCAGTTTAAAGACTAGCAGGAGCTGTAAAATGCTTTAAAGAAAAATAAATCAGGTTAAAGGAGTGGCCAACAAAACCACCTATTCTCAACAGGGTGTGAGAAAAGACCACACTGAAGAGGTGATATTTGAGCAGGGACTTGAGTGAAGTGAGGAAGTGAGCCACACAGACATTTTGCATGGGAACAGCAAGTGCAAAGGCCCTGAGGTAAGACTGTGCTGGGCATGTCTGAGGACTTTCAAGGAGGCCAGAGGGGCTGAAGTCACAAGTAAGGGAGGAGTAGTGGTAACAGGAATCAAGATTTGAGCAAAGTCCATTTCACCAGATGAATCCGGCTCACTCAAACCTGAGGCCAATTCTAACACCATTTCCACGCAGCTAGGCTGTGGACAGGACTACAAGCCTGCTGCTCAGAGACCCACGTGGCATCCGATAAGACATATCCCCACTCCTAACCATATCCTCAGCTTTAGAAGAAAACTACCCCTCCCAGAGTCAAAGTTCTTATTAACGTGGGAGTGGAACTGGCAAATGGTCTTCCATTATCCATTAGGATAGAGGCCAATGAGGAACACTGTGCACAGCCCCTTTTCTGCAATACACAAAATTAGGCACTGGCATGAGTTTCTGTGATTACTACTTCAGAAATTTAACTCTGTAACAGCTGCATCACATCTGAATCTAACTGGTATAGAATTTGCAAATGCTCGGCAGCAAATGCAAAATTCAGAGACATTCCTAGGCACACTCAGGGCCACTGAGTATTCTCTGCATTGACTTTCTCATTAGCTGCAGTCAAAGAGCTCCCAGCACAGAGACTGTGCTGACCGCTCACTAGAGTTGCTCAACAGGAATTCTTAAAAGTGACTGACAGTAAGAACACAGGTTGATTTGAACTCTCCACAATTAAGTTAAAAAACACTTACCATGGTCATCGTGTATAACTGCTTGAGTGAATTCATGGTCCGTAGGAGAATAACCACCAGCCCACCGCCTTCCACTGTTTCTACAGTCCTGGCCAGCAAGTTTGGAGTCAAAGCTTCAAAATCCTGGAAGAAGGAGATCTTAGAAAGGGCTGATCGTGCAGAATACCCACAGGGAAGCTCAACCAAGGGCCAGGTACTAAAGCAAAAGGAGAGCTTCAGAGTACAAACTCAAGACCATATCCCTCGCCCAACTCACTGGAGATACACACACACAGCCCCTTATTTAGGGCTACCACAGGAGAATGGGTGCTCCTGGTTTTATATACCAAGTGTTTCTAATAATCCTATTTAGACAGCAGTCCTCCAATCTTCATTGATTCACACTTGAATTTCAGAAACATCTCTTTCATCTTTTGATACGTTTATAGATGGAAACTGTTTGACAAACTCAACTGCACCACACGGGGGAGCCACTGCTTAAAGGAGCCATCATCGCTGAAACTGGTAACAGTGAGCTTAACAACACTCCCTTTCTATCAGTAATCAGGTGAGAATGAGGCAGAATGGATGAGACAATCCACTGGAAGGCAGAAAAAAAATAGAACTCCTATTCATAATCCACATTTCTTAACATGTTTTATAATGTATGTAATCATAAGAGTACATGTAGATAATACGTACATACCCAAATGTGGGGATTTGTGCTTAAATGTCTTTTTTTGTGAATCAAAGAATAAAACAAAGGCCACCAGAGCTCAAAACAAAGAAAAATGTGAAACTTCATCTATTAACTGGCCAGGCAAAAGCATACACACCAGTGAGGAAATTCACTGGTAGTTCTGAGGGGGAAGAGTAAGGGGAGTGTAAGGACTAGAAGGGGGGTGGGGGAGGGGAGGGGTGGTGGTGAGGCTAGTCAAGCACTCCGGACAAGACATGAGTGCACAGGTGTGTACCCAGTTGTTTAAAACAAGTCCAATTGCTCACTTGTCACCAAAGTCTTTGGTTAGTTCCATTAAAGACCTAGGGTGCCAGGGTCACTTGAAGTTCACAGTGCTTCTTTATAAGCGTTAGCCCATGAGAACCAGTTGTGACAGAACATCACTGCCAGTTTTGATATGTCTAGACAACTGCAACTTTAAATAGAAAATTTTCTTTTAATATGGGATGAATTGATCATTTCCTTTCAAAAGTGGCTAAATATTCCACCAATAATGCCTGGGGGAGTAGGGTCCATGTGAGTCTTCTCTTTTCCTATACACCTGCTCCCCTGGGGAACCAGGCAGCCCAGCACCCCACCCCCTGAATGCTAACCCCAGTCCCAGGCTGTAAGCCATCACCCACCTGGAGAACACACATGCCGAAGGTATTGCCCAGGATCTTGTGGGTTTCATTGTAGTAGCAGTAGCGAATGTTTGTGGCAGCGACAAAGAGTTCAAAAGGGTCATCTTGCTTTATGTTCAGTGTCCCATTCTTTATTTTCTTCTGCAGCTGACGCATTCTTTTCTTCCGGTGACTGCAATCACACACACACCCCATCCCATGAGAGCCAGTTAACCAGAGGAGCTAAAGAACTGGGAGCAGGGGATAAGCGAAGGATCTCCCACTTAGATCCTCAAAGCTAGGAGGGAACTGGGAAATTGTAGGGCTGATCCGCTCCCTTGAAAGGTAAAGAAAACTGAGTGGCACTGGAGCAGAGTGGTTAGGAAGCCAGGCTGTGGAGGGAGACAGAGGCATGCCTGTGTGTGAACTCTGCTATTCTGCTGTCATTTCAGCAGATACTTCACGAGTACCTAAACCTCTTTTGGCCAGAGTCAGAGCTTGAAACCAACTTCGGTGACCTCATTAACTCAGCTTCAAGCCACTGCTTCAGCTACACGGTGCTGCTCCCCAGAAGACCTGGGAAAGGCATGGTGATGGCAGGTTATTGTATTCAGCTTTCCTAAACAAATTCATCCACTTCCTTCCCAGACTGTGGGATCAAGTCCACAAGGACAGCTCTAACCTCAGACAACACTGATAGAGGATATAAGGAGATAAAGTAATCAAATTTAGCCTTTGGACTGAGTAAAATTAAAATAACTTTAGAGCCTGTTAACAATACATTCAACTCAACAAATATTGCTGAGCAACTACTACAAACATGCCAGATCACATGAAAATAAAAAGATAAACTGGAGAGGCTTCCTAACCAAATGAACTTATCACCTGGAAGTAAAAAAAGATCACTGTGCAAAGGACTGTATCAAGAGAGAGGGAAAAGATAGGGTGACAGGCACCGTAAGAAGAGACTAGTGCTGAAGAGGTGTGACTGAGAGACTGAGGAAAAGCTTCAGGAAGGAGGCAGGCGCTGAGAAGTGAGGAGCATCCGGTAGGT
The DNA here is from genome assembly GCF_054644295.1 of Miniopterus natalensis. Taxonomy (NCBI): domain Eukaryota; kingdom Metazoa; phylum Chordata; class Mammalia; order Chiroptera; family Miniopteridae; genus Miniopterus; species Miniopterus natalensis. The sequence continues at coordinate 60,402,913 of NC_142091.1, read as the reverse complement.
AATGACAGAGGTGGGAGTGGCATCCAGCGCACAAGAGGTAGCAGGTGCAAAGGCAGGAAGTTTAGCCACAGCACAGAGCAGCCAGAGCTGGAGACAGGACTTCAGAGTCAATATCAGAGACAAACACATTTGGGAATAAAGGAGAAGAGGCCCAAGGACAGAATCACACATGCTGGCTGGGCTTAGCATAGAAGAAAATAAGATCGAGGGAAAGAGAAGAGTTCAGGAAAGTGGTCTGAGTACGTGACCTAGAGGCCAAGAAAGGAGAGCATTTCTGAGGTTATCTGCCAAGTGACAGCACTACGCACGCCGTAGTCCTCCACACACAGACTTGTAGGTAGAACTGCCAAGTTTCTACTAAGTGAATGACCCACCTCCCCTGGCCCAGAGGGGGTGGGGGGTGTCTTTCCACATGAATTTGGGAGAAAGACTGATTTCCACATAGCTGAACCTGAAACATGTAAAACTCAAGTGCTGTTTATGCAACGGGGACAACAGAAAATAGAAAGCTGAGCTAAAGAGGGAAAAAAGAGAGCAGACATAGAGTCGAGAGAACAAGCAGGACTGGGAGCATCGGCACTCTCGCTCTGCATCCCGAAGCAGCGCTGAAGCCTCATTCATCCCCGAGGGCTCATGAGCTATCCCCTACACACCAAGAAACTCCCTTGGTGCCTAAGTGTGTTTGTGTTGGAGGTCTGCTACTTACAACTACAAGTCTTAAGTTCACAGCTTCAAAAAAGTAAGAAAGGCCAAGATAGTGTCGCACACAGCAGTAAAATAGTGAAGGAAGAGCTCTGGAAAGAAGGAAAAAGACGAAGAAAAGTTACCACATTAGGTATCAGGTCACCAATGATTTCCAAGAGCACAATTTGGTCACGATGGCAGAAGCAGCCCGAGAGCAGATGTTGCCAGGAAGTGCAAAAGGCTTCTGTTTCAAGATGTTTGGCAAAAAGAATGAGAGAAAATGCTGCCCTGAGGGATAAAGCTGGGTATGTAGATTATTATTACTGTTTGAGAACCGAGAGAGCTGAGCATAATTGACAGGAAAGAGGAGAAAGTTTCAAAGGGGTACAAAGTGTCCGGCGAGGAAAGAAGGTACAGGTCCTGAAAGCAGCTGGAGAAGAAATCCAGAGTAGATCAGGGGGTTTGCTTTAAACATTGGATAAGGTACATCCTCCTCAGAAACAAAAGAGCGAAAAGGGAGAGTGAAAAAACGTGAAGTAAGCCTGAGGTAAGAAGAGGCAATTGAAGGAACTTACATAAAATGGGTTTAGAAAAGTAGAAAGAAAAATCACCTGTGGAAAGCAAGAAATTGCACTAGGGACTTAAAGAGCATGAAAATGATCTGAAACGTCAGGAATGAAGAAAGGACACCAATTCTATTATTTTCTCTATTTGGAAGTGTCCTCAGAGATAGCACCTCCACTAACAATCCCCGAAAAACTATGTCAGGGAGTCATTTTCTGGCATTTAACTGACAAACAGGAATTGTAAGTATCATGGGACACTCAAAGGTCCGAGCTTACCTGCTAAACCCCAGCTCTTTCTTATAACACCACAGCACTGAAGGCCGAGCCTTCACAGTTGCTTTGGACAACATGTGATGGAGTATGACCACCTGCCAAAGAAAAAAAGTCACAGAATCTCAGAACAAAAAGAGGTCTTTGAGTCTGCCAGGACCAAGACCTCATTTGACAGATGTGGAAACTAAACTGAGGGCCAGGGAAGTGCCCAAGGTCACAAGGCAAGTAGTACTCAAGCTGGGACTAGAAGCCAGGTCACATATACTTAACTTTGTGCTCAGACGAACACCCCAGGCATCAAAAGCTGTTAACCTGTCTGCTAATAATTTTAAACACAGAGATTTTTGTCACTTACAAATAAACAAAGGAAGATTACCCAGTAGGCATTTTACTTAAAGGAAACCAGTCAAGGGACCTTAATGTCATTATGTACTAAAACCCAAGAGGGCCTGTAACATGCTGACTCTTTGGGACAGGACACAGTAAGTCAGGAAGCATGTACCAGGTCTTACCTGATCTTTCCCTCGATCTCCAACCACAACAAAGAGAGACCTTTGCCGCTCAGCTACACCATTCTCTATGAGAATCCGGATTCGGTTATCTACTTTCTTCCGATGCATGATGAAATACTATCACTGAAACAGAAAGAAAAGAAACACATTGGACATGAGCACCAGATTCTCGGTGAGGACCATTAACTGCTGCTTCCTGTGGGGTCAGGGACTGTACTAGGTACATTTATAGGTACCATCTTAACCCTCAAACAGCTCCCTGGGGAAGACATCACCCTCATTTTTTAGATTAGGAAGCTGAGGCTTGGAAGGTAAAGGAAATTTTCCCTCAAGATGGGAAGTCAACAGGAAAGCTGTAATTCACATGTCTATGGAGGGGTATTTTAAAAAATCAGAAACAATGTTCAAAAAAATAGAATGATTAAACTATAACTATATAATGGTGTATTTATGAGATAATAAGGCAGTTTTCAATAAAACTTTTTCAAAATCATTAAAAAATTAAGGATATGAATATAGATGCTTATGAGGAAATAACATGGCAAGATTAAGTATGATACTGGTTTTTTATGCATATACATAATACATAGAGAAAGAAAAAAACTAGAAGAAAACACCAAGATATAAAGTAGTTATTTCTCGATTTGAGGTTGTAGGTGATTCTTATTTTCTTCTTTTTTTGGAGTTTTACTTTTTAAAAAGTCACATGCATTACTAATAAAGTCAGGGAAAAGAAATCAATGACCACTATGATGAAATGCGTCCAATTGGTTCCTCAAGGGAGGAAAAACCATACTGAAGCCTGTAGCAGACAGACCTCAAAAGTTATTGTAATTACATACAATAAAATATTACATCATTACCACAATAAATACACCAAAAAACATCAGATATATTATAGTTAGAATATAAAATTTAAAATGTTACTTAGAAACTCTAGTGCCTGCTACATTCTAAACATAAAGCTCATTAATTGAACCTTAACCCTGCCTTAACTTTCCTAATTTCCCAGTCCAAACATGGGATTTAGCAGTTTTATTTTATTATATGCACTGTGTCACAATCAGTGGTTCCCATTTTATAAGGAAAGGAGCAAGTATAAATACTCAAGCATCCCAAGGAAGAAAATCTATGGAGACAGGACTCACACTCAAGTCTGCCTGTCTCGAAAGCCTGAGGTCTTTCCAGTGTTTTCCAACCTGCCCAGTTTCTCCGCTGTGTGTCAGGCCACATAAAGACTCCATTATAATCAATTAGTAACTAATTACTGGGACAGGACACAGTAAGTTAGGGACACAGACTGCTTTTTGCTCTAGTTACTGTGGGAGGCCCAGAAGTAGTACCAGACGAAGTCCTGGTTTCTGATAAAAGTCTGAGATTACTGTGGCTTGGCGTTGCCATGGAAGGCTTAATGGATGAGGAAGGCCTTGGAGGAGGAAAACCGTGAGTATTTTTCATTCACTGTCTATAGTCCAACAAATATACATAGCATCTACGTGCCAGGCACCGTCCTAGGTGTAGTGGTAAACAAATGGAAGTCCTGAATGTGACTGCTGAATGAAGAGTATAAATAAACGAGCAGTGTGGGGGGATATCTGGAATCAGATTGCCTCATTCAATGCCCAGCGCAGCAACGAGGAACTGTGGGAAAGCTCCGCGGAAAGCAAGGGTTGTCACCCACCGTCACCTTAGTCCCCCAGCTAGAGGTCCCTAGGGGGTGGAAACGGAGCCACGCAACCCCCGAGAGCGCTCGAGAAGCACGCCCGAGTGGCTGCCCACTGGGGAAGACGCTTCTGTCAACCAGGAGCGCCCAGGTGGGGTGGCAGTTGGCGTGGGCCGGGCAGAGGTACGGATGCAGAGCCATCGTCTTCGAACCAGTCTCCTCCGGGCCCAAGGACACGGACACCGACCTCGGCACCCACCCCACCCCACCCATCCCGTAAGAAGTACCTGCGTCCCGAGCTAGGCGAATTCCAAATAGCAGAAGCACGTGGGGCGCCGAACGACCGCCGGAGGACCACGGCGCAGCAGACTGCCCCTAGCGGGCGCCTGACGCAGGCTCCCAGAGTTCGCCGGGCTCGGCGCCGCGCGTCCCGCTCAGGCGCTGGTAGGCGGAGCGCCCCAGCGCACTCAGTGCGGCGACGGCGAGCGAAGGGGGACCTTTCTCAGTCCTGTCTTTGGGTGATGACGTAAAGGCCTGGGAGGCGGAGCTACGACCTGTCGCGGCCGCGGCTGTGTAACCTCTGCCCGTGGTGCAGAATGTAATTTGGCTCTCTTCGTATCGAAATTAAGATACCGAGCTACCAAGGCCAAAATAAGCATAGCGATGTCCGCACCCTCACCGCTGCCTCTGAGCCGGGGATAACTCGCGTGCTCAGATAGGTGCAGGGCAGCACGTGGTAATTAATTCAGGGTTTTCGATGTTAGCCTGGTTATGCGAGACGACTGGTTTCTGGGACCTGTGCGTAATTTTACCGATCCTCCTAAATACCTTACCATTTTAATGTGACTAGATGAGAAACCCCGATCAACAGACCTTTATTTCATTTATCTCACTTGACCCTCCTCACGCCTAGTCGGTGACCTTGTAGTCTGGTTTCTACCCATTGCAGCCGCTGTACTTTGCAGGTTCCCTGTAGGCCTACGGCCATCCAATACTGGCGCCCTTCTGAAAACCAGCTCCGCGGCTCAGCTCTTGTTCATTTACTGCCCCAGTTCAACTCCCTGGAGAACTCGTCTAAGAACATGACTATAAGGGCCACCCACCCATACATACTTTTACATTGTCTTTGGGCCAGATAGTCGAACTAAACAAATCCAACTGCTTGACATTTCTTCTTGGACACCTCAAATTCAGTATATCTAAAGTAGAAATCATTTCCCTTGCTCCCTGAAACTTTCCTCAAATCAAGACACTTCCAAATCTTATGTAATCAGTGCCACCACCCATCTAATCCAATTTTTTTTAATTCACTCAACAAAAAGTTAATATGCCAGACACAAGGGGTAGTAACCACAATGTTCCTGTCCCTTGTGAAGGTTCCATAATTCTAGGCAAGTGTTATGTGGTATTAAGACTAAAGTATCCAGTGAGTAAAAAGTGACTAAGGGTACTGTGCTAGAGGTGAACATGAAACAGAGACCTGAACTTATAATGTGATGGGAAACCACTGCGGTTTGAGAAACAGGGAAGTGACAAAATCTAATTTGCCCTCTTAAAAGGCTCATTCTGGCCACTGTGCAAAAGTTATAGCAAGAGTAGAATCAAGGAGAATCATTATAAGCTGTAGTTAACTTCTAAGCTGGTAATGCTGACAAGTCACAAATGCTAGATGACTCAGTTTCAAGTAGAACCATGCGGAGTTGCTTAAGGACTAGATATAAGGTATGAAAGGAAATCAAAGATGATGTCTAAGGTACATTTGCCCTGAGCAACTGGATGAATGTAGGTTAATCAAGAGGTCAACTTGGCATACTCATGACATTCAAATGAAGACACTGAGTATGAACTGTTTCAGAGTTTGGGACCTAGAAATATTTAGCACTAAAATCCTAATTGTGTCAAAATCATGGGATCAGATGAGGTCTCCTAGGGAAAAACATTAGCTAGAGATGAAGTCTGATAATCAAGGCCCGGAGAACTCAGCAAAGGATATAGGTAGAAAATACTTAGAATCCATTTACATGGGCTACTTCAACAGCCATCCCTTGACCCGTACATTTTGTTCTCAACACTGCACTGAGTGTTCTTTAAATAGCATTTATTAGGTGACCCACCATTCTTCTCCCTATACACACAGCTCAAAAATCTTCAATAGTTCCCAACTATTCTTACAAAAACATAACATGGTATATAACTATAAAGCAGTCTATAGTAGCGCTTACATTTCTTCAGCCTTTCTCACTCTGCTCCATCTGTACTCAAACTTTCACTTGAGCCAGAGAGCCTTCCCAGTCACTGGAGACTGGACCTTTGGACATGCTATTCTCCCCTTCTTTGCCTAGTTTATAACTCCTCATTCTTTAAATCTTATAGTTCAATTATCCATTTCAATGAAGTCTTGCATGATCCTTTTGACTAGGTCATATTTAATCAGTCATGGCCTTAAAATCTATCAACCATGTTGCTTCATCATGGCATTTGCTACACTTTAATGTGATACTAATACACATCAGTATCTTCAGTAAAAGCAGCAACCACAGTGATTCTGTCACCACTGAATGCTCAATGTTTGCCATGATGCCTGGCAATGGCTACCCAATTTTTATGAATGAAGATTTAGAGGCTTAAAACAGTGGCTCCCTAATATAAACACAAGACTTAAAGGAAACTAGTACTTACAAATAATAGAACTCTAGAAATTGGCTTTAATAGGTTAGGTGGTATTTCACTATATAAACTCAAAGTGCCAGTCTTCTGCATGGGACTGGATTAGGCTTCTGAACAGCTGTTTAAAGGTATTAAAAACCTGTTGAGAATACTGTAGTCCAGCCCTCTTAGAAATCAAGGCTACCGAAGAGTTTTCTTTAAGCTTTTTCCTCTCCTAAGTATAACAAGCATGTCTTAAAGCTTTGCTGAATGATATATACAACTAAAGCAGACTTCACTCAAGGATAATAAGGAATCAGATTTTAATGATTTAATCTAATGTAATTAAAACATTCACTAGTCTTTTCCAGTATTTTTGCAGAATTCAAAATTGGAAAAAGTATAGAGATGAGCCTTAACAATTTACTTTCATTTGCCTGAGGGTTTTCTTTCCCCCATTACCTCTTTAGAAGGGATAAGCTCAAGGGCAACACTGACTCTTTTAAATATAACTTAGTCAACAAAACTGAAGAGTGCTTAACAAGAACTCAAGTGAGTTGGGATTCAGGAACTTAAAGATTAAATGGTTTGAACTCAGTGCTTACCTGTATCCCATTCCCCCTAATTAGATATATTATTGAAAATAAAATGAATACAAATTTCCTAAAACACTTAGAAGGCTGACTACTCAACTACCTTCTACATTTTACAAATTGGTTGTCAACCAAGCACCTCAGTTACTGAGCCTTCTGATAATAAACACACATTCTCATGTCTTCTTAAGTGGGAAAGTCTCCCATGTTGCATATATAGAAGCCAAAAGAACTACAGAAGCTATATGATTAAAAGATATTTAAAGGATACTTGTTTTAGTATCAAGATACAATGATCAGGAAAAACTTCCATATTCGTTAGGGATATTAGGATCTGAAAATAAAACTGCCCTCACCAAGGTAATCTGACATTCTACCTTAAAGCTAGAACAGAAGTCTCATTATCCATATGTGAGATGACTGATACTTGTACATTTACAGAAGTTCTTTATGTATGGAGTCTTGCTGTAGAAGCTACATTGACACGTAACAATCATTTCCTTACAGCTCTGCTCAACTATGCATTTGACCAAACAAAAGGCCTTCTGCAGATAGGACAGGTATACTAGACAGACCACTTAGGACCAAGACTCAGACCTTAATGGAACTTTTTACAAAGTTCTCTGCCTCATATGAGGCACTCCTTTGTATAGTCTGAATTGAGGCATAAGAGCTTTACATTTACACTGCAGTGGTAGAATGCCAAAAATATATATAGTACTTCAAAAAGAAACAATTCTTTAAAAAACACACATAAAAAAAATCAAACACTTTACACATTCACATCTGCACTAATGCATAGAATTTTGAAATCTAGAAAGCGTTTCTCCCCATTCCATCTCTGAACTGATTCATAGAGATCACTATAAAGAACTTCGATTGTAAATGTCATGAAATTATTTTCTACATAGATAGCAAACTTAGTTTTATATAGAGGATTGTAAGCATATCTAGGGATTACCCAATAAACCACAAATATTTTATCTAATCCCTCTAAAATACACCTAACATATGGTTGTGGTACATCCCAGGCAGATGTAATTTAAAGCACACAAGGGGAGGTGCCAACAAAAGAAATACTCATTTGCAAATGTAAACAGATAACCCTCCAATATGATGTACCACAACCACACGAGAAAAGTCAAGAACTTACTTTATTTTAAAATAAACATTGAAGACCCCACCCCTTCCCCACCACCCTACAAAACTTTTAAATGTGGAATGTTCAACCGCCTATCCACTTTAGTAGGTTACAAAACCAGCAAAAACTCCAGTTGTCTAATGAAGAATGTTTGAGAATAGTTTTGTGTTATGTTTGTGTGTTTTTTTTAAGTAGCTGAGCACCTACTGGAAAAATTCCTTAGCTAAAGGCTGAAAACAAAACTTAATTTCTGCAGAGAAAATATCATTAACTTAGTAGGCTTTGCTTAATAAGTGGGCTTAGTTCTCCATGAAGTCAAAGTGGGAAACGACAAGCAGCATTAAGTTCACAGGCACATAGAACTAGTGCTCAAACTGCTAGCACATATTCCAACAGAGTACATAAATTACTAAACTGTCACTCTCCATCAAATTTGTGACTCTCCCTATGCATCTAAGGAAAGGAATCACCACTTTGAATATAAATACCTCCAGGAGAAAAGGACAATTAGGGTTAGACAAAAGATAAGTGCAAGTACTATAGAAACAGCTGCTGGAGATGCCCATAAAATCTGTAACAATGCATGTGAACCACATAAGCTGCTAGCTGTTGAACACCAGTGTTTCAAGATACAGCTTTTATAAACATGTTTTATTTGTTTTGCTTATACCATCAGAACTGAAACTACTGACTGTCATTTCCCTAAAATAGGGAAATCAATCTAAAACACATACTGGTGCTTTTCAAAAGATAGCAATTTAAAAGGGTGGTAGCAGCAGGCATTTGATCTTTTAAAAACCTTCAGGCTACAGGAAAACATGTGACCAAGAGTGTTATGATTATCCATTATAGACTTTCATCAGTACCTGTACCAATTTAGGTGACAATACATTAAGATCCAAGGATTAGTGAGAGACAATGAGCATCATAAGGAATGATATATAGTACCAATCCTTACAAAGTCATTGTCAAAGAAAATGTTATGTGTTCAAAAGTTATCTAAATACTTCACATTAAGTACAGAAGCGGCCATCCAGATTACATCCCATATTTGTTGCATATTTTTCAAAAAGTGCCAATCAAAGCCTAATTTTGCATCTTGGCTTTGTCTTATACAGTATTAGCTGTTAAGCAATTTACATGTGTTTTTAACCACAGTCATTTGGCCAGAGGATGAATAGTGCTGTGTCAAAGCCAGTAGCCAGCCCTGTATGTGTGATTAAGGGCCCATGCGTAATTTGGTATGCATCTAAACGTTCAGTGCTCCGATTTAACTGGAAAAGCTGTGAAATGCAGATTTTCTGCCAAACCACACTCCTCCTTCCATCTTCCTTCCAAGGGAAATATATTTGTCAATTACCACTGAATAATGCTAGGGCTGATTTGTAGATTTTATCCAATGTCAAAGTCAATCTTGCTTTTTCCAAGCCACTTCGATTAACTATGGAGATATTATCACCCTGTAAAGTATATTATGTTTTACTCCTAAGCAAGGGTGAGGAATCTGAGTATCATGTGCAAGGCTCAAGATGACGCTTAGGACAGAACATGCAGAGTAAAAATAGTTTCCTTCCATATCCAGGTAATATAAAGCTGACAATTGTAGTCCTGTCTTTATGGGATGAAAACAGTCCCTTTACAATAAGTTTCCTGAAAGGGAGAACAAATAGATAATAACTCTTCTGGTAACATATTATGGTACACTGGCCAGTGTGTTTTTGGCGATTAAACATAATCCTGTGAATCAGATTAATTCACTTGCTGAGTGTTCATTTGCGGCATCCCTCTGTTGGGTCTTGGGGGCCCTCCACGACCTAGAAGACAAAAATGGCATTTGGTTTTTCTTTCAAATACTATTTGTTTTGCCTTCAAGCAGATTTTCATCTGAAGTCAAGAAGCATGTGGGCAGCTTGTCACCACATTATTAGGTTTAAGAGGTCAATTCTTCAGTGTTCAAGTTTCACCTGTCCTGGAAGTTGTCATGCGCAATTTGCTCGTTCTCTAGCTAAAAGAAGAGTAGAGCTAATGGAGTATTCCACCAGTACTCATTCATTCATTCATTCAACAAGTATTTATTGAGTGCCTACTATGTGCCAGGCACTGTCATCAGGCGTTGGAAATAGATACAGCAGTGAAGACAGACAAGGTACCTGCTCTCATGGAGCTTACATTCTAGTGTACACTCTAGCTTACATTTCAGTAGTAAGTAACATCATACTATCAAAATTAATAAAAGCACCAGAATGAAAAACAGACCTTATTACCTAAACTGTTAAAAAGAAACTACATAACATTGAAAATTATATAATGACTTGTAACAGATAAAATAACTTTTTACATGCTATTAAAACAGGTTTTTAGCTACCAGTCAACTCAACTTTCATAGAATATGCTACAAGGTGAAAAAGAACATAACCCACATTCACATGCAAATATCCTTTGATATTTCAAGTCAATAATTTCCCATTGATCCATTAATTAATACACCTTTTCGCTGGCCAGTTTCTACTAGCATTAAAATCAAAGTACTTTGAAATTCCTCAATATACATTTTATACATGTAATGACCAACATCTAGAGGAAACCTTTTCAATTTACTTCCTTCAAATAAGAGAACCATTTAGAACTTCAGATCATATGAAATGCTACCTCTAATTGTTACATAGGTTGACTTCCTGCCAAAATAGTATGAAGTAGTTTTGCTGCAGTAATAGACAAAACCAAGAACTCCTAAAACCTGTAATTTTTTTTAATATAATTCAATTACTTAGGAATTTGGAGGTTTTATTTAAAAGTCAGAAATAATTGGGTATTTATAGAATAGTGGTCCAAAAGGCTTTGAAATTTCAATTAGTTCTATTACTTCTAAATGGTTCTCTAAATGGTATGGCTTATCTGGCCATTAAAGGGTCTCTGGCCCTAAAATATAATATGCATGTTTCAAAAATAAAAGAGGAATAATAAATTTATATAAATGTTCAATCTCATTCCAAAAATGTCTTACAAAATGTTTCAGTAAGTACTTCCTAAAAACATTTAGCAGGTTTTAGGACCTGAAAAATAATTTGCAGTTGGAAAAACATTTTTTTTTTCTGAGGAGAAATGTTCTAGTTTTTGAAACAGAATATAGTAACAGGGAAAGTCATTCAAAAAATTAAATTTGGGTTCAAGATAAATTTTAGAAACAGAGCATTTCATTTAATCCCTAGCAACAAGTCTGGAAATGATCAATGTATTCCTAACATGTAACCTACATGCAGATTATGAACAGCTCTTCCAAGGCCAGAACAGAAGCTCCACTTAGGAGCTAGGATCACCACCACAAAATATTACCTCGTGGGGCTCCCCGTGGTCCATTCTGCCCAGAGCCTCGCTTGAAATTCTGCTGATATCCATCCTAAAAGACAAGCTAGTTAGTACTGAAAAGAAGGAAAGGTAATTTTTAAATCCTTAGCCATCTATATTCTTTGCCTAACACTTGAAGAATATAGAATTATTCCTTATTTTCTGACATTTCAATATAACTATTATTTGGTAATTGTACTATTATTCTTAAAAACCTTCAATAAGACATTTTATTTCTCTGCTCTTTAACAGACTCTATCAAATGAGCACCTATAATGAGTACTAAGAAAAGCAAGTGTCATCATTCTCCATAATGAAGTATCTTGTACAAAGGGATAAAATCAGCCTCAAGTCGATCAAGTAACTACATCAATCACTTTCACTGGTATATTTCAGTCAGGTTTATATTTTAAAACAACTTTACTTACCCGCTGATAGCCAGAGTAGTCCCGGGGAGCACTGAATTGAGACTGTGTGTAACCACTGTTTGGAGTGTTAGAGAATGAAGGGCGGTAACCATCATATCCTCCTAAAATTTAGGACAAGAAAATAATTTTCTTATCTTCACACGGAATTTTTACTTACTACGGGTCAAGGGAAGAACTGAAAAATTATAAGCCATGCTAGTTATTCAAATTAATTTCTAATTACCTATCCTGACCCAATATGTTTATGTATTTCTATAAGCATTAGTTGCCTTAGAAGATGAAATTTTCACCCATCCATGTGCATACACACATGAAATGACAAAAACGAAAAAAATCTCCATAAGGTTTGATAATGTATAGCAAACAATTATCCCTTAGAGAACAATGGTAGGCATGGATTTGACACATACAAAAAACTCACTGGTTTAAATGGCTTTATCAAAATACACAAAAATGTTTCTAACTCTCCCTCCCCCTCTCTCTGAAATCAACAAAGATAGATTTAAAAAAAAAAAAAAAAAAAGCCCAGCCAGGCATGGCTCAGCGGTTGAGCATTGACCTAGGATCCAGGAGATCTGGGTTCCATTTCCGGTCAGGGCACATGCCTGGGTTGCAGGTTGCAGTGATCAATGGCTCTCTCATCACTGATGTTTCTATCTCTCTCTCTCTCCCTCTCCCTTCCTCTCTCTGAAATCAATAAAGATATATATATTTTTAAAAATGGTTAAATTGTACATAAGAGTATAATGCAGAGAGATACATATCTTTACCAAAACATGACATGTTTCTATATATTTTACAAATCAGAAAAGGACATGAACTTAAGTGTTGTTTGTTTTTACCTCTAAATCCATTAGCAGGGCCCCTGTATCCATTCATCAAGCCTCTAGCACCACGAGAGCCTCCACGAGACACACCACGACTGTTGTAATAGGGCTGACTGCTACGAGGAAATCCAGTGTTCTGCTGAGGAGGCTGCTGGTGGTTACCAGTCACTTGATGGGGCTGGTCCTGGGAACCATGGTAAGTGCCAACCACTATAATAGAGAAAAAGAACCATATATGTATATGTGTGTGTATGTGTGTCTACATATATATATATATATGTAGACACACACACACACGTATATATAGACACACACACTACACACAGCTCATTACAATTTGTTCTCCCCCTATGCTTTTTGATTTAAGACGTGTCTTATACAATCACCTCAAAGTTTAATTCTGTCTTTAAATTTTCATATTAACTATAGGGAAAACCACACATTAATAAGTCCCTGCCTTTCTCTTACAGTGGAATAAAAATCTCCAACAATACTAAATTTTTGAAAGCACGCAATTGTGAGACAGCACACAATTCTATCCTTCCAAATGATCTGAAAGGCTGTATTATTAAACATCTGAGAGGCATCTGCCTATTTGCAGCACGAGATCAAAAATAATTCAAAGGAGTTGACATACTGAAACAGTAAAATTACCATTTTATACCATTTAATTATTTATTTTCATTATAAAGTTCCTTAGTAATTGAAGCTTGCTTATTCTTTTAAATCTCCCTCAATATTTAGTGAAAACATGTAAAACCATGTTCCCATAGCTAAGCAGCTATATGGTACAATATTCAGTCAATTAAAAAGATAAACCAGCGAAAGCCTTCAACTTATACCCTGCTTTAATTCCTGTTTCATTATAAGTACTTCTGAATACAGCCAATTTTGAAGACAGTTAAATGATATACTAGCATGCAGCCAGGTAAAGTGAAAGGAAAGTCCTAGAAGGCCTACTACCTTGCACCCACTTTCCTCCCTTTCACAATGGTGAATCTCGAAACCTTCAAAAATTAAATACCAAGGTACATATATGGTATTATACCAATGCTCATAATTCATGGGGGGGGGGGGAGATGGGGTGCTAACTGGACCTTTAGGAGGTGAGGAAGGTAGAGGCCACAGGAAGATCTACACTCCAGGAACAAAAACAGTCAGCAGCCTCTAGCCAGCCCAAATCTCCCATAATTGGGCAGAGAGGAAAGGTGGTATGACTCTCAAAAATCTTTACCTGACCTATTTTATATCTGCAAGAAACCCCAAGTACATTCATTAGTTCTTGGAATGCTATTTTGCAATAAAAAATCTAGAGGATGTCTAGGAAGAGAAGGGGTCATGACTCCTTTTTCAACTATGTAATGAACCAAACACACGATCCACAATGTGATCTTTCTACATAAATTACCTTTTATTACATTCCCAAAATTTAAAATTACAAGCAAATATCACCAGTACAAGTAATATTTTCTATCTAAAAAGATTCATTTGTATACATGTAGATAGTCAAAAGAACCGAATTGTCGACTCACTTTTTATGACTAAGAATTAATGTTGGGCCTGGCCGGCGTGGCTCAGCGGTTAAGCATCGACCTATGATCCAGGAGATCGTGGTTCGATTCCCGGTCAGGGCACATGCCCGGGTTGTGGGCTCGACCCCCAGTGGGGGGCATGCAGGAGGCAGCCGATCAATGACTCTCATCTTTGATGTTTCTATCTCTCTCTCCCCCTCTCCCTTCCTCCCTCTGAAATCAATAAACATATTAAAAAAATAAAGTTAAAAAAAATTAATGTTGGTCAAATCTCACTGCAAGAAACTCAAAGCAAAACAATTAAGGTGTGATCTTTATTTAAAAATACCAGAATCCCCTTTTTCCTTTAATCAAGTTAAACAAAACTTCTGGAATGATGGGACACACTGATTTGTTCAACAACTATCAGAGTGCCCTCAACATGCCAAGCATGTTCTAGACATCAGGGATGCATCAGTTACCAACACACAATCGTTGCCCAGATGGACATTTTAATAATGAGAGATAGTAAGTGAATAAAATACTTATGAGTGAAAACATCTATATTGTATCAGGTAACCAGTGATAAGGAATAAACCACAGTAGGATAAATGAGTGACCAAAGTGAGTACAATATATTTAGACAGGGTGATAAAGGGAGGTCTCTGTAAGGTGATATCTGAGCACAAACCTAAAAAAAAGTCAAGAAACAAAGTCATGCAAAACAAACATTGGTGGAAGAAAGTTTTGGGCAAATAGGAAGAAAGCACAGGCCATGAGAGCAGAGAACCTGCTGTGTTTATGGCTGGTATGAAAGGAAATAGGATATATAAAAAAGACACAACAGGATAAAGGCAGGGACCAGATCATATAGAATCTTATAAACCAAGGTAAGGACTTTGATTTCTTTTCTAAATAAAATGGGGATTCACTGGAAGCTTTTGAACAAGAGCAAGACATCTGATTTACATTTTAAAATAATCACCCTGGCTACTGTGTGGAGAACAGCCTGGGCTAAAATAAGTCAAAAAGAGGTAACTGCAGCCCTAGCCAATTTTGCTCAGTAGCTAGAGCACTGGCCCAGGACTGAAGGGTCCTGGGTTCAAATCTGACCAAGGGCATGTACCTCAGTTGCAGGCTGGATCCCCAGCCCCGTTCAGGGCGAGTGCAGAAGGCAACCAATCGATGTGTCTCTCTCACATGGATGTTTTTCTCTCTCCCTTCCACTCTCTCTGAAAAGCAATGGAAAAAATATCCTCAGGTGAGGATTAGAAGAAAAAAAAAAGAGAGATAACTGTAATAGTCCAAATAAGAGATGATGATTGCCTAGAATAAGCCAAGTATATGCGCTGATTTTACTTTTTTTTTTAATTGAAAATATCGGTAAATGTTATGAAGTTAATCTTTATAAATAACATATTATTTTAAAATGGTAAGAAAAGCCCAGCCAGTGTTGCTCCATGGTTGATCATCGACCTATGATCCAGATTTCGGTTCAATTCCCAGTCAGGGCACACGCCCGGGGTTGTAGGCTTTGATCCCCAGTAGGGGGCGTGCAAGAGACAGCCGATCAATGACTCTTAACTGATGTATGTTTCTCTCTCTCTCTCTCCCCCTCCCTCCCCCTTCCTCTTTCTGAAATCAAGAGACATATTTAAAAAATAAAATGGTAACAAAAGTTTATCTAGCTAGCTCAAGTGCTTCACAGCCAATTAGTGGAGTCAAGTAGAATATAAGAGCAAGACAGTTTGAAACTAACTGGCACAAAGGGTAAAATTAACCAAGTCAAATGATATATAGTAATTACTTTTAATTTCATCATACCACCTGAAAAAAATAGCAAGCATGTCAGCACAATGTATAAAGGCCCCAAATTTACCTGTTCCACAACCAACTTATGAGTACATGGCAATGAAATAATTAAAGGAGCCTGAGAGCAAGAAGCCCAGTTATTCAGAAGCTGAGCACACACAGCATAACTGACAAATTTTCTATCATATTATGGCTGATTTAATCTCCCTGATTAGTAATGAGTACCTACAGATATATGTAAGAAATTATTACTGAAAAATCTACAATGCTGATCCAGGTCTATTAAAAAAATTTCATAGTTACTTAAATCAGTCTGATAAAATCAAAGTAATAACTCCTATGGTTTTAGCAGGGTTTGCTAATTTGTTGTGGGATTCCAATTAAACTCCTAGGAATTAAATAACCAAAGGCCTAAAAAAGATATTTCATGTGTTACAAATCTAAGAAATCTAAAATATCTCTATCTACTTTATTACTGTGACGGGTATAACTGGCTAAATTACAACCATACTTTCCAACAAGGACTTTTGTTTCAACCTAGTCCACACCAAATGTAGCCACACCAACTCCTTACTGCTTCCTAACTTTTTAACTGAATGCCAAGTATTATGCCAGCAGGCTTCAATAAATTAGCAGCTAAAAGCAAAATTGATCATAAATTGATCAAAATTGATCATAACAAGTTTAATTCCACTAAAATCATATAATAAAAAAGATATGCAAGCTCACTGACCAAAGGAAAATGGGTATAAGACCACTAAAAATTGCACGTTATTCACATACAGCAAATATATACTCAATTTAACTCAGGATTAGCGATGCAAAATTCATAAGGTCTAATACTGAAACAAGAATCCTTAGAGACGGCCATCTAAAGTTTAAACTATCCTAACGCTGTTGTAAAGCAAGCAGCCAAGGAGGTGACACTGGTTATCCTACCTGTTTGAAGCTGTTCTTGCTGAAGCTCTGTTTGTTCTACTTGGTGAGGCTGACTGGAAAAGCTCTGGTTATAACTGGCCTGGTACTGATTCTGCTGTTTTAAAGTTTCTGGTTCATTAACAGGAGGAACTGGGGCATTCATATTGAACACCTGTAAGTAAATAAATGATTAGTCCATCCTGTTATGCTAATAACTTCCCTACTTTTAACATGGCAGACTTCAATGCTGGTTTTACCTCAAATGTAAAAAAGAGCCTTACAGGAAAGTCTCAAACATCGCACACACAAATCCCTCAATTAATGCACTTCAGTGTGGGAAAAAATATATATACCATACAGCACTCAAAGCAGAGTATTACGAGTGGGGATTTAAAAAAGCCTAAGGAAACATAATCAGCAGCCTTGGAAATGCTATTATAAATGAGAAATCTTTATAAAAGATGCAAACCCCTGACACAATATCACTTACAGATTAATTCTATAAACTTGAACTATGAGTTGACTATTTACTTCAATTATTTTATTTTTATTGATTTTTTAAAACACAAGTTAATATTTAAGTATTTAACTCTATGAACTTTCCTGTGAGCAATGTTTTAACCATATCCCACTGATTATAGTACTTCCATTATCATTATTTTCTAGAAACTCCACAATTTAGAGATGCTTACTGAATAACCAGGGTGAAGTATAATTATGTCTGAAATTTACTTTGAAATATATTTCAGTAAAGTAAATGATTAAGCAAATGTAGCAAAATGTAAATAATTATTAAAAGTAGGTAACGTTTATGTATGGATATTATATTGGTCTACTTCTCTGCATGTTTAAAATTTTGTTAATCAAATCAAAACGGTGCAACTATAAAACAAGATGTGATCACATAACTCCTAAGACTCAAATCTAGCTCTGAAAGCAAGAAAATCAGAGTTTAGATTCAATTAAATACATCCTACAGTTAGGGTAGATGGAGACACAAGCACAAAGTTAAATGAAGACTTTTCCTTAAAACTCTAGCATGATAATAGTACACACTAGGCACACAATGTTAGTTGAATTAATTTGCCTACCGTTTGCATGGACTGGAATGGAGCTGCATTTACATTGATTCCACTGCTATGTAAAGGTTTGCTTGTCCCAGCCTGGAACACTTGGGGCTGAGAAGCAGCAGGAAGGGATGATGAAGCTGTAGTCTGGTCTGCATTTAAAGAGATTGTTGCCTAAACACAAAGGGAATAGATGCACTTTAATGATAAACTAAACTTAATTAGCCAAGGCTACTATCCATATGTGGATTAACAAGCTCAACTATTTAATGAAATAAAAATACTGTAGTGAATGTATTAGGTCCAAAAAGAAGAGTCACTATATTAATAGTAATTTACCTCTGCCCAATTAATGAATAAGCACCTCATCAAGTCTACATAACCTGGGTAACAGAACTTGCCTGAATCTGGTCGATTGGTTCCTTTTGTGGTCGTTGCTCTGTAGCATGAGAAGGCTGGTACAAGGGTTGAGATGCTGTATATCCCTCACTTGTGGATGAAACCAAAGGAACCTACACAGAAGTAAAGAAATCAAAGCATCTTTCTGTTATAAATCAACTCTAACACGTACAAGGCTAAAAAAAATAGATGTGCCTGTTAAAGAGACTACAAAACCTAACAACTGAAAAAAACACATATGTTATTAAAGCTCAAAGTTAAGTAAACACTAGTCCAAGTATAAAGTTCCCCACAAATGCTTCTAAAATGGTAATATCTATACTAAACTTTAGAATTATGTCTAAAAGCTTCTTCATTATAATAAACTATTATAAAACACAAGAATTTTTAAAATTTTTTAAATATCACAAGAAAAATAAATGTAAACACATGCCAGATTTGGACACTGATCAAATTCATACCTGACTTTCATAAGCTAAGAAAGAAAGTGACCCAAGAACTGACCAAAAACAAGCCTGCAGAAATATTTCTATCACTCATACCTGTGTAGCTTCTGGTTGTACAGGAACTTGGTTAGGTTGAGCAAGTCTAGATTCAGAATGAACTGCAAAATCACCAAAAAAATAGTTATACAAAATCAAATTTCTTCAGAGATGTCTAAGTACCTTTTACTTGGTAGCAAAATGCAAGTTTCTATAGCCAAATCCTAAATAAACCTTTTAGCCATCATGAAAATACACTGAGTTTTAGCTTTCAAGTGAGCATTGTGTTTACTGGTAGTAATTATTAATCAACTGTCAAAACTGCTTTTTGTGTTTTGCAAAGGTAAAGATGTTAGTGATAAAGTACTAACAAAGTGATAAGAGGGCAGAACAGATAAGAATCAATACCAGTGTTATCCAAGAAAATGCCTTCTAAAGCAACAAGTATAAAGTAGCATTACTCTTAAGACCATAGATAATATTCAGTAATATTTTAACATTATCAAGCTTCAGTATAATCTCAAATGTTTCCATACAAAAAAATGTAAATATATTTTTAAAAAGCCTGTATTTGACTCAGTGTGCATATTACTCCCAGCTCCACCATCCTTCCACTCCTCTCCCAGCCATGGTTAAATTAGATAATCAAAAACACAGGACTTCTCCCTGGCCATGTGGCTCAGTTGGTTGGGCACCATCTGGAACACCCAGAGGTCACCTGTTTGATCTGGGTCAGGCCACATGCCTGAGTAGTGGGCTCAATCCCTAGTAGTGGGTGTGCAGGAGGCAGCCAATCGATATTTTTGTCCCTCTCCCCCCGCCCCTAAAAATATCAATGGAAACATATTTAAATAAATAAAATAAAAAATACAGGATCTTTGGTTAGTTATTTAGAATTGCCTATTTATACTGAAGTGTCTAATGGACAAAGGGTTTACCTGAGTTATCTCAGTGCTGTTAGCACAACTTAACCAGCTAAGAAAACTATATAGTTTATTCCTCTGGTAGAGTTCAGAAAATGAACGCTAAAGTCTGATTCCTTTCTAGAAGGCCTAACTCTGATCTGTTTTCTAACTCTTGGTAGAGATGTGACAAAGAGGAGCTCCTTTTACTTTGAAAAAATCCTAACTACATTACCAGATTAACTCTATCATTAAACATGCTTTCACTCAGCAACTCCTTTTATGACATTTAAAATTATACATTACATGTGTTACTTTGCATAATTCCACTTTTGTGCCCTTAATGCTGTCATGTTCTGGGGGGAAAAACAAGGTTCAAAATTACTAATGATACACTTAACCCAAATACAAGGCACCAGTTCTACTTAGTGCTGCTATTTCAAATAATGGTGTTAAGACCAATAAGAGTTTGAAGCTTCAACTGTCTTATCTACTTTCCCTTTCTTCTTCAGCATTCCCTTACCCACTTGACTGTTAAATCTCACTTTTATTTAGGTAATGTTTTATTTAGGTAATAAAAAGCTGCAAGCATCCTTCAGAAAAAGACCTATTATTTTTATTCCTAGATTAATTTTGACATTTAAAAAGCCAAACAAAATTTCATTTATATAAATTACAGAAACAGAAAAAAATGGTCTGTAGTTTTGTAAGTGAGGAAGTAATTACCAGGGGACTGGGGGAGAGGGTAACCAGTGACAGAAAGGCAACAAAAATAGGCTTCTGGGTACTGATAATGTTCTGTTTTTGAATGCTGGTGTGTTCAGTTTGTGAAAACTTGTCAAAATGTACATTTGTGTGTACTTTTCTATATGTGTAAACCAATAAGAAATTACAAAAAATTATAGAACTAGTTATTTATATTATAGGAAAAACCAATGTTTCTTATCAAATTAAAAGGTAGATCTAAAAGTTAAGCAAGCAATAAAAGAAAGAAAATTAATTTTACAAACTTTACAAAACCTGAAAGCATTGGCCCTACGTTTACTTCTCACATAAAAATATACTATTACTAACCTGGAGGGCAAACCAGTTGGGGCATGTCCATGTTTTGTGTTGGATTCATAGGCTGCGCAGACACAATAGCAGGATCAAGTGTCTGGTTTTCAAAATCCAGCATTGAGTCCTACAAGTTAGTATATAATGGAATTAAGTTAAATAATGTAAACACTTAAACATCCTGTTACAGTGTTTAATTAAACTGCACATACCTGTATGAAATTATAAGGCCCCTGCATTTGTGCCATAAGGTCCTGTACTCGCTGTCTTCTCACAAGGGGGTCTGCCTGAGCCACTGGTGTCAAAGAATGGGGCTCTGGTACTGAAGGAGATGCAGCCTGAGGTTGCTGCTGGAGTGAATTTACCACCTAAAGTGGGAGGAGGGGAGGGTAAGGGAGGAGAGGAGAGGGGAGTAGATTGGTAGAATGAAAGAGCTCCATTCATTACCATCATGACAGGTCCCTAAATTACTTATGCTATCTATACTGTAAACAGAATAGTAGACTTTAATGTAGTTATTCAAATTCACCACAATTGTGTCAAGTTTAACATTCTGATCAATGCTATAATTCTAAAGTGTTATCAATTCTACAAGATCACCCTGTAGCATTTCAGAATTACTTTATAGACTGTATTGTTTACTTCCTAAAATCATGTATTTTGCTTAAACTGTTTAGCCTTCTACAAAGTAAATCTATATATCTATATTAAATATGTATCTATCTCAGTACCTAATGTATAGTCGGCACTCAAGAAATGTTAGCTATTATTATCAAGCTTTGAGTTCCTATTGTTCCATCCTCTCTACCAATAACTGCTACAAAAACCAAAGCTTTTTCCTAGCTTTAATAATCTCTCCTGCCAGGCGGGCGTGGCTCAGCGGTTGAGCATCGATCCAGGACCCAGGCAATCGGGGTTGATTCCCAGTCAGGGCACATGCCTGGGTTGCGGGCTCGATCCCCAGTCGGGGGCGTGCAGGAGGCAGTCGATCAATAACTCTCTCATCATTGATGTTCCTATCCCTCTCCTTTCCTCTCTATAAAATCAATAAAGACATATTTTTTTTTAAAAAAGAATAATTTCTCCTGATTATCTTTTTTAATAATTCCCTGCTCTGCTGGAAAAACTCACTAATTTTTATTACATCAAATTTATATTCTGCCCTGGCCACGTGGGCTCAACTGGTTGGAGTGTTGTCCTGTGCACCAAAAGGTTGCAGGTTCGATTCCGTCGGGGGGGGGGGGGGGCTTGCAAGAGGCAATGAATTTCTCTCTCATAATGATGATTCTCTTTCCCTCCCTTTCTCTCCCCCTCTTCCTCTCTCTCTAAAAAAACAAAATCAATAAACATATCCTCAGGTGAGAATAAAAAAAAAAATTTATGTTCTTCTGCTTGGCTTTTTAAGCCTGGGCAAGTCAGACCTGTTGAGCTTGAGCAAGTCATAACCTTCCTTTATAAGGAAAATTGAGATAATAGAGCCTGGTAACCAAACAGCCTTAGGGTGAAGAAGAGTCTAAGATGACATTCCAATATAGCCCCTATAAGTGGGATTTTTCTAAAGGCTATCCATGTGGGAACCCAGGTTTGTATAGAACAACCTAATAACAAGTCATATACTTTAACACATTAACCCTAAGTTATACATGGTTATAATTTCTTTTTTTATTAAACCTCCACAGGGATAAACAAATCACCTTTTAAACCTAAGTCTTGTGAATTGAGTTTATTTTAATAAATGTACTAATAGACTATCTTAATTTGTTCTTAGGAGACATAAAAATTACTAATTAAAGACAAAAAACATCAACCTTGCAACAGAGAATTCTTACCTCGACTGTTTCAACTGTCCACTCATCTACCTGCTCCTTTTCACCACTGCTGAACTGTGTTTCAGCCATAAATTGTCTATTTACATACTGCAAAGCAAAGTAAATGTTTGAGACTTCTGTTTGGAAGGCAGAAAAGGAAAGCCAACATTAAATAAGAAATCATACCTCTGTTGATTCAACTTCACTTTGCTCAGTGTATTCCTCTGCTGGCTCAGGTTCTAAGAGGTTAAAAAGTAGTAAGAAAGAGCTAAGAAATCTTTTTTAACAGTGTGCCACCAGTCTTAATTTATTTACAAAGTTATAGTTAACAGTAAGTTTCTGCATTTTGTCATTCTTACAATAATATATTTAGAAAGAGCTTTCTTTACCATTTATTCCAGAATAAATTACTTCCGTTTCAATATAGTTATTCTGGATCAAATATAATGCCAATTAAGAGCTACTATGTTAAAACTTCTCTCCATTCTTAGAAGTAATATTATAAAGCAGCATACAGATTATGCTGATGGCAAAGGAAAGTAAAACCAGGACAGTAAACTAAAGCTCACTCCACCTAAGTACTCACCAGCTTCAGCTACCTGGTCTTCAACAGTAGGTACTGAGGCTGCCTCTTCTTCCTCACATAGCCCATTCTGATGGTTGTGGGTGCTATCGAAGTAGTTTGACTGGAAAACACGCTCAACAATTTCCTTTAGAGCTTTATCTAAAAATAGAATATGAATTATAATGTTAAACTAGCTGAGGATGCCTGGCTTAAGATTCAACATCATACCAAACATTTTAAGAAGAAAACCTCATCAACTGTTACTAAAACATATAAAAACATTAAATCCCATCAAGAACAGAAATGTATTACAGAATAGGGAACAAAAAGAACCTATTTGTATTAAATTTTATCTTTATGTATTTTAAGTTACTTCAAAAAAAAAAGTTGACAATTATCATATATTCATTCAACATAGCACCTAACTAAATAAATGTTAGGCACTGTGCTAGGCACTGGAGCTACAAAAAGATACAGTATCTGCCCTACCTAAGCTTATAGGCGAACAGAGAAGAGTTATCAAATACTCACAAAAACAGTAAAAGTACATGTGTGAAAAGTACTACACAGAAGTACAATGGATTGGACCTAGTCAGGGAGAAACCACGAGAAGCTTTCCTGATGTAAGTGCTGCAAGAGCTGAGATCTGGAAGATGAGCAGTAGACAGAGAAGTGTTTCAAGGCAGAGGCAACAGCATTTACAAAGCCCTGTTCAAGAAGAAGGGTGCCAAATACAAAAGAATGAAAGTATGCACTGTGGATGAAGCACAGGGAGTAAGAAAAAGCGTAAGGAAATTTGAGTCTGGAGAGACTGGTAAGGGTCATATCAACGCAAGGTCTTAAAATTTAGGACACATGTATACTAAATGTAATTAAAATAAAACCATTAAGAGATTTTAACGAGGGACAAGGGGGATTCAGTTAGAAGACTGCATTAGACAAGAGAAAGGGAGAAAGTAAAAGAGAAAGAAAAGTAGACAGATACACGATATTTGAAAGGCAAATAAAAAATTGTCACAATTCCATACACTAGGATATGAGGAGGGCAGGGCTGCAGGCAAAGGTGTGTGTCAAGAATTAAAATCTTGCCCAGTCGGGTGTGGCTCAGCAGTTGAGCATCGGCCTAGGATCCAGGAGATTATGGTTCGATTCCCGGTCAGGGAACATGCCCGGGTTTCAGGTTCGATCCCCAGTAGGGGGTATGCAGGAGGCAACCGATCAATGACTCTCCCATCATTGATGTTTCTATCTCTCTCTCCCTCTTCCTTCCTCTCTCTGAAATCAATAAAGATATATTTTTAAAAAAAAGAACTAAAATCTCAATTTCCTGGCCTCATATAGCAAATGTAGGGTAAGGCTATTCCTTAGTAGGTCACACGCTACAGAAATAAAACTTCAGGAACCATATTATTTCAAATTTCATAATAATAAAATTAATCCTATTAACAATAATTTGAATTCTGAGCACTTCATATGTATTCCTTCCTCCACACTTCAGAAATCTGTGACTTGGAACTATTTATTTTAAAAAAATGAAATACAATAAAACTGAATGCATATAAAAACACTAATGCCCTGGCCGGACAGCTCGGTTGGAGCATCATCCAGTATACCAAAAGGTTGTGGGTTCAATTCCCGGTCAGGGCACATACCTAGGTTGCAGGTTCAATCCCTGACTCACACTGATGTTTTTCTCCCCCACATTGCTCCAAAAATATCAATAAGAAGCATAGCCTCAGGTAAGGATTAAAAAACAAAACAAAAAAAAAAAACACACACAAAAAAAACCCTAGCGTTGAGTACATTAGTAGCTTTCCATTAGCTATAGATAAAGACAAGATCTTAAGACGCAGGAACAAGATTGGGTAGAAAATAACACCAAAACAATATACATGGTTAGACGCTTAACCCTTGTCACGCCTCAATAATGCTCATGAAAATTTAATCAGGCTTGACCTAAAACTACTTTTTCAAGCTAACAAGTTTATGCACACATGTCAATTACTTTCCAAACTTCAAGTGGTAAATTCAGTACACACTTATAGCAAAACTAAAATCAAGAAGCCAAAAAGATTTTTTATAAAGAAATACAGACAACACAAGTTAACAAACCAAGAGTTATTTCTTACATGAAAAAATATAAAAGGATTGGTTCCTCATACGTGACTTTACACGTTTCCTTAAAAAAGCAAATATACAACAAATTGTATCACACTGTTCTGCCAATTAAAACATACAACCCAATTTAGTATCTTTTCAACCCAATAGCTAAAAACAAGGTATGAACAGATAGTTTTACCTTGATATGTTCAAAACTCTTCTTGGCTAAATCAACTTTATAAATAGTCAAGATAAGGAGTTATTCCCTGATTTACTAAAGGGTTAAAAACCTAAAATTCCTAATTAACTGAGTTAGTGAAACTTCAATGTCCCTTTAAAAAAAACAAAAAAAACATACAACTGGATTATTTCAGGTTAAGGAGCTCACATATAGAAAATAGGAATAGATACCAGCACCTTTTAAAAAATACAGAAAAAAACCAGTCAGGCATGGCTCAAGGGTTGAGCGTTGTCCTAGGATCCAGGAGATCATGGTTCGATTCCCAGTCAGGACACATGCCAGGTTGTGGGCTCAATCCCCAGCTGGGGGCATGCAAGAGGCAGCCAAATCAATGACTCTCTCATCATTGATGTTTCTCTCTCTCTCTCCCTCTTCCTTCCTCTCTCTGAAATCAATAAAGATATTTTTTTAATTAAAAAATAAATAAAATGTAAAAAAAAAAAAAAAAAAAACAGAAAAAAAGAATGTCCCCAAATTAGCAAAAGTGTAAGAAAAATTAAAGACTAAGGCAATGACCATATGAAATTCAGTAAATACTTTCACAAAATTTTAGCTATAAGGAAAAACCAGTCCCCAACTAATACACCAAAAACTAGAAGGTAAATTTGGTGTTAATCTGTCCACTTCAAGTAGAGTAAGTTATAAACAAAACCATTTTAAGTTTGGACAACCATCTTTATAGATTTTTGGTTGGTTGTTCCTGGTGCTTGACTTCCTGGCAACAAGAAAAAAAGCAAAAAAAAAAAAAAAAAATCAAACATGAAATAAAAAAGCAAGCAATGGATATTTATATGGTTCTAAAATTTCAATTACTACTACTACTACTCTTAAGTAGGAAACTAATTTTTAAAGATTCTTAGTTACAAAATCATAAGGTGTCAGTGATACTCACAGGTTGTTCCACATACAGGTTTTTCTTTGCCTTCCAGCAAGTCCCACAGATGAATGGAGGCACGTTCATACTGTTCATTCAACCTTATGATAATTAAATAGCTAATTAATTACCTTTCAACTGTCAACTTAAGGCAACATTTAGAAGTTTCTATTATCAAATACCAATATACCTCAAGCTCATGTCCCGTTCAGGGTCTGCTAACTTGTAGAATTCATCCAACAATGACAATTCCTCTTCAGACAATATTGGCACGCCATTCAAACCCTGTTTCAGGTCAGTTCGCACTTCTTCATCTCCCAATTTGTCCAAAACATACTGCAGCTCAAGTACAGTTTTTAAGCGTTTTTGTTCAGCTTCTTCCCTCATAAGCTGCTCCCGTCGTGCTGTTTTCTTTATTGTTTTCTGAATCTGCATAAGAATATAAATATAAGACATCAAAGTAAGTTTTAAAAACTCAGTTCAATCAATTTCAGGCCCAATGTAAATAAGACACATTTCACTCAGTGAATTATATATGTGACCCCAATACATAAAAGGGTAATTCCCAACTTACAAAGAGAGTTTAATACACGATCTATTTTAAACAGCTGTTAGAAATTCAGAACACATCTTTCCCTAGAAGGTATTATACTACTGAAATGTTACCAATGAAATGATATAGCTGGGATTTGCTTCATAATAATCCATCAGACAGGGAGTAGGGAAGTAGGCGACGGTATATCAAATATGATTGCCCAGGGGATAGTAAGTATAGAAGATAGATATGGATACATGGGGGTTCATTATATGTTTTAGTTTTAAAATTTTCCATAATAAAAATAACAATTAAAAAAACTTTTTTAATTAAGGCCCTGGGTCAGTTAAAAAAGAAACCTAACCACCACAACAAAACACCTTAACTATATCTTCTCTATGGAAAAATGATCCAAAGTTCTAAGTACCCATTACTGACTAGCAAATAAATGTCAAAACCCATTACTGTTACTTCCACTCAAAAAACCCACTGCTGGTAAAGGCATTCCAATATATTGAAAATAGTGACTAAAACTGATTCATTTTTATGAATAAGCGGATACTAGCAGAGAAAAAGAAGGTGGTAGTAAAAGACAGATAAAAGCTAAATAAGAATGTATTTTTCCCACTATTTTCTCTCTGCTACACTTTTTTTTTCCCCTGGGGAGGTTGAAGGGAGAGCATCAGCCAAACTCAAAATATTTCTCTTTTCTCACGTATAGCATCAGTGCAGGGTCAAAGAAAAGTCAGTCTTTTCAAGAGCCAGGACAGTGTTTTCCTTCCCACATTCTCCCCTTTCTCTAGACTCACTAATAACTTGAAAGAGAGAAAACCAAAATAAGGACAAATAAAACATATAATAAAGAGAGAAATAGGAGAGGCCTGGAAGGAATAAAGAAGGTTGTAATAAGACAAATTTATAATGGCAGCAGAGAGGGTAGTAGATTAAATATCCTAGCAACAGGTGGCAAAAAATAGCATACATGAACAGAAAGATGAGATCTCTTAAGCTAAGGTGGAATGATAGCTTTCAAGGAGAAAAAGTAACATCTACTCCAAAGACGGATGAGCTTTCAATCTTATTGGGGGAGTGTGATTTTAGGGTAAGGAGAGGTCTTTATAGGTAGCCAGAGGCAGGAAACATTATAGGAAGAGAGGCAGGAATGTGAAAGGAAATCAAGAAAGAAAGAAAAAGAAAGCAAGCCACATTAGATGAGTTGAGAAGTTCAAGTAGGGAAGAATATGAAAAATAGAACAAGTAGGCTAGAATTAGGTTTTAAAAAGCTCTTGAATGCCGAACAAAAAAGGTGTTTAAGCCTGGCCAGGCGTGGTTCAGCAGTTGAGCATCAACCTAGGATCCAGGAGATCATGGTTGGATTCCTGG
Source organism: Miniopterus natalensis (assembly GCF_054644295.1). NCBI lineage: Eukaryota > Metazoa > Chordata > Mammalia > Chiroptera > Miniopteridae > Miniopterus > Miniopterus natalensis. The sequence continues at coordinate 60,374,582 of NC_142091.1, read as the reverse complement.
TCACGGCACATGTCCTGATTGCAGGTTTGATCCCCAGCAGGAGACAACCGATCAATGACTTTCTCATCACTGATGTTTCTATCTTTCCCTCTCCCTTTCTCTCTCTGAAATCAATAAAAATTATTAAAAAAATAAAAATAAAAAAAAAGTCTGGGCCTGGCCAGTGTGACTCAGTTGTTGAGTAAACCTATAAACCAGGAGGTGACTATTTGATTCCTGGTCAGGGCATATGCCTGGGTTTCAGGCTCAATCCCGGGCAGGGGGTGGGGTGGGGGGGCTGTGCAGGAGGCAACCAATCAATGACTCATCATTGATGTTTCTATCTCCTCTCCCTTCCTCTCTCGGAAATCAATAAAAATATTAAAAAAAAAAAAAAAAGATATTTGGAGGAAAAAAACACTCCACTTTGTTGGATCAAGACCCCTAAAGGAAGGAACAGTTACCAACTACATAAACAGGCCTATTTTCTAATAGTTAATGGAACTATAAGATGGTCATTAAGCATAAAGGAATATATAAAAAATAAATGCCTACCATGTTTACATATTTTTTAAACCAATGAGAACCTTAGGGTAACTAGTAATACAAGGACTAAAACCAGAAAGACAACAAAATGTCCTGCCTTCCTCATTTTTAATATTTCATAAATATATACACCACCCTTTACTTACATCTTGACTTAATGCCATGAAACTCCTCTGTAATTCTTTTGCAAACTCCAAGTTATTTGTGACTTCCTGGTACTTAGATACGGCATCCTAAAATAACAAAGACAGAACACAACTTTACTGTAAACACAAGCACAAAATTAACTTTCTTGTTAAAAATATTAAGCATAAAATCTTAAATAAAATGTAGCATCTTTACCAGCTGATCTTGATTAAGCCTTTCCCCTTTGTTCATTCGCTCCTGGTAATCGTCAAGCTTGCCCTATGTTAAAAAAAAAAAAAATCATATTCTATATTCAAAATATATACCAGCTTAAAATAACAAAACTCACATTATCCTCTAAGTTTGTCTCCAATCTTGACCTAAATATACTTTTTAGATATATTCCAGTTTGAGTTAGTAAATAAAACAGTGAACTAAAAATGAAGTTAAATACTCCAGCCACTGCTAAATGATACCAAATATTATATCAGAAGCCAAAGACATATTGCTTATTGTTTAGGTTTCTTAAAAAAAAAAAAAAAAAGAAGTAGAGATCAGATGACCCAGCCACCTGGTTCCTCCAACCCACATGGGCGAGGGCCACAATTTGATTAGGATCCACTTATACCCAAGTGAACCTATCAGACATTTTATGAAGTGTTAAAAAATGTTGTCCTTCACTCCCTCTGCAAAAAAATTCATATGAATTAGTGATATAAAAGTGGTGTATTTTCCTGCCCGGCCGGGTGTGGCTTAGTGGTTATCAATCTAGGACCCAGAATATCAAGGTTCAATTTCCGGTCAGGGCACATGCCCAGGTTGGGGGCTTGATCCCCAGTCAGGGACGTGCAGGAGGCAGATCAATGACGACTTTCTCACCGTTGATGTTTCTATTTCTCTCTCCCCTTCTCTCTTCCTCTCTAAAATCAATAAAAGAATTTTTAAAAAATTTTTTAAAGTTGTGTATTTTCCTAAATAAACCCATATGCATATTGTCTTTGATGTGCCTCATCCATTTCTCCTGAACAACTTGAGATAGTTCAAGCTATCATATCACCTGTGGGTACTAGTCAGCAGCTTTCCTTTGTTATTTTCTCAAAAATAGAATTAAATGTATGAGAGTGGGGGCAGTAAATTAACCATTAACCTCTGGTCATCTTTTTTTTTTTTTTTTTTTTTGGTACAATGAAAACTCTGGAGGTTTCCTAAGCTACTACCATCAGATAAAATCCCAAAGAAAAGATGCTCAGGTAATGCAACACGGACAAGAATTTAGTTATTGTCTTATGGGTCAAAGGAGAAGGAAATAAGAAGAAATCTAAATTAAGAGGGTTAAGTTTTTAAATAATCACAACAAATTATGAACATATGTAGTTCCTTACCCTTAGCAATAATAAAATTAACCAAGAAACAAAATACAAAGAAAGGTTTTGATAAAATGCACTCAGAGGCACAGAAACAAGTTTAAAGACAATGTTAATAAGTAGTTTTATATCAAATGACCCATTTTCTTTGTACCAGAACATCAGTCAACTTCCATAACCATTCTACCCAATTAAAACGCCTACCACAATTCCTTAGTTATACCAGAGGTTAATAAGCCCAAAATAATCATCAAAACATTAAAGGCTGATGGAAGTATCTAATTTCATTCTTCTGTGAACTATTTCACACAATCAATATGCTGTGGCTAAACAGGTATAAAATTCAAGCCTTAACAGTTGAAAACTCAAGGTTTTTTACACTGATCTGGCAGGCCTAATCCCAGGTGCCAAAGATATGCTCAGCTACCTCAAAATACTCAAACAATTTAAATAAAAAGTATTTTTTAAATTCTTCCCTTTAATCTAGATTTCTACTTATTCCCTCTCCTCTGACCCCTGAACTGTCTTGTGTTCATCCACTTTTTTAAAAGGGTAGGCTACTTTTAAGAAATAAAAAACCAAACAGGTTAAGATTTACTTTTAATTTCAACTTAGGATGTAATAGTATTATAATCAGAATTCCTCTATTTCAAAATACATGGATAATACAAGACATGCCAATAGGAGTCCCTGAAATTTAGTGCTAGTACAGTTAAAATTCTGAACTAGCTATTAGGCAAGGAAAATTGCTGTTAGCTTATACAAGGCATTTATCTTCCCTTTTTATAGTACTGTATTTTTCATGGAAATTGTTGTTGAACCTAGAAATTAATACACAGTGAGTGTACTATATATCCCTCATAGGGTAATGTTTTATATACCTAAGCTTAACTTTATCATTTAATATCTTGAGAACTTAAAACATATATGCTAATGAAAATGGATGTCAAGTCAAATTCCTAAAAAATGCTTACATACATATAAAAACAAATATGAAAAGACCTTTTTAAATGTTAAGAATGATACCTGAGTGGTATAATCATAGATGGAACTTTTTTCCTTTTCCTTTGTTTTGTACACTTAGATATTCTGATAATAAAATTTTAATTTCATGCTATATAAAGTTAAGATTGACACATTTCAGGAGAGTTGTCAAGACTGTCACCTACAAAAATCCTTAAATATGAATCTATACTAACCTATAGAACAAGCTATCCTGTGATACAAAAGCTCCAATTTTCTACACAACAGCAAAGTTAGTATTCATCCAACCCAGAGGTCTATGGCAGATTACATTTTCCAAAGATGGCTACCGTATCTGCAGTCCCACCTACTTTTCTACAATGTGACTTTGGCACTTCCCCATTAAGAACTAGTCCAATTCTCCTGCCATCATACTGAGTGGGCTTCAACCAACACAGTACTGTAAAAGTGATCCTGTATGACTTCCAAGCCTGAGTCATAAAAGCAGTGTATCTCTGCCCTGTTTGCTGGTTACTAAAAACACACCATGTCTGGAGCCCAAGCCATTATATAAGAAGTTCAATAACCCTGCAGTTGCCATGCAATGAGGAAGCCAAGCCATGAAGAGAGGTCTTGTATAAGAATCTGATCAACAATGCTAGTGTTAGAGTCATCCTAGCCCACACATCAGACATGTGAGTTAAACAAGTCTTAGTTACCCAGTCGAGGCCCCGGGCATCATGGAGCAGACACACCAACCCCACTGTGTGCCCTGTCTGAATCCCTGAAAGGCATAATCCACATACATGATATAATGATTTTAAGTTTTAAAGCAATCTCTCACATAGCAATAACTGGGAACAAGGTTAAAAAAGAAATGAAAGGGGAGCGCAGTTACTATCTGGAACTCAGCTTCAATATAAGTGCCATCACTAGATAGTACGTAAAGAAACCGTGCAGCCAAAATAAAGATATATGATCTTATTAAAACTCATACATCAATTTATTATGATTTTTTATTATTATAACAAATTTGAAAGCCATGATTTTTAAATGTAGAAGGTCTGCTACAAACACCACAAGAAATGAGTTTACTATGAGGGAAGAAATGTGTTAAACAATCATGATGTAACTAAAAAATCTCAATGATCTTTAACAAGGATCTTCAAATAGTTGAGTTAATGCCATCTATAGGTATCCAATTTTTAAAAATGCAGTTAATCAAATGAATGGAAACCACAGATCTTTTGTGAAACATTTTTCTAATCATTAGAGTTTCATCATACCTTTACATTTGTTACTTCATAGCTATTAACACTATACTACTGTTATAAATATCCTATCCCCAGTCCTTGCCCAAGCTTCAGGAAAGCAAGATCCTGGGTCTGGTCCAAGTTCCTAATAAATAATCCTCATTTGAGAAAACAGCCATCACTTACTAATAAACTAACTGCAGAATGACAATTCAAAAAACAAAACTGTTCTACAGCCCTGGCCGGTGTGGCTCAGTGGGCTGGAACGTAATCCCATGCACCAAAGGTTGGAGGTTCAATCCCCAGTCAGGGCACATACCTAGGTTGCAGGTTCCATCCCAGGGTGGGTGTGTACTGGAAGCAACAGATCAATGTTTCTTTCTTTCTCTCTCTCTCTCTCCCCCCCCCCCCCCGCCCCTTCCCCTCTCTCTAAAATCAATAAAAATATCCTCAGGTGAGAATTAAAAAACTGTTCTACATTAGAAGGGCACTCATTTTTTCTTCATCAGTATAATACAGGATCTCCTGGCTACTTAGGTGTACAGGACTTAATCACCACAGAATTTGAACTGAAAGCACTATTGCATATAATTAGATCCCCACATAGTAGAGACCCTATGCTGGTCTAGGTCAGTGATTCTCAAAGTGTTATCCTCCTAATCAGCAACATAAGCCATCACCTAGGAACTTGTTAGAAATGCTAACTCTCAGGCACAACTCCAGACCTCTGAATCAGAAACGGGCGGGACCCAGTAATCTGTTTAATCAAGCCCCCTGGGTGATTGTGATGCGTGCTTAAGTTTGAGAAACACTCACCTAAGTCAAATACATTGTAATTCTCTTATAAATACTGAGGTCCAGTAGAATATAGAAATAAATTATTCTGAATTGTACGTAAGATACGAATTGTGAACCTAGAAACCATTATATAGCAGCCTCAATTTGGAAATAGGTTACTTAAAAGTTCAACTTTAAACAAACCAGAAAACTTGAATGGTGGTTTACTAGACCATCTATTAAAGCTATTTATCCTATTATCCTAATTATTTGCATAAGAAAAGATCCATTTATGATCCGAACACTAAAGGGTTATCACCTTCCATTTGTAAGTAGTACTTTTATTAAATCTTGCATTGTGAGCCAAAGCTCCACAAGTTTAGAGTACATTACGATTAAACTCAGTGGTAAATGCCAAATTTTTCACTAGAAACAGAGAGAATCTTAAGGACAATCAATCGATCTAATTGTCTACTTTTCAAAATAAGGGTAGCTTGTAATCCCAGCTCACTCCTAAGGAGCTTTAAGAGAGAAGAAAAAGGATGTGGTACCTGCAGGGTCCCAATACAATATGCCAAACCTCTGAAAGCAGACTAGAAACAAACAACACCATCATAACTGGCTCATTCCTATTGTCACATCCTACTCAAATGGCCCAAGTCCAAGTACAAACATTGTCCATTTGGGGTTAAAATTTGCAGTATGAGCTAAATCAATATATAAATAAGGACTTGCTTATCACACTGGCTGATCCAACATTAACTCCAAAACAGCGGAACAAAGGTATGAATAAAGCACTGCAAACACACAGCTTTTTCCTTCCCTAAGCTAGCACAGTTCCCTAACACACAGTGGTGTTAGACAAATTGATCTACTCATATCATCCACATAAAATATATATTAAGCATTTTTTCTGGAGAATGGAGCTGTTTTCCTAGCATAAAAAGATAACTTCATCAGAAAGCCTACTATAATATTGATAACAAAAACCTGCCCTCTTAGATTCTATCTTGAAATTCAATTTAGGGTTCCTTCTTCAACTACTGAGTGTCCAGTGTGTTAAAAATTCATTTACAACACCACATGTGAGCAAGATAAAAATCAGGTCATTTCCCAGATTACCCAGAGACTCTGAAGGGGGGCACCATCAGATAGAGGTGTGACTATACCTGGTAAATGTCAAAACACTATATAGTTATGTGGTACTAAGAAATAATTACCCCAGCAAGTGCTGCCCGGTCCCCCTCTATCTTCTGTTTCTTCATTACTTATAACAGTTGGCATTATGTGACAGATACTCTGGTAGCTAACCCTATCAGGGAGGCAGTATTATCAAACATATTTCACCTAATTGGAAAGAAAGAGCAATTAAATAACTTGCCTCAGTTCATAAACCCCAGAAAAATCATTTGTCCTATAACACTTTCCCTTTATTATGCGACTCTGGATTCCAGCTGTTGCTACATTTCATTTGGGCCCTGCTGCTGTTTTCCTTTCTTTTCTCCAAAAGGGTAATTATATTGCTGAATCACAGTACTGTAACCTAAATCTTCCACTCTTCCCAAAGATCCTGTTCATCACTAACGTTACTTTACTGACATGTTTTTTTAGAAATTCAGTACAGTTCCATGAGGGTGCCAAAAGATGAATATGCAAAATAGTTGTCCTCCTCCTGAGCTTTCCTTCCTTACTATTATAACCAACAAATTCCATAAAGGAATAATTTAAGAAAACATTTTTAAATTATACAAATAAAAAGAAATAGCAAAGAGATGATTCTCCCCACCCCACAAAAAATTATTCAACGAGACAAATGTAAACAGTCATAACATGAAAGATTAGGCAGAGACAACTATGAAATTTTGGCTATCCAGGAAAGCATGTAAATCCTGTTCTCAATTAAGGAGATCTCCAAATTGGGATAGAACACATACTTAAAAATGAAGCCTAAAGTAACAAAAGTAGCAAGAACACCTAGCTATACTTTAAATTTCATCTTCAGTCAAATAATCACTTCTACAGTACTGAAAGAACCTGTAGAATGACAAATACAAAAATAAAAGATATGTTTCTTTCCCTCTCAACTTCCCATAATGTTCAGTGGCCTTTTGGGATACTGTTCCAAGTCCCCACCCTTCTTATATTCCCTGTTCTTCACTTAGAAACATTAATTCTGACTTTGCCCACATAGTGGTAAGGCAGCTGACTCTGGCTCCTGTTCACTCTCCACCAATTCAACTGAAAATCAGTTGCTAGTAAAAGTCATTAGAAGTTAGGAAAGATAATAAGAAACAAATGTTTCCTCAATTTTTAAAAGGACAGTAAAGAGAACATATAGTACAATCCATAGATGATCCATAACAGCTATCTTCAAATGCTGGAAGTCTTCTCATGTAGCAGAAATCTGAGTTGTTCCAGGAAACAAAGTATATATTGAATAGTGGTGGTGTAACTCGAACATTAAGAACTTGTCCAAGCCCTAGCCGGTTTGGCTCAGCGGTTAGAGTGTAGGCCTTCAGACTGAAGGGTCCAGGGTTTGATTCTGGCCAAGGGCACATACTTCAGTTACAGGCTCAATCCCCAGCCCTGGTCGGGGTGTGTGCAGGAGGCAACCAATCAATGTGTCTCTCTCACATTGATGTTTTTCTCTCTCTCTCCCTTCCACTCTCTCTGAAAAGCAAATAAATATCCTTGGGTGAGGATTTAAAAAAAAAACACAACTTATCCAAAAATGAAAGACTTTCATTGAGAAATGAGCATCCCACCAGGCTCTAGAAGACTGATTGAATGCAAGACTTCTGATAACTAAGAAAAGTAAAAGGATGCTAAATTAGATGTTATCTAAGGTCCCACTGTAAGATCATTTTCAAGCAGGTAAGTAACAAGTTTAATCTGACAGGACTTTTACCCAACTGAAAAGGAAAAAATGACGAAAGATAATAATCCTGTAAAAACCCTTATTCCTTGTCCATGGCTGTAATTCTGCAATTAAGTCTGAATGAATTTAGCAGCTGACCCTAATAGGAAAACAAAAAGTATAATGTTAAAGAGTTTCAGAATCATCTACTTTGCATTACATTTTTTAAAAAGTCTAAAGCTTGTGCATTTGAAAAACAAGTGATCATTTATAATCTTAAAGGATGTCTTTTGACTTATTAGTTGTTTTAACCCAGCTACTCATTAGGATAAGCTGGCACAACTGAATGATTTATACACTCTGCTGGGAGTTCAATGTAAAAAAGAGTAAACTGGGATTCATTTAAAATGAAGACCAAACTTTTTTCCCCAATGAATAAAGTATATTTCAATTATTTCTGTTTGGATAACACCTTAAAGGGGAATGCAATGAAATTTCTAATAATTGTTCAAATACCAAGAATTGTCAATTTCCTCCTTCCTAAGATTATTCACAATCTTGCTTACACTACCCTAGATATTTTTATTATTGTTGTTTTTAAATCCTCACCTGAAGTTATTTTTTCCATTGCTTTTCAGAAGGGGTGGGGAGAGACATAGATTGGTTGCCTCCCCCCCCATGTGCTCATACTGGGGCCCGGAATCCAGTCTGCAACCAGGCACCTTGGCCATAATCAAATCTGGGACCCTTCAGAACTCAGGCCAATGCTCTAACCATTTAGCAAATCTGCTAGGGCTCTAGATTTTAAAATAAGTGTCTTCTACTTGCCTACTCATTAACTCTACTCACAAAAAAAAAAAAAAAAAAAAAAAGAAAGCCTTCAGGAAAAATTCCGTTTTAATAAAAAACACAAGTAAACAGCTCTATACAAAAAGCATGTCCCCCTCACGGATTAATCTATTTTAACAGGGTTTTGCTACAAGTATTTCTATTCAATAATTTAGTCAAACTAGAAAATATTTATTTAGCATATACCATGCAGAAGGCGGCATGCTATGTTATTAATAGTCTCTGCCTTGAAGAAGTTTAATACCCGTTTTGAAAAACACCTAAGGTAAGAACATAAGGCAACATAAAAATGTCAAAGAAGTACACAGACGATAGGTAGTACAAGAAGTTAAAATAAAAGGAAACAGACTACTTTAGCTGAGCATGGTCAAGAAGCACACCTTCCCCCTTCCCTCAGGAAATGAAATTCTAAACTCTGCCCAATAAAGTCTCTTTCATCTATATTTTTTCACTCATATTCTACTCAACAAAAGCACTGGTATAGCTAGTGGTAAAAATAAAGAAATGTGCAGAAGCCAAGCAATTTACAATTCCAACTCTGGCTAAATTTCTCTCCAGCTACTTCTCATTCTTCCCTACAACATACATATTCCTCCTTTCACCCAGAAAAAGGGACCAATTACTAAAAAGTATCCAGACGCCTGGAATACAATTAAGATAGAAAGGTCGACATACCTCCTACTCTTTTCTACTGGTAATGCTTTTCCCAAATTTTCTGGTCTACAACATACTAAGCTTGAGTAGAGACTGGCAAATGTGCATTTGGGGCTTACCTATGCATAAAGAGAAACCTCAGAGTTCCAACTTAAAAGTTCATTTAATTACAACACGGATGTCCCAACAATATGGGACATACCTGTACTGCTAGTCTGACAAACACTAATTTAGCAAAGAGAAGTTAATAAAGGTCTAACAATGAAGAAAAATGAAAAGCTTTTAGTTTTGCTTTCAGCTTTTTAGAACAAAAGAACTCTAAAACTGAAGGATTTAAAGTAAAAGGTTTTACTTTACTTGGTTCTACAGGATCAGCTTAAACATAAAAAAAATACACTTATGTTGCAGAGCATTATAAATTCTAATTATCCCCATAAAACATTACAAGAGACCTTGGGATTCACCCATTCCAAGCCAGGTCATTTCACATGAGCATCTCAATTTCCTCTTCTGTAAAATAAACTGGATTAAATTTAAGATGGCTTTAAGCTCTTAAAAAAAAAAATCATATGATCTATAACAGTATGGTAATAAAATTAAGGCCATATTGTTTTAGTTTAACCTTTTCCAAGTATTTATTAATTTATTTTTTTAAAGATGAAATAGTACTAATCATCTAATTGTAAATGTAAGCTAAGAAATTAATTACATAAAATTATGACAAATTGTATGCTTAATCTCTAAGTTACACAAAATGCATTTCTATACAAATATTTGCCACATAGGAATTATCCTACAGTAAGATAATGTAGCCAGGTTAAAACAGTCCACTCTCACTGTAATACTTAGGATTCTACACTCATCCCAGAAAAAGATACCTCTATTGTCACGTGAGGGAATTCACATCTTTTCTTTTTTAAATTCAAATTTAAATATTTCCCTATGGCACACACACACAGCAGCCCACCCAGACAGCCAGAGGGGAACAAATTAAGCATTATAAATGCTTTTATTTTCTGTGACAAGGTGAATGCAATTCAAAGTAATCTTGTCCTCTGCATTGCAGAGGAATAGTTCATGCAACCAATGGAGAAGCTAACACATCAGAGGCTTTTTAACTGTCAGGAAAACTTCAGATGTTAGCCCAAGATTTTACTTATAAAATAGTTAAGAATGTTTTTATTTCAAATACTTAAAGAAATTCTGTACAACAGCCGCATTAAAAATTCCAAGTAGAAGTACACTGCAATGCTCTGGAAAGATGTTGCCCTCTCTAACAGGGAAAGCACCCTTTTTCTGAATATTAATTGCAAAGACATAAAGATCAAGACGACTTTAGGTAGTAGTATGAAAAACAGTACACTTTGGCTAACACATCACATATTGGTTACAAAGATGTCAGGCTGTCTTGCAAGAGAACACTGGTTAACCTTTCACCTACCAAAGTCACTAATGTCTAAATCTATTATATTTACAAAGTTTGTAAAAATTGTAAATATCTATTAAAACGCCGTTTATTCTGCATCAAATCTGATTACATCTTTCCATATAAATGAGCTCTCTCTTCAGTTAAAATTAGGACTCCATTTAAAAATACCATCTTGCATAGCCTAGGGGCCAGTTTTACACCAACAAACTGATGAACAGTAGGCAATCACTCAATTCATTATTATTTATATTTTAAATCAGTTAAAAGATTTGTAAATGGAGTTTTACAATAGATTTTTATTATAGCTGCATTTCTTCTCTCCGCTAAACAATCATGTAGTCTTTATAAGCCCAAATTTCAAAAACTACCAGGCCATTTAGCTGCATTACATAATAGGATAGTACTTCTTCAACGTTAAGCATGCAGTCTCACTGAATAGATGCTTAGCTTTTCTCTAATGACTGGCCTTACTAGAAAATTAATAACTTTCTTTTTTAAATAAAGTGAAATAAAATGACTGCAACTATGTCTTAACATAAGTGATACGACATATCTAGTAGTAATTTCTGTCAGGATACTTGATTTTAGAACCCATGGGAAGTCATTTTGTCCAGAAGGCAAATACAGCTCAAATATAAGTTGTCAACTGAAGTAAAAAGAAATCCAGTTATTCATATTATCTTACTTTATCCCCTAACGGTTTCTAAAAATGTTCAAAACCAGTTTGTAAAGTAAATCCTATTTTAGGTGTCTTAGAAATCTTCACCTACTATTGAAAAATGAATCACTGAAGTCCTTTCATAAAACAAATCATCTAGCTATCAAAAAAAAAAAAAAAGAGTCAAGTTTCTCTAAAAGTAAAACTTCAAGTTTTAATAGTAATTAAGTCACATCAGTACTGCCAACTTAACCATTTCACAAATAGGCAGCTCAGTCTGTGGGTTATCAAAAAGCCTCACTTAACTGTAATTTGACCTTTCTGCTAATCTAGCACCCAAAACACTTAAGACAGAAGATATGAAATACATTTGTTACTTTGTATACTTTGTTAAATCTCCATCATTCAAGGGAATTTTTCTGTACTTACTAGCCTAGTCTCTAATCTCTGTAATATTTACATTACTTTTTCCTCTATAACTCTGGGAGTGGGGGGCAGATAGGTTAGCAATGTATAGCATATAGTAATATAAACCTATGCAGGAGTGACCTGTCATGGGTCAGGCACTCCTAAGGCTTATAAACTAGATTTCTATTTTTTTTCAATACACTTGAACACTAGACTCTTAACAGTCACCTCACAACTAAGCTGGCTGCTTATCTGCACCTGACTTTATATTAATACCTTTGAAGAATTATTTTTCAGTGATTAAAATGTGAATGTCTACACTTAAAATATTACATCATTAATATTTACCTTCTCATTCCTATCCTAAAAGAAAACAGAGATTTCCTAGGAATTCTGAAAATTAAAACATTCAAGCATCAACCAGATTGACAGAATTGTTTATTGCTTTAAGAGGTTTTTAAAGGATACCTAAGTCTCCATTTCAAATAGAGTACCAAAAACTAAATCAGATGGCAGACTGTCAGACCTATACTGGCCTTGGCCATGCTTATTCTATTACATATTTGAATGTAGCTACTTCACAATTAAAATACTTTTGTTGCCTTGTTGATATTCATAAATCTATTATTGCAACCACTTATAGTAAACCACACTTGTTTAACAAAACAAAGGATCAGGAAAAAGGTAAAAATCCATATTTAGAATCTCTCTCAATTGAAAATTAAAGTTCAAGAAATTCCCAATACAGAATATGAGACAGAGACATATCAAATCTAAAAATATGTTTTAAAACTCAAGAAAGTAAAATGAATCATTAAGTAAGCCCTTAAAATAATTAAGACCTAAACATCACCAGTTTTCTTCAAATTATTTCCCACAGCCCAAATTTTAGCCAGTCACTATCTTAACATCTTAAGGAACACTATTAGGTGGCTAGCAAAATAAATTTTTAAATGACTTCCTCAAAATTCAGCGTTATAATAAATGTTTTACTAGAAGCAGACAAGAAGTTACCAAATGAAAGTCATTATTTTTCTTTTTAAGGTAAAAGTCAAAAAGTTTGCATAATAGTCACTGATGTAATTATCCCACTTTTTGTACTGATTTGTTTCTCCCTTTTCACCTCCAATCTTATGAAGGCTGAATTATATTCACTCTGCCTAGACCTTTCCTCTACACACACACACACACACACACACACGTGTGATCCTCTAAAACAGTTGATAGTGTCCCGGGCTGAAAGCATAAAACAAAAGGCTGACTTGAAGATAAACCTCATGCTGTGACCTAGAATGGCTAAATATTGATTCCAAAATATTGTGGGTGTGGCTCGATTGGGGGGGGGGGTCGAGGGAGACCAGAAGGGGAGGCTGCCTGGTCTCTGCCCTCCTCATCTGCTTTCGCTTTGTGCTCACAATGCAGCTCTAGTAAAGCGCTTCCCTCTCCCCGCAGCCGCCGCCATGTTAGTCGCTCTCTCCATGTGCCCAGAGACCTAACGATCCCCTCGGTGTAACCCAGACCCACCCCCCAACGAATCTCAATAGGTGCAGTCTCCCTCCCGTCCCTCGTTAGGGTCCCCGAGGGACAGAAAGCCGCTGCAGAATATTTTCTCAGGACCCAGTTGAGCCTGAGGCTCAGGGGGCACCTAGACAATTGAAACAAAGAAGGAAGCATTGGGGAGCCCATCAGATGGGGGTGGAGGAGGCAAATCCAACACCCACTCAAAAGGGGCTTGATGGAAAGCAATTCTAGTTTGAGATCCTAAATGCACTTCTCTCTCAAGGGAGAAGGGACACTGAACAGGCCTCACAAGTACACAGTAACGGACGGAGGAGACAAAACCCACGGCTAGGGGACGTAGGCCGCCCTACTCCACGAGGCAGTCGGTTGAGTCCTGAGCCCCCAAACCAGAATCTCTTTTCTCTCTGCTGGCCCTACTCAAAAGAATTCAGGTCTCGGTAACGGGGAAAAGGGCATCACACAGTTCAATCTGGCGACAGGACAGATCCCCACCCTAACACATCCCTCTCCCAAAGCCTCCAAGGCCTGGCCCACAGCAAGGGGGCAGTAATCTAGAGTCCAGGGGGCAGTGCCGCGTCCGGGTCAGGTGACAAGCACCTCCCCTACGAGCCCGTTTTCTGGGCTCGGAGCTCCCATTTACTGTGGACACAGGGCGGGGGGACGAGGGGAGGCAGGGGAAACGCCGGAGACGTAAAGAGTGAAGGATACAGCAGTCAGGGTCAGAGCATCAAATCCTCCCTTCCCCGCCAACTTTTAGCACCTTTTTCTTCTCCAGGTTCCGAAGTTTCTTGTCGATCACCCCGAGAATCTGTTTCATGGCCTCGGTCTGGACAGCGCCGGTGCCGGTTGCGGGGTGCTGAGAAGCCGGTGCAGAGGCCCCGGCCCCCGCCTCACTCCCGGAGGAACCCGACGGGGGTGGCGGTCCGGACGACTTGCTGCCGCTTCCGCTGTGGCTGGTGGCCGAGGGCATCTTTAGACAGTGAGGGGAGAGAAGAAAAAGCGGGAGGAAGGACAGGAGCCGCGAGTCAGGCGGCGGACGGGGCGAGACGCGGGACAAAACGCGCTGCGGGCGGGAGCCTGCGCGAGCGGGTGGGGGTGGGGATGAGGCCGCGCGCGCCGCGAGGGCAGGAAGGGACGGCCGGCGCGCGCGCGCGACCCGCCAGCGGGGCGCCCGGCCGGGTCTCGCGCCGCCCCCCGCCCCGCCCCTCCCCCGCGCCCGCCGCCCGCCGGGCCTACCCGCCCCGGGGCACCGAGGCTCGCGCTGGGGGCGGGGCCTCGCAGCGCCGGCCAACGGCCTGAGCAACGGTCTCCACGAGGGAGGGCCTGCCGGCGCTGTCGCCTTCCTAGAAAGGGAGGGAAGAGAGAGGTCGGGGCTAGGAGGCCGAGAAGGGTGGAAAAGGGCACTGGGAATGACCGGGGGAGAGGGGATGGGAGGAGACTTGAGGCTCAAGCTCCTCGCGAAGGTCCAGCTGATCCGGAGGCATAGGACACTCGGGGCAGCAGCCCTCTTCCCCTTCAGCGCCTCGGTCCGGGGTGGCGCTCACCGTGCGCGCGCGGAGACCGCTGGAGATCCCGAGGGGGCAAGGGTTGCAGTGCGTTCCGGGCAGTGTCGTGCACTCCGTGGGCGCAGGCCGCTTCGCCCCGTCCCCGCTGCACCGAGAGCCGCTGCTAGTGAGGCGGAGAGCCGGGAGCGGGAGGGACTTAGCCAGCCAGCCCTCTGGGGCGGAGGGGGCGGGGGAAGCAGCGGGCGGGGTCCTTCGCGGCCGCTCGGGCTGCCCGGCGCGAACGCCTGTTGGGAAGCCCCCGCCCCCTCCACCCGCCCGGGCCGCCTACCAGCCCTGACGACGTCCCCGCTCTCGGGGAGCGGCCGCTCCGCGCAGGTCGCAGGGCCGCGGGAAGGCTACAGGAGCCGTGCCTTGAGTTTTGAACGAAATCGAAGCTAGGGTCCTTCAGGCGAAATCGCTTGACGTCCAAACGGGGACAATAGGTGTCAAGCAGCTGGATCCGAAGCTGGCTACTGCCTCGTATAAAGCCCTTATTTTGGTGGGGGTGGGGCAGGGTGGCAAAGGTTTCTGCGACTACGGGGTGGGTGGTGTAATCCCCGCTCCTAGAATTCCTTGTTTGCAGAGCATACAAACTTCCACATCCCAAAAGGTCGTGAAAAAAGACAACTTCCCCACAAAACAGTCACCCAGTAACCTAGGAATTCTCTAGAACGCGTTGGAAATGAGCTACATGGGTGGCTTAAGACTTAAAACTCCAGCCTCATTAAAAATAATTGTCAGCTGCCTTAAGATGACATCCAGTAGGCCTGAGTATTGCGACTTAGATCTTTTTCTCTTGTTTTAAATGTACCTGAAACTTTGAAGAGAATGTTTAATGAAATAATATTTTTTGCTCCAAGAGAATTTTCCAGCCTTGTAATTGACCTAGGAGCAGGGTGGGTGTGGCTGTGGACAGTGAAGAGAACCTAAGCCAAGTGCTGGAAGGAAATGTATAAAAGGAATATGAACAGTGGGAAATTAAGCAACATAATGTATGACAGCAGTAAATGACAAATTCCATAAAAAGGGGGCATTTAGACAGAATTCTACCAAACTCATTGTTCTTTGGAGACTAAAATGAGTAACACCGGCTGGCACCAGTATATCCTGAGGAAGCCTAGAGAAACCACTGCAGCCTCCACCTCAAGATATTTCAGTTAGCCACAAGGCCTAATGACCACAATCCATTCCTTCAAATACTTATTGAGCACCTTACTATGTCTTAGTGAAGTGGTAGAAAAAATCAACAGGGTGGTCAGGAAAAGCCTTAGTGAGTGACACTTGAGCTACGACTGAAGGAAGTGAGGAAGGCCAAGCAGTTACCTTGGAGGAAGAATTTTCCCAGTAGAGGGAACACTCAGTGTCAGGGTCTGAGACCAGAGTGTGTTTGGTGGGTTGAAGGAGCAGCAAGGAGGCAACAGTGGCTACAATGGCTTTTCCTGAGTGAAATGGGGAGTCACTGCATGCATAGTTTTAAGCATAGTTTTAAGCAGAGGAGTAACATGATCAACCTGTGTTTTAAAGAAATCCTTTTGCTGCTGTATAAAGAATTTAGAGTAAGTGTGTAATAGAGGTGAGAGGCAGAGTGGAGCAAGAGCAGACACTGGGAGTCCAATTTGGAGGCTGTTGAAATAATGTAGCCCAGAGACAGGGGTGGTCAATAGCATTGTTAAAGGTGGTGACAGGTTGGGTGCTTTATACATTGTGATTGTTGACCCAAGAGGGTTTGCTAACAAGTTGTATGTTAAGTATGAAAGAAGTCAAAGTTGACCTAGATTATTCAAGATTTAAGGGCCTGAACTGTATGCAAGCCTAGAGGCTAGACAGATCAGAATTCTTTAGCTCCTTGCAGCCTTTAGTGTAGTCAGACTGACCGCTATCACTATGGAAATCTCAGACCCCACCCCAGACCTACTGAATCTGCATTTTAACAAGATCCCCAGGGAAAATCACTCCTTTATTCCTTAGAACTTGACCAGTATCTTTCAGATCAGACATGAAATACTCTAGCAGGCAGATTCTCCCCAGACCTACAGAATCAAACTCTTGGGGGTGGAACCCAGCAATCTTTAACAAGCCCACCAGGTACCTCTCATGCATGCTAATGTGTGAGAACCACTGACTTGGAGACCTCTAATGATTCAGGTTAAGAAAGGCCTCACCCTAACTGGTTTTGCTCAGTGGTTAGAGCTTTGACCTGCAGACTGAAGAGCCCTGGGTTCCATTCCGGCCAAGGGCATGTACCTCAGTTGCAGGCTCAATCCTATGCCCTGGTCAGGGTGCATGCAGGGAGCAACCAATGTATCTTAAAAAAAAAACAAAAAAACCCTCTTCTGCCTTTAGTTGGCACATTATGATGCAATAGCAGTTATGCAGTTATGAAACATAAAGTTTCATGGTCAGCTAAATTGGACTTTTCAAGAAAAAGGAAAGTAGGTTGTTGATGACAGTACAGGTAACCAAGAATCTCATTTGGGGGTCCATCTCACAGCCCAGTATATCAAGATAGGGTAGGTGGTACTGCAGTAACAATCTTGAAAGCTCTGTGACTTAAAATGGATTCACAAACTATAGTCCTTGGGCCAAGCGGCCCTCCATCTGTTTTTGTAAATAAAGTTGTTTTGGGACACAGCCATAGCCATTTATGTACATATTATGACCGTTTTCATGCCACAGGAGAGCAAAGTTGAGTAGTTGTGACAGAGACAGTATGATATGTGATACCTAAAATACTGTCATTCTTTAGAAGTTTACTAATCCCTGGCTTAAAACAAGTGATACATATTCATCATGGTTCAGCAAAGGACTCTGCTCATAGTGCTCACTCAGTACATTCAGGCTGATGGAGGAACCATATCTCAAGTGTTGCTGATTACTATGGTCTAAAGAAAAGGAACTCAGGAGTATCTGGAATGTCATGTACTCCAGACAGGTAGACTTGCTTCCTTGGTGCTCACACCTCAGTGACTAGGAAGAGTCACATGACATCAAATAGAGAGATGCTGTTCTAATCAGATGCCCAGTAGGATGTCAACTGAAACAGAAATATCTGATGAACATACACACCTGTCCTGCTCTCACTTCTTTCAATATGGTATCCTGATCCCATTGGTTTTTCTGACATTCTTGTAGTTCATTCAGGTCAGCAAGTCCAGGAAAACCAATAAACTTAAGGCAAAGCAGTGACCTGCCCAGCCCAATGCCATGGTCCCAACAAACCAAAGTTGTCTATATCTTACCTGACAAAAATGGAACTAAAGCTATGTTTATATAAATTTCTAGTATTTTTTTTTTTACCTTTTTTCTAATCTAAAGCCACGTAGTACTTGGGGTCATCATATCACCGAAGAAATAGAAAAATTTAAAGCGTTTTCCCAGAAAACCAGTTGGAGCACAGAATATATAAACAAATACACTTTCTGCAAAAACCTTTGTATTAAAGTTATATCCATTATTAATATATTTTAATAACACAAATCTCCCAAGCTGACGTTCACTTGTTTAATTCATTAAACAGCAATCTGAAGTCTCCACAGTCAAGTGAAATGGATAATTGAACAATTTACCCTGGTCATTTGGCAGAATAGTTTCATCTGCGTCCATTTGAATCACCCAATAAGCCAATACCAAGTTTATCTGTAACAAAAGGGGAACTTTTCTCTGAATAACATTAACTGCCTTACTGCATCAGATTGACAGAAACCTAGCCTAGGTGTGAATTATGCTGCTCAAACACCTAAGGCTCTTGTTTTTCAGTCATTTTACAATGCAACAGCAGACATTTTTATCCTAATTTTTCTAGTACTGCCTTTTTTATGATAAATGTCATAATTATGTGTTCATGAACCACTATTAGACTCTGATCTTTTCAAGGGAAGAAAGCAGTTGTTTTCACCTCTGTATCAGAAGCAATAATATGCCTGGCACAAATGTTTTGTCAATAAGTATTGCCTATATTAACATACCAGTGTGGTATTATTATTCTTGGTCCATATTGCCTCTTTCCCCTGTTACATTGTCGATACTAGCCGAGGTAACATTCTTTTCCACTTGCATTTTCTTTTTTGAAAATTTTTATTTATTGACTTGAGAGTGAGGGAGAGAAAACGTCAATTTGTTGTTCCACTTATTTATGCATTCATTGGTTGATTCTTGTATGTGACCTGACCGAGGATAGAACCCGGGCACTTGGGAAAATTCCTGGATTCCGCCCCAGACATTGTATCTACATCCCAGAATCAGAGACCTAGGAATATGCATTTTAAAAATGAAACGCCCCTTTGCACATTCAAGTTTGTGATTCTCTGAGGCTCCATAGAAGTACTGCATTTATTTTCACAAAAATAAGTGCCAAAATGTTCAAACAAAAATCTTTTCATGGCATCTTCTTTCTTCCCAGGGAGTGCTGTGAGGATCTCTGAAGGAGGGCATGTTGACAACCACCAGATAGGTGGGAAAGGACCACAGACTGGAGTTGCTGATTCAGGAAAGAGCAATCGGGTTCCAGACTGTTGAGAGAAATACGCCGAGGGAAGAATCCAAGCAGAGTGGTGAGTGGAAGGTTAGGGGAAGGGAAAGAAAGGTGGCTCAGCGAATCTGTTGCCCCTGCTAATGTACATTGCACTTGAAAAGCTGATGGCTAAGAAAAGGGAGAGGAAGTACAGTGGAGGCGCTGAAACCTGAGTGCACCTCACGATCACCTGGAGGGCCCCTGGAGGCCCGGCTGCCTGGGCCTTAATCCCAGAGTGTGTGGCTCTGGGGCAGACCGATAATTTATACATTTCTAGCAAATCCTCGAGTAACATTGATGCTTCTAGTCTTGGAACCACATTCCAAGAAGCTCAGGATTCAAGGAGTTAGAAAAGAATTTTTTTGAAACTATTGGAGCAGGAAAAAAACAACTAGGTAGAAAAAATTTTAAAAAGTAATCAAAGGTGACAGTAGTATAATATCATGTTTTATGCTGCTACTCTGTGTTTTGTATTTTCAGAAGAGAAAGAAGAGAAAAAGATATTGCACAGGCTGGTGATACTCAAGTAACACCATTGCTTCCAGAAGACAATGAAGGAAGGAATGAGCAGCTTTTTCTCTAGACCCTTCTTGCCTGAACCAAATGCTGCTGGCAGCCCTGGCATCCTGCAGGATCATATTCCTTGGCACTCTTTGGAGTTAGAGCGGGTAACACACACTTCTGTCATGAACGCTGTGCTAACATCCATCGAAAGAAGATAGAGGCCAGTTTTTTAGGACTGTGCAGGCAGTGAAAAAGAAGAGGTAATGCCCGGCCTGTGTTGCTCAGTGGATTAAGCAGCGTCTCATGCACCAAGAGGTCGCCAGTTCAATTCCTGGTCAGGGCACATGCCCAGGTTGTGGGCTCGATCCCCAGTAGGGGGCGTGCAGGGGGCAGCCGATCGATGTTTCTATCCCTCCCTCTCCCTCTCCCTCTCTCTCTCTCTAAAAAAAGTCAATAAAAACATTAAAAAAAAAAGATAGTGCAAAAGAAATACATTTGTGTCACCGTTTCGCAGGAAAAAAATACAAACCATAATTAAGTATATTTTTAAAACCTTTGTTTTTTGAAATTGCAAGAGTGATATAAGCTTATTGCAAAATAATTCAGATAAAAAGTAAATTATTTTAAAAAGTAAAACTTAATCATTCAATTTCTTGTATAACAGTTTTATTGAGATATAGTTTACATGCCATAAAACTCACCCTTTTAAAGTGTACAATTCAGTAGTTTTTAGTATATTCACAAAGTAATGCAACCATCAATCACCATTGTCTAATTTTAGTACATTTTATCACCCCCAAAATTAACATGTACCCATTAACAGTCACTCCTCATTTATCCCTTTTCTCATCCCCTGGCTGCCACTAATCTAATTTCTGTCTCTATGGATTTGCCTAGTCTGGACATTTTATATAGATGGGACCATATAATATGTGTACTTTGTATCTGGCTTATTTCACTTAACATAATATTTTTGAGATTCATCAATGTTGTAGCATGTATTTTCATTCCTTTTTATGGCTGAATAATATTCCATTGTATGGCTATACAACAGTTTGTTTATCCATTCATCAGCTGATGGACGTTTAGGTTTCCACTTTTTGGTTATGAATAATGCTGCTGTGAATATTCATGTACGAGTTTTTTGTGTGAATATGTATTTTCAGTTCTCTAGGTATATACCAATGTCACCCCAATAAATTTAATAAAAATTTTTTAAAAGATAAGGACTACGGCGGGGCGGGGCTCAGCGGCTGAGCATCGACCTAGGATCCAGGCGATCGGGGTTCGATTCCCAGTCAGGGCACATGCCCAGGTTGCGGGCTCAGTCCCCAGTCAGGGGCGTGCAGGAGGCAGCCGATCAATGACGACTCTCTCATCATTAATGTTTCTCTCTCTCACTCTCCTTCCTCTCTCTGAAATCAATAAAGATATTTTTAAAAATAAAATAAAATGAGGACTACCCCAAAATAGAGGACCAGTAGAGTCTGATGTTTTACTGACAATCACAGCAGTCAAAACGAACATGAGCAGATTCTCCAGTTTCATTTATTAAGACAATCTGAACCTTTGGAATCTGAAATTATCTCACAAGGGAGACAAGTAGAAGGTTCCAAGGCATCTGATTTGAACATTAAGAGGAATGTGACCTCATTTTGAACCCCACTGGAG
Organism: Miniopterus natalensis; assembly: GCF_054644295.1. Lineage (NCBI taxonomy): Eukaryota > Metazoa > Chordata > Mammalia > Chiroptera > Miniopteridae > Miniopterus > Miniopterus natalensis. Next base: position 60,352,969 of record NC_142091.1, on the reverse strand, counting down.
TGAAACAGGATATATCGGTTTAATCAGATTTGTATTTTTAAAAGATCATTTTGGCTGCTTTATAGAAAATAGATTGGGAGGAGGAAAATATGGATGCAGGAATACAAGAGGCCACTGTTATCAGTGATAGTTTGAACCAGAGACTTGCAAAGATATGGAGGGAACTGACTGTGTTTATTATATATTCCATATATGTTAGAGGGACAATAAATAGAATGTAATTGATGGAAGATGAGGGGCTGGTGAGGCAGAAAGAAGAGTCACAGTGACTCCTAGGTTTCTGATTTGTGTATCTCAACGGATGGTAGAACCATCTCTGCAGAAGGACCAGATGGGGAGCTAGGAGATGGAAAGTTCAATTTTGTGCATATTACATTTGTAGACTTTATGAGACATACAATGATTTGCTAAGAAGATATTTGAGTTAGGTCTAGAGTTCAGAGGTTAAACATTCATTTAATGTGGGACTCATTCCCATATATATAGTAACTGAAGACATGAGGTGAGAATAAGTGAAATCTATTGAAATATAAAAGTACAGAGAAGATGACCCAGGACAACACCAATATTTAAAGGTTATGTCAACGGGGAAAGTCAGTATAGGACACTTAGAAGTTCAGGAAGAAAACCGGGAAAGTATGTCATCACAAAATCAGAAGAGACTATGTTAAGTGATTCTGGCAGTCAAGATGGAGTCCAGAAAATCTGTTGATTTTAGTTGAGATGGGTTTACTAAAAATATTTAACAATTAACTAGTATGAGTTGGGCACAAACCAATCAGAACGAATGTGAGCCTGATATGGGAGTTGGGTGAAAAAAAGTCACTGTAGACAGCTTTTCTAAGGTGTTTGACTTTGGGACAGACAGAGTGATGGCTGGAGGTAGAAGTGGGAAATATTACTTTTTAACATGCTGGCAGAAAACTTCAGCATATATGAATGGCAAGCACAGTTAGATGGAGAGGCCCCAGTTAGCACGAATAAGGCTGGAAGGATATAATTTTATAGATATGGGAGCCAGAAGTTGAAGGAATTCTTGCATGACAGATTTTTTTTTTTTTTTCTGTGAAGTAGGAGGTGAGAGTTATTTGCTGAGAATGAAGGGAGATGTAAGGGGTCAGAAGTTTAATAAGCATAGGTAGGTGAGCGGGGTGCACTGGGAAAGTTGCATTAGAAGTTTCCAGGTAATGTGGATGATGCTGGTTCAGAGACCACACTTTCAGAGACTAGTATAGAGAAAGTATATAGTTACCTCCCTAGTGGAACACCTTCATCTCCCAGCTGGACCCCAGCAGAATTCCCCTCACTGTGTCCCAGCTCCATCTATGCCTTCCCCACAGTACAATTTCTACACAGTACCCAGAGTGTTTTCGTTTTTTTAAAGACAATCAGACCATTTCATCCAGCTGCTTAAAACTCTTCAATGGCTTCTCTGGAACAAACAAAATCCCAAGTCCTCATTTGGGTCCTCATAAGGCCTATATGATGTGGCCTCTGGATATCTTCCCAACCTCATCTTCTACCACTCTGTGCATTCTAGTCATACTGTCACTTTACTCTTCCTCAAAGCACACCCACCCCAGGATCTTTGCACCTACTATTCTCTGAGTGTCCTCTCATGTCTGGGTTCTCAGCTCATTCAAGTCTCTGCTCAAAAGTCACCTCTCGGTGATGCCTTCCTAGATCATTGCATCTAAAATAGCACCACCCTCCTACCCCCATTACTTTCTATCCCTTTTCCTGGCATTTGTATTTCCTCAAAGCACTTATGACCTGACATATATTAAATAACTATGTGCCTATTTTCTGCCATCTCCACCAATCCCCTGTCAGGATATAAACTCTATAAAACCAGGGCTATCATCTGACTTGTCCATTTTGCATCTTCAGTGCCTATAGAAGCACATGTCACAAAGTTGAGGCTTATGCAATACCTGATTTATTGATGGTTGATGTCAACCATGATTGGGTTTTGCCAGAGTTCTATCAAAAAGTCAGAAGAACAAATTAAATGAAGATATTTACAAGACTAATTGAATGATAGGACATCCAATCAAATCTGGGTAAGGAACCAAAGAGATGACTATATGAAGAGAGTTGAGTCCTCAAAGAGGTTGGAGAATGATCGTAATGGGAACAGCTGGTCAAGGAAACTCTAAGGCAAGAATCTGTAGTCAGGAATGGGTTACTTGTATTTATGATTTTGGAGGTGAAGTAGTTTCAAGGGGCACAGGCTCTATATGTAACTGTGGGAGCCAATGGTACAGGACAAAAGAGGTCACTGGAGATAAGGTGGTCAGGATAAGTGGGGCCTGAGAATTTCCATCACAAGTTCCCAAGTGATGTGGATACTCTGATCCAAGGACCACACTTTGAGACCATGGATGTAATGGAAGACCTGTGACCAGCGTGGCGATGAAAACAGGAATGAGAATGCAGAGTAAATTCATCCCAACCATCTTCCAGAGGATGTCAGGTTCTGGGCTAATGGGCAGAGGGCTTGGCTCCATTCACTCTAAGTGCAATCAGCTTGACACCAGGGGCCTTAGTCCATTCAGCTTGGGGGTGGGGTGAGAATCTGGTCTTGATTTAAATGGTGTCAGCTTAATCTCAGAGTATATATCAATAAGTCCAGAAATCTTTATTATGGGACCTAGCACAGAGCAGTGCTGCCTTGTGAATTGAAGGATATTTTTACTAAGTCCAGTGGAATTAGGGACTGGCCTAAAACTGCATTGCAGTGGAATTGTTGGGGGTTGGATCGTGAAGTCTCAGCAGTGATATAATCAGGCGTCTGGCTCCACTAAAAAGTAGTGATAGTGCCCGAAACAACCAAGGACTGCCAGGCATAGACAACTTGATCAGAACAAGATGACCTAGAGCTGCCAAAAAATCTTGAGTCTCAAACTTCACAAGCTGGATGATACAAACAAAGCAACAATACCTCACTATGAATACCCCCGTATAGCAATACCCCTAATCTTGATGCTCTAAGACCTTACCCAATTAACTAGCAGGAATTCAAATAGTTTCCAACACTTTCCCTGAAAATATTTGGGAAGGGCTAGGGAACTGAAATTTGGGATACCTATATAAGAGTAACCTCACTGAAACTTGGCTTGAATTCCAGGAATGTTTTTGAACTTTAACTCCAAAATCTCAAAGCTCCAAGCCCTAACTTAGTTGATTTAAAGATGACACAGAATCTCTCAGATCTCTCTCTCCTAACATTTGTGAAGTTCCCAGGGAAAAATACACATGCCCCTGAATCACTGCTGGCCATCATTTGCTGCTAGCCTGCTAATAGAGGGAGAAGTCACGTGTATCCTTTCAGGCAGAAACACTAGCATATGAGTCAGAATAGAGCTGAAAGTTCAGTCTGAACAGAATGCAGAAACTCATAGAAAAAGGAGTGGCATTTTTAGATAAAGCCCAGCCAACTCTCTGGAGATTGCAGGCGGAACTCCCCTTCTGGCACCCATGATAAAGGGGTGCAAGATCTCTATAGGGTCTTCAGAGGAGGAGGAAGACTCAAAGTTACACTAACTTAGCCTATTAGTCCCCATGAATAAAGCAAAACTAACGTCACTTCTGTTACTTCTCAAGATGAGACTCGATTGGTTTGGGACCTTCCCCTTTAATTGGCTGTGGGAACAGAGTGTGGCCACCCATAAACACCTGTGTGTACCCTGGCTCAGGGCAAGGGCAGAGCAAGCCCTTACAGAGCCAGGGACCTACCAGGACATAAAATATCTGCCTGGTAAGTCCTTAGACGCTCTAAAAGTGTTGTGCCATGTACCCTCTGGGCATGCTAAAGTTAACTGGAAATTAGGGCAAGTAAGCACTGCTTGGCAACAAAAATTTGAACATGCTCCCGGAGGTTCTGCACCGTGGAGTTCAGGGGATTAAAAATCCATTCATTCAAATAAATATTTATGACACCACAGCAGAATCACCAGGGGCACTTTTTCCCCCAAAGACACAGGTCTTTAAATGTTTGCTTTGTACAGTCCTTTGGAGGCTATTTCTTTCTTTCTGTAAACTATGCCTGAAATATAGGCAACGTAAAAAAGATGAATGATGGCACCTGTATAGGACTACATGGCAAACGGGGTTGTTTTTCCCAAGTCCCAGGTAACCTACTCTAATCAAACATCCTCAATAACTTTTCTGTAGAAATCATTAATGAAGCAATTACTAATTTAGAGAAAATTAAAGAAATAAACCCTAAGTAAAGTTGAGTACTTTCTTAGACCTAAAGAAAAATCTAGTTTGAAGTACTGCTAGTCTAATTCTAATTCTAATTCTAATCGAAAGACCTAAGTAGAAATAATTATGGCTGCCATTTATTGACCACTTACTATGTGCCAAGCACTTCATATGTGTTCTCATTTAATTTGCACAATAATCCAGTGAGATGGGTGCTATCTTACCAATAAGAGAGAATGGAGACTCAGAGAGTTTAGATGACTTAAAGATCTAGACCTACAGTTTTGGTCAGAGTAACTGAGGCTTTGTTTGATGCTGGGCCTAAAATTTAGAGGGCAAGAAAAACAGTTTAAAAGACATTTTAAAGTCCTTTCCACCTTTAGGGAACATTCTTTACCGTTATCTCCCTAGCTCTGGCTTTGGTGGCAAGCTCTCCTGCATGCTGGGCATTACTACCCTTTGGCAACGTAGCAAGATTTGTCTGTGAGAAGCCTCGCTCCCCTTCCACTTCTGCTTTAAGGATGGAAACATGCCCATTGCCATGGTGCTGGATTTGAACACAACTTAATGTTGGTCTTTAAAGACCAGGGAAACTATCTTTTTCCTTCCCCTCTCTTTCCTCCTCTTTCCCCCTGCCCTCTTTCTTTCTAAAATTAAGCTTCTGCTACCTCTCTAGGAAACAATTCTCTTTTAGTAAAAACTAAAACTCGACTACAGCTTCCAAAGCTTTGGAGCAGAAAGTCAAACCGAACTGAGTGAGCCTGAAGTTTTCTGCATCTGCTCCTGGATGCCGCCTGCTCGCTCTGCTAAAACCTGTGCTGCGTAGAGAAGTTTCTGCTCAGCACTGTCACCTAGGGGGCCAAGACACACAGCCCACTGAGACTCTGGCAGGCCAGACTGGGGACTGGAGCTGATGGTCTGGACCCCATGGTACTCTAGGCTAGATCTCCCTGAATTCCGCATGGCACAGCAACTCCACATCCCCAACACTGTCATTCTGTCCAAGCCTGCCTTCGAGGAGACTGGGCCAAGGCCTTGTCATAGATCCGGACTTTGATGCAGAAGCAAGCCCACTGGTCCATGTTCTTTCTCTCCTCGTGGGCAGTTTTTATCACCGTGATAAGTATATTTCTTTATTTCCTATCACAATCACCCAAGTAACTGTGAATAGTTTTTGTTCATTTTAAAAAACTCAATGAATGAACATTCTTCATACTTCAGCATTAGTAGAAAGAATATTCAACTAGAACTTGAGACCAGAATTGTATTTCTGGCCCAGTCACAAAGTAATTACTGCCTCTGAGGAAGCCAAATGAGAATGTTTGGCTGGACTATCTCTCTGATTAGATCATTTTTACGATGCCTTCTCTTTTGGTTATCATTGCATAACAAACAATCACAAAATTTAATGGTTTAGAACAACAAAAATTTTTTTTAAACTCTCACAGTCTGTGGGTTGGCTAGGCTCAGCTGGGTGACTCTTCTGTTCCTGTGACTGTGGTCATCTGGGGGCTCAACTCAGCCAGAATGTCCCAGATAGCTCACTCACATGTCTGGCAGCCTAGTGAGGATGGCTGGAAGGTTGAGCTCGGCTGGAATGGTAGGAGGGCTGGTCCTCTTTCTCTCTCCACGTAGTCTCAGGGCTTCTTTGCTCCCATGTGGTCCTCCAACAGAACAGCCAGACTTCTTTTCATGGTAATTCAGGGCTCCTCAATGAGCAATGCAGAAGCTGTCAGGCATTCCCAAGGCTTAGGCTCAGACTGGCTCCCTACCACTTACTTCTGCTGCATTCTATTGGTTAAAACAAGTAGCAGGGGCAGCCCAGATTCATTGTGGGAGGGGACTATACAAGGATGTGCTACCAGGAGGAGTGGTTCATTGGGGCCATTTCTGAGGCCAGAGACCATACCTTCTAATGCTCATATTCTATGACTTATATTTCTATCCAGTCCCTACCCTTGTCTGTACTCCTTCCTCACTCTGGCAGATAGGGCATTTCACATATGTTATCTAGTGTATGATTTTCACATCTTACTTAGCGGTTGCATTCAAATGAAGTATATATGTACATTCATGTGTATTTACATGCACCAAAAGGACAGTGGAAAGATATACTCTTAACATCTAATTTTGTTTATTTTGTGACTTTGTGTTTATAAGTGATCTATTTTATTATCTTGTGTGGTACCAGAAAAAAATCTCCAAAAATAACATAAAAAGTAAGAAAAATCTAGGAATAAAAATGTAAATGTGTGAGCTCATGTGTGTGTGTGTGTTTGTGTGTTGTGTGTAAAGGTTTTCCTCCAAGGAAGCTGTCATTTGTTTTAGTTTCTGGAGTTGCCTATGGAGCTGACCCTTTGGTTTTGGAAAACTCATCACAATGGGCTCTTCATTTATTTATATGTAAGGCAGATATTCACCCACTGATCTCCATGAAAGCTCGGCAGCTCACCTCAAATCTGCATGCTGATGCCACACACTGAGATTTTGTGTTCTGCTTAGTAATGCAATTTTAATTTTTTTTATTAATTTTATTTTTAAAAAAGTATCTTTTTATTGATTTCAGAGAGAGATGAAGGGAGTGGGAGAGCGATAGAAACACTATTGATGAAAGTCATTGATCGGCTGCCTCCTGCACGCCCCCTGCTGGGGATTAAGCCAGAAACCCGGACATGTGCCCCGACCGGGAAACGAACCAGCGACCTTTTGGCACATGGAACAACACTCAACCAACTGAGCCACACCAGCCAGGGCAGTAATGCAAATTAAGCTTGCCCTTAGCCAGCCTGTGACTTTGAAGGAGAAATGGCTTTTTAAAATTTTAATGATTTCTATAGGACTGTTCAGAGAGTAGGAGGAAGTGCTGTGGACTATCGTGACTGCCTTCTCTGTATGGTGGGGTGTGCCTTTAGCTGGGGAGAACTTAGGGGTCACAACTGTGCCCTTGCTTGGTACTCCATCAGGTTGAACAAGTGGTAGATTCTAGAACCTTTCCTGACCCAGCTCTCCAACTAATTACTGAGGGAAGTGGTGATGGCAGCAGTGAATCAGCATTTCCTGGGATGCCCAGTTCCTGGGGTGAAGACATGGAGCAGGCCCCAGGGATCAAGGAGAATGAGCATCTGGGAGAGTGAACCTCAGGAGAAGGGTCTTCCTGTAAGTCCAAGTCCTTTATAGTTGACTATTGAGAGATGTGACCTACGTTATACTCCAAACTGGTGAAGTGGAATATTTCAGGTCAGTTGTAAACTTAATCTTTTTTTTCATTTGGGGACAAAAAGGGGCCACATGCTAAACCTGACAAGCCTGCATTGTCAGGGAAGGCCTGCATGGTGGCCTTGCAAACTCAGAGACCTAAAGTAACCACAAAAGATGGTTTGGAATTAAAACTTTTTAACTAAAAGCAGTATGCGGTGGTCAAGCCCTAAGGCAGTAATTTTCCCTCACAAAGGTTAGTTTTCATCTTAACTAAGCCTGTTGGTTGTCTTTTGCATCTGAGATAACATAGCTGATTAACACAGGCCTTTGCAAAACAAAGCAATTTCCCCTTTTCCTGGGCCCTGACTGTACAGGGCAGAGACCAGGAATCCTCTCATTGTTATTATTATTATTTTAAAATGTATCTTTATTGGTTTCAGAGAGAGGAAGGGAGGGGGAGGGAGAGATAGGAACACCAAGGATGGGAGAGTCATTGATGGGCTGCCTCCTGCACACCCCGACTGGGGATGGAGCCCGCAACCCAGGCACATGCCCTGACAGGGAATCAAACCGCAATCTCCTGGATTCTAGGCCAATGCTCAACCACTGAGCCACGCCACACCGGGCCTCTCATTGTTATTGATATCTTGTTAACTGCTAACTGTTAACTATCCTGTAAAACCACTAACACCTCCCCCTTTGATTGTAATCTATAAAGCAAAGTGCAAAACTGGCATTCTCTGGAGCATTATTTCAATCCATTGAGGTTTTGCTGCCCAACACGTGTCTACAGTTTGACTCAAATAAACTCACAAAAATTCTTGCAGAATTTCATTTGCATATTGAATATCTTTGTAATTAACAATACTGTTGTAGGTGGCAGGAACGACACTAGGTGTTAGTCTGGTAGGGTCAGACAGGAACCTGGGCTCGGCAACCTCAGTACTTGGGTTCTGGCTAGGAAAGAATTCAGAGCCAAGACCCAAACTGAAAGAGAACATTTATTTGTAAAATCACAGAGGTAGAAGAAGCAATTCCTAGAAGAAACGGGCTTAGGAAACAAGTTATAGAAGCAAAGGAAGGGCCCTAGGAGCTTTGTTAACACACCTGGGGGGAGGAAGGGAAGGCAGAGGAGGAAGGGAAGGAGAAGACATGGGTGTGCTCCCAGGAGAGAGAGCCCTGGGCCCTCCATCCTAATGGTTTTAAGCATAGAGATCTTAGGGGATGTCCCAGGAGAAGGTATCAATAGGGTATTCAGCAATTTTCCAGGTGTGTCCTTTCAGGGTTGGGGTCTCCTCCACTGAACGACTCCCAGGCACCAGGGTGGTGGTCGTTATCCAATGTAGCTGGTCTTGAGGTCAGCTGTGGCTGGTTTGTTGCTTTTCTGGGCCTGGAGCTGAAATACAACTGAGGCCTAGATGTTATCTCTAGGGAGGGAAGGTCAGGGGGTCCAAATCTCATGACCAGCAATATGCTAGGGGAAGAAAGCCAGCCTGGGGGCGAGGTCCTGCCCCACAATTGTCCCTTGCTATGCACCTGGGGCTTTCCACCCTGATGACCTTCTCTACCTGGCCCTTCATCCTCGCTCTGCTTATGTCTAACTGCCTAGCATAATACCAGCCTAGATAAATAGTCTTCCTTCACATTAAAAAGAAACTTTTTATTTTGAAATAAAGATTCACAGGGCGTTGCAAAAATAGTAGAGAGGTTTCACGTGCCCTTTACTCAGTTTACCTCACGGTATCATCTTGCATGGCTCTATATTTTACAAATTTTCTATAATACGTTGTACTTACAATTTTAAAAAGTCTTTTTTCAGTTCTTGAAAGTGGTTTATCCTTTTGTTCTCAATTAGGTCAATGCCTGGCACATAGTGGGACATCAGTAAATTTTGAAGTAATCACTTTGTCTACATATGACGCTAGAGATGGAAAATTTCAAAGCCATTATAATTTCTAATAATTGGCTATGAGATGGCTCAGCAATTCCCTTTAGAACAAATTATGAAAATTATGGCTACTCAGAGAATCAATTTCGATTTTGCAATTATCAGGACCTTCAGAGCCTGAGTTACTCTCATCAGCTGAAAACCAGAATAGTCTCAAGCTTCTAACCCTAGATCAACAGCCAAGATGCTCTTCCTGGCCCCAAGGTCTTATCTCAGGCCTTACCTAGGGAGGCTACAACAAAGACCAGGTGTCTATGGCTGTTACTGGGGAGACGGTGAGAAGATCTCAGTTCTTGTCTTCTTGAGGGAAAAATTTCAATCAAGAGAAAAAGTGTAGAAAAGAAAGCAAGAATTTATTAGCTGCAGCAAAAATACACTTATGATGGTGAAACAAGGAAGGTGCATAGCAGAAGTAACAGAAGAACCTAGGCTGGGCTGCTTTGGCTCACTGAGAAGTCAGAGAGAGAGGGGGAGCCTTGGAGACAGGTTTGGGGACCTCGGAGATAGGCTCAGGGGGTAAGCCCAGGATGAGCTGCTGCTGCCCATTGCTCCCCTTGCTGCAAGTCTCCTGGGGTCCTCTTGGAAGAGGAAAGGGCACCATGCTGGGGGAGAGCTCACATTGGGATGTGCATTTCCAGGGGTTTTAAAGGCTGGGCATTTAGGGGAGGTCTTCGGGGATGGATCAATAGAATATTCATCAGCTTTATGCTGATGTACCAAAGTGAGGTTTATTCTTAATTTTTGTCCTTGGGTGTGGTTGGCAAATGGCACTAATTAGATTTCTGTTATCTGTCTCCCTGAGTCGTGTGATTTAAGCTATTTACCTTCTGGCTGGGGAGGAGAAGTACAAATTATTTACCCTTAAGTGTCCTCGGTTTAGGGAAGATAGGATTTACTAGGTGGCTGCAAACTGCTGTTCAACCATCTGTCTCAGCTTCCCTGTTCCACTTGTCCTGGAATTTTCCTAGCTTCTTACTATGCTGTAACATCTAGACCAACAGGGGGATCTTGGTGAGTTAACTGACTTTCTAAACTTCACTTTCTTCATCTATACCTACCTCTTGGAGGAAGATTAAGTGAGATAAGTAAAGTTTGCAAGATGCTGGACACCAAATGACCACTCAAATATTAGGTGCTATTAACATGCCCTTGTGCCCAGGTTTAGTCCCACTTCCAACAACAGTTCCTCCTTGCCCTTTGGCCTGAACTGGGCATCTGGACATCAATCCTAGCTTGGACATTTTGATAATGCATTACCAGACTTGGAGATCTGGGCACCAATCTCTATCCATTCTCTGCCACATATTCTGCCCATTTTAGAATTAGAGACATTCCCAGTTCATGTCCTCAGAGCACAACTCATGCCACATCTCAGATTCACCTTTGTCCTTAGGGCAATTGTCCAAATCACTATCTCGCTCAGAACCCACAACCTTAGCAAGTCACTGAGGACCTTTCAAGTTTCTCTTCAGTCTTTCCTTTCTGCTCTAGTCCTGCCCCACCCCCATCTTCTTGGCCCACCACACTCTAGCACATACACTGACAGCCCAAAAGTAACAAAAGCACAAGAGATTTCAGTTTTTTTCCTCCCCAAAGTAGAGCTTGTTGGGAAATATCTAATTAAAAATATATGATCCTGGGGCTTCATATAATTGGTGAGGAAGTATGTGTGCTGCTAACCAATGTTTGCTTTTCTGCTTTTGTTGCTTGGAGAGGAGGAAATGTTGGCTAGAGCTTCTCCGTGCCTCAGAGACTTTGGACCAGCCTCTTTGGCTTCTTCCACTGATAACTAACACCATTAGGAGGAGCCTTTACCCTTCAGCATGGCCCTGAAAGAGTTCAAACCCTAGCCCTGTCGATTACTGCCTGTGTGAGCATGGGCAAGTTTCTTAATTCCTCTACCCCTCAGTTAGTCCATCTATAAAATGCACAATAATAGCAGTAGTAGCTACTAAAAAAAAATTAGATGATACACATAAATTACTTGGCTCAGTGTCAGTATGGAATAAGCACCCAGTTGAAAGTTAGCTCTTTTTTTGTTTATTTTGTTTAACCAAGGCTCAGATAGTCCATAAATAATAAAAGAATAAAAGCTGCCTCCATCAAGGTGGACTATGGTAAAGGTAGGTTTTGCACAATTAGGGTGACTCAAGCGAGGGAACTCAGGGATCCTCAGAAGCTCCAGACTCAGGCATCCTTTTAATTTACAGATGTTGCTACATTTTTTTTTTTTTTTTAAATTAAGGCAAAATATACATAACATACAATTTACCATTTTAACCATTTTTATCTGGGACATTATTTAGGACTGTTCACAACCTTTGTAAAATGGTCAGTGATTAGTTAGAACTCCTTATGTTTCATGTCATATAAAACCCACTTAAGCAACAGAGTTTATTGGTTTATTTAACTGGAAATACAGTGGTATCTGACTTCAGGTATGTTTTGCCTCAATATCTCAAGTGACTTCCACTAAGAACTTGTTTCTCTCCCTGTTTTTTAAAAGGTAGCTGCAAACTGCTGTTTAACATCTCCTGGGCAGACTTTATCCTCAACAAGGTAGATTCCTGGCAGCCCTGGGCCCTCCAGTTTCAGTAACCATATGACCACCAAGCAGATCAGGCCTCTCTAGTCCTTATAACCACCCTTCAGGGGAAGAGAGTCTCTTGTGATAATCCCACTGAAGGGAAGGAAATGTTGCTCCCCAGATATCCCAATATCTCCTTGCACCTACTAGTCTTTGATTGTGTGTGTGCCTATTTTGGAAAGTTCATGGTGACCAAGGGACCTAGGGTGACTTAAGCCAGTTTTATTCCACCCTAGAATTGGAGCTCAGGTCAATCCCACCCAAACCACATGGCTGATAGTGGGGAGGGGTGCTCCCCTCTAAGTAAAACCTGGGGCTATTAGCAGGAGAGAAAATGTTTGTCACAATCACTTTGTTCTGCGCCTCCCCCCTCCCCCCATCCCCAGGAGTTTCTGTTGTAGGCAACAGGAATAGCACCAGATGTTAGACCGGTGGGGTCGGACAGGACCTGGGTTCAGTAACCTTGGTACTTGGGTTTTGGCTAGGAAAGAATTCAGAGCCAAGACCCGAACTATAAGAGAACATTTATTTGGTAAAATTTCAGAGGTAGAAAAGTAATTCCTAGAACAAATGGGCTTAGGAAACAAATGATAGAGGTTAAGGAAAGGGTCTTTGGAGCTTGAGACTGAGGAACCTAATGGTAACTTGCGGGGTGGTGGAGTGTGTGTGGGGGGTGTGTGTGGGAGGGGACGTGGAGGGTGTGGGAGGGGGGAGGGGAGGGAAAGTCACAGGCATGCTTCCAGGAGGGAGAGCGCGCTGGGTCCTCAGCCCTAAGGAGATTTTAGGGGAGGTCCCAGGGAAGATCTTAATAGAATATTCAGCAGATTTCCAGGTGTGTCCTTTCAGGGTTGTGGTCTCCACTGGTTGACTTGTTGGCATCAGGGCGGGGGCCATCATTCAAAGCAGCTGGTCCTGAGGTCAGATGTGGCTGGTTTTGTTGCTTTTCTGGGCCTGGAGCTGAAATACAACTGAGGCCTAGATATTATCTCTAGAGAGGAAAGGTCGGGGGTCCAAACTGCAAGATGGGGAAGAAAGACCACCTTGGGGCGAAGTCCCACCCTACAATTGTCCTTTGCTAGGTGTTCAGGGTACCTGGCCCATCGTCCTTGCTCTGCTCACATCTGTCTAACTGCTTATCACTTTTCCACCCATCATACCAAATAGGACAGTGGTTACAGTCTGGAATGAACTGACCAACTTAGTCCAACTGGAGAAGGGGTGGTTTTCCTGCCTGTTGAAATGCATAGTGAAATCTGAGTGGATTCGTTTATGGCAAAACTACAGGTGGCGAATTCAACAGATTTTATTGCTTCTAGCAATCTTGGCACTAGTTACAGATTCATGATCTTAGGCAAACATGCCAGCTTAAAACAATGAATGTTGCAATTAAGTTACAGATTAATAAATCATTGCTCAGACCTTTGTTTTCACTTTGCCTTATCTTCTCTATCTACACTTTATCCTTTTATATTTGATGACTTTTTAAAAATATATATCTTTATTGATTTCAGCAAGAGGAAGACCACCCTGGGGAGAGGGAGAGATAGAGATAGAAACATCATTGATGAGAGAGTCATTGATCGGCTGCCTCCTGCACGCCCCCGACTGGGGATCGAGCCCACAACCCGGGCATGTGCCCTGACCGGGAATTGAACCTTGATCACCTGGATCCTAGGTCCATGCTCAATCTCTGAGCCACGTCCTGCAGAGCTGGTGATTTTTTTAAAGCTTCTACAAATCCTCTTAGGAATGAGGTGGAAAGAGTTAGCAAATCTAATGAATGAATTAGTGAATCACTGTATTTAAAAGGTGAAATTTTGTACACCACTTTGTAGTTTTGTACACATTCTTTCCCGTTGACTTTGAACTTCTCAGGAACCAATTCTACATTCCTCGCTGTGTCACCAGGCTCTGTCCCAGTTCATTCATACAATACATATTTTTGGAACTTTAGAAAAAGTGAGAGGACAAAGAGCTTGTTCTCAAAGAGCTGACAATGTAATGCGTCGAGTCAAATTTCTTGGAAGAGCTCAGTAAATGTTTGTGGGATAAATCTCACTTCATCTCCACAAAAGCACCTTGTGCGAAAAATTAAATTATTTCTAGTTTTTAGAAAGACACAGAGAGGCAATATGTCTTGTTCACAGTGGCTTATTGGAAAGAGGGGAAGGTCCCTGTTCAAATCCAGGTGTTTGGATCCCAAAGCCCCTGCTCTTTCTACTCCATTAATATAAACCCCATGAAGCAGGTGGACTTCGGTGTTTTCCATCTGCCCAGCATTTCTATGAGCAGCCAATGAGTTTCCAAGGGAGGACTCAGGTAAAGCTCATCTTTTCCAATCAGGGGGCCGTGGTGATGGATGACCTTCAGCTGAGGTGCCTCAGTCTTCCTCTTTCCATGCGCATCTCATCCTGCAGGGCCTCCCTATGAGGCCTTTCTCCAGTAGTATGGCCTGGACTTCTTTATGGTATGACAGTGAAAGCAGAGGCTGCTGGTATTTTATTTTAAAGTCCCAGAATGTCACTTCTGTCACCTTGCATTGGTCAAAGGAAACCAAACACCTCAAATTCAGCAGGAAAGGAAATAGACTCCCCTTAACGATGGAGCAGTAGCATTGCTCACACTGGCAAGGACAGGCTTGTTGGTGACTATTTTGCACATTGGACGGCAAACCCTGTAATCCATAGCCAAAGACCTTTTATGTCAGAGGCCTTCTAATGAACAGATTCTTACTTCCTCTTTAAACATATGAAGCCCAAAATAACAAATGCCTGACTTTAATTTTGGGAAAAGAAAAGAACAGGTGGAAAGTCTTATGCCAGTCTTAAGAAATGCAAAGTCCTATACCAGACACCTTTGATAGATGAAGAACCGAACTACCCTTATCACACCAAGAGAACGGCACCATTGGAACCCATCACATTCTATTTATTCCCATAAAGCTGAATGCAAATTGTACAGTTGTTTCTTAGAGGTTGGACAGATCTGGGTTTCAGTTCACCTTGATAGACTAAGGGTTGCTTGCATGATATGGAAAACTTGTATCTGTTATGAACGATGTATTTACATTTTTTATGCGCCTCTGTCGATTCATAAAGTGACCACTTCTCTCCGGTTTCTTTCCTGGAATTGCAGTCCAGTTTTGTGCCTGGTGGGTTAGTCTGTGGATCTCAGGGGTTAGCTGTATATCATTGTGTGTCTCTCTCTGTCTTTATTGCAGTAAAATACATGTAAGTTTACCAATAGTGACATTTAGTACATTCATAATGTTTTGCAGCCATCATATCAAGGTCCAGAATACATCTTCTCTCAATTCTCCTTTGTCTTTTTTTTTTTTTTTTTTTTTTAACCCAAATGTTAGAACCAATTTTCTCTGCCCCTCAGTTTATAGAGCACACATCTAGTAAGTTTATAGACCTAGCTAGAGCAGGAGCTAAAGGAGGTTGCTTGAAACCTTGTGGCCTGATCAAACTGGTTTGACAGGGCTCAGGAATCTGTGACTGGCTGTGAGGACCTGGGCCCTGCTGCCTGGAAACCCCCACATGTTTGCAAAGGGACTGGCCCCGGAAAGGATCAGCTGCCTTTTGTTAACTGGATAATCAGTATTCTCTCTCCTAAGAGACTGGAATAAAAAAGGTCTATATTTGCTGAAATACACTGTTGTTTTTAGATGACTGACAGTATTTGTAGAACCACAACTTAATTTTTATTTACTCTTTTTTAAAACAGAAAATGGTCAACACTCTGTTTAATTGATTCCTTCGTCAGCTAAAGTGGAGAGTCACTTTCATTAGCCCCCTCTCACAGATGACAATATGAATCTCAGCCTAACCACTATGCTGTACACCTGCAGCTAATATAAAATAATACTGAATGTAACTGGTAATTGAAAAAGAAAATTTAAAAACTACATGAAGGCTCAGAGAAGTTAAACAGCTTAAAAAAGCACACATCTAGGAAGCTGTCGAGCCAGGATTCAAACTCTGGTCCGTTTAACCCTAGAGCGCATGCTCTTAACTAACAGGGAGCATGGCCATGTTTCCTCCACAGAGCAAAGAGCAAAGACAAACAAGGCGCCTGAGGAAACACAGCCTGTCTCAAGAGCAAGAAGCATCGTCAAAGAAGCTACCCAAACAAGTGGAAGCTGCCAGGTAACATATCTCACAGAAACACCAACAACCCTACCCGCTGTCGGCTCCATTCATCGCGAGGAACTGGCTTACCAACCCCTGTAAAAACCTGCCGTGGGCCTGAGCCTTCGCCTCCAGGATTTGTTCACACCACTTCCTCTTGCCTGGTGAGGTCCTAGGACCCTCGTTTCCCTCCTTCCAGTACATTCTCTCTCCTTTGGCTTCCCTTTCTGGGCTCCGGATTCTGGCTCTCCACACTCCTGGCCACATGCCACTTGAGCTCTAGCCAACCTTCCAGCTTGACAATGATCTTAACATTGACCCGTTGAACTGCAGGTGAGAGGGGCTCAGGCCTGGCTCCCGCCTCCGCCCCAGGCTCCGCGGCACCTTGCGGTTTACAGAACACTTGAAAAAAATATCCTTTAATGCTTATGGAAGAAGACAGAGCAGGTACTATTTTCTCTATATTTTTAAACATCACAAACATTTTAAGCATACAGAAGAAATACAGAGACGAATATAGAGACATCTATGAACACTGCCCAGACTTGACACATTTACATTTTTTCCTTAAAGAAATAAAATGTTAGAGATATGATTGAATATTTTCCTATTCCATTTCCCTTCCTCCTTCCCCAGAGGACCTACTGCCTTTAAATTGGTTTGAATCACCCCATCCAGGTCTTAAAATTACTGTATCAATATTTATCTGGCTTTCTGAATCCACTATGGATATTATTATTTTTTTGTGTTCTTAAAACTTTTACATAATATCATACTATATGTATCCTTTTGCAACTTGCTCTTTCAAAAATTTGTTTTTAAGAATTATCTTTGTTGAAACATGTATCTAAGCTCATTCATTCTCCCTCTCTCTATACACTGTATGCATATACATATACATATATTACTTATCTATTAATAGAAATTTACATAACTTTCTGTTTTGCACCATTTCAAAAGATACTGCAGTGACCAGTGTTGTACATCTGCTCTTGTAGATGTGTGCCAGACTTTTTCTAGAGCAAATTCCTGGAAGTAGAATTGCTGGGTCATCGGATATGTACAAATCAACAATTTTAGAAGACACTGCCAATTCCTCTTCCAGTGGTTGTACCAACTTACATTCCCATCATCTGATTTTGAAAATTTCCTTTTCCCTTTATTCTTCACAGCTCTTGGCATTGTCAGATGTTTTGATTTTTTTTTAGCAATCTGTCCACTTAAAAATAATTTCTTATTGTTTTATCATGGGTAGATTCTTAAATTAATTATTCAATTTCTTTATTATAGTGTTCACTCAAGTTTCCTATTTCTTTTTGACTTAATTTTGGTAATTTATAGTTTTTTTTTAAACCTGCATATTTCACCTGCATTTCAAATATCTTGGCATAAAGTTGATTATAATATTTTCTTATTATTTTAAAATTAATTGTGATTATATACTCCTCGTTCTTGATATTGTTTCTGTCTTCTCTTTATTTTAATAGATATTACTAGAGGATTCTCTATTATATTAATTTTTTTCAAAAAATAAGCTTTTGGTGTTATATTTTTTCTTGTTCCCTTTTTTCTGTTTCATTAATTTCTGTGCCTATCTTTATCCCTTCCCCCCCTGTTTTGGGGCATACAATCTGTGATTCTTTTTCTAACTGCTTTAGTTGCTTGATAAATTAATTTTTAATCTTTCTTTTTTCTAACATATGTTTTTAAGGTTATAAATTTCCCTTCAAAAACGATTTTAGTTGTTTGATATAGTGTTTCCTGGTTGTAATTTTGTCCTAAATATTAAATAATTTTTATCACATTTCTTAACTGATCAGGCATTTATTTAGAAAAGTGTTTTAAATTTTCTAACTATATTAGAATGCAGTATGATGGGGTGATTGGTAGTGTTTTTGCCAAAGAATTTTTAATATTGTTGTATTTTAGACAGCAAGTGCAGATTGAGTGATATAAACTATTTTATGTTTGTTGAGACTTTTCTGTGATCTAGGTTGGGGCCGGTTTTTGTAAATGTTCCATGGGTGCTTGGAAAGAATATAGTACTGAGTTATTGAGAAAACTGAGGTTCATAGAGGTCAAGTGGCAAAACTCATCTAGACCAACCTTCATTTGGGAACGAAGCATCTATAGTCTAGAATTCATTTGGATCTGCTGACCATTTCACTGAATGGGTAATTTTCCTCTGACGAGCACTAAGGCACAAAGAATGCTATTGAGTATCTAGGAATATCTCTCAATAGTAAAACAGGTAAAATGGGTGTTTCACCCTTCCTTTCGGCCCTAAATCGAAAACTGACTTCTTACGCACCTTGCGTTCTCCAGTGTGTGTACAGAATCTCACTAATTCTCTAAAAGAGTAACAAACGACAGGCGATGTGCTGAGAGCTAGATTAATGACAGAACACAGAGGAGACCACTTCCTCCTTCCCTATGTAAGATGGTTATCAAACAAACAGAGCCATCCGTGAGACTTCTTATTTGAAATTTCAGTCTATATGCCCACCCATCCATCCTCTGATATGTGACAGCTTTACGGCTAAGGTTGGAATTGTAATTGCACAACTTTCTAGCCTACTGCTTCAGTCCTCCAATCATGTTTCTTATTAATAAGGCTGAGGTCCCAAGGGAAACAGTTTGGGGATAGTTCACAACCTCTTGTTATTGTAAGGAAACGAACAAAGCCCGCTGAAGGTGAGGAGTGTCACCGTGTCATCTCTGCTCATGAAAGACAGCCCAATTTTCAGTTGGGGAACGAAGAGTATATTTGAGGGTGAAAGGCTGGTGAAATAGCTTGGCTGAGTAAATGCTCCTGTAGCAACGATTATTGCCTCATCACTCAAAGGTGAAAGAACAAGAAAATAAAATGGTACAGATTACACCACCAGGTAACAGATGAGGGGAAAAAGAGGAATATAGTCCAAAAGGTAGCAAGTGCTCACATGGCCTTCGGTAGCCCCGGAGAGAGGATACCTGTACTAATTTTGGATTGTGCAATCGTATGGAGCACTCACACCCCACTGGAAAAAAAAAAATCATGATTAAGATTGGGGGCAGTTTAGACAGACTCAGAAAGAAACATTTGAGAGACATGGCTGGCACTGCAAAGTGAGGGTCAGACCAAGGGTGGAATTAGTATTAAATGTCCACTTGTGTCAGACCTTGTGCTAAAGCAATTTACATACATTATTTTAAATTTTCCTTATTAGTCCTTTGAAGAAGGTTTTATTTATTTTTTCTTTTTCTTTTTTTCTTTTTTTGAAGAAGGTTTTAATATCCTTAACTTACAGGACCTATTGAAGCTCAGAGACCTGAAGTGATTCATCTAAATTCACGTAGCTAATAAGTGGAAGACCTGGGACTTGAACCTCAGTCTGCTTGGCTATCACTCCATAGTGCCTTTAAATGAGATGATGTCTGCAATTTAGCAGTTTATTTAGAAGGCTAACTGCCCCTTTCCCCAGCTGCCGGTAAGGGGCTCGGTTCTTCGGAGGAAGCTAAGGCGGCGTTGGGGTGAGGCCCTCACTTCACCTGGCGACCAGCGCAGCTCCCGGCAGCGCTCGCTCTCCACTGGCCCGCACCATGGCCTCCGTCTAGGAGCTCGCCTGTCTCTACTGGGCCCTTATCTTGCACGAAGGTGAGGTGACGGTGACAGAGGATAAGATCAATGCCCCATTAAAGCAGCTGGGGTAAATGTTGGACCTTCCTGGCCAGGCTTGTTTGCAAAGGCCCTGACAATGTCAGCACTGGGAGCCTCGTCTGCACTGGGAGGGCTGGTGGACCTGCCCCAACAGGAGGTCCCGACGCCTTCACCGCTGCTGCCCCCTGAGAAGAGTGGAAGCAAAGAAAGAAGAGTCTGATGATGACAAGGGCTTCGCTCTTTTTGACTAAACCTTTTGTAACACATTCAATAAAAGGCTGATCTCTGTTAACAAACAAACAAACTAATTAATTAATTAATTAAAGGTTAAACGTGTGATGACAAGGTATCCATTCTGGGCCGATTCCTTTCCCACCTCCCTGAGCCAACAGAGAGGACTTCTGCACAGATGTGCTTCCCCGTGTAAACTGTACAGTCCTGCAACCTCCCTCATCCCTCTGCGACACAGCTGTCACCGTTTAAAAACAGGACTCGAGCCCCCGCTCGCCGGGTCTCGCCTCTTGTCCTGACCTGTTTCAAGGGCTGCGCGCTGATCTGGATTTCACCTTCTCCTTCCCCGTTCCGTTCCTCCACCCCTGATCTCCGTTTCTCTCCTCAGTGCTTTTCTCCAGTTTCTTACCTCCCCTTGCACCCCCTGACCGCCCGCACGCCAGGCATAGTTTTCCTGGCCAAGGATACGGTACTCACCTCCTCCCCGGCTGTGTCGCCGTGTGTCTTAGGCCCCTCTGGCTCACCTCCATTCCTGGGACCACCTGCCTCCCTCCCTCCCTCCCTCTCACTCCGGGTTCAGCGCAGTCTCCCATCCTCTGCCCTTAAATTTCCATCATTCATGAGTGGAAATGCACTGAGCAGCTCCTGTGTGCCAGGCCCTAATCCAAGCTTGGGTGGGGTGTGTGTGTGTGTACATAGGCCCAAGGGGATCATGGGGCTGTGATAGAGACAAACAGGTAAACAGAGTCCTCCAGCCATGCAGTGAGTGTTCGGATACAGGCGTGCTCGGGGCGTCCACGTTACGGGAACTGTGAGGTCATCTCCGCCGAGGCTGACGTGGGCATCAGGGGAGGCTTGGCAGAGGTGAGCCCTTACCTGAATCTAGAGGAGGGGGTAGGAGTTCCCATAATTTCCCACCAGCTGGGTTGCTATGGGGATCGGTACAGTGGGCGCCTGAAGTTTAGGGAGTAAGGTAGAAGGGTAGGTAAGAAAGTAAAAGGGAGGTTACCTCATGAGAACTTTTCATGTCTTCTACTCAGTCCTTTAAGGTTAAGGGAAAATTACATTCCCGACAGGAGTTTCAGTCCTCTGTTAGCAGGGAGGACTTCTTCTTCTTCTTGCCGTTTGTGAAAACAAAATAGTGGTGGTGGGGAGATTATGTGAGTAATTACCTTTCCTATGATACTAAGACCCTTCTTTTTTAAGTTTGTCGCTGTGTGTTGGTGAGTGGCCTACCAAGGGGCCCTCTTACTGGGCACAATGTTCTTGTTTGAGGCCCCACCTGCTGGTAAGAGCCGGGAGTTCGTAAGTCCCCACAACCTCGGCTCAGGGCTTCATCTTCCTTTCCTTCAGGCATCTTGCAACCCAGGAGCCCTGACTTGTGTCTTGGGGCAGAAAGTTCAGGCGGATTTGGTCCTATTTCAGTGGATTGGCTGCGTGAAAGTTAGTGTGGTGGGAGCAGGTCCTGGTGGTGGCGGCAGTCGCCCCGGTTCTCGGCTCCTGTAGTAACCTGGCTGTTGCAGGGGAGAGGTGGGGGATCCTTTGGGGATGGACTGTATGTCTCCCAGGGCTACACTCCCAAGGGGGCTCACAGCCAGACCACCCACAGTTCTCACTGGATGCCTGCATGGATCCGCATCCACCAGGCTGCTCCAGGATGGTGGGGCGGGGCCCAGCTTCTCAATAACTTTGCAAGGTGGTAGAGCAGTGCCGAGGTGCAGCCAGTTTTGCTTGAGATGCTGCAGAGATGGAGCCTCAGCTCACCAACCCAGCTCCTCACTAACAGTTTTGCAAGGGAAGGGGATGCCTCTCACTTGAGGGGCCCCTTCCTAATACAGCTGAGCCTCTAGGGCTATTGGCCCTGAAGTATATGCAGAATCAATGAGAGCACTGAGCACTTGAAGGACCCAGAATCCCCATCGTACGTTCTCCTCTCTGGGTTTATTGCCAAGGTTGACCAGAAGTCCCCCATCTCTTGACTCAGTTGGACCTGTTGCCTTTTCCCATTTCTGGATCCTTTTCTGAGTTGTCCACATTCACCTCCATATATCTCCCTAACCCCCACTCTCAGGGTGAAGGTTTGGGAATAGAGAAAGGAATCAGTCTTCTCCCTCCCAGAAGATTCCTGGGATCACTGTGCAAACCGGCCCCTAGCCCTCCCCAGAGCCCTGCATACAAAGATGGGCCCCTTCCCTTCCTTACTTAAACATCAGGCCTTCTGGAAATATCGCTAGGTAAGGTAGACTCTAAAGGCCTCTTCAAAGGTAAACTATAGCAAACTGTTGGCAGTTTCTTTTGCCGAATAAGAAAGGAAAGATCTGCTAACATAGGTTACACATTTAACATTTATAATAATCCTATCAGGTAGGCATTGTCACCCTTCTCTTATATGTAAGAGTGCTAAAGCCCAGCGACCTAAAGTAACTTGCCCAAGTTCTCGGTGGTCAGGAACAGAGCAGAGATTCAAAGCCAGCTCCGCTGGACTGGAAGGCCCCTGACACACACTGCCTTCCTGTCATGGAAGAATTTCTCATATTCGATGGATAACATTCACCTAAGAATAAAGAATACTTTGCACCAAATGCTGACATGAAGACCAGGTTGCATACGGACTCACTCACACATGCTATTTCTGTTTGCCTTTGCCCTCTTAACGCATTATGGGCTGGATGGTGCTCCCCGCCCAACAACCCATGCGTTGAAGTGCTAACCCCCCAGACTTTGACCGTATTTGGAGACAGACCCTTTAAAGAGATGATTAAGGTAAAATAAGGTCATATGGGTGGGTCCTAATCCAATATAACTGGTGTCATTATAAGAAGAGGAAACTGGAACTCAGACATTCTCCATGTGCTAGCAAACTAACACAGTATTTATAGCTCTAGTTACCGACAGTGTTTCTCATGTTGTCAGCAAAGTGGGTTTCCATAAAGAATAAGCAGTTCCTACAATATTTCCCTAACAGAGTTGCTTTCTTCACAAGTATTTTCCTGACTGCAAGGAGAGGCTGGAAGGTGGGAGAGGTTGTTGCCACAAAGACAGGCGCCCTGCATGTTTTCTTTCTACCATGGCCTTATGCTCAGCTCCACGTAAAGCACTAGGGGAGTTGTCTTTATTGAATACCCCGAATGTGAGGTGCTCCACACACGTTTCATCCTCACAGCCATTCTCATTTTGCAGATGGGAAAACTGAGCTATAGGGGGGATAAGTAATTGATGGGGTTTTACAGAGTAAGTGGGAGCAGAGATCTATGCTTTTATCTACTATGATTTTGACAACTACGATTCACTGTCCCCCCTTCCCCACTGCTTCTCAGACTTTTCCAGTTAAGTATTACAAACTGCGGAATAGACAGAAAGGCTGGGTCTTGCTGCTCAAAGTGTGGTCCTTGGGAGGTTGTTAGAACTGCAGAACCTCAGCCTCACTCCAGATACACTGAATCAGGATCTGCATTTTATCAAGATCCTCAGGCAGGACCAGCTAGATAATTTGCAGGGCTCAGTGCAAAATGAAAATGCAAAGCCCCTAGTTTAAAAATTAGTAAGAATTTCAAGACGGTGGCAGCAGAGCATTAAAGTGAGTGTGAGTGGGACCACATAGGTTTCACACCCATGGGACCAGCCCTGCCCCGAGGTGATGCACAGGAACTCCCAAGCGTGAGAAGCATCACCCCAGAGGATTCAGAGGTGCAGCCTTTCACCACAGGGGTGCTTTTAGTTTTATTTTCTCTTTTTGCATTTTGTCTTAAGCACACAAAACATTCGCATCACACTCCTTAATATTTCCATTGGTCTGACCATAAATAATATACCCCCCCCCCAAAAAAAAACCTGCAAGGAAAACTGATACTCTTGGATGATGCACCATGTTTACCTACAGCCAGTGGCATTCTGATTATTCCAGAAGTATATGCAGCCTGGCTCCAAAGCCTGGGGTGAGCCCATCCTACGTGCACACTACAGAGCCCTTTATTAGTAAATGCGTCAACAGAATCACTTCACACAAGTTTCATGCCCCTTTCTTGCAAGAGGCTGAGCATTTATCTAGTATCACTCTGGACCATTTATTTCTGCTCTCTGGACCTCAGTCTTCTCATCTGTAAAATGGGAAGAAGAATAGTACCTACTTTAGACGGTTGTTGTGAAGTTTCAATGAAATAATACATAAAAAGAAAGCACAGAGAACCCTTCCTGGTGTATGTTAAGTGTCCAATAAATGTTAGCTTGTTATTACATCCTGGAGATTAAGTTCTTGTTTCACTTTGAAGAAGGCGGAAATGAAACAGAAAGAGCGTCACAAGGGGAATTTGCCCAGCTCCCAGACAGAGCCCCATGGGATGATATTTATTTTAATAAGTTCATCTTGACCTGGGGTCTGGTCTTCATTCTACTGATTTAGAAACCTGATTTCGTCAGCATCCCAAGAATGCAGCTATAGGGGGGAGGGTGTGGGAGGGTGTATGTACAACACTGTACACCAGTGGTGTGTGTGTGTGTGTGTGTGTGTGTGTGTGTGTGTGTGTGTGTGTGTGTGTGTAGAAAGAGAAAGAGAGTGGGGAGAAAAAGAAAAGGAGAGAGGAGAGGGATTAGAGAGACTCTGTAAGTAGAAGTTGAGAGTCTGGTGAGAATGACCTTTATGCTTTTCAGTGAGGGAAACTATTTCTACAAAGAGCTTGAATGATTTTTGGAGGAACAAACACCAGCAGTGACAAGACATTCTCGAGGGACCGGCCAGGTTTCAGCTCTGACACCATTCACCTTCGCGGGCTGCACCTTCTGAGACGTCCGGAGCTGGCGGCACTGTGGGATCTTCAGGCCCCCAGGGGGCGCTCGAAGCTTCAGCTCTGAAACCAGGCAAGAGCCTCTGGCCAGGTCTTGTCTTTTGGTGACAAGCAAACCCGGGATTTTTGGAGATAACAAGGTGGGTAGGTGGGTGGGCTGGGTTTAGGACAGACGGGATCAGTCTGGGCATGCGGGAACTCGAGAGGTGTGTTTGGGAACATTGCTAGGGAAACGCTTTTTATTTTTCAGAGTTTATCATTGAATGTCATAATTAATATGCGTGTGTACATACATATATGTATATAAGGGGTGGGCAAAAGTAGGTTTACACTTGTTCATGTGGACAATATACAAGAATAAATAATAATACAAAAATAAACTGTGTTTTGTGTACTAACAACTTTAAATCTACTTTTGCCCCACCCCTGTATATTTGATTATAAAAATTCAATGTGCCCATTGTAAAAATTTCAAATATTAGAGAAAGTATAGCTTTGAAAGTGAAATCTCCTCCCCCCCCTCCCCCCGAAAAGTGCTGTTTAGAGCTTGGTGCACTTGCTATGACCATACTCACTACCTGGCTAGCAGAATGACCAACTGCATGTATACAGGAACGTGCACACATCTTTCTACATAAGTGTGATGTCCGTATTGAAATCCACAATGACCTGAGCTATAAAGCCAACTGAGAAGTTTGTATCGTGTGGCCCACGGCATTCTCTTCCCATGAGCAAGTAGCACAGAAAGGCAAATTATCAGAAATATATGAGCTGAGAGTAGGAACAAAACAAGAGGACTGAGTTAATCTGAAATGTCTCTCAACTAAGAGAGTGCTCCCCAGTTCCATCAACACATCAGGGAACTGCGATCTCACAGACCTCATTTTGGAAAATGTTCACCTTTCCTGCCTATGTCACTTTGAGGTCTCCTTAAGGCAGAAATTATTACTGGGTTATGTTGCGTGTTTTTTAATTCTTTGCATTTGGGTGAAAATTGATAATTTTCTTTCACCTACCTCTGGTTCTTTGAAAAGATATTTAATCACCTATTTAAGATGATTAAAACCATTATATTAATTTTTTAAATTCATGTTTCAAGAGAGACTGAGAAAAGGTAAATTTCTAGTAGCAGTTATTTAAAATAAGCTGACAGACCAAAAACCTATTAATATAAATAAGTCTAGAACCTGCCATTAATACATCAATAAATCAGGCATTAGGAATGAATGCAAATATGTAAAGCGTTTCTTTAAAAAAATCATTATTCCTGTATCCTTCATGTGAACCTAGACGTGTGAGTTACAATTACTTTTGAGACATACGATACACAAACAGATGACAAATGGCACCTCTGGCACCAAACTGTTCTTCATCTCATCCACTAGGGGGTACCTGAGGGTTGTTCAACAAAAGCATCGGGCACTCAGGAAACCAAATTCAAAAATCTGAACTAGAAACCCCAGACCTAAATATATATATGTATCTGGTAAATTATTAGCCAAATTTAGTTTGATAAAAAATAGCCACATGTTTTCCCCCCTCTAAATTATAGTTTTGACACTTCTGCTTATAGACATTCACTTTTGAAAAAAAAATTGGATCTTGGTTAGATAGGAGGGTGCTGTGTATTTTATAATATATATATTAGACATGAATGCTTTCCTGGTGAAAACTGTGGTATTTAAGTTACTAGAAAAGGCTGGCAATTTTATCACAATCCCAGAATTGTTTATTTTGTGTATTAGTATATTACTTAATTGGAGTCATCCTGAATAGGCTCCTGAAAGAGCCAATGTTATTTTTTCTTTATTAGGTTCATCTTCTACTTCTCACTCACATTCGATGTTCCAGTAAGAGCAAATTACTCTGCAAATTAAAATTAAAAATTGGAAATAGTCCAATGGCCAGTAGTAGGGAATAGGAAGGCCAACAGTGGTGTGTTAGGGTAATGGATATTTATAGTAATTAATTAATTATGGTGTCTATAAAGTATAACATTAGTGCAATAAGATTAGGAATGCGTGTACAAAAATGTGCTGACCATTCACGAAGGATCAGTTCTTGTGCCACGTGGATGATGAATGAGAAAGAACTCCTAGCTCTTGATGAGCATATAATTTGGAGTGGGGTGGTAATGGTGGTGGTGGTGGAGGTGTTGTGTGTGTGTGTGTGTGAAGAGACCTATACTTGAGTACAAAGAGGGTAAGGACTGTGATCATGAGCATTGGAATTAGAAATTCAAGCCCCCCCCCTACTCCTTTGTTTTATGACATTGAATAAATTATTTTACCTGTCTCTGAGCCTTGATTTTCTCATCTGTCAAATGCAGACAGTCATTTACCTTAATTTTATTGTGAAATTAAGTGGGATCATGAAGCACCTGACACCTAGCACTGATTATGGAGTTTAGTAAACGGCAGTCATAGCAGTGGTTTTTGTAATTGTCACTTTCTGTGTGAAGCAGGGAACAGCATATGTGTGACACCCTGTGTGATAGGCTGTCTCAGCCGGCCACCCCAGGATGAGATGCACTGTTCCAGGACCAGACAATTTCTCTGGTCAGGCAAGTTTCAGCCATCCAGAAAGGCCAGCTCCCTGGAGAACCCAGTGGTTCTGGCGGCCTGGCATGTAAAAAGTCCCTGAGAAGGAATCTCACTTCCCCTGGCGCGGCCTGCTTTCAGGTTTTGCTTTAGCTGCTTCAAGGTCCAGTGGGCAAGGCGGCCCTCTCCAAGGGAAGCCGTCCTGTAGTCCCAGGAGCCGGTGTGGACTGCTGCCTGCAATGGGGCGAGCAGACGGAAAGCTCCTCGCTGAGAAACGGGCGGGGGCCAGGACGGGAAGGGTGTCTCAAGCAGGGCTCTGGGTGATGCTGGAACCTACGGGATCTGCCGAACCAAGAGTCAAATGAGCCGAGGTCAGAAAGCAAGGCAATGAAATCTAAATGGGCTGCCGAGCCAAGGGAGGCAGAAGCGGCGCTGGAATGCAAGGTGCAGAGCAGGATTGGAAGCCGGGCGGGGAGTGCAGAGAGCGGCGAGGGCCTACTGTTCACCAGCTGCCCTTCCTGATCCCCGAGCGTGTGTGCCGATGAGCTCATTTCCCATGCTGGTCAGTGCTGTCAGGACAGGAGCATAGGGTCGTGTAATAGCGAGTTCCTGGGAGGCTCTTTTAGCTAAGGAGGTGCCCTAGGCAGGAGGAACAGCAAGGGCCAATGCCCTGAGGCCAGGATGACAGAAGGAGGCCCCTAGCTGGAGCATAGTGAGAGAAGTGAGGTGGAAGGAAGTGAGCTTGGAGAGGTTGGCAGGGGCATTATCCTGCAGGATCTTGTGGCAAGCCATCGTGAGAGTTTGGATTTTATCGATGCAGTGGGCAACGATGAGAAGTTTGGACTCCAACAGGAAAGTTGGCAACGTCTAAGTTATGCTTTAGAAAGACCACTCTGGCTGCTGGGTGGAGGATGATTTGGTAAAAGTCTTAGATCAAGGAAAGAGTAGGGACTTCTGGGTCAGATCGGGTACAAATGCCCATGAGCATGGAAAATCTGTGTAAAATACCTACCCCTCCTCTCCAACCCTGAGGTTGTACTTACACTCAAACCAGGCCAATAGACGGGTCTCTTGACTTCTTTGCCAGGAGAGCCTGGGTCCTGGGGCTTGTTTATTCAGATTTCCAAATATGTACAGATCAATCTAAAATTTTAAGGAAATGTAGCTTGAGGCTACTAAGATGGGGCTTCTGCTACATCTCCTTCTGTTTAAGTACAAATGAGAAGAGACAACTTAGGGTTTATTAAAGTAGGGGTAGGGGGTGGAGAAGTAGACTGATTTAAGTAGCATTTCAATTAGATGAATTGGGTTAATTATTTAAAGGTATAACTTAAAAGTACATGTAAATAATTGCAATAGCTAAAACTTACTGAGTCTCTATTGTGGGCTAGAAGGTTTATGAATTAAACAAAACAATGATTGACATAATAGTCTTTTTCTTCCTGTTGTGCATTTACAAAGGATTTTGGTCCTGGGACTGATCCACGTGGGTCTTTGGCTACAATATGGTTATGAAAGTATTCATTTACTTACTTCCCTGCAAGCTAGGCATTAGCATCCCCACATTTTGCAGATGAGGTGACTAAAGTTTAGAGAAGTTTATACCTGGTCTAATTGAGTAATAAGGCCAGAATTTGAATTCAGGACTATCCAAAGCTCATGGTGGAGACACTCTACATGAATCACACAAGTGTGGCGCAGAGAGTAAGGGTGTGAACCATGGTGTCAGGGGGCCTTGGATTCAAATTCTGCTCCATCACTTACTAGCTACATCATCTTGGGTTGGTTACTTGACATCTAGGAGCCTGTGTTTCTTTATCTGTAAAACAGAGGTTACAATAGCTCCTCCTTCAAAGGTTGCGCTGAAGATTGTGTGAGACATGCAGCCTGGCTCTGGCAAATGGAAGGAGTTCAGTAAATGTTAGTTATCGTTATACGACACCATGCTGGCCGCTGAGTGGGGTGGCTCTGTCTGAGCCAGTTTTATTGCCAGTGTCAGAAACATATATCCTGCCTTGGAAATGTTTCACATAATAGACTGTGTCCGCTTAACTCACTCTGCACTCCGCTGCGAACGCCAGGCATCTGAGAAGTGCTCTGGATCACGATATTACCCAACTGCATGAGTGGCTTTGATAGCTTTTCCGAAGGGCTGGCATTTCAGTTGTGCAACTGTAACTGCTTCATGGCAATAGAGGAGATTTATTTTTTGGACCCCAATCAACCCTCAGCCCCATTTCTCAAACTCCAGCTACATCACACGATGTCGAAGCTGTGCGCTGTTAAGGTTTGGTCAAAGGTGCTAGAAGCATTTTGCAGATGTGATGAAGAACCCATATTGTCCCAGGATGCTTTGTGGTGCCTTCTACCCCGGGCCCTGCTCGCCCTTTGAGGCCCAGATGGCAGGAGAATTCAGTGGCAAAAGACGGGGTTGTTCAACTTTGCAGGAGCCTGGGACCTTGAGCTGGGGTAAAAGGTGACACTTGATGAGGGAAAGGGTCTCATGACCATCTTCCCCCACATCCAAGGAGGGCACAAGAAAAGATATTCCATAATTTTAAAAATTTAAGTGTAATAAAGTAATTTTCACATGAGGATGACTGCCTGGCTCCTAAAGAAGAAACAAGAGTGGGGTGGCGAGCAGAGAAAAATGAGGGATTTCTGTCAGAGGCTACTGTTCTCAGTGAGGTGAGCTGTTAAAAAAATCATTTCTAACTGGTTTGCGGGACCAGAATTCTTGACCTGAGAATGAAGAATTGTGTGCTTGCTTCAGTCGGGGTCCCTTCCAGCCAGTTTGTTTTCACGTTGAAGAAACCGAGTCAGCCTGATATAGAGCAAGAGCCACATCTTCAGGGGAGTTTCTGTGCCTTGCAGCCAAGTGTCCCCACTGTCCTCAAAAGTCTTGGTACCGGTGGAGTTGGACAGGCCTCGTTCAAATAGTGGAACAGCCATGTATCTCTGTTGATGCCTCAAGCAAGTTACCTGACCTCAGTTTCCTCCTCTGTAAAATGGAACTAATAAAAAACCCCTACTTTGATAATATGTGTAATGGGAAAAAATAGTATTTTAAACCCAAACTGACCGTAGACACTTCTGCCTTTTAGGGGAGGTAGGCGTGCTTCATATCAGTGAGGAAATACATTTTTCCTTTGTGCCCTTCCCAGAGAGAGAAGACAGAGAGCATGAGCCTGTAACCAGGTGGCAGGGCTGCTTAGACAGTGGGTTACTGGTGTTTGGATGCACGATGGTGGAACTGGAGCTGAACGTGGCTATAGAGGTTGCAGAGGGCTTTCCAGTGGCCAGTGAGAGAGGGAGAGACGAGATACAGGGAGATGGCCCAAGCAGCACCCAGAAGGCAGATCTTAAAGGGCTACGGGAAGCCAGCTGCTATTCAATTTACGTGTTTATATATGTCGAAGCACTTAGAATAATTCTTGGCACCAGTGAGCATTTAATAAACGGCAGCTAGTGGCCGTGTAGCAAAGCTATCTCACTGATGCCCTCTAATAGTCTCTCTGCCCAGAGGATTAGTGTGCATGTGTGTCTTGGGACTAAGGGAGGTAGACAGCAAAGAAGCATGGAATGGGTTCAAATTTTCGTTCTACAGGGTTTATTTCTTTGTTTCTTTAATTTTCCATATTTAAATAGAGGCAATAAATGGTACTTCATCTCATATGAGTTATGCGAAGTTTAAATGAGATCATTGAGATAATTCATGCACTGGACACGTCACCTTCAGTAAATGTTAGCTCTTCCCAGAATTCTGTAACAATAGTCTTATAACAATGGTATACCATCCTGGAGCATGCGCTTTGCGGGTTTTATTCTAAAATGTACATATCTATTCAATGCAAAACAACTTGAAAAACATTTAAGAAACACAGAAAAACACAGGCCCTCCAACCAAAGCATCGCCAGTGTTAATATTGTGCTTTCTGCCTTTTCATTTCCCCCCCTCTCAAGTGTGTGTACACCTTTGTTCTGTCTCTTCAAAATGGGGTACTGCTCTATAGTCTGCTTTGTTTTCTTAACCTAGCAATAGACTGTGAACTTTTCCCCATGGATGAGTTGCTTCTTAAAATAGATGTTCCAGTGGAAGCAGTCACATCCTGGACCAGCAGATTCATTACTATTCTTCTTTAAAAATGAGGGGGGGTGGGTGCCTTATGGTCACCCAAATCTGGAAAACACTGACATTACATTTCCTTCTTGGAAAATTAATAGCACGTATTAGCATGTTAAAGGCTCTGAGAAGCCCTTCCATAAAGAAACTGCTTGACTTTGATTAGATCAGTGTTTCCCAAACTAATTTAACTCTGCAGAGCCATTTATTCTCATAACTCCTATTAATGTCTCAGGAATCATTTGGGGAAACACTGTAGGCTGAAGACTCCTTAAGAACAGGGAGCATGTCTTGTTCACCTTCATGTCTCCACATGGTCTTACAATGGGGGTTTTAAGAAATTATGAAAAATGAGATTGGATTTGATGAATCCACTTTCTAACCAACAGCCACACATGTATGAACTGGAGGCCAAGGTTATAGGCTAGACGTGTCTCTCAGTGTAAAGCTAATTGGCCCCTTTGGGGATGAACCTGTGAACTTGGCCTCGTTAGCACCAGCACAAAACAGCTGAGTTTGTTTCTCTGGTGCCATGAAATTGTTTTCTTACCCAGATTCTCATGCCGTCCTCCAGGGGGCGATGCTGGTTTGTCAACCTTCTGAGAGCCCGAAGCCTGGGCCAAGAAAACCTTGAAATGGAGGGGGAAGCAAGTGAGGATGAGGAGCGAGGTTGGGAGTGGAAGGATTATTGAAAACCAGAAGACAAACTGTCAGGTTTGCAGTTGGCGTGAAGCTGAGGTGCAGCCCCCCACATTGTGTGCTGGGCACAAGGACTTAAAAAATCTTGCTGAGCCAGTAAGCCAAGAATAAATATCGCTAACATTTATTGAACACCAACTATGGGGCTGGCAACATGCCAGATAATTTCATTAATTCTTTCTTTTAATTCCCTAAACAGACCTATGGGGCAGGGCCTGCAGCTAGAAGGAGCAAAACTGGAAATTCAAGCCTGGTTCCTAGGCCTGGTGCTGTTATCTGAGTGCTCTCCTAGACTGAAACAAAATATTTAGCCAGGATAAATAAAGCTAAAGTGTTTATCTATCTATTTATTTTTCATTTTATTTGGATAGGTCTAATAGCACTTCATGAAATGAAGACCAGGGTTGTTGTTTTTCGGGGGGGGTTCGGTTCAGTTAGCCACCTGCCAAGTACATGAACTGTAGTCCTGGACTGACTTCTTAGAACATTTAATAGAACATTTACATTTAAAATAACATTTAAATCAGATTGGTGATGGTATGTTTTTAAGAATTCTCCTACTCTTTTTAGTCCTGGTGGTCACTGTGCAAGATGTAATCATCCAAACTGAATAGCTCTAGAGTGACCGGTTTAAAATTCAGTTGTGGGACTGAGTGCTTCTACTCCTGCCATATCTCCATCACAACAATTGCCACCTAGGACATGTTGAAATTGTTTCATTAAATGCCTCCTTCCCCCAGTGGACCCTGTGTTTCTTGAGGGGAGGAACTATGCCCTTCATTTCTGTATTCCTAGGGCCTGGCAAAATACCTGGTACCTAGTGAGTCATTAGTAAATTTTAAATGAATGAGTGAGCAAATGAATGAAAGGTGTTTCTTGCAGAAATGATATCAGAGCATAGACCAAGGCAGGAACCCAGCAGCTTGGCCTAGATGAGAGGAAAGGAGACCTGAGGGAGATATGAAAGCTATCTTCACGTATGTGAAAGGCTGTCGTGTGGATGAGATTGTAGAACAAGATTGTGCCTCTTCAGGTGGAAAGCTCGGGGAGGCCAGTTTCTTCAACAGAAATGAATCTAGGAGTTGTCAAAAAATAAAAGGAGTTATCTATTGGGCAGTGACCTTCCCATATCCGTGCCAGAGGTGGGATGGCTGCCTGGTGGGAATGTAGGAGAAGAGGTTCCTTCACCCAGCTCAAGGCTGAACAAAGGGGTTACTGAGGCCTGTGGCTATGTGCCAGTGCCCAGAACAGTGTGGGGCACATACAGGCACTTAATATTTGTTGAACAAATGAATAATAGTCTTCTACTAATTGACGACTCATTCAGCAAATATTCGTTAACTTTTTCTCTGTTAGGACTGTGGCCAGCCAAAGAGGATTGCACAGTGGAAAGGGTGACTCAGCTCCCATCAGGAGGAAATGTGCCATACAGGCTGGGAGCACAAGATGGAGCCACACTGCCTGGGTTTGAAACTCAGCTCTGCCAATCTCTTTACTTCTTTGTGCCTCAGTTTCCTCAGCTGTACAGTGGGGATGAAATAGTACCTACCTCAAGGAATTATTTTGACAATCGAATACTTGGCATAATAGTAACCACTCAAATGCTCATGATGATCATGGCACACACATTCTAGCAAGGCTACAGATAGGTTACTGTTATGTGACGGATGCTCAGGTAGGTTTGTCCCGACTGAAATATGTGAGCATCTGCACATCCCATCAAATCAACATGTTCTAAATCTTTATTCAGCTTTCATTAGAGGAGAGGCTGAGCACGTTGTGAGGCGGAATGTGGCTCACCCATCAGAGCCGTCTAATGCAGCTAGACAGGAGTGTTGGGACTCAGTCAGGAGGGAAGGGCAGAGAAAGGAGGCCTGCTGGTGTCAACTCAGCTTTACACCCAAGGTCTGACCAATTCCACTCAGGCCCAAACCTGTGGTCCCTACTAGGCCAACCAAACACTTGGAACTTAAACAGACAAGTCACCCTTCAATGCTCATCTAGTGTCTCTCAAGCATGTCCCCCACCCCCGAGGGACTTGTCAGAATACTCTTCCCAACCACACAGAGTGCTTCCTGAGGGGGCTCTAGGAGAGAGGGTTTTCCTGATCTCCTTACATTTCCTATGATTTTTATTCCCTCTTATTGATCAGCTGGCCACCCCTTAACCCCACCCTGCTGATGGGGGCTGTACAGGATGCCGCGAAGACGCCTCATGGGGGACCGAGCCCTGACGGGAGGGCGAAGGAGCACTGCAGGACGTGCGGTTAGCTGTGCCAAGAGGTGGCAGGAGGGGCAACGGCACAGGCCAAGGCCCGAGGTCCATGAGAGCACGGTGCCTTTGGCGGACTGAGGATAATTTAAATTTTATATATATAATTTTAATCCTCACCTGAGGATATTTTTTGCATTACTTTTCAGAGAGAGTGGAAGGGAGAGAGAGAGAGAGAGAGAAACATCGATGTGAGAGAGACACATCGACCGGTTGCCTCTTGCACGTGCCCCAGTCAGGCCTGGAACGAACCTGCCACTGAGGTAGGTGCCCTTGGCCAGAATCGAGCCCCGGACCCTTCAGTCCGAGGGCTGACGCTCTAACCACTGAGCCAGAGCAGTTAGGGCGGAGTGAGGGTAGTTTAGTGTGGCTGGCACAGGTGTAGGGGGTGTGAGGTGGGGAAGTGGGGAAGGGGCTGGAGAAGCACAAGACTGCGAAGGGCCTTGTAAGCTGTGTGAAGCACAGCAGGGAACCTCTGAGGGGTTTCGAGGAAGGTGGTGCAATGAACAGGTTTGCCTTTCGGAGGGAGCACCGAGCTGTGGGTCGGGCGTATGCACGCTCCAGCTCGCTCCAGCTGGGGTTGCTGGGGCGGGGGCGGGGCGGCGGCTAGGCCTGGAAGCAGGGAGGACGGTGAGGGGGTGCTGCGGTGCTCCTGCAGAGGCGGGGCACCTAACTGAGGAAGCTACCGCGCTGTGAATGGAGAGGGCTGTGAGCAAGTTTGGGAATTAACAGGCTCTTCCTACTGACTGGGGGCTGAGGGTGATATTTTTTGGCTTCTCTGGTTCTTAGAGTGTATACAAAATGTTAGGCCAGAACCAGGTGGCAAAAATGCTCCATATGGGAGGCCTGACCCTTCCCTCTCTACCTTCCTTCTGGTATTGCCCCCATAACTTCTCTCTCTCCCTCTTTTTCTGTCTTTTAAAAATCTCTCCTCTTATACCATGTGGTAAAGAGCTGGGGTGTCAGAGTCAGGCAGATGTTAATCACAGCACTAATTAGGCATTTACTGCATTAAAAAGAATTTTTTTTTTAACTTTTTTGAGCCTCATTTATTCAGTTATAAAGGGGGATAATTGTACCTGCTTCAAAGGGCTGGGATTATTCATCAGTGCAGGTTTTCCCGTTTGGACCAAACCCAATTCCCTCTCCGATGGACGATGGTAAATGGCACCACCTTACAACCCACTTACCCAAATCAAAAATCATCACTCCTCACTCCCCCTTTCCTCTTACCCTCCCCCCTCATGAGTCACCATCACCAGTTGCTTTGACGGCAGCTTCTCTTTAAAAAAGATTTTTTATTGATTTTGAGAGAGAGGGAGAGAAACATTGATGTGAGAGCGGACATCGATCGGCTACACCTCATACAGTGCCTGACACATAGCAGGAGCTCAGTAACTATTTGCTTTAAGAAAGAGAGTAAAAATAAGAGAGAGAGCATAATAAGTTTTTCTTCCATTCCCAGCATCCTTTCCACTTTCGCCAATTCTATTACATTTATCTTTCATCGCCTTTTGCCTGTAATTTCTTCCATTTCCTGTTTTCACGGAATATACTACGAGGTCGAACATCCATTTTTGCTTTTTTGTTTTCTTTTCTTTCCTCTTCTTACTGGTCATAGCATCTAACATAGCTCTCTAGCCCACAACAATGTTTTCTTTCTTTTCTGAGACTTTCTCAGTAGAAACTCAACATTGAGCTCTCTTGGTCTTTCCTTTCCTTTTCTTTAATTTTTTTTTTTTTTTAATCTTCATCCAAGGATATTTTTTGCATTGCTTTTCAGAGAGTGTGGAAGGGAGAGAGACAGAGACGGAGACAGAGAGAAACATCGATGTGAGAGAGACACATCGATTGGCTGCCTCCTGCACGTGCCCTGACCGGGGCTGGGGGTCCAGCTTGCAACCGAGGTACGTGCCCTTGGCTGGAATTGAACCCAGGACCCTTCAGTCCATGGGCCAATGCTCTAACCACTGAGCAAAACCGGCTAGGGCTTCTTTAATTTTTATTTATTTATTTTAGAAAGAGAGAGAGAGAGAAACAACAATTTGCTGCTCTACTAATTTTTGTTCCAATCAACACTTCATTGGTTGATTCTTATGTGCCCTGACCAAGGATCAAACCAGCAACCTTGGTGTATTGGGATGACTCTCTAAACAACTGAGCTCCCTGGCCAGGGCAGTGTTTTCTTATGTTTTAATATGAATAAGGCTTTTCTCCTCAATGCAGATGAAGGCTCTCTAAGAAGAAAATTTCTTTTCTAACTCTTGGCTGAGTTCTGGGCAAGCAAATCTCGATAAACTCTAGGGAGTTGATCAGCAGCACTTTTTAAAACCAAACAAGACTCAGGTATGCTATCTTTAAAAAGTCAACAAATCCCAAATTGGTGGATTCTGAGACAGTTACAACCTTACAATATACAAAATTTAATTAACCAAGCACTATGTAGAAATTCTATTAGAAGCAATCACGTAATAATAATATGTGTTATCAAAAATGCTGCAGAATGCTTTCTTATAGATGACTCCCTGCTTAAATGGCGGAACCGAGGCCTTGCAGTGACGTATCTCTACACACATTTCTGCTTCATATCAATTCAGCAAGATTATAATCATAAAAAAGGAAGACACCTTCATCTTAAGGTTAAGCTTCGTTCCCCCCATTGGCAGAAATTCTTTGGATGAAGGCTGTGGCCACCATTTCACCTAAAAGCCTCACATTTCAGGGTTTTGTTTTGTTTTTTTTTTTAGTTTGCCATCCTGCTTATCATTTACGGATACTCAAACACCTAAGAAGTGAGCCCAAAAGATGATTGAAACTTTTGATCCAAGAACTAGCTCACGCATTTGTTTTGCTTTGCTCTAATCTTCAGAGCTGTGTATCATGCTGACAGGCCCCAGATTTTTAAAAAACAGATTTTCCTTTGGGCTTCTCCCACTGCCCTTTGTTGTGGTAATATTTTCTCCTATCTTCCATCTTCTAAAAAAAGTAGGTGTAACAGTCTAATCAGCCTTTACCAACTTTTCTGCAAGAACAAGGCAGAAAATATGAAGAGATAAATCAAGCATTGTTGTTATTGTTTATGTAGTAGTGATATATGGTTCCACTGGGCTTTGTGTTTTACATGGCCACTTTGAAAACACAGATGCTGCTCAGGCACAAGCGATTTGTTTCTGAGCTCTGTGCTTGGATGTTTCTAATAAATATGATTCTGGCTCTGATTTTACGATATCAACAAGATACCCATGCAATAAAATATTTTCAGATTCCTGGTGTTAGGTCTACATTGTCAAACAAAGATAATGTTCCTAAACTTCAAGAACAGAAGGTAAACATTCAGCATAAAATAACTAAATATTTGTAAATCATCATAATAACCATGATCGTTTTGTGCATGGGACAATGTCTGGAAGGATGTATGTATTTCCATATATTAAGCCAAGTTTTTTCTGGGTGGAGAAAATAGAGGTGATTTTAATTTTCTCTTTCTGCTTATCTATATTAATTTTTTCTAAGTGTGAATGGATATTACTTTTGAAATAAAATATCCTTTTCAAAGACTAGGACATATGAAGAGGTGAGAAAACAAAGTATAAAAATAGAATGGGTAGAATGGGTAACATTCTTTAACGGAAAATAGGGAGAGTAGCTTCCAAGAAAGTGAAAATCTGATTTATCTTCTATTAATTCCTGAGTTCATATTGTGCACATTTTCTTTAGCTTTGACGAAAACACTTGTCGTCCACCCCATCCCTGTAGCTAAGCCAGGCCACTATGCCTGCGTGCCTCATGCCAGGGAAAGCAAGTGACAGCCCCTCCCATTTCCCCGGTTGAAAAACAGGCTTCTCATTTGATTCCCAACCTGCTCCTACTCCAACTCTGTTTCCATCTGGCTTCTGATTCCTGACTGTTTTCTTCTACCTAAAGCCATGTGGATTCCCTCAGGACAACCTAAAGACTTGGTCTGAATTCAACCTTCCAGTTCTGAAGGGTTGTGAATTCATTCAGCCCACAAACCCACAGAATAGCTCCCATGCCCTCCCACTCGACCCTAACTCCTTCCCCCACAACCTCGTCTCTAGATGGTCAAGGAAGACAAAACTGAAAGCCCTTTCTTTATTATAATAATCCCGTCATTTCTCCTCTTAATGCCTCATCTTGTAATCTTATTGGGGAACAGAAGAACTTAGGCGAAGTGGCAGAGCAGACTGGGCCAAAAGGTAGAATGTTGTGGTGTTTAGAGTAGTGGCCTCTGGCCAGACACCTTGGAGATATTTAGCTGTATGGACCCCAATGACCATATCCATCCAATGTCAAGGCTGGTGTCTGTCCTGACCGCTCAGGACCCATGCCTTAGCAGTTGTTAAATATCATGACATCATTCTTGGAGTAAAACTGTAGTGCTGATAATTGACTTGAACTTCAATATGACTTAGGGCCAGTGATTTACCTTCTCGAGGCTTTTGTTTATACTTTGAGAAAATGAGGATACTAATATTGCCCTGCACACTTCAGAGTTGCTGCGATGATCGAATTGTCATCGCGGATGCAGAAGTTCCTTGTAAACCGTGAGAGACTGTGCACAGGCAAGTAGTGATGATAAAAATAATCAATGATGATGATAACAGTGTTGGTGGTGAAGGTCAAGGTGACGGTGATAATAAAGAATAAAAAGAAGACAGACTTGGGAACACCAGGGACTATCCTTTTCTAGTTCAATATGCTACAAACATTGCTCCCTGGCTCACAATTCACAGTAGCAGTTAGAGGGAAGCATATAAACCGGCAACATCAAGCCTCTGGTTTACCCCATCATAGCCCCCAGGTCGTTTACTGGCCTAGTGCTGATAGGCACTTCCTTTTGTCCGTGGGCATTCATTCCATGATTTACTTCACACCCTGGCTGGGAAACCCTTCTATGTTGTAATTCCCAGCATCAGGATCAGCTCTGGATGTCCATTTAATGATCTGCTAGGACCTGGAGCCAGGAAAATGGAAATGTGCAATTAGCCCAGTAGGTTCCTGCACCCCTATGCAGCATAGTCTGGGCTCGATTCTCATGTGTCCCCTTCTGATACACGTCCCATGATCCCCAAACCCAGTCTGCAAGTGTCTTGGATAAGCGGTTGGTGTGGCCAGGTAGAGTTAGTAACTGGCTGCTTCCTTCCCTCCCTCCCTTCCTCCCTTCCTCCTTTCCTTGTTCTTCCTGCCCCCCCCCCCCCCAGCCCATGAAGGCTCTGGGCCTGTGCTGAGTCATGTAAGATGCTTCTGGCTGACCTTGACAAGAGCCCCAGCCTGCGCTCAGAAAAAGGTGCAGAAGAGCTCCGTGGGGTCTGTTCCAACAGAGGCAGCACAGGCTCGCAGAGTAATTGGTCCCTATAATTCATTCAGTGCAATGGCTGGGTGACGGGGAGGTTTAAATCCTATGGCCTTGAGGGAAAAGCATACTCTAGAATGGTTTCTCTCGGCTTTTGTTAATTGTGAAATAAACATACTTCCTGCAGAGGAGGCTCCCTTTGGGTGAGGGCTTCTCTGTTCCCTCAACATAGTAAATGGCCTCTGGGATCCTCTCTTCCCCTTTTCCCTTTGGGATCAGGTGTTTAAAAGTTACCCAGGGTGTAAGATCTTGGGGTGAAGACATGAGGAGCCAAGGCTTCAACACTAAGATACAGAGAGAGAGCAGGGCCTCGAGATGGGGGTGAAGTGGGAGGAGGTTATTTTACTATGGCTTCATAGCCGCAAAAGGCCTCAAATCCCACTTT
Organism: Miniopterus natalensis; assembly: GCF_054644295.1. Taxonomy (NCBI): domain Eukaryota; kingdom Metazoa; phylum Chordata; class Mammalia; order Chiroptera; family Miniopteridae; genus Miniopterus; species Miniopterus natalensis. The sequence continues at coordinate 60,312,850 of NC_142091.1, read as the reverse complement.
ATGCAATATCTCTAAGTGGGATTTGGCATGTAGTCGTAAAAACCTACCAACAGAAGTTAACCTATTTCCACTTGATCCAGCCTTGGCATTTCTTAATATACAAGGAGACTCTTGATGAGAGAAGCTGGATGTGACCAAGAAGCAACCACACTGATTGCCAGAAGGAGCTAGTTTGGGCTTCCATTTACTGGAGTGATTATTCTACCTAGTTGTTATATTTCACCATCTTGACAGTTCTGTGAAGTCGATAATGATACCAGCTCCATTTCACAGATGGGGGAACTAAGGCCTTGTTCAAGGTCATAGCTAGAAAGCAGTGAAGCTGAGGTACAGATCCAGGATGGTCTAACACCGAAGCATCTTTCCATCCTTCCATTATTAATGACAACATGGCCCATCATTTTATAGCTAACTCTGTACTTTTCATCAGTTATGGGCCCCTGGGAGCATCTTTCTGGTGGCATCCCTCCCAGGGATGGTCGTGCTGGAGCTGTCAGGTGGGGCTTAGGTTTGTGCCTGGGTTAAAAATCCTCTAAAACTCCCTTTCTGACAGTGAGGCATCTGATGCCTTGATTGCCCTGGGTGACATCATGTTTAAGTTGGTCTGACCTCCCTGAGCTCATTTCTTTGTCCCGGTCACCTCTGCTTCCATCAAAAATAACAGGTTGTTGATAAGATGGCTCTCAGCTTCCCTGCTCAGACGGTGGACTCTGAATCTGTGCTCAGAGAAGGCCTCTCAAGTTCAAAAAAGCCCTCATGCTCTGTATTTTGACAGGTTGAGAAATCCAATCCATTTATTTTGAAAACCCATTAAGCCCAGCCAATATGGGATATTTAGAAGGCCAGAATTTTGCTTCTGGTCAGAAGGTCAGTGCTGTCATAAAATAACAGCTAAAGGAAGTGAAACAAAACATATTTTATTGTACGGCTAAAATTCCCAAACATTCTTTAAAAATATACTTTCAGTTAAAATAAGACAAAACAAAAACACAGCACATTGAATTGCCGGAAACTGCCACCCCTCTAAACTCTTTCTTCAGAGCACTAATTCAATTTTGCGTGCCCAGTTCTCAGACCAGCAACAGGCACATAGTAAATGTTCAATAGGTGCCCAATAAACGAACCTCAAAATGGTTTACTTTGCTATTTAATATTTTTTCTAGACATTAGTTTTTCTTGTTCCCAGTGGCTGTTAAATCATCCTCAAGAAAAGAGGACCTGATTTTAGTTCTCTGGGGTTTTGGAAAGTGAGTTTCAGAATACGTAAGTTTGACTCCTCTTGGCTCTTGAATTATATTATCGATGAAACAGGTAACAGGGTCTTATGGTCAGACTCTCCAAAGATAATTCATTTGAACCTTTCACCCTTGTGAAGGAGTCATGGGAAATGTTATTATTTTTGTGTTACCCCTAAGAAGGGTGGATGAATACCATTACCTGAAAGAAAATAACCTTACTATTAGGTGACCCTGAACACAAATGATGTTCAGAAGATGGTACAAAGCATTCTTGTATTTTCTCACTGAGTTGCCGTCCAGTCCCAGTCCATATACTGTCCTCCTTTGATGGGTATCTTAGTGACCCTTTTTTGCATATCCCCTGACTCTTCTTTTACCTCCCACAATCCCCTCGATCTCCCCCCCCCCATGTCTCCGAGCGCCACCCTGCAGAATCACCAGAAGACCTTCAAGGTTCTAAGCATAGCTCCTGCCTTCACGCTAGTGGGATAGAGCAGGCCTAATCCGGCGTCCAAAGATTTGGTTTATAGTCAGAGGGACCAGAGCTGACTCTAGGAGTATAGCCAGTAAATAGGGCTTCTTTTCTTAGCCTGAGCTGTGAACCCACTGAGAAGAAAGAACAAAGAGTGAGCTGATGAAGGTAGTGCACCACCTTAACGAGAAGGTGGAAACTGGCTTATAGGTGGGCCAATGGGGTCCCTCCTACAGAATCCGGAGTTAGAGACTCACCCACACTGGACTGGGGTAGGTGCCTTCGCCAGGGCAGAAACTTGTGGGTAGGTAGCTCAAAAGGGAAAGGGAGAGGAAGGCTCTGAATTGTAAACACCCAGTGCCTGCTTCCAAACCTATCAATTAGGTAAGTTATTTTCCCTCACCGAGGAGGAATGGGCGAAGAGCGGGGAGAGGCCCGTGTTACTCTTATAGATGTCTCTTCTCATGATTCCTCATGAAAGGAAGTAGTTTCCCTTAACACAGCATGTTTTGTTGACCCACATCATTTCCCAAAAGTCGATGGAGTAGGTAATATTTGAAAATGAGATTTTGCATAAAAACCTCTATTTCAGGTATTTCTTGAAATGTGGAATGATTTATCAGCAATGAACCCGTGTTCCTATGCGGCAACAATAGCTTAAAGCTGAGTCATGCCTGCTGCCCCGTTAGGTGGGGCTGTGTGCTTTAGCTCACCAAGGACCCCCAGACCCTATTGTGTAAATATTGCTTGCTCTCTCCAATTTCACTCATTTGTATTTCCTGCCTGATCCTTCAGGCATTTTAGTTTATTTCCTCTGCTTTAGCTGTGTAAGTCTAGAGTAGAGTATATACAGCACTTTTATCCACCCACAGATCTGTAGGCTATACCTATTTTTTCTCTACAGACTTGGCATAAACCAGAAAGACGGTTGCTATGACGGATGGATGGATGGATAGATGGATGGATGGGTGGACCAATAGAGTGATGATTCATCTCAGGAAGTTTTGAGAGCCTCTTCCACGTATTTTCAGAAGAAAACATTTTGATTTGTTTTTAGACTCCCACTTTTAACACCCACAGTTCAAATATCAAGGCTGAAAAAGCAGAGATTCTTTATCTCCAATAAAAAGGAAGTATGAGAGAGGTTAAGAGCATGGGTGTTGGAGCAAATGTGATCCTTATTGACATTGCTGAGACTTAGTTTCTTAACCTATAAATGATAATGCCCTAGCTGGTTTGGCTCAGTGGGTAAAGTGTTGGCCATCGGACTGAAGGGTCCTGGGTTCGATTCCAGCCAAGGGCACGTACCTCAGTTGCAGGCTAGATCCCTGGCCCCCATCGGGGCCCCTGTGGGAGGAAACCAATTGATGTCTCTCTCTCTCTCTCTCCCACTCTCTCTGAAAAGCGATGGGAAAAATATCCTCAGGTGAGGATTTAAAAAAAAAAAGATACTACTAATAATAGTATCTTTCTCAAAGGTGGTTGCTATTAGAATGAAATTAAATAATTTTGGGAAAATACCAGTAACTTGGTACTTGGAAGATAGGAAGCACTCAGGGTATGCTAATCCTAATTCATTTGAGAGCAATCTGTTTCCACACTGAGCACTTATTACGTGCTTGGCTCTGTCACAGGGATCAGGAGTGTGTTGTGGATACTAACAAAACGTGGGGGGTGGGCATGCACAGAATATGGTTCTGAGATAAAGTAAAGGACTGCTGCCGTAATCATAATGGCCCATTCTTAGACACATTCTGGTGAGTGGTTGGAAGGGGACAGTGCTCCTCTGGCTGGAGTTGTTGAGAAAGGGAAGAGCAGGCGGAAGGAAAAGGGTTGGGGAGGAATCCCAGGTAAGGGAAGCCACAGGCAGAGGGGCCAAAGCAGGCCACGGTAAGGACCGAGATGGGTAGACCTGCCCCTGCTGGTCAATTCCCTTTTCCTCCAGATCTAGGGAACTTCTAAGAAGCAGATTCTGTGCTAGGTGCTTTCAACTGAGTCCTGCCCCTTGCTGGCTCTTTTACCTGGCCTTAGTCACTTAAGCCATTCGGGCCTCAGTTTTTCACCTGTTAAACGGGAAGCATTCTGTGAATCTCATTTGGTATTGTGATGCTAATGAATTGCCCACGGGGAGGGCCTTTGTGAGCAGAAAAGCTCTGCACAAACATAAGGACTGGCTGTGATGGCTTTCCCTGGCAGGCACATGGGCTGTTTCAAACACTAAGTGAACCATTTCCCTGAGGAAAACTCTTCTAATGTCTCCCTACTGCACGTGGAATCCAAGCCGCTTACCCGGCCCCTGCGTCCTGGGCACCCACCCACCTTTGTTTACCACCTTCCAGTCTCACTGGCCTTGCTGTGCCACCAAAGGCAAAGCCATTCCTACCTCAGTGCCTTTGTATTCTCTAGTATGTCTGCTGGAAACTCATGGCTGGATCTCCGTTATTCAGGTCAGGTCTCTGAAGCCATTTTCTCAAAGAGGCTGTCCTAGGCCACCCAATCTAAGGTATTATCTATTCCCACCCTACCCCCCACTCTCCAGCTACTCTCTCTCACCTGGTTTCATTTCCCCTGCGTTGTTTATCACTATCCAAACGTATCATGATCATTTATTGTTTACTTGATGGTTGGCTGTTCTCCACCCTCCCCCATATAAGTTCCTTCCAGAAAGATTTAGTGAGTTTTGTTCACAGCTCTACCAGTGCCTCAAATAGAGCCTGACACTGAGAGGTGCTCAATAAGAATTTATTGGCAGAGTTGAACTACAGCCTCCCAACCCCCAACACTTTTCAACAAACAAGTTCCATTCATGGGGGAAATATTTACAATTCACCACCGACTTCTAAACCAGGAGGGTTCTGAATCACATGGCACTCACTGAACTCCTGCTATGTGTAAGGATCATGAATACTGAGTCAGAATATTACCAAAAAGAAGGCAAAACAAGAAGTTTGGTCTGTAGACTTCAACACCAGTGAAAGGAAAGTGCCTCATGCTCATAGCTGTGTGGTCAGACTAGGTCAGTGGCAATGGGCATTTAAGAGGAAACTGGTGGGCGGCAAGTGGGACTCAGAGCAGCAAAGCCAAGGGGGGCCAAGAAGGCCTTTGCTGGAATTGGCAGGCAGTGGCTGGTTGGTGAGGTAATTTGTGCCTGGCTGGCCCTGCCCACAGAGATGTCTGTTTGAGGGAGGTGTTGACAGATCCATGATGCCCCATGGTGTTCTGCAAACTGCTGCTGCTTAATGAGCCGGTCAGCCAGTAAGTGCCTCCCACACAATGGCAACATTTGCAAATTAAGCAGCTGAAGGAACATATTGGAAAGCAGAGTTGAGTCTTGAACAAAGTCCTCCACATCCTGTCCACTCCCCCTATCTCTTCTTTGACCTTAACGCCTAACATTCTCCCTTTGTTCTCTTTGTGGAACCCACACTAGCTTTCTAGCCTTTCTTCCAGCTCACCAAGCCCATACCTACCTCAGGGCCTTTGCACTGCTGTTCCCACTGCCTGGAACTCTCTCCCCTCAGAACTTTGCCTGTCTGGCTTCCTGACTCAATTCATGTTTCTGCTTCAATGGGACCTCCTCAGAGAAGCCTTCTCTAGCCACTCCATCTAAAAAGATCACCTGCCCTCCAGCCACACTCAAGTTCCTTACCCTCACTCATTTTTCTTCAAATGAAGCTGACAGTTGATTATCTCTATTTATTGATTTGCTTACTGGCTATCTCCAATCCACCAGCTACTCCTACCAGTCTAGTGTAAGTTTCTGGAGAGCAGGAACCATGTTTGTCTTGCTTTCTGCTGTATCTCCCTTAGAACCATGCCTAACTTAGAATATCAGTTACAAGTATCAGTTGAATTTTTTGTTGAATTAATGAATGAATAAAGTTCAGGTTTGGAATGCACTGTGTTAGGAAGTGCACCAAATAGCAGAGGTGAGTACCAAACAGCAGCGGGTCCAGGGTGGGGAGGGGTGATGACTGTAGGTATTAAAGCAGGAAAGTCTTGAGATAAAGAGGGACATTTTAAGAGCTTTGTAGGATCCAAGCATATACATCTCACACTAAGGATATGTATTTTTTCCTGTAGAAGAAGCAGACAAGATTTTGATAATTTTTACTTCTGAAATTATTTGGTTACAAATACATTTGTTAAATTAATTAAACAAGAAGGCTATTAAACTGAGGTGGTTCTAATGCATTAGCAACCTATGTAAGCAAACCCAAACCTAAGCCTGTAAATGCCTCAAGGTTAAGAAATGGAAACCTAAGGACAACCAGTCACAAGCAGACAGCTAGTCTTTCCCAAATAAGACATCCTCTTAAGCTATAGCCAATCAAATTATTTCCTTGCTTTGTTTCCACATCTTCTCGATAAAGTCTTGCCCCTAGCTCCTGTTGATGGAACATTCCTAACTTCTGGTTTAATGCTTCCTGATTCAAATTGGTTTTGGCTCAAATGAACTCTTAAATTTTTTAATGTGCCTCACTTTATCTTTTAACACATTTATTTTGCAATTGGCTGTGATGCCTCAATAGTTACAGTGCACACTCAGAAATTCTTGCAAAGTGATACAAAAATTAATCTAAAATTATTTTTAATTAAGATGAAATGTTTGTAGGGACAAAGTTTAACAAATTAACTTTCTGAAAATTTATTTATTTCAGTTATTCTTTTCATATTTTGATGTCTGTTAAAACTTTTTTTAGGCTTAAAATATTATCCTGGGAACCACCCTCCCCCCCAAAAAAATAGTGTATAGGCCCTGGGCCTTGTACCTAAAGCAAATGATAATTAAAAGGGCTGGAGGAGAGCTGAGTTGGGGAAAATCTTGATTATATGTGGTCAGGAGGGTCTGCAGCTATGGAAACCCCTCAGGCCATATCACCTCCATCCAGGTGGAAGAAGTTGAGGATCTGCAGTGGGTATCAACATCAGGAATGAAGGGAGGGAGGCGGATCCAGAATAGGTTCAAAGACAGGGACCCTTCACATCTAAGAGATAAAGGAGATCTAGGAAGGAGGAAAGAATGCTTGGTGGCAGACTCCAGGGCTGTGGGGTTAGGAGGGAAGATGACAGGATGAGTCTGAGAACTATTAATGAGAAGGGTGAGGTGTCATTTCCTTAACTGTAAAGGGGATGTATTAGGGTTATCCTGAAACACAGAACCAATAAAATGAATATATATAATTACTTAGAGTTAATTAATTAATATTAATCTATATTGATTATAAGGAATTGGCTCATGTGATTATGGAGGCCAAGTCCCAAGACCTGCATTTGGCAGGTTGGAGAGCTGATGGTGTAGTTCCAGTCCAAAGGCTGGAAAAAAAACTGATGCCCCAGCTTGAAGGCAGACAGGCACAGTGAGTTTCTTATTACTTGAAGGAGGGTCAGCCTTTTTGTTCTATTCAGGCCTTCAACTGACTGCACAAGGCCCAGTCACGTCAGGGAGGGCAATCTGCTTTACTCAATCTACCAATTCAAATGTTAATGTCATCCAAAACACATTCACTGATATACTCAGAATAATGTTTGACCAAATATCTGAGCATCCCATGGCCCAGTTAAATTTACAGGTAAAATTAACCATCAAAGGGGGTAGTGATACTAACCACCACATGGGGTTGTAAAGAATTAAGTATAAGTAAAGTACTTAGCACAGTGACTGACAAATTATGAGAGCTCAGTAATTGGTGGATGTGGTTATTAAGTTTACCAAAACAGAAATTACTGGAAGGTGATTCCTCTTACTAAGATAAGAAAGTATATTTACACCAGCATAATGCCTTTAATTAGGAAACACAGAATAAATATTTGTTGAATTGTGGAATTCGTAGAGCCTTTGCCAAGAGTTGAAGAACATACTCCTCTCTTTCTAGGAAGCTGATATTTGTCCAAAATTTATTCATATGGGCTACAAGTAAGCCCTGATCTTATAAGGCCCTAAGAAAAACAAAATACTCATCACTTTGGAGTCGTCCAATGTGAACCTTGATTTAGGAGAACACCAGGCCTAGGGAAAAATATGGTAAAGATGTTGTACTCCATGTTTGAGGACAGGTCTCTCATGGCTGGTAAGAGGCAGAATTTATAACAGGACTATAGGACTCAAGTGCATGATTTTATCTACCATACTTCCTCCCTGAGACATAAACTGAGTTTTATCAGTTCTCTCACCCATTGACTATGGAGAGAAATACCCATCTCTACCAGTACTCAAAGTGTTTGAGGATTAAAAAGTTATGCACATGAAAGCAGTATATAAACTCTGGACAACTACACAGATAGATATAAAGCTCCATTCAGTCTATTACTTTAATCAAGGGCAACACGGTCAGCTCATATATACATTCCTGCATCCACAAATATTTATTATGTGCTGAGGACAGTGCTAGGACCCTGGGAAGCATGGGGAGGTGTACAGAGTAAACCAGATGCACACTCTCCTTGGGAGCTTCCTCAGCAAGGCCTTCTCTGATCCCCACAGTCTCAGATGAGCTCCTTTGTGAAGAGCTCCTTCCGAACTTTGCTTTTTAAAATAATATTTCAATTGCTTTGTTGTTCTGTGTACACTTTAATAATTATTTAATGACTATTTGTTACTTAGGTCGTAAGCTCTGTCAAGGAAGAATCTGTCTGGTTTGGTTCACCATTATAGCCCAATGCCTACCATAGTGCCTGGCACACAATTGGAACTCAGAAACAAGTGGTTGAATGAATGCATGGATGGATGGATGGATGGATGGATGGATGGATGGATGGATGGATGGATGAATGCTTTCTAGGTGCCCAGATGCATATGAAATAATAGAATGTGTGTATATATATATATATATATATATATATATATATATATTCTTGCTGCTGGTTTCTGATACACAGAGATCCTAAAATTTTTGTAATTTCTTAAGTGATAAGAGCACTAGGAACACCTTTTGTTCTAATATTTTTTCTTTGACCCCAGTTCCTGACACAGCTCCTAAATTCCTTGGAATGCCTGGGGTGATAGGAGTGTCTTTTGTTCTAATCAGGTGACTCTTGATGGGCTCCTGGATGGGGGCTGGTCACCAGAAAGACCAAGCCATGATTAGAAGTTTGAACCTTTCGGCCTATCTCCCATCCTCCGGGAAGGGGAGAGGGATTAGAGGTTGAGCTAACAATCCTTCATGCCTATGAGATGCAGCTTCCACAAAAGCCCCAAAGTAGAGTTTAAAGAGCTGTCAGGGTGGCGAACGCATCCATGCACGAGGAGGATGGAGCATCCCAACTCCACAGGGACAGAAGCTCCTGTGCTTGGGACTCTCTCAGACCTCACCCTATGAATCTCTTCATCGGGCTGTTCATCTATGTCCTATGAGTTCTTCTCACAAGTTATCAAACCCAAGGAAGGGGTTGTGGGAACCCCATTTCATAGCCAGTCAGTCAGAAGCAGCAGGGATAACCTGGAACTTGCGATTGGCATCTGAAGTAGGGACAGTCTTGTGGAACCAAGCCCTTAACTTGTGGGATTTGACTAACTCCAAGTAGATACCATCAGAACTGAATTAAGTTATAGGACACTGGCTGATGCCAGAGAACTGGTTGGTGTGGGAATAAAGTCATACATCTGGTGTTGGAAGTGAGGCGTTAGGGTGAGAGGAAAGGAAAACTGTTTTTCCTGGGCAATGCAAAATATTGGGCAGAGTAACTTAAGGTTCATATGTATGTGATCGTAACAATTGTTCAATATGACATTAAACCAAAAGATTTGTATTGAAATTCTCATTAGGTAGCAACTAAAAGTCAATGTCAGCCATCCCCTTTGAAGTAGGTGTGACAGAGTTGAGACCGAATATTATCTTCTGAAGCAGCCAACTGCTATATGCAGAGGAAGGAGAGGGAGGGCTCCTGAGCCCAATCAAGTGCATCAAAGACTAGAATGTCCCTTCCCCAGATCCCAGATGCTCACACAGCACGGCCTGAGAGATTAGGGCTGACCTTTCTGTGGTTCCCTGATGCCACTATCTAGTTGTTATCTGGCTGAACCTGCTGCCTGGCCTTCAGGAGGCTGAGCCACAGCCCAGCTTCCAAGGGGCCCTGTCACTTTTCCATTAAAGCCCCACCAGTCACAGGACATTGGAGTGTACTTGGTATCCAGAACCAGCACCTATCAATGAGCCACCTCCAACTGTTTTGGCGCCACGGGCATGGAGATTCACCTCCATAATAAAAGACATGAAACTTGCAATGTGTTTCCTGCTGACTGAATGAGTCTTCTGGCTTCTTTGATCTCACCCTCCCACTAGAGAGAAAGTGATGAGTGGGAGACACGTTCCAAAGAGAGTGGTCAGCCACATGAAAGACTCTCAAGCTTTCTGAATGGAGAGATCTCAAAGGGGTGTGCCAACTCTCTTCAATATTTGAACTTTCCACATGGAACAAAGATCAGACTTAAATTTGTGATTCTGGAGAACACAGAAAGAACCAAGTGATGGTCCCACGGAGATAGCCTTTGATTCAGTGAAAGGAAGAAATGTTCACCAACTAAAACTTTCTGAAAATGAAATGAGCCACCTAGTCAAGTAGTGAGTCCTTGGTCCCTGGAGGTGTTGAATGCTGTCCCTGGTATGAGTCATATAATCCATTCTACCATACATGTACTGAAGGATGTTTTATAGGCCTGATGTTCCGGAGATAGGTCTGGACACTGGTAGTAAGAGAGAGGGATATCTAATATGACAAGAAAATTAAAAATCACTAGTAGCTCAATATGTAGGTTTTGAGCACTTATATCCACCAAGCACTGTACTAGCCAATTTGTATACATGATGGCATTTAGTCCCCATAACAATGTTGGGTATTGAATCCTACGATTATGAACCTGTTAGTGACAAACTGAGAGACATTAAGTAACTTGTTCAAGGTTGCACAGCTAGGAAGTGCAGAGCTGGAACTCTAACCCTAACAGCCAAACTATGGCCCATTCTATAGCACCCTCCTCACCTCTGCCTTCTGTCTCTCTACCTCCCCACTCCCTTTGATCAGAGCATAAAAACTAGTCGGGCATAAAGAAGAGGTTTCTCCAAAGAAAGTGCATCAGAATGGGTCCCAGCACAGAATAGTAACTCTAACAACACAAAATGCCTAAATCAGGGAAACTACTACATTCGAGTACCATTTGCAAATCACCCCCAGGGAGAGTCTTTCCACAAAGTGACAGCCGATTTTAAAACACCCGCATCCTCTGGCCTCACTCCGTTCTCCCTGAAGGTCCTTCTGGCCTTGCTCAGGCAAAAATCCCTTTGCCTTCATTTGCATTGTTCTTGGGAGAACAATGCAGAGCTGTGAAATCGTTCTCCTGAGAAGAGTCAGAATCACACCTTGGACTTGACCAGCCGTGACTTCGTGGGAATTGGGCTTACAGGTCCAAAACGAGTCAGGCAAATTAGTCAACTTTTTCCCCAGAGAAGGTAGACACTTTGATCCTTTGCAAGAAAACGAGTGTGCCCGTCCAATGACAAGAAATGAGGCTGCTGGTCACCAAAAAGAAAATAGAAAACTGGGGAGCATGGTGGGTTTTTTTGGAGGTATAATTGACATAAAATATTATATTAGTTTTAGGTATAAAACATAACGATTTGATATTTGTATATATTGCAAAATGATCACCACTAGAAGCCTAGTTAACATCCATCACCACATATAGTTACAAATTTTTTTTTTCTTGTGATGAGAACTTTTGAGATCTACTTTCTTAGCCACTTTCAAACATACAATATGGTATTGTTAATTTTAGTCACCATGCTGAATATTACATCCCCAGGACTTGTTTTGTAACTGAAAGTTTATACCATTTGACCACCTTCACCCATTTTGCCACTCCTCCACCCCCGCTTCTGGCAAACCAATCTGTCTTCTGTATCTGTGAGTTTGGGTGTTTTATTTTCCCCCACATAAAAGTGAGATCATACAGTATTTGTCTTTCTCTGACTTATTTCGCTTAGCATAATGCCCTCAAGGTCCATCCACATGGTCATAAGTGGCAATATTTACTTCTATTTTATGGCTGAATAATATTCATTGTACATATGTACCACATTTTTAAAATTCATTCATCCATCAATAGACACTTAGTTTGCTTCCATGCCTTGGTTACTGTAAATAACGCTGCAATGAACGTGGGGGTGCATATATCTTTTCGAGTTAGTGTTTTCATTTTCTTCAAATAAGTACCCAGAAGTGGAACTGCTGGATTGTACGGTAGTGCTATTTTTTAATTTTTGAGAAGCCTCCACAGTGGCTGCCCCAGTTACGTTCCCTGTGTTTGAACATGCTTTCACCCCATTGGACCCCGAGCTCTGGGTGGCAGAGTCACGGGGGCCTCTGAGGCATCATCATTTGTCAAACCGATTTCACCCCGATCTTCAAGGAGGCCCTGGAACTGTGAAATGCTGCCTCCCAATGACGTCCAGGGAACCATAGAGAATTGATGGGGCTAGGTCATTTTCTAAGGCATTTCTCTATGCCCTGCAAAGCAGTTCATCATAAGGATCTGAGACTCTTAGAATCCCAGAGTCCCAGTGTGATCCAGAGGCCACTCCAGATTAACTTTTTCTGTCTTCCCTTTAACCACCTTACGAGGTGCCTGTTTGTCTGTGGGCCCTGGTTCTAGTCTACAGAGATCCTGTTCAATCCCAGATCGTCAATTCTCCACCAGGGTCCTGGAGTGGCCCGAATAGTCATGACTTTTGTTTAGCAGGCAAATGATAGTAGTTTTCATCTTTATGACATATCAAAACCAAGCAGAGTGTGCTTGGCTCCCCTCAGCTTCCCAGGGACCCCAGGCTGCCACGGCCCGAGGCTGCCGGGGAGGAGAGAGGATGACTCTGCAGCGGGAGGGCTATTCGTCACTAGAACAACAGGCCGGCAGCGGTGGTGCCCTGCCCTTATCGGAGCAGGAGGCCTAGCTGGGTTCTATTAATTGCTGAATGCTGTTGGGTTTGGCAGATACAGGAAGCAGTTTACATGGCTACACAGTGCCCTGGCTCACAGTTTCTCTGAAATGGTATTATTGTAGCGGGATAATTGTGATTAGGGACAGTTCCCCGAGGAAGACCAGGCCTTTGATGATTGAGTCATTTCCTCCCCACTCCGCTTCAGTGCGATAGTGTGGCTCACCCCACAGACACACACCCTTTGCTGGCCAGAGAGTCCTGTGCTCCACAGTGATGTTCCCAAGCAGGGGCAGCCCCTGGTCAGAGCTGGGACCCTGGGAGAAATGGGAGCAGGAGGAGACCAGCGTTCCCCCAATCCTTTTTTAGGTAATGATGACAGCCAGCCTTGTTGATGATCTCAGCTGTGTGTCTCCAATTCCTGCAACAGCATGTGCTTTGGAAATGAGGAGACCAGGGTCTATGTTTACTGGCTTGTGTGACCTTGGGAAGTCCCCTCTTTGAGCCTCAGTTTCCCCATTTGTAAAGTAGTGATAAGAGAATCTACCTCCAATGACTGTTGGAGGATTAAATGGGATTACTTTGATGTTTAATATATGTTTAGTGTTTAATAAGTAGTAACTGTTACTGTTATTATTGTTTTTGCTGTTAAGAATGCTGCTTCTGCTCCCCACCCACACCAGCAACTGTGTACTGAGGGCCGGTCAGGTTGCCTCCACTTAGTGGAAATGCGGCCGCCTCGGAGGTGAAGGCTGGAGAGGGATGAGGCTGGCTGGATGTGAAGGCCTGGAGTGGGGTAGGTCTGAATCTCGGCTTCCTCCTAGACCCAGAGCTCCCCAAGAAGCAGAGCCCATCCCTCCCACCCTGCACTCGGTATGTGGTCTCCAGCACCACCGGGTGCTGCCCTAGTCCCCCACTCGGCCGAGGGTTTTCAACAGAAAGGCTTCTCACGAGCTGCCCTGAATCATGCTTATCTCAGCCTCTGTCAGGCTTCTTGGCCAAAAACACCCCTCTGTGCACATGGGTGGGAACAGCGTTGGCCCAAATGGGACTCCACCCTATTACTGGAACCCACGAGTGGGCCTTGCAACTGCCTTCAGATGCACATGGGGGTGGGGAAGGCTGTGTTGGAGGCCACCTGCCTCCCACGCTGCTATGCCAAGGATGGAACAGAAGCTGAGGGCTGACCGCATGGGTGGGCTTTAGAGTCAGGTGTCCTGGGTTCCCACCCACCACTTACTAGTTGTGTGCTCTTAGGAAAGTCACTTTTCCTCTCAGAGCCTCAGTTTGTTCATCTGGTAAATGGGGATAAAAATATCTCAGAGTGCTGTGGTCAGGATGAAATTAGGTCTTATGCAAAACACTGAGTATCATTCCTAACACAAAGAAGATGCTTAATGAATGGTAGCCAGAGGAGGTAAACCAGAGAGGTCAAGGAGAGCGCCGAGCACCACCAGCAGGCTCTAGGCTCCAGAAAGGGCAGCAGAGGCTCCCACTGCCCCAGAAATGCTTCCAGGACCTAATGTGCATTAGAAACTGCCAGCCAGACACAGTCCCCAAACATTGGCAAGATCCAGCAAGTTCTTAAGGGAAGACATCACGTTTATTTGTTTACCACTATCTATTCAGTACCAGTGCATTTGTTACCCATGGCTGCTGTAACAAATGACCACAAACTTAATGTCTTACAAACAACCCCAATGTATTATCTTACCATTCTGGAAGTCAGCAGCTGGAAATGGGTCTCATGGGGCTCATGTGAAGGTGTTAGAGGGCTTTGTTCCTTCTGGAGGCTCCAAAAGGGAATCTAGAGGCCGAATGAATTTCTTGGCTGGAGGCTCCCTTCCTCCGCCCTCAAAGCCAGCATCAGAGCACCTTCAACGTTGGCTCTGAGTCTCACTTATAAAGACTTTGTGAGTACATTGGGTCCACCTGGAGAACCCAGCATACTCTCCCCATCTCAAGGTGAGCTTGCTTAGCAACCTTAATCCATCTGTAAACTTAGTTCACCCTTGCTATATAACATAACATATCCACAGGTTCTGGGAATTAGAATGTGGGCATTTTGAGGGAGCCATTATTTTGCCTACCACACCTAGTATGAAGCAAAGTGGATAGAAGTCCAATAATAACACTGACTAGGCACCTATTTTGGACAGAACTTCCTGTTCAGGAAGCCCAGAGGATCTTGCAGTCCACCCAGGACACAAAATACCCGCTTGTGAAAAAACAGTCATGGGCACATTATAGGTGATTCCAACCTAGAGCGTGGTAATGGAGTATAAATCCCTTAGGGGATGAAGAGCCTCTGGTCAATGCTCAATAAATATTTATTTAGCAAATATTTTGAGCATGAATGAGGTGTTAAATACCAAGGAGGCGATGAAGAACAAGATTGCTAATCCGGCCCTCCAGGAACCTGAAGACTCAGGAAGACCTGTTGGAAGAGGTAAGAATGGAGCCTAGGTTGGATATAGGAGAAGGCCAAGGACCTGGGGAGAGGATGATTGTTTTGAGAGATAGTTGGCATAGTGGTTACAAGCACAGAATCTGCAGCCAGGACTGCCTGGGTTCCGAGTCTGGCTCTTCCTTGTACTTGCTGTGTGACCTTTGGAAAGTTTCTTAACTCCTCTGTGCCTCAGTTATCTCATTTTAAAATGGGAATGATAATAGTACCTATGTCATAGGGTCATTGGGAGAATTATATGGCTAAATATATTTAAAGTGCTTAGAGCAGTATCTGGCATATTTTGAGTGTTAACTGCTATTATTGTCCACTTCTTATACTTCTCTCAGTCTTAAAATAGCAAGCAAAGAGTGAGGTATGTTCCAGAAGATTAATTAGACAGTTAAGACAACTTATGGTCTCTGGTAGGAATGCTCATTTAGGGGTGGAATTCTCAGTTTTCAAATTCTCCTGAGCTGGGAAAAAAGGCAGCTTTTACTGATGGCTGTTGGGTGATAATTTGTCTTCAAGTGGATTTCCTCATGACCCCCTAATATAAACAGACCAGGGACACCAAGTTTGATCTGAGCAGCTCAGGCTTGCCCTGAGGTGACCATACCTTGGCATTGTTCTTCACAGGCCCCTGAGCCCAGATACTGAGGAGTGGGGAGCAAGCAAGCCAGAAGCTCCAGGCCCAGGCTGGGGTAGGCATGGGGCCCAGATTCACTGAAGTCCACTGGAATCTTCTACCAAATAGATCTAAAACTGTTTTGGTTACTGGGTATCCTAAGTGCCCACTCTTCCTAAAACTCAGGGCTAATAGTTGATTAGTGAGCAAACATCTCCATTATCATGGAGGGCTAAAACTAGATTTGTTTAAAGCGTTTTCTCTTTGGAGGTGCAGTAATTGCTCTTCGATCCGACAGGAAGTCCTATTGCTCGAAAGGAGCCAGTGTTATCGAGAGAAAACACATCAGCGCCTGTCCTCTCGGGAAGGGAATTGTGAGTAATCAACAAGGCTCCTCTCCAGCTGGCCGCGGGGCCTTTGTTCAGACGGGTACAGGTCAGGGAAAGTTTGAGCAGGCAGGGCTTTCAAGGGCGGGGGCGATTTCAATCCTTTCTCTTCATATTTTTCTCCCCAGGGGACAGGCATTCCCCAGGGAAGGAGGCTAACCTGGCCAAATTGCTCTGAAGCCATCAGACAAATCTGATTACATCACTCCACTACGTGAAACCCATCAAGGACACCCCCATTGCCCACAGGATCAGATCCAATACCTCAATGTGGGCTACAAGGCCCTTCATTACCTGGCCCCGCCGGCCCACTGCTTTCTCCTGCTTTGTCTGTCATCACTCCCACCCATACTCTTCTTTCCAGGTCTTTCAGTGCCTGGAAAGTACACTCATTATGCCAAGAGCACCATCTCTACACGTTATGGTGTGTTGGGTGTCAGACATTGTCCATGAGCCCAAGAGACCAGTGTACAGACAGGAGAGGGAAATCCTGTAAAAGTCATGAAATGAATGAGAAGGTCCTGACTGTGACAAACTTCCCCAAACCAGTCCCACAACCTAGCACCTGATCTCAGTGTGGCTTTCTATGTGTTCTTGTCCTAGTCTATATGCTAATTGAGGACAGGAGAAATTTCCAGGACTCTAGTGTCTCTTACTGGAAGATAACATTAAGGCAATAATGATGATACTGATAGTAGGTGTTTAATAAGTGTCACCACTCATAAACATCATTTAAAAAAAAAAATCTTTATTGATCTCAGAGAGAGGAAAAGAGAGGGAGAGAGAGAGATAGAAACATCAATGATGAGAGAGTCATTGATCGAGCCCGCAACCCGGGCATGTGCCCTAACTGGGAATTGAACCCCGATCGCCTGGATCCCAGGTCAACGCTCAACCACCGAGCCATGCCCAGCTGGGCCATAAACATCATTTACTGAGCACATACTATGTGCCAAGCTGTGCTTTGTGCATTATCTTATTAATCCTCACAATGACTCTAAGAGGAGGTATTATCATCCTACTTTCATAGATGAGAATGTCAAGGGTCCCTGAGGTGGTCATTTGCCCGGGGTTACACAGTAGGAAGTAGTGAAACATAAACTGAAATCCAGGTTTTTCTGAACCCAGACTCATCCAGAAGTCAAAGGCATACAGCTCCCTACGTGCGGACGTGCAGACATGTGCACAGAGGGTCCATGCCCCAGAGCTGCTCCAGGCCTGGGGGGGCTCCTGCAAAGGCAGGACAGATGTACTCAGGATAGGGCCTCTTTTGTTTGGCTTCACTTCAAACAAAGACAACGGCAAGGAAACTAAAGCCCCCCACTTCCCTTCTCTGAAGACTAAAGAAGGCCAAAAATAGGAGTCAGGAAGCATTTGATCCCAATGTGTCAAATGAACATAAACATCCTGCCTACTTGGCCATCAGGGAGTGCCTGAGAAACAGCTGCTACACAGAGGCCAGTCAGGAGGTCAGGCTGCTGGCAGTGCCCAGCCAGACCCCTCCGGTTGGCCTGGGTCTGGGTCTGCTGGCACATCCTCAGGGTTCTTAGAACATTGGACATCAGAGCCTACAGGGTGCTCAGACAATATTGTCGCCAAAAGAATGCACCTTGCAGACCTCCAACTACAGGAAGCCCCAGCCACTTGCTCTGAAATCCATTGCTACGTTTACTCCCAGGCCATGCTTCCCATGAGCTGCTCATAGATGACAGCGCACAGCAAAGATGCTAAGGCAGACCTGTTCCTCGGAGACACAGGACTCCCCCAACAGTCGTCTTTCTCTCAAAGGCTCCCAAATGGCCTTGCTGAACTTTCCTTAGATTTGGGGCAGCCTAAGATGCTTCTGCTTAACCTTCCTTCTCTTTCTTCTTGACTCAGAGTCAGACTCGCATCGTGGTCTCCCAGCCCTTCTCAGCTTCTTCCTCATTTTCTCTACCAGGCATTTCTTCTCATAACATCCTTGCATGTTGGACCCCCTCTTGGCATCTGCTTCTTGGAGGACCTGGACTAACTCAGAGATTATCTACTGATTGCCTTATCTTATAGTTTTGTGGTTGAGAAAACCCAAACTCAGAGAGGCAAGGGGATTTTTCTGAGGTCACACAGTAAACTCGTGTAGAGCAGGAAATGGTTCTCCCAGCTTACAGACTGCATTCGTTTCCTTTACATCATATGTGTTTGGAATTGGAGGTGAGAGAAATGATGAGACTTGTATGAGAGTTTCTTCAAAATAAGTTCCCTCACACTCATTCATTGTTCCCTCTAGCTCCAGAGCCACAGTGGGAAAGACAATGTCTATCTAATTCACTTATTTGTCCCAGACACTCCAGTCTCCAAAGCCTGGCCCCTTAACCACACTGCCTGCCTGACAATCAATGTGAGATCACCATTCACATAAGAGGGTTCATTAATGGTTTTGCATTTGAGGCAGGTAAAGTGGTTGAATGTCCACCAGCAAATGTGTGTGTAGAGAGCAGAAGATAACTAGAAGGAGTGGGGATCTTCCCAATCAGAGAAAGGGAGCATCGGCCTTTGCCCAGGGCTGTCTCCCTGTTGGGGTCTAAGCTGACCTGTCAGTTAAGAGGCTTCCTATTAATTTCTTCTGCACCTGGCCAGTAGTTGGGGCTGCTTCGTGGCTTCCATCAGGCTAATTGCCACTGTCTTTCCAGTGACACTGAACTCAGTTCCTGATAAGGTGCTTCCTTAATAGTCTCCCATTTCCCTGCTGACACTGGAAAATCGGCCTGACTTGGCAGTACATTACTGCCTCTAGTGAGGCAGAGCTGTCACACCCAGACTCCCAGCCTGAACCATTAGTGGACTTAGGATCAATAGTGTTCAGGCAACCCTTGTTTCCCTGAAAGCATTCATTTGGCACGTTTGCTGTTTGTCAGGCAGTTCCTTTCTCTAATGTCCCATGGTCCGTGGCCCTGGCGCCTGAGTCTCCCCTCCTTCTACAGAGTGCTGAGGGAGTCTGCAAGTTCCAGACGGGATCAGCTTGCTCTCTCCGGAACAAAAGAATTTTAAGACTGTATCAGGTTGCAATTAATGGCGGTTTTTGTTACAGTTCTTTGGTTGCAAGCAACAGAAATCAACTGTGGTAAACATAAGCCAAGTAGGACCTAAGAGGAAGTCATTTCAGAACTCAGCAGTAAGGCTAGAGAAGCATCAGCCAAGATTCTTTAGATTCAAGTTCAAGGGAGAAAATGTCAATTTGGTGTAGTTTGAGTCAATTGTTTACCCACCGACCAAAGGAGGGTGGGGCAACTAGACGGCCTATGTCTAACAAAGGTGAATGATATTATCAGAAGAGGAGACGGTGGCCGTGGGTGGGGCAAAAATAAAGGAAATTCACTAGGTAGACAGACTTCTGAGGATGTGGGCCCAAAGGAAGTGCTACTAATGATTCCAGAGTATAATTCAGACACCCTCTGACCTTCACATCTCTCAACCAAGTCTGAAAAGTGCCTGGCACTGGATATGTTCACATGAACACATGTTCAGTAAGTGATAGTGCTTGAATTATTGCTTCTGTAGCACAATCTAAACACTGGGCAAAGTTTAAGCACCTGGTGGAATGCTGGAGGCATGACCTAATTATTATCTTGCCATATATGAAGAATCCTGCTAAGTGTTCCAACCAGTTCTTTTTAAAAGATTGTTGCTAAGTCTAATAGGTAATGGGAAAAGCCTGAGGTTTGGGAAGACTTGGGTGAACCAGAAAGGAAGAACTTGCAGCGTCTGGAAAGGGCTGTAACAGAGCACCGTGGTCCCTGCTTCTCAACAGATATTGTTAAACAGAACAAAATTTCATCCACCTGAGATACCTTAGACCTCTCCCAGTCTCATCCTACAGAATTTGTACTGTATTACGTGCCTAAATCACCGTCTATGTTGCCAGCTCCTTGAAGAAGGAAAGTGGGGGCTGGGATCTGTTCATCTGCTGTATCCTTGGGACCCCGCATGGGGCATGGCACACAGTATGTGCTCAGAAATACTTATTGACTACTGACTGACTGACTGACTGACTGACTGACTGACTGACTGACTGACTGAATGAATGAATGAATGACAAGGGGCTGATGACTTTTCACTGGTTAGCTAATTGCAAAGGTTACAGCCACTATACCACATATACATATAGAAGCAGAATAAAGTCTCCTGGAGACACTTTTGGGGCTGTGGAACTCATCTCATAAGATGTTTGTATCTGAAGACCTGTAATGCTTGCTGAACGGAGGGGAAAGAAGGAATGGAAGAGTGAGCAGGGAAATTCATGATTCAGAGATGAGGCCTGGGGGAGAGGAGATGGAAGGCAGAGAGTGGGGGTGTTGACAGGAAATTTCTGTGGGGATTCAGGGGTGGGTTCATTGCCAGGAACTTCATTTAGTTCTGATCTGGAAACTGCTGACCAGAGGTCTCCTCCTGACTCAACTTCCCATAGGTTGGAGGCAAGGAGGCCAACCCTATGCTGTATTTTTTTCCCCAAAGAGAAAATGTTCAGTAGCAATACAGGACATGTCAAAGGCAATTCTTGACGGAAGGCCACATGCAAGTTGAGGGAATAAGTGCTATAGGAGTTCAGATGCATAGGAGGCCACGGTAAACAAGTGGTCAGGATGGCTTCATGGGTGAGAAGGGGGGTTCAGGTTGGTGTCATATGATAGGAGAGATTAGGATACATGGAGACAGAGGAGCACAGTGCAGGGAACAGAGTCTCAACAAAGCACAAAAGTTGAAAAGTACAGGGTGTGCTTCCGAGGCAAAGCGATTCTGGCAAACAGGAAAATGACTAGTCAGAGAAAAGGTGAGACAGGGAGGCTGAAGTTCAGCCAAGGAGAGCTTAGTTTCAAGTTAACTTATTATTTTTGGTTCATAATATTTTATAAGTACTTCCTACATATGAACGAATGAATGAATGAATGTGAACAGGAAGGAAGGAGATGGCTCTTCTGTTGTTCGAATACCCCTGTCCTATCCAGTGATGACAAAAGGCTTTCAACAGTGTCCCAAGTGAGTGGTGCCCACCTGGATGCCTCAGGGCTGGGGAGGCTGGCCCTGAGCTGCCATCCAGAACTCTGGTAGAGGAGGTGGCCAGGCTAAGATGAACTGTGCTGGAGCTTCTGGGGCAATGCCTACAAGCTGAATGCAGGTCCCCAAAGATCTTTGCTCTCCTGTCATCCAATAGAGGGGTTCAGCCAAGTAGGTTAACCTGGTAAGTGAACTAAAATAGGCTATTTTTCTTGGGCGAAATTTTAGGGACGCTGGGAAGGCTCCCTGCCTTCAAACGGCTCTCCTCATTCCTTAACTCAGTTGGAGAATGCCTGAAATTCCGTACTCCAAGTGTCATCTCTTAGCTAGAAGCTGTGATGCTCACATTTAAGACTGTTATCAGTCTATTACACCTTACTGTAAATGAAGGATCTGAAAGCAGGTTTTGACAGGGAGGCTGAAGAGGGAAAGAAAGATATAACCTGAGGATGAGAGATGGGAGATCATCAGGGATACAGACAGAAAGTGCTGGAGAGTGTGGAGAGGAGGAGGGGGAATCGTGACCAGCTTCACCAAGGGCAATTTTGCAGAGTTCTAGCAACTAATCCTGACACCAGCTAGACTGCCCAGTTATTAACGAAAACGTTTCACGCATTCAGTCTGGTGACGGCATCAGCCAGATGATTTAAATGACTACATTAGGCAGCCTCGAACACATAGGGGAGCTTGGCTGATCTTAGCATTAGCAGGTTGCAGCGCCTCATAACAGCTGCCTGCTACCCAGCGTGAGTGATGCTGTTCTCAAGATCCCGAGGAGGCCCAGGGAGTTCAGGGGGATGGAAGTGTTCATTCTTATTATAAAACCCCCTGAGAACAGCAGGCTGTGTAAAGGATCAGTGTGTGGGCCATTTTCCTTCTGAGCAACTTGCCTTACAGTCTCATGCTACATATTTCCTGGTCATAATAGTTTGGAGAAAAATATTGCTAAATGGCTGCATAAACAATTTTAATTGGCCTGGGCTCCCAAAATGTGCTATTTTTGTTCTGCTGCCAACCTTGCTTTTTTACTAGCTAATTATGCCCAGTATTTAACTTTAGGCAAAAAAACAGGAAATAGGGCATTCATTACTCGAGTGACAACTTTTCAACAAGCCCACATTTCAACATCCATTGTGTAATTTCCTCTCTCCAGCTTACAGTTAGTTGTTCCATCAGGCCTTTGGAAACAAACAGCTCCTTCAGCGAGGGCTGGGAGGGGCTTTGCTCAGTGTCAATGCTTTGCCTATCTCCAGCGCAGGCAGAGGGGCTCCCATGAGTCACCCATGTCCAGGAGGTGGGTCTCCCACTCTGTCTGGGCTCCTTGCAGAAATTGCTGGACTGTGGTTTCTGCTGATCTGAGTTTGCTGCCACATTGGGCTCTCCCTTCAGGAGCTGAGCTGTGTCTGTTATTTATGTATCATCCCAAGGCTCCTGGGGATACAGGCCACTCAGAGGGATACCCTCTTATTCCCTGAGGAATCACTAAAGACAGTTAACCTCAGTTTGTTAGGCAGGAACTCCTAGAAATTTCTGTAAATAAAGCCATGTCTTACTGTAGTTATTTTTTTAATTAAAAAAATCTTATTGCAAAGTATACCATATTGCATACAAAGTACACAAATTATTAAGTATATAGCTCAATGAATTATCACAAAGCAAATATCGTGTGATTACCATCCAGATCAAGAAGAGATTGTTACCAGCACCCCAGAAGCCCTCTCATGCTCTCTCCCAATCACTGCGCCCCTGTCCTCCCCAAAGGTAACCACTATCCTGACCTCTAAGACCATAGTTTAGTTTTAGGTGCTTAAACTTTATATAAATGGAACTATATAATATGTGTGCATATATGAACAGGGCATGTGTGCATATTTTATATCTGGCTTCTTTTGTTCTGCTTTGTTTTATTGCTTGTGGCTGTATCTCATTCATTTTCATTCCTGTAGAGTATTCCACTGTGTGAATATGTCAGCACTTGTCCATTTTACTATAAATGGATATTTGGGTTGTTTCCTATTTGTGACTGTTCTGAATAGTGCTGCAGTGAACACTCCTATGCATGTCTTTTAGTGCCCATGCACACATGTTTCTGTTGAGCATCAACTAGGAACGGACTGCTGGGTTATTCACATAATTGTGCATGTTCGATTTATAAGGCTTCAGCCAAACTGTTTTCAAAGTGGTGAATGTAAATTGCCACAACACCATTGCCTCACCAACACTTGGAATTGTCAGTCTTTTATTTTAGCCATTTTGACAGATGTGTAGTGGTATGTCAGTGTAGTTTTTTGTGTTTTGTTTTTTTTTTTAAAAAGTGTCTTTATTGATCTCAGAGAGAGGAAGGGAGAGGGGGGAGAGTCATTGATCGGCAGTGACTGGCTTCTGCATGGACCCAGTTGGGGATCCAGCCTGCAACCCAAACATGTGCCCCGACCGGGAATCGAACAGCAGTCACCTGGATCACAGGCCTCAGTGTAGTTTTGATTTGCTTGACCTTGAGTTAAGTACTTTTCATACATTTATTCATTATTGGATTTAGAGTAAGATAGAGGTTGGAGAACCAAATGGTTGAAATAAGGAAAATGATATAGGAGAGGAAACTGCCAAAACTTCCATCTCCTGAAGTTCTGATATTGATCAACAAGTGATAATCAAACCCCCATGGTGACCTACAATTGTGCTAGGTAATATGAGAGAATCTAGAAGAGCTAATCACCCTATATACACTGTTAGTGCCTTGCTTTTCTCTCTAAGCAATCATTAGCATCTTTCTATGTCATTATATACCCTACAAGATCATTTTTAATGGCTACATTGTGTCTCATTATATGAAGATATAATTTATTTAGTCAATCTCCTGTGTTTTTAAAATTTTTCACTGTTATCAACAATAATGCACTGAAAATTCTTGTGACTAAATCTTTGGGCATATCTGAGATTATTTGCTAATGCCAACACACTTCAAAACTACCGTACTTTGAAGGCAAATTGGGGGGCACATAGGGATATATAATGAATAAGTTAATTAATATGAACACTGCCTCTTCATAGTTCTTTTTACATTTTATGAGGCTGCCCTCCACCTTTACCAAAACCCAGTGGCCTTCCTGGGAGTGAGCTAAATGGAGTAAAAGTGGCAATGGTGTCAGGGTGGATCTGGGCTCTCCACTTCTTGCTTTGGCTCCTTATTATGAAACTAATAATAATAATAATTATTATTCATTGAGCACTTGTTGTATGGCAAGCACTGTTAGGCACTGCATATTACCATTTTAATGTTATCATTTAATCTTCATAACCTTATGTGGATGGCTATTATTGTGCCCATTTTTTTTGTTGAGGAAACAGAAAGGTTAGAAAGCTTAGAAAGGTTAAGAACCATGCCCAAGGGTACATGGTAAGTTGTAAAGTTGGAATTGGAATCCGGCTATCTGACCCTAAAGCCCCAAATTTTAATCATTATATCACAAATTCTCAGCCTGTGTACTTTGGCATTCTGGTGTACTGCAAAGCACTCCTAGACTTGTTGCTAAATTTTATATATAAAATGTATTTTGCTGCTAGTGACAAATGTTGTGATAGATTGATTTCGGAAATGGCTTTAATTCTTCCTAACCCATGACTTTTGCAATTTGTCTTTGCAGCTCTACCCATTGAGAAGTGAAGATGCTTCCCTGCCCCTTGGACATGAGCTGATCTTGTGACTTGCCTTGGCCAACAGAAGATAGTAGAAGTGATGATTTGCTAGTCCAAGCCTAGGTCTCAAGAGACCTTGCTTGCTTTTGGTCTTCCTCTTGTTCCTCTACCCTTCATCATGGGAACAAGCTTGGGCTAGCTTGATGGAGGGGGAGACAAGGGGAGCAAAGCCAGGTCAAGGCCCTAGATACGTGAGAGAGTTCAGCCCAGCCAAGATCAGCCGTCTCCTGAGCCAACCTACTGTTGAGTGTATGAATGATCTTTACTAAGCCCAGTGAAACCGCCCATAAACTCATGAGCAGAATATTGATTGCTGTGTGTCACTGAAATTTTGCGTTTTGTTTTGCAGCATGATTGTGGTGATAGATAGTACATGCTATGGGGCTATGTCTAATGGATAGAATACTAGCTAGTAAGTCAGGAAATGCTGGAGAGCCTCAGGCACAACTTGGCCTTAGCACAGCAAAATGTCAAGCTGCCACCTAAGAAAAGTATCTATTCACTGAAGCATGTGAGAACTGTGCTCCAGGAGTTTGTGAGAAGGTGGTCAGGATGGCATACAATTTCATTCCAACAGCAGCCTCGAACCATTGGCTCACTCTGGGATAGCATGGTGCCATCACTCTCTACTGCATACAAATTTAAAGGGACTAAGAGAAATCAAGGTGCATTCCAATCCCAAGTTACATGTCATATTGTTTATGTGCTGGTTATACTAGCTGAGTTGGATTTCTGTCACTTTCAACCCAGAGCCCAGGTTCCATAGATGGGAGCATTTGAAAGACTATAATGCCTCCCCTTCCATCTGATGCCTTCATGGTTCCACAACTGACACGTGGCTGAGAGAGTAAACTATAATCTCTGAGACACATTCAAAGGGCAGGCCAGTTGTTCCCTATGTAAGCCTCATCTTAGAGAGAGGGCCTCCTCCCAGAGCTGGGACAGGCATAGACCCAAGGAGGCAATGTTTCTCTGAAACAAACCTCCTTTGCCAACACCTGTCCCTTCCCTAAGGCTCCCAGCCTCCAGGATCTTCAACGATACTGGCCTCCCAGGATTCCACTCTGTACACACCAGCTACAAGATGCTCCATACTCTTGGCTTTTTCCCTCAGTCCTTTACACACTTCTGTTTCAGTTACATATTGCCATGTAACAAACTGCCCCAAACTTAAGGACATAAAACAACCACCACTTTTTGTCTTCGCATATTCTGCAGGTCAGGAATTTAGAGAAGGCATGGGGAGATGGCTTGGCATTGCTCCTGCATGTCTGGGTCTTCACCTGGGATTGGAGTCATCTGGAAGCTTCTTGGTTCACATGTGCCTAGTGCCTGTGCAGGGTTGGGCTCAGCTATGACTGTTGACATCAACATGTGGCCTATCCACAGTAATGATGGTCTCACAGAAACCAGACTTTTTATGTGGTGGCTCAGTGCTCCAAGAATGAGGTGAAAGCTGCATGGCCTTTTCTGATTTACCCTTGGAACCCATATATACCTTCACATCTCTCATTCTCTATTGGTGAAGGCCGTCACAATCCTGCCCAGGTTCAAGAGGTGGGGACATAAACTTCATTTCTTGATGGAACAATTGTCAATTTGTGGCCATGTTTTAAACCTGCCATACCTTCCATTTATCTACCCATTGTCCCTGTTACTAAGATCCTTTATTTGGTCTAAGAATCTTTTGGTTACAAGGAACAAAAGAAAATTGATGTTAGCTTAGGAAAAAAAAACATGGATAATTTATTATAAGGATGCAATGCTATCGCACAGAATACCCCAAGGATGTCACTGTAGTCCTATTGTGTGCTCAGTGCCAGTGGGTGCTGAGGGGTTAATGAGGCCACCTCATGCCTGCTGATGTATCTTCATACCTGAGCAGTGATGTCCTAACCCTGCAGGCCCTCATGGAATGCCACTAAGGGAGAGCCTGGAGCACTGTGGCAGGCCTGTCACACATAACAGACAGGAGGCCAAAGTATGGGGCTGGTTGTATGTTTCCTGGGTAAGAGCTGGAAAACTAAGAGTCTAGGAAAGGCTGCTTAAACACATGAGTCATTCCGGGAGGTGATCTTCTTAGATCTTTCTTTGCTGTTCTAACCCTCAGGCTGACTTTGGCTAACGCCAGCTTAGCAGATTCAATCAATCGTTCATTAGTTCACAATATTTATTGAGTCTCACGGCCGTGCCTGGCACTGGTAGTGAACAAGACATTCAGGGGCCTGATAAGATGAAAAAACGCTCTGACTTGGGCCCCAGAAGCCCTGATTCTGCCAGTTAATCTCTAAGTGACATTGGTCATGTAGTCAATTCTCCCTGGGCAACCTCAGTTTCCCCATCAGTCACATAAGAGCCTTGACCTTGAATATCACTAAGATCCCTTTAGAATCTCCAGAAGCAAGATGATTCTGGCACAGCAGGCACTCCTAAAATTTCAATCCTCAACCTCAAGTTTATTTTCTGTCTTTTGCCTTTACTGCTGGCTGGCTGGCTTACTCTTGGTGTAATTTATTTAACTGAGCTGTACTGAGCAGTTTGGAACTGAGTTTGCATGAATCACTGTCCATAAAATCAAGTTAAGTGGATTTCATTCCACTCAGCGCACCTGTGTATATACTGGGGGAAAGAAGCTGGATTTTCTTGGCTCTCTCAGACCACTGTTAGAATTGCTTCTTTGCAGATATAGCATTCCTCCTGTATTTATAGTCCATTGTTATAACAGCCTCCTTCAGAGACCTGAAAGTAAAGTGTTGGATGCAATTTTCCCTTCAGATCATTTTATATAGCTGTCCTGTTTCTCCTTCTAGCAGGAAAAGCTGACATTGATTTCCTTTGTTTTATCAGAGTTGGCAAAAATCAGATTCAACTTAATTCAATCATTTAACAAATATTTATTGAGTGTTACGTGAAGTCATACTGAGCTAGGTATAGGGGTGGGGGTTCAGGGAAGTGTCATGCTGGTCAAAGACCCTACAAACTGGGAAGAGCTAACTAACAACAACGCGAGAGAATGTGGTTGCCAGACAGAAGCTGGGACGCTGGATGCGTCGGGTAGAGGAAGAAACCAAGGCAGGTGAGTGAGCTGGGGAGGAATATGGGGAGTCTGGGGAGGATGCTGAGCTTGGGAGGGGGATTTCTATTTGGACCACCACCCACATTTGCCTCTTCCCATCCCCATCGGACATAACCAGCACCAGAGTCATATCATTTCATTTCATCATTTTGTAAAAGAAGGTGATCAGAAAAAAGAAAAAAAGAGGTTTTGAGTGGAGATGAGCATTCATGGGAAGAAGTGCCCGAAGGGTCTGCTCTGGTGCTTGTGAAAATGCTTCTTCGGAGCCAATGTGAGGGATTGTAAAGAGATTTATTTTGTTTTGTAACAAAGCCAGAAGCACAGGCAGGCTGTAACTAAAATGGCGGTTCGAGGGGCTGGCTAGTTGGATCTTTGTTCTCATTTTCTGTCGTGTGCAGTTTTTACTCTGTCACAGAATAAACATTTTACAGTTTTCCTGACCGATTTCAAGTGATTTTGGAAATTCTATTCCATTTACCCAACAGGACTCTGGACGACCTATTGGGACCTGAGGGAAGGGCGGGGCCTCCCCCTTCCTCTGACATTGTGCTTATGGCCATACAGTTCTTTTGAGAAAAAGGAGCTGCTTTAAACAACTTTAAACTTTAGATGCACCTGTGTTTGCACCCAGGCCAAGACCAAAATTTGCTTTGCTTAATGGCTCTGTTTGTTGCGCTTTCTTGGGATACGACATGCCCACCTTCCTCCAAACAATCATCTGGGGACCCTGAACGCCCTCATGGGCTCTAGGCGGGGTGGTCTCTGCCAAGACACGCTGGACGGCGCCACCTCTGCCCGGGAGGAGCGGCGCAAAGCTCTACAGAGCAGTTCTTCCAAAGGTGGTATCATTCAAGCCACGTGTAATTTTAAAATTTCTAGTAGCCACAAAAAAAACCTAAAAAGAAACAGGTTAGATCGATTTTAATAATATATTTACTTAATCCAGTATATCTAAAATATTATCATTTCAGCATAGAATCATGATAATTTCATGTTAATCATGAGGATGATTAATGAGACATTTTACTTTTTTTCACACTAAATCTTTAAAACCCTTCTGTCCAAAGAGGGGATTGAGCACATTGGTTTCCAAGGATTCTCTGCTATTGATGTTTTCAGAAGGTAAAGGTTAATAATATAACAACAGCCAGCACGTGTTGAGTGCCAGCTATGAACCAGACATAATGCTAAGCACTTTATCAGCTTTAATTCATGTAATTTTTGCAACAACCTTTATGAGGCAGGGCTAATATTTCCTCTTTACAGATGAAAAGGTAGGCTCAGAGTGGGAAAATCATTTGCTCATGGTCACAGAGCTAGGAAGTGGCAGAGTGAGATTTTGAACCCAGGTCCCAGACTTCAACAGGCAGCAGAAAGCAGCAGATTGCATGGCATTTCATCTCAGCTCTGTTAGGAAGGCTGCCTCCCCTGGACAGTTGTCACACTAAATTGTGGAATCCCTGACAAACCTGTGGGTCTGTGCAACTCAAGAAAGAAGAGCCTAGCACTTCTCCCAAGGAACGAGGAGGTGGTGTTCTAGGCAGTCATTTTGCCGATCAGAAGGAACAGACTTTCAATGCTCCACTTAGGTTAAGGAGACACCAGACGGATGGTCAGCCGGCATGGGCCAGTTTTATCTAATGGGTTCTTTATAGCCCAGGTAGTTTTGATTAGTCCATGACCATGGCATACTAGTTACCAATTATTTAATATCACCATGGATAGACAGAAAAATGTCTTGTTTATAAGAATTTGGAAGTTGGATAATCTTCTCAGAGGAGTCTGGAGAGATTCTCAAAAAACAATAGACAGCTCTCTAGCTTGGGTAGATAGCCAGACCATGTGCTTAATGGTCCTTTGAAGTCCTGGACAGGCCCCAGGATCTCATAAACGCATCAACCATGCTGGATTGGCTGCTGTCATTTGGAGAAAGTAGTAAGTCAAACCCACCAGAAAGGCTGCATAATGGAAACATGTTTTTGCCAGCGCAGCTTTGCCATTTCCTGCTTCAGTTACTCTAACTTGGTATTCCTTTGGGAACTAGCCCTCCTTCCCCACTTTCTTTCTTGGTTGGACTGCCCCTCAGGGTGCCCCATCCTCCCAGGCCAAGGGAGGGCCACGGGACCCAGGGAGGCTGCTCCGGTGCTCTCTTGGAACGTGATTCCTGAATCAAAAGACATGAAGACAGAAAACAGCACAGGCGCATCCCCCAAGCAGTACCTTCAAGAGATTGACCCTGGTTTCTACTATTTCAGAGAGCCAGTTATTTAGCCTTTTTCTTCAATTACACCTCATAGTGTGCTAATACTTTTATTTTCTGAACTTTCTAGAGTCTGTTTCTGTTGCCTGTATCCAAGAAAACCCTTACTTGCACAGGGTTCAGTAGTGAATGTGAGTGCTTTACTCTTAAAAGTTTTTAATCCTAAAAGTCAGAACTGTTTTTCCTGGCCCAACTCCCCACAACCCCAGAACCTAAATCCTTTCTCTTCCATTTCCTCCCAGAGTTTCCTGGGCCAGGGTGGAAAAGGGCTCTTGTCAATGTGCTAAGCTTTACCTTGAGGGATGAGTGAGGACACCCTTTAAATTACCTATAAAACCCTTTGATTCACTCAGCAGAGGTTGCCATGGGCAATTTGCTAAGCTTATTGATTATTTTCTGTTTAAATTAAAGTTTGATGTCCTGGAACAGGCTGTGCAGTGCATGGAGTTAATGGAAAAGTTGAGATCCAGGGGAGAGACACTCACTGGGGAAATGGAGGGTATTCAAGGGGAAAACAGGGAGTCTATGAAGAGGAGATTGTCAGCGCCAAGTTGTAGTAAATATGATGGCAATAAAAAAGATAGAGAATGGAATTCTTTTATAGAGAAGGGCAGCTTCCTGGACATTTAAAGCCTCAGGGAGACAGTAGGAGAAAATGTATTCATTCCACAAATTTTTGTCGCATGCCTGTTATATGCCAGGCATTGTGCTGGGCACTAGGGAGAAATAGTGTAGAAGGTATGATCCTTGCCTTTACTTTAAATCAGTGGTTCTCAAAGTGTGGCCCCTGCCACAGCAAAATCCCCATTGACTGGGAATGTGTTAGACATACAGCTTCTCAGGCCCCACCCTAGACCTACTGAGTCAGAAACTGGAAGTGGGGCTCAGTCCTTTCCAGTGGAATCAGACACATGCTACAGTTTCAGAACCACTGCTCTAGATCCTTAGGCTTCTGCCAACCCAGGAGCTCAGTTTATGTCTGTGTTATTATTGCCAACATCTATTGAGCATTTATCATTGCCAGGTATTGCACTAAGCATGACATGTGGGTTATTTCCTTTCATCCTCACATCAACCCTTTTCATAGGTGAAACAGAGGCACACTGGAAGAAAGTGGAGTAGGTTAGAATTCAAATGCAAGAGCTTAACCCCCTTGCTCTACTGTCTCAAAAACGCCAAGCTCCCGAAAGAAAATGACTCATTCTGCCCTGGTCAGTGTTGATCTTCAGATAGAGACAGAACCATGGTTTCCCCCAGATGAGCTATATTGTGCAGTTGGATTTTAGATGCTGGAGGAAGAAGTCAAATAAGGGCAGCAAGTGTGCAATGGACTTGGAAGGAGGAAGAAGAGATGTTGGGCTATAAGGGAAGCCAAGCCAACAACTCCACATGCATAGCTATCCTTATCTTAGGGGAGACTCGAATTCAAAATCACCATGCACTGATCAGGTATGAGAAAATATTGTCAATTCAGTAAATCACAGACAAAACACTTCACATCGTGATGCCTAAATTCAAGCCCTTTAACTCTTCCACTAATAGTGTGTATTAGTTTCCTATTGCTGCTGTAACAAAATCAGTATTAGTTTCATATTGTTGTTATGACAAATTACCATAAACTTAGTGGTTTAAAAAATATGAATTTATTCTCGTAAAGTTATGGAGGTCAGAAATCTAAAAATCAAGGTGTTGTCAGGCCTGTGTTCATTCTGGAGGCTTCAGGGTAGGCTCTGTTTCCAGTTTCTGGAGGCTGCTTGCAATCCTTGGCTTATAGCCCCTTCCTCCATCTTCTCTCCTGTCTGACCTCTGCTGCTATTCTTACATCTTCTAAGACTTTGAGCCTCCCTCTTGTAAGATCTCTTGTGGCTCTATTAGGCCCACTTAGATTATCCAGGATAATCTTCTCATCTCCATATCTTAACTTAATTACATCAGCAAAGTCATTTTGTCATCTAAGGCAACATATTCACCTATTCTTGGAATTAGGATATGAACATCTGGGGGGAGGGAGGTACTGCCTATCACACTTTGTAACCTTGAGAAAATTCGCTGTGGTTTTTTTTCCTGAAAGCTTCCAATTCTCCCCAAAATGGGAGGTATAATTATTCTTGGTTTACTATTATAGGGCTATAATAGAAATGAGTGTGTGTGTGTCATTTCAATCACAGATGCAAATATTATTTATTATTGCCTCAATTTTCTCACCTGACAAATAAGGATAAGAGTGATGTTTCTTCTTTATTCAGTTAAAAATATGTATTGCTTACTTACCCTGAGCCAAGTTGTATTTGTGTTGCCTTGGAAAGGACTTGACATAGTGTCTGCCCTGAAAAAGCAACACTCAGTAAAAGGTAGTTGCAGTAGTTGTATAAGTTAGTTCAGTTTTAGGGCCTTAAATATGTGTCAGCAATAGATAGAGATGAGGCCAATTCTCTTGAGTAGCCAACTATTTGATGACTCATATCATGGTGCAATGTTTAGAAAGGAGGCAATAAGCTCAAGTCCCAAGATGCCCTGGTGATCATGAACTTAAGAATCTGCCCCTGAGCTGAGGGTCACAGGAGCCTCCACAGTCCCCTTAGTAGGTGACAGGGTTAGGACTGCATGTGCCCACCAGAGGCTGTTATTGTCACTCCCCTGGGTCTGCATTTGTTGGTGATCAGAGGAACAAAAAGCAGCAGTGGGTCCATCAGAAGAGAGACATTAAAGTTGATTAAGTGAGTGGGCCAATTAGCGTCTGGCTTCATGCAGTGTGGAGTTAATTAGCCTCTACAAAACAACAACAGCTGCTTTAATGGTGGAGCAGGAGGCCCAGCAGAGAGGAGCCATGGGAAGAGAAGTGATAAGGCTGGTGCTTAATAACTTGGCTGCAGTGGGCCCTGCCCCACTAAAAATGTAGAACAAAGCCCTGGGCCAACTTCCCTGCATGGTTCCAGACAGTGCATGGGGCGGAGCACCAGACCCTTCCAGTGTCCTCCCCTTAGGGGGAAGCCAAACTCAGACCTCAGACTTGAGTTTCTTTTTGAGACTGTTTAGCACAACTTAGTCTGCATCCTTACAAAAATCACTACTCTACACATTTCATCTTGATCCTGAACTTCATAATCCACATTGTTTCCTAATGGTGATATTTTTTCCTTATTACAAAAGTAATACATATTTATTGGGGAACATTTGGAAAGTATAAAAAATATATAGAGGGGGGAAAATAGCCCCTTCACCTTGAAATAGATTCATTCATTAACCACTTATTGTTCACCTCCTAAATGCCAATGCTGTTCAAGGTGTTCAAAGAATGCATCAGTTTTGGATTTTCTCCATGCAAATAAATATGCTGTTTTATAAATTGGACATACTCTGCATGGTCTTTAATAACCTACTGTTTTTTAGCAATATGTCATGAGCATTTCCCCCATCTCATTAAATATATTTTTAAACTACTCAGCCTCTATGGTTCCACTAATTAAGCTATGTTTTAGTTGTCCATTTATTTATGCCTCCTGCTTCCTCTTCTAACAAAGTTCTTAGGGCAGAGACATTTATTTTTTTTACCACTGTATCCCCCATGCCCAGATTAGAGCCAGGCATGTGGGAGGCACTCATTAAAAATGTGATGAATGAATGAGTAAGCACGTGAGGGAACAGCTTCAACCAGTCCCTTCCATGGGCCACTGAGGTCGCTTTGACTTCTTTGGCATTGTAAAAAAGGCTACCACTTAAGATTGGGTTCAACTCTAAGTGTCAGAAAATGGCCCAAAGCTGTGGCTTAAATAAGATAGAAGTTCACTTCTGTTTTGCAAAACTTCAGAAAGTTACTCCAGGGCTGGTATGGCGTGTCGCTGTCCATGAACATGGACTCCATTTCCAAAGTCACCTCATTTTGCAGTAGGGCTGCTAAAGCTCCAACCCGATTCCAGCCAAAAGCAAGGAAAGGAAGGAAAGGGGGCGTGCACTCTTTCTTTAAGGGCCCTTTCTGGAAGTTCCTTAAATCACTTCTGCTTGGTTCTCCTTAGTCAGAATTTGGTCACGTGACCATATCTAACTATAAGGGAGCCTGGGAAATATGATCTTAATCATGCAGCTCATATTTGGGGCTACTGTTAATGAGAAAGAAAGGGAAGAAAATTGGGGGACTGTTAGTTGGTATGGCTCTTGGACTTCTGCATTGACCCCATCCTCTCAAGTTAGCTCTTCCCTAACCTGACCCTTAGTTTTCTAAATGGGGATCTGGATGTCTGTCAGGTGAGCCTAGTTTCGTGGCCTGAGGCCCAGGATCAGTGCACTGGGAGGGTTTCTGAGCCTTCACCTCCCTGCTGTCAACTTCATCTCACCAGTTGACATAGTCATCACCAAAGATTGACTCAATAAAGATGCCCATTTCCCGGAGGATGTTTTTTAAATTAGTGCAAAGAGGAAGTTGCAGCTGTGAGGACGGGAATCAGGAATTTCTGAAATGCAATGATTATTAGTAACAATCAATCAAACGGCTTTGTAGGACAAGGGAGAGAAAGGCAGCCCTCAAGGATGCTGTGTGAGACGGGGATGATGGGCTGCCCGTAACAGGAGGCAGTGAGGCTCAGCCCCGATGTGGCCAAGCCCCGGAGACAGTGAAGGACTTTGTAACAAGGTTTTACTGCTTGCAGTAAAAATCCTGCCAAAACGCATTCAGGAACGTGCGGGGAGACGTGTATTCATTATTATGCCCCTAGCAGCTATCACAGGAAACCATCTGGGCTCAGATGGCCTATAAATTTGCAACTTGCAGGTGGGTGGGCTACAGGGAATCGACAAAGCGGGAAGTCAAGGCGTGAAGTGGATCTGGCAGGTTCCACGCACAGGGCTAGCTTAGAGAGTCGCCATTCCTGGCAGTGACTTTTCTTTGTAATTTTTTTTTTTATTGTGAAATATATCACACAAGAAAAGTGCACAAAACATAAATGTGCACTTTAACAAATGATCATAAAGTGAATACATATGCAACCTACACCCAAGTCAAGAAATAGGACTTTGCCAGCTCCCAGAAGCCTCCCAGGTGCCCGTTCCTAAACACGAAGATCATGATCCTGACTCTATTGAGTATAATTTCCTTGTCTCACTTTACTGTTTTGTCATTTAAGTATTTACCCCCAAATGGTATAATTTACTTTGTAATTTTTTAAAAATATATCTTTATTGATTCCAGAGAGAGGAAGGGAGAGGGAGAGAGAGAGAGAGAAACATCAATGATGAAAGTCACCATTGATCGGCTGCCTCCTGCACGCCCCTGACCGGGGATCGAGCTCGCAACCTGGGCATGTGCCCTGACCAGGAATCGAACCGTGATCTCCTGGATCCTAGGTCGATGCTCAACCACTGAGCCATGCCTGGCCGGGCTACTTTGTCAATTTTTAAACTTTGTACTGTTGTACAGAATCAGACAGTCTACAGTCTTTCTTGTGTGGATTTGTTTTGTTGGCTCAACGTCATCTTTTTAATATTTATCCAGATTGTGTAAGATTCTAGTTTGTTCATTTTTGTTCCTGAATATTATCCCACTTACCTACTTTACTGCTTTTGGACATTTTATGCTTCCTGGGCATTTGGGTTGTTTTCAGGTTGAGGCTATTACAGATGATGCTGTTACGAACATTCTCATCCATAGATCCCAGTGCACATATATACGAGTTTCTCCACAGCTGTGATTCTCAAACTTCAATGTGTATGAAAATAGTCTAGAGCTTGTTAAAACGTGGATTCCTGGCTGTCCCCCTAAAGATTCTGATTCAGTAAGTCTTGGGTGGTGCCCACATACTTTCATTTCCAACAGATTATTAGGCGATAATGAGGCTGCTGATCCCTGAGACACCCCTTTGGTAGCACTGGAGAGCAGCGGTTGGCAAACTATGGCCCACACGCCAAACCTGGCCTACAATCTGCTTTTCCATGGTCCATAAGCTAACAATGTTTTTTAAATGGCTAAAAAATGCAAGAAAAAAAATTC
Organism: Miniopterus natalensis; assembly: GCF_054644295.1. Classification (NCBI taxonomy): domain Eukaryota; kingdom Metazoa; phylum Chordata; class Mammalia; order Chiroptera; family Miniopteridae; genus Miniopterus; species Miniopterus natalensis. The sequence continues at coordinate 60,276,709 of NC_142091.1, read as the reverse complement.
ATGACACATGAAAATTATATGAAATTCAAATGTCAGCATCTAGGCATAAAGTTTTATTGTCACACAGCCATGCTGATTTCCTTAAATATCATCTGTTAACACTTTAATGCTCAGGAAAGCTGAGTAGCTGTAACAGAGACCATTTTACTTTTTTGGTCTTTTACAGAATAAGTCTGTTCCTACCTGGTCTAGAATATATGCTGTTGTGTGGAATTATTGTGTTATAGAGAATGCACTGTAAGACCTTTACCAGAAAATGCCAATGTCTAAGGTGGCTGTACCACTTCACATTCCCATCAGCAGTGGATGGAAGTTCCTGTTGCTCCACATTCTTACCAACACTTTGTTTTGTCAGATTTTAAATTTTAACCAGTGCAGTGGTATCACATTGTGCAGTGGTATCACAGTGTGGTTTCAGTTTGGATTTCCTGATTATTAATAGACATTAAGCACATTTTCAAGTGTTTATTGGCTGTTTGGATTTCTATTTTAGGAAATACCCGTTCAAATTTTGGGCCCCTTTGGGGTTGTCTGTCCTCTGTCCTTTTCTTTACACGTTCTGGACACAATTGATGTGTGTTGTAAATATCTTCCCCTACTCTGGGGCTTGCCTTGTCATGATGAGGTTATTAAACAAACAGAAGTTTTTAATTTTAACATAGTCAAACTTATCAAACTTTTTTATGTGTTAAACCTTCCCCTACCTTGAGATCATGAAGATACTGTCTTGTATTATCTTTTTAAAACTTTATTATTTTACTTTTCACATTTAGGTCTTAATTTACCTGGAACTGACTTTTTGTGCATGGTCTGAGGTAGGGGTCTAATTCCATTTAAAGGATACTTAATTTTTCCAAATCACTTATTGAAATGCCACCATTTCCCCACTGTTCTTTGGGGTTGCTTTTGTCATCAAGCAAATATCCGTGTATATATGGGCCTGTTTCTGGGCTCTCTGTTCTATTTTACTGGCCTGTTTGTCTATCCTTGTGCTAATACCACACACACTTAATTACTATAGCTTTATATGTGTTGAAATCTGGTAGAAGGAGGTCTTTCAACTTTGTTCTTCTCTTCAACAGTGTTTCAGCTATTTTTGGCCTGGATGTTTTCCCCCCTTTAATTTATTCACAAAAAACATGAAGTTGATAGTAAAAATTCACTACTGACTGGTAGCAGGGCCAATGAAGACAACCTCTTTGAAAAGCAATTTGGTAAAGCTCTGATTATTAAACCCTTCTCTCCCTTCCTCCCTGCAAAAAAAGGATATACACTTTAACCCACTAATTTTATTCCCAGAAATCTATCTTAAAGAAATAAAAATTCAAAACAGGGGGAAAGTTTCGATTCAACAACCTTCAGGCTCAGTGTCAGATCTACAAGCTGGAGGTACAATAATGAGGGTGCCTACTCCTACCTTCCAGAAGCTTCAGGGAGACAGCCATATGAATGGGTCATTGCAATCCAGTGTGGCAAATGCTCAGACAGAGGTATGTACAAGCACTGTGTTGAAAACAAATGTCAGGCAACGGAGGAATGGGTAAGTAAATTATGGTACATCCAAATGATGGAATATTGTAGTTATTAAAATAAAGACTGTAGCCTGGCTGAGTGGCTCAGTTGGTTGGAGCATAGTCCTATACGCCAAAAGGTTAGGGGTTTGATTCCCAGTCAGGGCACATACCTAGGTTGCAGGCTTGATGCCCTGTCAGGGAGAGTACCAGAGGCAACTGATGGATATTTCTCTCTCCCTTCCTCTCTCTCTAAAATCAATAAAAAACATATCCTAGGGTATGTTAAATAAATAAAACAAAGACTGTAGCAACATGGATAAATGATTTTAATACAATGCTAAGTGAAAAAAATCATGCAATGTTGCAAAGGAAATATAATCATACCTGTGGGAAAGATAGATGCACTGGAAAAATAATGGGAGGAATATGTTATAAGGATAATAGTAGTTTATGACTGGGGTGATTTTTTTCCTTTTTTTAATTTTCTAAACCTTCAGCAATGTGGCTATATAAACTTAGAGTAAAAATATAAGTAAAAAAGCCACTTCCTATTATAAACTCACTTCTTTTTTTAGTACCTGGCCTGTGCGGGGCAGTATGCTAAATGCTTCACATGTGTGATCTCATGTAAACCTCCGAGCCTTACAGGATGGGTGGTTTTAGTTTATTACCTCCTCATGAATAAGAGGAGGAGGCAGGTGAAGGAACTTGCCCCAAGTCACACGGTGAGAGGCGGAGCTGCCAGTCTGTGGTCTTAGTCACGGGCCCAGTCTGCCTCCACTCGCTAAAGAACTGTGGCATCTTTCAGAGGGAAACGGGTTCAAGGCTGATTCAGGTGCGATTCTGCCTACAAGATAGTAGGTCATTAGCCTCTAGACCCCTCCGGCCCAATGGTTCTGATTTTCAACCCCATGTCACACTAACTAGCTAGGTGATCTTAGTGACCGAATCCTGCTGAGCCCCAGCTTGTTCTGTCAATGGCAATAAACGGAGCCCACCTCATAGGTTGTTGGGTTGATTAATGAGATAATATATATCCCAAGTCCTACAAAAGGGAGGCATTTGTTAATTTATTTCCCTCCACCCAAGGACACAGGAAACTTTAAAAAGCCCCAGCCTTTTCCTGTCACTTGGCCTCTGGTTATTGTCCTGGGTGTAATGGAGTGGAAAACTCTATACATGGCTCCCTCTGACAGTGAATTTCTAATCTCAGAAAACTTAATGGTTTTTGTCAACCTGATTGTCCAGTGAGAGCGGATTAGGGGAATGACTTCCTTGTCACTGGAAAGTTGACTTGCTTCACAGCGGTTTTCCTGCTGCTGGTGGGAGGCATGATCGATACAACACAGACCTAAATACTTACCTGTGGTTTTGGAGCTGAGGACAAAGGTTGGGAGTTCCATTTAAGTGCTTCAGCCGTTTCCAAGTAGACCCAGGCGTGATGTGCATTAAGCGGTTTAGGCTGGTGACCCAGAGCTCTGCAGTCTGAGGGGCAAAGAAATCAAGCAGTTGCTTTCTCCTGACCAGCGATGCGGAGGCCCCTCTGGCCCAAGCTGACTTTGTCCCCTCTGCTCCAGTTTTCCTGTCTGGGAAAGGAAGGCCCATTAGTTGCTGTCTGGACTGGGCAGGGAGGACGGCCTTGCTTTTTTCTGTATCAGGACTTCCCAGACAGAATGCACTGAGGCACAAATGGACAGTGACTACTAATGGAAACTTGGTTCCAAATCCCCCTCCTCACTGCCAGCCTGCCACCCAGGGCATCTTTTGCCCAGGCTACACCCTGTGGCAGATGGAACTGAGACAGACCTCAGCAGGGAGCATTCGCCAGAACTGTCACCTAGTGCACCTCCTGACCTGTCCAGGGAAGCCCTCTAATCCTAGAGGGCAAAGCAATGCTCTATTTTATCTGAGGCACTTAAAATATGTTACTTCCTCAGGATGTCATCTCTGACTTTTCGGACTAGGTAGGTCTCCTGTACTTTTCCTTCATGATACTCATTCTCATTAAAAAGAAATCAATAGCTATATCCATTAGAATGTAAGCTCCATGAAGGCAAGGACGTTTGCCTGCTGTGTTCATTGCTGGTCCCCATTTCGTGTTTACACACATTTTTGGCACATAGTAGGTACTCAGTAAATATTTGTTGAATGCATTAATGAATAAATCTGTATAACTCCTTTTTTCTGACCTGCCTCCTTCTTTGACTAGACACTCTGTGAGAGAAGGAACTGTGTCTGTCTTATTTACCCAATACCCTTAGTACCCAGAGCAGAACCTGGCACATAGTAGGTGCTCAATAAACATTGAAGGCATAATAAAGTACTTAAAATGTTTTACATTGAATTAATGATATTACTCTTTTTAAAAATGTATTGATTTTAAGAGAGAGAGAGATCGATTTGTTCCACTTATTTATGCATTCACTGGTGGCTTCTTGTATGTGCCCTGACTGGGGATCAAACCTCCAACCTTGGTGTATCGGGACAACGCTCCAACCAACTGAGCTACTTGGCCAAGGCCTAATGAAATTACCTTTAATCATTTAACTTAAAAACTGCAATACAGTTATTTTAGAAAAAGAGTAAAGGAAAAGACACATATTTTATTAATATCACCACGATTATACAGCTGCTTTAATTATTTTGATGCTCTTCTTTTCACAGTTTTTCACCTGTGTCTTTTACACACTATTTTAATCAGGCTATTTTAAGCACACACATCAACTGTCCAGGTGGCAGGGAGTTTTATGAATTTAAGAGCAGGAAGGGAGGCCTGAATGTGCAATGTGTTTCTTATTGTTATAGTTAATTGTTCGTCCTACAATGGGATTGATAGCATCATGGGAACTTCTAGTGAGAAACATTGCTCCCTGAAGGCCCGTTCCTGGGGTCAAGGCAAATCTGGAAAAAATTTGCAGGTTAGAAATAATCCACAGGAAAATGCTTTATTTTTATATTCTCAAATCAGGGAACTTTGCCATGGCTGCTGCTAAAGGTAAAGCGGTTGATTATGTACATTGCAGTGGGCTGTGTGGCTCAAGGTTCATCTCTCGCCTTTTTTAATTTGAATCATCATGTGGGAAATCAACCCAGTTTCTATCTTTCAGCCCCTGGCGATACAGTGCCAACAAGTGACTGCTACTGTAATTATAGAAGGGAGGAAACCACTGTATACTTTAAAAAACAAAAGAAATCAAAACCCTGCTCTGTTATATTCAAAATATGTTTCTAAACATTTTGAGGGAAAAGGTACTACTCCCTGTAAGAGGCCATCTGTAATAGCAGAAAATTCATAGTTTACAAGGAGGAAAAGTCATGCAAATTTCTCATTGATAAATAAGGCAGGCGGGAAATTGAGTGATCTAGTGCTGGGGGAACACTTCTGGCGTTGATACAGACTCTGTGTTGACTGGAGGAAAGAGACATGTATATCTTGACCATGATCTTTTGCTTTTTTCTGTTTCTGACCTGGAATAGACAGGAATCAGGGGTGGGGAGAGAGGATTATCTAAGATTAATAAAGCAGCACTCCTTCAGGAGATGGTTCAGTGGAAAGGCAGAGGAGCTGGGTGCTAGATCTACCCCTGCCCCCACCTTAGTGTGGGAATCGGGTCACCTGTCTGGAAGTTAGGAATGACGAGGGCCACAGGCCATCTGCATAGAACTGTCCGAGATCAAATAAAACATTGGCTGTGGATGCACTTTGAAAAGAGTATAGGCAAATGTTTTTAATTTTATTTTTCAATTGCAGTTTACATTCAATATTATTTTGTATCAGTTTTGGGTGTTAGATACAGTTGTTAGACAACCGTATAGGCAAATGCTTTAAAATGAGCAATAAGACTTAATGCTGCAGGAGAAAGCTGTGCTATTGAAAAGCCCTGGTGAGGAACTTCAATATCCAAGCTCCAGCAGCAGTTCTGAGCAAGCTGAGAACCCAGAACTTTTGCATATTAGAGGCACGAAGAGAGAAAGAGAGTGCATTTTCTTAAGCATACAAAGGATTGCCAAAGTTAAGAGGTACTTGATAATAGTTGAGCTTAATGGGAAAGAACATCTATGTCTGTTTCTATTTCTTTAAATTTTCCTTTCTGTGATATTGATGTATTTGTGAGACAAAGATGGCAAAAGAAGACATCTATTTATGCAAAAATCCTAAGAAAGTTAGATTTCTAAGGCTAAATCCATGAGTTTTATCTCATTTCTCCCCAGATGATTACAACTGAAACTGCTAGAGCTGACCAACAATATATTTCCTTTGACACACTCCATTTCTTTTTACCTTATTGAGTTCACTTAGCCATTCAACAAACAGGTATCCCCTTGAATGTACAAAGAGGAAATAATTAGCTTCTCTAAGGCAGGTCTTACAGTCCCAAATCTATTGGGCATTGCAAAGATCCGAAAGAAGAAACTAAAGAAAAATTGCAAGATCCTAGTGCCATTCAGAATTCAGAAAAGAAACACCACAAGCAGTAGCAGGGACTTATGGCTACATGTTTTCCTCCCCTTCCTGGGCACATAGACTACATTCCCCAGTGCCCCTTGCACTTCGCCATGGCCACATGACTGAATTCTAGTCAACGGACTGAGAAGTTCTATGTGTCAATCTTTCAAGCCTGGCCCATAAAAGAAACCCACACAGTGCTCCTCCCACACAATGCTTCTTTTCCCCCTCATCCAGCTGAGAGGAAAATATATATGGAATAATATATATGGGAAATAAACTGTAGCCACTATGTCTAAAATGGTGGCAACCTATTGAACTCCTTCAGTGACAGATAGAGACACGAAAGCAGGATATAAGAGAACGTTGGGCTCTTTAGTAGAATTCCTACCTGTGGATCTCACTTTTGGCTTCTCTTACTTTTCTGCTTTCTGATCTCTGTTACCATCCATGTCCTACACACGGTCTGCCTACTACTTGGTTATTATATGCCTAAATTGGGTTTTGTTTACACTTCCTTAGACTCAAGTTCTCAAGAGAGGAAGTTCCATCTGTTTGGTCTTACATGTTTCTGGTTCCTGCCTGCCCCTTCTCCAGCCTCAGTCCCACTGGCTCACACGACCAGCCCTGCTCTGCAGTTGAGTCATCTCTGAAATTTATCACCCTTATGGGCTCATAGGATGTGAGGACTGGGGATTCCACAGTCTAGAGAAAGACAATTAAGTGTCCCTGGGCTTCCTTGGGCCAGGGGAACAGTCTCTAGAATTGTGCTAGAGCTCTGACCTTGTGACCATTCTCTGGCCTTGTAATGTGGGAGATTTCAGATGGGAAGGCTGGTGCTGTTTGTAGATCTGAAAATGAAGTCACTTTTAATGCAGATTATCTGTAGCTAATTAGGGTACAGGCCTGAAAACAGCTCATAGACAGAAAACATTCTGAGTCCTGAGCCAGTGGGAAGAAACCAGTATAGTGGGTTCCCCAAAAGTCCATCATCAGAGCTATCCACATGGGCAGGGCCTCCAACATTGATCTCAGGGAAATTGGGGATCCTTTGTTGCTAGTTTCCTATAAAAAACATCCTAAAGAAACTTTCTGATCTCAGGAAAAAGGAAAAAATTGTTTTTTTATTTGGAAACTAATGAAAACACCTATAAAGATAATGATAATAGCTGATATGTATTGAGTCATTTCTATGTTCCAGGTATTGTTAGGAACCCTTTAAATATTTCACCATGTTGAATCTTTACAACACCTCCATGAGATGGAGGCATGGAAAGGTAAAATAATATGTCCATGGTTACACAACTAGTAAGTGTCAAGAACTAGAGTCCAAACACAGCTAGCCTGACACTAGGCGCTGTGATCTTAACCTCTGCCTCATAGTGCTTAGTTTTAGAAGAGGCTGGGTTGTATGCAGGGCTTACACAGAGCTGGTGGAAAGTCTCAGGTGGAAAATGCCACACCAAAGCAGAAGCATCACCAGGAGCAGGTACAGATTCTCGGGCTGGACCCAACGTAGAGATCAGGCTCATTCATATCACAAGTGGGCAGAAAGCCAGGCCAGGAACACGAATGCTCAGAATCAGGTTGCCATGTCAGAATAACAAGCACTGGAGGCCTGAAGCTGGGCGGGCCGGGCAGGCCGGGAGGAGAGAAAGGTGATCTGCCAGGAGGCAATCGACCTGGCTCCTCACAGGCGGTGTTTCCTTCGTCCTGTGTGTTTCTTGGCTCACAGTTCAACCCCTTTGTACTTGTAGAATCTGGACCTCAAAGCATTAAGCAGAGAAGTTAGAAAGGGGGGCAGAGGGAGGTCAACTGGAGCTAAGAGACCACATCAAAGTATTTTCTGGGCTGAGCACCCCCAATGGGCCCACATGGTGCCTGGGGGACTCACCAGGAGATCTAACACGTGTGCAGAAGTGAGAGAAAATGGGAAACAAGAAAATGAGCATTTGAAGGAGGGCAAGGACAGAAAAAGAGAAAACCGAGGTGATTGTGGTAAGAGTCAGAGATTTGAGCTTTGGCAATTACTGCCCTTGCCCCTCAGTGCTGGGCCCAAGAAACCTGTGTGTGGGGGGGTACACGGGAGAACAGGCTGTGCCAGACAACCTGGGCTTCCTTTCCCCCATTTGTCCACTCTTTTTAGTGAGTTTTGAGTACAAAATATCTCTCCCTAGGCAGGAAGAGCTTCAGTAATAAGATGCCCGGACACATAACATAAGATGGTTATGACACTCAAGCCTCTTGCAGAAAGAAAATATTTTTTATGTCATCATAAAACTGCCCAGCTCACCTAGGCCTGCTGTGAAAGTGCTGGCTCTAAAGACAGAAGGGAGATCAGAGCATCCGACCTGAAGCTTAGGCAGAAGGCAAAGTCTGGGATACGTGCCCCCTCCCAGCCAGAGTCAGACTGGCCTATCTGCCCTGCCCAAGCCAGCAGGAAGCAACACAACATTAGGGAGGAAAAGGAGAGGACAAGTTGGGGGTAGGCTGGGGGTGGCTCTGGCCTGTCCCAGCTCTGTCCGGAGGAATGAAGCCCAAGAAAGGCTCCCTGGGAGGTGGGAGAAGTGAGTGGGGGGAGGGCATGCATCATGTGTGGCTGCCCAGAAGCCTCTGCTTAATGGAACACCTTGTCCTAGCTCCTACCTAAGGTAAGCAAATGCATGTCTACCGGGCTGGGTCCAAAGAGCATGCCCTCAAATGAGAGGCACCCCCATGTCTGGGCTCTGGAGACAGGAAGACCTCTGTCCAAATGTCGCTCTGCCGTTTCTGGCTGAGTCACCTTGGATGACTGCCCATCTCTTAGGCTCTGTTCGCTCATCCGGAAGTTAGGAAAAATAGTGCCCATCTAGCAGTGCTCTGAGGCTCAGAGGAGGTGAATGCAAAGCACCACCTGCAAAGCTCAAAGCATTGTATCTAAAAATATTATTGCACGATTGTCCCACCCAGGGCCTTCATGATGGTGTTCAAGAAATGTATCCTTTGAGAGATGCAGATTTCTCACACAGGTCCTGGAGACACAGAGATAAATAAGGGCACACAGTGAGCAGGGGAGACAGGGCTCATAAACACCTGATGAGAAAGTGCCTCATAGCACGAATGTACAGCTTTTCGACTGTCAGAAGAAAAGTGTCCACCTAGGAGATCTGGGTAGTCAACATCTGATCTGGGCCTTGAAGCGTGACCAGGATTTTATTGGGTGGGCAGTTATTGGTAGAGGAAGGACACTTATTTTAGGAAGAGAGAATGGCATGAACAAAAAGTGTGGTTGTTGGATACAACCCCGAATATTGGTAACACTGTGCATGGTCTGAAGGTCCAGAGAGTATGGTCCGTGATGAGGAGTGGAAGAGGGGGGTGGACAGGTAAGTTGGCCAAGACCCAGAAGTGGCTAATGTAACTGAAAGTGACCTTATAAAGCAGTGCTATCCAAGACGACTCTGTAATGACGGAAATGTTCTACACTTGCACTGTCTACTACGGTAGCCACTGGCAGCGTGTGGCTAATTGAGCACCTAACATGAGGCTACTATGACTAAGGGACAAAATATTTTGTTTTATTTAATTTTGATTAATTTAAATGCAAATCTAAATAGCTACATGTAACAAGTGGCTACTATATTGGATAGCACAAACATCAAAATGATACTAATTTCAAGTGTGGAGAGAGAGCCCTTAAGGCCCTCACCTTGCAGTCCCATCCTCACTCATGAAATGGGAGCCCCCACGCAGGCCATTGTTGCTGTTGTGTAGTCAAGTGGGTGAGTTGGGCTGAACTACAACATATCTCCTGCCTGCAAGCTGTGCACCCTGACGTGGCTGTGTCTGCTTAGAGGAAAGAGCAGCTTTTTCTAATTCTTACTAAGGTGTCATATAGACTGGCAGCAGCTCTGCGACCTCTAAAGGTTTTGCCCTCAGTGGTGCCCGCAGGTCGTCAGGTTTCCTCTCTGCTCCTGCTTCCCAGAGCCGCAGGGCCACGTGAGCACACCTGGGGCATGGCCCAGGTAGAGAATGCGGGGTGCTGGCTGGTACTGAGCCCTGCTCCCACGAGGTGTGGAGGCCGGGTCCTCAGTTTGGCTGTCAGTGTAAGGTTCTGTTCTTCAGTCCTAGCTGTCCACAGCAGGTCTCCTGGCCTGAACTTGGGAGGAGGTCATAGGAGGTTCCCACTTTGGCCAAAGGTTGAAAGGACGGTCATTATTCAGCTTAACCAGCAATAAAGCATATTTTATAGTTTAATTCCCACTGGGTTTCCTGGTCTGTTTCTCAGTTATGTCTAATACAATACAAAAGAGAAGAGAAGGAAAGGTCAGCTATTACGTTCCTTCAGAAACCCCTTGCCTCCCAACGCAAAGGACATGGACACACTTTCTAGTCCTGAATGCAAAACAGTGACATATTGTTGAGCCAACAGACCCATACATGACATACATTCTAAAACAGGCACAGACTTTCAGTGTAGAAGAGAATATTGAATTCTAAAATCTCATTGTAAGATGAGGAAATTTGGGTCCCAGAGAAGTTTAATGACATGTTCAAAGCCACACAGACGTCAGCGGCAGACATCAGAGACTGGATCCCAATTCCTTGACCTAATCCAGTCGAAATCATAAAAATCAGAGGTTGCAAACTGGTGAACATTGGTTAAAGTCAGACTGCCGAATTTATTTTTTTAACATGCCCAGCGTTGGCCCATGCAGGGTTTAAAAGAGATTTTGGAATGATTTTTCTATACTTAAAAACCAGAAGAATTCACCTGGAAATCCTGATTAGCTATCATTTCTGGCAGGAAGGGCCAGAAGCAAAGCAGTGCCTGATCCTGTCTCAAAGAGCAGGAAAGAGGAAAAATGAGAGATGTGGACCATCTCTCATTTGTGATCACCCAAAACCATCAACCTGGATCCCAAAGTAATAACAGTTGCTTTTAAAACATCTGGTTTGCAACTCACGATTGCTTATTATAAGGCCTTAGAGCTTTAACTTGTAGAAGTTTAAACAAAATGTAGATCATAGAGATCATTTGGTTGAGCCAATTCATTTTATAGATGAGCCTCATTGGGTCCCCAGCCACACAAACCTGCAGATAAATTCAGGGCCACAGAGGTGGTAACCAGCCAGAATTTGATTGGCTCCCCTAGTTCCTGCTTTGTGGGGGCTGCAGACCCATCACGCTCCTCTGTAAAAATAGTTTTGGGAGCAAATCCTTAAGAATGTTTCTTGTGGACTTGCATGTATTGAGGGCCCTGATTTCTGCACCAAATGCATTGATGTACAACTCAGACATACAGGCATTCAATGAATGAATGAATGTGTGAGTGAGTCAGGGAATAACCTCAAAATTGGGTGCAGCTTCCTTCTACATGTTACTGTTTTCAGTATATAATCTTTTCAATTGATGGATCTTGAGAAAATATTAATATTTATGTCAGTTATAATCTATTTTATAAGTAGATGCAAGGTCACCCTGATTTGGAGAACTAAATCAGAGCAGTGGTGTACGATTTTTCTGGATGTTTGCTGTAGTCTCATAAAAATATTAATATTTTTATTGCCCCCAAGTAAAAACAAAACAAATCTTAACTTCACTAGGCAGAAACTCAGAAAAAAAGGGGGGGGGGGCTGCTGCCCAAAGCCAAGGCAACTGAAAATGGCCCTTTGAGCACCACCTTCTGAAGCCACCAGGGCCTTCTTTCTCACCGCCAAGCGGGGGACCCCAATGCCTGGTGTCTTGCCATCCACAGATACTTCAGTGAAAAGCCTTTGAGTCAATTTTCACTCCCTCTCTTATTATAGCTCTCTTGTTCTAGGACTCCACTGGGGGCCCCAGAGCTGTCCTCAGAGACACATCTGCTCTCCATCCACTGTTAGCCATTGTCCTTGAATGAGACAAATGTCCCTCAACTTTGCCTCTCCTTGGGACAAGTCATCTTCTGAGAGCAGCTTGGTCTTGCATTGGTCCTCCAGGCTGGAGGACCGATGTCCCAGCATGTCGAGACCCAGCTTAGGCCACCTTGTCTGTTACATAACGGTGGTAACATTGGAAAGAAAGAGTCAAGTGCTGTGCTCTTTGCTGCTGTCTAGTAGAGAAGTGGGGGGCCTTGTTTGGCATTTGCTGGGGTCCACTTGACAGGCGGACATCACTGGTCATGGTGACTGCTCTGAAATGGGGTCTATGATTTTGAGGGCCTTTGGCAATTGAAAGTGTGTTCTCCATAAACATCAACAGGCTGGGGCAGAAATCTCCACAATGAAACCCTTTTTTAATATTTAAAAAATAAGTCTCAGGATGATCTTTGGGACAAAAGGGCAATAAATTACAACTTACTATGTATATCTTTTTAAATCCTCACAACAGCATGGAGGTGGAGAGAGAAAGCAGCTTGCCTGAGTAAGAGAGCCAGAATTCAAAATCAGGTTTTTCTAACGACAAAGCTAGTGTCCTTCCCTTAGTGTTGCCCCTCTGGAGAAACTGGATTTTTTTTCTTTCTTTAAAGCACCCTAAGTCACACAGTTATCACTGGGATCTCATAAAACACCACATCCCCACCAGTCTGAGCCTCTGAACAGCACACATACAATTAACCCGGAAAAACTACTGTTTGAACCGCCCTGGCAGAGAGCAGAGCTTCAGAACCCCAAAGCAATAGTCATGGCAAATGCCATCTGATTGCCCAGCCCAAGCTTGGCCTAAAACCCTTCTGCAGGGTGTCACTCTAAAGATAACCCAAAAGGTCTCAGAGCTTCCTGGTTGTTAAAACAACTACAGTAGCAGGAATTGAGGCCTAAAGATCAGGGGGTAGAAATGAGGAAGGAAATGGCATGTTAAATAACTATTTTCCCCAACTTGCCCTGTTCTTTCTAGATATAGCTCCAACTTGCATAGTTACAGAGGGCTAATCTGGTTGATCAAACACTGAAAGTTTTCTATTGATTTCAAGGCTGTTCAAATCTCTATGTACTTTGAAGTCTGGGGTGCAGTAGAATTCCTGGGAGATTTTATGCTTCTACCTCTGTGAGGCTGGTTTGACACAGGTACCCCGTCAGGAGGCCTTTCCCAAGCCGCTGTGTGAACTGTCCGAGGCCTGCCGTAAAAGAAGTGTCAGTGTAGTTCGCTGCCCTTCCAAAGATCTGATCTTAATACCCTGCTTTCATTTTGCCCCTTTCTGGTTGCATCAAATCTGTTGCCTCTTTGGTTCTTTCTTCCTCTCCCCAGCCACACTATTCTACTTCAGATCAAAGGAGTTCCCCACATCCCCACGTCCCCACGTCTAAGTTTGCTCCCAGGAGGGCAAAGCAGGGATAACTTCCCTCCTCCTTTCCCAGGTACACAGGGCACTACTTAGCTGATGACAGTCTCCATCCCCAAGAGCCTTCGACTTCAAGCTCTCGAGTTGCAGTCGGAGAAAGGGTTTAGTTTGATGTGGTTGTGGCAGTCATCGCCGCATCTTCATACTCGGAGCCCCAAACCACGCTCCCGCCCATCACCCTCACTTTCCATTTCTCCGGGAATCTTTCATCTCTCTACCACGAACCTCACAGCCTTAGCCAAGGCTGAGACTGGGGCCGGAGGGCGGTACATTTCCTTTCCTGGTTGAAATACCGACGGCTGTGGCTAAGCCATTCCAGTTTGGGCTCATTACAGAGAACAAGAGAAAGAGAAAGCAAGAGTGAGTGGGGCTGGAAAGACTGTTGTTACATGGTTTCCCTTAAGCCCCAGAAATAGAAAGCCAGACTTCCGACTGGCACAGTCCCTATGCAAACCACTAGACCACACTGCCAGATAAGAAAAATGGTCGATTGTGTCATACTTCCTTCATCAGCTCCTGTTTCTGAAAATGACCCTGAATTTCAGAGAGCCTTGCCATGATCCTGAGATTTAGAGAAGATGAAAGAAGGAGAACGGGGGATCAGACATGTCTCTTTTCTGGTATAAATTTATTTTCAACCACAGAAATAAAGGAAAGAAAAGATTATGAAAGACTAATTATGAGCTAGCTTTATTATTTGCATATGCAAGAGAAAGAAATGAACTGGACATCTACGGGCATTGAGAAGGGGAATCCGCTAGCTAAAGAATGTGTCCTGGGCCTTTTCAAGTCACGTGTGTCCATTTATTGAGTACCTACTATGTGCATATTCAAAGAAGATACAACACCTACTTATCTGAACTAGATTCAGACTCACCTAGATTCCAACTTCGCTGCTCTGCGCCACCTCCACCAGGGAAATGATTTTGCTTCCCTCTCGCAGAGCAGCCTCGGCAGGCGCCTGTGATGTCAGCCGCTGCAGGAAGAGTGATGGCTGGGGTGTTGACAAGCTCCTAATTGGAAGGTAGGAGGTGCCGCCAGAGATCAGCTCTAAAAGATATCTTTGGACCAGGGTGGGCTGCTAATGCTTGGAAGAGACTCAGGGGTGAGGTCTGGTGAGCTGTCACCCTCGGATAAGGCCTGGCCCAGCAGACAAACAGCGCAGGCAGGGGGAGGCAGCTGACAGACAGGCCCACATGGGGACCCAGCCGTTTCAGGAGAGGGACGCAGTAGCATGCACACCAGGACTTCAGGAGTCAGTGAGCTCGCTATGATGTGGAATATAAGGAACGGAGAGCCCAGGATGGCCCCAAAGCCCAGGATCAAAGAGGCAGGGCCAGGGGAGCAGCTGATTAGAGCCTTGTGGTGAAGACAAGGGAAAGGAGAGACGGGAGTCGATTTTATTCAGTCAATAAAGAACAAACTGCTTATGAGTGACTTCTGTACACCTATAAGTGTTCCAGGCCCTGAGGGGTTCAAAAGAAGAACCAACTTAGAATTTAACATCTAATTAGGAGGTGATCAAATCCATACAGTGAAATTATTGCTGGGCAAGACAATATTGGCACTTGTGCAAGCTCTTTCCTTGAAGTATCTCATTTAATCCATTTCACAACCCTACACGGTGGGTGCCGTGGTTCCTGTTTTAGAAATGAGGGTGCTGAGGTTCTGAGAGCTGCGTACCTTTTCTAAGTGTGTCCAGCTAGTAAGAGGCCCCACCGGGATTCAAACCCAGGTCTATGTGGGCCTCTGAGCTTGCTGTACAGCCTGCAGCAGGGGGAAAGTTGTAAATACTCACTGGCTGATGGTGCAGGAGAGAAGTTAAAAGGGAGGAGCCGTGGGAGGGAGAGGGAGCTAGAGTGAACAGGGTCAAAGATGGCTCTTGGAATTGGAGGGTCCGCTGGGGCTCATTCAAGGCCGTGGGTCTGGAATCTTCTCCACTTTCTGAGCCAGAGCATGAGGATCTGAGTGAGGAGTTGAGCCACCTAGCCTTGCTGTCCGGCGCCACACAGAGGCCCTCCCCCATCCGCCTAGGGCATGTGTGGTAGGAGTGAGCGAAGGCCCCACTCCATCAGATAGACAACCAGGCCGCACCAGGCCCGGCCCCACCCGAACCATGGGTTTGCAACACCCTCAAAAACAGCAGCTGGCCTTGAGCAGAAGTGAGAAGGAAACACCTCCTCAGCCCTAGGTCGTGGAGTGGGCTTTGCTGTCCACAAGGACCTGTGGGTGCCCAGAGCAGAGACAGGAGGTGGCAGAGGCACTAGGAGCTGGGGTGCCGGGGCCTCCTGAGAAGCCACACGTGGGAAGCAGGGCAGTTAGCTGGGAAGGGGCAGAGGAGCGGCAGCCCCATCCGACTGGAGCAGCCACCGGTTACATCATCTGCTGGCGAGTAGGCTTGACCACCCCCCACGAATGGACAGTTGCGGGGGGAGCTCTTTCTTCTTCTTCAAGGAGCCAGAAAAAGTGGTAATTAGGTTTGTCTTGTAAAATAAAGCTATTCTGAAGCTTCCCCCATGGTGTTCTGGGCACTCTGAACAGTGAGGAGGGAAGAGTGGCTCTTCATAGGCCGTGGCTTGGAGAGGCCCCTTGGTGAGTCAGGAGCTCACTGTGTGAGCTGGGTGGTGGCTAATGTCTTGGGAACTTCTAATTTACCCATTAAATTTGTTCCTCTACGTCAGCCACAAAGGGAAACCATTCTGTTATTTTGATCCTCAAACAGACTAGTGTTTACCATGATCTCACCAACAAGTCCGTGTGTGTGTGTGTGTGTGTGTGTCTTGCACAATGACCTTATAAAGAGGTGGGACCCTTGCTAGCATTTTTACACACATCCCAATTCTGAATTGAGGGCAGGGACTGTAATGCAGTGCTTCTCCCTTGTCTCCTGCCGACAAGTCTTGCCCAGTCATTCAGGGTTCCCCCTGCCCTTGCCCATCCCTCTGCCCCACACCTCCTTTCCTCAACCCTTCACAGATGTTGAAATTCTCCCAATAGTAGTCCACCTCCTGCCTCGCCCACCCCCATCCAACCCAAATGCAACTCCAGTCGCATCTTTCCTTGCTTAAAAGTCTTCAAAGGACTAATGGGTCATTAACTCTATATTCTCTGAGGCTGACATTCAAAGCCTTCTCCAATACGATGCTGCATTTACTTCTGCCACCCACATCTACTGCCCTCCCAGGAATATCGGACACTTGTAGAGAAAGAGTTGGGTGCAATGTGTCACTCCCAGCAGAATGACGGACGAGCCTAACTGCACTCCCATGACTAACTGATTACAGCGGGCCCTTACCCCGGGTTCCCCGGCCACCCAGTATGCCCCAGCCATGGAGGAAGGCATACCTGTCGATTACTGGCTCCCCCCTCCCCCCAAGCTACCAGGGGCTCCATGGTAATGGGCCTGCTCTTAAGGCTACAAAATGGCATATGAGTTTCCTTTTACTGCTCTTATCTCTCTTGATGTCTGCCCCTATGGAACCCTCAGCCATAATAAAATGGCTTCATTTTACCTTTATTGGCTCTTACAGGAGATCCAGGCTCCAAGTCATGGACTCCCACAGCTGCCTGCCTGCCGCAGACTCCCCCAACCTCCCATCTCCCTAGCCTTTTTCAGTCTGAGCTCAATCCACAAAGGATTGGCGCCCAGACTGAGGACAGATGCTTAGCTGGGACCTGCCAACCATAGACGGAACAGCAAAATTCCTAATATTATGTTTCCACCAGCCTGGAGAACAGGTATCACCATCCCCTAAAATGTCCCTTATAACAACTTATGATGGATTTACAGCTGGCTAATTTTGGACCCTTTTACGGGGAAGTATTGGCACTTGGACTGACACCTACCACCATGTGGATCTTGGAGAAAGCAAAAGAGATCCTGGTCCCCAACACCAGTATTCTAAAATAGCATTCCTGAAGCTGTCTGTTCCCCACCACATGATGCTGAAGCATTATGGCTATGGGATACAGGTGCCCCGAGCATTATAAACGGGCAGCCCTGAATGCTATCACAGAGCCTAAAATCCTGAAAATGTTATTGCACAACCTTTAGGTTATCACTGGTTGGTTATGGCCTCAGTCTGGGACACAGTCTTCCTACTCAATGCGAGGACACCTGGCAATATGGCACCCACAGTGTCATCTCTGTGTACAGGCCAGGCATATCACACATCCTGAGCAGCCATCTGGAAAAACATGAAAGAATGTGGTCCTGCACTCTTAGTGAACCCCACAGGCTTCCTTTCCCATAGTTACAATGCCTAATTCACTGCCCAACGCATAGCTGATGTGCCCTCCAGCACTCCTTCTACCTTGTACACCTTGATGACAGCCTTCGCAATGTTGACTGATGCCTCCATGACCTGGATCTGGCTCAAGAGATACACTAGCCCAGGGAGCCAATCACCTTATTACAGGTAACCACAGCCCAGACAACCACCACATCTCAGAGGATGGCCACCCACATGGTTACTCACATCATTTACCAAGGTGCTCCCTGCCAGAGCATAGGGGGATCCCCCACTCAGCATGTACCACACACTCAAAACAAGTGAACACCAGACAGACCAAAGTTATAACTCCTCCCCATCCTCTCCTGTGGGCACAATAAGCCCTGTTCCCACTGTGGCTAAAACTTGCCCTCCTGGACCTCCCAAAGCAAGCCTACCACTTAAGGCTATCCCGGCTCATCTGTATGGTTACGTGGTCAAGGCCACATCCCAATGACTGGACCTCACACAATGTTGGATGTGCTCTGCCCCCATGAGCAAGCCACCCCCTTATTCACACAATGCTGGGTGACACCAAGCTCATGAAAAGGGCCCACAAAACCACTGGTCTAGACCCTTAGGTCTTGCCCTGTCTTATCCGGAACCAGATGGACAGGATATTGATTGATGTTCTCAAGGTGGTCCCTGGCCCATGAGTCCAGATCATGCATCTACCCAAATGTACATGCCTAGGTTTGTGTCATAACATGACATGACATATGGCCCTCCGCTGGCCCAGATATTAAAGGAACACGAGCAATCAGAAACCCCAGAGGAAACCTAGTCTACCTGTGCCACTCCCCTACATAACTCCCTCCTGACACCCCAACTCCCTAAACTCACCTGCACACTCTACTAACTCTGACAATCTCTGTAACATTTTTCCAACTGCCCCATGATCAGACTCTGCTGGGCACAGTCCCCAAGGACAGGTGATAGGGTTATTTTCCTACCCATTGCTCCAAGGACAGGTGATAGGGTTATTTTCCTACCCATTGCTCTCTATATAAGAATGTCACTAGGGGCTGGAGAAGTGAGACTAAGGGCTCACAATATTATTATACAAGGAAAAGAGCAGATGTAGCAGAGGAAATGTCCAAGGGCCTGTAGGAACCTTGTGACATAAACAGCGCTAGCACTTGAGGCTTCCACTGTGGGCAAAACTCCCCAACTAACTGTTGGCTGGGGTGGTGGTGGAGCAGATAACAGACCAGCTCCAGGTGATCTGCTAGCTGCCCAGGAGTACGAGCCCTCAAGGGAACTTCCTGCCGTACATGGGTAAAGAATACAGGCAAAGTAGTCCAAATAGTCCAACAGATCTGCCACCAAACCCAAACCAAATTTCACATGACGTGCTCTGTACTCCCTAGGAACTGGATATCCCTGGCAGCCCGGGTGACCTTGTTCCAGGGCCCTCTGCCAACAAGTGTACTTTATGTACTGAACTGACTATGTAAAATCGATACAGCTTACAGACAAGTATAATAACAAGAGTCTTGGCATGGTGAACCAACCTCAGGAGGTGAATTTTGGAGAAATTGAGTTGGGTGCAAAAATGAGCTCCCAGCAAAATGACTTTTGGCCAGACTGTTGATACCCACCAGGGCAGAAACCATCAGACACCCAACCCCATTACTTCTGGGGCTGGGGCTGACCCACTATGTATACCTAGCAGGTCACATGCAAGGTGACCCACCCTGCCCCTTTTTAAATTTCCGTTCCCACCTTGCCCCCACGGGAACAAAGCACCTGAAATTAACCTGCCTCCTCAGACACCTCCAGCATCTGTCAACAGGAAGGCTCCTGTTCTATATCTAGGTCTCCAGGACCAGGCTCTCTCTCCCTGCAGATGTGAGAGAGCCCTCTTGTCTGTGGGCTCCTTGCCCCAGGACCCCCCTCACTGTGCCAATGCCTGAATCAATAATAAACCTTTGAGTTACTTGTGATTGTGGCTCAGATATGATGCATTTAGCACACTGGATGCCAAGTTGGACCATAGCAATATTCTAGTGAAAGGAAATATGAATCTGTCATCCCATCACTATCCCAGAACTGCACCTCCAACTGCTGACCCCACACCCGATCCTCACTCAAGGCATTTCCTGCCAGTCATACCTACTCTGTTTACTGGGTTGGTTAGCAGAACCTGCTTTGAAATCACTGGCTTTTAATCCCTACTCAGTCCTTAGCAGCTCTGTGACTTGGAGCAAGTTCTTTAGCTTTTCTGTGACTCAGTTTCCTCATCACATTACTTACTTTATTGGGGTGTTATAAGGACAAACAAAGAGAAACCATTCTAGGTAAAGCTCATAGTACAAGCCTGACACAAAGGCAGTTCCCAGGTAGTCGCTCATCAAGGGCAACTCAACTCCTACTTCCTCCAGAAAGCCTTCCCCACCCAGTCCCACTCCAGTTCCTCCTAAGTCCAATCTGATTGCGTTTTTAGTTGGCACCTTGCTGTCGGTCATGTGTTTGGTCTCCATTGCACACGTGTTCACTTTGACTTCCCAAATAAGAGATAAAGGTCCTTGAAGGAAGGCACTTCATTGCACCCGGCTCTCCTACTGACTTGCTGTGTCACCTTGCACTTAATTTTCTTGGGATTGAGTTTCTTTCTCTGGTATGGCGAATACATGACAAGTGTGACCACATGTCCCCATTGCATAGCGTTGGGAGATGCTGGTATTCAATAATGATTCTGTTCTTCTTAGAACTTGGGCTCAGACTCAGAATCCTTCTTAACCCAGTGCTTTGGACAATGTCTACTAATTTATTCAATAAACATATATTAAGTACTTTAATAGGTACAGCCCTCATTTAGTATTCTAGGGATTAAACTTTGGGCATCTTGTCCCTGCACTTATGGAACTTGTCACTAAGGGGGAGCAATATGATGAGCAAATACATAAAAAAGAAAATATCAGGTGGTGATAAATACAATGATGAAAACAATCGTGGTGTGTTAGTGCCTAGAGAGGAGGCTACTTTAGATTGGGTGTCCAGGGAAAGACGTTTTGATGTGCTGGAAATTTTGATCTGGTAGATTTGGCATGGGCCTAAGAATATGTGTTGTTAACAAGCAAATGCAGGAAATTTGGGAAATATTGACGGATGTGGAGTCAGAAAACCTAGGCTCAAATCCCATTTCCTACACTGACAGAGTTGAGTGACCCTCGGCAAATTATTGAACTTCTCTAACAGCCAGTTTCCTTATCTGTAAAATTGGAATACTACTGCTACTGATCTCAGAAGGTTGTTATTAGGATTAAATAAGACAAAACATATAAAATGCCTGGCACATGGGATGTGCTTAATAAAAGGTGGCTATTATTTACAACAATCGGTTCACCCATTCCAAACTATAGTCTTTTGTCTGAATTACTCAGAAGACAAATCCAACAAATGAATTGATTTTTGCCTAATGAAACTGTTTCTTTTGAAAAATAAATTCACAAAAGACCTTCTTGTGAGCAAGAATGCCATAGTCCAATGAATGAGTGTCCTGTGGCTCTCGTTGAGGCAGGTTTAAGATTTGAAATAACTTTGGCTGAGTTTCCTCTCCTATCAAATGAAAGCCTGCCTCCTTGCCCTAACTTGGAGGGGATGTGTGAGGGAGGTGATTTCTGAGACCCGAAAGAATGTGAGATTTGCAAAGTGTGAGACACAAACAGAACACTCGCCTTCTCAGGCCAGCCAGAGCATCCAACTGAAGGGCCACAGCAGCAGCGATAAGGACTTTCCTGATACACCGGCCCTGAACATTTGGAGAAGTGGGCCAGTCCTTCACATTTATAAACTAAACTGGTACATAGCAGAGAGAAGAAAAAAAAAAGCTGGGCAGGAAGCAGCCTTTTCAACCAGTGAAGAAACCGTTAGAATCCATCCCTTTGCCCTGATGCCAAAGCTCCGCCTGCCCCACCCAGCCACACTATCAAGGACCCTCACGCTACCAGAGAGCCCTGGGGCTACTTGTCCCTAGTTTATCAAGGACCTGTGGAAACATTTCTCTAACTGAAGATAAAGAACTTTTTTTCTCTCTCTTTCTCTCTATTCTACTTCAGCTCCCACCAGAGAGTTCCTCTCATTTTCTTTCAGTAACAACAGCTCTGAAAAGAAGATATTTTTCATCCTGGACTTGAAGTAACTGGTGGAGAGGCAGGTAAGATGAGTTTATTCATTCATGTGTTCATTTGTTCATTCCTTTAACAAATATTGATTGACTACTTACTATGTGCTAGATACTGAGAGTGCAGGAGCTTGCAGTCTTTGGGGGAGCCAGATAGCACTTAACAATCACAAAATGTAGAATTACCCATTGTGATCCAACCTGGGAGTGAGATCTTATGATGGTGGGTCCTAGTCTAGTCACGGGAGTCAGGGGGACTTCCCTGAAGAAGTAGTATTGGAGCTGAGAGAGTGTGGTTAATACTTCACTGGATTTCGCGCTGCTAGTCCTGTTTCTAATACCAAGTCACGATCACTCGACCCTTGTGAAGGTTAGGCTGGGAATGACTTATTGGAGTGATAGAGGAGCAGGCATAAACCTGCCAGGACCTCCTTCAAGATTCAGTTCGCTTTGCAAAAGTTGCCAGATAAAAGATATTTCCAGATGGAGGGCCACGCAGGAAATACAAATGGAATATTTTTTTAATAGCTCTTCCTTTGCAAGATATGACCCCAGGCAGCCTTCTGCAATACGATGTGAAGCAGCCTTGCCTGAATGTGTGAGAGGAGCTGAGCTGGCCCCGGGGCCTTTGGAAAGGGGCTGTGGCCCGAAAGGGCATTAAAGATGCTCCGCTTACAAGAGACCCTCCTTCCTGCATCACGCCCCCAAACGGAACCTGTGCCTGCTACGCTCTAACTCCCAACTCTCAGAGGAGGGGGCAGATAGGTATCTATAAGAGCATGGAGTTCCTTTAAGGATGTGACTTTACATAATAACAAACTGCCCCCTTTTTCCCTGTCCTTGGAGCCAAGTGACCCCCCCAAAGAGGTCACCTGGAAGTTAGGGACCAGCCCTGCTCACAAAGGCCTAAGTGAGCAAGGATTGCCATTAGGGGACCTGAGAACGGAGCTTACAGGACTGGCTTCCCCATGAACTGGGGTTGTTAAAATGGGTGGAAAGATGAACCTGAGAAGGTTGTGAGCTCCCTGGAACGACAGGTAAAATTCTGCATGTTGGCACAGATGTGTACCTAAGGAAGGGTCTCCCACTTTCACCAGGTGTGTTTTTTTTTATTATGGTAAAATACATATAACATAAAACTTGCCATTGTCCCCAGTCCCAAGTCCAGTCGCGTTAAACACATTGACATTGTTCTGCAACCATCACCGCCATCCATCTCCAGAACTTAAAAAAAAAATCCCTCATTTACTTAATTTTTAAATTTTTCAGTTACTGTTGGCATTCAATATTATATTAGTTTCGGGTATAGTATAGTGATTAGACATTTAAATATCTCCAGGAAGTTTTTTATTCTCCCAAACTAAAACACTGTGCCCCTGTGCCCACTGAACAAGAACTCCCTCCCCCAACCCCCAGGCCCTGGCAGCCACCATTCTGCTCGCTGTCTCTAGGAAGCTGACTACTTTAGTGACCTCATATGAGTGGAATTATACAGTCTTTGTCTTCTTGTGACTGGTTTATTTCACTTTGTATAATGTTTTTAAGGTCCATCCATGTTGTAGCAGGCTTAGGAATTTCCTTCCTTTTTTAAGGTGAAATAATATTCTATTGTACGCATATACCACTTTTTAAAAAATCCATTCATCTGTTCATGGATGCTTGGGTGGCTTCCATCTTTTGGCGATTGTGAATAGTGCTGCTATGAACACGTGTGTGCAAATATCTGTTCGAGTCCCTGCTTTTAACTTTTGGGTATATTCCCCAAATTGAAATTGCTGGGTCATATTTTTAATTTTTGAGGAACCTACATACTATGTTCTGTGTAATCGCACCATGTTACATTTCCACCAGCATGCATAAGGGTTCCAGTTTCTCCACATCTCCTCCAGCACTTATTTCTGTTTTTGTTTTTTTTAATAATAGCCATCTTCTTATGGGTATGAAGTGATATCTCATTGTGATTTTGTTCTGCATTTTGCTAATGATTAGTGATGTTGAATTTCTTTCTATGTGCTTATTGGCCATTTGTAGATCTTCTTTGGAGAAATGTCTATTCAAGTTCTTTGTCATTGTTTAATTGAGTTGTTTGGTTTTTCTTTTGTTGAATTGTAGGAGATCTCTATATATTCTGGATATTAACCTCTTATCAGGTGTATGGTTTGCAAATACTTTCTCCCATTCCATGGGTTGCTTTTTCACTCTGTTGATAATGTCCTTTGATATAGAAACGTTTTTAACTTTGATGTAATCTGATTTACCTATTTTTCTGCCTGTACTTTTGGTGCCATGTTTACAAAACCATTGCTAAATCCAATGTCATGTAGATTTCACTCTATGTTTTCTACTGAGAGTTTGTATAACTTTAGTTACCAGGTTTTTAAGAGATCTGTGACTGACAATGCATGGGCCACCCTCAGTATTTGAAGCCTTTAATTCAAAAGGAATTACTGAGTATCTCCAGACTTATATCAGTACAGTAAATGATTGTCACTTACTGAGCACTTTCTATGTGCCAGGCACTGTGCTCTGCCTGCTGCATACATTATCTCAGTTACTCCTCCGAACCTTATATTTATCATTGTCTCTATTTTATCGTTGCAAGCACTGAAGCTCCGAGATCTGCCTAAGATTAATTACCCAGATAGTACATTGTGAAGCAGAGACTTGAAATCAGGTTTATTTATCTCTAAAGACTCTATTCTTAACCAGTCTACTATTTTAGCACCAAAGTTTTGAAACACAGACAACGCAGACATCCCAGATAGAGAGAACAGGATAAGACAATGCATCGACATGGGCACTAGCAGGGTGTTTGAGATCAAGGTGGGGCAAGTAGCCCAGCTGGATGGAAGGTTTCAGGCTCTAGGGGTGAGGGGTATAAAGCTGAATCGATGGAGTGGGCAGGATCACAGGGCGCCTTTAATGGAAGCACAGGAAGTTTGGTCTTAATCTGCCAGAAAGACAGGACCACATATGGAGCTGCAGCTCTAACCTTCCAGTCCCCCTGTCCCCTTTATAAATTTGAGAACATTGAGGTTAAGCAAATTGCCGATGGCCACAGGCAATAGGGAGCCATTGCAAGTTCTTGAGCGGAGTGGTGACAGTGAAGAAAATGATATCCCAGATAGGCTAGCTTGGCAATAAGATACATGAGGGGCAGCTTAAGAGAAGCAGAAAAAAGCACACAGCTCTTTCTCTGTTTTTTGCTGAAGGGTATTTCTAGGGAGCATCATAGACAAGATTCCTTCCCGCAGAGGTTTGAAGCTTAAGAAAGTAAGTGTCAGTAGGAGGGTCAGAATTGCCTTCCCCACAAGGCTCAGTCCACTCAGTTAGGATACAAGTGCCAGAAAAGAGCTTCCCCAGAAGCAGCCTACCCCTTCTTCCAATGGAAGGCCTGTCTGCTGTGCAGTGTCTTGGACCAGAGACCCCCAACTCTGAAGAGCCAGTGGCCAGGACAGGCTCCCAATGCCATCTCTCTTTGTCACCTTTCTGAGCATGAGGCTGGACCAAGTGTCTGTAAGCCTAACCCACCTTACCGTGGGAGTCACAGAGCAGGTAAGATCAGGCAAGAGTCCCCCAGGTAAGGCGGCTGAGCTCACTCTGCTTGGGCTGAGCCCTTGTTGCAGTAGAATTCCATTTTCTACCCATGTCCAGCCGAGAAAGGCCTGCCCTGGTTGACTGCCCTCCGCTGAGGTTCTCTGCTTAATTAATTCTAATAATAGCTGCCATCCACTGTGCACTGTGCTAAGCATTTGATATGCACGATCTCATTTTATTCCTACAACCCTGTGATGAAGATATAATTATCCCCATTTTACACGTGACAGAACTGAGGCTCAGAGTAGTCAAATAATTTGCCTAAAACCACGTAGCTAAAAGAGCCAGAACTAAAGCATAAGCCTGTCTATTTCCAAAGCCTGTGCCTTTACCCCTATGATTGACTATGTTCTACAAACTGGTTCACTGCAGCCATGTTTCCTTGTGGGCACAGGGGCCCTACGGTGGAGAGTCAAGCTTCAAAGAGTGGCCTCATTGTTTCTTGACACCCACTGCTCCTGAATGTTCCTAGGAGCCAAGAACCTGATGTTTTTTCCAAACAAAACTCTTGGGCCCAAATCTGAATGATATCTGAGCCCTTATCTTCTCTCAAAAGTGATGCTTAAGAAAGACAAGGGCTCTTCCAGGTACTTCATAACTTTTACTCAGAGAACGTAGTGGCTTTGGCCAAGGGGAGCAGGGCTGTCATGTGTTCATTCATTCATTCATTCATTCATTCATTCATTCAATGAGTTTTTCTCCAAAGCCTACTGCATGCTAGGCACATTCTAGGTGCTAAAGACACAACTGGAAACAAGTAATAAAGAAGTTCTAGCCTCATGGAGTTTATATTCTAGCCAAGAAGAAACACTAAACAAACACACAAAAAACAACAAATACATGTGTAGTAAAGTGGAGGTAATGATGATGCTAGGAAGAAAAATAAAGCAGGATAAAGGACTTTAAAAAGCTCTTATGAGGATAAAACATTTGAAAGGAGACCTGAATGAAGTATGTGGGAGCCATAGAATGATCTAGAGGAATAGCATCTCAAATAGAGGAATGAGCAAGTGTAAAAGGCCTCCGATAGGAGTTGTTCTTGATTTGTTTTCATAAATAGAAAACAAGGCCACTGTGGTTCAAGTGGAGAGAATGAGGGGGTTGTGGTGGAGGAAAGTAGTAGGGGCCAGAAAGGAGGAGGCCACAGTAAGGAGCTTGGGTTTCAAATGTGCTGTTCCAGGGTCCGAGGATCTGCGGCGTGTCACTCAGGTGGGGCTGTGTCTGGGGAGCTAAAGAGAGGAGACAGTTTGCAGGAGCAAAGAGCACAAGGGCAGCTCAGTGAGTCAGCTCAGCTCTGACTCCCCTTGAACACAGAGCATCAAACAAGTTCAGGGTCCGGTGCCCGAGAGAGATGGGGGAGGGTTTGCTGGTGGCAAAGATGGAAGAAGGAGCTGTTGACTCTGTTTCATTTGCCTTGCCCATCACAGGGTGTCTGAATTATCAATGAGTGTGCAAGTATTTTAAAACCGGACTCTCTCTGTACATGCAAAATCTCCCACAGAAGCTTACTGTGTGCCAGTCTCCTTTGAAACACCTTATTTGTTTCCTTTGACAGAAACTTAATAACAGCTCTATGGGATAGGTACTCTGACTGTGCCCACTTTACAGATGCAGAAGCTAAAGTTCAGAGAGGCTGAGCAACACGTCTAAGGTAAACAAGCACGGAGCTGCTGTGGTTGGAGTAGGGGCCGGTGAAGCCTGCATGGGAGGCCCTTCAGAGAACCAAGGAGCAAGCTGCGAAATCCCATTTCTGAGGCCCCTCCACTAGGACATGCTATGAACTTAACTCTGCCAAGACTTCGCTGTGAAATTGCGCCATTTGGGTCAGCTACTTCAGCGCTTGATTTTGCCTCTTAGTTGTAAAAGGTGATCTAGGAGTTACTAGAAGGAGGGAATTCAGATGAATAAAATCAGGGATGCGACGGAAGCAGGCAAGGTGGTTAGGGGGAAGCAACGAGCTGTCAGCAGCCTCGTGAGGACCGACGGGCACGATCAGCATTCCCGGGTGAAAACTGCGGGCTTGCCAGGCCAAGGCCGGCTGACATAGTCAGCGCCCTGCAGCTCTTTCCGAAGCACCTCTGTCTCAATGTGCTTTGGCATAAGATTGTTGCTTCCTTGTGCAGCGGAGATTCTTTCTAAAAGATGGGGTAATAACAACAGTATCATCTCTGAGCATCTGCTATGCGCCATCACTGCGCAAATCATTTTTACACACATTGTCCTACTGAATCCTCTCAAAATTCCTGTGAAGTGAGCCAGCATCCCAGTGGCCTCGCCCTGGTTTTGGTCCTGCTGAACATTATGATTGCTTTCATGAACAGATAGAGAAACTGAGATTCAGAGAGGTAAAGTCACTTCCCCCAAATCACACAGCCATAAACAGGTGAGCTGCATCTGTCTGACACCTATGCTCATTTTCCTAAACTCAGTTGATAGGGATTTTTTTTTTTTTAGGGTTTTTTTTGGGGGGGAGGGGAGCTCTTTCCTGCTGTATAGGAAACCTGATTTATGTATCAGTAAGGTTATTAATAGGTCAAACATTCTGTGAAAATGTTTCCATCAATCGGCCCCGAAATATTCTGAAATAAGTTTGGAGGCCACGTGCCTGTGACAATTGAGGAGTTTAAGAATTTTGCACGGGAACTGAAGCCATATCAAAACAAATCTTTATTTTTGTTCTTATGTGTGAGTGTCACAACCATCAGGCATGTGAGGCAACTTGGCTTCTAATGGTTGGAAAAAATAAAAGAAGTAAATTGTCATTCTTGGCATTTTCCCAATGACATTTGCATTTTTATTTCTATTAGAAGTCCATTTTCGCAGAGAAATGTAGCCTTAGTCACTTGAAACTGCTCTTCCCTAGAAATAATTGTAAATGTAATAAGCAAAAAGAGTAGAAAATGCCAACAGGAAAGAAGTGATCCACCTGGGGTCAGATTCATCATGCAGACTGATTTGGTTTCCTTCTGACATTCACATTCAAGAAGGAAAACTTGGAAATTTTCTAAATTTTAGGGTATTTAAAATTTGCAAGGAGTGAGGGAAGGGGGAGAAGGAATTGAACTGCAATCCCACTGGGTAGGCATCAAGCGCGGATTTCCCAAACTCTAAAGAACCATTTTACATGTTCAAATCGCTCATAGCTACTGAGCCCCTCTTCTGCGTAAGGTATAAGGTTGCTATGGAAAGATACAATAAGGTCATGATTGCTTTAAAATTATTCATAATAAAAACACATTTTGAGACTTGATTCTAAATGTTAAACTTAAATTTGAGCAATTCAATTGCCCGTTGAATAGAAATGAAATCCCACCGGTCGGCAGTTATTTCTTCCAACCACTGTGTGTGAAATTGAAATCTTAAGATACCATTTCAAATATTCGCTTTCTCTAAGGAAGTTCTCCCCAAAGAGTTGTGAAAGATAAGAAACTGACCCAAAGTCACAGGCAGTAATCACTTTTTTTACACACTCGGGTCAAAACAGAAGCATATTATTCAAAGGAAACTTTATGCTCCAAAGTTGGCCATTCAGAGGTCACCTCCTGGAACCCAAGGATATGTTTATTTTAACAACTAACCTGAGCCCCATGCAAAATAGTAGCAAGGAAGTCAGCAACTTATCAGATTTAATAAAAGTGAGCAGTTGTAAGCATATCATCTAGTCACCAAGCTAGTGAATATTAAAATGGAAAATGCTTATGTTTTGTTCAGCAGCAATAAGAGGTGGGGTAAAGGGATGCTGCTGTGTTTGCTTTTTAAAAATAGAAAATTATTTTTAATTTGGGTGGGAAATTCTTATTCAAATTTAATTTCAGACTTTATCTACTTATTTATTTTTGACATATAATTGACATAATTATATTAGTTTCAGGTGTACAACATGATTCAATGTTTGTGTGTATTGTGAAATGATCACCACAAAATTAATGTGTCATTATACATAGTTACAGATTTTTCTTCTTATGATGAGGATTTTTAAGATCTACTCTCTTAGCAATTTTCACATACCCAATACAGTATTATTAATTATAGTCATCACATTAATTATAGTATATCACATACCCAGGACTTATTTATTTTATAGCTGGAAGTTGGTACCTTTTGACCCCTCACCCACTTTGTTCAGACGCACCACCACCACCCACTGGCAACCACAAGTCTGTTCTCTATATCTATGAGTTAGGCTTTTTTGTTTTTGTTTTTAAGACTCCACATGTAAGTGAGATCATACAGTATTTGCTTTCCTCTGTCTGACTTATTTCACTTAGCATAATGCTCTCAAGTTCTATCCATGTTGTCACAAACGGCAGGATTTCCTTCTTTTTTTATAGCTGACTAATATTTTCTTTTCTTTTTTAAAATATGTCTTTATTCACTTCAGAGAGAGGAAGGGAGAGGGAGAGGGAGATAGAAACATCAATGATGAGAGAGTCATCGATTGGCTGCCTCCTGCATGCCCCCCTCTGGGGACCGAGCCCGCAACCCAGGGATGTGCCCTGACCAGGAATCGAACCGTGATCTCCTGCATCCTGGGTCGATGCTCAATAGGTGAGCCACCCCCGGCCAGGTTGACTAATATTTTCTTTATCCATTCATCTATTGATGGACATTTACGTTGTTTCCACATCTTGGCTATTGTAAATAAGGCTGCAATGAACATAGGGGTGTGTATATCTTTTTGACTTGCTGTTGTTTCCTTCGGACAAATATCCAGAAGTGGAATTGCTGGATTAAATTCTCCCAATGATGTCTTTGCTATAACATAGCAGCTGCCATTTATGAGCACTTAATATATACCAAGTGCTTCCACGCATTTAATCTCATATCTGTTATTCCTCCCAGCCCACTACAAGTCTATGTGCCACACTTTGCATGCATTCGCTCATTTAATCCTCACGACAACTCATGCAATAGCTCTGGCACCCCCGTTTCATAGATGAGGTGACTGGGAGTTGCAATTCCTGCATGAGCCCAGGATCATACAGGTGGGAAATGATGGGTTGGAATGCTGGCAGTCTGACTGCAGGGCCAGGGCCCAGTACTGCCACCTCAGATTAGGGAACTTTCCCAGGCCGTGCTAGCTGTTAAATAAGAGCCTAAATTAAACCCAGGCAATCCAACTCCAAAGTCTTGGCATTTTACCACCACACTGACTGGTTCTAAGGATGCAAACTGCCAAGCACAACCTATATGTTTATTTTCACTTCTGATTGTAGAGTGGTAGATTACATGTTTATCAGAGAATATGGGCTTGTCTAAAAATTCTAGGGGTTTTCTTTTTAAAGACAAGGGCCTAAAAAGAAGATTAAAAGATAAGAGTCTGATCAGGAGAATGTCTTTTTATGTACAAAGGCCCTGACTTGGACCCGAAGCTGCTCTTAAGGCTTCCTTTCACACACTCACACACAGGGGCAGATTTTAATTCTACCCATCGGGGGCCCAAGCTTTGGACAGGCACACAATAGGGAATTCTGGTTATACTTGTGAAAAGTCAGTGAGGATTTCACTCTCAGTAGGGAAATTGAAGCATCCAGAGAGATTCACTTCCGACTTCTATCGCATTTCAAGGCGAACTCATCCAGGCCCTTCAGTACCATCTTTATTATTATTATTATTATTTGTTAATCTTCACCTGAGGATATTTTTTCCATTGCTTTTCAGAGAGAATGGAAGGGAGGGAGGAGGAGAGAAAGAAACATTGACATGAGAGAGCCACATCCATTCATTGGTTCCCTCCCAAATGGGGCAGGGAGCTAACCAGCAACCAAGGTACATGCCCTTGACCCAGGAATGGAACCAGGGACCCTTGCAGTGCCCAGGCCGATGCTCTAACCACTGAGCCACACCGGCCAGGGCTTCAGTGTCATCTTTAAAATGGCAGTAAAAGGTCTATCCCCATGATCCAGACTGTTCACTAAAAAACCTACAGAGTCTGAAAGTACTTGGTAGTTTCCTCTTTACAAGGCTCGTGACTGGCATCACGCACAAATAGGCCTTTCATAATAATTTCTGAATGTGATCATTTTCAAGGAACTGTGATGAGGCCCAAGGGACCCAACGTTTTTCTGTCCAGAAGGGCAGACTGTTAGCCTCCTCCTTTCCCCTTTCTGAATTTCCTCCCTCTTCCTAGAATTTGCCCTTGGGGTTCGAGGGGAAACCTGGACTCCAAAATCAAGTCTGGCGTTTTCCGCTTTCCCTGACCCAGGGCAAAACAGTCTCCTGATCATCGCTCTCGATCTTTGGAAAGGCACTTGAGCTTTACTGGCACTTGACAGGGGGGCCAGTTTAACCGCAGGAGTCCGATTTTGAAAGATGCTGAGGGAGGGAATTCGGCCGCCAGCAGATGGAGAGGAGAGGAGACTAGACCAGCGCGGTCCCTCCCCGCCACCCTCCCCGAGGGGTTAGCTGCCCTCGCCGGCGCGGGCGCTCCCTGCCCGAGCGGTCCCCGCGCGCACAGCTCCAGTCGCCTCTCCCGAGCGCGGACGCCGTCGCGAGCTCGCAGCCCGCGGAGCCCCGCGACCCCGGCCCCCCCCGCGCGCCGCCCCCGCGGACCTGGGACCTCGAACCCCGCACGGGCGCGAAAGACACTCGGAACGCTGGCCTTCCTGTAGGTGCTTATTTCACATTCTGGTCTTTCCTTTCTTCCTGGAGCAGCCCGCTGGTTACTTTCAGCCTCAGTTAAGCAAAAGGGAGCGAGCGTCGGGGAAGCCCTGGGAACGATTAGAGGCCACCCAGCTGCCTCTCCAAGGAGAGCTGCTCGCCGAGCGCGCTCCCCGGCCCCGTCCCGGCGCCGGCCCCTTTAAGAAGCCAAGTCCGTCCTGCTGCCGCTGCTGCTGTTTGTATTGCAAATCCTCAGGAGCCCCATTTAAAAAAAAAGGGAAGAAAAAACCGGTGTGGGGGGGTACCGGGCAGCTGTCTCTTTAAATGTGATTTCCTTCTATTGTATTTGAATCGTGATCAGGAAAAGGAAATGAAACCAGAGACAGAGGGAAGCTGAGCGAAAATAGACCTTCCCGAGAGAGGAGGGAGCCCGGGGAGAGCGGCGCGGTCCCCTCCCCGCCCCCAGGCCGCCGCCCCCTCCCCGCGCTCGGCCGCGAGCCGCGCGCCGCGGCCCCGGGGGAAGGTGCGCGGGGCTCGGGCGGCGCGGAGCGGCCGAGGCGCGCGAGCTGAGCCGGACCGGGCGGCGGCGGCGGGACCGGGATGGAAGGTTAAGTCCTGAGCAGCAGCTGCTGCAGCCGCCCGGGGCCAGGCTGCGCGCCCCGGTCCCCGCCTCGGCCGCGGCGCGCCGGCAGCGCGGTGATTCGCTCTCTCTCTTTGGCGTTTGAAGGGAGCGCGGTGACTGTCCTTGAGCGCGGAGGGGCGAGCTCGCCGCCGGAGCGCCCGAGCAAGAAGCGGCGCAAGAGCGGCGGCGCCCGAACACCCGAGGGGGTCCGAGCCCCGGCAGCCGGCCAGCCCCGAGCCACAAAGGGAGCGCCCCCGCCGCCTGGCACGCCACCTCCCTCCCCAATGTCCTCGGCCATCGAGAGGAAGAGCCTGGACCCGTCCGAGTAAGTGCAGCGCCCCTGCCACCCACGGCGTCCGCGGCCTCGGGCCCCGGGGCGGCGGGGTGGCGCGGGCGGGCGGCCGGCGGGGGAGCTCCAGGTGCGCGCCCGCAGCGTGCCCTTGGCTCCCTCCGCCTCGCTCGCGGTGACCTGGGGGCACTGGGTGGCGCGCGGTAGGGAGAGGGGTCAGCCTGGCGCCCGTGCGGGCCCCGCGGCTCCCTGGGACGCTGCCCAAAGCCACCGCCGGCCAGAAAGTTTACGCGGAGCGGGCGCGGGGCAGCTCGGAGGCGCGCAGGTGCAGCCCCCGGAGCGTTTAGGGCTCGATTCTGCTCCCTCCTCCCTTCTCTCCTTCTCGGTCCCCTCTCTCTTTGTCCATTTGGCCCTGGAAAGGGGGACATCCTAGTGGAGGGTTCCCGAGCCCCCGACGGCCCCCGTCCCGCTCGCAGCCGCCAGCAGAGCCAGGGCCCGGCGGGTGAGGGGGCGCTCTGCCCTCAGGGACTTCAGGGCAGCAAAATCCGGAGTTAATCTGGATACAGGTACCACCACTCTCCCCTCGGGCTCCTCCGATGGGGGCCTGTGGAAGTTAATATACATTTTGTGTATAGGTGGATTTTTCTGGGGATCAGAGTCTCATAGGTTTTATTACTGTCTCAGGGGCTTGGGGTCAGGGGGCTGGAGCTGTAATGAGCATCTGCCACGTTTGTTCTCTGAGCCTCTTACTGGTTGGAAGTGTCTCCCTGTCCCCCAGCCGATGCACCTCCAGTCCATTCCTTAGTGTTAGCATGGGGAGAAGGGGTTGTTTAAAATACCATTTTCCCCCTCAGCGCAAATGCCCTTTTAAGATTCATTAGCTGTCTGGTTTTGAGAATTTTTATCCCTTTGAAGTCCCCCATCTAATCCTTTGAAGGGATTTGTTCCACAGACCAAAGGAGCTGGTTAATGACTTGTCCATTTGTGCTTTTAAGAGGTATTTGTTTTGTTTTGTTTTCTTTCCTTTCCCTGCTTTAAAAGAATTGTGCTTTCCTGATTGAAGTCTCCCCTTCCCCCCCGATTTCAGCCTTCTGCGGTGTTTATATACCTGGGTTTTACCCTCGGTTACCGATGTAAAAGCTCAGCATGTTCTCATAAAACACAGGAAGTTCCATGATCCAGTGAGAATGTAAACATCACTATTCAGTCTTTAAGGTTCAGGCACCAGTTCTGTACGGAGCCAGGTTTGTTCTAACAAAAACCCAGCTTCCTTACATTTTCAGGAGAAAAATAACGTGTGTGTGTGTGTGTGTGTGTGTGTGTGTGTGTGTATGCAGACACTGGTTTTAAAGGGTGGTTTGCTAACTATTTTTTTTGCAGACCTAGAATTATAATTTAGCTCTGAGTTTTCAGAGCCTGGACAAGACCAAAGAAATACAATAAGAGTGAATTGGATGAATTGGTGCCTAATGCCTTTTCGATCAGCTGAACTTAGTCACTAATCCTTTTATTAGAAGATAAATCTGGAGGTATCTGCTCCCTGAAGGAAGTTTGCTCTTTTCAAAGTTTGTGCTTTTTCACTGAGATTAGGAAATTGAAACATCCTAACCTCATAACGCAGCAGGCACCGACTGAAGGATGCTCACCTGCTCCATCCTGTGCCCACTAAAGATAGGCTCTGATGGAAGATGGACCAACTAGTTGGGGAGTTACTGCAGCACACTTATTTTAACCCCTCGCTGTCTCTTGAAAATTGTCATGCAGTTATCCCAGATGAAGTGTCTTCAGGTATAATATTCACATAGGTTTTAGGGGATTATAAAATATTGATTTGAAGGTGAATCGCACTCCGTTATTGGCTTGGAACATCCACCAAAGATAATGTGATATTGTCATTAATTATAGAAAGATAGATAAAGCCAGTATCTTACCCTGTCCTTTCCTTTCTCAGGCCATCACAGTAGCTGTTTTTTTTAATATCTGTACGTCGGACCACTCTCCTACCAGATGCTTCACTGGGTACTTACTCAAAGCCAAGTTGGGTCAGTGTGATCAGCATCTCCAAATTACAGATAAAAATTTGCTTAGGCATATGCCAATGAAACATTTAGACAGAAAGATGGCCAGAATTTGTGAACAGAGAGGTTTTCTCTACCATGCAGTTGGTGGCCTCAGCACCTCTCTGTGAGTAACAAGAGCAGTTCACTTTAATTCTAGGCAGTTTTGCACCAGCTAAGTGCAAATTCTCTTTCAGTTGGTTGGTAGCATCAGAGCATCCAGTGGTGTGGAGGTTGCCTCAGTGTGGAAAGAGAAGAGATGCAATTCTGAGTTGATGCACATGAAAAGACTGGGGATATTATTTTTTCAGAAGGGAGAATGGAAGTCCTTATGTCTAACCTGTGGAAACAAAAGCAAGTTAGGCTTCAGTGAACCCTTAAAACTATTTTAACATCTTGGGTTTTTAAAAGAAAACTGGCTTGGGTTTCACATTTCCTTGTTCTGAAAGGAGATAATCTCATGAAGGATCCTTAAATTCAACCTACAAAGGGTGGGCTTGGTTTTAGTTTTCCCACATAGTCACAGGGAGGTATGCACTTTACAGTCACCTGAAGCTGTCAGAGTATGTCACTAACACTGATTACCTGAGCCTCATTGTCCCTAAGTGTAATGGGTGCTAAGCTCTGGGGGCACAGGCCAATCAAGACACAAGGTCACCTGGTAAGTTAGTGCCAGCTAGAAATAGGAGGCACAGATCTATACCCTCAAGGTACCCAGGGAGGAAATTCCCTTTGGGAATTTCATAGTTGGAAGCAGGTTCTTTTTTTTTTTTGTTCTTTTTTTAACAGATAATAGATATTTTTAAAATAGATTTGTGCTTCAGTAAGGCTCAAAGAACACTTGTTAATTGTTGCAAATCAACAGGTATTGTCCCATTTGGTGCTAGAATCATTTCTTCTACTCTTAATTTTCTTTTGGCAAATAATTTATTTTAAAATGTAAAAACAAAAATATTCCGATTCATGTTAGGCAAAGTCAGAAGCTGTATGATGTTGTAATGAAAGAACACATACTGCAGGTTTGCTTTTAACAAGTGCCTCGATGGAGATGTCAGTCTAATTGCCTTCCATTCCCTTGAAAATAATTGTCGCCTCCCCCCATTTTCTTTCCTAAATCAACTTTATCCAAATCAGTTTTGCTGTTGTAAAAAATTTCACATGCAGGCAGGTCTCTTTGATGTCCTTTATAAGTTTAACAATGGCCTTTAACACCTGGGATTTTTCTCCAAGGATTCATTAGGTAAGAAAGATAGGATAAGGGATGTCTGTCAAAATAATAAAATAAAATAAAATAAAATAAAATAAAATAATAATATAAAATAAAATAAAATAAAGAAACTTCCTATTATATCCTGATGAAATTTTTATCTTGGAAAGAGGAAGCAAAATAATTTTGGTCACTTTCCTCTCTCTCCCGCGTTCTGCTTTTGTGCAGCTGGGAGGGGCTTGAGGTAGGATGGCAGGTGGTTTCCACAGGGAATTTGCAGGTCTTTAGCTCTCTAGATAGTCAGCTGTTCCGGCAGCAAGCAACTGTTTAGCCCAAATCCCTCCTCTGGGGCTCAGCGGGTGCTGGGTCCTGTATGGAAGGAGGGCAAGGAGAAGTGTGGAGCTAGAGGAGAGCAGGAGGGGAGAGAGGGAGGGAGAAGGGAGACCAGAGGTGTAGGAGGCGCTGGGCTGTCAGCGCTGTATCCCCCACAGTTGCCTCGGGTACCTCTTGGCGCCCTGCGTTTATTTCTTAAAGGATCTAGGATGTAAAGTCCAGCCCTCTCCAGTCCTAACCCAAGGCTGGCAGGGCCTCTTTACAGTCCAGCCTGGGGGTGCACTGTCCTGTCCTTTCTCTTTATGTCACCTACAGACACCTGAGTGAGGTTCTCTGTTTGTCGGCCCAGAGCGATTCCCGAGCGAGGTGCTTGTCTCACCCAAATGAGGTTGTCCCTAATGCATGGCCTTCTTTCCAGGGAGCCCGTGGATGAGGTGCTGCAGATCCCCCCGTCCCTGCTGACATGCGGAGGCTGCCAGCAGAACATCGGGGACCGCTACTTCCTGAAGGCTATCGACCAGTACTGGCACGAGGACTGCCTGAGCTGTGACCTCTGTGGGTGCCGCCTGGGCGAGGTGGGGCGGCGCCTCTACTACAAGCTGGGCCGGAAGCTCTGCCGGAGGGACTATCTCAGGTACCCCCTCGCCACCCTCTTGGGGCCCTCAGCAGGGAGGCCGGCGCCCAGAGACACCCGAGTCTGGGGCGATCTCCAGGCTCCTGCTACCTGCCAGAATGAGGTCAGGCTGCAGAGGCCGGCTCAGAGGCCCCACGCAGAGAAGCAGTTGGCATTTCTTCCTGTTTGAGAAGCATGTTTTCCTACATTCCTACGGGGTAAAAGACTAATAGTTTAAAGGCAAGAGAATGATAAACACAAAATTCAGAATACTTTGTAAGTTTGAGGGCAGCCTCTTAGGAGCTCATTTAATGCTTCAAAGCATACCTATAGGTTATAAATATTCTTTTGTATGACTCCAATGTGATGTGAGGGGAAACTTAAAAATAGAAAGCATGCTCCTGCCATGGCGCTCCAAGAATTTGACTGTCACTGTGGGGAGGCCCTGAAGTCAGTTATAGGTTGGAGCCCTGGCACCATTGCTTTCTAGCTCTGTGACCTGGGGCAAGCTACTTAACTTTTCTAAGCCTCGATTTCCGTATCTGTGAAATGGAGGTAATAGTAACACCAACTTCCAAGGAGGAGGTGAGGGTTAGATGGGGTAATACACACGTAAGGTGCCTGACTTGGTGCACGAATATCAAATAGATGTTAGCTGCTCTGTAATGGACCCTGCTGACACGATCACTAAGGCTGCTCCTGTCCAAAGGACAGAGGGATGGGAGAATGGAAGGACAAATAGGAACCGCACAGTACTCAGGCACTGAGGACCTCTCCAAGTGCTCCAGGTCATGCATACTATTGGCCATGTGAATCTTCCAGCACTCAATGAATGCCTTTGCCCGGAATGTTCTAGCATTTCCCATTTCATATTAGCTGCTGTGGAGGTAATTCTGTGCCCTCTACTGTCAGATCTGCTCAACTGTGTAGCTGTCAGTTTTTTGCCACCTTCCTGTGGCAGAGGTCCGTGGAGCATGCAGCCCTAATGCATGAGGGCCACCCAACCCTGCGAAGCTTGTTTAGACTCCAGTGCCCTTGGCTACCAGGCCAGCTCTTCCTCCCCAACCCAACTCCGAGCATTTTACATTAAAAAATAAATAAATTCAGGCAATTCCATAGTGAAGGAAGCTTATCTGCTTATTGACTGATAGAATAAGCTTTTGGCCCCCTAAATTCCCTGATAAAGTCCTTGCAAATTTGGTGGTTTGGAGAAAATAAGTGGGTTTTTAACTATCATGATTATCATTTTGGTCAATTTCTTGTAAGTTACAAAAGAAAATAGGACTGAGATAAATAGAGACCTGATTTTGCTCGCTACCCGTTTGCCAAGTCAATGCAGAAAGCAGACGGGCAAGTGATTCCCGTTGGGCCCCCTGACTACATCCCTGTCAAATCAATTGAATCTTATTAAGCGAAGTGCAGATAGAGTAAGGTCAGAGGAGCCTGGGCTTCTCCCTATCTCTGCGGTTTTATATAACATTCAAGGATAAACCCGGTGCTGCCTGAGCTTGTTAATCTTTTCCATTTTAAAAAAGGAGAGAAAGAAATAGTCTGGGAGAACCCAATGCTAATTAACTTGTGTCTTGGTGACATGAAATAATTCCTCTCCTGCTACATTCCTGGGCAACATGTTAATTAGCTCCGTTAGTACAGGCAGTTCCAGCCCTCCTTTAAAATTTATATTATTGTTAGTAAATGGGCAGGAGAAAGCTTAAGATGTGACACCTCTTGACAAAGGAGAAAAATCTTTTTTTTTTTTTTTGCTTCAGGGATGGTCCTTTAGTCATGGACTTGTTTGCATACATTTGTAAGGCATCTGTCAGTGTCTTAAGAAGGTCCCGTTGAGGACTGACTAAATGGGTCCTGTGATGGGGCTCAGTGCTTCTTCCACTGGAGTAACTTCTCCCGAGCATCTCCAATGGCTGAGTCGCCAGTTGCAGTCTTTTTCAGACATTTAGCCTCAAATATTCATGAGATGCCGTGCAGAGGCCAAACCCTAGTGTCGTGTGTTTGGGAACCTAACAGTACCTGTTAATGTGAGTGCTAGCCCAGATCTCCACAGCCCCTTTTTACCAATTTTTGTGTGCAAGGCACCTACCACCCCCAGTGGTTTCAGTTTCCACAGCCAGCACCTGCATCTGTTAGAGCCAGAAGCATGGCCACTCTCCCCAGACCCTCCCAGCACCTTAACCAATGACCCGCTCGGCAGGAGCACCAAAGCTCAGCACCCTTGCCAGGAGCCAGGGCGACCTGGAGACATAACTTACACCCCAGAGTCCCCTTGCCGGCAGGCCAAAGCCCCCTGCCCAGGGACTCTGCCCGAGATGCAGCTTTGCTTGCCTTCCTTGGCTCCTGCCCAGCATTCCTTGCCACTAACCCATTTCCCAGGAACATATCCTCAGTGACTCCTCATGTCAGGCTCTGCTCCTGGGATATCCAGCCTAAGGCACCAATTCTCAGTGCCAGTGGTGAATTCACATTAGATGTCAAGTCCTAATTTATTTTTACTATGAGCAGAATCTCAGAATGAGCTGGAAGGGACCGCAGAGGCCTTCTTTCCCTGTACCCTTGCTGACCACCTTAAGACATAGAAGCCAGGAGAGGAGTCATGCGCTCCGGGGCACCTGGGTTGTTAGAGGTCATGCTAACTAGACCTGAACTTGTCTCCCAAATATTACTCCTTCGTTCTTCTCTTCATTAGCTGCCTGATGTGTATTGTAATTTACCCCCGACTTCCCTTTAATAAACGCTCTCCTTCCTTAAGGGTCACACACCCCAGGCAGTTGGCTTCATTTCACGTACACTGTTTTGTGAGTCGTTTATCCTTGCTCAGGCCCAAACGCAACTTACTGAACAGTCAGGAAACCAGAACTGTCTTTCCACTCTGCGATCTCCAAGTTGGCGGTCTCCTACTGCTCCACCATCTGCTTCGTTGGGATAAAATGTTCTCCCCCACTAATGAGTTTGTTCCCAGGTGGTGCCTTGAAAACGCTCAGGGCTCTTCAAATAGAAAGCGGGATTCAGAGGGAAATGAGCTGGCCCTGACTCCAACAAGCAGCTCTCTACCCCTAGATCACGTCTTCTTGATCCCATTAATTTTGCCCAAATGTTTCAAAACTTGTCAACTGCCCTTATCTCCCCTACCACCTCTCAGAATTTACCAATGGATTCTCTGTTATGAAGTTAATAAGAACTTCCAGTAAGAACTAGCATTTACCTAAACTTGTCCTAAAGGTCTTATGGGAAAGGGACCTGCTAATGTGCCATGTTATCAGACACGTGTGAAAATGACTTCCTGTTGCAAGACTGGCGCAGTTGGGAGGACTCGAGATGTGTTAAGACACAGCCAGCGTTGGCTTAGCCCTTGGCTCTTGGTGCTTTGACGTACTCCCTCTGTTCCTTGTAACAGCAGAGTGATGCAGATGCTATGCTCACTGCTATTTCACAAGCTCACAGGAATCAGAGGTCTTCCCAGCGTCACTTAGGTACTCGGGCTAGTCCTGGACCGAACCTGGGTCTTCTCATTTCAGTACTTGTGATATGCCACTCTTGCAGGCTGATTCTCAAACTTCCAGAATCACCTGGAAGTGCTCCTTAACACACAGAATGCTGGGCTTCCCCCAAGAGTGTCTCAATCAGGGGAACCTGAGCATTTGCATTACTGACAAGTTCCCAGGTGACGCAAATGCTGGTGGTCCCAGGACCACACTTTGAGAACCACTGCACTAGGCTCCACTGCGTGGATCTCCCTCACTGACACTGAATATTGCTTAAAATATTCAGTGACTGATCTACTGAAATATTCATTGACTGATATACTGAGACTTAGGAGAATCTTGATTTCAGTGTTAGAAGAGAAATTTCTCCAAAGATTCATGGCAGTGGGGCAGTGAGGACCTTGAATTAAGCAGTGTTACTTGTCCTCCAGATCTCTGAGGCGTGATTAACTGCACCACGTGCTTCCTGTCCAACTCCCTCTGTCTCCTAGAAGCTGGAGGCCGAGTGTACAGTCATGTGGAGGTGGCCTTGGTAGCTTATGGAGGAATTCAAGACCCACCCTCCCCATGAGTGGAATCAGTGGCTATTGACTTGATAGAATTTGGGAGCCTCTGAAAGATGCCCATTTCATTACATTCTTGGTTAAACTCCCTCTCAGAGGACCCCCAGGGGTTAACTCCAACTTCTCTTCTAAATGGAAGTCCCCCTGGAAGGGGACACACTATACATGCCTAACCTCTTAACTTAGATCACTTCAACCGAGTCTTTTCCACAGAGGAGGGGCCAGGGGCAGCCTAGAGGCCCGGGGAGTGGTGCTGCAGGCAAGGAGAGAGCTCAGAAAAGGGACCACTTGTGCCAGATTACAGGTTCACCCCAGAGCACCCTCTTCCTTGCAGCAAAGACTAGACTAGTCGGCCATCTGTCTGAGCCCAACTCCTCCTTGCTTCCTGACGTCTTGGGAACTCAGCCTACTTTTCAAGCGCTTTTTTCCAGTGTGTCTGCCACTGTCGTCTTAGTTTTTCTTTCCTTCCCCTCCCCCACCCCCAGGCTTTTTGGCCAAGATGGTCTCTGCGCCTCCTGTGACAAGCGGATCCGTGCCTATGAGATGACGATGCGGGTGAAAGACAAAGTGTATCACCTGGAATGTTTCAAATGTGCCGCCTGTCAGAAGCATTTCTGTGTGGGCGACAGGTACCTCCTCATCAACTCCGACATAGTGTGCGAACAGGACATCTACGAGTGGACTAAGATCAATGGGATGATCTAAGTCTCTTTGGGGAGGTGTTTCACCGAAGTCGCTGTCTCCATGGGGTCTTCACTTTTAGGCACTTTGGGGATTTGAGGGTGGGATGAGGCATTTCTTAGGGGACCATAGACCCTAACTGGGCACAAGACACAGCATCCAAGTGACATAATACAAAGAATGATACCTAAATGACCAGCCTTTAGGGAGAACTTATGGACAGTGGCCACAGCCTACCCATAATAACTGACATGAGTAGTGAAGGAAAGGAGCATTTGGGGAGGGGACAGCATTTGTGCCATGATCATGATGGAACTTCATATCTACAGATGGGGAGTTGTGGAAAGACGTGTTAGGACTTTGACCCTTGAAAACTAGAGATGTGCAATTGATTTCTTTACTTCCTGGCTTTTATGACAACCCTGTTCCAATCACTGTCCCCCACACAAGGGAAGGACAGAGAGGAGAGTGGCCATCCTTTGTTTCTTGGCTACCTTCCCAAGGCCTTAAGCTTTGGACCCAAGGGACACTGCATGGAGACACATTTCAGTTGAGAATGGGAACTGCAACTTTTCACCAAACAATTATTTAAAGCAACACTGATGAGTCGCTGTTTTTAGATACGTTAGTTTTGAGGTGAGGAGTTCCACAGATTGTTTCTATACAAATGTAAATCTAAAAAAAAAAAAAAAAAAGGTTGTTCAACTATTTTATTATCTTAGATTATATCAAAGTATTTGTTGTGTGTAGTTTAAAAAAACCACCTCTGCAGACAATAAAAATGACAGACTAAAATGCAGTGTTGTTTATTTGATAATGACTTACAATTTGGGATGGCAGGGAAATGGCTTTTTATATATTGTAAAGGCAAAGTAAATAAGCAGTTTACTTTTAGGTCAAATAAAAACTTCCGTTTATTGCTGGGGTTTATACGAGGCAGGCACATTTCTATATTACTAGCAATTATATAACAGGTCGTCATGTAGCTCAGAGGAATGTAGAATAATTAAATTGTTATTGTAAAACACACGTTTCGCTTCAGCATTGTATAGAGTGAATGGAAGGCAAGATCATTGCCTTTGGGAAACCTGTAACCTAGAAAGGACACAAATACATAAAACAGATTCCCTTTGGGAGAGAACGTAATTACCTAGTTTGAAATGTGGCAAAGATGCTGAGCTTGACACTTCGATTTTCCAAGACGTGTGTCTCAAGGTATTTTATGACAAGTGGTTAAGAGGACCTTACTTTGAGGATTTAAAGCAGGCGGCTTCCGTGGCCTGTTTGCCTGTCACCCTTTCCAGGACGCGGTGAGCTGGCCCTGAGCGCCACCTGCTGGCCGTAACCTCTCTAGACTCTGCCAATGAAAGACTAACCTAGATGGATATACTTGTCAATTGTTGAATAAAAATTGGCAAGGCCCAAGAAGTCTTAATATGTTTCATTATTAAGACATCAGAAACATGCATCTATTTAAGGTTGGTTTGTTTCCTCCTTCTAGAGGAGAAATAGTTAAGTGATAACTTTCTTGGTTTGTGAAAGTGGTTGGGAAATCTGGCTGCTTAAAGTGGCCTATCTAAAACAAATTGAATTATATTGCATTTCAACTCAGGTGGCGGTAGGGTGCTGCCAGTGAGGGGATGGTCTAAATCAACAAAGGGGATATGGTTCTCGAATCCGTATCCCTGAACAGTATCATCATCACTTATTAAAAATGAAGACTTGTGGGCTCCACTCCAGTCAGATTGAATCAGAAACTTTGGGGATGGGGTCCAGCAATCTGTTTTAATGAGTCCTAAAGATGGTTCTAACTCATGCTCAAGTTTGAGAATGGCTGTTCTCACCCATTCCCCCCCCCACTCCCCCCCCCCCCCCAGGCAGATCATGCGCTCTAAGTTGTGAATAGTTAATATTGGACACAAATGTTAAGCACTGAGTAACTTTTCCACATGTAGACCAACACTGCCTACCCATGGTCCCTAATTTTTCACATAATTTTGTCACTCAGTTAAGAGTTGTCTTCTTCCAGATCAATTACAATTCAATCCACTATTTTAATCACGCTAACATGATAATGACAACAGTAATAGATTTTAGCTATATACTATATTTTGAGCAGTATTAACTGAAAATAGAAGTGATTCTTGTTTTGGAAATGTAAACTTCATTCTTAATCCCCATGGCCATACAACACACATAAGATTAAAGAACTGAGCCAATACCTTTGCCATCTCAATAAAGGAACAATTAACGTTGTCCATTTGTCAATGGCATCATCTTGCAGAATTGTAAATACACAGAGTAGCAAGTTATCCCAAATATCTAACCCACAACTGACTTGAGAGGAAGGACACATATAAATAGGCTTTCTGGAGGCGGGGGCTTCCTAGGGGACCAGATCCCTGAATCTACCCTGGTGATCCTTGCCTGAGCGTGTGACATATGTGCCCTAGACCTGGAGTCAGGAGAACCAGGCGCCTGCTCCCTTCCCTGTCCCATGGCTTAATTCAGCAGTTTGCTGGGACATTTTGCTCCCTCTCACGTCAGTAATGTCTTACATCCAGACCAGCTTCCTTTTATTGCTGTCTCTAATATGACCACTGCTTCTCAGGGAATCTTAAAATTCCACAAAGTTAAGATAGAGCAGTGGCTAGGAGCTTTATCATCTGAAGACTTGGAATTGAATTGCAGTGACATGACTGTTTTGCTTAACAAACATTTATATAACACCATGTGCCAGGCACTCTTCTAGGTGCTTTACAAATATTAACTCCTTTAATCCACATAACAGCCCTATGTGCAGTTTCTACTTATTGTAACCCATATTTTCCTGTTGGGGAAACTGAAGCACAGACAGGTTTAGTAACTTGCCTAAGGCTCGACAGCTAATAAATGACAGGGGTCGGCTGTAACTGGAGGCCCTCACTTTGTGCTCTGCAGCTCTCTTCGGATTCACCAACCCGAACCTCAGGTTTATCATCTGCAAAATAAAAATTAATACCTTTATCCCCAGGTTATTTGAAAATATTTGAGTTTAGTCTAACAAGAAACATAACCAAAGCACAATAATACAGGATTAACACCATAATAATGATGAGAAGAAAGTG
Source organism: Miniopterus natalensis (assembly GCF_054644295.1). Taxonomy (NCBI): domain Eukaryota; kingdom Metazoa; phylum Chordata; class Mammalia; order Chiroptera; family Miniopteridae; genus Miniopterus; species Miniopterus natalensis. Next base: position 60,231,881 of record NC_142091.1, on the reverse strand, counting down.
CTATGGAAACACAGATAGGGGAATAATTTAATTGGCCCAAGGGCGGCTATCTGGAGTAAAGAGGAAATGACATTTGAAATGACCCGGGATCAGGAAGAAGGTGACACTGGCAAGGGCAAAAAATCAGAGACCTTGACCTTTCAGAGCAAGGTGTCAGGTGAGCACAGGGTTTTCATGGTGGTGGTAGTGCTGGTGCTGGTGCTGGTGCTGGCGCTGAGCTTTGGCTGCGAGGGGCTGGGCCCAATGAGCAAGTAAATGGGAAGATGAGTTTTCCACAAATCTCAATCAAAACCCAGGAATCTCTGAGGGGCAGAGGGAGGAAGCAATGGGGATCAAAGATGGGCCTGGAACATCTTTTTGTGCTAGAAAGTATAGAACTGTTCCAAAGAATAACATAGGCATGGCACAAGGTCAAAGAAGTCAGCTTGGAGGGGCTATCAATGGCCAAACCTGGAACAATTTGACTACCAAAATAATTAAGAACAATAACAGTTAAAAACCACTTGGCGGGGATAAGAATTTGTAAGTTAATACCAGTGACAAGTGAATGGAGAGAAGGGAGGGCTCTTGTTTACAGCAGAATCCTGAGTTCCAACTGGTAAATGTGAAGAGAGTGTGGGAGCTGGAAAATCATTTCGCAGCTATCATAGTAAGATGACAGAATCCAGCAAGAACCATCAATAGCTGCTAAACTTCAAGAGAGAAAGAGCCGGATATTGGATGTTCTTAAAGTGCCTTCTGGTGCCTTCCCATATGTTGCTTATTAGCTGCAAGGGGGGAAAGCAGTCATTACACAGTGGAGAACTGATAACACCTTGAGCAGGTGGTCAGTGGGGGCAGATGGACACTGTGTGCCTCCAGATGTGATACCCTGCCAAGGACACAGCATCACTGTCTCTCCTGTTTTGGCTGAGAATGCATAACCTGAATCTAACTATGAGATAAATTATCAGACCAACTCAAAATGGTGAACTTTGTACTTAAAATGGCTGGGAGTGGGCTCTGTTCTTCAAAAATATCAACATCGTAAAAGACAAAGACAGGCTGTGGGAATGTTCCAGATTAAAGAAGGCCAAGGAGACCCAACCACTAAGTCCAATACCTGGCTCTATGCTGGATCCAGGGCTGGAGGGGGGGAATTGCTCTGAAGGACATCACTGGGCCCATTGATAAAACTGGAATGTGAATGGATAGATTAGTTCGAAGTACTGCACAAATGGTCAACCTAGTGAGGCTGGTAACTAATACAGTGGTTCTGTGAGGCAGGATCCCCATCACTAGAAAATACACACTGACATATTTATGAGCAAAAGGTATACAAGTTATTCTCAAATGAGTGAGAAAAATTTTTGTGTGTGGGTGTGTTTGTGTATGTGTAGAGAGAGAGAATCAATGCTAAAGCAAATGCAGTAAAAATGTGTGTTTTTAAAAAATATGTCTTTATTGATTTCAGGGAGAGGAAGGAAGAGGGGGAGAGAGAGAGAAACAGAGTTGTCATTGATCAGCTGCCTCCTGCACGCCCCCGACTGGGGATTGAACCCGCAACCCAGGCACGTGCCCTGACCGGGAATGGAACCCCCATCTCCTGGATCCTAGGCCGATGCTCAGCCGCTGAGCGATGCCCGGCCAGGCTGCAGTAAAAATGTTAACAGGAGAATCTAGGTGAAGGGTATACAGATGTACTATTTTTATTATTGCAGCTTTTCTATACGTTTAAAACTATTTTCAAATAAAAAGTTTTTTAAAAATTCAGGAATTTGGACTTTTTCTTCTTTTTAAAAAAATTTTTTTAAATTGATGAGAGAGGAAGGGAGAGGGAAAGAGAGAAACATTGATGAGAGAAACATCGATTGGCTGCCTCTGGCATACTCCCTACTGGGGACAGAGCCCACAACCCCAGCATATGTCCCCACCAGAAATCCAACTGGTGACTTCTCAGTGTATGGGACAAATGCTCAACCGACTGAGCCACACTGTCCAGGGCTGCACTTTGTCTTGTTTTGAGTTTTCGGTTCAATTAGGAGAAGAGCAAGGAGATAGAGAGAAAATACAGTTTAGAATTCCGTAATCTACTACTCGTTTGTCATCATTTCAATGTACTTTGACCTTAGAAATGAAGGTCATGTGTCTCAAGCAAGCAATTCCCCCAAATACACAGGCACATAATCTGAATAATGTGTTTAGGAGGATTCGTTAAGTGCCAACTTCTGAAGCAGGTTATTTCTCAACCTTATCAAATGAGCTTCCTGCAAATTCTGCATTTCCTTTGTAATTAGGATCAAGATATAATCATCTGGCTCTGAAATTCGGGTATCATAGAGCCAGGAATCTAAGCTATAAGGTTTTATGTTTTATACCTAGATCTAAGAGTTGAATTAAAAGATGTTTCAAAGTGCTAAAGTCATTTCCGTTCTCTACCAGTGGCTGTGTATAAATTCTCCCAGAAAAATCATCATTTCTCTGAGTTAATAGAATCTTTGAAGCTAAATCAAGTCAATTTCCATTGTCACATTGTGAAGCTTTTGAACTGAGCTCACTGAATTATCCTATTTGATGGCCACCTCGAGGATGGCTTTGTGGTGATCCTAAGAAAGCCCCCTGCAGCAGCTTCTGTGTCCCAGCCTTTCCACCCCCCTACCCCATTCATTCTCATTACTTAATGAGCAGCTCAAGGCAAATGGGCCCCTTAGATATATAATAGGAAAAACAGATAGGAAGGCAATGTAATGTGATAGAAAGAACACTAAAATGGAAATGGAAATCCGATTTGGCCACTAATTAGGGGTGTCTTTAAGCACACCTGAGTTTCCTTATTTGCACAGAATTCAAATCCTAATATAACTGATGAAAATAAAATGTCCAAAGCATTTGCCAACCTGGAATTCTTTCATTGCACTTAATGTTACTTGAGAAAATGAGAGGGATGTAATGTAGAAGAGTAGTGTTTAGAGACAAATGGGCTTGGGTCCAGTTCTAGTCAGTCTTTTCATCTATAAAATGGGAATAATAATACTTACATTAGCACAGACTCACACATATATGGTCAACTGTTTTTTGATAAGATGCCAAGGTGATTCAATCAGTAACTCAAATGTTTCTGAAATAGTTGGAAATCTATATGCAAAAAGGAGATAAATCTCAACTCTTGACACCATACAGAAAAATTAACTCAAAATGAATCGTAGACCTAAATGTAACACATGTAAAAAAAGATGTAAATGGAATCACTTTTAAATGGAGATGGAGCTGCCATCCCAGAGGAACTGCCTTGCACGTCTTAATGGCTCAAACTTTGGAATGTTAAAACAGGGCAAAATAGCCTGGGGACTGGGCCTAAAGCAACGTTGTGTCCCCAAGAGCAGTTTGCAAGCGTAACAATAAAGCAAGTATTATGACTATAGGACTGATGAGTACTGGATTCACTGCGTCAGCTTATCTGACTAATAAAAATGCCTTTCTTCCGTTGACGTAATTATTCCCTTTCCTGCTCTCATAAATACACCTTGCCTTTGTCTCCTAATCGGAACAGTATTTGGGTTTTTGCCTGAATGAAGAGGTGCTTCTGAATAACTATTTTTTTAAAGCTCAAATTAATTCTCATTGCTTTTCACTTTGGCCTTTTATTTTTAGGTTAACACACACACAACTATAAAACTTCTATAAGGAAACACAAGAGAAAATCTTGCAATCTTGTGATAGGTAATGATTTCTTAGATGAAATCAGCACAATATAAACAGCACAAATTACAATTTTTTAAAAAAAAATTGATCAAGTGAACTTTATCAAAATTTAAAAATTTTGTCTTCCAAAGAAACCAGTAAGAAAATGAAAAGGCAAAGTACAGACTAGAAGAAAATATTTGCAAAACATGTATCTGATAAAGGACTTGTATCCTGAACATATAAATAACTCCTACAATTCAGTAATAGAAGACAACTCAACTAAAATGCATAAAAGACTTGAATAGACACTTTGCACTAAAGAAGATATGCACATGAAAGACTCCTCAGCAATAAAAGAAAAAATACACCTACTGATATGCAGCATGAATGGATCTCAAAAGCATTGCATATATTGTATGATTCCATTCATACAAAGTTCTAAAAAAGGGAAATTATAGTGACAAAATCAAAACAGATTAGTGGTTTCCAGGAGCTGGGGATGGGGTGGGTGGGCAGGGAGTATAGATTCACCACGGAAGGCACGAGGGAGCCTTTGGTGATGATGTGAATGTTCTATATCATGGCCGCGCCAGTGGTTACATGAGTGCACATTGTTAACTTGTTGAACACTTAAAATAGGTGAACTTAATCATATGTAAATTATACCTCAATAAAGCCTAGTCTTAAAAACTGAACATGGTCTCTCATTGAACAAAGCTAGAAATATCTGAATAGTTTTCTGTGCCCTTTGACTATACACAATAGCTGTGTAACACTGGCCAGTTTAATGAACATCTCTGGATCTTGGTTTCTTTAGGTACAATGTAGAGGAAATAATGGAATATTATAGGTTGTTATGAGGACCAAATTAAATAATGTATGTAAAGTAGTTTAAACAGTGCCTGACGTGGAATTCAATCACCAGCTCAGAAACACTTTCTAAGCCCCCTGTCTTTGTTCTGACTCACTCAACAGCCCTCTGTCATGGCTTGGCTTCCTGGGTGGTTTTCCTACAGGGAGAGTGGGCCCTAAGAATGTCCAGTGCCCTAGGTAATTTTATTTTTAAATGTCAAAATTGCATTCTGGATTTTAGTTTAGTCTTATATGAGTTTGGTTAGTATGAGTTGCCCCCACCCCATATCCCATCACCTCTAGGACCCTGATAGGATCATATGTCTGACTTGCAAGGCCAAGGACCCTATTTCCTAGTGTGAACGAAGGAGCCCACTCAGTAAGTGGATGTCCCCGGCACCACTTTGGGACCATAATGCTCCAGTGGTAACTCAAGATGATGGCAATAAATGCCAAAGGGGAGATGACTTATACTATAATATCCAGTCTTTAAAAATAATTTTGGATACAAGAAGTATAGTTTACCTTGTTTGGGGGTGAGACAGGGTGATGGAGGGAGGGAGTGAAGGAGAGAGGGAGACACTAACGAAATATGATTTCATTTTCTTGGAATAGGCATAACTCTGGATTATCCTATGTGGCTATTCTGGTTTATAAATGATATTCTCTTTTTTTGTTGTTCCATGAGGAATTCCAGACCTTGACCTAAAATAGACATTTTGGTTGAACTCATTCCCAGTAAGAGCATGTAGAAAAGAAACAATAAATTATCTTCTAGTGCTTCCTAATTATTTCTGTATCCTAGCACGTGCAGAATAGAAAGAGGCAGTAATGTGGCCCAACAGCCTTTCCAGGGTGTTGAGAATATAGACCTAACTCCGACCCTTCCTAAGCACACCCTGGTTCCCGGCACATCAATGGCTCTGCCCCAGGAGCCGTAGCTGCAAGTGGAGCAGTTGCTAAAGAGGAAGGAGTAGCGGTCTAAATGCTGGCCAGTGCAATTCTAACTCTGCAGCAAGAGACCTCAGTAAGTCAATCGGAACTACTCAGTACGGACCCATGCACACACTCCTGGACAATTTTCTTGAAAATGAACCAATACCACTGCTGGATTTATCTTTGCTCCTTGGGTATTGGCTTAATGTCTTTGTTTTACCCTAAATTCATAAATCCAGGAGAAAGGCTGGCTTTGCAGATGTATTGCTGATGAATTTTTATTTATTCATTACCCCTTTTTGACTGTCCAATGTATTTCTGTAGCAGAAACAAAATATATTTAAAATAATTTCTTAAAATTGTAAAATTGGAATAATTTCTACCTACCTACTTCAGGGAGTTATCGTGAAAAAAAATAATTCAAATAATACAGGTCACACAGTAAATGTTATGTAAATGGTGGCAATTATTATTTACATGTTCGCATTCTGAGAATAATTCCTAGATTAATAAAGAGCCAAAATGTTAAATTTGCCAAATTCACCTTAAAGGAGTGTGATTTTTGTAGGAAATGTAGAGTCAAGATACTTGGGAACTTAGTCAATGCTGCTAGAAGTATATATTATCGAAGGAGGTAACAGAATCAGAGAATTGGCCACCTGGAGGGAAAGACCAACACTTTCTTTTTCTCGCTGGAGAAAAGGAGATGCAGAGAAAGAAAGACAATAGCAAACCTGTAATCATGACCGGTAGCTCGCAGTCCCTGTCCAGGGTTCTCCAGATCACTATGCTGTGGATAAAGGACTTATTTTTTATAAAGTGCTTCCGAAAAGCTAAACACTCTACAAACAGGAGATAGCGTGAGCACTATATTTGAGTAAATAAAGTCTGAATCTACTTATCTGTTCTCCTAATGGAAATGACAACAAGCAAAATGCCTTGTGATTTGGAAGATAAGAGGACCCAGCTCACCCGATCTCCTGTGATTGCTGATGGAATCCTCCCGGCTATTATACCTGGGGAAAACGGTAACGTGCTCAGCCAACAAAGACAAATTTAAAAGCAGCAGCAGCAAGTGAAGCTCTACCTCGCAATGGCCCGCGATATTCAAATGTGCTCCCCTGAGCTGTGTCTAACGTCAGCATCATTTTTTTAAAGAGACATATCCGTTTCAGTCAAGGTTTTTATTTCACTTTCCCCATTCCTTACTGCCTGGACTAGGGCATAAAAAAATAAAAAGAATTACCAGCTACATTACTTTTTAATTGAATGCCCTTGAGTCAGGACCACAGCAACGAGGCGAGGCAGAGATTTCAGGGAGGGGGGCAATAGAGAAGGGTGGTGAGTGCAACGCCTCGTGCCCCTGCCGGTTGCAGCAGCCCCTCTGCCAGCGCTCTCTCAAGGCAGTGCCCTGCTTCCCATTGTTATTGTATCTCGGCGTCAAATTATTTGAATTCCAGACACATCGACAGCACACTGAAGGGCCCCTGCCAATTTCTGCAGCTCGCTTGGAGAAGAGCATCGGGAAGCATTACTCATTTATATGGCTCCCAGGCTCCTGCTGTAAATTCCGCGTGCAGGGCTGCCTCCAGGTGCGGCCCTGCAGCCTCGCTCTCTGATCCCGTAACCCTTTACCGCCAACTCCTTCCCATGAACACGCGCAACAAATCCGCGGCTGGTGTCCCGCCTCTTTGAGCTTCTGTGCGTGCAGATGGAGGCCGGGCTGCCAGAGCCAACCTGGAGACGGAGCCAGCGATTTTGCTGCGGTCAGGCCTGGGGCTGAGAGCCCCGAAGCGCAGCACGCAGCCCCCCCAACATTCTCGTGCAGGTGAAGCCTGGTGGCAATGCGCATCTGTCCCACAACATAATGGCCCACCTCCTGGTGATAATGGCCCACCTCCTGGTGGGTGTGAGGGAGCCATGAGCAAGGGAGTTTTTGAAGATTTTTTTTTTAATGACCTAGGAAAAAAATCTCACAACATACATGGAAAAAAAAAAGTTGTCTAATCTCAAATCTTATATATGTTTTATCTATGCACGTGGGCTTATATACACATACATATTTAACTAGAAGTAAATACGTTAAAGTGAACAGTGATTATTTTATCTTTTTCTATACTTTGTAAAAACTAACAGGTGTCACTTTTATACTCAGGAAAATAAATGCTGTTTATTAAGAAAATTTTCATCAAGGGTGTTCTTTAAAGAAAAAGACTACTTTCAAAAGGTTCAGTACACAGCCAGCCCATAAAGCCCCCATTCTGAAAGTAAGGGGTTCCTGCCCCCTGCCTCCTGCTTAGAGAGGCTGCCACAGGGGGTTCTCCAAGCACAAGTCCGGGGTCCAGTGAGGAGTTTTGTCCGGCAGGACCAACAGTGACCACACCCGTCCAGAAAGGGAGAGCGAGCTCGCAACATCGATTTGTCGGTCCACTTACTGACACCTTCCTCGGTTGATTCTTGCACGTAGCCTGAGGGGATCACGCCCACAGCCTTGGCGGACCCGGGTGGTGCTCTAACCAGCTGAGGACTCGGCCAGGGCGATGCTCCCCTTTGAGTTGATCCACACAGAGAAAGTAGCAAGGGCAGAAAAGGAAAGGAGGGACAGAAAGAGTCGCTTTAAGGGCTCCATGTGGACTGCTGAGGAAGGAATACAGACTTGATAGCTGGAGCTGCCTTAGGCCCTGGACAAGCTTTTGATTCCAGAACTCTATGCCATACAGATCCATAATTTCTATTTTTCCTATGAGGTCTTGGTGGTTGTCTTCCTGGGTACCTGGGAGACAGACCCACGGCCAAGAATTCTGTTTTCCTTAGTACCCCGGGTATCCTCATAACAATCTATTTGGGGCCAGATAACACTTTAATCCTTCTAGTCACACGAGGTAGGAATTTCAGGCTATCAAAACCCTGAAAACAGGCCAATAGGCTCCACAGGTCATTTTATTCCTTATTAAGTACACTACCCAAACCAAGGCTACCACCAGCCCATGTGGCATTTTATACAAAGTTGAAAAAGCTACCCTTTCCTCAAGTTACCAAAAAAGTTATATTACTTATTTCTCAATAATAACAATTACTAAAAAAAAATCAGCAATTCTATATAAATTATATAAGTAAATGATTCATAATAAAATAATGGAAAATTCAAATGTTTAATTATATCAGGAACTCAAGTCACTAATACTTTGCTGTAAGATCTTGCCTTGAAAGAAATAATTCTTTTGATAGTTGTAAGGCTCCTTTTTTACTAGCTCATATGTTGTAGGAAGGATCACCAGACTAGTCATCTTTCCTGTGGCACTGTGGACTTTGCATTGGTTCTAACATATTTAATTTTGAGAGGCTACATTTTTCACTGATAATGATACTGGCAAAATTAATTGTACCTTGAAAGTTTCTAAATTATTTGAAAATGGATCTGGTCAATTATTGTCATAAAAACATTGCAAAATTTTGGTGGGAGAATACTAGATTTTAAAAAGACAACTTTAGGTTTTTAGTTCTTCATACATTGATGAATGAGGCATAGAATTCTTTAATAGGCTCAATCCATCCATTTCAATTATACATTTGTACCCAGCTTTGGTACTTCATATTGATAGTAATGCTTCAGATCCCATGAGCTAGCTGGACCTTGCTACTCCACGCACCCAGCAAGAGCTTGCCAGGAATACAGAACCTCAAATCTCACCTCACAATTACAGAGTCAGAATCTGCATTTTTGTAAGATCCCTAGGAGCTTATACTCACACATGGAAATTTGAGAAATACTGATCTAGGGTGCTGGAAAGGCCATGATATCTGTCAGCAAAATAAACCTTTCCTTTAAAGATAATGCAGAAGAAATAGAAATAGATTTTAGATAGTAAGTGGATTGATTGTGGAAATAACATTTGAAACGAATCTTCCTCCCCCTTCTGGTATTTTCACATTGGAGAAGTTGGGGTCGATGTCAAGAAGTTGTGATGTGTTTATCAGCAATAAAATCTTTTTGTAATTATCATAAATTCATCTTTCTTGAAAGGTTTTCTTAGCCCATTCTATGCTTTCAAGGGAATAATATTCACTGACTTTTGGTTCCCATCTAATTTTGCTTATCCCATTAACTTTACCTTCACTCCAAATTAGTCCTGAACAATGCATTTTAAAGATAGTATTTCAAAAGGACGTATACTCTCGACTTGTGTTTTCGAACCTATGTTTGTGTTCATATCATCAGCATGCACTGCATACTCCCTCTAATTAAGTTTTAGTAGCAAGACGGCATCTACTCAATTTTCCCATCTCAGATTCAACAATGATTTAAAATTTTATGTTCCATAAATGCATTTTCAATATACCCCACCACTTGGTTAAAGCAAAAAAAGTAGTTATATAATTTCTTAGATGCTATAAAAATTCAGTGCTGTCACAATAGATGTTTGCTGCATTGCTCATTACCGAATGTAAAGAAGATGCAAAAGAAAAATATAAAAGGCCCTAGAATTGTTTTTGAGGATCCTATGTAGCAATCCCTTATGTTCTCCACACATGCTTGTGGTATTGCTGTATCCAATTTTTCTTTAGATTCAATTTTTGTAGTAGTCTCTGAAAATACATATACACTTTCTTTTGTCTTGTCTTCTGGCCATCCCAAATATTCACATCTGAAATGTTTACTTTTTTTGGAAATCCACAAATCTAATAACATCATCTGCTCCAAATGGCTTATACCAGGGGTTGAATCTAAAATAATCAAATAATATTTGCATTTCCTATCTTTTTCAAAAGTTGTTCATTCATTGCATCTGCTATAACTTTAATTATATGATTTTACATTGCATGCCTTAAAATGTGTAACATTATCTGTTAATGGGTGTGCCATTATGTTATCCAATTTTGTATAATTTCTGCCAAAGGAAGACAATATTCATCATTATACTCATAGTTCTTTGGATAAACCTTTCCCTTAGATGTTGCCTGGCCAAAAGCTAGGCGTGTATAATACATGCTCCAATGTTGTTTCTCATTTCATAGCATCTTTGTTGCCAGCATCTCTCACAATGCATATTCTCAAATCATATTTCAACTTTGACTTTTTAACACTATTGTCAAAATGCATTTCACCTTCTTTTTATTAGTAATATGTGACACACACTGCCAATTTTTGCTCACATTTTCAGTTGATATTTTTTTCCTCCCTGAAGAATTTACAATATAGATAAAACACAGAAATTATTAAGGTACATTAATGTGGGAGTTTCAATCATTAGTAAGAATTTATGAACAAATAATTTCTGAAAACTTCCTGCCTGTACGGATGGTAGTTGAATTTGATGAAATATGATGAAAATAAATGTAATGAAAAATTGAATTTGTTATGTAAAATAGACAAACTTCAACTAGAGTGTTATTAATATTCAAATTCTAATAAATTCAAATTATATAACCAGGTACCTGAATATATCCAGTTTAATGTGGGTTGTTTTTTTTCCCTTCCACTTTTTCTTAATATTTACCAGTCATGCTTGGCATAAATATTGGTGGTAAATTCCCATCCTAGTCCAACAGTCTTTGCACCCCCTCCCCACTCCATCTTCTCAAAAAAAAAGTGTTTAGTGATCTAAATTATTCTTTTTCATTTTCTTCTCTGTTTTTTTATTCTGAAATTAATTTTAAAAACATTTTCATATTATCTAAGCAAAACCCCAACAATTAGTATTTTATTTTAGAACTTACATGTATTAGCATACAAAGTACATAATTAACTAGCTTCTAAATATTGTGTTAATATTCTTACTAACAGAATATCTGTAACAACAAGCAATTGCTATTATGTAATTACCAGATCATTAAAAGGTACTCTCTAATTTATGTGCATATAATGTATTTCGTGGGTTATTTGTGCATATGCAGCTTGATGGTGATTTGTACAAACATGAAAGTTGTAGGTTTGCAGGGAAAGTCGGCAGCCCCTTTTGAGGACAGCCAATAAACAGCAGGTGACGTGATGCAACATGAAACGTTAAATTAGCCGGGGCACTAACAACAGTGGGGATTTAAAAAAAAATTTAAATCCTCACCTATCATCATATCAATTAGAAAAGCAGTTTCTTGTTTAGAAGCAGAAATCTCTTTAGATGACGTTGCATCTGTCATTGGCTTTGATGAATAACCGCCTTCGTGATAAACAATAACAATAAACATGCAAACGTTTTGGGGATAATCCCGGTGCCTTAGATGAGGGGGTGGGTGCAGTGCCCAAGGGAAGTCATCAGCTCCAGCGATTCCTCTGTAACCCCCGGGAGTCAGCTGGTGACCCGCAGCTATCTGCAGGGCACGTGTGTGCCTCTTAAAAACCATGGTCAGGTTTTAGGTTATTAGAGGCCGCATTTAAAACTAAGGGGAAGGGCAGGGAGGCCATGTCCCGGTCAGGCACCGAGGGCTGGCCGGTGGGCAGAGGGCAGCTGGAATGAGGCCGCTGTGGAGTCTGAGGACGGGGCTGTGAGTAAGTTTGGCCGAGATCAGCTCTGCGCCTACCCTCACCCCCAGGAGCATGACCGGAGGTGGCTGGAGAAAGCCTCCCCACCTGATGCCCCAGTTCATGACCTTGAACCTCAAGGAGGCCACAGGGCGCTTGGGTGCCGTGTGGCCCACGAACTCTCCCCCTTGCAGATGTCTCTGACCTCACACCTCCCGAGAGCATCCAGAGCCCCCTGTGCTCCCTGGTCTGTGTGGGAAAGGCCCGTCTCTGCCCAGGGGAGCGAGGTCTGCACACCAGCCCTGAGGCAGGCGGAGCTGTGCCTCGGGCCTCGGCTCCTCCACCCCGAGGGAACCGAGGGCTGGGCCCGGTACCTGCGCTGACCACTCTGCTGCCCAGCCCCCAGGGGTCAACTAAACAAGCAGATTCTCCGTGGTTTGGCGGTAGCTCCTCTGACACTAATCCCTTACTTAACATGCTCTTGGGAGGGAAGGTATTTCGAATACAGGTTCCATTGACACTGCATTTTTCTCTGAATGTAGAAGGTTATGGAAACCATGACAACCACCCTTCATGAGGACCCCGGTGATGCTGTGCCCTCCCGTCTCTCAGTCTGAATCGGACAAGGCTCAGAAGTGCAGATGGCTCTGAAGGCCCCCTGGCTGCCTCTCACCTGGGAGGGGTGAGGTGACCTGGGAGGACCCGTGGGACACTCACAGTGATGCTACTTGTCCTGGAACATGTTTGTCCCCCCCTGGCCTCAAGCACCACCTCTGCTTAGCACCAAAAAGCATCATGATGTCATTGAACAGGACAACTCCTCTGAGCCTCGGTGCCAGGCCTGGTACTGTCCGGGGCACAGAGCACAGAGGTCTAACCCGGCTTCAGTCTCTCCCTACCCCAGGGCCATGGTCCTTTGCTTCACAAGCCTGTTCTTGAACCAATAATTATATAGGGAGCTTGAAAAAATTAGAAAAAACTTCGGAAGCCTTCTTTTCTACTAGCATGGTAGCTCTGTAACTATCTGAACAGCTCCAGGAAGCAGGTAGGCGTCTTCTCCTTAGACGACAGGAGAGGTGGCCTTCTTTGGTGGTGAATATTTGTTTTTTAAAACCACAAATCTCAGCGTTGACTCTGGCAGGTTGAGTGTCCACAAGAACAAAAAGGCCTTTAGATGACATGAGAGTCCCTTCAAGTTGAAGAATGAAGTGTGTCCACTGAGTCCCCCAGGGGAGGTGACGGGCGGGGACGAGGCTGGAGTTGGCTTCCTCTGACGGGGAGGCCAACCGGGTACCTTCTTTGCTGGGAGTGGGCCGTCAGATTCCCCTGCTACCTGGGTGCTTGGCAGCCCTGGGAAACCCCGAGTCCCTGGCCCCGAGCCACAGCTGGGCCTGGGTGGGGAGGGCTCGAGAAGCAACAACGTGCAGGACTGTGGCCTGAATTGGTTCCTGAGAGACAGGAAACAGTGCGGGGTGAACAGAGTCACCTCAACAGTCACTTCTGAAGGTGCTGGGAGGAAAGGGCTGGAAGGGGTGAGGGAGACCCGAGATTTTTCTGGGTGAGGTCTCTGGCCCTGTCGGCTTGGCCTTGTCCTGGGCCTTCCCGGCCAATTCCCTCCTTTTAGGGACTGTCACCAGGGGCCCTTGCGCTGCTTACCCAAAGCTCCCAGAGCCCTAGGAAACGAGGTAGGTGGCTTCCCAGGATACTGTGAGCACTGAGGGGGAGACCGGAGCCCACTCTGCAAACCCCTGGCCTGCCCCTCACTCAGGCCACGTGGCCTGGAGTTTCCACGAGGATGGTAACCAGCCTTCGATTCTAATCCGAAACTGCTGCCTCCTCAAGCTGCTCAAGTAAGACGATGATGGGGCCGAGGAATTCAGGGTGAACGTGGGGGTGCAGGTGGGAGCGGGAAGGGGTGAGCGGCAGGTCCATGTTCCCCTCCCACGCTCTGAAAGGACTTCCACGCCTTTTCGTCGCTCCTCGCACCTCCAACGGCCCTGTCCCTCCCTCTCAGCTGCTGCAGGGCTTCCCGCTTAACCGAGAAGACAGAGAAACTACCCCTGACTTGATTCCTTTTAAGCACGGGGCCCTCCCCACTTTCTGGTCAAGGGCGTCCCTCCCGCAGCTGACCGCTGTCCACCTGCGGCATTTCCTTTTCCCTCTCCGTGAGATCACTTTTCAACAAAAGAAGTCCCCTGAGAGTGAACTGTTAAAAGTTGACTCTACTGAGGTACAGCTTGGATATAAAATGCACCCCTTGTGAGCGTAAAGTGAGACGAGTGTGGACAAGTGTTTACACCCTGGGTCACCAAGCGCCGCTCGTGTTCCCGCGTGGGCACAGCCCCGCCGCTCACGCATTCGCCTGCTGAGGTTTCGACGGGGCTGTTTCTGCCTGTTGGCTATTATGAGTAAAAAGCTCAGTGAACATTCAAGTAGAAGTCTCTTTGTGGACGTATGTGATCATTATTTCTCTCGGGTAAATATCTACAGGTGAAATAGCTGGGCCATAGGATAATCTATGTTTTAGTTTTACGAGAAACTTCCAAACTGTTTTCCAAAGTGGTTGTACCAGTTTACATTTCCCTAGTGGTCTGTGAAAGTGCCAGACCCTGCAGTTAGTATGGTCAGGATTTTTTCCCCCCTAACTGTGGCCATTTTGTGTGTGTGTGTGTGTGTGTGTGTGTGTGTGTGTACAGAGGTGTGTTCATTTTAGTTGTAACTTGCTTTTCTCTGATGACGATGTTGAGCATCTTGTCGTGTACTTGTTGGCTACTCATACATTTTCTTTTGTGAAGGATATGTCATCATTTTCTTATTGTATTTGTTTTCTACATATCACCAGAGATTTGTCCGATTAAATAAAGTACATTTACTGTCTCAGTTTCTGGAACCTTCTGCTGAGAGTCTCAGAGGCTGTGTGCAATCAAGGCGTGGGCCAGGGCTGCAGTCTCACCTGGGCCAGGTCGTCCACGCACACGCGATTGCTGGCAGAAGTCATTTCCCTGCAGCTGTAGATCTCCCGGCGGTTTGCTTCAAGGCCGACCAGAGAGCTTCGGTGCTGCTTTTGGAGCCTCTTTTAGAAGGCTCACCTGATTATGTTAGACCCACTCAGGAAAATATCCCTTTTGATTGACTCAAAGTTAACTAATCAGGAATCTTAATTACATCTACCAATCCCTTCCTATAATGTAACGTAACCTAATCACAGAGTGACATCCATAATATTCACAGGTCCCAGCCACACTCAAGGGGAGGTAATTATACAAGGGCATGGGTCATCTTAGAATTCTCACTCTACACATTTTTAATTAGTTAGTTTGTCTCCTTCATATTATATATTTTATAAACTCCCAATACAAGTCCTATGCCAGATGTGTGTTGCAAATGTTTTCTCCCGTCTTCTTTTGGAAGTTTTATAGTTTTACACTTAGTTCTGTGATTCGTTTTAAGCCAACCTCTGTGTATGATGTGAGCTATAAGTTGAAATTCACTTATTTTCTTTTTTCCAAATGGATATGCTATTTGACCAGCACTATCTCCTGAAAACACCATCCTTTCCCCAGTTCTCATGGGACTTTAATTGAAAACCAATAGCTCATATACATATACATAATATGCATATATTATTCCACTGATGCCTATTAAATCCACACATACTTAAAGCTACTTCATTATGGCATATCTATATTGTCTTAAAATCAGGCAGATTACATTCTTCAGCTTTGTTCTTTCTGAAAAAAATTTTTGGCTATTTTATGACCTTTGAATTTCCATATAAATTTTAGCATCAGCTTGTCAACTTCAAAAACAAAAATAAACCTGCTGGGCTCTGTGAGTGCACCTGCTGGTTATTACGGCGGCGGCCCAGAGCGCACAAAGGATGTTGGTGTCAGCAAAGACTTAAACCTGCCTAACTCTTACCAAAACCGATCCTTTACTGGAGTGGCTCCCTCGTGCTTGACAGTTCTGGTGTTCCCATCTCCTACTGCTGTCCATGGTCCAGCGTGAGAAAACAGCTTACCCTCTGGGCACTTCTTTAGGTAAAAGGGTTAGTGATTCCTAAAAGCCTTTACAGTTTTCAGGATTTAATAATGTTTCCCATTAGTGGTTCTCAACTCTGTACCCGAGAAACTTAAAAGACTAGCAACGCCTGTGCCTCATTCCCAGGGATATAAGATGCAATTGAGGTGGAGACTGCAAGCCAATTTTATAAAATCAGGCACCTGTGATTTTATAAAAGTCCATCAGATGATTCTAATGTGCAGACAGGATTGGGAACCGGAGATCGTTGTTTGGGAGGGGAGCCCACTCATTTACAAGGACCTGGTCCTGCTCAGCCAGCCAAAGCTGCGGTCTCGTGCTGCCCTCTGGTGGTCAGGTTGCTCACTACAGGCAGGTTCACATCTAAGTGTTTCAACCTGGGGCTGGAACATTTAATTAAGGAAGAGCTATGAGGAAGGATAGAAGGGGAGGGAGGAGAAAGGGAAGACCTGGCCTCCCCATGACCCAGGGGTACAGGCTCACAGGCATTTCCCTCCCCACCTTCCCCTGCAACAAATGAAATGACTTGGGGCAGTCACATATCTGCATTAAGTGTGAAAAATCTCCCCTTAAGTCCACAGGCTAAACCCTGTAAGGGGAATTCAGGAAGAAAAGGGCTTAGGGGGGCTCCTGAGACAGCAAAGCCAAGCGGGAGACTTGAGGTGATGAGATCATCCATATAAAGGGCCGGGGAATGAGTCTCAGTGTTAGTTTTGTTTACAGGTCACTGTGAACTTTGCGCAAGATCCTTTCTCTGAGCCCTGGAGATCACCTCCCACCTCCCAGCACTATTCCGACACCAGGGTGTTTGTGGGAAGAATATTCTGTCAAGGTCCTGGGACTGGAACAGGCTGCAGACTGTCCAAACTCCAGGCCCATCAGATAGGGGCCAGGGCTTCTCAAACCTGGTTGCGAGTGTGAAAAAACGAGGGAATTTTCAAATACAAAATTTTTAAAGTATCACTTTATCATCACCATGCATAATATATTATTTACAAGAAAAATGTAAAAATTAAGGTTACCTATTTTTCAGAAGATACTAAAACGTTAAATGACTTGTCTGAGATCACACTTTTTCCTGTTACAGCAAAAACTAACATTTGGATCTTCTGATGCCGAGTCAGGTGTTATGTTCATTCATCCCCTGTCTGAGTGTGAAACATAATGACTCTGCTTAGGGAACAAGAACAAAGACACGTCAGAAAACAAAGCGCATAAGGGCAGGGACCGTGTCTGTTTGTTGGAGACCATAAAATCATGTATTTACTAGCACTCAGTAAATAGTTGTTGAATGATTTGCAACAGGTTACAATTCAATAAATACCTGCTGAGTGGCCTACCATTAATTAGGCAGTATATGGGGCACATTTACATCATTACCTTCATTTTATACTATTCTACTATCATCATCATTTTCATTATGATCAGAGTTGTACACAGTTAACACATAAGGTAAAGATAGAAGTCTTTACCCTGGCCAGGGAGCTCAGTTGGTTAGAGCATCATCGCGATAAGCCAAGGTTGCCAGTTCAATCCCCGGTCAGGGCACATACACGAATCAACCAATGAATCCATAAACAAGTGGAACAACAAATCGATGTTTTTGTCTTTCTCTCTTCCTGTCTCCAAAATCAATTTTTAAAAAGATAGAGTTCATAATTTTCTCTCATTTGGGACTGAGGAAAAGGAAGGGTGGTAGAAATGGGTGGGCAGTATTTCTTGGGACCTATACAAAGAAAGGTTCGAGGGAGACATAACTTGAAAATTGGCCATTTTGGGGATTACAAACAATTGTCTTTTTGGTGAAATGTATTTTCAGAGGATAAATACTGATCCCTGAATTTTCCCCAGCTGATGCAATTCCCAGAGGAATGCCATTACTGCAGGAGAGAAGTAAAGGAACTCTGTGGTCCATGGTATTTCCACGGCTAGCTTTTAAGTCTCCCCCAGGAGTCGGTGCTGATCAATCAGTTCCCTTTTTCTCTCTCCCTTTTTGCACTGAACAATCTAGAGATATGTGAGCCTCGGAATAAGTGATTTGGAAGACATGAAAAAGAATGGCAGTTATGTCTGAGGAGCGATACTGAAGCTACCTGATCAGCATCCTTTAGAGGTAGCCTTTTAAATGAAAATGGTCCTTCACTGTAGCTCAGGCCTGTCCTAGGAATGAAATATAGACAAAACTCCTGCCATGTAAGTCTCTTGATTTAGAGTTAAATTTGATTTTTACTGTTGAAGCCCTCTATCTGCTAAAACCTTAAGTGAAAGAGAATGTAATAGGGATCAAGACAGCACTGGGTTGCAGTTCTGGCCCCACCCTTTACTGCTTCTTGGAGCAGACCCTGGCTCAGGGTGAATGCTAGGTAAATGCTAGCAATTATCATCACCACTGTTCTCTCCACATCACCGCTGTGGTGGTGGTTCCAAGCCTCCTGCTTGGTCTTTGGCGATTTTCCCTGTATCCCTGTGGATCTGCAAAGATCTCAACTGCTTCTCCCTAGGTGGAAAAGAAGTCATTTCTGAACTTCTGCACCTCAGCATTGAACTTCTAATACAGATTCTAAAGTACCTGCTTGGTCTCTTCCAGTCTAGTCAGATTACCAAGAATGATTTTCAGGTTTATCTTCTAAGACAAATGTAAAATGTTTTTCCCCCCCAAAAAAGTAAGTCAACAGCATGGGAGACTTAAGACTAATACTAATACAATACTAATAAATACTATTACTAAAAATACAATACTCATAAATCAACATGTGCGTTGGAGTTAAGGGTAAGAGACAGGCAGAGGGAGAAAGATGAATATATCTGAATGTTGGACACCAACAAAGGCTGAGCTGATACTGGCTGCAGTGGGGACTCCAGCAAAGACCACCTTTCCTGAGGAATATCCCTCAGGTACTGAGTCTAAGCCTATTGACCATTTTGGGGACGTCTTTGAAAGTTATCAACCCTCTCCACAAAGAAACGTTCACATACACACTAAATTTTGAATCAATACTAGTGGTTGATCCTTGAGGGCAATAATTGGACCTTATTTGATTCCCTGAACCCCATTTTAAGAAAGCCTTGTCTAAGACTAGCCCTTACCTTTGGAAATAAGAAGACAAAAGTAGGCATTCGGTCTCCTTGGAGAGAAGAGGAAAGCAAGGAGACCCCTGGCCTACCAAGAGATAAGACCAAACCCTGTGGAGGTGAGGACAGGTGTAATAGAAAGGTCGGGGAAGCCAGATGTCCCCTGGGGAAGGAGGAAGTTATAATGCCACAAGGGGAAACTGGAGCTGTCAAGAGCTGCAGAACCTCCTGAATGTGGGATTACTGCATAATCAAGGGTTTCCTCACCCTTTTCTTGGTAAGAGGAACAAAATTACTTCAATGACTCAATTTAGTCAAGTTTTAGGAGT
Source organism: Miniopterus natalensis (assembly GCF_054644295.1). Lineage (NCBI taxonomy): Eukaryota > Metazoa > Chordata > Mammalia > Chiroptera > Miniopteridae > Miniopterus > Miniopterus natalensis. The sequence goes on along the minus strand of NC_142091.1, from coordinate 60,212,528 downwards.
CCAGGTCATTCTCGGGCCTGCTCCTGGCCCATTGTTTATAGAAGTCACCAACAGGGGTCGCTATGAGTGTATTCAACGCGGATGTTCCAGGACCCAAGATCAAGATCAGGCATAGCAATTACACAGATTGACACAAGAACAGACTATGCACTGCGCTAATAGCCATGTAAGCTCTGGTCTCCTGCACATTCATGAAACCTGGAGCCTCCTCTTGCGGGAGGGCGGGGAGGGATCAGGGGCTAAATCTCAGACCTAGTCCTGCTTCCTGCTGGTTCAGTCTCTAATCCTCCTAGAGCCTGTCCAGGACAATAAGCCTGTGTCAGGGTTTTTGCAAAATCCACATCAGGTTTTTCTATCGACCCACGAGACTAGCTTGACTGCTAGTCTGACGGCTGCTGTAACACATCTCTTCTACCACCGCTGCATGTCCACCCTCTTTGGCTTCAGTCGCCTCTCTTCCTTTTGCTGGCCATGAGCAGCCTCGCTAGCACGTTTTTCCTTCTGTAGCGAATCCACATCTTTTTCAAATGGCCCACTGACTTTGGGGTGTCAGAGTCCCTGCAGCCCCTCCACTTCCCTCCTGGATCCCAGAGCAGACCCCCAACTCCGAGGCCACCTCGCTAAGCCCTTCCTGAGACCTGACACAACCCCTAAGAAATGTTCCCACCCCTTAGGTGGCCCAGCTTAAAATGACCACTTCTAAAAATGAGACGCAAAGTGGACATGTGCTTTTGAGGTTGGAACCGTCCTGCAGCAGAGCAAGGACACACGCCCTACTAGGGCCACCGCACACAGAGTTCACCGGGACACCTGGGAGCAGGGGAGGCAGGACCGTCTCCCCAGCCCCCACCTCAGGACACAGCGGGTGTGGACAGGCGAGGCAGACACACACACACAAAGTCCCTCATTTGCAGATTATCTCTTGCAAATATTTTCTCCCATTATATGGGTTGCTTTTTCACTGTTTTGATAAGGCCCATTAAAACATAAAAGTTTTTAATTTCGATGAAGTCCAGTTTACCTACCTTTTCTTTTGTTGCTCATGGTTTTAATGACACACCTAAGAATCCATTGTGAAGGTCATGAAGATTTACCTGTATGTTTTCTTCCAACAGTCCAATGGTTTTAGCTCTAAAATTTAGACATTTTGAGTTAACCCTGTACACAGTGCGACATTAGCAGCCAACTTCATTCCTTTGCATGTGACTAGCCAGTTGTTCCCAGCACGATTTCTTGGAAATATTATTCTCTCCTCATCCTTGTTGAAAATCTATTGACCTAAGTGAATGGGTTGGTTTCTAGACTCCCGATCTTATTTCATTGATCCGTATAATTCTCCTTACGCTGCCTACCTCGCTTTTGTATCAAAGTCACACTTCCTCTGGCGTCTCCCAGCCCATGACCTCCTCAGGAGGGTATTAGTGTACGCCAGTCCTGTGGGTGTCTGGACTTCTCCAACGGACAGCTTTGGCTCAAGTCGTAACTGTCGCCTTCTCTTTTCCCAGCATCAGAACTGCATCAGGGTCTGAAGGCTCTCTTTGTCTACTCTCTCTCCTTCCCTTTTATGCCTCACAAGCCCCATTCCCACCACCAGGATGTCTCTCGCCAATCTAATCCTCTCTTGGCATTTGTTTCTTGGATGATCCTAACTGACACATTGTGTAAAGGTCTGTTGCCATCAATCTCAGAGCTCTATGTCCTGCAGCCAAGAATAACACCTGAAGTTTAGCCAGTTGTTTAGCATGTCTAGTGCTGTGGCATTCCATGGGATTTGGCCATCACAGAAGCGAGCTATTTCCTAGTGGACTCAGGTTTAACAGTAGGTGGGTCTGTTCCTGAAGTTGGCTAAGGTATCAGGAGCCAGGCGTGGGCCCTGGCTGCAGGTACCATTTCTATTCTGCTACAAAACTTTCTGCGTGTTTCAGTTCAGACAGATCAGGACCCAATGCAAGGCAGGAATGGCAGGTGACATTCTCTTTTCCCAGAATGGGCTTGTTTCAGGCTTGGCCACAGAAGGAAGTCCTTAAAGGTTTGGCTGAGTAGAGCCTCACTTCCAAAGTCTCCAATCTGCTGTGAGACTGAACACTGCCATCGGTAACTCCACGGGCCTGAAGTAGACGGGAGGCTCCAGGACGAGGTTTGTCTTACTGATGGCTGGACTGCTTCCAAGCCCTCTGCCCACAGATGCCCTCTCCTTGAATGTGGGCACTTGTCTGGTGTACAGAGCTTGTGGTAAAATACCTATGTCTGAAGAGTGTTGTTTCCAAAATAGGGCAATCAAAGTTTAGGTCTCCATTCCTACCTCTAGCTGGTAGCTGCGCAGGAAGCCCCCAAGAAGGTCCCGTGAGTGGCTGAATAATTTCTTCTCTCTTTTACAGCTTTATTGAGGCACAATAGATTTACAAAAATAGCCCATATTTAATGTATACATTTTGATGAGTTTAAACATACATAAACTCTCATGATACCATCACCATAATCAAGGTAGGAACATATCCATCACCTCTCAAAGTCTCCAAGCCCATGGTCCATCTTTGGCCAACTTTTCCAAGATGGGACACAATGGAACGCATGCAGTACGCTCGGAGCTGTGTCATCAACGCAGAGGAATGTCTGTCCCCAAACAGCGGTTCTCACTGTGTTAGCATTAGTTCAGTCACAGATCATGTACTGCTGGGGAATGCGCCACAGCCCCGCTTGCCTGGGTGAAGGCAAACGACATCAGCCAGGGTCCTCTAAGCACGCAGACAAAACTTTCAAAGTGACATAACTAAGCAGAATTCGATGAGGACATTACTTACACAGGTATGAGCAGGGTGAGGGAACCAATGAGAATGGTGAGATGCCCAGGGATTATCCACCCCACCCCCACCCCACCCCCACTCCCTCAAAATAGCATTAGCCCGTCCATACCTGCACACCAACTGTCACTAGTTCAGCATGCTCATGTCTGTCACATACTACAGGAACAACAGTGGACAAACTGACCTGTTTAATCCTCCAAAGGACACAAACACGGTGGCTTCCCCAGCCCTACACGCTGCTGAATTGGGGGATGGCGCCTGGCCTGTATCACATCTGCCGAGACACTTTCTCTGCACTGGCAGAGACATTGTTTCACTGATGCAATTTTGGCATCTTTCCATTCACTTGAGAAGTCACCAAAGGGGACACTTTAAATGTATCCAATTGATGGGGCTAGTAGAAGGTTCATATCAATTTCACAGGCTGCAAGAAAACAAAAAGCATGTTTCAAACAAAACGACAGATATTTGTTTAGCAAACTGAGGAGTATTTAAAGTCTCGTCTAAGGGACGAGCAGGGGACTAACTCTAGGAACTGTATGAATGACTAGGAGCTGTACCTTTAAGTCCCCTGTCCTTTGCAGGCTTCTCATTAGCCGTGGGTTTGTCGGTGTGTTTGCTGCACAGGAGCAGCTGAATCCGTCCCAGAGTTTTGCACCCGCCCATCCGGCTGACTGCCATTCTGAGCTGCAGTGGCAGCCCCTAATCTTCACACACCCCTGTAATTTTATCTTTCTCCCTGCTTTGGGCCACAAAGCACAAGCTTCCCCCTGGATTTTCCTCGGCTCCACAGAGGCAGGCCTCCTTTCGACCAATCACCAGGCAGCCTTTTGGCCCAGGGTTTTTCTTTTGGGTGACGCTCTTGTTTGGGGGAGTTCTGCCCTGGTCGTCCAGCCCCCTCATCTCCTGGGCTCCCAGATGCCCAGGCTGCCTCAGCACGACCAGGAGATCTGACACCAGGGCTTGCATTGTCCAGTCCCGGCGACCCTGCGACACAACAGGATCCCCCTGAGAATCTCCCAAGAATGCCTCCTGCTCTTGGGAGGCCCAATTGGATCATTTCCGAAAACAGTATGAGACAAAGTGGAGTGTGACTTTCATGCAGCTACCAGCACCACCAATGCCATTAGGTATAAATACAAAATGTGAGAAGTGTGCCTGGGCTGGGCAGAGAACTGGCTACATCCCAGAGAGAGCTCAATAGAGAGGGCCCCTAAATGATGGCCTTTACTTACGGGTGGGGCACAGCTAAGTAACCATTTAGCAGGAGCCTCTAGAGCTCAGTATCTGGCGACAGCCTGTCCTGCCTCCCAGCAAACTCAGGTCTGCTAGGGCAGCTAGTTGCTAAATCATGAAAATGAGGGAGAAAATGAGACATATGGATTTGTCTCTCCCCCAACCCGTTACCCATATATCTCTCACCTCTAAAACAGTAATTGTATCAAAGCAGAAACTGTACTGTGTTCCTCTTGATCTCTTACAACCCCTGGCCCAGGCCCTTGTGTGGGATCAGACATGAATAAATGTCTGAGGGATTTACCGCAGCAGCTGATAGCAACCTTGAAGCCCATGAAGCTATGATATGATGACCTAGAGGTAGAGCACTGTGCACTAAGCGCTCTTAGCCATATTCCAAGGTGACACAGGGGTTCTAAAGAGAACATGTGAGTATATTTATTTCTTAGGCATTATCCATCTCTATTTTTGAGAGAAACCTTTTTTTTTTTTTAAAAAAAAGCCACATAAGAACTCGTCTTTCAGAAACTTGTGCTTTTCTCGTCTACTGTAGGAATATTAATAGCAAGCAAATACTATTTTAATGAAATCCTTCTATGCCCTTTGGAGACTAGCTTCCATAAGAATTAGCAGACTCAGAGGGACTATTTCTCCCACCCAGGCACAGACACTCTGGAGCCCTCGCCCTCAACCTTGGCCCAGAAGACCCAAATAGTTAAGTCCTGGCTCCCTCTTCCTACCACTTTTCCAGCCATTATTGGCGATATGGAGGTGGGGTAGTGGTCATAGGAAACCACAGCCCAGAAAAGGGCTTTCCTAGGTCCTGCTCAACTGTATTACTCCTTCAGCCTCCCCTACTTGTTTCATACCTTGTTGGGGAGGAAAATGGAGCCTGGGTTGAGATCACCTCCCCAGGGAGGCATGGGCTGTTGCAGAAGGGGCTGGCAACAGATGGCACTTGCCAAGGTGGGAAGAGGCAGAGACTGGCAGCCTAGGAAAGAGGGGCCAGGGAGGATGGCAGGAGCTCTGAGTCCAGCCACATGGGAGAAGCAAATCTTTCACCTGAGTGTCCCTTCTGGCCTTTGGGGGTGGGTGGGGGTTAACCATTTAAAAAGATAAAAACGTGTTTAGGTGCACATTTTTTCTTTTGGCCTTAGGCTCCAATATGGTTTGCATAGAACTGTGGGATCCTGGGTTATTTATTTTATTTTATTTTATTTTATTTATTTTATTAGGATTCTGGTACTTTGTTCATTATGGCTTTTTAATCATTAGTTTTGATTTTTAAAAATACTGCATTAAAATATTATTTATCTTGATTATTGTGGGGGGTTGGCAACTTTTCTCCGTCCCCCCTTAAATTTTGTGTCCCAGTTAAGTGCCTCTCTCGCTCATCTTAATCCTGACCTGACAGTATCATACTTTCAGTTTTCTCATTAGGTCATAACTGAACAAGTCCAAAGGAAAGGAAATTGCAATAGGATAGCAGAAGCAAATGCAGTGTACTTGAAACTCCTACCAGCTTTTGGGTTTAAAACAGAGTAGCCCATGTGAGGGAGAAGTGGAGACAAACGTGAATTAGGAGCACATGCCTTTAAAATATATATGTGTGTGTGTGTTTCCCCTGTAAACAGAAATGACTGCCTTCATCCATTCAACCTGAATTTAAACTTCCTACTGGTTGAATGCCATGCTAGGTCGTGGGGTTACAATGATGCGAAAGACTGAGAGTTAAGTCTGGTGAGAGAGACAAGCAGGGAACTGACCGAAATCCAATTCCACAAATATTTTAAATATGTGAATAAGTAGTTTGAAAGTACAAAGATGTAAGCAGAGGGGTTTGTGTTTGGTTTTCACTGGGAGTGTCTTATTTGTTATTCGTGGGGTTTTAATTTATGGAGATGACTGAGTGCTGACATGGCAAAGCCCCAGCGACTGAAAGACTTGTACCACTTACATTCCCCCCGAGAGGGGGCACAACATGCCACCAGGGCCAGGCGGGGCCACAGCAGAAGCATCAGGTCTGGTCAGGAGGCAGCGCAGGAGCAAGGGGAGAGTTCAGGCCAGAGCCTGCGCTGGGGTCTCCACTGGGAAGGCAGGGCAGAGCAGTCAGCTCAGCACGGGCCTGTTTGAACAATAAACGGTGGGGTTGGGGTGTAGGGGTGCTCTCTAGTTGCCCAGTGCCTGGCCTGGGACGATTGCAAACAGGGGAAATGTTAGCTTGGTGTGTGAGCCTTAGGTAAAGGGGTGGTTGCTTGTGCATGAGAGGAGCACTCCCAGTAAGCCGCTCACCACCTTTAGGAATTCGCTAGCCCTGGGAGGGCAGGCTGTTCCCAGGCAGCACCACTTTTAGGATGCCAGAATCATAAGACACAGAAAATAAACACGGTTAATACTGGCGGGGCACGGAGGGGCTATTAGTGTCGCACAGACATAAAGCATTACTGGTGTGGGGACGGGGAAACGGAGTGGGGAGGGTGGGGGGTCATTTCACTTTTCCAAATATTGGGAGGAAACTTTCTCCAGGATATGGACAACTTTGGAAAACTCAGTGACGCATGTACGTAGAGGCTTGAAAAATTAAAAATTTAAAAAAGTCAAAATTATTGACTATCTCGCTTCATTAGCACCCACGAGCCACCCTGGGGAGCGGCCGCCGGCGGAGTGGGGCCCCAGGGAAGCAGGGGCCTCACGGGGGTCCCCAGGGCACCCGGCTGCCTCGGGAACAGCCAAGAAAAAGAACTCGGGTGAGACGCGCGCCGCGCTCTCCGGCTCACAGGCCGCGACCTCGCCCCGCGCCGCATCCCCCCCGCCCTCGCGGCGCCGAGAGCAGACCTGGGCAAAAAGCAACACAAGCCCATTTGCTACAGACTGTGCTTTGCCCTAATCGGTGGAAAAAGAGCCGTGGCGACTAAGCGACCGCGGCTGACCTCAGATTCAGATTCAGATCCTGGGCGCCTTTTTACTTGGGGCTGAAATGGCGCCTTCGCCCGTCGCGCGCCCCGTGTGGGAGGGGGCCCCGCCGGCGCCTCCGGCTGCTCCCCAACTCTGCTCCTGCTCAGCGGACGTGGCTCGGAGCCGCCTAGCTCTGTGCAAGGGACCCGCGGGGAGAGGGAGGTGGAGGCGGGAGCACGAAGGGTTTCTAGGTCAGAAAACGAAGAGAGGCAATGGGTTTGGAGGCCAAGGGCGGAGAAGATGGAGCGTGAGATTTGGGGGGAGGCTTCGAGGATACCGGGTGTAAAATGTCTCATGAGGGACTGGAGGCTGAAGATTTTGTAACAAAGACTGAAAGAGGCCCGGGCGGGGCAAGTTTAGGGACCGGAACGGGAGGCGCTCCGGCGATCTTGGGGGTCGCACGTGGACACCCAGCGGAGATCACGCGTCGCGACGGAGCTGAGGAGTCGAGACGCAGAGCGCTCCTGCTGCGCAGGCGCAAGGGCGGCGGGCGGAGCCTTTCCGGGAGCCGCCCCTCGGCCCGCCCTGTGGGCGGGGTTGGTCCGGCGGTTACATAATAACCTGTGCAAGTCGCTATGGAGCGGCTCCGGTGCCGGCGGAGGGGGCGGGGCTTAGCCGGGCCCTGGGCGGGGCCACGGCCTGCACCGGGCCAGGCAAGATGGCGGCCGTGGAGCCCGAGTCTGCGCCTCTGACCCTAGAATCGCTGCCCACCGACCCCCTGCTCCTGATCTTGTCCTTCTTGGACTACCGGGACCTAATCAAGTAATGGGACGACGCGTATGGCAGGGGTGGGGTCACGGGAGCGGGAGGAGGCGGTGAGGCAGGAGGGACCGAGGCCCGGCTCGCCGACTGGCCCCGGACCCCCGCGAGAACCAGAAGGTGATGCCGGGGCCGCCCTCCTGCAGAGCCACCCGGGGGCCGGGGCGAGACGGGGGCGGTAAGGGCCCTGCCTTGAGGTTTTCGGTCCAGGACCCAGGCCCGGGAGCAACGGCAGCCCTCTCCCCCAGGCCTCGGTGAGGCTCGTTTCCGGGGGGGAGGAGGTACTGCTTCCCTGGGCCGCCCCGACGACCCCCGCACCCCACACCCACCGGTCCCCACCCGAGGGGGCCCGGCCCCGGCCGCCTTGGAAAGCCCCTTTCTGGCCCGAGCGCTCTTCTCTGCCTGGGCTCCGGGCCTGCGGAGCCGAGCACCGGAGTAGGCAGGTAGGGCGCCGCCGGAGAGCAGCCGGGCGACCCCCTGACCCCCGGGTGCGACTTCCGCGGCACCGTGATATCTGGCAGCGCCGCGCTAGGACTCACATGCTGGAAAATTGTTTTGCTTTCAGCCTTCCTCCTCACGGTTGCATGTTGCATTTTGTGTTTTGGTACTGACTTCCGTTGGTGCGATACAGGTGACCGCTTTCTCTCCTGTATGCTTTGGGTTGCCCAGATTACCAGCATCTGTTCCAAAAATAAACACCGGTTGCTGGTCAGGGTGGTTAAATGTCCAGTTCCTTCAGCGCTTGAGACTGGGATGGAAGAAATGGCGCTGTTTACACCCTTGACAGCTGGTGGCATGGCTCTTTCTTGTGCCACCACATATATTGAAGAGGAGGTGAAGTCGCCCTCTTAAGGATGGGTAGGCAAGATTCGTTTTGTTTTGTTTTGTTTTGTTTTGTTTGGATTAACTATTGGATTCTAGCTATCTGGTGATTGTGCGCTGTGTTATCAGGGATCCTTTTAGAAATGCAGCCTTTTTGGAGTTACTGGTAGCTGTTGGTTGGTCTAGCAGAGTGGTGACAGAGGGGTAACTCCAGTTTCTGGTTGCTCCCTATATTAGTACCTGCAACACTTAATTTTTCCTGAAAGTAAATTTTTGGCTACTCAGGCTTGTACCAAAGCAGAGAGAGAGAAAGTTTATCTTTTCTTTGAGAAAGGCTGTTCCAGCTGCAGACTGTTTTCATCTGAAATATTCTGTTGCTATAGCCTTTTAAAAATCTAACACAAACACACACCCTTATGATCTATGGACTACATTGCTGCCAGGGTGATCTTTCTAAGACAGATCTTGCTGTCATTCTCCTTAAAAACTTATGATGCTTTTCGTTTGCAGACTATAACCTAAATTTCTGGAAGCATGTAAGGCTCTTATCGTTTGGCACAATGCGCTCTAGCCAAATCAGATTTTTGCCAACATACTACATGTTTGTGGGTGTTTTTTTTTAATTCTGTGGCTTAAGCTCTTGACCTTGCCTGAAATGCTTTGTCCCCCTCTTCTCATCCTGGCAAGATGAAATTTCTTTAAGACCCCCTCACTTGATTCCTCCCTCTAACTTATTCTCTGCTTATTTGCCATGCCAGATGGATTGTGCACTTCTTAAACGTAAAGACTCCCCTGTTTATCTTTGTAGTCATAATTTATTCACAGATTTTTTTTTGACTGCCTGCTGTGTGCCAGTCTGTTAAATGTCTTGGATACAATACTGAACAAGACAGATAAGGCCCCTCTCATGAACTTTACTGTCTAGTGGGAAAGATGGAAAACAAGTCCATAATACAAGAGATAGTATGTGCTATGAAGGAAATAAGTCAATTGCTCTGTTAAGGAATGAGGGAGAGGCAGTTCAAATTGGAAGGAGCTGCCATATATGAAGGACGCCACAGAGCAGTCCTAGCAGAGGGAACAGTGTAGTGTGTTCAGAAGCTGAGTAGACAATAACATGACCTGTTGGAGGAGCTGGAAGACTGGTTTTGCAGGAGATAGGGAGTGACTCAGGCAGAGTGGCTTGAGAAGAGATGGCTGAGATCATGCAGGACCTTGTGAACCAAGGTGAGAAGATCAGATTTTATTTTAAATGCTTTAGATAGTAATCAAAGTTTTAAACAGATGTGACATGATCCCTCCATAAATGTTTATGAACGTAAACTGAGTTGAATACTGTATTAGGGTTCTTGAGAGAAAAAGAATGTCTGTGTATGTGTGCGTATAATTTATCATAAGGTATTGGCTCATGCATTATGGAGGCAGAGAAGTCCTACTATCTACCATCTGCAAGCCAGAGACTCAAGAAAGCTGGCGGTATAATTCTAAGGCCAGAGAGCTGGAGAGCTGATGGTGTAGATTCCAGTCTGGGTCTGAAAGCCTGGGTCTGAAAGCCTGAGAACCAGGAATGCCAAGGATGAAGAAGATCCCTGGCTCAACTCAGGTAGTCAGGCAGAGAGCAGCTCTAACCTTACTCTGCCTTTTTGTTCTAGTCAAACCCACAATGGATTGGCTGATGTCCACGCACATTGGGGAAGGCCATCTGGCTTACTTAGTCTATCAATTCAAATGCTAATCTTCTCCAGGAATATCCCCACAGACACATCCAGAAATAATGTTTAACCGGCTATCTGGGCATCCCTTGGCCCAGGCAAGCTGACACATAAAATTAACCATTACAAATACCATTGAATTTTATCTACTGAAAAGTTTCCAGTTACTGCAGCTTCTTTGCTGCACTATACAGTCCAACTTTGCCAAGCGTCCTGCTCATTGCTGAGCTCTGAAGTTTTTGGAACATACTTGCTGAACTGGAGTGGGTTGGACTGGACTCGTCCATTAGGGTCATTGTGTAATATCAGCTGCATAGTTTGAATCTCTCTCTCCGTTCCAGGGTGATTTATTGTGTACCTATCTTTCTTAACCCTCACTGTGCATCAGAATTACATGTGGCACTTTTTAAACATACACATGCCTTAGTTAAAGATCTTGCCCCAAGCCAGCTGAGTCAGAATCTCTAGAATAGTAGCTCTCATCCTTGCTGTGCATCGAGATCACCTTTGGTGCTTAGTTCAGAGATTCTTTTATGCTGTTTAACTCTCGGGATGGAGGAGGGAGAAGGACCGAGAAAAGGACTCTGAGTTACAAAACTGGAGGGAACAACGCATTTGCAGATGTTAGTTTGGGCATCTTGCGAACTTGGCAGAAAAGAGTGAGGATGAATTTTGTGTAAAATCTGAAAATTGAACAAAAGTTTTTAGCATGCCCCACTCATGGCCTTGACAAACCCCATGTGATTTAAGATTCCCTTTATTGATTAGCCATTGCCCAAGTGAGCTCTTTGAATACTACTTTCTATATTAATCTGTGATTCTTCTGAAAAGATAGAAATACATTTTCCTAATCTTAGGTTCATTCTTTTTGCAAATTAAATATGTAGTGTAGGATTTGCAGGATAGAAACACTATCGCATTAGAATACAATATAGCCCTGGCCTGTGTGCCTCAGTTGGTTGAACATTGTCCTGTGCACCAAAAAGTCGCCAGTTCGATTCCCAGTCAGGGCACATGCAGGTTTGATCCCCTGTTGGGGTGTGTATGAGAGGCAACCGATCGATGTTTCTCTCTCATATCAATGTTTCTCTCTCTCTCGCTCTTCCTCTACCTTCCTCTCTCTTTAAAATCAATACAAACTTTTTTTTTTTTAAAAGAATACAATATAGAATAAGAAAATTATTTGTTTCTAAACATTTTATGTTTTCGAGCAGCTGATACTAACTTGAATAGCTGTGGATATTGAAATAGAATTGTTATGACTGACACTTTTTATAGATGGACTCTCCAGTAGTTGGTATAATTAAAAAGTGGTTTTGGCTGCAATATTTATTTCTTTTAAGAAAAGTTAGAACAAAACAAACAAAAGCCCTGTGTATTTAAAATAAAATGTCTAACAGATCTTAAAGAGAATACACTATGTACACCTGAATAGTATTTCTCCTTGTATGCAGAAATGATTATTGTCACAATGATAAGTGTAGGAAGGCTCTTTGATTTGAAATTAACTCCAATGATGTATATGTTTCATAGATTTTCATATGAAAATTATAATTGTAGAGGTTTGGGGGTTTGTGAACTCAAATAGTTAAGATTTCAGTACTTAAAAGATAATTGTACTAGATAACACATTAAAGAGATTTTGAAAATATTGTTTTGCAATTATAAGGGTAGAAAATGGAAAATAAGAAAAACAAAAGGAATAGAACAAAACTTAACATTGAATATTTTCATCTTGATTTTTAAATTGTTTTCTTATTTTTTTTTACTAACCGTGAATCCGGTTACTGTCAGTTGTTGCTACGTCAGTCGAAGACTTAGCCAGCTATCAAGTCATGATCCTCTGTGGAGAAGACATTGCAAAAAATATTGGCTCATATCTGAGTGAGTATTTGGGAAATATGTAGTCTTGAAATTTGGCTCTGGGCTTTCATAACACTGGTCTGTCCTGATTTTTCACTCTAACCCTTACCTCTTTGTCTCCTTTGGTGGCTCTTCTTGCCAGTAAATGTTGGTGTTCTCCCAGCCTTGATCCTTGGCCCCCTGCTCTTTTCCCTCAGTGACAGTTTATAGTGACTGTGACAGTTTATAGTGACTACTGTGTGCTGCTAACTCCCAACCCTGAATGTTCATCCCTGACATTCCCACTGAGCTTTAGACTTGTTTGGATAACTGCCTGCTGGACCTTTCCTTTGGATGACCCACAAGAGTTCACTGAGTTCAGTAAATGTTAATAAGTTTGACAGAATAAAAGTGTAATAACAGAAGGAAGGAGTTGGGAAAAGTGAAAGACAGGATAGGATTGCTAATATCTTTTTCTGAGATTGACGGGAGTCAGGTAGTGACTGAAACTGTAAAGCAAGAAGTAGAGGTTTAAGTGTATTATTGAAAGTTCCAAGCTCCTCAATAGAACTAAAACTTCATAACAGCATCAAACATTGGGAGGAGGAAGAATGCGGAAGAGAGAATTTTAAATCCAGCTATATCCCAATCTTTTACTTTAGGGTATCAGTAGATGAATGTGAAATTGATAAATCAAGAACCAGAGGCATAAACATTTAGAATTACAGAGATGACTAAAGTTCCTTTGAGAGGTTGGGCTTATAAGTTCTTTGGTACTTTTTTGGTTTTGATAAATAGGTATATATATAATTTACATTAATAAAAAGGTACTTTTTTCTTCCACCCACCCCAAAAAAATAAACACCCTGAATTGTTCTTTTCTCCATCTTTGAACCTGATAATCCTACATTCCTAGTCTTCATGGTGGTACTGTCCCATCCACCTAGGCCTCTAAGCCAAAAGCAGGAATCATCCCACAGCTCTCCTTTCTCTGCTTCTCCTTCCCTCCTCCCTCCCTCCATTTATTCAGTTACTAAGCCTTTCTGATTTTAGCCTCTCTATTTCTTGAATCTTTCTACTCATTTCATCTAGCTATCAGTTTTAGTTCATTTCATCACCTCTTACCAGGACTACTGCAAAACCCTCCTAACTCATCTCTAAGCCTCTAGTTTACACCCCTCCCACACCATAGCCACAATTCTGCTCTTTGAACTACCCAGTTAAAACCCTTCAGTGCCCTTCATTTCCATGTTAGTATGTTACCTTACGACCCTTTGTGTGTGCCTTATCTTGTATCACTTCTGACTTATATCATTCTTTCTCCCTCATAAGCCTATGCATTTTTGAGGGCAAAAAGTGGGCCCTCTTTTTAATGTCCTCAAGTGGCAAAGAGGACATTCAGTACTAGTATTTGTGGAATTGTACCAAATCTAAATGTTGAATTGTGATTACTGTGATGCTGTATGATTCTCTGGCTAATCAAATGTAGATAAATTAAATTAATATCATATCATTGGACTCTAAATGTTTTCTAAAATAGAACAACTACAGTTGACCCTTGAACAATGGGTTTGAACTACACGGGTCCACTTATACAGCGATTTTTTTCAATAACTCTTGTAAATTAATTTTCTCTTCCTTATGATTTTCTTTTTCCTAGCTTACTTTATTGTAAGAATACAGTATATAATACATATAACATATAAAATATATGCTAATCAACTATTTATGTTACCAGTAAGGCTTCCAGTCAGCGGTAGCTATTAGTAAACTTTGGGGGAGTCAGCAGTTATACTCATATTTTCTTTTAGCATTTGTACTGATTTTAAAGAGAAAAGAAGAGAGAGGGAGAAACATCAATCAGCTGCCTCCTATACACCCCCTACTGGGGATAGAGCATGAAATACGAGCATGTGCCCTGACCAGGAATCAAGCCAACAACCTTTTGGTGCACCGGCATGATGCCCAACCAACTGAGCCACTCGAGCCAGGGCTCTACTTGGATTTTTGTCTGGAGTGGAGGTCGGAGAAGTCCCCACCCCTAACCCCTGCATTGTTCAAGGGTCACCTGTACATACGTATTTTAAATTTTGTAATTGGTATGATTTTAGAAGCAAGTTGAGATTCACACCCCATGTACCCTTCACATGTTTTATTAAGATTAGAAAATTTAGGAAAAAAGTAAGTAGAAAATAAGTGATTCATAATCCCACCATGCCAGCAATAACGCCTGTTGTTAATTTTTTTGGTGTCACTATTTGCTACCTAGTTTTCATTTGTAGCTAAAATAAATGAAAAGGAAGGAAAAAGTAATCACAAATTTCTAATAAAGTATGTTTGTAAGTGTCTAAAATGCATGCTAATTTCAAAGAATTTTAATCTCATTTTTGTTATCTGTTTAGGGAAGAGAAAGCACAGAAGAATCAGTGCTGGAAATCTCTCTTCATTGATACTTACTCTGACGTAGGAAGATACATCGACCATTATGCTGCTATTAAAAAGGCCTGGGATGACCTCAAGAAATATTTGGAACCCAGATGTCCTCGGATGGTTTTGTCTCTGAAAGGTATTGGGAGTGCAAAGGTCCCGCTTCCCCATTTTAGTTACTATAGTATAAATAGGTTAAATAACTTCAGGTCTCTCTCATCTATGCTAGTCTGTTCTAACCCAACATTGTCTGTAATTCACCATTCACTTTTGGCCAAGGAAATAGAAAGTCTATATTGCTTAAAGAACCCTTGCTCTAGTGCCTGCCCTACTTTTGCCTACCTCAGGAGCCACATGATTACTTATTAGAAGGGAAAGCTGAGCTCTGTTTATTCTTGTATTTGTTTTATATAAACAAACTAGTAATACAAAGAGCTTGAGGATAACTGTTGTGATTGCTTTTAAAATATTTTTTAATTGAAAAACTGCCTGCTGTATCAACCCTTTCCTATTTTCAGTAAAGTATGACAGTCTAGTGTTTGAAAAGACAAAACAATAAAGACCTTGGTCTTTAAGAGTATAAGAGCAGCATAATAAAGAAAACTTTCATCCCTATTTTGAGATTTACAGAATAGTGAAAACTAAGATTTGAACTGAGGCCTGTTTGACCTGCAGCTAGAGTTTGCTGATTCCTGATTTATACCAGTCCCCTCATTTTACAGGTGAAGGGGCAGGCTCCGAGAGTTTAGGTGACTTATGCAAGTTCACGTAACTAGTGAGTGAGAGAGAACTCTAACCTAGGTTTCTTGGCTCCTAGTAACCTTTTCACTGTCTCCTCATACAAGCAGGCTCGGGGGCAAGGGAAGTAAATGAATGTTTATTGCCAGTAAAACATTTTATTAAGCACAAGAAGCTTATTTAATCCTCACTGTAATCCTCTCACATGGGTGGCATTATATCCCATTCCACAGTCGAGGAAACAGAATTAAAGAGATGAGGTAACTTGCAGAGTCGGTCAGTAAGTGGGAGAGCTGAGGACTCACCTGGCCTGACTCCCACATTCTGTTGCAGTAGGAAGCCTCTCTAAACCTTGATTTCACTGTTTTGTAAGCATATATTTCTTTATATTTCTCTTTTGCCATATTTGTTTGTTTGTTTTTTGGCTTTTGGCTTTTTTTCTTTTTTTTTCTCTCTTGCTGCCTCTTCTTTAAGAAATTCTGTTTCTTAATGTTGTATGTTAAATACTCGATGTGTAGCTCTATTAGTTTCTTTCCTCATCTAACTTCTGTTTCAGGCAGTTATTCAGCTTTTTTTGTACTAAACTTTTTAAAATAAAGTTTTTATTTTGGAGTAATTTTAAATTACAGGGAAGCTGCAACATTTTACCCAGTTTCACTTTCCCATAATGTATTGCTTTGTGGGACATTTGTCAAAACTAAAGTCTTCATAGGCACATTATTATTAACTAAACTCCAGACTTTATTCAGATTTCACCAGCTCTTCCATTAATGCCCTTTCAATTTCTGTATCCAGTCCAGAATACCACACGCATTTAGCTGTTATGTCTCCTTCGTGTCCTCCGGTCTCTGGCAGTTTCTCAGTCTTTCCTCGACTTTCATGACCTTAACACTTTAAAGGAGTACTGGTGTGGTATTTTGTAGAATGCCCCTTGAACTGGCTGTGTTTGAAGTATTGCTCATTACAAACTGGAGAAGTGGGTTTTCAGAAAGATTACCACAGAGATATGGTGCACCTCTCATCCCTTATCTGTGGGTATGTGACATCCACATGCTGTCACTAGTGATGTCAACTAACCTACCAAAATGTGCGCAGGTCATAATTGTACAACTCAGTGAATTATCGTAGTGTGAACACAGCCATTGTAGCAGCTCCAACTCCAGAAGTAGGATAATAATCTGTACCTAGGACCCTCCCTCTTTCTCAGGGGTAACCACTCTCCTGGTGGCTAATACCACTGAGTAGTTTTCTCTCTTTTTGAATTTTATATAACTTGTATGATACATATATTTTGTGTGACTTATTTCCTTTTTTGTGCAAGATTCAACTGTGTCATCTCTAATAGTAGTTTGTTAATTTTTGTTGGGTGTAGTACTCCATTATATGAGTAGACCACAATTTATATGTTTATTCTACTGTTGATGGATATTTGGGTTATTTTCAGTTTTTGGCTATTACAAATAATGTAGTGTAAAAGAATTGTAATTAATACAAATGTAAATCATTATTGATGTACGTATGAGCATATTTCTATCAGGTAAATACCTAGGATTGAGTTTGCTGGGTTGTAGTGTGTACTTATATTGAACTTCAAAAGATACTATTAATTTTTCAAAGTGGTTCTACCACTTTACATTCCTTTAATGTTGTTAATGTTGTCATTCTTTGTATTTTAGCCTTTCTAATGGGTGTATAGTGGTGGTTTTAATTTACATTTCCTTGAGCATGTACACTAAAAACAGTTTTATTTGTAGCTTTCCAATTCTTACATGTCATTTATTTCTTTTCTTGCCTTATTGTACTGGCTAGGACCTTATTAAACTGGCTAGGGCCTTCATACAGTGTTGGAGCAATGCGATGATAGTAAGCATCCTTATCATTCTGCAGTTTCAACATTTCTCCTTTAAAGATGATGTTCACTGTAGGTTTTTGTATATGTTCTTTATTAGATTGAAGAAAGTTCCTTCTGATAGTAGTTTATGAAGAGGATTTTTTTGTTTTCGTGTTTTGGATAATAGAAATTTTTTTTTTTTTAAATACATCTTTATTGATTTCAGAGAGAGGAAGGGAGAGGGAGAGAGAGGGATAGAAACATCAATGATGAGAGAGTCATTGATCGACTGCGAGCCCGCAACCCGGGCATGTGCCCTGACTGGGAATCGAACCCTGATCGCCTGGATCCTAGGTTGACACTCAACTGCTGAGCCATGCCCGGCCGGGCAAAATTTTTTTTTTAATCCTCACCTGAGGATATTTTTTCCATTGCTTTTCAGAGAGAGTGGAAGGGGGAGAGAGAGAGAAACATAGATGTGAGAGAGACATATCAATTGGTTGCCTCCTGCACGCTCCCCAACAGGGGCCGGGGATCAAGCCTGCAATCGAGGTACATGCCCTTGGCCAGTTGAACCCGGCACCCTTCGGTGCATAGGCTGACACTCTTAACCACTGAGCCAAACCGGCTAGGGCTAGATAATTGAATTTTTATCAAATGTCCTCCAGCCTTTGTGATTATCATATGATTTCTCTACTTCATCCTGTTAATGTGCCAAATTACATTGATCAATTTTCTGGATATTAAACCATACAATTCCTCAAATAAATTTACTTTGGTTGTAATGTATTATCCTTTTTATATGTTGTTAGATTTGATTGGCTAGTATTTGATTGGGTTTTTACATCTATGTTCTTGGGAGAGTTTGGCCTGTAATTTTCCTTTCTTACAATGTTCTTGTCAGGTTTTGGTATCAAGATGATACTGGCTTTCTCAAACTAGTTGGGAAGTGTTACCTCTCTTTCTGTTCCCTGAAAGAGTTTATGTAAGCTTGATTTTATTTCTTGATTAAATGATTAGTAGAATGAACCAATGAAGCCATTCAATCCTGGAGCATTCATTGTGGGGAGGCTTTAAACTAAGGAATCAATTTCTGCATAGGACTATTCAGATTTTCTACTTATTTTCAAAACAGTTTTGATAAGTTGTGTTTTTCTAGGATTGTCCACTGTATTTACATTTCCTAGTTTATTGTCATAAAGTTTTTCTTAATGTCCTCTTTGTAATGCTTGTTGGATTTGTAGTGATTTCACCTTCCCATTTTTGGAACTATTTGTGCTTTCTCTCCGTTACTCTTGATCAGTTTTGCTAGGTAGGGGCTAATCAATTTTAATAGTCTTTTCAAAGAACTGGCATTTGCCTTTGCCAGTCCTCTCTATATTCACTTCTTATTTCTTATTTTATTAATTTTTCTGATTTCTTCGAGTTTATTGTCACTTTTTTCCTGGTTTGAAAGGATTGCTTAGATCATAAGTATTCAGTTTTTCTTACTTTTTTAAAATGCCTTTAGGACTCTAAATTTTCCTGGAAACATAGCTTTAGCTTCATCCCATAAGTTTTAATATGTTATATTTTCATTAACATACAGTTCAAAATATTTTCTAATTTCTTCTTTGACCTATGGGTTAAATAGAAATAGATGGCTCGATTTCCAAACAATTGGGGCTTTTTTAGTAATCTTTTTTATATAATTTATATTTTAATTCCACTGTGATTAGAGAATGTACTCTATGAGTTTAGTCATTTGAAATTTGCTGTGATTTTTTTTCTCCAGTCCAGCATATAATCTATCTTGGTAAATGTTCTATGTACACTTGAAAAGAATGTACATTCTGCCATTGTTGGATTCAATATGATACATATGTGTACTACCACATATATAATTAGGCAAAAATAGTTAATCTTATATTCTTGCTAATTTGGGGGGCTACTAGTTATTAGTTATGAAAAGTATGTTAAAATTTCTGTCTGTGGTAGGCATAAATCTGAGATAGTTCCCAAGATTCCCATACTCCTGTACATACCTGGTAAATAATAGTCTCCCCTTGAGTGTGAGTGGACTGTGGATATAATTGATTTCAGTCCTGTGGATAGGTCATGTTATATGACAAAGATGAAGGGGGTTTGCAGATGTAATTGAAGTCCCAAATTAGTTGATTTGAGGAAATTATCCTCAATGGTCCTCACCTAATCAGATAAGTCCTAACAGGAACTGGGCCCTTCCAGAAGTCAAAGAGATTTTTTTTAATATATGTTTTTATTGATTTCAGAGAGAGGAAGGGAGAGGGACAGAGAGTTAGAAACATCAATTGTGAGAATCATTGATCGGCTGCCTCCTGCACGCCCTGTACTGGGAATCGAGGCGGCAACCCAGTCGTGTACCATGACCAAGAATCTAACTGTGACCTCCTGGTTCATGGGTCAAAGTTCAACCACTGAGCCACATTGGGCGGGGGAGATTTGAAGCATGGGTATCTCTCCTGTTCTTGAGTAAGCAAACTAGTATGTTGTGGGGAGGCCAGGCGATAGGGAATGGCAAGTGGCTTCTAGGAGCTGAGGGCCTCAGCTGCAGCAGCAAGGAACTGAATTCTGCCAACAACCGGTGAGCTTTGACGAGGACCCCAAGCATAAGATGCATAAGATGAGCAGCAGCCCAGGTTGACACCATGATTTCAGCCTTGTGGGACTTGAGCTGAGGATCCAATTCACTCATGCCCAGATTTAACCTATAAAAACTGTGAAATAATAAAGGAGTGTTTTAAGCTGCTAATATTGTGGCAATAGAAAACTAATACACCCACTATGATTATAGATGTATCTTTTTCCATTTTAGTCTTTTATTTTAAAAATTACGTTTTGAAGCTGTGTTATTAGGTACACAAAATTAGAATTATACTATCTGTGTAGTGAATTTAACCTTTTTGAAAAAAGTCCTCCATTATCTCTAAAATGCTATTTGCCTTAAATTCTGTTTTGTGTGATTTTAGTGGAGCTCTTTTAGCTTTCTTTTCTCTATCTGCATCTTTAAGATATGCCTCTTATAAATGATTGTTTTGTTTTTATCTGGTCTGTCAGGCTGTCTTTTAATTAGATTATTTACTCTATTTATATTTAATGTGATTACTAATATATTTGAAATTAAAAATACTGTTTCTATTTGTTTTTATAATTTGTGTCACTTGAGTAGGTGTTCCGATTTTGCATTCTTCTTTCTTTTATTCTGTACCCTCTTTTTTATTTAACTAAAGTCTGTTTTAAATGAGTATGTTTACCACTTTCTGGACAATGTAAGAATCTTAGAATATTTTAACTCCACTTGCCTTGCTTCTGCCTTTTGTATTATAGTTTTTGTGATTTTAATTTTTAAATGTTTTTTATATCCCTGGAAATGTTATTATTTTATATATTCAACATTATCTTAGATTTATCTTTTCTGTTGCTCTTCATTGTTTCCTGCACCTTCCTGCTTCCATGTGGGATCATTTTTCTTCTGCCTAAAGAATTCCTTTGTTGTTCGTTTTTTAATGAGGGATTTTTTCAGATTTTCTTTGTCTAAAAATGTATGTATTTCATTTTCACTTTCGATGTATATATTCACTGGATATAAAACTCTTGTCAGTAGTTACTTTTTTCAGCGCTTTGAAGATACCATTCTTCTGGCTTCTGTTGTTTCTGCTGAGAATTTTGCTGTCAGTCTTATTGTTCCTTTGAAGTGGTGATGTGGCTTTTCTGCTTTTTTGGCTGCTTTGAAAATTTCTCTGTCTTTTGACTTTTCACAGTTTTCCAATAACGTGTCTAAATATGATTTTCTTTGTAATTATTCTCCATGGAGTTTATCATGCTTCTTGAATCTATGGTTTGGTGTTTTCATCAGTTTTGGAAAATTCTCTCAGTCCTGTGATACTGTTGAAAGCATTGCTCAACTTCTCTGCCACACAGGTCCACATGTTTGCTTTCAGAATTGAGAGTTGCCTCAAAGACAAGGTGGCTCCTTTGGAGGCATGGCTAACCTCTCAATTTCTCTCTTCTGGACCCCTCACCCCACCATGTCTGTCTGTCTCTGAGGTTCTCCAAAAGCTTTGAAATCAATTTTGTGTTGTTCAGTTTTTCTAGTTCTCAGCAAGAGGTTTGATCCAACAACCTGGTGGACCATTGCTGGAAGTATACCTCTTTTCTTGGTGTTTGTAATTCCTACTTTTTAGAGCTAGAATACATGGCACGCTTACAAACATGCAAAACTGAGTTTAAGTTAATGGCCTCTTCACAGCATGAACCTACTATAGCAAAGCCCTATATTTCCTAGTAAGAGAGTACCGTAAGACTCTTGAACATCAGTTTAAAGAACTTCTGGAGATTTTTTTATTAATAGAGAAGTGTGGGTATATTAGATTAAGAAAAGTGAGATATGCCCTAATGTTTGCATTGTAATGTGAACAGTGATTGTGAATGCCAGTGGTGCATACCTTTCCACGTTTTACTTAGTGCCAGTGTTTTCCCTATTGAGGGGAGACTGAGGAATTTGCTTGCTCAGTGCTTCAAATGTCAGCCAATCTAAAGTGATGTTTCTCTGAAACTATAGTTTGTTTCCCTATATTTCAGCAATGCATTTTGGACAGAATTCACTTGTTCTAAGACTATTTCATTGGCTAGCAGGAGGACTGTATTTCATCTTAGATTTAAGGCTTATTGTTTTTTCACAGTTTGCTTTTTTTGTGAATTTGCAGAGGGTGCTCGAGAGGAAGACCTAGATGCTGTGGAAGCTCAGATCGGTTGCAAACTTCCTGATGATTATCGATGTTCATATCGTATCCACAATGGGCAGAAGTTAGTGGTTCCTGGGTAAGATGTTTGCTGTTTTGGTTATTTTTAATGATACAGGTTATTTTCTAGAAAGAAAATAAACAAATTGTATTTGTAGTTACTCTTAATTGATTAAAGGAGTATAGGAATTCCCTCTTCTTCCTTGCAGCAATCCATAAGACAAAATCTATAGCTTGAATTTGATTTTACCAAAATAAATGTGTCTCATAAGAACATTATCTTTCAACACATCCTTATTATGAAAGTGGACTCTGGTTGGGTGTGGGGGCAATTCAACATAAGGGAGATTCATGTGGGGGGGTATATTTTAAGTAAAACTGTTCAGAGCCCTTGAAGTGTTTATCTTGTTTACAGGTCACATAATTTGTTTTGGAGAGCCTGATGCAAATTCTGTGTATCATACATGTAAAAATAATAAATAATAATTTGTTCAGAGCTACATACACTAAACTAAAAAATATATAGTTTTGTCCTATTCAAGCATGACCTATAATTAGATGGCCTATTTTAAACTTCAAAAAGATGAAGTATTCATTGTGAAACCTTTTGGGAAAAGCAGACCATGTAGTAGCTGTTAAATTCACTCACAGTTTTTAAAACTACATGCTTTGAATGGGTCTACTCCTTTTGTTCTTTTATGAAATTAAGCTATTTCAGAGCCATTGCATTTGTGCAATGCTAATAAGAATTTAGGGAGAATTTTGCATTGTTCTTATTGGAACATGGAACATTCTTTGTGAAGAATCATATGAGGCTCTGTTACCATTTCAGATCAGGGTTGAGTGAGTACAGGGAATCTAGGAGGTGATCATACTAAGATTGCAAGGTAGTATTCAGAAATGAAACATTGGGCAGTTAGGACTAGATAAGCCCAAGTTACTGGCTTTTTTCCCCCTAGTCTGTTTTCTCGTCAAACTGGAATTTTACAAAATTGAAAAATTGTCACATTTCAGGAGCCAACAGTAGAGAACTTTATTAAAAGAGTTGCCCAGAATTGACATGACAAAAAGGTCATGAATTTCAACACAGGGATTTTTATCTATCCACAGCCCAGTGGTGAGACTTAGGATAGGAATCTCATTAAGGACCCACACCTGTGTTATTGTCATACACACGCAGTGCGATGCGCTTTAGATCCCATGCATCCCAAGTTTATGAAATTTTGGTCAAGCTTTAGGCTGATTAACATTTATAATGTCTGGTAGGATAGAATAAGCTAACAGTTGTAACAGCATAAAGGTATCGGAGAGAATTTACCCCTTTAAACATTAAATTAGTCATACACACATACATAGCAAAACATCGGCAAATCAGTTTATCATGGCAAAATAGATTCTTGAAAGCAGTAAAATATTTATTTTATTATAAAGCTGACATTTACACATTTTAGGCACCTAGGCTTTTAGTTTACATCAATGTTTCCACTCAAGAGTTTGAATTTAATATGTAGATTGTAGTGTTTGGGCATTCCTAGTTTAGAATAGACATGTTAACTAGTTCTCATAAAGTTGTCCGTGTGAAGTTACTCATTAAGAAGGTGAAGCACCATTGTTTGTTTGGCACTGCAATTGATTACATTTTTGAGTCTGTTTTCAGGTTGTTGGGAAGTATGGCGCTGTCTAATCACTATCGTTCTGAGGATTTGTTAGACGTCGATACGGCTGCTGGAGGCTTCCAGCAGAGACAGGGACTGAAATACTGTCTCCCTTTAACTTTCTGCATACATACTGGTTTGAGTCAGTACATAGCAGTGGAAGCTGCAGAGGGCCGAAACAAAAATGAAGTTTTCTACCAATGTCCAGTAAGTAGGAAGTGTGTTTCAGTGTGGCTCTAAGATGTGTTCTGATGAGTGTATAAATGTGTGCATTAGGAATTTTCAGGGTTGTTGAATGGGTATAGAGCATTATGCAATTTAATTATAGACCTATCTAACTGGACGTAATGGCATGGAATGCCAAAAGAAAATTTTACCAGTGGACAAACAATGCAAACTGTAGTACATACAGAGGGAAAGGAATGATTGGTGTTAAGGCATTTTAAGTTTAAGGAAAACTAATGAGCTTTTTGTTGAAGTAATTGTAATATATATATTTCTAACTTTGAAAAATTAGCTTTTGAACATCATTTGATCCAAATGCAGTAGGAACTTTTTTAACTCTTCAGTAGATATTTGAGTTGTTGAAAAGTGAAGGTGCTTTTTAGAAGGCTTTTGTTATGACTTTAATATAATCAGAAAATGTGGTATTTGGTTTTCGCCTTATTCTGTTTTCAGGAATTCCTTAGTTGTACAACTTCTGCTTTCATTTTCACCTAGCTGTGAACTTTTAACTCAAAAGAGGAATTTAAAATAAATACTTTTCATAGTTAACTGAGACATGCGACTCCATATAACATTTTAAATATTTTAAGAACTTTCAGAGCTCTTAATTTTGTTCTAGGCATTTTCACATCTTCTATCTCATTTTTTTATTTGAAACCTCTATAAGGTTATAGGATGATGGCTTGGTCTCTTTATTTATAGAGAAAACGTAGAATTCTTCAGATCTCTTGATTGAATGCAAAGCCCTTTCTTCTAGATTAATTGGCCATATTTCTTCTTACCTTAACTTCCTAATTCTTTTCCTGAAGGACAGTGTTTTAGTTCACTTGTAACAGTATTAGCAGTATATAAGCATTTAACTGTTATTAAGAAATACCAGGCACTTCTCTTCTAAGGACTTTATAGAGAGAACCTAAATAGAGAAATCATGAAGCAGGGACTGAAAAGTGTGAGGAATGTCCAAGTATTGGTTAGAGCACTTAAGTTATTTTATATCCCTTTTGCCTTTTCTCCAAGGAAGAATACAGATAATGAACAATGAGAAATTAAGTAAAAGGTATTTTTCTTAATTAAAATACTCTTTTTCTCACTTAGGACCAAATGGCTCGGAATCCAGCTGCTATTGACATGTTTATCATAGGTAGGAGAAAAAAAAGTATTTTTCCCTTTTCCCTCCTGGTCAAAAAAACTATGTTGGTAGAAACTTTTTATTTACTTAATCAGCTGGCAATTTTATACTTGTATTTCTTAAGGCTTACTGGTTTATAAAGTACTGTATCTAGGCACTTATAAGAATAGCCCTTGTACTTTATTTTAATTTGATTTCTATTTGGAAAAAAGCTATGCCCTATACAGTCTGTGTTCTTAGGACTTTACTATGGAACAGTGAAATGTATTGAATTAATATGATTAAGTATATAGTTCCCTTACATGCACATGTATTTCCCTTCAATCATATTACTACATAATTAGAGATATAGGTATATAAAACCACTTTGTTTTGTTTTTTTTAATGTTGCCTTTTTTTTTTTTTTTTAAAGATTTTTTTAGAGAAAGAGGGGGAGAGAGAGAGAGAAACACTGATGTGAGAGTGAAACATCAATCTGCTGCCTCCTGCACTTCCCCTACCAGAGATTGAGCCTGACACCTGGGCATGTGTCGTGACTGGGAATTGAACTGGTAACCTTTTGGTGCACGGGACAACACCCAACCAACTGAGCAACACCAGTCAGGGGGGTACTTTTTCTCTTTTGGTGCCAGTGCTATAGTAAAATACTGATAAGTAACAGAAGAGACCTCAAAACAGCAATCTTTGAAAACCAGTATAAGCTGGGCTCCATAAACTCCTTGGCACAACTAGTTTTTCTTGGCCTTAAAAGGGTACTTCTCGAACAATTTGAGAACAATTCAGTTTGTATGCAAGTGCTACTCACCCCTCTGCTATTCATTCAGTCTTGTTTTGCTTAGATTTTGCTCACTTAGGAGAAGCTTGCTGACTATCCATTCAGCTTTTTTTTTAAAAAAAATATGTCTTTATTGATTTCAGTGAGATGAAGGGAGATGGAGAGAGAGATAGAAACATCAATGATGAGAGGGTCATTGATTGGCTGCCTCTTTCACGCCCCTGACTGGGGATTGAGCCGGCAACCCACCTGGGCATGTGCCCTGACCGGGAATCGAATCGCAATCTCCTGGATCCTAGGTCGATGTTCAGCCACTTAGTCATACCCAGCCAGGCCATTCAGCTTTTAAAAGACATTCCTGGCACATATTAAACATCCCCATATATTGATAGTAAAGGGGCCTTGCAGGCTAAGGTGTCTGCATTTAATTATTTCTCCTAACTGGAAGCTTAAATGGAGTATATGTTCTATACTGTGGCACATCTAGGTTTTGTGGCACAGTTTACACTACCAGGAAGCTGTCATTCCTACTTAGTAAGTTATAAAAAGCTTTGACACTTGGCCCTTGGCGGTCAGCTCGCCCTGACTCATGTGGTCTGTGGTTTCTAACTTAAGGACCCGCTGCAGTTTTGCTTCTGCTCCTTGCCCTCTTTGGTATCTTCACATAGTACACACTTTCAGAGAGGATCATCATGGCTCTAGTGCGACGGTGCTGCACAGTTTATAAGCTAAAGGCTGTGTGAACTCTGAAGTAAGCTACCTGCTAGGCTCTTTGAGTTTCTTACTCTTGGTTCAGTGCTGGTTTGACATGGTCTGGAAGACCCCACCACTACAGCAGAATACTAAGGTCTGATAATGCTATTCTGGTAGTTGGAATTTCACCTAGAGTGAGAGAGCAAAGCAAAAGATTTGAAATGAGATAGGAAGTTAGTGCTGGGAGGAAGGACGCGAGAACGGTTTCCTTTAAGCTACCCTGATAAAACCCCAATACTATCAAAGAAACTCCAAGATAC
The DNA here is from genome assembly GCF_054644295.1 of Miniopterus natalensis. Taxonomy (NCBI): domain Eukaryota; kingdom Metazoa; phylum Chordata; class Mammalia; order Chiroptera; family Miniopteridae; genus Miniopterus; species Miniopterus natalensis. The sequence continues at coordinate 60,185,845 of NC_142091.1, read as the reverse complement.
AGGCTTACTTTAAAAGATAAACTACCCTTGACATCGCTAATCATCAGAGAGATGCAAATTAAAACCACAATGAGGTATCACTTCACACCTGTCAGAATGGCACCATCAACAAATCAACAAACGACTACTGCTGGTTAGAGTGTGGAGAAAGGGGACCCTAGTACACTGCTGGTGGAAATGCAGACTGGTGCAGCCACTATGGAAAACAGTGTGGAGGTTCCTCAAAAAAACTAAAAATGGAGCTGCCTTTTGACCCAGTGATCCTGCTTCTAGGAATGTATCCTAAGAACCCTGAAACACTAATCAGAAAGAATATATGCACCCCTATATTCATAGCAGCGCAGTTTACAATAGCCAAGATTCGGAAACAGCCCAAGTGCCCATCAGTAGCTGAGTGGATAAAAAAGCTGTGGGACATTTACACCAGGGAATACTACACAGCTGTAAAGAAGAAGGATCTCGTACCCTTTGGGACAGTATGGGTGGACCTGGAGAAAATTATGCTAAGTGAAATAAGCCAGGCAGAGAAAGACAAACATCACATGATCTCACTTACATGTGGAATCTAAAGAACTTAATAAACTGATGAACAGAATAGATTCAGTGACATGGAAGCATAGATGAGACTGACTAATGTCAGAGGGATGGAGGAGGGCGGGTGGGGGGGAGAGAGTAACCAAAGAATTTATATGCGTGTATGCAATATCCAAGGAGATGGACAATGGTGGGGAGAGGGACTGAGGAGGAAGGTGGGATGGGGTGGAACAGGTCATTGGGGAAAAAAAGGGACATCTGTAATAAAAAAAAAAAAAAAAGATGTGCATGTGCTAAGGGAAATAAAAAGGTCACGCTAAAAATAAAAGATAAACTACCTTAGAACATATAAATTACATCTTGATTCAACTAAGTTTGACTTTCTTGGAATTTTTGGTAAAACATAAGATGGAATCTCCTGGTATTCAGTGCATTCTTAATAGATATTTAAGAAAACTGGGTCTATGTTCAGGTAAGTTTAGTAGTGAGGGCTACATAGAAAACTCGTCCTCATTTTAAAGAACACACTGGTATGTATGTGTTATAATAAATTTAGGTGCATTGAAATACACTATACCAATTTCTTTTTTATGTAAACCATAAGAAATTTATTTTTCTTATATTTTATTCTGTGAAATATAAAAAATGATTTTTAAAACTACAAGAAAGTTACTAGTTCTCAAAATATAAAATTGTACTTTCTATGAATTTTAATGACATTATTAATGTCATTAAAGATAGGCTTCTTAATGTCTTGCTCCAAGTAGACAGATGATCAGTGCTCAATTTGAATACAATAGCATTTAACAAAAGGGGTCAGAATGTACCATTAATAGACATTAAGAACCAACTATTGTAGTATACTTTCTCTCAATTAATGCCTTTAAATTTTTAAAGCTGTATACTGTTAGGCCCAAGCCTAAATTGTATCTTCTATCATTCTCAAAATAGAATATTAAGTAAGTATTGTAAATTTTGCATCTGACATTTAACATGGCAGAGTATAGGAACTGGATTAAAAACAAGATTACAAAGAAATTCATTGGGCGTCATTGATTAAGGGACTAATGTATGCTAGACACTGAGATGTATTAACAGTAAGGGGGTCTGAGAAAGTTATGTTGTATTATCTAGAAGGAGCAAATACAATTTGTGTAAATGCTTGCTACTGACCCATTCACAATATCACAGGTGTTTGGTCTGGACTGAACGGTTCCAGTCATTCTTTTCTGCTTCGAGCTGGTCACTGAGAATATGGAGGACCACTGTGCATTTGGATCTGTAGTAGTGCAACTAGATTACTTTGGATTGGTGTGATGCCCAGTCTACATAGTGCCATACTACCATTAGATGTCCAGACTGAGCGTAAGTCAGGAGTACCTGGACCAGGGATATACCCTGATTGTTTGAGGATAGGTGCTGATATTTTCCTGTAGTTTCTTCCCAGATGTAGCCATATCTCCTTTGTTCAAGAAATTACGGACAGAAGGCTTTTCATTCCTGTACCAGAAGAAATTAAATTTAGGAATCTATTATTTAAGTATAAGCGTAAAAAGTAGTTTGAAGTTACTTGATTCCCTAGCAAGGTAGTTGGGAATAAGGTGGATAGAACTGGAATTAGAAGTTGACCTAATAAAGAACTAGTGGAATTATATCTATAAATGTTTCTAGTTTTGATACGACATCTTATGCAAAGAGAAATTACAATTGTTTCCTTGTTTCCTTGTTTCCCATGTAGATTTTACAAAAACTATTTGTTTTTTCCCCTCCCTTTCTGGTTTACAGGTGCTACTTTTACTGACTGGTTTACTTCTTATGTCAACAGTGTTGTATCAGGTGGCTTCCCTATCATCAGAGACCAAATTTTCAGGTATGTCACTTGGGGCTTTTTGTAATGGAACGATTGTAATCAGCAAAAATCATTGTGATTGGTTATAGATCATAAAATGAAGTTTCTGAGGAAGGTTAATAACAGAACCTTTCATAATCGTAATTCTATTTTATTCTCACTTTAAAGCCAAAGCATCCAACACTTGAACAGCTAGTATTTTTCTTATCTTGAAGAATCAAGAGAAAAAAACTGATTTTGATTTAGAAGTTATGGCTTTATAGCAGTTGTGTACAAAGCTGTTTGCCAGTTAGTATGTTTAGTATGAATAGCAAGTCAGTAATTATTAACTCCTAGCAAATATTTATTATCTCTAACTGGAACATCCAAGTATTATAGATAGTATTAGAGGTCATATTGGTTCACAGTAGCCTGGTTGACAGAAATGATAGCTTAAGTATACATTAGAGGCCTCTGGAGTAACATACACATTTTTTTGTCAGAGCCACTGTTTATAGGGTATAGCTGGGTTTTCAGATGTCCCCTAAGTTTCCTTAGCTCTGAAAACAGGGATAGGCTCATTTTAGTTTCCAAGTTAATTACTGATCTATTATTTGAACCACTGATCATTGAACTTTTACTGCTACCATTACTGATCCAGAGTCTTCAAAGCTTTCTGGTTTGCTTGTAATTTCTAGTTTTCTTCTAAGCTTAATAGGACTATACCTTTAAGGTCTCAAATGTGATTTAAATTTTCAATCCCGAAATGAAGTATAAGCTATTTTGCATTATATCTTTAACCTTTTATCTTACAGAATTGAGGTTAATTGACTAAAACATGTTTAATTTTTTTAATCACCTAGATATGTTCATGATCCCGAGTGTGTAGCAACAACTGGGGATATTACAGTTTCAGTTTCCACATCATTTTTGCCAGAACTTAGCTCTGTACATCCGCCCCACTATTTCTTCACATACCGAATCAGGTGAGAATTTTAAATGCGGTCGCCTATCAGTTAGTAATGGGATATATCCTGTGGATGTGTTGTTACTGCCCTATTTGACGCGATGAAACACGTTTTGAAAGGCAGCTTCTTGCTGAGTGTGGAGGAAGGTGGGTAACACAGTTTTCTACAGTATGGTCAGGGAGGGTTTTTTCTGCTTTTTTATTTTTATTTTTTTAAATATATCTTTATTGATTTCAGAGAGAGGAAAGGAGATGGAGAAAGAGATATAGAAACATAAATGATGAGAGAGTCATTGATTGGCTGCAGCCCGCAACCCGGGCATGTGCCCTGACTGGGAATCGAACCCCAATCGCCTGGATCCTAGGTCGATGCTCAACCGCTGAGCCATGTCCAGCCCGGCTGCTTTTACTTTTATTTGCATTTATTGATGTTAAATTTACTCTGGGTCCCTAAGTTTTTGTTTCTTCAGTGTCTTCTGGGATATCTTACTGGTTTAAGAACGGTCTCTCTTTATCAGTAGGACCATCTCAGTGTGGCTGGGCGAGCTCCTGTGTGGGTTAATCCGCCCTTGAACCCTGTAAGTTCTGCACCGCATCTTGGGAGCTTTGTTCACCTGGATGTGCTCCATGACCAGAGAATCTACATCTGAACCCTGACGTTCAGCATTGCTCTCTGCATTTTTAAGCATGTGTAGCAAAATTCAGCACTCTTTTTGGCTACTGATCCTTTGTCCAGCCCCACTGTTAGGCTTGGACGCACCTGCCAAATCCGTCGTCGTAATAACGGAATGTCACACATTGCTTTAGTAAAATGACACCCTTCAGATACTTGGTGGCTTTTTGGATGTGCATACCCTTGATGACCTGGGCAGTTTCATGAGTGTTCTTGAAGTGAACATGAGGATTTGAACCTCCTGATTTGCATGATTTTGTGGGGTTTTCTGGGTCAAATGAATAGTGAACCATTTTCAGAGGCCACCTCAGGCCGCTTATGGGAAGAGTAAGTACAATATAGTTTATAAAGTATCTTGAGTTTATATTAACTTCTAAGTTATTTCTTGTAAATACACGTATTGTGCCAAGTATTTTGCAAGGTGGACCACTAAGTTGTAATCATAGTGAAAGGTCAGAATTAGAGTTGTCATGTTTTCTAGAAGCTATCACATTGCCCAAGGTAACATCATGCTTTTTAAAAATTTCACCTGGCCTGTGTATATTCAATTAAAAGTCTAATAAATATTTATTGAGTGCTGTCTGGATGTCAAACAGGGTGTTAAGCACTGGATTTGGTTAAATGAAAAACAAATATTAAATTCACTTTAATTAGAAGTACTCTGTGCTTCATGTTGAAGATAAGTCATTTGCTCTAAGGGATTAAGGGTACTCTGCTTTTAGATATATTTTTATATACTTTATGATGTTATATATAATATTTTAAAAATAAATATACATGCACATGTACATACTAGAAGTATTTTAGTAATGTATACTTACCAGGATTTTGGTATTGTATGTAGCCTTTGATTTGTCTAGTTACACATGCACAGGTGTTTGTTGTTTAATTTAGATTTTGCCTAGGACTGAGACGTGCTTAAATTAATAATACCTACATATGCTAATAGGGTACTCAAAATAAGAGATAGCAGATTCCCAGAGGAATGGGGGGAAATAATATTATTGGGAAGCAGAGTCAAAGTAATCCCAGTAACTGAATAGTGACATTTCTCTTTGAGCTTTCTAGAAGCTAATGGAGAAAAGGGAAAAGTGTTGCATAGCCTTATAGTGAATAAAAGACAGTCAGTTTTTTAGAATAGAAGTTTTTCATGGCACTAGATTCTAGAAATTTTCCCATACTGATCTTTATTTGAACTCAAAAAAGGTCTGATTTGTGTCTCTACCACCCCATTTCCTTCTCCAGGATTGAAATGTCAAAGGATGCACTTCCAGAGAAGGCCTGTCAGTTGGACAGTCGATATTGGAGAATAACAAATGCTAAAGGTGATGTAGAAGAAGTTCAAGGACCTGGAGTAGTTGGTATGTAACGCAAGATTTGGGTCTATACAGCAGTTGCATCTAAGACAGTATGGAGAGCATATATGTGACGCAGCTTGGAAACACATGATGTAGTTAGTGGATAAGACTACATCTTTTTAGTACTGTGTTTACAATGTGAAAGGTATCATAGATTCTGGGCTTCTCCTAACTACAATATTTTGCTTCATAAATATAATGTGTAAATGTCATTATTCTATCAGTTTAGTACCTTAAACATTGACTTTTCTAAAATTATAGCGAACTCAGGGATTGAGTTTTCATTCTGTGGATCCCCTGGGTTCCTTGCTTTCCTTCTTAAGTTCTGCCGCCGCCGCCGCCCCCCCCCCCCCCCCCCCCGCTGAATAATTATTCATTATCATATTCTGTAGGCATAGGGCAGAAAGAGAAAGTAAATTTTATATATGTCATTTTTTTGAAAGTTGGGGATAAATGTTAAAATTAATAACAGATTTTTGTTGTTTGTGGATTTCAATCATCTCTAGCTTGATTTCCATTGACATTCAGCTTTTTAAAAAAATTATAATTGTCTTAAATTTCTGAACCCTCAGATTCATCAGATTTTGTGTTTGTGCTTCAGAAAAATAACATTTAAGCTATGCACTTCTGTTATCAGTCCTAAGCATATACAGAAATTCAGCTTAAAGTTGCTCTAATTTATTGTCACAGATAAAGTCATATTCTACATGTTTACTTAAGGAATTTCTCCTGAATTTATTTGGGGATCTTGTGCTAAACAATTTTATTAAAGCTGTAATTCCTTTTCAGTCATTTGGTCCATTGGAGTAAGAACTCTCCCTTGTGATAACTGCCATTTTGTCTGGGCTAAATGCTTAAGCTGCATCCTCAGAATTTTATGTTTTAGTATCTTGCTTCTTTTAAACATTTAGATTACCCTTATCACTGTTTAAACTAGTGTCTATTGCACTTATTACCCATGTCTTAAAGGTGGTGTCTAAAATGCCTCAAAGCATTTTGAAAAAGAAAATATTACTTTTTTATTTTGTTTTATTCTACTAGATATCCCACCCCACTCCCACACAAACTATAGAGAATTAGAGTGATTATTTAAAAAGTTAAAATACTCATTCATAATCCCATCACTATTAACATTTTGTTATATTTCCTTTTAGATTTTGTTTCTGATTGTGCATTTACTTTGACATAGTTAATATAATCCCATAGAGGACATATCTAATTTGCTGTGATGGAGAACTGAATTTTGTACTTTAATTTACTGTTACTATTTTCTCTGCAGGTGAATTTCCAATCATCAGCCCTGGTCGGGTATATGAATACACAAGTTGTACCACATTCTCGACAACATCGGGATATATGGAAGGCTATTATACCTTCCACTTTCTTTACTTTAAAGACAAGATCTTTAATGTCGCCATTCCCCGATTCCATATGGCATGTCCGACATTCAGGGTGTCTATAGCTCGATTGGTAGGTTAAATTTTCCTCTGGTGCTGATTTACATAACTTTTTAGAATTGACTCCACAGAGGGTCTTTGTTGATTAGCCAGACAAATAGTTTAAGAATCGTGTTCCAGAGAACCCTTGAAATTTTGAGGGAAGTCCCTTGGGGTGGTACGGGACGTGTGCTATGTTGGGGGAGGTGGGCGATAAGTTAGGTGGGCTCCATGCTCTAATCAGAGTAACTGCTGTTATCTGTTTTGTTTTTCTTGTTTGTTAGTTTGTTTTTAATAGCTTTATTTTTTAGAGCAGTTTTAGATTCACAGAAAAGTTGAGCAGAAAGTACAGAAATTTCCCATATACCCCTGCCCCCACACAGTATCTCCCACCGGAGTGGTCCCATTGCTACAACCATGGAGCCTACACGGACACATCGTCACCCGAAGTCCATAAGTTACATTAGGGTTCACTCTTGGTGTTGTATATTCTGTGGGTTTGGACAGATATATAATGATGACGTGTCTACCATTAGTATTATATAGAGTACTCACTCACTTTAAAGGTTCAGCCTCTTTTCCACTGTTTCCACAAATACGTCTGTCGCCTAATGAGAAACCACACTAGATCAGTTAGTATCTGCTTTATTTTATTCCATTAAGACTGGGAAAACAATTTCTTACAGTGTTTTTGCTAAAGCGTCCAGTTTTGTGAAATAATACAAATATCCTATAGAAATTATTACAAAGAGGATTTAATGGGTAGACTTGTACTTTTAGTAGTCTCTCTCTCTGGGATCATTTCCTAATCAGGTATATTTTTTAAATCTCATTTTTAGGGTTACCTTATGGCTGGTATAGCAGTAACCCCTATCTTATGAGCTATAAAATGATTATAGAAAATTATGAAGTTCTAGTTATACAATAGGAATAATATGTGAATTGTATACCCAGAATATAATTGAGTTGTAGACATCAAATGTTCACAGAAAACCCTCTGGCTCCTGGGATGACCCTAAGGGGTGGCTCTAAAGTCTGGGAAGATGAATCTGATACGAATCTGACCCAGAGTTGACACATTCACAGCTCCCGATTTGTAGAGGGAAAGATGGTGATGGGACGTTAGGCCACTGTCTGGTGAAGACAGTCTACAGACTGGGTTTGGAAGTGAAGTTTAGCTTTCCTCCCAGTGGAGGAATGCTTTCTCCTGTTAATTTCCAGTATTGGCAATTTGCTGCTTCCTATTGGCAGTCTTCCATTTTTGACTAGCCCAAATTCTGTATGAGATTGGCAGTACCTTATCCTTAAATGTTTCATACGATTTATCAGTGAAGTCATCTGGGGCTGGAATTTTCTTTTTGGAAAAGTTTTGAAATATGAATTTCTTTAATACTCATATTTTATGTTTCTTCTTTCACTTTTGCTAACTTGTGTCATTTAAGGAATTTGTCCATTTTGTCTAAATGTTGAATTTATTGCCATAAAGTTATTCATAATATTCCTTTGATAATCCTTTTAATGGCTGCAAGAGCTATAGTCATATGTTCTCTTTTGTTCTTCCTATTGGTAATTTATATCTTCTCTTTAGTTCATCAGTTTAGCCTAGGGGGTTATCACTTTTATTGATCATTTAAAGCAGGAATGGGTAATGTTCGACCCATGGGCCATGCAAAATCATTTGGTCTGGCCCTGCCAAAGCAACCATAGGCGGGACTTGAAATTCAATAAATCTAGGAGCTTTTTTCGTAGCTAATTTTTAAGTTGATAATTTTGTATGGCCCTCGAAAGATGTTATAAATATCCAGATGGCCCTTGGCAGAAAAAAGGTTCCCCACTCCAGATTTTAAGGCTTTATGTCTCTATTGTTTGCTCATTTCTATTTCATTGATTTTTGCAATTATCTTTATTTCTCTCCTCCTACTTTGGGTTTAATTTACTTTTTTTTCTAGCTTCTTAAGGTAGAAGTTTAGATTATTGATTTTAGACTTTCTCTGTAAGCACTGTTTTAGCTACATTTCATAAATTCTGATGTGTTATGTTTTCATTAACATTTGGGTTAAAATATTCTCAGATTTTTTCTTGTAATTTAATTTTGACCTATGACCTTTTTAGAAATGTGTTAATTTCCAAACATTTGGAGATTTTCCAGTTATCTTGGTTATTGATTTCTAATTTTGTTAGTTTTAGAGAACTCACTGTATATAATTTCAGTCCTTTTAAATGTTTTATGGCCCAGAATTATGGTCTATCTTGGTAAATACTTGTGTATTCGAAAAGAATGTATATTCTGTTATTTTGGGGAATATTATTCTATAAATGACAGGTCAAACTGGTTGATTGTTTTTCAAGTCTTTTATATATTTACTGATTTTTTTTGTCTTTGTTCTATGAGAGATGGTTGTTGTAATCTCCAGTTATAATTACAGTTTTGTCTGTTTCTCTTTAATTTTATCAGATTTGCTTCATGTATTTTGAAGCTCTATAATTATGTGCAAATATACTTAGGATTGTTCTGTCTTTTTAATGAAGTGCTTATTTTATTGTTATGAAATCTCTCTATCTCTGACAATATTCCTTGTCCTAAAGTTCCTACTATTCCTGACATAAAGTGTAGAGTGTTGAGATTTATTGGGGCAGGCAGTTAGTATTGGGTCTGCTTGATCCTGTTGAGACTTGTTTCTAATGTTTGTTAGGGTGGGTATAAAGTAGCCTTTACTTAAGGACTGTCACTTCAAACTTTTCAGTCTCATGACCCTCTTAAGCTCTGAAAAGTTATTGAGATTCCTCAAAAAATTAAAAATAGAACTGTACCATATGACCCAGCAATTTCACCTTTGGGTATTTATCAAAAGAAATAAAAAACACTTATTCAAAAAAATATATGCACCCCTCTGCTCATTGCAGCATTAATTTACACTAGCCAAGCTATACCATTATATATAAAATGGACTATTACTCGGCAATAAAAAAAAAAAAAAAAGAATGAAATCTTGCCATTTGCAACAACGGGAATAGACCTAGAGGGTATTATGCTAAGTGAAATAAGTTGGACAGAGAAAGACAAATGCCATTTCATTTCACTTACATGTGGAATCTAAAAACAAAACAAAACAAAAACTTATAGGTACAGAGAACAAACTGATGGTGGCCAGAGAGGTGGGAGAATGAGCAAAAAGGGGGAAGGGATTAGTAAGTACCAGCTGCCAGTTACGGAGTCAGTCACAGGGAGGTAACATACAGCCTAGGGAACAGAGTCGGTGATATTGTAATAACTATGTATGGTGACAAATGGTTACTAGACTTATTGTGGTGATCATTTTGGAATGTATATATATATGTTTAATCACATTGTTGTACACCTGAAGCTAATATAATATTGTATGTCAACCATAATTAAAAGAAAGTTATGAGGACTCCAAAGAACTCTTGCTTATGTGGGTTATATTGATATTTATCATGTTAGAAATTAAAACCGAGAAGTTTTATATTTACTTATTCCTTTTTTAAAGTTTAAAAATTTTAAATTTATAATTTAAAATTACAATAATAAACTCATTACATGTTCAACCCTCTCTTAACTATGTTCTTACTTATTTAGAGTTTTAGTGTCTTCCCAACCACAAATAATAGTATAAAATCTTTACCTGCCTTATGGAAAATGTTTTTTCTCTATCAGGGATGAGAAATCAATAAAAATAAATGAGAATTCTGGACTTATTTCTAATCAACATGAAGAGGCAGTGGGGATTGTATTTGTACTGTGTTGTACTTGTGTTTACCTTTCCTGTTTAAATATTAGTTTGGGGTTTTTTAAAAATATTTTTTATTTTTCAGAGAGAAAGGAAGGGAGGGGGGAGGAGAGAGAAACATCAATCTGCTGCCTCCTGCAGGCCCCCTAATGGGGATTGGGCCCGAAACTCGGGCATGTACCCTGACCAGTAATCGAATTGGCGACCTTTTGGGGCACAGGATGACATCCAACCAACTGAGCCACACCAGCCACGGCAAATATTAGTTTTCTTGATATGGAAATTGAATTGTTCTTCTTTTGTGTCCTCTAACAGTTGATTAGTTAGGAGGCTTAATTCTTTCTTTCGCTTTATACTCTGAATGCTACTTTAAAATATACTTTTGGTTGGTCTTAAGCCTTTTCTTGGTCTAGTTGGTTTGTTGTTTCTAAACACTTTAGAGGCACCCACTGCTGATTTATTTTCATTCTTGTCTGTGTGCCTCTTTCCATCTGCTGTTTGTGTATGAACATTTTATCATCAGCAAACTCCATCTTCAGCAACATTGATTTCTTTAACAGTGTTTCTGTTCTTCATTAAGATAATTAATAATCATACTATCTGGATTTAATGTTTTAGAATTTTCTAATCATTCCCCCCACCCGCTTTTGGACCTGCTATTGAATTTCAAAGTGTTCATTCCCTAGATTTAAAAAGATATCCGGAGATAAAAATAATGAAATATTTTGTATCATATTTACATATATTTTCTCTGATTATTGTTTTTTCTGTTATAATAAATCCCAGTGACAGTTCCTTTGACAGATCCTAAAGGACAATACCTTTCTCCCACATCAATGAATGTACTTGCTCAACAAATATTTATTGAGTACCTACTAGGTGCTGGGGAAAATGCAGTGAACAATATAATTAAAATCTCTACCTTGGAATGTACATTGTAGTTAGTACTTAGATCAAGTAGTAAATATATGCTCTGGAGAAGACTCAGAGTAAAGGGGATAACGGATGTCCTGTTGAGTTGTATAATATAAATATGTGTCAAGAAGGGCCTCCGTGACATCTGAGTTGAGGCTTGAAAGAAGTAGAAGGGGCCCTTGGATGTATGGGAGAAGTGTGTTCCAAGCTAAAAAACAGCAAGTGCAGAAGCCCTGACTTACTGATGTGCCTGTATGTTTGAAGAACTGCAAGGAAGCCAGTGTACTGGAGGGCAGGGAACGGGGAGAATGGTTGGAAATGAGATCAGAAGGGTAGTGAAGGTGCAGGGTCATGAAATGTCATAAAAGCCTTGGTGGAAGGACTTTTGCTGACACCACATCCCAAGCTTCCCAGCATTTCTCCTTGCTGTTCAGAATTCTGTCCAATATAGTGGCTCCTCTCATTGGGTTTTCAAAAGTGCGAGAGAGAGAATGCTAGCAGCAGAGTAAGTCAAGGCTTGATTAGAGGCACTGCTTAAGGGGAAGTTTCCAAGTGGTGTTCAGATATTGCACAGTCAGTGTCACCACTGCCCTATTTTGCAAGCCTTCAAGAAGTTAATTTAAAATTAGAGACTACCAGTGGTGGTTGAATTGAAATGATGTGACTTTATAGTAGAAACTCAATAGAAATAGACCTCTTATTGGCAGTACATAAAAATTACCAGTAGAGGTCATACCTTGTTAATATTTTCACATCCTCTTTGCCAGAAGCATATAGATTAATAAGGAATTGTTCCACTAACAATGTAAATTCAGTAAAATTTTATCTTGAGCTATTAGGAGTTGTCTGTTTGCTACATTGTATATGAACGACAATGCCATGTAAAACGTAAGTACTCCCAGGAACCTGTCCCTGCTGCTCCTCTCCTGACCCCCGAGAAAAATAACTTAAAAAATAGGTACTCTATGAATGAAATCTATTGACCATGGTAACCACATTGGACGCTTTTAAACATGTAATGGGATATACATTCTGCAGGCTCATGGGCACTGCCTTATGAAGAGGCGCCGTGCGAGCCTGGAAAGAGGCGCGTGTGGCACAGGCCTAGCTCAGGTTCTAGATAAACGAGACTTTGCGTTGAGCGAGCCTGAGAAACTGATGGGAGTTCTTATCAAAAGACTGTTTTCTCTTTCAAGGAGTTGGGTCCCGATGAGTACGAGGAGATGGAGGACACGGAAGAGGAGGACGACGACTCCGCGGACATGGACGCGTCCGACGAGGAGGCGGCCAGGCCCCGGCGGCTGTTCGACGTGCCGGTCCGCCGGCGCCGCTACTCGCGCCTGTTCTAGCGCCGGCGGAGGGCCGCGGGCCCGGCTCGGCCGCGCCGCTCACTGCTGGGCGCGGCGGGAAAGCAGCGGCGCACTGTCCCAGCCCGGGTCCCTGCGACTTCCTTAGGGATCGGATTGTTGGGGTTCCTTTGTGTTTTGGAAGTAGAGGAGAAAACGGTAATCTTTCTTTTTCTCTTCTAGAAGGCAGCGGGGGAACAGTTCTCTAGCTAAGGAATGGACATCTCTTTGTTTAAAAGTATTTTATACTTATACAGATATGGAAGTGGGAAGGAATTGTTTTGAAGATTTAAAGTATAGCAGAAATACCTGCCCAAGGATAGAAACCGACTGAAAAATTCTAGGAAACGACTTCTTGCAGTTGTGAGTTATTTAGAAATGAACGTAATTTGTAATTAGGCTAATCCACCTAGTGATTCCTATATATTTTGTACTCACAGGGAACTAATCGATTAAATAGCTTGAATGCTAGTAGTTTTGTCCTTTCTTAGACTATCCTTGAATTTAAAATTTTTATTACTATAACCTTGAATTTAAAGTCTTTATCACTATACCCTGACTTTGAATTTAGTCTTCAACTCTCAGCTTTGAATTTAATTTAAAATCTTCAATACCACAATTTTGAATTTAATTTAAAGTCAGCATTATAACTTTTATCATATTGTTCACAGATGCATCATTTTTGAAATGTAGAGTGTAAAAGTATCTATTGTGATGTTTATTATCAAAAAATACTTCACAGTGTCTCCTGTAGTCTAAATTTGTAAATACTGCTTCTGTTTTGTTTCTCCTTTGTACACTGACTGTCTTAGTTTGTGATAAGTGACATGAATTTATTGTTAAGATTAAGTATGTTTTCCTGAAACATGGATTTTTTTTTTTAAATTATATAATTGAGAGTTTGGAATGAAGTCCTCCAAGTGTCAAAAACTCACATTTAAAAACAAATTTTGTTTCCAATGCTGTATTTTGTATAATTGCCTATTTTCCATAAACTAATATTAATAAGCTTTTGCTCTTAAGGTGGAAGAGGAGATGGAAACTATAGGCCTATTGCTAGAGGCCCATAGAGAGTCATTTCCTGGCTTTGACTATGCCCTGTCAAGTGCCCCACTTTTTATTTCTCCCAAGAACAGTTCTTTTGTAGCGAAAACTGAAGGAAGAGCGGCAGGTGTATACAGGGCGTGAAGCAGCTGCCATCAGAGACCATGAAGTTGAACTTACCTTTTCTTATTGGCACATGTCAAAATGTTCTGAAATGGACATGTTTTTCCTGCTTATTAAATCCTACTATGCCTATCTCTTCTTTTCTTTTTAATCAACCTACTGATTTTTTTATATTGTTGACACTATTAGAAATGTCCCCATTCCCCCCCTTTGCCCACCTCTCCCAGCCCCCACCACCCATTCCCTCTGGCGTCAACACACTTTTGTCTGTGTCTGTGGGTTATGCATATATGTTCTTTGACTAATCCCTTCCCCTTCTTTCATCCAGTCCCCTCACTGCCACCTCTCTGACAGCTGTCTGGTCCATGTATCCATGCTATTTTGTTTCTCAGTTCATTTTGTTCATTAGATTTCACATATAAGTGAGATCATATGGTATTTTAAACTTTCCCAATAAAGCAATAATTTAAATCTAGTTAATGTTGGAAGTTAAAGCTGGCCCCCGGATCCCTTGCCATTCTTTGCATGTTTCTCTTTTCTGGATGACCTCTCCTTTCTCTCAGTTCCCAGAGTATTCATGATGCCCCAAATATCCCCTGCAACTCCACCAATCCTTGCTTCTCAGAATGCTTTAGGCTTGCTTATCTCATCAAAATTCACATTCTCTTATTATGTTGAATTTATGACCTCTAGTTCATACTTAGGTATTGATAACAAGCTCAGATTTTTTATTTCATTGGCAAAAATGTGTCTTCACACAAAAGGGATCTAACAGTTGGTCTGACTTTTGATGAAGGCCATTGCTGGCTCTGAGTTCCCTTAAGAACGCCTACCCATTTGTCTAACACTTGAAATATCAGTTAGGATGAAACAGGTGCCTAAATAGCTTAAACAGCTTAGTGGTTTTTTCCTCTTGTGCCGCGAATCAGCCGCGGCGAGCAGGACTGTGCTCCGGAGGTGAAGAAGAAAAGAAAGAGACGAGACAATGGGGCTGGGAGGGCTCTCTCCCTCAGGGATGCTGAGTGACAGTCAAGCAAGCTTTATTCAGAGCCACAGCATTTTATACAGCGTTTCAGGGCATCCGGCCAACCTTCTGACCTTCTACGACATTCCTAGATACAACACTTTAGAGGAGGCTGCAGCCACACTGGCATCTCAGAGGACTGTTTCCCAGATAGGGTAGGGGAGTATCTGGTCTAATTGGATCTGGGAACCATGCGGGGCTGAGCACACGGGGCAGCAGACATGTAGGCGCTCCCTGATTTACAGGGGGCCTCGGCACTGACGCGCCTGGCTGATCTCTTTCAAGAACACCAGTGCGCCGCGGTCCGCTGCCCCGGGGCCCAGGACCCCACACTCTTGTGACTGATATGGAGGCCCAATGGTGTCAACATCCCAGATTCCTTCCATTTTTCTGTTCTGCCATCCTTAGCACGAGACTAATCTTGAAGGTCACCTCGTGGTTGCTTAAAGAAGCTGCAGTCATATTGTGTTCCAGGAAGTATGATGAGAAAAAAAACACACGAGTAAAAAATAAAACGTAAGACTGGAGAGGTAAAGCAGCCAGGTCTCCAGCAGGATAGGTAGAGAAGGGGGGCTGGGGGGTGCAGGAATTAACATAGGCAACATGGAGACCTAGTATGAAGGAATTGTAATGTCCCAAGTAAGACATGCTGCAGACCTGAACTAGGGCAGTCGCAGGAGACGTGAAGAGGCTCTGAAATTGAGATAACTAAATGACGAGGGAGGCAGGAGTTGGTTGGGTGTGAGGGGGAGAATTCAAAGTTGATTCCCAGGCTTCTGGCTTCATTTATGGGAGGTGGAGGGGGAAACAGTGGAACATTGGAAATGAGTTCAGATTTGGACACATTTTGAGTTCAAGATGTCTGTGGGACATGTGGGTGGAGATGCCCAGCAATCAGGTGGATATGGATATGGAGAATGAATATTTGCAAATCATCTGTAAACATATCTCCAAGGTAAGACAAAGTGGATCCACTATAGTCTCCCAGGGAACACATATAGCAACGATTCTCAGTCCCACCCTGGAAATACAGATTATGAGTGGGTAGTGGGAAAGAATCCCAGATTGAAAGGGCAAGGAACTTGAAGCAAGACCAGGAGAGATTAGCATCTCAGAATCCGAGAGCTTCAAAGAGGAAACAGCTAATAGGATGCATATAGGGTAATGCATCTGAAAGAGCTTTGTAAACAAGCTATCATTGGAAATACGTGTTTAGCTGATTTAAGCAGACAGCAAATGAAACTCATTTCCTGGCATCCCTAAGCTATCAGAGGATCATGGTAGAAGGAAGATGTCACCATCAATTATGATTTGCCCTGCTTGAATTTTATCTTGGACCTTCTTCCGTTTCCCATTCAGCATAAGCAGCCATGAGCAGCAATATTTTCTTACCCTGATTCTCAGGGAGCGTCTGGTCCCCAACAGAGGCCCATCTCTTGGGAGAAAGACTTGTTCTATTTTCCTTTTGTTCTCCACCCTTCCTTCCCGTGGCGCTCCGAAAGCCAGTTCTGCAGTGGGTGGGACGCTTCCCAAATGATAAATGGAACTTCAAGTCGCATTTTCACATAAAAAATAATGTTCTAAATGGTAGTTCTGGTCCCAGATGGGCCAATGTAAGCTTTTAAACCCGTAACAGTTTTATCGTCATCTAGCTCTGGCCGTGGGTCTCTTCTGAATTTGGGCCGGGAGCCTGAGTCCCCCGGCGCGAGGTGGCTGGACATCGCCCAGCCCAGGGTGCTGCGGTCGCCTAGGGACCGCCGGGGGCTGGAGGCGGCCCTGGCGCGCGCGGGCGGGCCCGAGCCGGGGCGGGGCCGGCGGGAGGCCGAGTCCTCCGCCCCGCGGCTATAAAGGCCGCGGGTGGGTGCGGGCTGCATGGCACTGGGAGCAGGTCTCTGGCTGTGCGCGCAGGTAAGGCCGGCGGTGGGCGAACCGCGCCGCGAGCCGCGGCGGCTCCGACCCCGGCGGGTGCGTGCGCTCGCGGGCAGCTGGCCCGGGCGCCCCCGCCCCGCCCCGGCCGCTGGGCCGCCTCCCCTCCAGCCCACCTCCCTCGCGCCCGCCCGCGCCCTGGGCCGGCCCCAGCTCTCCCTCGAGCCCTGGGGCGCGGGTGTCCTCCCGGGGCCCTGCCCGTCCCCGCACCGGAGGCCCCGGTCGCAGGCTTTCCGCTCCCCGGAGAGCCGGGCACAACCCGGCCTCCCTTGTTTACAACAAAGAGAAGGGGGAGAGCGGGCACTCCCCAGCCCCCGCCGACCGTGACCTCCATTCCCTCCGACCCTGACCACGGAAGGGAAGCCCTTGCAATTTAGGGAAAAGAAATTGCGCCTTGAAAGGAGGTTAAGGCCACCTCTAAATGGTCAGGGACATTCTGCTCCCAACGTAGGGGTCTAAATTTTGAACTTTAATAAACAGGACGGGGCTGAAACAAACATTTAAGTCCAAGTTTGGTGTGCGATTTAGTGTGTGTGTGTGGTGTGTGTTTAACTTTATTTTTATTGTTGAGGTGGTTGTAGATGGAGGTTTGGTTTTCCTGGGCCGGCTTGGGCTGTGCTCTTCATAGTCTGACAGCGGACTTCTAAAGAAACGTTAAATCCTGATTTGACCGGTTGGTTGAGAAGCAGGCTCTTCAAGGATCCTGGTAATGGGCCAGCTCACATGTTCCACTTCTCCCCTGAGTCGTAGGAACCGTGTCAAGGGAGAAATGACTCCTTGGCTGGCCCCATCCAGGCGCGGTCTCCCCAGGCCTGTGAGTCCAGGTCTGGTCTGAAATCCAAGTGCAGGCTCCAGGCCCTGTTGGGGACAGGGCTCATCGGCTGGCAGTAACCCGGTTAGGGAGCTGGGCAGCCACTGCTCGCCAGGGGACTTGGGCTCCTGGCCCAGGTTCAGAAAAGACCAATGGCCAGGGCAAGGGCTGGATTAAGACCTTTAAAAAAATCTTTGATTCTTGAGAGAATGTGGTCGATTTGTTGTTCCACTTATTTATGCATTCATTGGTTGACTCTTGTATGTGTGTTCTGACGGGGGTTTAAACCCACAACTTTGGTGTACTGTATCTGGACGAAGCTTTAACCAACCGAGCTACCAGGCCAGGGCTAGGTCCAGACTTTTAAAACATAAGAAATGGGAAGTTTATGGTGTCCTTCTATTGGTTGGGAGGGGGACACAATATGAAGCTCCAAGACTTATGATTTCTCCTTGTTTGTTTTTTTAAAATAGGTTTTTGGTTTTTGTTTTTAATTTCAGAGAGAGGATTGGAGAGGGAGAGGGAGAAACATCACTGATGAGAATCATTGATCCAGTGCCTCCTACACGCCCCCTGCTGGGGATCCAGCCGGTAACCCAGGCATGTGCCCTGACCAGGAATCCATCGTGACCTGGTTCATAGGTCCACACTCAGGTACTGAGCCAAGCTGGCTGGGCTGTTTTTTGTTTTTTTTAAATTATATTAAAATGTATTTCAAAACTCTTTTGTGCCCATGCCAAGCTCACATTGGGTCCTGGTGTCAGGTTTGTCCAGCCGTTCTGTTTACTGGTTTGATAATCCGAAGTGAACTACTTACTGTTATTTTCTTATCAGTAAAATCATAGAGCTTTACTTCATTAGATGTTATAAGGACCAAGTGAGATAATTCATGGGAAGGGCTCAGTTTGGCACCTGACATGTGGGACCAAAGGGTGGCTGTTAATATTTTGGGTACCCTTGTGAACCACTGCCTTCCTCTTCCCCACTGGGGACAGTTTACTCCCAGTTCTCCAAGGCAGGCACACAGGGCTCAGAATGTTAACTGAGGGAGGTGGCAAGGTCCCCCAAAATGTTGGGAAATTTATGACCCCAAAGCAAATACAAAGTTGTCTTACTGTGGACCAAATATGCTTGAGATTTGTGGCTTCTGTATTTTCAAAGTAGAAACAGGAGACTGCTGAACTCTCCTGTAAGAAAATATTCCATTAGGCTGAGTGGCTTGGAAGATAAAAGCCCAAATAAAATGGATTTTAGGGTGAGGAGAGCGGGTATCTAATGGAATTTATCTTTTACAGCTCCAAGTACAAGCTCTTAAAAAGGATCACATTAAAATTTCTGGGCCAGCCCTAGCAGGTTTGACTCAGTGGTTAGAGTGTCAGCCCGCAGACTGAAGAGTCCTCAGTTCAGTTCCAGCCAAGGGCATGTACCTTGGTTGCAGGCTTGATCCCGGGCCCCTGTCCAGGCATGTATGGGAGCCAACCAATCAATGTGTCTCTCTCCCTCTTTCCCCTCTCCCTTTTACTCTCTCTGAAAAGCAATGGAAAAAAGTCCTCAGATGAAGATTAAAAAAATGATGATAAAATTAAATTTCTGGGCCAGCTCTTGAAGAACCTCAACCAGACTGCCACATACAAACCCAAGCCTGGAAGTGCTTGAAGTTTTCCAAAGAAGAAGACATTTTTTGCCTATGCCCCATATCTTTGTGAAGTACCTTCATTAAATGATTTGCTCTGTGAAATATCTTAATTAAATGGTTGGCTCTGCAGTTATAATCTCCAAGAGCAGGGCCATGAGTAGACTCTCTGCAATGAGAGGCCCTCTGGAAAGCTAGGGACTTGACATCCTGGGACACATTTCAGAGAAGGCCCTTATAAGGGAAGCTGCAGGTTTGTGTAGTTTAGAGAGGTCTGAAGTGGTTGACTCCAGCAGTGGAAACTCAAAGTGGGAGGGGCTGTTCATTATGATGTGGTTTTCTGTTGATCTCTCCCTAGTGATAAGGCAAACCTCTAAAGCCCTTGATACTACTACTAGTCACCAGATAATGAATGTTAAGCTACTTGGCAGTTACCAGCTCCTGGTGAATAGACATTTTATCCATGCACTGTGGATTTACAACTAACTTGTTGCCTTGGGACAGGTAACTTTATCCCCTGGGGCTTCCATTAATTTCCTGTAAAGCAAGAACTTTGAGTTTTATCTTTGAGGACTCTGCTAGCTTTAATGTTCATCAGACTTTGAGGCCCCAGGCTCCCAGGAACAGTACTAGAGAGCTTAACTATGGTGAAGAACTCACACCTGGATTTAAATGTTGCTCTACCACATACCAGTTCTGAGGTTGGTGTATTAGTTTTTGATTGGTGCTGAAACAAGTCACCACAAATTTAGCATTTTAACACAAAAGTATTACTTTTCCGTGACCTCACCAGGTTCAAATCAACGTGTCAGCAGGGCAGGGTTCCTTTCTGGAGGCTCTGTGGGAGAATCTGCTTCCTTTCTCTTTTGGGTTATTAGCACAGTTACAGTCCTTATGGTTGGAGGACTGAAGTCCCATTTCCTGGCAGAGTATCAGTTGGGGACAATTCTTTTTATAGACCACCTATTTGCCTCAGCTGTGGCCCCTTCCTCTTCCTTAAAAATCAGCATTAGTAGGTGAAGTCCATCTCACTCTGAATCTCTTGTCTCTTCTGTTTTCATATATCTCTGCGACTGCTGCCTTCCTCTTAAATGTAGTCACCCAGGTAGTTACATTGGGCCCCACTGGATAATCCAGAATAATCTCTCTAACCTTAATGTCATTTACTAAGTTACTTGCCATAAGGTTGCCTGTATTCACAGGTACCTGGACATCTTTAGAGAAAAAAGACATTATTTATTCTACCTTCCACAGTTGTGTAAATTAATTCCCCTCCTTAACCCTTAGTTCCCTTTTCTTATAAATGGAGGCAGAGATTAAATTTGCAACACTGTATGAGGATTAAATGCAGGTAACATGTCAGAAGCATCTAGCAAAGCAACTGGCCGTAGTATGTGCTAACAAAATGGAAGTTGATGCAGGAAGGTGGGCTAGCCTACCTTGGTGGCATTTGGTGACAGTGGGCCCAGTGTAATCACATGGGCCCTTAAAAGGAGAAGAGGCCCCTAATTATTTAATCAGACCCTGCCCTTTCTGCTTCTCAACCTTTCCCTGGCCTTCATCAGCCAGTTCCTGAGCAGCAGATGACCTCTGAAGATGTAAGAGATGACATTTCTAACCTAGAAGAAGATGGGGCCTTATCCACCAAGAGCCCCGCCTGTCTGCCAGGCAGAAGTCCTGGCCTGCGGGACTCAGGAGAAGAGAATATGAAGCCCCCCTGGTACAGAGGAACTGTCACCTCCTTCTTTCAGGATGGGCTCAGGGAAGTAGGGTGGGGTTGGGAGATTTCCTAGATCTACTACTCATTGTTTAGACATTGATATAAACAACCAGGTGTCTAGAGAATTTTTATGAGTTTATTTGAGCCAAATTGATGACAATTGCCAGGAAGCAAAATCTCAATGGGTTGAGAAAATACTCCAGAGAATGGCAGTTTTACAGCTTATTTTATACATTAGAAACAAAGGAGGAGATGTAAGAGAGATTACACGAATGCGGTTCATTGGTGGTAGATTAGGGAGGCAGGAGAAAGTAAAACGGGGAAATCTCTGGGATTGGATTAAAAAGTAAAATGGAGAGAGACTTCTTTTACATTGGTGGGTACAGGGTAGTTAATAATTCACATTTATATTACATAGAAATGATATTCAGGGAACA
This sequence comes from Miniopterus natalensis, assembly GCF_054644295.1. NCBI lineage: Eukaryota > Metazoa > Chordata > Mammalia > Chiroptera > Miniopteridae > Miniopterus > Miniopterus natalensis. The sequence goes on along the minus strand of NC_142091.1, from coordinate 60,164,321 downwards.
AGATAATGGGGAATGGTTCTGTGGTCTCATGTTCTGATGTGGTGGGTGTACCCTGAGGGGTCTGGAAAAGGAGATTACTCTGCAATTCCAAAGGTATGTTATCTTAGATGCAAAAAAAACCCAAGACAGGCTCCCTTAAGGTAAAGATTGAACTTTGTCAAGGAAGCTACAGGCCCAGGACATGACTACCTGCCATGACCTGCTTTCAATTAGGAATTTTTATGTTCAGGTCATCTTATCTGGTTACTTTCTTTCTTTTAATTTTATTTTTGTTTAAAATATTACAGATGTCCCTTTTTCTCCCCAGTGATATCTGGTTACTTTCTGAGTTTGTAGGGCCTGCCATGTGGGCCTCCCTTGAGCTGGTCAGGTTTAATACAAGGCCCCTTTTCATCCATAGACAATTAAAAACCTCCCTGTGTCTTGATTTCCTTAGCAGACAAAGGGAGGGTTTGAGGCATTTCGGCCCTCCCCTCTTCTCCCCTGATGCCCACAGCTATATATCCAGGCATGAATGTAATGTGGACTCATCATTAAAGTTACCTGGAACTCCTTTTACTACCCCAGAGTGAACCAGGAGATGTCCCCATCATACTTGCTAAGGTGGGGAGCCAGAGCTTCCAGCACGCTAAGCCGTTGCCTCCTGTTCTGCTGCTGAACGCATGTTGGTGCTGTCCAGAGTCCCTCTTTTGATTGGCTGCCCTTAGTGGCGTGGCTTGGAGAAGTAACCTTTACTAGGCTCTGGTCAGCCAACAGCATTGGGTGGAATTGCAGCAGAGCAGGAATTGCAGTTGCTGTATTAAATACTTACCTCATATTCTCAATTGACCAAGCAGACTTTATGGGGAAAGCAGTGCTATTCCCACTGCATGGAGAAAGGGTCCACAGCTATTATAGGTTAGAGGTAGGGTGGGGCCCAGGTCATCCTGACTCTGGGCCCTGAGTGCCTTGAATCACTATAGCTGCCCCTCTCACTAGGATCGACAGCATTTCTTCAGTAAGCTGAGATCTAGGCAGGAGTGGGGACCAAGTGCTGCCCCACCTGAGAGCACCCCTTGGTTTATGGCGTGCCAGCCTGGTAGATTTCCTCTGCTTTCTTGGCCTGCTAGCTCCTTCCCCATGTCTCCTGAAGCTCCCTAAGCCTTCTAATTCTTGATTTCCGAGATAACTGGTCAGTAGTCTGTCATTTGTTGGTTCATGACAATTCTTTGTGTGTCTTCCTTCCAGATTCTGTAGATAATGGGAAGCAAAGGAAGATTCATCCTCGGGCTCTTGCTTATCCTGTCTGTCCTCTGTGATTCAGGTAAGTGGTCTGGAGGGACATGGATCTGGACTCTCTAGGCCCCTTTGGCCATACGCTTACTTTTCCTTAAGCCTAAGGAAGACTGAGCTGATGCCACTGGCCTCAGTCTGGCTTTGGTTCTTTTGCCTTCCAGTGTTACAGGCCCAGGGTTGTGTGACAACTCCTTCCTATGTTACAGCCTTGCCCACAGAGGAGCACCTTCCCAAATTACAGTTATTCTGGGTTACAGAGCTGCTTTTGGTGGGGAGGGGCAGAGGGGGTATGTACCACTCAGCAGCTTAAGTTTCACCTCTCTCACTACAAGCTGCTGGGGACACCGGTGGACACCATCTTTAGATTGCTGAGCTTAGTCCTGCTAAGGCTTCTCCTGGGCCATGATAAGGATGGTGATCATATTAACAGCAGTAGCAGCTAATGCTTATAGCATTTATGTGCCAATCACTATTCCAAACATTTCAGAGGTATTTACTTATTTAATCTTCATGTCTACCCCATGGAGTAGGTACTATTTTTATTGCCATTTTACAAGCGACAGGACTGGGGTCCAAAGAGATTAAATAGCTTGTAAACTATCCCACAGGAGTGGCATAGCCAGAATTTGAACCAAAACAGCCTGGCTTCTGAGCAACTGCTCTTAACTCCTTCACCACTGGGCTGCCCCTCCCTGGCTCCTGGAGGTGTTTGTGTATTTCTAAGTCTTAACCTCTGTAACTCTAGGAACACCTTGTGTGACTTGCTTTGCTTTCATCATAAGGATCAAGTGTCATTTTCTGCCTGTGTCATGTGGGTACTACCAGTTTTGGGGTGGGGGAACAGAGAAGGAAGTAGCAGTGCAGTGAGCAAAAGAAAAAAGGTATCTACCATGTTAGAGCATTTTTAACATATTAGTAGTTTTAGTAGCTGCCATATATTGAATGCCTATTACGTAGTAGGGACTGTGCCAAACCCTGTCTCATTTAATCCTTCCAGCCATCCCAAGAGGGGTTAGTGTTATTATACCCATTTTATAGTTGAGGAAACTGAAGCCCAAGGACACAGTTGAATATGCTCTCCCTTTCAGAGAAAAAAGAGAATTCGTGACTCCACTCCCTCCCTCCCTCCCTCCCTCCCCACCTCTGCTGATTCTAACCAGGGTAGGTTGTAATGTGGTTCACTTATGTTACGACACTACATTACTGTCTGAATTCTTCTACCCAGTGTATTTTCTGCAGTTAGAATAACCTGGTCATGCCCAATTTCCAGAAGTGTGTTTATGGAGTAGGCTTGTGTTGGGGGCCATCGGCTGTTCTATGACAGTCCCCTCCTCTGAGAGTCATCATCTGGAAGCAGGTTTTTCTACCCTGGATTAGTAGCAAAAATATTGAACAGTCGACTGCTGATTTATTGCTGGTCCCTGACCTGGGGTTTTCCCCCACAATCTGTGCTGTTTCCTCCTCTTTCCCACTTAAGATGATTAGAACAACATGGTTAAACCAAGCTTGGGTTTCAGAACTGGCGGCCTGGATTTGAGTCCCAGCTCTCCCACTTGGTAGCTGTGCGACTCCTGACACCTGAGTCTTAGTTTTCTCTTAAAAGATGATGACGGAGATCCCTGAGCCTGCCTCTTACAACAATTCTGTGAAGACTGAGAGCTTTGCACAGAGGTGCCCAAATATGTGAACACTGAATGAATGTGTTAGCTCTGAACAATTCTGCCCCACTAAAGTTCCCAGTGTTAGCTTTGGTTCCTCTGCTAAAGATTTGTCAAGAAGCCAAGTGAACTCTAGCTCTAGCCAGGAGAAAATCCACTGCTATGGGCAGCCTTTTCAAATGGCCCTCACAAAGAGCCAGGCAATACCTCCCTCTTCCATTCTTTTTTCTTCTGCATGTACACACAACTGGAGCAGAGAAGAGAATAGAAAAATTGCATCTTGTCCCTTCTCAGTGTGGGTCCCCTCTCATGCAGGTGTGACAAACACTTATTGCGGAGAAGAGGCAGAGGGGTATAACGGAGCCCTGCCCCAGGCATGACAGATTCTTATTACATGACAGAAGGCATGCAGCAGGAAGAGGGTCATCTCTAATTAGAAAAGGATGTGTCCACATGAGTCAGGAACATTGTCTTGCAGCTCTTACTTCTCTGCCTCTCCCCATAACAGATGTGAAATATGACCTATCTTTTTGTCACCATTGATAAAAACAGAGAAGTAAAATAATCCAGCAAAACCTGAAGTCTAACTAGCAAAAATGAACCCTAAGAACTTGAATGAGAGCAGAATCGATTTTTACATCAGAGAACCAGAGGCAGTTGGTGTCTGATGTACCCCGACTCTTGTGTTCGGTGTTACTGCCTGGCTGCCCCACCAGGATTTAAGGTGTACAGCTGATATATTTCCTTCAATTATGTATGCTTCTGGCAATGGGAGTAGCTTCAGTGATGACACCTTACCCCAGAAGTCATCAGACTTGTTCTGTAGAGGCCAGAGAGCCAATATTTGAGGCTTTGCAGGCCAAGAGACAAAATCAAGGATGTTTTTGTAGGCTTTTATATAAATAAGAGAAAATAAATTTCTACAGATTTTTAATTGACAAAATTTTGAAATGTTATAATTGAGTACAATTATTTGTAATACAGATCTACTGGGGGAAGAATGGAATTCTTTCTGGGAGAATAACATTTTACTTATTTGGGATTCAAAAATTAGCGTTCCTCCTCATCCAGTTGGTTGCAAGTGTTCATCTGTTAATGCTCTCTGTAGTGAGATTTTATGTACTTTATCTTTGAAAATGTCTTTTCTCACAGATAACTACTGCGAAATACTGATTATTAATCCATGAAAATGTGATTTCATAGAGCATATTTGTTGCTTGGAAGGCATTTATAGAATTCTGTTAGCTTATTCTCTTGATAGTGTTTCCTTTTAATATATCATTACATTGCAGATTAATCACTTCCAGTTGAAGTGATTAATTGAAGAGTTATATGGATTTTTAAATATGGAAATTTCCTTTGCACTTGTATCAGGGTCCAGAAAAAAAAACAGTGCTGCTGGAACTGTAGTTTGGGTTTGGAAAAATCTATGTGCTACAAGTGTGCGTGGGAATGGGAGCATGCTGACCTCTGCCCCACAGTCATGTAGCCAGAAGGGCAAGTCAGTGCAGGTCTACCAGATTCTGATGGGTTTTCTTCCTGATTCTAGGTCATAGCCTGAAGTGCTACAGCTGTCTCAATCCAGGTGGTGAGTGTACTGTCATCACCACCTGTTCGCCTAATTTGGATGCTTGCCTCTATGTCAAATCTGGTAAGTACTTTCCCCTTCCCTCTCTCCTAAGTGTAATGGGATGATGAAAGCCTGGGAAAAAAATTGTGCCACTTTACTCCTCATTAGACATCAGCAAGTAATAACCACCATTTAATAGCATCAGCTACATGTAGCACTAAGCATTTTTCATACATATTTAATTTAATGCTTCTCGCCTACCACTCAGGGTAATATCTTAGTCTCACTTGATAAATGAGGAAACTGAGGCCCATATTAAGCAACAGACTAAGGTCAAGTAAGCAACCCGGGATTTGAACATGGGAATCCATCTGTTCCGATACTTATTCTCTTAACAGCAGTGCTGCTGCCTCTCAGTCTTTTAAGAGCCTGTGTTCGAGTCTGAGCTCAGGGCTAGGAATGCAAAGATGAAGAAAGGAGACAGAATTATGACAGAGGCCTGTTTGTTAGCTGTCAGAAATGTAAAAGGGGAAGAGTGTTCCTGAGTGTGACAAAAGCAGCTACCAAGGTTTGGTGGCCTCAGAGAGCAGGGCACTCAGGGACACGGGGTGGGGGACTGCTAACATTGACAAGTCCTGTAAAACTGCATTTCCCACATTGGTCAGACTCTAGAATATCTACCCCCATAAATTTTACTAAAATAGGATTTAGGAAACAGTGGACAGAGGAAAGAAACCAGCAAAGGCATGCCCTCTGTTCTTGCTGGATGTGGTTCTGGATTGAATCTATGTGTGGAAATGATAACTGGTGAGAAATGGCCATTTCTGGGTCTTCTTAGTTAGGTAATGTGCAAGGACTCTCCCCCCGCCCACCGCCCCAGACTTACATCCCTGAGAGAGAAAAATAAAAACTCCTTTTGAGGTTATTTCACTCATATCCTCTACCACAAACTCTTCATGGTGGGAACATCAAGGAATGTTGAACAGATCAGGTAAATTCATGAAAGACTTGGGAAACCCACAGGTTCAGAAAAACCTGATAGTAAGGAAGAGAAGATCAATTTTCTGAGAAAGGAGATATCTTTCAGTAAGTAAGAACAAATTAGAATTATCCTGCCTGAAAAACAGGAATATCTGCTAATTTTGATATAAACTCCTGGATTGCAATTCAAGTTTCAAGCCCTCTATGCAAGGAACTTAATTCTTTAGGGGGATAGTTCCTTGGCCTCTGGAGTACCCTATTAATTCATCGTTAATGTAGGAAGCAGAGTAAGGCCCCCAAAGAGAACATAATCACTCACTTCATAAATATTTTAGCACCAGTTACATATGAGCACAGAGACCTGGTTCTTAACCTTGATCACCTGTGTCTCTTGGACCCCCCCATTACAAAAATGTAATTTGCAAATGAGAGAATAAAGGCAATATTTCGTGTAGAATAAGTACAAGATTACCAGTTTGGAGCTCTGAGCTCTGAGCTCTGAGCTCTGTCTTGCCACTGTAAGTTCTTTTTGCCTCTTTTTCATTTATGAAATGTATGTTAGATGGTAGAGATGGGGAGGAGAGGAAAGGAGGGAAATAGACTAGAGCCAAAATCTTTTTCCGACTCTCAAGTCCCATTGTTTCTTATCTTAATTATTAAGCTTTTATTTTAAATTTTTCCCAACTTTATTGAAGTAAAAATTGGGTATATTTAAGGTGTACCAGATGATGATTTGATATACATATACATTATGAAGTGATTACCACAATCTAATTAACACATGTCATCTCAGCTACCTTTTTTTCTGTGATAAAAACACTTAAGATCTATTCTCTTAGCAAACTTCAAGTATACAGTACAGTATTATTCACTGTAGTCACCATGCTGTACACTAGATCCCCAGAACTTATTCATCTTATAATGAATTGTTAAGCTTTTAAAAATGCTTAATGTAAACAATGAGGCACACTTATTAGAATGGCCAAAGTCCAGAACACTGACTTCACCAGTGTTGGCAAGGATGTGGAACAATAGGAACACTCATCTGTTGCTGGTGAAAATGGGAAATGGTACAGTGTGGCGTTTTTTTCAAAATAACTAAACATACTCTCACCATATGAGTCAGCAGTTGCATTTTTTGACATTTACCCAAATAAGCTGAAAACATATATGCCCACAGCGACCTGCACACAGATGTTTATAAATTTTATTTATAATTGTCAAAACTTGGAAGCAACCAGGATGTCCTTCAGTAGGTGAATGGATAAATAAACTGTGGGACATCCAGACAATAGACTAAAAGCAAATGAGTTATCAAGCCATAAAAAGGCATGAAGTACACTGAAATATATTTTAGTAAGTGAAAGAATCTAACCTGAAAAGGCTGCCTATCACATCATTCCAGCAATAGGACATTTTGGAAAAAGTAAGACTAAGGACACAATAAAAAGTCAGCGGTCGCCAGGGGTGAGCTGAAAAGGGGAGGGGTCATGTGGTGGAGCGCAGAGGATTTTTAGGGCAGTGAAACTGCTCTGTATGATACTCTAATGGTGGATACATGTCACACATTCATCAAACCCCTTAGAAGGGACAAGACCCAGAGTGAACCCAAGTGTAAATTATGGACTTTGGGTGGTAATGATGAGTCCATGTAGGTTCATCAGTTGGAACAAATGTACCATTCTGGTTTGGGATATTTATAGTGTGGGAAATTGTTTGGAGTGGGGTTGCCAGGGAGCTCTATGGGAACTGTACTTTCTGCTCAATTATGCTGTGAATCTAAAACTCCTCTCAAGAATAAACTCTACTTTTTAAAAGGTGATATGAATCTTAATTTTTTTCTTCTCATGAACATAAGTCCCCAAACTTAAGCTAGACATCTTGAAATAGAGATATTCTGATTTTACAGTAAGGCAAACATTAATAGAGCATCTAAGTCCCCCTCCAGCTGTGGAGACATCAGCCTGGGAGAGGCAGGGCACACTGTCATAAACACAAGTCAGACGCCAGGCATTGCATTAGAGAAGTCATTTAACTACTCTAGCCGCGCCCCCCGTCCTTACCCCCCAGCTGTAAAATGGGAATGCTTCTCTCCTGGGGTCAGTGAAGCACTAAGAGAAGAAAAGGGGTATAAGTGCTGTGCAGATTAAGTCTAGAAGAGAGAGAGGTGTTGGGTGTTAATTGAACCACTATTTGCTGGCATCCTGGCTAGGTCCTGGAAGTGTAAACCATGTACCTGGAGTCTGGCAGGAGCGTCTGATAACAGTACCAAGTGATCATTGCTGTAATGGCCTGCTGAACACAGGGCACACTAGGACGATTGTGCATTGTTGTTTGGTGAAGATAGACTCAAGCCAAATCTTCAAAGAGAGTGGGGAGGATGTGCCAAGCAGAGAGAGAAAACCTAATATTCCAGTGGTGGTGATTTAATCCACTTTTGTTTGGGTGATTCTGATAGTGTCTTTGGTGCGAAACTATCTTAAGGTTGTTATGCAAGTAAAATAATTCAAGTAAAGTGCTTGGCTCACTGCAGGACACATAGTAAGTGATTAATTGGTAGCAACTATTAATAAATTATACTCCCCAAACTGTTAGGCTTCCCTAATTAAAATTCTGCTAGCTTTAATGCTTTCTCAATTCCAATGCCTAATTACTGTTACATAAAGCAGTCACTTGAGCTATTCAACAGCATCATCTAATACAGTATTAGGAGCATACATTTAAATATTATGATCCAAGCCTGTAGAGCATTGGAACACTGTCAGGCCTCTGCCACTTAATCAAACCTCACTAAAATCCAGACTCATTTTGTTGTATAACATGTGGTCTCTCCTGGAAAATGTTCCATGTGCACTTGAAGATAATGTATATTCTGTTACTTTGGTGTGCAGTGCTCTAAAAATATCAATTAAATATATCAATTAAAATATCAATTAAAAATATCAATTAAATATATCTGGTCCAATGTAAGGCCACTGTTTCTTGTTGATCTTCTATCTGAATGATCTATCCATTAATGTCAATGGGTGTTAAAGTCCCCTACAATTACTGTAGTGCTGTAGATCTCTCCCTTTATTTCCATCAATATTTGCTTTATATATTTAGGTGCTCCTGTGTTGAGTGCATACAAGGGTAACATCCTATTGTTGGGCTGATCCCTTTATCATTATGTCCTTTATCTCCTATTATAGCCTCTGTTTGGACATCTGTTTTATCTGATATAAGCATTGCTACCCCAGCTTTTTTTTTTTCCATTTCCATTTGCATTAACTATTTTTTTTCATCTCTTTACTTTCAGTCTGTGTGTGTATTTTGATCTGAAGTGGGTCTCTTGTAGACAGTGTATGTATGGGTCTTATTTTCTTACCTGTTCATCCATCCTGCGCCTTTTGATTGGAGCACTTACTCTGTTTGCATTTAAAGTGATTATTGATAGGTACATAGTCATTACTATTTTATTCATACTTATGATCTTTTCTTTCTTCCTCCTCCTTATAGAGGCCCCTTTAAGATTTATAGTAGTAGTTTGACAGTGATGTTAGATTTTTCTTTTCTGGGAAGTTCTTTTTTTTCTTTCTCTTGGGCACCAGGACCAACAATCACCAGCTGCCTAAATACCAAAAAATTATGCCTCTGAAATCTCTTGATGTCGATTCTGCACATAGAGCAATCAAGCCGCCTTATGTGTGCCACCCATGACAGAAGCCATCTTTTCTGGGAAGTTCTTATTTCTCCTTTGATTCTAAATGATAGCCTTGGTGGGTAAAGTAGTCTTGGTTGTAGGTCCTTACTTTTCATCACTTTGAATATTTTGTGCCAGTCCATTTTGGCCTAAAATGTTTCTGTTGCGCAGTCTTATGGGAGCTCCCCTTGTAGGTAGCTGTTTTTCTCTTGCTGCCTTTTTAAAAAATATATCTTTATTGATTTCAGAGAGAGGAAAGGAGAGAGAGAGAGAAGCATCAATGATGAGTTATTGATCCTCTGCCTCCTGGATCGAGCCCGCAACCCGGGCATGTGCCCTGATCGAGAATCAAACCCCGATCACCTGGATTCTAGGTCAGTGCTCAACTGCTGAGCCATGCCCAGCCAGGCTCTCTTGCTGCTTTTAAGATTCTCTAGTTGTCTTTAACCTTTGACATTTTAGTTATGATGTGTCTTGGTGTGGGCCTCTTTGGGTTCATCTTGTTTGTGACTTTCTGCATTTCCTGGACTTGTATGTCTATTTCCTTTGCCAGGTTAGGGAAATTTTCAGTCGTTATTTCTTCAAATAGGTTTTCAATCCCTTGTTCGTTCTCTCTCTCTCTCTCTCTCTCTCTCTCCCTCCCCTCCTCCTCCTCCTCCTGATATCTCTATGATGCAAATGTTGGTATGCTTGATGCTATCCCAGAGGTCCCTTAAACTATCCTCATTCTTTTAAATTCTCTTTTCTTTTTGCTGTTACTATTCAGTGCTTTCGGCTACCTTGTCTCCCAAATCGCCGATTTGATCCTCTGCTTCATCTAATCTGCTGTTGATTCCCTGTAATGTAGTCCTTGTTTCAGTTAGCATATTCCTCATTTCTGACTGGTTCTTTTTTATGGTTTCTATGTCATTTTTTATGGTTACTATCTCTTTGTTGAAATTGTCACTGAGTTTATCTATTTTTCCGTAAGTTCATTGAGCATCCTTATAACCAGTGTTTTGAACTCTCTATCTAGTAGATTGTTTGCTTCCACTTAATTTAGTGCTTTTTCTGGAGTTTTTTCTTGTTATTTCATTTGGGACATGTTTATTTTTCTCATTTTGGCTGCTTTGTGTTTGTTTCTATGTATTAGGTAGATCTGCTACATCTCTCAGTCTTGGCAGGGTGGCCTTATGTAGTTGGTATTCCAGGAGGGCCCCTTGTGTGGGTTGTATGTCCCCTCCTGTTATAGTTGAGTCTTGGTTGCTGTTGGCACATCAGTGGGTGAGGTTAACCTCCAGGCTTCCTGGTTGTGAGGGTTGGCCACAACCACAGTGGACAAGCTGCTGTGAAGAGGCTGACCGCATGGAGCAGGATTCACTTTAGTAGGGTTTGGTAGCTGCCGAGACTACCTTTTGGGTATGCTATTTGTGGAGCTAAATGGGTGTTACTCTGTTGTAGTCTGAAGCCATCCACCAGGTGTATTGGTTCTAGGGCCTCTTGGGAGGGCTCCAGTGGGCTGTTTAAGAGAATGCCTGGGTTTCCAGCAGCCCTACTTCTTACCAGATGGAATCCCCGTGGATTTTCACAGCCAGATGTTATGGAGGCTCCTCTTCCCAGCACTGGTACTCCAGGCTGGGGGTCCTGGTGTGGGGCTGGGACCCCTCACTCCTCCTGGGGGACCTCTGCAGCTGAGATATCCCTCCCATTTCTCAACTGCCACATGTGGGTATGAGACCAGCCTGTTTCTCATCTCTGTCCCTCCTACCAGTCTCAACGTGGCTCCTTCTTTATATCTTTAGTTATAGGAACTCCATTCATCTAGTCTTCAGATAGTTCTCCAGGGTGTTTGTTCTGTAATTGAGTTGTAATTTTGATGTGGTTATGGGAAGAGGCAAGCACAGCATTTATATCCTCCACTATCTTGACCAGAATTTCTCCTTGTGGTTTTGATTTGTATTTTCCTAATGACTAATGATATTGAGCATCTTTTCATGCACTTATTGGCCATTTGTATCTCTTCTTTGGAGAAATATCCACATCCATTGCCCATTTTTAAATTGGGTGATTTGTCTTTTTATTGTTGGGTTGTAAGTATTTTATATATTCTGACTGGACTCTTAGGTCAGATATATGATTTGCATACATTTTCTCCCCTTTTGTGTATTTTTTATAGTGTTCTTTGAAGCACAAATGTTTTTAATTTTGATGAAGTTCAGTTCATTTTTCTGCATTTTTTAAAAAACTCGGGCTCTTTCACATCAACACCTGCAGGCCTATGTCATTACTATTTGTACAGAATATCATTGTATGGAACTCTACCATAATTTCTTCAAACACTTTTAAACTTAATGGGCTAGTTTTATAGTTTATTGCTGTTACAAATAGTACTGCAATGACTGTTTTGGGGAATATATCTTAACTTTTTTTTTACAAGTAATGTCATAGAGTAAAATCTAGAAGTGGACTTGCTGGATTAGTGTGGGCATGTGTTTAAAAATCTTGGTAAATCTCTTAAAACATCAGTATGATTGCCTTTTGCCTCCCCTCCACACACAATCTTACTGGCTCTGATGAGACTTTGGTTTTATGGAAAAGTTCCATCGTTTACTTAACTATGCCTCTTTACAACCCAACTGGGATGCACATTCTTGCCCAAATGTCTCTACTTCCGCCAGGTAAGTTCCAAGAAGTAGACTTGAGGGTTCAAAGGCAGGTACAGAACTTTACGCCCTTGTTTTCTTACTCTTGTGTGTGTTTCTCCCACAGAGACACAAACACTTTACCAGTGTTGGAAGTATGACAACTGCAATTTCACCTACATCTCACAGGCCTTATCAGAGTCGTCTCTACACTATGAATGCTGTCAGAAGGACAAGTGTAACAAAAGTGATGGGACGCGTATAACAGGGACCACACTTTTGCTGGTTACTCCGCTGCTTGCAGCATTCTGGACACTTCTTATCTAGATAAATACTAGAAGAGAGTCTAAACTCCCTGTCCCTCTCTATTCCTTATTTCCTTTGCTGCCACAAAAGCTTTATATATTCTAACTGGATCATGTTGGGAAAGACTAAAATTAGCTTGAGCAACTTGGATGAGGAGGAGACTCAGGAACTTGAAGACCAGTCCTATTTGCAGAGAAGGACCATCTGAAGGAAGAAATTTAAGAGTGAAGCACGTGTGATGTGAGTTAGGTTACATGCTTCTTCTCTGCTCTTTGACAGCTTGACTAGTTTCTTTGTAGTTGTCAGTTATTTCCCCTCATTCCTTGGATGTAGTTAAATAATATGATCAGTACTTTTGGAGGGCATGGGGCAGAAGGCTTCTTTTCAGCAATCTGTCTCACAGGGAATGCTTTCATCCTCTCGCTTTATGGCCCCTGGTTGCCCTGTAGGCATGGTGAATGTTCCAGATGTGGGCTGTCAGGGGCAAGGAGATTTGAAATGCAGAGTGATTGGAATAACTGTTATATTCTCAACTAGAAGGTGCCTGGCAGAGTAGGAGGTAAGCTTTCCAAGTGGCAGGGCATAGAAACACCAGGTTTGTCTTTAGAGAGGTACTAGTGGCTGAAATCTGAATTTTCTTCTGTCCCTAAATTTTGTATGGGCTTTGCTATCTTTCTCTAAAAAAACTTGACCACATAAATTAGTGGTGTGTTAAAACTATTCCCCTCCCTTTTTCATTGGAATGATGGCATATTTTTGCTTTGTTACATACAGTTCAAGACTAAATATTTGAACATTCTGTGCAATATGCGATTTATAGTATTGTTTGCTTATTTTAAGTATTATTAGTGGGAATCCACTTATATGTATTCCTGTTGTATGAATGCAATGGGAAGAGCCTCTGGGGTTGCAGTTGAGACCTTCTCATGTCATCATGAACAGCAACAGATCCGTAGGGATATGTTTCACCTGCTGACATCAAGCCTGTTGACTCGTAGCTGACGTAGCACAGATTGTGTGAAATTCATTTGTAAAGGCTATTAGCATACTCACAAATGTCGAGGCTTTCAGAAGCTCTACCCGTTTCCTAAAAAGTAACACCCCTTTTCAGGAGAGCAAAGTTTTGCATTTTTCTTGTGAGTGCTGGTGAATAAGTCTCAAGATCCAGTAGACTTAATGACCTTTATAGTCTTATAATCTCGGCTGCATCTAACAGAGCCTGACTTTTGCAGATGAGAGTGGGATTTCTTGATTAACGTTTTTTTTAAATGCCTTGACTATGTAATCTGTTAGATAAAGTGGAATCAATGTTGCCTTTTTGAAAATAAAATATAATCAAATGCATGAGTGTGGTCATTGGCCCAGAAGGACAGTGGCATGTGCAACATGCCCAGTGAAAGAACAGATCGTGGTCATGTTTCTTCTGTTGATGCCGTAGGCAAATGAAGACTTCTCATCCAAACCTAGCATTGCCTTGGTGCCGTGTTTCCTATTGGCTCAGTGTTTTTCCTTACATCATCTTTAATTCTGTTCCAAGACCAAATAGTAGGCGTGACTCCTTCCTTAACAGGGCTTTTTCTCCCCAAGGAAGTACTGACCATGCCCACAGCTGCTAGTTTATAGGATTATTCACCATGAAACTTTTGTCTAAACTGAAGTTCCTGTTTAGACACTGATGATATTTTGGAGTAAAATAAATGACCACAGTACTTCTAGGTGGGTGTCGACGTGGGTCCATTATAGGTAAGGATGTTCTTTTCCTCAGCAGCTATATGGGTCCAGAGCCTCGGCCGGGGGGGGGGGGGGGGCAGCATGCACCCTGCAGAGGGTAAGAGCACTGAACTGGGAATCAAGATTTTGGGATTGTGGAGCGGGGAGCTTCCCTAGGGGTGCTGCCATTCCCATCCTTGCTGTTATTGGCTACATGCAAGTTAGCCAACCCCAGTATGTTGGTCCTGTATATTCAACTAGTGCTCATGCTGGCTCAACTCACCTCACTCAGTCTGCCCGTTCGTTGGTTTTACAAATAAATCAATGTCAGTCAACCTAAAATATTGTGGTGGCCCTTACTGAAGTGTGTTGGTGTGATACGGTGCTATGGCCGGAAGTGGAACTTAGCATTATAATTCATAAATTCTACCAGTGTAGCTAAAATGGGACCTGGCACTAAATTTTTCAACAGGGAAAGTAGTGGTCACAACTTGAGGGCTTACTGTGTGCCAGGCACTATTTGAAGCACTATATGAATTCACTTAATTTTTCTCCATAACTACCAATAGTATTGCCTGTACCCAAACCCATCAGAGTGTTTACAGATGACCATTCCCTCTCCATTTTACTGACTGGGACTGTGTGCCTGGGCAACTGCCCATGAAGTCAGTAAGGTCTCTCCCTACCATAACCCCCTCAGACCTTCTGTGTTGCTTGAACTAGTTTGAGAAAGTTTCTGTTCTTTGTAACTAAACATCCCTGACCAAGACAACTCTAGTGAGAAGAGTTAACTGACAATTGTTAACTAAGCCACTCTTTTCCCTGAGCTATAAGAAGAAGTTAAAAACACATGAATGATTGGAATGGAAATAACGTGTATATGATGTGAATAAAGGAGCTTTGAGATTTTTTAAAAATTTAGGTTTAAAATAAGATCTCTCTGCAACAGACCTTTACTTAAATGCAGTACATTTGCAGCACAGTTGTAAAGGGTCCTTTTCCATGCCTCTGTCACTGACTAGCTCTGAGGCCTTGCACATACTACTTTACCACTCCGACTCTCTCTGTCATCATCAGTTGTAACAACGGCACCATCATGGACATTTGATTTTTAGCCACTTGGCATCTGTTCCCCCGCCCTCTGATAACAACAAAACCTTAATTATCTGCTGGGGTGTTACTTCCACCCTGTAAGTGCAGTCTTGGTAGGACTGTTAATGAAGGTGGCCTACCCTCCTCCAGCCAAAAGATGGGCAAGGTTTGTCCTGGAATTTAGGTCTGGAGTGGAGTT
Source organism: Miniopterus natalensis (assembly GCF_054644295.1). Taxonomy (NCBI): domain Eukaryota; kingdom Metazoa; phylum Chordata; class Mammalia; order Chiroptera; family Miniopteridae; genus Miniopterus; species Miniopterus natalensis. The sequence goes on along the minus strand of NC_142091.1, from coordinate 60,149,227 downwards.
GTACAAGGACTGAAAACTATTTTTTGGTTGAAGCTGTCTCTCAGGAAGGCTACAAGTAACAGACAACTCAGAGTCGGATTCTCTTGTATAAACAGTCTGAAGATAGGTAGCTGCTGCATTGGCTCAGCTGCTCAGCGTCTTGGTGGCTGTTTTTGTGATATCCTTGGTCTTTCCCTCATGATCACAAAGTGACTGCAGAAGTTCCCGTACTGCACATGTTTAAGGCAGGAAGAGGAGGTGAAGGGAAAGTTCCTGTTATTTCTATCCCTCTTATTAGAAAAGTGAAATCTTTCCCGGAAAGCTTCCAGCTATTTTCTGGTCATATCTTCTGGCTGGAAGTGTCTCATGGCCACCCCTAGCTGAAAGGGAGACTCGCAAAACTATTTCATTTTTCCAGCCTCTATAGGCAAAGGCTGCAAGGAAAAGGGTTAAAAATAGTCTTTGAGAACGGCCAACCAACTGAAGAGGCTGTTGATTCCTTCCTGCTGCCTAGATTCTGAAAGTTACCCTGGTTTCTGTACCCTCAAAACCTAATTCTTAAGCTTTCAGTTCCACAAACTATCTCTAGCCTTTTGTATAAAATCTCACTATCAACTTCTGTTTCTTGTGAGCAGAAAAATTCTGGCAGACCTACACTCTAAGTATTACTGCCAGGATAACTTGAGAACATGTTATAGTAAGGGGGCAAGTAAGTGTTAGCTACAATTATTTTACCCAAGGTTGCAGAGCTAGTTGAAGCTGAATGAGACAAACTCAGCTCTCTCATCTTCCAAGCCCCTGCACCCTCCATTCCACTAAACTGCCTCTCAGGCTTCAGTTTATTAAAAAAAGTGCTCACTCTGCAAGTGATGGGAAAACATCTGTGAAGGGAAACAAGAATAAGGGCTGCACTGCACATTTTTAGAAACATTCTTGAAATGGTGTTAGGAAGTGGAAATGGGTGGGTCGTCAGCTCCAGACCACAGTGGTTAATTCAGATGAGCAATAAAAAACTGTCTTATGCTCGCCTAAATAGCCAAACCTTTGAATTGTGACACAAACAACTTCCAATTAGAGCCAGCCCTCTGCCGGTAAAAGAAAGCCAGCAAACATGAAGGTGACCTCTCCCTGAGAGCCTGGGGAACTGTGGGGAGGCTGGAGGAGAAAGTGGCCAAGAGGCTAAGGGCTGGGACCAGCCAGTCTGGAATTTTAGTTCTCATGCTAACCAGTTAGAGGGCCTCAAGCAAGTTACTTAACCAGATGTGCCTCCAAACAGGGCATAACACCTACTGCTTAGCATTGTTTGAATGATCAAACAAGTTAAGACAAGTGCCTGGCTTGGCTCACAGTAGCCTCTCTGTGTTTAATATCATGGTCTTCAGCGGGACATTAGTCAGCTTCAGGGAGGGACATCCCTGCCCCTGCTCCACTTTCCTCATCAATTGGCCAGGGCTTAATGGTGAATTAAGGAATCCATGTATGACTGTTTAATAATCATAGTCACACTTAATGGAGTGCCTACTATGCAAGTTTTGCTTATACATATTTTCATCAAATACATAAACCCTGTAAGGTAGATATTGTCTTCATTTTATAGCTCAGAAAACTGATGTTCAGAGAGCTGACGCTACTTCCCCAGAGCCACAAAGAGTCCTGGATTCAAACATGGATTTTGTCTTAGTATGTTCAGGCTGCTATAACAAAAATACCATAGACTGGGTGGCTTAAACAACAAACATTTATTTCTAACAGTTCTGGAGGCTGGGAGTCCAAGATCAAGGCTCCAGCATATTTGATGTCTGGTGAAAACCCACTTGCTGGTTCATGGAAGGCCATCTTCTCACTGTGTCCTCACGTGGTGGGAGGGGCAAGGGAGCTCTGGAGTCTCTTTACAAAGGGCACTAATCCCACTCTTGAGGTCTCTGTCCTCCTGATTTAATCACTTCCCAAAGGCCTCCACCTCCTAATACCATCACATTGGGGCTTGAGTTTTCAACATATGAATTGGGGAGAGGAGTGACACAAACATTCATTCCATAACAACTCTGTTGTATCCAAGCCACAAGTTCTACATGCTCCTAAAAGCTGTCCAGGGTCAAGGCAGGCATAGCTAATTGTGAGATGCCCCTAAAGAGGCAGAGAATCTCGTTAAGGTGTGATCGCTGCCATTCTGTCTAGATGCAGAGCTAAAGTGAGAGAGGGAAAGTGGATTTCCAGGGGAGCACGTGCAGTCAAACCCAAGTTCACATGCCCAATATACACTAAGACCAATCACTAAAGCAGCAAGTATGCAACAAGGAAAGTTTATTTTTGAGGGGCAGCCAACCAAGGAGACAGGGAGAAAGCCCAAATCTCACTTCCCGAGAGGAAAAAGACACAGGGGTTTTAGGGGGTTTTGAAAGGAAAGTTTAGATTCAAAGGGAGAGGATCTAAGTGATTCTAAATCTGATAAACAATGGAGTACTCTTCAGCTATAAGAAAAGGTGAAATACTGCCATTTGCGACATGTATGGATTCTGAGACTATCGTGCCAAGGGAAACATGACATGGAAAAAGTCAAGACTCCTATGATTTCACTCATATGTGGGATATAAAACAGAAAGCAACAAATGAACAAACTGGGTGGCAGACAAAGGAGAAGATGGTTGATTGAGAATGGCTGTTAGAGCCAACCCGTGTTCCCGCCAAATTTCCCGCTTTTGTGGAAGATTCTGGGAAAAGAGACCCTGGTAATAGATCTGAAGGAGCCGTCTTCAATGAGATGCAGATTAGCTCTCTTTCAAACATATTCATTATCAGAAGCTAACAGGCACCAAACTAACCACTGAAAGGAAATCCTGCTGAACCTGCCCCAAACAGCCCACACCCTTTCCTTACGAGTGATCTGGCCCTGCTTTCCAAGGGAGAAGCCCAGTTCTTTTACAGGAGTAACCAGTATTAGACTGGAGAGGTAATTTTCCTTGAAAGCCTCTGACTAATGATCAGGAACAAAGATGGGGATCAGTTTAGCCTGCCAGCCAGTGAAGATCTGCGTCAGTATCAGCTCCACTAGCAGATGCTTTGTGTATGTGTCTTTGGACAAGTTGTCTGACTCTAAAGTCAGTTTTCTGTAAACTAAAAATAAGAGAAACAGGCTGCCTTGTACAGTTGTTTGTATTGACCAGACAGAAGACAGGACAGTGTGTGAAGCACTTGTAAACTTAGAAACTGTCCAAATCTAAGGGGCACCTAATCCACTGAGGGGCTTGTCTGACACCGAGAAACTTTTTCTTCCCAGACTTAGCTGGATCCGGCCCAAAGACTCTATAATGCTGAGCATATAATAAAACTCCACAAATATTTGGGAACTTTTAAAAACAGTGTTATGTGTGGTGGGAACTGAAAGGGATCAGAATATACCAGCCCCAAATACACCACTTTGGCATAAGGATTATTTTAAGTTGAAGGAAAATGAGAAACAGAAGACTCAGGAGGAACTCTCTGTCCTCTCCCTTTCTGCCCAAAAGCAGGGCATATTTTTATTTTTTCTTTCTTCGTTTAAAAGGATAGGAAAACTGAAGAAAGCTTTCTCTTGCAGTTCCGGCCAGCTCCCGGCGTCGTGCTCTTGTACGAGGATCGTGTGTGGCTGTGACAGCTCGGCAGCACGGCTTGTGGGATTTAGGGGCGGTGGGGGAAGTCGAGGGGCTGGACCCAGCTTGGGTGCTGTGTCCGAAAGGGTGAGAAGACCGCCGAGCCAGGAGGAAACCAAGGGCAGGGCGGGGAAACACAGCGCGCAGCAGGACTTCAGGCCCGCTCATTCCCACGGCTTTCTCGGCCCAGGGGCGCGGCCGGCCGCCAATGGGCGGGGCCACATTCTGGGGCGTGGCCAACCGAACCTTAGAACCCCGCTTGTTCGGGGCGGGGCTAAGGCGAGGGGCGGGGCCTCGCTCTCCGGGGGCGTGGCCTGTGGAATCGCAGAACCTGGGCTACTCGAGGCAGGCAGGCGGGCAGGCGCGCGTCCCCGGGCGCGGGTTCCTCCCACGCAGCCTCCCATTCAAAAGATGCCGAAGGGGCGGCGAGGCCGCCAGAGCCCCACGATGAGCCAGCGGCCAGCCCCGCCCCTCTATTTCCCTTCACTCTACGACCGCGGGATCTCCACGTCCCCGCTGAGCGACTTCAACATCTGGAAGAAGCTCTTCGTGCCCCTAAAGGCGGGCGGGGCAGCGGGGAGCCGGTCCCTGCCCCAGGCACCACCGGCCCCGATGCCCCCGCCGCCGCCACCGGGCCTGGGTCCCCCCAGCGAGCGCCCCTGTCCCCCGCCCTGGCCCTCTGGCCTGGCCCCCATCCCCTATGAGCCTCTTCGCTTCTTTTACTCGCCACCGCCGGGGCCCGAGGTGGCTGCCTTGCCCCTGGCGCCTGGCCCCCCGACCCCCCGGCTCGCCTCTGCCTCCCACCCCGAGGAGCTGTGCGAACTGGAGATCCGGATCAAGGAGCTGGAGCTGCTCACCATCACTGGGGACGGCTTCGACTCCCAGCGCTGTGCGTGACCTCCCGGGCTCCGCGATGGGCCGCAGGCTCAGGCTCCAGCACACATGTGATCCCAGGTCCCCAGTCAGCCCCCAGAACCCAGGCTTCCCCATCCTGCGTTTCAACCGACTCCTTTCCCCAAGCTCCCACCTCCTTCCATCCTGCGCCCTTTTCAGTAGCCTGGACTCTGAGCCCCAAACCTGGAACTCCACCCCCCACCCCCCTCCTGAACTTTAAGCCTCCCGCGCAGTAACACTACCACCCCTGGAGCTCCACCCACCACAGACAACCCCTTTCCCTAGAGACCTGGGATTTAGTATTTATCTTGAACTAGGGTCCCCGATGGGAGGTGGGGAAGTAGGCGAGGGTCAGTTAGAGTGTCTGTAGGGGGCAGATGGGAACTGTGAAGGACTCAGGAGGCCCAAGGTCATTCACTGAGGGGCTTTGGGACCTTCCGCTTCTCAGTGCTGGAAAGCAGCCTCCCTGTGACACGTTCGCCCCTCCCTCACCTTGTAGCCCTCTCACCAAGGTCCTGGACTCTGATGCCATTTGATCTTAGGTTTGAAGTCTTAGGGACTTAACCAGGGCAGACCAGGTGTGCTGATGTGGGTGGGATTCCTCTAGCACACAAGCCGACTGAGGCCTCCCTGCTGGAGAGTAAAATTAAACCCAGTTCTACTCCCAGTGGACCTATTGCCCTATAGAACAGTCAGTAGCCATAGGCTGTTCTGCAGACTGTCTTTCCCCTCACCTATTCTGACTGAGGCTAGCACTTGATCACTGGAGGAGGGCAGATGGTTCCAGAAAGACCACCCCCATTATTCTATAAAGCAGGTAAAATTTACCCTCTCCCACACAGGGAAGGGAGTATGAAATAACCCAAATGTTTAGGTCCATGTGGCTGTGGGTTCCTAATTCATTAGGCGCCTTGTATGTGCCCTTCCCCATAGCCATGGGAAGAAAACAATTCCTAGAAAACTTGGACATTTCTAAGTCCTGGGTTTCTCAACAACAGATTCTCCACTTATACATGTTTTGGCTATTAGGGAATTTTTTCCCACCCATCTTGGATTGTAATGGGTTTGGGGCTCATGTAGGGAGCACACAGTTGCTTTAGCAGTGTTAGAAAAAGCCCTCGTCTGTACCCCAGCTAAGTTTGTTTTGCTTTCCTGCAGATAAGTTCTTGAAGGCGCTGAAAGATGAAAAGTTACAAGGACTGAAGACCAGGCAGCCTGGAAAGAAGTCAGCCTCTCTCTCCTGAGGAGCTGCCCACCAGAGCCTGGGTAGCCACCTCCTTAGGTGTTAGTGCTTAGATAATGTGTCCTGTTTGTTGTCATTTCAAAAATCGTTATTTTCTGTTCTGTATTTACTGCTGTTCTTATTGCTCCCAGCACATACTCCACATACAGTGCCCACTTACGTGGGAAATCTCATGGTCTCTCTCCTCTCTGTGCTGTTGCTGGGGGAACTTCCTCATGGGGTTTGGAAGCAGCTGCCCTGTGGGCATCCAGGGGTTCCCAAGACCAGGGGAGGGACTCACAACACTGCCAAGTCAGGAGGGAATTGGGGAAGACCAACGGCAATTTATATTTGGTTCTGTTGCTGTGTCCCTGCTCAGAAAGGCTCTTGAAGGACAGTAATAGTGGGTTTGTTTTCCAACAGCTTTAGTCCTTGGAAGTGTTTGATTTTTAGTGGTTTTTGGACCACAAAGCTATTTGATAATCTGATCAAAGCCGTGGTCCTTCCTAGAAATTAATATATTGAAGACATAGTTATTGAGAGCTTTTTCTGTGCCAGGCACCCTTCTAGGCCTTGCAATTGGGGGTGGGGGAGACACAGATAATTTTATAAATAGGTAAATCATAATATGGTATCACAGATGATAACATACTAAGGGGGGAAAAGAGAGTAGGGTAAGGATGGTCAGCAGGGTCAGAGGAAAGCAGGGTGGAATTTCAAATATAGTTACCTGAAGAGTTAATATTTAAACAAGGTTTGAAGGTGGTTGAGGGTGATAGCCATGTGGCATCCTGGGAATGTTCCAGCAGAAGGACCTGTGCAAGGGCTGAAGGTGGGAGCATGCTGGGATGTTTGAGGGTCTGCAAAAAGCCCAGATGGCAGGAGCAGGAGGGAATGAAAGGAGAGTGGTAGGGGTGCTTGCAGAGAGGGTCCATTCACGTGGGACTTATAGCCAAGGACTCTGGGTTCTATTCCAAGTGGGATGGGGCGTGGTTAGAGGATTTTCAGCCAGTGAGTGACAGAATCTGACTGTGCTGCTAGGTTAACAGACTAAGGAAGGAAGCAGGAAAAGCAGGAAGCTGAGTGGGAAGTGACAGTGCAGCCCCATCTGCCCTTTCCCCCTTGCTTGGTGAGAGGTGTCTATGGGACACCTGCTGCCACCACCAACCCAGCCCCACTGCCAGGTGCTGTCTCTATGGTGAGGAGGAGGAGGGGTGAGATCTCAGAGGCACAAACACACAGATAAAGAAAAAAGTATTTTATGAAACACATCTTCAATCAAGTATAACATTTTGATGCTTGGCATCTAGACACCCTTGTGCCTTCACTATGCCAGGCCAGCAGCAACTGTAGATCGTAGTGAAAGAATTTGTGAAGTTTGGGCTTCTTGCAACAGAGAATGAGAAGAAGTGGCCAGTGAGTCAGGTGTTCTAGACGCCAAGTGAAGAAGGTGTTTACGGGGGAGTGGGGGGTCCCCTCTGACAGATAGTGCTGCTAGGCCAAGCAAGATGAGCCTGCAAATTCACTCTCGGATTTAGCAACATGGCTTTGGTATTGGTGATGTTGTGAAGAATAGTTTTGGTTAATGCCGGACTGAAGGAGTTTTAAGAGAGAATGGGAAGAGATGAGTTACAAAGATGGGTATAGATGACTCTTTAGAGTTCAGCTGTCTAGGGGAGCGGTAGCTGGCAGGGCAAGCTGGGTGGAGAGGTTTTATTAAGATGGGAGAAAACACTAAGGGGGAATGACCCAGTAGAGGCAGAAAAACTGATGATGCTGGAATGTCCTTGGGTGGACCAGAGAGATGGGATCTAGTTTACCTTAGATGGATGGGCTATAGATGGAAGTGCAAATGGTTCATCTATAACAACAGGAGGTCACATCTGTGCAATGACTGTGCAGATGCTGGTAGAAGGGTAAATGTGGTGGTGGGAGCCCTGGAAGTTGCATACATGTGCCCCAAAGTCTGCAGCATTCTCCAGCTTGAGGACACACGTGAGCACGCCTACAAGGTCTGGCTGAAAAACCTGGGAGTGTGGAACCAGGTGGAGCCTGGCAAGCTGCAGAGTGCATGTGTGACTCTGGGAGCAGCTGATAACAAGCTCTAGCTGCTTGTTGCCCAGCCAGGAATGTGGGCACAGTGTCAAGTGAAAGCTCCTGCTTTCTATGTCTTACCAATGAATTCAAATGTTTCCAAACACAACGCAGGCCAAATAAAACAGGCCAGACAGTTCCCCAGAGTTTGAAACCTCTAGGACCTGCTCTACCCCTAGGAGTCCTAGCACCGTGAGCAGGGATTCCAGTATCCCCTCGGCAGGAAGAAGCCAGATTCTTGTTGGCCCCAGGCTGGTTGTTATTAGAGAAGCACCCTTGTTCCCCCAGAAAACTTCAGACTGGCCAGGCCAGTGAGGGGGCTGGAGAATCTTAGTGAGAATAAACTGGGCATCAGGAAAACCCAGGGCCTATATCCTGTGGGGGCCTGTTTCCCATTCCCTCCCCAGAGTCCCAGTAGCTTCCATTCCACCCCCCACCGTACTCATAAGATTGGCCACCGATTAAAGTGCACACCCTGTGCTGACCACATAGGGAGGCGGTTGACATGAACAATCTTACTTAATTCTCACCAGCACCTTGTAAAATAGGTGCTACTCTTGCCATGTTTTACAAATGATGCAACAGAGGCTCCAAAAGATGAAGTGACTTGCCCACAGACACAGAACTAGGGAAAGGCAGAGCCAGGACTGGAACTCGGGCATGTCACAGCTCTCCCAGGCTCTCTTGGTGGGTGAGGCACAGATTCAGGGGAAGCCCCAGGAGAGGCATCAGAAAGAAGCATCTGGCTCAATGCTGGTAGAACATAGTTTTGGGGTTGGCTGGGTTGTTTCCCACAACTTTCCAAGTGAGGATGAGATTGACAGTATTATGGTATTACAGCCAACGTCCCAGGAATGCCCATACCCAACCCTGTCACCTGTCCCCTCATCCCATGGCTTTGGTCGAAGGTCCTGTTACCAGGCCAGTGGGGAGGAAGGTCATGTGAAGGTCATGTGATTGCCCCTCAGAACAAAATGAAATAGAAGAGGTTGTTCCCCAAAGAAAAGGATGCTTGACCGATGCAGGCAATAAGGGTTCCAGTTGAGAGAAGACAGTATGCAAGAAATAATAGATAAATGCAGGGGCCTGCTGCAACCAGCTTGAACAGGCCCCGAGAGCCAGCTATTAAATTTTCAGGAATGTTATAAGCTGGTTGTTAAATACTGCCATTATTAAAAATTAAACTGTATCAACTTACAATTATGCTCTAATTAAAACTAAGGTAACAGCCTAGCCGGTGTGGCTCATTGGCTAGAGTGTTGGTGGTGCACTGAAGGCTCGAGGTTCAATTCCTGGTCAAGGGCATGTACCTGGGCCCCGTGTGAGGCAACCAATCGATGTGTGTCTGTCACATCAATGTTTCTGTCTCTCTGTCTCTCTCTCTCCTCCTCTCTCCTTCCCTCTCTCCCTTCAACTCTCTTTAAAAAAACTCAATGGAAAAAATATCCTCAGGTGAGGATTAACAAAAAATAAAATAAAAAATAAAATAAAATGAATAAAAACTAAGGTAATAGATACTGAGAATCCATCACTTCCTAATTATTTTGCTACAGTTTACAATTTACCTATGTTCTTGGGTTATTTTCATTGTATCTGTATGGTAGAAATCCCATATGATAGTGTGCAAATGTGCACTACTTCCTAATAATGTCATGCTGGTATCTAGAAATTGGCCGCAATGGGAATATTCACAGCCTAGAAATTGGCAAATGTACAAGTCAGAGTTGTTCCATTCCCCTCCCTCCCCAGCCAGCGTGGTTGTTAAACATTTACTAGTACACCACCAGGTAAACAGGAAACAAAAGTACCACTTTATTTATAACTGAGCCGAAGGCAAAGGTGCTTTGGAGCTTTGCAAGTTGAACGAACTGAAGGTTTAAATGAAGCTCCCTGCTTCCTCTGGCTCATTTGCCGACTCAGTTACACAGCTGGAAGGGGGGGAGAACCTGGTCACTCGGCTCACGAAGGCCGGCTTTACCTCGTACTGGGTTTGCAGCGAGCACATGTGCTGACTTTAAGGATGGCTTAAGCCTGCCCCATGGTGAAGCAGGGCCCAAGGAATGCAGGGGACCCTCACCAATCAGATGAGCAACACCTACTTTCGGGGAAATTCAGGTAGACTGAGGGCAGAGGTAATAGCCGGTAGGGGGAGGGCTGAAGTCCCTCCTCTCCAGTGGCAACTGTTTTGCCCACGATGGAATCTGAAACTTGATAGAACATGTAACCAGCTATTTATAGCATGACCCTTTCATAGCAGATCTGTTAGTCCTGAGAGAAATATACATTTCAGTGCGACAGGAAAACCTCCAACTACCTTATCTGTCATCTGTGTCCCATGCTGCGGCCAAAGGGATCAGGCAGGATCCAGTGCCAGCAGGGGCCTGGCTCCTTGGAGAACAAGGAAGAGAGCTGGTCACTTCTAGGCTTTCTGTCTTCCTGGACGTGAATACCACATTGGTGCCTCACTGCCCTTTGCCTTTCAACAATATCTTGATTTTGTAACTAACCAGATATGCGACCTTGGAAAAGTCAGCCAACCTCTCCGGGCCTGTTTCCTTATCTGCAAAATGGAAACACTGCTCTCACAGGATGGCTGGGTGCGGAACAGCAAAATGAAGGATGTGAAACTTTCCCCAGTGGGAAGTCATTATTATTGTTTTCCAGTATGTTCGGGACACAGCCCTCACTGTGGAGCTACCGGTGCACAGAAGGGTGGAGACTGCAGGACAGGAGCTAGAGGGAGCCCCAATCTGCAGGGAGGGAGACGCCTTGAATTTGCAGAGCCCAAGAGCTCAGCCTCACAAAAGTGATAAGGGGCTGAGCTGGCTGAGCTGGCTGGGAGGCAGTTTGACTCTTGGCCAGTCACATGTCTCCCGGGCAGCATCTCATTGCCCACATCAGACAGGCAAGGCCAAGGGCTCCAGCTCTCTGTAGGCGGTGCCTCAAAGAGAGGGCTTTAGTCATCACCCTGTCCTTTCATCCCGTCCACACCAGAGCTTCAGCAGGTCCAAAAAGGTATCTGTGCCGTAATGGAAGGAAAGTGGCCAGAGAGAAATCCAGAGAATGATCAGTGACACTCAAACTAGCTTACTTAAATAACCAGAGAGGCTGGCAGTGGGGTTGTCTACAAGCGATAGAATCTAATGCAAGGGAAACAGAAAAAGGGGGCCTCCAGGCCTTTAGAAGGAAAAGAAGGAGGTGCAGCCCACGGACAGCTCAGCTCCAACTAGCATTCTTTGGAGAGGAAATGACTGGCTCACCAGGGCTACATGTCCCTGTCTGTCCCTCTTGTGGACAGGTGGACAGGGTCCCGTGATTGCTGCCCCATCAGAAGCACTAGGAGTGGGGCAGCAGCTATAGGCCAAGACACCACATGTCCCCTCATGCTACCTGGCACCAGGGCCTGGAAGCCACCAGGAGCCTGGGCAGCTGCCCTCTTATCTCTTGCTCCATACACCTGTTGTACCTGCCGCCCTTTCCTGTTTTTTTTCCAACCAGCTTCCTCATCACTTTGCTACTCAGTGACTCATGGGAAGCACATGCATTTTCCCCAAGAAACTTTCCTAGTTCCAGTTCCCAAGAGAATGGAGTGACTCACCAGCTGGCTTGCAGCTAGGTTACAAGTTGGGGGAGAAGAGAGATGGAGCAGGGAAGTTCATATAATCAGCTGATGATTCAACAGGGGTCTGAGGGGCGATTCTTCTGGAAGAAGGAAAAAAGATTAGCTATCCCACCTATCCATTCACAAACTCACCCAGGATTATTAATCTCGTCTCAGAGTTTATCTGAATATAGCACAAACATTCTACAACTAAAAACATAAATGAAGCCCGCATTCATGTACTCATTTGTTCAGTCATTTGTTCATCTAATTGTTTTTTACAAAAAAGCTGGTTTTACACTTCTCTGAGCCCCTACACTCATTTGGAAATGTGTAGGATAACTCCCCCTGCCTGGGTTGTTGTGAATTAACTGGGATCATGTGTGTCAACTGCTCAGCTCACTACCTGACACACAGCCGACGCTCACCATCATTTTGCCTTTTGGGGTTTGTTGGGCAAATTGGCATCAAGGTTTCTTATCATTAACACAAAATCCTCCTGCTTCTCTCATGGTGGGATCCACCAGGTGGCAGCATGGATTTAGAAGCAAGGTGAAACAGCCCCTTCCCTTCCTAGCCCTCTCACATCCAGGGCTGACATTATCGGCTTGTTCGGTTCGTTATTATCTAGAAGAAAATCCAATTTGGAAACCTTTTGGAGGAAGATACACTGCAGCCGTCAGAGGCACTCGTTACAAAGATAAACACTGGTGCAGCCCCACCTTGCCAGAGTCAGATGGCTTCTCCCTAAATGTGGGTTTGTCCACCGGCAAACACGGACACTGAAATGTTAAGGTAAAATAGTCAACTGTGCAAACTAGTATTTGTCATAACCATACCTCCAAGAGGTCAGAGAGAGAGCGTCAAAGCAATTATGTTTCCCAGTAACCATCTGTGCACATTTTATAGGTAATGGGCCATCACCCTGACCCTCACTAATGTTTCCATTACTTGGTTCCACACTCCTTCCTAGGCACCTTCTTTCGGACTTCCAGTAGCCAGTGGAGCTCATGAGATGCATGACATTTACTCAGAGACATCCAGAGATCACCCTTTAGAATACTTTGCTCTCCTATTTCTATGGGGACCCAGCAAGGAGAGACTGGGTTTATTACATGTCTTTCCCAGCTCCCTGGGTCTGTGTCTATCTGCCATTCCTGGGACTGAAGTAGGCACCGGTACTTCCTTTCACTTGATTATTTCATTTGTCCTGAAAAAGAAGAGCAGCCAGAGTCCAGGGGGAAAGAAAAAGAGTGTGGAACCCCTGGTTCCTGGGCTCACTGGCCCTTTTCTCTGCAACGATCTCCGCCCCATGGGGAGTCCCGCCAAAGCATTTTGTGGAGCCTCCAAGTTTATTCCTCATCACTGCAGTGACACAGTGGCTTCTGGGGGCATTTTTTACGTGCATATTCGAACCTTCTCTACAGAGGGACAGAGGAGTACAAAATGGCTCCTTCACTCTCTAAGTGATTTCGTAAGTACTTGCAGAGAGCTCGGTAGATTAAGCTCCAGTGAGAGACAACACTGCACTGCTGCCCAAGTCTCAGTGGAGCCAGGAAAGCCCGAGGTGGGGGCTCTCCATCAGGGCACAGGACCTCCTGAGAAACGCTGAGTTGGTTTCTGTTTGTCTATTTTTATTACAGGAGACAGGCCCTCTTTCTTATACTCGAAATCTCCTTGGCCTCAAGGCTTCTTCTTACTCAATATTCATTCTTACACCTTTGCTTTGAATACGGCCCATCTTGGCCTGAGTCCTGACCATTCGGTTTCAACATCTGCTGCTAAGAATCTCTCTCTTGGTATTTCCTATAGAGAAAATCCGGTTGGCCTACCCCATGCACTGAGCTGCATTGTTTGTGGTTGGTCAGCCTATTAGTGTGTGCAGCTCTTGGGTCGGATTTTCTCCTGTCCACGCAGCTTAGGCCAGAGGCTGAGCATGGAGTATAACACACGGTTTCTGGAATGGGCTGAACATACGGCAGGCATCGGGATTGCTGGGAGTAGCACAGGGTGGGGGAGGTAGGTGGTCTCAGGAGTTTGTGTCCATACCCTGTCACCCCTGGACTCCTTGGGAACCACTAACCTGGGTGGGATTTATGTTCTGAGAAATGCATGTGAGCAGACATTCTTTTTCGGCCCCAAGAATACAGCTGTGGATAGGCTGCTTCTCTGGGACCTGTGGATGGCCAGGGTTGACCTCTTCCTGGCCCACCGGCTCATGCCCCAGGCTCGGACGGCCTCTGAGACCACATGAGGTCTGCCAAGCCTGCAAGTGTTCTTTAGCAGCATCCAGCAGGCCCGAGGTGCAGCTGGGTTGTGAAGGGGAGTCCATCTCACCATCTGGCCAAGGCGGAATGAAAAGCAGGCAGGTTTTGGGGTATGAAAGCCTTTGCCATTTTATTTTACAATAAAAAATTCTGACAGCATAAGAACACTCTGTTCCCGGCAGAGGCCAAGGATGTACAAAGTTAATTAGAAAGCAAAGCCTTAAATGACAACAGCTACAGTCAAAGCTCCTGTTCAATACTTGTCTTTGCCCAACGTGTCCACGTGGTTGGTGAGGAATCGTGGTCTGGGCTGTCCGCCCAGAAGCACGTGTACAAGTACTTATATATCCTTCAAATCACAGACAACAACAGCAGCAAAATACAGCTCCAAGTGAGGCCAGCTTTTGTGGGCACTTCCAAACTTAGGAACGTCTTTATTTAATTTTATAGAATATAAAATTTAAAAATGTTATAGAACATGAGACAAATTAGTTCTGTGGATGGAAGGAGCTAACATATTTTGCTCGATAAAACTGAATTATGAAGCTAATACTTTAGTAAGAATACACTTTTCAAAGCATTTTCACATACATTAAGCCACAGGCTCCTCACAACCATCACCAGAGGTAGGAAGTTCAGGTGCTGTTATACCCATTTCACAGATGAGGAATCAGAGGCTGGTTTATAGTGAGTTGACTGAGGCCTTGACTATTTATTATGCCTTTTTCAAAATTTCCAGACCAATGATATTCCTCTGATCGTTTGCTACAAACCCTCTCTCATTTTGTGTATGGGCTGAGGGTGAGTTTAGACGTCAGGTACAGATGGGGGAAAATAAGGTGAGGCCACAGTTAATTTATGTAAAATAAATTGATGGCCTCCTTCCATAGTTTACAAAAGTCTGGCCAAGGTCAGAGAATAAAAATAACCTATTTCTAGATTTCATTACATAATGGCTTTCACTGAAGTGTGAGTTTGACCTATGGAGACAAATTCTGCCATCTCCCAAATTTCCCTATTTTTAAGACCTGCATAATCAAAGCAACTTAATATCCTCTGAAAGAATTTGCTTCTGGTGCTATTCATTCTATTTTGTAAATATTCCTTTCCAGAAACACCCTACATGTCAGCACTTAACACAGGCTAGGATTCTGTAACAGTTCACCTTAAGAAATCAAGAGAGCTATCAATTCTCGGGAACACTAACTTATTATATTTGGAAGGGCAGAGCCACAAGAATATCAATTTCCCTTGAAACCAATTTTGTTTCAAAAGACTCTGTTGAGAGGCTCATGGGTTTTCTCATCCATGCAAGTGTGTGGCCGTAAGCCACGTTAATAGCACCTGAGCTGAGATCATGCATTTCAATTTACAAGTATTTATTGTCTGCTGAGCAAGACATTGTGCTCACTGGGCCTTGGTCTGAAATCACTTCTTAGACCCAGCAGCAGTATCAGTAGCACTGGTGGTGAGTGGGAAGTGGTTGGGGCAGTTCTGGCCAGTCCGCCAAGGTTTCAAGCTCAAGCATTCTCACTGATGTGCAAATCAACGACATCTTCTCTCTGTGGCAGTATCCATAGGGACTGCTCACTCGCTGGCTGGCATCCTAGGACTACTGGTTCCTTTCGAAGGTCCTGTTCACTTATGCTCCCTCCTCTTGGTGCTAGTCCCCAACAAAAGGCCTCATTGAGAGGGCCAGGCCGGGGGCCATGCTCGTATTGCATGACCCTGCCTCCTTGTTTTAGCTGACTGGAAAGACATCTGATCCAAGGGTGCCTGACTCATAGGCAGATGAACTGGACCGATCAGACTCTCAAGAACTTATCCTAGGAGCCCAGAGATGGTAGTCACGGAGGGATGGATACTAAAGAGGAAAGACTGTGTGGAGTGGGCCCAGGGGTGGGATTTTTAGCGTGTACACCCACCATGAGAAAACAGAAAGCTAGCAGGCCAAAGGAAGCAAGAGGACTGAGCAGATATGCAGAGAGAAACAGAGATGAAAGCCCATAGGAGAGAACATGAGAGCAAAAGAGATGCTGTCTCCATCTCTTTCCCACAGGGGAGCTGTGTTTTGTTTCTGTGCAATGGCCCTTTAACTTTCAGTCAACCTCTGAAAGTGTGAATTAGCAAGTGTGCGTGGGTTTCTAGACCTTGCGAAGTTCCTTGACTACAATACTTATAAGGCTGACTCAGTGGCAGACCTTAATCTCTAATACTTGCATCAGGGTGGGCCACTGCTCCAAGCTAAATTACTGTTTCCCTAAGAGTGGCTGTATTTTGCAAGGAAAATCCAAACTACTTTCTGGTGTGTGGCAGAAGGAATGGATCAAGTTTAAATTCTGTTCTCAAACTTTTAAGATAATTTGCTATTTTATTTATTAAGCACCGAGTGCCTGTGTGTTATGTAGGAAAAAAGCAGCTTATTTATCTGTAATCAATATTTAAATCTTTGATCCATTTCCCTAGTTTCTGCCTGTTAGAGAAGCATTTCCTCTTGTGAGGTGTTTAAATTCCTCTCCTCCTCTATCTGCACTCTTTCAGAAGTTGTATGTGTGTGTTTCTAAATCACAAATCTAACAATTTCCTATTTATTCTTCCATCAAGATTGCTCAGAAATTACACATCCTTCTGCTGAATTCCTAAATTAACACATGTACCATATAACTCCTCCTGGGTCCAGAGAATTGATTCTTACATAATCCACCCTGTTTTAGTAGTTCAGGCTGCCGTAACAAAGTACCATAGACTGGGTGGCTTATACACAATAGAAATTTATTTCTCACAGTTCTGGAGGCTGGAAGTTCAGGTCAGGGTGCCAGTGTGGTAGGGTTTTGGTGAGAGCCTCTTTTGGGTTGCAGGCTGCCAACTTACGTTTTATCTTCTCAGACAGAAAAGAGGACAAGAGAGCTCTCTGGGCATCCTTTTTATAAGGGCACTAATCCCACTCATGAGAGCTCCACCCTCATGACCTAGGTTCCTCCCAAGGCCCTGCCTCCTAATACCATTACATTGGGGGTTAGGATTTGGACATATGAACGGGGGTGGGCACAAACATTCAGTCCATGGCACATGATGAAAGAGGTAACTTCCTGCTTCAGTAACACTGCCACCTCGGATCCTACGTACTGGGGCACAGGGTAGACTTTTTCTTGCACCACCAGACTGCCTCCCCCACGCAGGGCATGGGATCTACTACCTCACAGTGACAAGCTGCATGGCTCCCCTGCCTGCCTGTTTGGATCCGTGGAATCGAGAGGAATACACTCCTAGTCTTGAACAGCAGTTGAGAACACTATTTCCTTGATGGCACTCTCTTGCAAAAGCCAAAATGCATTTCTTTTCAGAATGCAGAACACTCACATTAAAACTAGTTCCAAAAAATGTTTATTACGCCACAAATGCATTGTCCTCTATACACTTTATCTGAAGTTCTTTACCTAGTCGATCACCTTTTTTCTTCACAAGAATGCAGGGAATGTCTCACATGACCCTTGTCTACTTTTTAAACTTCCTCGCGTAGTTCAAGAAACCACAGACAAGCATGCAGGCAGAATGGTGAAATGGGAAGCAAACTGCATCATGAATCAGCAGGCTTGGGCTGGAATCCTGGGCAGGTCACTCCAATTCTCAGGACTTTGCTTCCTTCTCCAAGATCACCGACGTCCTGTGGCTTCCCCAACCTTCTGGAGAGTCATGAGGACCACAAAGCCTCTGGGCTCTCATGGAACTCTATTTTAACTTCCACGAGGCACTTCCGACCATTTGTCTTTTCTCTGAGCCAGCTGTCCAGGTATCTGTCACCGCTACGAGGTCAGGAGACTCTTCAGAGAAGGGACTACATCTTGGTCACAAAACACCAAACAATGGCAGCTGTCTCCCCATGGGACAAAACCATGAAAAACAGATGGACCTCTTTCCAATTTAAGGTTTTCCTCCTACACACTTTCTTAAACCGGTGGTGTCTAGCGTAAGGGAGTGTCTGATTAAGCATGCTGTATTTTCAGTTGTCTCAGTTGACTAACTCAGTATTTCACGGGTTCTGTGAGACCACAATGATTTGTTTCTCACCCTCTTAGCAAGCTGGGGCTGTAGGCTCGATCTCTGTAAGTCACTGGAACATCCAAAGCCCGGACACTGTCGTTGAAGCATGTGCATATGTTTTAATTACACTAAGGTCTTAAAACTTCTTTTTCACATATAACATTTCCAGGCATTTACCAAGTAGACGAAGTACTGGGTTGATGTCATTGCACTGATGAAATATTAATATTATTGATAAGGCGGGACAATGTAGCTGACTTTATCAGACTCATACCATTTGCATGAAAAGGCTGAGTTTCTTTGGCTCTTTGTTCATTCAAGTGCATTGAATACCAATTTGGATAGACTTAGGCATTGTGTTAAACTGTCTCGATAGAATCTTGTACTGTCCACAGTGTTTTGCAAGCTGATTTAGGTTTTGGGTTACAACAACTGGCCGTTGGTAGAAATATACCATATATACACATGGAAATTACAAAAATACATTTTATTTATAGCTGATTTTTTTTTTAAGTAACAAAAAACTAACACTATGAAAGATCAACCAGCATACCAAAAGACACTACTTAATATCATCCGAACAAGAGGCTTGTTTGGGGGTTTCCGGAACATCCCAGAAAGAGCAATTGGCCATTGGGAAATAAAAAGCGCTCCTTTGAGAAGTCTGTGCTTTGACAGTTTTGAATCTCCCATTCTAATCAGTTCCACTCCTACTCTTCTCTCAACTTTTAAATTTTCACCTTCTCTCAGTAAAGACCAAAGAAACTCATGAGGAGAATGGGAAGATGGGCTCGGGGAATGGATACAGCTGAAGCGAGATGGATCTTGGGTGAAGGCAAGACAGGACCTCATTCTCCAACAGGTGCCAAGTGAGCCCTCAATGCCGTGCACGGCTCCCAAAGTTGGTGAGGGGACCAGCGTTTTCTCCCCGAGGCCACCTGAAGTCAGCAGCTGTGGGGCTTTGCGCTCAGTCTGCGGCGGGTGCCTCGGGGCTGCGAGACGCTGCCCACGCAGAGCTCGGGAGGCCCACTCGCCGTGGCAGGGGGTGTGATTTTCAACATCGCTGTCACAAGGCCGGCAGCCCTGCCATTTCAGCAAGTGACCTCCGGTGTCCATTAACCACAGGGGGTGGGGAGGAAGGAAGCCGGCTACCTCCATATAGTTTTAAAAATGTTATTTACATTTAAACGTAAATCAACAGATTTTCTACATTCAGAAGCTTCTATCAACAGGCTGCAGGCCAGGGAGACTGTGCACCCACTATCCTCGCTTCTAGCAGGCAGCAATTACTAGTTCCTTTTGTATCATGCGGCAGCCCAGGCTGGATGTCACCGTCAGTCGAAGAGACAGAGATGTTTCTCATAAAAGTCAATGTATCTGTTATCCCAAAAGAGAGAGAGAAGCTTCGTTTCCAGGCCACCTTCACTGCAGGGCAAAGAAAAAGCTCCACCAGTAACTGTTTTTCTTTTATAGGATCCTAAAAGCTCTTAGCACTGCTTCTCTTTCAGTTAGACCCCAACTTGCAGGCTACTCCGGTTCCAAAATAACATCACCTTTTCAAAAACCTGTCAACACAAAGCAACCATCCCCTCTCATCTTCTCTCTTGCTTGGCCTTTGTTTAATTAATGGGGGGTGGGGAGGGGACATCAGGACCATTTAGAGGTACAGTCATTGTTAGCACTGATTTTCATCCGATGCACCTGACTTTGAATATGAATCTTTAAAAGAAAAGGGCTCAAGTTTCTTGGCTGGAGTCAGTGCCTTCCTTTCAGACTGGAGGTGATTTAACGATTACGGTCATGGCTGAATGAGAGAGAATACAGTCTGGTGCTTAATCACACGCCTGCATTGCCTTTAACACAGAAACAGAGTTAACATGCGGGGGTCATCAAAGGTAGAGCGATGTCCTCCACCCTCTGGTGACTTACTGAAACGTGGCATTGGACAGGAATCTGTAGATTAGCCAGTGTCTGTTGTGACTAAGGCTCCACAGGGAAATACACCCACAGTTTAAATATAACAGAACATCAAACATATGGTTTCAAGCAGGGACTTTTGACATACAATCAGTTGAACAGGCTGAGAATCCAGTCGTTCAGGTTTCCCCTGTTTCCCAGAAGCCCCACTGATCACCTTTTCAGAAACTAAGGATGAGAAAGACTCACCCATTGTCCATGCCTCAAGTCCCAACACATTAGGCTTCAGAAGCCTGGAGGCTGTTCCCTCAGAATCTGGAAGTCCCACGGGGCTCGGGCGTTAGACCTGGAACTCAAACATGTCTGTCTGCTTCTTGGCCAGCTTGGCCACCTCTTCCCGGATGGCCTTCACGAGGGCAGCCGTGGAGATGTTGGTCAGCGGTGTGTCGGGCGGGTCGTTCTCTGCCAGGCTCTGCTGGGAGGCTGCCGCGGAGGGCCCAGGGGCCTGCTCCAAGCTGGGGTGCATGCCGGCCGGCTGGCTGTACTGGCGGGGGAGCCTGGAGGGGGAGTTCTGCTGATACCGTGACCGGGGGTAAGCCTCGATGTACCCTGGGAGGGGGACCTGCAGAGAACAATGGGACACAAGAGAGGGGTCTGGGATTAAGAAGGGGTTCAAGTCACAGGATATACCTGATACTGGAAGCAAGAAGCGATTGAGGACAGAGGAAAACGGAGGCCATGTACCACTGTACAGATACAAAAACTGGAGTCAGATGGGTTAGAAAATACGTAATTGGAACTCACTGGATATGCTGGTGAGAACGTACCTGACTCTACATCAGAATCTACCTGGCTACCTTTTTAATATAAGCAGAATCCAGCAAACAGCTACAATCCAAAAATTACAGTACTCTGGAGATACCTGATGGGGGCAATAATCCTACAAACCATCAGAGGCCATCTTACAAATGTCACTTTTGTATAGTGAGGCATAATAATGACGGTGACTCATTTGTTGAAGACAAATTATGTTCCACTTTTAAAAAAGGGGGCAGAAGGACAGAATTCATTCCAGAATTTTTAAAATGCAAGATGGAATATATTTTAAAATATTTGAGAAATTGAAGGGGTAAGCTTTGATCACCAGGAAAATTAACATGTAGAATAACTTCACCCCTGATGATGGCATTTAGATGGGACATCACTACAATAAGAACGGACACCAACTCTGAGGTCGACTTGATCCTGTAGGGGTGGAAAGTATGGGCCCCAGGAGTGACCCAGGCCTTGGGTGTCAACATGTTTCTTAACTCCAGAATGAATTTCAAATGCTGAGACCAAACTCTAAAGTGCCATACAGTACTGGGGGGCACTCAGGTTCAGCCCAGGCAGACAGCCTGCCTTTTTTATCCATGTTGGATGGTCTCACAGAGGGACTGGGGCTACCCATTTCTAGGAGTCATCAATGTGCTGGCTTTTTTGCTTGGGTTTATTTTATTTGTATTTTATTTTATTTTTTTCACTTAGCAGCCCTTGACAGGTGACTCAGAGGCAGGCTTGGGTGTGAATATCCAGATTCATCTGGTTGCTGCCCCTCTTTGGTCTGGGTTGGGCCACATACTCCTAGTTGTAATGAGGGAAGAAACTAGGGGAAGACAGTCCTTGGCTGAAAGTCATGCAGAAAGCCTTAGGGGGGACATGCAAAGTAATTCAGACTTGAGTTTCTAATACTTCATTTTCTGCTATTTCACGTACATTTTTTTTTTTTTTTACAGAGTTTTAAAGCTAAAAGGAACACATTTAGAAAGGCTTTGGAGCCAGAAAGTTGCAGGTTTTGAATTTTGGCCTTAGCACCTTACAATTAACGTGGTGTCTAGCACACAGAAAATACCCCCTAAATGGCAGTTATTATAAACATTTCTTTGATTAAGGTTGCACTGCTAAGAAGGGGTAGAACCTGGCAGGCCTCCAGTTCCTCTGTCAAAGGACAATCCATCTTACCCCACCTCCTTTAAAAGGGCTGACTTTAGCCATCTGACTGGTGGAAGGGTGGGGGCAGGGGGGGAGATAAAATACTCCGTCTCAACCTCTTATCCATTTTCTCCCTGAAGTGTGTCAAGCAGGTGAAGATGTGAGGGGATCAGCAAGGGTCTCACCGAATCGGCCCACTGGCTCGGGAGCTCATTCTCTCCTGCATAGGACATCCAGGCCTGGTTCCTGTAGGATGAGGGAGGCGTTGGGATGAAGTAGCCCGTGAAGCCCGGTCTGTTGGCAGCTGGGATGGCGAACACTGCCGGCACTGTATTGCCTGGTATGGAAAAGATGGGTGGGAGAGATTAAGCCAGCACCCCACCCCCGTGGCTGACATTTGCACAAGCTAGGGAAACTGGGAAACGGGGGACAGGACTCTAGCATTGGACGAGTTGGTAATTCGGGGGGCAGCAGACCTCCACCTGTAGCCTCAGCCTTGTTCACCTGCTCAGTCAGTGTGAAAGGCATGATCTGCTATGACTCAGACCTGTCTTTGTAGAGAAATGATGGCTGAGCCCTCACCAACTCCCCCATCCCCAGCCCAACACTTCAGACCTGCTGATAAGAGGAAAGGAACCTTCAGTGTCCAGGTGTTTTCCTCCTAGGAGGATGGGTATTTTTAAAGAGCCAAGAAAAGAAACCAAAAGGGATGGATTCCACCGGGGAAATTTCTGGACACAGTGAATGCTTTAATAAGTGTCGACACCTGGGTGCTTGCAGTTTTAGCCTAAAAGGTAAGGTTTGACTAAACAAAAAACCAATCAGGGCATGCACAGACCTCCATGTTCATTTCAGCATTGTTTGTAGTAATAAAACACTGGAAACAACCAATATGTCCCTCACTAGCAGAAAGGATAAACTGTGGCACGTCATATAATAGAAGACCACCGGGCAGTTTAAAGGAATGAACTAGATCTATATGTATCCAGCAACCTGGAGAAATCTTAAAAACAATGTTGAGTCAAGTAAATAAAGTGCAAAAGAAAATGCATAGCTTGAAATCACTTATGTAGATGTAAAATATATAAAGCATTTATACCAGCTCTTTTCAACTGGTGTGCTGCAAGAATTTTATTTATTTATTTTTATTTATTTATTTATTTATTTATTTATTTATTTATTTATTTATTTATATATTTTTAAATATATCTTTATTGATTTTAGAGAGAGGAAGAGAGAGGGATAGAAACATCAATGATGAGAGAGTCACTGATCGGCTGCAGCCCGCAACCCGGGCATGTGCCCTGACTGGGAATCGAACCCCGATCGCCTGGATCCTAGGTCGATGCTCAACCGCTGAGCCACGCCCGGCCAGGCTATTTTTAATTTTTTTTGCTGCAAGAATTTTTAAAACATGCAGCACCTGATTATTTACTCAGGAGCACTGACCTCTTTTCCCTTAGACTGTCAAATAAAAAAAACGGTAACAGCCAACACAATAGCGATCGGGTGTAAATGAATCAAAATTATACCTATTTTTTTGTCGGATTGGCAAAAATTTTGTGTGTGTGTGCCACAGAATTTTAGTAATTAGTGTATGTGTGCCATGAGATGACAAAGGTTGAAGATGGCTGATATACACTGTTGTTTGTACATACAGATGTAGCACAAGGTTAGCACCCAGGACTTAGGGACTGTGGTTACCTCTGTGGACAAGGGAAATGAAATGGGGTGGACAGTTGTATCTGTAATGCTTTAAAAAAATATACTGTTTTAAAAACCCGAAATCTGGCAAAACATATGCCTTGACTGTAACATATCTTAATATTTTGTCAGATTTCAGATCTTTTGGAGAAATAAAAGCAGTCGCTCGCATTCCAGGGGGAGGCAGGTAGAAGGTGGGGGCAGGATCGAGGGGGCGCGCGTTCCCCCCGCGCCCACCTGAGTAGTTCAGCGCCGACTGATCCAGCTGCGCCACGGACACGGGGCCTCGGGACACCTGCGCGAAGGCGGCGTCGTGCAGATGCGCCGTCTCGGGCCCCGCGGACTCCGCCATCCGCGTCTTGCTGCCGACGTCCGAGGTGGACCTGGGCGGGCAGAGGGCCCACGTCAGCCGTCAGCCGCCACCCTGGGGAGCCGCAGCGGCCTGCCAGCCCCGTGAGGATCTGCCCCCAAACAACAAAGGGGGCCAACACGCCCGGACCCCTAACAGCCCCGTCGGGGCCCAAGCTGGAGCCATTTTTCGATATTCAGGGTCAGTAGCCCCCTGAGGGTGGCTCTTGTGTCTCTGGGGAGTGCAATACTTAATTTCCACATAAAATTAAGCCGAGCAATTAGCGCTGGGTATTAGCTGGGGATGATCGACGTGGGAGGTGATGACGTCATCGACAGCCAATGAGAAGGCTCCGTCTGGAGTGCGCGGGGAGCTCCCCCTCCTGAGACCAGGGTGACTGGGGGGGCGGGGGGCTGGAGGACTGGTTACTGGCGGGAAGCAAGATGCCCACGGCTCGGTGCAGGAGCCCAGCCCTTTAGCACTTCCTGGGCATTATGAATGAGAACAGGTTTTTTTTTGGTCCCAGGCAAACACTGAATCTGGCCCGTTTAACACATCGTATTTCCACCTAGTGCTCAGACAGCCGCTGAAGAAGAGGGCAGCCTGGGCTCAGCGGGCCTCTCCCATTATTCTAAAGAGTGCTTCAGCCACAGACTGTCTCCCCTGTCACCGAGAGACCCCAGGCTGCCCTAAAATTAAGATGGCAGGGAGGCAAAGGCGGCCACAGCAGGTGGCAGGCTGCCAGGCCACGGGGCCGCCCTCTAAGCAGAGTCTAAACGGTAGATCTTCCTTAACATGTTCTCCAGCTCCCTCTTCTATCTCTGGGTTTGTAGAGAGGGTGGTGACCAGATATTTAGCAAGGAAGGCAGACTGTGAGGAAGGATATGGGAGGAGGCTAGTGGTTGAGAGAAGAAATGAAATAGATGCTGGCCTTGGGCAAACCTACCACAAATGTGACACTCCTCCCAGCCAGAACCCCCCGGGGAACTGAAAAGCCCTGTACTACTCCCCAGGGAGGGTGGAGCTGGAGGCTCTGCAGGTAGGGGTGGGCCTCCCTTTCTTTCTCAATCCCTCCCTCCTCCTCTGGCCTGCTCATCCCCACAGCCCTGGCTTCCCTCATACCGTTCCCGGCATCTACTACTCCTTCAGAAAACCCTTCCCTGGAGGATGCACCGTATACTTGGTCCCCTTGGAGGAATTCCAGAGCCTCTGAGATCATTTAGGGTATTGCCCTCACTTTACAGATAAGCAACCAGGAACCAGATGGGTGAAGCAACTTGCCTGGAGTTACACAGCAGGTTATTGGCAAGTAGATGGAAGCCTGGTCTTCTGCTCCTCACCCCACCCGAGCTCAGCTGGTTCCAAGGGGTGGGGTCTACACCACTGGGGATTCTAAACTTCTGGGAATGAGGGCAGGGCTGTTTCTGAGGGAAAGCCATTTTTCTTCAACATTTTCAAAAAATTCAAACCTGTGGGCCACAGATAGGGCGTGGCCAGTGTGTTTGGGGGAGGCCAGGGTAGGAAGGCCAGGGCAGTGGCCCATACATACCCCTGGGACCAGGTGTTTCTCCCAGCCCTGGCCATGATGATTATTTCGACCTCTCCCAGTGCTCATTTGTTTCTTGTCTATCGTTATTAAAAACATGTGCCTTTTATACCACAGAGCAAACAGATTGCTGGAACATGCTTCACAGAGTACATATCTGAGTTCATTTGCTTCCTGCCTCTCCCTCTGGGAAGTCACGAGTTGGGGTGGGTGCTGAGATACCCTGCTCCCTGGCCTCCCAGACACCACCCCCAATAACAGAGGTTCTTCTGGCTGAGCACACACGGCAGGAGGCACCCGTACTGGAGGTGGCTGTATGGTGGAGTAATTTTCAGACGTTCAAGATCAAAGATGGGGCTTTCAGGGAATGGGGCAGTTGACTCTGGTTCCTCAGTTGTGGATTCTACAGGACTGTCTATTTACGATAACAAGAAAGCGAGTTAGCCCCCTATGGCCCCCACTCCCTTCATGGTACTGGAGTGCCCCAGGTACACGGTTGTACAGGCGATGCACAGGAATGGGGCATGGCATGAAGGGAGTCTGTGAGGTCAAGGTACTCAGGACCAAATCCTTTCCAAATATTCTGAACAAAGCAAAGACAGGAAAGTGTTACCGCCTGAGAGAAGCAACGGCCACAGGGCCAGTCCGGGGAGGTACAGGCGGAGGGGGAGAGCCCATGACCATCTCAGGAAGCTGGGAAAACCTATAGGCCTGTGAAAGAGCAAAAAGAGGGAGATCTGTTAAAACCCAGGGTTGATCAACACACAGGCGGTTCTTTTAAAGGGAAGTAAATTTCCGAGGGGCAGGCTTTCCTTCCTTCCTTCTCCAGACTTCCCCCTTAGGTCTTCCTTAACATGTTCCCCAGCTCCCTCTTCTATATCATTTCCTATCACTGTCCCCTCTGCTCAGGCCACTGTGGTCACGGAGTCTTTCAATTGTTCTTTGCCAAGGTGTTCTTGGCAATTGAATATGCCAAGTTCTTTCCCGTCTGGGCTTTTGTACATGCTGCTCCTTCTCCCTGGTGTGCTTTTAATGTTGCTTGTGTATTTATTATCTGCCACCATCTAGACTGTAAGAGGGCAGGGACTTTGTTGCCAGCTAGATCACCGCGCCCGGAACAATGTCTGGTATATAAAAAAAGATCAATAAATATTAAATGAATGAACCACTGATTGCGTTTTACTTTCTCACTTGTGGAAATAAAGTTTAATGGGGAAAGCAATGGGTTTGTGATCAGGAGGTATGGGTGGAGGGCCTGGTTTGCTGGTGAATAGACTTTATGTCCCTAAGCAAGACAGGGGACCTCTCTGGGCCTCAGTGTCCTCTTCTGAAATGGAACAAAGATGCCTTGCTCAGAGGGGTACTGCAAAGATCAGGCAAGTGAGGTATGTGTACGCATTTTGCAATCTATAAAGCACTGTTTAAAGATAAAGGATTGGAACTGTCAAGAAAGTGAAGACTTTATTCAACACTTGAGGGGATAAGAAGATGACGGTCACTGATAGGATCAGAGAACCAGGCCACAGCCTTCCCAGCAAGAGAAAAGCTAGAAATGCCCTTTGGGGAGACAAAGCTTAACTTGCGGTTCTTGGTCTTTTTCTTTAGGTATGGCCTGCCAGGTCTCCCGAGGCACGAGACTAAAGCTGAAGGCATCAGGACAAGAAGCAGCAGTAGGGGGAATCTGTAAATAGGATTCTTTAAACTTCTTTAAACTGAATGAGTCTTCTGCCTTCAGTATTAGGACTACAGACTCGTAAAGGCCAACCCACTAAATAACAACTCGATCTTGGATAAAACATTCTTTTTAAGCACAGGGAATTGCAAGATGTAAGGGAAATCTCAAGGACTCCACTCCACCTTTCACATTTGCTTACTACTCACTATTTCCAACTCTGCTTTTAGCTCACAGTTCTATTTTAATTTGCTGAGGTGTGTGTGTGTGGGTGGAGGCACCCTGGTGAATTTGGCCCTTCACTTAGCTACACGATGACAGCCTGGGGACTTCCCTGAACCCTAAGGAGTTGCCGAGAATTTGAGAATCATTGTCCTGGACTCCCATCCAGCTTTGCATTCCATTACTATTAATATACCAACAAGGAAGGACACGCCTTTCCCAAAACAGAGAAAGGGGTTTATAGTCCCTCTTCTCTCTTCTGGCCTCTCACAATCGGTAGAAGAGACAGAAAACCTATTTTTGTCCCTGGTTCTTGGAAGGCTTATTTTCTAGTCAATACAGTTTCCAGCCAAGAAAAAGCTTTCTATGCTGGTGGCTGTCCTGTACCAGTTCATCAAAATAACTGATTAAAAGTTCTGAACTTTTAACAAGTACCAAGAGGATTCCCTTCTTTGAAAGAGCTTTCCAGGTACACAGCAAGGCTGCAGAGGAGATCAGAGTCCCCTTTGGGCTATATCCTCAGGGCCCCAGGGGCCACATAAAAGTAGAGAGTCAACCTGTGTCCTGTGCCCTACAGAGTGTCTCCTACATCCCCGCTGTGCAGGTTCCCCATGGTTCAAAGCCCTCCTGGCTTCTAATGCTGGCTTCCCTCCTCATGTGTTTGGAACCTGGCTCCCTGCTGGCTGCTTTGTGACTGGGATCCCATTGGAAGCTATTGCTCAAAACTGTTGCCTGGTTCCAAGTTGCCAGTTCCGTGAAGGTGACTGTGAGATGCCCCATTTGGTGACCAAGGACACTGTCTTTTGGGATCTCTGCCCTCTCCTAGGAAGGAGTTCAGAGACCTAGATTAGGCAAACACCCTTCAGATAGGAATGAGAGGAGAGTGAGAAGGGAGCAAGAGAGCTTAGATGCTGATGGGCCTGGAGAAGGGGCTCTGGAAGGAGGGGCTGGGGAGGGGGAGGAGACATAAATACCATAACAATTTGGGGAATCTGAAATACAAGGGACCTGTATCCACTTTTAGGAAAGCCCAGGAACCAGCAGTAGCACAGAATTCCCAGAATCTCCCCCCCTCCAAGTGCGAAGGAGGGAGGAAGACAGGGAGAGAGAGAGGGGAAGCGAACACATGAGTGCTGGAGGAAGAGAGGGAGAGGCCTGGAGAGAGCTTATTAGCACGAGGACCAGGACTGAGCTGCGCTTTACCTGGACTGACACCTGGAGACTAGTGGATACAAGGACTTCTCAGGGACACCAGCCAGAGTAATGAGATGACAAACTGGGACCAGATACCCCCTCATCATGCTTTGCACCAAGTAGATCCCCCCAATAAGCAAAACCCATGGATATGGAGACTCTGAACTGACTGAGAGCAAGCTGTGGCATGTGGAGATGACATAAATATACCGAAAGTTAAGTGTCTTATACACTTGAGTTTGTGGCTGCAATAAGTATTCTCCAGATTTCCTCTCCTATCTCCCTGTCTCTTCCCATGCAGCCTTCCTGTATAAACCAAGGTTTCTACTCTCTTGAATGATGTTTCTAAACTTAGAGGGCATGCAATTGCCAGATATTGAGTGCTGAGCTGGTTTTCAAAAGGAATTTCTCAGGGGAGTCCAAAGGCAAAGATCCCATGCTCAGGCTGGCCCGGTATGACACAGTGACCCACCTTCAGTGACTCCTCAGAGCTGGACAATGCCCTCTCCCAGTGATCCAACTTTATCAAATCACCAATGACTTTGGTGTAACCAGAGGTGAAGGGAGCTCAGTAACAGGTGACACTAAATTTCCCACCTACCTGGACAGATGGGAATTCAGAACAGACTCAAATTTGATTTGGAGAAACACAAGAAATGTAACATTTCTTGAACTCAAGTGTGGTGGATGCAAACTCATACATGATATGTCTGCATATCTCATCATTAGCAAAGGTTTGGGGAGGGGGTCTTTTAATTTGTTTTGTTTTTGAGGGTAAAAGGGGAAAAAAGAATGGAAAATTCTCAAGTTCATCCTTATAGACATGTCTTCCTTACCAGGGGCAATGAAAGGAATGGACAAAATCCCCTCAAACTGGGTAAGCTTCTTTAAGAGAGGATCACACTGAAGTTTTGGAGATTCGAGTTCTCATCAGAGCCTGAGGACATCCCTCTGGCCCAGCTTAGCCAGTGGGGTGGAAAGAGTGTGGGCTTTGAGGTAAGACAGCTTGAGGTTCTAACCCCAGTTCTTTCCTTTACAGCTGTGTAACCCTGGGCAAGTGTCTTCTTCAAGCCTCAGTTTCCTCACTGAGTACACAGGGATAATATGAACCTCATAGGGTGGGTGCCAGATGGTGAGATAATGTCAACGCAGCACTTTAGCTTAGTGTCAGGTACACAGGGAGCTCAACAGATGGCAACTGCTGCTGTTACTGTTATTATGATTACTGTTGGTTCCATCTGCAAAGCCTCTAGTAATTGCAGAGGGAGATGTCTTGACCTGCTGCCTTTCTTGGAATCCCCTTCTCTGACACCAACAGGAAGGGGGTAGGATGTTTTCCCTTCACTTGGCACAGACCCATTAGTGCTGCTACCAAAATCTGATTGATCACTAGGTGTCAAGTCCAATTTCTTCACAGCTTTAAGGGGCAAAATATGATCGAGAGTCTCCTAAAACGCAGTGCAGAAATCTCAAGCTGCCAGCAGCAACCTTTCCCATGATATAAATGCCATCAGCGTGGCCAGTGCATTTAAAACCGCCAGCCTCCAATTATCCTCCGCCAGAGCTCAAAGAGCTTCCTTTCGGGAAGCCGAAAAGTAATCATAGTTATCATTCTAAATTGCCGCCTTTTCTATTGATTTCCTCATTATCATAGCACAAGGGGGCTCGACAAGAACTTGGGTTAAGAACCATCATTTCTGCTGTGTATTGTTAGCTATTTTCTCCTTTCATGAAAATAGGGGCCACATGAGCTGTTAGCAAAAAACGAAAACCTTAATAACAAAAGAACTGCCTTTGATACCGTTCTGGTTGGATGGCCCCTCTCTGTTGTTACTTCTCAAGCCTTTTCCATTTTCTTGGTGGCCTCACTTCTAAAGTATATCATGCTGATGTTTTTGCCCTTCTCAGCACAACCACCAAGCCCTTATCATGACAAATGCAACCATCTAAGTTTTCATATGTCCCACAGTGAGATTTTTAGATAATCTTGTTAAATTGAGCATAAGGGATATGGCTTGTGGCATCTTCTTGCCTGTCACTGGTTTTAAGACTCATCCTGTTGTTTAAGTGTGTCTCTCTGAAACCCAGATCTCTTCAGATGCCCAGAATCCGGCCTCCAGCCAGAGGGGTCCAGTTGTTCTTGAGAATCATCTTTAAACACAAGGGAAGTTTTTCTGGAACTTTGAGTTGGGCACCCAGAGCATGCTCCAAAAGAATTTCACAGAACAGGAGGAGATTTCATCTCAGAACTGTTGGGGGAAAGAGATATAACTAGTGGAACCCAATGAAAAGAAGAGAATATTTTCATATTAATGACTACCATTTATCAAGTAATTTGATGTGCTAGGCACCATACAAAGTGCTTTAATCAATATCAGTGAACAAGTATTGGATGCTGACTCGGTGCCAGGACTGAGCTAAGCATTTTACACAGATTTCATTGTCACCACTGTATGACTGAGGGGTCTGAGGCTCAGAGTTGTGGTCACCGGCTAAGGTCATTCAGCTGGAGAGTGTCGTTCTACTCTGGGCTAGAGGAAAATCCTGGGACAAGGTCAACGCGTGGAGCTCAGGAAGGATGCACCAAAGAAATAGAAGTCAGTGCGAATCACAGGCAACTTTCCCCAGAGGATAGACACTTAAGAGGCAGTATACACAGGGTGGGGCAAAGGTAGGTTTACAGTTCATATAGAAAAAATATAATAATTAATAAATAATAATACAAGAATAAACTGTTTCGAGTACTTACAACCATAAACCTACTTTTGCCCCACCCTGTGTGTGATAAGATTAGAGTGTTTTCTAAATCTCAGTGGGAAAAATCCCTTCCTCCCCCACAAAAGTGGGTACTAATTTAACACACAATTAGTAGAAAACTGTAATATGACTATCATGGGAAAGTATACTAAGGTGATAAATTTGTAAGGTTCAGTGAAAACTTTTTCTGATTTGGTCTCTAGACTGATGGCAGCGGGGCCAGTGGTGGCCCCAGAGTTGCTGACGCCCTTCCAACAGGAGGTGCTTCTCGATCGTATCCAGCAAAATTCCCTGACAGCAGAGGCGAAGTCATATTCCTGAGATCTGGGCATTGCCCTAAAGCCTTCTGTTTTAGCTTAAAAATTATATTAAGAATTTTGCATTATGCCACCCAATCTCAGAAAATGGGATTCAAAAAAGATGCCCGTGTTCATCCTGTTTCCTTTATTGACTATACTCTCGGATTCGCATGTTGCAGACTAAGAAAGATGACTTCAAGACCTACCAGTTCTTCTGATAATCTCTCACTTTTCCCAAATTGGCTTTTACTAATGAAAGACCCTGTTGACTAGCAAACAAGTATTCCAGCTCAGCTGGCCATCCAGCTTCTCACTGCAGGTTTGTGAGTCAGCATTCTTAGTAATAAAGCAGTTGCTCTGAGCTTAATCAGCATGAGTCAGAGTCCCCTAGATCGAATGGACAAAACAGAAATTCTGTATCTGCTGACCTAAGGACAAGTATCTGCATGGTGATGACCTCAGAGAGGCACAGCCACCCTTGCCCCAGAGGTTCAGTTTCAAATAAACTTTGGTCTCTCCTGCTAACGCTTAACCAACAGGGAAAGGTTGGGCTAGAGAATGACATTCTAAAAGAGGGCACAGACAGACAGAGAGAGGGGGGACTAGGAGCAGAGTTAAGGGAGACATCTCAGTGATCTAGGGGTGAGGAGGGGGACCCAGAGCAAAGGAGAACAATCAGGAAATTCACAATAGTGTGCAGACTATGTAGTTTCATAGCATAACAGCAATTTATTCAGTGCCAATTGAGTGTGGACTTTGGGTAGGTGTGAGGTGGTTCGGTGTTATCACAGGGCTCCACAAGCCCATAGGTGTCCCAAATTGTCTACAGCAAACGAAAGAAATAATATGGGTGGCAATGTAACACATCACCAGGCAGGAAAGCATGCTGGCTATGAATGTGGGTTCTGGAGCCAGACTGCCTGGCCTTGGGCCACGGCTCTGCCCATTTCTGGCTGTGTGACTTGAACAAGCTATGCAACCTCAGTTTCCTCATCTGTAAAATAGGGATAAAACTAGTACCTGTGTCAGAGGCTTGTAGTAAGACCTAAATAAATGAGTTAACATACATGTGACACCTAGATCAGTAACCTAGCAACTATGAAACACTCAATAAATACTAGCTTTCATTTTGCAATTACATATCACTATGACAATTTATAAAACTCTATTAATGAGTAATCCTTGGGGATAGGCCATGAAATATTACCAGGGTAGAATCTATACATGCACAAAGCATTGTCTGTTATGGTCTATGGCTTATAAAACCAAGTCTGTCTTTTTAAGAAGATATATGTAGATACTATGATAGTGAACACAATGCAAACTAATTAAAATTGTTGTTTAAATCATGGAAGCCTTTTGTCATTGGGTGCTTTCTCAGCTACTGAAGTGCAGTTACCACTAAATGAAACAAACATGACTGATACTTCTACAGCATTCACTCTGTGCCTGCATTCTTCTAGTATCTCACATATATCAATTCATTTACTCTTCATAATAACCCTAGGAAGTAGGTTATTTTAATTTGCTAATTTCATCTGTAGAGAATTTAAGTAACATCCCCACGTGACAAAGCCAGTGAATGGTAGAGCTGGGATTCAGTCAAGCCACCCACCTCCAGAGCGTCTGCTCTGAACTACCAGGCTACACAGACCCCTAACAGGCAGCTCTGCGATGGGGTCTGACATTTAAAATGGGTCTTCACACTTGGAAATGTAGGGAATCACCTGTGCATGAAGAATGTCAGCCCTTCACAGGAGGGATAACAGGAAAGGAAATTCATCCTGAAATGTATTACAGTCAGGCATAAGGGCTTCCTGTGTGCCTGTGCCCATAGGACTAAAAGGTTTAGGCTTGGATCATGGGTGGAGGACAGGATGAGAGCCCAGCAAAATTCTGTCTCCAAATCCCAAGGTGACTTATCACTAGAAGTTCCCCCCCTCTGAGACCCACTGAAACACCCTGGGCAGGACTGATCTGATAATAGCAGGTAGGTGGGAGCTGACTTACCGGCCGGGGCAGACTGTACTGGTACATTTCTGGGCGGTAGGTTGGCACCCACTGCACCCCAGCCCTGGGCCGCGTCATGGTCCCCGGAGCGCTGGTCACCACCTCCGAGTAGGGCAGGTGCTGTGTTGAGCCGTAGACCTCCTGGTGCCGGCTTTGGCCTGCGTGGCCTGCGGATGCCAGGCTGAAGGCCTCCTCCAGCAGCATGTGCATCTGCTGCCTGACCTCGTCGATGGAGGGCTGGGAGCTCAGAGTGGAGGTCTCAGAGTGGCCCTTCACCTGCCTCGACCTGGCATAGCCCCGGGGCTCGTTGACTCTGTCAATGTTGGTTTCCTCTATGATTTCAGGCTCAGTCTGTGGGATCAAACAAATGCCCGTTGATTTGTTAATTAACTTTCCTTTCCATTAATGCTGCCTGTAATGTACTCTAAAATGTCCAGCCTGGAATGGTAATATTAGACATATGTGCTCGTTTGCGTTATAGCCTACGTGCCCTGTCCAGGAATTCACACGATGGGGTGGTTAGCTATCACTGGATCAGCAAGGCCACACTTTAGCTCTCCCTGTGCACTTCAATTATCCAAAGCTCAGTGTCACAGGCTTTGTTTATTAGCATAATGACCATGAGAAAGGCTTTTCACTGCTACATTAATGGTATTCTCCAAAACCTCTTAGAGACATCCTCTGTCCTTACGTCTTCTGGGTAAAAGAGTCTAGAGGGTTCTGTGGTCTATGCTTTAAGGGTTGGCACTCTAGATTCTAGGCTAATGCTTTACATTGTCCGGGGTCCAGCCATTGGTTAGCAAACTGCCGGATGCCTGATGGTAATTTCAGAAAGAATAATAAAACCTGCCTCTAGATCACTGGTCTCAAGGTGTGGTGTGCACTGAATCAGACGCTCTGGGGGCAGAATATAGCATCTGTGCCTTGACAAACCCACCTAAAGATCCTGATGCCTGGTAAAGTTTGAGACCCACTACAGAATGTTCTCCCACCCTCCTCCAGTGAACCTTTCATTTAGGGAGTAGCTGCAGAATCTAAGTGGGCAGAGAGCTGGGACTTCATCAACTTCCAGAGCAGGCTTCATGGACTGTCATGCTTGCCTGCTAATGAATACTTATTTTATTAAAAATTTTAAATTTATTGATCGATACTTTTAGAGCGAGAAGAAAGGAAGGAGGGGGGAGGAAGAGAGAGAAAGAGGGCATGCGAGAGAGAAACATCGATTTGCTGTTCCACTTACTGATGCAGTCATTGGTTGCTTCTTGTATGTGCCCTGATCAAACCCACGACCTTGGCGTATTGGGAGGACACTCTAACCAACTGAGCTCCCTGGCCAGGGCTGTTAATGAATGCTTATTTAACAAGTCATTTGTGGCAGATTTTGGTCTGAGACTGGCTTTTGTGATAACCTAATGGTGAGGCTGTGGGAGAGTACTTAATCTACGACCATTTCAAGTATGCCTGTGGCTACCACTGCTGGCTAATAGAACTTGAGATGTCTGCAAGGATAAATTGGCATAGATCAGTTTGCCACCCTGCTCTCCACCCATTACTTAAGTATAGTAGTGCCCCCTTATCCACCAGGGATACATCCCAAGACCCCAGTGGGTTCCTGAAACCACAGACAGTACGGGACCCTATACAGGGTGGGGAAAAAGTAGGTTTACAGTTGTGAGAAAGCAGAACACAGAGTTTATTCTTGTATTATTATTGATTAATTACTGTGTTATTTTCCATATGAACAGCTGTAAACCTACTTTTGCCCACCCCTGTAAATATTGTTTTTTCCTATACATACATACACACATACCTATAATGTTTAATTTATAAATTAGGCACAGTAATAGATTAACAACAACAATAAAACAGACCAATTATAACAATATACTATAATAAAATTTACATGAATGTGGTCTGTCTCTCCCTCTTCCTCTCTCTCTCTAATGACTGATCTGATAATCCAGATGGCTACTAAATAGCTAATGGTTGGGGTGCCCCAGAGGCTGTCCTTGCACTGAGATCTGTGCAGGTGCCAGATGGGTGGAATGGGCTCCCACAGATGTCCCACGCGACAGTGGCCGAGAAGCCTCAGTGCAGAAGCAAGAGACAAGGGGCTGCTCCTGGCCCCAGCCCCGCTGCTCCGCGCAGGGAGGAGCCACAGCAATGCCGGGTGTGAAAGGTGTGCCGAGGAGATAAAAGACGGGGCGCAGGGGGTGTTCAAACCAGGAAAGTTACTTAACTTTCGATGTTTCAGTTTCCTTGTCTGTAAAATGAAGATAATAATAAGACCTGCCTGCAAGGGTTTAATAGGGATTAAACAAGATGATACACGTAAATAAAGATTTTAGAACAGTAACACATGGTAAAAACACAAAAACAGTAGCTGCTGGTCATCAGTCTAATCATCTTTATTATTACTTTTATTCATTCAACTGCACATATTTCTCATGCAATGTTAAGGACTCTAATATAGGAAAATGAGCACAATGAAATGTCATCAGGGAACTCATTCATAAAGGGAAGTCCCGCCCTCCTTAAAATCTATACATGGAAGGCTAGAATTTTATTTTTCATATTTTAAAAATTTGTTTCCTTTTCTTTAGTATTAAATTAATATATGCTTATGAAAGAAGAAATAAAAAAGACAGAAAGAACAAACAAGAAATTAGACATTTCCTGTTATCAGCCAGGGTTAGGGCTTGGCTATAGTTCTAGATCAAGAGACCAGGTTTTCTGACAACCTTCAAATCTAGATTTGTCAATGAATATCTACAGTGAGTAATTTAGAATACTGTTTTTAAAAATATATATTTTTATTGATTTCAGGGAGAGAAAGGGAGAGGGAAAGAGAAATATAGAAACATCAATGATGAGAGAGAGTCATTGATCAACTGCCTCCTGCACAACCCCACTGGGGATCGAGTCTGCAACCCAGGCATGTGCCCTGACTGGGAATCGAACCATGATCTTCTGGATCATAGGCTGACATTCAACCCCTGGGCCACGCCAGCCTGGCTAGAATACTGTTTTTATATTAACACAAGCAAGGATAGATTATGGAGTAGAATGCAAAATTACCTTTGTGATAATAAACTCAAAGACAATTCATGCCTGGAGGTATGCCTGCAAACCCTGGGCTGGGAGCTCTTCTGCATTGGGGTTCTTTAGGGAAATATGTGTTTGCTAAAGGTTTAGTGATACCTTCTAGGGTAGTGAATACAGAAATGAAAAACATTTTCTTCACATGCAGAGAACATTCTGAACTGAATTTCAGAGCCCGAAGGGACTGTAGGAGACCTTTTAATTCAAGCCCATTTTATAGCTGAGGAGGTTGAGGCCTGAGCTGGTTAAGTGAGTTAGCCAAAGTCACCCAGAGGTGGCAGTGACAGAACCTGGCTCTCCCAGCCCCTGTCCCTTGCGTGTCCTGCTACACGACATTGCCTCTTACATTTCCCTGTCAATGCTGGTTGCTACCCACACACTGCCCTTCCTCCCTACATCCCCAGTCTCTCTAATAAATAATGGATGCTTAATGTTAAACTTTTCCCAGGTAGACGATTAATGGCACCGGGGTGAGCTATGATTTTTCCCACCCTCAGCTATGCTACTCATTTCCAGTCATACTGGTGGATCTATTGTTATGTGAATTTACAGTTGTGCCTTAAGCAGGGCAAAAATATACTTAGCAATAACTACCTACTCTCCTACTCTTCCAAGAGCCTTGGAGAGGGGCTGGGCTGGGTTGGGGGGTGGTTTCTGAGTAAGGCTGGTGGGGAGATGCCACCTTCACTGGGGAGGTGAAGACATTTTTTCCAGGATCCCACTGCATCTGCCCTATAACACCCCAATGGAAATTAATCTCCGCTCCGCCGCATAGTTTTCATTTTGCATAGGAGAAGTGGGTTTCCTTTAACTCAAGGGCACAGAGTCATAACCCAACTATGACCTCAACAGGTTTGATCTAAAGAACTATCTTCCCATTGTTCTCACTTGGCTTTTCAGTTTCTCAACATCAAGAAGAGCTCTCACTGTCTCCCAGGCTTCTCCTTCATCACACTTGATTTGCTTATTTAATGTCTATCTTGCCCGAGTCTGGATGCTCCCTGAGTTCATCCCACCTCTGTCTTTCATGAGCTTAGCATAATGCACTTAGCATTTAATACAGCTTTGTGATATAGAACCAAAATAAAAAATTCTGTCCACTTGCCCATGCAGTGGAATTTGAGCTTAAGATAAAAGGCCCACATTCTCTAACAAATTTCCTCCAATGCTAATGAGCTGCGTGACAACATGCAAATTACACGAACTCCTGAAAAACCATGGTCTGTGAAGTCCCTTCTGGTTCTCACAGTCACTGTTTCTTGGACTCTATCTGCTATAGAAGGGCCCAGATTCAACTACTATCATATTCTGTGGGAATCTGATGCCTCCTCTTGAAGGATCCCCTCCAAATAACTTCCTTCCCCACCTTGAAAAATGTGAACACTCCTAAGTTTGTTCTTTTACTTAGCAGATAATTACTGATTTCAACCCTGTGCTAGGCCCTGAGTTGGGAGTTGTGGATACAACAATGAATAGGTTAGTGACCCAGCCCTCGAGGAGGAGACAAATAATAACAGTAATAGCAGCTAACATTTATTAGCAGCTTACGTGCCAGACACTGTTCAAAGTCCGTATACATCTTCCTTTTTCTTTATAATAACTTATGAGGTAATAACCATGATTATCCTCATTTCACAGATGAAGAAATTGAGGCACTAAAAGATCAAATATGTTGCCCATAATTGGTGGAGCTGGGATTTGAAGCCAGACAGTCTGAATCCAGCACCCAAGCTCTTATCCATTACATGCATAAACAAATCCATTACCATAGCACAGAGACGGGCTCTGAGAGAGGCAGGAACACACTTCTGTGACCAGGGAAACAGACAATGAAATAATCATTGGGATAATCTACTTTATAGATTACTAAAAGGATGAAAAGCATCAATATGTAAATATAAGGTACTTAGAAGAGTGTCTGGCACATAGGCATTTAATAAAAACTAGCTGCTATCATTATTGTTGTTATTTGCTTTTTCCCAGAAAACAGTAGCTCCTTTAGGGTTGGATCAGTGTCTTATCATTACGTCCAAACTGAAACTGGGGTCCTTAGGACTTCAATTAAATTTAGTTTAAGTCCTAGCTCTAGAAATCATCTCTCTCTCTATATATATA
The DNA here is from genome assembly GCF_054644295.1 of Miniopterus natalensis. NCBI lineage: Eukaryota > Metazoa > Chordata > Mammalia > Chiroptera > Miniopteridae > Miniopterus > Miniopterus natalensis. Next base: position 60,110,642 of record NC_142091.1, on the reverse strand, counting down.
TGTGTGTGTGTGTGTGTATGTGTGTGTGTGTGTGGTGTGTGTATGTGTGTGTGTGTGTGTGTGTGTATATATATATATATATATATACACACAGTAACAGTAAAAGACATTTGCATGTATCTAAAATGAATGAGTCATGCCCGGGCGGGATCCAGGCGATCGGGGCTTGATTCCCGCTCAGGGCACATGCCCGGGTTGTGGGCTGCAGCTGATCAATGACTCTCTCATCATTGATGTTTCTATCTCTCTCTCTCTTCTTTCCTCTCTGAAATCAATAAAGATATATTTTAAAAAATAAAATAAAATAAAATGAATGAGACAATCTTATTTACAGTGGAGTTGAAGAGGAGGAATGAAGGACTCTTGAAGCCATGTATTCTAGAATTTCTTGAGTTATGAGCCCCAAAGTAGACAGGTGTCTTACCCGGTCCTACTTTCTAGGATACACAAGTGTGTGCAATATTGCTTTGCCTCACCCAGGCACTTCATTGCAGGAGCACAAGAATTTGAAGTCTCTCTCCAAAATGTGCCCCAGGGCAGTGCTTTTCAGCTCAGTGTCAATCAGTTTCACCCAGCAAAGAGAACAGGTTCTGAATAAATTCTGCCACTTCACAGCAAAGACCAAGTAGGGGTTTCAGCAAGATAGATTTCTGGGCCATCTGACCAGGATGGATTGCCCTGGCTCCGTGTCCATTTTCCTCTCCACCAAATAAGGTCCTTTGGGCAACATAAAACAGGGCTGCTTCTCTGCATTTAATGCCTGCTCCGGCTGTTTAACAGCCTCATTGCAAGTGCTGCCTGTCACCAAAGAAGCAGAGACATATTTACAAAGCTGCTTGTGAAAAACAAACTTCAGCGAGTTCTCACTTCCTCTGTGGGCAGAGGAGCTATTGGCACAGGGGCAGCTGAGAGTTCCACCTAAGCCTAAACCCCAACCATTCCTCCAACAATAAAGGGCAATTGCCTCTCAGGACAGGTAATGGTGGTTCAAAATAATGATCTGACTACTTCTCTTCTGCAACAGGTGTGCAAATGGAATTTTAAAAAAACCTCCCAGCAGAGTTTCTAATTTCACTCTGTTGCTTACCCACAACCCAACAACCACATCAGAGCTATAAGGACATGAAAACAGGATGCTGTTCCTGCATTTTAGGTGAGTAAAAATGACACTATAGGGTCCTCTCATATTGCTAAGCGGAATGGCATTTTTTTGAATCTTCCAAAGAGGGACCCATAATTACACTGATTTTGGGGGTGGACAGTCAAGGGTAAAAGAACATGCTTCAATGTCCTCAGCAAGTGGAGAGGTCTCAGCTTTACTCACTGCTCCCAAAGCAAACCATTTTCATCCCATTGCATATGTCAGGCTCCATCCTCTTGCCTTTCTCTCCCTTAGCCCTCCACAGAGCAGTGGAAACTCAATTACTGAGTGAGTCATGACATCCCATTTACCCTGAGTTATGACTGGCTACCCTGTGTGACCTTAGTGGTCACCTTTGGAAGTGTGGCTCAGTTGGGGCAATGGGGAAAAGGTCTTGGGCACCCTTTACAGAGCCCTTCTCTAGTCCCACCATGCTGGAAAAAGGCCCTATTTGAAAAATACAATCCTCTCTTTGGCGTGTGACAAAATTCATGGCAGTTCTGAGATATCTAAAGTGTTAGAATGGAAAAGAAACAGGAAAAGTGTATCTTCTCCCCCATGGACTCTGTTAACCAGGGTTGTGACAGCTAATGTTCCCTGAATGCTTCACCTGCATTAGCTCATTTAATTCTCACTACAACCCTATAGGTGGGTGCCACCTGTAACCCCATTTTCTAAGCGGGAAAGTAAAGCACAGAGAGGTGAAGTAACCAGCCCAAATTCACCTGCTGGAAGTAGGTGAGCTGGAACTTGATGAGGCCCAGCTCCAGACTCCATTGGCATCACCATTCCACAGTACTTCTTGTGAACGCTGAGAATAATCTAGGAGCCTCAGTCAATTAATTAAAAATACCCTTTAAAAAGGAATCAACCTGAAAGTGAACACCAAAGATCGGCTTTCTCTCCAGGGAAGCTGTTTCGCCTTTTGTTTTTGAGATGAGTCACCACTGCTTTTTCTCATCTTAGCTGAGTGGGCACTGTGGGCGGTGGGAGACAGAGTTAGTCCTGAGAGTCAACACTGCTCATAACAAAACAGCCTCTCCCTTCCACTGGCGCACACCTGCTTTTTCTCCTTTTGAAAAATCCAGACAGACTCACAAAATCCCTCCTTGTCACTCTATCTGCCTCCGAAACACCATCTCTAACTGCAGCCAGAGCTTCCTAAGCCCCCCGGGGAAGAGTGGCCTTTGGCTCATCACCAGGCTGATCCTTCCCTTCACAGGGGGCAGGCCCAAGAGGAGAGGCTGAAACAGAGGGAGGGCTGCCAGGGAGCATTATGTGGTTTCGTTCCTTAAAAGCCCAACCACCAATGTTCTTCAAGTAGTGGGCACTGTGATGGCCTCAGCATCCACCCACTCTTTTCACTGTGTCTCAGCAAAAGGGGCCTGGACATCTGGGGGTCTGAGTCTACCCTGGCTCCATTGGTGAGGTCCGATTGGGTTAAATCCATCAGTGTAAGCCCCCTCTCCCCCCTACCCCTACTGCTACAGTGATTGATACAGGGGTGGGCACAGTTGAAGTAAAACCCATAAACCTTGTTTCATGTTTGAGAAAAGAGAAATTCTGTTCTTGCGTTGGTCAAAGCAGTATGTAGATGTGAGCCATTTCCTACCAGAGAGAACCAACCTACAGATAAAGCCAACACAGGAAGGACTGTTCTGCATGAGGCAGAGAAATGAACCGGAGCCCCAACCAAAGCATGCCCAGATTCACCGTACCCAATACATTCCCTTAATGACTTAAGACAGTTTGAGCTGGGTGGGTTTTCTGTTTTCACCAAAGCAGCCTGACTGATAATCACCATTTAGACTGAACTTTGAACAGTAACATACATGTCTGTACTCTTCATAAACCAGTCAAATCAAACATTTGTATGGTTCAGAGTTATAAATCTGCCCCATATCTTCAGGTCTCAGCTCAGGAGTCACCTCTTTTGTTTGTTCATTTGCTCAGCAAATAGAGACACTGCATCTCCTAGGCTCCAGTTACTATTCTGGGTGCTGAGGTTTCCAGCATGAATAAAACATGATTCCTGTCCTTGAGGAGTCAAATAATACACATAAACCTACAGCTGGGAGACAGAGAGTAAGAGCTTTGACTGGGGTGAGTCCCAGGTGCTACTGGAACACAAAGGACAGGCATCTAAATCAGACCCATAGAGATAAGGGGTCCAGAAAAAGATTCTGGGGGAGACAATGTTAAAATGAGTTCTGAAAACAATGCCTGGACAAGTGGTTGTAACCTGGGAGCAGGTTTGCCCTGGGCACATTTGTCAGAGAGGTAAATACCATATATAGTAAAACCTTTGAAAGTCCCTTAAATCGGCCACATGGTACAACATACATGGCCCACGTATACAACCTTATAGAGAAATATGTAAAAAAGGAATATATAATCTGTAATGTATACAATACGAACAGAATATACACAAAATATTTATATTATTTTTTTCCTTTGTCTTTCAGGGCCTATGTTGTTAAATTTTCCTGTGTTCAATGTAGATATGATGCGACAATTCCACTGCACTCAGCGTTTGCTGGAGGAAATGAAAGGGATAGCAGCTCCCAAGGGGTGTTCCCATTTGCCCACTGGCCTCCAGCTCTGCAGGGGTTTGGAGGCCACATGTGGGCCAAGGAGAAGCAGGGTGGGGAGGGACTAGTGCAGAGAGGACACTGTGTTGCTCAGGACTGTAGAACATGTTTCCCCAGCGGCCAGGCACACTGCCAGCTGCTGGCCCTCAGCTATCAGTTGGGAATTGCCCTTGTTACCCAGGACAGCTCTGCAGGGCCATGTGAGCTCCACAGCTCCCCATGGATTAGCTCCGACCTTGTAGTATCTGTAGCATAGCCCAGCTTTGAACTCTCCCCAATCCTGCTTTCTGTCTTTCCCCTACAAGTGCTCATACCAAAAGCATGCTGGGAACCCTGGCCTGTAATAAGCGCCTACCCTGGCCAGGAGGCTGTGAGGCTGAGAAGCCAGAGGGTAGGTGGGTACCAAGAGTAGGAGCAGGTGGCATCCAAATCCGAGGGAATCAGAGAGAAGGAGCAGGCAGATGGCACTGTGCGCTCACAACAGAAGAAAGCTGTTTGCCTCCTGCCCAGTGGGAAACTGCCCGGTGGGAGGGAAGTCCTGGGCCACAGGGGAGGCCTAGCTCCGAGTAAGGTCACTAGGCCATCCTGAAACCTGCCTGCTCCCTTCCAACCTGCCAACAGGAATCTGCCTCCTGCTCCCACTGGCCCAGGGGCCTCCATCTTCGTGGGGTTAACAAGTATCTTTGTGGGCAGCCACCAGCCTGGTGAGATCTGGGCTGTACTCAAAGGCCCCTTTCACCACCAAACACCTCCACCTCTGCCTCAGGCTCAATGAAGGATCCTGATTTTAGATGGTCATATATTTCCGTTGGATTAAAAGCCCCCATTAAATTACAGTGTACTCTAAATTAACTTGAGATAACAGATTAAGCCAGGGCTATTAATAGCTTAACCCAGCTGGCAGAGGTAGGATAAAGAAATTAAAACGAGATGGGAGACACACGTAACAGCTCCAGGTGGGATGCTAGGGGGTGATGTGAGTGGGGCAGGGTCAACACAAGAGCACCCAGTTAAGAGGGCAACAAGCAGGTTGAGGTGAAGGAAAGAACCTCCAAATCCAACCATTTGCTTCTCAATGAAACCCAAAGTTGATTGTACCTTTTACTGGGAACACCATGTGGTGCCAGGACATTCCTGTGCTCTGCCCTGGCCTCAGCTACCACTCGGAGGCTCTAAGATGCTGGGGGAAGGGTGGGAGTGGGTGAGCAGGAGAGGATCCCATTAATAATAGGATTGACAAACTTATCTAAAAGGCCCCAGACTTGCTATAAGCTATTACAGGCAGTCAAGGGCTTCCAGATCATATTTCATTCCCTCGCAAATGGATCCCATCAAAACACTGTTCCGATTCTCCGGCCTCCTTCCAGTAACCACTGTTCACCTGGATCAAAAGCAAACTGGCTGCTTTGTCAGCTGAGAAGGGCCAGCAAGATACACTCCCCACCAAGCACAACACAATGCACCCGGCCTGCAGCAGGCGGCTGGAGACTGCGGTCTGAGCGATGCTTCCATCTTCCCCTCTGCTTTCCCTTCCTCCACTCATCCCCGCAACTGCTTCCCAAACCTGCTCTGCCTGCTAATTCCCTCACCACCCGGTGCCTGTGGTGGGGACAGCGGACCAGCCTTTGGGAACCTCTTTGCGGCGGGCACTCCTGCAGCGCTAAGGCTGACTGGTTAAGCTCCACACACGTCAGGCCATCCATGAGGGGCGGCTGTGGCTGAGACGTTAGGGTCTAGTCATCAGCTGCACTAGTGTGCAGTCTGGACAGAGGACGGGGGCAGGGCCCAGCCTTCTGCTCCACATCGGATCCAGGGCAGCCCACTTCCCTACCTTCCTGCTGGGGCCAGAGGCAGCAGCCTGTCGTCAGGGCCGGCCCTGTGGTTTTGTTCAGTCTTTCTGGAACTTTCCTCCAGCCCTCCCATGACTTGGGGAGCACCTAATTCCTCGCAGTCATTTCTGTCTGATTAAATGGCTTAACGTTTTCTGTTTTCTGAAGCTGAACCTTGCCTGATTTAGTACGCCCCTGTTTTTTATTTGTAGATTTAGCTACACTTTTCAGTTGGAAAATCAGCTGGTGTTCACTAACATTTCAAAACACTTGCCCGAAGAACGCCTGTGGAATGAGAACTGATGACGGCACTTGCTACAGCAGAGCTTCGATCTCACTTCTGAGACGCAACCAGTCATCCTTAATGTTTTCAACCCACTGCCCACATTTTAGGGTCTGAACCCACCGTGCCTCCAATGCTCTCTGAGCGCCTCCAGGGTGTGGAACTTTGGACAAGGTGCCCGAGAGAAACCTAAGGGCAGTAGCTTGCAAAGGTCTCTTCTTCTGAGAGGCCAGCACTCATTTCCAAAGTTAGAATTCAGACAATCCATTCCTAGTCTCCTTCACAGCCCAAGCACACAGCTGACCCATTCCTGTCATAGACTTTTAAACTCCAAACACAAATCAAGGTTGAGGAGGTGTGTTTTTATTTCTGGGAACGATCCGGTTATTACTTGCCCTTTGGAAGCAAAGGCTGATTCATCAGTCACATACAGAGGTGATTATTTGGCTGATACAGGAAAAATCACTTGGGTTTTTATTCTGCCCGAGAATTCACACTTGGGCCATTTTCTCTTCCTCACTGCTTCATTATTCTCTATGGCTTTCATTTGGAAAATAACATTTAAAAATACTTTGAAATAGAGATATTTTTCCTTTTAAATATCAGGCTGACATGATCTCTTCTACCTACTTTATGCATGGGAGGAATTCATTTCAATGCCAAAGTTAGTTTAATGATATGGTCTGGTCTTTTGGGAGTGATCAGCTTTGGACATCTTTCTAAAATCATGCATTCTTCTAAAGGGGGTGCCTCCTTCTAGAAAATTACTACCCAGCTGAGCCACAGTTCCTGTCAAGAGTGTGTTGCATCTCTCAGTTGTTAGGGTGACTAACAGGTTGAAAATTATTGTAAAACACAGTGATTCCCAAGCCCCTTGGAGCTAAGAGGCTCTCTTGTACAGGTCCTAACAACTCCCAATCTATGAAAAAATTCTGAAAGAATCCAGGTCGCCATCAGTCCTGGGGCTAAGAGTTGCCTGTGGAGCACGTGTTTGTTTGCTCATTTATTTATTCATTTATTTTTACATGCAGGCTTTTCTGTTGGGACTCTAAAGTAATCAGCTTTGGAAAAATTCACAATTAAATCAATCTCCCAGGACTTTTGTTCCTACCATGTCAAGGAGCAGGTCCCTCTGGTGATTCCTAATCTGGCAGAAATAACTGGAAATTCTGGCCTGGCCTCAAGCTTCCCACACCCAGTAGGAAGATGGACATGTTTCCAAGTGAATGACCCGTTCCCTGCTGGGCTAAGAGATTCTTTTGCCAGGAGTGCCTTGGCATTGTTGGAAAATGAAAAGCTCAGAAAATGAATACACTGTTTAAAACTATGACTCTTCTCTTTTTCTACTTCATCTGTTGGTCCATTTTTTTCCTTGTGTGTTATCCATGCGAGAATTCTTGTGAGACCTGCCACGGAGCTTATTCAAGAGATTCAGAAATATAGAATATATATTATATTATGTGAGGACATCTGTTTAGTGTGGTGGGTATAGATGGAAGTCATATTGCATGGTGATTAAGGGAATGGGCTCTGAAGGTGGGCAGACAAATTACGTAACTGCTCCATACCTTGGTTTACCCATCTGGACAATGGGAATAATGAGAGTACCTAGCTGACTGATGATTTTGCAGATTCAGTTAGACAATACACACGGAAAGACTAGAATAGGGCCTGGCCTACAGGGTACAGTCAGTAAACGATAGCTACTTTTCATATGATTAGAATATAAAACACAGGAGGAGATATAGGAAGCAATTTCAATCTCAGAGTCAACAGTCTAAATTCTTAAAATTGTTCCCTAGATGATCACTTTTTCTTAAGGAAACATATTTGCTAATGTTTCTGAGATCACATGCATGCCTCAAAGAAATATGTAGTTTTGAAAAATCTATTAGTGCCTTCCTAAAGTAACCTGTGATTGGAATATTTATGCATGTTTGGCGGGGGGGGGGTGAGCAACCTCCTGTTAAAAATCATCTCTCTCCTCCTGGGTAATTTCCTAACACGGCATTCCAAAAGTATTGAGTACTTTAACTCATGGCACAGTGGTTAAAAAATCCTCAGTGTTCTCTTTTCAAAACTACTAGGGAAACCTCTGGCCTATTTCCTCAAACAGTAAAAAATTTTGTGCCTAGAATCTCACAAGAAACCTATAAATACTACTCTTGAGATAACTTAAGAGTCCTATCAAACCTCAGATATGCCCTCGCAGAAGAAAAAGCTCCCCAAACTACAAGCAGCCAGGAAGAATATTCACTGTTGGTAGGGAGCGATTAACTGGAAAAGTCAAATGCCCAGTATTCAGCCACAGGCTGATTATTAAATTGATGACTGACTTTGGTATAAGAAATACGTTTACAAGGAGAAAAATTAATGTTGACTAATTTAATCTAGAGGGAAAAAATTATTTGCCGAAAGCATCTAGAATTTTATAAAACTAAACTATCAAACTGTCTTCTATTTAAAAAAAAAGAAATAAAAGAAGGATATCCACACCAACACAAGCATCAAGTTTAAATGTAAGGAAGGTAATTAGAAATTCAAATTAGGTACAATGTCTCTGTTTTTAATTGGACCATTAAAACATCCCATTTTAAGCTTTTGTAGAAAACAATGACCAATCGTAAGGGGGGAAAATCTTCTTGCCTTTAAATTAGCATGGTATATTGAAGAAATCAAGTGCCATTTTCAAATTACCACCTCAAAAATTATAACAAAACTTTATCCAGACATATCTGAATCATAGCTTTTGTTATAAATTTTTTTTTATTTGTAATAAGAGAAACATTTTAGGAGAATGGAAAAGAAACACTTTTCGTAGGACCTAAGAGTATATTCAAGACCATTTGAAATTCTGGGGCAGGGTGAAGCTTACTGAATATCTCAGCAGGGTATCGTTCAGGTGAGTGCAACTGGTGGGTGCAATGACATGTGACAGGATGCACACAGGCACCAAATAGTAACTAAGCATCTAGGGAAGTTTGATTGGGTTAACAGAATTTTTGCGGCTTGGAGACATCATTGCACACAGCATGTGCTTTATCACATGAAATCTCATTGTTTCCATGGCACATTGAGAGGTTATGAAATCAACAAATCCAACTCCTCAATATTGCTATGAATTAAAAGAAGCTTGTATTCAAATGAGTTCTAACCCATGGCCATGGTTCACACTAAGTTTCTAAGAACAGAGGGGGAAAAATTAAGGACATTTAGAATTGCTGTTGAGTTTAAGGTCAATAATGTACTATTCATAAATGATTGAATTTAGAAATCAAGATCCTTTTAGCAATCATTTGCTACTCTGGCCATTCCAAATAGTCTTACTTTGCAACATAGGTAATAAGGAAAAATAAAATAGAAAATATTTTACTGCATTTTAAAATTCCACAACTATATACTAATCTGAAACATATGGGATGCTCTATTCCTTTTGCTTTCAGAGAAAGAAAAGCTTATATTTACCTGGGCCCACCAGAGACTTACGTCATATCCACTGTTACGAATTCCACGCCGGGGTCGCTCCCGTGTCACCAGAAGGTCCATCTCTGTCTCCCCTGGACTTGGGCTATTCAGAGACTGCCGGCTTCGGTAGACAGAGTTCTTCGTCTGTTGCCTGTAGAAAATTTAACAACTGTTATGATGCAGCAAATGCCCTGACAGATGGAATTCTCCACTGATCCAAAATACAGGCAACCAATGAAGGGTTCAGTTGAATTTGCCTCACAAATCTCAGAATTGATGGTATTTGTTCCCCAGCCACCAGGGGCCATAGAAATAGTAGAATAAATAATTTTTTTCCAGATGCTGTAACCATTTGGCTGGATTGTAAATGCTCTTTCATATGGTATCTACAATCAATTGCAACACTGCAACCTCATCTAAAATACTGCTGATGGCAAGGCCAAGGGCTTTCCCTTGACCCTTTAAAACAGCTAACACTGGAAGAACAAACTTGCTTTTGTTGACTGTTGACTCAGCAGCCTCCTGTTCCTTTTAATCTTTCCGATTCTGCAGGCAAGGTTCCGTGATGTGTTAATAAACCTTGAGGCTAATGGGAAGCTTAATACTGCCACTTCGACAGATTCTCTTTTCTACCTTCACCACAGTGCTTTCCCCTCTGGGCTAAGGAGCTGTCCATCCATCCATCCATCCATCCATCCATCCATCCATCCATCCATCCATCCATCCAAATTTACTGAGTGCCTACTATGTTCCAATCACCGTGGAAGATGGTGATCCACAGTGAGCAGGACAGAGCTTACATTCTAGAGAGAGAGAGACAGGTGAACCACATGATAAGTTCAGAGTGATAAGTGCTATTAAGAAAAACAAGGAGATGAGAAATACAGATTGGCAGTTACGGAATAGTTATGGGGGTGTAAAGTACAGCATAGGGACTGCAGTCAATGATATTGTAATAACTATGTATGCGGCCAGGTGGGTGCTGGAAATATCAGAGGAAACACTTTGTAAAGTATATGACTGTCTAACCTCTCTGCTGTGCACCTGAAACTAATACAAAAAAATATTGAACGTAAACTGGAATCGGAAAAAAAATTTAAAATGAAAATTTAAAAATTAGAAAAACTAATATCTGTTCATCCTGACTTCATTAAATATAAATACATGTGATATTTATATGTGTGTGTCTATTTAATCAACCATAAAGTATATTATTATTGGCAATAAAAGCTTTATATTAATGTAAAAACAAAACAAGGGGATGAGACGGGGGGTTATGAGGATGGAAGATGACTTTAGATGGGATGGTGGGTGAAGGCCTCTCAGGAGGGGCGACATTTCAGCAGGGACCTATTTAGAGGTAGCCGCATGCCCGTCTGGGCACAAAGCGTTTCAGCCCCAGGGAGCAGCGTGTTCAGAGGCTCCACTCGGCTCCGCCCTTGGAAACGCACGCATTTGCCACCACTGTCTTGTTTCCACTTGTCATGAGAGAAATTTTTTTGAGGAAGGTGAAAAAACAGCAACGAATGAGGGTTGTGGCTTTGCTTTGCTTTTCCCATAGAAGGTAACTCTTAGAAGTGGGGAGTGAGGCCTAGTGGGGACAGATGACTTTCACATAATCCTGCAGAGTGACAAAAGTGAGACAAAATCACCGGCTTTCTTCTCATCCAACAATAAGTTTCCCTCTGTAAATAACTCTGCATTTATCTATCTTGAGAGAACTCCCCAAATACCACCTATTTTGTGTCTCGGTTCTAACTTTCTACCCATTCACAGGTTGAAGGTGAAAAGGCTGCGTTATTTATTCCCAGTGGCTACGCGGGAAACCAGACCCTGGCAGGTATACACGCCTTTTCTGATCATACACGCAGTTAGTCAAAGCACGACAGTCACACCCTGTCCGTCTAGAACAGACATTAGAACTCCCAAGGCAAACCACTGCCCTCGGGATTAGCCTAGGGAATGAAAACGACACTAACAGACCTGCCCCCTCACCACGAGGAGCTTGCACCCATTTGGAGAGCACCTGTGCTCTCTGCCTGGTACCCATATGCTGTTCTTTGTGGCACTCACCTCCTCCAGGGGTTGGCATGTGACTCAGGCAGTACAATCACAGCAACAGGTCCCCATGGCCACACTGACAGGTCAGAGGACCGGTACATGAGTTGGTCCAATGAGACCGAGTCCCAGGGCTTTTGCTAGAGCAACCAGGAAACAGGCATTCTCTTGGCACTGAGGTTTCTAAGAAGATAGGATGTAAGCCTAGAGGTGCTGGCAGCCAGTGTGCCACTAGGAGGTAAGAGCCTGCCTGAAAAGGAGCCAGCAAAGAGTGAAGAGATAGCAAGACAAATATGGGAAACACTGTATGATCCCTTGGATCTAGGCATGCCAGAAGCCTTGACCATTCAATTATGTTCAATAACAAATTCTCTTTTATTTGACCTGTCTGTGCTGGATTCCCATCATTTGAAACCAAAAGAATCCTGACCCATACAAAAGCTTAAGCCCGACAATAATAAACGGTGCCCTAGAGTTATGCGCAATGACAGGCTTCCTTTAGGAACGGAGCACAACTCTGTAAAACAATCCTTTCTGAGTGATTTACACTTTAAGGGAGACCCCAAAGAACTCTCATCCTTGACCTAATTTCAAACCGTTTGGTTTTTTTAAAAAGTAGATTTCACAGCTGTTCTGAGACTGCCAATAAGCCCATTTAGGAAAGATCTACGAATAAGGGTGGTGGAGGGTAAAACACCAGATTTAGGAAAGTAGGTTATTTTGGAAGTATTAGAAATACAGCAGTGGAATTGTGGAAGCCCTTTCAAGAACCATGAAAGTGGGCGGGAGCTTAGACGCTGGGGTGACCGTCAGCCCCCTTTTCCATCAAAGACAATGTTCCATTAGGACACACAGCTTACAGGCTGCTGTTGGCATGGATCTCGGCTGACCACACCATCAGTGTGCTTGGTGTGCATGAAACTACTTAGACGTAATTGGGCTGTCAGGTAGACAGATTACTTACTTTAATCAGAGTTCCATGACGTGTAGTAATTTTTTGTTGGTATTTTGCTATATTCTTTAAAAGTTAATAAATTTAGAGAAGTAAGTTTTTTACCTCTGAAAATATCGCTGGGCAAATAATGATAAATCTTGTTTGGATTTTTAGGGGCTTTTTAATCCCATTGTAGTTTAAGGAAGTCGTTCCCAAACTGTGTTATGTGGAACCCTAGGGTTTCATAAAGAGGGATGGAAGCCATCTAGTCCTCCATCTAGGAAGGAGGAGGAGGGGGAGGAAGCCCTGCTTCCATCAGAGCAATTCTGTCTTTCTAAGCTATTGCTTTAGGTTGTGTTCTCCCAGAAGCAGGCTTTGTAATGATTTAAGTGCAAGCGGTTTATTTGGGAGAGGGTTCCAGGAAGCACAAGCTGGGAAGTGGGAAAATGAGAGGGGGAAGGGAAGGAGGCTAATAAAGGATATGATATAGAGTGAATTAGTGCTTTGGGCAACTGGGCCTCAAACTCACTGTTAAAGTGCGGGAGAAAGTTGTTTTAAAATGAAGGTTTTCTTTTATTCAGGTGTGGCAGCACCCACAGCTCAGGAGATGACTGCCACCAAAAAGACAGCTTGTAATACTCACAGATCCCAAGAAAAAGGGGCATGCCCTGCCACGGAGGGCCACATGGTGAAGCACCAGGGTCTGTCACAGGCAGAGAGAGTGAGGGGAAAATGTGCGCAAGAGCCTTTATTGTGGTTTGGTGAGAAGGAACAGACAGGGCAGGGTACGCAGGCTTAGGAGGCGGTCGTTTGAATAATCTCAGCAGACTCTGGGGCATAGGGCTGTTTCTAGTTGTCTGACACCTGGCTGAAGTGATTAGGGCAGGGAGATGGGGACCAGAGCGTGAGAGCCCTGTGTAAAGGGGACGGTAAGGCTCTGGCTTTTTGGTTTGTACATGAAAGGTGTACTTGCAGGTAAGCCCTTCACCTTTCTGAGAATTGGCTAGAGAACCTTGGGAGGGGCAGTTTCTTCAGGGTCAGCAAGGCCCCAAATATCACATCATCAGATACAGGAATTAGAAAGCGTGGTTGTTACAACAGTGTAGCTTATACCTCGGGGTTCTCTGTCCCATCTGTCATTGATGGAGGGTGTTCCAGGGCACATTAACCATCTGACACTTCTGGTCGGGGCTGCCAAGAAAAAGCCCTTAAGTCAGAGTCATAGGTGTTCATAGGAAAAAGGATGTATGGCCTGTATGGGCGCAGTGGGAGTCGAGGGGACCTATGGAGTGGGGGTGGGGGTGGGGGCTGGCCTCTCACAGGGTCTGCTTCAGCTATATGACATACTTTTGGTCTCTGGGCCAAGAGTTTATAACATAAAAATGGAGTGTTCTTCTGACTATAAAGAAAAGCCTATAAAACCTCTCAAAAGATTTCAGGATGAGTCAACATTTGGAATCTGAACTTTGTCTTTTGATTTATTTAGGTCTCAGGGTAAAAGTCTGGTTACTGATGCTACTTCTGGACTAGAGAACAATCCCTTCACCTGTGCCTCATGGTGCTAGGCCACTGAGAGCAGAAGTTTTGGAGAGCTGAACCACAAATAGCAATGAACAGGTAACTAACCTGTGACAACAGATAACACACAGTAGGCAGCCTCTGGAGTTGACTGCAGAGTGGACAAGAATGATACCTCAGAGCTTCCTGAGTCTCTGTCACTCTCTTTTTCTCTGTTAAGCTTTCCCTCCCCACCCATCTCTTGCTATTTTCATCTCTATTCCTACACTCACCTCAACTGATTTGTAGTCAAAAAATTTTTAACATCATTTTTGGTGCTTTAGCGTCATTAAATCATTTCTTTAACATACGCTTACTGAGAAATCAACTACACATTAACAGATCGGCAGGTCATCCAAGGGCCTTAAGAATCTGGCCTAAACCTATGCTAGACAATGGAGGTGCATCTCTACAGGAAAAACGTTTTGTTCATTCTCATCAAAAGCCTCAACTAGAAAGGAGTCCAAACTCAACACTACAGAAAGTTATTGCCATACAAAAGAAGAGATCAAGAGAATAAGACAGGAAAAGAGAAGAACTACAAAAACAGTCAGAAACAATTAATAAAATGGCAATAAGTACAAACGTATCAACAATTAAAATGTAAGTGGATTAATGCTCCCATCAAAAGATGAATAGATAAAGAAGATTCGGTACATATATACAATGGAATATTACTTAGCCATAAAAAGAACAAGAGCTTACCATTTGTGACAGTGTGGATGGACCTGGAGGGTATTATGCTAAGTAAGATAAGTCAGACAGCGAAAGACAATACCATATGATTTCACTTATATGTGGAATCTAAAACACACAAAAAAATGAACACAGAAACAGACTCATGGATGCAGAGAACAAACTGATGGTTGCCAGAGGGGACAGGGTGTGGGGTCTGGGTGAAAAAGGTGAAAGGATGAAGAAGCACAAATTGGTAGTTACAGAATAGTCCCAGGGATATAAAGTACAGCATAGAAAATATAGTCAATAATATTGTAATAACTATGTATGGTGCCAGATGGGTACTAGGCTTATGGGGGGAATCACTTTGTAAGTTATATAAATAAATGTTTAACCACTATGCTGTATACTTGAAACTAAAATAATACTGAATGTCAACTGTAATTGAAAAATTTTTAAAAATTTTTTAAAAACCTCAACTGAAAATTTTATTTATTTCTCAAATAGCTTCCAAGTTAAGTTCCTCTTATTTGCACACAATCTTTGATTCATTTTCTGAGTATGAGCAGGAAACCCAGAGAAAACAACTTCCCGTCCAGTCTATGAAAGGATGCTGAAGTAAAAAGTATCAAAGTGCAAAGTAAAAGCTAAAGAAGCTCTCAGCCTCCCCATAAAATCCATATCTTTTCTTCTCTTCTTTTACAGTTATCAACATGGTGACACTGGCATTGTGATCCCTGTCACAGTGTGATTTCACATCAATAGCTTGTTTTCCCGCCAAGCCTGATTAGAAGCATGGTAAATAAAGTACTAGTTTAAAATCCCTCATTTCTTTTATTAAAAATAAATTGTCAATTCCATTCATAAAATTTAGCCCCGCCTCCCAGCTTGATTTTGTGGCTTCCATCCAAGCCTGCCAGAGGATCAGCTTTGCTTTTAATAAATACCCACTCTGGCAGGGAACTGTCCTGCCCCACCCAGTCTGTGGAGAGCATATGTGCCAAGGCTGTGGGGCGGGCCGGGGCACTGGCATGCTATAAGCCAAGGGGCTGTCACCAAGGAGAATGTATTTCAAACAGATGGGCTGAGATCATGAAAAATGTTTCTGAAGAAGTGCTTCAGGGTGGGGAGGAAAGAAGAAAGATGGACATGTGAAGCTTTGCTCAAACCTCTACTCCTTTACCCAGGAGGTGAGGTCACTCTCTGCTTAGCTGGCAACAAAGCCTGGAAGGGTGTTAATTCGAACCACGAGGCCTAACCTTCCCTCGGGAGGCTGGGTCCCGCCTACAGACTGTGATCGCACCTCACATCTCAAACTCCCACCTCACTTGTGGGTAATAAACGTTTGAGGTGGTTACCTTTCCCTCCCAATTCGGACCTTACACTCCGTAAGAGCCGCAATTCGGCTGTCGTATCTGCCATAAAATGTTGAATGAATGGGCGAGAAAAAGCAACATGACCGTGACAGTCAGTATTTAGCAGGGTGGCTAATACATAGTAGGTGACCATAAATGTCAAATACACGAACAAATCTATGAATTAAAGAGAAGAGCCCAGCGTGGAGCTCTGAGTAGCCATGTGGTAAATACTTACTGCAGCTGAATAAAAAGTGAGGCGTGAACTTTGCTTTTCTTATGCAAGGGCCTCAAAATAATTGAAAAGTACCATGTCCCTTGATCTGGAAGTTGCATAACCAAACAGGGGATAATTATATCTTCACCCAGCTCTGAAACAGCTACAGTTTGAAAATATCATTAAGCTAAAGGACAATTATGGTTGTTTGTCCAAGTATTTTTTTTTTTAATGGCTTTAATTTTATTCTCTCCCAGACTCATTATGAAGCATGTGCTTGCACAAAACAGCATGGTCTGGTTCAGCAGCCTTTAAAGATGACAGTCCTAAGCTAACAGATCAAGGGACCAGGACTGCATTGCCCAAGGCACTCTCTGTCCTCACCCCACCCATGGTACCGAGAATTAATTCCCTTACAGACCGCACCTGTTTTTAGACTCAGTGAATGGGGCGCATGGTTCTGGGTCTGGATCCAACACATGCTCGATTTCCTTTTGGGCTTTTTCGTACATCTTTTTTCTTTCTGTCTGAGCTTTGTTTGTCTCCACTGCAGGGAAATCGTAATACCCCTTCCTCTTGGCTTTGAGGCGCAGCTTGTTCCGATAGTGCTCGATGTCTGACTTCTGCTTCAGGGCTTTGTTCACCTGGGGAGAGAGAGAGTCTCAGGCCCACACCTGACCCTGCACAGGTGAGGCTTCCATCAGAAGGTCACAACTCCAGGAGAAGTTATCCTAGGGTTCAGGTCTGGGCCTGTGAGCCAGTCAGACCCAACTGCGATCCAGTCCAAGAACAGCCCACAACAGTGGGCCACAAACAACGTGGAGTCCGGCACTCACCTAAGTTGCCTGAGACCACTCTCCCATAAGAGATTTCCTGAATGGTTTTGAATACAGAACTTCTCCCCCTTCAATCACTGCATGGGCCAGTATTTATTGGAACAGATGTTCTGACATGGTTATCTTTGCTTATTCTCATTTTTAGAGTAGGTCAGGTAGCCTGGATGTCCTTAATATAGGGTTTTTTCAACCTAGCCAGAGTGGGGAACGTTGGGTCCTCAGTTCGTATACTGCCGTGAAGTCATTTGGTCTGGCCCTGCCAAGGCAACTGCAGGCGGGACTTGAAAGTCAGTAGATCTAGAAGCTTTTTTCATAGCTAATTTTTAAGTTGATAATTTTGTATGGGCCATGAATGATGCTATAAATATCCAAATGGCCCTTGGCAGATAAAAGGTTCCCCCATCCCTGACATACTTCCTGATATGGTGCTCACAAAAGGGTACATCACTCCTGTGGTTATGCCAAAAAAATGCATAACCTCAATCCAATCATAAGAAAACATCAGACAAACCCAAACTGGGAGACATTCTACATGATAAGTTGCCAGTACCCTTCAAAAGAGCAATAGTCATGAAACACAAAGAATGGTCACAAAGAAAGACTGAGGAACTGTCCCAGACTGGGGGAGACTAAGGAGACAACTAAATGCCACATGGGACCCTTGGCTGGATCGAGAAATGGAAAAGGGCATTAGTGGGAAAACCAGTGAAACTCAAATGAAGTCTGTAGATTAGTCAAGAGTATTGTACCAATGTCAACTTCCTGGGTTTGATAATTCTATGATTCTGTAAGATGTTAACATTAGGGTAGCTAGGTAAAAAGTGTATGGGAATTCTGTACTATTACTAAAATTCTTTTGTAAGTCTAAAATTATTTCAAAATAAAAAGTTTTTAAAAGTCGCACATCAAATGATTCACTGAAGTTTTGTTTATAATAACCAAAACCAAAACTAAAAACAAAAAATACCTAGAAGGTTTGAACAATGGGAGATGAGTTTTCCAATCTATGGGGCATATCTTCTCAAGTAAGTCATTAATAATGATCATCAGCAAGACCATGGCAACACAGCAAATGCCTAATATTCGAGATAGAAAGTTGTCATGGTATGATGAGATTCTAAAATATGAGTTTGATCAAAAGCTTGAAGAGAAGGTACAAAAATGAAAACAGGATATGTTAGGGTAGTGAAATTATAGTGATTTTTCTCTCTTGCTTTCTGAACTTTCTATGTTGTTATGTTTTTTAAAAAATAACCTTTATAAGAATATCCTGTAATACATGAAAGAAAAATTTATGGGTTTGAGGCTGTGCTTTCTTCACTTAAACAAGCCACCAGAAGAAAAGAAGAAAAAAAATTATAAGACAGTTTGTCGTAAACTCTACAAGGCAGCAAATTACAGAGAAGAGTTCAGGGTTCTTTTCCAATCGTAATGCTGGTAAGATCCATTCCTTTAACTACCAAAATGTAACAGGTATCCATTTCTGGGCAGGGAAAATGCTCATTTCTTCTCCTTCTGTGACAGGGTGATGGGCTTGGCAGGAAAAGGGAGCAGTAAATTGAATTTAGTTGAGATTTGGAATCTGTCCCTGTGACATTTATATCACTAAGCTAGGATGAAATTTTTGATCCAGGCATGGTGGCCATTTCCTGGGTCCATAACTGGGGAGAGGGTCCTAATCAAGAGCAGTTACCAGAGCATTAGTGACAATCCCAGAGGCTCTAATTAATGGGCTTGCACTTCTCACAGAACTGTTCCTAAGGAAAGATTCAGTGGCTTTGAGAAAACATGCAGGTTACTGAATTATAGAGCCAAGGGGCATAAAGTACATGATCAATGAATCCTCGCTCATTGGCTAATTGATGATGATGTTAATGAGCTTGTTGAGTGCTTGGCACTATTATAATGTTGTGATACTCACAACAGCCTCATTTTACAGATGGAGATACTGAGGCACAGAGAAATGAGCAAACCTGCCTAAGGTTACCGAGATAGTAAGGAGAAGAGTTGGGATCCCAATCTTTGCAGCGCGGCTTGAGAGTCCATACTCTTTTAAGCACAATGCTGTTTTTCATTGATAGGCCACAGATAGTCAAAGAGAGGGAAGGACCACTGGATAGGGAGCCAGGGGACCTGAACGTCATGGATATCACAATAACCTGCAGTATGACTTTGAGCAAAGGCTGCTTGACCCCTCTGGCTCCAGTTTCTTTAAGTAAGTATGTGTATGTGTATGTGTGCACATGTGTAATGTAAATGTTCACATGTAGGTTCTATATACATGTTCTTAAACATTCATTAACATCTTTAGCCCACTGACTATTCTGCTACAGAAGGTGGAGAAATGTCAGATATTTACCTAATTTCCTCTCCTTTAAACTGCCTCTCTCTCTCTATCTATCTGTCCATCCACCCATCCACCCATTTTTCTTTGTGAAATCATCATTCTTCATGTATATTACAATTTTTTTCACTCTTAGGAAAATTGATGACCACATGATTACCATAAATATCCTTCTGAAAGCAGGCAAAGGGTTGTTTCAAGCTTGCTCAAAGGAGTAAGTCACTTCAAAGCCCATATAGTGGGCCACATCCCTGTTCGAATGACAACATCTTCTCCAGTTCCCTCTTACTTTAAGCCCCTCGCATCCCCCCCTACAACTGGCATCCATAATGAACAGTTTAGGAGTGTTATCAAGAAAGGTAGAAGACTGTCTGTGTGTTAAGGGGTGGAGAAGAATTCCTGATGTTTCTCTTTATAACTACAGTTTTTAAGTTTCCCCCTCTGGACTTTCTAATGAAGGTCAAAAAATGCTCTAAAACATCACCCAACAAACTTGTTCTGGGTGACTCGTGTCCTGATTCGTTCGCTGGGGCCTGTGCATGTCGAGGTGAAAATGACCGACGGAGCCCCATACACCTGGCCGCCCCCGCCCCTGGCGTTCCCGGGCGCTGCTGCTGGCCGCCCCGGTCTCTCCTGCTCGGGGGGCTCCGGGCTCACCTCACCGTTGAGCGCCGCGGCCTCCTGGCTCCGGTCCGGGGTGGGGTGCACCACGGGGAGGGCTGTGGGTTTTATTGCGATGAGCTGCACGGATCCAGAAGACGTGTCAAAGGGATCGGCGGCCGCCTTGCCAGAGTTGTCAAAAAGAACTGCTCCCTCCTCTTCATCACTCGCTGGCACTAAAGCACAAATGCACACAGTGGTCTTATGGCCGCAGGGGAGCCGCGTGATGGGGGGGGGGGATCATGGGGGGATTTATGCGAAACGCTCACAGCCCAAGGACATCGCATCACTCGAAATGGCCTCAGGAACAACAGCGTCTGGTTCTGTGCCAGGGGCGCGCTGCACCTCACGTATTTCTTTTAAATGTAAGATCTACACTATCCAGCCCTCCACTGCGCTATCCATGGGTAGGAAAGAATTTTAAAGGTTTGAGTTTAAATGGTAAAAACTGTTCTCTCAAACCTGCGACAAACACTTTAAAAAAAAAAAAAAAGTAAAATTTTTTCCTCCAAGTTTGAGTCCGAGATGGAAAAAAATTGTAATTTGGCCAAACCTGGAACTATTCTTAAAATATGACAATCAACAGAGTAACAGCACTCAGTTAAGTTTCTGTCATCAAAGCTACCCATTTTTGCACAATGTTAAGGTGACAAGTCTTCCCTGGTCAACTAGCTACAATAATTACAGGTGACACTTTTTTTTCTTTCTAAAGGCTGCTTCTCAATGATTTGGGTTTTAGTTTCTTTCATTTATCAAAGGAAAGCTAAGATATAACCACCAGAGAAACTAATTTAAAACTACAGACAACTCCCCTAATTAAATAGAGCAATTTTCACCTACACTCTTTTAAATTAATTCTTGCCTCTGACAGATAACTACTGGGATCGCTGAAAGACACCAGCCTGCCGTGTGCTTTCAGAACTAAGCTGACAGAAGAAGTTCCAGGGCAGGTGGTACCTTGCTGATTTACTTGTCCTTAAAGCATTTTCCCATTAAGCAACTATAAGAATGACAGTTTATTGAGCACAGCTCCGCGAGAGATAAATTAAGCCTGTTCAAACAACTAAACCAGTAGGCAATTTAGGAGCAAAATAGGTGTTATTAAAATATGAATGTAATAGAAGTGCATTTATCTTTCCTCCTGTCTGCCTAAGAGATTGGAATGTTATTTAAATTATTGAAAAACACATAGTTTGTATCATTCTGTCACTTATCATAATCACAGAGATTTGTCAAATTAAGCCAAAGTAAATTGTTATTTCACAATGTGGCTAAAACACCTCAGAGTCTAACAATGGTTATAATTGGAGTATTTTTTGGTTCTGTGGGCTTATTTGCAAATAGCAGGCCACCAAGCAGCCAATGACAGAGGACATTCTCTATTCAGACATGTTACCAAATGTATATATCTTTTTACAGTGGAGTTTTGCTAGGCAACTCTTGCCTAGCCACCGTTATCTCCCACCCGGATACCTGCTATGAAAGCCATCTATGGTAGCCAGCCTCCCAGATGGCGCCCAGTAACTCTCACCTCCTCATAGTCACAGACACAATAAATAGGACTGACCTGTGAAATCAAAAGGAAATTGTAGAAATGACAGTGTGTTACTTCCACGGCTAGGTCATTTAAAAACATTGTGGCTTTCACCTTGTTCTCTCTTGGGTCCCTTACTCTGGGAAAAGCCATGCTGTGAGGATGCTCAAGCAGCCCTATGGAGAGGTAGCCTCATGTGGCAAGATACTGAGACTCCTGCCAGCAGCTATGAATGAGCCATCTTATAAGTGGCTTCTGCAGGCCCAGCCAAGCCTTTAGATGACTACGGCCCAGACTGTGACCTCATGAAATTCTGAGTCAAAACCATCCAGCTAAGTCACTCCTGAATTTCTGACCCACAGACATTACATAACACGATAAATGTAGATTATTGCTTTAGGTGGCTAGGTGTTGGGGTAATTTGTTATGCAGCAATAAGTAACTAATACACCTTCTAAACAACCCCCCTCTTCCAAGCTTCCACTCTTCTACTCTTGTCCTCCTACCCTTAAAATACATACTCTACCAGCAGCCAGGATGGATCATCTTTTTGAAAGGCAACCAGATCACAGTACTTCGATCAGAACACTCTGAAGGCTTCATGTCTCTCAGGATAAAACCCAGAGTCTTTGGTGTGGCCACCAAGGTTCCACAGGACCTGGTCCTGGCCACTTGCCCAGCTTGTTCCTGCCTCCCTCCTTTATCTGCTCTCCAGCTACAACAGCCTTCTCAAACACAGCAGGTTTGCTCCCACCTCTGGGATTTTGCATTAGCTATTCCCTCTGCTCAGAAAGCTCTTTCCCCAGATCTTTACATGCCTAATTCCTTCTTAGTTTTCAAGGTGCAGCTTGATAGACTTTCCTTGGCCATCAGTCTAAAATAACCTGCCTGATCACCCTGTTATATTTTTTTCATAGCATTTAGTACTATTGATTTGTGTACTGACTTAACTTGCTCCACCCCTGCCACTAGAATGTAAGCTCCGCTCTTGCCCATCTTTTGAAAGGCAATACCTATTGCCTTTAATAATCTCATAGACAGCTGGCTTTCAATAAGGATTTGCTGAATAAATGATGAGTAAAGGAATGACTAAAATTTCCTGACTCGGAAGGGATATGTTAGTACCTACGGAACAGGTAAACATGTGAAGGATGCTACTTAACATTTATACTGTTTCTGGGTTGTGACAGCCTCACTCCCCACCGCCCCATGGACAGGATAAGGGGAGGAGCACCACTCCAAGGAGACAGAAAAAAGGTGTCCCAGAAACTGTACAAACTACAGTTTTTTCATTCTCACTCTCAAAATGGCCATATTCAGATTTGCACAACAATTCCTCTAGGTTTAAGAGAAAAATAATTAGTTCTTTTCCCTGCAAAAAAGACTATATGGGAAAATACATTAAAGAACATTACATTAAATATTAATACTAAAATGCTATGTGAGTACAACAGGTTCAGGGGAATATTTAATGCATAATTAGTCCCTAAAGAAAAAGTAGGAGAGATTGCTAAACGAAAGGGCCACAGTTAAACTGTAGAAATGTCCTATATACCACCACCACCGGAGTAAATACCGTCAACATAGTAAATGCCACCATCTGGATCTGCTTGTGTCGTTGTTAGTTTGAACTTCTGCAAATCAGGCAGGAAGGGAGATTTTATTTCTTCCTGTTTCAATTGGCATGGGGAGGAGGAGAGGGAGCCCTCCCATTTAAGGCAGAAAATGCTGTTAAACAAAGCATGTTTTCTTCCTGGAATTTCCATTAAAGCTCAGAGACAACATATAGCTAGCATCACTGCCCTCTGGTTTTGTTTATCATATGATAGGCAGGTCTTCGCCTCACTGGGAAGGCAAAGAAAGAATTAAAACTGAAACTGTTTTTGAACTAATATCTCTGACACATCCTCAAGGGCCTCTGCTAAAAAAGGAGTAATTTGTATTCTAAACTCTCAGATTCTTGTCCTCTCCGGGCCCGTGTGTCCCGTGACTATTAGGAGGCAGGGTCTGATTGGATTCTGAGCCTTGGCAATGAAATCTCTCAGTGAAGCAAGGTGCACACGTAAGGGTTTATGGAAGTTTTTGCTCTTAAATGACTGAAGATTTAAATACATATGGTATGTTCTCACCTGGAACTCATTTTTAAGTCTTTCCCGGAAAACACTTTTTTCCAATGTGACACTGGTTTTAATTCAGAAGTTGAAGTGTCTGGATTTGGTTGAAAAAATTCCAAATTCTTTTGCTTCCAAAATCCTAGCTCTCACCTCTATCTTTCCCACTTATATTTAAACATCATCCTGAAATAGACTCTAAGGTAGTCTTGTAGCCACGGTAGCTCATGAAGCCATCGAGTTACAAGGACCCACCCAGCCCTTTTGCTAGCGGGGCAGTGTGTTTCCGTTTTAAAGTTCTTGTTTTCACAAAAGGGGAAAACCAGAAGCTACAAATGCAACAAAACTGGTGGGAAACAAGAACAGTTTTAGAATGATAGCCGGGTACATTACCATTTGTTGATTAACCTTAGAACTCTAACTTTTGGAATGGATACTGAGCTGTAAAACAACATCTGAATATTCCATACCAAGAGAATAGTTTGTTCTCAGAGGCCACAGTCACACAATAAAATGCCATTTGCAAGCAACAATTATGATACCTTTCTGTTTTCTTCCCAATTCCATTCACTCTTCCCACCCTGCCTCCCTGCCTCCCTCCCTCCTCTCCCTGCCTTAGGTTCCTCTTCCAACCCAATAAAACACACTACTACTGAATTTTTTGGTGAACTCTAACCTAGCATTATGATAAAGTGGAGCCCTTAAATGAAAAGGACAAGTGTAGGTTCCACTGAAGGTCCATCCTAGAATTCTGATGTGCTTCAGTGTCTGTTGACATTAAATGAGTTGGTTCTATCATTTCAAATTTCAAACTGAAACCTCATTGAACGGGAGCTAGTGGTGAAACAAAAGCC
Source organism: Miniopterus natalensis (assembly GCF_054644295.1). Lineage (NCBI taxonomy): Eukaryota > Metazoa > Chordata > Mammalia > Chiroptera > Miniopteridae > Miniopterus > Miniopterus natalensis. The sequence continues at coordinate 60,086,195 of NC_142091.1, read as the reverse complement.
ACCAACCCTGACAATTCAGTGGCAAAAAGACGATGCAGCGAAGCACTGGGAACCTGGAGAAAGGATGGCTTTTGAATAAAACAAACGCATTAAAACCTTAACCTGTTACAGTAATTGCATTTTGTTAGCGCAGCTCACTGGTGTTATTTCTGAACCCGGTATTTAAATAACCCGAGTGGCCTAAACAGAATAAGGAGGCAGGCAGAGAGGAGGAGGGAAAGGGGAGAATGGGAAGGTCAGCAGGGACCCTTAGGGCAGGTCCCGGTCTCACCAGCCAGCCTGGGAGTGATGGGGTCTGAAACTGGCCCTGCTCCCTCCCCGTCTATGAATTAAATGCAGGGGAGGGGGAAAGGTATCATCTTCTAACTGTGGATTTACTGACAGAGGAGTCTGTATACAGCACATTCTTATGCAAGAAAAAGGTCACAGAACAGTATGTACATCGATTCCATTTTATAAAACAAAACAAAGCTATACAACAAAAAACAAAGACATGAGTGTGTTGTCATACGCATAGTAAAAAGGTCGGAGGAAAACACACTAGGTTATTCAAGGTCATCTGGGGACTGGGGTGGGTGATGGGGCCTCTGGGGGAGGGTGGGCTCTGACTTGACCTTATATATTTCCAGGGAGAATATAAAGGAAGGAAGGCAGGGATGGCTGGGAGGGAGTAGGAGCGGCAGGGAGGGCACCTTGGCTAGGGGGCGAAGGCAGTCTCGGTACTTAAAACAACTCTCCCTGTGTCTTCACTGTCCATTGCCTCTGCGCTGCCTCCCTCCCTCTGCCCATCTCTCTTGGCACCTCGCTCTGGGAAGAAAAAGAAGAAAGTTGCTAAGTTCACGCACGTCCCCTTCATATGTCAGAGCTCTGGCCCTCTGTGAGCTGGCTTGGCAGAGAGCTGGTGGGCAGGATTTCTGGGGGGTCCCAGGAAAACCCATGTCACACCCTGATTCTGGTGCGGAAAGCACAATCTCTGTGTTACAGGGCACAGGGGATTTAAGAGAAGAAAAATTTCAAGGATCAGGTCAGTATGACATTTTAAACAAGTGTTTTATATAATAGCTGGGAATGGGGTCCACATTCTCTCTGCAGAAGACAAATCCATTGTGGCATTACTTCTTTCCTTTCTTCTTTCTTTTGTCAGAAACAAAGAAATAAGTAAGCGACATTTGAAAATAAAAGAATATTCTGGCACTAGCTGCAAGAGAAAGTCCCTGAGCCACAACTTCATCATATCCCTTTAAAAAGGAAGCTCAGCTGAGCAGACTGCCAGCTCATTTGGCTTTTCCCTGGCATTTCTGTAGGATTCTACCTACAACTCTTTGAACTTCAAAAGGAACTTTCTCTCATCCAAGTGGTGGCACCAGGTATATAAATCTGGGCTCCAGGAAGCCAGCATCACTCACAGAAGGACTGAATGGAGAGGAGGATCAAGACAAAGGTGGGATCAGGAGGACAGGGAGGCTGCACAGTGGTGTCCGAGAGATGGGAGCTATAGATGGTGCCACAGCACAGACAGGTAGCTCCGGGGATTTACCCACAAACCCAACATCAAACCTTAATAAGGAGGGACATCTTTTTGAGAAACTCAACAGTTTAGTTTCCCGGAGAATAAAGGCAGAAGCACAGGCTGATGTCTATGATGACCATTTATTACTGTGCTGTTTTTCCTGGGAGAGGTGGATTTGCAATATCTGGACTCACTGGCCTAGAATGAATCCCTGAAACATGTTAGGGGAGAAAATGAGGGGAATCTCCAAGACAAGCAGTGTTTCAGAGACCTGCCAACTGAGAGGATGTGGCACTAGAAATGTCGATTTACCCCAGAATTAGGAAAATCTCTAAGCCAACATCAGTTCATTCTGCATAGAGTTTTTTAAGGCCCTGCACAATTCCATAGGAACAGGGGCAGAATAATTCAGAGAAGGGGGTAAGGCAATACCCTAACAGGTAGGCAGGAAACTGACTCCTGGCCTTTGTAGGACACAACAGAAAGAACTGAGGGTGAAAGCACACTGGGGTGTGTCCACGTGTGTGTGGGATGAGCTCGGGGGCGGTGCTTGGCAGGGAAGGTTTCTCACCATTTCTCTTCCTTGCCTCCTCCTTTGTCACTTTCTGCTGTGCCGTGACATTCTGAGGCGAGCGCCTCCCCGAGCTGGGCTTCCCTGATTCGTTGCTGATGACAGAGCCATTCTCACTGGGTGACCTGCTGGAGGTAACCATAGCAACAGGGAGATGGTAAGTTTCAACTAGAGCAGCCTCCTCTCAAGGTTATTGGCACAGTTTATGTCTGTAGTGTTTCTTTCCGGTTTTATCCACAAAGAAGAAATGATTCAGGAATAAAAAAACAAAAAACCTCATACCGCAGCATGGGTTAAGTAGCTGGTTGTTCTGAAGTACATTTACGCGTGCTCAGCTCGGCGGAGAAGTTCAGTGAGCGCAGCCCTCAGTTCCCATCTCTTTTTCATTAACCCCCAGTGACTATGGAAGCGGTGGCGATGGGGTTTTAGGCATGCCCTCTTATTAAACACAGCACTTTGGAGAGTGTGTGATTCACGTGGCACCTTCAGGGACATGTAGGAATCATGGATCTCTTTTTTTTTTTTTTTTTAATTTTTTTATTTAAAATATATCTTTATTGACTTCAGAGAGAGGAAAGGAGAGGGAGAGAGAGAGATAGAAACATCAATGATGAGAGAGTCATTGATCGAGCCTGCAACCCAGGCATGTGCCCTGACCGGGAATCGAACCCCGATCGCCTAGGATCCTAGGTCGACGCTCAACCGCTGAGCCACACCCAGCCGGGCAATCATGGATCTCCTTAGCTATTCTCTTTACACACACACGTTCTTAACTGTACTAGCTGCTAACTACTTTCATTTGAAACTACCAATCTGAGCTACTCACTCATTCAGGAAATACTTTACGTGCACCAGCTCTGTAGTGGGCACTGCGCCAGGTACACAGGTATAGAGAGGTACTCAGACACCAGCCATGTTCTCCGAGAGCTCCGCATCAGGAGCACCTACCATGGGCCAAGGACAATGAGGAATGCTTTCAAAACTGTTCACGAATCGTTCTGACAATCCACGGATTTAGTGATGTCACCCCTGTTTAGCTAGTGAGAAATGTGAAGCTCAAGGAGGTGAAGTATTCTGTCCAGGGCAGAGTTGAGAGGTGGCAAATCGGCTTTGGAAGCCAGAGCTCCCCTGCGGGTAGGGGCTTTCCCCACACGCTGGAGCACCTTCCCTTTACCGCCTCTCCTACAATGCCGTGGCTGAGGCAGGCCTTTAGACAGGGTAAGCCACAGGGCATTCTCACCTTCCCTAGGGGCTGGACTCTGGCCTTCTGGGGCCCAGGGGGAAGATGGGCTCTTGAGGCCACCTACTGAGTTCATGCTGAGTTCATGCTCCCTCGGGCCTTTGATCATGCCAACCTGTGGGTGGGCTGAGCACAAAGACCAACTGCCTTGCCCTTTGTGGGGGACAACCAGAGGGCAGATATTTGGAGGCCTCATCAAACCCCTTGTTCATCTACTGTCAATTGTCCAGATTCAGAACCTAATGGCATCGGGCCTTACAATGGAAACTGACTGGAATCAAACGCAGCCCTTGACCTAGTGGATGCTCCTCTCCCTCCTCCTCCTCCTCCTCCTTCTTCATCCTCTGGGAATTTAGATTTCTTAGTTCTGTACACTTCCATGCACTTTAGCACCCTAAAACTCATGAACAATGGAAGTGCCCACTCACAGCCATGGGGTAGGACACAGTTTGCCAAGAGAGGAATGCACGGGCCAAGTGGGATGTTCTTGCCAAAGTTCCACAGGCGAGTATAAGTTTGGGAAATGTTGTTTACTACATTCCTGCTTTGGATGCTCCTAACGCACATGAGCACATCAAAGGCTCAGATCGGTCTTGTCATAAAGAGACTCATCTCGTTTTGTTTAATTCAATACTTCCCAGTTTATTTCACTATAGACCTCTTGAACCATGAAAACTTCTTAAACTCCTTTAACACTAGTAATATGAAGAATGTAGTTTGACCCTGGCTGGTGTGGCTCATCTGGCTGAGCATCATTTCGTGCACCGAAAGGTCACCAGTTCAACTCCTGGTCAGGGCACATACCCAGGTTGCAGGATTGATCTCCAGTCAGGGCACACAGATGCAACCGATCGATGTTTCTCTCTCACACTGATGTTTCTTTCTCTCTCTCCCTCTCCCTTCTTTTCTTTTAAAAAACTCAATAAACACATATTTAACAAATATATATAGTTTGGGAAAATATGGATAAGGCATGAACTTATGGAACAGATCTTATTTATCCAACAGCTCTTAGATTGCTGAATGCTGGGTGTACAAATACACACACAGAGAAGACATATGTCTGTTGATTGTTTTCAAAAGCTCACAGTTAATGGCACATACCCCATCCTGAGGATATGAACGAACATGAAAACTGGAAGAACCACCTCAGGGTGAGGATTAATCAATTGCTGAACAATTATGGCCAATCACTGCATTGAAGGGCCCATTGTGAATGGTTGATTCTCCACCCTTGCCCATTAATCCCAATCATGGGCCAACAAAATAGTGTCATCAGAGCCTCCGTAAGGAAAGGACCCACAATATCTGTTTGGTTGCCTGCAAGCGGCTGGATGCTCATTTTCCTTCCATTTTAAAACAATTTTTCAATATTGCGAGATCTTAATGACCACCAAATCACTGGTTTCCCCTATTTTTCACTTGCAAAACTTTTTGGATCATCTAAAGCGTCCATTCTGAAAGGTCATGGACTCCTGGTCGCGTAGGAATGAGGAACCGATGTGACCAGAAGGGGACAGCAGAAACACAGATGCACCATGTGCTTCCTCTTGTTCTTGTGACTTTCTTCCTGACACTTTTTTGTCCCCTTTGCTGACTCTTTCATCATCTGGGCCTGTAATCACCGCAACGCCCCGGGGGGCATTCTTAGATCTCTATCTACAATCTCACAGGTGACCCCAGCCAGTCTCATAGCTTTACATCACTAAACAGTGACAGCTGCTACATTGACATTTCTGCCCTGACCTCTCCTCTGCACTCTAGACTCATATGGTGAACTGAGTTCTCAACCTCTCCACCTGCATGCCCAGTGGGCATCTCAAACTTAACACCCAAACTCTTGATCGTCCCTACAAATTATTCTCCCCAAGCCTTCCCCAACACAATCAATGGAAAATTCATTCCTTTCTATTTCCATACTCCACAACAAGCTATCAGCAAATCTTGTCAGCTCTTCCTTCAAAATATCTCTTGAATCCAGTCACGTCTCACACCGCCACCTCTCAACGGGACTACTGCAATAGCCTCCCAACGGTCCACCTGCTCCTCTGCTGTTTCTCTAGGGTCTGTTTTCCACACAGCAGCCAGAGTGAGCCTTTCAAACTGCAAGTCACAGTATGTCATTGTTCTTCTGAAAACCCTTCAACGACTTCTGATCTTTATTCACCACAAAATCCCAAGTCCTGACTTTGACCTAGGAAGCTTGACATGATCAACTTCAGGCAACTTCTCTGACTCATCTGCTGCCACTTCCTCCGTAGTTCACTCCAGCCTCTTTGGCCTTCTTGCCCTCCTTTAAGCAAATCAAGAGGATCCTGCCTCTGGGGTTTGCATATACTGTTCTGTCCGCTTAGGACATTCTTCCTCTAGATAGCCTCGAGGCTTATACATCATTTCAATTATGTGTCTCTCAAATGTCACACTGTCAGAGAGGTGTTCCCTGACTTCCTGCTAAAATAGCATCATGTCCCCCTCTCCATCTCTTTATGTCCTTACCATGCTTGGTTCTTCCTCATATTCATCACCACTCAACCTACTATATATCTATTTCTCTGTTTGTTTATTGTGTATTTATCTCCACCAGATTGTAAGCCCTATGAGAACAGGACACTTGTTTCATTCACTGCAGTATCCCCAGTGCCTGGTAAACAGCAAACAATGAATAAGTATCTGTTAGGTGAAGGGAAGGGAAGAGGGAAGGATGCAGGAAGGATGTAGCTTTTCCAGCCATTGTGGTCCCAAGATAAGGGGAAAGGGGGTTGGCAAGGGGGATTGGTTTAGCCAGCCAACAGGGCTTGCTATAGGGTTCATTACCTCTTTATAAGGCTGTTGCAAAGTTCTTATAATCTTATGACTACCAAATCACTGGTTTCCCCTATTTTTCACTTGCAAAACTTTTTGGATCATCTAAAAGGCCCATACTGAAAGGTTATGGACTACTGATCTTGTAGGAATGAGGAGCTGTTGTAGCAAGATTGGGAAGCCAGTGATTTGGTGGTCAAAGTTCTTATAATGAGTCTCCTGGCCTCTAGCCTAACTTCCCCACCTGTCTTCCACATTACCACCTGAGTCATCTTTCCAAAGTACAGGCCGAACATTACTATCTTCCTGAAGAACTTTCAATGGCTGCCCACTGGCTAGAACATAAAGTTAAAACTCCTTAGCCTGGAAGTTAAAACCCTCCACAACTTTAATGTATCTTCTCATTTCATTCTTCTTTACATCCCAGCCCCTGTGAATTCTAAATTCCAGGGACACTCACCATCAAGTGAACATGGCTGTCCCTTATCTCTCCCGGCTCTTTCAGACTGGATGCCTTTATCTCTTCCCACCTATTGACACCCCAATCACCCTTCAGGGCCCAGCTAAAACCTAACCTCCTCCAGGACGCCCTCCCTCACCAGAATTAAGTTCTCCTGCCTCTTTTCCAAAGCACTTTGTTCAGACTTCACTGAGGGCACCCGCACATCATGCTTCGTATTCGAGTTATTTATCGCTCTCTCTCTCCATCATGAGGTCCTTGGGGTCAGAAATCAACCTTAAACTTCTTTGTAGTACTCCCAATGCATGTCAACTTACTCTGTTCACAGTAAAAACTCAATAAATGGTTTTGAACTAAAAATCATAAACCACTGAAAAATTGCCAGATAAAATACAACTACACATGCTGTTTCAAAGGAACTGCTTCTAAGATAAGTTTAAACCTGTAAGTGTGACCTCAGTGCCAAATTTATTATAATAAATGTAAGAGCTAAAGCTCTGCTGTTGTGGCTGATCTGAGATATAAAAACTTATAAAGAGTGGTTCTCGAGAGGCAGGTATTGTGAGTCTCCTCAGCTCCTTCAGTACCCTTTTCAAATATTCAAAATGAGCATGAAGGGGAATTTTTAAAGAGAGCAGTGGAATTAACTTGAGGTCTTTGGCTTCTCTCACCATCAATTATTTCTCTTGCTGACGTGGAGAGGCTGAAGTTGGGCCCATGCCTACCTCTTTCTGGTTTCGGTGGACTTGGCTGTCTTGATGGTGCTTCCGTCCTGGGCGACATCCCTTTCCTGCGAGGCAGGAGCATCTCTAACAGGGAGCGGGAGGACCACCGTCTCCTGGGTCACGGGGATGACCTCCTCGTCGGCCCCTTGCTGGCCCAGGTGCTGTTTGGCGTAATCAAACCCTTGCACAGGCTGCAAAGAGGAAACAGGTTTGCAGACATATTTCTGGCAAAGTGTGACTCTAGCAGCGGCTTTAAGAGAAGACGGGTGGGAAAGTGCACACGTGGAAACCATACTTAGCTTTCCAAAATACAGGAGTTTGCCGTCTCCATCATAATTTGGCTCTGCAAAATCAGATTGTGTCGATCCCACCTAGCTTCAGAATCTCTATAGATAAGACTTACTCAGAAAAACGAATAGTGAAAACAAGATGCGAATCATGTGTGTGAGAGCAAACTTCATTCAGGGACTTTAGGCCACACTTATGAAATTACAATTTAATCCAGACCTCTCCCTTAAGCAAGTTGGCTCTCCTACAATTCGTTACTGGGAAATTAGCAAAGCTTTTAGCAAAGCTTTTATTGCACAATATCTGAAATCCCAAGTGAACAGGGCAGCTGTGAGCAAAACCCAACAGGCATCTATTAGTGCAGTAATAAAAAACCAAGAGGCGTGTTTAAATAATTCCTGGAAGTGTCTCTATTATGCTTTACACCCCAAAGCAGCACAATACAGATCTGAGGCAAGACAATGGGGGGGGGGGTGAGTAGTCACAACTCCAAAATCAGACTGCCTGGGTTCAAATCCTGGCTCTGCCACTGATAACAGGTAAGTTGCTGAAATTCCCTGTACACTTAGCTTCCTCATTGGTAAAATGGAGATAGTAATAGTGTAGACAGGATAAAATGTGAATGGATGTGAGAGTGATATTTAACCATCCTTGAAGGGATGTTGTGTGGATTAAATAAGTAAATTCAAGTCCAGCATTTAGCTAAGTACCTGGCACATAGTAAGCATTCAGTCAATATTAGTCAATATTGTTTGCCTTGCTACTAAGTCTTAGTCCAGGTGGAATGGAAATCAGTGATTCTCTTTAAGAAAATGTGGGGATGAAACTCAATCTTTACCATTTGGGTTCTATCAGAACTTGATATGACCAGAAGCTCTTCCTTCGGTAGCTAATTTAGCTGAGATATAACAGGAAGGCTCCAGCTAGATTTAATGGTCTAGGACTGTTGGCCCAACTGGTCAAATCTTGCTTCTGTGTCTCAGAACAGAATGGAGTTTTATTGCTAAACCCAGCAAAGCTACCTTATTTTAAGTTATCTATAGCTTTGTCATGGACAGTTCCCCCAGTTCTCTGGAAACTTGCTCTGGGAAGTGTGCTCACCCCTCCTCTTCTCTGAGACATTCACACTCTGACCCAGGTGGTAACCACTGACATTCTAAGCCAGGATCTGGGAATGTATCTGAAACTGTTTATCTGTTCATTTCCCTCCCCATCCTTGGGGCTACATGAAACAGAATGGAGCTTTTTGATGACTTGATAATGTTCCTAGAAGCTCCTACAACCAACTGGTCACCAACTGGATTCAACTGAAATGTTTCTAGAAGCTGACCTCTGCTCTCTCGGTCCACTGTTTTACTGATTCCTGCCTTGGTCTCACTGCTTCCATTCTGCTCCTTTGTAGGCCCACCTTTGACAAGCCTCCAAAGTTATCTCCCTTAAACCACATCAGGTCATTAAAAATGATTCATGGCACCTAATCTCTACAGCAAGTCATTCAAGGCCCTTCACATTCTGGCTGAACCCACCTGCCCAGCCTCATCTCCTGCTGGCCCCTTTTCCACAATACTCCTAGCCCCCCATTATCCTATTTATTTTGTTCCAACTATGGTTACTGAGCAGTGGCTTGTGCCAGGGACTGGAGGTATAAAGATGAATAATAACTGGCCCCCTACCCTCAAGGACTTCACAGTTGCAGCTTCACTTGATATTACTGGTACAGTACCAAACACATTACATAAACTTGTCATTTCATCCTCACTGCAGTTCAAGGAGGTAGGTATTATTATGATTCTCCATTTTAAAGATGAAGAAACTGAGGTTCAGAGAGGTTAAGCAACTTCCCAGGCTCACACAGTTGGTCTGTGGAGCCAGAACCCAAATATCTAACCACTGCTGATGATTCTTCCCACGGCCTCTCTTTTCCTTCTTCAGCCTGTCATCTTGGTTGAGCGTCTCCTACCGTACTTGGCCTTACTTCCGTGCTGAGACTCCTGGCATGTCAGTGAGGGCCTGGGAGTCTCCGACGGCAGTCAAGACTTCCCAAGAACCTGGTGAAAACGACAAGCTGCCTCTGGCCCTCTCCCCCTACCCCTGACTCTCTCTGGATTTGGCTTCTCACCATTCACATGGGCTAAAGTTCCCTGCTGGAAACTTCAGGGGACTGGGCTGATGACGGGGAAACAGAAATAAAGACATTAAGGAATAACAAGTTTAAAAGGGGGTTATCGTTATTAGGTTAATTATAACAGCCCCTGCGTATGTTTAGTACTTAGGGCCTGCAAAATGCTGACACCTCATTTTGTCCTCACAGCCACCCCACGAAGTACGCAGGGCAAACATCACAGTCTTCATTTTACAGGTGGGAAAACAAAAACTAACAGAGGTTCAGTGACTTGCCCAAGGTCACACAGCTAAGTGGTAAAAGACTCAACACTAGTCCCTTACTCTTCTGACTGACAGGGCAGTGGTCTTTCAACCTCCAACTTAAAAATCACCTGAGATTAATTAATTGTCCATTAGATACAACTAGCGACCCCCAACCCCATCATGAAGCATTTATAGTTACTTCAGTGAGTTTTGTAACACTATCAAACCAAATTATCTCTAATAATTTCAAAAGGAGACATGTTACCCAGATATTTTAATAAGAAAGCATTGTAATAACAGAAGCCAACTTGTATATAATATTTATTATATACCAAGTGCAGCTCCAAATAATTTATATAACTCAATCCTCACAACAACCTACCATCCCCCTTTCATAGATGGGAAAATTGAGGCACAAAGAGGTTAAGTACAGGTCATATAGCCAGTACATGAGAAAGAGGAAACAGCTGGGTGACTGGCCTGTCCTGAGCAGATGGTCATGCCCACTGCAGGCTCTCCAAGCTCCATGTGCACCTGGATATGGCCCTAACTAGTGTCTCCTAAGGTTGCCTGTTCCTCGGAGCCACGATCTCTTCAAATGAAGAGAACAACTTGGGAAAGGCTGTGAACTCAATGAAAAAGAGTAAAGAGAAGGGACCTAGGAAGAAGGGAGGTGACTGCTTGGCCCTCTTGTGTTTATCATCTTCTCAACATTCTACCTGCAGAAGCCCAGCTGGCGACAGTGGTAACAGGGGCCTGTGGGTGGTGCCTTGTCTCTGAAAGGATATGGGCATCACGTCCTGGCCTGGCCTCGGCTCCCACGACAGCCACCCACGCCTCCTCTTAGCCTGTTAAGTCTACTCCTGAGTCTAAGCCAGGATCCTCGGGATGTCCTCTGGCACTGCAGTCTGTGTCCTAAGGATGCAGCGATGTTCAGGGGACTGGGAGACCATCCTCCTGGTCTGTGGGCTGGTGGCGAAGGCTTACTTTCTCATTCCGCCTCATCCCTTGGCATTCAATGAATTCTGCTCACACACACAGGTCATGAGAAGTGATGCCGACAGCTCTCCTCTTGCAAACACTGCAGTGTCACTGGGTAGCAAGGGCAGAAGGCTGCGGTAAGAAAGAGTTCCACCCTGCTGGTGTCCCGTGTTAAAAGGGCTTTGGCAATCAAAATTCATAGCCCAGCTTCACTGAGGGAGAAAACAACCACACACACAAGTGAATTCAATTATCTTGAGCAACATAAATTTGCCCGATTTTCAACAGCAGCCAGGTTTCTCTCGAAGCACAATGCACTGGGTAGAAACATAAAAAGGGACTGCGAGAACCCACAAATATTAATCTGTCCCAGCTTCTGAAGGTATACAGAAATCATGCGCTGGCCAACTCATCTTGACAAATTAATAAAATTTTGGCTGAATCTATAACACAAAGACAGCATTTACAACCTTGTTGTAGCAGGTTTTGCATTCCTAGACTGGGCTGCAATTAGATTCTGGTGATTACTGCTGTGTCTGAGAGGCTCAGGTTATAAGTACGTTCAGATGGAAATGAAATACCTCTACTTGGAACGGTTTCATTTTTCACTGCTTGGGTCATTACCAACATCTTGATGTGTCTGGGAAAGAGGCGGCACTGTGTCAACAGAATCAGAACAACATTTTGGGGGGTTTGGCTCTTCTGTAGACAGGGTGTCTAATCAGTCTGCAGCTTCTCAACAGGTGAACTGGTTTAATAAACAATAAAATTCATTTGAATTCTCTGGCTGAAGCAAGGGGTGATCACCCAGAAAGAACAAGGCACGCGTGACTCCCAGCAGGAATGATCTCCATGACATGCATTCCAGTGGATGTGAAATTCCATTCACCATTTCGTTCCTGCACAGATGGACAGAGCTCGGCAGTTCAGAGCTGGAAGAGGATTCTACCTGCCAACGCTCAGGGTTCAGAAAGGTATGTAAGGTAAAAGAGCCCAAAGACTCACACATGGGCCTGCGTTGCCCCTCTGCTGAGAGTTACGTGACCTTGGACAAGTCCCGCAGCTTCTCCTTCCTTTCAGTTTCTTAGCAATAAAATAATAAACCTTCCCCGACTGTGACCTATCTGCTGTGATGAGCAAGCGAGGTGACAGACCTAGAAGCGCCCAGCCAATTGCAAGGCATTAAACATCAGGTATTACAGGTTATTGTATTTCCTTTACAGAATATCAGAGGGAGCTATGTGACTGGAAAATTCGCCTTCGGAATTTCCTCAGTCCATTGCCCTCCCAGTCAGCAGAGGCGGCTGGGCCAGGCCTGTCAAGGCCGTTGAGAGTGGCTGGGGCTCCTGGTCAGGCTTCATTGGAGCCACCTGAGTTTCACAGCTAACTGGCCGAGGCTCTGCAGCTTGCCCATCACGGCTGCCTTTGAGGATAAGCCACTCGGGCTAATGGAAGAAGTAAAATCTTGAGGGTCTAAGGTGCCCTAAAGAGCCTGTGTTATGAGCCAAGAGACCTAATTCTACTATCAGTTCTGCTACTTACTAACTGTGCGATCTTGAAGGAGTCACTTCCCTGTAAAAAGAGGGTATAAGATCAGATTAAGGCCCCTTTTAGGTCTATCTAGCTTCTTGTGCCTCAGTTTCCTCATCTGTAGAATAAGGGCCTTTCCTCAAGGGGTTGCTGCGGGGATTGAGTGAGTCGCTATATGTAAAGCACTTAGAAGCACTTATGGCAAAGAGTGAGCATGTGATTAGCATCAGCTATCATGTCCTGATTATAAAAATAAAGGGTGTACAACAAAGTGACTGTACTTAACGACACTGAATTGTATACTTAAAAATGGTTAAAATGGTAAATTTTGTTATGTATATTTTACCATAGTATTTTAAACATTCAAATACATAAATTAATAAAGGGTCTCCTTCAAAATGAGGGCTTGTTAGGATGTTTCTGAAGGTCCTTGCAGTGTCTCCAAAGCTGAGAGAGGACAGGCAGGCAGAGCCCCCTGCTGGCGGGCTCTCGCTCCTCTCCCCCCTCCTTCCCCCCCCCCCCCCCCCCACTGCATACCTTTGCTCGCTGAGGCAGGTTCATCACCGTGTCCGGCTTGAAGTCGTTCTTGTTTTTCCGGCAGAGCACAGCAGTGATGATGATGATGATGACTGTGACCACAGCGATGGGCGCCAGCACAGCAGCGATGATCCACAGGTTGTTGGGTGGGTTCTTCACCACGGCTGCGGGAAGAGCCAGCAGGAATCACATGACAGGGAGCACTGGGAAGGGGAAGGCCACCGGAGATGAGTCTCCCCAGTCCTAAGTCATGAGATGGTTAAGAGGGTTTGGGATCAGAGAGAGGGCCTTGCCTTGGGCGACTTGAGGTCTCTGAGTCTCAGTTTCCTCATCTGTAAAATGGGGCTACCCCTCCAGCAATTTGGCTTCCCATACAGATTTTCATCCAGGATAGAGTAACAGGCAGTTCTAATCCATATTTTAAATTAATATACTGTCAATCTGGTTGATATATCAATATCTTGGTAAGTCTGGTTAGCATGAGTTGGTCCTCCTGATCCTGCTGAACTGGACTGGCAAGGCTGAGGACCAGACTCTGGAATATAAAGACCCCACTGGAAAGTGCCACATGGTGAGGACCTGCCTGGGGGGCCAGCCCACGTGTCTCTCTGATGGCAACGACCCCCTGACTTCAACTGGTACCTTGCTAGCCAAGATTTGCCTCTCATCAGGCACTTAGATCTGGAGTGCTATTAGTGCAAAAAAACTTCTTTTCCCCAGTTTTTGTCAATCGGTGATTAATCACATTATTAACTTCTGAAAACAGCTCATTAGATAATGTGCTTCTGTTGACATTAAACATTTAATTGCTGCTGCTTTGAGTAATTTGGTATTTATAGTTTTATGCCTTCAACATTTTTTAAAGCTTAGACCTGCTGTGAAAAACATCAATATGCCTCTTTTGGGCTATGCTATTCTGTCCTGATAAAGGAAAATGTATAGTGCATCAGAACATGATGAGCTAAATATATATCTGTTTTTTCATTAGCAAGAATGAAATATTTACATACATTCTGCTTTCACTCAGCTTTATTGTTTTGGTGGATATGTTCCTTCTTGGAGCCGTCTATAAAATCCTTTCACCTCTATTTAAATGAGGAGAGAATAGATTTATCTTATGTACATTAATAAATGTTTTAACAGTCAAAAAGACAGTAAAGTTAGGTCAACTGAAGTCATCCAAACACAATATATTCATTGGCATAATAATCTAAAACTACAAAGTCATGTACAGAGGTGAAAAGAAACAAACAGCTATTTAATTTGCAAGAATTTCAGTAGAGGAAGGGTAGGAAAAGGGGACAGCTTGTTCTGAGCATCTACTGTGCGTTGGGCACTGTGGCAGGACCTTTGCGTGCATGCTTTCTTTATCCCCAACTTGCAGATGAGCAAACTGAGCCCCAAGGGGGTTAGGTGCTTTTATGAAAAGCACAGTTTAAGTCAGTTCTGAGTTAACATGCACACACACAACACACACATAAGTATTTGTCAGTAAGAATGAAGTCAAAGGATCCACATAACCTAAACTAAAATGTATTATTCTCACATGGAACAAATGTTGAAAGGAGAAGAAATCTATTAAAAATGTTTCCAGCTCATTTTTTGTAGCTGTCAAAGCATCACAGTTAATGACTGGTGTGAGTGGGTGGGGAGTTGGGTCGAGCCCCGGGCCCAGCAGCCGGTGAGTGCCTGGTCCACGTAGCTCTCCTGCCCAAACCATCCACTGGCTGTCATCCCACTCGGGTGTGGCCCATGAGGCGCACGTGCTGTGACCCCTCATCTGTACCTCTGACCCCACTGCTGCTTCCCTCAGTGACCTCCTCACTGGTCTCAAACCCTCCCCCTCAACCTGGAACCTTGTCCCCAGATATTCTCAGGTGGTCACTCAAAAGTTACAACCTCAGTGATCCTGTTCTTGACCACCACCCTCACCAATTTAAAATAACAACCATTATCTCCTCGACACCCCCTAGCCCTTCTCTGCTTAATTTTTCTCCACGGTACTTATTAGCATCTGACATATTATTTATTTATTTGATCTGCCCACTCAGGGATGTAAGCTCCACAAGGTCGAATTTTGTCCGTTTCATTCATTGCTGTATCTCCAGTGCCTAGAACAGCTCCAGGCACATAATAGGTGCTTTAAAAAGGAATTTGTTGAAAAAAATGAATGAGCTCGAGTTCCTTTCACCAAAGGGTCAGTCTATTGCTTTCTGTAAATGACATTTTTGAGATAAATGTCTAATGGCCATGTAAGGTAAACCAACTCCTGCTTTGGTCTGGTCCTGAGTGGAGAGAATTTTTCTACTCTGTCACCTAGACAACCACCATGGAGGGCCTCGCACTCCAGGTCCCGCAGAGGGAGCAGGTGAAAACCTTCACAGGGAGCGCAGCAGCTTCTTTAGAATTCACTGCTGCCTCGTCACCTAGAGGCGACAGGGGTCATGTGGCACCGCGCTCTCCACTGTAGGGCACTGACGCAGGGAGTGCACACTGGCCCAGAACCGGCGATTTAGAAGACACTGGGACGCACAGAAAGTCAACACCCCCTCAGAGGGACAAGGCGTTTGTTCAACACCGTGACTCTACTCAAAGCACCGACCTCAGATTCACACCACATGCTAATTTCAAAACCATTAGGAGAAAGTGGATCTACAGCATCTCCCTTCCCCCTCTTCTTCATCGGTCTTGGCTTCTGCCTCATCTGATTCTGGGCATGGAGGCATTTCCCAGGGTCTGTCCTCTAGCTACACTCTCTCCCCACACGCTTGAATTTTCTCCGGGATTTTAACTCTGTGTTTACAATATTCTCAAAATCTATAGTGTTAGCTTTGACCTCTCTCCTGAGATCCAGACTTGAATTCCAACAGCTTTCTTAACCTCAGTCCTCAATATCCCATCAGGGCCCCTTAATATCTCATCACTTTAAACTCAACGTGGCCCAGACAGAGTAAATCGCCTCTCCCTTCTGAAAATGCTTCTCCTCTCTAATCCCCTTTCTACTTTCATTAATAGCACCCCATTCTGTGAATTATATGGGTTCTTAACCTTCAAATTACCTTTCTTTCTTCACTCCGTCTCTCCTTTAGTCCTTCTACCTTATGGATAAAATGAGACATCCAGCTACCACTTAACTAAGTGCTTAATAGGCGTCCCAGGATTGTACTAAGCCCTTTCCCTGCAATCATTCTGTCATTTAGTCCTCTGAGTAGCTCTATTAGGTCTGTGTGTTTTTTAATATTACCACTTTACAGATGAGGAAAATGAAGGTCAGAGAGGGTCATTCATTTGTCTCTGAGCTCCACAGCTACAGAGTGGAAGAGCAGGGGCGTGAATCCAGGTCTGTCTTATTGCAAAGGTTCTGCTCAACTGTTCTGCCTTGGTGTCTTTCAACCATGTGTCTCCCTCAGGGCCTGGCACAGGCATTTAGCAAAGGTCGGTCATTTGCCTTCACAAGAACAGAGCCAGACAGTAGTTGGGGCTGGATATTCAAAGATAAATGAGATGTGGTAGCTGCTTTTAAAGAGCTCACGAGGGAGAGAGAGAAAAGAACACATTTGCTCAGTGTGATGAGGGCAATGGAAGCCCCTGGAACTAAGAAAGAATGGGCTCTGCTTCAGGGGCCAAGGAAGGTTTCAGAGGAATAGGACATGCGAGGGATGAAGACTCCTGTGTGGCTGAAGCATTAGCCATGAAGGAGAGAAAAGCAGGAGGTACGGCTGGAAAAGTAGCCCGGAGAGCAGGCTGGGAAGGGACCTGAACATTGGTTGAGCACCTGCTGTGAAGGGCTTAGAAGAGCCATTTTAAGGAGTCTGGACTTTATTTTGTGAACAATGAAAAACCATCAAATGTATTTTTTTTGATGGAGTAGATGTAAGATCAGAATCTGGGCTTTCCAAAGTGTATATAATGACTTTAATTACAGCATGGAAGGTGCATTAATGGCAAAGTGACTGAGGTTGAGTTATTTGGGAAGCTCCTGCAAAGTCCAAGAGGACATGATGATGAAATGGAGAAAAAAGGAGAGATCTGTGAGTTGTTATAGAAGGGAACTGAGAGGACCACGTGGATTTGGAGGACACAAAGAAGTAAAGCTGAGGGACAGCAGCTTTGGAGCCAAGCTAACAGGGTCTGGCTCTCCGAGTCATAGCCATGCTTCTGGATAATCCCCTAGATGATCCCTCATTTCCAAAAGGCTTCCTGCATCTTCTAATCTGATACGATCTCTCTCCCACCTGTGCTCTCACACCTCCCGCTGTTCCCCTTCACTGCCATCAGCCAAGTCCCTGTAGCCTCAACCACTTCGCTTCCCCTGACACTCCATTCACCTCTTGCTCTAATAAAGCCAGCTCTCACTTTTCTGCTCCTTCCCAAGCACCACAGGCCTCCAAGAGAAGCGAGGAAGCCACAGAACTCATAGGTCAAAGGAGAGGATGGACTGGGACAGAAGGGGTGCAGAAGAGACAGTGAGCCAGGTAAACATCTCCAGCAAATGAATCCTCTTATGTCCAGTCTCCCTCCCCTGTCCGTCAAGGCCGGGCCCTCTCAACAATACACCTCTCTAAGCCCATCATCTCTCCCTCATGTTTCTGCACTCCAGGCAATTTGAACTCCTTGTTTTTCAAGCACACCTGGTACTTTTGCTTCCATTCTTTTTTTCATGCTGCTCCCCCTTTCTAGAATATACACCTTTCCTCTCCCTCTGGTGAAATCTTAGTGTGAAACAGTTAAGAGCACACGTTTGCATTCAGACAGATCCAGGTTCATATTTTGGCGACCTAGATACTAATTCTGTGATACTGACCAAGTTAGTTAACTTTCCTGACCCTCAGTTTCCTCATCTGTAATTTGGAGCTGGATACAGTTACCCCAGTGAGAGGAGAAAGTGAGAAAATCTATGTAAAGCAGAGAGCATAGCAGCTGCCACAGGGGAGGGTACTCAAAGAGGCAGCTATTATTTTTAATATCCTTCCTCCGTTCGCTCTTCCCAGAGGCCCCTTCAGAGCAAACCTCCCTCTTGGACCCCTGCATCACACTGCCTCCCTGTAGCACTTTCTTGCAGTCCACTCCTTCGTATCTGCATCAGCTCCCTCTCTGCTCCTTAAAGGCAGGGACCAGGTCTTGCCCTCGTCTCGTACCAAGGCGGTTCAAGTAGGGCTCTGTAAATGCTCACTGAATCAAATTATCTTTAATTCCCCAGCAGACAAATAAGTCTCAGCTATGGCGATTTTTCTAGTTATTCACTAGATTATATTGAGGAGGAAGAGTGGGTAGAATTCGGGCATAGCAATATCATTACTATCTTTCTAATATTCAAAACATATCCTTTACCCAAAACCTACTGCTTGGAACACAGCTGATTTAAAAACCTTCTGGGACAGGAGTATGTTTGTCTCCGGGTCCATTACCAGGAGCTTAGGGGGTCGCTTTGATCTGCAGGAAACATTTAACAGCGTTACAAATAATGAATGGAAAGAGTATCCCCTTACGGTCAGCTTGCAGGAGGACAACGTGATGCAAGGTCAGCGCCATCCTCTGGGAGTCAATGGTGCTCAGGATCTTGGCAGCCGCGGTCCCCAGCAAAGGCTTCCCGTTGTACAGGGTGTAGTAAGTCAGCTCCGCTGGGTCCTTGGGCCCCGGCACCCGCTGCATCTTCACCATCTTTCAGAAGAAAAGAGGCCATGTTTATAGGGCATCTCGCACACACCCTGCGGTCCCTCAGGCGACCAGCAGGCTCTCTCCTGACTGCTGCAGCCTTCGGGGGCCGGGTGGGCCCACAGTGCGCATTTCAGACATGGCCCTTCATGTACCTCCCTGTCACCCAGGCTGCGAGGAGCCCTGCCATTGCTGAAGGGGGAGAGGGGGGAGGAAATATGAACATCTGGAAGCACAGTGTGAGGCTGGAGAAGAAAGCGCTGAAATGGAGATGTCTTCCAGCCTCCAGAGAGCTCTGGCCTCATTTGGAAATAGGCCTCCACATTAATTCAGGGCGTGTCAGGTTATTCTCAAACAAGATTTCTGATTTCAAATTCCTGCAATTGCCAGAGGGGGGGAAAATGAACTTATATGTCTGCAATTCAAAAGACCTCTGACAGAAGCAGTAACTGGAGACTCCAAGTTCTTTTTCTAAAATAACCTTTATAGCTCTTTCTCTCACTGTACAAGGTATATGTATTTACTGCAGGTAAATATTTGAAAATACAGAAAAGCATTTAAGAAATGAAACAAAATAAAAACAATCTGTACTCCCTCCACCACAAGCTAATGACTATTATCATTTTGGAGTATTTGCTTCTATTCTTTGCTTTTTCCCCCACACAAACCTTTTATCTATTATTTTACAAAGTTACTTATAGTACTCTCTATATAGTATAACATCTTGCTATTTTTACTTGTATCCTTAAATGACCTTAAATATAATGAAAGTATAAATGTTAATTCTTACATTCTAATTGCACCTCATAAACTTATTTAGCAAATCCTTTATTGTTAAACACTTAAATTGTTACTCATTTCC
The DNA here is from genome assembly GCF_054644295.1 of Miniopterus natalensis. Taxonomy (NCBI): domain Eukaryota; kingdom Metazoa; phylum Chordata; class Mammalia; order Chiroptera; family Miniopteridae; genus Miniopterus; species Miniopterus natalensis. The sequence goes on along the minus strand of NC_142091.1, from coordinate 60,066,667 downwards.
CAGTATTGTGATTAACAACTGGAAATCATTACAAATACATAAAATACCTACATAATGTTCTACTGTATCCATGCCTCATACTTGACTAACCCTTCATTTTTGAACACTTAGGTTGTTATCAGCTTTTCACTATTATAATTAACAACTGGTAGGCATTATAGCACAGTAGTGTTTTTCTGAAGTGTATATTACAGATTACAAGTTTTATAGGCTATTGAAAGATATTACAAAAATGTTTATAGCAGCATTGTTAATAGCAAAAAAAACCCTGACAATTCAAAACTTACCAACAGTAGAATGGATAGATGAGTTATGGTATAGTCACACAATGAAATATTATAGAGCAGTGTAAATGAACTCTGGCTATTTGTATCAACACAGCTGAATACAAAAGTCTGACACTGAGCAAAAAAAAAATAATCACAAAATATAAAATTCAAAAACAGGCAAAACCAAATGATGGTAAAATATATACAGAAAATACAGGCATGATTTAACACAAAATTCAGAAGCACACTCAACTCTGACAGAATGAAAGGAAGCGTGTATAATAAGACACGAGAAGCTTCTCGGGTAAGCTAAGAATAATGTTCCTACCCTTTGGGCTGTGGGTTCTTTTTATCAGTGTTCTTTAAACTACATATTTTTACATCTCTTGGTATGTATGCTATATATAACAATTAAAAATAGATATTACTACAATCTAATAAAAATGGGTTTTAAAAAGAACCTGACCAGACAATTCACCAAGGAAGATATCTAAATAGCCAATGAACATATAAAAAATGCTCGATGGGAAAATTCAATTTAAGCCATGAAACACCACGATCACCCACCAGAATGGCTAAAATGAGAGGGCGGCCAACACCAAGTGCTGACGGGAATGTGGAGTGACTGCAGCTCTCCCTGGCTGTGGGAGTGTAAAATGCTGCACTTTGGGAAAAGATTGGGCAGTTTCTTACAGAATGAACATACACCAACCCTGTGAACAGCAATTCAACTCTTATATACCCAAGAGAAATGAGAGCACGTGGCCATAGAAAGACTTGTAGCAGAATGTTCACAGCAGCTTTGCTTATAATAGCTAAAACCTGGAAAAAGCCCTGGTATCCATCAACAGAAGACTGCATAAACCATAGTATATTCCTACAAGGGAATATTATTCATCAATAAAAATAAATAAACTGCTAAATAACATGACAACATGGGTGAATCTCAAAAACACTACACTGAGTCAAACAAGCTTTACGTAAAAGAGACTATACTGTAGGGTCCCGTTTATATCAAGTTCTAGAACAATCCAAACTGATCTATGGTGTGGAAATGATGTATGCTACTAAATATAAAACAGGAACACAGTCCGCACTGTTAACTATAGAACCTAGATGGTGAATATATGGGTGTTTAGCATGGCATTTTTCCAACGTTTCTGTGAGTGTGAACATGTTCACAACAAAATGGAGAAATATAGATATTCCTAAAAACAAGGGTCTTGTTGGCATTTAAATTTAGAAAGCATATATAATATGTTGAAAGGAGACTTTTTACTACAGGTCTTTTTAGAGTCTGGCTTGCCAATATGCCTTGGGACTTGTCAAGAAGGGGCTACAGATGCAGCCTTACCCACTGATCTGGCCAGAGAGCGCCTCTGCCTCAGGGCTCCTCACGGGACCATTTTTGGACACCGTCTGAGAAGCACTGCTCTCACCCTTCCTCTTTGTGTTTACCTCTATCTTCGAAATGAATATCTAGGAGTAAGATTGTGACCATCTAACAGGTTATTGTCTAAATTGCTCACTTGCCCCGCAGGGAGGTCAGACCCATTTCCTGTTAGAAAGTGCCCATTTCCCTGTGTCCGCATCAACAGTGGATAGTAGCATTTTGCTAACCTTTGGAAGGTAAAAATATAATCGTGTGGTAGTTAAGACTTGCATTACTTTTATGACAAATGGAGTTAAACATTTAAAAATGTGTATTGGTCATATGTATTTCTTCTTTGGACTCACTTTTTTTTCAAATATATCTACTAGAGAAATATCTCTACATTCTAGACCTCTAAATCTCCACATTCATGAAGGTGGCTCATCTTTTGAAATGATCAGATCCCACAAGAAAGGCCTCTGTGTGGAAAGATGATGTCAGCTCTGTGGAGTGAATTTCAATTGGGAAACTTGGGCACGCCATTCCTGTCCCTCGTGGGAGAGGAGGTGGGGAGAGTGTTAGTACAACCAGGCAGAAGGTGAACGAGCTTTCGAATATCTAATGACTTCACTCAATTTCAGTTTCTTAGCAAATCCTTCTCACCGAGATTTCTCCAAGGGTAATGTTAGAAGGTGATCTGCAGCCTCTGCGAATTAGGGATTTGCAGAAATAAATCTCTACTTGCTTCGCTCACTTTCCTGGCAACTGTAGGGGCCAAGCACGCTGGGTACGCAGCGGACAAGAGGAAAGAACATCCCACGGGCACCTTTCAACACACAGAACATTGTTAAGGTTGTTAGCCTTACTAATAACACCAAGACTGCGGGTGTTATTAGTGAATGGCAAATCCCAGGTCACTGTCGTCCCAGCTACTTCCTTTCTGTTGTTTGGAAAAGTGTGAATTACAGGGCTCACAGGGAACCCACAGAGGGGAAATCACTAACCTGACACACAAATTAACCCAGAAATTAACCGTCACTTTACCTCAGGGCGAGGCTGTCACAGGCCACAAAGACGTTTAGAACCAACGCCACATTTAACAGGACAAGGGACCAGAGTCACCCGCTGTGAAAGTGAGGCCTGGAGTCTCCCTCGGGGACACAGCTGACTCAAGCAGGAAAGCGTGTTCCAGAAGAGGGGTTCTTTGTACTTACAAGACTGCCTGGAACATGACTTGCAGATTGGGGTAAAGTCTGTAATTTCCTTTAAAACATTTCCTCTTAGTGCTACCAATCAGGAGTTCACACCCCAGAAGCACTGGGCTAGATTTCAATTGGGAAGTCCGCTCTGGAGGCAGCTACCAGGATGTCCTTCCCTAATGTGTCAACTTGCTCAGCAGAGCTTTGTTAATTAGCGTAACAGTCGTTAGAAATGGGCTCTCATTTGGTGAAACTGAGGCTGTTCAAGACTTGTGGATTAACTAGAATATGATAGAGACAGTCTCACTCTTGCTTGAACCAGATAAAGAATCTAGAGGCTTAGAGTCACTGCTTTGGGGATGGTTACTGTCTTCTGTTGGGTTCCCTAAGAGCAGGTTCAGAAGAGTTGAGTGTTTATAGTTAACTTGAGAGATGCAAGAAACTGACAGGGATAGGAAGGAGTTAACAAAGGGTCGGTTATTAAGCCAGTTACCACAGTGAGTAATTAAAGCTTAATTCTGTGGGAAAGCTCTGGAAGTGATCGAAAACATACATTCAGAATTCCCCTAGCTAAGACACAGAGCTGGGCTGGTTAATTCCCAGGCACTTCTGGCTGCCATGGTGTGGGCAAGGTGGGTTCTGGCATCTCAAGAGCAATCCTTCCATAAAGAGTCAGAGGTGGCTGTTGGCATTGATAGAAATGGCAAGGGGATCTGGGCCGAGCACCAACAGTGCCTGCTATATGGCTCCCTCGTCTAAATCCCTGTGTGGTCATGTGCCCATTATAAACTTGGAAGGCTCTATTTATCAAAACTGACTAAAGGTTAACAGAACCCTGCACCTGGAATTCTGGCTGGTGCATCTGCCATTCACAGTGGTGGTGGTGAGAGGGCCTGAAAGACTGAGAGCTGGGACTTCACTGGGCCCACAGAACAGGTTGGTGAGTAGCCTGTGTCTGCTTACTTACAACTTTTTATTGAATAAACATCTGCATGTGTGCAGAATTTGTTCCAAGACCTGCTTTCCTTATCATCTAGTAGTAAGGCTGTCAGGGGAGGAGCAAACTCTCACCCTCCTTCACGATTTTGATGTTATGACCCCCGGACCCCGAACCCTAAGCGCAGCGTTGATTAAATGGCATGGTCAGTCTGTGCTGCAGCTGCTCCTCTGCACACAGCATGTTCCCCCCCAGTTATAAGAAGGCCCCAGTGGCTTTGCGCACACCTACCTGCACGGTGTAGCTTCCCAGGGTGGTGGCCCGTTTAAACCGCCGGCCTTGTTGCTGGGACATCATGAACAGCTGGGCCAGGCGCTGCTCCATGACCCGGGCGAAGCTCTGGTTGTGCAGACCCACCAGTGAATTGTCCACGCCCTGCAGCACTGCACATGCAGAAGGCAGAGGGGCTGCTCAGAGGACAGGCTCCCTGTGCCTCAGAACTACAACCACCACCACCCCTGCCCCAGCCAGGAGGCGCCATGGGCTCTACCTCACATGAGGGCTTGGCCACCCTTACCTCGCTTTGCCCTCACAACAGCCCCAGGAGGTAGGATCCACTATCCACGTTATAGATGCTGGAAAGGTTAAGTGACTTGTCAAGGTCACAGCTAGTAACCAGAAAAGTGAAGGTCCAAACCCAAAGCCTGGGCTCTCTCCTCCATGAGCTGTGACACGTCTAATGCTCTGTATTAAATCCAACCCTTACTGAAGATTCTGTGTTGTTGGAGTCCATGTGGGGATGCAGCCTGGATACAGGTGTGGCTAACTGTATTTTCTGCTGGCTCCCACTCAGAAGCTCCGGCTCCAGGCTACCCTTATTTTATTTTTCCTTCTCAACAGTTTTGCTGTGGAATCTAAGCTCCATCCTGCAACTCGGCCCCTTACATCTTGGCAACCACCCTCTTCAGTGTCCTCATCTCTCCCTCCTCTGTGGTCCTCTTGAGAGCCACCCTGAAGCTGCCCAGGGCCTCTTGGGGACTCTTCCCTCTGAGAGCAGGGCATCATGAGAGAGTGAGTTCTTCCCGGTTGTGAGAAGTATGGTTGAAATGAGACAAGGTGTATAAAGGAACTTAGCACAGTGCCCAGCACATGGAAGGTACACGAAACTCCTCTTTGCATCCCCCCTCCACCCTGAGCTTCATCTGCTCCAGGGTATCTGTAATCAACAGGTAGGGCATCATGACGGAATTTCAGGCAGTGGCTAGTGCATGGAGGGGGGTTTTAATGAACACCAGGGCTAGGACTGCAGCGGTCACTTACTTTTGACTACCAAAATTTTGCTGCCAATCCCCAAAATCCAGTCCTTCCTCCAAGTCCTTAGAAAGCACACTTCATCCCAGACACACAAACACTGCCTCCAAACACAGTCATCCCTGAACCTAAAAACTATTCTCATCTTAAAGAAAGCAAAACTTACATGGGCTGGGGAGTTTGTTCTACCACAGTCCAGCTAAGGACCATTAATACCAGCCATCTACTGGGATATGGAAATAGCTTGGGTATAAAGAACATGTTGTTATGATCGCATTCTACTTGGGGCCAGAACAAGCAACGGACAACAAGATATAGAGAATGATTTTAAACTGATCAAAAGAGAAGTAAAACCCACAGCTGAGCCTCAGGAATTAGTCTTTTGAGGCCATAAATGCCAAATAATCCCCATGGAGGGAATAAAGCGTCTCTCTTTCTAGGGCCCTTGTGAGGGACTCCCAGCTCAGCTGTCAGCAGAATGCCTACCAACAAAGATGAAATGCTCCTGCGCTGGTCCCACAGCAGCAGGTCCCACAGAGGCCCCTCGGAATCCCCCTGACTCAGCACACCTCCTGGCCCAACAGGAGAGCCCATGCTCTTGCTAATTCAGAGCTTCCCCTCTTGTATAATTTCACAATTAACTGCTAAAGGATTACTTCTAAGTTGGCTTCTCCTGACCAATGGACAGAGTAGGGGGAGGCAAGGGGCACAGGACACCGAGAGGCTTCATCATGGGTTAATTACTTTAAGGGCAGACATCAAAGAAAGGGATAGCCAAAGCCCCCAGGTGATGAGAAAGTTCCAGAAGTAGGCAGCAGTGACGGTGGTACAACACTGTGAATGTATTTAATGCCACTGAATTGTACACTTAAAAATGGTTAAAGTGGTAAATTTCATGTGATGTCTATTTTACCACAATTTTAATAATTGAGAAAACAAACTAACCTCCAGGAAAGTGTAGGAGGCCGTGGGACCCTCCCACAGGGTTACCTGAAATCAGCACCTGGACAGTTCCCACAAGGCTCATAGCTGTATTTGCAAAGAGAATGCATCCTTAGGAGGCAGCTGGGGAACAGACAGGGTTGGACCAGGCGCCTGAGTTTGAACCTGGTCTGCCCCTTACTGAGTGTTCTCGGGCAAGTCGCTCAGTTCCAATGGGCCCTTATCTGAAAACAGGGGGTCATACTCTACTCTTGATTGTGTCATTGTGAAGAACAGATACTTTATTGAAAAAATGCTTCCAGCACAGTGCTGTAAGGCACTTGAGAGGATGCCCATAATAAGTAGCTTTGTTAATGTTCAAGTGTGTCCCCTTCTTTGCTGGACGCATCTTTATCAGAAGAAGAAACAATATAGTATAGAACTGTGTTCTAGGACTGTGGCTCCTCTCCTCCCCCCTGAGAAGTGCATCAGCCCTCCGGCTCCCTGCCCTCTCCACCAGCCCTGAAGGGAGTAGAGAGGGGTGTGCATACACATCTCTCCCAGTGGCACAGAGCAGTAGGGGAGCTCGGGCCCTGGCTGCCCACCACTGACTCAGCTGAGAGGAGACTGGTAAGTCTCCAGCTGTGTTCAGAGGAGATTTGTCCAGAAGATTTGGTGACTATTACATCACTGTTGTCTTACTCTTTATTTACAATTGCACTGGGACCAAAAGTTCCAATGATCAGGCCTGATTCAGCTTCCTGTATTCAATCTGAACTGTTTTATTCATGGTTGAATCCCACACACTCAGAGCCAAAAGAGCCTGAATGTTCAGCTCATATCCTCCTGATTCTAAGGGTGAAAGTGTGACACCCACAGGGTCTGAGTGACTGGCTCAGAGACACACTCGGTTCAAATGCAGCAGAGCTGAGACCAGAAGAAATCCAGTGATCACTGGGTCTGGAGTATTTTGCCTCTGGTGGGTAAAATAAACATAGATTTCAAATCTAAGCTGGGCAAGACCCATGGACAGCAGGGTAGCTCCTGCGCTATCTGTAAATACAGAGGGTGACTACAGGAGTCGCCCTCAGCCAATGACTTTCCACTCAGAGAGGGGAGAAGTGTACAATGTGCAAAAACATTTAACGTAAGTTCAGTGGGCACATGGGTGAAAACATGTCAGTTGTTTTACATTACAAACTAAATAAAAGAAAGTTGCTCCAAGTTATCAATGGGCAGTAGACAGGGTGCCCGTAATGACTCTCTGGGAGTAAAAGGCAGAGGGATTGGTTATACAAGGGGCCGTGGGTTTGAATAGGATGTATAAAGCTTTCTTCATGTCTCAGTTCCTGATCTCCCACCCCCTCTGTAACTAACGGTAAAAGGTTGGTGGTGGTTGCCCATGAAGTAGAGAGTAGTCATGAGCCAAGAAGGAAGGAGGGTCATCCTGAGGTTGGTTTTGATCCCCCCTGCCTCAAGCACCAACTGATCCAACTAGCCCCAAACACAGTGATGGAGGCCATTGTTTCATCTGATCACCAACAGCCACAGCAGCAATTACAAATGAGGGTTACATAGGTAAGGGGACAGGGCGTGAAGTCCCAGGAGAATCCTGAAAACAAGACCATGTGTGGAGTTTGAGGTTATATCAGTACAGTAGAGGCAGGGCAAGACACAGGTACATGAGGGCAGACTGAAACAGGAGGATGTCTAGGACATCTGTGTTTAAGAGTGGATGTGGTACCATTCAATGTAAACCTTAAAGTTAATAGAAGGAGGGAAACCTCTGCAAATTATAAAGCAGCATTGTTGTGGAGAAAAAAAATAATGTTGTAAATGTTACATAACCTGCTGGCATGGAAAATGTGTTGCTGGGTTAGCACTGTTTCTCTCTTGGGCATAAACTCTGGTGAGTTGTGTTTTTTTTTCTTTTTAAACACATTTCTTTAGTTTGTCTTCTTAACAGGTAAAAAAAAAAAAAAATCTCTGCATATCCATGGCTCTGCAGGGGAGAAAGAAAAGCAATTCTCTGCAGTTTAGGAGCGGTCTTGGGCGGGTCTCATCACGCAGGCTGTGCTCCTTTGCCGGATGTGGGCAGCAGCCCAGCGTGCCCGCACGACGTGAGGGGGGAAGAGTTTAGATGGGCCCGCTCGCCCAGGCATTTCTTCCATGACTTACAGGATCTCCCTCCCTCCTTGTATGGGCTGAACTGTGTCCTCCCAAAATTCAGATGGTGAAGTTCTAACCCCCCATCCCTCAGAATGTGACTGTATTTGGAAACAAAGACTAAAGAGCTAATTGAGGTAAAATGAGATCATAGAAGTGGACCCTAATCCAATATGACTGTCCTTACAAGAAGACGAAATCAGGACATAGACACGTACAGAGGGAAGGCCATGTGAAGACACAGAGGAAAGATGGCCATTTGTAAGCCCAGGAGAGAGGCCTCTGAAGAAGCCAGGCCTGCTGACACCTTGATATTGGACTTCCAGCCTCCAGAATTGTTGAAGTCCCCACCCTACCCCAGTCTGTGGTACTTTCAATGGCAGCCCTAGCAGACCAATACCCTCCCCTTCCTGTCCCTTCCTTTTATGGCTGGCTTGGTCACTCTTCCTCCTATAAACATCTGCCTTTTCTCTTTGCTTCCAATCCTTGCTTCTCAGATTTTCAGAACTACTGTCTGGCTTTTGAAAAACAAGAACTGCTTTGTTGTTTCATAAGGCTCCTTTGGGAAATGTCAAGGAAAAAATGCCACCCAAACACCCTTCTACTTCCATCCACCCTCACTGTCAGGACACTCCTTGGCTCCACCAGGATTAGCGTGGGTGTGGGCCTCATGCCCAGGGAGAGAGGAAAGTGCATGCCTGGCATTCCTCTGGCTTTCACTGGCACTTGTAGGGCAGTGCAGAAAGGCCTACAGTCTTTAAACAGACAACCATTCACATGGATGTGCGCTGGACATCCACGCTGTTCCTTCTGATTGGCCCACTTTTTGCAAAGAGAAGGCCGCCAGGTGGGCCTCTCAGCCTGCGACTTTAAATCGGTCATTCATCCTCAGTGTGATTTCTTTTTCCCATTTCAGCTTCCTCCACCCAGTCCTGGTCCTGTGAAAGTAACTCCCTGACTTACAGGACAGGACCAAAAAAATGATGCTAAGCCCTAGCCGGTTTGGCTCAGTGGTTAGAGCATTGGCTCGAGGACTGAAGGGTCCCGGGATTGATTCTGACCAAGGGCACGTACCTCAGTTGCAGGCTCGATCCCCAGCCCCAGTCAGGGCGCATGCGGGAGGCAATCAATTGATGTGTCTCTCTCACATCGACGTTTCTCTCTCTCTCTCTCTCTCTCTCTCTCCCGTCTACTCTCTCTGAAAAAGCAATGGAAAAATATCCTCAGGTGAGGATTTAAAAAAAAAAAGGGATGCCAATCCTATCACTCCTATCACCAAGTAACATGTTGTTTTTATTTTTTTAGGGTTTTTTTCTCTTTTGACATGCAATTTAAAAATAACAAACCAACTGGACAGGGTGAAAGGGGAAATAAAATAAGAGATTACCTGTAATTACCCAATAGTCTCTGGTTGTCTCTGATATGTCAAGGTTGGGATATTCCAATGCTAAAACAAATTAGAAACACACCAAATTACTTTCATGAGTTTTATATGTAAATATTGTTAAGGGACATGGACGTAGGTGACAAAATATGAAGCAGCTGAATCCTGCTTTCTCACTCTCAAGAACTCCGACACATAGGCCAAAACTACCTTTCTGTTCAGAACTAAAATACTCAGTAAAGAGCTCACTTCCAGACGAAGAGTTTTCTAGGGTTTGTGGATTTCTGCTCTTTCAGTTTTTCCATCCAAACTTTCTTAAGTGGAGCCTCATTATCAAGACCCACAGCTAGAACCTGTCTGAACCGTAGCTTTCTCTTTAAAAATATCCAACTGTCACTACCATTTTTAGAAATGATTATCTCTTGAATGGCTTTTTTGAATGTCAAGGACTAAGTTTAGCAGCCAGACGCTTAAAACTAACATTTTTTCACAGATGCAGTGACCATCAGAGTTAATACATGTAAAGGGCTTAGCACAGTGCCTGGCACACAGTAAGTGCTCAATAAATCTTAGCTGTTGCTATTATCAAAATACTGAGATAAAAGAAAATAAATTCTTCACATGCTGCCATGTGACATGATGCCTTATTTTATGACATCATCTCTTTCATAGAATCCAGTTATCTTTCTTTATTATATGGAAATTCACAAAACTTTGCTATTAAATAAACATTCAATAAAATTCTGGCCCGGCCAGTGTGGCTCAGCAATTGAGCATCGACCTAGGATCCAGGAGATGGTGGTTCAATTCCCGGTCAGGGCACATGCCCGGATTGTGGGCTCAATCCCTGGTGGGAGCGTGCAGGAGGCAGCTGATCAATGACTCTCTCATCATTGATGTTTCTATCTCTCTCTCTCTCCCTCTCCCTTCCTCTCTCTGAAATCAATAAAGATATATTTTTTAAATTTTTAAAAAAATTCTGAATGGCTAGCTTGTGCTAAAGTACAACCACACACATCATCTCATTTACTTACAGTGTCAAAAGCAACCATCGAAGGAAATAGAAGTTTGCTAATATGTGTTTTTTAAAAAACTTGACCAGTGACCTTGAGAAATGTACCAATAATTAAATTTAAGAGCACAAATCTTTACTTCCTTTGGCTGCCAAGTAAGCGTTTGGAGACAGAATATAGGCTGGATCATCTTCAAAGTCTATGCCTGCTGCATAGTAATGAGAATTATGTAACAAGCATTAGCGGAAGACGAGGCCACCACACCATGGCGACTTCATCAAGTTCAGTCACGATGTTGACTGCAAATGAGCTGCACTGGCATCTACAGCCAGGGCAAGGGCTAAAGGCCCCGGAACACTTGCTGATGGCAAAAGTGGGGGAAACCATAGCAATCCATATTGCCACAAGGACAGGTGCCCTACCAGGCAGGATTATAAGCTCAGAGGCAGACTGCTTGGGTTCAAACCCCACATTCCATGTCTCACTAGCTGTGTGAGCGTGGATGTTTTATTCAACTTAAACTTTCATTTTCTCGTCTGCAAAATGGTGCTAATTTTGCACCTACCTCATAGGGCGGTTGTAAGGATTGAACGAAATAAAAGATACGTGAAGAGTAAAGGCACCCAGCAAGTGCTCTTTTGCAATGTGCAATAAACTTGTCACCAATTCAACCCCATGGATTCCATATTCCAGGTGTTTTATGACAAAAGAGTTAGGATGCAGCCCCGCACAGTGGATGTCTGCAAAATGGAGAAAGGCCCCGGGGAAACGGGCACTGCCCAGCGTGACATGGACATACTCACGCTCAGCGATGGTGAGCGGTGGGTAGGTGAGGTAGAAGCCCACCAGCTCGGCCGAGAGCTGGCGGAGGAGGCTGCTGGCGACGGTGCCATTGAGGAAAGAGCTCCGATTGCCCACCACGTACACCAAGGTGACAGTCTGCGAGGCGTTGGACGTGCTCACGATCTGAATCGACACAGGAGGAAAGGGGAGGGAGACATGCCAAATAAGATGAGGGTCTGTTTCATGGAGGCCGTGGGAGAAGTTTCAGCAGAGAAGGGTAGGAATGAAGGGGGGGGAAGAGCAAGGAGGAGACAAGAACAACAACAGTCGTCACTCACTGGCTGCTTATGTGCCAGGCATCGTGCTAAGGGCCAGTTATCTCATTTAATTCTCACTGCAACCCTAGGAGGTGTATCTAATTATGGCTCCCTTTTACAGAGGAGGAAACTGAGGCCCAGAAGGATCGGGGGCTTGCCCAAGGCCATGCAGCTAAGAAGTGACAGAGCCAGGATTCAAATCCAGGCAGCCTGACTTGAGGTTTTAACCACTGGCGTGTATCTTTTCCAGGGGCTAGGTTGTCCCGGATTACTTTTATGGTCCTAACAGTACAAAGCAGAGCACAGGAAGGTTAAATTTAAGGAGGACTCATGTGCTCAGACAGGGAAAGCCAGAGTGAAATTTGGGGGGAATTTTAAAGTTGAAAGGACAGAAAATATACCCCAGCCTAGTAACAAACAGAGTGACTGAACTCGATTACAAAGAAATTCAGAAACATCACATAGCTTCTTTAGAGAGTGATCACATAGCCTTGTGGTCTACGAATTCAACATAGAACATATAAATATGAATATGAGATGGTGCGATTTTCTTCTCACATTTTGTCTAAGTCAGTTTTTTCGTTACTGGAAAATGAGGTTTTCTAGGTCACTGTACGAGCAAAAATATCCCACAGATGAGATTTGAAAAACAGATGCAGCAGGAAGTCATTGCACTTGGTGAGACAGTCTTTGCCCGCTCCTCCCTCCTCCACATCCACTTGCCACCCCCTCTCGTCCTGCTCAGCACCCCCAGAGGCAGGCCCTTGTGGACCAGACCCCCTCAGTGGGCTCCTTTGCCCTCTGGCCTCAGCCAAGGGGAGATCAGGCCCTGGCCGGGTGGCTCAGTTGATTGGAGCGTCATCCCGTGCACCAGAAGGTCGTGGGTTTGATCCTCAGTCGGGCGCATACGGGAGGCAACCAACCAATGTTTCTCTTACATCAACTGATGTTTCTCTCCCTTCCTCTCTCTAAAAAAAAAAAAAAATCAATAAAAAAACATATCCTTGGGTGAAGATTAAAAAAAGGTGGGGGGAGCAGGAGGATATGGAGAGAGGGAGAGTGAAGTCAGAGTCTTGGTGTTGGGGACCCCATGCCTGTGGGGCCAAAGCTCCTGCTGGGCAGCTCTGGCTCCTGGCTTCCTGTAACTGTTCCCTCCCACCTGTTCCAGTTTTAGGTACAGCCCTGTTCCTGTGGTTTCGCTAGTGCCCACCCAGGCTTCTGCAAAGGGTCCCTTTCACTGGGCTCTCCTCAAACTGCCTTCTTTATTTGAGTGTGCCCCTCTCCCTGCCAGGAGCTGATGGATTATCCGACCTTCCCAGACCTCTGCGTGCTCAGACATACATATGCCTGCAACTTTCCTTTTAAACTTCACTTTGAAGAATCTTGAGAACAGCTTCTTCATGTTATTTCCCAACTTTTCCCATGTGTGGAAGTTCCTTTTAAATTCTCTGTCACAGAGAACATAATACAGTCCCACGATGAACGACATAGTGAGTCATACATTTCTGGTCAATTCTTCCTCTCCTCTCTGCAAGTATTTTTGGAATGTGGTTTACCCACAAGTATTCAGACCTCTTTCTCAAGTTACCAAGAAGAAAGGCTCTTCTCTCTGAACAATTCGAAGGGCCTCGCTGTACTGTCACTTATAAAAGTAACGACTAAAATAACTTTGCTGCCTTTATCTCTGACCTTTATCTCTATTGTGAACATTCTATTTTCCACTTTTCAACAAAACTAAATTTCACGGGGTCCCAAAGAGCCTGCAGTATGAGTGTCTCTGTGCACACTACACTTGACTAGACAATTACACTTTTTTAAGCTGAGAATATTTTTATTGAAGTATAACTGACATATAACATTATATCAGTTTCATACATTTTTGTTGTGGTAAAGCACATAAATTTTATCATTTTAAGGGTACGGTTCAGTGGCATTAAGTACATTCCCATTACTGTGCAATCACCACTACTATCCATCTCCAGAGCTTTCTCATGACCCCCAAATGAAACTGTACCCATTAAACAACAACTTCCCGTTTCTTCCTCTCCCCACCCCCTAGCAACCACCATTCTACTTTCTGTGTCTATCTGACGAAACTAAATGCCTTTTATAAACGGAATCATACACTATTTGTCCTTTTGTGTCTGGCTCATTTCACTTAGCACAATGTCCTCAAGGTTCATCCCTGCGGTAGCATTGTCAGAATTAAGCTCCTTTCTTAGGGTGCATAGCATTCCGTTGTATCTGTATACCACATTTATTTGTTCATTTGTGGGTGGACACTTGGGTTGTTTCTACTTTCTAGCTTGTTGTGAATGATGTTGCTATGAACATGGGTGTCCAAATATCTATTCAAGTCCCTGCTTTCAGTTCTCTTGGTTATATACCCAGAAATAGAATTCCTGTATCACATGGTAATTCTGTTTAATTTTTTGAGGAACTGCCAGTTTCCCACAGTAGCTGCACCATTTGACCTGCCCACCAGCAGTGTGCACAAGGGTTCCAATTCCTCCACATCCCTACCAACACTTGTTATATTCTATTTTTTTAAATAATGCTTCCTAATAGGTGTGAGTGGTATCTTGTGGTTTTGATTAGCATCTCCCTAGTGATCAGTCATATATTGGTCATCTGTACGTCTGCTTTAGAGAAATGTCTATTCAAGCCCTTTGCCCATTGCTTAATTAGGCTGTTTGACTTTTATTGTTGAATTGTAAGAATTCTTTATGTAGTCTAGATATTAACCTCTTGTTAAATACTATATGATTTGCAAATATTTTCTCCCATTCGATGGAGTACCTTTTGACTGTGTTCTTCGGTCCATGAAAGTTTTTCATTGTGATGAAGTCCAATTTATCTATTTTTTCTTTTGTTTCCTGTGTTTTGGTGTCATACTCAACAAATCATTGCCAAACTCAATGTCATGAAACTTTTCTGTTTTCTTCTAAGATTACTAATTTCACTCTTACTCTTAGGTCTTTGATCCATTTTGAGTTAATTTATGTATATGGGGTTAGGTAAAGGTCCACCTTCATTCTTTTGCTTATGGATGTCCAGTTTCTCAATACCATTGGTTGAAAAGACTGTCCTTTCTCCACTGGTCTTAGTACCCTTGTCAAAAATCATGTGACCATATCCACAAGGGTTTTTGAGCTCTCTAGTCTGTTCCATTGGTTTATATGTCTACGTTTATGCCAGTGTCACACTGTTTTGATTAGCACAGCTTTGTAGTAAGTTCTGAAATCAGGACGTGTGAGGCCTCCAACTTTTAAAGACTGTTTGGCTATTCAGCGTCCCTTGAGGCTCCATGTGAATTTTAGGATTTCCACCAAAAAAGTCACTGGAATTTTGATGGGGATCGCATTGAATCTAGATTGCTCTTGGTAGTATTGACATCTTAACAATATTAAGTTTTCCAATTCATGAGCATAGAATGTTTTTCCATTTATGTATGTCTTCTTTCATATAGTCATTTTTATAGCTAAGGAAAGTGTGACCATTGTTGGTGGCTGCTTAACACTAGCTTCATAAATAAGAGGTCCAAAGACCTGAGATCCAGGCCATATCACTGTTCCCTGAAAGTCATGCCCTGTCCCCCATCACTTCTTTATTCTTAGACTTTTGTGGCTTCTGACCTCATCTCTTACTTCCCACTCACTCATGCCACTATTCATTTAGCGAATTAGGTGTACGAGACTGACCTAATGGAAAGCTGTTATTTTGCCTACCCAGCACCCATTATCCCTTCTATGATAGCATCACAACTTTTCTTGGGAAAACACCTCTTCTCCCCTATCAGTTCATTTGCTTTGGGTGGGGCTACCCCACCCAAGTTCCAGTAGTGGACATCTAATCCAGGCATACTTGATTGGGACATTTCATCTCCTTGCCTAGTTACTGGTCCAGAAATGGGCACAGGATCCAAGTGTGTCCAATGAGAGCTAATCCCAGGATTTTTACTGGAATGACACAAAAAGGCACTTTGGTTCCATGAGACTGTGAGCAATAAGGATGAGGCAAACCTAGAGGTGCCAGGGGCCACCCGCAGGGCCTGAGGATGACAGCAGCTCAGAGCAAGGCAAGCCAAGAAATGAACAGAGAACTACATGAAGAAATCATGTGAGCACCTGGGTCTAGCTGTGCCTGAAGTAAATAAAATGAACCTTTCAGTTACATGAACAAATCACTTCCTCTTTTTGCTTACGCCTGTAAGCTTGGATTGTCATTTGCACCAAAAAGTCCTAATTGAATTTACTGTAATCTAGCCTCTAATATCAATGCTATACAAGTAAAAAAATAATTTTAAGTCATTTTTTCAATGATTCACTAAACAAATTAATTAAATATTTATGTGGTCTTATTTCACAGAGCATCCAAGGTGTTCCACAAATTATATTTAAAACAATGAAATGGAAAGTTATAATTACAAAACCAGGTCCTGGAAAAACAGATTAAAGACAGGCCCAGGGGAATGGCAATCATACAGCTATTTATGCATGATGCAGGGGCTTAGAGGGTTACTAAACCCAGGCAACAACTTTGTCTCTTGGCTTCCTGTTGGCCAAGGAAAAAGAGAAATTGGGTTAATAAAACAATTCACCCAATTATCTGTTCATTTCAAGAGCTGTTGATATATTCAAGAGCATCTAAAATCTATTTAGATGCAATTTTCAAACTGCCTGTTGTAGTCTTTGCCAAGGAAGGTTTCTTACTTGCTAAGGCCAAAGGCAGCTTTTTTATCTTGGTGTTCCCCCTAGTGCCTGATGACTAGCAGGTGCTCAATAAGTCTGTGCTTCCTGAATATAAGCAGAGAATAGTCTAGCTCTAACCAGACTCTACCTGTGAAGAACCAAATCCAATTAGAAAAAAAAGATCTCCCACAAAAGAGCTGATTCATACTCCTTACATAAATCTTAAGTCTGTGACACGTTTTTAGATTTGAATCCAATATGAACCAAATCATAATGAGATACTTCTACTTTAAATGAATCTAGAAAAGGAAAGCTTCTCATTCAAATTAAATTGTATGCTTTCTACACGAGATTGGCTTTGCTGACAATTCACTTATACTGAATGTCAATTTCAAAACCACCAGGTTTCATTTTAAAGGCTTTTTGTTCAGTAAAAACAGAGTTATTGGCTAGTACCATTAATAAGAGAAATTTGGAGGCTGGATAAATATCATTAAGAAGCATCTATCTATCTTTAGTGGGATGGTATCTATACAATTGCAAAAAAATGGGCCTGAGAAAGGCATTTGATGGCATGTCTACTGTAAATCCAGGAAATTGAAATACAGTACACCAGGGGTGGGATTTTCCTGGGAAATCACTCATGTATTTGCCAAAAGTTTCATCAAGGATCCCATTTCTACATCGCACTGATGCCAGTGTAGCACGATAGATAAGAGTGTGGGCTTTGGCTCAGGTCTTTGTTCTATTTTTAACCAACCACGTGATCTTCTGGAAGTTTCTTAACTCTCTCTAGTTCCCTTTTCTGTGGAATGGTGATAATAAACCTCGGAAGGAAGTTTTAAGTATTATGTAGCAAAACATTCGTAAAACACTTAGCACAGTCCTGGCACATAGGAAGCCCAGAATATACAATGTGTGTGTGTCTGTCTGTCTGTCTTTGTGTGTGTGTGTATATAAAGTAAGATGACTGTTCATGTGGATATCTGGAAAATAACTCAATGAAAATCACAGAATAGGCAAATCTTAGTGAGTCAGCTATTTAGAAATGATTCATTTTATGTGAGACATTTGACATATCTTATATAGTATATTCTAGTGCAATTTTTAAAAATAATAAATATATTGGAAAGGCCTGAGGAATCTTCACACAGGAAAATAAATATAAAATCCCAAACCACAGCAGGTAGACAGCAACACAGCCTCCATACCCCAGACATCCTCGCAGGTGCAGGGACTAACTCAGCTCAGTGGCCCCGGAGTGGCACTGTCTCCTGCCTATATCATGCACCCGAAGTACAAAGTAACATTTATCCCAGGCAGCTTTGAAATGAGGGACCTAGTCACCTCCTGCCAACATCTGCATTACGAGTGGCCTCTGTCAACTAAACGACTCAAGCGCCCTCCTGCTTACCTGAGTGGTCAGGTTGCTTTGGGTGTTCAGGACCTTCTTCTCGGCATCCTGGAAGGCCCGCTGGAGCCTCTGCTCCATTGTCTGAGCAAACCTGCAGGACTGTATGTTGTCCGACTGGCTCACAAACTGCAGCACTGGAACAAGAGTAATAAACCCGCACTCACCGACGCGCCGTGTCTTTGTTCCTTGGATTTAACAGTAGTCATAATATAAAACCACACTTTTTACATCAGAACAATTGGGCAAGGAAGAGGCAAGGTTTGGTTGTAGTTTTGGAAATGTCTCTTAAAATGATTTATAATCTAGAAGAACTAAAAGTGTGATCAGACCTGAGATTCCCTCCAAAGCAAAGGATTTGGGGATTTCATTTGATTGGAATATGTAGGCATCTGCTCAAGACTGCTAAAAAAATAACTTAAGAGAGATCATGCCTCTGATTCTTTGGAGGGAAGCAATAATCAATTGATCTGCATTACTAAGCTGATTCAGTCTTTCCATTTCAATGGTTTCTCCATGCTTGTGGTTTGGGATCAGCAGGGAGCTTGAAAGAAAGATTCCAAGGCCTAAGCTCAGAGATTCTAATTCAGTGGCACCTGGAACGTGTTGCTCCAAAGTATAGATTTTATGGCTATTCTACTCTTACCAGTATCTATAATATAGAAAAAAATGAAAAATATAGTATTTGGTGCACATAAGTACCAATTATAAACATTAGGAAGAAAGGGTCCTGTGAAGAAATATTTCTAATAAATCCAGGGAAAATTTAGGCTGATTTGCAGGGCACTTGATTAGCAGGGCGCTTTGAGGAAGGAACACAGGGAACTAAAGACATGCAGAGCAGTTAGCAATGAGTTCTTAAAGAGTTGTCGTCTTGGAACTGCCCCACTCCCAGAATGGAGAGGAATCCTCTCCTTCTGAGTTACTTGCCTGTTTTCAGCTGGAAGTAGCCTGCAGGCGGAGGATTCCAGGGGGAGGCCAGCACTGCCACGGACTGCAAGTTTGGGGTGTGCTGCTTCAGATCTGCAGTGACATTGCTGACCCCATAGACACCCAGCATTTCGATCACTACAGTGGGCAAGTACACCAGCCTCCCTTTGGTAGCGTAATAACCAACGGTGACATTATGATAATGTTCCAGAATGTCCACCTGCAAAACAAATGGGCCCACAGAACTCAGTATTTGTTTCCACTTTAAGTTCTTGGTGTCTCCGAGGACCATAACTGTTATTTAGCACGGCTGGGGAGTAGGATGTTCTCATTCAACAAATATTCTAACAATCCTATAAAGAATACATAGATTGGCAAGTCTGAAACTATCAGAATACAATAAAATATAATTTATATTGAACCTAAAGGGATAGAATTAAATATGTGTGTGTGTGTGTGGGGGGGGTTATTCCTTAAGTGCCTCATTATAATCCCATGAGAGCCAACTGTCACCCAAGATGGCAGGCAAAAGAGATTGCCAGGGAATCGAATGCTAAAATATAGCTTTATTATATTTCTCATCATTTCTGAAAATTAAAAAGCAGAAATGAAAGATTAAGTGGGGGTACCTTCAGGACAGGGGTCAAACAAAATATGAGGTGACTTCTCTCTAGAAGCTGAGAGAAGAATTGTTCAGACTTAACTCCATTCTTGACTTGTAAGTTGGTTCAAGACCAAGGTGGGGTGGGCCATGGAGAGTTTCTCTTATGGCTGAGTCCTAAGGGATACTGATAATCTGAGCTCTTTTGGGCCCAATTAGAAGATTTGAGGCTTCAGATTTTATCCTTGTTTTTGTTTTCTGAGTGTTTTCAACACCCCCCCCCCATTCCTGCATCTCCATTAGTTGTGTCATGTGTATTTGCCAAAGAAATCAAGACAACTGATTTTGCAACAGGCTGGGTGCGCCTGTGGTTCCTCCACACCTTGTCTCCAGAGTTGGTATTCAAGATGACGGTTGCCAGAGAGGAGGAGGGGCTGGGATCTGGGTGAGAGAATTGAAGGGATTAAGAAGCACAAATTGGTAGTTATAAAATAGTCATGGGGATATCAAGTACAGCATAGGAAATATAGTCAATGATATTGTAATAACTTTATATGGTGCCAAGTGGGTACCTGAACTATCAGGGGGAACACTTTGTAAAATACATGATTGTCTAACCACTATGCTGTATACCTGAAACTAATATAAAATAATATTGAATGTAAACTATCATTGAAAAAAAAATTTTTTTAAACAAAATAGATGGCTGTAGGGGAACGAGATACTTCCAGATGGAGCATGGATACAACAGTAAGTAATACCAGAGAGAAAGAAACTCCTGTTCCAGTCCTCCTAATTACCTCAAGGACCAAGTCTCAGTTTGGGGATTACTTTTAATACCTTTCTAATCCTTACAAATCTTATTTTTGCCAACAATGTCTGGCTTGAATTTAACAAGCTGTTTCCATTACTCTCATTTTTATGATTACCTGTTCTTTGTAGCATGTGATCCTGACCTCCATTTATGGTGATAATATCAAATATCCTTTCTAAAGAAATGTATTTCAGTTTTTAAAAATGAGCCAATTGGAAAGAATCCAAATATATGTTAATTGTCACAGTGATCTGTGATGACATAAAGAAAAGGCAAAAACTGTGAAGGTAGCTTGCAAATGAGACAAGTTTAGTGAAGCCTGTATGAGGTGACCAACAGGAACATTCACATTTTCCACTTTCAAATAGAGTTTCTGGCGCAGTACCACAGATCCCTCACATGCAACGACTCCCTCCCCTCCCCTCCCCTCCCCTCCCCTCCCCTCCCCTCCCCTCCCCTCCCCTCCCCTCCCCTCCCCTCCCCCCCTCCCTCCCTCCCTCCCTCCCTCCCTCCCTCCCTCCCTCCCTTCCTTCCTTCCTTCCTTCCCTCCTTCCAGAATTATAGAAAAGAAATTGACAATGGCCAACAAATTATGTACCAAACCTAATTTCTAGTCCTTGGTGTGTGTGTGGGGGGGGAAGGGACCACCAAGCCAAAGCAGCTGCAGAGCAAAGCATCAAAGGAAAAGGCCAGAGCAACATTTTCAAGTGGTACAAAGGGTTGCCCACCGACCGCCAATTGCAGTTACTGCTTTAAAACTTGGAACCAAACCAAAAGCCTGTAAAGCGAGGCCTCCATCACTGGGATACGCCACCAAAATCAGCGAGCAGTTGTTAAATAGTACTTGGCATTAAAGCGTTTGGAGAAAAAAAAAGTGTTTACTTCCCCATCTGCTGCTGGTGATTTACGCAAAGTTGGCCTCAATTACAAGTCAGAGTAATTTTTAAATGTCCAGAGATAAATCATTAACTATTTACAATGGTGGGGAAGATAAAGAAAGAAGCAGTGGATGGTGTCTGGAGAATTATACTAGCAATTACTAAGTACTTTTTCCAAACAATGGGATAATAGGACAATTTAAAACAGTATATCCAGGCTTTAAAAAAATCTGGACATAAGGCAATTAGCCTCAATTTTCCATCTCAAAGTGTGACCTTCTTCTCCAGCCACCACACAGCAACTATTTGCCAAAATGAAAAAGATGCTACTTCCAGCCGATGGTCATGGTACCCGGGAGGAAGAGAACAATCTGAACATGCTCAGATGGATTAGTCTGATTACAAGAGCAAGGGGCTTACGTGAGCCGAGACGTCATTCTGGTGGAAAGCCTTCCGCAACGCCTGTGTGAGCCCTTTGGCTATATTGAGCTTCAAGGTTTCACTGATCTGCGCTCTCCTTTGCGTCACAAAGAGAACTGTGGGACAAAACCGAAGTGTGGTCATCAGGGTAAGGCAGCAGATGTCCTAATAAATGGGTCATCCTCTCCTCCCCAGCCACCACCTCCCACAAGTTCTAATGAGAGAGGTGGGCTGGGATTAGAGCTCCGCTGGTCCCGCTCAAGTCCTGAGGAAAGAAGGCCTTAGCCACTTGTGTGGACAGACAGCTATCATACTGGTGGCTCTTCATTTCAGACCAATGCTGCTTCTGACTTGGACAAGTGGGGCTCAGCAGGACCTGCCCCTGATGGGTCTGCATGCAAGAAGATTCCTTCAATAGCACTCCCGAGAGCCAACTCAGGTACAGGCCCTGAGCTAGGTGCTGCAGCATGAAACAGCTCTGAAACAGAAAGGCAGTCCCCACCCCACAATTGCAACAAAGACAGGGATGGAGGCCAAGGTGAATATGCGCATTTGTGACTGGACGAGAGAAGGGAAGCCTAGGACGCTGTCGGAGGCCCCAGGAGGAGCAGCCAGCCTGACTTGGGCAAGGGAGTGGGGATCAAGGAAGGCTTCCTGGAGGAGCTGATGCTTCTGCTGAGTCCTGAAGGATAATGGGAGTGAGCTAGGCCAAGCAGGGAAGGAACGGTCCCCACCCACTCCCAGCAGAGGGAAGACCAAGTGCAAAGGCACAGGGGAGAAACGTGAAGTATTTCAGTGTGTGTGTTTAGGCTTGGTCCTGAGGACGACGGGAAGTAAAGGGTTTTAAATAAAGACACACATTTTAGTAGGCTCCTTTAACTGCAGACTGGAGGATATGTTGCGAGGGGAGGTGGGAGTCTGAAGGTAGAGAGATAAATTTGGCTGCTATTGCAGAAATTTAGGCGAGTGATCGTGACAATGTGAACTAGGAAGGTGGCAACGGTGGTGAAGAGAAGGGGTTCTGGAGGTAGAACTGAAAGGAACTGGCAATGGACTGCGTGTGGCTTGGGTGAGAGAGGGTTGGTGAAGATGAGAGGGGGAGAATGTTCTAGACTTCTGCATCTAGGTGGTTGAGGTTGCTGCTTGGAGGAAGAGGCTAGATATGGAGAGCGAAGGGGAGGGAAAGTGGAAAACCAGATGGCATAATTTCTTGACATAGAGAAAGAGATACTATACTTTCTGCTATGCCTAGTTTCACAATTTCCCATTTTAAAAATAGGATATTTCCCAAAAGATCATTTCATTTCGCTCTTTGTGGGGTGAAGAGGAAGGCGGTATGAGCATTCAACACTGGCATGCTCCACCAAACACTGTGTCTAATGCTTTTTAGAGCAAACACTACCACACTTTAAAAAGGACCCTGTGCCTCCTTGGTCTGCTTTGCTGCAACTGAGAGGTGGGGCCTGAAAAGATAGCATCGACCACCCAACATTTTCAAGGTCTCCTTTTTAACATCAAAAGAAATACCGGGAGCCCACAGAGCTGTACTTTTAGTAGCTGCTGATTGAGAAAAAAATGACAAAAAGCCCTTCTGAATTCTGTGGTACTTCCCAAGATTATATAGTTTACTAACACTTCATTCATTCGCGTGAAACATCACCGATTCACTCTGCAGGCAATACTTGGTGCATATTTGGTTCCTCAGACCCCTGGCTGAACTGGTTTCCGAGGGGCCTCTGGTATCAGGACTGATCCCAAGACAAGATCGTGTCACATAATGCTTGTCCTCTCCGCTGTCACTTAGTAAAGATCAGGGGTTCTCAACCCTGGCACTACTGACATTTTGGGCACTGCAGGATGTTTAGCAGCATCCCTAATCTCTATCTCACTAGATGCCAGTAGCACCCTCCCTACCCTTCAAATTGTAGAGATCCCAAAACATTTCCAGATGTGACCAAATATCCCCTGGGGTAGGGGGAGCAAAACTGTCCCTGGTTGAGAACCGCCGATCACAAAGAAATCTAATAATTCTGTTGCATCTCTGAAGCCACCATGTGCTTGCTGCTTTCAAGTGAAATCAGGGTAGTGGAGCCTCACCTATCTTCACCAGGAGTTTACTGGACATCTGACACTCCAGGTTGGATGGCATTTTGCCAGTTGTGACCATAGCTGTCGACACGGCGGGAAGAGCAGCATTTGGGTTTTCTGCCAGCAGAGGCGGCAGCCGGGTGGCCCTTACTGGTGCCGTGATGGATGTCAAGGCTGCTGCGATTGTCAGGGAGCGTGTGGTGGACGCCCTGGGCAGGTCTGGGTTGGTGGGGTTTGGGAAGTTCGTGTGCATGGCTTGTGGCTTCCTGGGCAGGTGTGTTGTGGACAACAGGCCGGAGGCGGTGCCTGTGTTCCCTTGCATGGCTGTATGAGTGCTCATGGTGTGTGCTGATCTTGCAAACATGTAGGTTGGTGTGAACGAGAAGGCTGGATGGACTGCCCCTGGTGTTGCCTTTGGACCAGGTGCTGTGTTGTTTGTGACATTTTTAGCTAGAGCAGTGGTCAAACTGCTCTTGACTAATCCTGAGGCCACGGCCGAAGGGCTGCTGCCAGGGCCCTTAGCGACTAGGGCTGCAGACAGAGCTGGTGGACTAGATTTCCTCAGAAACAATGTGGATGCTGCTGCTGCTGTTGGCTCTGCCTTGGATGACACTGTGAAGTCCACTGTAAAGAGAGAAAAAGCAAAGTTTGTCATTGGCCCATAGTGCACACATCACCTGTGGTGATGAATGGATGTAACTTATGGGTTTGCTGGGATGAAAAGTCTCTGTGCTATGAAATTTAGGCCACACAGCTTAGGCTCATTAAGTCAATTAACCATAATGAGAATGCCAGTTATAGCAAAGCTATGGTTGGTAATAAGGACACTTATATTCCGAATACTTTCAAAAACACCAAGTTGACAGAGGTTTATAAAGGACATGACTATTTGGTGTGCTCAGTCATTCATCAGTGTGGAAGGGTGTGTCTGCTCCTGAGCAAAGCTGGGGATCTGTGTTGAGCTTGAAGATGCTTTGGCCACAGGAGCAGTCATACCTGTTTTCTGGGTACCAGGAAACAAACTACCTGCATTAGTGGCTGCACCTGTCCATTTCTTGGGGCGCTGAGAAGGCAGAAGCACTTTGGATGGGGTCCTGAATGAGGCACTGGTTGACAGAGGAGATTCGGCAGTGGAGTGATATTTCAGGATATTCTGGAGTGGTGTGGAAGCATTTATCACAGGAGATGGATAGATGTTGCTGGAAATTTGGAAACTTGTATCCACTCCATCTGAAAGCATCTCCTGCAAGCCAGCTGTGGAAGGCAGACTTGGAGAGGTTAGCAAGAGAGGATGTGTTGGATGAGCAGGCCGCTGTAGGTGGGGATGAGTCTGAAGATGTTGACTTGTAGATGGGTCACCTTCAACC
This sequence comes from Miniopterus natalensis, assembly GCF_054644295.1. NCBI lineage: Eukaryota > Metazoa > Chordata > Mammalia > Chiroptera > Miniopteridae > Miniopterus > Miniopterus natalensis. Next base: position 60,041,795 of record NC_142091.1, on the reverse strand, counting down.
TCAGCGGCTTGGAAGTCTCTGGAATGGTCATTATTACTTCTGGACAAGACATCTGTATGGTTTCCAACCATGGTAACATCTGACTCTTGGACAAACTGACTGGTGCTTGTATCAAGGACTGGATCCTGAATGCTAAAGCCTGCAGTTGCTAAATGCCCAGCAGTGTCTTTGAGATCCTGAGATTCTATTGTACTAACAGCTGAAGCTAAACTACTGGGAGCAGTAGAGGAAACTGAATGAGTTTTCCAACTTGTGGAGTTAATTGTGTGCCCATTTATATCATAATTTGTTTGCTGTGGCAAGCCAGATATCGTCGGTTCTGTGGAAAGGGATCCAGTTTCTGCTGAAAGAGAACTCCAAAAAACATCTTTGACTGCTGGCTCTTTCACACTTCCCATTGTTAAGAAACCATAGACCTCAGTGGAGGAGGGAAATTGTGTCACCCGCTTAGAAGTTGTAACTGGCAACTCAGAATGGTCCGTTGCAGCTGCATAAGTCTCTGGATTGCTGTTGGAAAAGCTGGGGGACGGGGAAACAGTCTGGGTGGCTCCTAGAGAGGGGATGGAACGTGGAGGTGATTCTGAAGGAAGGTTTGGCCTCGGTGTTGTAATGACAGTGGATGAAATACGATCAGTGCTAAAATCAGAGGTGAATCCATTTACAGTGTGAAGACTCGGAACCTCTTTACTTGGAAGGGTCTGGAGAGCAGCTGTCAAATTTACCTTTTCGTTTTTCTTTAAAGCAGCTGTCACGTCATCTTCTTTCTGCAGCGGAAATGTCCAAGTCGTGGCAAGGAGATTAGGAAATCTGCTTGAGAGGAGGAAGTCAGTAGTTGTAGTAGGAGGGGGTCCATCGTGGCCCACTTCCTGAGGAACTGGCATTTGGGGCTTGATGGATGGAGAGACACGATTCTGTGCTGGCTGCAGGAAAATCGGTGTGGAGGGAAAGTCTGCTGCTGTGCCTTTCGATGGTGATGCAGGAACCACCCCAGAAAGGATGGCTTGTCCTCGACTGGCTATAGTGAGAGGCAGAGGAGAAGGCACCAAAGAGAAAGATGCACGTTCTGCTGAAAGGATGGGCCCTTCGGAATTCTCTGGAGCTGCTGACAAATGCCGCGGGTTAGCGGAGGCGTTTGCAGTGGCGGGGGCTAGCTGTCCGCTGGTCATTTCCCCTGCCACTGACTCAGCAGTCTGGAAAAGTGAAGGCACAGCCCCATGGGTCACCGCGGCCACTGCACTCTTCAAAGACACCCCATTGTGCACTCTTTCAGCCACCTCAGCTTCAATTGGCTGGGTGGCTGCAGGACTTGGAGCCACTTCCAACCTTGACCACGAGGGAGTTCCACCTGGCAGCCGAAGACTTGCAGGCGCCAGGGGAGGGGGAGACACATGGGCCAGTTCTGCCCCGGAGCTCAAAAACTCTGGTGTTGGGGAGCCCGCTGCTCGAGGACCCTCCGTGGGGGACAGCTCCAAATACTGCTTTGTTGAAGATCCAGAAAAACCTAGATGAGGGATGCCTATTAAATCCTGGGCATTTTTGGATGGAGTGTGGTTCATTTCATCAGCAAATGGGTTTAGGGGATTAGCTACACTCTGACTTGAAGGGGAGTCAGTGGGAGCTGTTTGGGGGAAAATAGGCACTTTGGTGGGTCGCTCGGCTGGCTTAGAAAAGATGATGGAATGAGGTGAGTCAGGAGGCAATGAAGAGGGTGGAGATGGAGGGAGAAGTGGGAGGATGTCTGACCGCAGAGAATGTCGTTTTGAGATGGAAGGAGTCCCTACCCATACTGGCTGAGATGGGAGGACAGGGCTCAAGGACATCCCTGATGGGACGGTGGACAATGTGGGGAGCATGCTAGTGTGAGGCAAACCTGACACACCGGCTGCTTCTTTTCCCCCTTGAGGTCCTGGTCGGGCCAGCAACTCTGTGGAATCCTTGGAAGGCTCGAGGGAGGCGCTATAGCCGCTTCCTTGGAAAGGGGCAGAGAAGTCCCCCTGAGCCCTAGCTCTGCGGTGCATCTTGGGAGGAGGGGTTCGGGGGAACTGCAGCACGCTGGTGTTGTCGGGGGGCGGGCCCAGCACGTTCTTGACTCTGTCCACTGCCGAGGAAGACGGGACTTCTGAGAAAGGCCATGTTGGTGAAATCGGTAACAATTTCCCAGGAGGAAGTGACTCCGGGTTTGGGGTGACAGTTATCTGTAGATTGTCCGCTCCTGTGAAACAAAACACCAAGCGGTCAGACATCAGGCAGTCCTTAAGTGTTGCAGTGGTAGGGCCTGGAGTGAAGGCGTGGGCAAGACAGGCACTGCCCAGACCGCTCCACCCCAGCACAGAAGAGCATTAAACACACTCAAACAGTGAGGTAAGTAATTAGAAATATGCAGATGCTGCAGCTGACCTATAGGGCGGGACTGGAGACGAGCAGTCTCTGTGAAGTGATGATTAAGCAAAGATGTGGGACATACCTGCGGAATTTAAATCTTTTCACTGTACCACCTAAGAAGGTTGGACTGGGAAACTCACAGTCTAGAAGGCCAAAGACGAATGTGGCTACCTGCCACGGCCAATGACACCAAAACAAACCTCATCCAAAACCCAAACTGCCAAACGAAAGGACCGAGTATCTAACTGCAGGTCTTTTCTCAGGACCCTAATGCATCTCGAGCAGAATAACCGAGGTTGCCTATGGAAAGATGGCAGCAAGGAGACGCGTCTTGTTGGATTTAAAAGGATTCCTGAGGCTATTGTTCATGACATGTCAAAAATCACAGGGGATTTCTTTCAGGTTAGGCTATTTCTGAAAGAAAAACTGTTCGCGTCCAACCTAAGACCAGAGACACTCCTCAGAAAGCCTGGGGTCCCTACGAGCACTATCGGCACTGGTGTGTGGAACTGCAGGCAGGAAGGCAGGAACACAGCACAAAGTGGGGACCCCCATGGGAAAGGAGGCAAGGGAACAAGTGATCAGAAAGCGGGAAGAGAAATGACATCCTTTACAACGATCCTCTCACGCTCTTTCTATGGTTCTGCAGTACTGATCGTGTTGATGACCCCAGAAGTGGCTCAGTGCTGTTAAATAATATTTTAAATTAAAATAAAAAGAAAAAAAAGATACTTCTAGAGCTTTCTACATTACTAGCTAAAAACGTTAGAATTGTCTGCTAGGAACAAACAAACAAGCCAAGCATTGCAGCCAGAAAATCTGGGTGCGCCTGCACCCCGGCCACCGGGAGCTGTGTTCTGGAGCACTGCTGTGTGGAGTGGGGCACTGAGCCGCTAACTCCCCTGCTGGGCTGCTGGGGGGCAAATGACATCAGGGAGGTGAAGGAGGGGCTCTTCAAATAGAAAGGCACTAAACAACTGCTAAAAAAAAGCACTACACAATGAGCAGTCATTACAGACTCTGAGCCCTGTTTTTTTGTTTAACAAAAGAGGACACTGGCCCAGAGAGGGGAGAGCTTTTACCAGGAGCCACATAACTGATTAGGGCCAGAAGCAGGTTCAGATGCGAGGTTTCCTCACTCCTGTATTCTGCCAACAAAACACCAAACAACTAAACCTGAAATCTTAAAATATATATATATATATATATATATTTTTTTTTAAATACTGGCCCAAGGATATGTTTAGGGAGAGGAAGGGAGAGAGAAAGAAACAGAGACAGAGAGAGAGAAACACTAATGTGAGAGAAAAACATGGATCAGTTGTTTCCTATACATGCCCCGACTGGGGTTCAAACCCACAATCTAGGTATGTCCCCTGACTGGGAATCAAACCCGCAACCTTTTGGTGTATAAGACAATGCTCCAACTAACTGAGCCACTTGGCCAGGGCAGAAATCTTAAAATATCTGAGCTTTTAGAATATGCAGTATACTCTGTATTCACAACACAGTGATGGTTTTCTGAAATATTATTTTCAGTTTCTTTTTTTAAGACTTGGAATTAGTTATCACAAAAAATTTCCTTTTTGATTCTGTTTTCTTTTTTTTTTTTAAATCCCCCATTCTTGGGACTTACAGATACCCAAGGAACTGGCCTTCAGTCATTTATTGGACACATCAGGGTGTAAACCAATACTACTTTAAAGGCAAGTCAGTGGACTTGTAAGCAAGAAGCAGCCCCTTGCCCTGGGCAAGCAGTCCTCAAAGCCCCTCTCAGCTCCTTTGTCTTGAAACCACCAGATCAGAATCACTAAAGCCCTCCCCGCAGGATCCAGTGCTCCCTCGGGCCTCTGTTATCCAAAACCCACCTCACACAAAAATAAGTGACAAGATGCATATACAGCTTCAGGACACCAAAGTCTAACACGGCTTTTCATTAAAATGTCTGTGCTCCTTGGGCACTGCCTTGGTTTGCAATAAAAACTGTGTTTCTCTGCTACCCCATTCAGTCCGTTTTACACGGAAGCTTTGCAGTTTTACACGGATGCTGATAATGCCTTCATCCCTCAGTCCTTCCTGTTCATGTTGCCTTATCTTCCAGATCGACTCAGCTTCACGCTTTTCCTGCAGTCTTGCCTTGTTCTGAATGTGGGTGGTACATAAAGCTGGGAAGAAAGCATGTTCACTGAGAGCATGTTCTCTGAAATAACGCCAAATTCAGAGAAGAACTGATAACAAGCATTTCAGAGAAACTCACTTCAAAGACTTATCAACTGACTGAAATTGTTGTTAAAAGATATAAAGGCTTGCCCTTATTCCAAATATTACCCAGACAGGGACAGGATGGGAGCTTCCCTTTAAGAATAGCTTGTGTTGCCTGTAGGCAGAGTTAACTGGAGCTCATCACGAGCTAGAATTGGAATGTAGGCTAGCAAAGAAACACCAGATTCTTAGGCTACATTAAAATTTTTTCATTTCTAAAATAAAAAATATTTCGCACTTAGAACATAATATCTATACAGTCTCTATGTAGAGTATAAAGAATAAATGGTGAAAAAACATGCGTGGGCTATGGCTTCATGGAACTCCCAGGCTTGCTTATGGGAGATGTGGACTTTACATTCTCACCAATGTAAAGATGATCAGTGTTATGGCTGAAAGATGCACAGACCTTGAGAAGATGCAATAGGAATATGTGACCTGATCAGGGATGTCGGAGAGAACATCACTGAGGAAGTGACTATCAAGCAGCTATCCAAAGACTAAGGAGAAGTTAACCAAGCAAAGAGGGTAGGGAAAAACATCCCATATAGAAGGACACACATATGCAAAGGCCCTGTGGCAAGAAGAAGCATAAATAATACAGGTAACTGAAAGAAGGTGACCCCAAGAGCCAGATCGGAGGAACACTGGTAGGCGTGGCATGAGATAAGGCTGGAGAAGTTGGTAATGGCCTGACCACTGTAGTGTCATAGGTTTTGGTTTGAAGATGTGGGGGATGGAGGTGAGGGTGGGTGATGCACAAGAGCAAATCTGTGTTTTGGAGCAATCATTCTGGCTACGGAGTGAAGAACAGGTTGGAAAGGGGCAAAAGTGGATGACAGGCTGTTCGAGTCTTACCTACTGAGCCCCCAGGCATCATGAAGCAGAGACAAGCCATCCCCACTGTGCTCGGTCTGAATTCCTGAAACCACGAGCATAATGAGATGGTTGTGATTTTACAACACTAAACTAGGGGTGTTGTCACACAGCAGTAATAACTGAAATAGTACTGGGGTGTGTCCCTCATGTCTGGGAAGTGGGTCTCTAGAGATTTAGATTCTCAAAAGGATGCAGAAGCCAAAATCAGTTAAGAACTCTTCATTTCAATGAAAATTACTTCTGTTTTACACATGAGATTTTAGAAATATGTCTAAGCAAACAAATAAAATATATCTGCATTAATTAAAGTTGTGTCATGGAAGGGATAAGAAGGAAAGAAATATTCTGAGGGGGAAATAGAGATAGATGTGGTTTTTTTATCTTCTAAAAATTGATTTGAGAGAGAGAATACTGTTGTTGTTCCACTTACTTATGCATTCATTGGTTACTTCTTATATGTGCCCTGACTGGAACTCGAACCCAAAACCTTGGCAAATTGAGACGATGCTCTAACCAATGTGCTACCCAGCCAGGGCTTAGATGGTATTTACTAAGAAGGGGAAAGTAAGTTAGAAGAAGCAGGGCATAAGAAAATTGCAGAGAGCTTAAAACACTCACAGGAAGGCAGTGAAGCAGAAGTTGGATACAGGTGGTGTGTGTGTGGGGCACACTCTATTGTAGCCCCACAATCTCTATCACTTAGTGGACATGCCTTTGTGTGATCCTCTCCTATAGAATGAGCAGAACCCATGACTTATTTCTAACCAGTAGAATATGGCAAAGGTGATGGAATATCGTTGTTGTGATTACATTCTCTTAAATAGGACTAGCTAGCTAGCAGACTCACTCTTCTTGATGGCCTGATGAATTAAGACCATCCTGGGAAAGTCAATGTAACAAAAACTGTGGGTGGCCTCTAGGACTGCAGCAGTCTCTGGGAAGGAAGAATGGCCTCTCCGAGCAGAAGGCGGCCTCCAGCTGACAGCCAGCAAGAAGCCAGGTCCTTCAATCCAGCAGCCACAAGGAAGTAAATTCTGCCAACAACTTGAGTGAACCTGGAAATGGACTCTTCCCCAGTCGAGCCTCCAGGTGATAGCACAGGCCAGTTGACACCATGATTGATGCTTTGTGAGGCCTTGGGCAGAGGACCCAGAAAAGTTGTGCCCAACCTCTCAATTCTTTTGAATTCAGATCCAGGCTCTCTGCTGCACGGGGGAAAGAGTAGGTCTTCCTCCATCTCCAGGTCTGGGTTGGCTCCATCTTCCCAGAGGGACCCCCACAGCCCAGAGCCCACACAGGGGCTCCCTCTTCCTCCCGAGTTTGATGATGGGTCCCTCTTTGGCGCTGCTTGGGCAAACATTACCGAGCACAGCTCTAAATCACAGAGACCTGTCAGGCTTTGATTCCCAGAAGGTCAAAAGAGATAGATGAAGCGCCATTGCTGTGCTGAAGCATCTACCCCGCACCCCATGCTTCTGAAGTTTGGCTCCTGGGACAGTCTTGCCTAAGATGATTTCTCTTGGGGCTTTTTAAAACGAAATGCGCCAGTTAATAGAATCAAACTGCCATTCCTTGAAGCAGTGCCAGCAAGCAGAAGATTCTGTTTAATGCTTCGACAGAAGCATTTTCGCTTCCAAGCTCTTCACAGCTGTTTTCTTTTTGTAAAAGTTTATTGCTTTCAAATTCTTTGTGAAACAGGTTTAAAAATTAAAATGGACTTTTCCCCCATTACATACGATTTCACTTTCAGTTTTTAAAACCTCAGTTTACATAATCATTGCAGAAAATTTAGAAAAGATGAAAAAGTAGAAAGGAAAGAAGAGGAACCCCATGCCTCCCTCCGCCCTCTCCACGTGCAAGTCCCCCACCTGGAGAAAACCAAGGCTCACGCTGCGGTGAACCATCCGGACTTCATTCTTGGAAGAGCTTTGGTTTGCTTGCTTTACAGACCTGTAACCACACTGCAGATCCAACTTTGCACCTGTCTTTTCTCTTTTAACATTATATTAAAGCATGTTTCCATACTAGATAAGGCTGCACATTATTTCCATTAGGACGCAGTGTTTTTATTTGTTTAAACACCCCCCAACTGTCAAGGTACAGGTTGCCTGTAAGCTTGCAGTGCTCCTTGATGGTAATCATGATAACATCTCCTGACTGCTGACCACGTACCATACATAATGGCTTCATCTCCTTCCAATGTTGTCACCACAATCCCTATGTGGCAGGTGGGACAGACACAATGACCTCCTCTTATACACTAGGACACCACACACACAAGATCATCTGCATCAGAAGGAAATCAATGGGACTTGGGGTCTCTTTCCTCCCCCTAGGCCCTGGCATGCTTCTGATATTTCTGATGGGGTCATTTGTGAGTTTCAAAACTTCATCCCACAAGATGGCATAAACTCAATCATAAAAAACACAATTGACCACCAATAACTGGCCTTCATAACTAGGACAATCCTATTAGCAAGCCTTTCCAAATTTTCTTATTAATGTTTACTATTTCATTCTAATGGCCCTAAGGGAAGTTGAGGGCATTTAAATCCATTAGGCATGAAAGACTGGAGATATAGGAAAGTCTGTAACCAAAGAAAAGCAGTAACAGGGGCTTAGAGAGTTGGGCAAAATGACAGCATATTACCAGGCTTCACTCCATGTTCAAAGGTTTGAATGTAAACCACTTCTAAGTGATAGTCCATAATTAAGATATCATTCTTCCCACGATCTTTATTTATAGGTTGAGTAGAGTACTCTCCCTTTCTGCTTAGTGTTATAGCCAATTATCTCCCTTACGTGCGTAATCACTTAACATCAATCCCATAAATACTTGTTGAATGCTTTATTTTATAGTCACTCCCTTACAAGAGCAACAAGCCGTAATCCTCACCGGGAAGGTGGTTGAATGTCACTGTTCAGGGTGTGGATCTGGGGTCAGATCAACTGGGTTCATAGCCCGGCTGCCCTGATCCAGCTGCGTGAACTTAGGCAAGTACGTACCTCTCTGTGCCCACTTCCACAGTAATAACTGCTGTCTCGCAGGCTGTTTTGAGGCTTACAGGCACTCATCCAGGTAGAGACTTTGGAACACACCCTGGTACGGGGTCAGCAGTCAAGAGATGTTATCATGATTACCATCAAGGAGCACAGAATCTAAGTGGTGTCTGAGCCTTACCTTTTTTCTAAACAATGATAAAAATAAATGCTTATACTCTCACTATTGTCATACACTTATTCTATCTTCTCAGGAATAGTTCACATTTCTTACAAAGAGTCCCTTTTCTCCAACTGCACTTTTCCAATGTACCTGGGTAATCCATCTGGCTTTCTTAACTCTAGTAAGACTCATTGAGCTGCGGCATTAGACTTTTCCCCTGAAGTCTGCCTAGTTCCACAAGCAAGCACGTGGTTGGGAGATGACTTGTTCAGCACAGTTGCAAAGTGAACACTTTCCCATTAAGATTCCTTACAAATCTAACTACAACTCTAGCTGAGATGCAGAGAGGAGAAAGCAGAGACAGAACAAGAGCTTCTCTCTTTCTATTCTCATATTGCATGTATATGAGAATACTTTTGATAATTAATTCAGAAATGAAAAACTAAACAGACATTTTAATATACGAAGGAGGAGCCACAATTGAAAAAGATACGAAGACTAGTTATATTCAGTTGAGTTCTATCTAACTTTTAAAAAACAGGTAATTCTAATGTTATTAAATCAATTCAGGCCTTTGAAATATATGAAAATGTCCCCAATTCATTTTGTGAAACCAGTCCTGCTTTAATATCAAAATCCAATAAAGATATATTAAACAAACAATGATAAAAATATGTAAATGAATACAGGGCAACCAAGCAAAAATATGCGTGGGAGGGTTGGGAAGGAAGATTGCAACAAAAAAATAGAAACCTATGTATACTCCAGGATCACATTTATGCAATTATATAAAAACGATGTATGTGTATATAATAATAAATTATTCAATGCATAAATTATCAATAAATAAAAATTTTATGAAGTCTGTGACAGTCAACACAAACCCATATACAAGCACATGCACAAAACATAACACACACACAAAAGGGGAATGTAAGCCTTTTACCACATTTGAGGGCCAAATAGTATGATCTTAGGCCAAACTCTGGACTCAGTGTTTTCCTAGAGGTTATCATTTGCAGCTCCAACCTTGCCCCATCTACAATGTTGCTCATGATGATAGGCAGAGAGCTCCTCATTCATTTTGCACCTCATAGGATATTTAGTTAGGCTGAAATAAAAATAAACCTATATTAAGGACATCCAGACAAACTGACATATTCTAAAACTGGGAATAAGCAAAGAAAACCATGTCAGAACATCTGTTCCAATAAATTCTGGTCCCATTCAACGACTTGAGGTGATAAAGTTCTGTATTTGAAAGCACTCAGGAAATCTTATGGGAAAGTGTCAGTGCAGACAGTACACTAAAGGCTCAAAAGCCTTCTAGTAAACAAAAGCCCTGTTTACTCCAGAAAATCCCCAAACTAGCTGACTGTGGAATTCTTTCTGCTTTTTCTTTCCTGCATGATACCAGTTCCTAACCCAAGGTCCCACTGCTCTGAAGAACACCTCGAGGGAATTCTGGCTTAAATCGTTTCGGAGTTGAAAGTCTTGCCCTCGGGCAATTTCAGACACAGAAAACCCAGAGAACTGATGGGTGGACTGAATCCATTATGGAATCAGAAAAGATGTTCTCTGTCATTATGCAGTTGGCAAAGTTGCTCCTGGTTGCTTGTTTCACGGTGTATTTTACCAGACTTATACATGAACTCTTCCCTCGATGGACATCACTTGAGATAGCACTGCGGTGAGCGCTGGGAAAACTGTAAAGTGCTGTTGTAAACATAAAGGGCCATCATTATTATACTGAGTGGCTCTAATGCCATCGTGGGCATTAAATTGATTTAGGTAAAATGATAATATCAATAACCTGATTGTTTCCCTCCTTAATTAGAGACATACAGAAAAATGCTCTACTGGAAAAGGCTGTGATCCTGCATGGATACTGACTTTCTCCTTACAGTCAGACACTAAAAACCTGCCAGTATCTACACGGGGGCCAAAGAAGCAGGATATGTTGCCAATATTAACAACAAATAATATTATTATTTCATTGGTGACTGATTTAGGCATAAGTCTAACTTTATTATGATAAATATCACTAGGTGAGGATTTGTTAATACAGGTTCTTATAAAAAGAAATTATCCACCAATTCTAGCAGAACTCAATAATGATTAAACAAACTGACTCTAAAATAAAAAATATTTATTCTAAGTAAATAATTTTCAAAACTTTTAGAAGCACCTAAATAAAAAAAAATATGGCCAATATGTTCATAGCAAATAATGTCACTTATAGTTTATTTGCCTTTAGTGTTGACATACGTGGCCATAGCAAGATAGCATTTATTTTTTTTTAATTCTATAATTTAGAAATTTCTGACACTACATTTTCTCTCATTTGGTATAAAATAATAAGATCTATCTATATTAAGTTTCAATTTATTCCATCAACAAAAGTTCCATTTCTATCTCCCAGTGCTTCCTTAGTAATAACCAAAATCATTAGACATGATTTTTCAGTATTGGCAATGGGTTTTCCTTTACCCTTCCTGTCTCCTCCAGACCAATCTGTGACTAGCAACAGTTTTAAGAAGCCTGGCTGCAACTAGGTGTGCCCATAAGAGGGAGCCAGAATGCCTATCCAACAGATTCCACTGCGCCAGGAGAGCCTAGGGCACGTGCACACCGTTTGGTGGGAGTCAGGAAGGAGATGCCGTGTGGGTCTGCTCCACTGCCACCTACTTGTAAGACAAGAGTCCACAGTAAGAGCATCCTGCGACAGACATGAAAGTCATCCTTTCTACATTCATCCAATAGATCTTACTAAATGTTTCCTATAGTTCAGCATTTTTCTAAGTATTTACAAATAGGAATACATTTAATCCTCACAATGCTATGGTTAATTTTATGTGTCAACCTGACAAGGACATGGGGTGCGCAGGTTAAACACTATTTCTGGATGTGTCTGTGAGGGCATTTCCAGTTGAGATGAGCTTCTGAATTGGTGGATTCAGGTATGTGGTGTGTGGTCATCCCCTGGAGGCCTGAACAGAACAAAACATCAGAGTAAGAGAGGAGTCGTTCCCTTCCTGCCCATTTGAGCTGGGACATTGGCTTCCCCAGCCTTTCGGATTAGAATTTGCATCACCAGCTCCCCTGGTTCTCAACTCTTGGATTCAGGCTAGAATTACATCAAGGGTTTTCCTGGGCCTCCAGCTTGCCAACTGCAGATGATGGGACTTCTCAGCCTCCATAATCAAGTGAACCAAATCCTCAAAATAAATCTCCTTTTGTGTATGTAAAATAAATAAATCTATCTCTTAATTTCTTAACCAAATGTTCTTAACCACAACTGTATCCTGCCTCAATACAAAGCAGCACATAACGGCCCTACCCCGAAGTATTTAACTTTCTTTAAGGAACTTGGAAAAGGTTCACCTTTTAAACATGTTACTTTAAAGATTAAATTGCTTAGCACAGGTTTCCAAATGCTCATCCAAACTCCAATCCAAGGCAAAGTTTTCACCCAACCAAGACAAAACAAGAAAAATAACTGTAATTGTATGCATGTGTGTGTGTTTCCTCTAACTGCCTTTCTGAACCTAGAGGACAATCCTCCAATTTTAGCGTCAAAATTTCCTTTCTTTTCTAAATAGCATAGCAGGTATAGCTATTATGTTTGACAAAATTAAAAATTAGCAAATGCAAACTGGACTTCCAAAATTCTTCATTTTACTAGCCCATGACCTCTCGGAGTCTGAAAGTCAACATACTTTTTTGAAGAAGACCTGAAGTTTCTTTCACACAGCCCCCCCAACTCCCCTGACGGTCCCTAAGGAAAGAAGAGCTCTCCTCAGGTCAAGAGTTTATCCAGTTTGTGATTTCCTACACCTCTTGCTGCAATATCAGCTTCTTGAAGTGAAAAACATACACTATTATCCTCAAGATAAATAACGTACAATTCTATCTTCTCCCCTGAATGACTATTATTTTCACAGTAAATAATTGTTAGAACCATGACTGGTGAAATAGCGGTATGCTTTGTTGACTTCTTACAAATACCAAGAGAAATTCGATGCTTCTTGTGGAGTACTTGTTGGGTTGTTAACTGCTTGTATTTGAGCCTGAAATCCTGGCTCTTTTCAAAAATAAAAATGATGGCAAATATACGACACTGTAGCATATAGAAATCAACATTTTTAGTATAGAGATGTCATTAAAATCTATTCTCTCAAACTGATTGAAGTATTGAATAATTTAATCCTAAATCTATTTCAGTCGAGTGACTTTATTGGCTAAATTGCTCATGTGGTCGTGACACATGTTTTGATTCAGAATTCTGAAATGTTAACTGATTATTTCTCATGCCAACCTAAATCAGATAGTTCCCATTTTCAAAAAAATCTAGTCTATTTAAGAGTATTCCTCAAGAAAAAGTGCTACGCATGTGAAAATAAGTGATTTTAATCAGTGCCAGAAGAATGATTGGGAAAAAATAAAATTTAATAACAAAGATAAACATTATTTTATAGCTTTCATTAAAACTTCAGAGCATTTTAATAGTGCTGAACAATAGAGCTGACTTTATAATATCAAATCAAGTAAAAAGCAAAAAAATAACTTTATTCTATGAATCCAAAAAACAGAGAATGTCACAATTCCTGGGCTTACAGCCACTATATATAGGACAAAGCCAGAGCCAATTCTGCCTGAAAAGCAATTAACAGAACAGATTAACACAGAGGAGTCTCCAATATGTAGTTGACTGCTGTGATTTCATCTATGTCAATGAATTCAAAGATAAAATTAATGGATGATAAAGATCATACTGGGGGGAGTAGTAGAAACCTCACCCATGAGCTTGGGGATCTGGGTCCTGATCGGGGTTCTCACATCTGCTCCCTTTTAGCCGTGAAGCAAATCACTTTGCCTGACTGGGCCCCGCGTTCCCCCTCAGTAACATGAGAGGGTAATATCCAATCACCTATAAGAGCTCATTAATTATGCCATGATTTAAAACAAGAGTTTTAAAATAGCTTTATCACCCTAGATACAGATTAATCTTGCCCAACAACAAAAAATTTTTTAAAATATATCTATTGATTTCAGAGAGAGGAAGGGAGAGGGAGAGACACAGAAACATCAATGATGAAAGTCATTGATCAGCTGCTTCCTGCACACCACCTACTGGGGATCGAGCCTGCAACCCGGGCATGTGCCCTGACTGGGAATCAAACCTCGATCTCCTGGATCTGCATCATAGGTCGATGCTCAACCAGTGAGCCACGCCAGCCGGGCAACCAAAAAATTTTGCTAGGTCTTTTAAGTCTCCTTTGTTCCCTTACAAGGCATCTGATAAAAAAAACCCTGAGCCCTTGAACCTGTGGAGGTCCCACGGTCTGGACAGGGCAGATGCATAATCATGGTGAAGTTCAACAGGTGCCACTGTCCTCTGCATTTCCTGCAAATGACAGCTGGCTCCAGGTATGGAAGCATCTAAGTCCTCACTTTGATTAATTTATAATATTTTAAAATGGGAAGAAAATAACAACAAAAGAAGCAGTCTGTATGAACTACACCCCTTACTCTTCCTCATTCACCTAGAGCACCACCCCTTTCCAAGGAAGAATAAAATGGAACTGGCCAGTTCTCTACCAACACCAAGGACTCTTGTTACTAGAAAGCCAACTCTGGGGTCCTAAGCATTAGAGATACAGGTTTTATCCCTGGCCTGGTCCTTGCAAGTTTCCCTCCATCCTTCTATTTGCATTTCTCTCCTCCCTTTCTAGGCCTGCAGCTCCCCCACCTACAGAGCTGTTACATAAGGTGGCCCTGCCCCATGGAGGCTGCCGTCAGTAACTATTCCAGGAGGCAGCCTCTCAGCAGAAATAATAGAAATATGCTGCCTTAGAAGTTTAAGCCCGTCTCTCCTGGGGAAATGAACTCCAAAAGGTGACTTAAAAAACAGCATCACATGGGAGAGGCAGAAAGGGAGAGATGTTTCCTAGCATCGTCGTCGAGGAAACAATTCTGCCACCAGCCATTACAGCTGCATCGCCTGCACAAATGAGTGCTCTGCAGGCGGAGCAGATGTTCCAAAGCTGGATCATTTGTAAACGGAGATGAGAAATGTGAATTAAAGATGTGACCTCACTCAATATCATATTTGAGGGTAACAGCGATGAGAACATTGAACATAATTGGAGCAAAGAATGCAAGGATCTTTTCCCAGTCCAAATATAACCGCAGAAAACCTATTTTCAAGAAGTAAAATAACTCCCACTGCTGCCTGCCACCCCCCAGTGCAAAGTGAGCCAGTTTAATTCTGAGGCTCTTATAGACAAACGTGGCTGATTCCACATCTTTGCTGAAAGAACTGCCAATTCTTCAGCCACAGGAGAAATGAAAGGCTGGATATAGATGGAGGTCATGATGGAAAAAGAGTTTTTGTAAAAGGATGATTAACTAAGAAGAAAAGGCAAAGGGAGGCATTTATATTTCCTTCAGAATTTTGGGGAATTAGGGATAATAGCCTGACATATTCCATCCCACTGAGAAAGGTAGGAGGAAGAAAAGTTGGTAGACATCTGGACCTCAGTTTTTATTTTTGAGTTTTCAAATATATTTTTATCGTACCAATGGAGAGTCACATTCTGCTTAAAAATCCAAGAGGCTTTTTTTCACAGGTACAAGTGAAAGGAAGGGAGGAGACACAGGTGAAGGAAGACCACCAGGAGGTTCAGAGATAAGTTACAGTTTCTTTTTTTTTTTAATGTATATTTTTATTGATTTTAGAGAGAGAGAAAGGGAGAGGGAGAGAGAGATAGAAACATCAGTGATCAGAGTCATGATCGGCTGCCTCCCGCACGCCCCCTACTGGGGATCAAGCCTGCAAGCCAGGATGTGTCCTGACCGGGAATCGAACCGGAGACCTCTTGGTTCATGACTCGACACTCAACCGCCGAGCCACGCCGGCTGGGCTACAGTTTCTTCTTAAAAGCACTATTAAATAATTGTGGGCAGATATGCATGTCCATACATTTTTTAAAAGTGCAGTGAAATTCTGATAATTTCCTGTTTGCTCAGAGTTTCTATTGTACCCCTACCTGCCATATTCTTTATGTTATAAATGCTCCAAGGAGAAAAATCATACACACAGATTCTGCGGTATTATCGACTTCACCTTTAAGTCAATCATTCACAGGCAGAGTTTAAAGCTATAGTTGATTGCCTGACAGCTAGAATAAGCCCTCGTGATCCCAGGCTCACATGCTCAAGACCTGTAGCGTTCCCTCCTTCTACACACACCAACCTAACCTCGGGTTTGCCCCCTGAGCCAGAACAAAAATCCATGTGGCGAAGTTCTTCTCGAGCTATTGTCCCCGCCTCCTTTTGGTTTCAGTTCTGGGATTGCCCAGGCAGCACAGGTGGTGGTAATGGCAGAGAGGAGGTCAACTTTGTCATGACAATTTTTTTGTTTTCATTCAGATTTTGCAGAGGACACCTGCCTCTTGGCACTCATGGTGCCTGCCTCCGGAGGCCCTGTGGAGCCTGGCAACCATCACTGAGGCAATAAAGTGGCAGCCACAGGACAGAGATGGAAACACACTTGTGGGGTTTCCATGAGATGGCTACTTCTTCCTGCCTTGGTCTTGTTCCAGAGCCTGGTGAGTGTTCCTGGATCCTCCTCTGACCTGCCACTCTGGATCTGCAACCCTGGAAAAGAGGCCCATATTGGGGTGGAAGGAATGACACCTTCCTCCTCCTACAGCTGAGACCTTTGTCATCTTTACAGCATGTTGAGCAGAGCCTGAATTCTGAGAGGTGATTCAGTAGTCCTGGATGCTCCTCTTTTTGGGGTTCCCCATTTAGAAATGTCTGTGCCTGGTCCTGAAGCTCTGGGTTGGGCCTCGATTTCTTGCTTAGAGATAGCTAATTGGTTACATTACAAAGGTGGGTCACCTCCAGCTGATTAATAGCGGCTGTCTGGACTGTTGTGAGGACTCTAAGCACAGTCTCAAATCAGCAGGTAAGTGTGCTGGGATCAATTAGTTATGTCTGGCATGGAGGCGCTATTGTAGAATGGAAGCGTAAGTGGACAGATACTTAGCATCCTGGACAAGGTGAGCTCTAAGGTGCCTTCCAACATCTAGCCTAGCTCCATGCATTTTCAGGATGCCATGTCTGGCACGCAAACGCACCAAAACAGAGAATGCTGACTGGATGAGATACAAGGCGCTGCAGGGGCAAGAGACCATGTGACCTTGAGAAGAGACAGGTTAGCTGCTCCAGTTCCACATTTAGGGGGACTCAACTGTACTCTAAACCACTGGGCTTTGTAAGGTACCTTGCATGCTTTCCAAAATATAATAAGCATTTTGCTTCAATTAACTCAGGCGGGTTCTGTTCCTTGCAAGCAAATATGACCACTGGTCAGGTTAATTGAACCCTGGTTGGTTATCGTTTTCTATGAACACAGGGACACTGCTGTGTGCTGTGGGGGAGAGAGATGAGAAGTGGTATCCTATTAAAAGTCAAATGTTCTCAGAAAATCCAAATTAATATGCTAACCTTTGCAATAATATAGTACTGCCTTTTCCCCACCAAGTAAGGCATTTAGGCAATAAATCAAATTAAACAAGATATTGGCTACTTAAAATGTATTTTGATGATTAGCCTCAGAAACAAGTGTGAAACGAGTTTGTGTTATTAATTTATTACCACACATCTCATGCACAACAACCTTAGAGTCTGCGCTGCAAAACCCTGAGAACATGGCATCCATTTGCTCTTCACACGTTACTAAAAATCCCAAATGGCAAAGCCTTTAAAATCAACTGCAGGAAAAATCAGTGTGTGATCAAGATTCTGGGGCTGTAAAATTGGCTGGTGGTGTATGAAGAGCTCCTAAAACTATGATTAAATAAAGCACCAGCAAGTGCTTAGGCAAAGCCTGCTGAAAGATGACTCTAGAGCCTCCTTGTAGGAAGGTAAAATGATATGAAGTCGGGGGAAATAAACTCTTTTAAAAGACAATTCACTTTTGTAGAGATTGGATTTTCGCTGAAATCCTCCACAGGTGGCACAGAAAATGAGAACGCTGAGATGTCACCACAGCCAGCACTGGTCAGTGTAGACTTGCAGAGGTCACGAGGGTTGTGAAAGATTCATCAGTCCATGGCTTCCATTACACACTCGGGGAAAACCAATTCTCCAGAGTAAATTTTTCACAGTTTCAATTTTTTTGGTGATTTTGCATAAAATACCACTGTAGTTTTGCTATTTATTCTTCCTTTAGTTTAATGTTTAATCTCTAAAGAAATAAACCTTCAAAGCTTTTTCAGGCTGTCAATTTTAAATAATCCAGGTGCTTGAAAAGAGATTTGGAACAGTGAGGAGCAGATGTGCAGCTCACACTGCAACACGGCTCACCCGAAGGGAGGCACCCTTGTAACTGGTGCAGAGAGAGAGCTACAGCTTCACTTTCCTTTGTCATTTACCTCCTTGGACACCTACCTGTCCAGATACCTTAGGATGGAGCATAAATAAAATAATACGGAATAGCTGGGCCAGTTTTGATTTTCATTTTCAGCAGTAGAAGGTCTTGTACAAGGTAAATGGCCAATAAATGGGCATCATTTTATCCAGACGCAGAAGACAACTTTTTAAGCATCTGTCCAGCACACAGTCCCTTCTCTAGAAATGCCCCCTCCTGGAAATACGAAGTTGGTTCGCGACCAAAGCCAATTCTGATTGTCCCAAGAGTGAACACCTGCAGCAGAGGAAGCCAATTACCCTTGGCCCCCAGCAATCAGGGCGTCCACTTCAGGGTGGCTATTTGTATCATGGGTTCAGAGAACATTTCCAGATAAACATAAAGGAGAGGACCAGAGGGAAGCAGAAATGAGAGAATTTGGGGGGAGAAGAAAGGAGGAGAGAAAGAGACAGACAACAGAAACGGAAATGGCCCGATGGTTCCTCTCTCGCCCACCCAGCTGTACTCTCTCTTCTAGGTTCCATGATGTACCCCCACAGCCTTCCAATAAGACCCCCATCTCTGATTCAGCTAGTGTAAGAGATAACAGCCACCAAAGACAATGACCATCCAAACCTTATGCACGATTCAAGCCACCACCACCTCACCTCCGAGAGGAAAAATGCCCAGCCGTCCAGTGTAAGACTCCACTTCTCTATCGGAGGGTTTTCTGTTGAGTTGGAAAACATTTGTTCTATTTTCATTTTACCCCATTTTTGTAGCCTATCTGTGAATAGTTCAGTACAGTCCCAAATACCTCATAACATCTGAAATTCACTTTTTCTTGATGATGCTTGATGAGATTTTATTATAAATCTAGAGACCGAAAGGAAAGCTTCCCAGCTGACACTCGGAGCACTGTGTGGGGAGCGCCTGGGAGAAGGCGCTGCTGACGTGCTCTGTCCCTAGTGCCTGAGGTCAACTGCACCACAGCAAGGGGCACTGTGGGGAGGGGCCAGAGCCCATGTGGAACACGGACACCCTGTGCAATTTTCTCTTAGTTTTCTTTTCTCTCTTCAGTCTCAGTGGGTAGAAACAGAGCCCTGGAATCTGACACACCCAGCTGAAAATCCCAGCTCTACACTTACTCACCGTATGACCTTGCGCAAGTCACTTTACCTTCCTCTGTGCCAGTTTCTCACCTGGGAACTCCCTTCCTTACATAGTTGACAGAAGGACTAAAGGAGACAAGGCATTAAAAGGTTTAGAACAGTGCCTGGTACACAGTGACCATTAAAAATAATTGGCCGTCCTTTGCAGAGAGGTATGACCGTGTGACTAAGTCTCACCGGTGGGAGGTGAACAAAAGTGATGTGTTTCTTATGAAGAAAATGCTGTCCCTCCACTCTTTCATATCCTCCCTTTGGGTTGGAATATAAGGTATGTAACTAGTAAGCCAGCTTGTACCATACAAACACGGGACACATCTTAGGACGTGGCTGAGCATCAAGAGACAAGAACCTGAGTCTCTGGTGGCTTCATGAAGCTGACCACCTCCTGGCCTTGCATCTCCTTTCACTGGAATAGTTATGAGACAGAAATCATCAAGATTATCTGGAAAAAATGGCTATTATATTTATTAAACATGACCACCATTGCAGCATCAAAAGCTAAATATTTTCTTAAATGCTGGCTAAATTCAAAAGTTTAATTGTGCTTATAAAAAAATAATAAGCCCATATTATCTACGTCCATTAAACTGTCAAATGTCCATCTGGATATCACTCTAAGAAAGATGTCTACATGTCTACAGTTATCTTGTCTACTTTTAAAACTAAATCTGATTATCTTTTACTGAGGATTTCTCTCAATAATACAATCAACTAAACAATCTAGTCACTGGAATTTTACCTGGTCATCTATAGTGTTAAAATCAGAATATTTTAGTCCCATACCTATAGCAGATTATCCAGGAAAAATGGCTAACTAGCTTGTGGAAAAGATCAGAGGCATATTTCTTCCTCAGAAGCTCTCTAGGTAAATGATCATCTCCATCTAATAAGAGCTAGCATTCATCGTATACCTACAGTGTGCCAGGCTAGGCTGGGCCTTTCAGATGTATCCATTCATTCAATCCAGATAGGCATGCTAAGGCAGATACTCTTAATATCCCCATTTTACAGGTGGGAAAGCAAAAGCTCAGAGAGCTGAGATGACGAACCTAAGCCAGAGAGGTTAGCAAAACATCTGAACTTGTGCAATCAAAGCCCACAGCCTATGTCCTTGCCTTATGCCAACCATGAAAGGAATTTCCACCCATGGACTCTACAGAACACTCCAACGCCAGGGTGCATTTGGGACTCAGATCTGACGGTGGTCCATCCTGGGTGCCAAGGCTTTGCACTTTGTGGTGTGGGTGACCAGACAGCTCGGATTCACCTGGGCAACCATGAGTTTCTGCGTTGAGATGAAGTATGCGCAGGTGTTCAGCAGCACTGCGTGACTGATTTCCTCATTAACAGGAAGTGCTCCAATGTCTTCCAGTTGAAATTTTGTTCCTTTCTGAAAAGAAGTTAATTGTACCAAGGGCCAGCTACTTAATGATGTTTCCCATGTTATCGCATTAATCCTCCCAGCAACACTTGAGTAAGCTATTACCATCCCCATGCATCAGCCAGGCTTCCATTGCACAGCATAAGCCAATATAAGCAGGGAAAGGTTTACCAGGGATAATAAATGGCTTAAGGGACTTATTGGGAGTTTTGAAGAAACAGCCTCCAGTGACAGAGCTTCCAAGAACACATCCAAAGTCACCAATGAATTAGAACATGGCAGAAAAGAAGCTGACATGGTTACGCCTGTGCCCGCCTGGAGAAACGGCAGCTGCGGAAATGCGGCCTCTGCCCCTAGTATCACGCAGATGCCTCCGTTTGGCGGACCCTCGCTCGCACCCAGAACCTGGCCTGTCCTGGAGCCATACAAAGGTCATTTTTAACTTCCTAGTTTCTGAGGCCTCGGAAGGCACACTTGGAAAGAGGGCAGGGGAAGTGGAGTTTCCAGGGGTAACTTCCCTGAGTGAGACTTGAACTCAGACCCAGTGACTCTGTCCACAGGGCCATGCTGCCCTCACTTGCTTTCCCTCCTGTTTGTTTCCCCACCTTGGTGGCTCTCGAACTCAGCTTCGCGTCTGGCCACAACCACCCCACACCGACGGAGCCAGGCTTGAAGAGCCACAGTTAACTCTGAGGAGCTGCCGATTCAGGAACCTTGCAAGTGCTTCATCCTGTTTCTTACCCCCCAGGAGCTCAGAGTCTTCACCCCCCCCCCCCCCGCATTTTAGGTGATTTTCATAAGCATCTTGGCCTCCCTCTCCTCTACAGCATCGCCGCACCTTTGCTCTCACGGCTGCCTGCCCCGGTTCGTGGAGCTCATCTTTCTCGTGGGCGTACCAGAGGCCCAAGTCCAACATCAGTGTCCCTAAACTCTGGTTGCTTTAGAGACAAACAGTCCTGGGATTCTAAGAACAAGCCACCCTGTACCGCCCCAGCCAGTCCCTACGATGTGCAATAAGAAAAGCTCCTTCTGCAGTTTTTTGGCCCAATTGGGATAATCAGTTTGCTATAAGCAGTCAATTTCCAAAACTTCACTCAAAATCCCCTCTTATAAGATGCTGCAGAAAGAATCCCCCCGAATGAACCTGGGACTAGCACAGCAATTTCAGAAGCAGAGAAACTAGTCTCCCAGGAGCTAAGAGGAGAGAATACAGAACTTCCCGGTGGGGGAGTCACTTCTACTTGCCTCCCGTTTGTGAGGATGCTCAGAGGGACATTATCGAGGGCAGCCCAGGATGGCAGAGGTGGCCACATTCATTGCAAACACAAATCACAGTAGGCCCTGGCTATAAATCCCAGCGGCAGCAGGTGTGCGCTTCAGAGGAAGAGCTTCTGCAATTTAAAAAGTGACATTTTAATGGATTATGCAGATCAGCTAAGGCTCTAAATCACGCACCGCCTGCCTTCGATGGGATCCTGAGCACAGGCAAGCAAGAGGGGGCAGCATAAACACTATGAAAATTTTATTGCTCCTTCTGACCTTTTCATACTTCGCTGTGAAAACGAACATTAACCTTCACTTCCAGAGAGGCCTCTTTCTGCTGCTTAGCAAAGGCAATAGTTCATCTTTGTAATAACACGTGAGCTGCCTTGGCTTTGTGCATCTTGAACACCACCAATGTTATCTGATGTGGTCCCATTACTGCTGGAAATAAAATAAGCGGTCTTTTTCAGTAATGGAGTAAGAACGAGACTAAGGGGGAGCAGGTGCAAGGCTCGCTGGAGGTAAGATGCACAAGCAGAAGCTAACGTGGGGCCTAGAAGGTTGCTTTGGTATATTCTGTTTGCACACCACGCAGGGTAGGTTTGGCCTTTCCTCCTAAAGCAAAGAAGATAAGGAAGGAGTCCTTGTCTAAAAAGACTGTGGGAAAGAGAGACGGCCCAATAAATCATTAGAATGACAATGCAGTGAGCATGGGAAACGCTAGAAGAGCAACGGACACGGAGCAGGTAGGGACTCTGCATTGAGGTGTCAAGGTGACAGAGAAGGTGGCCTAACCCACTGGTCTCATTTCAGAAAACAAGTTACCCACTCGATTGTCATTTAAGAGTTAAACTCTTGCAAAGAGATAATAGAATCAAAGAGCTGAAAGGAAACAATATGCCCCAATCCTCTCATTTTATACATGGAGAAACTAAGGCCAGAGGTTAAATGACTTGTCCAAGATCACACAGTGTTATAGACTAAACTGTGCCCCTTCCCCAATTCATACATTGACACCCTACCAATGTGACTGTATTTGGAGACAGGGTCATGACAGAGATCATCAAAGTTGAATAATCATGAAGGTGGGGCCCTAGTCCAATAGAACTGCTGTCCCTGTAAGAAGAGAGAGACACCAGGGATGAGCACACATGGAAAAAAAGGCCGTGGAGGACACAGCAAGAAGCAGGCCATCTGCAAGCCAGGAAGGGAGGCCTCAGGAAAGACCAAATCCGCCAACATCTTGATTTTGGATTTCCAGCCTCCGGAACTGTGAGAAAATTAATTTATGTTGTTTAAGCCACCCAGTAGTCTGGGGTATTTTGTTACAGCAGCCCTAGCAGACTAATACACACAGCAAGGAAACGGGCTGGCTTAAGGCAAAATCCCATGCTTCCACTTTCTTT
The DNA here is from genome assembly GCF_054644295.1 of Miniopterus natalensis. NCBI lineage: Eukaryota > Metazoa > Chordata > Mammalia > Chiroptera > Miniopteridae > Miniopterus > Miniopterus natalensis. The sequence continues at coordinate 60,018,466 of NC_142091.1, read as the reverse complement.
GAACACCACTCTTTCCCTTTCTCGTTCAGACAACAGATCTCCAAAGGACTTGCAAGTTGGTGGAGACAAATGTCTGTATGCACAACAGAGATGCCTATTTCTCATTCAGGTATGTGACGCGGCGTGATTAATTTTTAACCTTTCCTCTTTTATCTTCAAGGAGCAAAGTGGAGTAGTTTATTTCTCATGGTCTCCTTGCCTCTGCTCCCTTTGGAGGCTAGGCATCTAATGGGCAGTGAAATGGTAAGGATGGGGGAAGAACAGAGGCCAGTGCCTGGGCCTCCTCCCCCAGGAAGCCACCGTGCCTCACCGGTAGAGTTTCAGCAGCATGCTGGGGTAGAGAACGTGAACTGCTTTGCTCAGTATCAAGTCCAACCTCTTCCTGGCAGGCTGAAGCTGGAAAACTATACTTCCCGGATGCCCTTGCATCTGGGTTCGTGCATGAATTAAGTTTCGGCGAGTAGATGCATTGCACACTATTTTAATCAGGAGCGAAGCCATGTGCAGAAGAAGGCAGGCTGCACCACATCTGTTTTGCTGCCGTGGGTTGTGGCTACGTCAGCATAATTCTCCAACCCTCAGCTGTGATTCAGCTTCACGACAGTGCAGAGGTCCAGTTCCTCAAGGTGGTTTTAGAAGTTATTCCTGAAAGTCCAGCCTAGAGTCTATTCTATAGCCTTTCCAATGATTCAGCAAGGTAATTTAGCACTAGCGCTTACAATAAATCTCATTTCTTCATGAACTAGCTAGAGTAGACTCAATTATCTGCAACTGAACCCTTAAAGAGTCATCTATCAGTACAATAAAATTTAGCTTGTAAGGAGCCCTGGTTTGCGCTCATGGAGGGAGAACAGGAACTAGTAGTTGAGTACTTACTCTGATCAAAGCATATTATACATTTCATACAATTCAACCCTCAAAAATCTTGGAGAGTAGGTATGAGTATTTCCATCTCACAAATAAGGACTTAGGTCACACAGCTGGTAAGTTACTGCCAGGGGTCAGGCTGAGAACCAAAAACTCACACAGCTCACTGTCTACACCCCCACAGCTCACTGTCTACATCCCCATGGCTCACTGTCTACACCCCCATGGCTCACTGTCTACATCCCCATGGCTCACTGTCTACACCCCCATGGCTCACTGTCTATACCCCCACAGCTCACTGTCTCACCCCCACAGCTCACCGTCTACAACGCGACTGACTATTCAGCTGATTTCACTGACAGGACTTTAACTATTCTACTGTCTTCATCATCATAATTTTGCTCTTCCTGGAAAATCTTAGATAAAAGTTGCAAATAACTGTATTATTCATTTCAGGGACTTCCCCAAAAAAACTACTTAAAACTGCCTGATTTTTCAATGCATAGCATCAAATGACTATTGGCACTTCCTGACCCTTTGGAATCCTTGGCTTGCTGTGTCCACTAATCTTCAACTATTATATCCTGATCCTCACCCAACCCTAATTAAGACGCCCTAAAAACCTCATAAATATCCTGGCTTTACTCTCCTCCCTGCAACGCTAGGCCTCCCGCCGAGGCTGTGTTCTGGGACTGAAGCGAGCAGCGCGCTCAGCTCTGCCTCAGCGGCGGGTATTTTGGTGGCATCTTGGGAGCCAGCGTCCAACAAGACCCAGATCTCCTTGTGTCCTTTCCACTACACCTTGCTGTTTCCCACTTAGACCAGAGATTAGGTATTTTTCCTAGAAATCAAGCTGTTCAGGAGTCTGGCACAGAAAACCAAGCAGGCTGGGCCCTGTTCCTTCCAAGGGCCCCCGACCCCTGGGAGGCTCTTCCCAAGCGTCATGCCTCCCTGGCTCCATCTGCTCCACACCAGACCCCCACGCTGGGGAGGCGGGGCTCCTGCAACAAGTGGACTTTGGCGTGGTGGGTTTATGAAAGCAGAATCCCAATCATATCAAGTGAAGTCTAAGTACAGAAACCCTCCAAATATTTTAGGTTCCCCTAAGGGGCCAACATCTGGGTGTTTTCCTAGTTTGAATGCAGCAGAAATGGTGACGAAGCAACCCATAAGCTCGACAAAACAGCAGGTGCTTTTTAATGCCAGCACCTTGCAGTCCCATCATGTTTTGAATCAAATCTCGGTGAACTGAGGCTGCATCTCAAGGAGGGTAATGAGAGGAGACGACGTCACAACACTGCACCTGGCCTTCACTTTCTAGCTCCCAAAGCACTTTTACATATAGCACACTCATGAAACATCACAGCGACCCAGCTGGTCCTCATCTTACAAACAGGGGAACAAAGCATCCCCTCCCCTGTAAACAGCCACCTAATGAATGGCAGGGCCAAGGCCCATTCCTAACTTCAGACATAGAGCTCTTTCCGGTACACATCCACCACTGGGCAGGGGCGCAGAATCAGCACCCTGTTACTAGAGCCAGACTGCCTGGGTTCAAATCCTGGCACTGCCACACTTCCAGGCTGGTAACCACAGGTAAACTTCTTAACTCTCTCGGCCTAGATTTCCTCACCTGTAGGATGGGGGTCATAACAGAACTCACAGGGCTGTTGTGGTGATAACTGTGGCAGGCCAGATATCACTCTCTCAGAATACTGCCTTGCTCGGTAAATGAGAAGAGCTCAGGAAACACAAGCTATTATTATTGCGGCCATCGGACATTAGCATCTTTTCACTTGGCCACTGAAATATGTTGTAGTCGTCAAATCATATCCCCAGATGCCAAAAAATCTAGCCACAAAAAACCAAACCCAGAACTGTATCTACAGGTAGGAAGAATCAAAGAGCAGGCTCTTTTTCACTGATTGTTACAAATATTGCTACATTAACCTCCTAGAGAGCACAGATGGTGAAGGGAGGGAAGCGTCCCCATTGCTCTGCTCAGACCAGAAATAACAGGAAGGCGAGCCGACATAATAGGTGAAATCTCAATCTGGTGACAGTGGGGATAGGAGATAATCAGAGGGAACCGGGGAGGGGGTGCAGAGCAGGAGTGAGAAGTAGCCCGGATTTACAATTTGCTAAAAATTTACAACTGATTTGGAACCCGATGTAAATCAAGCCGGGGGGTATTATGTAACAGGGAGAGGGGCGGCGGCTGCACCGGAGAGACGAGAGAGCTCAAAGCTGCAGTTTCCACCTTCACTGGCTACACGCACAGATGACAGGGATGCACTGGAGGGCCTCCTCATAGCCAAGTAATGAACCTGAGTGAACAGAACATTCACTTCAAAGGGCTTTGTGCTTGGGGTGTTCTGTTCCGTAAGTTACATACTCATGAGGGAAGGGTACGGAGCGGTGAGGCTGATAGAAAGGGCTCTGAGTTCAAAGCCCTGCCAACATAGTTAGAGCCCCGACTCCACCACCCACGAGCTGTTTAGAGGCAGCTTACTTAACCTCCCTGCCGCCTGGCTCGGCCCTCTGTCATGATTCCTATCTAATGGGCTTCTTCTGAAAATGAAATGAAATCACAAGTGTAACGCGATTCGCTGTCCACAGTAGGCAGGTGATAATTCATGATGGTGACGGTGGAAGGCAGCATGCAGCTTCTTAAATCGAAAGGGGAAAACTTACATGATTAGGGGAATTTCAAAATAACAATTTTTAAAGCAGTTTTGAGGGCATGAATGTTGTTTGAGAGAATAACAAAAGTGGGTGTGATCTGATGACTGTCCCTGCTCCCTGTCGGCACAGCCAGCCAAGGCTCAGTGAGAACAAGTGATAATTCGGGTTACAGTCACAGAACTGAGAGGCCAGAAACGCTTGGAACAAACACTCAACGCGCTGCTGGAAACCAACCCGTCTAAGCCCTGCCACGTCTGAAACTGTCAAATGACAGTTTTCTTTTTGAAAGCCAACGAAAGAATTCCCAGGAAAAAGAACTCTCGGGAATAAACTTACAAACACACCCAGACATACTTCACCTTATATAATGGGAATATGACTGAAGGGGTGGGTTATCAACAAAATAAGTCAGACTCAGAAAGCCAAATACCATACAGTGGAACTTCTTTATGGAATCTAAAAAACAAAATAAATGAACAAACGAAACAGAAACAGACTCATAAATACAGAGAACAGACTGATGGTTGCCACATGGGAAGGGGGTGGGGGTCTGGGTGAAAAAGGTGAAGGGATTAAGAAGTACAAATTGGTAGCTACAAAATAGTCATGGGAATGCAAAGTACAGCATAGAAAATATAGGCAGTAACACTGTAATAACTATGTAGGGTGCCAGGTGGGTACTAGACTTATTGCAGGGATCACTTAGTAAATTATGTAAATGTCTAACCATTACGCTGTACACCTGAAACAAATATAGAATAATATTGAATGTGACCTGTAATTGAAAAATTAACAATTGGCAAATAGATTCATATGGTAAATGTACTAACTCACTTATTTAAAAGAATCTTGGGGTGTAGTCCTTTGTAAAAGGAAAGGGGAGAAGTAGAACCATTTCTCCCAGATGAGAAAGACTCGGGTTCAGATCCTTCCAGGCTTCCTTCACACGAAGGAAAATGGATGACGCAGAGAAGTGTTAAAAGCTTTCAATACAGAACTTTCCATAAACCAAACTGACACTCCATTTCTTTCCCTGTCTCCGAAGTTCTTCTCGGAGACTGAAGGTAGCAACACAAAAATCCTTGATTAAAACGGACTTCTCGTGAGCGATGCAATGTAGCTCCATCCAGAAACTAGGAGAGCAAATTCTCATCAGGGATCAGGTCTCAGCAATAGAATCACTGGTGTCACAAGAGGGAAAAATGAAGATTGATTCATGAAGACCAGAAGGTTCAGCTCTGCAAAAGCAGGATGCAAAGTTCTGCACGAGGGTCCACGAAAGCTCCCGTGTCCCGAGGTTCTGAACGTCTCTGCCCGTGTGCATGAGCAGGCTGCTTCCCTGGCCTTTCTTTTCATTGCACCTTCCTCTCCCTCACCACTGGCTTCTGGGTACCTCAAATTCTAGAATGGGCTCTGAAACCAGGCTACATGGGCTCAAATCCCAGCTCTGTCACTGACTTACCACATGACCTTGGGCAAGGACTTAACCTTCCTGTACCTCAGCTGTCTCATATATAAAATGGGGATAATCATAGTAGCCACCTAGAGTTGTTATAATTATTAAATGAATTAATACAGCTAAGATACTGAGATAATGCCTGGCACACAGGCTAGATAACTGTTAGTGGTTGTATTATTAATTATACATAATATTCTCCACACATATAATTCCCCCCAAATAACATAACTTTCTTTCTTGATAACTGTAGGCTATTTTCTTCATAGTACTTATTGGTGTCTGAAATTACTTATATCTGTTTGTTTATCTTCAGTTTTCTCCCACAAAAATGTTATCTTCATGACAACAGTGACCCCATCTTCTTGTTCACTAATCTATGCCTGGTTGCCCTGGAACATGGCAGGTTCAATAAACGTTACTAGAATAAATAAACTGCAATTACCACTGCCCTTCATTATCTACATTATTTCCATTTCTGAGATTGAAAAGCAAGTTTGCACAGTGAGAGATACTGTGATATACAAATCTGTTTGATCCTGATTTTCTAGTAGCACCAGTAGCAAGACTTTGGAGAGCAAAGGATTTATCTAAAAATGTATTTGTAGCTATTTGATTCCTGAGTTGGAATGACAAAGGATTTCTGTATTTGAAAAAAAAACAGCAAACAAAAGTCTCTCTTTTTACTCTCTGGAAATTTCTATAAGCAAACAGGCCTTTGCCACAGCTTCCGTCCACTTTGTCCTTCTGTGCCTGCTCCCTCGCCTCTGTTAGCACCCCTGATTCCTGAGAGACACTGAACAGAGATGTGTCAGCACTATGGACAGCAACATGTAGGTTGGAGGCCTTTTGAACACCCGGCTTGGTGGCTCAGAACATGAGGACTGCTGGTGTTCAAAGGTGAGGAACGCCCCCTATAAAGTCATTTATTTTGCTATGAACTGCACTGAGTTTTAAAGGAGAATAATTCGTACGTTCTTGTTTGCTTGCTTTACTCATAAGGGATGCATTTGACTCTATAAGGAAACTAAGTTTTGAGTGCATGGATGTGCCAGTCATTGTGCGGGGAGGCTTTATATCTGTTTTATCTTATTTAGTTCTCAGGACAACACTCTACAAGAATACTGGATTTAGGGCCAGAAAGCTCTAGATTTAAATCGTGACACCACTTTGGAAAGTTACTTAACCCCTGTAAGCCTCTTTTCAAGTCTATAAATTGGAGACAGTATCTCCTATTGGCCTGGAAAATCCAGTCTAAAACTCCCCTTTACAAGGAGTCTCAATATTCCTATCTGTAATATTGGGATAATAACTACATTCTGTAGGTTGATTGGGAAGCAGGCGTCAGCACAGCACAAAGGTAAGGATGAATATGCCACATCTGTGAGATAGCGAGAAGGCTGCCCTGAGACCAGTGAAGAGGAAGGAAAGAGGAAGGAAAGAACACAGGGGCTTGAATATGTGGGTGGGGGAGGGCAAGAGGCAAATTCCAAAGGGCTTTGAAAGCCAAACCAAGAAATTCAGGTATATTACAAGCCTTGAAGAACTTCTCCAGGAGCCAGGACCACGTTTTCCATATCTTTCTTCCCCCTTTCTTACAGTAGCTACCATAGAGCTGCCACATAGTAAGGGCTTAATAAGTGCAAATTTATCAAAGAAAGGTTTTGACAGAGCTTAGAGGGTAGCTAATGGCCTCCGTGGTATCCAAAAAGATTACAACCTGCTGCAACTGTGGGCTGGATCTAACAAGATGAAGTGGAAGTGAGATAACTCTGAGGTCCTATAATTTGGTACAAAACCTAACTGCAAAAGACCCAAATGGAGAAAAGGAAATGCTCGCTTCAAGGGAACATGAAGCCTTTGCCTATAAAATTCTCTTCACTTGTTGTATCAACAGCTATTCATTGAGCATTTATGTGCCAGGCACTGTGCTAAATAAACCACGGGGCTAAGACAGATATAGACCCTACCTTCAATAAAGCTTACATTCTAGAGTTGGAGTACAAATAAATAAACTATAAACATCCCTCATTACTTAAACCTATGGGGGTTTGGATACAAGTCTGGGTAGTGAGGGATGCCACCCAGTGCATTAGTTGCTCTCCAACCTTCATCAAAGGTCAGATGATATGGATTTATTTAATAAGTAATTAAATCTACACAGTTCCTGAATTTGGAAAGAGAAGCCTACTTGCTGAAATAGACTGGATAGAGAGAACAACCAAGAGGCTAACACGGGGGGAAAAAGAGAGGAGGACCTTTTCTATGCAGCAGAATGTCAAGTGGGAGTTTTGACTTTTCATTGCTTAATGCAGTGGTTCAGGAGAAAAAAGCAAAAAAGTCTCTAAGTGTCCATATTTAAGTTATAAGATCTACCAACTTTAGTCAACCACATACATTTCCTCACAGGACTCTGTGAGTCATCAGGGTGGAGAATCAGCCCTCCTACCTCCTTACCCTCACAGGTTAATGTACAACGAGGTCTAGGAGCTCCGAGTGGTGGCCTTATAGAGAGTACACTGCGTGTCAAGAGTCTACCCCCTCCCACCACTCCTTTTCAGAAAAGGAATGGGCACTTTCTCACTGCGGCAGATTACCTACAAAGACGGCTGCCAACAATCCCTCCCCTCCCTGCAGGGACATGCAAATGCTCCATCAAGATGCAGAGTCTCCTTCTCCCCTGCCCCGAATCTGGGTTGGCCTTGTAATTGCTTTGACTAACAGAATGTGATGGAAGGAATGTTCCAGGACTTCTGAGCCTAGGCTTTAAAAGTCCTGGCAGCTTCCACTTCTCTCTTGGAGGAAGCCAGCTGCCATGTAAGAATTCTAACTACTCTGAGACTTCCATGCTATGCAGAAGCCAAGCTAGCAATGTAGAGAGACAATGTAGTGGAGAATTGAGAAATCCATACATATGGCCCCAGCTGAGCTATCCAAGCTGGTCCTCAGTTGTATAAACCATCCCAGACATGATGACACATATACTAGTCATCTCCACCATGGCCAGTGGAATGGGATACATGAGGAGGGTATAAAAGGTCCAGCCAGCTGGTTCCTGAGTAAGTCAAACTACACATTGTGTTCCAATCAGGGTACAAGGCACCACTGAAAATTCTTCTCTCAATGGAGCCATCAGGCTCTGACTGACAGAAGATTGAAAAGATGAAGGAGCACAGAGTGCGCCTGGGGTTGGCCTTGTGGGGTGATGGTGGAGACAGAAGGTGTAGGGCAGCTTCCCGGACAGTCTCTTATGTTTTCACATCAGACTCAGTCCCATTAATAAGAATAATTTATGGTGTTAAAATTAACCTTTATTGAGGATTCACCAGAAGTCCAGAAATGTGCTAAATGCTTTCCATACATGATCTCATTTAATCCTCAAAAAGGATGCCATGAAGTCACCATTATTATTAGTATCTCTGTTTTACATGTGAGGAGGCCAAGGCTCAGAGAGTTCACATGACTTGTCCAAGATCACACTGACAGCAAATAGCAGAACTGGGATTCAATTCCAGGTCAGTCTGGTACCATAGCTCAAATAAACATCAAGATCTGACAACTACAGTGTAACAGCTGTTAATTTAATTGCATATTTAAGTCCTAACAAACTTTTATTTTGTGTGCACATATTTATTCAACACAAACTTCACTGGCAATTTTGAAGGAATGTTCAGTAAACATAAAATGTGTCTGTACTGAAAGAACACTGTCTTGTTATGTTGTGCACTTTTTAATTACTTTTGTTGTGTTCTTTTTTATATTTTAATTTTTAAAATTTATTTTTGTGCCCTAGCCAGTTTGGCTCAGTGGTTAGAGTATCAGCCCACAGACTGAAAGGTCCCGGGTTCGATTCCAGCCAAGGGCACGTACCGGTTGCAGGCTCGATCCCTGGCCCCTGTCGGGGCAACCAATTGGTGTGTCTCTTTCACATCAATGTTTCTCTCTCTCTCTCTCTCTCTTTCTCTCTTCCACTCTCTCTGAAAATCAATGGAAAAAATATCCTCAGGTGAGGAATTTATTTTTGCAATGTAAATGGGGTAAAAAGGAAAGTATCGATTAATAGGTTACAATTCTCCACCCCTAGAGATACCAAGAAAGAAGACAATGAAGAAAAAGTGTGTTGGAGAAGTTTTACAGTGCTTCGGAGTTTGATTGTTTTTTATTATTTTGGACGGTGGAGTGATGTTTCTCTGAAAGTGACATCCTATCTAAACATGGTCACAAAATAGCTGGGCTTTACATCGACTGCAATTTGACTTTTAGTTTTCTCAAAAAGAATGCCACTCGTTTATTCATAAAGTTATATATTCAGGCGTGGTGCTTTAAGTTACTTGTTCAATGCTGGGGCTGCATGTTAGGGGTTTACTGTCACCTACCTTGTGCTGGGCAGTACTCTAAGTACCGGAGACACAACAATGAATTTTTTTAAACCTTGCTCTTATGGCATTTAGGTCCTAGTGGGGGGAAAACAGTTGAATAGGACACAAAAGTGGTGAGTTCTGTGAAGAAGGGAAAGTAGGATGCGGTGCTGAAGGGAGCCAGGCTACCTTAGGTTGTGTAGTCAGGGAAAGCTTCTCAGAGGAGGTGACACTGGAGCTAAGATCTGAGTGATAAGAAGGAGTAGCCATGGGAAGATTTGGGGCAGAGATTCCAGGTGAAGAGAACACCAGTTGCAGGGGTTCTGGGCTAGGAATGAGGCTGGTGTGTTTCAGGGACAGGAAGAAAGATGCTGTGTCTGGAAGGTGATACCCCAAAGGAAGAATTACACAACGTAGCATTAGAAAGGAGGCGGGCTTTAGCTCATAGGGTGTTACGGTTACCAAAAGGATTTTGAGTTTTATTTTACTGAGGTGGGAAGCTATCAGAGGCTTTTAAACGAGGGAGTGATAGAATCTGAGCTGCGTATTTAAAAGATCACTCTGGCTGTATTGTAAAGAATAAATTGCAGTGTTGGGGGAGTTGAAGGCAAGAGTGGGAGCAAGACAGCCTGTTAGGAAGTTATTACAGGGGCCTGGCAAGGTTTATGGTCATTAAACATGAGGAGTGGCAGTGGAGATGCTGAGAAAGGGACGGGCTTGGAAACCACCCTGCCGAGATGGGAAGAACATGTCTGGGAGCAGAATTCAAACACTGTGCTTTGGGCGTGTTAAGCCAAGATATGTATCAGACTGAAAAGCAATGTTGCAAAAGGGACACCAGCACTGCATCTATGGCGTCGGTTGCTGCACCCTATGGCGCTGTCCTGGGATCCTCAGTCCCTACTTCACAGATGCTATAAAGAAGCCCAGGAACTCCAGGGGTAGTTTGTCTAAAGGTGAAAGGTCAGCAGACAGTTTTAAAGTGACATTTGCATTCTAATTTCTGGAAGGCTGTTGATACAGTTGACAACAATCCTCAAGAACTAGCCGCGTGTGAATGTTTTCACAACCAGGTATAGCTCTCCTTTCTTTGCACTTAATAAAGAATGTATTCATTTCCTATCAAGATCACTCTGCTTCAATGGTTGACTATGATTAAAAGCAATGTGACTATACATGCAGATAGATTACTCACAGCATGCCCACCAAGTTACAAATTCTTTCTTGCAGGAAATTTGCATGTCTCTGCACCTTTGTTCAGAAGCCTGAAATTCAGCTGAGCACCCAGGGGACCCACACCAGGCCAAAGTGGCTCTTTTCTGGAGCTGCAACACAATCCAAATGAAATCTGACTTCTGGAAAATGTCCATTTTCACTGGTCACTTATCACCTTTATTCTCTAAAATACAATTTCTTCTTCTGCAATGCCAACAGGAAAACCTAAAGCACTTAGAAACTCTTTGGAGGTCCAGAAAGCCCTCCTGTTGCCAGCGGCCTTTGAAGAACGCCTGCAAAACCCTTGATTTTACACATTAGCTGCCGCTAAGCAGCTATTTGGCTACATGTTCATTTACCGCTAGCAGGTCTAGAGAAGGAAAATGAACATGCTGGTACTTAGAGTGTCCTTTTGCTTAAGCCTTCCAGGGGTTCTTTAAAAAAAAAAAAAAAGTCCTAATACCATGCAAATCCCAAGTCTTTGTGTTAGTAGAATAAAGGGCTTATCTCCCATGAGTGAATTTGGCTTTTCCATTAGGAAAGGAAGAATATCTGTTGGCTTTAAGCTGTCAAATCCATTAGTTTTGGGTTTTTTGGTAGGTGGCTTCCTTGCATTGGGTTCAGAGTAAAACATATCCATACAGTTGTTTTTATTTTAATATCAGGGGTCATCTGCTACAAGAAACAAAACCAACTCTGATTCATTTAAGAAATCTGAGGATTTAAAGGAATGCTTTTAGGAACTCACAGATGCAAGAAAGAAGGGTAGCGAATTAGGCATGGAAACCAGGCAGGTCTGCAGGCTCCGGGAACAGCCTCTTTGACTTCAGTTCTCACCTTGGCTGCATTCTGGAATCATCAGGGGAAATTTTAAAGCTTTTAAAGGATATTGATGTCTTGCCCCATCCTCTGAGATTCTGATTTAATTAGCCTGGGATGGGACTGCTCCTGTTGGAGACCTGCTGTTATAAATGACTGCTCTCCCATCATCTACAATCCCTTAGTCACGATGTTCAAGACTTAAATCCCAGGAGATGGAGGGTACCACTGGCTTAGTTTGATTCAAAAGCCTGCCCCTTGGCAAGGGGGAGACAAGGCCCCTGGTGACCAGCCCTGCCAGACCGTGGCATCGGGGAAGAGGTAATTCCCCAAAAGGAGACTGTGGTGCTATTAGGAGAGCAAATGGAGGTTAGGCAGCCAAAACGTCAAAATGACAAGTCTCAACCATTTTTTTCCCCATATATAAAGGCATAATTTAACTGATACACAACAATGACAAACAGTCCCCATGATTCTGAAATTTCTGCTTTATCACAACCGTCCTTTTCAACAGAGCAGGAACCCAGAGGGATAGCTGTAAGATAAATATGCAGTCAGGTGCACCATCCCGGATGCGGCTCCAATGAAAACTCACCACTGCTGCAATGAGCCCAGCCCCAAAGCGGGGACCAAGACCTTCTGTCACCACTCTCACGAACTGGAGGTGCAGGTCAGAGAATGAGGAATTCTGTTCCTTCTACCTTTGAATTAGAAATCGTGACAACTGCATGGACTCCCACTAGAAGAACACACTGTGTTTTCCTGATAGTGAACATAAGCCGCATGATTTCCCTCTCCCTCTCTCAGCTCTGCATTATTACTACAAATACTAATGTTAACCAAGCCGAAAACAGTTACTCCAAACAGCACTGAGAACTAGCCCCCGGAATGATTGGTATTCATCTGATGACAGTACTGCAGGCAGTGAGAATAATGAATAGAGTATGTGGAACAGCTTTTGATAGGAAACAAAGTGCCTGTGCCTGGGACAATCAAATCTAATGTGGCTAAAGAAGCAGAACTAACACAGTGACCTATGCAGCACAATTATCACGGCTGCGGACATCTCTGATCGCCTCTCAGACGGTTTCAGTGTTTGAAGGGAAGTCAAGCTTTCTCTGAGCAGCCTAAATAACAAAAGGTAGAACCGTGTCCATGACTAGTACCCATGTGAAATTCTATTTAGGAAGAGAGATGGGGGGGGAGAGAAGAGCTTTTTTAATCCTGCCCCATCTTACCTATACCCCAGTCTCCATGTCTCTTCACTCCAGGGGTTCTTAATCCAGGGTCCAGAGACACCCTGAACTCACTGACATCAAATGGAACATTTTGCATGTATATGTCCTGGGCAGAGACACCAAAAGTCCCATCATACTGTTTAGAAGGTTTGGAGACTTAGTCCCACAGGTGTACAGAAACTTCACCTTCTTTTTCTTGCCTATTTTGACTCCTTTCCTGGACCTCACCCTCTTCAAATCGGTCTCGTCTCCAAGCCACTTGAACTTCTAATAGAAACCAGATCTCTCCTCCAGGACTTGACTGCCAATCCTCATTTTTCTTGTCAGTGATCTGTCACTAGGCAGCCTGAGATGACCTCAAGGCCAGCCACTTTGGCGAGGAGTGTCTTTACAAAGGGGGTTGACCCCATCTTGTTTTCAGACAGCTCTGGTCCTCAAAAATTCTGATTCCATAGAGGAAATAGGTTTTTCTATAGAAAAATAAAATATGCAAAGCGTTTTGTTGGGGAAGAATGTATATTTTAGGGCTTTAATTTTGTTTTAGTTTGGGCTGCAAAAGTACTCCCAGATTCAAAACCTAGTACACAAGAAAAAGTGGGAACTGCAACCAGTCAGTCTTGGCCGGTTATAGACTGCGTGTTCCAGATCTTTCTTCCCACTCACCCCACCCCCCAAATCAACATTAGCCAGGCATTTTCCTGTGTGTCCATCTACTCCTTGGTCTTGCATCCTATTGTCGCGCCACATGAACAGCGAAGGAACCGAAGGATCAAAAGCCCCATGGGCCCTGCTGATGGCCAGCTAACAGTTTTCACGGTGCACAACAGACAGGACACACTCCAGAGCTGGATTCCAAGAAGCCTCTCCCAATACTTTGGCTCGCAGTCATTCGTCACGCATTCAAAACACGTGAATTTAGCAACTGTTATGAATCAGACACTGAGCCAGACTTAAAAGTTTCAAGTATAAAATGGTTTCAGCCTTCAAGAAACTCAGAATCTAGCTGAGGAGTCAGGGACCTACCCCACAGCTGCAGGACAATGTAATAAGTGAAATGACAGGAGTAAAGCACTGAAATAAACTGAGGAGCAGACTGGTTCTCCTTGTTATACAAGTACCAGATCCCTGCTACTCAGAGTGTGGCTGATGGGCCAGCAGGGCGAACCTTACCTGGGGATCTGTGTGATACGCAGAACCTCAGGCCCCACCCCGGACCTACTGAAGTGGGATCTGCATTTCAGTAAGCCCGCATGGGACTTATAGACTTACTAGAGTTTGAAAAGCCAGTGACAAATGCCAACATAAAGAAAGGCACCTGGTCCCTGCTAATATACCTAATTGCATCTACAACGAGAATGTGCCAGGAATAATCAGCGGGAAAACATTTTACATCCATCCATCTGAATGTGTATGGGTTTGGGATTTAGGAAAAGCTGGCTAAGTAGAAGGAAATTAAGTGGTTCTATCAACTCTCACACCAGACTCGGAACCTTCACGGCCTGGGCCTTGGGTGAGAGTGAGGGGAAATAATCCCTGCTCGCCAGCATTCTTAGCTGCCGAATCACTCGTCCTGAGTAGTACTGCTGATGGCAGAAGCAGGACTGGAACCCACCTCTCCTGCCTTGCCCTGGGAGGGTGTCAAACTTACTGAGTGGTTATGAACACCGACTCCAGAGTCAGAGAGACCTGGGTGTGAACTCAGGCCTTGCCACTGATCATCTATCTGTGCAACCTTGCGCAAGTCACTTGATTTCTCTGAATGTCTCTCAAACTCTGCATCTATAAGAAGTAGTAGTTATCTCAAAGACTGTTATGAGAATGCACTGAGATAATGGTTATAAACTAGATCACTGAGTGCCTGGCATATAGCAAGCATCAGTAATGTCTGATATTTTCGTTATTTTTAGCTGTTCAGTAGAGTCTAGCCAGGTGTCCATCGAACCGATTTTTCTTTCTTCACACCTGAGCACGTATCTACACTACATTTTCTAGACCTCTGTTCTTTTTGGAGTGGCCATGGGATGTCTTGCCCAATGATATGGAGGAGACAGATGTCACTTGCAGCCTGTCCCATCAAAGCCTCCTGTGCAACCCTCTCCTCTCTTTCTCCCATGTGATGCTGGAAGGAGTGGCTTTTTAAATCATGGGGTGAAGATGCAGCACCTCCATCAGCCTGGGCCCCTGAATGACCAGATGGAGCAAAGCTACATCACCACCGCTATAATAACCTTCATTACTGACTGGACTGTATATGAGTAAGAAATAAACATATTGTGTTAAGTCAGTGATTTCAGGGTGTATCTATTACAGTGGCTAGTGTCACCTAACTACAGCTGGCCAGTACAACATCCAAATTTTTCATAGTTTACCTCACAGGGATATTGGGATGATTTAACAGCATGACAAATGTGGACACGCATTATAAACTGTGAAGTGCTGTGAAAATGTATAGAGAGATGGGAAAGAATACCAGATCTGGAGTTAGGACCAAGTTCAAATCCAAGCACTGTTGTACACACAGTGGATGACCTTGCATAAATTAATCACACCATCTGAGCCAATCGAGAAAATGGGCGTAAGAATCACACCTCTCAGGGCTCTTCGGCAAGCAAGATGGGCTGTTACAGGTGAATGCATCACAGGAGTAAACACTGCTATTCTAGAGGCAGTATGGCTTAGTGGTTAGGAATTAGGTATCCAGACTTCAAACCTTTATTCTCCTACTTCCTGGTGAGTAACTTTAGGCAAGTTAATTAACATTTATGTGCCTCAATTCCCATTTCCATAAAATCTGGATAATAACAGAATCTTCCTCACATGGTTATCAGTATGAAATGACTGGATATGCACAGAGCTCCTGAAACAGCATCTAGCACATGGCAAGCAATTAATAAATGTTGATAACTATAGATATTAAACAAGAATAAGAATTATATGCTTCAATTATTCAAAATTTTCTGCTTTGCCCATTTGGCATCCCTTTCCATTAAAACATACAGTATTTGATGAATATAGTTATTTTTGACGACTAAACTAATTACACAGTCCTTTTGCCGTCCTCTAATATTTACTCTCCAAGAAAATTGAGGGGGAACACATCCATAGTTGGACTATCTCACATCCAGGAATTACCCAGAGACTAGAGCAGGGGAATGTAAATAATTATGACATCGGTGTAACTCATTTTCCTAACACTCTTTGGGTTTGAGCACCACACACATCACAGACTACCACCGCAGGAGCGGGTCAGCACAAAAACGCAGAGTTACCGAACCACAGTTAGAAGTGGAAAGATTCCAAAATTCGAAGTCTTTGTTTCACCAACAAGAAAACTGAGATTCTAAAATGTCAGGTATTTTGGCCAATATCACAGCAATAAGGGGACAAACCAGAATGCAGGTCTCTCATTCCTGAATAACTCGATCATCCTGCCCCCAAGGGACGGTGAAGAGAAGAAGCAATAGAAATGAAAAAGAGGAAAAGTTCTGAAAGATAATTCTAGATTTAATTTCCAAGATTTTAACTACACCTAAGACACAGAGTTCTAACTCATCAGCAAGCTCCCCAACCAACCCTGATCAACTGTGGACTCAAACACACCCAATCTTGGGTTTTCAACTTCAGACCATTACATCAGTCTTTCTGTGAGTCCAGGGGTCCTCGACGCTGGCTGTACATCAGTGTCACATGAGAAAACTTCTGAAAAATACTGACGCCTGGGCCCCACCCCAGGTTAATTACATCAGGATCTCTGAGGATAGAATCCAAGGATCACTTTTTTTTTTTTTAAGTTCCCAAGTGATTTTAAAATGCATTCCTGGTCACAAACCAATACTTCAGCTCATGGACTTTTGAGGGCAAAGGGAGAAAGAAGACCTTCCAAAACTGGAATGTTAGAGCTTGGCTAGAACATCCCATTTTCCAAAGTCCCATGGCATTTACTCCATCATTCCATATATGGTCAGGTCTTTCTGTGTGCTAGCTGCTAAGGATACAAAAGCAACAGATCACGGTCCCTGCCTCCAGGGCTCTTTATCTAGCAAACTGTCTCCATCTAGAGGACTAGACCTCTTGGTCAGTACATATCACCTTCCCATCACATAGCTCTGCCCCCTGAAATCGGTCTTCACGGTCCTCAAGAGTCTGGTGGATGATCTACCACTGGGGCCAAGAAATGGTTAATAACCTTCTCAAATGTCTATGTCCTTCCTGGAACCTGACATCAAAACTTTGACATCAAGCAAAACAACCAGCCTTTTCATTATTAGATGTTATCTTTTCCCCATTAGTGGGGCTCCTAAAGGTCAGGCAGAGCAGAGAAACGCAATTTGTTTATGACTGAGTAAATAATCAATCACTATGGAGGCCCATGTGACACTTCTTGATATACATCATGGGCGGGCTCTGTTGGAAATGCTTAAAGCCACTTGCTTTCACGGGTCCACAAAGTGTTTTACAGCCACGTAGTGGTTCCAATAAATGAAATTGTTCGGAAGTGACGAGCTAAAGTCAGTCTTGGCTAGAACAAGGCTGAGAATACTTGCTCCATCATCAGTGCTCAGGTTTCTGTGACATACCTAATCACCGTCAGAAACTGAGTTTTGCAAGCAGCTCCTTGGCTGAGTTGTTCACAGATTCTTTTTTATCTTTTTTAAATCTGGAAAGGCCTTGACATTTGAAAGATGTTAAAAGAGTTGCTAGACATAGGAAACTATTCAAAGGATAATTTGTCCTTCATGAGATGACAAAGTAAAAAGCTGTTATGATGTCTCTCCTATCATTTATTAGTCTTTACTAAAACAGCTTTCTAAACTTGAAATTCAAAAGAAAATCCACAAGTTTCCTAAAAATTTAGAGTTGAGGTTCAAATGGAAAGAATAACCTTGGGATTCCAGCTTTCACACTTAGGAAAAGAGGAAGGGCCTACCCAAAATGAAGCCAAATGCAGCCTGGACAGTACCTGACCAAGAAGAATACAAAGGTGGGCAAAAGTCAGTTTACAGTTAAACAAATAAAAAATACAAGAATATTACAAGAATAAATTCTTTTTTGTGTACTCACAACTGTAAACCGACTTTTGCCCATCCCTGTATTTTTCAGACCCAAAAAATAAGACCAAATGGCCACGCTACATTCCTTGCTTGGAAAGATAACTACCACAGACAGAGGTCTGAGAGCAGAAAACATCTGCCTGCCCTGCTTCCTTCCCTGTCATGCCCAGAAGCACGCCAGAGGGATAAATTCTACCTTCACCATGTCTCTTTCCCCATCTGTAAGTGCCATGCCCACCATTCTAGATCAGCTATTCTCTCTAGGTAAATGTACCCAATCCTTGGATACTTGGCCCACTCATGTCACCCCCAAAGTCATTCTACTCAAGGTTGGGGTACTACTCTCCCAAAGGGCACCCCAGAATATAGGATTCTCCTGCACAACCTCCAGTTCCCTTATCCACCCCTCAAATAAGATATGTGTTACTACTCAACTCACAGGAGAATTTCTCCAGCCCTCTTATTATATAAAGGGCCTCATATTCTAGAACAATAGCATTATTAACTAAGTTACTTTATAAAGTAAAGGCCTTGATTCCCAAACCTGACAAAGGCACATCAGAAGCAAGGGATGGAAGGGGGACAGAGGAGAGAGGGAAAGGAAGAGGAAGGGAGAGGAGGAGAGAGGAGTGAGGAGGGGAGGGAAGTGGGAGGGAGGGGAAGAAAGGAGACAGGAAAAAAATAGAACCAGGGAGAAGGGACAAAAGGAGAAGGTGGGAAAGGTGACTGGGCAGTGGCTTATCTCTCTTATGAAAACAACAGAAAAATACTGAGTATTTAAAGTCATTAATAATCAATAGAGTTTGTCCCAGTCATGTAAACTTAGTACAAAGTTTTAAAAACTTTTTCATAATGTAGCATATTCAAAGAAAGTCCTTAGATACATATAATTATTAAATATGTGCCAACAAGGGACGCAGTGAAATTCAGCATTAATTTTAATTAATTTTTTAAATGGTGCAGAATTTCCATCTTAGCCTAGTGGGAAGGATAAACATAGTCATTATGAAGTATTAGTTTGATACCCAATGGAAATAAAACAACAATCCCCATTGTCACCATCTCTATTGAGCCTGGCTCTAGAAATATTAGCAGATAACTCTTCAAGAGAAAAAAATAAAGTGCAAAAATGATGAAAGGAAAAAATAGAAGTATCAGTATTTCCAGATGACATATTTATAGTTCTGGAAAATTCAAGAAAATTAACCAAAAAATAACTTGCTCAAAGTTGTAGATATAAAATAAATCCTCAAAAATCAATAACCTTTGCTTATATCAGTGCCTGACAGCCTAAAAATAAAGTCAGGAAAAATGTTATTTGTAATTGTAATGTAAAACATTAAATACTTGCATATTCACTTAATTTGAGACACACAAGACTTATAGAAAATTGTAAAACTCTGTTAACAGAAATACAGAAAACTTGAATAAATGGAGTGATCCTCCCTGCTCCAAGGGCCAATGTCCAACTTCCTCTGAGAGAAACAGGAGGGGGAACAGGGACTGGGCATTATGGGGAATGTGGGATGAGCCCATGGGCTTGGAAGGGACAGTTAAGGACACAGAGATGGTTCAGGTGCTAAAAAATGAATGTATGTCCTGCGTTGACTTATAAATTAATTCAATATCTACAAGACCTATTGAAACATGAACACATTCTAGAACCAGGCAAGTACATAGTAAACCTCATCTGAAAAAATAAGGAATAGCAGAGACTTTTTTCAAAAGAAATGAAGGTAGATCCATTCTACTGGATTGTAAACTACAAAGCTGCAGTTAACGAAACTATATGGAGCTGCATTAAAAACAAGTATCACTGCGCTGATACACACTTCCGAAACAGAATCCAAACTGTAAGAGGAATGCAATAAATGATATATTAGAAGCAGTACAAAAATTGAAAAAAAGTACTACTGTTAAATGCTAACTTAAATAAAAATGATTTCTTGTACTTTAGGTCCTGGTGATGTAAAATAAAAAATTTCAAACAGAAAACAAATTATATATTAAAACTATCTAAATTATATTAGAAATGAAAAATGAAAATGAGAGAATGGCTGACTATTAAAGAAATAAAAGAGAAAAGATCCACGGGTTTGAAAAATAAATAATAATATGGAAATATGAAAGCATAATTGATAAAACTTGCACTATTCAAAATAGCACATATAAAGAACTTATATGAATATATACAAAAAGCCCAGATTCTAAGTGAGCCAGAGAAGATGGTCCACTTAATCAAAAGAAACTCTAAATGGGGGAAAGAATAAAGAGAAATGTACCATCACTAGCTATTAAGGCAAACAAACTAAAACAACTGTAAGACATTGCTAACACGTTAAACTAAAATAAATACAATGGGAAAACTTAATGCTGGTACAGTTATAATACAGGGAAAAAAGGTAAGTTGCTGACTGTAGATTTAGTGGGGGATGGTGACGGTACCATGTCCTCTAAGTAGCAGCAAAGGTGAATTCCTCCTTCACTGTGATCCCGCAGGAGGAAGCAGGTCTTCTGATGGGGGTGGCACACGGCTGCCAGGGAACAGAGCCATAAGCACTCCAACGATGGCAAACAGTGGCCAGCCCTTTCCCAAGTTTGGCACAGGGAGCCTAAGAAGTCACCAGAAACAAACCAGTAACTTTCAAATGGGCCACATGGACTCGGGCAACAACCACCTTATGTTGTTCATGTGGACTGAAAACCAGGGATCCTTCCCCAAAACTTATGGGTAATCCTTTGTAACTTTGTTACAACCTTAAAGATAAAACACAACACCCAAAACATGGAGTTCCCGTATGACCAGGCATTACACTTCTAGGTATAGACCAACGAGAAATGCAAACATACGTACACGCAAGAACTTGTGCGCAAATGTTCTTAGCAGCATTACTCATAAGAGCAAAAAGGTGGAAACCACCCAAATGTCCATCGACTGGTGAATGGTAAGTAAAGCGAGGCACACCCACACAGTGGAATAGTGCTCGGCCATAAGTGGGATGAAGTGGCACACGCTACATGCTACAACTTGGAGGAACCTTGCAAACATTATGCTAAGTGAAAGAAGCCCATCACAAAGGACTATATATGATATGATTCTACTTATTAAAATGTCCAGAATTAGCAAATCCATAGAGACAGAAAGTAGGTTGGTGGTTGCCTAGGGCTAATGAGTACAAGGTTACTTTTTAGAGTAATGAAAATGTTCTAAAATTGTGATGACTGCATAATTCTGTGAATCTACTAAAAGTTGCTGAATTATCCATTTTCAAGGGTGAATTGTATGGTATGTGAATTATATATCAATAAAGCTACTAACACGCGCATGCATACACACACACAAATCCCATTAATATAAACCTCCCTCCAGCCCTGATATGTGAAGGCTTATAGACAAATTTTACTTGACTTAGAAAAATAAGCTAATAGAATGTTTCTTGTAGTCAAGTCTTTTGGAATAAGTTCCTGCCTGATAAACATAGTATAGCTTTTATAAATATTTTATTTTATTTTTATTTATTATTGACAGTATTACAAATGTCCCCCATTTCCTCCCCCTTTGCCCCGCTCCACCCAGCCCCTGCCCCACCCCAGGCCTTCACCACACTATTGCCTGTGTCCAGGGGTTATGCATATATGTGTGTATGTTTTTTGGTTAATCTCTTCCCGTCACCCCCACCCCCACCCACTGAGATCTGTTGTTCTGTTCCATGCATCCATGCCTCTAGACCTTTGTTGTTCATCAGTTTATTTTGTTCATTAGATTCCACATCTAAGTGAGATCATGTGATATTTGTCTTTCTCTAACTGGCTTATTTCACTTAGCATAATACTCTCCAGGTCCATCCATGCTGCCCCAAAGGGTAAGCGTATTACAGCTTTTAAATGGAGACCCTAGTAGCGTCCTCGGCCTCTCTTCTCCCACCCATGTTTGGTCCTGACACTCCTTTTTCTTGTTCCTTTTTTTTCTCTTTTAAAATCACTTTAATTCTCTATCAAAATGGGACCAGCATTGGCTCCTGTTTTCCCTCCCAACAATTCTGCTAAAAACGCACACCTCGATTCAATATCCACACCTAGGGTTATGCTCTTAACGACAGGTAAAGGGTTTGATCTTCGCAAGAGCTCTCTTTCAGGATGCTTCAGCAGAGAGCCTTCTCTTAGCCCCCAGCGCGGCTTTCATTTCAGATTTTCTAATTCAACTTTTAAAGTTCCCACTGATTCTCCATTCTATTCTTGGCACTTCCTACCCTTCTTTTTGGTTCAGCCACTTCAAGGATCAGCTTGTCATCTGTGCGGCCCAGACCTCCTGCCCACTGCTGCCTTACTTTTGGGTCAAAGATTTATTTTCACTCTTTGCCAACCCTACCTCAACCTGGATGTCCCCCAATCTCATCCCTCAACAGGCCATTTGTAAATTCCATATCCTGGCTTTTCTTCCTAACGCTGACCAATCACAAATCCTCGCGGAGAGGCCAGGTGGCAGCTCCTGGGTGGTCTGTGTGTGGGTTGAATGCTCTCTGGCCTTGCCCCAGAGCCTCCCCTGTCTCCCCGAGAGCAGTTGATGGCTCCCACCCCAAGGCTCCCCAGCCCATCCCGAACTGACCCCTGTTGGCAAATCCACAGAAGACTATCACTTCCAGGCCCTTGGCTATGCTTCCGCCCATTCAAACAAAGGCCAAGAGGACAAAGACATCATACTGATCACCACTGAAAAGGAAACTGAAGTTTCACAGATTTATATATATCTCATATGCCTCTGTCATTTACTAACTGGAGGCTTGAAGTGGCAACCTGCTTAGCCTCTCCAAGTCTCAGTTTCCTCATTTGTGAAAATGGGTATAATAATATTGTGAGGATTCAAGTAAAGGGCTTGGGACTGTGGTCATTCTATCAGTCCATATAAAGCAAAGACATAGATTATTCTTTACATGAAAGACAATACAAAAAAATATGGAAAAATGCCATTACTATATGTGACCAGCTCTTTACAAGGACAGACGTGGAGGACTTGTCCACCCTCCCTTGTTGCTATGCAGCCTTCTGCAGGCAGAGCCTGTTAGCTGGGGAAATCTGCTCCACGTGGTTGTAACAGCTCTGCAGAGACTGAAAAACCTCTTTCTCTCTGTTCCTCCCCTTAACCAGTTCAGGCCAATCTGTTTTTCCAAGACAAAACTGCAGTCCCCACAGACGCGGCTTTGCAGAAATCTTTGCCTATGGTGGGGGTTGCAGAGCCAGCCATGCCTGTCAGGCTGGAGCAAAACTCACCTCTCTCAGAGCCCTGTTAGCTTGGCTTCCACTGCAGCTGCTGCAGCGGGACTGCAGGTGGTGGTGCAATGATACCATGTCACCAGTGAGTTCAAGGTCAGGGGAATCCACACGCCACTAAAGACAATGACTTTAATGCTGTCGGAGTTACTTTCCCCTCTGTGCCCTTTTAAGTAAATCCCAGAGAAAAACTCACGCCTTGCCCTTCTATGTGACAAGCCAAGGCCCCCTTTGGCTGGACTTGGCCTGCGGTCCAAATGTGCCTGCTCGTCTCACCTGTCACAGGTTTCCATACCACGCAATTTTAGTAGAGCAGGTGCCCTGTGTCCCTGGGGCTGTTTTCCGGTTCCAAGAACTTAGACAAAGCCGAAATATGTTCCTGCAGTGACGTGTGTGCACACATTTGTACACTGAGCAAACATATATTATGCGTCTACTGTGGGTCAGGCACAGTGCTGGGCAAAAGGGACAGAAAGATGGCACAGTCCTTTGAGGGGCTCACAGTTCTGGGGAGTATATGAGAAAGCAGGTAACTGATAATCCCAGAGCGGTAGGATGTATGCAGACAAAAATTTATAAAGATCATCACGTAAGAGCACCTCACCTGGCCCCCAACAGTTCCTAAGACAAATAGCATCTTAATGTAGCTGGAAAGTGGAGAAGACTTAGCCAAAGAGACTTGTGTGCACAGGGGTAGGGGTGTGTGTGTGTCCCTGGGTGCCCCACACAGGCACACTCCTCCACAAATTATTCACCACAGTGCCTTTCTAAAAACCCCACATACGCATCTTACATCTTGAAATGTACTGTGTTCCATCCCACTGAGCAGAAGGTCAGAGAGAACATTTCTGTGAGTCATACCTCACTGGACTTCTACATCTTGTTAAATGTACTTTCTCACTCTCTGAGATGTCAGAGACAGACTGCCTGGCTCCCCTCCCCAGTGCTTCTGAAGTGAGGGGCCATTCTTCACAGTGCACACCTTTCCTCCCCTTGGGTTAAGGTCCCACCAAAGAGGCTATAGGGAGACTCCTCCAGAGAAGGAGCTGATGTTGCTCTCAGCTGACGTGGCTGACATGTTACTGCCTTGGCCCTGGTTGCTGGCCCCGAGCTGCTAAGACCCCAGCCCCCTACGCTTCAGTTTACTGGCCTGAGATCTGGAATCTGCATTCATCCATTCATTCATTCATTCAATCACTCAATCGCTTATGTATTGAGCCCCACTCTGTGCCTAGCACTGTTCCAGGTGCCAGGGACACAGAATTGAACCAGACACACAGGTCTTCTCTCATGGAACCTGCATTCTAGCCAAAGAGACAGATAAGACATAAGCAAACAAGTAAGGAAATAAGTAAGGAAATAAAAGAGACATTTTTATGTAGTGACAAGTTTGGTGAGAAATCAAAGATAAAACAGGGTAATGTGTTTCAAAGTGACACTGGGAGAAGTTATTTTTAATAGCGTGGACAAGAAAGGCCTCGCTAAGGCAACATCTGAGCTGAGAGCTGAACCATGAGAGCTGAAGGAGGCAGTCACGCAGACATCGGGGGAGATACGGAGCGGGAGGAGAGGACTGGTAGGTGCCAACAGGCCACGGTATGGAGGAGTCTGGAGTTCATTCTAAGTACAATGGGAATCCATTGGAGGGTCTTAAGCAAAAGGGTGACATGATCTGACCCATATTTTTAAAAGATCGCTGCATCAAAAGTGCTCTGGATTCTGGCCCTATAGCTTCTACTTATTCCTCCTGTTCACCGATAATCTATGAACTTGACTTTTGGTTTATTAAACTTGAGGTTCTCTCTAGTCCAACATCTGGCCTCAGCCCCTCTGCTGTCCATAGTTAGAGAGGAAGTTGAACTTTCTCAATGAGCACCCCCCACCCCCATTCATTCATCTAAATGTCTTATTCCCTAATCAGCACGGTCTGCATGCTTATTAGCTAAATCCCCTGATTGCAGAGTAAACTTCTCTTTCAACAAAGCTGCAGCTTCTCGTTCCCTTTAAAGCCACCAGTGTGGCAGCTTGCCAATTTTAGCACAGTAATAGATTTCCTGAGTGGCATCAAACTTGCCATCTCTCGCTCAGGCTGTCACTCTAACCAGTTATGTGGAGTTTCCAGGTTTTAGAAGACCACTTGGGAAATCTAAAGCAAAGCTTCTCAAGCAAGGATACACACATCTGGGGAGTTTCTGGAGGTTCCAGATGTGCCCATGCCCACCCCAGAGTTAATGAATCACAATGGAGTGGGGGGATCTGTATCTTTTTAAAGTTCCCCAGGCAATTCTGATGTATTCCTGCATCTCTGCTTAAGATCCACTAAACTGGAATAGGCTGTATTTGCAAGCTCACCACTGCAAATTCATTTTTTGAACAAGGCTAAGTAAAAAATAAATAAAAATGTATCCATACACGAAAAGCCACAGAACCAGGAGAGGCCAGACTATCTCTTCCTTATTATGGATCGAGGCTACATCAAGGAAAAGAGGAGGTGAGGAATTATGGGCTGGTGGGTACATGCAGCCCTGACCCTCTCTGCTCAGAAAAATCACTGCAGAACACGACGTGCCTGCTTCTTTACCCTATTGCTTCCAATGTTCACAGCTCCACAGAAGCACCCAGTAAATCCACACACAGCGTCTTCAACACCACATGCCCTGATACATATTCTGCCAGACTTTCAAATCCCTTGTATATTCCCCTGAAAATTTAAAAATATTTTCACCAAATAACTGCAACTCCTACACCATTCCTAACACTACAGTGTTTATGAAGATGACAGGCCCTAACATCCCTGGCCTGAAAAAAGCAGAACCCAAACACACTGAGCAGCAATGCCATCTCATTTGGCAGGCGGTTACTGAGCACCTACTACGTGTCAGTTTCTATGCCATACACTTCACTCGTGTTGTTTCATTTAATCATCCAACCCCCTCCTCGAGTGTATATCATCCTTTCTCTTTGACAAACGAGCAAGCTGGGAGGCCAGGGAAGTTAAAGGGTTTCCCCAAGGCACGGTGCTCATGCAAAGCATGGAGCACTGAACCCAGACTTGAGTCCAAAGTGGATGCCTTACCATGTTGCTCTCTTTGTAAGAATCTCATGTGTGGCAGCCACCATGTGGGACATAAAGGTGAATCAGCTTCATATCCTTGCCCTCAAGAAGACCAATGGGCCAGGTAAGCAGGTATATGACTGTGGAGATGGTAAAAAGACCAGTGGTTGCCCGGAGTTAAAGGAGCAAGAGGGACGAATGGTAGAGAATGGAGGACTTCTAAGGCACCGAAACAATTCTGTATGATAGATACTATAATGATGGTAGAAATATAAAATGGTGCTTTAGGAAACTTTGAGAAAAGCCTGGCAGGTCCTCAAATGAGTAAACATGGAGTTACCATATGGCCCAGCAATTACACTCCTAGAGACCACTGAAAACATAGGTCCCCACAAAAACGTGTACATGAATGTTCACAGCTGCATTATTCACAGTAGCCCAAAAGTGGAAACCACCCAAGTGTCCATTAACTGACGAATGGATAAACAAAATATGTTATGCATGCACACACAGAATATTGTTCAGCGATAAAAAAGAAATGAAGTCCTGGTATTTGCTAAAACCTGGATATACCTCAAAAATGTCATGCTAAGTAAGAAAAGTTATCCAAGAAGGCCACACAGTATATGTGCCCATTCACATGAAATGTACGGAACAGGCAAAGCCACAGAAACAGAAAGCAAACTAGTGGTTGCCTAGGACCAGGAGAGAGAGGGAGCAGGGAGTGACTACTAACAGATACGGGGCTTATTTGGGGGGCGATGAAAATATTTTAAATGAAATTGTGCCGAGAGTTGGACAACCCTGTGAATACATAAAAACCACTGAACTGTACAATTTAAATGGCTGAATTTTACAATATGCAAATTACATCTCAATAAAGCTGTTACTTAAGGAACAATAACCACCAAAATTCCACTCAAGGCCTGTTTCTGCTCAGACCCGACACAGCCAGAGCATGTAACTGCTCCCTCTTTCAACACGTACTTCTACCTTCTTGGAGCCATTTTAAAAACTATTTGTTGATGTTCCCATAACATTTTAAAAAGGAAATAAGTTCAGTACCTTCATTCCACCCCGGACGAGGGAGCAATAAAGCATACTCACAGAAGTTACGATAGCACAGAAGCCAGAATTATGATCATGGAAACGCCATATTTTAGCCGGGAAGAGTTAATTACAATATATATATTTAAAGCAGTGCTGAGAATGCTAATCAACACTCACAAAATTTAATCTTCTCACAGCATACATGATGCTTTCTTCCAAGTTTTATTAATAACGCGTATCACTCACCAGCTCGTGAGAGAGGAACACGGACGGCAGGGTCATGGGGCAGAAGCACAGGAAAAGAAGTGCTCTGTCATCGTGTACCATTCAGGTAATGTGACAGTGATGGACCTGAGGCCACAGGTGTGCCCCAGGTCTGGGGTGCCACGGGTGCCACATCAGGTACTAGGGCTTAGGATTTCCCCATAACTCCAGTGAACTGACACTAATTTCTTTTTGATAATTTGTGTCTAATTCTTTTCAAAATTTGTGACACCTTTAGAGATCATCGGAGCTACCCCGGAGTGTCGACTGCCACACAAAAACTTTGGTGCCATGGAAACTACTGACAGGAGAAAAATATGAAAATGTATACCCTTGTGAAACTTTTGAACGTGCTAAAATCAGCACTTCTCTTTGAAGAGTGGAGTGTGATACTTGCCAATCGATCTGTTTTAGGATCTAAATGGCTTTGCTCAAACTGCTATAGGCCCACTGGGCAAAAAAAGCTTTGGCACTTAAAAAATGATTTAAAAGTCCCTGCTATTTATAATGAAGGAGAAATGTCACTGAGAATTAAATGTTTTGTCAGTGGGAAAATGTGGCTGTCTGGAAAAGGCTGTAGACACACGCATGGAATTAATGTGAGCACTCAACGCCCTACTCCAAGGAGCTCGAAAGACACGTTTTGTGTGTTTGAGGGCTTTTTCTTCTTTCTTCCTTTTTAACTGCAGGATTTTTCGCCTTCGCATTCACCTGAACCCTGGGACGGCCTGGACAAGCAGGTGTTACGCCTTACTCACTGAGGGTGTCACCGCGCTTCCTCCCCTGCACTCTCAAAACAAAGCCAGCATCTCTCACCCCACAGCAGGTTTGCACCGAAGCTGATCTGGAAACAAAAACCTGAATCTACTACACTGTCCAGACAGAGAGAGCAATGAGGAAAATACACAATGGCAGTATGTTCTCAGGATCTGGTGTTTGGGAGTCTGCTAAGTGTCCCGATAACCAGAGAGTTCATGGCAAACTACTCAACCAGCAGCCACAACCCTTCGTCTTGGTCTTTACCAACCTCTCCTTCTCCCATGTGGGACTTCAACCAAGCAAACCTACCAACCTCCTGGTGGCCGTGCCATGTTCCCAGGAACCCTCCCACTTATTTAATGTAGCACATTCCACCCCTAGGTTCCTCCTTCAAACGCTAACAGGAACTGCTACAGGCTCCACAGTCACTCTCTCAGCTGGGCATGCTTTTTTATTAGAAATGTTTCAGTTGTTTCATTAGCATGGGTGTGCTTGTGTTCTGTTTCCTGCTCGTTAATCACAACATGCTCTGTTACAGAACAAAAGACACCAGTATTCTCATCTCAATAAATTCTGGACTGCCTTTCCCACTCATCTCTTCCTCTGCTGCTTCTCCAAATTCTCGGCTTGTGCTCTTTCAGGCATTTGCATATCAGGTAGAGGTCAATCAACTTAGCTGGATCAAGGACTTGGGGGTGGAGGAAGATGCAAGGCTAAGAAGCCTGGACTGTATCCTGAAAGCATCCCAGAAATCCCAGGCAGCTGAATTAAGCACTTCGAGGTGGAGGGACATGCGGGGCTGATCAAGAAAGGGCTAGGAAGCCTTGGTAAGGAGTCTGGACTTTATCCTGGGGCCATCAAGAGCCAGGAAAAAGTTTTAAGCAGGAAAGTGATATAAGCAGATGTGCATCTGGAAAAATCACTGTGGCTGCAGCATAGAAAATACTTTTAAAGGGACATGGCAGGGATGGAGAGATGCGAATGCTAACTTCTTTGAGCAGGTAAATGTTAATGGGATTCAGGGGGAAAGTACAGGGAGCCCCAACTAGCTTGTACACACACACACACAGCTCTGCAGTCATACATATCTACAGTGTGTCCCTGTTGGCCTGGCTGTGTCCTTCACTCATCTTCATATCTTCAGGACCCAGCACAGTGCCTGACACAGAGCAGGCAATTACTAAGTGTTGGCTGGTGAAATGAATGACTGAGTGCCTGAGCGAGAGGTTGAAAGTGTGAGTGAACCAACAAATGGCAGAGACTAAGGACCTCAGGACGTATTCATGGGAAGGTCATGGGCTTTGGAACCAGGCAGGGCTTCATTTCAATCACAGATCTAACATGGAAGCTTGAGCAAGTGACTTTACCATTTTGGCACTGTTTCCTCGTTGTAAAAATAACACACTAATGTCTGCTCATAATATTATAAGGATCAAACGAGACGGTGTGTATAAGCTGCCAAGCAAGGTTCCGGCACTAAATAAACATATCCCTGTCCCTTTCCATTTTGTTTTGCGCCCTCCCTCCTGCCACCAGCACAGCATTCCAGAAATAACACAAAGAGAAAAAAACCACGAAGTAGAGGGTCTAGACCTGCACCTGAGACAAAGGGGAAGACAATAATTCCTTGTTAATAAAAGGCCAAATTGGCCAATTGTCAGGCCAGCAACTACCAAGCCACTAAAAATCAGGAATGTAAAATAATGACTTAGAAAGCAGAGAAGGTAAAGCATTTAGGGAAGGTGTCATAGAGAGGAACACAAAACGACACAAAACGGTCTTTCCTAAAGAGGTGCAGATGGTCTGTGACCAAAGATTATCAACCAGAAGAATAATCATTGATTTCAATTGAGGCATGTTTTCAATGGTGTCCCTGGGATGAGCCTGACAACGAATAGTCATCATTTCTTTCCCTCTGGTGCAAGAACGTGTGGGCCTGATCGCTCTGTTGCCCTCTCTGGTACTTATTCTGGGTGGTTTCAATTGGTGACAGTTATAATTAATGCATCTTACAACACTATCTAGTTTTGCTCCCAATTCATTTACACTGACTTTACAAAGGGACTAACAAAACAATACAAATAAAAGTGAAATAAAAGGGATGAGCTAACAATAATAGGAATGACTATGGCTCCTGGGACTGAGTGTTAAGAAAGTAATGATATTCATGTGCTAGGTGACATGTATGTGTTACCTCATGTAGTTCTTGCAATAACCCGATGAGGGAGATACCATTTTTCAATGAATAAAGACATTATCAGGAAAGATGCTGCCAATGAAACTACAACAAAACACTTTGATTTTGGAAATGTTAAAATATTATTTTAAAAAATGTATGGCTGAGAATCAAGGAGACATGGTATTACTGCCTCCATTTTATAGGTAAAGAAACAAAAACAGGGAAGTTAAGAAAGTTGCTAAAGGTCACTGGTCAGTAATCTGAAGAATCAGGTTCTGAACTCAAGCAGCTAACACCAAAGGGCTCAGGCTGAATACACTGTCTCCTAGTGTCGAGCTTCCTGGCAGCCATGGTAAAAATGAACTTAGGTTAAATTACGTAATTATTATTATTTGGGAAGAAACACACTAGCTTCTCAGGGAAGCCAAAGCTATTCCTAATACAAAACTCAGATAAGAATTTCTTTTAAATGTTACATAAGTTGTAAATTGCTGATAATTTTGTCAAAACCTTCAAAAACAATTTGAAGGCTAATATAAAAACACAGCTTAATGAAAACAATTGTCCATCACTAAGCTCACGTAGTCTTAGAGTGTCACCTTCTCATAGTCTGCTACAATCCACAGATGGAGCTAAACACATCCAGAGAAACAGAAATATGGTCCCTAAGTTACCTTCCCTAAACTTCAATGTTCTCCGTCCAGTTTTTACAGACATTTGGCTTATTAGACAGTTCTAGATATTCTCCAGCAAAAGCCCGAGGGAAGAGCTGCTGATTGATGAATTTTACCCATTCAGCGATTCACTTACAAATTAGGAATTGGCTAGCCACTAAATAACTCAGACACTCTGAGATTCGGCAGACACCATCCTTGTCTCAGAAAGTCTCCCCAGCCTCGGCTTCAGCCTGGCAGAGGCTTAGCAATCACGAGCCAGCAAGGACGAAGCTGACACTTTCCGCAGCACTGCGTCCTGATGTAGCTCTGGAGTGAACTGCCTGGGCCCTGAAACCAGCTCTAATACTCATTAGCTCGGTGACCCTGCACAAGTTGAGAGGTTCTCGATTTCTCAGTTTCTACATCTGCAAAATGAGGGTCATAATACCATCTGCCTCCCAGGGCTGCTGTGAGAACATAATGAGACAATTCACATACAAGACCTAGTATGTCTGGCAGGTGGTGAGCACTCTAAATGTTAGCTGATTTTATTTTTGGGGTAGAGTTTTTTAACCAGGTCATTTATTTAGCAACAGTAACACTTGGGCCTATGGGGAGAAAAGGTTGCACAGGTGTGAACCATTCAGTTATTCAGGCATGAGGTAGAATGAAATGCCTGGGGACAAAGAGCTGTCACAAGATACAGCAAACACCTACAAGCTGCCGTTTCAGTGATCCCGGACGCCCTGCGTTGAGGGAGGCAGCTTGGCATATGGGAAGAACCGAAGTTTAGAATCAGGCATTTGCTCAAATCCCAGCTCGGCACCGACCTGCTATGCAGCCTTGGGCAGGCTGCTTAACCTCTTTGCAGCCCATTTATAAAATGTAGATGCTATCATCTACCAAGCAGTGTTGTTGAAACAAATGGAAATAATATGTGTAAAGTTCCTGGCACAACACAGCTGCTCAATACCTAATAGCATTATTACACCAGCCTATGGAATTTTCTGTAAGTATCAATTTTCCTTTTTATTGAAAGGCTGGTCTATAAGAATGCTTTGTTTTCCTTTTTTACTAAGCAAAACAAAAAACAAAACACCCTGATTTCTTATGAAAACATAAAGTACAACTGATTCCTCTTTAGAGATACAGGAATATATATAGATAAGTAGATATATGTAGGGAAAAAAAAAATCAACTTCCAACTCAATTTTAATGCTCTTCCTTTTTTTCCCAACCTGTTTTTAAATACCCCAGCAAAGCAAATTCACTATTAAAAAAAAAAAAATCAAGAGAAGGAAGACAGTCAGTCTCCCATAATCCCACTGTGCAGAGATAACTATATTGGCATTTTGGTCTCTACCTTTCCAGAATGTTTTTCTCTGCATGTAAACATATACATGCAAATCCATTTTTAATAATCCCATACAGCAAAGACCAGAAGTCCCATTCCTCTCAGGATCATTTTTGCCAGTACCAATCCTTGCAAGGAACAAAATGTAAATGCTTAAGAGGGCTTTTTTTGTTTATGTACTTATTTAGCAGGAGCACATAGGTATGGGAATTATTTTTAATTTAATATACTTTGCCAAGGCCTACAGCTTACCAAATATGCATAAATCTCCCTGCAACCAACAAGTATGCAACCAGGTACCAGGCAGACAAATGCACACACATTCACAATAAATGCCCAAGCCAAAGACACTCAACATTCATGTACTCAAGCAAGCCAAAGACATGACTGAATGTATCAGTACTCACATACCATGTTTTTAAGCCAGTAGTTGGCTCCTATACACCAGGAACCCATTAACCCACTCATATACATATACACAACCATGTGAGTCTAACAAATAGAATTTTTCCATCCCACATCCCCAGCCTCACAATGCCAGGCAGTCAACTTTGGTTGGGCTGTGTGTAGTGATTGGTGCCAGAGCGCTTCAAAATGAGATACATACCTGCATGTTCAGCCACCTCCTCCACACACCTCATCTCAATCTCTGTGCTCTCATCCCTCCCATCAAGAGGTCCTCTTGAGAAGCCAATTTTCTAATTCTACTCCAGTGGAGCTGAGGTCCCTCCCTGGGGCCTGAGAGCACTTGGGATTAATTATTTACTATGTCTGAGAGATTCAGGTAGCCCCATCCTAGGTAGCCATGATCAGCTAGTCATACATTCTAATCACTTTCTGTGAAAGGAAGTGCTCTCATAAAGAGTAGGGACTATACAGAGAAACATAAAAGATATACTGTGGGTTGCTAAGGGAGAAAAGAAGATAAAAGGAGTATGCGGGACAAAGGCTATTTCTACAAGCTGACCAGCGGGAAAGACTGATAGAGGCCATGAATCAGAATCAGTTTCCCATATCCTCCAGGACACTGGGTTTTCAACTCATCACCCCTTTCATAGTGACAAATAAAAAGTAATATGTTATGCTGCTGATAGGGCATTGTTGGAACAAGCACACCCTTCTGCACTGAGCATCGTAAGACAGGACTTGTGGGAGACAGAGCACAACCAAGTGGCCAAAGGCAATGTGACATTAGAAAGCAGATCTGTTGGGTAATAGCTCCAAATGTGTATGATCATTTCCAAAGGAGTTGACACAAAACACCCTTCAGAAAGATCTGCTGTGCCCACCTCCTCTCCTCCAAACACACCCAGGCAGATGGAGGAAGCAGACCTCTGAAGGGGTGAAGTCAGGGCATAGTTCCAAATGAAGACAGATGCGAACCCCACCTCCACCCCAGCAAGGTTAGAAATAGCTGTACCTGAGCTAAATGGGTGAAGAAGCCCAGCATCCTTTAACGCTATCATCAATTCAAGCTGCTATAAAGCTGAAATAAACTCTCCACTAGCACCCAAATGCCCAAATTTATAAATACAGTCCATTTTAAAAGCCCAGCTCACAGCAGCTGGTAATTACAATCAAAACTGGAGAACTGAGGATTATACAAAGCAATGTAAATAATAAGCATGTTGTTTAAAAGCTTGAAACTCTTCATCTTACCACTCCTACCATCCTGTCACTTTCAGACGCCACCACTTCCCAAATTCTAAGTCTTGTGTTCTCCAAGTTTAACACTGTTAATTCTACGCTTTTCCTAAATCTACGTAGAACTTCCCATGGGGGACAAAAGCACTCATCCAGTGGGCACCTCAAGCCCTCATCCCAACTACAGCGGGACAGTGATACCTGCCACTTGATGGGTGCAATCGTTAGTGAAAAACACACCTGGGTAGGGGCCACCTGCCCTTCTTCTTTTATGATCACCCTCTTTTTTCAGATGTCTGTACTCTGAATACTACCAGTCCTGCAAACAGAGCAACCAGTGATTATTCTCAAGACCTGCTCTGTGCCAGGCGGCATCTGTGAGAGTCTAAGACAGGCCCACTCTAACACTGCTCCCCTCAGACACCCTCATCTCCCTACTTGCAGTCGTCTTACCTCACCAAACTGCGCCTTCTTATAATTGAAGGTTTTGCCTAAAGTTCACCTGGTTCTTGGATCTCTTCCTAATTAGGATTCTTTTCTAATTAATGTAGAGCTATCATTTAGCCCTATGACCTGGAGCCATTCAATCGCCCAAATTAATGTGCTTACCCTTCAGTCCCACTCTTAACATTTGCAGATCCTGGAGCAAGAGTACAAATGAAGGTCAATGCTCTATAAATGTAAATATTTAAAAGTTATAAATCAAGATGGTAAACTATTGCATAAAGTATGTTCTATCCTAACTTAATATTGATTCCTTCATAATGACCTAGAAGGCCAGCTTCAAATACAGAATTCTTACTCTGGTGTTTGGCTCCTGGCCCTCATCTGGCCCCATCTTATTTTCCAACCCCAGCTCCATCCCACACCAAGTGGCCTCGTGCTAATGGAAATGCTGAAATTCTTCTATCTCAGCCACCTCAAACAGTCACTTCTTTGTCATCTCTTGGGCCTGTGGGTACACACACTGGTGCTATAGTCTGCCCTTCGGAGGAGGGAAGGAGGCCCACACAAGCCATGGAGGTAGATGTGGAGAGGGAATTCCAGGGTCCTGAGTCCCCAGAGCATGACACATATTCTAGATGCTAGAAGGAATGGCATGGACTCTGGGTGGGCCTGGCCTCTTAGCCCTGCATATCCTCTGTCTTCATGGAGACATGCAGACGGAGAAGGGCTACGGTGGGTCCCTATTGTCCAGGCCTAAAGATGGTACCACTCACCTTTGTAGGCACATCCTATTCCTCTTTCAAAGCCTAGTTCAGAAGAGCTTGCTACCTCCAGGAAGTCTTCCCTGACCACCAACCCCGCAAATCCAGTAGACCCAATGAATGCTTACTAAATGAATGCTGTGGAAACACCAAGATGAGCATGGATTACATGTAATGCAGAGTGAGCTTGTGTTTCTCAGTCTTTTCTCCTCAAAGAGACTTAGATCCTTGTGAACCGCATTAAACTGAAATGCCATGTACTCCTGGGTTCACTACCAGGTATATGGGAACTGGTTCCTAGCTGAGCAGTCCGTTAAACTAGGCCTCCTCCTGGCTAAGAGGTCCAGATGCTTTTGTGACAGGATGTTAAATTCCGTTTCTTGTGGTCACAGAGTTGTTGAGGCTCCACAAGGCAAAACCATTCAACAGAGTCCAAGAACCCTCTTATCTTGAACCACCCTGGCAGGACCTGCCAAAAGCCAGTTCCACCAGCTTGAGCTCACCACCCACCTTCTATAAGATAAGGAGAAGAATTCATTGGGAAGGCAAAGATATTTTCTATGAAGAAGAGTTATCAGTGTGCTGCATATTTCACCACACCCCCTCCCTTTCCCTCCCTTGTAGACGGGACTGAAGTTCTTTCCTCACTTGGAAAAATGAGAAGCCTGCCCTGCTGGATGTGGCTCAGTGGTTGACCATCAACCTAGGATGCAGGAGATTGCAATTCGATTCCCAGTGGGGGGCGTGCAGGAGGCAGCCCATCAACGATTCTCTCATCACTGATGTTTCTATCTCTCTCTCTCCCTCTCCTTTCCTCCCTCTGAAATCAATAAAGATATTTTTAAAAAAGAAAAAAGAGAAGCCTGAGCAATAGGAGGCTCAGAGATCCCTCCAAAGTGCCTCACACTGAGCCAGCAATTGTGCGCCTGCCAACCCAGAAGGTCCTGATAACAAACTACAGCATCAGGTAAGATCATTGCTCATCCTTGACCCTGACTTTCCTCTCCCTCACCCCCAGTTCTCCTCACTACAGCAGCTACGGGAAGGATGAGGGGAAACAAGAAGCAGAGATGAAACCCATTAACCATCTTTCTTCCCCCCACCTGTTTCCTGACCAAGGGAGACCTGAGCTGGGTGGGAGTGGTTAGAAAAGCTGAGGGATTGAAAGGGAAAGATATAAGAAAGAGCGAAGTTGTTTCCTACATACACCCTACAAAGTTCAGCATGTTCAATAAACCAATATATTTTCATTAACTCACATGTATAAAATACGTAGGTTGCTAAAGGCACGCCATAGACCATTATGACATTTTCATGACCCCCACCTCCAACACAGTATCAGCTGCCCTTGGGGGAGAAATAAATTAGATCATCGATTTGAGTTTTATAAGATTGAGAAAGAAAGTCATTTAGTTCCCCGCTCAAATTATAAACTACCTATTAAACTGACTTTACTTTCTCCTCTTTCCAATTTAAGTTCACATATATCATGAAGACTATCAGCCAGCTAAAGAGGGGTTCCCTGGCCTGTAACTGAGCACCCTGATCTCCCCCGTCACTCACTGGCCTTCCATTCGTCTTAAGGGATGTCTCCTTTATCACGATCGTCACTCAAAGATCAGCCCGGTGAGCTGGCAAACATTTCCTCCTCAGGTATACGACAGTGTTTCAGCTGCATAAACATTTTTTCTCCCTAAGATCTGTTTGGAAGACCTCATGGAGATTTTCTTCCCTACTGCTTCCAACATATAGCTTACAGAATGAACTCTGAAAAAAAATTAAGATAAGTACACCAATTACTTAGCACGGAATTAACCAAGAACCCTGTGACCTCTGTGATTTTTCCAGAACCTTCCGTCCATTTAAAAAAAAGGTTCTCAGAAGCATTGCATTTGTAAATAACTTTTCTGGCTGCCCCTAAATTATGTAGACAACACTTAAGTAAACCATCTCGGATGCAGCATTTTTCTGCCTATGATTTTAACAGAGCCAAACCTGACTGGAATTCCAATATGAAATTAATTCAAATACTCAAAAACCATGAGGCAAACAGGAGACTAATACCGAAAAGTGTCTATATGGTTGCTGTAAGTCCTGCCTGTGGCCTTCCTTTCGCCTCACTGTCTACAGCAGTGACGTCCAACAGAATTTTCCATAATGATGAAAATAGTTTACATCTGCACTGTCCAGTATTGTAGCCATTAGCCGTGGATAGTTAGTGGGCACTTGAAATGTGGCCAGTGCAACCAAGGCACTGAATTTTTCATTTTATTTAAGTTTAAATACTCATAGGTTACTGGGGCTGCCATTTTGGACAGCACAGTTCTGTAACGTTTATTTTGTTGGCAATCTAGAGAATCCCCTTAGAACATGAGTTCTTGTGGCTAACCAACCTTTCTGGAAAACTAAGCAACAATCACTAAACCTTTGTTTTGCCAAATGGTCTTGAAACTTTTTAAAGCAGCAATCCCTTTTTATCTTATTTCTTTTCTAAAGATATTTCTTCTATGACAGTGCCAATGCTTTAGATCTTAGGAAGCATGTCTTTCTAAAATGATTTAAGGACAAAAACAAAATATATACCCATATACCTTCTTCAACAGTATCCACTGAGCATAATTTAATCTTTCCTGCAGGTCTCAGGGTCACTGTTATGAACACAGGCTATCAGGCTCAGAAGAAACACATCAATTACTATAATGCATCTTAATGCAATGAAGCCCTCAGGGTCACTGGCTCTGTGGGGCTATTTAAGCCTACCCCCAGGCACAGATTTTTATAGCTTTCCGTCACATCTGTTGCCTAGCTATTAATGTCAAACCCAATTACTGTCAGGGTGTGTACCTATATTTATGGATTGCCTTGCTTGTTTCAAAAAGGTAGTTGCCTGTGTCCATGGTAGCCCCTTTTCCCATTTAATTTGTTGCCTCTGATTCGCTAACACTGGGATGCTGGAACTGAAGTTAGTTAGAAATGTTTGTAAAGAAAGAAGAGTTAGGGCATAAACAAGGGTATGAAGAATTCTCAGTAAACTTGTTTTAATTCCAGGACTTCTTCATATCTAATTCATCAGCTCAGAGCCCTTTCTGCTTTGTGTGTGGTTCTAAGCAGAGAGCTTGCAGAAGAGCAGTGAGCAGAGAGGTCAGGTCTTAGCTCAAAGGGCTCCTATTCTTGCCCTTAATTGTTACCTGACTTTTTATTCAGTGTTACTTGTCTCCCCAGAGAGCATGTAAACATTCTGGTAATGGAGAAGTGAAAACCTCACGGAACAGAGGGAGGGAAAAGATGTGCTCATCATATTTGTATCCCTATAATATTTTGCCTGGCACTGTGCACCTAGAAGAGATCAGCTGAATGTTGAGGGAACTATTACTGTGTTTTCCTTTTGAGTTTATCTTCATACAGCTTAAGCATAATAAAAATGGTTTTCAAAGTTAAACATTACTTAAAGCAGAAGCTGCAGGTACCCAATGATGATTAAGTATTAATACTTCTTAGCTATTTTTACCTGGTTTGTTAGGAATTTAAGTTGAAACTGAAATCTCCTTGGCCGTATTCAATTATATTCATGATATGATCATATGCTGTCACCTCCGACAACTCCTGCTTTTGGAGCCCCCAAAAGCGATTCAGAAAGATTCTAGAACTCCCTAAACAAAACAGAACTGAACTAGTGAAATTCCAGAAATGAACCCAATACTCTAGGAACATCTGCCCAGCATCCCTGTGTATGGGGGAGCAATTACATCTCTGATTCTAGATACTGTATTGCTATTAACAAGGCCTAGGAATGAATCAGCAATTTCAGCCAACCATATCATACTGCTGACTCATATTTGAACTTAATATTAACTAGAAGCTCCCCCTGTGACAGTCTTACTTCGGCAACTATTATCCTCCATTCCCCAGCTTTGCCAGTCATCCTAGGATCTGGAGGAAGCTGAAACTAAAACCCTCTGCAGAAAAATTTAGAGACCCTCGCATCCTTGCAGATGTTCTTTCCAGAAATAATATGACTCCTCCACAAAATCTCAAATTTTCACAGCTCTGCAATTCACTGACACCCTCACTATCTCCTTTTCTTCATTTATCCTGTGACATTTGTAAGGATCCAACTTCACCCTGAAAGAGCAGTGCTATCCTATGTGAGCCACTCTGAGGGTGCATGTGGCTTCCCAGGATAGAATCAAATTCATCAAAACCATCTTAAAAATGCACATGCAGCTGGACAATTTTCTTTTTAAGGGTAAGCATGAGCCTCTTCTGGCCAGGTTTAAGTCGCCTGAATGGGTGGTAGGGAGCGTGCAGGAAAAACTCCCACTTCATAAAACAATTAGACAGAGGTTTGGACCCCACCACCTACCTCACTCACCCCAGCTTCCAGGTCCTTGCAAAGCAGAAAGATCCATGAGGGAAAAAGACACTCAAAGAAGGGGAAGAGGCCCTCAGAGAAATGCCCAATAGGCTGAACTACCGGGCAACAGGTAAAAACCATCTCACGAGCAGCCAATCACCACAGGGCTTCTAGTGTAGGAAAAAGATGGAACTAACCTCCCTTGCACAGTGGGGCAGCTCTGATGGCCATCTCCCTTTTCCCGCTCTTTCTTCCCTAACAGCACCGACCTCCTGGGCCTAAGAAGGGCAGGCCAATGAAGGGATTATTGATGTGAACGAACTGGGCAAATGAAGACTATTTTTAAAGTCTCTGAGTTTGGGTAGGGGTTTTTTTCTATAAATTTAAGGCGATCTCTTTTATTGGAATCTTTTATTTAGAATTAGCACGACAGGGAAAACGTGGGTGTTAGGAGGCAAACAGACTAGGGTCTAGCTGTGTGACCTTGGACAAATCACTTGACTTCTTGACCTCAGTTTCTTCACATATTGTGAGAGAATTCGAGGTAGATGTATGTAAAATGCCTAGGACTAGTGCTAGGCACCCAATAAATAATAACTAAGGGCTCTTGAACGCTACAGGAGCCCCAGAGAAGTCTAAAAGAGTGGGAAGGAAGCGGAGGCTGGCTCTTTGGAGACTTGTCCAAGGATGAGGAAGGTCCTAGATTCTGATTCTGAGGGAGTTTTTCAGATGGTCCGATTCTGTTCCCTCAGCTGGGATAAGTCTTGGAGAGAAGTTTAGTCTACTCCACTGAAACATGGCTGACGGGTGGAGAAAGGAGACATTCCTGTTTTCTTCCAGACAAGAGCAGAAGAGTTCCCCAAATAACCCTTTAGCTACAAAGCAAACAAATCGACTCGGAGCAGAGACTGAGCAGAACGGATGATGATAAATTGCACGGCGTGTGCAGTAACATAGGGGGAAACGGCCATATGCCAGGGGAACTTCAGAAAAGGAACACGGCTCTTTATGTGCCTGTGGATGCTTATAAACATATCCAGGCTGGTTTTTCATGTTGTCCTGTTGTAAAAAGTTAAGAGTTGAGCACATAACACTATGCCTTCCCTGGGGCAATTTCCACCTTCAACTTTGAAAAATCTATTTGCTAATAGGTTCCATTGCCCTATCTAAAGCTATGAAATCCTAGATGGAAATTTTATATCTTCTTCCTTTTTGAATCCTTGGTGAATTGCACACAGTAGGCCCACATAGACAACTGTTGGAAAGAAACTTAATGGCTTATATCTATACACCTGAGGGAGGGTGTGTGTGTGTGTGTGTGTGCCTGTCTAGTTTTTAAAACTATATTGTTTTATTACTACCAGTAGAAGGAGCCTTCATGGCATGGTGGGTGCACTGACTCGGAATGTGTGGGCCGTGAAGAATAAATGAAGATTGGGAAGCTGAAAGAGTAAATGGAGGCTTGGAGGTCAGGCTCCTCAGATTTGCTTGTGGGAATGGCCAGCTATGAGGAAAGAGTCATAGCAAGCCCCACCAAGATCCCAATAAGATTAGGGAGTGTTTGGAATTCTAGCTGCCCATCACAGTTGAGGTCTAGTTTCTTCATCATGTGGTCAAGGACACCAGGGTCCTTCTGGTTCTTAGTGAAGGCAGCCAGTCTGTCTTAATGACATTTAGGAACTCCCTGTGGAGAGTTTGAGATTATTATGACCCTGTCCAGCATACTTTTGGAAAACAGCAATCAGGGACTCGCCACTTAGGCTCTGTAGGGCTGAAGACTTTCTCAATGTTGGAGTTGAGCAAAGAACCACAGGCTCTTTGTGCAGACAGCTCTCCTGAAGGTTTTCTTTGCTTGCACCAATACTGAAAGCCCACACATGCCCGTCTTCATCTCAAGTGATTGTGTATCAAATGGTTTCCTTATATTTGTCTTTCTTCACCTTCAAGATAAAGAAGTTTCTGAGGTTATACCTTGATGAGGTTTTCGGTTATCAGACTCACGGAGTAACCTCTGAAACCCTCATTTAAAGAAAGGCTATGAGCATACCATCAAGCCACTGAAGCAGCTTGGCAAATAGCTATCTGCTCAAGACAAACAGTGATGTATAGTCACTGGGTTGGCTAGAAAGCTGATGTCATCTATTTTTGTCACCTATGTGTGCTTTCTGCAAGAATCAGAGCCTGGGAGTTGAAAACTGCTGAGCTGGTCAAATATTTAGAGCTTATTTTCAATGCTGTCTTATTTGTTCCAACCCAGTACCTTCTTTTTCTTCCAGACCAGGACTTCATCTGACGTATCTATCACAGAGTCATCTGTTTACCGTGGGCCAGGCAGAGGTAGTGTACCCACAAACCACCTGATGTTTGTGATTTCGGTGGGAGGAAGATGCAACCATGAGATCTGACAGAAAGGTCAGGAGACGACAGACTGTATTTCAAAAGCACCAGGAGAAAGGCACTTTGGCAGACATGTGTCAGGGCAAAACCGGGCTTGGCAGCTTCACATGCCCAACTGCCAATCACAGAGAGTCGCAGAAAAATGGTCATTTCTGGACTTTCTTGATAAGATCTAAGAGTTATGGGGTGGGACTAAATGTCTCCTCCTTGGCCCTGGTGGTCTGATTTGCTTGGCTCCCCTTTGTCCCACTAACCTTCTCCGGTCAACTTTTAGTTAATAAATGAGAATCCTCATCTGCCACTTGAAGCCATCACTCAATCCACCATTACTGACATTGAAAAGTGATCTCCAAAGAATGAAAGGAGTGAGAGATCAGGATCCATTGTACAAAAAGAATAGCTAGAGATAACACAGTAGAAATGTTGAAAAACAAGTTTTCTTGGTTTTAAACCTACCATAAAATAATAATACATGTTCATTATTGGCACTGGAATGGGAGGGATGAAAACCAGAAGGAAGGAAAAAATGCCCATAGTCCCACCGCCCAGAGACTATTACTGTCAACTTTTTATTCCAATTTCAGATCAGATTTGAGTTCTACTTTTTCAGTAGAACCAAAAGTTAATTGCCTCTGCAACATCTGAAGGTTTATTCTTTGATAATAAACATTTACATTGCTACGTGTGGGTAGAGGCTGGTAACAAGACAAAAATCAAAGTGAGTTACTAAGGAAAAATAGGGACCAGAAAAAATTACTGGGGCCAAGTTGCTTCTTTTGAAACAGTTTTCAAAGGTATTAATAAACTGAGATTACCTGAATACAGCTGGCACTGAGGAGAAATTTCATAAAGATAGTACCTGGAAGCCGGACCAGTGTGGCTCAGCGGTTGAGCATCGACCTAGGATCCAGGAGATCCCGGCACGATTCCCGGTCAGGGCACATGCCTGGGTTGTGGGCTGGATCCCCAGCAGGGGGCGTGCAGGAGGCGGCCAATCAGTGACTCTCATCATTGATGTTTCTCTCTCTCCCCCCTCCCTCTCTCTGAAATCACTAAAGATATAAAAAAAAAAAAAAAAAAAAGATAGCACCTGGAAATCTATGAAGGTTTTCTCTGTTCTCTGAGTAGCTGTTTCCTGAATTTCATGTACAAGGAACAAGCAGGGGGCCACAAGAAAGCATTTTCAAGCCTGCCAACATTTTTTTTCAGGCACTAAAGACTGGGAAAATAATAACCAAAAAACCTGTCAAGCTGATTCTAGAGTTCAGTAGTATATATAATATCTGACTAACTCTATCCTCAACACAGAGCTGCAACCTTCTTTACTGTAAAATTTCCTGAACTGTGTCTCTATCCAGGACCAATGTGGCATTAAAAATATCTTCAAGTCAAGAGAGATGCCAAAACCCACATCTCACGTCAAGTCTATAGGGAAAATTAAATGTATTGCTACTGCAGCAAGGAAATATGTTTTAAAAGACAAATGGGTACAGTATTGAGGATAAGGTTCCAGAGTGGGAAGGACATGCATCTCTGGTATTCGTGCTCTGAGTCTACGTTTACAGCCGCAGCACAAGCAGCATCTATCAACGAGTGGAGTTTTCAGTTCAGAAACAGCTGTAAAATATGCTTCCTCTGATGTGTTTTTTAAAAAATAAATTATTATATAAAAGCAACTTCTGGAAAATGCTTTTCTTACCTTGTAATTACACTTCTGATTTCACACAATAGTCATATGAGTGAGACACCTTAGAAATGCATCTTTCAGCCCAGTCAAGCCTTCAGATGACTGCGGTTCTCGCCAATATGTTGGCTATGAACTCATGTGAAACTGGAGTAGAACCATCCAGCCAGGCTGATCCTGATTTTATGAGCCACAGAAAGTGGGAGACATAAGTAAAGCCTATCACGGTTTCAAGCCACTAAGTGTTGGCTAATTTGTTGCAAAGGAGAAGATAACTAATACACCAGCTAACAGCTAAGTTTTCCCCTCCACCCTACAACAGTACTTAGGACAGGGCAGGAGCTCCAAAAATGTTCAATGAATCAATAAATGGGGGTTTTTAACTGACATTTATTGAATCCTGGCTGTTCCAGGCACTGCCCTAAGAATTTTATATCTGTTACCTTATTTAACCCTATGAAAAAAGTACTACTAACCCCTCTTCCCCGCCATATTAACAATGAGAAAAGCGAAGCACAAAGAACTTGAACAACTTCTCAAGGTCACAAGGTAGCAAGGA
Organism: Miniopterus natalensis; assembly: GCF_054644295.1. Classification (NCBI taxonomy): domain Eukaryota; kingdom Metazoa; phylum Chordata; class Mammalia; order Chiroptera; family Miniopteridae; genus Miniopterus; species Miniopterus natalensis. The sequence continues at coordinate 59,974,346 of NC_142091.1, read as the reverse complement.
GCCAGGATTTGAAACCCAGGAATCTGAAGCCAGTCTCAGCCAATGTGCAAAATCCCTTTTTGGTGGTCAGCTAGTAGGGAAGAAGACCCATCTCATTCATCTCTGTATCCCCCACGGGACACAATGCCTTAGCGATCAATACGGAGTAAATGAATGAATGAATAAATGAATGAGCATGACCAGACATCCCCTTCATACTTGATTACAAATCCTTTCAATAACTGACACAAATCATTTCTTACAGTCTTAATACTAACCAGCTTGTGTGTTCCTTCTGGATTAAAATCAAATTCTAAATATAAATTGAATTTCATTCTTGAAAGGCACTGTGAAATTTTACCGAACAACTGCTGTCATCCAACTTCTCTCTGGTCTGCTCCCACCTACTGCTCCCACTGTTCTGCTGGCTTTGTCTCCTCCACCAGCAACCACCCCCACCCCAGAGGTCTGGGGCAAAAGTAAGGCTGCCAAGGAATGATGCCCTCATCACCTCCACCCTTCCCTTCGCCTCCTCCATCCAGCTGGGAACCACCAGGACGTAGGGTCTGGCTGTGTCACCTGCTCTGCCAAAGGAAGATTCTGGGCCTACTACCTATTTCTATTCCCCTAGACTTCACTCCTGGCACGATGAAGACTGACTCATCCTCTCACCACTTACTGTGGGCCAGGTCTGCACCAGGCACTGCGTGAGGCACATGCTTCCAGGAGCTGACAGACAAGGAGAAGAGCAGAAGACGACACAGACAGCCACAAGGCAGTGTGCGTGCCAGGCAGAGACCAGGCCCAGGACACTCAGGGCAGGGGCGCACCATGAACCCTGGGCCTCGCCATCCGCACCCTGAAGTCGGGTTGCACTTGGTTTTATTTGGAGCAAGCCTACTTGTTGAGAATTTCTTTTTGGTGCAGAAAAGTAGTGTATTAGCTAGTGAAATATGTTATTTGACAGGCTTAATTAGTACATATTCTTTACATGCTTTAATTTCATTTCAATATTAATAGCTGCTAGAAAGACAGTTCATTTTTTAATGAATTAGTTACTAATTAATTGCTAATACATGCACATGGCAAAACATTCAAACAAGACAATAGACAATGAAAGGTAAGTCTCCCCATCACCCTCCAGACCTCACGTTCCCTTCCCAGAAATAATCATTGTTACCAATTACTGGTGCCTCTTTCCAGAAATTCCCTGCTTTATGAATGGACACATTTTACAGGTGAGAACACACAATGCACTCCTCTACACCTCTCCTTTTCCCTTTAATGACGTATTTTAGAGTTCATTCTACAAAGGCATATGTATCTCTTTTCTTTTTAATGGCTGCACAGAATTGTGTTATATGGATATAATATAATGAACAGTCCTCTAAAAATGTTCAATTAGATTGTTCTCAATGATTCGAGGCAGTTCAATGTCTTCTTTCATACTGAAAAGAATGGTGAATAAACAGTATTTCTTCCTGTTGTGGAAATTAATGAATAAATCACAGCTTTCCAAGATAAACTGATTTTGTTTATTTTTCCTTCTTTTTGTTTGTTTTCTGAGATCACCTTTAACTTATAAAGTCAATAACTCCAGGTAGCACTGATCTTGTCTAATTTCATATTTTACTGGAAACATTGTCAAAATAGGTACAAAATTAAGAACTTAGAAGGTTCCTTTATAAAATACCACAGCAGAAATCCTTTGTGTGTGTGTGTGTGTGTGCGTGTGTCTGTGTGTGATAAGACTGCTGACTTATAGTGCCTCTGTACAGCTGGTGCCGGTTCCACTTCCTCTTTTAAGAAGTTGAGGAAATTAAGTCTTATCATCAACTACTTCTTTCCATCAAGAATGGAGATGTAATTTAAATATGTCATAGAGGTTAATAATCTAGATACCTCTTCAGAGTCTGTGAATAAAGATGTGTTTCAATAGATTTGGCTTTCTTTTCAATTCCATGGATTTTGTTTAAGTACTAAAACTATCATTCTGAAAAGAATCTATAAACTTCACCATACTACCAAAGGGGCCCCAAAAGGGTAAGACTTTCTGACTACTAATGAATTAAAACCAATTTTGGGATGCCAAGCAAAATCAACAACTTTGAAAAGTATAGTATCTTACCCATCCACCATTTACACCTTTAAAATTTTCTGGCATATCTCAGCAGGAGCTATTTCCAAGTCAGGTGTGAGAGGCTCAGTAAACCAAGCTCATTTACTGGGTTCTTTGATTTGAAATTTTCAGACATTTCTTATAAAAATAGCTTTCTCTCAAATAGCATTTGACTCCAAAGCAGATCACTGGATGACCAAAATCTCTTGCATCAACTTTATTATTGGATGTGTTGACTATTTCATTAAGAGAAAACATTTTCAGCTTTTTCTTTTCTCTCCATGCTTCCAATTTCAAAAGGTACATATTCATTTGAACGCTTGAAGGTACTAATTATTTATTACTCCTTGACCTATGTCACTAATAAAAATAAAAATATTTTATTAATGAAAACATGGCTTTAAAATGTGGTTAACTGCAAATAAGAGTTGTAGTCATGCCTTACAAGAGTGCTCTCAGCTTCTCATTACAAAGTCATTTTCAATATCACACATATTTTAACAAATCACATAAAGACAACTACTTTTGTTGGATGTAGATGTTACCTAACTCTGAGCCCAAATTCAAGGGCTTCTCTACCACACAGTCCTTACCAGTGAATTAACCAATTGCTTGACAATGAGGTGGTTTTTATTCAACTCTCACAGAACAATGGGTAGATTCACCTTACAACACGGTGATGGGGTGATTAAAATAAATACACAAATATATAAAGAGATTCAGGACCAAATCCCTTGCATGAACCACTGTGAATATTTTAAAAGATAATAGTGTTCAACACTATCTGAAATTACCTTAGGTATAGCCCTGGCGGGGTGGTCCACTGGGTTGGAGCATCGTCCTGTATACACACACACACACAGAAACACACACACACACACACAAAAGGTTGTGGGTGCGATTCATGATTAGGACAAACACCTGAGTTTCAGGTTCAATCCCCAGTCAGGGCAATCGATGTTTGTCTCTCTCTCCCCTCTCTTCCTCTCTCTCTAAAAAAATTAATGAAAACATAACCTTGGATGAGGATTTAAAAATCTAATAATAAAATAAAATAATCTTAGGCATTATTTGTTTCCTCTCTCCACCCCCACTTAAATGGGAGCTCTGTGAGAGGTGGGATCTTACTGCCAAGCTCATTCATTATTGCAGGCCAAACCTCCAAAACAGCGCCTAGCACGTGCAGAACCGTGATTTCAGCAACCAGATGGGTGGAGAAGCTTCTTCTAATACAAATCATTTATAGAGAAGCGTACAATTTTTTAAAATTTGATTTAAAACACAACTGAGGTTGCAATTAAGTAAGTTGGAAGCCAGAAACCAGAAGAAAGTATAATTTTACTGTGCAATGCAGAGCTGGCATTCGCCCCAAGGACATCAGCTGACCTAAGAGCCTGGGTTTTTACACACTGCCATGGTAGGGGGACCTGAGGACAATGCCTGGGACCTGATCATGGCCACAGGCCAGATCAAATACCCCTTTCCAAAATGCCACAATTCTCAAATGGAACAGCCTCAGACAATGAGGCAGGAAAAAAAACAAAACTCTGTCCTTCAGAAGGAGACTTATCTATACTGGCCTGGGCTCTTAGTGTAGCAGAAAAAAGAAAAAAAGACTCTCTTGAGACTCTAGCCAAAAGCCCACACTCACAGCTTTAGGGCCAGAGATCACACTACCACTGTGGCTTGAAAATAAGCACCACAACCACCAAGCTGAAAATGTGATTAAAGCCGCACTTGGTTGTAATTATCTTGTGTCTGGAACAGATGCAAATCCTTTCTCTCTGAAGAAAGACACGTCAAACTCAGGACTCTAATAATTCCCACAGAAAAAGTTTCAAGGCAGGTGAGTTCACAATAAAAAAAATCACTAAAAATAAGAGTAAGTCACTATGAGTGAAAGTTATCAGAAAACTTCAGATTTTTGCAATGATCGGATATAGATGACTGTGTGTAAAGAAATAATAGAGAGAATTAAAGATATGATGAAGACAACTGACTACACAATTTTTTAAAAGAGCTAAATAGTTTCTTAAATATAAAATATAATAATAAAAAAAACCAGGTATGTAACATTGGCTATAGCCAAAGACAGATTTTATGAACCTTCAAGTAGACTTGAAGAAATTACTCAGAATGTAGCACAGAGAGATAAAAGTAAAATACCTGGAAGAAATTAACCTGCTCACTCTGGAAGCACAGAGTGAGAAGGTTTAACATTTGTCTAATCAGATTTCCAGGAGAAAAAAACAGGGACACTGAGGTAGAGGCAATATTCAAAAAAATAAGGGCTAAAATTTTTAAAAATGAAGATGTGAAGTATGAGATTGAAAAAGTACAATGAATCCCAGGTAGAATAAATAAAAAGAAATCAGTATCTAGGCATGAAAAACTTCAACCGTTAGTGAAACTGAAGAAACAAAATCATGATGAGAATAGCAGCAGTCAGAGAGAAAGAGCAGGTCACTCACACACACAGAGCTCACTTCTTAGCACCAAAAATGAAAGGAAAATTACATCTCCAAAAAGTGGAACAGAAATAACTGTCAATTTAGAATAAGCTAAACTAGTTCTCAAGACAAGGCTGAGAGAAACATTTTCAGGCAAACAAAAATGGACAGAGGCCATTACTAACATTCTCACTACAGGCATTTTAAAACAATGGACTCAGGAAGAAGGAAGGGGATTCAGAGGGAAGCTCTGAGATGTCAGGAGGAATTTTAAGCGGTCAAGTGTGAATGCCTACAGTTGAACAAGTCTTCTCTGTGAGTCCACCTTGGTTGTGTTTTGAGACTTGGCCAAACTATGCTAGTTGGAAAGGGAGGGGATCTGGGGGCTTATTACTCACACTAAAAAGATAAACTCAACATGGCTAACCATGAATTGCTCAACTAAGAAATGTTGGACATAATTTAGTCTTTCATTTCCATGCAAGCTGTAATGCTGTAATTTAATATAACTCCACAGTAGAAGGGAATTCTATTTGCAAATGAAAGCAAACTCTTCAGGGAAAACGCCTAAAACTTAACATTTTCAAGGGAACAGGAATTTCACCAAATCCCTTCTGCGAGATTATCATTAGGCCCCTTTTTGTTAGCACCTTGTTCAATGACTTCCACCTTTAGCTGAGTCTATCTGAGACTGGTTCTCTCCCAGATGCATGGCACATGGTGACTCGAATTGCGCAGGCCCACGAGCTAACTCACCAAGACTCTCCTTCTCAGGATTAGGATCCATTTCAAAGAGCAGGGAGAGAGATTGGGAGAGTCAGAAACAAAACCAGTGTATAGGACGGCATGGAGATTTTTTTCAGCTCTAAATCACTAACTGACCAGGACATGTTTAGAAATGACCAGTGACCAGCGTATGGTGGCTCTGACGGTTCTATGCAAAACAAGAACCAGTGTCTGGAAGCCCCAGGGTTTCATCTTTAAAGGACCTTCAAATCCCTGCACTTTGATCACAGAGATGCCGAAAGGGGAAAAGTCAAAGCAGAAGAGCCCTTCTGACCCCATATAAGGTGCTCTCAGGAGCTACAGCAAAATAGTGTCTTCTGACTGACAATGGAGACTCATATACCCAGGTCTCGGAGGGATGTTTCTGGAACTGAATCCAGATCTACTACCTTTCTTGAAATAGTATAGCTCCTTCTAAAATGATTCCCATCTTACAGATGAGGGAAGGTTCAGAGAGGTGATGCAACATGTCTCTGGTAAGCAGCAGAAGAGTGAGTGAAACTCGGAATTGCCTGGCCTCGGCGCCCACAGTGTCCACGACTCCACACCTCCTGGTCCATGGCTCTTCGGTGTCCATCAGAGCTGCCTGGCAGTGATCATGCCAAGTTACCTAGTAAGCACCCTTTCCTCTTCTCACGCGGCATCTTCTCATGCGGCATCTTTTCTCTTTTAATCTTGGCTAAGGAGATAAAAGCCTTTTTTCCATTCACATCCACAGAAGGCCACCACCCCAGAGTAAATCCACCTTGTCAAGCTAATCCATTTTTTAAATAATACATATATATAAGAGTGCTCTAAAAATTCTGACGTGCTTTAGAAACAGAACATAGCATTATTAAAATACCACACTCGTCTATGCGGGCCAACTCATCGGAGAATAGTTCAGGACTAGAATATTATAGACACAAATTTTAATGCTGAGAAGGTAAGACAGCTAGAACTACTCTACAGAGGCTTAAATCAACAATTCTGGTGTTTAGGTAAACCTTTTTCCTTTCACAAGCAAAATGTCCATTTTCCAGAGGATCACCATGCTGGAGTGGAAGGATTCCTGGGGGGTGGCAGGTGTTAAGAAACCTGGGCTCAAATCCCAGCCCTGCCCCTAACTAGTTGGCTGTGCTCAGGCTCGACAGCAGACTCCTTCGCTTCCTTCCTTTCCGTCCTTCCTCCCCCATCTCAGTTTCCTCCTCTGAAAGGCAGTTTGCTGAAGCAATTAAGAGTGAGGGCTTGGGGGCCAGGCTGCCTGGGTTTGTGCTCGGCCTCCGCCATTACCAGCAGGTGACCTGGGACAAGTCACCCCGCCATTCTGCACCTCCCTTCCACCATCTCTACGAAGTGTGACAACACTACCTACTGTGGTGGTTAATTTTACACGTCGACTTGGCTGGGCCATGGCGTATCCAGGTGATTGGTTAAACATTATTCTGGGATTGTCTGCGAGGCTGTCTCTGGGTGATATTAACACGTGAATGGGCATCCCCCCACTGTGGGGGGACACCATCCTATCCTTCCAAGGCCTGAAGAGAATAAAAGGCTGAGTAAGAAACAATTCCCGCTCTCTGCCTCGAGGTCTTCAAGCTGGGACACGTCTTCTTTCTCCTGCCTTTCGACTCAGACTCAGACGGGAACTAAACTAGCTGCTTTCCTGGGTCTCTGTCCAGCTTTGTGACTGCAGATCTTGGGATTTCTCAGCCTCCGTAACTGTGTGAGCCAATTCCTTAGAATAAATCTCTCTAGGTATGAAGGTGTAGGTTTGGGTATAAGGATAGGTATAGGTATGGATATAAGCACAGGTATAGAGATATAGAGATATCTCCTATTGGTTCTGCTTCTCTGGAGAAACCGACCACGGTTACTTTGGAATTAAATTAGCTAATACTCTGGCACATCATAAGACCTCAATAAATATAGTTAGCCACTAGACATTCAGCATCCTAGTCCTATGAGTCTTTTTAAAAGAACCATAAAATGTGTAAAAGCAAGAGCCTTATCAGTGGGAGGTGGGGAAGAGGGTTTTTAAAAAGGTAGATTTTTAATTTATCTTTCTTGTTGAAAGTTTTGTAGATGCCCCCCCGCCCACTGACCCCTTCAACCCCCTCCCGCCCCTTCCCAGTCCTTTACCACATCATTGTCTATAGCCATGGGTTATACATATATGAACATAAGTTCTTTGGTTAATCTCTTCCCACCACCCTCCCTTTCCCTCTGCTATACCTCAGTCTGTTCCATGCTTCAATGTCTCTGGGTCTATTTTGTTCATCAGTTTATTTTGTTCATTAGATTGCACATATGTGAAATCATGTGATATTTGCCTGAGAATTGTAAAAATTTAGGTTACTTCATGTGCAACACAAGTTTCCTCATTTTCCTTACTGGAACAGACGTGTGATTTATAGTGACACTGTAACTATGGTGATTCTATCAAAAACTACAAAAAAAGAACTGATGCGAGGGTCTAAATTACAGCCCCATTTGTCTCCTCACCTTTGGTCTTACTGCCTCTTTCTAAAGCAAATGTCTGTCCCAATCCTGTTCAGGTGGCCTTTGAATTTGCTGAACTTAATTAAAACAAGTCAAGACACTAATACTCACACATTAGCACTCAGAGTTAATTGGCCAGATACAATGCAATTCTTTTTACTGGGAAAATCAGATAAACACCCTTAGAAAAGCTAAAAGGAAGGGCACACATATTCTGTGGTTAAGAGAGCAGGTTGAAAGATAAAAATCTTAGGCTTTTCCAAGTAACCTTTTATCTTCCCAGTTTCCGGAAATAGCACAGCTTTTCTTTTGGCCATTTCTAGGAAATGAAACGCCAAACCACCATCTGCGTTACAGGCTGACATCGTTCCTTGGTTCTTTTCAAAATCAAAAGATGACATGGGCAGTTCATCAGAACGACCTTCTTCCGGGAACCAATCACACAGACTGCTTTTATACATTTTGGTGGCTTTCAAATTAAATGCCCAAATGGAATTTTTAAAATCTATTTACCACAAGCTATTCAAAGTACCTAAAGAATCTTTTCAAGAGTCCATATTTTCAATGTCTATAAGCAAAGATCATAAATATAGAAGGAAAGGTACTTCCCACTCAGTATCTCAGCAGCTTTACAGAGGACAGAACTATCACTGTGCCCACAAAGGACTGCAAAAATATTTTCCAGTTATGAAACTCACTAGGACTGTATTCTCAAACATCTTTTTAAAGAAAAGTCATTGAAGGTGGACTCTCTAAGTCATCATGAGGCAAGGTCGAGTGGAATCAGATTTCCTTGGTGCTACCTCAAAAGTTCATTCAACAAATATTAATTGGCCACCAATTATGTGTCTGGGTCTACAGTGGTATACAAAACAGGAATACCCCCTGCTAACTCAGAGCTGCTTCTGACAGGGTCCAGGTAAGTCTGATCCTATAACATGGCAGAAGCTCCTATGGGACCCTGCAGGATGCTGACATCCCAAAGGGCACAGCAGAAATCATCTGGAGAAACTGAGACAAAAACAGAGAAAGGCAGGTATGAACTGTTTCAACAGCTCTAGGAGAAACTGCTCCCAAGTTACAGCACAACTTGCTTAACATGAAATTATGCAAAAATAAATGTAAATGTAAAACCACTTCTCAAAATCAAAGAAGAAATAATTGGCTAGATCTTACCTAACAAGTTATCAAAGTACACCCTTGGGATAAGTTCAGGCCTTTTGGAGGTACGCTTTTCCTACATGCTGAAATATTTTATTAATCAAGGGGAAAAGTCTCAGTTACATAACATTTATCCCACCTACATCACTCCAAACATGGCTTCTTATAAGTAAGAGTCTGATCTGCCATTTCCCAAAACTGTTTTGTGAAAAATAGGTGTTATGGGTGAAAACAGGAAGAGAGAGACAGACAGAGAGACAGAGAGAAAGGAAGTGGGACAATATGGCAAAAATATTCTCTTCTTAGAGATTTATAATGAACATTAGCATATTACAAACTAAGAGAAGTCCCAAGTATCTATGTTGCTGTAGTTGACATATTATAAACACTGAGACTATAGCAGTGAACAAAAAACAAAGTACTTGCTTGTATGGAGTTGACATTCTAATAGGGGATACCAAGCAATAAATAAGTGCTAAGGAGAAAAAGTCAGCAGAGTAAGAGAGATCGGAAAAGGGAGAATATTTTTTTATACAGAGAGAGTGGTCAGCAAAAACCTCATTGACAAAGTGATATTTGGACATAGACAGGAAGAGTGAAAGCCATGTGGCTTTCAGAAGGAAGAGCACTCCAGGCAGAGGACGCAGTATGTGCAAAGGCCCTGAGGCAGGAGTATGTTTGACAGGTCTGAGGCACAGCAAAGAGGCTGATGTCGGCTGGAGTGGTATGACCAAAGAGGGGAGTGATAAGAGACAAGATGGAAGAGGAAGCCAGGGCTAAATCATATAGAGACTTTGGCTCAAACTTGGAGTGTAATGAGATGCAATTGGAGGTTTCAGAGCAGAACTATAAGATGATCTGACTTACAATTTAACAGGATCTCTCTTGCTGCTGTGTTTCACACAGAATAGATGGTGGAGGCAAGGGGAAACCACTTAGTAAGCTACGTCAAATTCCAGCTGACAAATGATGGTGCTTTGGATCAGGGTGACTGCAATGCAGGTTGTGAGACATGATCAGAATCTGGACGCCTGAGAAGAGAACTGGTCAGGTCTTCGGTAGCATGTCCCCTGATCTGGGTTTGTCTGATACTTTCTCATGATAAAGTGTCTGTGCATTTTTACTAAAAATCCCCCAGATGTGATGTTTTGCCCTTCTCGGTGCATCAGAAGAGGGGGTCCATGTCGATACACCTCCTTACTGATGCTGTCCCCTTTGATCACTAAGTTAAGGTGTTGCCTGCTGGACTTCTCCACCTGTATCACATTTGACGCACACTGAGGTAGAATTCCAGCCTTTCCCCTGATCAAATGGAAATAAGTAGGTGTTTTCATCCACATTCCCACATCTGTATTCCACTAAATGTAATGGATCTCAGCATCCAATGGGTTTATTTTTGTTTCTTCTTTTAATCATATTGTAGAGTATTTTATCCCCAAATATGTTTAAAAGAGAAGAATTTTAGCTCTATCCTCAACCCACAGCACCGGCTCCCTTGCTCATTCAGCCACATTCAGCATCGCTTCACCCCAAGTCCCCTATCAGGACTCAGGTATCAAAATAACACTGACAAAGAACATCAACCCCATGATGAGCTCTGCGCACAAGGCTCTTTACAAACATTCTCTCTCTTTCTCACGACTTTGAAGATATATGTTATTAGCTGCATTTGAAAGAATGAGGGAAGCTCAGAGAGTGTCAGTACTTTGCCCCATATCTGAAAACCAGTAAGTGGGAGAGCAGAAATTCACGCCCAGGCCGTCTGAAGCTCAGCCTTCTGACGCAACGCCAAACTGTAATATTAAGTCTGATCAGCGTGGGAGGAAAACAGCTTCCCCGCGGCTCAGCCCCAAATGCTAACCAAAAAAATGTAATCCCATAATAATGACAACTACTTTTTAAATGGGGTGTATGTGGTCCTTCTCTGGATCTTTTCTTTTTAAATTCTGTAACAGCTCTGAGACAGGCAGTACGTACCCCATTTCACAGAGGTCAGAAGGAGCAAATCACATGCCTAAGAGCCAAAACCAAAACCAAAAACCTAACCCAAATCTGGCCATGCTCCTAAATTACAGAAAATACAACACAAAGATACAGTCAGCAAAATCCAAACTAAGAAACTCTGTAAGACAAACCACCGAGTTTCCAGAGTAGTAGAGGGTGCTACAGTTGAAACAAATTGGCCATTAGTTAATAAATGGGGGGGGGGGGGTGTGTATTATACTATTCTGCATATTTTTGTGTATATTTGAAATTCTCCATAATAAAATATTACCCAAAAAATGCCCAAGACCACACATACTATAAATGAGGGGCAGTCAGGAGTTGAACTTAGGTGATACAAGTTCAAATGCCACTTTCCTCCCACTCTTGTTCCTGCACCTGATGTCTCTCCCATATATTTATCCCATTTCAAACCTTATGTTCCAAAAGGAAATGCCACAACAAATCATTCATATAAGCCCACAGTTTCTTCAATGAAAGCTACAGTACAAAGTACAAAATATAGCTGTCAGAGAAACAAGTTCTAGCAGGAAGATCCCCTGATACATGTGGTGACACACAAACACTTTCAACACCTGCACTTCATTTGCTGCGAACTCAGAGCGAAAATCAGCAGAGAATGAGCCAACCAAGAGAACCAAGAGTCCCCTAAGTGACAAATCTTTAAAACAGACCTTGAGAACCAAGAAGAGCTATTTGTAAGAAACACAGAGAAGATTCTCTCTGCTCTAGATAATAACACCTATGTAACACTTTAAAAAGTACCCTCAGGTTAACTCATCTTAGGTTCTCAAAAGTTCTTTGAGATAGAGTTAGATCACATATTAACATCTCTGCCCTACAACTGAAGCAAATGAGATGTAAAGAGGTCAGGAGTTGATACCTGGACAGGACTCAAAGCCAAGATTTCATTCATTCATTCATTCAACAAGCACTGACTCCCTACCTGTTTTCTATTCTAAGTGCTAGGTATATAGAGATACTGGAGATCCAAGTGGACTAGAGGAGTTTAAACTTTCCCCATGTCCTGTATACAGAGTTCGAGAGAGAAGCACTTTCCCCAGCCCCTTCTCCCATCCAATCCCCAGCCCCTTCTCCCATCCAATCCCCATCCTGAGTCCCACAAACATCCAGGATTCTGCAAAAGCAGGTTGGCTCTGGATGGTTCCTAAGGGGCACTGTGTATGTAAAGCTTGAATGAAGATCATTGTCCTCTGGGTTGAATCTCTTCTGTCTGCCCTTCTCATCAGAATCCAGAGCAGGGTATGTATTTCCACATGTAATAAAAGACCAGATCAGAAAAGGAATAGTGTCAACTTCACCCACAGATAAACGAGTCACATTTATGTCACTCAACTAATAGTTATTGAACATATACTATGAGCCAGGTACATGGGGGACCAAACTGATGACTATAAGTCTCAGCCGTCCAGGAGCCTACATTGAGAAGGAGCTATAATCACATACTTAATAGCCAAAGGGACAGTGTTGTTTGTGTACCATTGGGTTTTTGACACTTAACGATTTTGAGAAGCCGCAAGCTTTTCTTATTCTTTTCCTTATTTTTAATGGCAATGTCCTCTGACCTACATCTCACAATAAGCCACATGTGCCTAATATATTGTAAATTTAACTCAGAAAGAGGACGGGGCATGGGGAGGTTGAAAAGGCTGTCTTACGATTGATCAAAATATAAGGACTGGCATCTTATTTTTTTTAAAAAGCTTATTTTAAAAGAAAAGCATGTTTTAGGGATCACATCCAGCTGGGGGGAGGGGTAGTCTCAAGGCAGATGAAGCTTCTGAAGAATACCTGGAAGGATGAAAGCATCCTAGCAGGTAAGCAGGTGTCGGAGAGCATTTCTAGTGCAGCAGTGGTCCAAGCAAAGTGACAAAGGGCCAAGAAAAGGGCAAAAGATACCCTAGAAACATAGGATGCAGTGCATTTGGGAGGAAGCACACAGAGAATGGTGTTTATCATGTGTGTGACTAAGGGTCACCTGGGGATGTTTATGGACCATCCTGTGACTCACTCAGGGATTCTGATTCAGAAAAGCAAAAGGGTGGGTCCTGGGAATCCACAGGTATAGGTGGACCAGGATGACATTCTGAGAATCAGTGGTACAAGAGGCATGGTGAGAGACCTGGCAGGAGAGGTGGCCACGCTTGGCTCCAGAACAGGTACGTCACAGGGTAGGGATTGCATAGACAAATGTCATATGATTGCTGTGATTAGAATTATACCTGGAGTGTGATTCTCAAAATGTGGCCCCCTGTTTAGCAGCACCAGCAGCACAAGGACCTAGGAACTTGCTAGAGATGCAAATTCTCAGACCCCACCTCAAATCTACTAAATTAGAAACTCTGGCATGGGATCCAGTGATCTGTGTCTTAACAAGCCCCTGGTAATTCTGATACCTGCTCAAGTCTAAAAAGCACCGCTCTGGGTTCATACTGGCGATGGTGTGTGATGGGGAAAACTGCATGAAAATTCTCACCAGTTCCATTCCCAGTTAACTTCACATTATTACTGTTATCACCCCTTCCTCCCCTAAAACATGGAGGGCAGACTGCAACCAGCTTGCATTTGAATGACTTACTAATCTGCTTTATAAATCACTAACATTCAATGTTTGACCAAGGGTCTGTTAATGTATTAAAATGACGGTGTTCAGTCAGTATTTCTCACACTTGAATGTATATATGAACCACCTGGAGATATTGCTAAAGTGCAGATTCTGAATCCGTAAGTCTCAGACAGGGCCTAGGATTTGCATTCCTAACAAGCTACTGCTACTGGTCTACAGCCCACGCTGGGAGTAGCAAGAAATCGTATGATTGTAGCAGTTTAAAAGCCCCTGTGTTAGGACACCACCTCCCCAAGTAGCTGGGCTTTCCTCTCAGATCTGGTCCCCCCTCCCTGTGGTCTGTTGCAACAGCCCCTACACACACACACACACACACACACACGCTGGGCTTTCCTCTCAGATCTGGTCCCCCCTCCCTGTGGTCTGTTGCAACAGCCCCTACACACACACACACACACACACACACACACACACACACACACACACACACACACACACACACACACACACACGCGCTCTCTGTCTTCCCTTTCTCCTGGTCAGCCACTGAGTCAGTACTTCCATGGGCACAGTCTCCTGAGTGAGAAGAGGGGCTTTTTGTGTCCCTGATACCTAAGGAGGGAGTTAACGTGCCTCCCCTGGTGCTCTCCATGCGCCTCCAGAGGGGCTTCGGCAGGCAGCAGGCCCTGGCTCATTTGTTTGCAGAGCTAACTATCCATTATTTACAACATAAACTATTAGCTTGAGCTTCTTTGGTGGTTGCAAATCAAGTCATTCCTCAGGGCTGGAGGGGCCCATCACACTCCCACGAGTTCCATCAGTGGGAAACAGTGAAAATCCCAGCTGGGACCGCTGCACTAGCTCAGCGAAGGCTCGGGGCGCCTGCAGACAGCACACCGCTAGCTGGGGGGCGTGGTGTCAGCTGCTGCACGCTGCTCCAGGCGCTGCTCCACCGGCTCATCAAATAGTTCCTGGTTATGAAACATTTCTGCTAAAAAACTGCAGAGTTGCGGCTCAACACTTCACTGTAAATATCTGTTAACCGCAACCATCAAGACACAGATTCTCTGTTACTTCAGGGTCCATTTTCTGGTTTTCCCTGCTGAGCAGCTCAATTCCCACTCCCACCGTCTCTCCCCAAAAAGGTATTTCTTACATAAAACTGTTTTATGAAGACCTACATGACCTCTGTAGAACAGCTGCACTAAAATTAATAAAAGGTTTCTGAGATATAAATCAGGAGTCAACATTTGAGCTGGATGAGCGGGGAGTAGCTTTGAGGATGCTCTTTCTGTGCACGAGATCGTAAAATGATGATTTAACCACTAGGGGATATTTATCACAAATACTGTCAGATGATGTACTGTAAAATTTATGCATCTAAAAGCTCGAGTGTACAATATAAAGAGATTGCTCAGATGGTTTGGACGTACTGGCCCAGCTCCACTGTTTTATCTCATGGAGGTTTAATATTATAATATGTTCTCTTTGAAGACTTCCTGTTGAAAAAAAGCCATTCGACAAATTATATTTAATGTGTACACTTAACAAAGGAGAAAAAAATCACACCATCCCGATGACTCTAATGAAGGAGGGAGAAAGTCTAAGGAATAATAAATCTGACTGTAAGGAAAAGATGAGGGAAAATAGGCTGAGAATAGAAACACTTTGTGCCTTCAAAATGGATTCAAAAACCACCACCATATCCGTAGTGTAAGCAGAAACCATCAAGTATAAAGATGGGCTAATAAAAATTTCAAGGCATAATTATAATTAGATAGCTATCCACCAAACCCATTACTCAATTCTCACAAAGCTTGCCACTCAGCACTGAAGCAATCATAATTTGTTTTTTAGATTGGCTGTTTTTATTTCTATATTGAGAGGCAAATGTAAGAGAAAGCCGTCAAGGGTGTAGGGAGAGCTCCTGACATGGAAGATAGGAGACCTGAATTTTAGTCTCAGACTCGCCTACAATAGAAGCTAAGACGGGGAACATGGCCAGTACCCCACTGCTTCATGTTAAATTCCCTTTGCCATTGTTTTCCTGGACCTTCCATGCCGTGCTGTCCCCGCCCCTCTGCAGCCCTACTAAGAGCTGCTTATCCTTTGCAAACATACAAACTCTCCACATGAGTCCTTTCATCTCTGAGTACTGACCCAGACAACCTCCAGCACAACAGTCCTGGGCCCATACACGGCAGAGGCCCAACAGCTAATTAAACCTTCCAAGAAGACAGAGGTGTCTACCCTCCCCCCAGCATATCGATCCCACGTCCAGAGTGCAAGCTGGGCCACTGGTGTGAACTTGGTACCTCTCAGTAACAAAGGAAAGATTCCGCAAGCCACTCGGCGCATAAAGCCACGGTGAAAATTCTGAGAGGTCACGGGCCATGTCAGTTCATTTATTCAACAAATATTTACTGAACTCCTAGTGTGGATGTTGAGATATACCAACAAACAAAATAGTCCCTACCTTCAATGAGCTGGGAAGGAAGACAATAAACAGCATATGTCAGGTGGTGAATGTTGCTACTCTAGAGAAAAGCAAGGCAGGGTAAGATGGATGGGTAGCTCCCTGGGTAGGGTGGTTATAGGAGGAAATCTCTGGTGAGTATTGGAGCAGAAACCTGAGAATGTATGAAATGTAGACATGAGATGTTATAGGGAAAAGCATACCAGGCAGAGGGAACAGCAAATGCAAAGACCCTGCAAGGACGTCAGATGCAAAAACAGCAGGTAAGGTCGAGGAAATGGCCAGAGGTAGGGAGCAGATAGTACAAGACAATGTTCTTCGAACTGGGGGTTACAACCCATTTGTAAGTCACAAGAGCAATTTATCAAAGTCACAACCTGCACCTTTAAAAATGAAATAGGACAGAATCAAGTAGAAAGTACTAGTGTGCACTGCCTGTAGTAAGGCTAAGTACTGTTCGGTGAAACTTTGGTGATGTGTGTGTTTTTGGTGATGTGTGTGTACGCATGTGCTTACACACGCATGCATCTGTGCTGTGGTACAATATGAAACGTGCTTCTCACAGTGAGTTAGTCAAAAAGTTTGATAAACATGCACAGTGCTTTACAGATCTGCACTGTGCAATATGCTTTCCACTAGCCATGGGTGGCTATGTAATTTAAATTAACAAAAATGAAATAAAATTTAAAATTCAGTTCCTCAGTCGTACTAGGCACATTTCCAGGTGCTCGGTAGCCGCATTGTGGCTAGTGGCTAATGTGCTGGACAGAGCAGACATAAAACATTCCCAACAGAACACAGAAAGTTCTCCTGAAGAGCACAGTTACAGCTCATTCCATCTCTGAATCTGTGACCCTCTGTCCCGATAGAATTGCAAGTGTGTCCAAGATGATCAGATGAATGGGTTTTCTGAATAGAAGGCTGTGGATTTGTATTGTCTCATAATCCAGCTGGTATCCAGCTGGAGATAAAACCAAATATACTGAAAGTCACCCTGACCCCCACCAGCCATATGCATGGGCTGGTGAGAACCAGTCTGCCTCCATTTCCTTCTCCACAGAGCAACAATTAATAAAGAGCCACCTGTTGTTTGTTTTGAATTATAAGGCCTTACTAAAAGGAAAAAGAAACTACAAAACCCCAAAGGAGAGCACTTCAGGAATGGGCAGCTGACCAATTGTGATACAACAGTGTGATTTTTAAAAATTCATTTCCTGGCTCTGAAAAAGGGCTGAAACCAAATCCAATGAAAGCATAATACTCCCACATGGGACTCTAATGGTTATCAATCAATGTTATCCGAAGAGGCAGGGACACATCACGTAGAGGGTTTTCAGGACACCTAACTCAAGTATTCACTGCTTGATAGTGTCTTTTAAATGCAGGAGAATCATCCGTGTTTGTGGCTCCTTCCTTCTGGCTCTCTCCCATGGCAACAGCGGAAAGAGACCTACTGCTGCAAGAGTCTTATCTCGGGCTCTGACTTATTATGTAGCTTAGAAAGGCAAAATGACTATGCAGGCATGAGCTGTGTGGTCCAGGGAGAAAGGACTGGGACTGGGCTGGTCCGCTGGGTACCCCAAACATATGCTGCTCCCTCTTGGAACGAGCAGGAGCAATGCTCACCTTACGGTCACACCTTTCCTTGCAGCAGGGCCTTGGCCCTTCCAGCTGCATTCTGGACGATGTACTTGCCTCCTGGGTCCAGGTATAGGCAGGCAAAGAAGGGTCCCCAGTGAGCATGCTACACAAGGATAATACATCCATACATTCGAGAGCCAAATTCAGAACAAGCAGTCTGACACCTAAGACTGGGAGTGGGGTGGAATATCTGAAATTGAGACTGTGTGAAAATCCATCCTGTATGGGCACCACATTCAGGCAATTCAGCTGCATAGTACGCAACCCAGTGTCTAACTCAGTGCCTAGAATATGGGGGGCACTCGATAAATATTTTTAAATGAACAAATGAATGATTGAGTATAAAATGTATAGTGCTCTGTACTAACCTAACATGACTACAACTTCATTTGTCTTTCTGAACTGGAGCACGAAGCAGGGAAAAGCAGACTTGCCTTACATAAAATTTCACCAGTCTTATCAGTATTGCACAGAGGAAAGAAACTGTAAAGGAAAAGATTCATTGATTTGACTATATTAAATGTCAGATGTAAAAAACACCATAAAATTTAAAAGGCAAATAATAAATTGGGGAAAATACCTGCAACAAACGATAAAGACGGAATATTATGACTCTATAAAGAGGTCTTGAAATTGATGAGAAGATATAAAGTACCTTAGTAGAAAATGGGCAAAGGATGTGAATAGATTCTACACACACACACACCCCACAAATAGCTAATAAACACATGAAAAAACAAAGTTCAACTTCTCTACTGGTAATTCACATTAAAACAACAATATAAAACCATTTTCAACTATCAAATTGGCAAAGGTCTTCTGTTGTTTTGCTTTTTAATGACAATGCCTAATACTGGCAAGAGTGTGGAGAAATGGGTTTCCTCCTACACTGTTCATACACTTATGAAAGATAATTTGATAGCATGTGCCAAAAGCCTTAAAAATGTGCACTCCTTTTGATCCAGTAATTCTATTCCAGTAATTTATTCTAAGGAAATAATCAGAGACATAAGCAATGATTTATGTGAAAGACATTCATCAGATGTTTCTGGTAGGGGACAACAGAAGTCACCTAAAATCCATCAGTAGAAGGGCTGTTAAGTGAACTATTTCACGGGCCTATGATAGAAAATATGCATCCTTTTTTTAAAAGTCTTTTTACAATTTTCACAATAACCGAGAGTTAGAAGAAACCCAAACATCCATCAAATTGATGAATGGATTTTAAAAAGTGGTGTACACATACAATGGAATATTATTCAGACTTCATAAGGAAGGAAATCTAGTCACATGCTACAACATGGATGAACCTTGAGGATATTACACTAAGTGAAATAAGCCAGACACAAAAAGACAAGTACTATAGGAGTCCACTTATATGAGGTATCCAAAGTATTCAAATTCATAGAGACAGAGAGTAGAACAGTTGTTACCAAGGGCTGGTAACAAAGGGGAGTTGTTTAATGGGTACAGAGTTTCAAATTTGCAAGAGGAAAACCTTTGGAGATCAGTTTCACAACACTGTGAATATACTTAACACTACAGAACTATCCACTTAAAAAGGGTCAAGATGGTAAATTTTATGTTGTGTCTCTTACCATAATTTTTTAAAGCCCTTTTACAAGATTTTCTAATCATCCATGGAGTATTCATTTTATAAATTGCCACACTATAAAATATACTTCATGCTAAATCCATACTGCACATAGCTTAATTTTTGTGTGATTCTGAAGGCACTTAAGGATATTGCAGAATTCATTTATAATGATGATCTTCATAACTACCAATTACAGTTTTAATAGACTTCTTGGCTTGTGTGCTAATTGAATGTGGCAGTTAATAAAAATACTAGGTAGTAGATTTGCTGAATTAAGAAATTTTAATGTCACAGATGCTTTGCCAATGGCCACCTCAGAGTTTTCCAAGGCATTTCCAGGGAATTTCAAATATTCTGTTTCCAGAAACACCCAGATCCCGGAGATTATATGTTCTTATACACAGATTCTTTGTCAGACCTTTGCTCCGCCTTCCTTTTTGTAAATGTAAACACCCTAACAAGAGACACTAGACATATGCACGAATTCTCACCCTCTACAAGGCAGGCTCAAAAGACAGCCCTGCAAAGATGAATGCAGCGTCTGGACCTTGGTATGGCGCAGAAGTCCACACCAGCAATTTGTATAGATGAGCTGTTAAATTTTTCTATATAATTGTCATTTCTTTGTTTCCCCAGTGCCTGAAAATGTTCCTGGCCTGTTAATTAGGAGAGATTAAAATTTATCCAATAAATAAGTGAAGATAATTAATTACATAGATTGTACTAGACCATAAAGTAAAAAGACTAAAAGTCATAGGAAATTTTGAATACCTACCTATTATGCTAAATGACAGCGTAACAATCCTAGCTGCACATTGTTAAGTGAACACATTTTCTCCCAGAATTAATTATTCTAAATCCAGGTCATGTTCCATGGGCCACTCACTCTGCAGAATGTTAATAGGTATTGATAAAAAGGATTCCACGTTGGAATAAGTTTGGAAGATCCTAGGTAAATAAAACAAAACTGGCTTCGTTGCCACCAAACTTCTAAGCTCTAGAAAGCAGGTGTCCAATGCAGCGTCTCCCTAAACCATCTGCAAATGAAATGCTTTTAAATGGGAAATCTCATGAGATTCATGTTCCCCAGAGTCAACTATGGAAAATCTTCATATTCCCTCTTGGAAAGCCTTCGGTGATGCCAGGATTATGTATGACCCTGGCAATGGAGTGTATGCATTAAGACTATAACTAGAATTAGATTACCTAGGTTCAAATCCTGTCACTATCACTCACGAGCTGGGGCAAGTCATTTAACCTCTCTGTATCTCCATTTCCCTTGTTTGTAAAAAGGAGAGAATAAAAACCCCTATCTCACAGCAGGTTACTATGAGCAAATGTTAATACTAATACTTAATATTTGCATATTCAATAAATTTCAATAAATTAAGAAATCACAATAACAAGTCGAACACATATCAATAGACTTGGGAATAAGTACAACTGACCCTCCCCTGGTGGGAGAAGCCATCAGCTCCCTAACCATGGGTGATCTGCCTGCCATGTCATCAGTCACAGGGCAAATGACCAGCACTGATTAATACAGCCAGCTGATTAAGTGGAGGCTTGTTAAGACACTCCTTTACTATACAACACTATATACTTCAGTACTAAAACTAGAGCAAGACAGCACCCAGAAACACCATTTCCTGCCTGATGGTAGAGCCTAGCTACTTTCCTAGCATAGTCCAGCCCACACGGTCTTATTTATAGCAAGTCTGCAAGGATGTTAGTAATTCAGGGAATGCCTATATTAGCAAGATTTAGCCAGTACACTTAGTCTGCAAAACAAGCTCCAAGAACAATACATGTAATTCTTTTTACAATCTGGATATAAATAATAGGAGTTATTCATATAATAACCCAAGAAGACAAGTTTCCAATATCTACTGGACATAATGTTGGATAAACATATAGACTTTTCTTTCTGTGCAGTTCATATAAAATATTCATGTAAGAAGTAGAACATTAGCTGATTCAAATATCATCACTTTTACTGGCTATAACACAAGCTTAGAAACCTTTAACTTTAATGGAAATTAAAAGCTTTGCATTTAAGATGTTTTCACTCGGACCTTTCAACATTAAATTAACAAGAAGCACCACAAAGCAGGAATGAGAATGCTTTACCTCCACGACGCCACGTTTCAGACCTGCGACTGCAGGGCAGACGGTGTTTCACCTTCAAGGCCAGAAAGGATCGGGCAGGACAAGACGTCCTGGGCAAGGCTCGAACAGAAGGTATGGTAGAAGCTCAAGCAGAACCTCTGTCCCCACAAGCAGCAAGACAAGACTCAAATGGAGGAAGTTCTGTGGGCTTTCCGTCCATCAAACCTAAGTGTCCGCCTTGATTTCTCAATAATTCTCAGTGATGCCCAACCTGTGCGTGAGAGTGAAAGTGAGCCTTACTCCATACAAATGCAGTGCTCTGGGAAATGGGAATTCCTGAATGGGGCCCGAAAGCCCTGACGAGAAGACCTGACTCTTTAAAAGAAAAACTGTACCCCAGCCGGGCGTGGCTCAGCGGTTGAGCACCGACCTAGGATCTAGGAGGTCACGGATTCGATTCCTGGTTGGGGCACATGCCCGGGTTGCGGGCTCGATCCCCAGTCGGGGGCGTGCAGGAGGCAGCCGATCAATGACTCTCCCATCATTGATGTTTCTCTCTCTCTCTCCCTCTCCCTTCCTCTCTCTGAAATCAATAAAGATATATATTTTTTTTTTAAAAAAAGATCAAATACTTTTCAAATGAAAGGGATCCTTAGTCACTCACACACATACATTTAAAAAAAAAAAAAGGAAAACTGTAACAAACTCTCCCTTGTCATTGAAAAAATTACCTGCACTTGAATCCCTGCCATTTGAATCTCACAAATCAGTAGAATAAAAATTAAATATAAGTAAAAATGAAAACAAAACAGAGTTGGACAATCAACTAAGAGTTTATAATTTTTAATGTTGTCAAGTAAAGACATCTAAAAATTAAAACAAAACAACAACTACTAACACAAAAATCCCACCGTCCATTAGCAGAGAGGATCGCAACCCTGGCTGCACAAGAGAAGCCCCTGGGGAACGTGGACCCCATCCCAGGAGGAGGCCTGCCCCAGGACTCTGATCTGTCATCTGAGGAGGAGCCAGGACATTACTGTTTCTAAAAGCTCCCCAAGTGTTCTAATGTGCAGCCAGGTTTGAGAACCATCATTTCATAAACAAACGGACATTTTAAAACCAAAACAAAGTGAGGCTATAATCTCAGGTTATGGGATGGCTATTAAAAGTAAATAAAACTGTTTGCCACCTGGCCTGGCAAACAATTCACTATTCCCCAAACACATCTTGCAAGCCCTGGCTTCCTGTTGCTCCGGCTGCTCCCGTTTCTTGGAACTCCCTTGTGCCTTCTGCATAGGCCCAAGCCTACATCCACTTCAGGGACAAAGTCAGATGCTACCTACTCGTACACCCATCCATGTTCCATGCATCGGTCCACAGGGAACCCAATAGAATTTAAAACACAGTATTAATTTCAAGGGGTGAGATGAGGTCAAAAACTGAAAAGCCAACTTCAACATCAAAAGCCATGAAAACTGAAAAACCTCGGAAAGCAGAGCATGAAATACGTTGAGACAGGGGTTTCAGGATCAATATGGTTAACAATGTCCATTACAGTAAGACATCTGTAACCAGAACTAATCCAGGCACTACCTCTAACTACCTGGTGATTATCGTTACCATTTGGGGGGCGATTTCCTAGGCACTGCCCAGGAACATGAAATTCATTATCTCATTTAACCCTCACAACTCCAGGAGGAATGTATTTACTGTCCCCATTTACAAATGCAGTCCTCATCAGTAATGCAGTTAAGATACTTGCCCAAGAGCACCCATCTAGTCAATGGCTAAACCAGAATTGGAGCCCACTCCTTTGCATTTCCAAAGCTTGTGAGAAATCTCTCTGCTACAACCCACTGCTTCCTTTAACAGTAACTTCTCTAAGCATTAGCTTCCTTTTCCAAGAAATGAGGGGGCTGGTCTTAGTGATTCCCATGGTGCACGCTCCAAATCTAATATTCCACAGTTCTGTGAAACAGGACTGAGGAGGCAGAAGTAAAGACACAGCAGAGGGCCACGAACAAAAAGAAACAGAAGACAGAAAAGCAGCAATAACAGACAGAGGCACCTGAGAAAAGACAAAATGGCTTTTGTGGCCCCCACTAGCCCAGACTCCCTTGGGTTTTTTCCTGGCGGTTTAAGTCTGTTTCCTACTCTGAGATGGGTGTTAGGTAACTTTATCCTCTATTGAGTTTTCCTTCCCGATCTCATCCCAAAATGCCCTAAGGATTTACAGAAAACCACTATGGAAATAAAAGTACAGGGAAGAAGAAAAAAAAGCTGTGAGAACACACTAGTAAAGCTAGCTTTTGGGGTTTTCATTTAAAATTGAGAAAGAGGATTATGATAATTATCAAATAAAGTCATTCAAAAGGGGTGTTTTCCAAAGAAGGGGAATAAATGAGTAAGAACAGAAAGGGAAAGGCAAGCAGAATGACCTTGATTTAGCAACTGATCTTTATTGATGTTCTTTCACCTTCTTGATTCTGGGAAAAGTCACAATCCAAAGTGTGTGACACTAGAGCGTACCCTTAATGAAATTAATGGATTAACAAAAATGTCAGTGAAGCACAAAGGAGGAGGGAACTATCTTGGAAGAAATGCTGCCTCCCCTAATCGTCAGGAAAACCTGCAAAAAAAACGAGAACACGATGGAAGCCTTCAGGATGGTAAATATCATCCATTTTACTTTCCTACAAATAGCCCTTTAGAGAGCATTAAATTATGAACCACCTTTCTGACCCCTGATAAAGAATTCTGCAAAGCCACCAAACCAATACTTTAGTGCGCCAGGACGTTTAAAAGTCTAGGGTTTCACAAGTGTCCAAGTTCACACGATTTGTATCATTGAGGGAGGCAAACCTAGGCCAACAGCTGACAATCGGCACTTTGCTTCCAGCTCAGAATTCAGTGCTCTACTCCCCTTTGCCCTCCGACCAGTTACGGTTAAAATAACTTCCCTCCCAGCTCCAGAACATACTAGCTCAGTTATTACATGTTTTGGTGAAGAACCTGCTGTAAAACACACTTCCCAATCTTTCTATTTTTGTATATAACAAATATCTGTTCCTTACTTAGAAGAGCAGAATTCATTGGGGGATTTTTTTCCTCTAGAAGGACATAATTAAGTAACTGAGTGAAATTTCTATTATCTTAACAGCCCTTAAGAAGAGAACTATCTTGTTTAGGAAGCGGGAAAATGATGAGCTTCCTGGGCGTGGAAGGTGAGACCCCACAGAAAGGGATCATTGAGAGTAAGAAGTGACCAAAGAAAGCTCAACAGCTCCGACTGGAAACTGATGAGGAGTTTCCAAATCAAGGATAAGAGCGGGGGGGGAAAAGACAGAGAGACGGGGGCAGAAGGCTAAAGGTTTTTAGAATTGGCCGAGGAATGTGCAGAACTAGGACAGCATGAACTTTTTAAAGCCATTTGCCCTCCTATAGTGTTAATCCTTTGGGCTCCCCAACCATCATGTCTTCTTAGCAAAGCCAACAAAAGAAAAAACAGACAAGTGGGACTACAACAGGCTAAAAGCTTCTACACAGCAAAGGAAACCATCAACAAAATGGAAAGGCAACCAACGGGAGAAATATTTGCACACCCCATGTTTACTGCTTTATTATTCACAACAGCCAAGACACAGAGACAACCTAAGTGTCCATCAGTGGATGAACAGGTAGGATGTGGTCTGTACATACAATGGAATATTATTCAGCCATAAAAAAGAAGGAAATCCTGCCATTTGCAACAACATGAATGCACCTTGAGGACATTATGCTAAGTGAAATAAGTCAGAGAGAGAAAGACAAACAGTGAATGATCTCACTTATATGTGGAAACTTAAAAAACTAAACCTGTAGAAACAGAGAAAAGATTGGTGATTGCCGGAGTCAGGAGTGGGCAAAATGGGTGAGGGTGGTCAAAAGTTACAAACTTCCAGTTATAAGATTAAAGATCTGGGGATATAATGTAAAATAAGACTTTTAAATAAAAAATTAA
Organism: Miniopterus natalensis; assembly: GCF_054644295.1. Classification (NCBI taxonomy): domain Eukaryota; kingdom Metazoa; phylum Chordata; class Mammalia; order Chiroptera; family Miniopteridae; genus Miniopterus; species Miniopterus natalensis. The sequence continues at coordinate 59,948,953 of NC_142091.1, read as the reverse complement.
AGTCTTCGGTGTCCTTGGAAATGCTGAGTTCAGCTGGGTTGTTTGAGGGAATTAAGAAAAAGGACTGAACTCATTATCTAGATGGATATGTGAAAAGCAAGGGTCGAGAGCCCCTAGATAAACTGGGCCATTCGTGGAAGCAGAAGCTCAAAGGCAGAAACGAGAACCTAAGTCCCTGAGGAAAGCGCATTATACTTCTGCCAGCAGGCAAATAGCAGGGCTGGAGCCCATCTAAGTAGAGCTTACGGGGCAAGCAGACCTAACCTGACACCTGGGTATATGAAAGCAAAGGCTAACCAAAGAGTTACAAAATGAATGAATGAATGAATGAATGAATGAATGAATGAATGAATGAATGAGATTCAGAAAAAAACAGCAGCACAGTAACTGCTTCCTGGAAGGTGCACTGATCCTTTCCAGTTAGATCTGTGAAGAAAGATTCAGTGAGAAGTAATCCCTTCGGTGCAGCTCAAGGTGAGGGCCTTAAGAAAAAAGCTTGCAGGGTGGAGAGCAAATGTCAGGCCTCCTGGAGTTTCAGGGCTCTGGAGAGCTTTGCTCGCTGCCAGATTACAACACAGCATCAGTGAGGGTGAGCTTGTGCTCCAGCCCCCCCATCTACATCCACCTGTCTGTGAGACATTGGAGGTCATAGGATTTGGATCAAAGATCACTTGAAAACAGAAGACACCAAATGGAAAGCCAAGGGGTCCGGCAGCCGCCCCTCCCCTGCACATGCACATCCGTGTGGCCATATGGCCTGTGCACGTGTGAGGCTTAAGTGGGAGCCCGCAGGAGCCCCCCTCCCCCCAGTCATCCTGAAAGCGAGCCCAGCAAATTAAAGCAACACTCAGTTACTAACAGAAACAGGAGCAGCGGGTGTGATGAGGTCCTGGGATCCTGGATTATGTTTTTCCCTCTTCTCTGCAGGCGAGTTTTGGGGGGAGAGTAACATGGTTTTCTTATACTCCCTACCCCCTGACACACGCACACAAATTATAATAAAACTGTAACCGTGTTACAGAAGTAAAAAAGGAAGATTCATCATAGTGATCATTTTTCATTCTTTGACTGGTATAGTAATGAGTTAGTTTTGCTCCAATTGCCAAGATCACTCAAAGAAATGGTACACACGGGGAATGATAAATCTTCCCACTTGGAGAAGCCACCAGCCCTCCCGAGAGCAGGCAGGTCTGAGGCTGCCGACTCAGAGCCTTCCTCCTCTAGAGCCTGGAGAAGATGCTACTCCTAATGCAACCTTTGGTTCTTCAGCAAACCAGATGTGCAGGCGGATAACAGGAAAGACATTAGCAGAGGGGATTTAATCTGGAACTTTTTTGGGTTTTTTATGGCAGTTTCATTTGAATTCTTTGTTACTCAAAGCCACTGCTTAATAATTCTGTAAAAAAATAGTAATAATTCTGTAGCTCAAATCACTTTGGCCATCTTGTCATGTCTTTTCTGTTATCTTCCTACCCACCCCTTCCACAAACCTAATTTAAGTTCCCTAGTACACATTTGGCACCACTGCATTTATGACACTTATTCATTTTATAGCAATGCCTGAGTGATAGTCTATTTTCACTTCTCATTCTTTTCTGGATTGAAAGATGCATGAAGGCAAGAACATTATTCTGTTTGCCACTTTCTTCTTCGTTCCTAATGTCAAAGGCAACTATTAAATAAACGACTTGATATAAACCAAAAGAGAAAAAAAAAAAGTTTTCTGGGTTATTTTTTCTGACTTTAAATGAAGGTTTTATTAAACCTCTTTCACCAACCGAGTAAATCGTTTTTATGGTGCCTCACCCAGCTTTTCACCTTCCCAAGTGTGCAAGAGATTTAAAGGATCCATTTCACCTTCCCCAAGAGTCTGCAAATATTAACTTCATTTAACAACAAACAATACAGGACATGTCAGAGAGCTGACACAAAGGGCCCACATTCGAAATAATTACCACTAATTTCTATGCTTGGGTGCATGAAACTGGTGATGTCACACCTCAGTGAAAATAAAATATTTAAATCAGTGTTCATGAAATCCATGTTCGTCGGGCCCCTCAACATGAAGGAAATTCTTTTCTCCCAGAGAAGCACAAGCAAATTTAAACATAAAAGTTTAGGGATTTACAGACACACTTCCCCAGGGCAGTATGTCTCAAAGTGTGGATCATTAGTGGATCATGAAATCAATTTAGCAGGTCCATGACCAGCTTGTACAGAAAAAGAAGAAAGGGGGGAAGGAAAAGATGGAAAATGGAAGGAGAAGAAGCGGAAAGGGGGAAAAGTAAGAGGCAACAGAAAGTATTGTTCCCTGGAGCTTTTTTTGTTTAGGTGCGTGTGCGCTCACAGGCGAGCGTGGGCATTCGTTCGTGTGTGTGTGTGCGTGCGCGCGCGCTGCGTCAAAATGTAAACTGTAGTTGTTATTGTGCACTGCCATCCAAACAAAGTAGAAAAGAATACTCTAGCGGTTCGTGGACCTCTATTCCAAATGATTAAGGATGAAACTGTCCCCTTACTTCGTTGCCAAGATTCTCAGGGAAGAACACTGCCTCTCATGGGAGTTTTAACCAGAAGAGGGACATGCGCCAAGACAGAGGTGTGAGACAGAATGCCGAGTTTGAGGAAATCTAAGAAATTCAGCTCGATGGGCACAGGGTACAAGGGCTGCAATGGGGCCCTTGCATCCAGAGGAGGCCCAACTTCATGCCTGCTTTCCCCCCACAGTGATGCTCGGGGGCACTGCTCCAGCCAGGGTGTGGTGGACAAGACTCAGGACACAGGGGCTCTGAGTCTGAATCCGTCATTAACCAGCTGAGTGGCCACAAGCAAGTCATTTCATCTTCGTGTGCCAGAGGTCGCTCATCTAGAACATGGGGTTTATGACACTCACTCCCCTCGCCTCTGGTTGGCTGTTTGAAAAGCATGAGAGCCCAGCCAGAGCGGCTCAGCTGGCTGAGCACTGTCCTGTGCACCAAAAGGTTACCAGTTCGATTCCTGGTCAGGGCACATACCTGGGTTGTGGGTTCGATCCCCAGTCAGGCATGTATGGAAGACAACTTGATCGATGTTTCTCTCTCACATCCATGTTTCTCTCTCTCTCTCAGCATGTTACTGAGTGAGGATTAAAATACACACACACACACACACACACACACACACACACACACACACACACACATATGAGAGAGTCAAAGCCAGAAAATGTTTTAAGGGGCATTTTACTCTTTAGTTCTATTTAGCTTAAAGCCAAAAAGGTTACCAAATTCTAAAGTGAAAACTTAAATACAGGGGTGGGCAAAAGTAGATTTATAGTTATAATATAAATAATTAATAAATAATAATACTAGAATAGACTGTTTTGAACACTCACAACTGTCAACCTATTTTTGCCCACCTCTGTATTATTGGTTACCTAATTTGACCAAATAATTCTTCTCTGAGCCTCAACACCTCTGTAAAATTAGATGGAGTAAATGTTTGTTTACCTGTCATCCAGTATTTATTTTGTTTTTTATTTGTTTGCTTGCTTCTGAGGGATTCCCCCTGTGCTCCAATGCCTGGTGGCATCTCTTGACCAAGATTCCCCTGCCTCGGCTTACCATATTATAGATACTTATGACTGTGCCCTAACACCTAACAGTCCCTGCAGATAACTGGCACCCAGCAAATGTCTGATGGACAGGCGAGCGCCAATGGTCACTCAGAGGCAATTGGCAGCTACCCTGACAAGTGGACTGGACACGAGTAATAGTGAGTCTTCAGGTGAAGGCAAGCAGTGTACCTCGCACTCAGTAGGCACTCAATAATTACTGTTGAGTAGATGAATGATGTAAGAAATCTACTGGAAAATTTTAACTGAGTATATAGATGCAAGAAATTCTCAACAGCCATATCAGAGCCAGCCCTCTGGTATAAATTTATGTGAATTCCATAAAAGGTAGCTGCAAACCAAAACATTATTTTCAATATTGCCAGCCTGAGAAATGTAGTGGTCACTGAGGGCAAGGAAAATGACGAGTCCCCCAGACAAATTCATAACTCACCGAGCTCAGAGGGCAAATTCAGAACCATATCCCATGGCATTTAATTTTATTTAGATGCAGCCACAGTGTGACTCAGGCCTATGCATTTTTAAAGGGCTGAAACAAGACCAAAAGCACAACTGGTTCACTCCCTGTGTGTGAGTTTTGAAGAATTCAATAAAATGTTAAGAATTCTTGCCAGGATACTTGAATTTCAAACACTGTGGATGTCAAAACATAATCTATTCAACTCTCATTATCCCCAACAATAAGAGTTTGGAAATAAATGTCATTTGGTACGCATCTCAAATCTGAAAAGAGGAGACCCAAACATGGATATCCTTGTGGCCATAGCCATGCTAATACCCCCTTTGTGATCAGATCATACTAGGAAATAGCAGTTGTAAAAAAGGCTTCTGGAAAGCATACAATATGTGCCTATCAGGTAAAACTGTTTTACGGAATCTGCAGACCTGGGATGTGGCTCGCTGGGCAGAAAGGAGTAGGTAAAATCATGCACAGCAATTAACATAACAGTGGGCAGAGCACAGCCTTGGGTTCAGAGAGACAAACCCAACATCATTATGCTGTGTGGTCCTGGGCAAATTACATCACCTCTCTAAGCCTCAGCTTCCCCATCTGTGAAATGGAAATAATTATAGTCACGTCTCATAAAGTGGCTGTGCAGATTAAATGCCATAATAAGCGCATCAGGCACCCAGCACAGTGTCAGGAACATGACAGAATAAATGGAAACTACTACTTTCATGTAACTTACACGACGCAGAGTTGTCCAGTGAAGACAGTCTACAGTTTCAGGCAATTCAGCTAAGAACAGTTTAAGGAAAATTTTATTCCACAATTTCCACCATGTGTTGTGGTAAGAATATATTTTAGGAGCAAAATGCCAATTACACTTTTAAAGATTCTGTTGCTGCTACATGATTCTCTAAGACTTGCTCTGGTAAAAATCAACAATTCAGAAGTTCCCTGAGGACCTTCAGCACCCTCTTAGACAAGATCACAGACACTCAGCAACTGCTGCCTTTCAGCCAAGTTCTCAGCATTGGGGACCCACTAGTCCATTCCAATTGAAACCCGGAGTAAAAGAGACACTGAATTTGACAGCCCAGTCTATGAGGAATAAAAATGAGATAAATTCTTTTAACATTTATTCTCTATACCACTTATTTTGCACCTGGATACCTTACCTTCCATATTCAATTAGCTATTTTCATGCAATCATGACCTTGTGTATTTTCCTTAAAAGAACTCTCGGTACCACTTTGGAAACCTCACCTAGCATTGGCCTTACTTAGCTCATTGTGCATGTTGAGTACATATTTGATTGGTTGATTTCTATAAATTTGCAAATATCACTGACTCTTAAAGATGTGGAGTACCTGAAAGGCTAGAAACTAACAAGACTGTCAAAATTACTGTTGAAATATATGACACTACTGTCAAAATAATAGAAACTCTTTTTTCTGTTAATTAATACTAAGTTCAGAGCAGATTGTTGAACATCCTTCTTCGTGATGGCCTGAGATAAGCAACTAACTAGTGAGGAATCAAAAGTCAGTCTCCTATCAGCATGGGTGAAATTACCTCTCTCCAGCAAGGGCTGGCTTTATGATATTACGAGCCCAAAAGCTGATCCCACAGGCAGATAAGCCACAACAAAAAGAAGCAGGAGTGTCACATCCTGTGACCAAAACATGGCCACAGCCTTCTTCCCTCTTCATCTTTGTCATTCTGAATTCCCAAAATTCAGTGAGTGCAATGTGGAACCATTTCCAAGGTTTAAGAAGAGATTTAAAAACAAATCATAAGATCAAGGTGGATTCAGGTGACTCAGAAGAGATCTCATCCATCAGCATGCAAAGCCAAAATAAACCCTGGGGTCAAGGAGAACAGATGGCCAGTGGGCAGTGGACAGACCCAGGGGGATTCAGACGATGACCCTCGGGATGGCATTCCACCGTGGGAGACGCCTATTTGTAGGAGGTGATATCCATTTCACCAGATGGCCAGCTCACTGCCTGGAGTCTCAACCACCAGGTAAGCTTGGTGACTTGTGAGGATTTTATCTCACCTGAACAGAAAAAAAACTAGCAGAAGATAAAAACTGCATCTTCTGCAACCCTTGGGTTTAAAAAGTATAAAATCCTGTAAAGGTAAAGACGTTTGAGTTGTTTTCTAGTTGTTCTTTGGCTTCATAATAATAAGCCAATAAAATTTAGAATATAGAAATGTTCTCTTAACCTCTTTCTCCCCTGTCTGCCCCCCAAAAAATATCAGGATGTGATAAACACTAACTGGAGCTGAAGGAACACATCCGTTGAAAATCACTGTAGTAACAGAATTAAGTACATAATAAGCACTAAGTAAATGGTAGCTTTTATTGTTGCCCAGGGCAGAAGGGGATTCATTATATAATCAACAAAGGCTTATGGAATACCTACTGCATGCCAGGCACTGAGTATATAGCAATGACCAAGAGATTAAGTTCCTGTCCTGCTGGAAATGACATTACAGTGATTTGAACCCAGGTTTCCTTATCTCCAAGACCCGTTGCTGTTAAACCAGGGATTGCAAACTCAGATGCCTAAAAGAGCCACACAGGTAAAAATAAATGAGTTCTGTCAGATACCAGCTGGCTATTCTCCAAACCTGTCCTCACTCCACGTTTCTCAGTCTCTCTGCAGGTAGATGTGGCCAAGTGACAGAGCCACGTTAACCACAGAATGTGGCCAGACTGACGCATAGTCCTTCGGACCTGTTCCCCTTTCTCTTTCCCCTTCCATCTGCTGGATGCAAACAAGCACAGCAGCCTTGGAAGTCACAGATTGAGGATGGCAAAACCACAAAGAAAGGATCCTGGGTCCCTGAATCACCTCTTGGCAGAGAGCTCCCCACCAATCAGGAACATTCATCTAGTCTTTATATGAGCAAGAATAAAATCCTATGGCTTTGAGCCATTGTAGATTTGGGAGTTAGACTGTTACCACAGTAAACCCACCTCAGCCAACACATGACTGAAGTGACCCAGTGTGGTCAAACTTCTGATTGTTTCAAGAGAATGTGGAAATCTTAATTTTTATGGGAAAGTTCCTGATTTTTAAATGATTTTTATTTCTGTTTGACAAGTATCTAATTTTCAAAAACACATCTGTGGTCAGAAGTCACCCCTCTGGGTTATGACCCCTGAACTCTTAATCCACAGTAGTAGCTCTGTAAATGTTAGTCCTCTCATTCAGAAGTCAACAGATCCACAAACTAGGACAAATCTCCAATGAAACATAAAAGAAGAATCTTGTACAATTCTTCTCTTGCTACATCCCCAGGGAAATTAAAAGAATAAATTAATTGTGCTAATTTTATAGGGAAAGACACTGACCTTCCATCAGGAGGACACTTGGAACTCCATGTCTAAGGAGAGAGCTACACTGTCAACACTCCCTCACTTGGTCTCCCAGTGGCGAACACCACCCTTCATGTGAACTGGCCAGGGTTGGTGACACAGTCACATCAGGCAGAAGATGGGGAACATCGGCAGAACTGTCAGCAACACCCTAAAGCCAAGACTCTCAGTCCCCTTCCCAGATGTGCAAAAAAAAAAAGAACCAACTAGTTGGGCCTTGAGATCTGTGAAGACGTCTGACATGCTGGCAGAGGTGGTAGTCAGGAGGCTGTCTTGGCTTTTAGCATAATTACATGAACTGAGGGTGGCCTTGTGATCATAAATAAAAGCCTCCAATCAAGACAAATAGTGTATATTCAACTGAAAGAGGTCTAACAGGCGACCATGTGGACATCGCACCTCTAGGTTTGTAAGGTGGAAAAAAATGACAAGACCAAATGAGAAGGAGGTGGTGACGTCTGGAAGCAAGAAAAAAATTACACCTTTCAGTGTTGGACAACAAAAGTGATGCCCCTCCAGAAAATGAGGTCTGATCTTAAAATTGTTGAAAGGGCTAATTATGTGTCACAAGTGAGACCTTACAGGCAAAGGAAATTGCAATGCTTTAGAAAGCATCTCTATGTATCCACTAGATTGCACACTCAGGAGAACACACCTCAAGCTCTTCCAGGCTGCTTGTGCCCAACCTCCACCCACCCTTCCCTGACATCTTACTCCCTTTCAGCTAGTTATTAACGCACCTGGTTGGCTGGCCTCATAAGCCTAAAATTCAAACTCCTTGAGGACATCCTGCAATTACTGCGTCAGCTGCCTTGCATCCAGTCCATACATGGACAGGATCGTATCGGCGCTGAGCCAACGCTGCACATCTCTTCCCAACTCTGTGGCCACACTGGCAGCCTGATCTTCCCTCCTGGGAAATACAGAACTGGGACTGAGCCAAAACGGGATGGTGGGGTGGTGGGCACATAAACTGAAAAGTCTTGCCAACTCTGGCTGCTGTGAGCACCACAGTGAGCAAAAGCCCCACATAAGGTCTAGTTATGGGGGAACCAAGAAGTTACGGGTAAGCAGAGAAAGCCAGTCTGAAGAAGGAGGCAGAAGGAGGGACCCAGCCGGCAGAAAAACGGAGAGGCAAGAGGCCACCAGGTCCGTGACACACACAGTCAGTAAGTAACCCCAGCCTCTTAGTGTTGAAGCAGGTTGAGGACTGTGGAATCAACTTGCCTGGGGTCAAATGCCACCTCTGACACTTAACTGTGAGACACAGGGTGAGTGACTGTTAAATTACTCTGTGCCTCAGTTACCTCATCTGAAACATGGGGATTGTAACTGAACCTACTTCATAGGGTTGTCGTGAAAATCCAATGAGCTGACACAAGTAGTAAATGCTCAAAAATGTTAGCCATTTCTATCAATTAATTAGTGTCCACATGGCCAGTTATATTTCATTCCTATACTGAATATGTCACCTGCGATTCCCCTGTGGCCTCAGGCTCCACACTTGAGCTAGTTTTACTTGAGTAGTTAGGTAATCTGTCCCCTGAATCAAAGAATAATGTGAAAATCCCTGGACCACTGTGTGACCTTTAGCAAATTACTTCCTCAGCCCTCTCTCATGAGTGAACTGAGATTCAAGTAAGAAAAAAGAGTGAAAACTGCAACTACTGTGAAGTGCTATGGCAAACTCTGGGGCCTAGTATCACTGTAGGGAAAAGTAACCCTATTACATTAGCCCTAAGAATGGAAAAACACTTATTTAAAATGTCATTTTTATTGCTGGACTAGAGATAAGAAATTCTCCACCCCACTGGAAAAAAGGTTTCGTTTTTGTAGGATTCACCAGGTTGATTTGTGTAGTCACTTCCAGTGTTAATAAGATGATAACAGGAAACTGCCAAAGACAGCTCTATGCTGCTGATTTTTTAATATACTTCCATCCAGTTTAATTATACTCAAAATAATGCTCACAATCCAGATCTTCCTATTCTGTTCAAAACAAAGGTTCATTATTTGATAATGACGTCTCTAGGTTTGGAGATATTTTTGCACACAGCTCTTTCCGACAAGGACTTATAAGCTGTGCTATTAATTTCAATGCATTTTCTTCTCAGACTTCAGAGCTTTCTTCAGCCTTCCTTGGTTCACTCTTTGACATTTGGCAAATAGAAAGATAAGTGATGGAGGAGCAGCATTGATTAGCAAGGACAGAGGCAGAGGGGTAGGTCTGGGAGTCCTGGTTTCACTCTGACACTTAATTCCATACTTCACATCAAAAGAGCGAAGTTAGAAATATTCGAGACCTTCCTATTTACTGGTACTGCATAAATTCCAAAGCCATTTTGTGTTTCTGACATCAGGAGATTTTAAATCTAAGAATAGATTTAACATATATAAATCAAAATCAAATTCCCCGCTCGCGGTTAGGATGCATTAAGCAAAGTCTTGCCTCTGTAGACAGATGGCAGGTGCAGCAGTGACCTTGGGCTAAATGCTTGAGGCAGCTCCTTGGCCTTATTTACATCTACATCAGTTGGTTTAAATATAGTGTTTACCCCCATTCTGGCTGGTGTTTAAAAGGGTCCATGAGCCTGGCCAGCGTGGCTCAGCAGTTGAGCATCGACCTATAATCAAGGAGACTGTAGTTTGATTCCTCGTCAGGGCACATGCCCAGGTTGTGGGCTTGATCCCCAGTCGGGGGCGTGCAGGAAGCAACTGATCAATGACCCTCTCATCATTGATGTTTCTATCTCTCTCCCTTCCCTTCCTCTCTCTGAAATCAATAAAGATATATTTAAAATAAATAAGTAATAAAAATAAAAGGGTCCATGATTTTCCTTAAACATGTGTAGGAGTATTTCCCAGGGAAGGAAGCCCAAGAGTAGAGAAGAGAAGAGGGATGGTCAAAGGAGATATTTTAACTCTGTAGGTTTGAATACAATCTGTGGTTTTAAAACTATTTTCTTATATAAGAAAGGCTTTTTTATGATTCAGGGAGAAGTTCAGATTCTCTTATAACAAAATATAGTTAGCATGGAAAGGGGGCCATAATACAGTGTTAAGTGAAAAAAGCAAGGTACTAAATATAGTAGCCTTTATCTCTTAAAAAAAATTAGTGAAGATATGTATATAAATATTTGTATGAAAAAAAGGTCTAGAAGGACCCATCCTATGTGCTTAACAGCACAACTCTAGTAGAAAGTCAAGAGGGCCTTTTGCATTTTACTGCATATACTGTGTAGTATTTGATTTTAGTAAAGTATATATTACTTTTATAATTTTTAAAAAGCCAATGAAGATTAAACATAAGCCAATATTTACATGTGCTTCAAGTTGGAACTATGTCAGCAAAATATGGGAAAACTATTCCCTTTTCAGAATGAGGATCCTTGCCTGGGCTTGCAATTAATGTAGGAAGAGGTAAAAAATGCAGCTGGTCTAACCCACCAAAACATCTGCTTAGAACTCATAAGCACACAGCCAGAGAAATGGGGGGAGGGAGAGATCCTGAAGCTCTGATGCACAAATGAGAAAACTAAGACCTTGAAAAGTGAAGTGACTTGACAGACAATAGTCAGCCAGGGGAGACCTGTTTCCTGAATGTATCCAAGGTGATTTCCCCTCATCCAAGCCATTCTCTACATCTGAAACCAGCCTTCTGTCATAATGTCTAGGAAGTATCCACTGGCAACGCTGAGAATGAGGAAATGTACTAGAGGTACCTGATACTGTTTATTTTACTAAAGAAACCCTTGAGCAATCTTCAATCTCATCTATAAAACCACAGGCCTCAAGGGAGAAATAATACTAATTCTACAGAAACACTTCCATGAAACAGAAGAGAAAGCATTCCCACTATTTTTTAGAACAGCATCACCATTATTAGAAAACACTGCAGAAAAAACAAAGCTACAGACCAATATCCTTCATGAACATAAGATGTTAAAAATTCCTAACAAAAAGATGAGAAAATTGGACCCAGCTGGAACATACATCACGACTAAGTGGAAATTTATCCCAGGAATACAAGGTTGGTTCAACACTGTAAAATCAACTAATATCTTTTTATAGACAAAAAGAAAAACCTTGTGATGATTTCAAGAGAGACAGCATTTGACAAAATTCAATACCCATTCATGATAAAAACTCACAGCAGACTAGATAAAGAGGAGAATTTCCTCAACTGATACACGGTGTCTACAGAAAAACAAAACTAGCCCAGTCAAGCCCTGGCATCAGCCTGCACACCAGAGGGTCGCAGGTTCAATTCCAGTCAAGGGCATGCACTTGGGTTGCTGGTCTGATCCCCCCCTCCCCCCAATTGGGGCGTGTGTGGGAGGCAACCAATCCATGTGTCTCTGTCGCATTGATGTTTCTCTCTCTCTCCTCTCTCTCTCCCCCTCCTCCTCCCACTCTCTCTGGAAAAACTATCCTCACTCCTTGGGTTAGGATAAAAAAATAAAAAATAAAACCCATCCAGTCAAGACAGCAGTTAGGTAAATGCAGTACTCATATCCTCTCACAATCCCATCAAAATTACAACTAAACTACAGAACAACCGTTATTCAGAACCACATGAAATCCAGCTGAGCAGAAGTCCGATAACTAAGGATATACAGAAGAAGCCACATCGAGACTGGTAGGAGGGCGGGTAACCTGGAACAGGCTGGTCCCACACCCACATGTGGCAGTTAAAAACTGGGATGGATATCTCAGCTGCAGTAGAGGTCCCCCCTGAGGAGCAAGGCCCAGGAATCCCAGCCCAGGCTTCCAGTGCCAGGAAGAGAAGTCCCCATAACTTCTGGCTGTAAAAACCAGTGGGGATTGTGGCTGAGTGAGACAGAGGGCTGCTGGGGTCACAGGCTCTTCCTCTTAAAAAGCCCGCACATGGACTTACTCAGACGCACTCTCTCTGAGGTCCAGGATTGGGGCAGCAGTTCAAAAGGTACCAGGGACATATGGGGAGGAACTGACTTTTCTGGCTTTGGGGCAAGAGTTGGAGAGGCTGATTTCTTCCAGACAGAAGTGCTGGCAGAGGCCACTGTTCCTTTTCTGAGCCGTCCCCCAACAGACCCGACAGGCGGGCACCATCAACCTGTCTAACACTGTACACCCCACCTTGATGATTCCCTGAAACCCCACCCACCCAATTTGCAGGCCCACCCAAACCTTTTTGCAGTGGCTCTTCCATACAAATGGCCTGTCTTGGCTCATGCTTTAGACTTTCCTAAAATTTCTCAAAGCTTCACATATGCTGAAAACTATATAACACTGATGAAAGAAAAGAAAGAATACTTAAATAAACAGAGAATGATACATTCATGGATCAAAATGTTTAATATTGTTAAGATATCAATCTTCTCCAACTGAGCTACATTCAATAAAATTCCAATCAAAATTCCAGCAAGCTTTTTTATAGAGGCTGACAATGAGATGCTAAGATCTATATGGAAAAGCATTAAGACCTAGAATATTCAAAAAGATTTTTAAAATGAAGAAAGGAAGAAGATTCACACTACCTGATTTCAAGAGTTACTATAAAGCTAAAGCAGTAGAACTCAACCAGGAGCAGTTTTACCCCCCAGGTGACATTTAGCAGTATCTCGAGACATTCTGGTTGTTACAACTGGGGTGGGGAGAGCTATTCACATCTACTGGGCAGAGACCAGGCATGCTGCTAACCAACCTACGATGCATAGAACAGTCCCCAACAATGAAGAATTATCTGGCCCCAAAGTCAACAGTGCCAAGGTTAAGAAACTGAACTAGAGAAAGGGGCAGGAGGTGATAGAAATGTTCTAAATCTGGATTGCGGTGGTGGATCCACGACTGTACACTTCTGTCAAAACTCAGCATGCAGTACACCTAAAAAGGGTGACTTTTACTGTATGTAAATTATACCTTAATAAACTTTACTTTAAAAAAGGAAAAACTGGTGGCTCATGGGCATGTTCTCTTTGTAGAGTATCACATTTCAAAACCCTGAATTAGTTGGTGTAGTTTGAAAACAAGATTTTAAACAAAGATCCCTCCTTTCTTAAGAAGTAAGAATGTTGCAACCCTGAGCCCCACTCCCTCAGAAGGCTGCAGCTGAGTGGCCACAGCCTCTTTGGACGAGGCAAGTACCTTTTGTCTTGCTACATTCCCAAGCTCAGGAATTCACAGAGGTGGTTACAGATCTGCTGCTGCACCGGCTGAGTAAAGGCTTCCCGTCCTGGGCTACAGGCCACTCGAGGGAAGGGGTTGAGCCTGGCTGGTTCTCCACTAAACCTCCAGTATCTAATAAAAAGTTTGGCCTGGCATATGCCAGGTGCTTGATAAATATTGTCAGATAAGTACGAGTCCTTTGCCACCTTCCCACCAGCTACAATAACTGACATTTACAATACTCAGATTACTAGCTGTTCCTTTGGTCCTGGAGTCCCCAAAGAAAGTCACCGTCCAAGTCAGTCATCCCGTGACCTAGAATAATGTGTCCCTCTGTGTGTTTAGAAATCCCCTGTAATATGTTGTCAAGCAACGAAAATGTTTTAGGGTCATTCCAACTATTCACTTTTGTCTAGAAGAGTAGAGATGTTTGTTTTTAAAAAAAAAAGAGGAAAATCACAATAAGGGTTTGAAGGTTAATGAAGATGAAAAAAGGAAGCGTGCACATTCATTCTGAATATTCTCAGATCATATTCTAATAATTTAAGACTTGACATTAGTAAGCTGAGAAGTGCTCTGGTTGTCATCAGAATTTCAGTTTCTCTAAGTTTCCACAGTGATGTTCCATTTTAAGGAGGGATGTGGGGCAAGAAGGGGATATCTGACTTCTGTCTGATGTCAGTATTAAAAGTATGGTGTTTCTGTACTTTGTGTGTGGGATGGGGAAGGAAAGGGAAGCAAGGTTTGGGACATCTTGCAAATATTTCGAAGTACTAGTCATTAATATTGAGAGTAAAAAGTGCAAGGATATTTTGCTGGCTTGTCTACATCTGGAAAAAACACACCAACAAATCAAACACTCTTCATGTACGTCGTTAATGTCGAAAAGTGAGAAAGTACATAATGTAATTATATCCCATCTTACCCCTTTCCTGACCCACCTCCCCCATTACTCTGCTTTCCTTGGTAGATAAGACTTTACGGTTTGGGTTTTTCTGTCTCTGATTTATCTTCTTCCTTTCTCTCTTGAATCCACTGCACTAAGACTTTTTTCCTACCGCCATCTAACCAACATTTATTTGCTAACTGTCGCTTGCTACTCAAAGTGGGGTCAATGAACCGTGGACATCATCACCCCAAGCTTTTTAGAAATGCAGAACCTCAGGCCTGATTCCAGACCTACTGAGTCAGCATCTGCGTGTTAAGAGGATCTTCCAGTGATTTACATGCACAGTAAAGTCTGGAAAGCACTGAGCTAGTTCCTAAGTCCCATGAGAATGTGAGCTTATTTTCATTCATTATTCTAACCTCAGAAAGCTGAGGTACTCAAGATATATGGAATGAATAAATGAATGAACAAATGCACTGTGCACCTGTTTTAAGTGGGACTCCCAGCTGATGGTGTGAGCAAGGTTGGAGAGGGGCAAGAAAGACATCCCAAGTCAAAACTATCTCCCCTATACACTGTGCTAAGCTAGAGATTCCCTGGTATCAGCAAATCCTTCTTTCAAAATGCATATATATATTCCCCAAATAACACAGTTATTCACAACTTACTGTGGATTACTTAAATGACATAATTATTATAACATGTAACAGACTCAGCCAAAAAGAGGGAACAGGAGTGAAAGAAAGCTGAAAACGTAGTAAGTGCCTACTCTGTGCTGGGCATTGTAACAGGCAAGAAGAATACAAAGATAAATCAGGAACTTAGAAGTTGGTAGGAGATGCAGAGGACCCTTCAGGGGAAAGCCAAGAGGGTAGAGTGCCCTGAGAGGAGGGCTTGGGAAAGCCCCAAGACAAAGTGTCCCGGGCACTCCTCCCTTTAGCAACCTGTGTTCTGGCCACAATTAGCCCCTTACTATTCCTCTGTCTGAAATGTTACCATCAATCCTGCCAACACCTACGCATCCTTCAAAGCCCCCGCTCTTCCAGAATTAACTGCTCTCTCATTTTATTAGACCTGATCACACATATCAGAGTCCAAGGGCACATATCACCCTCTTCATGAGGGGCTTCTATGAACTGCCACAACCTTACTCACCTCTGTGTCCCCTGCCCCAGCACAGCACACGGGCACAGTAACTGTTTGGTCAATTTCAGAAGAACACTAGTATTCGCTGAGAATTTGCTCTGTACCAGCACTGTTTTATTAAACACTTTAGATGTATTAACTCATTTAATCCTCACAATAACCCAATTAGATTGGAGCTATTATTATCCCAACTTTGCAGATCAGAGAACTGAAGCCCAGAGAGAACAAGGTCACACAGAGGAATGAGCACTGTACCTGCACCTCTGGGCAGACAGATGTTTACTGACATGAACTGAACAGGTGATCAGCAGTTAAAAAGACGAGCAAGTCATATGTGAACTTTACCCTTGTGCCTGGAGCTGCAGAGGGCAGAGGAAAATACAGAGTGTCAGAGCTCGCTGCTATAAAGAAGCTTCTTTCCCACACTCACCTCCCACATCCTAAACAGAAGTGACTGCCTGGGAGCAAGGGTTCTGTGGAGATGGAAGTTAGGAGAGCAAGTCTGAGGGAGGACACTCAAGGCAGCAGCCTTTCCTTAAAAGAAAAGGACAGAAGGAAGCCCAGTTCCTCAGGAACAGTAATGCAAAAGAACTTGGGGTGCAGTGGATGGAGGTGGGCTGGGAACATACTGCAGGGCCCAGGACACGAAACTGCTACAGCATTTTCCAGAAACAAATCTAATTTTACCCACTTTTCAACAGAGGCAAATGTCTAGCTTGGCTTGGCTTAGAAAACAGTGATGCAAATGACAAGACTATGTAGCAAGCTAGCACCTGCAGCAGGATCTTAACATCGCAGGTTTAGCTACTCAGCATCCAACATACTCTGCTGTGAGGCAGCACCAACCTGCAGCTGCTCCTCAGAAATATTTCAAAACCCAGGTTGTTTGCTGAAAGCCAAAGGTCCCAGAAAAATGTCATCCATTCTCTTCCTGCCTCCCTCCTGACACTGCTTCTTCCCACGAACCCCTTGGGATGCCCTGCATTAGGTCCAGGCCTCGCCACTCTGTCATGAAGCAGTCTCAAGTGGAAATCAGAGAACAGACAAAAGCAGGTAGGAGGCAAGACAGAAAGCCCAGTGTTTACCTCTTCCACTGAGGGAGAAACATGTCATGCAACTAAATCAGCAGCGAACACACCGGAAGCCATGCAGCCCAGCAGCCGACTCTGGATTCACAGGTGAGCTTCACCACTGGGAACTGTTCATCGGGGTAACAGCACCAAGGGCACCCAAGAAGTACAGAGGAAGCAACAAGTTGCTCCAAGGAGGAGGGGGAAGACAGGACTTTGGGGAACAATATCAACTTCAATGATTGTTATCATCACTTTAAGCATTTTTCCTAGTGATCCCCATGATCACCATACTAAGAGAAAAACAAAAAAGGACACCCAGAAAAACCAAAAGATACAGATCGGAAGTCCTCTGAGTCTGACAGTATGAAAGAGGAACCAAGTCATGTCACAGGGGTTCAGAAGGTCAGCCTACAGAGAGGCCAGAAGGGGGGTCAGAAATTCAAAACCAGAGGAAATCATCACATCGGGCTGAACAGGAACAATACACACATCCAAATTTCACATATTACAGACAGTTGGACAGCTTTTGGTATCTGCACTCAAACGAACAACATCCAAAAGTTAATGTCTCCCAGTTTACAAAACTATCAAGGGTGTGATTCATTTTAAATAAAAATTCAAAGTATATTTCTGAGCCAATGAATACTAAATTATTTACATGTGTCTGACTCAGGACTTACCTCTTAACCATGAACCAAGTTCACTCACTGAAAACCTGCTAGAAGCATAAAAATTGAGGGTTAAAATTCATCAGGGGCTTTTCTCAGGTCTTAGGCACACAACCAAAGATTACCAAACTTCGTTACCACTATTAATCACAACCGAAAATTCCTGGACAGTCACTTGCACACATAGACACTTCATGCCAGTGGCTCTTTACATGAATCAAAGCAAAATGGGCTTTGAATTAAGCTGTTGAAGATAATAAATATTTCTAACCAGAAACCCTCTTATCTAAAAGTTTGAGCTCCTTCATAATTTAACCTAATTTGGGGGAAAGGGCACGCTGGGGGTTAAAAGCAATCCACATTAATCCTTGCTAAAAACCACAAAACTACAGGATCATATTGGCTGCAGTGAGAGCTATATTCCTTGATAAACAGAATGTACCAAGAGCCCAGAATTTCATCACAAACAAAAGCCTGCCCTTTACAAGCGCGGTGGTAATCACTCTTATTTCAAAGACAATTGCTGACTGCACAGTGTAAATTTTCAAGCACATTAGCAGAATAATCCTCCCCAAACAGTCACAATGGATTTCTTTAAATCGTCTAAGGAATTACAGAAATCTATTTCCTGAGGATTCTTGGGAGTCTGAGAGCCAAGGGTAATTATTAACTAACCTGTAAACAGTGGATCACATATACCTGATCAGTGCCTGGATCCCTTTGTAACATGCAAGCAATCATCTAAGGTACCTCTATCCCAAAAGAAAAGGCATCTCCTGTCAACGCAATGGGGAAACGCTATTTGGGAAGCCCACATGGTAACTGCCTAAAACTCTGGCCATTTCATGCCATTAAAACAAAGTGGACACCCAACAGGGGGTCCAAAATATAGTGGCCGTCCCCACCCTGAGACGCGTCCTACTAAAACACAGCCCGGCTACGGCGTCCTGCCCACACCATGCCTTTATCTAAGAAGCGTGCCTGCGGGACCACTGGGAAGGACCTGCAACTTGTCCAGAGAGAAGATGCGAGAGCACCTCTGTTTCCTTCCCCGCCCAGCGGTGCCTTCCCGGGAGACACGCTTCCGTCAGTCCGCCGGCTGTGGCGGCGGCACAGGGCGGAGAAACCCGGCGCCGGCGCTGCCAGGACCTCTCCCTCCGCCGCCGCGCCAGGTGCGGGCCCTGAACGGCGGCCCGGCCCCCGCAGAGACCTCCCGGGCGCGAAGCGGCGCGCAGCGCTTACCCGGGTGGGCCCGGCAGTGCCCGGGGAGGGCCGCCAGCAGCAGGAGTCCCAGCAGCAGCGGCGGCGGCGGCGGCCGGGCTTCCCGGGGGGCGGCGGCCCGGGGCCCCCGCGCCGGCCCGGAGCCTCTCACCGCCCGGCAGCACGCGGCTCCCCCGCCGACCCCGCGCGCCCCGGGCCGGCCCCTGCGCTTCCTCGCCGCCGGTCCGGCTTCCCCGGGGCCCGGGGGCTTCGCCTCCTGCCGAGCCATGGGGACGCTTCACACATCCAGGCCGCTGCTTCGCTCCGCACGGCGCCGGGGAGCCCAGCCTTCGGCGCCCCGGTCCTCACCGGGCATCTGCGGCCATGGCCCGGGCGCCGGAGGGCGGGAGCGCCGGGCGGCTCCACTTGCTCGCTTGTCCTGCGGCGCCCGGGCGGGCTCGGGGAGGCGGCTTCACCCGCGCAGGGGCCGGGGCCGCATGGAGCCGCGCAGGGAGCGGGCCGGGGTTCCCACGGTGCTGCCGCCGCGCGCCGGGCAGCGGGGCGGGAAGGGCGCCGCCCGCGCCCCCTCCCCCGGGCAGCTCCTACTGGCTGAGGGGGCGAGGCGGCGAGGAGCCCGCGCTGGCGGCGACGGGGCGCACTCGCGACCCGCCCTTCCCACCGCCCGCTCCGGCCTCCCGGCCCCGCAGGCTCGGGCGGGCTCGGGTTCCCGCTCCGGCTCCCGGGCCGCCGGCGCTACTGCAGCTCGGAGCGGTGCCTCATTGACAAAGAGAGCACGTAGCCACCGGACCCCGCGAGGCAGGCGAGGCAGGCGCGCGCGCGCATCCCCGCGCCAGGCCACCGCGCGCCCCCTGCTCTCGCGCGCCCCGCCGCCCGCGGGCGGGGAAGAGGACCCCTCGCGGCCGATCCTGCGCCTCGGAGTCCGCATGGGGAGTGGGGACTGGGCTTCCCTCCCTCCCATGCCCCTGCTGGCCCCCCATCTAAAGGAGGGAGATGGGCAGGAGCGACCATCCAGTCCGGAAAAGGGAGGTAAATGGTCGTGGTAAAAGTGCTGAAGAGGCCAGAAAGCTCCCCAGCCTGGTTTCGGAAAGCCCTTTGCAGACGGGAGGGCGCGCTTTGTGCTGTTTGTTCCGACTTCTCTGAGGGGCCGGCGAGCATCTGCACGCCCGGCTTACCTCTGAGCAACTGAAGCAGCTGTGTCCTAGTTGCAGTAACATGCTGGTTTAAAACACATTATGTAAATATTTATTGCAGCCACACTGCGTGCAAAGCAGTGCCCTGCGCATTGGGGAAACCAGGAAAGTCATCTCATAAAAGTCCCTTTCTTCCAATAGGAGAATTAAGCAGTCACTACCCAGTGGGACAAAAGGCCCCCCGAGTTAGCTGAATGGCTTCTTTGCTCTTCCCTTACCAGACTAGACGTCCATAAGCAAGTCACCTAGCTCATCAGTCGATAAATATTGAGTGCCCTCTGTTTGCCAACTACTGGACTGAGCACTGGGTATCAAAAGCACACGTGCCTGACCTGATGAAGTTCAAACTCTATTCATTCAGCAATGTTACTGGCTGCCTGTTATGTGTCAGGCACTGTTCTAGACACTGAGGACAACAGCCATAAACAAAACCTCTGCCCTCCTAGTGCTGATGTTCTAGTGGAAATAATACGGGCGTGAAAGAAATAACAGATAATATGTCAGCAGTGATCAATGCTATGGAGGAAAATGAAAATCGAGGGTGCGGTGTTTCAGTGTTAAATAGGGTTGAAGGAAGGCCTCATTGAGAAGGTGACCTTTGAGCGAAGACCTCACTTTGGTGAGGGAAGAAGCAAGGTAGGAAGAACTTTCCAGATAAAGGAGACAGCAAGGGCAAAACCCAAAGGCAGAGCGTGCCTGGTGTGCTCAAAGCATAGCAGTGTAGGAAAGAAGTAACACCGTATTTCATCGAAGACACATATCTTTCACATATTAACTTTGCAGAAGTCAGGTGTGTCTTATAATGCATCCAAGACTTACTGAAATGTATTAACCCTTTGTTGGGTTATTATTATTTAAGCTTGCTGTTCAATTGAATTAATTATGTCGTTTCTAAGAAACTTACAGTCTAGACGAGGCAATAAAATGACTCAAAAAGTCAGTTTGAGACACTAATGAGAAAGCCAGTTGGTGGCCATGATTCAGGCAACATCACAAGACAGGAGGAAAGGCCCTGGAAGCGAGCCAGCCTCCATCCCAGAGACAGGGAGGTAAGGGTGATGGTGGCAGGCTGTCCAGGCAAAGTGGGACTGAAACAGGACAAGGTTTGGAGCAGCTTAGGTGTTGAGAAGCGAGGAGCGCTGAGGGAGATGAGCACTGTGCAGAGGTGGGGAGGGAGTCGGGAGAAAGCATGCTTGGAGGCCTGTGGCTGCTGGTTTGAAGCCTAGAACTCTGTTAGGGAGAACTGCGAGCTAGAGAGAAGGAATGTTAGGACCCATTTGGGGAAAGCTTTGGACATAGTTGGGCTTTTTCCCAAAAGAAAGGGGTGGGAGAGGGGAGGGAAAGTCCCTCAGGAGCACCAATCATGTGCCAGGCTCGGTTAGTAGCAGCTAAAGACACAAAGGTGGGTGTGACCAGAGAAAATATAAACCCTGTAGTGTCCCGGCCTTCCCCCACATCACCCCATACCCAGTCCTTTGCACCTCTTAGTCCATGAGGTGTTGAGCGGACAGGAAGCTGGAGGGGCTGGCTGGATTCACATGGCAAAGACAGAATGTTCCTGGCCTAAGACGTGGAAAGATCCAGAAGGGGAATGGGTTGCAAAACAAGAGAATCGAGATTGACGGCTGTGTTCTCATGAGTGTCTAGGGAGAGTGGGGAGATATTCGGAGCAACTACCATGAAGTTGAGAAAGAGCAAATGTGTATCTTAAAAAGGTGTCTTTGTGGTAAATGGGATCTTCCCTTTAACATTATTTGTCAGACTTAGACAGGACGTAAATTACTTTTCAGTGATTTTGGTTAACTGGTGTTTCACTTAATTTTTCTCCCTGATGAGACTGGCCTCAAGGTCAGACACAGTCCTTTTCCTCAAGAAGCCCACAGTCTAGTGAGGGGGGCAGACACATACACGGCAACTGAGCGCAGCCACAGGGTGAGTACTGGTGGAGGCCTGTGCGGATGGACCATCAGATGGCCCATCATGGCCCATCATCGTGGGAATGTGGGGAGAGGCGGCTATTTCTGTCTGGAGGGGTATGAGAAGTGGAAGGTAACACTGGAAGTTGGAGTTTGCCAGGTAGAGCAAATGGCAAGGTAGAGAGGCATAGATGTTTGCAGCATTTTGCAAGGAAGGGTGAGGCATCTGGGGAGAGTGGCACAGAGGGGATTTGGGGAGACTCTGCTTCGGGGCAGGAGACCTAAGTTGGAGGCAGATGTGGGGAGGCCGGGGTTGTGCCTTATCTTCATCCAACAGGAACGACTCTGGGAAGTGTTTCTGCTGGAACAGGAAGCTTGATGAGCTAGATCCCAGTCCTCGATTGATGAGTCTGGAACTTGACTACTTCCATTTAAATTCAGGTTCGACCAATTGCTGGCTGTATAACTTTGGGCATGTCACAGATTCTCTCTCTCTCTCATCTATAACATGAAATGATAAGAGTGCCTACCTCACTGGTTGCTTTAAGGATTGAGTAGACACATGTCAGGCCTTTAGCAGTATAGTTGACACATAGTAAGTACTCAATTTTATGTATAATATAACAATTACAAGCCTCTTAAAACATTAACCTTTTTGTTAATATTAGTCAGTTAAAACTAGAGCATCATCAGACTGACAAATCTCAGAAGGATGGAGGAGGGCGGGTGGGTGGAGGGGGAGAGAGTAACGAAAGAATTTATATGCGTATATGCACAACCCAAGGACACTGACAATGGTGTGGGGAGGGACTGGGGAGAGGGGTGGGACAGGGTGGAATGGGTCATTGGGGAGAAAAAGGGACATCTGCAACATTTTGAACAAAAATTTAAAAATTTAAAGAATAAATTAAAAAGTAATGGAAAAAATAAAACTAGAACATCAGGACTTTCCCTGTAAATTTATTGCTGTGTAGCTTTAAAAAGTCAGTGTCTTTTGTGCAAAGCATTTTGTTAGGCAGGGGAAATAACCAATCTCCAGGCAGTAGTTTCAGACCAATTGAAATTTCTGACATTACCATAGCGGAGGAAATACCTGGGCCTTTCATTCTTTTTTGCAATAAGCGGAAGAGTCCTAATTTCTGTTACCAATACTCCTTGCTGGTACAAAGCCCAAGTGAACACTGAAGACCTTCTTTCTGTGCCCAGGATGGTGCTAGGTCCTGGGGTTCCTATGATGCACCAGGCCCTGCCCGCCTCACTGAGCTCAGTACTTGTCATGTGAGGGAGACCAGTAAACACACATCTATGCTGCACTGGGCAAGTGCAGTCAGAGGTGTGCTGGATAGTGCTGTGCGTATGCACAGCTGACAGAGGAGCTGGAGAGGCAAGCTGGGGACATATGCCATGTTGAGAAATTAAAATATATCTTTATAAACCATGGTGGCCCCTAAAGTGCCATATTTCAGACATCTTAGATTCCTTTAAAAAAAAAAAAAAAAAAGGCAGTAATTTAAAATGAAACTCTAAACGTAATTTTCCTTGCTTTCGGTGCCCTTGAAAAAACACTTCACAGTGTTTATACAGGATGGGACGTCTACAGGGCCCTTCCTGCATCTCACTGTGGGGACCCTGAGAAGAGTGCTTCATGTAGCATTGTAAGTGCCCTGCAGACAGGAACTGCCCTGGAGGGCAAGGAGATGCAGTTGAACTAACAGGGCCAGGGGACAGTAGGAAGCTGTGGGATAGATTTAAAGCAGAGTGAGTGGTGTGATCAAATGTGTGTTTTGGGAAGATCATTCTGGCCACCTCACAAAATGGATTAGAAGAGGGGTGAAACTAGAGAGAGGAGGCCAACTACATGGCTGCTGCAGAATTATAGGTCACCCTGATTTCCCTCATCTCTCATTTTCCTAAAAAAAATTTCCCAATCTCACTCCAAGGACCAGCCCAAAAAGTGGTGCCAGCACCCACTGGGACAGCCCTGAGTGCCCAGGCGGGTGAGGCTGATCACAGTCCTTGCTGTGGCCCCTAGAGCAGCCTAGGGCTTCACTATTTGTCAATTTGAACTGTTCTTGTTGATGACACTTCAACTCCCCAGGTACTGCCTAAGTGTGCTTCAAATCCTCCAGTGGAAGAAGGCAATTCTTTAACCATCAAGGGCTAATTTGTCTTGTTAGTATTTCTGTCCCTTCTGGGGCTCAAGTAATAGCAGAGCAGGGATACAGTCCAGGCTTTGGCACTATCGTACCAGCTCATTTTTATATTTTGTTCCTTGTCTGCCTCTCCAGGGGTGTCAAGGGTGGACTATGTCCCATGAACATTGATAATATAGTGTGAAAATATACTGTGGTACCAGCTCATTTTTGTTTTTTAATGCTCACCCAAGAATATTTTTTCCATTGCTTTTCAGAGAAAGTGGAAGGGAGAGAGAGAAAAAAATATGGATGTGAGAGAGACACATTGATTGGTTGCCTCCCACACTTGCCCCAACTGGGGCCAGGGATTGAGCCTACAACCGAGGTACATGCCCTTGGCCAGAATCAAACCCGGGACCCTTCTGCCTGAGGGCCCATGCTCTAACCACTGAGCCAAACCAGCTAGGGCTCAATAAATTTTTTATGTTATCTAGTCTTCTTAAGCACATAAAGGAAAGGATATTTATATTTAAAATTTCATTATAAAATCTATTATTTTTGAAAGATCTATAAGAAGTATAATATAAACAGTGCCGTCTATTGAGAGTATTAACCCACTATCAATAAATGTCACCTCTCCCAACCAACCAATGCCCTTTTTTATTTGCCAAAATACTTGTTTTATTAGGAAGTCCAATCAAATGCATCTTCAGACCAGATGAAACCATCACCCCTTAGAGGCAACATGCACTATAATAATATCTTCTATTCTTAAGTACCTGTTCTGTGCCTGACAGTAGACATTGTCTGCATATTAACCCAATCTGATCTATCATTTCCTCACAATGTCTGATTTAAGTCATCATTTTCATCTTTACTCCTACATTCATCAATAAACCTTTATTGAGCACCTATTATGTGCCCAACACTGTGCTTACTGGGGCTATGAAAATGAGTAAGACAAAATCCATGGCCCTCAAGAGTCTCCAGATACAGAAATGGAAAAACGAAATTATAAAATGATTATTCCATAGGTTAAAATGACATAAAGGAAGAGATAGTCTCTTCCTGGGTCAGGAGAGGCTGACAGAGGTGACACTCGAGCTGGGACATGACAGGCTGACAAGATGGGGGCAAGAGCGAGAGCATCTGGGCCATGCCAAGGTATGGAATTATATACTGACAGGTACCTTTCAGACAACACCAAGCAGCTGATATGGCCGTTTAGAATGAAGAGGAAAGCAAATGAGAGATTCTATTGGCGAGGCAAACAAGGAACATACCAGAGAATTCAACATCCTCCTAAGAGATGTGGACATTATCCTGAAGGCGATAGTCAAGAATGTAAAGCCTGCTTGCATCCGGTGTGACTCCAGGATTGGTTTCCACATGAGGAGCTTTGCAGAAACTGGTCAAACTCTCCTTGAAACTGAATTTCATAGGCAGAACTCTACTTTCACACAGATGCTGGTTCACTCACTGTCTCCCTCGCCCCAGGCATCTCCTTGTCATCTCCAGCGCTGCTGTCTTCAACATGAATTTTAATAAAACCAGATGGGAAGTAATAAGGAGAATGGTTGGAGCTGGGAGAGGAAGTGGACTGGTAGCAAGGAAGTGAGATCAGAGCATCAGTTTTGACAAGTTCCTGGGCCTGAACCAAGGCGGCACAGTGGGGATGGCGAGAAAGGGATAGTGACAATATTGTCGTGGATCCAGCAGGGGTAGCTAATGAGTGGAGGAGGGAAAATTGAGGACATTCCACTTTTGGATTGGGGTGAACGATGATGCCATGAACCAAGATCTAGGAATATAGGAAAAAGATTTTGGGGGTGGGGGGACAAGAGCTAGTAAGGGCACCCAGGTAGAGATGTCCATTAGCCAAGTTTCACAAATTTTAATGTGTACACAAATTTGTAGATCTTGTTAATATTAAGATTCTGATTAATTACATCTGAGGTCACCCAAGAGTCCACATTTCTAAAAAACTACTAAGTGATGCTGATCCTGATCCATAGACCACACTTGGAGTAACAAGATACTAGGTCATTTTAACACAGGCTTAGATCTTATCTCAATAAATGATTTTAAAAAAAATAAAATCCCTAGGCTTTAGTGGTTTTCGAGAAGCTATTCCTGTCTCTTCACAAGTAAAAACACAAAAAACAAAACAAAAAAATCTTTGTTTCTATTCCTCACTTCCCTATAAGATTGTATTTCCCTACCCATCACTGTCTGACTTACAATGTCTTCCTGTCCTGATTAATTTCCCCCCCCCCCCGACATTAGGCTTGGCAGTGTCACTGTTTTTTGGCTAGTGGAATGTGATATTAGTGACAGAGGGCCAGTTCCATTCATAAGCTTTAGGTGCATTGCAAGGTCCAACTCTGCATCTTCCCCTTCTTCCATTAGAACATGTCCAATATTTATTACTCCTTCAGTCCAGATATAAAAACGAAGACCTATGGACTATACATGGCCTTTGGCCAGGAGCAGAGCTGCCACCAACCTGGGACCAACATATAACAAGAGCAAGAGAGAAGGTGGTGTTGTTTGAGCTACTAAGATTGGGTAGGGGTGCATTTGTGACTCCAGTATAATCTAGCAAAAGCTGACTAATAAATTCTCTTGGCTCTTAATAAGGCTAAGTAGTAAATAGAAGAGCTAAAATAAATGTGTATATTTTAAGTTATTAGATTTTCTAATATATCCTCTTTATGGAGACCAAGAACATATAGAATGAGGTTGTAGACTTATAGTAACCCTTGAGATTATCTGAATGCAAGTTATCAGAAGAGTTTAAAGAGAATATCAGCCTTGGAATGACAGTTCTAGCTATGCTTCTTCCTGTCAACTTTTATTAAATTTATTGGGGTGACAATGGTCAATATAAGCATCTAGATTTCAGGCATGGGTTTCTATATTACAAGATCTGTATATTGCACCGTGTGCCCACCACCCAAAGCTGTATCTTCTTCCATCACCATATGTTAGGACCTCCTTCACGCCCCACTCCCTTCTCTCTTGAACAAGTCACAGCCCCTCTGCGGTCCATGTAAAGGGCAGTGGAAGTACTAAATGCTTTATGGGGTTTTGTAGTGATTTGCTGAATCTGGCTTGTAGCAGTGTATTCGAGTCAATCGTTAAAGTTCCAGGAATTATGTGAACCAGTTGTTAAACACTATTAAGAATTGAATTACATAAATTTACACAAAGTTAAACTGCATTAAAAACAAAGGTAATAAATACAAGCAGCCCTTGCTTTATGTGGTTCCAATCTGCACAGGTTTCAGTTAACAGTTAAAATTACACCAGTCTGCCAACAACATGGTTGAAATTTTAATTACCACAGGAAATTTATTTTACTATGAGTGATTGCATAAAGTACAAACTTTGCCGTTGGCTCTTCAGTCCATAAATCACTATGCAAATAATAAATGCACTTCATGATCAGTGACCAATCGCATCACTTCTTTCAAAAACCACTGGTGATTGATCACCGCTCACATATTATTTAGTTCATGCAGACAGAAGTTTCCTTTGCTGAAGAAGAAATGATCCACACATTTTTTGGACTATGTGGCAAGTCTATATGGCAGATAGAGGGATGGATGTCTTCCTCTGATTCTATGATAAACCAGTCAGTCAGTCAAAGTAGTACTTCAAGGATGCACTGAGGCTTGGAATCCTTTCTCACTTTTTCAAAATCTATTTACAAAAGTTAGAAACTTTTCACACTATATTATCAATGTTCATGGGACATGGTCCACACTGCCCTATTTCCACTTTTCTTTGAAGTTCTTATAGAACTAAACTTGAAAAAAAAATATTAGAGAACTCTTTCTCCCCCTGCTGGCCATTCTATAATACAGCAATACTGCAAATGAACAAAATTATCAAACATCAAAACTGGAAGAAAACTCAGAGAATTAAGCAGATGTATGGCTACCCCCACAATAACCCTGGCATGTAGATGACTTATGTTTGGCCTGTACTATATTTAAAACAAAACTTTCACTTTTAATTAGTTGGCAATATTTCACTGACATCCACATTTGTTTTCTCAAAAAACTATGAATTGGTTCACCTTGGGCCCACTATTGGTACATGCATCTCCTGCTCCCACTCGGTTTCACTCACTCACTCAGCCTGCCCAGTCCTTGCTGCTGCTGAGTCTGCAACCCTAAGCTCTCAGTTCACCAAGGAGTAAACTGAAGCCCAAACTTGCTCAGAATCACACTACCTAATGAGTAGCAGAGCGGATAAAATTTGGACCTCCTCAGCTCCATTCAACAGAATCTTGTTCATTTTCATCCATTCATTTAACAAATGCTTTAGTGCCCACTATAGCGAGGCACATAACAAGTGTCAAAGATGTGGAGTATACGAGATAAAAACGGTCTATGAATTCAGAGTTTAGTTAATGGGAAAAGCAGGCAGGTGATTACAAGAAATATGATGAAAAGTGATGAAAGGATATGGAGTCTATGGTGACGCAGCAGCACAGTCCTGCTCTCGCCTCATCACCCAGTTCAAGTTAATCATGATCGAGAATACAAATGTTTCTAAGATTTACTAAAGAACGTCCTCAGACCCTAGGGTCCACATTTATTCAACAATCATTAAGCATAAGTGCTAAACAATGGGGAAACAGCAGTAAAAATAGCACTTATCAGATGAATTCTTCCTCCATGCATGAGCTCTAAAATAGTCACTCACCCTCCTCCCTGTTCACCTGCAATCAATGTGCAAGGCTAAGAGGGACTCAAGATCAGGAAGAGTCACAAGATTGTTAAAGGAGGTGGGCAGTAGTTGCCTGGCAAATAACACCTCCCCGCAGAAAACAGGAGGCAGATATGAGCTTGAATCACCGGGCATAAGGGAGCAAAGCTAAACTCGGGGTAGAGACTCATCTTGGTCAGCCACCCCCTTGACACGGTAACGGGACAGCGCTAGAGAAAGGAATTACCTTTGTATCGGACACAAACTGCTCAACTGGATCCTTTTAAACTTAGGCTGTTTGGAGAAATGACCAATTCCAGATCCTCAACAGGAAAAATACAGGGGAGGCCAAGACATCTTAATTGGGCCAGAAAAAAAGGAAACATTGAGACTAATGCAGTGACGCTGAAAGGATTCAGGAGTGATGAAGATAATTAGTAATTTTAACTTACTGCATAAAAGCAGACTCCACGAATGCAGGATGAGTGAGCGAGCGAGCGAGCGAGAGCAAGCAGGCACAGGGAGAAAGCCAGACAGCCTTACTTTATTGAATGATGCCAGGTAATAAATGTAGAATGATAGAATTGAAAATCGCACCATTTTGCAGCCCCCAACGTAACAACTGATTCAGACAACAATCAATGGGTGCTAAAGCCATGAAGGAAAATGTTCCTGATCCTGCCAGCACTACCCCACAGAAGAGAATGGGGACATTTGCTAATAGCCTCTTTATACCCTAGTGTCACTGACAGTAGACTTGACATTATGTCTCGTGACATGAAGCAACAAGGACATAGCTACTCCTGTAATTCTTGCAAATGAATAGTGACTCTAATCAGGCCATTAGACCCACCTTGTACTTTACAGAATCCTTAGAGAAAGGAATACAGAGGTAGTTTACCAAATACAGAGAAAGGATCGTTAGGTTAACGTGAAGAAGCAATCAGACAAATTCAGAACGTAGGATATTCTAGCTTGAACTCTTCAAAAACGTCACTTTGAAAGAAAAAAAGGATTGTTCTACATTAAAAGTAGTCAGAGACACATAACCAAATGCAACAGGTGGATCCTGATTGGCTCCTAGCACGTGTGTGGGGGGCAGGGGGGAAGAATAGCTATAAAAGACATTCTTGAAACAACTGGGAAAATTTTAATATGGACTGGAAATTAGATGTTATAAAATTGTTAATTTTCCTAAGTGTTATAAAGTTTTGTAGTTGGTTAAAATGTCATTCTTATAGATGAATACTTAAGTATTTAGGGGCCAAGTGCCATGATTATCCACAAATGGTTTAATTTAAAAAATACATACATGTAACTATAGAGAGATAAAGTTAATGTGGCAAGTGTTAACTGGTGAATCTAGGTGAAGGTTGTATATGTGTTCATTGCACTATTTTTTCCTGTATTTTTAAAAATAAAAATTTGGCCCGGCCGAGCGTGGCTCAGCGGTTGAGCATCGACCTAAGATCCAGATCGGGGTTTGATTCCCGGTCAGGGCACATGCCCAGGTTGCGGGCTACGCAGCTGATCAATGACTCTCTCATCCTTGATGTTTCTCTCTCTCTCTCCCCCCCCCTTTCCTCTCCCTGAAATCAATAAAGATATGTTAAAATAAATAAATTAAATTAAATTAAAATTTGACTTGCCCTGGCCGGTGTGGCTCAGTTGGTTGGGCCTCGCCCATGCACAAGGTTGCCGGCTTGATCCCCTGTAGGTACAGGAAGCAACCAATTGATGTTTCACTCTCACATCGATGTGTCTCTCTACTTCTCCCTTCCTCTCTAAGAATCAATAAAAAAAAATTTTTTTTTTAAAGTCAACTTGAAGTATAAAATTTGATGTGATGCCCTGGCCGGGTGGGTCAGCTGGTTGGAACACCATCCCGTACACCAAAAGATTCCAGGTTTGATTCCCAGTTGGGGCACATACCTAGGTTGTGGGTTCAATCTCCTGTCAGGGCATGTGAGGGAGGCAACCAATCGATGTCTCTCTCTCTCTCTCTCTCTTAAAATCAATAAAAAAAATATCCTCCGGCGAGGATTAAAAAGAAAATCCATGGGGTAAGAAAAAAATGTGAGCTATTTGGATTCTCCATAGTCACTGAGGAAACGAGCAATGATTGGAATAAAATTCATCACCTCTAAATTTTACATTTTGGCATTTGAAGTGTTTCTGAGGCTTGTAAAAACATGCACAATGCTCATGTTATAAATTGAAGTACTACAACCACACTTTTTTGAAGTCACGTTTTATATCTTAAAAATTCATGTGAATTCCCTATTTTTCCTCCATGCATCCTTAACAGAAATATTTACCTCAAAAATATTTAAGAAAATAATATTCAAATGAAATGGGCCATGGGTACCCAGTGGCTGCGGTACTCAGGCTTCAGTTTAAAAAGAACTGGTGGAGCCAGGGACAGGGTGGGGGTTAGGGGACTGGGAGAGAGAGGTGAAGGGATTGAGAAGTACAGATTGGTAAACTGGTAGTTACGGAATAGTGACAAGGATCTGAAGTACAGAATAGCAAATATAATCAGTAATATTGTGATAACTGTGTAAGGGGCCAGGCGGTGCTGGAATGATCAAGGGGAACACTGTGTAAAGCATATGACTGTCTAACCATCAAGCTGTATACCTGAAACCAATACAAAATAATATTGAAAGTCAACTGTCATTGAAAAATAAAAAAATAAAAAGAACTGGTGGAAAGCAGATTTACAGTTAAATAGCCTGGTTCACATCCCAGATTCACCACTTGCTAGCCGTGACTTTGATGGACTTACCTAGATATTTTGAGCCTATTTCCTCAGTTCTACAATGAAGATAATAATTCCTGTCTCACAAAAAATGGTGCTGAGAATTAAGTGAGATGACATAAGTTAGGTACTAAACACTACTAGCCAATCTCTTCCCTACCCTATAAACAGTACTGGTATGGAAAAAAAGTCAACAAGCTGTTTGCTGCAATATATATATTTTAATTCAAAGTGAATCGACAGTAATACACCATAAATTCTTATTTTGACACTCACCAAAATAGTCACCTGGAAAACCCGCTTTTTGTGACAAAGTACAGAAGGCTTGGTCACATTTAAATCACTGAGAACTAGAGAGAAATACTATCGCAAACCGTAATAGACATTACATCCATAAAAATTTTCCCAGTCCTTATTGTAATATTGCACAGTGCAACTGCTACATGGCAAACTAGTGTAGCATAGAAGTAAAAGCAAAAACAAACAAACCAAAGAAAGAAAGCCACAAGTCTAAGATTGTTAAACAGCTTAACAGTTCAAACTTAGTAATCAAATCTATCATTGGATTCTTTAAAACAAATCCTCCGCCTGGCCGGTATGGCTCAGTGGTTGAGCGTCGCCCCATGAACCAAGAGGTCACGGTTCGATTCCCGGTCAGGGCACATGCCCGGGTCGTGGGCTCGATCCCCAGTGGGGGGTGTGCAGGAGGCAGCCGATCAATGACTCTCATCATTGATGTTTCTCTCTCTCTCTCCCCCTCTCCCTTCCTCTCTCTGAATTCAATTTTTTTTAAAAACATATTTAAAATAAATCCTCCTACACCTTGCAGTGTATGATTTAACTTTTACTTAACACAAACCAAGTTTAAAATTAGTAGTAGAGATTTTAAAAATGAAAAGGCTTTGCTACTACAGTAACATACTTATTTAAACACCCTGAAGAAAAAGTAAACTAAGTATCAGGATATTTGATAAAAAATAATTTGTAAATTAAAATAGTATGCAAATATGCAACTTGAAATTCATGCAGTGTTTTATTTAAGAAAGCATTAAAACCAAAGAAAACTGGTAAAAATGGCTTTAAAGAAGGTAAATAAATCCAGATTATTTTTGTCAATATGCTTTAGGATTCAACAGGACTTTAACATTTTTTTATTTTTAAACACATAAAAAGCCCATGATTAGAATCAGTTCAGAGTGATGTACTTAACTGGGGTATGCGTCTATCTAACAGTACTATTTTATTATGAAAACATTGAAGTTTACCATTTACTGCCCACTTAACAAGACCATCTCAGTCTTGGAACTGAAATATAGAAAATAAGACATTTCACGGTAGTGAACATGGCCCTGAACAAAAAGGAAACTGCGCCAGTTTTGTACCTGTTGTGGCACAAACATCAATCGGTCCTTTGCACTTGTTTCTGAAACATCCGCTGCCAGCACTGATTCTTTTCCAAGAAGTGAGCAGATACCAGTCATCTGCTGGACCACATAAATAAAATTAGAAGGCTGTGGAGGGCAACGACCGTTACTTAAATAGTGACTCCATAAATTCGCCATCTGTAAATAATCTTTTAAATTAATCTTAGGCTACTCTTTTATGTGTAATATATATATATATATTTCTATTTATATAAAATGCATAGAATTGATTACTAAAAACACTGAAACTTGTGGGGAAAATTAAGTCCTTCATTTTCAGTGTGACTAAAAATGTACTGCTGGTTTTTATTTTATGATCTAATACTGTAAATTTTAAAATCAATCTTAGGCACATTTATTTCATTGATGATTATTAAATAAAACACTGCTTGTGTTAATGGAGTAAAGAAAAGTTTGTCCATCATTAGCTTATTGTCAACGCTGTACTAGAGCTGTACTAGTGGTATGCAATTCATTTATCAAAGAAATGCTATAAATCCAAAACATTTGGAGAGTTTTACACTCAAATGCTTTGTACTGTTTATTCCAGTAAATGCTGTAAGATTATATTCCAGATTTTTAAGGAAAAAAAGTTAAGTCAAGCCTGCAAGATACAGCTTTCTCAAGTGTCTACAATGCCAGTATGAAAATAAAAAATTAAGTTACATTGATACATCCAAGTTTTTTATATGCAGTGATGAGCACAAACATTAATAGAGATAAAATACTGATGCAATTAACACACCCAAAATAACATATGCAATTATTTTCCATCATTTACAATACAGTAGTTACAATGACACTCCAAACAGAAAAGCAGAGTAAAAAATCAAAACCCCAACTTCTATTTCATGTAATTAGACTTATACAGAAATTAGAAGGCTAAGGAACAACTAGTTAATCACCTAATTTCACAGCTATCTGAAGTGGCAGTCGTTACATAGCAGCTTATCTATGATACATTCAAGATAAATGATACAATTTATTACTTGCCCATAAGCTAAAACACAGCTTGTTTAATACCTTTCCTTACATTCCACCTCTATACTACAATATACTTGAGGTCTATGCAAAAAAGTAGCTACCTTTTATATAGGAAATGGATGATTAAGTCTTTGGTGCTGTAAAAGCAACTTCATTTAAACATCACCATCACCAAAAAAACGAAAGAGAGAATAAGAAAGGAAAACCCAAGACACACTTCCTAGGAAGAAAAGCATGTAATTTCTGTCCCTGACGGAATGTATTAAATAAGCAAATACCACCAACAAGCAAAACAAGTACTACAATGTAAAAATACTTTAAAAAAACACAACCCTCTCACATGCATAAATGAAAAATTGCACACAAAGAACTCACATCTTTTCAAGCTTCAATAGTAAATATTCTGCTACTACGTATTAAATACTGCATGGTTTGCCCAAGCTAAGATGAAACCACATCATGAATCAATAAGCAATTTGCATTTTCTTTCATTATCTACTCAAAGTCATGCCTACTGCACCTCTAAATATTTTATTAAATCCAATTATACAGCAAACACTCCCAAAATAAACTTAGATTGTATTGCAGTTTTACTTAACAGTATATAAAATGCTGTGTTGTGACAGATATTAACTACCCATTAGATACTGAATCAATTTTTCTTAAGCACTACTAACTGCTTGCTTTTCTTGAAGCTAGATCATTCTGAAAAATTAGACAGCAGAATTCAGCTATAGCAAACATGCTGCCCTCTTAGGAAAAAACAGCTACAACCTGAAATCATACCACACAAAACCAAAAATGAACATTACTCTATCAAAAGAAAACTAAAGAGTAGGTCTGATTTTTAAGTGCTGCAGTCCTCAACATTTATATTATAGGTAATAACATTAACAACCTCAAATATTTAAGGCACTATGTGTGGGAACGGTTTACAATGCAGCTGAGATTATTAGAACAACATTTAAGAGCAAAGTCTAGGCAATATTTTGCCCATGCAAAGACACATGCAAATGTAAAGAACAATAGCTCAGTTTCTTAGGTAAGTGACCCAACATTTATACACTAAGACACAGATTATACAATTCACTTGTATGCTGTAATTTTGACATATGTGCATCTGTTGCTCTAAGTCTGTACACAGAATGGCTTCCCAAATGTGGACGTGTCTTGCACTAGTTAGAAGGCAATTTTATAAAAAATAGCAGGAGCAAAACTGGACTTCTGCTCCCATAAGTCACCTGTCTAGAGTTACTACATAAGAAGATAACATGACCAAAGACAAGTTATACCAAATGTGCAAAACACATTAAAAGTGAGTTTTTTTTAAAGCTCAAAGTTGTTTAAATTGCACCCAAGTCTACATGATTCAAAAATAATTTTCTTGTGCCATGGCTAATATTTATTAAATACCATGTTTTTATTTTTAATCAAATGTTTCTATCATTGAGCTTCCTCAATATGCTCCTTTTGAGTTTTCACATATATGGATACTGGCTGAGTTTTGTTGGACTCAGTGGAAATCCAGTATACGCAGGTGATGCTGCAATATAAGAATGTGGTGGGAAGATTGGTTTGTACTGAGTCTGATGAATGGTCGGGGATGGTAACAGGCGGGGATTTATGCCCACTGGGACCTGGTGAACTATGCCACTAGGATGGGATATATTGTAAGTTGGATGCTGTAACACAGGTCTTGAGGTACATGGAGAGGCTAAGAGGTGGGCCACTGGGGCAGCACTACTGAGAGTAGCTGACGATGGGTACGGAAGGAGAGCAGGCTGTCCTCCGAGGTGCGCACTTCCAGCCAGGTGGGCATGCACAGCTGTGTGACTGGGGCTTCCATGAGAAAGAGTGAACGGATTACTCGTAACACTAGTAGGGATATAAGCTTGCTGTCTTCGATGTCCGAAGTTTCCATTCCACTCTTGATGCCCAGATCCGAAGTGCTGAACCTATCCAAAACAAACAAAAAAAACTAAATACATATTTATAACTTAAAAAGAAGAGAAAAAGGGAAATTGCAATAAACTCTGTCACTGATAACTCATAATCTCTCAGATCTTAGATTGTACTAAGTATAAAGAGGAAAATAGTGATTTCATATATTAGTATCAACAATATTGATTACTATGTATAATACTAACATTGCCACTGCCACTGCTAGTGGTATCACTGTGCTCCCACCACTACTAATAGCTACCGTTTGTGCAGCACTTATCAAATGTAGGGCTAACTTTTTACATACAAGACATTAATTCCAAAGCAACCCCTTGATACAACTATTATTCCCATTAACTGTGGTCCAGATTTGCTGAAGAGACCTGGCCAAGGTAACATATATAGTATTTGGCAAAACCAGGATTTGGACAGAGGTCCTACTCCAATAAATGATCTTTCCTTTCCCCAAGTGGAAACTCAACTGCTAAGCATCTGGCTGCATAGATGGAAAGTACTCAATAAGGCATCTCTATCACCACGACTAACACATAAGAAGTGTAGCCATCAATCCATTAATGTGCATTTTTATTTAAAGGGACTAAGAAAACAAAAACACTAAAAATATATTTCAGAGAATCTAAGAGCTTGACTTTTCTGAAGCATTCAGGTTCTAGGGATAATCTGCTAATTACCCCATTACCAGGCTTATCACTCTTTAGTCACCTGGGGTGATGAAAAGGGTAAAATTTAGGAAGACCGCACCCAGTTTCAGAGCCTTCATTTCCCCAAGTGAGATACTGCCGAACCTGAATTCCAAAGACTCTGACAGATCCACAAATGTACCTGACTGAAATTCAAATGCTGCTGCTGGAATGCTGATGTCAATTTTTGCTGACGGCTACCCACTGTGGAAGGCTGGTTCAATCTCCCAGGAGCAGATCGTCCTTTTATTAATGGCTGGCATATAGAATCTGGTAATGAACAAAATATTAAAGAGTTAATGCTTTTTCCTTCTCATATAAAAATTAGAAAGGTCTTTAGATATTTTACACAATAATGATTTGAGAGGCTTAAAATTTAAAAAAAAGAGCCTGGCCAGCGTGGCTCAGAGGCCGAGCATTGACCTAGGATCCAGGAGAGCAACATTCGATTCCGGGTCAGGGCACATGCCTGGATTTCGGGCTTGATCCTCAGTGGGGGGAGTGCAGGAGGCAGCGATCAATGACTCATTATTGATGTTTCTATCTCTCTCTCTCCCTCTCCTGTCCTCTCTCTGAAATCAATAAAGATATATTTAAAATTAAAGAAAAGAAAAAGAAAAAGAGATCTCATGATTTCCAAGCACTGGATGATATAAGAAGAGATTTCTTTTGTGCAATAGATTTGGCAAGATCAAATTGGAAATTCAGAAATGACTTTTGTCAATGCTGTTCTGTGTTCCTAAGTTAAAACCACAATGAGGTTATCACCTCACACCTGTCAGATGGCTCCATCAATATATCAACAAACAACAAGTGCAGGCAAGGATGTGGAGAAAATGAAGCCCAATGCAGTTGGTAGGAATGCAGACTGGTGCAGCCACTACGGAAAACAATGTGGACTTTCCTTGATAAAAATTAAAAATGGAACTGCCTTTTGACCCAGTGATCCCATTTCTGAGAATATATCCTAAGAATCCCAGAACACCAATAGGAAAGAATACATGCACCCCTATATTCATAGCAGCATTATTTACAATAGCCAAGATCTGGAAACAGCCCTAATGTCCATCAGTAGATGAGTGGACAAAAAACCTGTGGTACATTTACACAATGGAATACTAGGCAGCTGTAAAAAAGAAACCTTACCTTTTGCAACTGTATGGATGGGCCTGAAGATTATTATGCTAAGTGAAATAAGACAGTCAGAGAAAGACAAATACCGTATGATCTCACATATATGTGGAATCTAATAAACAAAATAAACTGACAAACAAAATAGAAACAGAGGCATGGATCAGACTGACAGCTGTCAGAGGGGAAGGAGGAAGGAGAGGGGTGGAAGAAGGTGAAGAAATTAGCCAAAGGACGTATATGCATAACCCATAGATACAGACAACAGTGTGACTGCCAGAGGGAAGGGGGCACAGGGGCTGGGTGGAGGCAAGCAAAGTGGGGGAAAATGGGGACACCTGTAATAGTGTCAACAATAAAAATTTTAAAAAACCTTTCAAGGGACTACCAAGGAAATAAGGAGAACTCAGCTTACCTGTGTTTGCCATATGCTCATCGGCATTTAATCCATTCTCTAGTCCCACTGGTGGCACCACAACAGCACAGACAGCTGGTTTGGTTTCTGTGTTGGCAGAGGGAACCAGTTCTGTGTTCTGATGAGTGTCCTCTACAAAACTGCTCTCTGCAAATGGACTATCATGTCCCGAAGAGTCCGATGTTGTTGGAGAGCCATCCACAGTATCACAACCACTTTCCTGCTCTTCATCTGACATACTACAGCAAGAAAGTACTTTTATGAATAATGTTTTTCACATTAAATCTAAAGTTAAATAACATCCAGACTCCAGCAAATTGGTAACAAATTTATTCAATTATTTCATATCTAATTACTACTTCTTCATTGTACAATAACAATTCTTTCATAAATTTTCTAGACTTTCAAGTTAATTCTCTCTTCTAACCCTAATTCTGTCCTGTTTAGGAACATCCTTTTAGCACTGAATTTTCTCTCCTTTCCTTTCCCATTTGATCCTTCGTAGCAGTTCACAGATCCCACTTTATAAATCCCACAACACTTCACCAAGATACTACAAAAGAAGAACTCTCTGGATAATTTAATTGACATGTACAAACATTACAGATACCTCAGATTAAATTCCAATGTTAAGATATTTCTCTTTAGTGGTAATTTGGGTCCTTTTAATTAACCAGTTATCTGAAAGGTCTTCCCCACTCCTCTGAAGGCCTAGCTAGAGTCCCGTTATTTCTCTTCTCTTCCTGACCATCTCGGGCCCTGACAATCTCTCTCCTTGGGATTTCCATAGTATTTATTGTTTGTCTTAATTATTCATTTCATACTTAGCATTTTGAAGCGTCTCTTTCTATATGTATATTTTAGCAACATTTTTATTTATGTATCTTATACATTTATATATATGTTTTTATATGCATGTGAATATTTATGTATATGTGTATAGTATCAACTTCCAAATCACATTATAAGCAATTTATAAGGAGTTGTGTTAAAATTTCTTTATATCTTTACAGAGTTTTGGTTATGGGTATTCAATACCATATTTCCTGACTAAGGAAAAAGAGGAGACAAACGTATAATATTAAGATCTAAAACTTATTCAAATTTTGTTTCCACTAAAAAAAAAAAAATTCTGAAAGCTAAAATCAAATGTATTTCACTGAAATTTTTGTGGCCGATCACTTAATGTGTTAGTGCATCATGCTGGTTAGGAGGAGCTGACTACTTTAGTGGCAATCTATGTTCCTGCGCTACAGGAAGGGTAGGCAAGGAAATAGGGATGAAACGAATCAGTCACCTTTGAGTGAAAAGAGTCATAGCAGATATTCTACTGACACTGGGGTCATCACTTTATTATACAAAACATTCTTTTTTTATTTTGCTGAAGTGTATGTTCTTATTCAAAATTTAAGTTATAATAGTAGTCTGTGAAGCTGAAGTTGAACATGTAGCTTTTTTACCCTTTCAAAAACATGTGATTCTTTAAAAATCATTGAACCTCAATTTTTCATTTAGATCTGTTCTAGAACAATAAATAAAATCACTACTTAAAACCTGAATATATAAAAAGTGATCTAGTTCAAAATTATGTTCAAGAGAAGCCACTGTGGTAAAGTGGAAGGTACTTATTAATTTAAACTACAAAAGAAATCATAGGCTTTTTAGTTGACTTAGTATTTATTATATACCACTATTAAAATTCCTTTACCTGTTAGGTCTCTTGCAAGGGGATGGGCTGGACTGCCCTGAGGAGCTGGTGCTCAGAGTACTATCAGGACTACTTAATGAACACATCCGATCGATATTCAAAGTGCTCTGGCAAGCTTCACAATCTAGACTACCTTTACATCTAGTGAGAGAGGGAGAGGAAAAAACAAAAAAATGAGAAGATACTCCCCAAGTAGCCAAAAATTAATGTATTTAATTAAGAATATGAATCAGTTAAGAGCAACTTACACAGACAAAAGCTTATAAATACAGGGAAAATGCAATAAACACGTTAAATACCATTTAGGAAATTTACCCCAAAGGACACTAAGTTACAGAAAGTTATTTTTCACCACACCAGGGGGCGCCATCATTATCATTTAAGAATGCAGCATAAACACAGGAAGCTGCTTTTGGCACTTACTCTCTGAGCGAATGTCTCTGTGTCGTCTCTTCCTCATCAGTGTCACTGCTGATAGTGATCACACTCACTGCAGGACTTGGGGAGTCTGCGATGATGATCGTTTGCCGCTGTTTGTCTGAAACTGATGAATCAGAGTCCTGCCTGACAGATGTTTCACAACAATTTCTTGCCTCTCCTGAGTTATGATTGTCCCGTGTGTCTATACAACTTACTTCCTCGACATCTTTCCCATTTACTATCTTTGGAGAAATAAATGCCGAATGTGGGATATTGGTATTCTGTAATGCATTACTCCTGCAATCAAAGACATAATGTGTCATTTCTATAATCAAAATATGAACATGACATTTTTCTAAGAAGTCTTGTTAAAATGAACAATGTGAACTTTCACTTGGTTCAAGATCATGTATATAATGCACTAACTACAGATCATAAGTTTTGTGAAATATAAAACATTATCTATAGAAATATCAACGTAGATTGCATTTATTACATTCAAATGGACTTTTTTTGTAAATGTGATATCTGTGTCTAAAATTATAGGTAGACAATAAATCAAAAGGGCAATAAAGACAGTCTTACCAACTGAAAGCATTTATTTCCTCTCTTCCTGGCTCCCATTCCATTAGTTTTACCAAAATACCTCTGAGAAATTGAGAAGGGAGCTGGCTTAGTGTTTGTTACAAAGCTACCAAAGAGGTCATTTTGAATACAACAGAGTGACCCTTTAGTGTACATGCAAACTTTATCTTAAAGATTAATT
Source organism: Miniopterus natalensis (assembly GCF_054644295.1). Classification (NCBI taxonomy): domain Eukaryota; kingdom Metazoa; phylum Chordata; class Mammalia; order Chiroptera; family Miniopteridae; genus Miniopterus; species Miniopterus natalensis. The sequence continues at coordinate 59,908,152 of NC_142091.1, read as the reverse complement.
CTCAAAATGCAGATCAAAGTTAAAGTATCAACACCAACCTGTTCTGGCACAGTTTATTCTTCTTGGTAGTGGCAGGCTGAGGCCAGACAACATGTGCAATGCCCACACTAATTGGCTGAGGAGCCGATAAAGTTATCTGATTGGTTAGAAGAGGTTGAGGCATCACTGAGCTATAATGATTGCTGTGTGAAATCATTTTCCTAGGGAGAAAGTTTAGAAAAATTGAATCCCTTCTTTACCGAGATCTATTTTGCAAACTACTCACAAAGTACTTTTGTTTTTAACTTACCCCCAATCTCCAAGCCTTTGTGAACCAGCCACACCCTCAGAAGTTAATGTAGTGGTCGCAGGAGCCAAGGGTGTTACCTGTTGCCAGGCAGGTACCAGCATCTGCTGTGTTCTACCAGACCATGTCTAGTGCACCAAAAACAAACAACAAAAAAAGAAAACCTAGTAAGTTATAAGTGATTCATCATTACCAGATCTTAAAATAGAAAAATACATTAAACAACCATCTAATAATTTAAAAGTTAAAGTCAATAATCTACAAAGGCTTCCCACCCAGGTCATTTTCATTGTTTCCCAACATTACAGGCTGGTATTTTACAAATGGATCAGTACCCCTACCTGAGTTAAAGAGGGCAGTACATATACAAAAATGATGAATCATTACCTACCTGAGAGAGAACTCCTGGTCGGATCTGGAGTGGCTGTACAGCTGCAGCCTGGGTTACAAGTGGAACTGTATTATCTACCCTTATTGAATAACTAGTGGGTTTACCATGTGTTGCAGGAATACCTGTGAAATAGAAAAGAATAGTTCTCAAACATATGTTAACACAGAGAAAGAATTTTTTTCTTTTAAAAAGACTCTTTTAAATTTAAACAACTGCTAAAATTCTGATTAGGATTATAAAACCATCCCTTACATAAAATTTCATGACACTAACGAAGCAACCTATTAGGAAAGCGAGGTGTATTTTATCTACCTTGTGGCACGTTATTCCATAAATCGCCACAAAGCTACTCTTTCTACTGTTTTAAAATGAATACTACAAAGTTGAATCATTTATCTTTCCTGAAACTTCCAATTTCTTTCAAAGTGTACTGTGGTAGCTTTATTTTTCTTTTCAAATCCTTCTGCCAGTATGATAAAGGACCTGGAAAGGTGAATTTGACTCAACATCCTGATCCTCTAAAAGGTTTATCTTTTCAAACAAACTGTTAGCTATCCTTAGTATTCTCTTCTTCAAAACTGTAATAGGATCTTACACTCTTGGCACCAAAGGGAGACTATCACAACTTCACACTTCAATGGCCATGATGGTTTACATGATTCACGAAAATTCGGAATGGCACACTCATTTCAACTTCCAAAGGAAAAGCAAAAAATAACCTTTTCTGCCTCATACGATGATACAACTAAGCTTTGGTCTATGAGGTTTAATCTACTAGTATTTCTAGTACAGAGCTGCTAGAACTCCAGGTCAAACATGTTTCATTTTGCTTATCAGGTAGGAAAATTAGAAAACAGGGTTATCAGCCATGTCAATCCTGTTAATGTTAATATTTCTATGCCAAGCATTGCAAAGGGACCTTGGAAATATAAAGTCTTATGCTATTAAGCTTTGAGACGGTAAAGTAGTATCACTCCACCTTAGAGCTTTGACTGACAAGATTTTAGGGACATCCCACAGACCAGAAAGTTCAGTTGCTAAAATAAATTCACTACTTCGTAATTCCAGTCTGTTGCATCAGATGCTTTCAATATAGGTTAGCAGATTATTTAACATAATCAATTTTAGATAAAAATGACCTTAGGTATCTCAGATTGGCCATAAGAGAAAAATACAATTGTTTCCTTTTCCTACTGAAAAGTAAGTTTACAATTTTTATTGCATGAATATATTTTAAGTGTTAATCCTAAAGAGGAGGATACTATGCTAAGTGAAATAAGTCAGAGAGAGAAAGACAAATACCAGATGATTTCACCTATATGTGGAATCTAAAGAACAAAATAAATGAACAAACAAATTGAAACAGGCTCACAGATACAGAGAACAGACTGATGGCTGTCAAAGGGGAAGGGTATTGGGGGCTGGGTGAAAAAGATGAAGAGACTGAGAAGTAAAAATTGGTACTTATAAAAGTCACAGGGATGTGAAGTGCAGCATAGAAAATATAGTCAATAATATTGTAATAACTATGTATGGTGCCAGGTGGGTATTGAAAATATCAAGAGGATCACTTCGTCAAGTATATGACTGTCTAACCACTATGTCATACATCTGAAACGAATACAAAATAATACTGAATGTCAACTGGAATTGAAAAATGTAATTTTTAAAACTCTTATGGGGAAAGTTTATTTTGTTGTGTTTATTTTCTTCACAGAGGAGTCTATCCTACTGCCTGGGTGTTCTGCCCTCTGATCTCCGCCTAAAGAACTAGATATGAATTAAGTTTAACAAAGATCTACAGATTATTTTTTAAAACTGACTTTCTTACCCCTTCCAAAAAGCACCTCCTGATCAGCAAATTCTCCAAGAAAAGGAATATAAGCACACCCAGGCAGTGTAGATCTACTGCAGCAACAGACAATCTCATAAGAGAAAAAAGCAGAATTCGCTTTGACAGGGATTAAAGGACAGAGCAAATTCTCAAATCCCAACAAAACTCACACTGCTCTTAAATTTTCCTCATAATTAGTATCTTAAGATGAGAAGAATTCTCCTATTATCTTCTCTCCTCAAGAGGTCTAATTATTTAACAAATTCAAAAGTATGGATGGTTAAGATCCCAATCTTCTATTATAGTTATGTTAGCTAAAACTTTTTGCTTGATTAGATTTGCTTTAATACTTGGAGAGCAGGGCACACAAAGCTTGAGGATTGTTCTAGCACAACAAAGAAAAATTTTCCTGGAATGCATTTGATTCTAAAATAGTGATTTTTACCCAGAGGGGACTGAATAACTAACTTTTCAATTTGCCAAGTAATGTTAAATGCTCATTTAATAGATACCACCTACACTCATATTTGTTAAATAAATGCTTGGCTAAGTCTTCTATACTTGAAAAAGGCACAATATATGGAAACAGTATCTACCTATTTATACCTACATATTAAATCTATATTTAAAATACATGAAATGCATGATGAACCTAAACAACAGTATCTCTTTTTTCCTGTTATCCTTATTATGAACCACTCACATAGTTGCTAACATATCTACAGAAATGTTACTAATCTTTTATCAATTATAAGCCATATAAAGATAAAAGATCTAACTTCTTTGTGTGTTTTAAGAATGATGCTTAAGTTAACCTGTTTGGAAATTTGTCTCAAAAACCTCTCAATTTTTGCTACAAAAAGAAGGTAGGCTCTGAAAAAAACTGCTATTCCAGAGCTTGATGTAATACACCACACTGCAGGTGGGTGACTCTCAAACTGACTTTAGCACATGGAAGAGATTATTAGAACCTACAAATCTATTTGTTAGTACAGATTAAAATATCATCTAAATGAAAATGTGTTTGTCAAGATACTACTTAAAAAACTAATTTAAAAAAAAAAAAAAGCTTCGGTCTTTCATGATCAAGTATTTAGAACTAAAATGTCCACCACTTGTTATCAAATGTTATATGTATGTCTAGATAGATTGACAGACAGACAGAGCAAATATGACAAAGTATTAACATTTGTTGAATCTAGGGTAGAACGCATTATTTTTTTAACTGTTTAATATGTTTAAAATTTTTACAACAAACAGTTGAGAAAAAAACAATAAACACAATAGCATCTTTAAGACTACTGACAATATAATAATGTGGATGTTTTTATTAGGGACCAGCCATGGGTCACTGTCACAGACACTTATAGACCACCATTTGGACCATAATTTCATCTTGAGAATCAATCATCTAAGTTGTCGTTTTTTTATATTTTTAATGATACAAACTTTTTTCTCAATGAAACCTTATGTGAAAATCCAATATATAAAAAAGATGAAAGTAAAGCTACACTGGTAACACAAAAGTGGCTAATGGGTTGACACATTTCCACATCTCTTGTTGTCAGCCAACAAAGGCAACAAACATATTACTGGTGCTTCGTTAGACATTGAGGTAGATTTTATTTTTTTACTTTTTTAATTGCTTAAACCCTTAAGTAAAAAATTCAAATAACCTTCAGAATCCAGGAATATTAAGAGCTAGAAAAGACTAAGACAGTATCTACTCAGTTTGTTTCCTTCAACTAAGGCTCAAACAGGTTAACAGATGTGTCTAGGATAATACAGCCAATAGGAGAACTGTATCCCACGTGTCTTGACTTGGCATCAACTTCTTTTACTTACACCATACATACAGCATTACCACCATGCTTTTAAAGAGTCAGGTAGGGCCCCATTTGTAATTAACCTCTAGCCTTAAGATATAACTAGATGATAATCTTAGCAAGAACAAAACACTATGATAAAGGACCTAGGAAGTAGGGTTTTATTCTGGTTATTCCAGTCACAAAATATGCTGCCATCGCCCTCTAAGAACCTCGAAGAAATTCCAGTTTAAGAATTTATGGCCTCTTCAAAGGAATTCTACCACCCTTTGCACTTGAGGATTTAATCTGCTATTTTTATCTAGGTAAGGGACATAACCTAATTTAGTTAAAATCAATCCTTTAAAAACAAACAAGAAAAAACTAAGGTATAGGTAAAGAACAAAACTGTAATATTTGGGACAGAAGAACTTTGATCAAAATTTAAACAAGTGAACTCTTGGTCACTTTAATGTTTAGTGATGATAGATAATATATACTTACCTTAACATCTGGAACAGTGATACTCAGTACAGGACAACCCACAGTTTTCAAGCGCATTAATTTCTACTAAGGTATTTTATAGTCCTAGACTCTACAGGAAACACAACTGTCATGTGACCCGTTTTGTTGATGATTACATGGAACTCCGGTCAAGAAATGAGTATAACTAGTCTAAAGGAATGAAGCAAAAACTATAAAATATATTTAATAAACTGATACCTAAAGCTGTTTAAAAATAATGCATGCTTAAATTCAAAGTATAATTTAAATGAAAGAATACCTTGAATAGCTGGAGGACAGATAATCAATGTCTGCTGAAAAGCATCACCACAACCAAAATGCGCAGTTCCAGCCTGCAGAGGAATTCCATGGTGCACGACCGAGTGCGCAGATGTAGTTAATGCCTGAAATGATCAATGTACATGGCATCATACAGAGCCGTCTTCCAATTGCTTCACACATGCTTTATAAAAAAAATTAAAACACATTTCTGAAAAACATAACTCCACGATAAAAATGGGTCCAGCCCAGCCGGGCGTGGCTCAGCGGTTGAGCGCCGACCTAGGATCCGGGCAATCGGGGTTCGATTCCTGGTCGGGGCACATGTCCGGGTTGTGGGCTGCAGCCGATCAATGACTCTCTCATCGTTGATGTTTCTGTCTCTCTCTCTCTCCCTCTCCCTCTCCTTTCCTCTCTCTGAAATCAATAAAGATATATTTAAAAAAAAAAAAAAATGGGTCCAGAAACTGACTTTACTGAACTCTACTTTTCAGAGAGTTGTGGTACAGAAGTACAGGAGAGGATACTGAAATGAAAGGTGAGAGGAAACATAAATTTGGGTAGATCTGTTCCAATCATTACACTGAAATATTAGAGATGTAATAGAATAGCCATAGAAGACTTCACCAGCACTGTAACTTCTAACTGCTGACATTAGACTCCTGTATACTTCAAAAGGAAAACAAGCAATTATTTTTTTAAAAAGTATAAATTATTAAATTCTTACCTGACTTCTTAATGTGCCAATTTTAGTAAAATTTGCTGTCAGATTAGCTGTACTGTTTGAAGAAACTGGTCTTAAAAGTGAAGTTTTATTGTGATTATTTGTGTCACAAGAATTTGGGTGGGACTTACAAATATCCATAATATGAAAACAGGACTTTACACTGCAAAACAAAAACAAAAGTGGTGGGAGAGGGAATTGTAATATTATTTTAAATGTTAGAATAGGTTTAAATTAATGTACATTAATTTAAAAATTATTTCCAAAAGAAAAGATTCTATGAGTTGCACTTAATCTGCTTATTTCCAATACTATTTCTACCAGGAAATCATACAAAGTTGAATTTTAAAACAAGTAGAAGTGTATCTTATATCTGCAGTATTTTTTAAGACATCAAAGCAATAGTAAGCATTTTTTGGTTAGCACACTATAATTTTATGACCCCCACCCGAAATAATTTTTCCTAAATGTCTAGATCTCCACATCCCTAAATTAATGGTCCCTACAATGGAGTTATCGTGTTATGTTCAAAGTGCTTATATATGGAAACCATTAGACATTTTTAAGTAGTGGAGAGGTAAAGATAGTAGTTCAACTTTATAAAAATACCAATTTTAAGGGTAACTCACAATAACAAGTATCAGTTTATCCCTATACCTTAATTCTCAATCTGAGTACACATTTCTCTCTACTATCTCATTTCAAAAACCTCCTTTCCTTCTGCAGCACAGAGAAGAAAGAGGGGAGGAAAGCAATGGTGTGAAGGGAAATTGAAAAAGAGTATTCGGGACTCGAAAGAACTGTTAACATTTCCTTCTAGTACATATATATGCTTGGTTATTAAGGTAAGAATATCATATTAAAACGAAATCACTCAGTCATTTCCAGTATGGTGTTTTGGGAAAAGAACACTGGAATGCAATTGGGATTTGTGTTCTGCCACTTACTAGCCTATGTGACCTTCACCATGTTAGTGTGACCTCTTTTGACTCACTTATATTTAATGAAGAAATTGAATCATTTTTCTAACACACTAATTTTTTATAGACAGTATTATTTCTCCAGAAATTGTTTTAAAAGATTTTAAAGTCACATACTGGTTGCTATGAGGAAAATCTAGAAGATGTTTCATATTAACAAAAGGATGGTTCAATGTTTCAACTGGAGTAATTCTTAAATCTGCATCGATCAGCAACATTTTCTTCAACAGACTAACAAATTCTCTTCTATCAGCTTTCTCAGCCAAAAGATCACTTCCTTCCAAATCCATCACTGTGTTCACCTACAAAATCAAAATTTCAAGTCATCAAATAAAAATAAGCCATAACATATGCTAAAGTTTCACAGTTAAAAAAACACACCACAACATAGGAAAGAACAAAGAACTACAATTATTTTGAAACAAGAAAGAACAACTGAGTTTAACAAATTCTCAAAATATTTTCAAGCATCAAATAGCGTTCAAAGTGGGGGGGGGGGGGAGTTTCACTAAACAAATATCCAATTCTAATGAGATATAAGGAAAAGAAATTTGTTTGCTAGGATTTTCCCTTAAGAAAATGTTTTTTTATTAAAGAACAGGATAGTATAAATTAAATATTTAAACAAAGACAAATGCAATTTAGTTCCTGAAAGGTTAAAACCTCATAATCAACTTCATCTGAAAGGTTAAAAACAGCATGCATTCTATGGTCATTTAGAAAACGGTAACATGTTTTCCCATCCTTGGCAAGCAAGCCCACCACCTTCAGCATGTAAGATTCACAACCGTGACTGTGGTACTCACATGCACTATATCATCCAGACTGTTGAATATGTACTTTCTGGCTTCTTTAGACTTCATTCCTGTCTCTGCCTCATGTTCTTCGAGTGTCTTATTAAATAAAACAAAGAAGGAAAAGAATATATTATTACCCATCACTTGTAAATCTTTTATTTCTTTAATTCTGCCACATTTAGTCTAATATACAGAATATTCTAAGGCAAGTATTAGTTTCAAAAGAATAACTATCATAAATGTATTTTTTAAAAGTACAAAAAAATGAGAAGAGCTTGGTTCAGGTAAAAAAAAATTACAAATATAATAAGCTCCACAAAATAACTATAAAGTTAATCATTGAGGATTTATTGATCCCCAAAGATCCGGGAATAAATTAGGTACTTGGGTTATGTACTAAGTGGTTAGATTCAGTCCCTGTCCTATAAAGCATAATAATGTACAACTGGGTAGAGAAGATGAAACACACAACACAAAAGTAATTATACTCATAAAACTTAAAAAGCCATTTAAGATGGATTAATAACTATGTGCCAGGTTAGAGAATAAGCTAAGTCATTCAAAAAGGGTTTTTCTCATTAAAAAGGTGGGATAGGGTATCAAAAATAAAAATTCAAAAGGAAAAATGCAATAAAATAAAAATAAGCATGGCGGGTATTATCCATGAACGAATCATCTGAGGAAATGTTTTTCTAAATATATATGTGTTTTTAAATGAATTACCTTTAATCTCCAACCAGAATGAGAAATATCTGTTTCTCTGCAAAAAAATCTTGTGGATTTTGTACCCACATTTAGCAACTGTTCTCCTGGTAAGCCTTGAGTCTGAGAAATATATCGAATCTGAAAAATAATTTACAAACAGAAGAGTTTATTTTTTCATGCAATAGATATTAATTGTATGAAATACATAATATTATGTATCAGACACTATGTTAGATACCAGGTCAAGAATTAAATGATATAGTCTGCACCCTCAAGAAATTCAGTCTAGTGGGGAACACACAAGTCAACAGTTATAATGAGGTGTTATAAGTACCAGGGAAGGGATACCTAAAATAATTATAATCACATGAAGTTCCAGAAGAGGAGATGCTCAAGTTGGGTCTTAAAGAACAAATAAGAGTTTGTTAGCTCTGGAGGCATGGGGAAAACCTAATCTATTATGATCTATCTTAAGGTTATAATATGAGTAAATATGGAACATAGGAGAAAATGCCCACACATTCAAAGACTGGAAGCACAGAAGTCACTGAGGAAAAAATGGCAAGAGATGAAATTGAACCAGAAGGCAAAAGGATTTATCAGTAGGATAAAAAGTTTGGATTTTACTCCAGCAGGTAATAAGAATCAGAAATCACTGGAGACATCTAGGCAGGAAACTGAACATGTTACATTTTTGTAATATGTCCAAGAATAGTGAGAGGATGAGCCCAGAGGAGAGATAAGGAGGGCCTGAACTGAGAGACTGAGGAGGGATAGAAAGGAAGGAGTGGGCTTAAGAGAGGCTTAGATTGACAAGAACACTAATAAGACAGTATATCCACAATTAAGGCAGCCTTCTCTAAACACGCACACTAAATATGTTTGTATACAAATGGAAATGAAATGCATATATGAGAAAATATAACATGATGAATTCTCAGCATGGTCAGTGCCTACTTATAGAATCCAAAATTCAGAGGAAACTGCCTTGGAAAGGCTTTAAGAGACAAATGATAAAGATGATTAAAGGGTTAGAACAGCCCAGCCGGGCGTGGCTCAGCGGTTGAGCATCGACGTAGGATCCAGGCAATCGGGGTTTGATTCCTGGTCAGGCCACATGCCCGGGTTGCAGGCTCGATCCCCGGTCGGGGGCGTGCAGGAGGTGGCTGATCAATGACTCTCTCATCATTGATGTTTCTGTCTCTCTCCCTCTCCTTTCCTCTCTCTGAAATCAATAAAGGTATATTAAAAAAGGGGGGGAGGGGAAGTTGGAACAAAAACCCCATAATGAAGAATTAAAATAATCTGAATTATTTTTCCTGGTGACTCAAATTTGGCTTTTAAGCAAATAATAATTATAGGTTTAATGTTAATTCTTTGTCACCTCTTGAAAAAAAAAAACACCAATATTGCATTATAAAGTTAAGTAAAGGTTAGACATAAGACATCAACAATATAGTTTCCTCCTTTGTAAAAGAGAGGCAATAATAGTATATACCTCGTAGGGTTATTGTGAGCATTAAATGAGTTGATGTAGTGTCAAGAACAGTTCCTGGTACACAAAAGAGTTCAGTAAAGCATCAATTAGTAATACTAATATTGCCCACTGTACTGCCACTGTAAGGCAAAAAAGTTAAAAATAAATAACAACACCCAAACTGGGTATCCAAGTATGTAAGGGCAGCTGATGATTGGAAATAGGAACAGATAACAGAAGGAAGCGCACGCTATGGGCGGTCCTTTCACATCCTAATGAGATGATCATAATTGAGATAGTTGGCAAAAGTTTATGAAATTAAACTGCATTAATAAATAGACTTAAAGTACAAAACAACAACAAAAAACATGAACATATTAATAGATGCAAAAAAAAAAGCATTTGAGAGTCTAAAACCAATTCTGGATTTTAAAAAAAACAACCTTTGAAAATTAGAAATAGAAAGGTGCTCCCTTATCTTGAAAACAGACATTTATCAAAGCCTAAATAGCAATCACCATATTTTCAAATAGTATAAAGTCTAAAATTGCAGCCAAAATTAGGATATTCATACCATCACTCCTATTCATTTGTATTCACATATTTTAGAAAATAACTTCTAAAACACTGCATTGATAACTATGCAACTATCAATGCTCTATGCTCGTAACTTTTTTTCAATTACTGTACCCCTTTGGAATGAAAATTATATACATTCTGAAAATATTGTTGATCTGGCTCAAAGTAACAGTTTAAATTCTATTATAGAATTTAGAAAAACTGAGTTTTGGGCAGGCCTTTGTCTTAAATTACCATTGCAACTTTTGACAAGTCATTTAATTTTCCTAGGCCTCCATTCTCTTCTTTATAAAATTGGAAGTAGCAGTAACTAAGTAATCAGTGGGGCTGTTTTCAGTACTAACATCAGTTGTCCAAGACTAGAACTGTATAGTCCAGATCCAGAATGTAATAACAAATCAACCTGAAGCTGCCACTAGGTGGTGTCCTGTTCCAGAGTAGTATGCATGTCATAAATTGTGGTACACAGGTCAAAGGCATATTTCTAGCATTTGACTGGCATCTCAGAACGTGAGCAGCTAAGAATTATGGAACTTTCCAACTAAATCATCAAGTCTTTCAAAACTACAGTTCAGCATCTGCATGAAAGTCAGTGGCTGGGTAAAAAGCTGAAGGCAACCAGTATGTATGGAAAATTTTACAGAAACTTGTCTTTTAAGAGGTATGCTGAATGGAAGAAGGAAGGCAGAGACTATTAAAAACCTGGCCTAAAGAGTTTTATGGGCCCGGCCGGGCGTGGCTCAGCGGTTGAGCATCGACCTAGGATCCAGGAGATAGGGGTTTAATTCCTGGTCAGGGTACATGCCGGGGTTGTGGGCTAGGCAGCCGATCAATGACTCATCATTGATGTTTCTATCTCTCTCTCTCTTCCCCTTCTTTCCTCTCTGAAATCAATAAAGATATGTGTGTGTTTTTAGAAAAAAGAGTTTTATGGGTACAAAGTCATTAGAACAAGAGATTAATGCTAATAATTACATCTAATCTAATAATATTAAAAGACTTAGAGTCATCTCAGCAACATTTGTCACCAAATTAGCGATCTCTCGTATCTGTTTTGATAAAGAATGCTACACCCTGAAAATCAGAAATAAGGCACAACATTTTAGTTACAATTCTATCACGTGTGCTTTAAACTGTTCTACTTTTTTACGACTAAAAGATAAGTAGTATATCATTTAAATAACAACTATATTTATCTACTATAAGCCAAATACAGAAAGATAGAATGTAACCATCTTGTTAATCTTGACTAACATTTTCCACTAAAATGAGCTGGATTATAACTTTGTTTATAAAATTTACTTAGTGTTATAAAAGAGTTTTTAAAAATCAAATGCAGTTAATTTTGAGATCTTGAATTTAAAAATCCACAAGATCTCAAGTTTAGCCATTTTATTTTTAAGATTCTTCACATGTATTGTGTACCTAAAGAAATGTATTCCTATTAGTCTATTATTTTTCTTTACAATCTACCAGTTCTACTAAGTGATCATGACAGTTCTGTTACCTGGTCATATTCCAAGGCTCCTGGGTAGAGCGGCCATCCAAGGAATAATTCTGCAATCACGCATCCCAATGACCACATGTCTATGGCTTCACAAAATGGCAACCCCAATATAATCTCTGGAGCTCTGAAATAAAAAAATCATGAGTGATTTTCCTTTAAAAGTGTCTGATTTTATCTGACATTCTAAGGAAGGTTAGCAAATGACAGAAAAAATACTTTCTATTTATAGTAACTTCACTTTTCAGAATTCTTGGAAACCTAGCCATAATCCTGAATTAAGCTTTAAAAGGTGCTGTAAGTACATCATTATGATAAAATATCTACACCTAATCTTCATAGTTTTATTAAGATAACATTAAAAAAGGAAAAAGCACAGACTTGTTTTTGAGACAACAGCAGATCAGAAATAACACACAAGCAAGAAGAAAACTGGCAGACTATTAAATACATGCACTATGACATCAACAGAACTGAAAACCAGACGTTGAGAGATAAGACCAAAACAAAATAAAACCCCAAAGGCTAGAAGTGGATCTAGACCTAGATAATATTTCAGAACAGAATAATAAATTCACATAATCAGGGCCATTAGTCATCCAAAAGAGACAAGACCAAGTTCAATGTATCTGTTTTAAAAGTAGAAAAGTAGAGGGTATATCAAAACAGTTAAAAAGCATTTTAGCACTTAAAAAGCTTTGATAATTTGGAAAATGTATTCCATGAAAGATATCATTCCCAAATAAATTACGTTACTTCTTCACGTGGCTTTCCCATGAGAAGATTAACATTCTAAGACAGGCTCCACATACAGCTGTGTAATTCCAAGTCATACAATCATAGTTATACTAGATTTGCATGTGAATGAGTGTATTTCCTACCTCAAACTTAGGGAGTTGTAAGAATAGTATAATGAAAATTTTCTTCCTGAACCACTTGAGAATAATTTGCCAAATAACTGTATACTTTGTATTTCCTACAATAAGAATATTCTCCTAAATAACCATGATACAATCATCAAAATCAGGAAATGAACATTGACGCATCTCTACATCTAAGCCTCAAGCTCAAAGTTTGGCCAATTATATTAATAATGTCATTTATGGCAAAAGGATCCAATGCAGAATCACACATTGCATTTAGTTGTCTTCTGTCTTTTAGTCTTTTTCAATATGCAGTAACTCAAGTCTCTCCTTGATTTCTATGACCTTGACTAAGATATTACAGACTAATTATTGTAAAATGTGCCCCCTTAATGTGCGTTTGTCTGATGTTTCCTCATAATTATATACGAGTTATAAATGTTTAAGAGGAATATTACGGAATTGGTGTTTTCTCATTATATCTACCAGGTGGCACACAATTTTGATTTGTTCCATTACTGACAATGTTCACTTTGATTACTTGATTAACGTGGTATCTACTAGATATCTCCACGATCTTGTTCCCCTTCCCCCTTTGTAATTAAGTATTTTGGGGGGATTTCAACCTGAGACTATATGAATAATCCTTTCCTTATCAAACTTTCAATTTACTCATTTATCTGCCTATGTGAATATAGACTAATGGAGTCCTATTTTATTCAATGTGTTATAATCCATTATCATAATTATTTATTTTGATTCTCTAATTTTTCCAGGCTTGACCAGTTAGAATTCCCTCGGTGAGCTATGGGTCCTTATTACTACTGGAATGGCACTGTTCCCAGGCTCTCTCAGCATACATATTACATACAGTTACACAAAATAAACCTGCTAATTTCTTTCACTGAGACTGCTGACTGTCATTATCACCTAAAGCAGAGGTCCTCAATCTTGGCTGCACATTACAATCACTTGGTCCTAGTCACACCCCATACTAATTAAATCAGAAACTCTGGGCATGGGATTTACGTGTCAGTATTTTCGAAAGCTCCAGGGGTGAATCCAATACATGGCCAAGGAGAAGAATGAAAGCCCAGACCCAAGTAGTGAGGCCAACGGGGAGACCAGTCCAAATCCTCCTGACAGCACTTATCAGAATAAGTTCAGGGATCATAAGCAAGCTTTCTATCATAGATTTGCGACCTATCCAGTGACTCTTCTACTCCTGGGCATCTCTGCTATAATCAGTAACTAAGATTCAGTAGACCCTTAGTCCACAAGCATTTGTTAAAAACAAGTTAAGTGCTATGGGGAGACACTCTCAGGCATCAAAGACCTTTAAAACATAGGTATAAAAGGTTTCCATTCTTTTGACAAAATAAGTGTTTATGTAGATGTATACAATTATATTCAGACATAATCAAATGCTAAATTGTGTTGTAGAAAGAGGAAAAACTCAAGTTACACTAAGTTATCAATCTTATATATTCAAAATATAGAACAAAAGACAGAGATCTTATTTTTGTTGACTATTGTATATGCAGAACCTAGCAGAACATATGCACTCAGTAAATATTTCTCAAACAAGTCATTCCACCACAGGTTGGGTCACACAAAGGGAAGCACCAGAGTAAAGTCTGGGTTTAAACCAGGTCTGGAAGAATACAGGTCTATACAGAAAGAAAGAGAAATGGGCACAAGAGTTTATAAAAAGTACCTATTAACCTATACTAAAAAAATTTAAAGCAAAAAAGCAGTTCGTTTCCAAAGCAGGGAGTAAGAGGGGATTCACTAGTGATATTTAATCATGCACTAATCTGAATGCTAAAGTATTATTAAGACTAATGGAGCAATAGCTATGTGTGTAAAAGCTTTATGATTATTTTGAAATATTTAATATAAAAAATTCATGGGCCCACCCAGTGTGGCTCAGTGGTTGAGTGTCGGACCCATGAACCAGGAGGTCATGGTTCCATCCCTGGTCAGGGCACATGCCCAGGTTTCGGTCTCAATCCCCAGTAAGGGACGTGCAGGAGGCAGCTGATCAATGATTCTCTCTCATCATTGATGACTCTCTCTCTCTCCCCCTTTACCTTTCTCTCTCTGAAATCAATAAAAATGTATTTTTAAAAAATTTTCATGGGATTTGAAACTGGCTGTTTAGAAAACTTCAACATCACATTTGGCAATGTACCTAGGATATACATTTAAAGAGATTGAAATAATCTGAAATTCGGGTAACAGTAAGAAAGAAGACTGTCAGTTTGATAAAGTGTGTTGGATTCCTTCATTTAATGAATAAGCCAAGTTTCTAATTGACAGTGATAAGAAAGTGGAGGTATCTTTTTAAAATCTTGCCCAGGAATTGCATAAAGCCACTAAGATAATCTTTTTTAAACATAAAATCTAAGATACAAAAATTATACTCCTAAAGAAAAGTCCTTCCATCTCCTTTTTAATCTACCTTAACTCCTTTCTGAGCACCAACAATGTGGCAGTGCTAAGGATGCAGAGGGAATCTGCAGAACAGGCAAGGCGGTGCACATTAAACATGCCTACTGAATGTCGAACATAAATAAACCTGTTGTTTACCATTCCATCACAATTAGCAGGCAGGTGTCAAAACCACAAACAAACTCAAAAATTTAGGTCATATGCTAACAAAGGCAATCTCTACCTTAAATGCTGTATTTCTTTCTTTCTTTCTGCCATGTGCTTTTAATCAAATTTATCATTATTCATTAAGACAAAATCCTTTCTACTTCTCTAAAACCTTGAAACACTGATATAAAATATAAGGTGGGTAAGCTGGAAATAATTTTTTTTAAGTGGGAAACTGAACTCTAGATGGTTTGTAGGACTTTTGCAAGACCCCAGAAGAGAATTTGGCAGTAGATGCCTCAAATAAGAACATAGTGAAGTACTGTCACTCAGAAAAGAGGACTATTAATGGAACATTTTATTTGATTTATTTCATTTATTTACTTTTTAAAGTTGAAAATTCAACTACTGACAGAAGAAACCCAGCCTTGTTAGGAAAAGGGGTTTCTCAGTTCAGGAACTCAGTATGTCCAGTTTTAGAAACACTTGTGTTCTTATAATAGAGACACATGCCTTAGGTTACCATGACAAATGCCATTAAACTAAGAACCCACGTGATGATATCATGGCCACCATAATATGGCTCCTAACTTGGTTTTTCTACACGCAGAGAACATATCAGGCCAACATGAATATCAATATAATGCTGCTATTCTTCAGTTTCTTGTGACTCTAGTAGCTGTGACAGAACAACACAGGTCTGGTCAGGTCTAGCACACTGATTAAACAATTTCTGAGATGACAAAACTGATGGTTCCCTCAGGCAATGTCCCTCAAAAAGACTGCAAGGTGCAGCCATGTAGGCTTCTCTTGGTGATTCTCCTATACAAATATATATCTACATATTTCTCTCTGCTTTTGACAATAAGATACCAGAGAAATGCAGCAGAAACTTGAAAGTGGTAAACTGAATAAAGATAAAAATACTAAAATAAGGACAGTCCTCTCTGAGGTAGAGAAAGATTCGGAAGGCATTTTTTAAAGTAACCGTTTTATTAAGATGTAATTCACCCATTTAAATGGTAAAATCAATGATTTTTAGTATGTTCACAGAACTGTGTGACTATCACCACAATCAATTTTAGAACATTTTTATCATCCCCGAAAGAAACCCTATATTCATCAATAGTCACACCGTATTTGTCCCAAACTCCACCATCCCTAAGTCACCACAAATCTACCTCTCTCTCTTTAGATTTGCCTATTATGGACATTTCATACACAGGAAATAATACAATATGTGGTCTTTTGTGACTTGATTCTTTCTCTTGGCATAATGTTTTCAAGGTTCAACCACGTCGTAACATGTATTAGTACTTCATTTACTTTTATTACTGAATAGTATTCTTCTATTGTATGAATATACCACATTCATTTATCAATTCATCAGGTGATGGACATTTGGGTTGTTTCCACTTCTGGGCCATTATGAAAAATGAGAAGTTAAACAAAGGAGGCCATGTCAGCTCATCAGCCTACTGAGCAAGAATATGCTCCAGTGCTGAGCAGTCTATATACCAAGTACACACTGCCTGGGACAGAAGTAGCCAGTACAGAAAGAAAATGCCTTTGATGGAATATACAGTGTATCCAAAAGGGACAAGAAGGTATTAGTGTTAAAGGAACTACTGATTTTCCTATTTTGTTCAATGAAGCAGGCCTTATGACTGAGTTAATCTTGTATGGGTATGCCCTTTATCAAACCTCTAAGGCACTAAAAGAAAACAGCAAGAACCCCTTGCCCATATATTGGCAGTCCAATATAAAAGAGCACAGGTCATGGGTGCAATTCCACTTGGGTAAATTTCGTAAGAACTTTTTGCTAAACTGGTGCTAAAATATTAGGAATCTATGCAGAAAAGCTCTGGGAAGACAGATTTTGGAGTCTGATAAGGAAGCACTGATTTAAAATAATAAAGGCCATCTACATAGAGCTATATTTGAAACACTCAAGAGTAGATACCTAGCTCTTCTCCAACAGCAAGTAATTTACCTGAGCCTTAGTATCTTCATTTTTAAAACGGGGTTTTACTACCTTACATACTCCAACAATTATCTAAAGGACTACGTAAGAGGATGTGAGTAAAACGTGGAACAGTATATACATTCCCCTGACTCATGCTCCCACTTTCCTAGTTCACACCTCTCCTCTCAACCACCACCTCCTCCCCCATCCTCACTCCTGTTTTCCCTGCATCCTACTTTACTGAGAACAAAAAAAGATGGAATTTGAAAGAAACGTCTACATTCTCACCATGTGTACTTGCCCACTTGCATATGTCAGTGCTTCTATCTAAGGCATCTGTGTTCACTTACTGAAGTATACTCACAGATTTCCCACTCTCTCCTCAACCTCTCTCTGTATACAGGACCACCCCACACCTGCCATCTTGGGGAAAAATCTCGTTTACACTCTCCTTCAGCCATAACCATTCTCTGTTCCCTTTACACCAATACTTCTTGAAAACACTGTTTAGTAAAGATGCTTCCAATTCTGCCTCTAACTTGAACTCACTCAAATCAGGCTTTCATCACCCCATCATTCCACCAAAATAGCTCTCGAGGTCACCATGAGCCACTGCATCGCCACATCCTCAATTTTCTTGTCTTGTAGCATCAACACAGCTGATTATGCTCTCCTGCTTTAAACACTGCATTTGATTTCCAGGACACCACTCGGTTCCTTTTACCTCACCATCTCATTTCCACCACCTTTAAATTCTGGAGTGTCCCCAGGCTCAGTCTTTGGATATCTATCATCATGTACATTCACTTCCCTTAGGGGGTCTTATCCAATCAGTTTTATATACATACCACCTCTATTCATAAGACTCCCAAATGTGTATCTTCAACCCAGACCGCTCTCCTTAATTCCAGGACTTATGTATTTATTAGACATCTCAAATCAATCATGTTCAAAAAGAACCCTAATTCCCAATTTCCCCTAACCTACGCCTCCCCCGAACTTCCCCATCTCAGGAAATGACAACCCTATCCTTTTAGCTTCTCAGGCCCATGATTTGGGGGAATCAAACCTGACTTTTCTCCTCTCGCTTCCCACATCTATCAACAAATCCCACTGACTCTATCTTCAAAACAGATCCAGAATTTGACCACTTTACTCCACCTTTACTGCTACCACCCTAGTTCAAGCCATCGTCTTTCACCTGGATTACTGCAACAGCTTCCTACCTGCTCTTGCTTCTGCCCCATCTAATCTCAATTTAGCAGCCAGAGTGATCCATTTAGTACACAAATCAGACCATGTCACCCTTCTCAAAATCCTCCAACAGCTAGCTTCCTACCACTGAGTAAAGTCAAATTCTTTACAAGGGCCTACAAAGATTGTATATGATTCAGCCCTTAGATACATTTTAAACTTCTAGCCCTAACCGGTTTGGCTCAGTGGTTACAGCATCAACCCTCAAACTGAAGGGTCCCGGTTTCGATTCTGGCCAACGGTACAACCCTGGTTGTAGGCTCCATCCCCAGCCCCAGTTGGGGGGTGCAGGAGGCAACCAATCAGTGTGTCTCTCTCACATCGATGTCTCTCTCTCTCTCCCGCTCTCTCCGAAAAGCAATGGAATAAATATCCTTAGGTTAGAATTAAAAACAACAACAACAAAACCCTTCCAACCATTATCCAACTTACTTGCTCCGATCCACTTTCATTGGCCTCCTTACTGTGTGAACCGTAATTCCTGCCTCAAAACCTTGACACTTACATAGGAGAAGAAGGTTCCAGCCAGAGGGTACAAGAGGACTTGATCCCTTCACTCTTACTTTGTGTTTCTGCTCAAAGCTCACATTACAAGGCTTTCCTAGGCCATTGTAAGTAGATGAGTAAGCCCCCACACCAACACAGACACTTAGCTTTCCTCCTTTATCCTGCTTTATTGTTCTCTATAGCACTTTTGTCACCAACTGATATGTTTGCTTATTATGTTTTTCCCCTGCCCCATTTATATTTATAAAATATAAATTACATGAGGAATTTTTTTCATTGCTTTCAATGCTATATTCCCAGCACTGAGAACATAGCCTGGCACATAGCAGGCCACTCGATCATTATTTGTTCAATGGATTGATCAACCAACGGAAGCTATTAGCATTCATTCATTCATTCATTCATGATGCTAAGAATAGCTTTGCTAACCAAACACCTTATCAACCAACAGACTTTTACATGTTAGACACTTTGCATTTGGGACAATCAAAATGTTTTGAATACATAATAAAAACAAACACAATTTACTGAGCTTCAGTGGGCCAGTCATCATGGAAATAACTTTTAATGCATTATCTCACAAAGAACATGTTCTGAAAACAAATTTCTGCACTGTTCTTCTGTTCCAAGATTAAAAATGGACCCAGCCACCGTGGCTCAGCTGTTGAGCACTGACCTATGATCTAGGAGATCGAGGGTGGATTCCCGGACACGACACATGCCTGGGTTGTGGGCTCAATCTCCAGTGGAGGGTGTGCAGGAGGCAGCCGATCAATGACTCATCACTGATGTTTCTATCTCTCTCTCCCTCTTCCTTCCTCTCTCTGAAATCAATATTTTTTTTTCAAAATGCTAGTAAATAAAATGTTAAAACAGAAAAACCCCTCACTCAATCCACAGAATCATGAAAAATAATAAATCATTGTTTTTGAAGCAACTAATTGTCACATAGGAACAAATAACTGATACACTGCCCAAAGTACCCAGAAAGTAATGTAGTAATTTGAGATTTCAAACGCCTGATTCCAAAAGCCTTTCTCTGTATCATACCATCTCAAATTATAAAATCCTGTATCCAAAAGAAACATAGAAAGCCAAACTAACAGACACCAAAGTCATTTTTAGCAATTCAGTTAAAGTTATGCATTAGTTTTATTTTCCACAGAATAGGAAAATACTAAATGACCTACGTTTTCTAATAATTTTATAACATGCCTTTTTTGATTAACTGGTCTTTAGCTTTCTAGGACAATCAAAAGAATAAAGTATATTGCTGCCTTTTTTTAAAATTTATTTATTGCTGAAAGTACTACAAATGTTCCCCTTTTGCCCCCATTGGTCCCTTCCACCCTGTACCCCTCCCCCCAGCCTTCACCCCAGTATTATCAACTTTTCATTCTGCATAATTCCTTTTAAAAATATGTAACAGCAGCATCAAGTAGTTACATAACACTAAGAACCAGGCAATCCACTAAATGCTTTATAAGTATCAACCCATTTGATATTCATGTCAATCCTTTTCATAGATAAAGAAACAGGTACAAGGATAAGTAACTTGCCTAAGGGTCACAAAGCAAGTACCAGGCGCAGCTGGGATTCAAAGCCAGGTTTTATAGCTTCAGAATCCATACTTTTATCTAGTACATTTTAAAATAATTCCTAGTATTACTAAGTCTACCAGACTTCTATCTTACTGGAAGTTCTCCAACTCAGATACTATACTTATTGTGGCCCGGCTGGGCGTGGCTCAGCGGTTGAGCGTCGACCTAGGATCCAGGCGATCCGGGTTCGATTCCCAGTCAGGGCACATGCCCAGGTTGTGGGCTCGATCAATGAATCTCTCATCATTGATGTTTCTGTCTCTCTCTCTCCCTCTCCTTTCCTCTCTCTGAAATCAATAAAGATATATTTTAAAATAAAAAATAAAAATATATATATACTTATCATTGTGTTCTTTTTCTCTTTAAACATATCATCTTTGACTTTAAGACTAACCAGGAAATACGAAATATAAATATACTTATGTGAAAAGAACTCTAATTGACATTGTACCAAGCCATTTTCCTGATCTTTAAGCATTTACTCATCTTAACCATAAATAATCCTTCCCATTAAATACACAGACATCTGCTGGATACCTCTTAGTTAAAATAAGGCTCTTATTTTGGCAGTTACTGTGTTCCTAAAGATGACTGTGCAACATCCTTTTACAGAGGCAATTAGGAAATGAGCTCAACAGTGGATGTGACCATCTACTAGCTGTAGGTGTGATTACTCATAAATTTATAAATAATGCATTCAATAAATTCTAACAAATCATAACCCTATACTTAGCAAAAGACGGCAAAGACCTAAAGTAGTTGTAAAATGCAGGTATACATAAACAGTGTTTGTACAAGCACAGCAAATCTTGGAAAGGTTCCACACCCAAGTTTTATTGGCAATTATCTTTGAATAATCGACTTGACACGGAGGAGGGAAAAGTATGCATTTCCACAACACTTATTACTAAAACAAACATCTCATATAATAAAAGATGAATGTTTAAAAACTGTCAGTCACCTGTATTTTTTAGGAATTTCATGTTTTCTTCTAATATTGTCATCAAATTTACACTAAATGGCCAGGGATTGGTGAATATTTATTTTCTTTCATTATAAAGAACATTTTTCTAGTGAAAAATTTTTTTCAACTGTCTTTAATGGAGTGGCATTGGTTAGTGAGAATTTTTGACGTGGAAATGTACTGTCCCGGAGGGAAGGAATACTGGAGGTGTCCCCCTTAGAGGTTCGTAAGCACCATGCAGGAGACTCTTCTAAGCAGAAAAGGAGAACATACACTGGAGGACCTCCAAGAATCCTTCCAAATGATGATGCAACTAAAATTTATAGTACTAAAGAACATTTTGACAACTGCAACGTTAACAGGATGACTGTTAAAATATATTAATGAGTTTATTTGCTGCTTAATCAGCACTCTTTTAAATATCCTGCAGAATGGTGCTTCTTTAAAACAACCAACAAAACCTCAACACTCAGGCAAACAGATTTCAAAAGAGACAATCAACCATTTTTAGAAATATTTTTCTTTTTTAAGTTATGAATGTTTTTAATGTGTTAAGAAATGTGTTGCTTTAGGCAATAACATCACTACAAAACACTGGGTATTCACATAGATTGTATTTTTATAACTAACTGCAACTACTTAATATGTTGAAATGTAATCAAAGTACACACTCTTAAAATAGACACTCATTCAAATGTAGCTCGAGTCACAGGCTAAAAATATCACAATTAAAAATATCCTTATTGCAAGGCCACTTAATCTGTTGAGTATGTAGAACAATGATCCAGATCAAAACACCAAGTACAAAGAACAACAGTAATATCTTCAAAACCTATTAAATGTTAATTCTGAGAGGTGGAGGATAGGAGACAGCAAAGATTAAATATGCATTACCAATATCCAAATGTACAGCTTAGAGCCCTATGCCCAAAAAGATGGATACATCAATAAGCGGCATATGTGATTAATCAATAGCTAATATTTTGTAAAGATACGAGTGAGAAATATATCTCATTTATAGACAGCACTACTTATTTCAAGTTTGATATACCAAGAACAGTTACAAGATCACTCAAAATTATGATATGAAAGAGAAAACTGTAAGAAAATTGTTACTGAAAGAAAGCAAGAGCTGGATTGGTAGGGGAATATGAAAAGTATATGTGGAAAATAAAGGAAAAACATGTCAGTAACTGAGGCGGAATGTGTCTGTTCTTTATATGCTGGTTTATATACTATTAGATGTAGAAAAATCACAGATCATATATATGAACTACACTGTTAATATCTTACATTCGTATTGCATTTGTACTTTACCACCTTTTCAAATATTTTATTCTAAGAGATAACAAAGATATACGTTATTATTCTTATTCTACAGGTAAGAAGAAAGTTTAAAACAGTCCAGAATTCCTTAAATTTGACTGTGAAATACGTATATTTAAAATTATAATGTATTTTCAGTAGATGCCAATAGCTCATAATCTATAAGGTGTGCTTAAACAAAATTTGCAATTAGACACAGTGCTCCCCAAAATACATTCCATTTAAATACACATTTAAAATTAAATTCTCAGATATTTAATAACCTACAAAATGGGCAACTACATTAAGCAACTTCTGGACCTAGACCAATGAAATTTAAGAGAATATAAACATATGAAACACCCACACATATTTTCTCCCAAACTAACCCTGAATAATTTCCTACCAGAACCATTAATCCCAACAAATAACCAATCTAAATAATTGCCAGGAATCACTGAGAAGCTTTCAAATATATTGAATTACATTCTCCCTAATAAAAGAAAATGGAAGGTTACTTAGTAGCAGGTATCACACTGAAATCCCCAATGAGAACAACTATAAAAGCTGGATAAAACACACACACGCACGCACGCACGCACGCACGCACGCACGCACGCGCGAATATAGCTGTAAGGCCTATAGGTGATAATGGTGAAGTCAATGTAGGTTCATCAATTATAACAAATTTACCACCGTGGTATGGGACGTCAATAGTGAGGTAGGTTGTATGTGTGTGGAAAGAGAGCGGAGGGGGCATGGGAACTCTGCGGTTTCTGCTCAATTCTGCTGTCAACCTAAAACAGCTCTAGGAAATAAAGTCTATTAAAAAGAAAAAGGAAAAAACAGCTGTGTGAAGTCATCAGAATGCGGACAAGACAGCTAGGACTTAAGGGAACAAAATCCCAGAGCAAAGAAAAAACTTACTAAACTGAGCCCTGCATTTCCTAGAGGTAGTCACCAAAGGATAGTGAGGCATAGAGGCTGAACAGAAAGCAATGGCCTAGAGCCTGCAGCTGTCCCACTGGGCTGGGAAAACAAAACTGGAATTCAGAACCTGCCAAGGAAGAGGGGCCTTGGCAGACACTCCAGGTTTTTCAACTGAAACCACAAAGGTCTACAGCCTAGGAACAAGGACAGACTGAAATAGACCAACCTCACTTGGAATAACATGATCTACCTACTCCACCTGACTTCCAGAATGAAAAAGAATTATCTCTGGAGGAAGATATTATCATCCAGAGTTCCTTGCATAGCAATGTCCAATGTTCAAGAAAGTAGATGAGCCCGGCCTGGCGTGGCTCAGCAGTTGAGCGTCGACCTAGGATCCAGGCGAGCCGGGTTCGATTCCCGATCAGTGACTCTCTCATCATTGATGTTTCTGTCTCTCTCTCCCTCTCCTTTCCTCTCTCTGAAATCAATAAAGATATATTTAAAAAAAAAAAAAAAAGAAAGTAGATGAAATGATAGAAAATTTCACCATAAAACTGGAATCTACTTTTTAAAACAACAAATTCTTCATTTCTAGATACCATTTCCCCACTAAGACTTCTTGGAACAACGGCTGATTTTATGGCTGAAGCAGGGAAAGTATAAGGTGAGTCTGGAAATCTTCTTGTGCCAGAAAAATTACTCAGTAACAGAAAATTTTTAAAAAATGATCTACTGAAACAAAATATCAGTAACAAAATTATTATGTTGAGAGAAATAAGCCTTAGACAAAAGAGTACATACTGTATCATTCCGTTTATAGGAAGCTTTAGAACAGAAAAAATTAATTTGTGGTGAAAAGTTCAGAAGGGACATGAGGGAGCTTTCTAGGGTGATGGTAATATTATATCTTGATAGAACTTTGGGTTACACAGGTGTATGACATTTGCCAAAACTCACTAAACATGCATTTCACTGTATATAAAATTTAATTCCAAAAACAGAATAAATAAACACTAAGCTATTTTATGAAAGACATCCTTAAGTACTGATATCTACAACTTACTTTGAATTGCCTCACCAAATAAAGATGAAATGAAAAATGGATAGGAAGATATCTATGATAAACCCAATGTAGTATATGTTAATTGTAGAATCTAGGTAGTAGGTGCATGTTCACTGTACAATCCTTTCTTTAAAGTTAGTTGTAAATTTGAAAAGTTTCACAGTAAAATATTGGGGGGGGTGGTATTTAAACATAGCAAAGCAGATTTAACAGACATACACACGTCCCTATACACGGAGTCCACTGATTAAACCAAACACAAAGGAAAAACCTTAAATGCAGTCAGAGAGGAGAAAAAGGACATGTTAACGTCAAAGGAGCCAATTTTCTATACATATAATGGAAGCCAGAATATAGTAGAATGGTATTTTTAAAGTGTTGAAAGAAAATAACTCCCAAAGCATACCTAAAGGACAACCTACTTAAAAAGTAAGTTGATGGGTTTTGTGTGTTTTCCTAGAAATGTAAAAGACCAGAAGCAGTCCTTTGAAGAATGAGTAGAAGGGCTTATACTATCAATTATGGTAATGACACTGTGAAACTGGTGCAAGAATAGAAAAAACAAAGGGGAGATAAATGGTGATGGAAGGAAACTTGACTTGGGGTGGTAAACATACAATATATGGATGATATACTGAAGAACCGTATACCTGAAACCTGTATAATTTTATTAACCAATGTCACCCCAATAAATTCAATTAAAAAAAGAGAATAGACAAAACAATGAATAGCAGAGTCCAAATATACACCTACACTTATAAGGTCAGCTGGTCTGACAAAGTTGTCACTGCCGTGGAGTGAAATAACAATATATGATGCCCAGATGGTGTGGCTCAGTGGTTGAACATTGACCTATGATCCAGGAAATCAAGGTTCGATTCCCGGTCAGAGCACATGCCTGGGTTGTGAGCTTGATCCTCAGTAGGGGGCCTGCAGGAGTCAGCTGATCAATAACTCTCTCATCATTGACGTTTCTCTCTCTCTCCCTCTCCCTTCTTCTCTCTAAAATCAATAAAGACAAACTTAAAAAAATAATAATAATACTAATATATGGTGCTCAGTTAAGGGATTCCATATGGGGGAAAATGTACCTTAATCCCTACCTCATACCACGCACATTAATCAATTCCAGATTGATGGCAGATCTAAATGTGAAAGGTAAAACTATAAGAAAACATAAAACAAAGAAAACATAGGAAAACATCTTAGTGACATCTGAATATGTGAAAATTTCTTATAACACAAACGGTGTTAATTATAAAGAAATTTTTTGAAAAATAAAATATTAAATAGTAAACATTAAAGTAAGACCATGTATCAAACTAGTCCATGTATTCATCTAAGTCAGCTTTTAAGAGAGTGCAAAAGCAAGCCACAGAATGGAAAAAGATATTTCTCCAGAAGATTTCATATTGAAAATATACACTTCAAAAACCATAAATGAACAATAAGACAGCCAAGCAAATGGAAAATTAGGCAAAAGAAATTTACAAATTAGAAACATCCAATTAGTCAATAAACTTGACTTGGGTAGGGGTTATATGGGTTAATTCATATTGTAACTTATCAAGATATAAACTTAAAATCTACATACTTATACTATTTATCCTTCAATAAAATAGTTTACCCCCCAAAATGGCTGCATTAACCATGACGTATTAACACAAATTCAACTATTTTCTGTAAGCATTCAAAGGTTCTGCTCTGAAGAGTAACAGCAGTACATCTACCTAGTTCAGGCCACCAGGGAACAACTATGGGAGACTCACTGTTACCCTGTTGCCACTGTATAATTTTCCAATAAACCATACCATTCATTTTTTTTAATATAGCTTCTAATTATAAAGTATATGCAATGTCCCAAGACTGTATTAAGCGCTTTACATTCTTTATGGAGGTTAACCTGCACAAGGACCTTTGAGGTAGCTATTATCATCATTATTTTACAGATGAGTAAACAGGCTCAGAAAGGTTGAACAACTTGCTCTAGGTGACACAGTAAGGGGCAGAACTAGAATTAAGAACCTGTGAATAAATATAGAAACATAATTTGTTACTTGGCTTTATTCAGCACCAAGAGACATAAGTATATTGTTTTGATTGTTTTTACACTTAAATTCAATCCGTCTTTGAAAATACTTTGTAACTGATGCCCATATAAACCCAATAAAGGAATACTACCATATCCAAAATGCTAGTGTTTAAGATTCAGGCACATATTTCTGTCAGGTTATACAGCTTCACCACTGTATTACTCAAATATAAACTCTCAATGAGTTTACTCCCTCTAAATACTTCTAGAAGTATTTTGTTTGAAAATTATATCCTATTTTTCAGGTGACTTTCATAGTCACTGAATGTCAATTTCTAAAATTACATTTTAGCACATACAAAAGAGTTATATCTTTAGGTTAAAAGGATAATTTCATTATTACTTTGCTATTACTCAAAATCAAATACACCCACAGTACATACATATAAAAATTAAGAGTTGTTTATTCAGGGATGTGATGTACAGCATAGAGAATATACTCAATACTATTGAAATAACTACGTTTGCTGCCAGGTGTGTATTGGAAATATCTGGGGGAACACTTTGTAAAGTATATGACTAACCACTATGCTGTATACCTAAAACTAATACAAAACAATACTGAATGTAAACTGTAATTGAAAAATAAAATAAATTCACTAAACTAAAAAAAAAGTTATAAATGTTGATTTATAAATTAAGTTCTCATTTAAGTATATTGGATTTCAGTTGCCTCTTCTATAAAGTTAAACTAAATATCTATGTAGATGTTTCCAACTCTAAAATTATTTGATTTTACATCACAAATCCTTAATACAAATATTTCATCTTTAAGAACTGTTGATTGCCCTGGCTGGTGTGGCTCATTTGGTTGGAGTGTCATCCCATGCACCAAAAGGTTGTGGGTTTGATTCCCGGTCAGGGCACATATCTAGGTTGCAGGTTCAATCCCCAGTGGGGTGCATACAGGAGGCAACCAATGTTTCTCTCTCACATCAATGTCTCTCTCTTTCCCCCATCCCTTCCCCTCTAAAAAAAAAAAAAAAAAAAATCAGTAAAACATATCCTCAGGTTAGCATTTACAAAAACTGTTGATGATTAAGTTAGCCTTGAGGAAGGGGGGAAAAAACAAAACACCACATTTACAACACGAGGGAACATTTTGCTACAATATAAGGAGCTCCCTAGCAAAGAGACAGGAGACATTCAGATACTCCTGGACATAAGAACAGAGATACTGGGCTCATGTTTTCAGGGGATGAACTATAAAACCCACTGAGGTTACCAATGCTTCCTAAACACAACATTACTCACACATTTTTTAAGTGTTCTAATCCCTTTTTTATTAACTTTGTTAGCCTTTTCCAATTCAAGGCCCAAAGTATGCCATAATCTTGATGCCACTGTAACGGTTTCCAAGAGGTCATCAGTTTGTGACATTCTTATTAGGAAGTGAAGGGGTAAGAAAGAGCATAGTAAAAATCTTCCCATATGTACATGTGTGCACAATGTGATCTCTTAAACCAACTTGTCACACATCTCTAACAACACAGGAGAAAAAGCAAGAGAGAGACGACAGGTTAAAAAATGAATTACTAACCTAGCACAGAAGTCCAGAACGGGGCAGTGAGGAACGTATGGCAAAACTGACACGTGAGGATATTCCTGAGGTAAAATCCATAGGCTTCCACCACATAATGATTAGATGTGCAGCAGAAAAACAGTCAAGCCAAAAACCTCAAAAGTTTCCAATACTGAATAACTGGGAAAATGGTTCCTTTTCTAATTCTGATGTATAATCACAGAGGAAAAGGCAACTTTGGGAGAAAGATAAAATGTTTAAACATGAGTTGGTAACATCCAGAGACGGTCCAAAGAGACAGCTGGAAACAGAAACTGGGTGTTCAAATGGAGATCAGTGTAAGTGCACCATATTAAACAAACTGAAGTCATGGGAGTAAGAGCTCCAAGACGAAACTAAATCGAGAAAAGGGTACAGGACTGAACCCCAAAGACTGCATGCATTAACAGCTGTGAAAAAGAACGAGATGTCAGAGAAGAAAAATAATCTGAGGGTAAAGTGTTCAGGAAGCTGGCAAAGAAAGTGTCAATAAAATGAAGCACTAACACGTGTGGCTGGATGATAGAGGTCCAGCTGCATGTGGACTTTAAAAAGAAATTCATCAAGTTTGGTGAATAGCAAACAGGAGCTTCAGAAAGGTGAGGGGAAATCCCTGGAGAGGGGGCATGGTGAAGTGGGGAGGCAGAACTGAGCTCAGACCATAGCGCTGCAGTCTACTAGCTGTGTACCCCTGGGGAAGTTGCTTCCCACATCTCAAATTCCCTCTTTGTAAAATAAAGATGTTATTAATTATCATGGGTAAAGGGTAATTATGAAATATTTCTAGCACAGTGGCTAGTATTAAACAGTCGAAGTGTTACTACTATATGAACTCTGTTCATTTTTACATTCTCCTTTCCCACATAAAAAAACAGCTACCAATGTGACCTATGACAGAGAAAACAAAAGTTTTTTTAAATGTAGTACAGAAGGTTGGGGAAGGCCGAAGAGGGTAAAGAGGGATAAATAGTGACAGAAGTTGATGACTCTGGGTGGTGAACACACAATACAATATACAGATGATGTATTACAGAATTGTAAACCTGAAACTTATGTAATTTTATTAACCCCAATAAATTCAATTAAAAAATTTTAATGTACTGCAGAGTAATGAAAAAATTAAAACTTGATTTTGTTTTTTGCCTATTTACAGCCAACAATTTGAAAGGCCAGAAATATCCTTGTGATGACAACAATGTGAAGAAAAGGGTAGTTTCACACACTATTGATGAAATTATAAATTGGAATTGTACATTTTTGGAAGGAAACTTAGCAGCACCCATCAACAAATTGTGCGTATCCTTTGACCCAACAATTTTCCTGGAAATGTTGTGAAAATGTACCTACAAGTGCCCAAGCACGTACAAGAAGGTTCCCTGTGGTATTATGAGAAAACAAATGAAATGTACATCATAGAGGACTGTTTAAATAAAGTATAAAATATATTATAAAAAACTATAAAACACAGTCACAGTATACAGGGGAAATTACTCCTATTTTGCTTCATAACTTTATCATTCAGTTTTTCTTACAGTGAGCATTCATTACTATTACAATTTAAAAAACATTAAATCAAATCATTTTTCATCTAGTACACTGGTTTTTGGATATATTCAAAAATTTTTGTAATTCAGTGTTTTCTTACAAAAGAAACACTTGTTCTTTAATGTCAAAGTTTAGCACATATTAGATTCTCTCTTCTAAGTAATACAATCTCATCACACCAGCTGATACCTAAATTATTCACTGGCCACTGAACTGGCACTCTTCCATGGCAGCAGGCACTCTGTGAATAACATCCAGGGTGCTGAATTCCATTCACGGGAAAATTCTAAAGACTCAGAAACAAACAGGCACATACACTCTGAAGTGTGTGAGGTCAGGACTGACATCTAACCCATGAGATCATTACATTATATTGCAGTACATTCATGAGACCATATGCACCTTTAAGACATAGCCATATAGCTCAAGGAAAAACACTGATAACCTATAAAATTCCAGGCTTTTACTCAATGTAAAAAAAAAACCAATTACAAATGTGTTTTTTTAACCTCTGAATAACTATTTAACAGTTAAAAGCAATTTTAGAATATAGTCCTTCAAACCTGATATAAAATTACAAATCAGTCTAGTTTATATGGCATTACATATATTACATATTTCACATCTACAGAATTAACAAACTTGTTTTTTTAAAAACCCTTGCCCAAGGATATTAATTTTAGAGAGAGGGGAAGGGAGAGTAGGCAGAGAGAGAGAAACATCCATGTGAGAGAGAAACATAGATCGACTGCCTCCCATACGCACCCCCACCGGGGATCGAACCCACAACCTTTGGGTGCATGGGACAATGTTCCAACCAACCGAGCTACCCGGACAGGGCAAGAAACTCATTTTGACCAATCTTTTACAAATGTTTTTGCCCTATGCCTGACTAGTATTATTTAGCATTTCTATATTATTATCTTACAACCTATTATCACACCTATAAGGCAGGACCACCACATAATACCATTCATGTACAAACATACAAACTTAAGTTGCCTCCTCACAAGTCATAAATATATACTAAAGTCAATCAAAAAAAATTCAGAGCGCCTAGTCTGCTGGTTCTACCCAAATCCTATCATATTGTTCATGTTTTTTTCTTCTGCATAATACTGAAATCATGTACAGAATCATAAGCACTGGTTTGTCATTACATTAAAAAAAAAAACTAAGTAAAAAATTATAATAGGGAGAATAAAGTATGAACTATTTAAAATATGGAAAATTATTATATGGGAAACACATTGTTTAATTTCATTTCAGTAAGGATAGAAGAAAATGAGGAAGAAATTGGGAGGGAAGGAAATTAGAATTACAAGTGCCTTGGCATGTATGAATTGTAGAATTTTATAACTAAAAGGGTCTTAGATAACCTTTAGAAGGTCTAATACTTAAAATAATTCCAAAGCTGTTTCCAAATGGAGAGAATTTAGTACATGGCAAAGTAGTTGTATTTTCTCTCCTCTCCTTCTTTCTAAGGAGTTTAATTCCTTAGGTATTTAAGAGACTTTTTCTAAAATATAGTCCCATGGCACAGAGCCCAAGGACAGTGCTCTAAGCAAAATACTACTACTACACTTAGTACTAATACTTCAGAACTGTAAACATAAATATGCTTATGTTCCTCAGATAAAACACAGGCACCTAATCCACTAGTTAACCAAGTTTCTTATGGTTAACAGAATCACTTGTTTTATGTGAATGAGGGTGAGGATATGTTACATTTCTGGTTTACGAACAGGGAAACTTTTTAACAATGAAAGATGCCTGAAAAAAGGGGAGGGGGGTTACTTCATATTAATTCCCAAAATTTTCCACCAATACAGATATAAAGAAAAAGCTAGAGAAGAATAAACTCATGGCCCTAGAAAAACACCTGATTTCACTAAAAAAAAAAAAAAAAAGCTGTAACATATTAGTTATTATTTTGGGGGTCATTCTATGTACCTTAATTTTATTACAGGAGCACTGTCTTTGAAACTTAAGGATCTAAAAAGGCATGAGGGGGTGGGATGCCCTGAACAAAAATTGATAAGCCTAAATTGTTTACCATTATATGCCTTTCTGTCAGCTATTACATGCAAAATAGAAAGCAGTTTTCCTTCAACAACAACTATGCTAAATTACTTAGTACAGTAGCAAAGAATACAACTGTTATACAGGTTACTTTACAGCCCGCTTTCTCATCTCTGTGTTCTGAAATGACTCAAAACCACAGGCTAAAATCTATATTTTTTTAAAAAAGAAGATATTCATGACCTGAATGTTGCCACCACACCTCATAAATACAGCACCTTCTGCTGCTAAAACCTTTTATGCATTCAAGAGCCCTACGTGTTCTTGACGGAAACCACACTCAAGCAGCTGAATTTAGAACATGCTGACCTTGAGCAAATCAATGCCCTTAGCATGCACTTCTGGCTTATATCACCACAAGAGCTAGACAGCCTCACCATCTATAGTAGTCAACAATTTCTGGCCACTGTCCCTTGTCTATTTTAAGATATCCCTACTACATTTCTGTGTTATACAGTTCAAAGAAATAAAATAACACATGAACCTGTGTTTAAACACAAATCATTTACCTTGGAACGTGGGTTATGTGTGTTCCTACTGTGATTAGCTCAAAAAATATTTAATTTGGTAAGTTTCCATTTCCTGCTTTCACTTTTAAAATACAATATATTTTTAATAAAGAGTAAAAAAATTAAGGATAAGACACTTTTATATTACCCAATCAGATTTATAAGTAACCTCACTCATAAACTAAGCCAGATTTGGCAGTGCTTCCAAATATAAGCTGCAAAAAAAAATTTTTTTAAATAAGTTACCTGCTCTTTTCATGCAAAATTACACTGCATATTAAAACAGTATCTGACTAAGGACTATATTGCATTTTCACCAATCTACCTTAATATTTACTAACTCTTCAAATTCTTGGATCTAAAAAGTCCATTTTAAATTGTTTTTATCAATCAACATCAGGCAACATCAAACAAAATGTTAGCACTAGTCTTTATTACAAATAAAAACCTCATTTTTTTCCTAGTTCTAAACACAACATGTAATTCGGCTTAGCAACTGTATAGCTTCCAAAATTCAAGTAAATTATTTACTTGAAAATTTTATATAAAAACAAATTAGAAACTACTAATTGTACTTAGCAATTATTCACAGCTTTTTTTTTCATTGCCAACAGAGGCTAATATTTGTGCAAAGGCCTAATGCTAGTAGAAACCAGTAACATAAAATATTTAGCGTTTTAGATTGCTTTTTAGAGGATTTTCTTTAATCTCTTGAAACATTTTATTAAAAAAAAGTAAAGTATAAAAATTAAAGAAAGCTTTTTTTTTTTTTTTACTCTGATCCAAAAGATTTCAAATAAAGAAAAGGAATCTAGGTATCACATGGACTAAATCTGATATGCAGAATGCAGGACTCAAAGAAAATGAAGTCATTTACTAACAAATGAACTAAATATAGAGCCAAGCACTGGGGCGTGGGGGTTTATATAACATGCTAGCTGACTACTAAAAGCTCTTAAGACAGAATTCATAGAGTACAAAGGGAAGGAAGAAAACCTGACTATTCTTCTCATGCTATTAAATAAGATTTTAAAATAATCTGCCCAGAAAAAAATTCACTAAAAGCTAATCTTGTATCCCATTAAATTGAAAAATAAAAAGTTTGTCAGGGGAACAAAGGATCAAATGAATCTAATTATGTGAGATATTAAACAAGACTTACTACCCTGCCATAACTTTAACAACTTTTTAAAATATTTATCTTTATTGTTCAAAGTATGTCCCCTTTTTTTCCCTCACTGACGCCCTCCACCCCACTCCTGCCCCCTGCCCCCTGCCCAGGCCTTCATCGTACTATTATCTATGTCCATGGGTTATGCACATAACAATTAAAATAAATTTTAAACTATTGGAAAGGTTTTAAGCACAGTATTTAGCACTCTAATACTAAAAACCATACAATCAGTAATATACTGATGGGTAAATTAGGCTATATTCCTAAATTGTAATACGTATTTTAATAAACTTAATAATCACATAACATAAATTAATGTGATGATGACACACATTAAAAATGACATAAATGTGGAATTCTTCTAATGATCTACTAGTAGGGCATATATTTGGGGTTGATTTTTTAAATGTACTTTTTATTTAAGTATAGTTGATATACAATCTTATATTGGTAATTGGTTTCAGGTGATTCGACATTTTTATACCTTACAATATGATCACCCTACTAATTTGAATAATGTCACCATATAAATTTACCACAATATTATTGATTATATTCACCTTACCCTTTTCACCCACTTACCCCCCTCCCTTCTAGTCTCTGCTTCTGAGTCTGTTGTTCTGTTAGATTCCACCTACAAGTGAAATCACATGGTACTTGTCTTTCTCTGACTTACTTCATGTGGCGTTAACACTCTCTAGATCCATGCATATTGTCGCAAATGGCAAGGCTTCATTCTTTTTTATGCTGCATAATGTTCCATTGTGTGTGTGTGTGTGTGTGTGTATTTATATACCATATCTTCTTTATCCATTCACGTATCGATGGACACAGGTTTGCTTCCATATCTTGGCTATTGTAAAAATGTAGCAATGAACATAGGGGTACACATATCTTCAAATTAGTGTTTTCATTTTCTTTGGATAAATACCCAGAATGGAATTGCTGGGTCTTATGGTACTTCTATTTTTAGCTTTTTGAAGAAGCTCCATTCGGTTTTCCTTAAGGGCTGCACCAGTTTGCAGTCCCACCAAGAGTGCAGAGTGGTTCTTTTCTCTACATTCTCACCAGCACGTTTATTTGCTGACTTTTTGATAATAGCCATTCTGATGGTGTGAGGTGGTATCTGTTGTTTTGATTTGCATTCCCCTGATGATCAGCGATGTTGAACATATTTTCATGTCTGTTGGCCACCTGTCTGTCTTCTCTGGAAAAATGTCTTTTCATGGCCTCTGCTAATTTTTCAATCGGACTGCTTCTTGTTTGTTACTGAGTTGTATGAATTTCTTGTATGTTTTGGATATCAAACACTTATCAGATATACCATTTGCAAATATATTCTATTCAATAGTTTGTCTTTTTGTTTTACTGAGGGTTCCTTCACTGTGCAGCAGCATTTTAGGTTCACATAGTCCCACTTATTTATTTTTGCTTTTGTTTTCCCTTACTTCAGGGGACATATCCAAAAAGATATTACACAGACTGTCAAAAAGTTTACTTCATGTTTTCTTCTAGGAGTTTTATAATTCCAGGCCTTACATTCAAGTCTTTAACCCATTTTGAGTTTATTTTTGTACATGGTGTAAGACAGTGGTCGTTTCATTTTTTTGCATGCATCTGTCCAGTTTTCCCAACACCACTGTTGAAGAGACTGTTGTTACTCCAGTGTATCTTTTAGTGATTTTTTTAAATTTGTCACTAGAGGATATGTTTTTATTGATGTGAGGAAGGAGGGGAGAGAGAAACAACTATGTGAGAGAGAAATATCGATTGGTTGCCTCCCTTATGTGCCCTGACCAGGGATCCAACATACACCCTGGATATGTGCCTGACTAGGAATCAAACCTGAAACCCTTTGGTGCACCAGACAGCACTCAACTGAGCCACACCAGTCAGGGCAGCAGAGTATATCCTTACTTCTTTTGTTATAGATGAGTTGACCATATAAGCAAGGGTTTATTTATGGGCTCTTTGTCCTATTGATCTATGTATCTGTTATTGTGCCAGGACCATATAGTTTTGATTATTATACCTTTGTAATCTAGTTTGAGATCAGAGAGCATGAGATACCTCCAACTTTGTTCTTCTTTCTAAAGATTGCTTTGATTATTCCTGGTCTTTTGTGGTTCCATATAAATTTTGATAGGAATTTCATTGAATCTGTAAATTGCTTTGGTCAATATGGTCATTTTAACTATTTTAATCCATCTAATCCGTAAGCATGCTATATCCTTCCACTTATTTGTGTCTCCTTCATTTCTTTCTTCAATGTCTTACAGTTTTCAGAGTACAGGTCTTTCACCTCCTTGAAGTTTATTCCTAGGTGTCTTATTCTTCTCGGTGCAACTGTAAATTGGATTGTTTTCTTCATTTCTCCTTATGACTGTTTATTATTAGTGTACAAGAATGTGACAACTTTCTGTATATTAATTTTTATCCTGCTACTTTACTGAATTTTTATTAATTCTATTAATTTTGGTAATTTTTTAGGATTTTCTGCATATAGTATCAAGTCATCTGCAAATATTGACAGTTTTACTTTCTTTCCTATTTGGATGCTTTTTGTTTCTTTTTCTTGTCTGGTTGCTATGACTAGGACTTCTAGTACTACATTAAATAATAGTGGCAGAGTGAGCATCCTTGTCTTGTTCCTGATCTTGGAGAAAAAGTTTTCAGCTTTTCACCACTGAGTATGATGTTAGCTGTGGGCTTTTCATATACAGCCTTTATCAAGTTAAGGTAAATTCTTTCCATACCCACCTTATTGAAAGTTTTTATCATAAATAGATGTTGAATACTGTCAAATGTTTTTGTGCATCTATTGAGACAGTCATGATTTTTTATCCTTGGTTTTGTTGATGTGATGAATCACAGTTTTACAGATGTTGAACCACCCGTGAATCCATGAAACAAATTACACTTGGTCATGCTGTATAATCCTTTTAATGTACTGTTGAATTCAGTTTGCTAATAGTTTGTAGAGAATTTTGGCATCTGTGTTCATCTGGGTACTGTCCTGTAGTTCTCTTTCTTTGTAGTGTCTTTGTCTGGTTTTGGTATCAAGATAATGCCAGCCTCATACAATGAGTTTGGGAGTGTTCCTTCCCCTTCAATTTATTTTTTGGAATAGTTTCAGAAGGTACTAATTCTTCTTTAAATATCTGGTAAAATTCGCCTGTGAAAACATCTGGTCCTGGGCCTTTGTTTGACAGTTTTATTACTGCTTAAATTTCATTGTTAGTAATTGGTCTGTTCAGAATATGTTTTCTCCTGGTTTAGTCTTGGAACACTATATGTTGCTAAAATTTTATCCATTTCTTCTAGATTGTAGGATTTGTTGGCATATAATTGTTTGAGTATTCTTTAATGATCCTTTGTATTTCTGTAGTGTCAGTTGTAATCTCTCATCTTCATTTCTGATTGTATTCTCTCCTTTTTCTGCTTGATAAGTCTTGCTAAAAGCTTGTAAATTTCATTTATTCTTTAAAAGAATCAGCTTAGTTTCACTAATCTTTTCTATTGTTTTTCTGTTTTCTATTTCATTAATTTCCACTATGATGTTTATAATGTCCTTCCTTCTTACTTTGGGTTTTGTTTGTTCCTCTTTTTCTAGTTTCCTTAGGTGTAAATTTAGATTATTTGGGATTTTTCCTGCTTCTTAAGGTAGGCCTGTATAGCTATAAACTATCCTCTTACACCTGCTTTTGCTGCATCCCATTGATTTTGTAAGGCTGTTTTCACTTTCATTCAGCTCAAGGTAGTTTTTTATTTCCTGTTTGATTTCCTCTTTGGTCCATTGGTTGTTCAGAAGCACACTGTTTAATCTCCATGTATTTGGTTTTTTTCCAGTTTTTTTTATTTCTAGTTTCATGCCATTATTGTCAGAAAATATGCTTAATATAATTTTAGTCATCTTGAATTTACTGAGGTTTGCTTTGTGACCCAGTATGTGACTGATCCCAGAAAATGTTCCATGTGCACTTGAGAAAAATATGTAACTATAGGTTTTGGATGAAATGCTCTGTAAACTTGTCTAATGTGGGATTTAAGACTATTATTTCATTATTTTTCTGTCTGAATGATCTACCCATTGAAGTATTCAAGTCCCCAACAATTATAATATTACTGTTAATTTCTGCCTTTATGTCCATTTACATTGGCTTCGTATGTGTACTTGAGTGCTCCTGGGTGGGGTACGTAGATATTTACAACTGTTATACCCTCTTCTTCTATTGAATTATATAATGTCCTTCTTTGACTCTTTTACAATCTGTTTTGAAGTCTATTTTGGATGATATGAGTATTGCTGCCCCAGGAATCTTTTCATTTCTATTTGCACAAAATCTTTCTTCATCCCTTCACTTTCAGTCTATGTGTCTTTTGATCAGAAGTTTCTTCTAAGCAGCATATTGTTGGGTCATGTTTTTTATCCATTCTGCCACCCTGTCTCTTCACTGAAGAATTTAGTCCATTTACATTTAGGGTAATTATTGATATATATATGTTTATTGCCATTATATTAACTGATTTGGGTTGTTTTTGTGTTCTTCGCTCTTTCTCCTTCTCTTCATCTCTTTCCTTTTGATTTGTTGGTTTCCTTTAGTGTTTTGATTAGATTTTTTTCTCTTCATTTCTTTCTGTATTTTTTCTATGGTTTTGGCTTATGCTTACCATAAAGTCCATATATATCCATCTATATCTATAGCAGTCTATTTAAAGCTGATAGGCATTTAAGTTCAATCACATTCTAAAAGCACAACATTTTGCCCGGCTGGGCATGGCTCGGCGATTGAGCACCGACCTAGGATCCAGGAGATTGAGGTTCGATTCCTGGTCAGGGCACATGCCCGGGCTGCAGGCTCGATCCTCAATGACTCTCTCATCATTTATGTTTCTGTCTGTCTCTCTCCATCTCCTTTCCTCTCTCTGAAATCAATAAAGATATACTTTAAATAAATAAAAAAATAAAAGCACAACATTTTGCCTGGCCAGTGTGGCTCGGTTGGTTGAGTATTGTCCCATGCAACAGGTAGTTCCCAGTTCCACTCCCAGTCAGGGCACATGCTCAGGATTTCGGGCTCAATCCTCGATGGATGTTTCTCTCCCTCTCCCTTTCTCTCTCTCAAATCAATAAAAACATATTTTAAAAACATAATAAAAATAAAAGCACTACATTTTTTCACTCCCCCAATCTTTATTTTTTACATCACGTTTAATGTCTTTTTGTTTCTCTATCTCCTTATTTACTGTAGTTAATTTTACTACTATTGTCTTTTAACCTTCCTATTAACTTTTTAAGTGATTGATTCATCGTGATTCTTGTATATTTGCCTTTAACAATAAGATTTTTTTCCACTTTCCTGTATTTTCTTATTTCTGGTTATGGCCTTTTCTTTTCTACATAAAGACCCATTAACATTTCTTGTAAGGCAGTTTAGCAGTGGTGAATGGTGGTGAACTCCTTTAGTTTTTGCTAAATCTGGGAAACTGTTTCTCCCTCAATTCTAAATGATAACCTTGCTGGATAAAGTATTTGTAGATTCCTTTCTTTGAGCACTTTAAATATGTCTGACTTATTTTTTCATTCTTGCTGCCTTTAAGATCAACTCTTTATCCTTAACTTTTGCCATTTTAATTATAAAATGTCTTGGTATGGGTCTCTGGATTCATCTTGTTTGGCACTCTCTGTGTTTCCTGGACCTGGATGTACACTGCCTTCCTTAGATTAGGGAAGTTTTCAGATATTATTTCTTCAAATACTTTCTGTTCCTTTCTCTTTCTCTTCTGCTAGAATCCCTATAATACAAACGTTAGGATGCTTTACGTTATCCCAGATATCTCTTATACTGTCTTCATTATTTGAAGGATGTAAGACAGTTTAGCAGTGGTGAATGGTGAATTCTTTATCAAGCAAATTATCTTTGTTTTATTAGGGTTTTTCTCTAGGGTTTTTCCTTGTTCCTTCATTTGGGGCATAGTCTTCTGTCCATCTTGTCTGATTTTCTGAGTTGGACCAGTCTTAAAAGAGAGGTTTCTGAGTAGACGAAGTGTTGCATAGTTTTGGCAGGCTGCTTTTAGGAATGCCTGGTGTGTCACCTGGTCTTAAGGGGTGCGATTGGGTGGGGGTGGCCTGGTGTATGCTTGCTTCTTTGCCCTTCTAATATAAGTGGGGTTGCCTGACACACACTGGGCTGCTCCATGTGCTCTTGGAGTGCCCTATCACATTAACTGTCTATGATTCCAGCTGGGTCTGGGCAGGGTTGCTTTGCAAGCTTGTTTCTCAAGGCTCCATCAGCTCCTCCCCTCTCCTGTTGGGGCAGGCCTACCTGTGTGCCCACAACTCAGCACTTTGCTAGTTCTGCTCCCTTTCCAGGCAGTCCAACAGCCTACACACTGGGCTACTCCCCACTCACTCCACAGGCAGACCTGGGGGCTTGCCAGTTGCTTAAATTATCCATAGTCAGGGAAGGGTCTAGGCAAAACCACTCTGTATGCCTGCATCTCAACACCCTACTAGCTTGCACTGCCCCTTCTCTGACTGAGGCAGACTTGCAGGAGCAAACACAGCAGTATTTTGCTAGTTCTGCCCCTCTGTCAGTGGTGCAGCAACTCATGAGCTCAGCCAGGCTCCTCACACTACCCCACGCAGGCCTGAGTGCCCTGTTGCTTTGTCTGCAGCTGGAGTAAGGTCTGAGCGGAGCTGCCCTGCACAGCTTCCTAGCTCCACCATTTCTCCACATGGGGCATCTTTACGTGTGCACACAGCCATATTTTGGTAGTTCTGAACTCTCTCCTGGCTGGGAAGGGGGTGGTGATACTCCTGCACATAGGATACTCCTATCCACAGGTCTGCCCTGCTTGCATGGCCTGCAGCTTTAATTGTCCACAGTCAGAGTAGGGTCTGGATAGGGCTAGTCTGCATGCCTGCCCAGCTCCACCCTTTTCCCAGGTGGGGCAGCCTTAAATGTGCTCACTCTGTGGGCGGGGGCAGGAGCTCCTGCACAGGTGTGCACCCAGCAGCACCCCACTCACTCAGGATGGGGCAGCCCAGAGTGTGGGTACCACAGTGTCTTTCTAACTCCCCACTTTTTTCGGGTTGGGCAGCCACACTTATGCATGTGGCAGCGCTTCACTGTCTACACACTTTCTCTGGACTGGGCAGTCCTGCATGCAGTAGTGCATTTTGTTAGCTCCCTACTGTTTCAAGGAGGGAAAGCTCCATATGAATCCACAGTAGCACCCCACGGTATCCACACTTTCCCTGGACAGGATAGCCGAGGGCAGGTACTGCGGTGTTTGTTAGCTCCACTCTCCCCTCAGGCAGGGGAGCCCATTACGTGCATAGCTCAGCGAGAGCAGGAAGCTGCACCCTGTTGCACTGGCTGGATGAACCTCCAAAAGGGGACCTTTTTACACACACTATGGTGCTCTCCTATTTCTACTGGATCTAGGTCCAGTATGGGTGGCTGGGGACTTGCTACAGCACCATGCAAGTCGGCCAAAAAGCCTGGATGGAGCACCCACCTGCTATCTAGGTTCAGGGGAATCATAAATAATAACGCTCTACAGTTCCTCTGGCCCTGGTTTGTTCCCTCAGCTCTTGGAGGACTCTTGTGGTTCACCGACCTTCTCTATGTAGACACTCACTCTTGCTTGTTGTGCAGAGGCTGTTCAGTTGGCTCACAACTGTCTCTCAGGAGGATTTGCTCTAAACACAGGTGTGCATGTGATGTATTCTTGCAAAGGAGCAAGCTCAGTGTCCACCTACGCCATGATCTTGGACCCACTCCTGGAGTTGATTTTTTTAAAATGTGTTTTTATTGATTTTTGAGAGAGAGAGGAAAGGAGAGGGGGAAAGGAAGAGAGAGAAACATTGATTGGTTGCCTCTCATACACACCCCAACCAGGGATGGAACCTGCAACCTGGGTATGTGCCCTGACCAGGAATCGAACCAGCCACCTTGTGGTGCATGGGACAATGCTCAATCAACTGAGCCACACCAGCAAAGCCAGAGTTGACTTTTGTAGCAGCTAATTAATTTCTTTTATCTACGCCTTGTTGGGACTGAATTAATAATCCTCATGTTTTTGCAGTTTCTAACAATGAACTGCATGTGTTCATCTATTTACTAACTTACTCATGGGCAATACTGACAGATCCCATATATGCCCACTGTGTTGGGACTTGTAGGGCTCTAGTGTATACCAAGATCATAAATTTGTTCAGGCTGACATGAAAAAAAATTTCTCAAAATTATAAACTAAGAATTCAAATCATTTACATACACAGGAACATATTCTGAATCTTGGTGATCATGAGCTAACCCTTAAAACTATATACTGCACTAGAGGTGAGCATTTTATTAATCATAATGCTGTAGCACTTTATCAACATTTTCATGAAAATTACTTTCTTCTCTAAATTCCCCCCATAGCACTAAGATGAAAACAGCACATAGGTGGGAAAGAACATAATAAAACTTCTTATGAAAAGGTGGCCTCAACATTCATGGCAGCCATGGAAGTGTGTTTGAATCTTAATATTATCAATTAAAATAACTTTGAATTCTTATATATAACTTTTCTAAATGTTCAGTTAACACCTGATTATGTCTTTATTAAACTAGTCCTCTAAATGCTGAAATGCCCAAAGATATATACAAAAGGTACTATAAACTCTTCCCCAGCATATAAAACCTGTTTTCACCATTAATCACCAGTCATTCCTTCAGGTATTCTATTAACAATAAAAGTAACCAAAAGTCTTTGGCATTGAATAGTAAATATTACTATTCTGCCTGGGCAGATTTTATGCCTAAATTTTAAAAATCTTTTTAAAACCTCAAACCTAAACTGATCTTGTCTTTATTTATCTGAAGCAGTCTGTTTTCATCTCACATACACACACAAAAGTACTTCAGTTAGCATAAATTCAACATTTATTTAATAACCAAAAAGTAACTGTCACCTACCTGTAGTACCGAGATTGTAGATATGTTGAACAAACAGTCTTTGATACATGACTGGCCGACCCAAAGTCTATTACTTTAACCCTGTAAGGCTGCCGAACAGGATCCACCAACATAATATTCTCTGGTTTGAGATCAGCATGAATTAAACCAAGACTTTTCAATTTTTTCAGTGCAGTGGCCACTTGTTGAAGAATGGGTCGAATGACTTTTAGTGGCAGGGGACTGAATTTATTTTGTTTCAGAAAGTCATACAAATTTTGTTCCAGCATCTCAAAGACTAAACAAGTATGGTTACGGTGCTGAAAGCATTCATAAGCTCGTACAAAATTATACTCATCAGCATTTTCAGTACTGAGTCTTGCTAATATGCTCACTTCTATTTGACCTTGACGTGCATAAGAAGGATGATTCTTCAAAATTTTGATTGCTACAATTTCATTTGTCCCTCTTTTCCAGCATTTGACTACC
The DNA here is from genome assembly GCF_054644295.1 of Miniopterus natalensis. Taxonomy (NCBI): domain Eukaryota; kingdom Metazoa; phylum Chordata; class Mammalia; order Chiroptera; family Miniopteridae; genus Miniopterus; species Miniopterus natalensis. Next base: position 59,864,827 of record NC_142091.1, on the reverse strand, counting down.
TGGCCAAAAGTGCCTCGACCAAGAAAATCAAGGACTTCGTAAGTATTTTTCATGGAGCATAAAACTTCATGCTGTACTAACTGATAGTCACCTTCTCCAGTGGTGCAATTCTGTTTTGTTCCTGTGGTAGTTGTCACAACTGTCACTGGATTCCCCATGTTGGTTTGCAACATTGCAGGAAGTATGGACAATTCATCGACAATCTGCATTGCGCTATGATTATCCAACTCCTCACTCTTGCGCTTCAATCCACATCGCTGAGGGCCTCCTAGGAAATGTAACCTATGTCTCCACGCCCCAATCTGAGGTGCCTCCACTTGAGCTTGCTGCGCCTGAGCTGCTATTACCTTTGTAGCACCCGCAGTGTTTTTTAAAACAACAGCACTTGTCTGCAACGAAAAGTTGTGTCCTCGAGGTCTGTTAAATGCTATCTTTGTCTGAAAAGCACTACCCTTTGTGAGAGGATGAGGATTTCCAACGTTTCTACCATTCACGTAGGTCCGTGGGTAGTTTCTTTCCTGGAATACACAACTGCTTGGCTCTACTTTGAGTTTCTTCACACTACAAAAGGCACTTGACTGAGTTTGATAAACATATGGTGGGTAGACCAAAACTTGTGAGGCCATACCTGCAAAAGAAAGAGCAAAACGACATATTAATTAAATCTCATGAAGAAAACTTTTAAGGGTCAAATCCATAATTCATAAAAATAATTCTAATTCCATGAAGATTTTTTCCCTTGGAGAAGATAAGCATTTTCAGTATCTCTACTTTAGTTAATGCTTCAGCTACTTTGAATGTTGCATAAAAGTCACTCCTATACCGGCACCCATAAAAATAGATTCAAAAAGACAGATAACAAAACTCACAGGTAAGAATTTCTAAGCCCTCGCCGGGTGGCTCAGTTGGTTAGAGTGCTGTGCTGTATACCAAAAGGTTGTGGGTTCAATTCCCGGTCAGGGCATATGGCCAGGTTGTGGGCTCCATCCCCTGCTAGAGGCAGCCAATCGCTGTTTCTCACATCAATATTTCTCTCTCTCCCCCTCTCCCTGCCTCTCTCTCTCTCAAATCAATGAAAATATATATTTTTAGCATTAAGTTATAACATAAGATACAAATATGAAAATATGATCAGCACTGAAGATTTATAAAGACCTACAAGAAGAAATAAGGATTATCACAGGGAATATTTTCACTCAACTAGAAATAAGCGAACAGCTACATTAATTCAAAGTAAAACTTTGATTCTATTTACATAAAAACCTTCATTCAGATTTCTTTTCTGTACACACCTATCAACTATGCTTCCAGGATATATTAAAAATAAGTAGACACAGGTGCAGTTCACTATCAAAAGTGAACATTTTACCATTCTTTAAAAGGAAACAGAATGGAACAGGAAATGAAAAATACAGGTAAGATTGCTATATCAGGTAAAATGTACCAATGCTTCTTTAATCTGATGGCTTCAAAGCCAACAGAGCTAGAGGATCATGCTATGTGAAAAACGTAATGTTCTCCACAGTTATAGGAGTAGTACTAAGTTTACTAATGAAAGGATGTGTTTTTTCAGTCAAATTACACAAGTATAAATTATAGACTATAATTGACTTCAGCATGCTATGATCAGCACCAGAAACAAAAAGACTGAAAAACATTGGGTAAAAATCAGTGAGAAGAAAACACCACTGTGAGTGCGTGTGCACATGCTTCTTAATCTACTACCACTAGGTCCCCATCCTATTCTGGTCTTTACCTGGACTCAGTCATCTCTCAGAGCTGTCTCTTGAGTTTCCTCATCTAAATTAAACCCCAAGATCTGACCTGCCCATATCGACAAGGAGCTTTACACTCTATCCTCAAAATATCATTAATCTCCTTCTTTGATCTACTGTCTTGCTGATTACCTCCTACCACACAAACGCCCAATATTCTTTACTAAGTTCTAGTTTCTGTCCTTCTAGTAAAATATTCAAAATTAACACTTTTCTTATGTAATACAGAGGGTACTTTTAAAGATGCTTAGTAGCAAAAAGATCCAAAATTCTAAATCTGATTTCAGTGGCTCTCAATCTTTTTCCTGACACATCTCAGGTATGATGAACTATGAAGAAGTGAAGCACTTTATTTAGGGAGGTAATATTCAAGAGCAATACTACTGTCAGAGAAGTAACCCATGTTAGAGAAGGTGGTCTTCACCAAAGCATTTTATGTACATAGCAAATGAATAATTAATTCAATCATACCAGGAAAGGGCTTTTCACATCACCGCCATGACTTTTAACACTGCAGGATACCTTTTTGAAAATAAAAGGGCCAACCTATTTCACGTAGCTAAGGGAACCAAAGAGAAATTATGCTGTTCCTAAACTACTTTTGAATTCCTCACAAAGCCTATCAGAGTTAAATAAAAAAGCCTCAAACTATTCTATTGCCTCACATCTTTTCAAACTTATTTTTTATAGGAAACTACAACATCAGTTTTACCACAAATCTAATTTTTATACAAATGACTACATCTTAGTTTCACGAGGTCTGACAAAGAGATTTTAAAGAAAGTATAAAGAAGTCTTCATGGTATACCAATACTGTCTATAGTCTAGTTTCATGCAAATAATAATTATTCTAGTTTGGTTTATCCATAGAGTTAAAGATTTCGCTTTCATGAGTATACTTAGGAAGAAAAGGTTCCACTTCTCCCATTTTAAAAATATTCTCAGACACATGAATATCTTTAGGCACAAAGAATATTAAGACAACAATAAAGTTTCATTCAGAATCATTTTTATATTTGTACCTGGATATCAAAGCAGAACTTCACTTCTGTTTCAACTGAAAATTTGTCAACATTTTATAGAGGCATAAAGGGACATTTTTCTTAAGAACTTTAAAACCGTTAAAATATCAAATACAAAGAAGAACAGTAAAAACACCACTATTTCAATTATACGGTGACTGATGAAAGCAATAAATTACACAACTAAGTATTTGTTATCATAATGCCAATTATGAACATTTTATCTCAGGTTATCTCAAATATATTTTAATTAAATTAATATCAATTTGTTGCATGTAGTTTCCAAAATCGAGTAACAGCCTCTGAAAGAATTATTGTCACATCACAAATTGAAACCGTTAGCTAAAAGCTGTATTTATCTAGGCTGAAGTTTAAACTTCTACTAATTGACTTAATTTTCAATTTATTTTTCAAATGATAAATGAGCTAGTAATCTATGAAAGTTATATACTAAATTCACTTTTTAAATGTCTTATAGCTATATCTACTGTGAATATTATCAAATAATGTTTTAATGTTATTATTTTTTTTAAATCCTCACCCAAGGATATTTTTTCCATTGCTTTTCAGAGAGAGTGGAAGGGAGAAACAGAGAGAGAAACATCAATGTGAGAAAGACACATCAACTGGTTGCCTCCCACATGCACCCCCGAACCGGGGCCGGGGATGGAGCGTGCAATGGAGGTACATGCCTTTGCCTGGGATAGAATCCGGGCCCCTTCAGTCCGCGGGCCAACCCTCTAACCACTGAGCCAAGCCAGTCAGGGCTTAATATTATTTTAATTCTACTTTTATCATACTTATCCCTGACAACAGATGGCTGGCCTAGTTCTCGAAGAGTTACCAGTCTGAAGTTTAAATATTCAATCACTTGAAAGAAAACAAAGTTTAGGTTCCTCCGCTAGTACTCAAACTTTAATTTGTGACAACAAAACACACATGAACCTATCAGTGTTTTTTCTGATGGCAAAAAATGGACCATATTTTGTGGAAGAACTGCTAAACTGTTTTATGAATCATTTTCATTTGTAAATTCAAATTTTGGTGTACTATTTTTTTAAATAAGTCAATTTAGCTAAAATTTAATCACTCCTGCATATCTGTACACTTTAAGATGTACAAACTACAAAGGTAAAGCAGTTTATAACTCCTTTATATTTTGCATCTACTGTATTTTGTAGCTGCTTCACTAAGATATGGTTATCCACCTCACCCTACCCCATCCAAAAAGTTCTGCAAAGCTTTGCTTTAAAAAAAAAAATCTTTCTCCAGTTAGTGATTTCTCAGATTTTATCATATAGTGACCACCTGTGAATTTATCATAAGTTTACAATGCTATATTTGTCCCTCAACACATTTAAACAGTTTCACACCTACATGCTCTAATTATTCTCCAACTAAAATGCTAAAATTTCCTTCAAGATGATAAATACCAAGAAGGGGGGAAAATCTTCAATTATACATATTTCTCCCTTTCCATTCCAAAGACTTAAAAAAGAAAGAAATTGAGTATAAATATCTCATATCACAAAGCATACCCTGGTCAGCCTATACAGATGATTTATATTTTTTAACCCCTTTCAGTTTAAAATTACTGTTACATTTTTAACAAATCACAAACCTCTAAAATAAGAAATATTTTCTTTTTTAATTGCCAATAGTTTTTATTATATATAGAAGTAAAGTACTCAAAGCAAAGCACAAATTTACCACTATATAAAGTACAAAGTAAAATGTATAATATACTTAAATATATGAAATATGCAAATATGCTATCTAGATAGGTAGATAAATATATTCCTTTTCCTAAAAGCTTCAAATTACTTAAGATGCCTGATAGCTGGAAGAATCTCATTTTCTTCCTTTAAAAAAATATTTATAAGGTAGAGTTGGTAAGCTACCTGCTTCAGCTTCCGATTTGTCTTCTCTAATTAGAAAACTCTCCCTCAGGCCCCCCTGGAGTCCCCAGTACTGTTAACTCCAGCCCACGAGCACAATCTATTTTGCTTTATGGGGAATGGATCTCCTATAGCACAGGCATCCGAGTAAAAATTCCACAAGAAAGCTTTTCTTTTAACAAGATACAAATGGACAAATTCTACGAGAAAAGATTGGAAATTCTGACTTATATGGAGAAGATGTTGGCAATACATAGAACTGACAAAAGATCTAAAGAAACCACACTGCTTGGCAAAACTCAGTAGAAAAATGGGTAAATGATATAAGCAGGCAATTTACAAGAAAGGAAATACGGGCCAAAAGACTTATTAAAAGAAAATTCTCAGCCTCACTAGTAATAAAGAAAATAGTAATTAAAACTATAGTAAGATGGCATTTTAGACCCATCAGACTGACAAAAAGGGGGGTAATACCCGATGTTGAAGAGGAGCGAGGCAATGGAGACTCTTACACACCAAGGTAAGCAGTACAAACACTGTAGAGAGCCAGTCTGGGAACCGCCATAATCTAGCAGTTCTCCTCTCAGGTACACTTTCTGCCTAGACACTTTCGCACATAGGTACAACAGAACAGGCAAAATAATGTTCACTGCTACACTGTATGTAGTTACAAAATTTTGAAATAACCTAACTGTCACAAAAGGAATGGGTAAGTTGTGGCTTTTTCACACAACACACACAATACAACTGTTTTAATACCACAATCATCATATATTTATTTATGTACCACAAAAAAGAAAAACTAAAAAAACCACCAACTGTAAGGGCAAAACATGGATTTAAAAATGTATCACAATTTCAAAGCAGTTAAAATGTGGGAAAAGCTGTGCATGTTAGAATTAATCATGTGCAGCAACATGAATTAACTAAAATGACACCTATCAACATGGATAAATCTCAAAACAACTATGTAGGAAAAAAATAAGTTCAGAAGACCATCTATCATTTTTTATAAAATTAACAGCAGGCAAATCTATACTGTGCTTTTATATATAGTGTGTGGTAAGGTATAAAAACATGCTTAGAAATGATAAAAATGACAGAAAGAAAGAGAAAAAGAGACTTCAATGATATGTACTCTTATTTTGCACCCACCATGGCAGTTGCACAAAAATTACTTCTATTACTCTATACTTCCGTAGCCAAAATTTACATTATTTTTAAATGAAGGGGGGGAATCTACCAGATAATGGAACAACCTCTTTAATTGTATTTTTTAAATTTCAAAAATATAACGAACCATTTTAGATATTTTATTAGCATACTCAATTAGCCATACCCTATTTCATTCCATTTTTATTTCAATTTTTAAAATTTTCTTTCAGTTCAAATCAAGTAAAGACATTCAGGAGCAGGAAGAATTTAGCAATAAACAAACGTTTTTTTTAATCAATGAGCTCTCAGCAAGAGGCAAAGATACGTACATATATAAGTACATCACTAATGAGGGAAGTAACATAAGGTTGCAGGTAGCAAAGAAAAGGGGATGATTCACATATGCCCTAAAAGAGCACAAAAGGATTCAGTAAGAAGTTAACCTATAAGCTAAATTTGGAAGGTAGTGGGAAGAAGCCTGCTATATGCAGGAGAGTATATTCCATGCAGTACAAACCAATAGCATATGTAAGGGCAGAGTCTAATGAAAAATACAGCGTACTGGCTACAACAGGGCCCACAAATTATGGTTGGTCAAATCTGACGCAGACTATTTTTATATGGCGCACAAGCTAAGAATGGTTTTTACATTTTTAAAGGGTTATTTTTTAAAAAAAGTATATAACAGAGACCACATGTGGCTTGCAAAGCCTAAATTATTTGCTATCTAGCCCTGTAAGAAAGCTTGTCAATATCCACACTAGAACAAAACTTGCCAGTGGAGAGGCCAGCTAGAGAAAAAGATGATCCTTGAGAAGACAGACAACCTTTAAAAGACAGATCGTAAAGAACCCTGTCTTCCAGGCTAAGGAGTCATAGGGGATGGGATGCCTCTGAAGGGTTTTAAACTAAAAAACAGAATCTTGTCTGTATTTTAAAAAGGTTACTCAGGCAAATCTGTGAAGGATAAACTGGAAGGAACAACAATGGAAACAGACGACTACTGTAATAGTCCGGGTAACAGCTGATGAGAGCCCGAGCAAAGACATACTAAGGGAAGGAGGTAGAAAGTGCTGATCACCAGTGGGTAGGTTGAGGGAAGAACCACAGAACTTGGTGAGGGATGAAGGAAGGAAGGAATTGACACAACCATGTTTTGGGCTTGAAACCCTAATCACCAAACAATAGAAAATGTTTCTGTAAAAAACGGGAGAATTTAGAGGAAAATTTGACCTCAATTTTAGACATGCTGAGTTAGAGGTGCCTTGTGACTTAGCCTGAGTACCCTTAAATGTAGAATCTTAAAGAAAGGCCTGTATTCAGGGAGTTTACTTGGGAAGTTATCCCAGAGGGCAGGAGTGAGGGATCTGGGGAATAAGTCAGGAAAAAGAAAAAAAAGCAAGTAATAAATGTAAAGGAATGAATGAATTAGAAATTCACCACTTGGCAACAATCATAACTGATTCAAACAAGAACGATCAATGGATGCAAAAACTAATGGGTGGAAGTTTGAATAACAAAGCTTGTTGGGGGACAATTCACTTCGAGTCTCTCATGCTTCTCCATGTCTTACAAGCAGGGACACTGCCTTTGTTCTGGAGTCTCTTCTGAAGGATATTTGTATACTGAACAGCCTTGGAAGTAGAAATAGTGTTTTCCTCCTGAGCAAAGGGCAGGTTGTTTAATGTCCAGTATGATAAAGATAATGACTCCCTCTTGGGCAAATGTCAGGCAGGCTTACTTGCCCCTTATATAAGATTCCAGTTTCCTAAGCCTGGGTTCCTCTCCTATAATATGACTCCTTTTGTGCAGGAGTCACTTGGTCCTGCTCACATAACCTTATGGGAACAGAGTTGGGGAACCAGGCAAATACTGACAGACTACTGCTATCACCATGAGTAAGAAGGTCCCTTATCTCTGACCCCCCCCAAAAAAAGTCCTTTATCTCCTATCTTCTGCCAGCATCCATGGCTAATTTGTTATCTTGCAAGACCCTTCAGTTCTTGACATTTACACAGCTTCAAAGTACATCCCCATATAGTATGTATTAATCAAAAGGAAGAAACCAACAGATGCCGCCTTAACCAAATGATCGGTGTTAACATCAGGTGCCTCCTGATATGAGAACTAGCAGGAATACTCTTCACTGTGATATTTCCAAGCACAAGAAAAGAAAACAAACAAATCCAAATTGAGGGTCATTCTACAAAAAAAAAAAAAAAAAAGTACTGTTCATCAAAATGTCAATGTCAGGAAACAACACAAAGACTGAGACACTTTTCAGATTACAAAAAACTAAAGAGACATAAAAACTTTTAGGAAAAAATTGGGTGAAACGATATCATGTCTGCAACTTACTCTCAAAAAGTTCAAGGGGCCCGGCCAGGCGTGGCTCAGCGGTTGAGCGTCGACCTAGGATCTAGGCGATCGGGGTTCGATTTCCGGTCAGGGCACATGCCCGGGTTGTGGGCTCAATCAATGACTCTCTCATCATTGATGTTTCTATCTCTGTCTCTCTCCCTTTCCTTTCCTCTCTCTGAAATCAATAAAGATATTTAAAAAAAAAAAAAAAAAAAAAAAAAGTTCAAGGGGAAAAAGTAATACAATATAAAGAAAAAAGGTAAGTGCAAATGGGGTAAACTGTTAACATTTAAAGAATTTAGATTAAAGATAAAAAAGAATTCTTTGTACTATTTTGGTAACTTTTCTGTAGGTCTGAACTTTTGTCAAGTGATAAACAACAACAAAAGAATATGAGTGACAGGCATTAAACAATGTTTTTCTTGCACAAGACTGATCTCCAAGGGTTACACATTTGGGAATGAACTGCTGAGTATCTTAGACATGGCCCAGATCACCTAAAATCTAGAATGACCTGGCATACAATGAGTCCCTAGGATCATCTGCCAGCATTAATTAAAAAGTATTCATAAGCAGTGAAAGAAAATCTTTTCATTTAAAAGTATTACTTAATTCACAGTTTTTAGAACTTTTAGTTATTATGTAATTTCTTCAATCAATAGAGACTAAAATTAGAATTTCACTATGTGGTCCAATAACTTTGACAATAAAAAGGCCTTTTCATTCTTGAAAAGAGAGAAAACCCCAGTACTAGTCTATACAGGGCTCTACAATAGAAATTAGAAAATGGAACTACATACCTAGTAAAAAGTAGTTTCTAGTCAAATTATTTTATTTCTAAATTTCTTTGTAATTTAAGTGCATATTTATAAAAGACAATAACATGTCTTCTTAGAACTAAAAGATAGAATACATGAGAAAATAAGTTTTTAGTGTGAAAAGTAAATGAGTTTAACTCTTCACTGGCCATTTAAATCTCATTATTTTAAATACCTATACCACTGACAGGTTGTTTTACCAGTATTCTATCCAGGAAATTACTTATACTAATACATTTCACATAAGAAACATTTTCACATAAATGAACCACCACATGCTGTAAAACTACATAAAATAAAACTGTCAATAAATAAATAAATAAAAATAAACCTGCAATCTGAGATGTCCACAAAACATTTATTTGAAAACACTAAAGTCTTGGGTATTTTCCAGCAGTATTGTGAACAAAGCATCTAGGGAATGTGTCGACTATAACACAAAATCAGCATGTTGAATAACAAGCTTCATCTGACTTAGCAAAAAATTCCAACTTTTGGAACAGAAAATGACCTGTTGGACATTTCAAAGCTGCTAGAAATCACCCTGCCAATATAAATCTTTATTTTAGAAAGGCTAGGAGTTAACTTAAAATAGTATTTAAGGACTATTCTTACTAAAGCATGTAATTCTCTAGATTTTTTCAAGCTATATAAATATCAAAACTCGGAAATGGAAATACTGACTGAAAAGCTGACAAAAAATATAAAGTTCACCTGAAGGACTCTCTTTCTTGAAGTAAACTTTAAACTTAACAATTCAAATCTGGTTTATAAAACTTAAGTACAAAAGAACATTTTGTTTCAATTCATCATACAATATTTATGGATACCAATTATTTAAACAGGAGGGGGAAAAACATGAGCATGACTGCTTTGAGACATTTCAAATAAAATAGGAAAGGGATGTTGCTTTCCTTGAAAGAGTAATGAAAACACTATGTGTACTGGTAGAAGTTCTGCTCAGAGGTAGAGGGTTGGAAATCTGGAGGAAGTTCATGCCTACTGACCTCTATGTGGGAAACAGACTCATCTGCTACAAGTAAAAGAGGTGAGGGGTAGAGTAGGTTTGGAGAAGTCAAATGTGTATATGACACATTCACAAGTGCCTGCCTGGTCAGGTACCTGTCAAGCTACTCAATAAAGATGCTATAGTTTGATTAAGGGATATAGGTAGAATACAACATGCCTGTATTTGATTACTTTTATAATAATAATATATTTGATTTCCCAGTGTCTATTAGGCACTTTAGGGATATAGAAATCTTTAAGATATCGTTTCTCACCTGAAGAAACAGTCCAGATACTATTTTATTTTCTTAAATGTAACCTTTCCCTAAAATGTAATACTGTTACCTTCTAATAGGTTATAAATTGAGGTATTTCATTTTCTTCCAATCAGAGTAAAGGGAAACAATTTCAAGATAAATACAACTTTAGATGTGAGACGCTTTAAAGAGATTCTGCAGGTTACAGAGTAACCACTAGAAACCCATTCAGAAATGCCATGCTAGGCTTTTAGACAGGGCAATTTACAAGGCAAACATTTCAACTATTTTCTACTCAAAAGCTATTGGTAAACTAATTGTGTTGCAGTCCTTAACACCCTAAATAAGTTTCCATAACAGAATTCTATTTTAAATATACATGTACAAAACATGAAAATGTAAACAAATTGTCAAATTTCATTTACAATATATCATACACAATTATAAGGGGAACACAATATACAATACTTGCCCTTTGTATACCTCTGCTTTAAGAACCCCAAGTTAATGTACTTCTGATTTACATATAATATACAAACAGTATCCCTTTTGTTTATTGCTTTCAAATAAGTTACAGCTAGCAATTTCAGTATTCTTTTTTTTTTTTTAAATATATCTTTATTGATTTCAGAGAGAGGAAAGGAGAGGGAGAGAGAGAGATAGAAACATCAATGATGAGTCACTGATCGAGCCCACAACCCGGGCATGTGCCCTGACCAGGAATCGAACCCCAATTGCCTGGATCCTAGGTCAACGCTCAACCGCTGAGCCACGCCCGGCCGGGCAATAATATAGTTTTAGAAAGGCAAACCTATTAGAATTTTCTCAGGCAATGCAAGATTTATGCCCAGAAGGAAAACAAGAGAACTGAATTATGAACTATATATGAGAAATATGACCTTTCCCTTATTTTTTTAAATTTTCATTTATTGATTTTTAGAGAGAGAGAGAAAGGAAGGGAGGTAGGGAGACAGGCAGGGATGGAGACAGGGAGAGGGGGAGATGGGGAGGGAGGGAAGGAGGGAGAGAAGAAGAGAGAGAGGGAAATATCAATTTGTTGTTCTACTTATTTATGCATTGACTGGCTGATTCTTGTATGTGCCCTGACTGGAGAACCCAAGACACCTTGGTGTATAAGAACAATGCTCTAATCAACTGAGCTACCTGCCCAGGGTGATCTTCACCTTGATTTAAATTAATATACAGCATGTCTTTATAAGGTGACTGTACTATTAAACTGGTTAGACTTGATGGAAAGGCTTATTACCAAAATAAAATTCATAGAATTTTTGTTCATATTTTTAAATGATTTTTTGGCCCTAGCCAGTTTTCAATTCCAGCCAAGGGCATGTACCTCAGTTGTAGGCTAGATGCCTGGCCCAGGTCAGGGCTTGTTCGGGTCTCCCTCTCCAACCCCCTCCCCCCACACCCCCTCCCCTGCTTCCACTCTCTGAAAAGCAATGGAAAAAATATCTTCAGGTGAGGATTAAAAATAAATAAATAAAAATAATGACTTTTGGCTTTGTGGTAAGAGTAGTGAACATTAACACACAACTTTAAGAAACTGAACTATTCCTGGTAATTTAAATATCTTACATTTAACAAAATGAAATGAACAGTCTTAAGAAACATGATTGTGCTATATTTAAATCAGTTTTTTTCAGGCAGTGTTTTCCAACTCATGCACACATAGGAATGTAAAAGAAAATTTACAGTACTTAGCTAATTTCACTTACTATTTGCTCAAAGCAGGGATCATGTCTTAACTCTCTTCGTTCATAGCACAGAACTTTGTACTTAGTGGACACTCAAATATGTACTAGATAAAATAGTTTTCATATGAATATTTTATCATTGTTTTACCTGATGTTAAAAAAAGTTTTCATTTGTAGTCAGTTTGTGTCCCAGCTATAAAAAAAAATTTAAAGTATGTTCAACAGATTAAAACTCTAATATTTTTTAACCCAATACTATTCTTATCTAACTAAAATAAACAAAACTACAGCCTTGGCCTGTGTAGTTCAGTTGGTAGGAATGTTGTAGGGTTCGATTCCAGGTCAGGGCACATACCCAGGTTGCACGTTTGATCCCCAGTTGGGGCATGTATGGGAGGCAACTGATCCATGTTTCTCTCTCTCTCCCCTGTCCTCTCTCTCTAAAATCAATAAAAACATATCCTTGGGCAAGGATTAAAAAGTAAATAAACGATACTAAACTACAACTAATATACTGCAGGGATACTTGTACCTTCATTGAAACTGATTATAAGTTGGCCCAAAACATGTTTTTGTCTTGCTTTGAGAATGTAGTGAAGCATAGCATCATAACCTGTAATTTTCATTTTGTCACTGTACCCTATTTAATCTCAATAGAAATTGTAACAAATTACATATTTAAGCCCTCAAAAGTATTAATTTAAGTTTTACGTTAGAAGAAATGTCTCTAGAAAGTCAGGTTCAATTTTCAATATGTTATCACTTTATCCAACTTATTAACTATTTAAGACTGTAGCATAATATATCTAAAGTCGTATAGTTTACCCAACCTACAAGACTCTCATTGTATTATTAAACAGATAACACAGTCAAAATACATGCAAATAATTTTCAGGCCTTTAAATAACTGCTTTCTAGGATAGGAAACATTTTCTAAGCAAGTTACTTTCTACAAATGTTTCATTCAAAGTTTGCTATTCTTTTTTTCAAAAACCGTAAAACAGTTTTTAATTTATGGATAATATGCAACTAAGTAGGGGAGAGTTAAAGAATTTGAAGTTAATATAAGTGTTTTGTAGTAAGTCAAATACTTTTTTTTAAAATTCTAACTGGAATAATTGGCTAGTCTAATACAGCCAAGTTTCACATTGTTTATCAAATCCTAAACACAAATTTCTTGGTAAGCCATATGTAGTCAAATATAATTAATAATAAATGGCTATACAAAATTTTAAAGGGGGAGTGAGTGATTCATATTATGTTTCACGTTATTTCAATATCTTCAATAATTTTTTCGTATTAGAAAAGATGCTTTAGCATTCACAATTATGCAAAATAAAGAAGAATTTATCCAACCACCCCTGTCAATCCTTTATTTTCAAGGTGACCAAGAGCTATACCCTAAAAGATCTATCTTTCATAATTTAGGTCCCTACCTTAAGGAAAAAGTGTAGCTCAAAGTACTACATTTCCCTTCATTATTACGCTCTAAATCTCCACTCCTTTTAGATGTAACCTTTTTGTTTTTAAAAAAATGCCAAAGCAGCAAAGAAAATACAACATAAAAAGTGTATCTGGAAACCTAATCTTTAGAAGAAATGTTTATCTCAGAAGGTAAAAATGGACTGTGTGACTGATATCAGAGAAGTCAGGGTTTTAATTCAGTTTGAAAAACCTGGACTCATACATTATGTGCATCTTAGTTTTATTATTAAGGATCTCCATAGACAAAAAAAGAGTATTCCTATAAATCAAACTCTTTTTAATAGCAATAATATGTTCTATGCTCTTCACACTTCTGATTTCAAGTCAGGCCTATACCTTTTACTTGGATAAAAAGTTTATATTCCCTAAATTCTACATTAAGGGAAAAAATCTTTTAGATTGAAAAACAAAAGACACAAAGAGGAAGGGGACAGGATTTTTAAAAATGGGGGGAGGATGATAAACACATGCTATTTCACTAGAAGGATCACTTAGCACGTGTCATAGCATATTTTCTTTTTTTAAATCCTCATCTGAGGATATGTGTGTGTTTTTTATCATTTTGTATGTGTTTTAATTGATTTTAGAGAGAGAGGAGGGGGGAGGAGAGAGAAAGATCGATCTGTGGCCTCCCATGGGTGCCCCAAGTGGGTATCGAGTCCACCACTTTTTGGTGTACTGGAGGATGCTCCAACCAGCTGAGCCACCTGGCCAGGGTGTCACAGCATATTCTTAATCTTTCCCCCAAGCTACCACAATATTTAATTGACTATAACTAAGTGAACTTTGGTCTCTAGCAACTTCAACAATTAAGTCAAAACAGGTTTCTAAGCCTCTCAAATCTAACCATACCAATCTCTTTCCCCCACTATGGCCCAGCTGCCTTCCGTGCCCGCTACCTCCCCTCTCACTCTCTCACAGGAAGAAAAAAACTCTCACTGTTAGAAAATTAGAGAAATTGCTTGGGTCAAAGTAACAAAATACATTTAAGGTAAAAAAGCAATACAGCTCGGCCATACGTGACTCAGCGGTTGAGCATCAACCTAGGATCCAGGAGATCGAGGTTCGATTCCTAGTCAGGGCACAGGCTGGTGTTGCAGGCTCCATCCCCAGTCCGGGGCGTACAGGAGGCAAGCCGATCAATGACAACTCTCTCATCATAGATGTTTCTATGTTTCTACCTCTCTCTCTCCTTCACCTTTCCTCTCTCTGAAATCAAAGATATTAAAAAAAAAAAAAAAAAAAAGCAATACAATATACTGGTGATTTCTCCATTTTAACCAAGTTCTAGTAGTTTGTCTACAAGTAACTTCCAAGTTAAATATACCACATTAGAAGTCTCAACTTCACACAGTAGGAAATTAGGACAGCTGCAAACCCAGAAATTTTACACGAACATTTCTTTTAGCAGCAACAATATAATTATATAGCAAGTTATTTTGTGTGCTCCAATAGTTAAGAGGCAAGAAAAACTCTAGAGAGGTATTTTAAATATGGAGAATTTCAAAGTTCCTTAGAATAAACACCCTTAAATCTAAATATTGCTATCTACAAACTCAAATGTAAAGTTGCAATGGAACAACAATTTTTATGCCTTTGAATTAACCACCAATAATGCAATTCTAACCTACCATATATCATCACCCTTAGTGAATTGCTGGATTGAGAAGAGCATATTAAGAAAATTAACTCCCTTTACCTTGCAAAATTAAGTTAACTTCAAAAGTTACCAAAGTAAGTCATCTAACATTCAAATGGAAAATAACATGCAAACAAGCATCCCATTTAATGGGTGGGAAACAGTATTTCAGCATTCTGAAATTTACAATTGCCCCATACTCACTTCCATATATAGTGTATCCACCCACCCCCCGCCCAAAAAATGTATATCCACACATTTTGAATAATTACAATGCCAGTGTTTATTAAAATACATTTCATATTCAAAATTGAGCATTGGCTGTTAGTGTATACATTTTTTTGGGACACCCTGTCTGTGCCTTCAGTGTTCATGTATGAAATTTTAAAAACAAAAGCTGAATAAAGAAGTTCATTTGACAACTGTTGCTATTTTAAGTTGCAAGGGGGCTTTCAATTCCTTGCATTAAACAAATTCCTATATGCCCTGCCATACTAGCTACAGCAACCTAACTCTGTAATTTGCATCTTATTTATGGTATCCCAAGACAGAACCTCCAAAAAATTAAAATAGTATGGTCTGAAGCTTCGTTTCAAGCATGTTTACAAGAAGAATTATCTCATAAAAACCATCCACTTTTATGTGACTCTAAAACTCCATGCCTAGAAGCCAATGACTGGTTTATAAGCAAGATAATGACTAGTTCAATGGAAAAGGTATTATGACAATAAACTAAGACTGGCTCACCATGTTATGATCTGCTTGCCTAATATGTATGTTTAGCTACTGTAGTCAGCAATGTCCAAATATAAAATTGAAACATTTAATGGCTGGTTCTGTTCTAGATTTCAAGCTTGTCTTACCTTTTTAAAACAAGGTTTTAATCTAAGAATTTTTTTTTTAGAAAATATTTTCCCTAGAGTAGAAAAAAAATTAACAAATTGTTATTCAATTTTCCTATAATGACAAAAAATGAAATATCCAAAATTTCAACTATTTCAACACACCTCTACCTTAACACAATTAAAAACAAGTAAGTTTCAAAAATAAAAATAATCCTCAAAAAGGTTAAACATTATATTCCAAAAATAAGAAGCTCCCCAAAATTTATGAATGCACCCGTAAATATACCAAGAAATGCCTTGTTGATTTAAAAGTAAAGAACTTTATTTGGTTGGTTACATTTCAATTACTGTTAAGTGGCATGAAGGCATAAGGTACAAACAAAACTATAAAAATTATTTTTTTTAAAAGGGTCAGTCATATTTTGCTTACTTAAATACTGTTTAATCATGACCTATCAAAACCTTATCGTGGCTCATTGTATAAAATTAGCACTGCGCTTGCAAACATAAGCAGAATCTAGACTTATCAAACATATGGTGAGGCTCGCCCAGCTTCTGAAAAATTAAACGAGAATGCAGGATTAAACTGTTTCAGTTGGGAACAAACAAAACCCACCCATCCCGCTCAAAAGTTTTCTTCAAAAATATGATCAAAGGGGGAATCTCTTACAATTTTAAAGCGCCCAGCAATTAAAACTTTAAAAAAAAAAATTGAAAGGGTTCCACTTCAGAAGCTACATAGAACAAGCAAACACCTAAAAATTTTTCAGAAGCTAATTCAGCCGATCTTCAAACTACTAGAAGGCACACACACATAAGCACAGGCTGGTTTACCAGCTTACTTTCCCGGCCCTGTCTCAGAGAGACATCCAAGTTGACAAAAGA
This sequence comes from Miniopterus natalensis, assembly GCF_054644295.1. Taxonomy (NCBI): domain Eukaryota; kingdom Metazoa; phylum Chordata; class Mammalia; order Chiroptera; family Miniopteridae; genus Miniopterus; species Miniopterus natalensis. The sequence goes on along the minus strand of NC_142091.1, from coordinate 59,847,964 downwards.
ATTAACCATAAGATTTCCCTGTAAACTGGACGATAATCTGAAAAACCTCACTGTTGCTAACAGAAGCTCTTTATAATTAGAAGCAGGGAACTGACAGGTGGGAAAATAAATTCTAACCAGGGCAGCAAGAGGTTGTGAAAACACGGTTCAAGGACTGAACATGTTATGACTACTCTGTAACAGGTCCAAGGTAATTTACACACACACACACCCTTCAGAGCAATTACTCAAGCAGAAATAAGGCTGGAAAACAACAGGCTTCGCTGAGAACCACATACCATTTTAAAACAGCCTTCTCCCTCCCGGCGGGAAAACAGACATTCTCCTCCCAAGTCCTCCCGCGACTGCTCCCAGCGCCGCGAAAGGACGCGGGCGGCCGCCGCCGTAACGAGAAGCCGGCAACAGCCCCGCCGCGCGGCCGCCACGCCTTCCTCGGGCCGCGGCGGGGGACGCGGAGCGGCGGATCACATTTCTCCTCCCCAACAATCACACGCACTCACGTCCCCGGAGCTGACACCCTCCAAACCCGCCGCTCGGCGACGCTGGTGACTGGGCCACAAAGCCAGGGACGCAGCCATCGGCCGGGGCGCTCGAGTGGCGTGCGTGCGCGTGTTTGTGTTTGTTCCCCTTAATGAAAGACAAGAGGTATCCGTAGTGACGGCCTAGGGCTGCGGTGGGGGGAAGAGACACCCTGTGAGACTAAACAAAACTTCGGTTGCCGGGAAGTGCCGTTGCGCAACCTTGGCAAGGGGAGGCTCGGCCCAAGCGCGGCTTCCCGGAGGCTGCGCCACCGCGCGCGGAAACCACGCGCGGCCCCCTGGCCCCGCGACCTCCGGCCTCGGGCGGCCCCCGCTCGGGGGAGACGCCTGGACCCGCGGGGGCCGGGCGGGAACGGGCAGCACCAGAGCGCAAGGGATGCAGATGGGGTGCAGAACGCGCGCCGGGCGCGCGCCGATCTGGGGGTGTCGGGCCCGGCGGGGTTCCCGCTGAGGGGCCCCCGGCCCCGCGAATGAGCTAGCCCCCCACACCTCGCCCTGCTCCCTTACCTTCCTAGAGGCCTGCGCTCTCCCCTCTTCGGGCGGCCGCAGCCCTGAGCATGTCCGGGGTGGGGTGCGGGGCCGTGCCGGGGACAGGGAGCCAGGCGCTTCAGCAGGCGGCACCACCCAGCCCGGGCTCAGCCCCTCTCCGCGGCCGCTGCCATCTTGTCCTGGCGGCTGAGAGGAAACGGCGAAACACCCTCCCTCGACCACTGCTGCTGCTGCTCTGGCTGCTGAGCGCCGGGCCCGTCTCCCTCATCTTCTTCCCGGGGATTTGGGGTGGGGTCGGCTTGGCTGGGTTTGGCTGGGGCGAGGGGTGGCGAGAGGCCGGCCGGTCGGCCTCCGACTGCTGGGGCCTACGGGAGGCGCCGGGTGCGGGGCCCGCGGCGGGTGGGGCCCATTCCTGACGCCGCTGCCGAGAGGCGGGGAAGGAGGGCAGCGGGGAGAAGCGAAGACGGCGGGACCCGCCGCTCGGTCTCCTCAGGTCGCCGCGCCGCCGGCAGTCGTCACCCGGGCAGCTGCAGCCGGCCGCCCCAGTCTCCGGCCCCTCCTCCGCGCCCGCCGGCCGCGGCCGCCTCCGCAGCGCCACCGCCCGCCCGGCCGCGCTGCGCGCTGAGCCCGGGCGGCCCGCTCGGCGGCGGCCGCGGCGCCTCGGCGAAGCCCCTCCCCGGGCCCGCCCGCGGCCGCGCCCTGGTGGAGCCGACGCGGACTCGCGCACGGCAGCCGCCCGCACAGGGGGCATCCGTCAGCTGTCCTGAACCTCCCTTTCCCTAGGCCCAGTCCGCCAAAAATATGTTTTTAAAAAGATCCTAACCCCCCAAGAAAGGATGAAAATGCGGAAGCAGGATTTCCACAGGCCCTTCGAGATCCTGTAATCATAGTTTCCCCTTCCACCCCTTTAGGATCTGTTTTTTGGCGTTGGGTTTTTTATGTTTTGTGTGTGTGTGTTTTTCATTTTTTAAGGCCCCAAAATAAGGAAAGGGGAAATGCTTAGTCAAGTGAACAATCCCAATCTAACATAGGTCCTCCCGGCTTCCCCATCCCAGAGTGTCAAGAAAATTGTACAGTCAGGTTAAAGAACAGGGGAAAGGCCCTCTTGGAATTTTTCAAAGAGCATCTCCAGTATCCAAACGGCAGTAAATGTGACGTTCACCCGCCTCTGCGTCGGCTTTCTCCATCCAGTTGTCAACTCCACTCCCAGAGATTGGTCACCTCCCTCCCGGAGCCTGGGAAATCAACAGAATGGCCCATCTCGAGCAACGTAATTATGGAACTGTAGAATTTTAGAGATGAAGGAACCTGAGAGCTCTTCCGTCCAAACTCAGGCTAGGACGGGTTCGAGGACGCGTAGGTGACCTGCCCAAGGTTACTCAGCAAAGCCCTGGGCCGCACTCCCTTTCCCTGTCCTGAGGTCGACTGGCCTCCTAGGAACCAATCATCCCCAGGGTTGTTTTTTGTTGTTGTTGTTTTTAACGCTGTTTCCTTTTGTTCTGAATTAATGTTTAACTTTTGGGGAATGGAACACCTCTGAGCAATGGAAATGCCCTTTGCCCGCTTCACTATCTTCACCAGGAGGGTTAAATGCACCACGTGCCTGTTTAACCCCGGACGTTTCCTCCCCGCCCCCACCCAGATATTTTGTTGGACTGGGCAGGGCGAAGGGAGTGGCAAATTGCTGCATATTTAACACCGCAGTTCTATTCTCTGCAGCGTCTCAAACTGGGAGAAGAGTATTTTGGAGGATGCCTTTAAAAGAGAAAAGCATGCCCCGAGGCAGTTGCAAATAAGATTTCCGAGTGACAGTTGTTTTCTTCAAGTTTGGAAGGATAACCAGTTGAAAAGGCTTCCAAAATAGAAAAACAGTGAGTGCCTCTCAGGCACAAAGCAGCATATCAGCCATTCCTTCTTACTTAGTATTATTTACTTTTGATTTTTTTAAGCAAATAATTAAAAGAACCAAAAAAGGATAAAAGCATTCCCCAAAGGACAAAGTTACAGAATAGAAAATAAGTCGAACAGGAACAATATTCCACTAGAACCTCACATTTCCAGAAGTTTTGCAGAACATTTCTCTAGCTCGCCTCTCACGGGAGGCTTCCACTCTCTCAGTGTTGTGGCATTGCTACATCTGTGAAGACGCTGAAAATGGGAATGTTTTTCCCCTTTCAGTCCCCAACATTGGTACCTGAGACACCAAGACAGGTAAATTCCAGGAAGGGATTCTGTCATCATTTTTTAACCACTGCATTGCCAGTGCCTAATGCAGTGACTGATTTAGAGTTGTCTGTAGTAAATGTTGCTCAATAAGTAAATGAACACTTAATTCAAGTAGTCCTCTATACCTTTTGTCTCCCAGCAATCTCTTTATCTCCAGTCTCTCTGCTCTTTAATCCATTCTCAACATCAACATCCAGGACATTTTTCCAAACCCCTGATTTAACCATTTTATGAAGTTTGTAAACAAAGAAAAAAATTTTGGCGATCTCACTCCCAGGATCAGGCCAGTGCCTTTCCCCTCCCCTCTGATCCTCCCTGCCCCCCCCCCAGGCTCTTTTTTTAGGACCCTTCATTTGCCTCTGTAACTTTCTAAATAAACTTTATCATAGTTCCAAAAAAAAAAAAAAGGAAAAGTTTTTATAGTGTTTTAAGGTTGTTTTTTTAGATGCAAAAGCCCTGGGGGGGGCATAGAGAGTAGAAATTTTGAGAAACTGAAAGACAGTTTTTAGTCAGAGGACGAATCAAAGCAGATGAGGGTAGAGGGAGAAGCAAAGGCCACACTGGGATTTATGAATTCTACCGGCAAAGGAACCTATTGATTTATGAGGGACACAATATGAGCAAAGAAGACATTGGCGCCATGGCCGGTGTGGCCCAGCTGGTTGAGCATGGTCCCATGCACCGGGAAGTTGCTGGTTCCATTCCCCGCCAGGGCACAAGCCTGGGTTGTAGGCTTGGTCTCCAGTGGGGAGAGGGGTGCAAGAGGCAGCAGACTGATGGTTCCAGCTCATCGATGTTTCTCTCTCTTCCTCTCTCTCCCTCTCTCTCTAAAATCAATTTTTAAAACTTTAAAAAAAAAAAAAAAAAAAAAACGACATTGGCTTTGGGTGTGGGAAACATCTATTTTTCACTTTTTTGTATTTAAAAATTTTTTTCTCAGTAACTTCCAGTCTTACTCAGAGCAAAAGCTGAAAGCCTTACAATAGACTTAAAATGGTCTATGAGACCCTAGACAGAACTGATCCAAAAGGAACTCCCCTACTCTTTGTCTCCTTACTCCACACCTTTCCTCAGACTCTAGGATCTCTCTGACCTCAGGTCCCTGGACCTCTCTTTCTGCTGGAACATACCTAAGTATCCACCCACCTCCTTACTCAAATGTTACCTTCTCAGTGAAGAATTCCTCAGCAATAACCACCTATACATACACATAAACTCTTCGTTTTTATCTTTATTTTTATCCTTAGGGCTTACCACCATCTAAGGTACTATGGTATAGATCTTCTGTACCCTCTGCCCCCCAGAAGGTAAGCTCCCTGTGGACAGAATTTTGTGTCTGCTTTGTTGGCTGCTCTATTCCCAGAGCCTAGATCACTGCCTGCCTGGCATGCATAGGAACTCAATAAATATTTGTAAGATGAAAGAATGGATTTTTCTATGTAAGCAGCATGAAACCCTCCATAAACTCAGACTTGCGAGCAGTAGTTAATTGCACCCAGAAGTGAAATCCAAGACCTCTCTCTCTAGGTCTTTTGCCAACCTCCACACCCTAAAATTACTGTCCCAAGGCCAGTCCTCCTTGCACTTACCTTGTCTTTGCCACTGCCATTGTTCCTTATTGTACCACATACAGATGTCAGTATAGAGAAATGGCCCTCCACAGCCTTAGCAGACAATGCTGATGCTTCTCCAAAGAAAAATGTTGGAATTTTGTCACAGAGCCTGAATCTGACCCCAGGCTCCCCTTTCCTCAAGGAAGTTGGAGGTTTGTTTTTTGTTGTTGTTGTTGTCCTCCAATCCCTAGGTGTCCCTACCTGCCTCTGGTGGGGAGAACCTAGTCAACCAAAATGAGCTTCCTAACTACAAATCTCCAGCAGGAGAAGTTCAGCAGGGGGCTTCTGGTTCCTTCACCCCAGGAGATACTGACCTCCTTACCCAAATAATTTACTTTCTCCCTAGAGATCAGTTTTGTGTACCTGGGCCTCAGGGAGGGGCAGCTGGAATGGAAAAAAAAAAAGTTCAGGAGTGTCTCACTCTTACCTACATTTGCATAACTGAAAGGCCCACTCAAGTAACTCTTTGTAGTCCAAAGATCTGTTTCTCTTCTTTTGAAAAAAGAAACTTTCCCTTTAAGCTCATACAGATAAATATAATCTCATCTGAATCTGGAAATGCACAAATCTTAATCTAAGAGTTTTATATCAGTCAACAGAGAGCAAAACTCTTGTATAGTAAAAATCATCCTTGAAAATTGTACAATTTGCCCATAAAGTATAGTATACACTATTTTGTGTATATAACCTTGTACAGTAATATGTACATATATATGATCTGCTATTTGTCAGCAGTCCAAAGTAGATTTTTTACATTTCACCTCTTAGAGCACTTCAGAAATTCTATGAAGGTTATAACTTGCTGACTTTTCCTGATTCATCTTAAGATAGAATCTAGTAATCACGACAGTTTTTTTTAATTAAATTTATTGGAGTGACATTAGTTAATACGGTCATATAAGTTTCAAGGGTACCTTTCTTTTTCTTTTCTTAATATGTTTGTATTGATTCTAGAGAGAGAGGAGGGGAGAGAGAGAGAAACATCAATCAGCTGCCTCTTGCAAGCCCCCTACTGGGGATGGAGCTGCAACCCAGGCATGTGCCCTGATCAGGAATCAAACCAGTGACCTCTCAGTGAATGAGACCATGCTCAACCAATTCAGCCACACCGGCCAGGGCAAGTGTAACTTTCTATGACACATGATCTGTATATTGCATTGTGTGCCCACCACCCTCAGTTAAATCTTTTCTTTCTCTAGGGTGTCAAATGTAAGAAACGTCCAAACCTATAAGAATTTTGGGTTTTTTGGTAAGAATTTTTATGAGTTTATTTGAGCCAAACTGACAACAATTGCTGGGAAGCAAAATCTCAACAGATTGAGAAAATGCTCTGGAGAATGGCAGTTTTACCACTTATTATACACATCAGAATCACAGGGGAAGATGTAAGGGGGTTACATAAAATCCACTGGCGATAGATTAGGGAGGTGGGAGGAAAGCAAAGCAGGGGGTGAGGGGTGGGGGTGGGGAACTCAGGGATTAGATAAAAAATAAAATAAATTCCCTGGCTGGTTTGGCTCAGTGGTTAGTGCTTCTGCCTGAGGACCAAAGGGTCAAAGTTTGATTCCCAGTCAAGGGCACGTACCTTGGTTGCAGGTTCAATCCCTGGCCCCGATTGGGGGTGATGCAGGAGGCAACCAATCCATGTGTCTCTCTCATGTCAATGTTTCTCTCTCTCTGTCTCCCCTCCATGCTCTAAAAATCAATGTAAAAAATATCCTCAGGTGAAGATTTAAAAAAAAGTAGCCCAGCCAGTGTGGCTCAGCTGTTGAGCATCAACCAGGAGATCACGGTTTGATTCCTGGTCAGGGCACATGCCCAGGTTGCCGCTCTATCCCCACCAGGGGGCGCGCAGGAGGCAGCTGATCAATGACTTTCTCATCATTGATGTTTCTTTCCGTCTCCCTTCTCTCTGAAATCAATAAAAATATTTTTTTTTAAAAAAGAAAAATGAATAGACATTTGAAATCTTCCCTGTCAGAGCTGGTGTTAACTGTAGCATCAGATCACCTTTTACCTACATTGCTGTTCCTTAACGTCTCTATGCCTTGTTTTCCTCATCTGTAAAATAAAGAAAATAGAATGATACGTACCTCATTAAGTTTGTTCTAAGGATTAACGGCTTAATGACTATAAAGCACTTGGACCAGTTCCTGGCACAGAAAATGAATTAACAAATGTTGGTTATCATCATCATCATCATCAATCTTGTTTTTTCTGTGCTTGCCCCCTATAGTCCACTCTCCACACAACATCCAGAGGATTATATAAACATATAACCCAACTTATGCATCCCTCCATTCAACAAATATTAATGGATTACTGTGTTAGTTTTTAAAATATGTCCACAAATTCTTGGACACTTCTCCCTCCAAGAAGTGAGCCCTAGTTTTCCCTCATTTGAGTGTGGGCTGGACTTAGTGACTTATTTTTACAAAGAGAATGAAGAAGAAATAATAGCGTGCAACTTCAGACACTAGGTCATAAAAGGTACTGTGGCTTCTGTCTTGATCAATCTCTCTCTCTTTCATCACTTTCCAACTGCTAGGTTGACAGCAGCCCAATGGAGAAACAAAGGAACCAAGGCCTCTGGTCAGTAGCTACATGGAAAAGCTTGGACGCAGACCCTCCAGCTTCAGTCAAGCTTTCAGATGACTGAAGCCCTGATCAACACTGACTGCAGCACCTTGAAGACCCTAATCCACAACCACTAGTTTAGTCCCTCCTGAATGCCTGATCCATTAAAAGTGTGACATAATAAATGCTTGTTGTTTTAAACCACTAAGTTTGGGGTAATATGTTCCATGGATAGCTAATTAAGTCACCCAGTGTGTGCTAGACAGTGGGGAGATAATGATGTACAGTAGAGACAAAATCCATGTCTTCGTGATATTTACATTTTAGTGGGGCTGACAGAACATAAACAAGTAAAAAATTTTTTTAAATTAAGGTAGTAAAAAATACTCTGAAGAAAAAATAAAGCAAAAGAAAAATATAGTGCATCCCTGGGGACTGGAGAGAAGAGGTGATAGGGGTGGGGTGCAGCATTTTTAGATAGGCTGAGGGGTGGCTTTAAGCAGAGACCTGAATGATGTTTCGGTGGGAGCCACATCATTATGAGGACTAGTCTTCAGCGTGTGCCTACTATGCATGGTAGAAAAATATCTAAGAAACATTGTTTAAAAATGTTAAGTTACATATGATCTATTTCTGTAAAATAAAAAAATAATATATTAATGTTTATATACTTAATACATATATATACATGTGTGTGTGTATGTGTGTATGTAGGTCTGTATGTGTATTTTTGGGGTGTCCCAATAAAATGTATACACACTTTAACAGCTGAGAGCTCAACTTTGAAAATGAAATGTATTTTTTCTGTCCAAATTTAATACTAATATTTATTTATCATCTTTTTGAAATTTATCTTTATTGTTGAAAGTATTACAGATTCCCCTTTTTCCCCCCATTGATCCGCTCCACCCAGCATCTGCCCCCCCCTCCCCCCCGCAACACCTTCTACACACTATTGTCTGTGTCCACAGGTTAAGTATATATGCAGGTAAGTTCTTTGATTAATCTCTCCCACCCACCCTCACCTTCCCACTGAAATGTGTTTTAATAAACACTGCCTTTATAATTATTCAAAGTGTGTGTATACATTTTTTGGATATATACATATATATAAAATATAAATTGTTCATAGTAACTACTACTGAGAAGTGGGATTATAGTGCACTTTAACTTTGTTTTATTTGGATTTATGAAAATAAACATGTTTTACTCACATAATCTATAGACTATATAAATAATCAGGGAAAAAACCTTATGTTAAATCTTTGAGTAAGGTTAATAATTATCCACTGGCAAAATTTCTTCATTTAAAAAATGATTTTAAGCAAAATAGTTAATTGTATCAGAAACAGTTATAGGTGTTTTCTCATGTATTCTCTTAACTAATAACAAGAACAACAAAAAAAGCTGATTAACCATTTATCATAGATATTATAAGGGAAGTTCCCACATAGAATAGAATTTTGAGCTAGATCTATACAATTATTTATAGTACAGTTGTAATATAAGTGATAGGCAACTATTAAATATTTAAAAGACTGTACTACTATGTACCTCATCTTAAAACACCATTTTAGGGCATACCATGCTCCTATTAAAAATATACTTATTAATGAACCTTAACTCAAGGATAGAACAGAAAAATACCATCACTTTTTCATTTAAGGGAAATAAGTTAATCAATGGCTAAAGAAAAGGAAATGTGCTTAATAGAACCAGGTGTGTCCTCTTTAATTCAGTCTCTCTGTTGGTAGCAAATGTTTAAAAAATGAATTGACTTTCATACTATTTTTCTAAAGTCCTCCATTCCATTACTTATGCATACTCAGACCACAAATAACCTCTTCAATGTCATTGTTGCAACACTACTTAGCTAGAGTTGACATAATTCCAAAATATGTGAGCACCAATCTAAGCAAATCAGGAAGTGTTGCTTTTCCTGTATTTGCAAAACAAACCCAACATTTTTAAAATACAGCCTAACACTGTTTCAACTTTTGAAATGAGGAAACAGATGACAAGCTTAAGGAAATCCTAGACTAGATATTTATAAGTTCCAAAGATACAACAGTTGTTGTGCTCTTTAAAACAAGCCTTTTCTAAAGAATTATGACTAATTAGGTGTGAGTACATGAGCATATACAGGAAATTGTATTAAAATCCTACAAATCAGGAAACAGTCCAGAAAATCTCTTGGTGATTATGTTTCTTGCAAGTACATCTTTCAAAATGCTAACATTCTTTAAAGCGAGTAGATAAACATCTTTCTAAATGTTAATGTTCTTTAATGAGTTCTCCAAAATTGGCATCAGAGTAAGATGGCACCATTGAATACGTGACATTTTTGTTTCCTTTTTTGTCAAAATGAAAAATATTTTGAAAAGCAAAGGAAATTAATTTGTAAACACTGAGTGTAGAACGGTTTAAATTTTTTTATCCTGAGTCACAGGATCAAAACTAATTCATTAGTATTACTTAATTTGCTACAACAAAAGTTTGCTTTAAGATTTTGCAGGTCACACTGCTGTAATGCCAACAAAAGTATCTATAGTTCAGTAGGGTTTCACTTCTTATCAAATGTAGCAGAATAGTTGTATTTGCTGCTAAAATACTGGGTTATATTACAGTTTTGCATCTGTCTCTAGGAATTATGTTACAAAGGGCCCAAGTTTGCTTATGTTTCTCTTTGTTTCTGTTTTCAAGTTCTTAATGTAACATGCTGTTAAGGATGGCATTGAGGAAAAAGATAAATTACTGAAGATGACAAAGCATCCAGCAGAAAAGAAGTTTGCTCAGGTAGTGGACAAATACTAAAAAGACTGTTTTATTTCACAGGATCATCTTTGTAAAAATTTTAATACATCCTTACAGAAAATAATTCACTCTATTTTAAAGAAAAAGATCATTTTAGATAAGTAAACTTCAACCAGTAATCCTCACCTGAGATTTACTTCAATCACTTCTTTCCCTTATACTATGTACATTCATAATAACAATTAAAAATTTAATATAGAAATGTGCCAACCCACTTTTAACATGAACTTTTAAAAATTAGGGACTCATACATAAAATACTAGTTTCCTTTATAGGGCTATGCAGCTTCTACAAATCATTAAGAAAAAGACCAACTTGATAAAAATAAAAAATAAGACAAAAGTATCCTACAGATAAGCTCATACATTTGTGAAATAATGTATATATAAGTATATTCTTTGCAGCATTATTTAGAATACCAAAAGATGGCAACAACCTAAATGTCCATCAGTAGGAACCCAGTAAGATAAATTATGGCATAGCCATACAATGAAATACTGTGCAGCCATTAAAATAAAATTAAGCAGCCCTAGCCGGTTGGCTCCATGGTTAGAGTGTCGGCCCTCGGGCTGAAGGGTGGGGGTAAGATTCTGGTTGCAGGCTCAATCCCCGGCCCCGGTTGGGGCATGTGTGGTGGGCGGGGGGGGGGGTGGGGGACAACCAATTGATGTGTCTCTCTCACACCGATTTTTCTCCCTATATCTCGCTCTCCCTTCCACTCTCTCAGAAAAGCAATGGAAAAGATGTCCTCGGTGAGGATAAAAAAGAATTTTTTTTTTAATTGAGCAGATTTCTATGTACTGATAAGGAACAATCGCCAAACTATACTGTGAAAAAAGCAAGGTCTAGGTTGTGGTTAACATGATCCCATTAGTGTAGAAAATAAAGATTTATAAATACAGGAGACGTGCAAATACACAGAATATCTCTGAAAGAATAAACAAGAATCTAACAGCTGGCCCAGCCAGGCATGGCTCAGCGGTTGAGCATCGACCTAGGATCCAGGCCATCGGGGCTGGATTCCCTCAGGGAACATCCCTGGGTTGCGGGCTCGATCAATGACTCTCTCATCATTGATGTTTCTAACTCTCTCTCCCCCTCTTCCTTCCTCTCTCTGAAATCAATAAAGATATTAAAAAAAAAAAAAGAATCTAACAGCTGCACTCTCTCCAAGAAATGACCTGGGTGAGTAGGGACCAAAGGAGGAAGGAAGGCTTACTTGTCACTGTATACTCTTTTCCATCTTTGAGGCAATTGCTAAGAAGGATATGCCTTTGATTTCTCAAAAGACTGGTGGCATTTATTTAAGGGTTGCAGGAGAGACTGTCAGCTACGATTCTCACTTACAGGAGAATCCCACTGAATTATGGAGATGGGATATGGCGGTAGCTGATGGCTTAAAGAGAAGCAGGCAAGAAACCCATCAGTTTCCATTTCACCTTCGCGGAGCTTTCCGCTTTAATTTTGCAGTATTTTCTATTGCCTAAAGAAACTTCTACCCTCTATCCTACTCCCAAGAAATGCATTCCTTTAATACGCAGTGTAAAAGGGGGGCTTTCCAAATTTTAAAATTGTAAAAATTCATCTTACGTCAACATATTTTGCAGAATAAATTTAATTTTCCATATACATTTATACTGAATTTAGTTATCTACATTTACCTTTATCAAGTCAGTTAAGGGGAATAGTGAAGCCATTTTGATGAATGTGAAAAATAGAAATCAGAAGTTATGTACAACCATTTGTCTTATAGCTGCCTCTGCCTCCAATTCATTTTTATGCTTTGTTTTGGTTGTATAGTATCACAGTACTCATCACACAAATACATAGTTACAGGGAGTAGTAGAGTTTTGTTGTCATTGTTTTGTTATTTTAGAGAGAGAAGAAGGGAGAGGGAGAGGGAGAGAGAAGCATCGATGTGAGAGAGAAACAACAATCAGTTGCCTCCCAAATGTGCCTCAATCTAGGACAGAAGCCCTGACCGGGAATCAAACCCGAGACATGCATGGGGTGACGTTCCAACTAACTGAGCCACAGTGGCCAGGGCCCAAACATGTAATCTTCACTCACCTCTTTTTAATTTTCTTATGTGACCTTTGCAAATAATATAACAGATAGTCTCAGTGATATGTTGGTTCCCTTTCTGCCACTCAGTTCATTAAAAGGACACTACCTGTAAGCATTTGCAATTTGAAGAATCATTTCCCAAATAGTCCACTCCATCTTACCATCACTCCGTAGTTCTTTTCTTGGCAAAAGATACCTAAAACACTATATCATTTTTTATCATGAAAGTGATACAGCCAAGATATCCAATTAGCAAAAAGCTTCTTACCATTTGATACAACAGTCCAATTTGTTGAAACAAGCACTTACTGTAAATTCAAAATGTTCATTACTGTTTTTTAAAATGTTGGACAAACTTGCAAAGATGGCCTTTTTATTTGTTGGTTGTGAATTCTACATTCTAAACTGTCAAATATTTAAGATTCAAATAAAAAACAGAATGCGAAAATCAGCAGTAATTGAACCAATCTAGTAAACATTTATCAGGACTGCTTACCAAGCCTCTACTTGAAATAGAAATTCCCAGCTCTTACAGAAACTGCACATGATCAGACTGAGGCATCCCTGTGAGATCATCAGCCTGCCACGCTCCTTCTCACCAAAGCACACATCTGGGAAACGGCCTCATACAGCTCTGAAAGCACGAGAAAGGAAAAGTTATAGCATCCTCTCAGTGGTACCCTACCAACAACTCAGAGATAAATTTTACTTGAGTTTGTTTTCTTGACTGTTGAAAATAGGCTGGTTGCAACAGAGGTGTCAGATTGCTTCTCTCTGTGTCAACTTCAAGTTCAAATTTAGGAAGTCATTCTGCGATCAGAACATGTTGTGCAAATTAACAATAGATTTCTAAGCTGAAAATACATTTTAACAGGTCTAAATTTTGCCTGGGCTGTCCTTTCCCTCATCTCATTATAGGTGCTTTGTAAAAGTGATCGTTACTCCCATGATCCACTGGGGATAAAATAACTTACCAGAGTCGACATTTGGAAGAGAATTCTCCAAGAATGACAAAGTATTCTTGGTTTTCAATGTTGTGAATACTCCTAGGAATAGGCCGTCTTTCCAGCAAAATACTGGAGGGAAGCAATTGTTGATTCCCTATAACAATTATTTTATTAAATTAGGCACCTTGTGTAGCAACACACTAAAGGACTAGGACAAGGGACGGATAAGTTTTGATGAGCAGAAAGCGTGAGCATGCAGCAGTACTTGAAGAGAGGAAGAGTCACAAGGCTGAGTAGTACCCACAGTGGTAGAAAAGCTTGGGAGAATGAGATGGTTCTGGAAGCTGTATGAACTCACTGGGAAACTTAAATAGGGCAGAGTACATTTTTTAAAAGCTGGAACTTTTTGACAAAGGGTGTAGCAATATGCTTTCTCTGTTTCACAACGTGTGTGGGCCTGATCCTAGGGATTAAATTTGAGGACAGGTCATTTTCCCCATGTAAGTGGTTTGGTGACAAACAAGGTAACACCACCAAACGGTACCCCAGGGGCCTGGAAAAATTCACGCTTTTCCCTAGATTACTTAGTTTCCTAACTTGCAAAGGCTGAAGGCAGCCTTCATGGTTGTAAGAGGTCTTTTTCAGCTTTGTCTCTTTTTGAAATTATATTATGAAGGGTTGTGGTATGTCACTGCCTACTGAACACTAAACAGAACTTCTAACAGTATCTTCAATGATTTGGAGCATCTGTAATTCTGATGTGAAGCCTGTATCAGTAGGTCAATTATTCTTTCTTCAGGTGTATGACAAATTCAAGGAAATGAGTGAAGGGAGGCATATCCATGCTGAGAAGTCATTAGTAGCCAGTAAATAAGTTTGTTCTTCAGATCTGAGAGAACTGTAATTAAGTACTTACCATTTAATTGGATTTTCTCTAATTAGATTGTGTTATTTATAAAGAAAGTAAGCATCTGAAACAAATGCAAATATTTTATATAAACAAAATAATCAAAATAGTTTTATATGAATGCCTCCCAAAAAAATACTCAAATAAAAAGTGTTTGTTCAAAGCTGCTTCTGTTTTATAAAAAGGTCCTAGGTTAGTATCATTACTCATTCTTTAAAGCCCAGTGCAGCCTGGCCAGCGTGGCTCAGCGATTGAGCATGGGCCTAGGATCCAGGCGATCGCCGTTTGATTCCCAGTCAGGGCTCATGCCCAGGTTGTGGGCTTGATCCCCAGTCGGGGGCATGCAGGAGGCAGCTGAACAGTGACTCTCTCTCATCACTGATGTTTCTATCTCTCTCTCCCTCTCCCTTCCTCTCTCTGAAATCAATAAAGGTATATAAATAAATAAATAAATAAATAAATAAATAAATAAATAAATAAATAAAGCCCAGTGTAGGTTTTACTCCCCATAAAATCCCCACCATGGCTCTGGCTGGTGTGGCTCAGTTGGTTGGATGTCATCCCGTGCACCAAAAGGTTGTCAGTTCAATTCCCAGTCAGGGCACATGCCTGGGTTGCAGGCTAGATCCTGGGTAGGGGGTCTGCAGGAGGCAGCCGGTCCATGTTTCACTCACATCAGTTATTCTCTCCTTCCGTCTCCTTTCCTCTGTCTCTAGATATCAACAAAATATCTTTAAAAAAACAAATCCCCACCATGAACTTCAATCCCAGAGATTTCCCCCTACTCTGAATTCATTCTGAACATAGAGATGTTATCTCTCAGCTCAGCACCATATTATCCTCATGCAAGTTGGTTTAAGATTTCAAACTCTTGGAAACTGGAACCATTTCCCTCACTCCTCAAAATTTAATACAATGTTAGGCACAATTTCAAAGGATTTACTTTGTGTCAGAGATATGGTGCTAAGCATTATGTAATGCAATTCTCACAATCACTTTCTAAGAACAGATTTAACTCTCCTCTTTTTAGCAATAAGGAAACTGAGGCACACGGAATTGAAGCCACAGCACAATGAGCAGACAGTAAAGCCAGAGCTTCCAACAAGGCAGCAGATGCCAGAGTCCATTCTCTTAACTACAGTGCTATAGAAATACATATAAGTACTGGTAGCTTGAAAAGAAAAATAAACAAATGGTGTTTTGTTCTATTCTGATTGACAAGTACTCAAACCAGACACTTTTAAAGAACTAGATCTTTGAATAATGAATACAAATAGAGTATTTTCTGAATCATTGCCTGACATGAAACTTTACCGGAGAACATACAAGACTATGTCTAAATAAGTCTCTTTTTAAATCCTCACCTGAGAGTATATATTTTTTAATATATCTTTATTGATCTCAGAGAGAGGAAGAGAGAGAGAGAGAAACACCGATAGGTTGCTTCCCATGCACGGCCTGAACAGGGATCAGTCCCACAGCCTGGGTATGGGCGCCGACCTGGAGTAGAACTCAAGACCCGAGCCTTCGCCGTAGGGAAGGACACTCCAACCAACTGAGCCACACCAGACAGGCCTTAATGAGTCTTTTGAAAGCTTGTGTTTATTCATATTGATAGAGGTTAAAAGTCAAATCACAGACTCTCTAGAATGTGTGTTTGTGAGAAAGCACTACTAAGTGAGAGAGAAATAACTTATGCTCAAATACTATGAAATGAAATGCCTAAACTGACCTTTGTTTTCAGAGTGTTCATGAAAACTTAAATAAGGTGAAATTGCAGTTCCATGTGTGTAGTTATACTGTGGTTATTGGTAGAAAGGGTAAAAAAAAAGCATGACCCAGGATTGCATATTTCCAGAAGTTTGTTTCTGCAACACATTTTGGTCATGTTCTATTTTTATAAGAGCCTCAGGGAATCAGGACCGGGAAATATGTCTCTAAGGACACATATCAGAGTAAGTTTTTCAGAAGTCAACACGTACTTATTAGAGTCTTTTGTGAGCCAAACACTATACTAGGCACTTTGGGCTTTACAAAAAGAAGCCTAAAACCTAATTTTAGTTAAACAAACAAACAAACAAACAAAACCCAGAAATTTATGGTTCCTAAAACCTAAGTTCCCTTTTCATCAGCTGCCTCCCATGTTGTAAAATTTCCCTCAACATATAAATTTGTTGCTGTGTTTACTAATGTTGAATGTTACGTAACCTTATGTGGCGGTCACTACAGGCCAGTGTAAAAAATGGGGCCAGAAAGGAGGCCCTGCGATCGCTTTGAGTGCTGAGATTCTAACTAGTATGGAGTCACGTAAAATTTAAATATACATAGCATATGACTTTACAACACTTCAGAGAACTGCACTAAATATGTTACATGAGAACCACCAGTGCCCTTACTACTTACTATCTTTGAGTCCTCAACACTTCTTTCAGAAAAAAACAAAAGTAATTGCACAACTTTGTGGTTTGATAGAAAACATTGTTATATGGTTTTAAAATTCCCTCTTCTTATTTTCTTCCTTTTTTTCTCTCTTTACATTTATAATGTATACTCAGCAAAACTGAGGGCAACTTAAATTCTAGTCTATTGTTAAGGCAAAATTCAGAGGAAAACCCTTCCCTCAACCAGTTATTAGTCTTGTGGACTCATCAGGAGTTATGGGAAGTTCAGGCTTCTGTTTAAACTTAGTATTTGCAACATAAGCCCCTCCCAGTAGTGCTCCCTCCCCACGCTGGGCTGCCTGCCTTGCCTGGACAACCTCTTCAGCCCACTTAGGCTCCAACATCTCACTTGACGCTGCTCCTCTGCTCCTTCAGTGAGCTCTGATGTCCCACACCAGGCCCCCTCCATAATGGATGCTCTCCTTGTCCACTTGGGCTTCAATATTCCCCACCAGGCCACACTTCCATGTGAATTTCCTATTCCCTTTTGTAAGGAACATCACAGACGTGATGCTGGGTTCTTCCTACCTTGTTTTGTCCAGTAGCACCTGACCTCGGTTTGTCTGTTTCTAATAATGTTAACTTGATTGCTTGATTAAAGTAGTATCTGCTAGGCTTCTTCACTATAAACTGATTCTTATTCTCCAAATAATTGATATATATTGCATTGAGATATAATACGTAAAATTCACCATTTTAAAGTGAACAATTCAGTGACTTTTAGTACCTTCTTTATGTTGTCCAACCATTACTAGTATCTAATTCCAGAACACATATACATATATATGTACATATATGTATATATTTCAATATAATATATTTCTACATGTGTAACATATAAATAACTGAATATAATTCAATTACATATATAATAATATATTAAAAACCATGAGTTCACATTGATATTTCTAACTCCAATCCAATAATATAGGATTTATTCTAGTTTTCTTCCTTTCTATATTTGTTTTTGGGTTTTTTAAATATATCTTTATTGATTTCAGAGAGAGGAAGGGAGAGGGAGAGAGAAAATGGAAACATCAATGATGAAAGAGTCGTCATTGACTGGCTGTGTCCTGATGCCCCTGACTGGGGATCAAGCGGAGCCCGCAACCCAGGCATGTGCCCTGACCGGGAATTGAACCGAGGTCCCCTGGATCCAGGACTCTGGATCCTGGGTCCATGTTCAACCTATGAGCCGCGCCTGGCCGGCCTTCCTTTCTATATTTGTACTTCCCTTTTCCAACAGCAACAAACCATTCTCCCATTATCTTTATTATCATTATTTTATGAACCCCATCTCTGCCACCAGCCCCTCCCCTATGAGAAGTTCTTACCCCACTCAGGCTTTGACTCCCCAGGCAGACATCTCCTTCACCCTACTCAGGCTTCAGCAACCACCTTGGTGAGACCCTGCCCTGGCAGCCCTGGCTTCCCCAACTCAGCCAGGCATAGGTGTCACCTTGCTCAGCCCTGCCTAATGGCTTCAGGAAGAGGAGGGAAAAGAAGAAAAGGGAAGGGGAAGAACAATGATTGGGGATTTAACCACTTAATTTGGGGGTTAGTTGGTTAAGTAGCATTATTGTGGCCTGATATACTGAAATACTGGCTTTTACTACTCCTGCTCTCCTAGTGTTACTTCAGTATCCAACTTCAGACATGCCTCTTTCCATCCTTAAAGAGAAGGGAGATTAGATAGTCAGTTAATTGCCAAGGCCAGTTAATTTTACCTCTTAAATATCTCTGAACAGCTAACTTAGGCTATGGTAGTGGAAATGGGGCCAAAATAAAACCTTGATTATCCCTTGGTGCATTAAAAGGGCTGAAGTCAGATCAAAAGCTAGAACATCTGAGTAAGAGAGTAAGGATATAAAGGGGGAAATATGAGTCTTTTAATTACAAAATGATTTTTTAAATCAATTCTCAGTATAAGTAGCAAAAAGATTATATCAGAGCATTCATCATACCTAGCAGCAAGCAAGTCCTAACTCTGGCTAAAATGCAAGTGTGACATAGAGATCAAATAAGCCAAAAAAATGAGCTGATGCTGGGTAGCGTAGCTAAAAACATCAATGGGTAGAGTTTCATTAAAATGGAATCAGGAAATTTATTTTGTTAATTACTTTGTTAATAAAGTCATGTGTTTGACTTTATTCTTTGTTCTCCTTTTTCTTATGAAGAACATCTAACCTTTGGCATTATAAATTGGGACAACCCTTTCACAATTTGGCATTATATATTGAGAGTTTTTTAAATGTTTATACCCTTTGACCCAGTAATTCTGCTCGCTCTTGGCAATATATTCTAGGAGGGAAAAAATTGTAAGTGCATGAGACTGCAGCCCTAGTTATGAGTGCTAGGTTAACAGTGTAAACAAGCAATAGCAAAAGGCACAAGTAAAAATGGATTATTTTGCAACCATTAAAAATTGTAAATATGGAAACTATGTAGCAACTTGGAAAAATAGCTTATGAGATAATGTTACTTGAAGTATCCAGGATACATATGTATATATACACCATGATTCAACTATTTTAAGTTATATTTTCAAAATGAGACAAAAGGGAAACACATAGAAAAATAAAAACAATATGATTAGATAGTAAGACTATGATGTTTTATTTTATTTTTTAATTTTGCTCTATTATTGCACTATTTTGTTTGTGCTGTATATAAAAAAAGGTGGAATAGTGGAAAAATCAACTTTATTTCAGCTGAATTAAAAGGACAGGATGGTTAAATTGGGAGTTAGAGTGTGCTCAGTGGTGAGTAATGAAAATTATCATCAGCAGCACTGTAGCTAACATAATTGAGCATTTACCATTTTCCAGGCACTGAATTAAAGGCTTTTACATGCAATTTGTATCCCTAGTCAAGATCTATCTATAAAACTATAGAATATAAACTACCTAGTTGTTTAGGTAGTACCTCTTCTTGAATAGCTTATAGGCATCTCAAACTTATGTCCAAAATGCAACTTCTGATACTCGTTTCCAAACCTGCTATACCCACAGTCTTGCCCGTTTTCGTTGATGGCAACTCCATCCTTCCAGTTGCTCAGGACAAAACCCTGTCAGTCATACACCCAGTTTATCAGGACATCCTGACAATTCTACCTTCAAAATATGTTCAGTCTTTGACCACTTCTCATCAACTCCACTGCAAGCACCCTGGTCCAAACCACCTTGTCGTTCCCAAATGACTACAGTAGGCACCTGATCTCCCTGCTTCCACCCTTGCCCTTCCTTCAGTCTATTCTTAACACATGGAAAATATTCAGAGGGATCCTTTTAAAATCTGTCAGATCATGTCTCTTCTCTGCTCAAAACCCTCCAATGTCTTCCCATCATGCTCAAAATAAAAGTCAAAGTCCTAACAACAGCCAACAAGGCTCTGTGTCATCTATGTTCCCCTCACCTGTCTGACCTTATCTTTTTTTTTTTTTAAGTATTCTTCTTCCCTCTTTATTTATTTTTTAAAATATATATCTTTATTGATTTCAGAGAGAGGGGGAGAGAGAAATAGAAACATCAATGATGAGATAGTTGTCATTGATTGGCTGCCTCCTGTATGCCCCCAACTGAGGATTGCAACCGGAGCAGGTGCCCTGACCGAGAATTGAACCGCCATCTCCTGGATCGTAGGTCCATGCTCAACCGCTGAGCCACACCCAGCCAGGCCTGACCTTATCTTTTACTCTTCTCCCTTTCCATCACTTCACCCAACCACAGCGCGTTACCATCTCTGATGTTCATAAAAATACCAGTCATCCTCCAGTCCTAGTATCTTTGCCTTAAGACCCAGCTGTTCCCCTGCCTGGAATAACCTTCACCCACATGGCTCACTCCTTCATTCCCTTCAAGTCTTTGCTCACATGTCACCTTTTCAATAAGATACCCCAACCATCCTGCAATACTGCAGCCTGCCCTATCCTTCTGATATACAAGATCTCCCGTATTCTTTCTTTTTTCCTGTAGCAATCATCTTTTAACATAAACATGCTACATACTTTATTAAGTCTATTGTATACTGCTTACATCCCTGTTACAATATAAGCTCCATGAGGGCAGAGATGTGGGTTTTTGTTTTTTTTCCCAGTATCTGTAGATGAAGAAACTTAACTACATTGCTGCATAATCCAGAGCCCCGATGCTATACTATGACTACTCCAGCTCAGCAGCCTGGGAGAAAAAGTAAAGCCAGGGCAGACAGAGCAAGCATGAGCTGCAGACATTAATCCTTGTCTAGAGTGTGGCCTGTGGGAGTCCCGGTCATTAGTCCTCATGCTGTTTTCTTCTGAAGTTCTTGTTGAATCCAACTGATTATAAAAAATGGGAACAGAGTATGATGAATTAAGGGAAAAGCAGTAAGTCACTGAAACTTTAGTCTTTTCTAGACCACAAAGACCGCCTTGACAGGGAAGACAATTCTGTCTTTCTCTTCAGTCAGGAGGTCTGAAGACATTAGAATACCAGTGTATTTTGTGGATACTATGCAAATGTCTCATTCCTCAGTATACAGACCATAAGTGTCTCCATCTCAGAGTTAATCGCCATCTTAACATCTAGGTGAACTCAGATCCTTGACCCGCTCCCCTCCCCCAGGGTGAACCCTGGAATATGTGCACAGAGCTCTGGGCTGATCACAGGGTTCCCATTAATTCTATCTCTGGGGTAAGGCACCTTCGGTGTTCTTAACTCTGGCACCAGAGCCTTCCAGCACCTGGTCCCTTTGATCATCCACACATTCTCACTGTGTTTAGCTATAAGACACAGAGTCTGGGGGTGGGGGTGGAGGATGGAAGGAATGGGGATCCATTCATCTTGCTGCTGCCCTAGGCTGGTTCCTGTATGTAAGTTCCCTATTAAACTCTTCCAACTGACAAGCTGGACTTGTCTGCCTCTCAGCTCCTTCAGCATTGAGGGGGGCTGCTTTGCTTAAGTGGCCCTTTCACAAAGCATTCATCAAACTTTCAATTTATTCAATAAATTTGACTACTCTGGATACTTCTATAAGTGGAATCATACAGTATTTGTCCTTTTTGTGACTGGCGTATTTCACTTATGGTAATGTCCTTGAGATTCATCCATATTGCAACATGTGTAAAAATTTTCTTCCTTTTTAAGGCTGAGTAATATTTTATTGTACATCTATACCACATTTTATTTATTAATTTATCCACTGATTGTTTCCACCTTTTAGCTATTGTGAATAACAGTGCTATGAACATGAGTGTACAAATATCTCTTCAAAATCTTGCTTTCTATGCTTTTGTGAATATAACAGGAAGTGGAGTTGCTGGATCATAGAATTCTTTTATATTTTGAGGAACGATCATACTGTTTTTAATAGCAGCTGCAGCATTTTTACATTCCCGCCAGCAAGAATAATTGGAATTCCACATCCTTCCCAGGACTTTCTTTTTGCTTTTAAAATTATACCATCCTAGTAAGTGTGAGGTGCTAGCTCATTGGGGCATTAATTTGCATTTTCTGAATAATTAGTCATGTTAGACATTTGTTCATGTGATTGCTGGCTATTTGTATATCTTCTTTAGAGAAATGTCTATTCAAGTCCTTTGCCCATTTTTCAATTGAGTTATTTGGTTTTCTGGTTGTTGCTGAGTTGAAGGAATTCTATATGTATACTGTATATACTGTTGATTGTGTCCTTTGATGCATAGAAGTTTTAAATTTTAACACAGTCCAATTTATTATTTTTGTTGCCTGGGCTTTTGGTTTCATATACAAGTCATAGCCAAATCCAATGTCATGAAGCTTTCCTCCTGTATTTTCTTCTAAAAGTTTAATAGTTTTAGCACTTCATTCAGGTCTTTGATCCCCTTTGAGTTGATTTTTGTGTATGGTGTGAGGTAGGGATCCAACTTCATTCTTTGCATGTGGATATGCAGTTTTCCCAACACCACTTGTTGAAAGATCGTCTATTCCTCATTTCATGGTGTTGGCACTCTTGTTGAAAATCATTTGGCCATATATGACAGGGTTTATTTCTGAGTTCCCGATACCATTCCATTGGCCTACATTTCTGTCTTTATGCCAATACCACACTGTTGTGATTACTGTAGCTTTGTAATAAGTTTGGATATCAGGAAGTGTGAGATCTCCAACTTTGTTTTTTATTTTTCAAGATTGTTTTAGCTGTTTGGGATCCCTTGAAATTCTACATAAATTTTAGGGTGATTTTTTTTCTATTTCTGCAAAAAATGCCATTGAGATTTTTATGGAGATTGCATTAAATCTGTAGATCAGTTTGGTAATATTGACATCTTAACAATATTACATTTTAACAGTCTATGAACACAGGATATTTTTCTATTTATTTGTGTCTTTTAAAATTTCTTTCAGCAATGATTGCAACTACTATCTTATTTTGCACATTATGGAATCTTTTTTCATGTCATTAAGTATTCTTGGAAGATATTATTTTATGATTCTATAGTAATTCATTGTGTGGATGTACCATAATTAATTTAACCAGTACCATATTTTTAAATACTTGATTATTTCCATATTTTCTCATTATAAATAATACTGCCATCAATAAATCTTTTTACATATATCGTATCATTTCCCTAGGATAAATTATTGAGTCAAGAGCACAAAAATTTGCCAAATTGCCCCGCAGCAATGTAGTGCCAGTGTGCAGTGTCACTGTGAATACAAGCAAGCTGTCCTTTCCACCCGGACTGCTGAGTGCAGTAGGCGCCTGCAGGACACCAGTGCCCCATGGGGCCTGCCTCTACCAGCCAGCGCTGCATTCTATCCTCTCCAAATTTTTATAAAATGAAATCGTGGTAACTGGCATCCCTTATTTTTACTTGCATTTAATTAAATGGTGAGGTAGAGCTTTCCATTTTAGACCTCAAAAGAGTATTTCATCCATTCATTCATACATTCATTCATTATTTAACACTTACTAAATGTCAGCATTGCCCTGACCGGCGTGGCTCAGTGGTTAGAGTGTTGGCCAGAGCACCAAAGGGTCACCGGTTCAATTCCTGGTCAAGGGCACGAATCTGGGTTGCAGGTTTGATCTCCAGCCCCAATAGGACTGCGTACAGGGAAGCAACCAATCAATCGATGTGTGTCTCTCACATCGATGTTTCTTTCTGTCTCCCCCCCCTTACACTCTCTCTAAAACAAAAATCAGTGGGGGAAAATATCCTTAGGTGAGAATTAACAAAACAAAAAACTAAATGCCAGCACTGCATTTGGTTCCAGTGTGATACAAATATGAAATAAGGCCAGACTCTGCTGTGGGGTACATAGTGAGGAACTCTAAAATGAGTGCCAAAGCAAGGCATCTTCTGAAAATGTACATGTTTGGGTGGGAATGGAGGAGTTGGGGGCGATCAGTAGATTGTTACCTTAAACTACAGATTACCATACAGAAGATACCTCAAGCCAATGCTGTTCCAGCTTTTTATCCCTAAGAGAGAGGAAAGTGAATGTGTAACTCTAATGGTCTGAGAGTGAGGTAGACAGAAGGGGAAAGGATAGGTATACAAGAACATCAGGGAACTAGGAATCTCTCTATGTAACAAGCTTTATCCAAGCATTCGTGAATATTTTGAATTCTATTCCTCAAAACCTCCACATTTGTTATAAAATTAAGATATTTTAAATCAATTCAGAAAAATTGAAGGTGCCAGGAGATACTGCCTGTTTACCCTGTTGGTTCCCCATCACACTGTTGCATATTTCAAGGGATATGACTTCTAAGTGGCCAGCCAACTCCAGCTGAAGAAGCATGAGACTACTATTAGGCCACCGGAGCTGAAATGTCCTCTAAGAAACTACTGAACGATGCCCCCCACTTTAAGTTCCCATACAGCCAAATGATTGGAACAAGGACTCACTTGGAGAGGAAAGAGAAGCAGAGTATACTAACATTTCTGGGATATGGAAGGAAAGAGTTCTGGAAATGAATGATGGCAATGGCTGCATAACGATACGAATGTACTTAACACTGTTCACTTAAAAATAGTTAAGCTTGGCCAGGTGTGGCTCAGCAGTTAAGTGTTGACCTAGGATCCAGGAGATGGCAGTTGATTCCTGGTCAGGGCACATACCAGGGTTGTGGGCTCCATCCCCAGTTGGGGGCGTGCAGGAGGCAGCTAATCAGTGACGACTTCCTCATCATTGATGTTTCTATCTTTCTCTCTCTCCTTCTCCCTTCCTCTCTCTGAAATCAATAAAGATATATTTTTAAAAGAATAAAATAAAATAAAAATAGTTAAGATGGTAAATTTTGTTATGTGTATTTTACCACAATAAAAAAATGGGGAGGCGGGGAGAAGGTGGCTGTCAGGGTAGTTCAGCTTCTGACAATCAGGGACCCTAATTCCTTCCATCTTATGACTCCACTATCTTCTAGGTAGTTCTTTCAAACTTTGATATAGCTGCAAATCGCCAGGGTTATCTTGTTAAACTATAGACTCTGATTCAGTAGTCTGGAGTGGGGCCTATTTTAACAGATTCTTTCTGACAAGTGCTGATGCTGATGCTACTAGCCATGGCCCATACTCAGAGTAGCAAAATTCGAGGGCATTGTTTTTGTCTGAGTGGTCCGAGTTAGTTGTGTAACTATCAAATCTGATTTCCAGCTCAAGAGAAGGGAGAAAGAGAGGAAGTGAAGAACAAAGCAACTTCCTTTTAAGCAAGTGATTTGGAAGCTGCATAAATCACCTCTGTTCCCATTCTATTGGTAAGAACTTAGTCATGTGGCCACATTAAGCTATAAATCTATCACTATGAAAGATGGGGAAACAGATTTTGGAGGATAACTAATAGTATTCCATGGACCTTTAGGTCTCAGCTTCTTCATCTGTTGAATCAGGGACTTTATGCATCTAATATTTTGGGATTTTGTGATACCAAGTGTTCTCAACTATATAAACCTGGATTCTGTGTTTATTTATTATTGCTTTCTTGTAATGTGACAGGAAAAATTTAAATTAGCAGGATTTCAGGTGTGAAGATGAAAAACTGAAGAAATCAAGGGAGCTAAATTGCTGTGTAGGAGAAAAGGGAGAGATTTAGGAGTTTGGAGAGTAGATCCCAATGGCTATAAAGCTGACTAACCAGGCGAGACTGCCTCAAAAAAAGGTTAGAAGGGAGAGAAGGTACAGAGACAATCTTGAGGAGAGAACAGAACTGGTCAATGGGGATATTTATTAAATTTTACTCTGTGTTTTATGATGCAACCCTCCAATCCATTTTCTCTACTAAATCTACCCTCTACTGCCTTGTAGAAGGGATTTTCTTCTTGAGATATAAAGTACTGACTCCTAGCCTAAGGGTAGCACAAGGCAGGAACAAGGGCTGCCACAGGTTATACAATGCAGTAGATACTGACACTTGCTTTAAAAAGATAAAAAAGAAAAATACAACGAATGCAAGCGTGTGCACGCACACACACACACATGTGCTCACACGTGCACCAGAAAACAGGCAGGCTCCACTGCACTCAGAAGGCTTACTGGAGTATGTTCTGTGATGACTTACTTGAGGGCCTAAGCTTCTTCATCTATGACCTAAGGGACAGTCAAATAATAATTTTTAAGTTTCCTTCCAACTTTACACTTATATGACTCAAAATCAGATGTTAAACAGAATTTAAATAAAACTGAGTCAACCATAGTTGATCAGTTTGGTGGTACCGGGAAGGCAGACATAAACAGTGAAGAACTGAGACAAATATAATTTAATCTAAACAAAACAAAACGCAGAACTAAGCTATATGGAGAATTAAAAATGTTGTGCCTTTCTTGGCTTGGAAAACTATATAATTGTATCAATTCTTCACTTTGTGCATTGAGTTATAATTTTGCTTTTAAAAAACAAACATCATTCTTTAGCATGTTTTTGCTCTGACTTTACAAGAGGAAGTATCTTAGGACAAGATTATTGTATATAACAAATACACATGGTCTAAAATTTTTCAAGTACAAGAGGTTATACAGCCCTGGCCAAGTAGTTCAGTTGGTTAGAGCAACTCCCCGATATGCCAAGATTGTGGGTTCAATCTCTGGTTAGAGCACATACAAGAAACAGCCAATGAATGCATAAATAAGTGTAACAACAGCAAGTCCATGTTTCTCTCTCTCTTCCTCTCTCTCTAAAAATCAATCAGTAAATTTTTTTTTTTTTTTAGAGAGGCTATACAGTGACATGTCTCCCTCTATTTACTTCTCTCCCAGCCCCTCGGTCCCCTGGAGGTAAGCACCTGTTTCTTGGGTATCCTTGAAGACATATTCTCTGGATATACAGGGTGAGGCAAAAGTAGTTTTACAGTTGTGCGTATGCGAAACACAATTTATTCTTGTATTATTATTTACTAATTATTGTATTATTATCCATACAAACAACTGTAAACCTACTTTTGCCCCAACCTGTATGTTAAGTCGGCTGTTATAATGAGACCCTTTCTGTCTTAGTTTCAGCTGCAGCCTCAAAAGTTGGGAGAAAGCAATATATACTACATACACCCATATTCCAAAGAAAGTGGCTATCTTCCAAATAGGACTTACAAAGACAAAAGTAAAAAACTGGCATTGCCATTCTACTGAGACATATTCAGTACCAAGATGAACACAATGCCTATAGAAGTTATTAAACAACAACTTCAAGAGAGTTAATCCATTTTAATAACTGGCTATTTGAAAGTGTTGTTTTTTACATAATTGACTCTACCAATGAGAATTGCTGAATAACTGAATACACCCACAGACAATCTGTGTTCATTCATTCTCACTATTTATAATGGCCATCTCATCCAAAGGGTGACAGAAACATATAAGTGTCATCTCTTCATTAAAAAACAAACAAACAAAAAAATTGGCTTTGTAAACTTTAGCCAATCTTGAGGGTACTAAAGGCTTAAAACTGAACTGGCCAGAGAGGGGGGTTTTCTTTGGAGAAGACTGTGTTATCCTTGTGTTTTCCTCATGCCTATGTGTGTCAAGACAATAGTGTTTTCCCTTACCTTAAACCAAGAAGAAGCCTTCAAAGAGTCCACTTCTAAGGCTGGACTGGAAAGTATCCCTCAGGTTTTGGGGGACATGGTGGAATGATGTCTGGCGCACACCTGGGAAGTCTAAGGTGAGAAGTTATGGATTTAGGCCTGAAAAGGCAGAGAACAGAGAAGCCAAGCTTCCCTGGGAGTGAGCTGCATTAATGTGAAGGTCAAGTGGATTCATGGGCAAACACCATGTTGAAATTGGCTTAAAAGCAACATTGCCCAATTGGACTTCCTAGTGAGGCATGAGACCCCCAACAGAGAGAGAGAGAGAGAGAGAGAGAGAGAGAGAGAGAGAGAGAGAGAGTGTGTGTGTGTGTGTGTGTGTGTGTGTGTGTGTGTGTGTGTGTAACCATCAGGCAAACACCATGTTGAAATTGGCTTAAAAGCAACATTGCCCAATTGGACTTCCTAGTGAGGCATGAGACCCCCAACAGAGAGAGAGAGAGAGAGAGAGAGAGAGAGAGAGAGAGAGTGTGTGTGTGTGTGTGTGTGTGTGTGTGTGTAACCATCAGGCACCCCAGGGCTGAGGATCAGAGATGGAAGTGGCCTGCCAGAGAAGAGCATCAACCACATCACAGGAATTACAACCAGAGGCTCCTAGTTGGGGGATCTCTGAGAAAACCATAGAAGAGATCCAGAATCAGAACCAGAATTTGCTGCTCCTAGAAGGCCCCAGCTAGAATGACACTGTTAGTCAGGTATGACGTTTCCTGTCCTTTACTTTCCCCTCCCCTTTCAAGCCTGGTGGAGCCCAAGGTGCCTGGAGAAGTAGAAGAGAGGCAGTGGGAGACCGAGGCTGCACGCTGAGAGGCCTCCCAGTCTGCCCTTTTGGGGCGCTCATGGCAGAGCTGAGCTGGAGGAGGACTAAGCTCTAATTTACAAAGGGGTTTGGAATTTCAATTATCTCACTGACTGGCCACTTTAAGTACAGAAATAAAACTATTATTGGAAATAAAAGTGCTCCAGGGACTTTTAATTTTTTAAAAGTGACCAAGAAAGTTATGACCTTGCCCAAGATTCCCTCCGAGGTTTAAAGGGATAGCGAAGGGAATGAAGTTGCTTTTTACTTACACCTTATTTTGAGTGTGGCCCATTTAATAGGATTGTTACAAAAGCATGTATGTGCATACCATACATTCTGTTCTACACTTTCCTTTTTTATCATAATATAGCTGGGTGGCCGTTCCATACTAGTATATATAAATTTACTGCATTCTTTTAAACAGCTGCATAATAGACCATTATAAGGATGTACAATGATTTCTTTTAATTGTTCCCTTTTAGGGTCAATATATTATTAAGTCTTAATCTGTAAAGAAAAATGTAGAAAGAAATTTAAAACAAACACTTTAATGCTTCTACTGTACTTAAACACACACTTTCTAAGTATCTGTTTTATGTGAAAGGTAATTCCATGTTAGAGAAACTTCATAAAAAAACAACAAAACACACTCATTGCTAAGTTTCAGAGCAATCCATATAACAATTGCCACTGGATGATTATTAGTGATTGAAAGCTGAAACTGAAAGTATTCAATATCAGGAAAAGCAATTATAATTAAATTTATTCTGGAACTTGGCTGAGCTACATAGAAACATTTCCTATTATAATAATTTAATACTATCTAGGTGGGTAGAAGTAAATCAGTTATTTTAAAAATCACTTTTTGTTTAACAAACAATTTTGTGCTTCTTATGTATTGAAAACTGTTCTAACTTCATTACTAGTGTGAACTCACTTAGTCCTCATAACATCCCTAGGAAGTAGTCATTATCCCCAGTGTACACATGAGGAAATTGAGGCCTAGAGAAGCCAAGTAAGTTGACCAAGGTCACATAGCTAGAAAGGATTTGAATGCAGGAAGTTTGTCTAGACTTCATGATCCTTGTCACTACACCATATTATGCCCCTGTGGGCTGACTATAAGTCTGTCACATCAATGCAAAGATAAAGACTTATGCAGTGCTTTCTTAAAGCAGAACTAGTTGTCAAAGCCATAATCTTCACCACCAACATCAACAACAAAATTTGATGATGAATGCACAGTACACAAAAGATACCATTCTGGCATTGTGGATAATAGATACAACACACCACGTGTTTTGAAGAGATTTAATCTAATTTCCCTGTTGGGTCAAAGGAAATTGCCAGAGGCAGTATTCTATGAAGTTACCAGCTTAGTTCCAAGGGGGGGAAAAAAAAGAAACCTGACCATTATATCCAAATGAGGAAAAATAAGAGAAAGCCAGAATGCAAATTCATTCAGCTTGGGACTAAAGGAGAGCTAATATGTGAGATGGTTCAAAGCAGACTACAGCAGAGAGATCTTGAATCCTTACCTGTGGGTGTTGGCCACAGATTGTTTGTTACCAGTGACATTTGATGTGGGTATAGTGAGAAGAGTCAAAGAGTTAAAGAGTTAAACCAATGGGAAAAGGGCCATGTTTGCCCATCTACTATATGGGAAATCAAGTCTCCAACATACTACTTCTGAACTCCACGTAGTACTCTTTTGATATTACACACTAGAAATGTATAGGCATGATGGGCTAATCTTGATAAGCATTCAACTGAGAGAGATGTAAGGCAAGAAGGAGAAACTCAGAGACCTACGCAGGCCAGTCTAGTGGCTATAAACGAGTGTAGCAGGTCAGGGTAGCCAAGTTAAGAGTGCTTACTCCCTTTGACACCATTCAACAGCCCCTCTGGGTGCAGCAGCTTAGGATTTTATTGTTTAACTATTTCATGCCAACAATCATTGTGTATGCAGTAAGCAGCTACTCAAGAGAAAGTGATACTTAGCTGAAAAGTCAAATAGCTTAAAGAGAAGTTAAATAAACATTCCACTTTTATTCTTTAAATATTCTAAGGGGAAGTCAGGAACATGAGGGTTGATGGGTCTCCAAAAAAGGTTATGTTTATGACCAAGGCAGAGACAGCTGGATTGCAGGTTCATCCCAGTACTTTGTTTCCTTAGTGTGTAAACAGGCTTCATACTTATTTTCAGAGACAGAAAGGAAGGGGGGAAGCTAAAGAAACTGGGTCAGACCACAACCAGTCTTAGGTGGGATGGGGTGGGGGAGGAACCCCAGGAAATAGAGCAGGTGGTGACAGCTGTGAGGAGTAGAGGAATGAGCGCTGAATCCCTAGGGAGCCTGCTGAAGTCAAGAAAGAGACTCAGAGGGAGGTGGCCTAGAAGTGGGAATAGAGTGGGCACTTCTTAACAGATTTGCCTGGGGTTCCGGGATAGTGCCCAACAAAAACATTTTCAAAGCAACCAAACTGGAGAAATTAGGAAATTCTGCCTGATTGAATAAAATTAGTTAAATAAAATTAGCTGGTGTAAATGTTTAGGTCATTTGATTTGCCCAAGTTGACTCTCCAAAGGATGCCACCATTTAGCATGAAATCATAGTCCACTTGTCTTTGGGGGTTTACTTGCAGTCAAGTAAGAAACTGCACTGAAATAGCTCAACCATTATCTCGGATATTTATTTATTTATTTTCGTTTTGTCTATTTAGAAGGCTGTTTATCCTAAATTGATTTTCTTCATCTCCTACATACTGTATCTAAAATGTTTGCCTTCATCCTATCATACCCAAAATAAGCTTCTAAAAATAAAGTAATGAAAAGTCTTGTAAAGGCTAAGAAAGAAGGTGATGAAATTAAAAAAGAAATTTTTCTTTTAATCTTAACCCAAGGATATTTTTCCCCCATTGCTTTTCAGAGAGCGTGAGAGAGAGAAACTTCAATGTGAGAGGGACACATCAATTGGTTGCCTCCCACACGAGCCCCGACCAGGGCCAGAGCCTGCAACCAAGGTACATGCCCTTGGCCGGAATCAAAACCAGGACCCTTCAGTCTGTGGGCTGACACTCTGACCACGGAGCCAAACCAGCCAGAGCAAGAAAGGTGATGAAATTGGTTAGCTTTACGAATAAGGAGTCTTCAGGCCTGTAATGTAAAACATTTAGGCTTTTACATTTAATATTTTATTACTATTTCATTGGGTTTTGTTTGTTTCAAAAAATTCTACACAAATTTTAGGAAAATAAGAGTTTATAACCACCAAATTATCTTATTCCATAGGCTATAATTTGGAAAAATAACAGATTTATTATTTCAGAGGGCAACCAAAAAAGAACTTCAGACAGTGAATGATGTCAGAAACATAGTTCTTTATTTTGGAAATGTATTAATTTATCATGCATCTAAACAAATTCAAATTATAGAGACTTAAAGCAGACTAAAAATTTCTGGGAGGAAAGATAATAGTTGCAGGTTTTTCCTCAGTGAAAAATATATACTGGACCTCTAACTAATGGTTAAAAACATATAAGTAGATTTGCCTAATAAATCCTCTGCTTCACAGTTATCTGGAAGGTTTTTTTATCCAAACGCCCTGTTAAGTCATTTCAAGGCACAGTATGCCTTACTAAGTAATACTGCTCTCTAAAAAGAAGTCAAATATATGGTAATGGGCTACCAAGTTACTTAATATACATGGAGTTGCCTTTTTAAAATATTCCTATTGAAAGGGTCCACATATTGTTTGTTACCAAAAGTCCTCTAACTATAATGAAAAACAATACTTTAAGATAGCTATTGAAATAAGTAATTTGGTAATTGCCTTTTGAAAATAAATTTAAATAATACCTTTTTAGTTGCTTAGCAAAATATTTATTACAAATAAATTATACTCAAAATAAGTATGTGTTAAAATATATATTCCTTAAAGACACCCCCCCCCCCGCCTTGGATAAACTTACCCTATTTAACAAAAAGATTCCAGAATGTGGCAGGTGGGTGGTGCATGAAGTCTTACAGTCTAAGCAAAGCAAACTTAGGAACAGATTTTAAAAAATAGATTAAGTGTTTTCTAAGTTACTGCTTGCCTACACTAGCCAGCTGAAGGCTTTAAATAATGTAATCCCTACAACAACTGCCAGCTCCAACTGGGAGCCTTAAACAAGGACTGGAATCACTGAGGACTCCAACAGGTGCAGTCTAATAGTGCTTCCCTAAACCTGCTGCTGATCTATGTTTGCACATGTGTAGGACGCTATATTCTTAAATTCAACAGAATGCTAATTACACTAATCCAAATGCCTCTTGTTTTGTCCCATCTTCCACTATCATATTACGTAAGACATTTCTCTATTCTTTTTTCCAGAGAAATACTGAGCACAATGTGTGGCAGGTATATGAGTTTGTTTTCAATGTTACTTTTCTAAGCAAGATCCCTGTTATTAGAGGTTAAGTTTTCAAAAGCAAATTAACTAATAAATTACTTTCTTCCTATTATTATTGCTCTTTCTATCCAATTAACTTCTTTTCTATATTAGCACTTACCATTAGAGTTGCTTGGATTCCCCCCCCCCCTTTTATACAGCTATAAGATGTATAAGAATGTACTTGTTGCTTATGTATTATTTAAATATACTTACAGAGAAAACTCACACATACCTTTTATATAATCAGACTGAGAACTTTTGTTATCAAGCTAAATTGAAAAACCAAAAAAGAAAAGTCCACTAACATGCCCTCAATAATAAACATATTACAATGTTATAATAAGATCTTTGCCAGACATGCAAAAAAGGAAGTTTAAAAACCAGTAGCTACCTGGATATCCACATGCGAAACAATGAAGTTGGACCCTTACCTTACACCATATACAAAAATTAACTAAAAATGGATTAAAGATCAAAATGTAAGACCTAAAAAATATAAATCTCCTAGAAGAAAACACAGGGGAAAGCTCCAGGACATTGGATTTGGTAATGGTTTCTTGGATATGACACCAAAAGCACAGGCAACAAAAGCAAAAGTAGATAAATGGGACTACATCAAACTTTACAACTTCTATGCATCAATGAAAACAACCGACAGTGAAAATCAACCTACAGAATGGGAGAAAATATTTACAAATCATATATCTGGCAAAAGGTTAACATCTAGACTATATAAAGGACTCTTACAACTCAGCAATAAAAATGGGCAAAGGACTTGAAGAGACATTTCTCCAAAGAAGATATATAAATGGCCAACAAACATGAAAAGATACTAAAATTAATAATCATAAGAGACATGCAAATCAAAACTACAATAAGATATCACTTCATACATATTAGGATGGCCTCTATTAAAAAAACAAAAAATAACAAGTATTGGTAAGGATGCAGATAAATTGGAACTCTTGTGTTCTATTGGTGGGAATGTAAAATGGTGTAGCCACTATGAAAAACAGTATGGAAGTTCCTGGAAAAAATAAAAATAGAACTACCATATGACCCAGCAATTCCACTTCTGGGTCTATATCCAAATGAATTCAAAGCAGGATCTCAAAGAGATATTTGCATACCCATTTTGACTGCAGCATTATTCACAGTAGCCAAAAGGTTAAATAAAACAATCTAAATGTCCATCAATGGATGCATGGATAAAGCAAATGTGGTATACATATGACACAGCTATTCCACTTCTTGGTATTTATCTTAAGAATAGGAAAAGACTAATTCAAACAGATATATGCACCCCTACACCCCTATGTTCATTGAAGCATTATTTACAATAGCCAAGATATGGAAACAACCTAAATGCCCATTGATGGATAAATGGAGAAAGAAGATATGTGTGTGTGCATGTGTGTGTGTGTGTATGTGTGTATGCATATAATGGAATATTATTCAACCATAAAAAGAAGGAAATCTTGACATTTGCAACAACATGGATGGGCCTTGAGGGTATTATGCTAAGTGAAATAAGTCAGAGAAAGACAAACACCTTATTTCTGGAATCTAAACAAAACAAAACAAATGAACAAACTCATAGATACAGAGAACAGACTGGTGGTTAGCAGAGGGGAAGAGGGTTGAAGAAGGGCAAAAGTGGTGAAAGGGATCAGCTGTATGGCAATGAATGATAACCAGACTTACAGTGGTGAACACTAGGTAGTGTATACAAATATTGTATTATAATGTTGTACATCTGAAATATATATAATCTTGTATAGCAATTTTCCCACAATAATAAAAGACCAATCTGAAAAAATAGAAAATGTGGTATCTACATACAATGGGATATTATGCAACTTCAAATCTATTTTTTTATTGATTTCAGAGAGAAGGGAGAGGGAGAGAGAGATAGAAACTGCAATGATGAGAGAGTCATTGATCAGCTGCCTCCTGCAAGCCCCCTACTGAGGATCGAGCCTGCAACCTGGGCATGTGCCCTGAGCTGGAATCAAATTGTGACCTCCTGGTTCATAGGTGGATGCTCAACCACTGAACAATGCCGGCCGGGCAATATTATGCAACTTGAAAAAGAAGGAAATCCTGTTATATGCTACAACATGAATGAACCTCAAGGACATATGCTAAGTAAAATAAGCCAGTCAAAAAAGGACAAATACTACATGATTCCACTTATATGAGGTGTCAAAATCATAGAAACAGAAAGTAGAAAGGTGGCTACCAAAGGCTAGGGAAAGGGGAAGGGGGAAATAAATGTTTAATGGGTATAAAGTTTTGAAAGATGAACAAATTCTGTAAGAGATCTGTTGCAAAACAATGTGAATATACTTAACACTACTGAATTGTACACTTAAAAGTAATGAAGATGGCAAATTTCATGTTACATGTTTTTATCACAATAAAAAAGTAAATAAAAATTAATAAAATCAAGGGGGAGTATCCCAATATCGGCCTTCCTGTCCAAATCCTTTCTCTAATACTTTTTTCTCCTCTCTACCCCTCCAAGGTTTACAGAATTATTTTTTCCAACTTTTTATTTGGTAAAATTTAAAACCCAGAAAACTGGTAAGAAATATAAACTGAAAACTCATCCTAGATTCATTTAATTGCAAAATTTTGCCACTATACTTTTCTCTCTCTCTCCTCCTACATATATACATATACATGTAACATATATACATGTATATGTGTACATAAATAGCCCTGGCCAGGTGGCTCAGTTGGTTGGGCATAGTCCCGTGCACTGAAAGGTTGCTAGTTCAATTCCTGGTCAGGGCACATGCCTGAGTTGTGGGCTCGATCCCCATGCAGGAGGCAGCCAATCAATGTTATGCTCTAACATTAATGTTTCTCTCTCTCTTCCCCTCCCTTCCTCTCTAAAAATCAATAACTAGCCCTGGATGGTGTTGCTTAGTGGTTAGAGTGTCAGCCCAAGCACCAAAGGGTTGCGGGTTTGGTTCCCGGTCAAGGGCACAGGTTTATTACCCTGCCCCAGTCAGATGTGTGCAGGAGGCAACCAATGGATGTGTCTCTCTCACATTGATTTTTTTTCTCTCTCTTTCTCCCTCCCTCCTTCCCTTCCACTCTCTCTAAAAATCAATGGAAAAATATCCTTAGGTGAGGTGTAACAAAAAAATCAATCAATCAATCAATCAATAAAATAAAAATCAATAAACTAGTCTTTAAATAAATAAATATTTAAAAATAATAAGTAAGGTTCGATCTGTACATTGATTGAAAAACAATGAAACACATTTGGGAAATCCCATCAGCATTAAGATGGATCAAAAATTTTTCATCTAGAATCATTTAGGAATTGCCTGTGTATATATAGGCAGCACCTTTCTACATGACTACTAACCAGTGTCTAGATGAAAATGGTAAGTTTATAAATCTATTGCCAATTGGACAAGAATTTTATTTTTCCAATTATAGTGGTGGATTTGCAGACTATTTTATTATTTTTTTCAGGCCTCTTTTGGACCAACAAGAGACATTTATCGAGCAGTTGGCTGGGGTTACGGGTGCATGCTATGATTAAGGAAGCTAGCAGAGATAAATGAGCCACATTGGGATGAAAACTATGACTTCATTGACAAAGAGTTCCAACCAACCAGCACAGAGATAATAAATACATACTTCTTGGAACTTTGCTTTCTCTCTTTTTCACAAGTGTTTTCTCTGTAGTCACTGAAGTATGAAGACATTTTATTCTCTCTAAACTTCCAGCAGAACTCTTTGTGCCAGGATAGCACACTCCATCCTTCTGTGTAGTATTACCAGTAAACAACTAAATGACCATCACAGAGTCTAAGTATTTGTTGCCTCACAAAAGAACTTGGAAGAGTCTTTGGATGAAAATCACCACACAGAGTATAGTAGTAGTATTATACTATGCAGAATATTATTACACCAAAGATTATGAGGCATACATACTTCACTGAGTCTTTTGTGGGCCAGATTCATGTCCAGAAAACAGAGATGGCATTTTAGATAATGTAAATTTATGGAGATTGTAGATTTTTCCCCTAGAAAATGAATACATCTTTTATACAATTTCCAGGATAAAGGATAATTATGATACTGTGGAAGCAAAGTTCTAAAATATTCATTATTTTTCTGCAACATTAAGTTGTTTTCGGAGTTGGTAAAATCTGTTTTTAAAAGTTATTTCTATTTCAAATGACTCATTTGCTGAACAAGCTCACAAAAGGTAAGGGAACACGTACACCAAGAAGGCTGTGGGTTTGATTCCTGGTCAGGGTACATACCTAGGTTTCAGGTTTGATTCCAGGTCCAAGCACGTACAGGAGGCAGTTGATCGATGTTTCTCTCACATTGATGTTTCTCTCTCTCTCTCAAATCAATGGGCATATCCTCGGGTAAGGATAAAAAAAAAAAAAAGGGAGGGAAAGAAGACATAAATGAATAATTATCAAACTGTGGTTGTGTCACACCTTTAGGTTGCAAAGAACAGTTCATTAGTCTTAAGGAAAAGGGTTAACTGTAAGGGCATTGTATAATTTAAAATTGTTAAGCCATTTCATAATTGAGATGATTCTAGGAATGGTTACATCAGCGTCCACTTGATCTCTCTCTCTCTCTTTCTTACTGTCTCTCTTCTTTCAGCTTCAACTTTTCAAATAAGGTACATGTGATTGGATTGCTTAATTCACCAGTGTGGAGTCTATCTATTGGTTAGATTCTGATTCTAGTACCCATTCTTGACAAAAGCATTTAGTTTCTTCTCTCAAGAGGAAAGAAGAAGCAGTACAAAGTCTATGTCATACCAATTAGTATAGACCCCACATTTTTAAAAACTAAAAATAGCCCCCCACAAAAATAAAAATTGCATATACCAATGTTTACTACAATGGAAAAATAAGTATGCATTTTTTGAATTATGCTTGAATACAAAAAGGACTGTGAAATAAAAAAAATGTTTTTCAAAGTGGTGAGATTATAATTGGCTTTTTCTCTCTCAGTTTTCACCAATATTGTTCTCCTGCTTTGACTAATTTTTTAAAATATTTACAACAGTGAATATAATTTAACAATGCCCAGATGTTTTAACTGATCAGCTCTACATTTTTACTTTTAAAATCCTTTTCAACTCAAGTAATAGAGTCAGATTAAATTTAAGAAATGTGTAAAAGATGTGTTTAATTAACATTCTAATTGAAGATGAGTCAATAGTCATTTTAGGCAGTTTCATCAAAGGGTGGAGAACCTTTTTCTGCCAAGGGCCATTTGGGTATTTATAACATCATTCTCAGGCCATACAAAATTATCAGCTTAAAAATTAGCTATGATGCCCGCCGGTGTGGCTCAGTGGTTGAGCATCGACCTAGGATCCAGGAAGTCACGGTTCTATTCCTGGTTAGGGCACATGCCAGGGTTATGGGCTCAATCCCCAGTGGGGAGCGTGCAGGAGGCAGCTGATTGATGACTCCCATCATTGATGTTTCTATCTCTCCCTCTCCCTTCCTCTCTCTGAAATCAATAAAAACTTATAAAAAAATTAGCTATGAAAAAAGCTCCTAGATGTATTGAATTTTGAATTCCTCCTGCAGTTGCCTTGGCAGGGCCAGACCAAATGATTCCACAGGCGAGATGTTCCCCACCCTTGATGTACATGGAGAATTCATTACTTGAAAATGTTATATATATTTTTAAAAATAAAATTGCAAATATATTTGTGTCCTTTTATTTTATTTCTTTGTTAATCCTCATCTGAGGACATTTTTTCCATTGCTTTTCAGAAAGAGTAGAAGGGAGAGAGGGCAGGAAGAGAAAGAGAAACATCAATGTGAGAGAGACACAGACTGGTTGCCTCCTGCACGACTGTACAACGTTGGGGGCGGGGGCTTGCAGGCTGATGCTCCAACCACTGAGACACACTAGCAGGTCATTTGTGTCCTTCTCACACAATGTTTTTAAAACATTGGAGTGTTGGCCCAATGGGTCACGGGTTCAATTCCTGGTTGAGGACACATACCTGGGTTGCAGGTTCAATCCCAAGGTGCGTAACCAATCGATGTGTCTCTCCCACATAGATGTTTTCCTTTCTCTCTTTCTCTCTCCTCCCTCTGTCCCTCCCTCCCTCCCTTTCTAAAAAATCAGTGGAGCCTGGCTGGCATGGCTTAGCGGTTGAGCATTGATCTATGATCCAAGAGATCGAGGTTTGATTCTGGTCAGGGCACATGCTGGGGTTGCAGGCTCAATCCCCAGCAGGGGGTGTGCAGGAAGGAGTGATCAATGACTCTCCATCATTAATGTTTCTCTCTCTCTCCCCCTCTCCCTTCTTCTCTCTTTGAAATCAATAAAATATATATTTTTTAAAATAAATAATCAATGGAAACTTATCTTTGGGTGAGGATTAATTAAAAATAAATAAATAAATTAATTAATTAAAATATTTGCCTATCCCTCTACATAGCTGTAGTCATGAGCCCATTAACCTTTTGGCAAATAGGTCAAAATATACAAAGCAGACTGAAACATTGGGGAAATATAACTGTGAGGGTCAGAATGTCAGGTATGCTTAATGTATTTATAGTAAGTGGGTATATTATATCAAGTATAACATTCATTTACTCTTATATGACCAATTTTAACTGACATGAATTTAAAATTAGAAATAACTATAGAAAACTTCAAAAAAATTTTAAAACTCCAATCAATTGGTTAACAGAGCTTTTGCTTATTATTAGTGATGTTTAATTGAGTTTTTCAGATTCCAAAGGACCAATATTAGCATTCATAGCCAGCAGATACATTTCTAAGTGTTTAGAATGATGGATCAGGTGGAATATATATTTATCAGAGTACTTAATCACAATGATTGCTCAGCAATTTAACAATTGCCATTTAACTTTCTAATAAAATTAGTGTGTAAGTTATAAATAGTTCCTTAATCATATGGTAAGTATGCTTGGATTTCACTCTAGAATTCTGATGAAAATTTTCTCATGATTTACAATAAGAAAGTTATGTTCTTAACCAAATTTGTTTAATCAAGTGGAAATTGTATTTGTCTGCCACCTGGGGGATTCATGAAAACATTGCAAGTTGCAAAATTCACAGTAATAAAACATTACAATAATTGTGTTAATAGTATTATATTTGTCTTAAGAGTGATGTTGATTGAAATATACATACATGTATATTTAATATATGTGTAATTGCAGCAAATGAGGTAGTGACCAAATCAAGAAAC
This sequence comes from Miniopterus natalensis, assembly GCF_054644295.1. NCBI lineage: Eukaryota > Metazoa > Chordata > Mammalia > Chiroptera > Miniopteridae > Miniopterus > Miniopterus natalensis. The sequence goes on along the minus strand of NC_142091.1, from coordinate 59,807,828 downwards.
TTGTATTCTGTTAAGTGACAGAAATGTTCTCAAAAGAAGGGAGTGATCAGTTTCATCATTGTTGACAGATCAAATAAGATAAAGAGAACTGAAGACTGACTGATGCATTTGGTAATTGGAAGGTCATAGCTGAGCAGAACAAGAGCTGTGTCTGGATTTCATGGTTTTTATTGCTATTATGTGCAGATCTTTTCATTTATGATTTTTTCTAATCCATTACTGTGGGAGTATAGGAAACTATTAATTTTTATGAGTTGATCTTTTATTGGGCCACCTTACTGGATTTTATTATTATTTCTAATAGTTTGTCAATTGATTTACTTGTATTTTCTAGGTAGAAAATCATATGGTTTGAAACCATTGACAGATTTATCTTATTTTCCAACATATGTATTTCATTTGGCAGTGTAGCAATAGAATTGAAAGTGTAGTTGAAAATGATTTGTTGTAGATTTCTGGGAAATATTTAACAGACGGGGCAGTTTCCTTCTAATCCTAACTAGAGATTTTCCTTTTCTTTTCTTAAAAAAATGTTGTTTTTTAACTTATTGATTTGAGAGGGAAAAAGAGAAACATCAATTTGTTGTTCCACTTACACATTCATTGGTTGATTCTTGTATGTGCTCTGACGGGGGATCGAACCAGCAACCATGGGGTATAGGGACCACGATCTAACCAACTGACCTACCCAGCCAGGGGGAGAGATTTTCCTTTTCTTAAATCATAAATGTGTGTGGAATCTTATCAAATGCTTTTAAATAAATATCAGATGATACACTATTTTTGTATTCTGCTTTTTCACCTAACAATATCATGGATGCCTTTCTGTCTTTGCTGGCTGCATGGCATTCCATTGTTGAAATGCCTTGTGATTATATTTAACTAGTACTGTTGCTGGACGGTGCAATAAACATCTGTTAACATAAATCTTTTGCTCATGTGTCTGATTACTTGAACGGGCAAGAATTCAGGCTGTGCGAAGAGCAGGGGAGGAAATATGGGCAGAGGCAGGCAGGAGAGTGAAAAGAACAGGCGTGTATGGATGGAAAAAGTTGAATAGTGTACTTTGGGGCGTAGGCCACTACAGGCAAGGGGGCTGTAAGAAAACATGGAACTGTAAGGGGGCTGTAAGAAAACTTGAATGGGAAAGAGTTGGACTTGCTCTCACTTAATCTTGGACCATGCCAGGTACTGTTCTGAACACCTTTTCATGTATAACGTACTCAAATTGCAGGCACTATTGTTATTCTTGTCTATAGGCAAGGAAACTGAGGCACAGAGAACTTAAATAGCCCAAGGCTACCCATCTAATGAGAGGGGTCAGAATGCAGTCTGGTCCCCATTTGGCAGACGAGGAATCCTGGTGAGGTGCTACCCAGGCCTTTCTGACTTCAGAGCCTTAGACACAATAGGAGATGGTGACGGTATAAATTAATATGGGCTTGATCTGTCCCTCTCGTTCCCAAGAAGCGTAAAAATCATAAGCTGAAACCACAGAAAACCTCGATAGGTTCCTTATATCCAAAACATAGAAGGCAATTAAATTTAGTATTGCCCCCTAAGCTGGCCAGTGTGACTGAACTTAACTGATTGGCAGTCGAGATTCAACAGGGGAAGAACCGGGATCCACAGCTTGATAATTCAATTCCAAAAGCCGCGCGAGCCTTGCAGCAGAAGTTTCCCGCCTCCTAACCGGTTGCAGCCTGTTCAGCAACAGTCTCGGCAGCCCAGGGCCGTGACGTAATCCCAGGCAATGAACCTCCCCCTGGTGTCTCTACTTCTGCGCCGCCGAGTAACCGGCGAGTTGCGCTCTTAGCCCCGCCCACTGCCCCGGAAGTTAATATGAAGCCACACCTCTCTCCTCCACCGGCAGGGGCGCAGCCATTTTAATTCATAGCTGAGTGGGCGGTGGTGTTTCGTGTAGGCCGTCTGGCCCTGCTGGGCAGGGGGTGACTTTATTGTCTTGGGGGTGGTTTTTAGTTAAGTTTTCTTTTCTAGCGTCGCATCTCGGGCCAGTTTGCGCGTTCTAATTAGCGGAGACCATGTCAGGAGACGCTGCGGCGGAGCAGGTGAGGAAGGAGCGCGGTGGGGCCTCGTGGCGACCTTTTCTCTCCAAGTCTCTGTTCGTCCTGGTTCTCCAGCCATGTTCGCTTGAGGAAGGGATCAGGGTGTCTAGAGGACGGGATACAGAAAAATGGTGGGAATGGGGAGCAAGATCTGACCGAGATTTAAAATTATTTTTTGGCTTCTCTGTTTTAGGCGTTAATATGAACACAATTTAGTCAGTAGCCGGGAAGCAGCTTCGTGCAGTTTAGGTTCATGGGGCTACTTCGGTTGGATGCCTTCCTTTGATATCGTTTTGATACGGTGGTCCATAGGAATTGGTTCTTGAAACATGTACTTGCTGTTTTCGAAAAACTTGGCAATATTCCCCTTCCCCTTCTTCGATATATAGTGTACCCAGAAATAGGTGAATAGCTTGAGAAATAATTTGAGCTTACACTAATCTAGGGACATGGACTTGCCAGAGCGAATGAAGGAAACAGTCTGGGAGTGCGGCATGGTTTTGCTGGGTACGAGTTAGGGATCTTGTGGCTTTCTCCCGCTTCCTTTATCTCTTCTATTTACATTTCATTTTCGTTTTACAAAGAGACAAATATTGCAGAATTTGATAAATCGGAAATGAGAAGTCTTTTTCTGCCTCTGTAAATAAAAGCATCTGTTTTAATACTGGATATAAGTGATGTTTAAATATTTCAAAATTTTAGATAATTTGTCTCTTTTGCTTTTTACTCAGAATTTTGTGGGATTAGTGTTTACCTTTTCGTTTGAAAGATGAAAGTGATACTTTATGATCGATGTCACTCAATTAGTTTTGGTGTGTTTAGGTAAATAGTTTTTAAATGGAGGCTAGCCAACCTGCAGTCACAATTTCCTGAAGTTTCCCATTGCCATAGCAACGAAGTACACTTAGGTTTTCGTTTTTCAAGTCCCCAGCAGGGAAAGTTTGGCTAACTGAATTTTGTGTTTGCTCGTGGACTGATTTCAGTCCTGCAATCTTTGCAGTGTTTACATTTTATATGATGCCCAAGAATACAAAGTCTTAAAATTAGTATATCAAATGTGTTTATGCATACCCTTTTTCTGAGTTCATTTTTTTTGTTATTTGAAAGTCAAGGGAGGAGTAATGTACAGAAGTTTCACTGAAAGTTTCCGAAATTCATTGTTGATTCTTAAATTTATCTAAAATTGTAAAGACACTGAAATGTTGCTGTGACCTCGAATATTTCAGAACTGTAGTGTTTTAAATGGGAGAGGTGTTGGTGAAAATTTACAGAAAAAAAAATTTTACCCAAAACTTTTACTGTGCAAAGTTTAGAATAGAAAAAAGTTAAAAGTGCAATGAACACCTACAGTACAATTGTTCACTTAAAATCAACAATTGTTAAACATTTTGCTGTATTTGCTTTATCTTCCATATATTTATTTGCAAGTAAGTCGACACATATTTCAGCATTTTCATTATTCAGCATCAGTCCCACATAATTCAGCATTAATGCCCTTGTACAATCATCATGTCATCTTCCCACCTAAGATAATTAATACCATATCATTTCTAAAATCCAGTCCATATTCAAATTTCCCCAGTTGTCCCAAAATGTGATTCATAGGGTTGGTTTGTTTCGTTTTGTTTTAAATAAATCTAATCTAGGTTCACATTGCAACATTTGATTATGTCTTGTGAATAGTCCCCTCAGTTTTTGTCCCCTAGGATGTCTATTCAAAGAGTCCAGGACTGTTTTAGAACTCTCATATTCTGGATTTATTTTATTTTTGTCTGTGCAGTGTCATTTAACTTGTCCGTTCATCTTTTGTATTTCCTGAAACCTAAACTCAGAGCTTTGATAATATTTAGGTTGTTTTTGGATAGAATACTTTATAACATTACATTAGTAATGTTTAAGTTTGATCAGTTGGTTAGGGTGGTACAGCTGTATCTGTAAAATATTATTTTCCCCTTTACAGTTAGTAATCTGTGGGTTGATACTGTGTTCCTCAATAACCTACCTAATTGTTGAATAAATCAGTTACTACATTGGAGGTGGCAAATGGATTTTTTTGTTTGTTTTGTTTTTTAGAAAAGCAAGCAAGAATTTACTGACCGCAACAAAAATACTTAGGACAGTGAAACAAGGAAGGGCATAGAAGAAGCAACTGGAAAGCCTAGGATGAGCTGCTTTGGCTCACTGGGAAGTCAGAAAAAAGGGGGTCTTGGAGACAGGTTCAGGGGTTAGCCTAGGAGGAGCTACCACTGCCCATTGCTCCCCTGGTTGCAAGTCTCCTGGGGTCCTTTGGAGTTTAGGAGATAGGTGCTTGTCGGGGATGGAGAGGAGGAAGGGAATGGCATCTGCACCCCTGGAGGGAGAGTGGTTTTCAGGGATTTTAAAGGCTGGGGGTTTAGGGGTGGATCAATGGAATATTCATCAGGTTTATGCCGGTGTACCAAAATGAGATTTATTCTCTTAATTTGTCTGTCCTTGGGTGTGGTTGGCAAATGGCACTAATTAGATTTCTGTTATCTGTCTCCCTGAGCAGGGTGATTTAAGCTATTTACCCTCTGGTTGGGGAGGAGAAGTGCAAACCATTTACTCATTAGTGCCCTTGGTTTGGGGAAGGTAGGATTTACTAGGTGGCTGCAAACTGCTGTTAACTGTCTTAGTTTCCCTATTCAGCTTGTACTAGAATTTTCCCAGCTTCTTACTGTCCTATAACATTCTCTCCTCAGAGACTTCCACCCCTAAAATCTTTAGTAACTGCTTCCTGCTGATAATGGTTTTTAAAAAAATTCTAATATTCTGTCTCTACTTACTGGCTCATATTTTTCTGTAAAGAAGTTTTTTGTTTTTTTTTTTTTTCTTTTTCCTTTCTCTTTTTCAAAAATTATTGAGTATCACTGAATTCATTTGTTTCTCTTTACTCAGTATGTTAAAATCAGTGCTAGCCATTTTCTTTTGGGTGCTCACCTTGTCCCAACTTTTATGGTGGCTCCTATATCTTTTTTCTATCATCTAAAAAACATTTTTTGACATCCAACTAATAACAGAGTCATCATCTTCATATAATTATATTTTCTTTAACTTTTTAATGATACATTCAAACATTCAAAAAAGGAAAGAATAGTATAATGTTCCTATCATAGAGCTTCAACTCAAGGCAAATCTTGTTTTTCTTGTTCATCTCACCCCCATTATTACTTTAAAGCAAATCCCAGATACTGTGTTACTCAACTTTATCTGAAATGGTGATTAAAAAAATACCTTGAAGAGTGACATGATTAAAATTATGAATTAACTAGCTTGCCTTATTATGTATAAGACAGCAGTCAGTGAAAATTTAGAGGAAGAGGAGTGCCTGAAATGATGGACAAGAAAAAGAGACTAAGTAAAAGTAAAGGATAATAAAAAAACCAAAACCTCTCTGAATCATGGATTTGCTTTGGAAAGGTGCCAAGGGATGGAACAAGAATCCTGCAAGATATGAAGTGTAGGTTTCTTTTAGCCTTTAGCATTGAAGCTTTAAAACATTTGTTGAATAAATCCAGTATTTTTAATTTATTACTCAAAAATATGGATGGTCATTTCTTTCTTGGTACTGAATCTCTGGATTTGTGTACTTTGAAAGAAGGAAATAATAGTAGACAACCAAAATCACTGCTAAGGTTTATTGTAAGTTTTTTTACACTTGTAAGGAGGTTAACATTAGCATTTCTAGAGTTATTTAAATTACCCTGCAGTATTTGTGGGTATTCTGGAGCTTCATGTTTTGTTTTTGCCAGTTTAATGGTGACAGAACTGTGCATATAGGTCCCCCCCCAATGAAAACACATCTGGTTCCTGTGTAGAATTATGACTATATTATTCTCTCGTAGATACTTTAACTGCTCATTTCAACTTTTTTTTTTTTTTTTTTTTTAATTGGAGAGGTAGAAACATCCATGAGAGAAACAGATCGACTGCCTCCTGCACGCCCTTTACTGGGGAACGAGCCCGCAACTGGACATGTGCCCTAACTGGGAATCCAACCAGTGACCTATTGGTGCAGGGGAAGACACCCAATCCATGAGCCACACTGGCCAGACTCAGTTCAGCTTTTGATCTCATTCTTTCTTAGCTCCAATTTGCCTTGTGCACTACTCCCTACAGTACTTAGTAGACTACTGTTTGTTTGTTTATTTATTTATTTATTTTTTTAGACTACTGTTTAGAGTTCCTCTACTGAGTTTGAGCTTGGGTTGAAGGTGGTGCTACCTTATTGATTTAGTGTTGCATCTTAACAACCTAGGAAATACTGTTTCATACATTAAGGTGTTCAGTAAATGAATGGATTAATTTGGACCAAAGCTATATGTGATACACATTACAAAGTCTCAATTTAAACTTTTGAGAAAACAAGTGCATAAATAATTAATACAAAATAAAATAATTGGGGTATAAGAGTAGATGGTTTCTAAAGTTTTGTTGGCTAAAAGGGAGAGAAGTGGGTTGGGCCTGGTCAGTTCATATGAACTTTTAAGTCCCTAAAATGTTTCTACATTCTTATCTTTTGGAAATAAGATGTCGCTTTTTTTTTTAAGTGACTTTTGGTGTGTTTGTCCACCAGAGGATATTTTTTTCCATTGCTTTTAAGAGAGAGAGGGAGGGATGGAGGGGGAGAGAGGGAGAGGGACATGGATGCGAGAGACACACATTGATTGGTTGCCTACTGCAAGCGCCCTGACCGGTCTGGTGATGGAGCCTGCAACTGAGGTACGTGCCCTTTACCAGAATTGAACCCCAGACCCTTTACTCCATGGGCCCACGCTCTAACCACTGAGAAAACTAGCTAGGGCAAGACTTCATTTTTTAAACAATCTATAACCTATTCTAAAATTAGGAAAGGCTCAAATATAAACAAAATGATCCTCACTTTGGAAAATTGTCATGATTTGAAGAAGCATAAAGGAATTGCCACCTCAGGGCCATAAGTCAGTGTTTTGCTTTGGGTGAAAAATAAGTTTGTGAAGACATAGAAAATATGAAAAATATGTGCTTTGTTATATACTCATTAATGAGGAAAGAAAGATGAAACACCCACAATGTTGAAACATGAAGCCTTGTTTATTTTGTTGGGTAATTATTAGTACTTACTAGCAGTTAAGAAGTAACAGAAGTGCCAAACAATTTTGAAGCCAAAGTGAATGTGTGTGAGGGTTAGGAAGAGGGAGGGAAAGGGCCAAGTATGTATGTTAGATGATACTTTCTTTGGGCCCAATTATTTTTATGTTTTTAATAAAACCTGTAGTAGTCTTTCCTACTTTCCCCCTCCTATTTTTAAGTGATATTTAGTATCATAATTTTGGGCAGGCAAATTTGTTTTGGTCTTTATTGTTAATGTTTATTGAGAAAACTAGACTATACAGAATATTTGGCAGTGATAGTTTCTGAGAGATTGATCTGTGTTTATAGAACTATTGGTTTTCCTCAGAGGTACAGCAGAAAAAGTACTATTAGGAGAGTGCATTCTTTCAGCATTAGGATTACAGGAGTTTTAGGAAATACAGGAGTTGACATCCTGGATAGACCTGGGACAGTAAAATGTGTATTCAGATGTTTGTACTTAAGTGGACATTTGCCAAAAACAGTTCATAGTTTTAAGCTCTTCTGCCATTGTCCCTAATTCTCTTTATTTTTGTTTAGACAAGCTATGAATTTGAGTCGTTTTGTTTTGCTGGACAGTTAGTAATGATGTGAGAATTGATCTAAAAAGGGATTTGAGTTGGGCAAATGTTTAAACTATTTTTAGATTAATGGATATTTTATAATAAACAGTAAATACTGAATAAAGCCAGAAGGGCAGAACTATGTTATAATTGATATTTTTCTAATGTTTCACTTAGTTTATCTAGTTAATTAACATCTTGGCTACTCTTCGTTTAAAGAAACCACATTTTTCAAATTCTTTTATTTGTAGTTTGTAGCTATTTGTTTCCTAGGGGATGAATAAGCGAACTTAATAAGCAAGTATGATAAGTATAATTATTTGTGTCAGTAACGTTTAGCCTATTTTTTTCTTAAGGTTTTGGATTGTTTGCATGTTTAGTAGATTTTTAGTTTTGGGAAGAGTTGAAGGGATTGCATGCAGGATACATAACAGAAAGTCATCTAGTAGAGCAGAGTTCTGTTGCACTGATAAAGGAATACAGGTATTCAGTCCTAATGTCACCTGCCACATAAAGTGCTTTATTCACTAGGCATCTAAATTCGCTCAGGCCTGTACTTGCATATACTCTGGCAGAGTGCTACCTTAGTCTACTTTTAATTTTGAAAAAGTTTACCTATGAATAGAAACTTCAAATGTATAGTATAGTATGTGCAGTTTTCTTAATGCTTTAGAAAAAAAATTAGAATGACTTAGGCCTGATGCCATTTTATTTTTAATGAAACAGCATTTGGAAAACATTTATTTACACAACGGATAGATTGGGTAGTGTTTCTCAAAATGGAGTCCATGGTCCATTGTGTCATACTCACTTGGGTGCTTTATAAAAGTATAGGTACCTATACCCCAACTTTAGACACACTACAGTAGATTCTGTGACACTGATAATCATTTGAAATGGGTACCACAGGTGATTTTTATGTAAATAAAAGCTTGCAAACCACATAGATAAGGATTGAAGATACCTGGACCTTACACGTTGTGTTGTAATAATTTTTTTTTCTTTTTTGTTTGTTTATTTTTCTTCTTCCTGAATACATTTCTTGATAAAATAAGTGGAGGAAAAAATTGCAGATTATTTGAGGATAGTTAGGCTTTTAAGATAGCATTTTACTGATTTTCCTCCCTCTACTATATTCAGTCAGTCATTATTACTCTTAACAGTGGAAAATACTCATAAAACCAGATTTGAGACACATCCTCTGTTTGTTCTGTTGGTCATGGTCAAGAGCTTATTATTTGGGTTTAAATCTAAACTTGACCAACATCACCCTATACTTTTGACATTTATCACTTGGGTTAAACTTTCACTGAATATAATAATTTTGCTAGAAATAACCCACATTTAAAAAAATCTCTTTGTCTCCTCAGTATTTAAGAGTGCAAAGTCATTCTTTACAAAAAGTTTGAGAATTGTTAAAATATTGCATGGTGCCTGTGAAACAGGCCAGTGTCTTAAGTTCAATTTTTTTGAGTTAGCTTCACATGACAAACAAAAGGTTAAGCATGGAAAGTGAAAAGACAACTCACCCAATAGGATAAAATCCTCCCCCTTTTTTTTAAATCTTCAACCAAGGAGTGAGGATATTTTTTCCATTGATTCTAGAGAGGAAGGGGGGGGGGGGACAGAAACATCGATGTGACAGAGATACATCAATTGGTTGCCTCCCACATGCACCCCAACCTACTGGGGATAGGGATCAGACATGCAACCTAGGTATGTGCCCTTGACGGGGAATCGAACCTGTGACCCTCTAGTGTGCAGGCCAATGTTCTAACCACTGGGCCATGCCAGCCAGGGCTAGGAAAAAATTTTTATAAATTATATAGCTGAAAAGGGTCTTGTTTCTGTAACATAGAAAGGACTCTTGCAATTCAGTAATAAAGATAACCCAAGTAAAAATGAATAAAGAATCTTGAATAGGCATTTCTACAAAGATAACAAGTGGCCAGTGAGAAAATGCTGAACTTTATTAATGATCAGGGAAATGTAGATCAAAACCACAATGAAATGCCATTTTACACCCACTAGGATGGTTGTATTCATTAAAAAGACAACAAGTGTTGGTGAGGAGGTGGAGAAATTGGAACCCTCATAACATTGCTGATGGGAATATAAAATGGTTCAGTCACTTTGGAAAACAGCCTGACAGTTCTTCAAAATGTAAAACATACAATTACCATATGACTTAGCAATTTCGATTCTAGGTATATACCTAAGGGGGAAAAAATAAACCACAAAATGAACACCCAGAAACAGAGTTCAAATGTCTGTCAACTGATGAATAAATAAAATGTGAGATACCCATACAATGGAATATTTTTGGTAATAGAAAGGAAAGCACTAATACGTGATCAAACATGAACCTTGAAAACATGGGAAATTAAAGCTAGAAACAAAACACATATTGTATGATATCATTTACATGAAATACCAGCACATCTATGGAGACCGAAAGTAGATTGGTGGTTGCCTAGGGCTAGGGAATTGGGAAATGGGAAAGACTGTTAATGGGTACAGGTTTCTTTTTGGGGTGATGAAATGTTTTAAAATTTATTGTGATGGTTACACAACTCTGAATATACTAAAAACCTTTGAATTGTGTACTTTAAATGGGTGAATTATCCAGTATGTGTTTATGTCTTCATGAAACCAAAATTAAGAAATTTTAAAAGGTCAATATGTAATGGTTTTACCCAACCTCTGTACTTTTAGCTAGTTGCACGTGTTATTCACAGAGAAAATCAGTTCATGTCTTAGCAATACTACCAAAAAAACTAATTCATAGAACAGGTGCTAAGAGAGTTCCTCAGTAAAACGTTCTCCTTATACAAAAAAAAGTACATCATTGAATTCACTTTTTTCCCTGATTTTTGTACTCATTTGAAATTGTATATGTTGATATGTGTATCTGTATACACCATACAGTTGCATTGATGTTCTGGTTTTTAAAATTGTACAAATCAGAGAAGTTTCCAAAGTTCTACTAATATCATTGTTAATGTGCATGCCTTGAAAACTAGTCCAGTTTTTGTTCTGTTCATTTGATTTGGGGCCCCATCCTACTCCCCATTAACATCTAAAGAGTGATAATGGAATTAGAGTTTATTTCAAAAGCAAAAGCTAGATTTTGATAAGAGTTTCTTATAGTAATAAGTCCTGGGACAGGTAAGCATAAGATAGTTCTTTTGCTATAGTAAGTAGAGTTCTGACCTTATTCCATTATAAATAGGCACTGGAAACTTGCCCTAAGTTTTCTTATACCTCTGATCTGTCAGCAGATTCAGGAGATAATAGATAATAATACAGTTCCATTCGTTTTTTAGAAATTTGATTTTAAGAGCGAGGGGTAGAGGGAGAGAGAAACATCTATTTGTTTTTCCACTTATTTATGTATATATTGGTTAATTCTTGTATGTGCCCTGACCAGAGGTCAAGCCTGCAACATTGGCATATTGGGGATGACACTCTAACTGAGATACCTGGCCAGAGCACAACTTCATTCCTTAGGGAGATGCAGTCTCCTTGTAGATACTAGCAAACTGTTCAGTTTTCTTTTTTTTTTTTTGCCCTATAGCAATATGGTAACCAGGCCAGAAAACAAAGATATGCTGTTGGCTACCCAACTGGTTCATAGCTGTGAGGATGAATGACTTTTTATTTTGAGAATTAAATGTGTCCATAACAATCAGAGTATACTCTCAGTCATTTTGGTTAGCTTCCATTGTTAATTAATGCAGTTGATTGAGAATTATCAATATGGGTTACTTTATAAACACTTAACTACATCCTTGGCCAGAGGAAAATATTTAGGGATGTAACAGATTCTGAATAGAGCTGAATCATGGTTCTGTTAGCAGTTTCATATAATTTAATTATATTTCTTATTATGAAATGGGGTTATGTATTAGTTACTTAACAAGGAGTGATGATTAATGCCTGACACAGATCTTCAACAGACATTTTTTACATCTCATCTACAACATCCTTTGCATGGGTCATTAGATCCACGGTAGTAACCCCTTCCCCCAAGTGTCTGGATAGAATTTCAGGGCTTCCGTGAACTTGGATGGGGAAAATAAAGCTTTTATTTTCACGAATCTCTTAACTCAAATTGAGCCTTTCCTTTAATCATGCATATAGACAAGAAACTACACTAGTAGTGTTAGCAACAGCTGTGATGGGGACATAAATATTCAGCATATTGCACTTATAACCAGACTCGCCACTGGATCTTGTTATTTAATGTGTTAATTATCTTTTACTATGTGACACTTTGTTTTAAAAATATTTTAATAGCCCTGGCCTGTGTGGATCAGTGGTTAAAGTGTCAGCCTGCACACCAGAGGGTAGTAGGTTCGATTCCAGTCAAGGACACGTACCTCATTTGCAAGCTCGATCCCCAGCCCCCAGTTGGGGAATGTGCAGGAGGCAACCAGTCCATGTGTTTCTCTCATATTGATGTTTCCCTCTCTCTCTCCCCCTTCTACTCTCTCTGAAAAGCAATGGAAAAAAATATCCTCGGGTGAGGATTAAAAAAAATTAAAAATATTTCAATAATATTTTAATAAAATTTGTTTCCTTTCAAGTCCCTCATAGTTTCTATATGTAAGAACATTATTCTAAGAAAGGGTCCATAGGCTTCAGTGGAAGGTTCTGTGGCACCAATAAAGGTTAGGAAGCCCTAGAAGCTATGGTTTTTGTTTTTTGTTTTTTCTTCCATCACTGTTTACCCCCTCTATGCCCTCTTCTACTCCCCTAGCTTGCCCCATCACCACACTATTGTCCATGTCCATGAGTTCTCTCTCTTTTCTTTTTCTTTTTTGCTCAATCCCTCCAACCCTCTTTTCCTCCCCCCCCCCCCCCCCATCCCCTACCACCAGAGCTGCCTGCCTGCTCTGTATGAGTCTGTCTCTATTTTGCTTGGTAGTTCGGTTTGTTCATTAACTTACACATATGAGTGAAATCATATGATACTTGTCTTTCTCTTACTAGCTTATTTCACTTAGCATAATGTTCTCTAGGTCCATGCATGCTGTCACAAGGGTAAAATTTTCTTCCTTTTTATGGCAGAGTAGTAGTCCATTGTATAAGTATGCCACAGCTTTTTTATCCACTCATCTATTGATGGACACTTGCACCGCTTCCAAATCTTGGCTATTGTAAATAAGTCTGTAATGAATAAGGGTACAAATGTTCTTTTGAATTAGTGTTTCGGGTTTCTTCAGATAAATTGCTGGAAGTGGAATTGCTGGGTCATAAGGCAGTTCCATTTTAAATTTTTTTAGTTAATTTCATACTGTGGAAAGCCATGGTTTTCAACTGAGGCTGCACATTAGAACAAGCTGGAGAGTTTTGTGTGTGTTTTCGTGTGTTTTTAAAATGGTAATGTTTCAGTACCATTCCTAGGGATTCTGATTTCATTGATTGATGGTGGGGCTTGTGTGTCTTTTTAAATCTCTGGTTTCCCAGTTGATATTCCATTGTGCTGCCAGGGTTGAGAAACACTAGTGTAATGGCTTACATTATTTTAGTAAGAAGACATTTTTACTTCTTGCTGTGATTATGCTGGTCAAGTATTAGATGCTATCTTCTGAATTTTCTCTGTTCTTTTACAGATTGTGGTATACATTATCTAGTTTGGTAGTTTAATTTTTAGCAAATGGATCTTGAGTGATTTGCTCTGCTATCAGCTGCTTTGAAACACTAATTGTTAACTTTGATTGATTAAAGCAGTTCAAGTATAGATTAGCTGTTTTTTAGTTCCTGATTTTAACATCTTGTATCAGATTAACTTATTTTATCATTAAAACTTATAGTTGGTGCCCGGCTGGCATGGCTCATCGGTTGAACATGGGACCTATGAACCAGGAGGTCAGGGTTCGACTCCCAGTTGGGGCACATGCCCGGGTTGTGGGCTCAATCCCTAGTAGGGGGCCTGCAGGAGGCAGCATATCAGTGACTCTCATCATTGATGTTTCTATCTCTCCTCCCTTCCTCTCTGAAATCAATAAAGACATATTTTTTTAAAAATTTTATAGTTGGTGTCTTACAAATTGAGATCCTAGTTTATTTAAAAATATTTTTAAAATTTGTTTTTTCAAGAAGTAAACTCTCTTGAAAGAAGTCTATTTTGTTGTATCCTAAGTGCCCCTTTAACAGTGTCTAGCACATACTAGGCACCAAGCAAATATTTCTCAGGTGAATAGTAGACGAAAGGAGTAGACAGTGTAAAGTGAGTGTATGTATTTGTGTGTGTGTGTGTGTGTATCTCCCCAGCCTAGCCCCACTTTTTTAAAAACCCCAATATTATGGAGATTGTTTTCAGGTTACTAGCTATAGACCTTGTTCTTTTTAGTGACTACAAATTCCATAATATTTAGCCAGTTTTTTATACATGGTTATTTAAATTATTTCTAGTCTTATGCAGCAATGATAGCCTAGTAACTGACTAGTCTTCTGTATACATGTGCAGAAGGATATGTTGCCAGAAGTGGAATTCAGGGACATTCATATTAAATTTTGATCAGTATTGCTACTTGCCCCTGTCAATAGTGTGAGCGTGTCTGTTTCTACATATCCTTGCTTGTGCAGTGTTAATTATAAAACACTTTTGATTTCTGTTTTATGGTTTACATTTCTATTTCTTTTGAATATTTAAAGTTTGTTGTTACTTTTTTCTAGGAACTGTTTGAATACTTTTTTTGTTGTTGGTTTTTTATTGACTGGACTTTATATTAATAAGTTTTAATACTTTGCTAATGTATTGGGGATTTTTTTATTTTATTATTGATTTCAGAGAGAAGAAAGAGGGAGTGAGGTAGAAACATCAGTGATGAGAGTCATCATTGATCTGCTGCCTCCTGCATACCCCTCACTGGGGATCGAGCCCCCAACCCAGGCATGTGCCCTGACCAGCAATCAAACTTCAGTCTCCTGGATCCTAGGTTGTGCTCAACCACTGAGCCACACCACCCAGGCTTGGGGTTATTTTTTAAGTTTGTCTTTTGACTTTGATTATGATTTTTTTTGGGACACAAATTTAAACTTCATGAATTAAGTTCTTTTTTCCCCAAAGCTTCTGAAGAGCCTTTTCCATACAGAGATAAATTCCAGTATGCTTTTCTCTTGTTCTTGTGTTTTTGTTTTTAATGTGGAAGTCTGAGCTACCTAATTTTTACTTTGGTAGAAAGGGTAAAATAGGAATTCAACTTTATTTCGACAAAGCTGACTTTGCAGTGTTTTTAACAGATGACTATAGTTATCCTAACATCATACTTTAAATAATCCACTCTTCTGATTTGAAATGTTGCTTTTATTATTTGCTGATTTTCCATAAATCATTCTTTTTCTGAATTAACCTGATTCAGTGATTGGTTTATAACCATTACCAAACTGTTTTACTGTGCCATTTTATGTTTTGATATGTGGGTGGGGCCAGTAGTCCTTTATTAAACTTCTCTAGTTTTAGTATCTTGAGCAAGCTATTTATAAAGCTCTTGTATATTACTAAAATGTAGTTTTAATACAAAATTACATTAGTTTTTAAAAACATGTTGTTTTTCCCTCCTAAATAAATACATATTTATTAATGGTAGAAACTAATTTATTTTAAAGAAAAGAATATATTTTTTCCAGGTAATGTTTTTTCCTAAATAGATTACTTAAAAAAAAAATTTCCCCAATTCATCTTTTTACACAATTCTATGAGATATTTTTAAAATAGATTTTTTTATTGATTTTTTTAGAGAGAGAAGAAGGGAGAGAGAAAAACATCCATGTGAGAACAAAACATCAGTCTGTTGCCTCCTCCACACCCCCCTACTGGGGATCGAGTCTGCAACCTGGGCATGTCCTCTGATGACTGGGAATTGAACTGGCACCTTTTCAGTGCACAGACAACCCCCAA
The DNA here is from genome assembly GCF_054644295.1 of Miniopterus natalensis. Taxonomy (NCBI): domain Eukaryota; kingdom Metazoa; phylum Chordata; class Mammalia; order Chiroptera; family Miniopteridae; genus Miniopterus; species Miniopterus natalensis. Next base: position 59,792,160 of record NC_142091.1, on the reverse strand, counting down.
CCAACTGTGTCACACTGACCAGTGAGACAGAATTGTTTTATGAGATATTCATTGCCACTAAAAAGAAAGGGAGGAAAAGAAAGGTGTTAGAGACAATGCTTTCCTCTCTATCCCCTCTTGAATATTAATGTGTAGTATCACTATAGATTTCCAGAAGTCCTGAAAAAAGGCAAAATGGAACTTCATATAAATTAACATTTACCCAAGTTATCACTTTCTTTTTGTGGTACACAGTAGTAGTCTTAAAAATTTGAGAGCTATTACTTGTATTCATGCATCAGGTGCTAGCTACTTTTAAGATTATATTTTTATAATAAAAATAAAACTACCTTATTAAAGGGTTTAGAAAAGACTGAGATAGGAAGGGGGGAATCACCTATATTTTTATCGTCCATCACCCACACGACCACTAAACATTTTACTATAGTCTTTTAAGTCTCTTATTACAGGTTTATTTTACAGTTTTCATTATGCTGTATATAAAATTTGTGAGTCATATTTTTAAACTTTTACATCAGAATAAAATGTTCGTTGTCATTTCATGCTTTCTCCTTATGGCTCAGGATAAATGCACTATAGCAGTGTTTCTCAAAGGTGGCCCAGGGATCCTGGGGGTTCCTAAGACTTTCAGAGGACCTGTGAATTCAAACTGTTTTATAATAAATTTAAGACATTATTCGCCTTTCACTCTTAAACTTTTATGAGTGTACAGTGGAATTTTTACATGATGTAATATTATAACAGATTGAATGCAGAAGCAGGTATGAAAATCCAGCTACATTTTTAAAAGTCAGACATTAAACAAGTTTGTAAAAATGTAAAACAAGGATATTCTCTTTGAATTTTAAGTTATTTTCATTAAAATGATATTTATGTTAATATGTAAATAGTTTTATTTGAACATGAATGAATATTTAACATTTTTCTCATTTTTAATTTCTAATGGTAAATATTGAAATAGACCACATAAACAAGCTTTTCAGCAAACTCGGTAATTTTTCAGACTATAAAAAGGGTCCTGAAACCACAAAGTTTGAGAACTGCTGTTCTATAGTATTTAATGTAAAAGTTGGGTTTGTATAAGAGGACATTTTTATGCCTTGTATTGTGATACTGTATCCGGGAACTGATATATTGTGCTTGAATTAAATTAGGCATGAGATTTTTAAAACAGTAACTTCAGTTTGTTATTTTTCTCCCCCCAGGCAGCTGAGTATGTCCCAGAGAAGGTGAAGAAAGCCGAAAAGAAATTAGAAGAGAATCCATATGACCTTGACGCTTGGAGCATTCTCATTCGAGAGGCACAGGTTTAGTGATATAGGATTACATTTCCTTCTCTATGGGTCCAGTCACACTACTTGGTTCTACAGTAAATATTTTCATAATCCTAACATTGTAAATGCTGTTTATTGGTTTTCGATTTTAGAATCAACCTATAGACAAAGCCCGGAAGACTTATGAACGCCTTGTTGCCCAGTTCCCCAGTTCTGGCAGATTCTGGAAACTGTACATTGAAGCAGAGGTTAATATTTTATTTTATTTTTCGTATATAGCATCTGATGGGAATTGCAACATACACTATAGTGGTAAAAACGAGTTAGGGACATAGATAGCACAACTCAGACAAGGAGGATTTAAATGTCTCTTGCCTTTATTTTGTAAAATAGGTATGAAGGAGTGATTAAAATGAATTTTTGAAATTTGGGTCTTTACAAGCTGATGATTGTTGCATTTTGCAATTGCAACAACATTAAAACAGTTTCAATGGTATTGGAGTGCTTTAGCCTTTTATTTACTTGTCATGTGTCAATTTATTGCCTCCTGTGTCATTTATTTAGAACTCATTTTTCTTTTTATTCCTGCTTACAAAAATATGAAATACTGGTATTATAAGAAAATACAGAAATGTTAACTTAGTTTCATAGGGTATTTTGAACGTCTCTGGTGAAATGAAACATTTAGATGAAAAGTTATTTCAGATTTTAATTTCATGAAAATACATGGTTTGTCAATAAATGTAAGCACTTCAATAATTTAAAGAAAATTTTTTTCTGTAGGAAGAAGTTTACGTTATACAGGAATAAGCTACTGTGACTTAAACCTGTGTAATCATAATTTACACCATGATACTTTCTAAAAATTGCTTCCTAACTATCTTGATATTTAAAGTCAGATATGTTTATTTTAAAGAGTAAGGGCCCCATTCTTAATTATGATTAGAAGGAAATGTTCAGTTTTGAAGACTGGAATTAGCAGGCGAGATGATAATAAAGCGTTAATGTGTTGATAACATTTGGCACCAAGTAAATCATTTTTCAGGTTATAAGTTAATGAAATGGAAAGGGTGAGATGAAAATAATTGCTGTCCACATTATAACCTATGAAGTATTCTTATTTTGAATATTAATTTTGTAATTTAAATTCTCAGCATAATCAAGTACACTGCAGCCTTGTCATATTTTCCACAATAGCTGAAATTTGATAATATGTGGGTCTGTTTTGGACCTATTCAAAGGGCTTTAGTCATCAGCGGTACTGAACAGACTTCAGCACAACACAGTGTTGTTATCTGTGATGTGTGTCTCAGAGTGGACTCAACCAACAGCAGCTTTAAGTGGAGGCTACAGTGTACTCAATGTATTTGTGGTATAGTTTGTATTGTATTACTTTGGGAGGGGTGAATTACTGGACAACAGCAGGAACATTGTGTGCCTGTTAAAATTTTTGTATGTGGTTGTATATGTGGTGTGTGTGTTTGTATGTTTGTTGTGTGAGAGAGATTGTACCTTATGTGGAGTCTGGTTGTGGTTTTGGCCCAGGACCTTATCCTTAAGGTTTTATCACTTATCCTTTGGGACCATTTCTTTTCTTAATATATTTAATCATCAGAGTAGACTGGCGCGAAATTCAGCAGGTGAGTGAATAGGTCTGTCTGAAGTATGCCGAAGCCAGTGCTGCTTTGTAATACTCATTATTAAAGCAAGGAACCCAAATCACCTATACTTGGTCTGCATTCCAGTTTGACTTAACAAACACAGATTATATGCAAACTCATCAGAAATGAACATCATTGGTATATAATAGTTTTTGTATAATGAAGTAGTACTTTCTGAATTTTAGAAATTTCTTTGTTTCTCAAATATTGTCATTATACATGTTTTATTATAGCATAAGTTAAAATGAAATTGGCAATTAGACACTCTATTTTATAAGTATAAACACAATGAATCTGTTTCTCCCATTTCCTAACTAAAAATACGAAGTACATTCTAAAAGAGAATTCCAAAACAGGCCAGATGTTATTCCAAGGGGTTGAAAGTTTAAGTATCAGACTCGTTTCATATATTTCAGAGCTGCTATTAGTTGACTTGTTTATTTAGTTGGTAATGTTTCCAGTTATTTTACACACACACACACACACACATACACACAAATATGAATGTATGTATAAAACAACTTTTGAGAAAAAGTGGTAAAGAATATGTTGTGTATTTTGTAAAATTTATATTTCTGGTTTAGGAGTTAAGATGTTAAACTGAACCTTGATTTCAGAAATGCATATCCTGAGCTGTGTTTTTTCTTTTCTGATTTGTTCTTTCTTTTCTTAATTTTCACATTCTGTACTTCATTTAGCCTGTGAGAGGCTAAAAATTTCTTTGCCCATATCAACCCAATGTGGCCCTTAATGTTTCTGGTGAAGACAAATGACCTATTTATAATATATTAAATCTAAAGTAATAATAAGGATGTCTTTACATCAGAGGTAGTATTAACAGTGTTTATATAACATCCTGTATGCACTCTCAAGGAAATAAAATTTTGTTGATACATTTGTTGTAACTCAATACTTCATGGTGGGAAAATTGTAGTGTTTCATTTATTTGTGTTCAGCTAAACCAACTTTGTATGAGTCCAAATACATTTAGTTCTTCTCTAATAGAAAATACATACATCTTTCATAACAAGATGATTTGAGTCCCCAGAAAAGTTTCTTGTAAATCCTACTTAAGACCAAAGTGGCAATAAAAGGATGTATCTTGCTTTTAAATTTGAAATATCAATTGCAAATGGGAACACATTATAAATAATTCTCAGTAAAGTAGTTAATGACACTGGTCTGATTTTTAATATTTGCCAGTATACCAGCTTTTCTCATATTAGTGAGCATTTAGGAAATACCTGGCTTCTTGTGTAAAATCTGAGCATTATAATGTCATCCTTAATTCATTACCTACTTTTATTTATTTTTTTGCTAAAGCATAGAAAGCGTTGGAGATAAAATTCTGTTGTTCTAATGAAAGGGCATTTAGGACTAACATCTTTGTATTTTTGATATAATTTCAAAATTAAACCAAATTACTATAGTGTTGTATGTATTATACAGTCATGCGCCACATAACGACATTTCGGTCAGTGATAGACCACATATACAATGGTGGTGTACTATTATAGCCTAGTTGTGTAGTGGGCTGTACCATCTAGGTTTGTGTAAGTGTACTCTGTGATGTTCGCACAATGACAAAATTGCCTAACTGCATTTCTCGGAAAGTATGCCTGTTGTTAAACAGCTCATGACTATATAGGCAATCACATTTTGCCTCAGGTATGTCAAAGATACTGCTTTATTCTTGAATTCCAAAACTGCTACTTTACATGATTTAACTGTCATAAGAACAAAAAATTGTATGACTATTCTTAAAGTTCCATAGATATGAAATATAGAGTCTAATTGTGTTACGTGAAAATACTTTTGCTGCTGGTTAGTTTTAAAGTAAACATTTTAATACATCTATAGCCATTTAATTGATATATGGATGTCTTAAATCTGCAGTGTAGGTGGGTTTTATATTTTTGTGGGGTTTTATTTTTTATTCCACTTAGTTATCCTTTTATTGGTTGATTTTTTGTTGTTATTAATCCTCACCCCAGGATATATTTTTTTTTCATTGATTTTTAGAGAGAGTGGAAGGGAGGGAGGGGGGAGACACACACAAACCCTCTCTCTCTCTCTTTTTCTCTCTCTCTGTCTTTCCTTCTCTCTCTCTCTCTGATTGGTTGCCTCCCGCCTCCTGTATGCATCCCGACCGGGTTGGAGTTTGAACCTGCAACCCAGGTACGTCCCCTTGACCGGGAATAGAACCCAGGATCCTTCGGTGCAAGGACTGACACTAACCACTGAGTTACACCAGCCAGTACTCATTGGTTGATTTTTAATGTGTGCCCTGGCTGGGGATCAAACCTCTGCAACTTTGGCATATCGGGATGGTGCTTTAAGCAGTGGAGCTACCTGGCCAGGGCCAGTGTAGTATATTTTTAAGTTTAAGAAATGTGACTTTTTAAACACTAAGTGGAATATCCCATGAGAACCTCAATGCTGTTTAAAGAAACACTTTTAAGAGTGATCAGAAGAGTCAGTGCGTATCATAAAATTGAGAACATTTATAGTTTTGCCATATTGTGTGTTTTTTCCTCCTCTTATGACTACAGCTTTTCATGTAGCTAGGTAGTCAGTGCGACAGCATGTAAGGTACAATATCTTACTGTTAGAAGTAATTTGTTTTGAATTGGGCCACATTCATAAGCAGGGATGATGTTTTTTGTTAGCTGAAGGAGAAATGAAGGTAATGCTGCTGGTAATAGCAACAATGTATCTTGCTGTCTGTGAAAGCTGTAATTCTTTAATAAAAGCATATAGAGAATTGATTGCTTTTTCTTTTAAAGAATTTAAAAACATGAATAATTATACAAATAATGGGTTGTAAAGTATATTCAGTTTTTTCAAAATAACCTTTCTACTTGGGAAAAATGACTTAAAAATACCTTTCTTCTTGGAAAGTGGAAGTGTACTCAGGATGGAACATGAGTAACCTAAATTAAAATAAACTACTCCACTGTCTTTACTGTTTTAATGCCTTTAAGTAGCAGTTTAAACTATGATGTTTTGTATATATTGAGCAATGTGATTTTTTTTAAATGCAGATAAAATTATTGCTTTATTATGATTATATTTTTTCTATTCTTCAGCTTGCAATCTTTAAAAAAAATTGTACTCTTTTCCTATAGATCTGCTCTTTTCCTGTTTGTAATAAATGTTGGTCCATGTCTGTGTGATTATTCAGATTGTACTCTGTAGTTTCTTAAATGCATGTGTAATGTAGTGGTGGGGGTGTAAAAGAAAGCAGGAATTATTTACAGACACAGACCTGAGTGATTAAATATCTGAAAGTGCATTGAATAATAATATACTATTTTTAAAACTAAGGAAATATTTTCATGTTTACTACTGTAGGTAGTAAACTTCTATTTTTGGTTTTATTATGATGTCCCATCCCCTTCATTTTCCCTTCTGTTGTGGCATAGATGTTTGGGTGTTGTCACTTCTAATATGGTCTATACATTTTTTTTCCTTGGGAGCCTTTTCTCTTCACCCAAGGCATTGTGTATAATAAAACTCTTTGCAAATGGACATAGTTAATTAGATAACATTTCTTTTTTAAAAATCTAATTTTCTATTCTTTATGTCTTGGAGGTAGTTTATTATTTTATGTGAAACGTAGGCATTTATTTTTAAGCAAAATCTTTCACTATTCAACGTAATTGCCTTTATGTTTCTCAACTTCTTATAAAAGCAAAATTATATTCTTTGTCACTGATAAACATTTTTAAAAATGGCTATCTTTTTCCCTCTGCAGAGACTCTTAAATTTTTAACCCAGCTTCTTTATATTCTATTTTTGTATGGGTAACAAGAGTTATGGTATATTCTGAAAATGTGGAAAAGGCATCTCTAAGCAGATTTTAATAAAAAGCACATGCATTCTGTTCGTTGTGAAACAGAAAGGACTGTTTGATGATGCAATTTGCAGTTCCCCTGGGGGTAGTGTTTTAGCCTAAATTTCTTGAGCATTTATGCAATAGCGTAATATTTAATATACAAATGCCTAATAGTTTAAAAATTATTGGTCATTGTAGTCAATAAGATTTTAGGGGATTATTTTGGTATATATGACCCCCTATGCCTATGTCAAGAGGTATTAAAGATATGCTCCAATGTGGCATCCGTGAATGAACACAAACACATTTAAGCCCTTCATAATATTACAGTTAGAAACTTCCATATTTGGAAATAGAACTAATCCTAACACACACAAAGTTTAAGGTGCTCTGCATTTTGGTTCTAACTTGAGCATAAGGGAACCAGGTGGCAATTAATTGACTTTCTCTTAAAAAACAAAAAGACCTCTTAAAGTCAAAGGCTCAGCTATTTTCTAATGGGTTCCTTGTGGGTTTTTTGTTTAATGTGTGCTTTCAACTTGCAAATAGCTATTCCTTTTGAATGGTTCCTTTCGAATGGTTCAAGACACTTCCAGGAAATGAAGATGTCTGAATAATAGTGCTGTCTATTAAAAGCTGTACTTCTGAATGGACAAGGCTGCATTTATTTGCTCGTAAATAATTTATTTTTTTAATTTTAATTTTTATCACTAAAGTTTTGCTCTTACAACTTTGGAGCAGAAAACAAATAATATAATGGTGTAATCGAAGTCTGTAACTCCCCCCCCCCCCACTCCACGTATTCACAGTCCACAGCAGTATCAACAAAATTATGAGTATTTGCTTTGAATACAACTTGAGAAACTAAAAAGCTTTTTTAAGGCTCAGGAAAGTATAATCTGGTATAAATTTTATGATTCTGTATGCTAGTAGGCTTCCAAAGAAAAATTTTCTATTTGGAAACACTAAGTAATAATTATAAAAACAAAGAATCTTACATCAAAGACAATATTGAAATGTAGTTTTGGAATAATTTGAAATGTAATAGGGTCCAAAGATAGAGTCTGAAAGCTATTTTTTATTTTTCTGATACTTTTGTTCATGTGACAGAACATGTCAATTACAACCTTTCATAAAAATCTATATAGATTTCAGAGAGAGGAAGGGAGAGGGAGAGAGAGATAGAAACATCAATGATGAGAGAGAGTTATTGATTGGCTGCCTCCTGCAGGCCCCCTACTAGAAATTGAGCCTGCCACCCGGGCATGTGCCCAGCTGGGAATCAAACCACCATCTCCATGGTCTACCGCTGAGCCACGCCAGCTGGGGCGCACTCCTCCCCCCTTTTTTTGAGCAAGATTTTTAGCTGTGACATGTACAGATAATATTATTTTAAGTCTTTGCCTAAAAATTCCTGTATGGGAAATGGTCTTTTTATTTCCTTTTCCAGCTTATTGAGATATAATTGACATAAAACATTGTATAAGTTGAAGGTGTCTAACAATGATTTGATATATGTATATATTACAAAATGATTATTGCAGTGTTTAGTTAACATCCATCACCTCACATAGTATCAGGGGAAATTGTCTTTTGTGGTGACATTTCTGTATCTTTTCATGTTGAAATTGGAAAAGAAAACTTGACCATTTCATGTTTTTCTTGAAATTTTTTCTACTCAGCAAACTGAATATGCAAGTATTACATGTTTAAAGCCAAAGCGGACATTGAATTTAGATCAGAAATTCAAAGCTGAAAGGTAAAATGAATTAGTTTAGCCTTCTTATTTTATATATGAGTAAAATCAAGAGATTGTTATCCCTTAAACCCAAAGTTTACAAACTACACTATAGGATCACCTGGGAAGCATTTAAAGTGTACAAGCTTTACAATTAGTATACCAGTATTGCTCGCTCAGTCTCCAAAGAATGAACACATGGAATCTGTTAGGTGTTTCTGGCAGCAGGTTTTGGAAATTGAGGCTTTAGAAGGCAGCAACTGAATCTTAATGCTGTGAGTACACTTCTTTCCTTGTAGCATACTCCCTAAACTTGTCTGGACTATAAATTGGTTATAGTCTCCTGGCTAATTCTTTTGAATATGCCATGCTGCGATTTATCAGTCAGTATATGGTCAGTCTAGTGTTAATCTTAGTGGCATGTTTTAGGTGCCTGGGAGTACTGACCAGTGTAACTTTTTCTGAGGTCTGCAGTCAGGGTTAGGGTTGTGTAAAGAACTTTGACAGTTTTTTACTTGCTGATTTTATTTCTGGGTTTGACACCCGATTCTGTGGCTCCATAAAAAATACAGCATAGGGCAAAAGCAGGTTCACAGTTGTTTGTATGGAAGATAATACAATAAATAATAACAAGAATAAACTGTTGTACTCACAACTATAAACCTACTTTTGCCCCACCCTGTATCATCACCTAAGGGCCAAACTCTAACAACTTGTAAGGAAGTCCCATGTGTTAAGAAAGTTCCACTTAGGCTGAAGAATGTGACTTAAAAGAATTAATGCAGCTTTTTGGGTAGCTAACTTTTACCATCAAGACAGTTTTTAATATGAATACCACATCATAATTTCAGATTATTAGCTAACATCCATTTAATTAGTACTTGAATGGGAAGTTACAAGTACTTCCCATTCTTTTGGGAGGTGGGGAAGGAAGTGTTCTCAAAGAGCCAGTCGTTTCTAGCAATTTCGGTAGTCAAGTTTTTATCCAGTTCTGAAATTTTCACTACACATGAGTGTAAGTATAGAGTATCTCTCAAAAATGTATACACACACTTTGAATAATTATAAAGGTGGTGTTTACTAAACTACAATTCATTTTCAAAATTTAGCCATCTGCTGTTAAAGTATGTATACATTTTTGGTGGGCATGCCGTATTAACCATTTTAACTCTTGTGCCCTTACTTAAAATTTTTTTTCCTTAGTGCCTTTTGATAGTTTTTATATCCAATATAACTAAGTGTGTGTGTGTATCTTTAAAAAATGGTAACTTTAGCATTTCAAGTTAATGCCTATCCTCAAGAGTGTTGGCTCTTTCCAGTTATAATTAAGAATTTCGACTCCAATGATATTTGTAGAAGTACTCAGGTAATATCTAAATTTTACAAAATGTAAATATAAAAAAATTATCCTATTTTGTGAAAGTATAGACTTTATGCGGTAGAAGGGAGCTTAAATGTACTTGGAGAAGATTGCCAACAAAATAATTTTGGTACCTGTTTTTGTACATGTAATTCACTCATCTGTCTATTATTAATATTAGTTTTAAATACTGTGTAATAAGTGAATTTCAAGATTTTGTGGTTCTCAGGATATTGTTAGTGAGAAAATGCTTAAAACAGTTTAGATTGAAGATTAAAATTGTATGTCAATCACTGGGGATCACATAGTTTAATCTGCTTTGTCATGGGTTGACTAGCAAGTCAACATTGCTTTTACACATTATAAACTTTTTTATTTAAGCAATTTTTATACATTTAAAATTTTTCATTTTGAAAATGTGATAAATTTTCAAAAAGTGACAAGAGAATTCCCATATATACTTTACCCTTACTGACTAGTTTTTAACATTTGTTATATGCTTTATTTTATTTTTTCCTGAACCATAGGAGATTGGGTTGCATACATTATAACCTTTTTTTAAAAAAAATGTTATTTCAGGCAGAGGGGGAGAGAGAGAGAGAAACATCAATGATGAGAGAGTCATTGATCGGCTGCCTCCTGCACGCCCCCGACTGGGGATCGAGCCAGCAACCCAGGCATGTGCCCTGACCGGGAATCGAACCCCGATCGCCTGGATCCGAGGTTGACGCTCAACTGCTGAGCCATGCCTGGCCAGGCCATTATGACCTTTTAATACTTCAGTGTATTTCCTAATAACAAAGATGTCCTCATACATAAACAAGCACTTAAGAAATTCAAGAAACTTAACATTAATAGAATTCTAATCTGTAGTCCATGTTCTGCTTTTATTATTCTAGTAATGCCCTTTACAGCAATTTTCTTTTAGTTTCTAGTCTGAGGCTGTTATATGTAGCTGTCATCCTCTTTAGTCTTCTTTGATTTGATCTTTAAGCTTTAAGTTGATATTTCCTTATTAGATTCAAGTTATATACGTTTTAGCTGAAAGGCCACAAATGGTTGTGTATCCTCTGTTTCATCTTCAGGTACATGATGTTTACTCCTTATTGGTGATGTCATTGTTGACCATTTTCTCCACGTGTAATCACTTTTTTTTTTTTTTTTTTGTAATGGGAGATACTTTGATATTGTAAAAGTCAATTCTCATTCGGTAACTGTCCACTCCATTTTTAATCTATCAGCAATTCTTGTTGGAATCATATTTTTCTGATACATTAGTGCTTTTCTGTTTATTTTTTAGTGTAAATATTACTCTATTAATGACTCAGACTTTAAACCTATATTTGAAAACTTGGAAGTACTAGGTTCTCTCTTCCTGCCCCCACTTTTTTTCTTTTAAACAACTTACTAGTAAGTGTAGTTAAAAGATGACTTACAGGATTTGAGTGAGTTACGATTATACCATGTTTTCTAAACAGAAAATCATATACTGTGTCAGTAATGCCTTTAAATTTCGTCATAAATAATTTGGTGAGGATAAAAAATATTGCTACCCTACTCATGAGGTTATATAGAAACTTAACTAATGTTATGTTTTTATAAGACCCACTGTAAGCTATGGGGAATAAATATCTGTTGATTTAATTAGTTGGCCAAATGGCATATTTCTTCAAATAAGAATTTATATATTTTTTATTTTTATATGTTTTTATTGATTTTAGAGAGGCGGGAGGGAGAGAGAGAAAGAAGCGTCAGTGATGAGAAAGAGAGTCTGATCTGCTGCCTCCTGCACTCCACTTACTATGGATCTAGGCATGTGCCCTAACCAGGAATCGAACCGTGGCCTCCTGGTCTGTAGGTTGACAACCACTAAGTCAAGCTAGCTGGGCAAGAATTTGTTTTTTTAAAAATCATGCTATCTTGGGCTTTAAAACAGGTTAGAAAGTGAGTCAAAAAGATCACCTAGATAAATACTTGATTGTGTTTGCAAATGCTATGTTTTAAAAATACTTCTAAAAAATTCTTTGGTTGGTTGAGGCATAAAGAAGAAAGCTAACACTTGAAAGAAAATAATTTCTCTGTTAGCATTTAAAGTTTGCTTAAACCATAAAAGTAGTATTTTCCAAAAAGCAAGTTGTTAGATGGTAAATTTGAATTTCCCAAGTTCACAGAATAGTTGTGAAATTTACATTCAAAGAACACACTCCAAGTCAAACTTACTTATATAAGCTTCTGTGATTTAATTTTCAAATAGTTGTTGGGGTGCTTATTTGCCATGTGCCTGCAGGGTGAGAATTCTATTCAATGTCTGTGTTATTAAAACAGTGACCTGATCATTTTGTGTAGTGTAGAAAGATATGTTTAAAGAATTATTTTTTTAAATGCAAAGAATTTGTAGATTACTCTATAAAGGATAGTATTTAGGAATAGGAGTGACACAATTTGGAATATGGTGACGTAGGATTTTCTATTCTTGACTCTTCCATTGAATTACTGTGACTTTGGGAAGTTATTAACCTCTCTTTTCTCCCCTCTCCAATTTTTTATTATGAAAATTTTAAGGCAAAAATTGAAGAGTAGTATGAATATTATTGTAGATACCTCTTCACCTCCCATCTTGACCCAGTGTTATGTTTTGCCATGCACGCTTTCTTTCTCTGTTTATATAAAGAAGATTGCCTCCATAACCACAACATTATTACACTGAAAAGTAATGGAGGTATTTTAATTTAATATCCAGCTCATGCTTACCTTTTTCTAACTGTCTCAGAATTATTGTCTCTAAAATTCCCTATTTCTGTGATCTGTGAAGTCATTTGAATTTTATGTTTTTGTAATAGTCTTTTTTTTTTCTACTGTGCCTTCTGTGTATCAGTGTACCACATAGATTTCATACTATTTCTCACTCATGTCACTTTTCCATCTGAATAAGTAAACTAATGTGAATTCAAGTGTTGTTTTCAATAATCTATAAATTGTGACATAAATGGAAAAGTTTGATAAATTGTTCCAGACAGTAGTTTTCTTTAGACTGCCATAATACTGAGGAATGGGGTGGGAACTTTTAGTATTTTTACTACTAAGGGGCAACTTATTCTTAATTTAAATATATTTGCAATAAATTAAAAATTTTATGGCTCTTACCCAAAATATGCATGGAACTGTACTGGAGTTCTTAAAAGTAAGCAGATGTTTTTCAATTATGTTACATTTTAGGTATAGTAGTTTTAGATCTATAAAACTACTGAATTTTATGAGAAACGGTATTCTGTTGAACATATATAAGGAAAAGCATGCGAGGGAAACATTTTTGAAGGTGAAATATATTCTAGGATAGATTTTTAGAAGTAAAAAGATAGTGTCTACATTTGAAAAATCCATTGTTGATTTTCAGTTGTATCTTGTTGATAGTGATTTTTTTCTTTATTCTGATTGCTTGCATCAACAGTAACAACTGAAATTTAGGCCTTTAATATATTCTGGGCACTGTGTTTAGTGCTTTATATGAAATACCAGGTTATCCCATTTTACCTTTTGAATTAGGTATCTATTATCCCTCATTTTCTTCTGATGTTCAGCTTTTCTGAAATTTGGAGGACTTAAATAGCTCTCCTAAGGCCAATAAAATTAAAGGGTAAGCTACTGAGAAGTAAGTGGAAAAGGTGGGGGTTTATACTCTGGTATTTCATTTCTGGGTCTAGGCTCCTAGTCACTGGCCACTATATACTAAATAACCTAAGGAACTGAAAATACAGTGAGTTATAGAAATAGCTATATAATGGCTTCATAACTGACTTCTTTTTCCTTTGCTCAAGACTTTCTTGCGTTCTCATTTAGCTATTAGGATTTGTGGTTACATTTGAAAAAATAGATTCAGCAACTCACAGCCACATAAAATTTCTACAAATTTTATAGAAGATGACATGGTATTATAACTTCTATGCAACCTCATCTCATGGTATGTATAAAATCTTAGCTCTAAAATTCTACTTTGCTACTCTGTATTTTTCCCCTTCACAGTTTGAAATTTTTTAGTCATGTACTTGGGTCTAATTTCAAATAGCAGGAACTCTGAACACAGAAGAGGCAAGTTTTAGTAATTCTGGACTTTTAAGAAGAACAATTCCAAATGTTTATTTACATTCAATATTAATGTGAGAACAGTAAATTTTGCTTTCTTGTGTAGCATTTAGGAATTTTATTAGAAAGGAATCTTCTTAAATCAAGGCGAGAATTCAGGATTTAAGTATGTTGTATATCTGCTTACTAAACAGTTTTCTTTATACTTTCCTATCCATTGAAGTGTAGAAGTTTTGCAATATAAGCTTTCTGATAGGTTAAACTATACTTTATTGTGATTTTTGGTTTTGGAAGGGAGATCTGTATTGATTTTATGTTATTTTATTTAACATAAAATCAAGAACCTGAAACAAGACTTTTTTTCCCATTGCTTTTCAGAGAGAGAGAGAGAGACAGAGAAACATTGATGTGAGAGAGCCACATCAATTGGTTGCCTCCCTCACACACCCTGACCAGGGCCGGGATCAAGCCTGTAACCGAGGTACGTGCCCTTGCCCAGAATCGAACCTGGGACCTTTCAGTCATCAGGCTGATGCTCTAACCACTGAGCCAAACTGGCTAGGGTGAGGGGGGAGATCTTTATTTGAAATTAAAGCCCTGGCCAGTGTGACTCAGTTGGTAGGAGTATTGTCCCTTACAGTCAGGGCACATATCTAGGTTGTTGATTTGATCCCCTGCCCTGATTGGGGCATGTGCAGGAGGCAACCAGTCGATATTTCTCTCTCCCTCCCTTCCCCTTTCTCTAATAATGAAAATGTCTTCAGGTGAGGATTTCTAAAAAATTGAAATTATGGAACAAAACTTCATGAAGAAATGAAATATTGAAACAGAAGGACACAATATCCAGCTCTCTCTTTAAAAAGTTTTGAAGGAGGGTCTTGACTCCTGTAGTTAATGGGAAAATAACATTGAAACTAGATCAGCATTTCCAGTTATTTGTATTTTGTGCTTTAGCAGACCTAAAATATTCAAGAAATATTTTTTGATCACATCTCCTGTCACTGAAAACTGAATTGTCTTCATGCAGCCTCCTGATACTTCTCAGTATATTCTAAAGAAGCCATTATGATGTATATCCAAACTTGAATTAATTACCTATAAAAACAGCTTAGCAGTTCTAAGTTTTCCATAATTGAATAACTTGAAATTTAGTGTATTCAGTGGTGCTTATTCTAAGATACTTTTTGGATAGGAAGAAAAGTATAAGCTGCAGTTTAACTTTCAGGAGATTATCTGCACATTAAAATTTGCAGGATTTTGTTAACAAATCCTTTGGCAACTGATTTTATATGTGGAGTCCTTAGGGTACCCTGAAACTGGGTATTTAGTAAACTGACTTAAACAGAAGCCTATTTATATACGGGGTGGGGCAAAAGTACATTTACAGTTCATGTGGAAAATAATACAGTAGTAAATAATACAAGAATAAATGCTGTTTCCCATATTCACAACTGTAAACCTACTTTTGCCCCATCCTGTATTTGCCTGGGTTATATTCAGATAAAATTGCCCAGAATGTTATACTGTTTTTTCAGTGGTACATTTGACAAATTTATAGATTCTTAAAGTCATCTGGTACGTTTCCAGGCCCCATATCATCTCTACATTTTCATAGGTTTTTATGTGGCTGGCTATAGGCAGAAAAGTACATAAAAATGTCTTGTTTCAGGTTCTTGCTTTGACTTTATGTATCAAAGGAAGACGAAATTTTCAAGTATGTACTGAGTAAATGCGTGCTAGACACTTAGATGCTATGGACACATCAGTGAACAAATCTACAGTTTGGTATAGGAGATGATTACAATACCAGGTGGTAGGTGCTGTGATAGAGAAAATGCCTATGTTTGATAGAAAAAATACTTGCCCAGTCCTCAACAAAGGGGAGAAAAGACATACTTTATTGAAGTGTTGAAAAAACTTGATAGTTTTTTAAGAAATTTTTATTGATTTTTAGAGGGATAGAAACATTGATTTGTTGTTCATTGCATTCATTGGTTCATTCTTGTATGTGCCCTGACTGGAGATCAAATCTGCACCCTTGGCATATGAGGGTGACACTAACCAACTGACCAGGGCCACAACTTGATAGGTTTTTTGTTTGTTTTTGTTTTTAACCCTCACTGGAGGACAAGTTTCCATTGATTTTTAGAGAGAGGGAGAGAAACATCTATCAGTTGCCTCCCTAACGCACCCCGACCAGGGATTGAACCTGCCACCTTTTGGTGAGTGGGACCACGCTCCAACCAGTTGAGCCACCCAGCCAGGGCCACAGTTTGACAGTTCTTAAGCTGAAGTTTGCTTCTAGTTTTTCCCGGTACTTTAGATAGATGACTATTACCTGAAAAATTTTTTAAGTACAGAAACATACGAGCTCAATAGTTAATCTGGATAAGCTGTTAGGAAAAGAACTAGAGAAGAGGTATAAACATCTGAAATTTTATAATGGCTAAAGTAATATGAATATAAGTTTGCTCTAGGAGAACCTTAAGTTGAGATATTTATAATTCTGGGCTCTTGTTTTAACTCAAATGCCTACATGAATTTGTAAGTTAACTGAGTGGAAGCTTCCTTTTCAAAGAAAAACTGCATGTTGGTTAAAAAATTCTCTTGGTTTCATTTTTATTTTGTATTTGAGTCTTAAGAAAATAATAGAAATAAGAAGCTATGAAATCTTTTATACTAGTAGTCTTTATATAGTTTGAGGAAAATGTGACATTAATTGACCAGAGTATTCATTTCGGGGGAGACAGGAAGACTTTTTTAAGGGAGAAAATTGGTTGGTTTTTTTTTTGGATAGATAAAACTCAAGCAGTTCCCTTGTTTGGATTCCTAGAAAAATTTTCACTATGAGTAAAGTGTTTGTGCTAAATGACAGTCCTAATATACCACATTGCCAGTGTCTATTTAGAAACACAGTTTCCAGGTCATGCACAGAAAAAAAATCATTTGTTATGTGAATTGTATTAATGAAAAAAATTTGAAATTATATCTCACTTTTTTAAAGGCATGCATTAATATGCAAGTGGTACACTAAAAGGGTCAGTTATACCAAAAGGACAAAGAATCGATAACCAAGATTTTAAAATGCCACTTACACTTTTATTGATATTAGTATCAAAGATCAAAACTTAGTTTTGAACAAAACCCTGAAACTAATGTTCTGACATCTTGTGAATATTAATAGAATACGTAAAGACTGGCTAAAATTAAGAAAAGTGAAAGCCCAAGAATTGGTTTTCAAACATCTATTTAACAAAAAAAATTGGTAAATCTACATCAGTTTCTAAATTTTATTTTCAAAATTTTATAAAGTCCTAAAATCTATTAGGGAATATTACTTACCAGTGGCAATATGTTAGATGAATAATGGAAGTATTAATAAGAATTGTATTAATGTGATAGCGATTTATTGTGTATTTTTTTAGAAGGAATGGTATTACATGGAAAACATTGTTTTTATAGCAGTAAGAGTAATTGAGGATTAGAATGGAAATTTGATGAGTAAATTAGTGAGTTCTGATTCTTAATTGGGTTTGGCTACTCTGGAATCTTCCAAAACATTAGAATAAACAGAGTTCTATTCCAAGTAGAAGTTGGATATAGTAAAAAGTAAATTAAAAAGAAAATCATGCATTTATATGAATTTATATTAACATTTGTATATGTTCAATAGTCAGTCATTAGTCAAAACTGAGATAGGTTGTTTAGATAATTTTTAATAATTAGAAAAAGTGTAAGAAGTAAATTAGGATACCAACATGAGTATGAAATTCTGTGCTTGATATTTTTAGTAGGTAATTCACAGAGTAGTCTCTTTAGTCACGCTGACTTTCTTAAACATTCTAAACACATTCTCACCTCAAGGCTTTTGTATACATTAGCTGTTTTATCTGCTCTAAAGAAATTTGTCCAGATAGGTGCCTGACAAAATCCTTTGGTTTCTTCAAATTTTTGCTAAAGTGTTATCTCAGTGAGATCTGCTATGGCCATCCTATTTAAAATTAACATTTCTATTTCTAGCACCTCAAGACTTGCCTCTTCATCTATATAATACCATCTCCTGGTATAGTAAACAGTTTACTGTTCTAAGGGTTTGTCTTCTGTAAATTGTTATGTTCTAGGAACCCAGAACAATGCTTGGTATAATAGTGGCACTCTAAATATTTGTTGTACGAAAAATTCACAGTGGAAAATAAAGTTTGAGTTTATCATGTTTTACAACTTTTAATTTCTAAGATTTAGAGTATGATATCAATTTATAACAAAATATTATTTTTCATAAAAATATAGGTGGTCAATACCTTTACTGTTAACTTAGATTTTAAAAATTATCTTTATTATCTTTACAGTTTTTCTAAAAGTACAAAAGATATTTGAGTATCTTAGAATAAGCTTCAGTTATATTTAAAATTATCTTGATGTGTGACACAAGAGAGAGGTTTTTAAAGAATTACCCAGTATAAAAGACATTACTAATTTACCTAGTATTTGTAAGTACCTTTTTTTTTTTTAATCCTCACCTGAGGATATTTTTATCATTGCTTTTCAGAGAGAGTGGGAGGGGGAGAGAGCGAGAAGCATCAATGTCAGAGAGTCACATCAATTGGTTGCCTCCTGCACACTCCCTGACCAGGGCTGGGGATCGAGCCTGCAACTGAGGTACAGGCTTAGAATGTACCTCGGTTGGCTGAAATTGAACCCAAGACCCTTCAGTCCACAGGCTGACGCTCTAACCACTGAGCAAGTCTGGCTAGGGCTGGAAGTACCTTTTAAAAAAATGTTTGCTTGTGATTCCAGAATACTTTCAGATAAAACTTAAAAACTTGATATAGAAGGTAAATCCCTTACTGGTTACAATAAACTTTTAGCCACATCCAGAGTGTCCAAAAAAAATGTATATATACTTTAACAGCTAATAGTTCAATTTTGAAAATGAAATGTATTTTAATAATCACTGCCTTTAATTATTCAAAGTATGTGTATACATTTTTTTGGGACACTCCATATATTGGAGTAAAATTTCCAGGACAACAAATGTGTATATGTGAGGCAGAAAGTTGAGTTTTTACAGGTGGTTTTGTTAAATTAGTAAAGCATAAACACTCTGGTCCCCCACCTCCTTTCATAACTTTGTCTGATGTTGTATATGTGTATAATGCCAACATCTAATTGATGAGTGGACATTCATTAAGACATGTAGACATTAAAATATATACAAATTCCTATTTTAACTTCATCCATTAGCTTAACTTTATATAGATTTATTTTTAAAACCATGTAAAAGATTAATTACTCTAGCTTTTGTCTTTTAAAAAAGCTAATGTTAAAAATAATTTGTCATTTTTATTTTTTTCTTGTAGCTCTCACCCAAACTTTCTTAACTTAGGTATAGCAAACATTAAAGGTAAACTCAAACTGGTGGATTAATAAAGTGTTTCAGAGAACTGAATTATATTTATTTGGGAATGCTATAAAATATTACAGGAAATATATTTGATTGAGTTCTATAAAATTGTTAACCTTTGGAGATTTAGGGTTTCAATTAACATTGGATTTTAAAGTTTTTATTTTTAATTGCTTTTTAAAAAAATTTTTGTAAGAGTGTATTTGAGCCAAACTGATGGCATTGCTGGGAAGCAAGATCACAAATGCTCCTTTAGTTGCTTTAAGTTAGTTGCTAATTTTTTGAAAGCTAGATGTTAATAAAATATATATAAGAAGATTGAGTTAATATGGTGAGCTCAGTTATTTAGATCAGCTCTCACTGAAAACAAGGCAGGCTGCTGGACATAATTTTAAAAACATCTTAAAAGCATTGAAGAACTGACTGCATTGCAAAGAATTACCAAGCCAAACCTACTTGGAAAACACACATACACATACACACACAAGGAACATTGGGAGATAAGCAGAGTAAACATTTTATTGTGAGAGCCTTTGCCAAACAGAAAACTTAAGCTGAAATTTTGAATGCTTCTAGAGCTTAAGGCAGCAGAAGTCAAAGCCCAAGGCCTTCCCAGCAGGACATCCTCTCCCTTTAAAGCTGGGTCCAAGCAATACTCAGGATGACAGTGACCAGAAATAAATGAAGGCTACCTTCCTATCCTTAAGAGACTGAGGAAAGTTGCTGTGATCCTGAGCAGAGTGGAATGGGGAAATCCTGAGATGTTACAACAATAAGTTGGCCCTTGCATGGATTTGTGGGCCAAATCAACATCATTTGGGTGATTCAAAAGAATTTGAACCATGAATGTAAGGTGTACTCAACCTGAATTATGATCCTAGGTGCCTAGTAAAGCGTAACTTTTTTTAAAAAAATAGGTTTTTCATTGATTTTTTTAGAGAGAGGAAGGGAGAGAGAGAGAGAGAAACATCCATCAGCTGCCTCCTGCACCCCCTACTGGGGCTGAACCCCCAACCTGGGCATGTGCCCTGATCAGGAATTGAACTAGCGACCTCTTGGTGCATGGGATGACACTCAACCAACTGAGCCACACTGGCTGGGCTCAAAGCCTTTATTAATGAATACATCTTCATCCTATGGCAAAAAAGAATCCCCACAAATGTTTTTCCAATGAAAAGTAGTTCAGTTGTAAAAAACTAAGCAAATAAGGAAATCACATATAGTAGAAACAGATCTGCAAAGACTTCAAAAACTAGGATTTAGGTTGAAATAGTTTGATAGCCAATTAGAAAGAGGTGAAGAGAGAATCGGAGAACTGAAGAAATCCAGATTGGAGCTTAAAGAGACAATGAAATAGAAAATAAGAAATTAAGGATTAAGAGCCACAAAGAATAGAGGGAAAATGTATAATTGAAGTTTCAGAAGTAGAAGAGCAATATTGGGCTGAAGCACAGTTTTAAGAGAAATACTAAGAATTTTCCAGAATGGTTAAAGCAGTCAACAGATCCAGGATGTTCAATGAATCCCAAACAAGAAAAGTTATCCACCTAGACATATGAGAATGAAACTATAGAAAACTAAAGGAAAAAAGATCACAGAAGCAACCGGATACAAAGACAAATGACTTTCAAAGGATTGGCAGTTAAGTTGACAACTCCCCAACAGCAACAATGGAAGCCAGAAGACTGAAATTGCCTCTTGAATTTGCAGAAAGAAAAGAGTTTTCAAAGTTCTATATGCAGGAAAAAATCTATAGAGTGAAAAAAGGTATTCTACACACAGTAAAATAACATTGCCAAAGTTACACATGTATTTTTGGGCATTTCTGATTATAGTATAACTTCTTCAGACTATAAGATTCATATATGTATATTTTAAAGAATATTTTTCTCATTTACTAAGCATTAAGTTACTCTATTTTTTAATAAGCTGTCTCCCCCAAAGTCATTCTGTCTTAATGGAAGTCCTCATAAAATGAAAGGACCTTTATTAGAATTGTAACAATATTTTTAAGTTTATTTTAGAGTTAAATGATTATGAATTTTATTTTTATGTTTATTTGTAAATAAATTTGGTAAATCTTATTTGTTTGGTTTAATGCTAGTTTATAAAGTTTTTGACTTCCAACCATTTCCTAAATGTTGACTTTCAGTCAAATATTTACCCATGTATATCACTTCAGTAATCTCGTTGTTAAATGTTACAAAGACTATAAAACATTTAAAATCTTGAATGACAATAGTGTCTTATTCCGCTAGTTAATACCCATTTTTAGATTTGAAAATTATCTGATGAAATGAGTTGAATTTTTATGAAAATATGTATGTATGTAGTTTGTGTTGAGGTTGATTGTCTTAAAAATGCTTAAATTCTACTAGGTGTTTAGAGAAACTTCAAAAGTAACCCCTTGCTTTAAAAATACTTAAATAATTTAACTATTATACATCTAATTCTGTGTACATAATACATATGCTATTTCTTTTGTACATTTAGAGTATTTAGAATGTTTTGAGAATTGATGTTGAAACACAGAAATATGTTTAAATATAAGAGAAGCCACAAAAGATATGTATCATGTGAAGAGTTTTAATATATGTGCGTGTGTGTGTGCGTGTGTGTACTTTTTAAAGTATAGTTCAAAAATTCAAGAAGTCTTTTT
Source organism: Miniopterus natalensis (assembly GCF_054644295.1). Classification (NCBI taxonomy): domain Eukaryota; kingdom Metazoa; phylum Chordata; class Mammalia; order Chiroptera; family Miniopteridae; genus Miniopterus; species Miniopterus natalensis. The sequence continues at coordinate 59,770,146 of NC_142091.1, read as the reverse complement.
TCTACCCATCTTTGAGCCACCCAAATGTTCAGTTTATTTTTTCTCTCTCCTTTTACAGGAAGAATTATGTAATCTTATGTTCCCTTTTTTCAGCTTTTTTCCTTTTCCCCTTAACAAAGTAAATTTTAGAGTTTTTTGGTTTTTAAAAAATAAGTACTTAGTATTCCATAGTTTATTTAACCTCTCTTCTACTGAAGGACATTTAGGTTCTTCCCAAACCTGTTTTATTGTAAACATTGCTGCACTGAGTATCTGCGTGTATGTGTCTTTTCCATTTGTGTGACTATATCTATATATTAAATTTCTAGGTAAGGAATTGCTGAATCAAAGAGTATTTTTAAAAATTTTATATCCAAATTGCCTTCCACAGAGGTTGAAACAATGTAAAATCACACTGGTAATCCTTGCAAAAACCAACTTCCTATCTTCTTTATGTAATATGTTATTACACTTTGAATTTTTTGCCAGTTTTCATAGGTAAAGAATTATGATCTCAGTGTGGTTTTGATTTGCATTTCTTTTATAAGGGAGATTGAGCATATTTCATATGTTTAAAGACCCTTTAGATTTATTTTTCTGAGAACTGATCCTCTTTACCCCATTTTTCTGTGTTTTTTGTTTTTTGTTTTTGTTTTTAATTTGCAGGAACACTATATGTTAGGAGAGTTAAGGGAAATTTAACTTTAGCATGACTATTAGAAGTTCACATAATTTTGATATAATTAAATAGTATGTTATCTTTATTGCTTGTGCTGTTTTTCTCAATATCCTATTGGAAGGAATGATAAATATGCTTTGAGATGAAAGACAAATATTTTCTTGTGTTTTTTACTTGCTTTAAATATTTTTCTTTCAAATATATGTGTTGTGCTTAGAGTTTCATTTAGTTGATCAAAATCCATGATTTCTCATTTAAATCTTGTTTGAAAATTATTTTTCTTATACATGTCTTGATTCTTTTATATTCTTGCAACTCAGTGTTAGGAAGACATAAGAGAAGACTTGAATTACCCATATGTAATGATAATAATTTTAAATAGATTTAATAAGAGTTATGTTTCTGTTTGTAGTTACATTTTTCCCCCCTTAAATTGATTTGCCTATAAGATATTTGTGAAGAAAAACCTTGATTCACAGTACACATTCTCTTGAGTATTCAATAGGTCATTCATTAAAAGTAGCAGGAGGGAAATGAAGGTATCTTTTAGGAATCAGAGGTCCCTTTGATATGAGTTTTATGTAGCATATGGATTATATTTGTACTATTTAACATTAAACATTTTGGAAACTAGTTTTCCCAATGGTGAGGTAAACATTTAATAAAATCTAGTTTAAAAAAAAATTTACTGATTTTTTTTGTTTTTTTTTGTGTTTTTAGAGAGAGGAAAGGGGAGAGAGAGAAATATCGATTTGTTCCCCTCATTGATTGGTTGCTTCTTTTATATGCTCTGACTGGAGATCAAACCTGCAACCTTGGCATACTGGGACAGGATGACCCTCTAACCAACTGAGCTCCCTAGCCCAGGCCCATAAAATCTATTTTTCCAACATGCTTGCCTTCCTATCAAACAGTACATCTTAACTGTAGCATATGAAGCCCATCCTTAAGATTATTTTATTGCTTGGTTTGTGTGGATATTGTAGGATAAAAAGGGGAGGGAACAGAACAGTGGTCTTGTTCCTGTTCTTCAAGTCTAGGTATACCTGCAATTGGGAAAGGGCTGTCAGGAGCTTAGGTTCTTTGGAAAACTGAGTATCAGAAAAATGTTAATTTTCCTATTTTTATATGTCACAGTTTTTGGTAGTCTGACAGCTCTACTAACTTGTTACATAAAGCCAGGACAAAATTAGACCTGTAGGTTAGAGTCTACCGGAAAGAATGACCATGTATTTATTAGACTACTGGAACTTCCTCCAGACTTCATTTATAGGATAAAGTATCATTTTTTTTGACCCAGAGTTGCTTGTTCAGGTTTTTTTCCTCTTCAACTTTATATTTCAGTGATAGCACAAAGATCGACTCCTTTTTATGCCAGCAATTCCAGTCTGATCTTTATTTCATTCTTGTCTACTAAAACCTTAGTGGGTGTTCCATATAGGATTTGAGCTTAATTTTTTACTTTTGGTGGTATCACTTTGGAAAATATCATCAAAAACGTATTTGGAAGGAAGAAAATGTGAAATGCAAACCAAACATTTCAAACTACATAAATTCCAGAGAAAATAGCACATGCTTTAAATGTGACCCTGTTTGAAGAAATGCACTTAGGGACTTATGGAGTAGGGGGAAAATTTTTTTAAATAAGTACTTTCTAGATTACTTTATAAATATTCTGGAGGTAATAAAATTTTCCAAATAGGACTTTCCCTATTAAAATAGAGCCAAAATTCCAACTTTGAAACATGTCTCATAGTGGAAATGATTCATCTTTATATCTTGATTGTGCTGGAATTTAAGGTTTTTAACTTGAATTTTTATCTGTTTTTTATAACGATAATTCATTAGTTATATTTACTTATTTTAACCTCCAGTTTCAAAATTCTAGTCTCTCATCTTATACTTTGTTATTTGAGGCAGTGTTAGATGGGAAATCATGTTTTCTTTCAAGAGAATTAATGAAAAACGAAATTGATTTGGGTGTTTACATGGAATTATCTAAACCAGGTGAAAATCTTTTTAAAATCCATATTAGAGTTTTAATAAGTCCTTATCTATTTTTAAAAGGTGTTCTTTTATTCTGAATTGACTGACAGTGTAGTTTTTCAGTTAATGTTTTAGCAGTGAACCCTCTTAGTGAAGTGAGGTTTTTTAGTTAATGTTTTAACAAGAATTACAGAACTCATAATGAGCTTTCTATACAAGTTGTGCATTTTCATTTTTATATTTCTATTAATAGTTAAGTTAGTATAATATTAACTTCACAAGTTAGGTCTGAATGATATTCAATCAGTGATAGATTTTTACCCACACCGATTTAGCCACTATTTATTGAATGTGGGCAGTATTCTAGGTGCTGGGAGATAAACTAATAAAAGTCAGTGCCTTTGTGGGATTTCATTGTGTTTTCTGAAAGAAAGTGTTTATTGAGCCACATCTCAGACAGGAAAAGGATGAGGTCCTGGGACAAGCAGTCTAAATTACCAGCAGCCGGGCTAGATAGAGAAGACATGTGCGGTGGGATTTTTTTTATGATGTTGACTCACTTGTTTTCAAATGAGTCAAAGGAATAATACCTAGATGGAGTACTGAAAATATACAATTATATAGTAGGCTTTCATAAATGTCACTGAAGCTAAATATGTGGATGAATGAAAATTTTGGAATTAAATGGTGCAGTTTTAAAAGGCAAGCATAATGACGTATCAAGTGAACGGAAGTTGAAAAGGAGACACAAGGAAGGAAAAACAACTTGTGATTGTTTAAAAAGGAAAATAAAACTTTTTTATTTTTCTTATTTAAAAGAGTAATATAATGTGTTTATTGCAGGGAAATTTGAAATGTATAGCATAATGGGGATTAATCTATATTTCCACTTTTTACCACTATTAGCTTTTTTAGATGTGGATATCTATAAAATAAATATTAAAACTTTATTTACTATATAAAATCACTTTTAAATATGCTAAAGTAGTCCAGTTTAGATATCTGCTATTTAACCACTCCTTTATTTTTGTACATTTATATTGTTCCCAGGGGTGGACAACCTTTTTTCTGCCAAGGGCCATTTGGATATTTATAATATCATTCACGGGGCATACAAAGTTATTGTTGCTATGAAAAATGCTCCTAGGTTTATTGAATTTCGAGTCCCTCCTGCAGTTCCCTTGGCAGGGCCAGACCAAATGATTTCGCAGGCCTTATATGGCCTTTGGGCGGAACGTTCCCCACCCCCGCTTTATAAGAAACTAACAAATACATTTTACTGAAGTATCTTTAAATCTTTATGATCATTTCTTTAGACTGACATTTAGAATTGATATTCACTATCAAAGGTTTGACCTTTCAAATTGACTTAGGTAGTGAGATTTTTTAATTACTTCAGAATTTTAGTAGAAGTCGCTAATGTATAGTTTGTCCAAGTGTAGAGAGGAAAGGATTAAGTAAATGTATAATTTTGGTGAAAAGGATGATTGGGGGATTATTGGTGAACATTTTAAAGGAATGTGAAATTAAATCATTTCAATTAGAAGTAGAAATAATGGCAGAGTTGCATAATTATAATTTCTGATCTAAAATTGAAAGAATAGCATTGATAAACAAAGGGTATTTTAGTATGAGGAATGCACTATAAAATTGGAGGAAAGGAAATGGAAGGAGGAAATGTATTTTTTCCACATTCATAAATCTGTTGATGGGGAAATACAGGAAGAGTAGGCAAGTTGCTCAAAAAGTAGAGAAATGTAACCCAGTTTTTGTAAAGTGATGTTAAGAAAGACTAGGTGAATCATTTTCCGTGATGCTAGGTATCTAGTATAATTGTTATACTTATTTAGCAGTATAAAAGTGTATCATCCGTCAGGTCTCAGTGTTCTTCTTTGATTTTTTTAGATGTGATTTTATCCTTTTATCTCAAGCACTCTTTGGAGTTCTGTTCCTTTTCTCTGCCTGGTAATGGCTATTTTTGAGAAACTAAACCAGTGTCTCAGATACTGACTTTAAATGTACTCACTGTCTTATTTGAAAACCAATACCTTATTCCTAACATTGAAAAAATTCTGAGTTATTTATGGTTATCACATTAAATCCAATAAAAAGTAAACTTGGCCCTGGCTGGTGTGGCTGAGTTGGTTGAGTGTCATCCCATGCACTAAAAGATTGCCAGTTCAATTTCCGGCCTGGGTGCCTGCAGGAGGCAGCAGATGGATATTCCTCTCTCCCTCTCTCTTCCTCTTAATAAAATACATTAAAAAATCAATAAAATACATTAAAAAAAAAAAGTAAACTGGCCCTGGCCAAGTAGCTCAGTTGGTTGGAGCATTGTCCCCAATACTCCAAGGTTGTGTTTTGGTCCCTGGTCAGGGCACATACAAGAATCAAGCAGTTAATGCGTGAATAGATGGAATAGCAAATTGATGTCTCTCTTTCTCTCTCCCTTTCTCTTAAGAAAAAAAATCAAATAAAACACTATAGTAAAAATAATAAAAAGCAAGCTTTACTGTACAGCACTTACCATAATATTTTTCATTTTTGTTCCCATGAAAAAAATACCTGTTATTTTTCCCCTCTGTATTATTGTTTTTCTCTCCCTTTCCCCCCTTTCCCAAGCCCAGACCACTGTTACCCCAGTTAAGAATGACAGCAACAGCTTCTTAGCTCCTTCTCTGCTAGTGCCTTCTTGCCTTATCCCATGACTCTGAAAGTCACTTCTCTGTCTTCCCCAGCTTCACCCTCCCTCACCCCCAGCCCTGCTGCTGCGCCATAGCTTCTGTACTTTCATTATTGGGTGATGTCCAATTTTTGTGTGTATTAGGTTTAAACTCTGCTTGGCTTTTATTTAGGCCTCTGTAATGGACTGCCACCACAATTAGCCAACCTACTTTCCTAATACATATTCTTGGTTCTATGGATGTCCTCACTATTCCACAGAAAACTTGAGAAACTCATGTTATTTCATTGACTTACACAAACCCTTTTTCTCATAAATGACCTGGATTTCATCTGCTCAGTGAAACTTTCCTTGGTAACTACTTTGCACAGAACTCCTTTTCCTCTTAATTTTATAGAACATGGAGCATATGTAAAATTAAATTTTAAAATTTAATCCTCTAATAATTTCATGTTTCCAACTTGATTATAAGATCTTTAATAAAATTCAGGTCTGTGGTCCCATGTCCACCCAGTAAATCTGAAGCACACACTACAGATATTTTTTAGTTGGTTCATAAAAGTGGAAGATGAATACTTAATTTGGTTAGTACAAAAAATCAAAATGCATGTAAACTTAATCTAGAACTGTATTTTTTGCTTGGGAAATTTTCATTTCAATTATAATGTGACTAACAGTGGTTTATATTTTCTACTCATAGTTCACAAATACGTTGTTTCTTTAACACATTTTAAGTGTCTCAAGGAACAAAATTTATGGGACAGCAACAGGTTTTAGCCAGTTTGTTAAATCTAAATCTGTGTATATGTAAGCATACATTTGTGACTACATTTAATAGGCAAATTATAAGTTGCAGAAGTAATATATTGTAGGAAAAATTAGGAAGTACAAATAAAGATTTAACTACCTAGTTTATTTACCTGACTCCCTCACTAAAATATACCTCCATGAGTTATAAGACTTGGCTTAATCCACCACTGTATCTCCACTGCTAGTAAGAGCCTACCACATAGGCACACAATTATTTGTTGAATAAAATAAATTTGTTTGCCAGCACTCCTTTCCTGGTATCTTTAAAATTGGGACTGGGTGGTTGAAAGGAGAATGTTCTGTAGCTATTTCAGCAACTTAAAAAATCTGTTGATAGATCTTAAAGTGCCATTCTTTAATATTTCCCAAATTCTTTAAAATTACTTTGTAGTATTCGAAAACATTTTTTTTTTTTCCAGGGTATAAGAGATTAGAGAGCAGCAGCAAAGGAGCGAAAAAGGCTAAATGAATGGAAGATGGGGTTTGTGTTTAGGATGCCATTTGCTTTCAGGTTTCAGGGTTGGAGCTAAGCTTTTGAGAATTTAGACAAACAGAATCAGCTTCTGTAGCTCAGACTCAATTTAAATTGATTGTCTTAAATTCCACAAAAGTGCATATGCTATACTATAGAGTAGAAAAGATATGGGGGACAAATTACGAATGTGGGTTCACAATTCCTCATTTGTTGTAAGCAACTGCCTTGTAAACTTACTTGAGATGGGATCTAGCCCAGTGTCTTAAAACAAGCATTGGCTTGTCCCGAATGGTTATTATATGAAAACCTAAACAAAGTATTTAGAGACTTCCTTTTTCCTTTAAATTGTTTGTTTACTTTCCTCTAAGGAGTTATATGTCAGTTGGGTTCACTTGTCAAATATGTTTTTTGAATTATTTAAAAATAATTGTACAATTATTAATGATTATTATAATTAATAATTCTAAACATAAATTTAAAAAAAAATTCTGGTGTTACGGAATTTGTTTACTTCCCTAAGGTATAAGAAAAAAATTGATTTTGAGGAAATCAGCCAAAATATGTAGAGGTTTCTCTGTTAAGAAAAATGTTAGTTTTAGGGACATTATGGACATTTATACCATTTTATAAAATGTTCAATGAGATGTGAAAAATATTCCTAATATTACTTGGGGAAAATAATTTATTTTCAAACAGTTAAATACTGTGGCTTCTTTAGATCTCCATATAAAAATTTTCCAGGTAAAGGGCACAGATATCTAAACTGTTAAAAATGGATGTTACCACAGTAAGTCATTGGTTTATTAGATATTTCTTCTGATAAGATTTACATTTTGCAGGATTAAATAATCTGCTGTAAAAGATCATTAGTTTCAATAAATGCCCAGAGGAAAGTTTTAGTTCCAAAAGATAATTAATGTTCAGTTATGCTTGAGAAATATTGGTGAAGCTAACAAAGGACTGGAATTGGGAAGTGTTTAAAAGGATCAGGAATAGGGAGCATTTGAGATCTTGCTCTCCAGCAGTTTGACTCAAATAAACTCTTACAAAAATTCTTTTAAAAAAATGTATCAGGAATAGATGTGTTAATTCAGTGTTATACTTGTTTTATTCTTCCCCCAATAACCACTCATCTGACAACTTGAAAGTTTTTTATTCCTTTCCTTCCATATCCACTTTTCATATCTTAGTAAAATTAGAATGACTCAGCAAAAATAATGTTCCAAGTATATGACAAATATTTCTTTTTTTTTCCCCCATCACCATTTATCCCCCCTATATATTCTTCTACCTCCACCCACCGCCATCCCCCTGGCAATCACTACACTGTTGTCCATGTCCATGAGTTCTTCTCTTTTTCCTTTTTTTGCTCAATCCCAACAGCCCCCTCCCCCAAGCTGTCTGCCTGCTTGCTCTCTATGAGTCTGTCTCTATTCTGCTTGTTGGTTCATTCATTAAATTCCACATATGAGAGAAACCATATGGTACTTGTTTTTCTCTGACTGGCTTATTTCGCTTAACATAATGTTCTCCAGTTCCATTGTGTAAATGTACCATACCTGTTTTATCTACTCATCTGATGGACACTTGGGCTGCTTCCAAATCTTGGCTATTGTAAATAATGCTACATTGAGCATAGGAGTGCATATATTCTTTCAAATTAGTGTTCCAGGTTTCTTCAGATAAGTTCCCAGAAATGGAATTGCTGGGTCATAAGGCAGCTCCATTTTTAATTTTTTTAGTTAACTCCATACACTTTCCACAGTGGCTGCACCAGTCTGCATTCACATTTAACAGTGCACAAGGGTTCCCTTTTCTCCACATCCTCGCCAATACTTGTTTGTTGATTTATTGATGATAGCCATTTTGTCAGGTGTGAAATGATATCTCATTGTGGTTTAAATTTGCATTTCTCTAATGATCAGTGACTTTGAGCATCTTCTCATATGTCTGTTGGCCATCTATATGTTGGCTTTGGAGAAGTGTCTCTTCAGGTCTGTTGCCCATTTTTAATTTTTGTGTGTGTGTTTAGTTTTATAAGTTCTTTATAAATTTTGGTTATTAAGCCCTTTTGAGATATATCAGTGAATAAGTTTTTTGCATTCAGTGGGTTGTCTTATTTTGTTGATGGTCTCCTTTGCTGTGCAAAAATTTTAGTTTGATGACAAATTTTTGTGACTAGCAGTAGATATATCAACTTTTTGTAATTTAATTACAAAAATAATATAACTACATTATAGAATATTTTGAAAAAACAGTTATTCCATCACACTAACACATGAATTTTTATATTTTGGTATATTTCCAACCATTTTTAAAAATCTTCGCATTAGTATAACTTGTGATTCCTGTTACAAACAGAATTCTACACTTTTAACAATTACCTCACATGGTTGCACATTGACATTTGAGAACTGAAAACAAAAATAATTTTTAAGGGCCCCTGTCATTTATAATTACATAGCATTACTTTTAATAGATAGATACAAGCAAGTTTTAGAATGCATTGTAAGTTATGTTTATGTATATAAAGGGCTTTAAATGGAGGCATTTTTGATTGGTTAATGATAGACTCAAATCTCTTACGTCAAAACAAATTTCAAAGCAATATCAAGATTTTTATTTTTTTTAATTTAAACCAAGCTTTGGTTTTCATGTGGAGCCCTGTAAAAATGTACATAACTATGCTAAATATATTTAAGAATATTTAACTTCAAGGTAAGATATTTTCACATAAATAATAAACAATACCTAGAATAATAATTTTTAAAAGAAGAAATATGGTGCAGTAGTAGGATGACCAAAGGAAGGATGTTCACATGTTCTTGTACTGGTTTTACCAGTAATGGAATTTGAATATGACCTGCAGCATACCTTTGTTTTTCTCTAGTGGGGTCAATTATAAAAACATTAGTCTTTCTGGTTATTTGTTTACATAGCTCTGTTTAGAGAAGATAGAATGGAAAGTTTAAACTCCTTTGGTTCATAATTTTGTTAATAGGTACATGATTCATTAAGCACCTGGAATGTATAGATGCTATATTTTCTTTTCAATCCTTGGAAAATCATTTATAGTAGTTATTAGCATTCCCATTTTATAAGTAGGAACACGGATGCTGGGAGAGATTCAGTAAATACAAGGTGACCAAATTATTTTCATTTTATCACACTGCTGCTTCAAAGCAGGTTGAGACTTTAAAAAATTGAGTGATGTTTAAAAATAATGAAATTGCCCTGGCCATTGTGACTCAGTTGGTTGAGTATTGTCCTGTGCACCAAAAGGTTGCCAGTTCTATTCACTGTCAGGGCACATGCCTATGTTGCCGGCTTGATCTCCAGTCAGATGCGGAGGGCAGGCAACTGATCAGTGTTTTTCTCTCATATCGATGCTTCTCTTTCCCTTTTTCTCTCTCAAAAATAAAAACATTAAAAACAATGAGATTATAGCTGCTATGATAATGCTACCAGTGTAGGCTCTAATACAGGGGCTGTCAAAGAATAATTGGTTGAATTAATAAATGACAATCAGTGGCCATGTAGTCAAGGCTAGAGACTCTTCCTGTATTAGTCAGAAGTGTCTTTTTCTACATGTATATATTGAACCAATACCAATTAAAGCAAATAATGATGAGGCTAAGGTATAGGATCAATTCATGTAGGAAAGAAATGTAAAATTTTTTGTCTGTATTTATTACACATATAAGATGTAATTTTTACTGAAATGCATACATGAAGACGTATACATGATATGCAGTCTCTTGTCTCTATTCCTCTCTCCACTGATAGAACTCTGCCTGTTGACTACATTAGCAGTTTCGTGTGTATTCCATGTTTTCTCCATGCTCATAAAATCATATACAAACATACATGTATACAAATAAGATTATTTATTATTTTTAATCCTCACCCAAGAATAAGTTTCCATTGATTTTAGAGAGAGGAAGGGAGGGAGAGGGGGAGAGAGAGAAACACTGATCAGTTGCCTGCTGCACATGCCCCAACCAGGGATCGAACCTGCAAGTTTTATATGTACCCTGACCGGAAATCGAACCCGAGACCCTGCAGTGCACTGGACGACGTCCCAACCAACTGAGCCACACCGGCTAGGGCAATATTTATTTTTTCATTGTTTTACAAAAATGGGTTATATTATACACATTTTAAATCTTTTTTTCATTCAATAAAATCTTGTGGAAATTCCCCAAACTACCTGTTAACAGTCCTAATTCATCTCATATGTCGTATATAATATTCCATGATGTTAATGCACAATTTAGTAAACCATTTTTCTATTGATGAACATTTACTTTGTTAACTGTTTTTGTTTTTCCCATTTTGTAAGTTTTCATGTGTTGCCATATTGTTTTAACCATTTTCATTTTCTCTTCTGGGAATCACCTATTCATATTCTTTGCCAGTGTTCCCACTGAGTAGTTTGGGTTTCCCTGGCCTATTGTAAGAACTGGATATAACCTGTCATTGCTTTTGGAAGCTGGTGACTTGAACTCATCTTACTTCACTGCCACTCTCAACCTGTTTACCTCTACTGAGCCGAGCAGCTGGATGCAAGGGAACCTCAGGTTTTATGGCTGTCTCAAAGAAGAGGGCTGGTGGAGAGCCTAGGGCAAGGCATTGGAAACTGACCCATAGAAATACTTGGAACCCCTCAACTGCCTTTCTACCCCAGAGGAATGTGAACATCAGGCAGGCTGAGCCCTCCCTACTCTTGAGCAAAGATTTCTTTCTGGTTCTTTGTCAGAGGACTACCAGCAGCCTATTTTCTCTCTACGCCTGCTACATAGCTGTCATGGAAGGGAAGGGATCGGTGGTACTACCCTGGGACTGTGTAGTCAAGACTAGAGACTCTTCCTGTATCACATAGCATCCGTGAATAAACGGGAAAAATGACTGCAGTTAGTGATCCCACATCTGTCGGAATACGCCCCCAACAGAATAGAGCTGCTGAACATCATATGAACGCAGTGAGGTTGAAAGGGAAGTGTTAGAAATCGGTGCCGGAAACCATTGTTTTTGAACCAGCTACAGCAATAGGTCAATAGAGGAGGATCGGGACATGGACACTTAAAGTAGTGGCATGGACAGTCTAACAGAACAAATCTTTAAACCTAGAGCAAAAAAACAAAGAAAGGTTAAAATAATAGATTTTGAGGACAGAATAAGGAGACATAACATGTATAATAGGAGTTCTAAGGAAAAAGGAACAGGAGGAGGAGAGGCAATAATTTTAAAAAGAAGAAAATTCTTAAGCCAAAAAAGACTGTCATCAGAGTTCTCATCTGTAGCATCTTAAGCCAGAAAACTGGGAAATTTATATAAACTGCGGAGAGAAAAGGACCGCAAACCAAGATTTCTCTAACCAAATTATCCACTTAGGGTAAAACAAAAACTTGCTGATATGTCGCATTTGAGCAACTAATCCTACCTACCATCTGATAAAAATACTTGGAAAAGAAAAGGGAATCTAGCCCAGCAGATTTGGCTCAGTGGTTGAGTGTCGACCTATGAGCCAGGAGGTCATGGTTTGATTCCCTGTCAGGGCACATACCCAGGTTTCAGGCTCGATCCCCAGTCGGGGGCTTGCAGGAGGCAGCCAGCTGATCAGTGACTCTCTCATCGTTGATGTTTCTCCCTCTCCCTTCCTCTCTCTGAAATTAATAAAAACATATTTAAAAAGAAAAGAAAATCTAATTATATTTAATCTTGGTCTTTGCTCATGTGATTTTTCCTGCCTGGAATAACTTCTTCCTTTCTTTACCAGTATAATACCTTATCCTTAACATCTTAACTTTTTCCTGGAAATCTTTTGCAACTCCTGAAGTCTGAGTTTTGTGTTCCTCATAAATGGTCCTAGTACCCTGTACTTCTCCCATCTTGGCACTTAGTTCCCCATAAAATTGTAAACTCTGTGAGAACATGGGCAGACTATGTATGTTGTGTTCACTGGTAGCCCCAATGCCTGGAGTAGAGTAGTTTGTCTGAGTGACTAAAATTTATGTGTAGTCAAAATTAGCAAAAAATTTTTTCTGTCCTATGCTTTGTATATCTGTATTCATCTTGTTGACTATTTTACAAAATTTTAAATTCACAAAATTTCAACATAAATGAGTGCAAGAAAATCTATTCATATAGGATGAGTTTACATAAGGCATATTTACAATGCATATATCCATATTGAGTTCGAACTTCTTTTAATTATTTTAGAAAGGTAGAATTAACAGGAAAGTACAGAGATGAATTTGCAAGATTAGTTTAAGAAAATGAGAGGTAGTGTTTTAATACTTTAAAAAGAATGATGTTAATCCTATATTTTTCTGTTTCTCTTTAGATTAAAGCTAAAAATTATGACAAGGTTGAAAAGGTGAGTTCTATTAAATATACATTGACTTTTATGTTGAAGTTTAACTTAGGACTTAGCATATATAAGGCAAATATAGAAAAATGTTAAATTATTAAATCTAGACAGTGATTATATAGGAGTTCATTTTACTTATTCAGCTTTTCTGTATGCTTGAAAATGTTCGTAATAAAAATTTTGGAAAAGGAAAAGAAAGTGATTATACTTTACTGACTAAAATCATGAGAATGATTTTGATTATCTAAAAATAGGAACTAGGAAGGAGTTATTACTTGCCATTTTTTTGTAAGAAGATACATTCATGAAAGGAGCTGAGTTTGTTTTTAATGTTCAGTTTCACCCATATACCTGTGAAATTTACTTGTGGGTTCTGATAATGTTTTCTTGTATTTATAGCTATTTCAGAGATGCCTTATGAAGGTTTTGCACATTGATTTATGGAAGTGTTATCTTTCATATGTCCGAGAAACCAAGGGCAAACTACCAAGTTACAAGTAAGTTAAATCAGCATCTTAAGAATGCAAGTGATCCCCAGGCACACAGTCAATTGCACAGTAACTCACACCTCTAACTCCAGGGAAAGAGACAGGCTTGTTGTCAAACTTAATAAAGAGCATCTTATTACTTGTCGTGGCCCCACTCTTGGCAGGTTATGATGCAGTGTGCTACTTGAGTATTCCAAGGCATCTTGAACAATTCTGTTGTGTAGTTGATCTCCCCGCTCTGATTCTCTCCCACCCATCTAACTTCGCTGAATGGAAGTAATGGACCTTCCCAAATGCTATTTTTATATATAACACACAGGCAAGTTTTGTCTATAACTAGAATTCTATCATTTTTTCCTCATTAGCCTTTATTGTCTTATATTGAAGAGGAAGTTCATTTTTTCTAAATTTTACTTCAGAGCTAATAGATCTTCAGATGTAACTTACCTCCTTATACCAGATATTTCTACATTTTATTCTGCTACCTATAAGATTAGGCAATTTAAAGGATATAAAAATAAGTAAAACCTGAGCCCAGTCATTGATAAGCTCACAAGCAGTAAAAGAAACAAATTAGTAACATTGGCAGGCCAAACAAAAGAACTACTTTGTATACTTTCAAAGATGCCTTTACATTCTTGTTTATATATATAAAGGGTTCAGATGATCATATGATCAGAAGTTATGATTGTGTTTCAGTTGTAGATACATTTTAATAAATAGAATTTTTGCCTTGGCCAGTGTGGCTTGGTTAGAGCATCGTCCTGTGCCCCAAAAGGTTACGGGTTCAATCACCATTCAGGGTGTGTGCAGGAGGCAACCAATTGATATTTCTATCTCACATCAATGTTTCTCCCTTCCTCTTTCTAAAATCAGTTTTAAAAAAATTTTTTAAATAAATACAGTTTTTTTAAAAACCGTGTCTATCACATTTCAGAGAAAAAATGGCTCAAGCATATGACTTTGCACTGGATAAAATTGGGATGGAAATTATGTCTTATCAGGTAGAGTTAAAGTTTTTTAAATATATACACTTAGTAAATTTGAAAATATCAAGAAAGATACTAACATTTTATTTTATCTCTTAGATTTGGGTAGATTACATCAATTTCTTAAAAGGCGTGTAAGTATTTTTATAGTTGTTTTTTTTTTTTTTTTCAGTGTGCACAGTTGATTTAACTATAATATAATTGATGGTATTTCTTATCTAACATCAGGGAAGCTGTTGGATCTTATGCAGAAAATCAGAGAATAACAGCTGTCCGAAGGGTTTATCAACGAGGTTGTGTTAATCCAATGATCAACATTGAACAACTCTGGAGAGACTATAACAAGTATGAAGAGGTAAATTAGGCCAGAATAGTTGTTATAACCAAGCCATTTTAATTTTAATGCATTGTGGATTCTCACCTTTCTGACATTAGGTACCTGTGTGTTAGTGCTGCACATCTCTGGTTTTATGTTGATTATAATGAAAGAACCATTTTTAGAAATGTTTTTGCAAGGTTTAAGAGTCTCATATTATTGTTGAGTTATTTTTTAGAGACTACTCTGGAAAAATTAAAGTTTTAACAGAACCCATTTTTATTCAATGCTAAACTATACCCACACAATCATACACACAAATTGCCATTGATCCCTTATGAAATTGTACCTTTTTAGAATTGTTTTTCCAATTGTCATGATCTGTTGCAATGCACCGCTTTCACCTAGTCATAGATAGGATTGTTGGCTTGCATTTGTGAGAGATGGAGCTGCAATCCAAGATACTTGGCTCATTGGCATATGCTTTAACCATCTGAGCTATTAAGTAAACATACATGCCAAAAAGCTTCATCATTAAAAAAAGTTTCTCATATGTCCACTGTGATTTGGAAGAACTATATAGAGTATTGAAATCATTCCCTCATAGATATGAGCAGTGGCTCTCAAATTTTTTGCTCTTGGGATTTTAAAAATTATTGACGACCACAAAGAACTTTTCATTTTAATATGGGTTTTATATATCAAATTTAGCATATTGAAGTTGGAACTGAGAAATTTAAAAATACCTTTTAATCATTTAAATTTTATAATAATAAACTCCTTACATTTTAACATAGGTAGTCATTGAAACAAATTGTAATTTCCAAAACAAAACATTTAGTGAGAAGAGTGGCATTGTTTTGTATTTTTGCAACCTTCTTTAATATTGAACTTAATAAAAGACAGCTAGATTTTCTTACCTGCTTCTAAATTCAGTCTTTTATGTTACTGAATTTCATATATCCTCTGAAAAATTCCACTGTGTATTTGCAAGAGAGGCAAGTAATGTCTTAGTATTATATGAAAAGTGTTTTGATCTCATGGGCCCCACTGAAGGGATCTTGGGAATCAGGTCTATTCTTTGAGAACTGTTAGATATGAATGATAATATTTATGTCTACTTGCTACCTCTGCATTTTTTTTCTCTTTTCTTTTTCTTCCTGCATTTATTTTTCAATTTATGCAGACTTAGTTAGAAAAGGACTGTTAGAGCTAAGCCATGGCTATTCACCCAGATGAATCTGTACATCAATCATTATTAAAATTTTATATGAAATAGAATTTGGATCCTTTCCAAACCGTTCCCCAACTTTAGAAATTTCTGATATATGGAAATTTATTGCCAGTTCATAACAGACTTAAGCACATCTTCCTCGATCTCTGAATCATATAATGTGATTGAACCTTTATTTTACTAACCAAAAAAATCCTTTAAAATAAAAAATGTAAAGTAATTTAGTAAATGAATAAATTAACTGTATAATGCTAATATTAAGATATAGTTAATTTAACTAATTTTCCTTTGTTTTTTCTTAGGGTATCAATATTCATTTAGCTAAAAAAATGATTGAAGATCGGAGTAGAGATTACATGAATGCTAGGCGTGTGGCAAAGGTATGAAATTCTGCCAGGCCACTTATTTTAATGATTGTTATGAGTATGTTGTTTACACAAGAGCTTTTCCTCTCTGGTATTAGTCTTAATATTTTCAGTCATTAGCAATCTTAATGACAATTGCATTGTCTGAGCAGATGATATATTTGAAATGAAATACCTATTTACAGACATGTTAAAGGGCAAAACAGAATAAATTGAGTTCGGAAGAAATTTTTCAAATATAGAAACCTGTCATAGAGACAAGGTTCCAGCTAGAATTAATGGAGTTCTTATCCTTCCCTCCTATTTGCACATGCATACCTGAATACCGTACTATGTTTTTGGTAACAGCTCTCAGAGACAGACTTCTGTCATGTGAACGTACCTTTTCATTAATTGACACCATGAGAAGTTCAGGCAAATAGCCTAGTAATACAAACTATTGAAATTTTAAAAGAAATATAGTTTCTTCAAAGATGGCAGTAATGATGCCACCAGATCATCAGTCATGTTGATCTGTCCTGGAGAGTGACCTCCTAGATTACTTGTAGGGAGTGCCCAGGGATGTTTTTTTCACCCAGTCTTGAGAACCTGTTCTGGGGTAGGTAATTCACTGTAATCTTTCTCCCTGTTTTAAAATAGTTTTTACATTATCTTAACAAAATGGTATTTGGAAGAAATAGGCATTTTAGCAAAGTGTTACAAACTGACCAACATCCTGTATATCTGAGGAGTTCCTGTGCTCACCACAGAATGCTAACTGCTTGTTTTCTAGGAATATGAGACAGTAATGAAAGGTTTGGACCGCAATGCTCCCTCAGTGCCTCCTCAGAATACCCCTCAAGAAGCTCAACAGGTAGATATGTGGAAGAAATATATACAGTGGGAGAAGAGTAACCCTCTTCGTACAGAAGATCAGACCCTTATAACTAAAAGAGGTAATAAGATTAACTCTTGGGACTCCAGTTACGTGTTTGTTAGGCCACTTAATATTATCCCATAGGTTACCAAGGTGGTTTTTTAACCTCAGTCTTTTTTCCTCTTATGTTCTTTAGATTCAGTAATTTTTATTGCTCTATTTCCATCTTCAGTGAGCTTTGTTCTATCATATCTAATCTACTGTTAAGTCCATCGAGTGAATTCTTCATTTCAGATATTTTACTTTTTTCAGTTTTACAAATTTCCATTCTAGAAATTTTTGTATTTTTTATAGTTGCAATTCCATATCTATTACCATCTCTTTTTTTGTATCATTGAACATATTTATAACAATAGTTATAAAATTCTTGTCTGCCAATTCCAACATCTGGGTCATCATGGATTGATTCCCTTTTCTCTTGACTATGGGTCACATTTTCTTTTGGACATTGTACAGATGTACAGATGAAACACTGTAAAGCTGGATTTTGTTATCTTCCAATGAAGAATGTTGAGTTTTATTTTATCAGGGAGTTAAATTACTGGTAGGTCACCCGGACCTTGTGGTGGCTTGATTTTACACTGTTAAGATGGGTCTGTTTTAATTTTGCCCTTAATCTCAGTGTAAATCTCTTAGTCCTAGGACATAGTCTTTACTCCTAAGACGTAATGGAAAGTACGAGGTGTTTACCCAGTCCCTCTAACTTGATGGACTCGAATTCCAAACTTGGTCTCTGTTACAGTGGACAGCTGCTGAGATATCTGTTCCGCCCTTTCAGCCTTCCAGCTTTGCTTTCTGCTTGTGCTCTTTGTATTCTTTCCTGACTGTATATTTTGGGGGTTAGCTAAAGATTTGAGGGCATGTATGCCCAGATTTTCAGGTTCCACCTTCTGTGGCTCTCTTCTGGAGAATTTCCCCCTTAATTTTTAGCTGCCGTCATGATCTAGAACTCAATATTACTTTTCTCAAGCCAGTAAAACTTCAGCATTTGACTTGAGTCCTAGCTGTCCCAAAACTATACACACGGGTATGCCCTTGGGTGGAAAAGCCATAGTAAATGTGGATCTCACCCAGTGTGGTTCTGATTTTTTAAGAGCTTAGTCTCTGGTTTCTGTTCTTTAGGTCTTCTCCAGTGCCTTTAAATAGTTGCTTTTGTATTTTTCAGTATATGAATTTCATTTTCAGGAGAGTTAATCAGACACAGACTACTCTGCTACTGCCAGACTAGAATTTGGAAATTTCAAAAATTCATCAATCTTGCCTTGCTCTCTCACCTATAGGCCTTTGCAAATACCAGTTTCTGTTTTGTTTTGTTGCCTACACCATTTTTGTATCTACTCCTGACATTCTTGCACTCCACTTACTGTCTCGTCTGACCAGCTTCTATCCCTTCTTCAGGTTTCGCTTTAGATGTCAGTTCCTTAGTGAAGCCTTTCTTGAGTCCCTAAACTATGTTAAGTCCTGCTGCTGTAAGTTTCAAGAGTACCCTGTACTTTCCTCATCACAATACTTCCTGCTTTTTATAATTGCTCTCTTAATGTTGATTTTTTCAATATACTGCAGACTTCTTGAGTATAGGAAGTCTTATTCACTGGTGTATTCATGGTGTCTTTTACATTCCTAGCATACAGTTGGTGCTCAATAAGCATTAACTTAATAAATGATGGGTGGATGGATGGCGCTTGGGAGGATGATGGTGCCAGAAATCACTCAAGCTTTTTATTTCTAATTATCATTCATTATTGAGTGCCCTGTCTTAGCCTAATAATTTAATTGTGATGCTTGTATCGATAGTTTTATAAATAACATTTTAATTGAATGTTGTGACTGTCTTTCCTTAGTTATGTTTGCTTATGAACAGTGCCTGCTTGTGTTGGGCCATCACCCTGATATTTGGTATGAAGCTGCACAGTATCTTGAGCAGTCAAGTAAACTGTTAGCAGAGAAAGGGGTGAGTATTCCTTTCGGTCCCTTTTGGTCTTTTCATGGTTTTGGCATAGCAGTAATTTGCTAAAAATATAACAATAAATTTTGGTAATGAAGAATAATTGTTGAAACCTTATGCCAATATGAATCTTAGTGACACTCATATGATTAGAATTCCTTACTCAGAATTAAAATATAGTGGCTGGTTTTTTTTTGTGTGTGTGTGTGTGTTTTTTTAAACATATTTTCATTGATTTCAGAGAGAAGAATGGAGAGGGAGTGATAGAAACATCAATGATGAGAGAGTCATTGATTGGCTGCCTCCTGCACACCCCCTACTGGGGATCGAGCCCACAACCCGGGCATGTGCCTTGACTAGGAATCGAACTGTGACCTCCTGGTTTATAGGTTGACACTCAGCCACTGAGCCATGCTGGCTGGGCTAGTGCCTCTTTTTTAATGTATTACACTGATAAATCATTTAGAGTACTTTATGATTCTTCTGTTAAAATAATGGAATAAGTCTGTGGAATATTTTTAAAACCCAGAAATGCATATGTGTCCATTTGTGTATACATGAGTGTGTATTTTATTCTCTTTCTGCTGTACTAAAATTTTTAAGAGTGAACTTTTATTTTTTTATCTTAGGATATGAATAATGCCAAATTATTTAGTGATGAAGCTGCTAATATATATGAAAGAGCCATAAGCACTTTATTAAAGAAGAATATGCTTCTGTATTTTGCATATGCAGATTATGAAGAGGTGAGTAAAAATTATTTAGAACACTTATAATTGGATTTATACTGCAGGACTGAATTTTTTTTGTGGCTGCCTCTTTGCCTAGAATATTGCTTTTGGTAGACAAAGATAATGCAAAATAAACATTTATTAGTCCTCAGCTCATTATATATTTATGCTCAAAGCAGGTGCCATTGTGGGGTGCAGCCTCTGGATTCCTCAGAGCTCAAATCCTGCTTGTTTAGAGTATATATTTATATCCACTTCTTCTCTACCACCTTAGAGTCGCATGAAGTATGAGAAAGTTCACAGTATATATAACAGACTTTTGGCAATTGAGGATATTGACCCCACCTTGGTGAGTAACACTACAAATCTCTTTCCCACCTGTGCAGTCTGCTTTAACAAACAAAATTTATATACCTACAATAAAATTCACTGTTTTTACTTAGTTCTATGAATCTTGACCTATAACACTGAGTCATGGGACTACCATCACAATTAAGATATAAAACATTTCAGTCACTCCCCAAAATTCCCTCACATGACACCATTGTATTCAGCCCTTCCTTTTTTTCAACCCCTGGCAATTACTAATCTGCTCTCTGCTCAGTTTTCTTCTTTTTAATGCAGCAATATGAAACAGCTACAGTGGGGTTTTCTCTAACACCTTCATTATCATCATGCTTTAAAGCCATTTATGCCACATAATTGTAGCATAATAAATATTTCTTTTTAAATAAATGGAGGCAAGAGAAACCAGCATCCTGAGAAGAGACTGGACAGAAACTCACTTTGTCCTGAATACTGCTCTGTAATAATGGTTTTCAAAGCCCTGAGCTTCTGTAAAAGGACAGTGGAGCTCTTTCAGTGGGAGGGGAAGGGGACAGGCCAATGTGTGGGGCTCTAGACCCCCTGCCTCAAGTCAGCTACAGCTATACTGCTTTATTTGCTGGCATTTAATAATCATTTTTAAATTCATTTAGCAAACTGCTATGTACTACATTCCAGTAGTATAATGACAAATTAGATAAGTTTTCTTTCCTCAAGGAACTCGCAATTCATTCCTTTATCTACCCATTTGTCAAAACGGGGTAATAGTTTCACGTCATCGAAACTGGGCAAATCAGGACCCTACTCATCATCCATAGACATTTGTTCATTGAACAAACATCGCATATTCATCATGTGTTGGGCACTCTGTAGGTGCTGAGTATAAAATATAGTTTATCAATAAAGTTACATTATTGGTCTTTGGAAAATAGTAATGGGCTTTTTAAAAAAATATATATTCTTATTGATTTCAGAGGAAGGGAGAGGGAGAGAGAGAGAGAAACATCAATGATAAGAGAGTCATTGATCAGCTGCCTCCTGCACGCCCCCTGCTGGGTATCAAGCCCGAAACCCAGGCATTTGCCCTGACTGGGAATAGAACCTCGATCTCCTGGATCATAGGTAGATGCTCAGCCACTGAGCCATGCCAGCTGGGCAGTAGTGGACTTTTATAGCAATAAATTAAGAAAATGTGAAGGCTTTCCAGCTTGGGCCCGGCATAATGACTCCCTCAAAGAAAGGTGGCAAGAAGAAGAAGGGCCACTCTGCCATCAGCAGGGTAGTGACCAGAGAACACACCATCAACATTCACAAGCGCATCTATGGCGTGGGTTTTAAGAAGCGGCCCCTCAGGCACTCAGAGGGATCTGGAAATTTGCCATGAAGGAGATGGGAATTCCAGATGTGCACATTGACACCAGGCTGAAGGAAGCTGTCTGGGCCTAAGTAATAAGGAACGCCCCATACTGTATTCCGGGTGCAGTTGTCCAGAAAATGAAATGAGGATGAAGATTCACCAAACAAGTTCTATACATTGGTCACCTGTGTACTTTAAAAAATCTACAAACAGCCCAGCCAGGCGTGGCTCAGCGGTTGAGCGTTGACTTAGGATCCAGGCGATCGGGGTCCAATTCCCAGTTGGGGCACATGCCCGGGTTGCAGGCTTGATCCCCAGTGGAGGGTGTGCAGGAGGCAGCCGATCAGTGACTCTCTCATCATTGATGTTTCTATCTCTATCTCTCCCTCTCCTTTCCTCTCTCTAAAATCAATAAAGATATATTAAAAAAAAAAATCTACAAACAGTTAATGTGGATGAAAACTGCTAATTGTTGCCTTAAGTTATAACACTGCCTGCCCCCTCCCCCAAAAGTGGTTAAACATATATTGTTAAGCATGCTTGTATTAGATCAAAACTTGAGTTTACTAGTAGTTTCACTTTTATTCCCTCCTTAAAATTTAATTTGCATGGTCTGGAATTACATAGTGTTGATGAGTGCACAACTGTGTAAAAAAACTATTGGATTAATTATACACTTAAAGGGTCAACTTTGTGGTATGTGAATATATCTCAATTTTTAAAAAATAATTTGCAGCCCGGCCAGGCATGGCTCAGCGGTTGAGCATCTACCTAGGATCCAGGCGATCGGGGTTCGATTCCCGGTCAGGGCACACGCCCAGTTGCAGGCTTGATCAATGACTTTCTCATCATTGATGTTTCTATCTCTCTCTCTCCCTCTCCTGTCCACTCTCTGAAATCAATAAAGATATATTTTAGAAAAATAAAAAAATAATTTGCATGCATCTTTAATACCAGAACAAATTTGCTTATGGATTTAAATTGTGCAATATCTATAATCTTACTTTCTGATTTCTTGAGTATTCAAGATTTCTTATACAGAAAACATATTAATATTAAAATAACATAAGCCAGTTTTGAATACTACATGGATCGTATTCTGCCTTATTTATAAAAACAAACACTTGATTTTGCATAGGTATATATTCAATATATGAAATTTGCAAGAAGAGCAGAGGGTATCAAATCTGGAAGAATGATATTTAAAAAAGCAAGAGAAGATACCAGAACCCGCCATCATGTCTATGTTACTGCAG
The DNA here is from genome assembly GCF_054644295.1 of Miniopterus natalensis. Taxonomy (NCBI): domain Eukaryota; kingdom Metazoa; phylum Chordata; class Mammalia; order Chiroptera; family Miniopteridae; genus Miniopterus; species Miniopterus natalensis. The sequence goes on along the minus strand of NC_142091.1, from coordinate 59,747,240 downwards.
CACTGATGGAGTATTACTGTAGTAAGGTAAATACTGAAATAAAATATGATAAAATAATTTCCTTCATCTGAGATGCATTAATTAAAAGAAAGGTAGTCATAGTTTCTGTCATTAAGCTTTAATTGCTCAGGTAATAAAGGAATTCTAGGTGCATCTGTGTACAATTACATGAAGCATCAATTCAAACCCCCACTGCCTACAAATTTCTGCCTTATTAAACTCCATATTTCTGAATCTAAACCCCCTTGAGTGGTTTTTAGCTGAGCAGTTTTTACTTAATATGATTTTAATTTCCATTTTAATTCTTAATGTACCTTGTCACATTTAGGTATTGTAGTTTTAATATCCTTTGGAGTATTTTGTCTGACATTTCATGGAAATCAGAACTTTCCTCTTTTTACTTTTAGGATAAATCTGTTGCCTTTAAGATTTTTGAGCTGGGGCTAAAGAAATATGGAGACATTCCAGAATATGTTCTCGCCTATATTGATTATCTTTCTCACCTCAATGGTAAGTAGATCTATATAATGATTACTTAATATTAAGCCATCAGTGTCATTCTCTGAAATTATGTTGCAGGATTTTTTCCTTCTCAAGTGTATTATAATTATGTCATCACACCAGAATCAGGCACTTCTTAGGCACTCAAGAAATATTTGGGGCCTTTCAACCAAGAATTTATATTTATTGAGAAATGGTGGATGCCTTTTGACTGCAGAATGGTCTTTAATACATTATCAGTAAAGTCCCATCAGTAGTAGGATAAAGCTGCAGATTTAGAGTTGGAGACACAGAATTAGTTGTTGATGCTCATCTCTGATGACTCTCTGCAAATCATCTCTTGTGTCCAGCTTGGGGGAAAAGGTGAGAGGTGACAGGACAGGACAGACAAAAACTCTAGCCACCAAAACTCAAAGGTGCCCAACTAGTAAAGTAAAAATGCTTTGAGGCTACTGGGGAACTGATTTCAGAACCATACTTTATGTTTATTTAGCATCTTTACTTTTATTTCCCTGTCCTGTTGTAATAATAGTAATGGTCATTGTTTTACTAAAAATTATCTCATAAAAATTGATTTAAGAAAGAAATACAATTATATGCCATGTAAATGATTATAGAATTAGGTATCACAGTTATATATCAATGGTTTTAATGATAGTTTCAGAAAATATATAGCATTCTGTCTACCTAAATAGTAGAAAAGAATACAACTTAAATATGATTTTGTATTTCAGCTTAGTGATTCTGCACTCGGAAAAGGACTTAACTCCAAAAAGTGAGACAGTGGAGCATTTAATTAAATTTTTTTCTTGTATGAAATTGTTCCTCACCAATTTTAAATTATTTTGCTTGATTTTTTTTAAGTAGTTACTACTATGTATAATATTTGCTACTCTAAAATTGAGGATGATACCTGGTGTCAGCATTTTTGTCTTCCACAATCAGTGTCTTAGCTAGTCCGTTGTTCATTCATCCATCTACCCATTTCTCTGTCATTTATTCACTACCTCCTGGTTACTAGGGCCTGGGAACAGGAGGGTGGATAGGACTCCTTCCTTCCCTCAAGAGCATTCTCATGGGGAAATCAGATGTGTAAACATAACTGCAGCATGCGTTCTGGGGTTAGGCGTATAAACTTGTTTCAGGTTTCTCACTTTCAGAACGGTCATAGTAAAGAGTACTTTCATAGGATAGTTGAGAGGATTATATGAGGTTTTGCATGTGTTTGAATATATGGAATGTGTTAAGCATACTATATATAAATGTTATTACTTATGATATGGCAACAATTATGAAAAAGATGTGCTAAATTCTGTAATAGAGCTCTGAATGGTATACTTTGGAAGCACAGAGAGGAGAGTATATTTTAAGTTCTAGAATTGTGCTGTGCAGTTATAGTGGCCATTAGACTACTAAGTATTGAGCACTTGAAATGTGACTAGGCCCAAATGAAATGTGGTGCAAAAAAAGTTATCAGATTTCAGAGTTAGTATGAAAAAAATGTAAAATATCTTAATTTTTCATATTGATTGCATGTTGAAATGACAATTTATATTGGGTTAAGTAAAATACGTTAAAGCTAATTTCACCTGGATTTACTCTTTTAAATGTGGCTAGCAGAAAATTGAAATTGCATTTTGGGCTTGCATCATATTTCTGTTGGGCAGTGCTATCTAGAAGGTGTCATAGGGAAGAGAACATGAGATTGGTCTTGAAGGGTGAGCAGTAGCCAGCCAGGTAAAGGTATAGGAAAATGCGTTCTTTCAGGCAGAGAACACTGTAACAAGCAGTGGAAAGTTACGTGGAATGGTAACAACTGTGCCTAGAGCAAAGCGTGGAACAGAGCAAAAGGAATAAAATACAAGATTTACTTACTACTTTTTGTTGTTGTTAATCTGCACCCGAAGAGATATATATGTATTTTTTTCCATTGATTTTTCAGAGAGTAAAAGGGAGAGGGAGAGAGACGAGAGAGAGAGAGAGAAAGAGAGAGAGAGAGAGAGAGAGAAACATCAATGTGAAAGAGATACATTAATTGGTTGCCTCCCGCACATGCCCCAACCAGGCTGGGGATCAAACCTGCAACCCAGGTATGTGCCCTTGACTGGGAATCGAACCCTCAACCCTCTGGTACTCTAACCAGCAGGGTGCTCTGAGCCACACCAGCCAGGCTACTTACCACTTTTTAAAGTACAATAGAGCTTGTGCTGCTCTGCCAGGCATCAGTCACTGGTACTGCTACTGCAGCCGCCCCCAGGGACCAGGGAGGGACATGGGCAGCCCCAAACTGGCTCTGGTATTCAATACATTTTTAATACATGCTCAATACATTTTCAATCTCTTGGTTTTATTTTGCATGTGGACATATAGTAAAACTGAATAACTACCCTAAGACAATAAAAACCAACTACTCTGCTGGATTTTTTTAAAATAGTTTTATTGAGGTATAATTTATACACCATAAATGCACCCATTTTAAATATACAATTTAGTTATTGTTAGTAATAATTGAATTTGATTCTTAAGTTTTAATAGATCCCTTAGAGCTTAGCAAAAAGTATTTTCCCAGTTCAAGCTACAGAGGACCTCCCAAGACCCTTAAGTTTTAATCCACCTCTGGTTACCATTCTTTTTTCATTATTTTTAAATTTTTTATTTTAATATGTCTTTTATTTTAATATGATTTCAGGGAGAGGGAGAAGAGAGACATAAATATCAATGATGAGAGAGTCATTGATTGGTTACCTCCTGCAGGCCCCCCACTGGGGATCGAGCCCACAACCCAGGCATGTTCCCTGACTGGGAATCGAACTGCAGTCTCCTGGATCGTAGGTCGATGCTCAACCGCTGAGCCACGCCAGTCGGGCGCAATTCATTTTTCATTTGCATATTTATCCACCAGTCTAGATATTATTGTACCTATACAGGAATTTAAACTTAAATACAGAGTAGTCCTGGTGCTATAAAGTAAGACACTCAACTGTGTCTGAATTTGAGCTGCCATCCTTCCCATTCAGTGTATTTAAAAACTATCAATAGTCTGACATTTCTAATATCAGCAGATATGCAATTTTCATTACTTTTAAAAGGCAAATGGAATGCCTGGCTCAGATATCACTGTGATAAATAGTTTTACATTACAACTGCAGTATACAGAGGAGGGCTGAACTACAGGTAAAAAGACCTGGCTTCACATTATAGCTCTAATACCCAATAACAGTGAGTCAGATCTGCTCACTTAATTTTTGTGAACCTCAAGTTTCCTCATCTATAAAAATTGGTTGTGATAATAGTTACCTTTCTGCATAGGATTTTCATGAATATTAAATGAGATAATGCATGTGAAAATACACCATTGAATGTCAAACTGAAGTTTTTTAATATTTAAAAACTCTTTTATCCTAGAGGACAATAATACCCGAGTTTTGTTTGAACGAGTTTTAACATCTGGAAGCCTTCCTCCTGAAAAGTCAGGGTAAGCCATTGTAAAAACTTGTTGGTCAGTTCTAATGTGGCTTGAATACTCGAATTGTGATCTATGAAATGAATGTTTGCTTGTTGAGTATAAGTTTCAGGAGAAATTTCCTTTCTCTCTGGAAGCTTAACTTACAAATGCCTGCCTGCAGTATTTTCATACCCATTTATGATAATTAAAAAAAAAATTTTAGTTTAGTTGTTTTTTTCAAGAAAATTTTTGTTTTTGCATAGCAATTTACTATTTTAATATATCTTTCTAATTTACTATATCCCTAGAAATTGATATGAACAAATTAAAGAAGTATTCTGAAATTTTTACCTCTCTTATTTGAAAGCAAAGATTCTTACAGATTGAAAGTTTGTTTGACACATTATATTATATCCCTGATTTATGGTTTTGCCTCTGTCAGTTTTACTAAACAGAGGAACAACATGAAATAGTGATACAGTGGAAATAGTAAGGTTTTGGATTCTTGGGTTCAAATTCCAGCTTAGCTAACTATGTTTTGGGGAGATCTCACAACCTTACCAATCCTTATTTTTCATTGAATAACAATATCTACCAGTATAGGATTTTTGTGATAGTTTTATACCTGGTATATAATAGGCACTTAGTACATTGGTGCTTAATGACACTTAGTAGAGACTCAGAGAATTAATTTTGGCTGTTAGAATAGTAGTGAGGCATAAATTGATCCCCAGTGATCCATGTTAATGGGAAAAAATAGAGAGCTTTTATATTCTGATTCATAAAATTGAATGAAGAATGTATTCTACATTGTAATTCATGCCACTCAACAAAATGGTGAAGCCACAGTATTCAGGAGAAACTGGAAATCTATCCAGATTCCTTTTTTAGCTCTTCCGCCTAGAGTTTACCTTTTCTGGGGTAAATAATCTCTCTTATTGACCACAAAGGATAGGAGGGTATGCTAAATAAACAAAAACTCACAAAAAGGCTTAAATACCGAAGTATTTAGGGTGAAATATTAGGCTGTCTATAGTTTACTTTCAAATACTTAAACAAAAAGAAGATAAAGCAAATATGGCAAAATATTAACAATGATTAAATCTAGGTAATGATATATTTGTTGCACTATTCTACTTTTCTGTAGTTTGGAAATCTTTATAATAAAAAAGAGACATAATTTTTAAAGGGAGAGGGAACTTAAGGCTTTTTTGGTAAATGGACTCCTAGCCCCAAACCCAGAATAATTAAGTATTGATGATATTTATTTTCTTACAGAGAAATCTGGGCCCGATTTCTAGCTTTTGAAAGTAATATTGGTGATCTAGCTAGTATACTCAAAGTGGAGAAAAGACGGTTTACAGCATTCAAGGAAGAGTATGAAGGCAAAGAAACAGCTCTACTGGTAGATAGATACAAGTTCATGGATTTGTATCCTTGCTCTGCAAGTGAACTGAAAGCACTTGGTTATAAGGTATGTACTTAGGGTCCAGATATGTGTGGTGTCCCTACTTCTGGGCGAACTTCAGTCTAAATTCTGAAGTAGAAATTGGAATTGATTTGCAGAATAAAACAAGAAAAAAGTTCAGGGAATTTCCTTGAGTTTATGAAACACTGAGTATCGAATGTACTGCCCTGGCTGGGTGGCTCAGTTGGTTGAGCATTGCCTCTCACACCGAAACGTGGCAGGTTCGATCCCTGGTCAGGGCCCGTTCAGGAGGCAACTGACAGATGTTTCTCTCTCACATTAGTTCGTCTCTAGTCTCTCGTCTCTCTCTCTCTCTCTCCCCCCTCTTCCTTTCTCTCTAAAATCGATAAACATATCTTCAGGCGAGAATAAAAAAATTACTGAATGAGAATTAAAATGAGATTTAACAAATGCTTTCATTCTTTCCCTGAATTTGTCTGGTGGGCACATAGATGGAGGTATTGGGAAGGAAGAAAAACAAAGAAAATCTGAATGTTATCTTAGGTATTACATTTTAAAAATAGTTATTAAAACTGATGAACATATTTTGACAGGAGATCTTAAACCAAATGTAGCTCCTGTTACATATTTGTAGGTATAATGAAGAAATATTACAGTTTGTTAAACCAGTAAACTTCCCTGAGGGCTCGCTATCTTTAAAGCAGAGCTCCTTCAGTGGGGTCCTTGAGGAAATTAGCTTATCTAGGAATGGAACTCCTCTGTGCAGTCATAAGAAAACAAATCTGGCTACCTGAACCTGTTCAGACCAGGAGGAAAAATTAATGTTTACACAGAAATGGCCCTTGCTGAGAAAACCATTGTTTTGTTATTATTTGATTTTTCTGTGTCATCATAACAAAGACTAAGATGGAAATTCGAAGGGAAGAGCCCTAGATTGGCCCCTTTAATCCAACCAGAATTATTGTATTCCTGACCATCACTCTCCATTTCCTCACTGCCCTCTTTTGGTCTGCGTATCACTGGTCTGCTGCCCAAACCAGATTGAAGTATTTGAGAAAAACTATCCATAATGAAACTTCAGACCTTTTTATTACTGGAAGCTCCGTTCTTGCCAGTCCCAGGTTCCTATACTAAACTAAGGGGTTACTGCTCAGGGCTGAGCAGGTTCTGCTTCTAGTTTAACTATTTCTCAATGAAAAGCCAAAGACATTTAGACTGTGTGGATTTATTAGAAAAGGCTGTCTCAACTTTGCCAAGATGAAAATGGAAATTAAGGAAGTTAATGGAAATAGAGAGCTAACTATTTCCAAGTAAAACATGTCTTGAATATGAATTTTCCATCTTCTATTTCTCTTTCTACTCCTTTCCTTTGGAAGGATTAATGTGTAATGTGTGTGAGAGGGAACATGAGAAAAAAGTAATTCCCAGTGGGCCTCCTCATTTAGACTTGCCACCAACAGCATGTGAGTAAATTCTGAGAAAGTGAAATGCTTTTATATCCCTCGATGGTGGCAAAAAGGACTCTTGGTTCCAGACAGGGCGATTGATGCAGGTTGCCTGTAGCAAAGGAACTTCTCTGGGGTGGGGTCTCTGCTAATAGGTGGCCCTGTGGCTCCCACTGGAGTTTTCTCAGCCCTGTGGGGCACTGCCAGTGGACCAGAATGAAGACTGGGTTTGAGGGCAGAGGCCTGTGCTCCCAGTCCTCTCTCTACTTCATGGCTGCATGACCTTGGAAATCCCAGGGCCTCTTTGAGCTTCAGCCCCTTCACTGAAATGGAGATGTTAATATTTGCCTCATCAAAGAAGGAATAAGTGGCTAAAATTGTCTGACAACTAGTGGCTGCTCAGTGTTCCTTCTTCCAGTAATTGTATATTGGGAATACTTTTTCATTTCCTTAGCAAAATCTTCCTAGTGTAACCAATGGTAAACTTTATTTCAGCTTCCATGAAGCAGGACCTCACTTAACCTAGCTTCACCTAAACTGATAGATGGTGTTCAATTCCAGTGAAAGAGAGGTGTCAGAAAAGTACCTAAAATCGCATATTTCCTTCCCAATTACCCCACTGTACTTGGTGCCCAGTCTTATGTATTTACCCACAAAAACTTGTGTCTATCTGACAAATGTCCTAAATAAACTAGGGTTGGGTAAAGTTATAAAACCAAATCTTTAGAGCCTTTGAACTTTCCTTGTTGCATATTTAACAGTCTTTACCCTCATCGCCATGCTTATTCCTCTCCATTCTCCCTCTCTGTGGTTTTTACCTATTTATTCAGTGTATCTTCAAGATTGTAGAACTGCACTTATCTCTATAAGTCCCTTTTTCAGGTTTAGGATTCTTCTGTTCTGCATTTTCAGGATGTCTCCCGTGCTAAGCTAGCAGCTATAATTCCAGACCCAGTTGTAGCTCCTTCTATAGTGCCTGTTCTGAAAGATGAAGTGGATAGAAAACCAGAATACCCTAAACCAGATACTCAGCAGATGATTCCATTTCAGCCACGACATTTAGCACGTAAGCCATAACTTTAGATCCAGTACTGATTTAAATCCAGAGGTGTGGGGGGCAAATAATGTGACCTTTCCATTGTAGGTTCATTATTAGACTAGGGTCACTATGACAAGTGACTCGACTGTAATCTTTGAAGTATGTTAAGAATGTCTTTAAAAAAAAACAAAAAAACTCAATGACCCAGATTCCAGTAACCCATTTTGGCAGTGATGCTAGACAGTTTTCAGAAATGCTGCTACATACAGATTATCTGGAAACTTACTTCAGCGATGTTACTTGGTATAATTTATACTTACTAATGGGCAGTAGTCTCTCTGGATCCTGTTGAACCATGCCCTTATGATTAAATGTGTTGTTGAATAACTGACTTTAAAGTGGATTGCTGAATAAATGACTTGGGCTTAGAAATGGTCTTTGACAAAAATGGACTTTAGTTCAGGCCCTTTATGCAAGTCCCTTGTTAACTCTTCTGCCTCCCAGTGGCCATGGAGTTGAAACAGCTCTCACTGTTTCACCTCGAGTTTGTTCAAACATGTAAAGCACTAAACGCAACTTAAAATGTCCAGAACAAAGCAACATAGACATAGAACATCTTTATGTACAGATTGCTTATTTTAGCTCTTAATGTACAGAATCTTTCCATCCCATGTGATTCCTGCTTTTCTAGCTCCAGGTTTACACCCTGTCCCTGGTGGAGTATTCCCAGTACCACCCGCAGCTGTTGTTTTAATGAAACTTCTCCCCCCTCCTATCTGTTTCCAGGTTAGTTCACAATTTTCATGATAGATACTTGTTATGTGAGTTATAGTAACTGTGTGCTTTTTCTCTTATATCATGGGGAACATAAAGTAGTGAGTGCTTTTGAACTTGTCAGATTATTGGGAATTAAAATTTGTGTCACCGTCACTAATCGCCAGAGAAATGCAAATCAAAAGCACAGTGAGATATCACCTGTCTGAATGACTATCGTCAATAAATCAACAAACAATGTTGGGGAGGGTGTGGAGAAAAGGGAGCCCTTGTGCACTGTTGGTGGGACTGCAGCTTGGTATAGCCATGGTGGAAAACTATGGAGGTTCCTCAAAAAATTAAAAATAGAACTGCCTTATGATCTGGCAATCCCACTTCTGGAGATTTACCTGAAGAAATCCAGAACACTAATTCGAAAAGATATCTGCATCCCTGTGTGCACTGCAGCATTATTTACAATAGCTAAGATAAGGAAGTAACCGAAGTGTCCATTTGTAGACAACTGGATAAAGATGTTGTACACATATACAGGGGAGCATCACTCAGCTTTAGAAAACGAAATCTTACCATTTGTGACAACATGGATGAACCTGGAGGGTATCATGCTAAGTGAAATAAGTCAGACTGAGAAAGACAAATAAGATGTGATTTCAATTATATGTTGAATCTAAAAAACAAAGTAAAAGAACAAATCAAACTAACTCATAGATACAGAGAACAAACTGATGGTTGCCACATGGGAGGGAGGTTGGGAGAGTGGGTGAAAAAGGTGAAGGGATTAAGAAGTACAAATTGGCAGTTACAAAATAGTCACGCAGATGTGGACAGCATAGGGAATATAGTCAATAATATTTTAACTATGGCCCTGGCCAGGTGGCTCAGTTGGTTAGAGCATCATCCTGATGTGCCAAGGTTGGCAGGTCCAGTCCCCCATTAGGGCACATACAAGAAGCAACCAATGGATGCATAAATAAGTGGAACAACAAATCGATGTTTCGCTTTCTCCCTCCCTCTTCTAAAATCAATCAATAAATTTTTTTAAAAAAATTAAAAATATATGTATATTTTTAATATGTATTTTTTATTGTTGACAGTATTACAGATGTGCCCCATAAAAAAGTATATATTTTAACTATGTATGGTGCCCACTAGACTTACCAGGGGATCAAATCATAAGTTATGTAAATGTCTAACTACTATGCTCTACACCTAAAACTAATATAACATTGCATGTCAACTGTAATTGGGGGAAAAAAATAAAAAATTTTAAAATAAATAAAATTTATTTGTATCAAAATAGGGTCCTTTTGTACAAGTGGATGAACTGATGGAAATTTTCAGAAGATGCAAGATACCCAATAGTAAGTGATGAAAGCTCCTCTTCGTAGAGTGGAACTCATTGTTGTCTCCTGTGCAGGAGAGGATTGTTATGCTTTGCCACTGAAGTTTCCAAAACCAGCTAGCCATCCTGTAGAAGTACAAAGGAACCTGGGAGTGATCCAAACCTTCCTTGGCACAGAGACTTCTTCGTATTCTAATTTCACTAAAATGCCATAAAAGCTTATCTTTTCTATTCATGTGCACATCCACTATTAGACTTGGCTTATGAAAACAATTTTATTAAGCTTAACAGCAATTTTTGTCTTTTCCTTTAATTATTTAGTGTCAGTAGTACTGTCCCATGCTTTGCTCAGGGTAGGCTATGAAATTAAAGTATGCAAAGTAGTACATACATACATTATCATAGCAGTGCAATTTTCAACATCTTCCAAAAGTCCTTCTTGTTTTGTTTCAATAGCTGTTGAGGAAGCCGTGAGGATCATTACTGGCGGAGCCCCAGAGCTGGCTGTGGAGGGCAACGGCCCTGTGGAAAGTAATGCAGTGCTCACCAAGGCCGTCAAAAGGCCCAACGAGGACTCGGATGAAGATGAGGAAAAGGGAGCTGTCGTCCCTCCTGTTCATGACATTTATAGAGCGCGGCAGCAGAAGCGAATTCGGTGAAACAGGCTCAAAATCTGCCTCCGAAAGAAAACTCTTATCCAGGATTCCCTTTTTGCCTCTTAAGTCATATGTTTAAAAGAGACAATGCTTTGTTACAAGGTTCTTGGAAACAAAGTTGTATTGTCATTGGTGCCTCTATCATATGGTTCTTGGGAAAGAAAACCAACCAACCTGTGTGAATTTTAGAATATGGAACAGACTTATGCTCTGAACAAAATTAGGTTTTCAAAAATGTGAGAACAGTACAAAATGGCAGAACCACATTTTGTTCCCTCTTCAAGGGTGTCTTGTATGTGCCGCTTGAAGACTTGTGAGTTTTCAATAGTTTTATTTTAAAAACTGGATGGCTTATGATTGTAAAGCATTTTATCACATTTTTCTGAAAACAGTTGTCCTCAGTTTGCTTATGTAGAGTCCTGCCTTATTGTTTGTTTTTATTTATGGCAGAATGTATGGAATCTGTTTTGTAGTTTAAAATTTTAAAACAATCCTTTAAAAAAATAAAAGGATCTCAAAAACATCTTGCCTCTTGCTTTCATTCAGAATTTATTTAAAATAGCTACTTGTTTTATGTTTTTCAGCCAATACTGTTTAAAATAAATGTCAACAATACAAGAACGAGTCATATTTACTGTGTGTACACTTAACTAACGACATGTCCCCCCTGATCTTTTTTGGTACTAACTGGGAACGTGAGGGATCCATTTATAAGAGGCAAAGTACCACCCTGGCCAAATGGCTCAGTTAGAACAAGATTCTGGGTTCACCCTCTGTCAGGGCACATACAAGAATCAACCGATGGGTGCCTGAGTGGGTGGAACAATGAATTGGTCTTTCGCTCTCCCATCCTCTCTCAAAATCAATAAAAGTAAAATTTTTTAAAACATTTTAGAAATCCTCAATATGAATGCACTTCCCCCAATTAACCTGAGGCAGAATGAGATACTTTATCATCATTTCTCTTAAAAGCAACATGTGGGAATTCCTTCAACCACCCTCTGTCTTGTTCTAACATAAATATATTTGGGAAAGTGCTCGGGTGTTCAACATTTTTTTCATGAGCTAAACATAGCACTAAAGAAAACTACAGCCAATTAACCAAACTTAATTACAGTGAGCACAAACTTGTCATGCAAATTAAGTCCAAAGCATTAGGTTTTTGCTCTTCATTAGCTCCATTACCTCCTCTTGACGCATTTCTAGAAAATCCATACAGAAAACTAGCTGAGCCTAAGGGTTGTGAATCAGAATAAAAGCAAAAAATCAGGAAGGAAAAAAATGAAGGAAGTATGGTTATTAAAGAAACTATCATATATTGGGTACACAATTTAGAACTTGAATTCAAATGTGATTATTAATTTTATGTTTTAAAATCAGCTTCAAATATTTATATAAAACTTATAATGGAAAAAAGGTTATTGAATCATTTTTTATATAAACTTATATGTAGCCAGGTTATATTTACGTAAGTTGATCATAAGCATGTGTCTCCTGTTTTTTCCCATTAAAGCTAAAATTCTCTCAAAACAGTTGGCTTTAATTCAGATTTTATTATCCTCTTAAGTTCATTTTCAGGCTGTGTGGATTTTTTTTTTTATCAACAAAACAATCTGAAAGACACAAGTAGTACCATATAGCATAGATTTGAAAATAGAAAATAAAGCTGGTGAATACTAAACTGCTATCTTTGGGTAGTGTATTGAAGAAGACAAAATGGTTTCAAATACCTGTATTGGTCTGTAATGGTCCCATAAATGACAAAACAAAGTGACATGAATGTGCATGAGAAATTTTTTTTAAGCATTGTAATAAAACACACAGACACACACCTCTACCTACCTTGGTGAAAAGTGCCACTTAGTACTATTAAGGCATTGTGTATGCTATAACTGCTCCTACTGCATTTATTTCTAAGATATTTTCCCCTAGAAATTATCTGACCTTTAAACATAAAAAGTATTATTTCTTGTTAGAAGAAAACATTTTCTAGTGTTCTAACTGCTATGGATATATATGAATTTTTAGTTTTTAATGATTCTGTCTGAATATTTGAAATTCCTTTTGTGAACACAACTGAACAAGTAGTTTGATGTTAGAAAGCTGAACTTTTGGAAATCTAAAGTACAGACTCTCATGGCATAGCCAGTCCTACAAGCCCATGGACTCTCAGATATCTGTATTGCAGGACCCAGAGAAACTTCCAAAAAGTGTCCATATATTTCCTTTTTATAAAAACAGTGACAGAATATCCCCACATTTCTAGAACTGGATAACATTTAAGGACTGTAAGTCCATCCTAAACAAAAATCAGTCAAACTCTAGCCTTCAGCAGTAAATTGCAAGTAAGAGGTTATATCTATGTTACCAAACTTATTGAAGTAAAAGGTAATACCTACCTAGTAAGTATAAAACTGAACAACCAAATTGTACCACTGGAAAAGAAGGAAAAAGTACACCACTTTATCAGCATATTGACCTTGGTCAATAATTATGAATTTATTTGGTAATTTTATAACCCTACATCAACCTATACTTAATATGTAAAATTAAGAGTTCATTTACACAGTAGTAAAAGTATAATTACTCTGTTCCTAAATTCTGTTTTTTTACATTTCATTTCCCAAAACAAACTTCATTAAAGTTGGTAGTTCTTCCTTGACTGTGACATTCAACAAGTAAAATCATATTCTCTTCAATAAAAATTTCATAAGTCTTGAAAGACTTCATACCAAGTAACAACACTCAGGTACCATGTTATTGATTTAAGAAAAATCTTAAATATTCAACAGAAGTGTCAGCCAGCCAAGCTTTGAGAATAAAAGTCAAGAAAAAGAATTCAGTTCACTAAATTTTTTTCCCTGAGTCCTCACCAAAGTTCCACTCTGAGCATAAGGAAGACAGTACTTTAAAAAGCAGAGGCAACATGAATGGGAAGGACAAAAGAACAGTGTTAACTTCAATTGTAAGTTTGCTTTTAAAGTCAGAAGTTGCACTTAATTAAAGGTTCTCAATGTTTAGCTCAGATAAAACCTAAAAACGGTGAAATCCGACTACTGCTACTAACTACAGACACATCTGATTTCAAAACCTAGTAAGTGACACTCCATCAACCTGGGCCTATAGATTAGCTCTGGTTCTGAGGTTCAGAAGGCAATGTAGTCAGGTATGACAGAAACCACACCAGAGACAGTTTTGAGTAAAATTCTGTCTGTTAAGGTTTCCGACACTTATCTTCTAGGACTCTGGCCATTTCTGAAAGTATCAGTGAACATTTGATAGGCTGACAGAGCTCATTGGGCTCAAAGCTTTCCCCTTCTCTAGCCCATCAAGTCGTTTTGAATACTATGAATAAAAGTCTATCCATTAGAAATATAATACAAAATCCAATTTAAATACTCAATTGCAATGTGTAGTTCTTCATTTAGATTATATTTTCAATTAGTGCCTTTCAATATGAGTGTCACAGCCCATCATGCACTACCATTCAGTCACCCATTCATTTATCCATCCATGCATTCATTTAGTTCAAATAATAATATAGAGGTAGAGAAGGGAAGAAAATACTGGGGTGAAAGTAGATGTTGGGAGATAAGAAAGGGTAAGACTGCAGGCTCTGTACAGGAGAGATGATGGAAGAAAATCAGTATGGGACAGGATAGGAGGCAAGCTTTCCCTACAGGCCTATAAAATGATCTTGACTGAAAGGAGGTTGGGCACCAACAGTCGACTCGATCACAATAATAGATGTGCACCTACAGGTAGAGGGTTATATGCCCTCCTTTGTTTTTAATAAAGAAAGCAACTTAAGAGTCCTTTTCCATGTACAAAGCATTCTAATACCCATTAACAAATTTAATGCTCACAGGAAGTATGAGTAGTGTTGCCATTTTACAGAAAAAATACAGAGGCCCTAGGGAGACTGGCCAATATCATGAAAGCAGTAAGAAGGCAACAGAGGAAAGACTCAAACCCAGATCTTCCTCTAAATCAGGAGCTTTGTGCACAATCCTACTGCAGTCTACTCAGCTACTCAAGTCAGATGTATAACATTGTCAGAACTAGAAAGGAGCTTAAGGGTCAAGTCTAGTCCTTTTATTTTATTTGCCCCAGTTAGTACATAACAGTAATGGGATCAGAACTCTGGTTTCCTGACAGCCCCCATCTTTCCACTCTACCATTCTGCCTCAAAATTAAAAGAAATACAAATATTGTACACAGAAATCAGGGCATGCCAAAAGGTCACTGGAAATCAAATAGCAAACACCTATTCCCTTGAAATTCACCAAGAAAATCGGTGGCAGTAACCTCCTCTATGCCCAGGAACTTATGGCTTGGATTAAAAAAAAAAGTAAGCACCTCCACAAAAACAGAACTGCTGAATGATCCCTTCAGAACTGTCAGACAGTATGTGCACTTTATATGCCTGTTATGCCAATGTTATGATTAATAACATTTCTTCACAGAGAAAAAGGTTCTTATACACCTACTGCATTTACTCCATAAGACATCCTATCAGTGTGGTTCTGACCTGAAATATATTTATAGTCGGGTTCCATGATTATATAACAATCACAGTTCACAGCTTACTTTACAAGTGAGATTAAAACACACACACACCATATAGACTGATCATCCACCCAAAGTAGCAGTTACTGCTCTAGACATTCACTCACTCATTCATTCATGACATTATCAAATAAATTTAAGACACTTGTTGATACTGACCTAACCCTCGAGGCTCTCAGTTCCATCCACATGTAGTTAAGTACCACTGCCAAATAAACTTAGCATTTTCATAAAAGACACGGCAGGAAATTATGTCAAATTCAATCTGTATGTAGTATAAAGAACCAATTTATTTCTGAATGATAATTTATATGCCATAGGCTATTTTGTCTTAGAGTGCGAGCTGGACAGCTGTTGGGAGGAGTTACAAGTAGACGTTTAATGAACATTTCCTGAGTGACTAAGTGAACTAAGTGAATTTTCCTGGCCCTTAGTGATAATCCTATGAGATTCCAGGAAGAAAATTAGCTCACTTATCTTCAAAGAGCAACAACAAAACGATTCAATATGAATATTGTGATTCTGAACTTCGCCTCCTTCACTCTTGGCTTTTGCCATTTGTAGAAAGAACATCAGTGGAAAGTGGGGGGGGGGGGTGTTCACGAGAGTCTGTGAAGCTCCCTGTTATATAATATGCATTAAGATGTCAAACAAACGTAACTTTGTCAATTTAGGAGTTCATGAGGGGGGGAATCTTATAAGAGTTAACTCTTACAAAAGAAGGCAAAAAATTTTTTGAGATTTAGGAAGACTAACTACAGGAAGTGTATTATTTGGGGGTAAAGCTCCTCTCCTTCATTCTTGATGGGGGAGGGGGAAAAGTCCCAAACACTGAGGCTGAGGCAGGCAAAGGAGTGCTGCCCCTCAGCGCTCAGGCTTGGAGCTAATATCATACAGCCCACAGCACAGCGGCCACAGAGCAACGTTAACCACAGAGCTGATCCCAGAAGTGACCTCACCGAACACACTAGAAAAGATACAATTTTGTTCTTTAAAAGTTCTACTTATGAACTTTTTTATCCCCTTCCAATAAAACCAGGGAAGATTTGTCCTTTAGTCTAGAATTTAATGACTTCTAGCCACATAACACAGCATACATCTCTGACTGCAATAAAAAAAAACACACAAAAAAACCAGCAACAAAAAACGTGTAGCATGTATTTGGAGAAATCTCATGTTCCCCGATATAATCCTTCACTCCTCTTAAGCCTGGTATCACTACAGTCTACGGGGCCAGTGTGCCTCTGGATTGCTCCTTTTTTTATTTTATTACGTAGTGTCCTTCTTTGTTTCTTACTATGTATTTAAAGTAATTATTGCCCGGCCGGGAGTGGCTCAGCGGTTGAGCATCGACCTAGGATCCAGGCTATCGGGGTTCGATTCCCGGTCAGGGCACATGCCTGGGTTGCAGGCTCGATCAATGACTCTCTCATCATTGATGTTTCTATTTCTCTCTCTCCCTCGCCTTTCCTCTCTCTGAAATCAATAAAGATATATTTTAAAATAAATAAATAAATAAAATAAAAAATAAAGTAATTATTGATAGGTACATATTTATTGCCATTTTATTCTTTTAACTATGATCCTCTTTCCTCTTCCTCTTCTTCTTAAAGCAGGGCCTTTAACATTTCTTGTAATACTGGTTTGGTGGTAACAAACTCCTTTACTTTTTCTTGTCTGGGAAGCTCTTTATATCTCCTTTAATTTTAAATAATAGCCTTGCTGGTTAAAGTAGTTCTTGAGTTTAGGTCCTTGCTTTTCATCACTTTGAATATTTCATGCCAGTCCCTTCTGTCCTGAAATGTTTCTATTGAGAAAGTGGAGTCTTATGGAAGCTCCTTGTAGGTAACTATCTTTCTCTTGTGGCTTTTAAGATTCTCTCTTTGTCTTTAACCTTTGCCATTTTAATCATGATATGTCTTTGTGTGAGCCTCTTTGGGTCCATTTTGTCTGGGCCTCTCTGTGATTCCTGGACTTGTGTGTATTTTTCCTTCACCAGGTTAGGGAAGTTTTCAGTCATTACTTCTTCAAATAGGTTCTCAATCCCTTGCTCCCTCTCTTTTCCTTCTGGAACCCCTGTGATGCAAATGTTATTACACTTCATGTTGTCCCAAAGGTCCCTTAAACTGTCCTCATTTTTTAAAAATCTTTTTTCTTTTTGCTACTCTGATTGGGTGTTTCCTTCTACCTGGTCTTCCAAATCACTGATTTGATCCTCTGCTTCATCTAACCTACTGTTTATTCCTTCCAGTGTATTCTTCATTTCAGGTATTGTAGTCATTTCTGACCTTCCTTTTTTATGGTTTCTATATCCTTTCTCATGCTGTTGAGCATTCTTAAAACCATTACTTTGAACTCTATATCTGATAAATTACTTGCCTCCATTTCATTTAGCTCTTTTTTTGGAGATTTCTCCTGTGGGGCCTGTTTGTCTCCCAATTGGCTGCCTCTTTGTGTTTGTTTCTATGTATTAGATAGATTTGCTATGACTACCAGTCTTAGTGTGGTAGCCTTATGTAGTAGGTGTCCTGTGGGATCTAGTGGTGCAGTCTCCTTAATCACCTGAGCTGGGAGCTCTAGGAATGTCTCTCACATGGGTTATATGGGCCCTCCTATTGTAATTGAATCTTGATTACTATTGGCCCATTTGTGCATGGGATCAACCCTCAGGCTGGCTGACTATGAGGCTCAGCCCCGACCACAGCATGTGAGCTGCTGTGCAGGTACTCACCACCTGAAGTGAAATTCTCTTCAGCAGGGTTTGGTGCCTGCTGAGATCTCCCTTTGGATATGCCACTTGTAAAGCTGTCTGGATCCTGCTCTGATGTTGTCTGAAGCTGGCCCCTGGATATGTTGGCATTGTGCCTCTTGGGAGGGACTCTGGTGCAGGCCAATGTAAGACACTGCCTGTGACTGGTCCTCAGCAAGTTGTTTGGAGCTACAAGCAATACAGTTTGTGGCTGCCTCTGCTGTGCCTGGGTGTGCACAGGAAGGACCAAGCACAGGAAGGGCCTGGAGGCAGGTCAGCAAAAGTCCCAAGGCACCCCGAGATCCACCTCCACCTGCTTCTGCTTGCCAGCTGCCTGTTAGGCTCAGTAACTGAAGAAGTCTTTGGCTGTATTCCTCAGCAGGGCATAAGCTCCACAGGGTGGGATGAGAGGGAGTCCAGAAAGTGGGGTTGTTTTCCTCCAGGCTAATGCTTATGGAGGGGAGTGCTCCACCCAAGAAAGATGGAGTGTGGGAGAGGGACTCCGAAAGGGGATCCTAGAGCCACAAACCCCAGACTCTACTCACTCCGCCATCCCTCCATCAGAGCACAGGGTGAGTGAACAAAATTCTGTGCATTAGCCCTTTAAGAAGGTGCCTGTGACTCTCACAGATTTCCGTCTTTCCCCTGTAGACAGAAACCTCACTGCTTTCCACAGCCAGATATTATGTGGGTTCCTCTTCCTGGCTCTGGTGCTCTGGACTGGGGAGCCCAGTTTGGGGTGAGATCCCACACTTCACAGGGGGAACCCCCTACAGCTGAGATGTCACTTCAGGACCTTAGCTGCCACCCATGGGAATGGGACCAGCCCTTTTTGCATCTCCGCCCTTCCTACCAGTCTCAAAGTGGCTTTTTTTGTAAATCCTTGGTTATAAAACTTCTCTTCAGCTAGTCTTCAGTTGTTTATTCAGGATAATTGTTCTATATTTTAGTTGTAATTCCAGTTTGTCCTGGGAAGAGGTGAGTGTAGCTTCCACCTACTCTGCCACCATCTTAGATTTCTGTCCTCATTGCCTTTAATAAAGGTATTCCTTGCATTATTTCACCCCTTGCTGTTCTAGCAGTTGGAGACCACTCCAATAACTTCATGGCTCTGCTTCTAATACAATGTTTCTGTCTGGAATACACATGCACATGCACACATTTTATTTTTTTAATAGAGCAAGTCATCTATGAGACCCAAATTCCTCTTTCAGTTATAAGATATGTTGGGAGTTCTGGTCACTGAAGTTCCTCAAAAATTACTGCACAATACGCAGGGATTTTTCTATGACTTCTTTATCAAAGAAGTAGTAAATTCATACTAATTTATCTGAAAACACTTAAGTCTAATGCTAGAATTCTAATCTAATCAGTACATTTGTGTATTGTATCACAGTGAATTTTTCAGTAAAAACTCCAAACATTTATCTTTTATATTACATTAACACATATTTAATACATATATTTTCTCCTTAACTTTCAAAGCTTAAAAGTCAAAGAACTTCCTCTCTCTAGATCCCATAAATCATAACTGCTATCATTACTCAGTACTAATTTTGTATAAAAGAATAAGCTTTTTAAAATCAAGTAATTCTCCTCTAAAACAAAAGGTCTCTGGGGCTCTGGCTGAGTCAGGCAGGGGAAAAGCAATAAATAGGGGCAGTGGGGGGGTGAGGCACTAAGACAATATATAGCCCTTCTAACACAAAATACCTGGAGAGAGAAGGGGTGCAAGGCTGTGCCAGAGAGTCAAGAGTCTAAACAAGGTCATGGCTTACTCTCTTTCACTCTTGGGTGTCTGAAAGAAAAATTACCCAGGAAACAGGAGAGAGGTCCCAGCCTCCTGGGAAAAGCAGCTACAGTCATGATAGAGTTGGGGTGGAGACACACAGCAGTCAACCATTCAAAAGCTGAGTGCTTCCTATGAAACTCAAGATAAAAGCTTCTTTGATTTATAAACTTGCACTTATAAATACAAACTCTCAAAATAGAATTCAGCGCATTTTTCAACAAGTCTTTTCAACAGTGATACACAATAAATATTCTTCCTTTTGGAATCTATGCTATTAAATAGAAATGTACTAAAGGACCATTTTCCAAAGCAACATTATAGTTGAGAATAGGTATTCTGAGTGGAGTAGCTAATACTGCTACGGTAGGGAGCATACGTGCTAGGATCTAACAAGGATCTTACTGAGGACTGCATCATAGTAGGGACTGAAGACCATCTTGTTATAGTTGACCAGGCGAACAAATTTAATAGCAACCTCCTCCAGCTCTTTGTGGACTGGACCCAATCCCCCAGGTACTGTGGGCAATGGTTTCTGATGACCTGAGGCAAGGTAGGTTTCTAAGAAAGTCAGGATTCGGGAATCTGTGATAGAAAAGAAAGCAGTGGGTTGTTTCTTGTTCAGGGTGACTTTACAAACTTCTGATTATGCTTCAGTTTTTAGCTTAAAAATCACCTTTTAAAGGAAGTCTTTCCTGACCACCCCCTAGATCAGGTACCCATAGCACCTTGCACTTCTGAACAGTCATCACATTTGTAATGTTTCCTCTCCCCCACTAGATGGTTCGTTTAATCAAAGTAGGAACCATGTTTACTGTGTTCATCATTCTCTCCCCAGCATCCAGCACAGTGCCTAGCATGGAACCTGGCCCCTATAAAAGCTCAAACTACATGTGGAAAGCAAAAACAAATGTATAAATAAATAAAGGGAGACCAGAGTATCAACAGGTTCTGCTCTCAGAGGAGCAACCCATACTGCGACCAACATTAGCCACTGTGGAAGATCTCATAAAGAGTGGGATGAAAAATAAAGCAGGAATTACAAGTTCAAAAAAGAAAAGAGCATTGTTGGCTTGTGATATGTCTTTTCCCACTGAGCCCCTATGAAAGAAGCATGAACTTCCTTCGTTAATGCCTACAATGGAAGGCTGTGGAGTTGGGGGCATTTGTAAAGTTGTCCTACTCTGAGGAATAGTTTAAGTTGGTGCTTTATATTCCATTCCTTTCTACAATGCTTCTGTACTCTCCTGTGTGTCCTTATCAGCCAAAAAACTGTGTGTATAAGCCACATTTCTTATAGATTTCTTTACAAAAGCAATAGGGATATTTATATTGAATGGGCTTTTTCACACTACTTGCCCACACTCTGCCCTGGGGAACCCTCTCAGGTGCAAATGATGTCCACCCTTCAGAACCCAATAACACTGACAGAGGTACTGCTAATTGGATCACCCCTGTTCCAAAGTTAGTTTGTTTTTCTAAGGTTCCCAGAGCTGGAAGCTTCACCCAGAAGTGGAGGTTCTCATATCATTCCTACCTGAGGGCAGGTTTTTATCTCCATGTCTATAACCGGCTGTTACTAAAGAGCCAGGATAGCAGGACAAGGAGCAGCTCTTCAGCCAGTGGTCTATCTACAAGCACTTTCCTGCATCTCTACCAAGGTCGATGATATTAATCTTGATGATCCAAGGCCCAACAATATCTTCGAGAGGCTACTCCGGGGTGACGCACAGGGGAAACTGTAACCAATGCAGGGCTGGGATAAAATGATTTTTAAAAAACACTAATCTACATACCTCTTTTTTTGTAAAATATGAAAAAAAGTTAAAAATATTCTTTTACTAAGAATAATAAAAAAAGGTCATAGCATTAGAAGCAGGACCACCACTGATCCAGCCTTCTACTCTAATCTGAAATCTAATAACCACGAATCATTCAGCTTTTGTTGGAGCAGGCTTTTGAACCTAGGCCTGTAATTTCAAAATCAGAGCCTTCAGAACAATGATGGCCCCTTGCTCTCTTGCCCAAACCTTTGCCTCCCTACTACCTGCCTCCCCAGAAACGTACCCATGATCCTGCGGATGGGGTCATCAGGACTGGCCAAAGCCTGGATCTGGCCCTTGAGCACGGTCTCCTTGTCTGTGGTAAATGAGGTGAACCCACACAAGGAAAGGCAGCTGCTCACCTCCAGGCAGACTTTCTCCCCAATGGTAATCAGGGCATCCTTCAGATGGAAGGAGCTTAAGCAAAGAGAAACAAGAAGCCAGAGAAGAAAAAACCTATAAACAAAGTGCACATCTGCCCATGCCCTGAGAAAAGTCATGATAACCAATTCACGAACTAATGTGTTCAAAGGGAATGTTTATGATTCTGTTCCTTGCCCCTAACCTCTCGGGCTGTGTACACCTGACTCAAGGACTGTCTCTGTCCCCTCTCTGCTTTCCTTCCCTCTCCCCACTCAACCCCAGAAAGGATAGTGGGAAGGGGAGAACTCAGATTACATCAGGACCAACAACCCAAAACCCAACTTATTGCTAGCATCTGTGTGGTGAAATAAGCCTGGATTTATGAATATCTTGAACATCTCTGGAATACACAAGAAACCAGAAATTCAGTAGCTATGGGACAGTAGTGGGAGGGAAACTTTTCATTCAATATGCTTTTTCCCTTTTTATTTTCAAAACATGTGACTGTATTAACTACTTTAAAAGAATAAATAAAATTGAAACCTAAAAGTTAAGAAAATTCGATTCTGTATTTCCTGGGACCCCAGGCTCTCCTAGAGTGTCTGCTGGGAGCCCTCCTGCCAGTGGATATTCTGTGAGAAGGCAATTAATTGCCATTGCTCTGGGTCTAGATTCTTTGAATGGCAGAATTAGTGGGAGCAAGTGCACAAGCCCTGGGACTTACCACTCGCACCAGCTTTGACTGTCAGTGTGACTGTGGCTGTGTAGGGCTGGAATCCTAAGGAAGCGCCGAACAGGGCCCCTCTTATCAGTAACTTTGACAGAGCAGTTCTACTGGAGAGAAGCTGGGTGACAGCTCAGAGTTACACCTGTACAGTGTCTCAGGCTAGGCCTCAGCTCAGCAAACACCTCCTGGCCTAAGTCAAGACTACTGAACCCCTCGTCACAACATGTGGACATGCCCCTCACTGCACCAGACAACAGCCACGCTTTGTGCTAACTCAGCAGTAAAATTCCTCCTTTTGTAAGGATGAGAATATGTTTGAGGACATTCCCCTTGAAGAATCCTCTAAACTGGACCTTATCAGACCTTGTTTACTTAAAACCATTAAAAAATATTCTACATGCTGTAAACCACATAAATCACCAAATCTGACTTCACCACAAGAGCAGTTACAGCAGCTGCCCTCAAAAGTGCAGATCAGTTGCTGGCTGATAAAATAATCCACTTTATACCCACCACAAAATGTCTATGAGAAATGTCCAAAGGACAGAAAACCTTAATCACATACATGCAACTCTGAGGAATATGGCTTCTCACATGGACTTTCCCTGGGGCTTATTGTCCAAACTGTTAGTTGGTTGTGAAAGCAATTCAGTGAGTAGCAAACAGTACTTTTTATGAAATAGAATAGAAATACCAGAGTGTATTAAGCAGAGTTAGAGTAAGTTTCACTTTGTGTCTAAGTGTGTACTAGATCACAACAGAAAATGAATTTCTTACCATGGGCCCTGGTCAGAAACATTTGAAAGCTACTATCCTAGGCCCTTGCGAAGCCTAGAGTTGATTCTAACTTTGACTGTGTGACTGTGAACAAATTCTGCTGGGGTAGGGAAAGTTGGAGAAAAAGGTTTCCTCTCGGTTCCTAGAGAGTGGCCCCAGATTCTGCCTTACACTTAGAGACCCCAGTTCAGTCTACTCTCTGCCACCCACTGTCTCCCATGCATCCATTAAAAGGTTCTCTACACAGCTCTTAGCCACTTACGGCAGATGCATATCTGTCAGCAGAATCTTCACGATCATCTTAAGTTTCTCAGCAAAGCTCGCCTGACTGGAAATTCCTGAGGCTGCCATGCTGAATGTGACCAGCAACACGGCCCCCAGGATGGTCAGTTGCTCCAGCTGGAGCTGGAGCTCTTGAAAGCGAGGTTGGTCCATCAAAACTGTCTGTAATGAAAACAACAGAAATTATCCCTGAGCTGTAGATTCGGGCTGGCCAGCAGAGGGCGGTGGGGCCACAGCCCCCACACATATCTCTGAAGTTTCCCTACCTCAGAGTTTCTAGTCATTTCAGAGCCATAAAGGAATCATGTGTGAATTACCCTTCCTTGAAAAGACTGCAGTAGAACACACGCATCAAGAACATGAGACAGACTGGGTGTGAGCCAGACTCCGTCATTTAATAGCAGCAGCATAACCTCACGCAAGGTTTTTCAACTCAGCGCTATGCAGAATGAGGATTCCTACCTCAAAGGGCTGTTTTAAAGATGAAAATAGACCATGCATATAAAGTGGCTGGCAGAGGCAACACTCAATCAAGAGAAGTTATATCATTAGATAAGAAAGGGTAATGAGGTACAGAGTGAGGGTGACCAACTCATCCCAGTTTGTCTGGACTGTCCCAGTTTTAAAAATGAAATTCCCAAGTTCTGTGAACCACCACCACCACTGTAAGAGTGAAATGCTCCATCTCGCTGGCTCCATGTGTGCAAGGTTGCTCCATTCCCAAGGCCTTCAAGCTAATGACTCTTGCTTTGCGCAGCATACAAACATGCTAATCATTAAAGGAATTCGGCTCGTGGCTGGAGTTTTACAAAATCAGGCTCTCCCACCTTCCATACCCTTAATGTAAAAGAAGGCTAAACTCTGTACTCTCTGAAAGTGGATTTGAGGATTAGGTCTCCCATCTTCTTAGTTGGTGCCTTGTTGATCAATAAACTTTCACTTACTCTAGACTCTGACATTTTGAGTTTTAGCTTTTCCAAGCATCGGGCACACAGACTTTGGACCGGAAACACCACCCTCCCCCCAACACCTACCAACACTCACACCCACACACAACAGTCCTGGGCAAACCAGACAGCTAGTCACCCTCTCTGGCACCAGAGTGAAGGAGGGGAGAAAGTCCTTGAGGGCAGAGCCTACGCTTATTCATCCTTCGTACCTAGCAGAAAGGAGGCTCTCAAGATTTGGTAAGTGAATAAAGAAAGAAAAATAAAGAGTAAATAGAAAAATTGGGAATGACAGATAATAACCCAAAGCCTCCTGGAAAGCAGTCAGTGGTGAATTTCCATGACTGTGCCCTTGTGTTAAGGATACCCTGGGTCCTACCAGGGCAAAGTCCCCTGTGTGGAGTGAGGGAAAGAACAGTAGAAAGACCAAAGGGATATGACTTCTGATCTTAGTTTTTACAGGTTAAGCAAATAAACTTTAACGGCCGGTTTTGCTATAAGAAACTGACACACCAAATCAAGACAGTAACAATTTGGGGTCTTAGCCCAGAATTCATCTTAACAAGTAAAAACTGTCCTAGAAGACTGAGACTACTGTAAAACACAGATGCTTCAATGGACTTCTCATCCGCCTCTTTTTTTACTTCATTTTGCTAGACAGACAGCAGTGTCCTTGCTTTGATGCCTCCCAGTAGTATGCATTATGTGAGTTTAGGATGCAGAAGATTCCCAAAGATCAATTCCGAGAGTAGACATCTGTCCCCAATGAAAATACCATTCTCCTCAAAGCTCCCTTTTTTTAAAAAAAAAAATATGTTTATTGACTTCAGAGAGAGGAAGGGAGAGGGAGAGAGAGAGATAGGAACATCAATGATGAGAGAGTAATTGACCGGCTGCCTTCCGCACACCCCCCACCGGGGACCGAGCCCACAACCTGGGCATGTGCCCTGACCGGGAATCGAACCTCAATCTCCTAGATCACAGGTTGACACTTAACTGCTGAGCCATGTCAGCTGGGCTCACAGCTCTTTTTTAAGGCTGACAACTGCCCTCCAGGAGAGAAGAAGCCACTATTCAGAAGGAACTACTCCCTGCTCCATGCCCCTAATTCAGTACCCTCTTTAGAACCTTCTCTGGAACAAAATACAGAACTCAGAGGTGAGAGGTGGAACCTTAGGCTTCCAATATCCTGAAAACAACAATAAGGAACTTAGAGATAAAGATATTTAGAGAAGTAGCAGCATCTGAGGCTAGAGATCAGAAGCCAGAGTGCCCTCAAAAAAGAGGGGGGAGTCTACACACCAAACCAGCTATTACATGCAGACAAAATGGGGAAATTCTGTGTTAGTCATCTTCTCAAAGGACTACAGCAGTTAGAAGTGCTTACTGTGAAAAACATAAAAAGAAAAGATACTGCTGTGCACGGAAGGGGAAGAAGTTTCTTTAGATAAAACTGAAAGGCAACATCACCGCTACCGTTTAATCAAGATGAGTAACAACAGGATAGCAGTTCAGCAGCACAAGCTGGAAGCCGCATACATTGCTGATAGGATTGTAAGGTGCACAGCTACTTTGGAAAACAGTTTGGCAGTTCCTCAAAATGTTAAAGTTAAGAGTTACCACATGACCCAGCAACTAATCCAAGGTACATGCCCAAGAGAACTAAAAACATATGTTCACACAAAAACTTGTACACAAATGTTCACAGCTGCACAATCCACAATAGCCAAAAAGTGGAGACAACCCAAATGCCCATCAACTGATGAGTGAATAAGAAAAATGTGGTGCAGCGATAAAGCCTTAAAAGAAATGCTGACATGTGCTACAACGCGATGGATTCTGGAGACACTATGCTAAACAAAATAAGCTAGACACAGAAGGACAAATACTGTGTAATTTCACTCACATGAGGCATCTAAAGTAGTTAAAATCAGAGATGCGAAGTAGAATGGTGGTTGCCAAGGGCAGGGGAGCAATGAATGAGTTTCAATGGGTGAAGATGGAAAAGTTCCAGAGATGGATGGCGGTGGTGGTGGCTGCCCAACAATATGCATGTACTTAATGCCACTAAACTGTACACTTAAACATGAAAAACTTTGTAATGTCTGTTTTACCACAATAAGAAAAACACAACTAAAAAAAAAAAGAATGACGTGCTGACTCATGCTACGACATGGACAAACATTAGCCTTAGTGAAAGAAGCCAGACACAAAGGCCGATACTATATGACTCCCTTTATAAGAAATGTCCAGAACAGGTAAATCCACAGAGACAAAAAGTGAAAATATTCTGAAATGAAATAGTGCTATGGTCACGTTATTCTCTGAATATACAAAAAGCCACTGACTTGTACAATCTAAAGGGGAAATTTTGTGGTATATGAATTATAGCATAACAAAACTATTATTTTTAAAAAGTTCAGCAGCACAAAAAGAAATGAGCAGTTAGCCTGCTCTGGAGCACTTACCTCAGGGAAAGGTCTGTGGAGGTGGTCCCATTTCAGAAGCTTCAGGTAAGCACAATTCTGGACAGCAACAGGATTTGGCATGGTTGGGATGGGACTGTCCCCAGAGTCAGGGGCCCCTCCCCCCACTGGCAGGGCATTTTTATACTTCTGATTCATAAGGTCATCTGCGGCTTCTCCCAACCACTGGGTGACGAAGTCCAGGGAATCTGTGAACAAGGCTGTGGACATTACTATGACCATCAGGAGGGATGCTTCCAGGAATGACTTTAGGGAAGATCATCCTGGAGGTGTAGTATAGTACAGAATATGGACTTTGGAATCAAACACAACTTAGTTTAAATCACAGTATCACTAATTACTGGCTGAGTGATCTAAGGCAAGTCATAATCTGTCTGAACATCAAATTCCTAAGATAAAGAAATGAATATCACGTCATAATCTGCTGTGAGAATGAAACAAGATCGTGATCTATAAACCACCACCTAGCCAGGCCTTGACATCTACAGATGTTCAACAAACCTTCCCTCTCTTCTCTCCCTCCCAGGCTTTTCCTTGTCTAGATCTTAGTCTCAAATCAATCTGGTTTACTATCAGCCTTGAGTGAGGAGAGCTCCGTCACATGTTTGATGTGTATTATATAGCATTTGGAGCACTGTCAGGGACACCTCAGCTGTCTTTTTAAAATTTTTTTAAATTTATTGATTTGAGAGAGAGAGAAAGGAAGGGGGGAAGAGGGGGAAAGAGAGAGAGAGAGAAAGAAACATCAATTTGTTGTTCCACTTATTTATGCATTCACTAGTTAATCCGTGTATGTGCCCTGACTGGTGATTGAACTCACAACCTTGGTGTATTGGGAAGACGCTCTAACCAACTGAGCTACCCGGCCAGGGCCCTCAGTGGTCTTTCATTCACCATCACATCTCCATACTTTTCTAAGCTGAGTAATGCACCAGGGGCTCTGAGGGAGGACACAAGAGAAAGAAAATGAGGTTTCTGTCCACATTATCTGAGCAAAAAATTCCTCCACCAGGTCCTAGAACGTGTTGTAACTCTGCCAGTGGAGTCCACCTAAAAACCAGTGGGCAGCCAAGGCCATGGCTGGAGTTCACTCCTCGTTGCTGCAAGAGGACACACCTCTGCTTCTGTCACCACAGTGACCACATGAAGTTCTTGGTTCTGAGCTCCGCTCTTGCTTTATCCTTCTGTCAAGAGCATTCTCATAGTCCTGCAGCTTTGGGAAACCTTGGCTTTTCCACTGTGAATAATAAGTACTGGACTGACCAGCTCAGGGAGCAGTACCACCGCCCTGCAGCAGTGTGTCCCTCGCTGGGCCCTGGCTCACGTTTAGGCTCTAGGGCCTGTCAAACTGCAGCCCTGGATGTCTCCTGAGGGGCAGTGCAACACTGGTTGAGAAAGTGAACTGTGTGGTCAATCAGTTCTGGTCAAAAATCTCTCAAATCTATGTCCACATCTGTAAAATGAGGTTACAATACAGGGCCTACCCCACAGGCTCAGTGGGTGAGGGTAACGTATGACAGTGCACATGCGCCCTGGCACAGGCCTGGCACATAAGGAGCACTCGACAATCTTCCTCTGGTGCTGACACTTCTCCTCTGCTCTTTCCTTCTCCTCCTGTCCCAGCACCATCTCGAACTTCTCTCCCTGGGGCTGAATGAACTATTGTCGTCAGGCAAATTCACAGTCTATGCCAAGATTATCACTTTCACTCTGTGACCAGTAAAGTTATGATGGGAATAGTCATAAACTGGATGTGAAGACTGCAATTTACCCAGAAAACAGCTGCCAATGCAGAGACCCCACAAGCACCCTAGGAATGCAACACAGTTTTGGATTCTATAGTCATATGTTTTCCTGCAGCTGTCTGGGAGGCTCATAAAAATAGGACTTTTTGGGGTCTGAAAGCAGATTTATGAATATGAAGCAGAAGCAAAGAGAAATTTTTTGATGTACTTCACAGAGAGGAGGGAAGTAAATTCAACGATCACAAGAAGTTCGTCATGTTTTAAAATCAAGGCCAACTATGAAATTTATCTCAAACTGGTGTCATCATTAAAGACCTATTTAAGACTTTTTCATTCTTTCAAATTTCTATTTTTATATCCCACTTATATTTCTCTTGCTTGTCAATTAAATTTTCTTTTCAAGTTCTAATGTCTTGTGCTTTTCTTTCTTCAAATAAGACTATTATCATACTAAATTTTAGTTTTGTTTTAAAAACAATATTGTCATGCAACAAGCTACCACAACTAAAATGAAAAAACACAGATGACAGAAGAAAACCCCGAAACATTAAACATACTTGGCTGCTTCTCCAGGAGCTCCTGAAACTTCTTCCTTTCATATTCAACCGACTGCTGCATGAGATGTGGCCTAATGCTACTGACAGCAAAGTTTGCCATGTCCACTTTCATTAGGTCCAACACAGAAAAAATTGCCCTAAAAGAAAAAGATAAAAGGATTTAGGACTGGACACTTGTAAAGTAACATTGTTTTAACAAAAAGAGGTGATCTGAGTGTCTTATCATCTCCAAAAGGGTGGCAAGATAAGTTAGAAAAATCATGAGAAAGTAGATTAAGAAAAACAAATTTAGAAAACACAAAAGCTTAAATAATAGTTTGAAAAGACTATGAATTTTTAAGCTGCCTTCTGTCCCCGCCCCTTGCCCCCAGGCAAACAAAGCTTCTCCAACTGCCTGTCTAGACCAAATGCACTGCTTGGCTCTGGGTCAGCCTTGTTGGCAGCGACAGAGGAAGGAAGGAGTCCAAGACTTGAGGTAAAGGCGCACAGAACTCACCTCCTGGTAGCTATTCTCACATAGGTTAATTCACTTTCCTAGGAAAGAAAGATAATTAACTCTCCTTTCTCCTCTCCTCCTACCTCAGTCTCTCTCAGTTTTAGGACATGCTTTACATTCTAGTTCTGGTGGCATAACTGCTGTTTCATTTTCTGAATGTGCCTGATGAGCAGACGTGACATAGTCAACCCATCTAAGAACCTATCTTTAGGAAAGAACCTAAAATACAGATGAAAGTTTTGTGCACAAAGATATTCATTGCAGAGTTAAATAGTAAATAATTATAAAAATCGAATTGTCCATTTTAACCAAAAGATTTTTTAATTATATGCAAATGAATATTTTGCAGCCATTGAAAACGCTTACAGGAAGTTTTTAAAAATAATGTAAGTTTGTTATAAAAGGGCAATGCAAGAAATTCTTGTGGTGTTGAAACTGTTCAGTATCTTGAATGTGGTAGCATATACACAAACTTACATAGGTTATAAAATCATATAAAAATTAATACACAGCCCAGCCAGGAGTGGCTCAGCAGTTGAGCATCGACCTAGGATCCAGGAGATCGCGGTTTGATTCCCAGTCAGGGCACATGTCTGGGTTATAGGCTTGATCCCCAGTTTGGGGCGTGCAGGATCAATGGTTCTCTCATCACTGATGTTTCTTTTCTTTTTTTTTTTTTTTTTAATATATCTTTATTGATTTCAGAGAGAGGAAAGGAGAGGGAGAGAGAGAGATAGAAACATCAATGATGAGAGAGTCATTGATTGAGCCCACAACCCGGGCACGTGCCCTGACTGGGAATCGAACCCCGATCGCCTGGATCCTAGGTGGATGCTCAACCGCTGAGCCACACCCGGCCGGGCTCATCACTGATGTTTCTCTCCCTTCCTCTCTCTGAAATCAATAAAGATATATTTTTAAAAATAAATTAATTTAAAAACAAATAAATAAATAAAAATGAATACACACACACACATATATACACACAAGTAAAACAGGAAAGCTAAGTGAGATCAGTAGATTGTATCAATGTCAATATTCTGGTTGTGATACACTATAATTTGCAAAATGTTTCCATTGAGGGAAACTGGGTAAAGAGCACTATATTATTTCTTACACCTCCATGCAAATATACAATTATCTCAATGACACTTTCAATTAAAAAATAAGTGGCCCGGCCAGCGTGGCTTAGCAGTTAAGCATCAAACTGTGATCCGGGAGATCTCAGTTCGATTCCCGGTCAGGGCACATGCCTGGGTTGCGGGCTCAATCCTCAGCAGGGGGGGCGTGCAGGAGGCAGCTGATCAATGACTCTCTCTCATCATTAATGTTTCTATCTCTCTCCTCTCCCTTCCTCTCTCTGAAATCAATAAAATATCAAATAAAAAAAAAAGTGAAATGATTAGTATAATGTTAACAGAAAAAGTCAGGCCAGCAATGCCCACCACGAAGTCTCCTTAGTTTCAATTTAACATTCAAACTTACAAGACTGCCATAAGCCACAGGCTTGGCATCATTTGTTCACACAGCTTGCCAACAGGGCAGCATCAAGCATTCCTCTTCAACAGGCACACAACTCAGACATGTGGGAGCCACTGGCTTAAAAACCTTGGGTGCTAATATATTTTGTAACAACTCTACAGCATGGATTCTAGGGTCTCCACCAGGGGCACATCCAATTATAAAAGTTATCCCACTAAAGGAAGTCCAGTGTATGGTGTCCCATGCAGTATTTATAGTTCATTATCATTCCTTTCAGTCCAGATGTAATTTACCAATCAGAGGTCACTTTCCCCATAAGTAATGTTGCCTAGTACCATTCTGATGCATAACACCTTTATCTGTTCACAGAAACACATGGCTAAGCAGTTAACCAAAAGGTGGCATCAAGTCAATTCTTTGCCCGTATTAGCATAAAAATTATACAAATTTAATCATAATTATATATATTTAAATATGAACATGCAAAGGCCAAAGAAAGTTAATATAAAATATGTTAGTTAATAGGATTACATTAAAGTTAAATTTATTAAATATCTTGTTTGTATTTTGATTATGTAAGAGAACATCTACATACTTAGGAGATGTTGAAATATTTAAGGGTGAAACGTTACAACATCTGCCATTAACCCTCACAAGGGTCAGGAGAAAAAAATACACGTACATGCATACATACTCATATATATAAAAAGAAAGCAAACTGGGAGCCCTGGCTGGGTGGCTCAATTGGCTGGAGCATCATCCTGTACACCAAAAAGGTTGCAGGTTCGATACTTGGCCAGGGCACATGCCTAGGTTGCAGGTTCGATTCTCAGTCGGGGCGGTACAGGAGGCAACCGATTGATATCTCTCTCACATCGATGTTTCTCTCTCTCTGTCCCCCCCTTCCCCTCTCTCTAAAATCAATAAAAACATGTCCTCAGGTGAGAATTAAAGAAATAAAATAAATAAATAAAATACAAAGAAAGCAAAATGACAAAATGTTAAAAACTGGGGGATCTACATAAAGGATGTATGAGTGTTAATTATACTATTTTTGTGACTTTTCTGTAGGTCTGGATTTTTAAAAAAACATTAAGGTTAAAAACTAAAACTATATATATTAACATAATAATAGTGATTGTGCCTTTTCGGTAGTAAAATTATAGGTGAATTTTTTCCTTCTTTCTACCTTTCTATATTTTATAAAATGTTTGTTTTTAAATTTTGTTTTTAAATGCATGAATGTCTATACTCGAGGAAGTCTAAATTTAAAAACAGGCTCTGTGTTTTAGGTACACTTGAGGTGATTAACACAATTCCCATACCTGAAAAGGGTCACTATTTCCTTAATGTCCTTTAGTTTCTTAACTTCCTCATCTCGAGCAGGTGCACACAGTGTCCCCATCATGCCAATAATGAATTCTGCCAGCTTGGAAATGTCGAGGGCCCCATTCTCTGCCTCCTGCTTTATCAGCTCCAGATCCAAGACTTCTGTAATCTGGTTTCTCAGTCTAGTGTGACCAGGCAGCAAGAAAGATAAGAGAGTCTGCAAAAGAGCACAGCCAAGTTTAATCAGTTTCTTAGTCAGACATCATTTTTTATTATATATAAAGGAACTAATATGTACCAGAATGAGAACCTATCGTTACTATAATGTTGCATATATTTTAACCCCTTATTCAATAAATCTACAGAAAAGCATGTTTACAAATCATTTAGACTAGCTACTTAAGTTTCCATTTAAGCTCTAGGTAGCACTCAACTGGATACAACATGAATAAAAGTGAGAAAAATAAAACACATTCATTAACAAGAGCCTGTGGACCAACCACAGATGCCGATTTCCACGGATACATCTCTTCTTTGATACTACTGCTAAAGGTATTGCAAAAACAGTCCTACCTTTCACTTAATGCCTTCTCTATTCCACAGGTTGAATCACTTTTGGCCACTATAAACTGACCATGTCTATACCTGGTCTATACCATGTCTATACCTTTATAAATCACCTATATGTAATAAAATAAATTTTCTTTACATAATTCTGTTTTTCAAAATATTAACTTTTTCTTCAGCTACAAAACATTAACTTTTCAAAATATTAACTTTTTCTTCATCTTCAGGTAATTATAGCTTATTTGAAATTTTAAAAGGGGCATTAAGCCAAAAATACTCCTAATCCACATTTCAGCAAGTAATTTAACTTTAGTCTTCCAGCACAGTAACACAGAGAAGTTGAATATCCCTAACACACCACGAAAGCAGCACAGTTTGCTCTTCATCCTACCTCTTTGATCTCCCCGACAAGTTTAATGGCATGGTCATATGTTGGGGGGTCTTCGCTTAGCTGGACACTCAAGCAATCCCAAAAAGCTTTATGCACAATCTCCTTTACTCTCTTTTCCAAACTAGAAGCAAATGAGGAGGGAGGAAAAAAAGGCAAAAACAAATAAAATATTTGAGCCTCAAGACATTTTTATTAAAACAGCTTTTTTCGAACTATAACTTACATACTTTTGTAAAATTCACCTGTTTTAAGCATACCATTCAAAGATTTTCAGTAAATTCATCAAGTTGTGCAACCATTACCACAATCCAACTTCAAAACATTTCCATCACTTCAGTAAGACCCCTCTTGCCTGAGTCTTGTGCCAGGTTCCAAAGATGTCATTCCCTGAGTACAAGC
Source organism: Miniopterus natalensis (assembly GCF_054644295.1). NCBI lineage: Eukaryota > Metazoa > Chordata > Mammalia > Chiroptera > Miniopteridae > Miniopterus > Miniopterus natalensis. Next base: position 59,713,131 of record NC_142091.1, on the reverse strand, counting down.
CATTGAGCTTGGACACCTTGCCCCCTACCCTTGACCCAGCTGAATATGACATATCTCCAGAAACCTGAAAGGTGCAAGCTGAGAGGATGGCCAAAAGATCCCAGCTGAAAAGGGAGTACCTGCTTCAGTACAACAACTCCAGCAGCCGAGGGCCCATCAGAGATCCTGCTTTGACTCATTAGACCTAAGCAAGATTAGCAAATATCTACCTCAATTTCAGACCCACTCCCAAGACCTCACTCTTAGGAGTTGTGATTGGAATTGGGTCCTACTTCTTCTGATACTATGTTTTTAAAATTGATATACAAAAGAAAAATGTATCCAGGAACAAAAATTGGATCAAACATTTAACATCTCACATTAAGTCTAGCATGATGACCATATGTATTATTGTTTAAATAAATCTTCTATTAATCATTAAAAAAAAAGGTCCCTTGTTCCACTGCCCAGTTCCACCCCCAGCCCCAGGCAATCACTAATCTACTTCCTATCTCTACAGATTTTCCTTTCCTAGATGTTCCATGTAAATGGAATTGTACAGTATGTGGACTAGTGTTTGGATTCTTTTACTAGGCAACATGCTTTCAAGCATCATCATCCATGTAACATGTATCAGTGACATGATCCTTTTTATGATTGAAAAATATTCCATTACATGGATATGCCAAATTTTATTTATCTATTTATGTATTGACAGACATTTAGGTTATTTCTACTTTTTGGCTATTATCGAATCACTTTCAAAAACACAAATTCTATGCGTTTAGGGTGAGAAATTTTTAAAAAATTTGAATAAAGGGAAGATTTACCAGACAGGCTTAAACTAATCACATACCTTCTTATTTTTAATTAGTGATTTATTTCAATAAGTACCTCATTGGAAAGAATAACTTTCAACTATTTTGACAGATGGCATTAGTCCAATTAACAACATATAACAGTGCCATATGATAAAAAGAATACTGGAAAGTTTAGAGCTGTTAATTTTTAGTTTTCTGATACCATCACATTTCCTAAGGTATTTATGATTAAGTGGTTTAAGATAACAGTTCAGCATGTATATAGGTTGAAGCACTTTTTATTTCCTAAAAAATATCTTATTCCCATGTGATATATGACACAACTGCTTAGATGAGGTACCAAACTATATCATCTTATATTTAACATCTCATTAAAACTAGTAATTATATCACGAGAGCAAAACAAGTAATTCTTCATTATTAATGTCAAAAAGTACTATCTTTGCAGAACACATAAAAATGTCGTGAAAGTCTTATTTAGAAGCCTATTGTAGGAGATATTAGAACTTGCCAACCCAGCAGACATTCCTTCTCCTTTCTTTTTTTTGTTAACCCTCACCTGAGGAAATTTTTTCCATTGATTTTTAGAGAGAGTGGGGAAAGGGAGAGAGAGAAACATCAATGTAACAGAGACACATCAATTGGGGCCAGGGATCTAACCTGCAACCCAGGTATGTGCCCTTTACCGGGAATCAAACCCAAGACCCTTCAGTGCATGGGACGACGCTCTAACCACGGGTACACCAGCCAGGGCCCCTCCTTTATTTTTCCATTGCACTTTCACAACTATAATGGGCAACAATATTTCTTTCTTGTGACAATACATTTTTAAATGCACATTTTAGATTCAATATGATATTTGCCAGGTGCTAGGGATACAGAGAATAATGCACAATCCTTGTCTATGTAGAGTTTACAACCTGGTAAGGAACACAAGAAAATCAACTACTACAGTACAGCGTAAAAGTTACAAAAACATGAATGAAACAATGCAATGAAAACACAATATGAGGCAGCTAAATCCTATAGCGAAGGGAGAAGCTAACATGAAAGATTCCCACAGGAGATTTCCAGACCTTTTGTTTACATTTTGAAGGATCAGTAGTCCTTCCATCTGCTTTCAAACTCTAGTAATTCTTGGTATAGAAATATTTTTAGCAACATACAAAAGGAGAGGTGTATTTGAATAGTGACAAGTGAAGAAAACATTTCCAGAACTGGGAAATGACAGTACAGTGGTACCTGGGTTTCAAATGTAACCCGTTCAGGAGACCGTTTGAGTTCTGAAACGTTCGAGAACCAAGGGATGCACAGCCAATAGCTAGGCCTCAGGATCTTGCCCTCAGCAGAAGCCGTGTGGCATGTTTGGCTTCCGAGGCGTGCTGGGAAACCGAAGTGTTTATGTCAGGGTTTACGGTGTTCGTAAACAGAAATGTTCGTCAACGGAGACATTCAAAAACCGAGGTGCCACTGTATTCTACTAAACAAGTAACTCAGTAACCGCCTTACCTGTCTTCTGGTAGTTCAACAGGTTTAATCTGGAAGTCTCCATTTACTACAATTTCATGGGCTAGAGCCATGTTAGTGACTCCTTTTGCTGTCTCTAGAAGCTCTTCTACTGTCACAAAACGAGGAGGACTAGCTGTAACAAAAAAACCCAGTGTAAGAGATTTGCTTCTCTAGACTAGAATTTCTATTAAAGTAAGGAGAAGGAAGTGGTTCTGGTACCAGCTAATAATTTTGGTTATGCCTCTAATTATGAAAATATTGTGGGAATTTCAAACAATAAATGTATATTATTTTTTTCTTTTAACCTACAGTCCCAAAAGCAGAAATCATTTACAATACTCAAAACACGGTGTGTTTTTTAACTAAGGCTAGTCAATGAACAATTATTACAATGAATGAACTGAGACTTAGAAAAACTTTCATAGACTTTATTTACCGATATGTTGAGAGTTTATTTCCTAATTCCTTTGCCTACCCATTCTAAATGACAAAAAGGAGTTGCCAGATTTAAGATTTCCTGTCTCATTCTGATGAGCAGTTTACATTTTGCTCCACCACTAAGGCTGTGCCATCACTCAATCTCCCCAAATTAAAATAGCAGCAAGTACTTTAGGTGCCAGGCGCTGTTTAAACAATGCTAAAACCACTACCCTTTACAGATACCAAGTGAGAATGTGAGTTCTAAAGCTGACCAATGAAGAAATTAAGAGGGTGTGTAACTCAAGAACTTTGTAGAATGCAGGCTCACTGTATCAAAACCTTGATTCCTCTCTGATTTCTTCCTTTCCACTGCCCTGATACCCAAGTCCTGTAGATTTCACATCTGTATCAACTGCGGCAATAGCCCCATAACTGGTCTCCATAACTCTCTCTCCTTTGATAAAACTTGAGATTTATCTTCCAAAAAGAAAATTCTCATACAAATCTCCCCAGGCGTTCTGAGCCAAGGAACACTGGGTAATTCCTGGTTTTTTAAAAGTCTATGATAAATACATACATTTGTTTGTGTATCAATAAAGCTGTTTTTAAAATAAAGTCCATGAAAGCAGTTCTTTAGCCTGTAACAGAATTGGTGGCTGAGGGGTGCTGTAAAAACAGATTGCTGGGCTCTCCTCTCAGGGTTTCTGATTTAGCAGGTCTGGGGTGGGGCCAGAGAATCTGCATTTCTAACAAGTCTCCAGATGATACTGATGGTCACAGAAATTGTACTTTGAAAAGCACTGGCCTAGAAGATGACAATACTAATTTTATGTCATATGACAGGATCTGGGCTTAAAATGAGATAATGTCACTGGTTTGCACAGGGTTTAATAGTTACAAAGATCTTAAGTTAGTGAAAAATAATTTTCCTTCCTCTTTTACTTTTTTCTTTGGCTCATCAGAGAAAAGGGAACTAGCCCCAGCCAGTCTGGCTCAGTGGTTAGAGCGTCGGTCCACGGACTGAAGGGTCCCGAGTTCTATTCCAGCCAAGGGCATTTACCTCAGCTGCAGTCTCGCTCCCAGCCCCGGTTGGGGCGCATCTGGGAGCCAACCAATCGATGTGTCTTTCTCACATCGATGTTTCTCTCGCTCTCTCTGTCCCTTCCACTCTCTCTGAAAAGCAATGGAAAAAATATCCTCGGGTGAGGAATAAAAAATAAAAGGGAACTAAATCTAAGAGCTGGTCACACCCTGTCTGACCAAAAATTTTTATTTGGTCACATAATGGGAAGTTGGGAAAATGCAACAAAATTCCAGGAAATATTAATGACAATAATAAAAAGTTGCTTCATGAATATTGAAAAAAACACAATAAATTTCCAAAATCAAAGCCCAGATAGAAATTCTCAATATTATTATTATTTTTTAAATACATCTTTATTGATTTTAAAGAGAGGAAAGGAGAGGGAGAGGGAGAGATAGAAACATCAGTGATGAGAGTCATTGATCAAACCCACAACCCGGGCATGTGCCCTGACCAGGAATCAAACCCCGATTGCCTAGATCCTAGGTCGACACTCAACCGCTGAGCCATGCCTGGCCGGGCCTCAATATTATTAAGATGTCAATTTCTGCCAAATTGATCTATTGATAAAATGCAACCCCAAAGTTCCAACAAGATTTTTTAATTGCCAAAATGATTCTAAAATTTCTATAAAAATGCACCAGACCTACAAAAGTCAAAATCATTTTGGGAAAAAAAAAAGAAGAAAGTTGGAGGACTCACACTAACCAATTTCAATACCACTGTAAAGCTACAATAAACAAGACAGTGTGTTCTTGGTATGAGGACAGACATATATAACAACTGAAAGAGCAGAAGATCCAGAAACAGACTGATAAACACACACACGTCAAGTATACATGTGGTTAAGGCAAAATTTGTTGTTTTTAAATCAAATGGAGCTAGAACAATTAGGGAGCAATGTGTAAAAAAATGACTCTCGCCCTGGCCCGTGTGGCTCAATTGGTTGGAGCAGCATCCTGTGCACCAAACAGCTGCAGGTTTGATTCCCAGCCAGGGCACAGGTTGTGGGTTCGATCCCTGGTCACCAGTGTGGAAGGCAACCAATGTTTCTCTCTCACATTGTTTCTGTCTCTCTTTCCCTTCCTCTCTCTACAATTTTTAAAAACATATCTTCGGGTGAGAATTAAAAAAAAAAATTACCAAAGGAAAGGGCAAAATTATAGCGACAGAAAGCAGATCAGTGGTTGCCATGGAATAGGGGAAGAGGGAGAAAGATTCACGCAAAGGGGCAGAGAAAATTTTGGGAAGTGATGGAAATGTTCTAGCAGCTCATGATTGTGGTGGTAGTGACATAACTGTAAATGTATTGATCAAAACTCATCAATCTGCACACTTAAAATTGGTGAATTTTATTATATAGTATAAATTATACCACAATAAAGTTGATTAAAAATTTGAAGGCACTCAGTAGAGATTTATTAGATATACAATAATTATTAAATTTCTTCAAGTCAGTGTTTTCTGTTACCACTTATCAAAAAATGGAACTCCCACTGTGGTATATCAATACCAAGCATCAGGAGTTATTAAACTATGAGTTCTTAATCCAAGTTTTGTTTTAACCTTGGTTTTGCAAAAATCTCCAAATGTAAGATCGTCTTAAATTTATGAAAATAACAGAAATACAACAAGTTCTCTTAGTAATAAAACAGGGCCCACCAATGCTTCCTATAATAACACAATGTTAACTTTCATCTTGGCCGCTGACATGCCATCCAGACTGAGGAAGACCTGGAAACTTTGGAGCCACATGAGCTAGGGCCACAGCTGCATCAGCAAGAACGGGAAGCCCCTGGGAGGCTGAGGGAATGCTGATGACGTGCATTATCACAGGATTAACTTCAACAAATATCACCTGGTTACTTTGGTGGCACTAAAGAGGAACTAGGGCTTCTGCCCAACTGTGAACCTTGATAAACTGTGGACCTTGGTCAGTGAACAGACACAGGTAAATGCTGCCAAAAACAAGGCTGGAGCTGCTCCTATCACTCGTGGTGCAACTGGGCTACTACAAAATTCTGGGGAAGGGAAAGCTCCCAAAGCAGCTTGTCATCATGAAGGCCAAGTTCTTCAGCAGAAGAGCTGAGGAAAAGACTAAGGGTGTTGGGGGGGTGGGAGGGGTGCTGTGTCCAGGTAGCTTGAAGCCACATGGAGGAAAGTTCATTAAATGCTCTGAAGTGCTTTTCCAGGGGGAAAGAAAAAAGAATCCTATGTTGACTAACAAATTACCTGGAAGGACCCTGATAGCTTTAAAAGAAGTGCACCTCAAACACAAAAATGCTTGTACTTCTTCCAACTATGAGAAATTACTGATCATCTGCACTTAAAAGAGATAACATCAGCACTGACATTCTTAGACTATGACATCCCCTCTTAAAACTTCCATTTTTGGACTCACTTCAAAAAGTGTAAGTACTCTTAATAAAAGACATGAGTTGGGGCAACTGCTGGGAATTTCTGCAAACTACCACCCTTTCATCTAAGAGGCCCGCTCCTGCCAGGGATCTGAAGTGACTTCACCACATAAGTTCAAGAATCTGAATCCCCTCAACATGTGGGAAGTCAGCTCCAGGCAATGAACCTAGGGTGTGGAGAAGTCACTCTCATTCAACCCCTCCCCCTTTTTTTAACCTGCACAAGCACAGTCCTGGCTGGAACCTGCCTCAGACTTTCAAACACTCTTTTAATTAAAGCTGCAATTTGTACTCTACCCTCCTATTTTTCAGAATACTTCAGAGAAATTGGAATGTCACTGAGGCTGCAGGAAGAAAGAAATATTCTGGACATTGTTCTAAAATTGTAATTTCTCATGTAATTGAAAACCCACAAGTGACGAGGTTACCAGTTAAGAAACTGTTACTGTTCTTAAATGCTAATTATTGACAATGTTATCATATTATTAGAACCTAGCTGATGGTCACATATACAATGAAGCCTAATACAAATATCCTCTGAAAATGATAATATTGCTTCCAACCAAAGTCAAATTTGCTTACAGTGAGGTCTTTGCACTCTTTGGGTGCTAGGAGAGCCCGACTTTGTTTTTTTCTGTAAAGCGTCATCAGAACCTTCCATAGCAGCTTCAAAGCCTTGTTCAGAATCACTTGATCTTGATTTTCCTGCTTCATTTATATTGGACTTGTCAAGGTTTTCAGACATTCTCAATTAAGTTTATTCACTTTCCTTAAAAAAGAAAAAAAAATGAACCTAGGAGAGAAAAAAAAAAATGAAGCAAAATGTTCTAGCTTTGTCAGTGACTAGCAGCAGCATGACTCTAGGAAAATCATTTAATCTCTTTGGGTTTCAGCTTTCTCATCTGTAAAATAAATAGGCTTGCTAAGATCTTATCTAGCTACAACACTCTACTTCAATGATTAAACAGACACCTGTAAAATGACACTTGTTATTTATCAAATTTATGGACCTGTACCTCTGAGAGAGAGTAACACGTTTGAATATTTTTGTCCCGTTCCTGAGTACCATGTCATGAGAACACAGGGCTTTAAACTGTTAGAAGATAACACTATAAACTGCCTGCTCCTATTTTAATTCAAAGAGTGATTCAATTCTTAAATTCTTTAGTTTCATCCCTGAGCACTGGTAGGAAAACTTTGGAGATAATGCTTTTGATCAGGCTTTCCAAGTGAACATGCTGGGCTGGAGTTGGTTTCCTGATCCCATTATGTGAGTAAGATACCTGGGATGACAGAGGGAAGGTAGACTCTGATGAAGCATTTAAGAAGAATGTGTGGGGCAAATACTTTTATTAACTTCTTGCCAGTCAGCAGAAAAGGATGGTGAGTAAAGCAGGGAGTTGTAAATAACCATGATATATGTGGTTGGGTGTGGCTTTTTTTTTTTCCTCTTTTTTTTGCGCTGATTAGAATAGAAATAACACATCGGTTTGGGCCAGTTAAAGGCCTGGAACAGTAACCACAGTAAATTTCCTGTCAAGTTGTTCCCCCCACCCTAGTTTTAGAGTTCTCTATTCCTAAGGTGTTTCCAACTAAGGGAGAAGAAAGACATAATGTTCCTGCATTTCCACTACTGAAAATAATTAGTATTTGCATTATTAGCATTTGAAGATCACAAAACATTTTCATAAACACTAGTTAGACTTTATTACTACACCTGGGAGATAATCCAGAGATCAAAAGAAATGTCCACTGCTTCTGGGAGGTATGGCAGACTCTTTTCTGCACATTAGAGAAGAATCAATCACTTGATATAATAACCTGAAATTTTAGATACCTCCATTAAATAGAATGAAGTTACTGGAATTTACATTTTCAGGCCTATATTATTAATATGAAGATTGTTTCATTTTAAAAATTTTATTGTATTTTCTTGGAAGGCAGACTGCCAAATGCAGTGCCCCATTTGGATGTGTCTGGAGTCTTAGAAGCTTGACTACCCTACATTCTCCTACAAATGGACCTTGAGAGCTTGTTTGGAGGTTCTAGGAGGGGAAAGCAGCTACTCATATACCGCTGACCCAAGAACAGTGCTGTCCTCTATCGGGGAAGGTCGTCTTCTCGGACCTAGAGTGAAGCTTAGGGAGAAATGCATGTGGAGCGGTGAGGGAGGGAGGGAACACCTGCCTAGACAGCCAGATTAGCTGAATCAAGCCTCGCGATCAATACAGTGACCTGTTACAGCCAGATCACACTCACATCCTGAAGACTGCTTGAAAGCAGTTCCCCTTTACCTTCCAACATCTCACTCTAGACACCAATCTCCTCTCAGTCCTAAACCCTATTTGGCTCTGGAAATGCTCCAAGACCCAAAAGATAGTGTTACCAGCATATCTTACGGGAAGGGACAAAGGAAAACACTTCTAATTTTATACTCTGCACAGGCTGGGAATGAGCTCAGAAAGGATGAAGTAATTCATTCTATGCAGTGAGGGGAAAGGGCAGGATTTCCAGATCTCTGACATGGCGCTCAGCTAAGGAGACTAACCCATCCTTTTAAGATTCGGCTCAAGTCCAAGCTCCTCCAGGACACTTCCCCAACCTCATCAATATTTGGACCTTTCTCTGAACTCCTGTAGGACTGGTTACTAGACATCTGGCAGTCATCCCTGCCTTAAATCCAGTTCAAAATATACTTATTTAAATAGTAATAGGCCCGGCTGGGCATGGCTCAGCGGTTGAGCATCGGCCTGGGATCCAGGAGATCGTAGTTCGATTCCCAGTGGGGGCACATGCCTGGGTTTGCAGACTCCATCCCCAGTCGGGGACGTGCAGGAGGCAGCCAATCAACGGCTCTCTCATCATTGATGTTCCTATCTCTCTTTCTCTCTCTCTCTCCCCCTCTCCCTTCCTCTCTCTGAAATCAATGAAGATATATACATTTTTTAAAAACAAAAAATAAAAAATAGTAATAGAAAGATGAAAAGGCATGGTCTAGTCTGGGAGAGGCAGGCTTTGCTACAAGGAAACATAGTGAAACTTAAGCCTTAATGGCATTATGAAATCACTAAGGAAGCAGAGCAGAGGGAGAAACTAACTCTGCTTGGAAGGAGAGTCCAATAACCTTCCCAGAAAAGAGGACATTTGAGCTGGTCTTGCTGAAAAAAATTTGGATTCCATACAATTTAAAAACATGTCTGGAGCGGGAGAGGAGGGGAAAGAGGGTCACTTCACTCAGCACTAGCTGGAGGCACAGGAAAATGAGTAGAAGAAAGAGGCAGGTGACAAAAGCAAAAACATAAATTGTGGCCAGACTGTAAAATTGCTAGTTTTTATTTTTTTAAAAACCCTTCACCTAGATTTCCAACGCAAGGGCCAAGACCCACCCTAGTCCCCACACAGGCTGCAAACATCTGCACGTGCACCCCCAGGCGGTGCGCGAAGGCTCTGTGAGGTCAGCGCGTGGGGCCGCGCTGGGCGTCGGTCGCGGGCACCCATGGGTTCCAGTTCTCCACTAGCTGGGTGACTTCAGCCTGCTCCTCTGTAAAGGGCAGCTACACCCTACCTGCCTCTCAGGTTTGGGGGAAGTTTAAACGACAGAACTTGCGTAACACACGGCGCAGAGCCGGCTCCGCGCGGATGGTAATGAGGTTCCGGGCCTGCAGGGCGCGTTCATTCAACCACCGCCAGCCCCTGCTAAGCCCAGGGGCCCGCGGGCAGGAGGCTCCTCGCACCCGCCGCGAAGACCGTCCCTCTGCGCCTCGCGCCGGGCCCGAGCTGGGGCACGGGAGACGCCCCAGCAGAGAGGGGCTTTCGGCGGAATAACGGGGCTCGGCCCCCCCGCCGGGAGCCGCTTCCTCGGGCGCTCAGAGCCCCTCACTCCCCGCGTCCGTAAACAACCGTTTGGGCTGGCGAGGGAGTGGCCCGGCGGGGGGCCAGCCAGGGATGCTGGGCGCGCTCGCAGGACGGCCTCGAGGGGTGGGACAAAGGCCGCGCTAAACCCGCCCGCGGTCGCGGCCCCTGCCTCGCCTCCACCCGCCATCACCGGGACCTGACCCGACGGGAGAAGGCGAAGAATTGCCTGTGATGTCGACCTCGCGCTTCCAGCCTCCGCGCCCTTTTCCCTCACCTGCCGCGGAGTCGGCGTTCTTCCTGCTGCTGCTGGGGCGGGGAATCTGGCTGGGCAGGCGCCGCTGTGGAGGCGGGGAGTGATGCGCGGCGGGCGGGGCGGTTCAGCCTCTGCCCCTCAAAGGCCGCATCCCTCGCCACGCAGCGAGCCGTCCTCCCCGCCCGGCTCGGGTGGGCAGCGACCGGCGGAGTCACTCCTTAGCGTCGGGAAGGGGGAGGCAGCTCTTAACCTGGAGACGTAACCCCCACTCGTGTAGGGCGGCGCCATGTTTGCGTACGGAAAGGTGGGGGGCGTGGCTCAGAACGGGGCCGCGCCATGTTTACGTACGGAAAGGCGGGCGCCGCGGCCGGGCGTTTCCCTCAGGGCGGCGGCCGAGGAGCGCGAGGTAGAGGAGGTGCGGCGTCAGGCAAGTGAAGAAGAGCTGGCCGCTTAGCCACTGCCCCATTCCAAGCCTTCCCGGCCCGGGATTTCAAATTTAAGTATTACTTCAGGTGTTGTAGTTCACGTAGTAGTTTGTTCCCCTCCCCTCATTTTGACTGTTAGAAAAAAGCATGCTCACCGCCTGGATAGCCAGGCCTCGCTCTCATGTCGCAGACTAGGTTTAAGTTTGGGGCCAGCTCAGATTTAAGTGGCTGCCACACTTTGTCGATAGGAAGAGCGAGACTTTCGCTCTGAAAAGACGGAAGGCAGCGGGGGCAGAGGGTTCCCACGAGGGTTCAGCTTGGCTTAGGTCGTCCATGAGCGGGGGGCGCGGGGAGCCCTCGCGTCGGCCGTCGAGTTCTAGAAAGGACAGCTCTCCATCGGACAAGCCGGGTTTGCAGCCCCGTGTTCGTCGGGCCCAGACGGGGGGTGGGGGGGTGGGGGGGGGTGTCCTGGCTGTCTCCTGACTGCCTCGGGGCTGTTCCAAGGAAGCCATGCTTTTCTCAGCTACAGTAAGGTAGAGAACACGAACAGAAGTAGCTTTTGTGCCTCATCTTAAAAAGTAAAAGGTACGTGACGCTTCACTGTTCATTGGTAAAAATGCTGTAAGACTGAGCATAAATCGTGTATGCCTTCAACAAAGTGAATGAAGGTAATAATCATCTACCTGTAGCTTATGAACATACTTAAATGACTAGAAAACAAGATGGAGCGGAATGGGTGCTTTCGAACACCGCGTCTGAATAGGTCACAGGTGGGCAGTTATCCCTAAAATAATGAAGGCCGAGAGTGCAATACAACGCCCTCAAGCCATTCACTGACCAGCACATTGTTTTCCCCTAAATACACACACGTTCTCAGATGAGGATTCACTTTAGGAGGAAAATACCCTTAAGATACTCAACTAACTGGAACTGAGATTTAGAAAGAAAACATTTAGTGCTCACTTCTGAGTCCAGCCTGATGTACCATAGAGTCTAGATTAGTGGTTCTCAACCCTGACTACACCTTAGTATCTTTTGGGGGTATTCTAAAACTATCATCCGAAACTTGCGGGGGGGGGGGGGGGTGCCAGGCAAGAATTTGTAAGCTCTCTAGGTGCTGCTAAGATGCAGGCTAGAATCCCTTCCCTAGCAAGATCTACCCCCTACCTCCAGGCTCCCTGCCTTCCTTGGGTTAATATAAACAATTTTCACACGTGGAGACGACATTGTGACAATACCAAACAAACACCACTGATTTGATTTGGAATGCCTCGTAACCTTTTGATATATTTTGAATTGTTTCCTTCAAATATTAAAAACACTGACACGCATTTCAGTTTTGGCTACAAGGACTGGAAGCTCAGGTTACCTCAAGGTAAAGGACGTTCACTGCAAGGCTACGTAGGGTTTGGGAACAGGAAGCCGGCAGCTGCTTCAGAGATCAGCTCTCATCACCTCCCTGCTTTTCTCCACAGGCTACTTCACATCCCTCACTACACTACAGACTGGTTTCTCCATGTGCTTTGTTGTTACTCCCTCATAGTTTAGATTTTTCTATACAGAATTTGATTGCCCAAGCTGATTTTTGTGCAGAATCAGTCTCATTCGCCTACAGGTAGGCTGTCCTAGGATCAGTGCTTAGCTGTGTCTCAGCTAGGTTGGTGGTGAGGCTCACAGACACTTATGAATCAGGGGTATAAGTGGGGATGGGTCCCCAGGAGGACAACATAGATGAGTGACAGAGGGCACACAGCAAACAGGATTCACAGTTCTAGTGATACAGGAGGGTTGCCCAAGGCTTTCAGGGGAACACTGACAGCACTGATAGTAAACATGACCGATTTTTCTGACAACGTGATCCTGTTCTTGCTTTTGAAGTGTGAGGTAGACTCTGGGTTTACTAGATTTTCCATGAAATTGTCATTATTAGAATGCTGTTCCTTCTAGGACCGTGAATATAATTAGGCATTTAGCTCTTCATTGCCCTTAAGGAGAGAGAGGCATTAGTTTTGGTTGGCAAATAATCATACTATTTGATTATGTGCAAAATAAAGGTTGCAAATCAGATAGTACACATGCAGTTGCGCTGCCAGCTATGGTCTCACCACTTTCAGTAGTTTCTGAAAACTTCCTCACACTTAAATCTTAAGCCAACTATCTTCTGTCACTTCATTGTAAAGAAAGCTGCCTTCCCTTCTTGCCTATGCACACAACAAAAAACTGATGTGAAGTTATTCCCTGCTTTATTAGAATTGGTATCATGGGTATATTATAGATATGAGTCCTTAACTTTCTCCCAGGTAAAGACTATCAGTTATATCTTAGAAAATAAAAGATTTATTGACATGCTAGCATATTGGTGCATCATTTTAATTTTCCCTACCTTTCATTAAAAGTCTAAGTTTAAATAGATGAAATTCATTCTCATTGTAATCTTTTGGTTTTATTATCAGGTTGAACAATTTCAAATAGTATTGTATTATATTGTGTATTTACCAAATATATCTTGACAGTGCAGTAGTTGCAAAATAATCAGTACCGTGGATAAAAAGTTGTTGAAGACTTTAGCTCTAATGGCCAAGAAATATAGATATGAACAAGTGACCAAGCTGAGAGGGGGAGAGAGGGAGATGTGCGAAGGAGAGGAGGAGGAAGAGTAAAGAGAACCTATAGACTAAAAGAGACTTAAGCACATTAACCAATTGCAACTATGGACCTTATTTGGATCCCTATTTCAATAAACTATCAAAATCATTTAAGATCAGAAAATTTGAACACTGCACATTTAATGATATTATGGAATTGTGGGTCTGTGTGTGATAATATTGTGGTTATATTTTTAATGTCCTTAACTTTTAGCCAAACACTGAAATTTATAGATGAAGTGATGTGTCTGAAATTTGCTGGGGTGGGACCAAGGAATGGGTGGGGGTGTAAATGAAACAAGACTGACCATGAGCTGTTGAAACTGGATAAGTATGTGGGAGTTCAGTATCCTATTCTCTCCATTTTATTTTTAAAATATATTTTTATTGATTTCAGAGAGGAAGGGAGAGGGAGAGAGAGAGAAACATCAGTGATGAGAGTCATTGATCGGCTGCCTCCTGCATGCCCCCCCCCCCCCCCGCCCCGATCTGGAATCGAACCTCGATCTCCTGGATCCTAGGTCAGTGCTCAACCACTGAGCATCACTGGCCGGGCTCCCTATTTTTTATATATGTTTGAAATTTTCCACAATAAGCTTTAAAAGATGTTGAAGTTTTCAAAAGCAGTAGGAAAGTTCAATTTCTGACTTGTTTACAGTTTACGGTAATTAGCAAATTCACTTTATCAAATCTTGTATCTTTAAGGAGTACCTCTTAAAGTACAAACCACATTCCTGTTAACTTGTAATTATGTATATCCTTACTGTTTAATACTTTCTTATGTAAACACTACAATGTCATATCATTTAAATTCCTATGATGTTCTATAAAGTATTGTACACAATAATTATAAATCAACTCACCTAAGAGAGATCAGTACTTAACAGCAATACACCATCTAATAACTCAGTTCCAGACATAAAAGGTTATGCAAAAAAAGTTTTATTAAGTACAGTTTCATATTTAGAAGAACATTCAAAATTACAAATGTGATTGGGTCTTGAGGATACATAATTCTTAAAATACAAAAGTTATATATAGACATTAGAAACTCAGTCTCCAAAATACTCAATAAAGATGTTTGGGTGACACTTATAGAACTGACCTAGCAATTTTTTCTTCTCTTTGGCAGACAGTTTTGGGTCCTTATCAATAGTTTTTAATAAATTCAGTAGCTCATCCTTGGTTGTCTTCTGTATGTGGTCTGAATAATCACTTTGATCAATTCTCTGGCAAAAAGTATATCCTTAAATATTCAAAGTACAAAGTTCAGTTAATGAATCTATTCTTCAGATTTAACTATAAAAATCAAGCAATATTTTTATTTTTATATTTTTATTCCACATTTTGTAAAATGCACTGAAGATACTAAGCACTGCTGACTTTCTAACCCTGGTCAGGCTGCATTTGAGCATAAGGAGGCTCTTTGGTAAGTCTGAGGAGACTGTCTAAAGTTTAGTTGAAATTAACTACAACTACTTATAGCAAAACACTTTCAAATAAATAGTAGGGATTTATCTTTGGAAGACCATGAAAATAATATTTCTCAGATTACCTGTGTCTGTGTTTGGATCTCTTCCCTTCTGAATGGCCATGAGCTTAACACTGACAATTTTATGTAGAGTTCCAGGAATCTTAAAAAAAAAAAAGGGGGGGGGCGGATATTGGACATTATTCAAATGCGTTTTAATCTACATAAGCCCAAATTAACTACTTTCAGAGTTTTACCTTAAAAACATCTTTTTGATAATCCATTAAAAAGAGTACCAGAAGATCAGTTTTGCCTTTAGATAAATTTTTATTGTCAACAATAGCTTTTGAGAATATCCTTTTCACAGCCATCCGGTTGTCACACTATAAAAATAAAACAAAACATACCTAATGGCATATATTTAAAAGTTCAATATAAAAGGCAATGTTAAATAATAATAGCTATTATCCATTTCAGCATACTTGATGCCGATGATGGAATAATGTGACACGTGGGTCCTATAAGCATTAAGGATACTGACTACAATTAACATTTTACACAAAAGACTTACTTCTTTCTGTAATTTAAATTCAGAAGGATGTGCTGCAACAGCCATGAAATACAGTAGTCTTCTAAATTCTTCTCTATTTTGGGAATCCAGAAGCTTTAGAAAGAGCTGAGTAGCTTCTAATGCTATTTCAGTCTTCCCATTCACTTGAGCCAAAAGGAAAAAAAGTGCTTTTAATTTTGACCAAATATGACTATATTAAAGGGAACAGTATTCAAATTAAAGCTTAAGCTAAACAGTAAATTTACTCAAAACAATTTTCAAAAGCAAACCAAAAAGACTAGGATTTCCAATGAATGACCAATACCATCAAGGAAGCCGATTCTCAGATTGGCAACTAATACCCAAGTCCTTGTCAATATAATCATCTTAGGATGTTAAATCTAACTCGGCTTTATACATAAATTTCCAGCCTGTTTCAAACAATTCAGTACATTCTGAGGGCACACTATATGTACAGTACTGATGTTACCTGAGAAAAATAGGATTCTCTGAACCTGCCAATTTGTTTTCAACAGACCAGGTGAAACAGTCTGGCTCACTTGTAGAGGGACAAAGCAGAGTGCCTGCCATTTTGACGACTGAAGGGGAATGGTGGTGGTAATGGTGTTGCTGTCTAAAGAAGAGAACTGCTACTCTCTGTTCAATAAGCTTCCAGTGAATGAGAGCAACATTCTTCTGTGGCCACCAGAAGTTAGAGCTAACTTCAGAGCTATTTAGAACTTATAACTTTTTTTTTTATTCAGAGCTTATAACTTTCAGAGCCTCTTTCCAAATTATCCCTAGACGTTTTTGAAAAAAACATGCAATCCATATCCACTCCCAGCTTGAAGTTGTACCATTCTGATTAATTTTGAATTTTGAGGACAATTAACATTTTCTTGTTTCATCCAAAAGACAAATTCTAGTATCCAGTAAGATCTTACTTACCTAAGAGTTCTGCAATTCCATTATGAACATCACATAAGTGATTTAATAGAGGTTCCCTACTACTGTAATATTTGCCAATGGCATTAAAAAGAAGCTCTTTCACTAAGTCTATTCTATCTGGTTCTTCAGGAAAGTTTCTGCTTATGTCCACCACCATTTGGTCTGGAAGGTATTCCAAGCAATCAGTTGCTGCAGAGAGCCACTCATCTTCCCTATGGGAGGAAAAAAAGAAGTATTTTAAAAAGTGAAGAGTAACAAATAGACACACAATATCCAACTTAATAGCTATTCAAAGTTTGCCACCAGGGTAAATTTCTACACACTTAGATAAAGATATGTGTGATTCTTTTTAATATATAGCTAGGTCATGTATCACAGATTAAAAAGGTTGGCTTATTATATGTCTTCTTTTTCTTACTTTTTAAAAAAGTGAAAATGGAAGCTATCCAGAATAATACAGAGCTGAAAAGGACATCAAAATTCAAACTTTATTCACATTTACAGTGCAGGCACAGAAACTCTAAATTACTTGCTCAAGGTCCAAGGCAGGACTAGATCCCAGATCTGACTCCTAGACCACTATTTTTCTAATATAGTGTTCCTTCAGAGCTCTACATATGATCTGTCATCTCTCACTTTGGCTAGGAGAGAATAGAGGAAGATATGATAAGGTTTCAGAATAATTAAATATTTATTACCATTTCTAATAAAATACCAGCTGAGTAACAAGAGAAATGCTGTATATTTCAAGACATAAAATAACTTTTTTTGTTTGTTTATGTTTATTTTTGTTTAAAATATTACAGATACCCCTTTTTCTCCCCAATGACCCATTCCAACCCATCCCAAACCCCTTCCCAGTCTCTCTCCCCACCATTGTCCATGTCCTTGGGTTGTGCATATATGCATATAAATTCTTTGGTTAATCTCTCCCCCATAAAATGACTTTTAATATTTAATTTGTTAATATATAGAGATTTTAAAAATATTCCTGTACTCTGCTGCTATAGACTCAGGTTAACAACTAATCTACCACCCAGGTGCATTATGGTGGGCAGGTCACTTCACCTCTCTGGGCAAAGATGCAGCTAGATGATCTTTAAGGTTACTTCTAGCACAATTTCTGATTCTGTATTTAAATTTTAAGGTAATAATGTTTTCACGTTACGTTAGATTACAGAAATGTAATTAAAATTCCTGTAGAATAATAAACTTCCTATTATACATGCAGAGTTCAATAACTAGTAAGTTGGGATTAACTTTTTCACATAAGGTTTTAAGCTATCTTTAGACATTCAGCTGTTTATTAATAGTTCATTGGAACCCTAGCCAGTTTGGCTCAGTGGTTAGAGCATCAGCCCATGGACTGGAGGGTCCTGGGTTCAATTCTGGTCAAGGGCATATACCTTGGTTGCAGGCTGGATCCCTAGCCCTGGTTGGGGCACATGCGGGAGGCAACCAATTGATGTTTCTCTCACATTGATGATTTCTTTCTCTTTCTCTCTCCCTTCCGCTCTCTCTGAAAAGTAATGGAAAATATATCCTCTGGTGAGGATTAAAAAACCAATTAAAAAATAAAATAATAAAACAGTTCATTGGAATGTAGAGCTGGCGAAGTACTAAACATGTAAGTTGTATTTCTAACATTTCCATCTCTGTGCTAGAACACTATCTGCTAAGGCAAAATAATTAAAACTACAAGATTTTAACCTTTAATAATTTTATTTAGGAGAGGAGCTTCAAAGTTATAAGGAATATAGCACTCTTCCTTAAGGAAAAAAGAAATAATTCCCTTAGTTCTTGAAGTTAATTTAAGCCTTTAAACCTTAAGATTTATATTCAGGAGAATGGTAGTCAGAGGTGAGAACAAGAGTTACTTTCATTATATTTCTTTAATAAAACTAGTTAACTTAAAAATACATATTTAACACTATTCTAGAGGCATATAAAAGCATATGTGGAGCCCTGGCCAGGTAGCTCAGTTGGTTAGAGCATCATCCCAATACACCAAGGTTTCAGGTTTGATCCCTGGTCAGGGCACATATGAGAATCAACCAATGAATGCATAAATAAATGGAACAACAAACCTCTTTCTCTCCCCCTTCTTCTCTAAAATCAATAAATTAAAAAAAAATTTTTTTAAAGCATATGTGGTCAAAGGATTCTAAGAATTTGCCAAATCTGTTCATTTTTTCCAGGTTTTTTTGAAGACCAGATAGCCCTAAGAAACCAGACCTACATTTTAACAAAGATAAGAAGATGAAGCATAATCATTTTCTTCACTTGATGTACAAGTAAGTTATATGTGAAACAAAAATGAATATGAAAAATAATGAAATATAAACCTTTTTCTAATTTTGACGATGGTGATTTTGTTCTTTACTTTCTCAAATACTGATAATATCAACTTCCCATGCATATCTGATTCTATGGATAGAAGAATTAAAAAGGTTATCTTAAAACTAGCTATAATCACCCTACAAGCACACTCAAATTATTATATACATATATTTCCACATACTGAGAGTCACCGTAAGCTTTGAGAATCCCTCGATCCAGATAGTTACTGTTGTTGACCAAGTCAGGCTGCCTCTTAGGTTGAGGAACTTTAGGTAAAACTTCTTGCTGTTTGAGTAAGGAGTCAAGAAGTGGAAGGTCTACAAGTTGTAGTAGACGTGCAATTGTTTCTTCTTGCCATACTTCATTAATAACTACACAGGGAAAAAATGATGGGGTGAAAAGTAGCAATAGTTACTAAATGTTCACTGTAGTATTTGTCTAGGCAGGTCTAAGCTAGTAAATTTGTGGCACAAAAAAAAAAAAAAAAAAGAGACAAAGAGAAATAGTCAACTTTATGAGAAGTAGTTTCTTAAAACAATTCGAGATTTGTTTAAAGTGTAGGAGAACAGACTTTGGACAACAGGAATTCTTTTCATTCTTGTACTATAAAAAGCTATATGGCAGAGATAAGAAATCAAGTCATATAACATGTTAATAAGGACTTTGGAAGAAAGAATGATTCATTCAGTCTGAAAACTGGTTTGAAACCCTTGGTTGCAGATTATTCCATCAGGGTTTCCACCCCAAGGATGGGGGAGGGAAGGTGGAAATCAGTCATTAAACTCTATTCCACTGCTACTGACAAGGCAGAACATAAGAATTCTGTTACTATTTTAATGTAACTTTCAAATTTTTATTTAAACTAATAAAATCTTAGGGAAAAAATATCTGAGGGCATATTTTAAATAAAAATTTGCATGCAAAACATTTCAGATTTGAACCTCTGCCAGCTGATAGGACAAAAGTCAGTGTTCAAGAATTGCAACACTGATCTATTTGTTAAAGATAATAGACCTCTGTTAAAACTTAATATAAACAGTTTTAATACACAGTGTGCTCTTTCTTTGTGCTTTGAATATTTAAATTCTAAAAAGGTTACGATTGAAACATTTTTAAATAACTTTATTTGAAGTTAATCTTCTGTTTCTTACTTGTACCCTCTTTAGCTTACCTTGTGGAGACAAAGTTGCAGATACATTTACATGAGGGGAGTTAGCAGGCTTTAAACTCAGATTTTCCCACAGATCCTCTAAACTTGCCGATTTGATATCAGATGACTTAAATAATGCATCTGTATACCTAAAATGAATTTATTTCATAAATTCATGTTTATTAGTAAGCCCACAGAAATATTTCAGTATGCGAGAGCCAAGAGTTTCTAGAAAGTTTCTGTGTTTCAGAGCAAAACCACAACAAATGCACCCTAGTCTGTGTGACTCAGTGGTTAGAGTGTCAGCCCACATACCGAAGGGCTGTGGGTTCGATTCCTGGTCAAGGGCACGTACCTGGGTTGCAGGTTTGCTCCCCACCCCTGGTCAGGGCTCGTGCAAGAGGCAACCAGTCAATGTGACTATCTCACATCAATGGTTCTCTCTCTCTCCCCCTTCCTCCCTACCTTCTACTTTCTCTGAAAAGCAATGGAAAAAATATCCTCAGGCAAGGATTAACAAAACAAAACTAAAACAAAAAAACCCACAACAATGCAAATTCTAAGAATAGAATAAAAAGCAAAATCCCACCTTTTTTATCAAGCCTAAATATACATACTCTAAATTCCCCTTTGAACATTTATATTTAAGTAATTCAATGATTAAAATTTTAGTCTGAATTTTAAAACAAACTTCATTATGCTTAATGTTTTTATCAGTTACCTCTATTTCTGGGGCATTCTTTGATAGACAGTGCTAATCATTTTCCAAATGCAGATCTACAATCCTTTGTCCACAATTCTGAAACCCAGAAAGCTTAGAAAAAATCTTAAGTTTACTCAGAACTCATATGACAAAACCTCTCTTGAGACTATCATAGCTTTTATTTATCACAGTTAGTATGAGTATTTTGCTTACCGAAAAAATATTAATAGGTTGACTGCTAGATGCTGTACTAGACCTCTAGGGGTATTATCTAATATATATGTATAAAATACTCCTCTAAAATCTCCAAAGCTCCAAACTATTAGACCCATCAGTCAGGAACCAGGGGTTTCAGATAAAGCCTGTGGACCTGTATCTGGAAAGTGCTGACTGTGCCCTACCTTATCCTCATATTTCCTTCCTACATATAGCGGTAAATTTTTATGTTTTAAATATAAGAATTTTTAAATATTTGAAAGTCAGTACACTAAAACTCTGACTTGTGTCAGTTCTGAATTATAAGAGCTTCAGTTACCTTGACACAGTTTAGCTGAGGGGAATAAAAGGGAAAAGGTTTTTTTATAACAAATAACTCGGTTCATTATGCACTCCTCACCTACATTCACTTCAATCACTGGGCTGTACAGTCTGTCCCATGTTCTCCCTTAAATGACCCCCTCCTCTTCACCACGCTGCTTGCCTCACCCTCACGTGTAGGCGGCGACACTGCAAAAGATTCCGAGCTAGCTCTCCCTATCAGGCTGACCACACAGCTGCAGGGCGTCCTTTCTAAAATGCAGTCTCATCTTTCTGTGGCCTCTCCAAACGTATGATCAAGCACAAACTCCTTCATGGGTCATGTGCATTCTGGCTCCCACATGCTGCCATTTTGTGGAGTTTAGTGATACCCTACCTGCCTGCCCTCACCTTCTCTGCTCTCATACCGCTCTGTATAAACTCTCTAACATTTTTTACACTATAATTGTAACCTGAAGCAGAAAAATCAAAGTTTGTTGATTGTTCATATTTTATATTTAGCAGAAACAAACAAGAATTCTAAGAGATACTGAAAAAACAAAAGGTAACTCTATCAAATTTATCCACAGATTCAGATTTTTGCCTAATTTGCTAATTCAAAAGGAACATAAAGCCAGTGAGCATCTCATTAAAAAGTAGACAAAATCCTGCCAATATCCCATGATGATCTTACATTATATACTAACCTGGAAGGTGAATGTAGTTTATTCTCTTTGCCAAATTGACTGTCTTGGTTGGGTATTGTTGTGAATCTATAAAGGCTGCAACTACTATCTTCAAACATAGGTTTTTTGTCTTTTCTAAAGACTTTGGTTGGAACTGCTTCAAATACTTTGTAGTCCATAAGTGCTTGACACACTCTTACCACTTTGGCCCGAGGAATATCTACATCACCAAAATATTTATTCTGAATTAGGTGAGAAAAAATGACATCAACTGCTTCCGAACCAACAAAGCAGTCATTATGTCTTTTTAAGTGGTGCCTTCGTTTTTTCACCTCCACTTGTGTTTGAAGAGTGTTTATAATGCTGCTCCATACATATGTGGCTCCAAATGGTTTCTGGGCCACACTGAAACCTGGAATGGAAAAAATCAGAGTAGCTTTATTCATTTGTGATAAGGTCTAAGCAATCCTTAAGCAAAGAGTGGCGCCTGGCCGGGCATGGCTCAGCGGTTGAGCGTCGACCTAGGATCCAGGCAATTGGGGTTCGATTCCCGGTCAGGGCACATGCCCGGGTTGCGCAGGCTAGGCAGCCGATCAATGACTCATCATTGATGTTTCTGCCTCTCTCTCTCCCTCTCCTTTCCTTTCTCTGAAATCAATAAAGATATATTTAAAAAAAAAAAAAAGCAAAGAGTGGCAATTTCCCAAGTTATTAATAAGGAATAATTATGGGGTCAGCTTGTTACTGAAATATTAAGTTATTAGTAACAAGTCATTAAAAAATGTAGTGCCTACTATATGCTAAACACTGTCCTATCTACTAGGATACAACAGTGAGCAAAATAAAGTCCTTGTTCTCATAGCCATACTTTATGGGGAGGTACAGATAATACAAATGTGTTAAATCAATTCTAAGACGAAAACTAAAGCTAGGTAAGGAAGAGAAGGCTATTTTAGATGGACGTCAGGAAACAGCTCTCTAACAATGTGATATCTGAGCAGAAGACTGAGTTTCTGGGAGCCATTTAAAAACCAGGAAGCAAGCTGTGCAGATATCTGGGGGAAGAGCAGAGAGAACAGAGAGAGCAAAGGCCTTGAGAAGAGGAAGAGGGCCAGCATGGCCTGAGTGGGTGACCAAGGGAGAGAACAGTAGGAAGTGAGATCAGAGAGGAGTGGAGGTAAGAGTTTGCAGATCAAGTAGGACCTTATGGCAGTTACCAGTTATGTGCAAGGAACTCTATTAAGGGCCTTGCATAAATGATCTAGTCTTCATAGCAACCTTATGAGGGAGATACCTCTTTTTGAAAGATGGAAAACATTTACAGAGGATAAGTGTAATTCCAGACATTATAAGAGATGGTACTGGGATTTGGCTCATGTCCTATATAATTTTAAAGCATTTATCAAACTTCCTTTATTTTTAGGATATTTTAACAGAGAAGTTGAAAACTTCCCTTAAGGGAGTTTAAAAAGGAAAACAATATGCATCAGTACAACAGTAAGGAATATGGAGAATTATAATTGAAACTACTACTGGAAATTACCTTCCTGCCTTCTTAGATAAAACAGAATATATAAGGTGAAAGCAAAGATAAGTTCCTGAAGGATATTAAAATTCCACTTAATGCACTAGAGTCATAAATTTTAAGTGGGTCATTTGGAATTCATCTTTTGTGTTGCAATTAATATAATGAGTGTAGTGAACCATTACACTATAATTTTGTAGCTACTAGCAATGTTAACTTTTTTTTTTTTAATATATCTTTATTGATTTCAGAGAGAGGAAAGGAGAGGGAGAGAGAGAGACAGAAACATCAATGATGAGAGAGTCACTGATCAAGCCCACAACCGGGCATGTGCCCTGACCGGGAATCAAACCCTGATCGCCTGGATCCCAGGTCGACTCTCAACTGCTGAGCCACGCCTGGCCAGGCATTGTTAACATCTTTACTATGAAAATTTACTGGCATACACATATACATAAAGCCCTTTACTGTTTATTTGTAGGTTTCCAATACCAAAAGCTGATGGGCAATTTACTATCTAGTCATTATTATGGTGTTATTTTAAAATAATCATTAATTGTTTTTAATTATCAAAATTCTATTTTAAAATTCAAGATACTTCATAATCTATTAATAAACAAAGAAGGGGAAAAAATGATGCCAGTTTTCCAAATATCATGTGAGCAGTTTTAAGAATGAAATTATAGAGAATCAACTAGATAAATCTAACTGGAACTAGATTTACTACTGGTACACTATTTAGTCTCTACTGAATAGAGCCAGAATCAGGCATTTGATGGAATTTCAAAATAGGTCCAGAACTCAGGAACAGCTGTACTGTTTCCAGTCACAATGACTAAACAGAAGGAGTGTTAGCCATTACTATGCTTAACTTCCTAAACTACCAGAGATTATAGTGAAGATTTAAATGAACTTAATGTCTGCTCTTTAGTCTTTTTCATATCTTCATTGTATTATTAATAGCTAACATTTAGTATTCACAGTATGACAAACTCTGCCTTCTCCCATTTAATCCTGAAAAACTCCTCTGAAATAGTTATTAATACCCTATTTTGAGGCAATTAAGGCTCAGTGAATTAAACAAACTTGCCCTGTTTCATAGGTAGTAAATATATACTAGCTTTTCCTAGTACTTAAATATAAATATACTAGAGCAAGCCACCAATCACTATCATCCCAATACATTCAAGTAAAAAAGTAAGCCACCAGAGAGTTTTAGCATTAACTTTCATTGAAGAATTTGATTAAGTGAAAGAGCTTTAAGTGAGCCAGTGAGATCAAAAGAAACAAAATACCCAACTTTAAGATTTGTGAATCCTTAATCAAGCTATGTGAACCCTTAACTACTATTAACTTAGTAGTTAATACTCCTAAAACAAGGCAGGATGTCATAAATTCTATAATATATACTATTTACAGTACACAGGGGTAAGACAGGAAAGGAAAATAAGCCAGATTCAATCTTGTAGAGATTAGATTGCCTTTTAAGTACCAGTGAAACAGACTTCTGGGTTAGTGATAATATTAATGGCGAAACACGTAAGTCAGCTGAGCTACAAGTAGGTTGGCACACAAACCCTGAAAGATAAGGCTGAGTCACTTATTAATTTGAGATCAATAAGACAAATGAAGTAGGTGAGAGGGAGGGATACACAGCCTCAGCGACATGGAAAAGGCTAATCTGCACGTGGGAATTTAAAGGTAAAGGATAAATTTCCCTGTTAACTTGCTTGAATATGGGAAGTCAGGAAGTTTTGCAGGTTGGATAACACAGCATAAAAGATTAAAGAACAGGTTAGAGCAGGATAGCAGGCACCTGTGAGCCACACAGTGTTTCCAGAGTCCTCCAGGCATTATATAATTCAGCCCTTTCAGGTCCCCTCTGTTCTCACTGACCATTAATTCCCAGCCATTGCACCCTGAATATTTCCCCTCAAGCATTGCCACCCACAGGCCTAAACTAGCTCATGTTCGTACAGATACTTTAATACATAATATACCCTTGACCTAACAAGTAAATGTGCCAAAACCCACACCAGGATAACCTGTTTTTTTAATGCCGACTTCACCAGTTGAACACAGATCCCCCACATGCTGGTTTAAAATTTATTTATCACCATCTAATGGCTGAAATGAATATTGGTATAGCAGAACATGTCCAGTAAGATGAATTATTGTGATTTCTAAACAGGATTCAAGAGATCAGAAGTATATAATGAATGCTTTGTAAGCCAAGCAACCAGAATTGAAGCTTCAGCTTGTCCTCAAACATCACTTGCATATGAGCTGGAAAATTCTTTAAAATTTATCACTGTTTACATCTTGATGCTTCCTTATTTACATTTGGTCAAGTGTGCTCTAAAATCATCATGACCAAAGAATCAAAGAGTCTTCAGACCAGCTGTGATCAACCTGTATAAGAGATTTACCTCTAGGTTGGTTTCTTCATTTCATGCTACAAGAGTTGAACGCTATGTTTAATGCTGACTTCAGGCCTAAACTACTGATTATAGGATTTCAGAGACTGAAATTATACCTTTCCAGTTAGATATAGATATTGAACACCAGATACAATATAGTAAGAAATGAAGCATATGAAAAATTTGACCTTATCAGATAAAAAGCATTTTGGAAAGTGGCCTAACAAGAAACTCAGAAATTGTTTTAAACCAGATCTGTAACATATTATACACGTTTTTAAGTACTACATAAGTCTAGGCTAGTTAACATTCATTTTTCAAGCAGTGTTATCTTTATTTGCTTGAAAACGATAGCTGTTTTTCAAAAAAAAAGACCTGCCCTTTTATGTATTAGAAGTCTACCAAAAAGTTACCAATAATAAAAAAGTTAAACTTCTATTATTGAGCTCTGATATATATTTGTAATATAATAAATAACCATCTTTGCTTCTAAAAATGCACACTAAATAATCAAGCTGTTACCATAATAGTTCCCTAAAAATCAAGTCATGAGGCAGACATGTCAGGAAATTACACTTACTCAAGAGTGACAAAGGGATAACCAGCACTGACTATGATCTGTGCAGTCAGCATCAACTATGGTCCTACTGTGAAAACCTATTTAAGGGCTAAAACACATAATAATTTTGAATAGTAAGATTATATTAACTCCTTAGAAGATCAATATACACATTATAAAATTGGATCCCATGGCCCTGGCCAGCTAGCTCAGTTGGTTAGAGCATTGTTCTAATATGCCAAGGTTGCAGGTCAGATCCCTGGTCAGGGCACATACAAGAAGCAACCAATGAATACAAGGAACAGACTGAGAAATGTCAGAGGGGAGGTGGGTGGGAGGACTGGATAAAGGAAGGTGAAGGGATTAGCTAAAGAACATACAGGCATAGCTCATGGACACAGACAATAGTGTGGTCAGGGCTAAGGGAGGTGGGCAAAGGAGGGGGACATCTGCAGTAGTGTCAACAATAAAAATTATAAATTAAAGAGAAAAAAAAGAAGCCCTGGCCAGTGTGGCTCAGTTGGTTGGTGCATCACCCAGTATACCAAAAGGTGGTGGGTTTGATTCCTGGTTGGGGTGCATGTGGTGTGGGGGCGGCGCCAATTGATGTTTCTCTCTCACATTGATGTTTCTCTCTCTCTCCCCTTCCTCTCTAAAATCAATTTTTAAAAAAGATGCAACCAATGAATGCATAAATAAGTAGAACAACAGATCGATATTTCTCTTTCCCTTCCTCTCTCTCAATCAATCAATAAATAAAATTGGATTCCAATGTAATATAAACATACATACATAATGACTAAAATATGCTAAAAATGAACATGTAAGAATTTTATTTTCATTTTCAGACATTAAACTGCCCCCCTCCCCTCCAAAAAACTCAGATAGCTCATGGTAGGCAGTTTCTACAAAAATTGAACAATGAGCTAGTGCCTTATTTCTTTCAAATTTCCTTATAGTTTACAGAGATTCAAATTATTTAAATGCCTTATGGAGTGCTTCACATAATACAGTTGGTTATTCAGTACTTGTTAGTTGTAAATTATTACCAACTACTAAAAAATTTTAAAGAAGGTTTAACACAGTGGTTCACAGTGGGTGATTTTACTCCCCACTAGACATTTGACAATGTCTAGAGACATTTTTGTGTCACAAGCTGAGGAGAGGGGATGCTACTGGCACCTAGTGGGTTGAGGGTCCAGGGATGCTGCTAAACATCCAATAATGCACAGGGCCAGCCCCCAAAACAAAGCAAATGCCAAAGTTCAAAAACCTTTGGTTGATCAAATACTGTTCAGACATGGAAGCTTGTGTTAATACAGTAGGCACAGTGCTAATTTCTGTGAATACAAAATATAAAACAAAAGCATGGGTTTTGGAGTCCCAGAGACCTGGTCCTATTCTTAGCGCCATCATTTACTAATAATGCAATCTTGGGAAAACTACCCAACTTTTTTTGTTTCAAAACAGAGCTAATTACACTTCTCTCAGTCACTGTGAGGATCATATGAGACAATATATGTAAAGTGGCTAGCACAGTACCCAGCAATTAACAGAAAACAAAGGGGGAAACTGTCACAATTAGAAGAGCCTAATGAGACATGGACTCAATGTAATGGAATATCCTAGATGGTATTCTGGAATAGAAAAAAAGACAGTAGGCAAAAACTGAGGAAGTCTAAGTAAAGTGTGGGCTTAGTTAATAATAATGTATCAGTATTGGTTCATTGTGACAAATGTACTATACTAATAAGGGAAACTGAGTGAAGGGCATATGGGAACTCTTTGTACTAACTTCATGACTTTTTTGTAAATCTAAATCTATTCTAAAATTTTAAAGATTTATCTAAGAATCCTCTAATTAAAACATTTACACACACACACACACACAAAGTAAAAAGAAAGGTGAGGGTATCTTTCTTCTTCCTTTCTCTGAACTAAGAGGACAGTCTCTACCCTCAAAGAGTCTGCCCTTTCTTTACCTATTCATACCACCTTGATGATGATGTCAAGCTCTGAACAGTATTCAGTTAAATAAAGGCCACTAGCAGATGCAAAGACAAGATGTGATACATGCCAGAGGATTTAACTCTTCATCAGAAAATAATATAAAAATCCTAAATCATTTAAGATTTAATTAAGAGAATTTTATTTAAGGATTTTTTTATATGAGGTTTTAAAACATTATTTACAGAATTGTCAAGACAAAGGAAAAGGACTTCATTTATTGGATACTAACCAAAACCTGACAATAGATAAAGGTAGAGAACTGTGTTTGGGGTGTTAAAACTAGACAGCTGTGACTGAATGGGAAAAAGTTCCTGTACAGTGATTCCAATATTACAAAACTTTTATTGCATGTTGGTTTGGTAGTCCAAAGTTTGGTTTCCTTTTATGTGGTATTAGAGCTGTCATGCTGAAGACTGAGATTACCTCTGAAAAGAAGGTTTCAGGCAGGTAAGTATGTAAAATAAATCTCTACTAATAAGGACAATTTAAAAATATGTTAAGAGAACTATCAACAAAAGTAGGCAGTGGTCACTGCTTTAATTCATACAGATTAATGAGAGAGCATATGGGAAGTACTTTGAGCTCCCTGGAAAAGTGACACCAGGTGAATTCAAAGAATTAAGTTACAGTATAAAGGGATAACAGGATAACATACCACTTTCTTTTTTGTCTATAATAAAAGACAAATATCTTCTAAGTACTTGCTGAAAGTTAACACACAGACTTTATTTCTACATAAATCAGGTCCCTGGTCATTCCAGCCCCTTTAAGGTATGGAGAAGTTACTAATCGGTAGAAAAACGTACAAGCTGTTTGCCAGAGCACACAGAAAGGGAATGGCAAGGAACCAGGAACAGAGGCTCCTATTACTGTGCTCCCTGGGACTGTGACAAGCCAACTAAAGGGTGGAAGAGGGATTAACAAATGCCAACAGGTTAGGGCTCTGACTGCAGCAAGCAAAACAAATGAGAAAAGGCAGTGGGCCCTTTTCTACCCACTGCACCTGGTGTGCAGAGAATAGTGGTCTTTTCCTTGGGTTCAAATCCGCTAAGCAGAACTTTAACTCTCCTGTCTGAGTGTCATCTACTTAATTTTGAAAACATATTCCCTTACAACATCCAAGAACCAGTTCACAGGTGCCCAAAGCCTAGAATTGGTATTTCAGTTGTTGGAGAAGACAGGATTCTATATTTTTAGTCATGTAAAATTTGGGGATTTCTTTCACTCAGAACGTGAGCCTAAAGTTTTCTCATGATTATTTCCAATATCATTTGATTTTAAATCCTCAAATGATGAAGTATTTTCCTTCGGTTCACAATGTAAAACAAGGAGAAATTCTGAATCTGGGTAACATGTACTTCGCTGAATCCTTTAAATTGGATCAGAATAGGTCAATATTACAATTGTTCTTAGAAAAGTACAGATGAAAAGTAGTTCTTTATCACAATTTATTAGCTTTTGAAGATTAAAAGGAGCATTACTAATTATAAGTCAAATACAAGACTGGAGCTACCGAGATGACCCGTTTGATCTAAGTCAATTCACTGACCACTGTCACCTGCTCAACATTTTACAGATGAAAGGCTTTTTGTCAGGGAGCCAATTCCTATAACACCCCACACTGCAGCTTCAGAAAGGAGAAAAAGTTGTAACCTATCTAACGGGAGAAAAAGCCGAGTGTTATCTGGATATCTTAACTATATTTACTGAGTTATAGATACTCTAGAATCGGAATTTTATAACTGATCATCCGATCCCGTTCATTTGGACATTTAAAGAAACCAAGATACTAAGCAAATTGCCCCCAAAGATATGATTAAGCTGGTGGCAGAATTCACCAACGTCTATCCTAATGTCATGTAACCATTAAAGTCAAAAACTTCTATTCACTGAAATATTACTTATCCAGAAAGTGTATCCCGCGCGAGAGCGGCAGCCTCCGCTCACCAGCCCGCCGGGGGACCGCCCGCTCTGCGACAGGGCCCGCGGCACCTACCAGGGGGCCTCTGCGCCGGGCCGTGGAGAGCGGAGACGTTCAGCGCCGCAGCCTTCTCCCGCACCGTGGCCATAGCCGTGGCTCGCGGGACACAGCTCCTCCGGCCGCTGCGCGGTGAAGTGGGAGCCCGCCGCCGCCTGTTAACCGGTCCGGGACGGGACGGGGCGGGGCTCCCGCCAGGCCCCGCCCCCGACCGAGGACTGGGCCGCCCCGCGCCGCGGGTCACGTGCCCGCCGAGGAGGCGAGTAGCCGCGGGCGCGCACGAGAGGAGACGGTGCGGACCCCGCCCTCGAGGACGACGCGGCCGGTCGCCGACGCGGAGACGGCCAGGTAGACAGCGGTGCGGCGCGTGGGGCCGCGAGTGCGCGCGGGCGCTGCGCAGGCAGTGGGGCGAGCCCGCAGGCTCTGGCCGCCGGGCGCCGCCCGCGTTCCCTCGTGGACGAGCCCTGGGCCCCCGCGGCTGACTCAGTGCCGCGCCTCAGCGCTCGCCCGGGACGCGGCGGTAGTCCTAGCTCCGCTTCACGGTGTTCTTTATGAAGATGCCACGGACTGATGTGCAGCATTTTAGTAGCTGGGTCTGGAACATGAGTGCTTAAAATTGTGTCATGGTGACAAGAGCATCTAGGGTTTCACACACTGGCTCGCTGTAAAGAACAAACTAACCTTTATCTGGCCCAGGGGAGCCGCGTCTGGAGGCCGCCACCCGGAGGGCGTCTGGCCGGCCGGAGGGTGCTGCCTCCCAGGTATCTGGTCAGGTGGGTAGGGACGGAGTTTGCTACGGAGACGGAGCGAAAGCGAGGAAAAGGGGAGGGAGGACTGTCAGTGGGCAGTTGAAACCAGGGAATCCAGGGCTCCGTTGGGGTACGTCTGAAAGGATGAGTGATCTAAGAGAACAGTAATTCAGTGGCCAGGTATTTGCCCATTTTTTTGAAATTTGAGAGTTTTGCAATTATTTTAAACCCTTGGTACATATATAAGAAATGTCTTCTTGGAAGGAGGATGCCTGTGTGATCAGGTTATAAATTAGGATGGTATTTAAGTGGGAGTTCACTGCTTCGCTTATTGGAAGCAGCTCTACACGTGGTGGTTTCGGAGCATACATACTAAGAAGCTATGACCCAGGGGCCTGAGTCTAATGGGCAAGGGCTCTTCCTAAGATTTAGTAGATTGCCAACGGCTTAGCCCTTTTTTAAATATGCTCTCTCCCCCTGGTGGTTGTAAAACCTGGCCTCACTTACCCTAAAGGAATTTTCTTTGTATTTCTCTATTGGTTACTGCTCACAGATAAGATACAATTTAGGACCAGTTTCCAGCACACAGTAGGCCTGTTATCTTTAGTCTGCCCCATGTTACATAACTGCATGAACACACAAGTCCATCCTCACTACTTGGGAGAAGAAAATAGCTCATCCTATTTCTGAAAACCAGTTTTTACAAACCAATATTGTGTCTTTTGAAAAGGTTGGTTACTTCAGTGACCATTTTGATAATTTATATCACCTATCAAAGAATTTTTACCAGCTTGTGCTATATCTAGCTCACCTGAAATGCTGTATTTCCTCTTCTCTACCTAACTATATGTACCCCAGAGGCCTAGCTCAAATCCCACTTTCTTCACTGGACATATATTTCCGGATTACCCTGATAGATTTCTTCTCTGACCATTGATGGCACTTACCAAGTACCTTACTATTTGGCCTCCTACCTCCTTGTATAGATAGATACTACCTAATTATTTCAGCAAACACATCTTGATTATCTAACAAGATTGGAGAATTGTCCAGGGCAAGAAGCATATTTTAACCTTACAGATTTTTTTCAGTATATATAGTGTTGGGCACAGAGTAGATGTCTTGATTGTCCTCATCAAAATACAGAGCTTTAAAAAACTATCAGCTTCATACTTTTTAAAGTTGAATGGTTAGGAACCTCTTTTAAAAGAAACTCATAAAAAATTCCTCTCATCTCTAGCAAGTATTACATTCAGGCAGTTTATGACATGAAGGAAAATTCCTCCCTTGCTGACCAACCCAGGATATTGCTGCAAAGCCTTCAGCCTCCCTCCCCCAACCCCCACCCCGTACTATGAGACTCTCAGTAAGCATGTACCCAGCTGGTAATTTTTGCAAGTTTTTTTCTCTTAGAATGCTTTAAAATTACTTTTATTAGTTATCTCAAATAAGTGTGGCAAGTCAGTATTATGTTTAACACATGGGAAAACTTCACTTGATCTAAATTTGTCTGAGCCAATCAAGAGGTAGGAAACAGAACAGAAAGTTTATGTTTCACTAATCTGTTCTGGTGCAATCCTGAATTTAAAAATTATAAACAAACAAACAAAACACACACCAAAAAAACCCAACCAACACCTCTGGTTTCTCTAGCAATGTAAACCAATGATAAGTAAAAATCTTTTCGCAATTAAAAGAATTTTATTAAGGTGGTAATCTGCCATCTTGTCACTATTAAAACATTGAAAATATAATTTTTAAATTTCCACTTCACATTTAGGCTAATCACATTTCAGGTTCATATCTTAACCAAGGTTCACCCTACCAAAATTTGTTGTAGTAGACTATTTTCATTTAAGAAATTTATGAAATTTCTCATATTCATTCTCATTTTTTGAAGGGACCAAGTGGTGTGGAAAATGAGAAGGAGGGCACTGAAAAGAGAAAGGAATTAAAACTTATTTTCTGAAAAGGATCTGATACATAATTGATAAATTTCATGTGAAGTGATAAGTAAGTTACCTTTCCCAGAGGTATTTCCATTTTTAAAAAATATATATGTTTCTATTGATTTCAGAGAGAGGAAGAGAGAGGGAGAGAAACATCAGTGAAGAGAGAGAGTCATTTATTGGATGTTGCCTGCTGGGGATCAATCCTGCAACTTGGGATTGTGCCCTGACCAGAACTGAACCATTACCTCCTGGTTCATAGGTCGATGCTCAGCCACTGAGCAACACAGGCCAGCCTGGTTCTTTCTATTTTAATCTTAATTTTTAAAGAAATTTTGAGCAATAGTACATTACACGATGAACATATCTGGGGAACAAAGAAGGCCTTGGTATGAGCCAGCCTTGAGGCTGACCTTTTAAAATGATTGGATACTATAAGGGAAAAGTTTATAATTTCTTTCTCTATATATTTTTTAAATTTTTGTTTATTTATTTAGGCTATTTCAAAGTCTTAAAGATTAAGTATACACCATGCTGAAAATATGCTCTTCTGTCATTTAAAAAGATCTTTTTCTAGAAATAGTTTATTTTGTATAGATTAATGTCCATTCAAATGAGTGTGTTTCAACAGTTTTGGATCCATCTGTACATAATTTAGAAGAAAAAATTTATATTTTTAGATTTTCATGTCCTTATAATGGCCTTTTAGAAGCTACCAAAGACCTTGGGTGTATGAGGACTTCAAATATACTCTAAAAATTACATTCTAAATTTTTTTAAACTGATAATGGCTTTTACCATTATGTGCTTTTTATTTATTTTTTAAAAATATATTTTTATTGATTTTAGAGAGAGAGGAAGGGAGAGGGAGGGAAAGAGAGAAAAACATCAATTGGTTGCCTTCCGTACATGCCCTGACCAGGGACCAAACCTGCAAACCAGGTATGTGCCCGGGAATTGAACCAGCATCCTTTCAGTGCACAGGATGGCTCTAAACCAACTGAGCCATCCGGCCAGGCCCATTATGTGCTTTTTAAAAACACAAATTCCTGTCCACCACTGCACATTTTTATTTCCTGCTTCTGGGGTGGTGTACCTGAGAATCTCCATAATTTTTTTAAATTATGGTAAAATACACAAATATTCATCATTTTTAATATGTACCATTCATAATTATAAT
Source organism: Miniopterus natalensis (assembly GCF_054644295.1). Classification (NCBI taxonomy): domain Eukaryota; kingdom Metazoa; phylum Chordata; class Mammalia; order Chiroptera; family Miniopteridae; genus Miniopterus; species Miniopterus natalensis. Next base: position 59,678,989 of record NC_142091.1, on the reverse strand, counting down.
GCAGAATGTCAGAGAACCACATTTTGAGAAATACAGCTCATAAAGTTTCCTCTTACCTGGTAGGACTTTTTTCATAGATTATAAGTTCCAAGACAACAGGAATTTTTGTGTTTTTACTGTTGTATCCTCAGCCCTTAGTTCAGAAGCTGGTTCATAGTGGGCTCTCAATTTTTATGAATGCCTAAAAAACTAAAATATTTCAGGTGCAGTAAGTATCAAGCAAAAAATAATTCCAAATATACAATTTTCTGTATTCATAGTATACTTCATATAGTGGTATGCTCTACATTTTTTTTAAAAAAAGCAGAACACTTTTAATGTTAACATCTGTACAATTTTACTTGTATATTAAAATCATAGAAAACCAATGAATAAATTAGTATTAATAATGAATTGCCCTTCATGTGATTTCAAATACAGGACTTTTAAAGTTTTCATATTAGTTGAAGTCTATAAGTGCTATGAAAGAATTAGAATAAATTATGTTTACCATAAGTATTTTGTGAAAATATTCCAGTTATTCACAGTCCACCCCCTTTATTCTTTATATAAGCCATAAGTCAACAATCACCCTTTCTCATGGAGTAGTGAAGTATGAAACGGTTGTTTTACTCTTTCATTCTATACAAGTTTCAGTTAATTAAAAATTGATATATATCATGACCAATATATACAAAACAATGTCTGTAGTAAAGTTGTATGACTATTTGGGGCTGGTAAACTAATAAATAAACTATGACACTTGTTGTCATAACTTTATTGAGGTCCCCAGGCTTGGCTTAGGGTGACAGTTTTCTCTTTTACTAAATGGAATTTCTCCCCCCACCCAAAATGGATATAGCTTTATTATTTTTTTTCTGAAGCAATGTGTGCAAAGTCTAAGAAATTACCACTGAATATTTAAAGGTACAAAAATTTTCAAATTTATAAACAATTTTTCTAATTAAAGAATTCAAGTTACTATTCATATATTACCCAAGTCAACATCCAGTCAAGAATAGTATTTGCTGATAGCTAAAAAATATACAGCTGAGCACTTGCCTTCCAGAACATGACACTGAATATCTCTCTGTCTCACTGGGTTTGTTCTTCAATCTTCTTTCCTCTGATATCTCCTTCCCTGTCTTCTAGTGTTTAAATGTCCGAGGGCTCAGTCCTTTCTCCTCTTCTCTATTAATGTCTTCATCTAGTCTCATTTTAAAAAACTGAGGACTCCCAAAATTATATCTATACTTTAAATATTTCATTAAAACTTTAGCCTCATTTATCCTGTTGCCAACCCTATATCTCCACTTGGATGTTCAGTAGGCATCCCAAAACTTAACATGTCCAAAACCAAAGTCTCCTGATCTCCCGCCTCTAAATCTACTCTACATAAACTTTCACCAGCTCAGTTAAAGGCAACTCCATCTCTCAGGTAGCTCAAGCCAAAAATCTTGAAATCATCCTTGACTCTTCTCTTTCTCTCATACCCTACACCCAATTCATGAGGTAATCCGTTGGCTCTGTTTTAAAAATATATCCAGAATCTGACCACGTATTGCTACCTCCATTTCTACTGTTCTGGCCCGAGTCGCTATCATCTCTTACCTGCATTGCTGTAGCTTCCTGACTGATCTTGCTTTCCTCTCTGTCCTCACACTTTTCAGTCCTAATTTTTAACAATGCAGCTAGAAGAGTCCGTAAAACACAAGTTAGATTATGCTATAGATTAAAACTCTGGAAAGGCTACTCATACTCTACCCTTCCATTGCTCCATTCCAGCCATACTAACATCCTTGCTGTTTTGTTAACATCAGGCACATTTCTACTTTAACATCTCTGTGCAGCTGTTCAGTCTGCCTGCAGTGCTTTTTCCAAATAAACACACGGCAAAACTGGGAAAACAGGACCTCACCCCCAGGGTAACCTTTTCTTCCCTCTTATATTGCTGGTCATATGCTTTAGACCCCCTGACCTTTCATATTGCTGGTCATCTGGTTTGAATCCTCACCTGGCATGTTGCTGGTCATGAGGATTAGACCCCCTTAGAGGGGGAGCAACCAAGGGGGCCAGAGAATAGCCCTTAAGCATTAAGCCCCCAGGACAATGAGGTTCTTCCCCGCATCAAATACGACTAAGCCTCAGTTGTGTTTCAGCTCCAGGCCCAGAAAAGCAGCAAAACCAAACAAGTAACACCACAGCTGACATCAGGACCAGCTGAACTAATGACACTCTGCCCTGGCTCTGACCAATCAGTGGAGACCATGACCCTGAAAGGACAGACCTAGAAAGCTGATGAATATTCTATTGAGATCCTCCCCTGGGACTTCTCCTAAAATCCCCACCCTTAAAAGCCTTTAGGATGGAGGACCCAGCACCTCTTCTTCTGGGGAGTATGCCCCTGCCTTCTCCCCCTTCCCCCCAGGCCGGTTATCTTTACCTTTCTCTCTCCTAAGCTCCAAGGGCCCGTCTTTTGCCTCTGCAACTTGTTTCCTGAGCCCATTTCTTCTACCACTTACTTCTTCTACCTCTGTGACTTTCTAAATAAACTTTCTCTTACAGTTTGAGTCTTGGGTCTGAACTCTTTTCTAGCCAGAACTTAAGTACGAAGGTTGCTGAATCCAGGTCCGGTCTGACTCCACTTGTCTTACACCTGGTGCCGTTCTCACCACCGCCATCAATGCCTCCATGACTGACAAGCCCCCAATCCCCAGCCCCCATGAATACTCCTGTAGATGTACAGTTCATAAAAAGACTTTACTTGCAAGAACTTACAGAAATGGGAAGATTTAACTAGAAATGATATCAACTTAATAGGGCCAAAATGAGCTCTTTTGACACCTAACGTTTTTTGGGGGTTTTTTGCATGCACAGTAGGAAAAAAAGCCAGCTCTGAAACCAAACTGAATGAATGAGAGGATTACCTGATTCCTCATTCAATTGGCAAATAGAAGCCTCTGAAATGGAGCACAGAGAGACTTTCTTCTCTCCAAGAAGTTAAGAAAATTTTAGAGACTGTCTGAACTAAAGAAGGTTTTTGAAGCTGCTCTATGCCAACACCCCACTTTTCCCTCTTCTCCACCTGCCCCTCTGTACCCTTTACTTCATGGTCTGGGCTTACTCTCCTTTCCTCCTTCGCCTTCTCTCTCTCTTCTACACCTCCCTTACGAGCAGCTCCCCACTGACCTAGGGGGCCCTCAGAATGGAAAACCAGGCCAGGATAGACTAGAAAAACACACAAACATTCTGGCAACTCCCTTCAGACCTGTAGAATATTATAGCCAGTAATGAAAATTCCAAAGATGGTAGGGCAAAATGAGGTATATGTGCCATTCTGGACTAAGGAGAAGGAGTTAGGTCTCTGGGACTTCAAAGGGAAGTAAGGAAATTCACAGGGAGGTGAATAAGTTAACATTTAGTAAACAATTGTTCAATGGGCCATCTTGAAACAATGAGAGGACTTTTGATCAAAAGGGCCTTGCTTGGTTCCTCCCTTTCTATCACATCTAGTTCATGTTAGACTGTAGTTACCTATGATAATAGCTCCCTTCCTGGAGCAGGTCCTCTGTGTAAATTCTTTTAGGTAGTTAGGGGTAAGGTCATAGATTCTTCTTGAGTCTTTTGTTTCTTAAAAATAACAAGCTTAGCCCAGCTGGTATGGCTCAGCGGTTGAGCATCCACCACCTATGATCCAGGAGATTGAGGTTTGATTCCCAGTCAGGGCACATGACTGGGTTTTGGGCCCGATCCCCAGTGTGGGGTGTGCAGGAGGCAGCCGATCAATGACTCTCTCTCATCATTGATGTTTCTGTCTCTCTGAAATCAATAAAGAGATATTTAAAAACAAACAAACACCACCTTAAAGTAATGAATATGCCAAAGAGGCATATTTTGGGGTGGCAAATTCTGCTCCTCTTCACCCTTAAGCAGCACTCTCAACTGGCCACCACTTAGCAGTTCTTTTTTTTCTTACCCAAACTGAAAGGGATTATCCCAAATGTCAGGATACTGGACACCCAATTGCCATCACTGCTTGAGGGTGTTTCAAATTAGATTTTTTTTTTCTTGTAATTTCCCAATGTTTTAAGGGAACCATTCTTAATAGGATTCAACATCTAGTGCCATAATTTCATTAGACCTTAATTTGAGATCTAATCATTTATTCATTCAAAAAATATTTATTGATCTTTTTTTATGTGCCAGGTATCAGAGGTGGAACCATGTTTGGTGAGGCCTGAAACTTACTGCAAATTTGTAGGCCCCCCCTTTAAAAAAAGGGGAGGAGAAGGAAGAGGGGGAGAAGGAGGGTGAAAATTCAAAATTAGGTATGTCTATTCCAGAAGATGGAATAGAAGTACATTTCCCCATTTCTCCTACTAAGTACCAAAAAAAAAGTCCCAGATGCTATGTATAAGACAAACATAAGACAGTTAAGGGTGGAGACAAGAAGGCAGACTGACTAGGGGCCTCGGGATCCAGGAATGACACGATAACAAGTTCTCTTCTTGCCTCATCTATCCCAGAGTTAGAGCTGAAGAAGCCGGCAACCTGGATATATCAGTGGGCGCAGACAAAAGAGCCCCAACAAAAGCCTGCTCTCTCTAGACAAGAAGTATGAAGACTTCAAGGTAGGAGAACTTGTTTCTAGTCCTGGCTCTGCCATCAACAAATTGTGACTTGGTAGACACTTTCTCTCCAGCTCTTCATTATCAGCTAATAGCTAAGTCAAGCATTATGATTCCAAGTTGGGAGAGGAAAGCAGTTGTGTTTAAAGCAAAGTTTACTTTTTATTGCTTAGAATAAAAATAATTGTACACTGGAGAACACTTGAGATTAAAGAAACGAATTTTTAAAATTCTACAATCTGGAAGCAATCGCTATTAACATTTGAGGCACTTAAAAAAATTTTTTTAAAACCAATGCATATATTTTATCTATTTGAGATAATACGGTATGTAAAATTTTGTATTTGTGTGTTTTGTTTAGTGTTAGAACATATTACAAACCTTTCATAAACATTTTACAGTCGATATACTCTTACATAAATATACTAACATTCACTAAACCATTTCATTATAAAATTCTTAGTTTTTTTCCAATTGAAATCATTAAAAAAATCTTCATTCATGGCAACTTATATTTTGCCTTTTTGTGGCATTTATTATTTTTTTAACTTTTATTTTTTATTGATTGATTTGAGAAAGGAACATCAATTTGTTGTTCAACTCATTCATGCATTCATTGGTTGATACTTGTATGTGCCCTCATCAGGGATCAAACCCACAACCTTGGCGTATAAGGACAACGCTCTAACCAACTGAGCAACCTGGTAGACGCATGTTACTTTTAGTTTACATTTCTATGGGACATTGAACTATTTGATAAGATCCTTAAAAATAAAGAGTCATTTGGAAATGTGAAACTAGGCATTCTTCCTATGTTTTCACCTAAAGCCTTGCAGTTGTCTATGGTAGTAAGACTTTAAATAATGGCATGAATATTAGCTAAGGTAGCCTAATAGAAGTAAATATTAAAAGGAAACGTATAAATTAAGACTTAGACAAATTTGATTGGAACTGCGGTTTTGCTTCTTTTATAAGTCTTGATTTCTGGTGTATGTGTCATGAGGCTGTGTGTGTGTGTGTGTGTGTGTGTGTGTGTGTATACATATCATGTGATTCTTCACAATTAAAGAAACATTTATTGGGAAGTGTTTCCACAATGGCAGAATAAGGAATTCTAAAAGTCTGCTCCTCCATAAAGCAGTGATTTATGACAATGATTGTCTAGCTCAACTCTTTCAGAACTCTAGAAAGTAACCAAAGCCTTGCAACAACCTGAGGACTCTTTATTCAAGAAAAATGGCTAAAATCTCAAAACAGTGAGATTTGTGGTATTTATTATTATTTTTAATGTATTGATTGATTTTAGAGAGAGGAATGGAGAGAGAGAGAGAGAGAGAATCGATCTGTTGTTCCACTTACTCATCATTCATTTGGTTGATTCTTGTATGTGCCCAGATGCAGGTTCAAACCCACAACCTTGGCATAGGGGGAAAATGCTTTAACAAACTGAAGTCCCTGGCCAGGGCTGAGATTTGTGGTGTTTAAATTGCTCTATTCCCATCCCACTCTCCCTAGCTCTACAGTAGCCTCAAAAACCATAGCAGTAGCTGTGCAATACAGCAGCAAAGTAGCCACGGGACAGGGCAGAACGGGTTTGGAGCACTTCAGAATGTCCCATTGCCTGAGAATTGTTACTATTTGACCTGCATAACACTCTCTGAAAAGCCGCATTCACAGGACTTATCTTTATTTGACCTGATTCAGTCTCTCAGTGAGGCCATGTGAGTTTTGTAATAGAGGAATTTTTAGAATTCTCTGGAATCAGAGAAGAAGGATGGTCATACTCTTTCTGTGGGGGATAGAAAGCTTCTCTGTGGGTCTGTGTTAAAGTTGAGCAGTAGAGGATGTTTACCAGATAGAGGAGGAAGATGAGGAAGTAGAGGACTTCCAGGCAGGCAGAAGAAATTTCATAAGTAAAAGCATGAAAACATGCTTACAGTGGTGTACTCAGCAATAAAAAGCTGTGTGTGGCTATAGGGTCAAGTCCTTAAGGGTAGCAATAGGAGAACTGAAGGGAGGTTAGGTGAGAAATATAAGGTGAGCTACATCACGAAGGGTCTTTGGTGATCAGGAAAACAAATTCTGATGATAGTGTAGAGATAAGAGTGAAGGGTTAAGAATCTAGAGTTGAGGAGACCAGTGGAACCATGAGAGAGGCAGATGGTGAGGACCTGGTCTAAAATAGTACTATTGGTTTTTGCTGAAGGAGAAGTAGAAGGGTGGAAAAGGTAAGATTTAACTGATTCCTTCTACACAGTTTCTTGAGCACCCATTAATGGACAAGCATTGTGCTCAATGAATATATAGAGCGGGGTGGACAATTACATGAGGTCAGAGAAGAAAAGGGAAGAGTCAAAGATGATTCCTGGTACTTCTAGTTTGGGCAACTGTGGATAGTGGGGGTACCCACACTTTTAAATCAGCATCAGAAATTAGAGAGACTCTTCTAAGAATTCAACTTATACATCAATATATCAAACTCAAGACCATTTCTAATTGTTGACCATAGTGTTTGACTAAGGGTGGTGGGAACAGACTGAAGTTTTTGTTTTCTAAATATTTTTTTAAATTTTAAATTCTGAAAAAAACAACTATAGAATTTTTACCTTCTTAACCATTTTAAGTGTGTAGTATAGCAGTAGTAACCATATTCACATTATTGTGTAACATCTCTAGAACTTTATAGTCTTGCAAAATTGAGACTCTATACCCATCAAACAACTACCCCTCATTTCCCTCAGCCTCCATCCCCTGGGCACCACCATTCTACTTTCTGTTTTCATGATGTTGACTAATCTAGGTACCTCTTATAGTTGGAATCACACAGTATTTTTCTTCTTGTGACTGGCTTATTTCACTAAGCAAAATGTCCTCAAGGTTCAGCCATGTTGAAGCATGTGACAGGATTTCCCTCTATTTTAAGGCTGAATAAATACTCCATTGTATGTATATACCACATTTTTATTATCTGTCAGTGGACTTTTGGGCTACTTACACTTTTTGGCTATTGTAACTAATACTGCAGTAAATATGGATGTGCAAAGATCTCTTTGAGATGCTGCTTTTAGTTCTTTTGGATATATACCAAGAAGTGGTATATATGGATCATATGGTAATTCTAGTTTTAAGTTTTTGAGGAACCTACTTATTGTTTTTCATAATGGCGGCACCATTTTACATTCCCACCAGCAGTACACAAGGGTTTCCATTTCTCCACATCCTCGTCAACATTTGTTATTTGCTGTTTTTTAGATATTGGCCATCCTAATGGGTATGAGGTGATATCTTGTGGTTTTGATTTGCATATCCCTGGTGATCAGTGATGCTGAGCACTTTCTCATGTTTGTTGGCTATTTGTATATCTTCTTTGGAGAAATGGCTATGCAAGTCATTTGCCTATTTTTTAATCAGGTTACTTATTTTTTTATTGTTGAGTTGTAGGATTTTAAAATTTATTATTTTCTCCCATTCTATAGGCTGGCTTTTTGCTTTATTGATTGTTTCCTTTTATTTGCAGAAACATTTTGTTTGATAGAATCCCATTTGTCAATTTTTGCTTATATTGCCTATACTTTGTCATATCCAAGATATAATTGCCAAATCTAATGTCATGAAACTTTTCCCATGTTTTCTTCTAAGAGTCTTATAGTTTTAGGTCTTATGTCTAGATCTTTAATCCATTTTAAGTTAATTTTTGTATGTGGTATAATGTAAGTGTCCATCTTCACTCTTTTGCATGTGGATATCAGTTTCCCAGCACTCCAGATAGCTGCAGGGCTCCCTATTTCCCCACTTCCAGTGCGAGGACTCTCTTTCCTGGAGGAGCAGAACATCAGCATTTCTCATCCTGCCCCCATCTACCTATTGGAGGCTAAGTCCTGGACAAGTATGGTTGAGAGGTGGGGTTTCCCTTCTGTCCAGTCTCATAGAATGGAGGCTCTATCTTAGGTGTGACATGCTGAGAATACTGGGACCCTGATTACCCTTGCCCTGGCTCATAAAGCAGTGGTTTCATGACAGAAGAGGCATGCCAATCGGACTCTACACAAGTCCCCCCATATCCTACCCAACTGCCTCCAACGAGCATTCGGCTCCTAGAGTGGGGATGTAATTACTTCATGACCATCAAGGCTCACAGAATTTGCCTGGCATGGGAAGCAGGTCATAAAAAAGATAACTACTAATCTCTTCCAAAGCAACTCACTTCATTTGCAACAGAACACAGAGAAGATCAAGCCTAAGAGCCCTCACAAGAACAATGCAGGTTGTGGTAAGAAGTGATTGTTAGGAGATTCACGATAGAAGCTAAATTGTAGGCTGGCTAGTTTTCAGAAGAGAACCAGCAATGAGACAGCTGGGAAAGGGTTTGGAACAAATATCAAACACTGACCTCAGAAACTATCCCTTCAAATGAGCCTTGATTTGAGCAATTTATGCTTTTGTTAAAAGCAGTAGAGCAATCAGCCAGAAATTAGTGAATTTTCACTAATTTAGTGAATTTTCACTAATTTTCACACCTGGGTGTGGTCAAGGAAAGTGAAGAAAACAGCCCTACCAAAGCCTCTGTTATCCCAGCATGACTATGGGCATATCCAAAACTGACTTCTCTGAGGAGCAACACCAGAGGCTAAACACTGTGTGTGGTGAGTAGGGAGGGGAGACATCACTGGAATAATCTAGCCAATCACTAAACAAATAAGCAAATGACAAGTCCTAGAAAGGGCTGGGAAATAAAATTACTATAAGCTACAACATATTATCTGAAAACACCCAGTTTCTAACAAAAACTTATGACAACTGCAAAGGAAAAGGAAAGTATGACCCATAACCCAGGGGGGGAAAAAGCCAGCAGTAGAAGCTGTCCATAAGAGTGATCTGGTGTCAGATTTATTATAAAAAGACTTTAAAGAAGCTATTATGAACATGTTCACAGAACTAAAGGAAGCCACAATTAAAGAGGTAAAGGAAGGAAGATATAATGATAATATTGTTTCAAGTATTAATAGAAGTTATTTTTAAAAAAGAACCAAATGGAAACTCTGAAGTTGAAAAGTTCAATAAATGAAATAATAAACTCATGCGAGGGGCTCAATAGTACATTTTAACTGACAGAAGAAAGAATATGTAATCTTGAAGATAGATCAAGAGATTATGCAAACTGAAGAACAGAGAGAAAAAAGAGAGTGAACAGAAATGAGAAAAGCCTCAGAAAAAATATAGGACACCACTAGCACAACAACATATGTGTAATGGGAGTACCAGAAGGAGAAGATAGGAAGGAGCAGAAAAAAATATTTGAAGAAACAGTGGAGAAGAGAGGTGTGTATTGTGTTCTTGCTTCTGGATAGACCAGAGATCATTTTAAGCCAATCCGTGATGACAACGTGCACGGCTAGCTTTAAGCTTTTCTACGCCATAGTTGACACCTCAGTGGTTATCATGCACTGAATGTTTTTGTCCCACCAAATTTATTTTTGAAACCCTAACCCTCAATATGGTAATATTTGGAGATGGAGACTGAGAGATAATTAGGGTTAAATAAGGTCATGAGTGTGGGGAGAGGCACCAGAGAGGTTGCTCTCACTACCAGTTGAGGACACTGCAAGAAGGCAGCCTGTCTACAAGCCAGGAATCTGGACCTGGGAATTCTAGCCTCCAGATATGTGAGAAAATAAATTTTTTTGTTGTTTAAGCAACCTAGTCTATTACATTTTGTTATAGCAGCTAATACAGTGATGCTCAAGTTATAGTGATGGCTTTTCAACTTTCTCATTTGAATGGCAGTGTTTGTTCATGAGCAGTATGGGCATACTTTTTTTTAAAAAGGCAAGTTTTTGCTTTGCAGTGCTTTGTGAATGGTGCTTTAATGCATTATCTCTTTCATAGTGAATTGTTTGCAAACTCCTGTGATAAAGCTAATGCATTTGCATTAGCATTGGCTGTGAAAAGCTCTAACTTCCTTACTTCTACTTAAGTCAAATAACATTATAATAAACTAGATAGAGGACTGGCATTTAAAAGACTTTATACTGATTGGCCCATTTACAGTTTTTAAGTCATTGATAGAGGTATGTAAACAAAGCTAATGCTCTTTCTGTTAGGCTGTTGCTAAGTGTTTTGAATTATCTTGCTTCACTGCTTAAAGACACCTACTCTCTGATGATAGCCCATTCATTCGCTTCCATAGATTAAATGGAAATTAAATATAACAAGAGAATAGACTCTGGTCTATGGAGCAGCACAGTGAGAACTGAGAATGACATGCAAAAGATGGGTACTATGAGATATTTTCTTTTAAAGACAGAGACAATTTGGCATTTTGAACTACTAAGAGGCCACCTTGAAAACACCAAACTGATTCCAAATAAACTCTCATTTATATATTCCCCTATCTATCCAATACATTCCTATTAAGTGTCTGTTGTGTAAAAGACATGCTGTTGGAGACAGCAGACTGAGTACAGACCTTAAGTCCATAATTAACTGTTGATATCAGACACATTTCTAATGAATCTTACCCTAGTGTCACAAGATGAACTAAGCACTGATGGGTTTGTGTGTGTATAAAATAATTGCTTAAGGATTTGAGAGTCTTGCAAGTTAGTAAAAGATAGTCAATAATGTAGTAAGGCCTTTCCATTCTCACTATTCTGCTGTATCTCTTTTGGTGCTGCCGAACTGAACCACCTTGCATGTCTCCTAACATTCCAGTCCAACAACAAATAATTTAAGACTTGCCTAATTTTGAGGGAGAAACTCCAGATTAAGTTTCACATGATATGCCTGAGAGTAGAACTAGTTTAGTCACAGAACTGAAGCAAACTAAATAGAATACAAACTAAATAGTATATAGTTTTCCTCTCATCCAGCTGTTTAAAAGTCCTCCCAACCTGAGGCTTGGCTTAATCATTAATGCTTCCATGAAGCCTTCCCTGACTTCCCCAAGTAAATGAACTCTTCCCCCAAGGATTTTACTTACTGTGAGTGTATCTACCAGAAACATTCATTCACTTTTACCAGGACTTTCTTCCCTAATTATTCTATCTGTAGTCTCAAACCCAAAAGATAGGAATGTGAAATCCTGGTCCCTGGGCTCTCTCTTCATGAGGACAAAATGTAAAATACGGTGATCACTACATTTCACTTTTTCATAAAATACCAACAATTTTTGTATTATGCACTCTTGGTATTGACATTTTCTCCTGATGTTGCAATTATTGTTGCTAAGGTCATTAATGCTTTTATTGCAAAATCCCAGGGAATACTTAACTGTTTTTACCTTATTAATGCCCCCTATAACTTTCATATATCCAGGTTTTTCATAAAATATTTAATGAAACTAGACACTAAATACTGAGAATGCAATAGTGAGCAAAACACACATGGGTCCTATCATCAGAAGCTGCTAGGATTGAGCACAAGAGAAAACACGAATCCAACAACCACAACAAAGTGTGGTGAATGCTCACAGGGCACCTAATCTGGTCGAGGGTTAAAATTGAATTTGGTTAGCAGTTAAAGTGAAATCTGAAGAATTAAGAGATGAAGGAAGAATAATTCAGCTGAGGGAACAGGAAGGACTAGATGCAAGAAAAAACATACGCATTTAGGGAACTTAAAGAAGTTCATTAAAACTGGGCCACAGAGAAGAAGGGCAGTAGGAAGGAGGGACTATGCCATTGAGGGCTTTGTAACCTGAAAGAGTGGGTTCAAGGCAATGAAAAGCCATAGAAAGGTTGTGAAGGAGAAAAGCCATAGAAAGGTTGTGAAGGAGGGAAAGGATAGTAAAAAAGTAATTTTGGCTGCAATTTAAGAAAAACATTTCTATCATGTGCATCATTTCCTATTCTATGTCTTAAATGATTTTCATTGTTGCCTTATTCTAAATACTTTAAGGAGCTAAATTAAAAGAACATCTAATATTTGGTTTGGGTGTAAACAGTAACCTCTCCATGTATCACAGGTAAATTATATGTAAAACTTGTTATTTTTGCAAAGAAACTTCTTGACTCTTGATTAACATCACAAAATAGATAAGGCTTAACAATAGATTAATAGGTAATTGTATCTTCCTTTTATTTGAAACCAGTCAGCTCTAAATTATTCATTTTAACCGAAGAACAGATATATACATAACCTAAAATGATCAATAATCCAGATAGTTTCTATTCCACTGTAGAATGTTTTTAAATTTTCATTTAAACATGGGTATCTCTAAAATCTAGGAATTTACTTAAAGCCACACTACAGAAAAGGGCAAGTCCATAATATATAATCTTGTGACTCATCCCATACTGGGAACTGAAAGTCTGTGTTAGGCTAATGTCAAGACTAGTAGAGAATGGTCTGTAATTTTTTTACATTTTTTGTGTGTGTTCTTTGACTTTGTTTTTAGAACAATCATGACTAGCTCTATTATTTTTCTGGTAATAAAAACATTTCCACATGGAAAACAGTAGCAGCATCCCCTTTCATATCTTCCTTGAGAAGAGTCAGGTTAAAAAACTGAGTTTAGTGTCTCTCTGAGATACAAAGTATTTCTTAAAATAGTAATAAAAAAACCCAAGACATTAACAAAGCAGTGTAGCGTTAAGTTCTGTCATTTAGGTTTGTATATGGGTAATGGCTATATTATAAAATATTTTGTGGAAAATACTAAAATGAACAGCAATGTCAGCAACCAAATGGAGATATGTTAGAGTTTTCAAACACTTTTTTTTATAGAGATCGCCGATTACATTAAAGCTTTAGTTTTGAACTGTGTAACATAAATCAAGGAATAAGTGCTTTTACAACCAAAACTAAAACATAGCAAATATGCTGACAGTATTTTTACTTGAAATACTTAATATTTTAAAACATTATTTGAAGGGTAAGGCAGAATCTTATTCTGAAAAAGGATCAGTCAGGACACACTCCTTTTAACCTTTTTATATAGATAATAAAAACATCTTTAGAGTGGCAATTCTAGCTTTGCTTTATTTTCAAATAAAAAATTAGAAATTTGAGTTAATGGATTCTTACATCTTTATAGGTAGAAAAGGGCTAAAAGAGTTGTATCTTAACAAAAACTCATTTATTTTCTGATAGTCAGCTGAGGTAGTATGTAATTAATCAATATTGACTTAATTTGAGAAAATCATGGGTGGGTCCTATACCATCTATACCTAGTAACTTTGTTTAAGGAGCCTACAACATGATGTGTGTTGTATAAGAAATCTGTAAACATGATGATGCTTTTGTATAACACAGTACCTGTTTTCAATTTTTTTTTTTAAATATATCTTTATTGATTTCAGAGAGAGGAAAGGAGAGGAGAGAGAGAGCTAGAAACATCAATGATGAGAGAGTCATTGATCGAGCCCGCAACCCGGGCATGTGCCCTGACCGGGAATCGAACCCTGATCGTCTGGATCCTAGGTCGACGCTTAACCGCTGAGCCATGCCCGGCCGGGCTCAATTCTTAAAAAATAGACCAAACCCCAAAATATTCTGATCTTGTTGTTTAAAAAACTGTTTTCATTTTAATGATCTGAGTTAGTAACAAACAAATATACAAAATTGTCTTTCACATTTCCATACATTGTGTTATGGACCATTTAAAACTCTGGACTACAAATGCAGGTTTCTTTATATCCTTAACTTCAATTATTGTCACTTATAAATAAAGGTGATTTGCAAAAACATGCATTGTTAACACAGGTGCCAAAAATTGCACATGTAAGTTAATGCACAACTAATAGTGTACATTGTTCATTTGTGCAATTTATGTGTCCAGTGCAACTGACACAGAAGAAGTTATCCTGGGATATTTCACTCTATTTAAAAAGCATTTTTGAGAGAGATGAAACTACAGTTTAAAACAAAAACTGTATTCTATAAACACAATAAAATTCACAATCTGTACATCTGAAGAAACTTTTGGGACCCAAAGCTGATTCTATAACCCTGCTGCTATACTGGTCTTATGGGCATATCTCCAAAGTCATAGGTTAGAAAATAGCTGCTCTAGTGAAAATAAATATGTATAGTAAAAGGAAAGTCAGACTTTAAGAAAATGTGAGGAAGGCTTTGAAAATAGTAATAATGTATCAGTCATCTATAATTTTCATTTAAAAATTTTAGAAATTTGAAGGTAATCTGAACATTTCCTAAGCCATTTTAAATTTTACGATTTTTCCATCTTACTAATGTTTTCTAGGTCACTTCTCCAACTACTAAGCTGAACTATAAATAAACACCAACATACGATTTTTTATATTAAATTATTTCCAGATATCTGTAGGTAGAAAAATCTAATCTTTCTTAAAAATGTTTTCCTGGGTTGTGGCAACATGTGTTTTGCCCTCTTTAACTCAATCTACAACCTAAGGTTATTTCCATACTAAAAATTTCAAACTCCCTGGCAAGGAATGTGAATGCTAACCAGCTAGACATTTATTCAGCTTCATAAAGGACAGACTTATGTATGGTTGTCATAACAACTGTCCCACTTTCCCCTAAGGTCCAAGTTCGATGTTGTTGCCTATGCTATATGGATCAAGTGAGGGAAAAATGGTGCAAAACATGGGGTCTCCTCCAGGCAGTATTATAGATTGGCCTCTGATATTATGAAAACACTTGTTTTACTAAAATGAATACAACTGCAATGGAAAAGAAAATGGGTGATTTTCTACAGGAAACATCTGTTTTCCATGGGCCTTATGAAGAAAAGGTGGCTAGTAATTTTAAACATGTACTTTAAGTTACCTAAATGCAAGATGGCTTTTTAAAAAATATAAACCACCAGTGATTCAGGCAAGAAAGCTGGAGTAATGTAAAGACGTATACTTACAACACTACATTAGGAGATGCAGTTACCTACTCTGCACTTTGAAATGAAAGAAACCAATTCTGTCCAGAGTCAGTACCAGAAAGGGATATGGCTGCTTCCTACTCTTCGACACTTAGCAAAATTAATTTTATGATGCTTTCACTGCTGATAGTCTCTTACTTGAGTTACCAAAATGACTCTAATAGATTACTTTTGTTTTCAAAATAAGCTGCTTAAACAGGCTTAAAAAAACTTTCAGAAATGAAACATTTAACCCTTGAGAGAAACTCTGATTACTGAGTATCTTGTCTAATGGCAGGTACAAAGATTATTGAATTAAGGATTATTGCTTTTAAAAAGGTAACCATCAGAAATACATATGTAAGCTTAATTCAAATACTCACTTTTCATTCAATGCTATAATGTTTTATTCTCAAGTCAAGTCACTGTTACCTTCAATTCTCTGCCAGTTTACTTAGGCTTTTAAGTGTAAGAAGTTGGCCTGTTAACTCAAAATGAAGACAGTAGCAATAGCCACATAAGCACGTCTTATTTGGGCAATGAGCAGTAATACTGCTTTCTTGATAGGACTTAAGGCACTAAATGGTGGTAAAATAAACAAAAGTATGATGATTAACCACCTCTTTAGAATCCTAAAAAAGGAGATTTAGAAGAACACTAGTAAATCTTTATCTCAAACACATAAGGCATCCTGTTGGCAAACACAAATAAAACACAAGGTCATGATGACTCTAATACATTCACCGTCTCAGCTAAAGTACTTGACACACTAACTAGCAAACTAAAGAAAGCTACAATAGCATGTATAAAGGTTGGAAAGGCACCAAAAGGAGAGCTCTACCACTTCCAGTTCTAAGAGTCAGGTAAGCTGTGTTCAACACTGCATGTAGTCTAATTATAAATTTTATTCTTTAAAATGTCTAATGTGGTTAGATTTTTGTTTCAACAAATCAGTTAATCAAGTGCTAGTTTAGTAAGGAATTTATTTTCATGAATCAGAAAATTACAGCAGTGTCTAACACAACCCCATTATAAAGCTAAACTAATTCTAGTACTGAATGTATATTCTGGATAACACTGAAGCAAATCTGTATAAACAAAAAAAGGTTACCTCGAGATAGAATTCACAATAGAAATCAATATATAACTAAATAAGATTTACTGAAAATAATGAAAAGTGTAGTACAGATACATCAAACAGAATTATAACCACAACATTTTCCTTGTGAAAAATACAACTATTAGTGAAATAAAATGTACAATTGAAATTTTTTCCAAAGGAAAAAGAGTATAAAGGAAAATACTTTTCTTTGAGATAGGGAAAATAGTATGTCATTGTTTTTTTCATCACAATATAATTTGACACAAAAAGCAGTCATAGAATTGCACCAATTCCATATCCAGTTTCCTGAACATGTTAAGAGTAAAAGGAGTTCGTAAAGCAGAATGCAGTTTCTGAATTTTATCTTTTAAATTGATGATATTCTCATACAGAATGTCACAGCACACCAGATCTGTTTACACAATGTATAATACTTTCCGTTTTGTGGCCAGATATGAATACAAACATGATTTCTGCCACCTTTCTTTTATTCTGGTGTTTAGTCAGTCAGGAAAAAATAATCAAGCTACCTAAGTGTTATCTCTCTAACAATAAAGAAAAATTATATTTAGTGCATGCTTCATCATTTGTCAAAAAACATTTCTGAAAATAAAACTTAGTTACCCAATGGTTTACAAAATAGAAAAATCATTCATTAGGATAAAAATGTGGTGGGATGTAGGTCCCTTTCTGAAGGACTGTCTTCCTTGGTAGCAGCACTGTCCTTCAGCAGAGGTCAGGATGCGAACAAGTTCCATGATCAAAGCAGAGGTGCCTACAGGTGACCACTGCTCAGTATTTGATTATCTGAGGCCCTAGACCCACTTTGATCACCCCCTCCACCATTTCATTAGTGCTATAAAATAGACGGAATTTTTGTGGAAATGTTAGGAACATTTCTGCTGTACATGATTTAGAAGTTCTCCAAATTTTTCAAATAGGTCTTCTACCCATTTTACATTTTTCATACAAAGTTGAACTATTTCTTCTTGTCCTAAATCTTCATTTTTTTTCTGCACAGAAGAGATCTAAAATAAAGAGAATTGCCACATTAGCTTATACTTATCACTTTATAAGCTCTTCATAACGGCTTACTATTTCTATATCCTAAATGAAAAGAGGATTTATTAATTCACCTATAAGTACTGATCTTTCTTTAAAAATCCATCCATGGACAATAATTATTTCATATAAATTTGGATGAAGTCTAATCATATCATTTTTGGCTCCACGGGGGCAGGGAAGAAGGCTAGGAAAAGTGGTTCAAACTTTCTTAATTCCTTTAAATTGTGTTAAAAGCAGAATGACAAAATTTGAGGTCAGTTTTTCCTTTCAGATATTGTAAAAATAGTCAACATATTTTGCATGACCACCTTTACTTTCTTCTTTGCTAACCAGAGGTTAGATTTATGAACATCTTTCAATACCTGACCATTATCAAATACATCAGGTGTAATTTTGAGTTAAACGTAACTCTTTTTAATTAATTAATTAATTAATTAATTATTTTAAAAATATCTTTATTGATTTCAGAGAGAGGAAAGGCGGGGGAGAGAGAGACACAGAAACATCAATGATGAGAGAGTCATTGATCAGCTGCCTAGCCCACAACCCGGGCATGTGCCCTGACTGGGAATTGAACCCCAATCGCCTGGATCCTAGGTGTATGCTCAACCGCTGAGCCATGCCCGGCTGGGCAACCCTTTTTAATTTAAAAACTGATAATGTTGGTAAAAAAAAGGTAGTACTGTCTACATTTAAGCCCTGAGGAAATGGATCCTTATATCCCATTCACAAAGTGGTATTATTGTCATACGTAATTTCTGAGCAACTTAAATTACGATACTTAAAAGCTACAATTAAAATTTTAACTATTTCTTCATGCCAAGGCACAAAACCCCCATTTCTCTACAATTACATGGGATAGGGCCATTCTAGTGATAAGGAAGACAGTGAGATATCAGCAGTGACTGAAGTGAATTAAAACAGGATGGTTATACATTATAAGAGAAGAAAATACAATAAAGTACCATTTATTATGGCAATGTAAAGCAAGCACTAACAACTTAAGACATTACCACTTACAGCTCCTATGCGAGGCAGTGAGCCTCAGAATAATCTGAGCACAGCACATAACAGACAGGTTCAGAACAATCTTCTAGTCATTATTTACAGGAAAATAGACACATACATTTTTAAACAATTTTCTTTAACATATTAAAAAATACTATAGCTACAGTCTCCTTAAAGTTTAGAAAAACATACATTTCTTTTTTAAATAAATGAAAAAAATAATTACCTCATCTTTACATATCAGATAAACATGATATTTATAATGATGGAGTGAATGATATAAAGAATATAACTGTATTTTCTCTGGATCAACAGCAAACTCCTATAATAAGAAAACAGTTTATAGATTTATTTCATGGAGCATCTGAGCTAAGAATGCTTTTATGAAAATACTAAGTCACAGTCTCAATGGAAATCTTAAAAGTGACTTGTATAGCTAGATATTAGCTTGTACTAACAAGCTATTATTAACAAGAGGCTAATTCAAAATAAGAATTTAAATTGTATTTTTAAATCTTCACTTTTTCCCAAATATATATACTTCAAAATATAACCATTATAGAAAAGTTTAAACAGTAAAAATACAAGATGACTTATAAAGTAAAAGAATCCTATAATCTCTTGGTTCAGAGATATACAAAGTTAACAAACACAAGTTAAGTATTTTTCCATGTCTTCCCCATGTATAACATACATTAACACTAATTTTGTAATGGAAGGGAATCATACTATATATATTGTTCTGTAACTACATTTTTATAACTTTTTTAACTTAACTAAAACATGGATATCTATTTATTACATACACCATCCCCCAATATAAGTTAAATGAAGGCAGGGATTTTTGACCAGTTTTTACTATTGTATTCCTAGTACTTAGAACTGTATTTGACACACTATAGACACTAAAAAAAATTTTTTGTTGAAAGAATGAATGAATCTCTCTCTTCTTTTTCTAAAAAGGCATTAATTTAGACCATGCTTGAAAATGAATGAATTCCAGTTTTAGTAATTTTGCAGGTATGCAATCAACACTGAATCTTATGGAATGTGTGCGCACTCATTTATCTGTATGCATCTGTATCCAGTAACCAAAAGAACTATATAAAAATATAAAATACAAGCATGGGATGATTCCTTGCTTACTAGCCTATTTAAAAAATCTGTGAGCACGTACTATATGCCAGATACTATGCTAGGCAATGGAGAAAAACAAAGAATAAGAGTGAGTCCCTGCTCCTTAGGCGAGAGCTGCTCATTCCTACCTGAAAAAATATAGTAAAATATTTGCTTGTTTCAATGTTTTAAGTAGGAATTATGTTAACAACTGGAAGAGGTATAATTACATCAATCAATATATACTTACTTGTGCAGATTTAGTGGTTGTTTTAGAAGTCCTTAGAGTTTTCTTATTATAAGCTTTGCCATTCATTTTGATTTTAGAAATAGCAGATCCCCCACTTTTGGCTTTAGAGTCTCGAGTAATTACTGTTAGTTCAGGAAAACTTTCCAAAGCATTCTTTAAAATAAAGCAAAAATAATTGACATCATAAGAAAAAGAATCTACACTATTTATGATACACAAAATAAACACACACAAGGTGTTAAACATGGCCAAATTTTTTGTAGCTCCTCCCATCC
The DNA here is from genome assembly GCF_054644295.1 of Miniopterus natalensis. Lineage (NCBI taxonomy): Eukaryota > Metazoa > Chordata > Mammalia > Chiroptera > Miniopteridae > Miniopterus > Miniopterus natalensis. The sequence continues at coordinate 59,658,732 of NC_142091.1, read as the reverse complement.
AGATGGGAATCTAACTGGACTTATTGTGGTGATCATTTTGCAATATATACAAATATTGAATCATGTTATACACCTGAAACTAATATAATGTTGTATGCAATTACATTTCAATAAAAAAAAAAAAAAAGTGGAATCTATTTCCCCAGGCCTTGAATCTGGGTCAACCTTATGACACGCTTTAACCAACAGTACGTGACTCCTGAACGAGGCAGAAAGTTCTTTGTAATAATGCCTTTCTGGCTTCAAGGTAGGGAAAAGAAGGACACATATAGATGCTTTTAACTTATGATGGGGTTATGTTCTGATAAACCTATGCAAAGTTGAAAATATTGTCAGTCGAAAATGCATTTAATACTACACTACAGAGCATTGTTGTGTACTCTTGTGATTGTGAGGCTGATGGGGAGCTGTGGCTCCCTGCTGCTGCCCTGCGTCACAAGAGAGATTCATACCATATATTGTAGCCCAAGAAAAGATCAAAATTCAAATTTCAAAGTACAGCTTCTACTGAATTCATATCACTTTTAAACCATCTTAAAGAAATTAAGCCTAACTATTGTAAAGTTATTTAAGGTTCTTCAAAGCTCCACCAAATGAATCACTGTTAATACTCTGAAACTTGGCGAAGCCTGGATAAGGGAGAGAACAGAGGGAAATAAGAAGCACTGAAATGTTCCTCTAGCTCACTTCTCTTGCTTTTTTTGACTATAGGAAAAGCAGGTAAGAAGTAAGAGTGTAAAAGAGTTAGATGAGTTTTCTGACCACAATGATATACCAAGTAGTTATCACCGAAAATCTAGTGGCCATATGGCAGAACCAGTTCGTCCATTCTTTAAAAGCCACTGGCATACAAAAATAAAAATTTTAAAAAAAGCCACTGGCATATTTATGCCCTTACCTACTTGGCAAATCATCCTGACATGAAAAGCTACAAACAATAACTGAATGATATTTGTAGCTAAATTTAACTAGTTTGAATAGTTTTTAAAATGTAAGCTACTAATATCATTTAATATTTTGATACTAAAAGGGTTCAAGTGCTCCCATTATATTTACCCCCCCTTCTATTTATTATACAGAATGTAGTTTTTATTTGATAAAATCAGCTGTTTTATAAACACTTAGAACTTTCAAAGCCAGTCTTTGCCAAACCCTGTGTGAGTTCCAAAGCACCTGGTACTGTGACCCCAACAACAGTGCATTTTGAAACAGATAACCTAATGTTTATAGATATAAATGTAGGAGGGAACTATTATTTCATTTAATAGACACAATAGAATTTTTGGGATTTCCTACCAGAGTGAGCTATCATTAATTTCTAGCTTCATCCTCTTAGATTACTTGTGCTTTTCTATACATAGGTTTCACAGAAAAATAGATCATTAACTTCTCAAGACTTTACGATTCCTAAAATTACCAGGATCATCATGGGAAGTGGTGTTAATTATTTCTAAAGAATGGAAAGTATTTTATAATCTGTTTGTAATACTTTATATCAAATCATTCTAAATTTTAGTGCTGTGTGTGTACTGTGGCTTAGAAATGCAAACTGCTATAAATGAAAATTATCAAAATTAACTATAATTTCAAAATTTAAAATTGTGGGTTTTTTTCTGTGAAAATAAGAATATCAAAACTAATTTTTTACTTATATTGCATAAGCTTTAATACAAGTTAGTAGAGAACTTGTTTGGCATTTTTTTAAATGGTTAGCCAAAACTGGTCATTATTAAGATTTAATAAATCTTCAGAAAACAGACATCTAAGAATATTGTTTTGTTTCTAGAAAACATGGTATTTCATTTGAAGACAGCAGTTAAGTGGAAAATACTTGATTAGGACCCAGTAGACCAAATTCTTAGTAATGGGCTTCTCACCAGCTTCTGACATTATTTTTCCTCTACAAGTGCATGTCAGTGAAGACTGTAGGACTACTATTAGAGTTTGGTGTCAGTTAACTTTGAACTCAGTCTCAGAGCCTTAATTTTCACCTAGCTAAAACGAAGTCAATTTTCACTTTTATGTGTTCAGATAAAACAGGGATGTGAAAAAACTATACAAATTACCCAAAGGAGTTTAAAACTTAAGTCCACACAGAAACCTGCACATGGATGTGTATAGTAGCTTTACTGATAATTGCCAGGATTAGGAAGCAACCAATATATCCTTCAGTAGGTGAATAAACTGGTACATTCAGACAATGGAATATTCTTCAGTGCTAAAGAGAAATGAACTATTAAGCTATGAAAGGACATGGCAGTACCTTAAATGCACATTACTAGGTGAAAGAAAGCCATCTTGAAAGGCTACATACTGCACAGTTTCAACTACATGACATTCTGGAAAAGGTAAGACGGAAACTAAAAATATCAGTGGTTGCCAGAGGTGGTGGGTGGCAGGGGTAATGAATCTCACCAGGGCAGAGGATTTTTAGGGCAGTGAAACTGCTCTCTATAATACTGTAATAATAGATACATGTCTTATACATTTGTCCAAACCCATAAAATGTACACCAACATAATGTAAACTATGGACTTTGGGTTATAATGAGATGTAAGTATATGTTCATCAATATTAAAAAAATGTACCATTCTGGTGGGAGATGTTGATAACTGGAGAAGTTGTTCATGTGTGGGGACAGGGGGCATATGGGAACTCAATTTTGCTGGGAATGTAAAACTTCTATAAAAAATAAACTCTATTAATAAAAAGAAAAGCTATACAAATAGGCAAAAAAACTTCTAGGGTAGACAGACTCAAATGCTTCTGGATGTTGTATGTTATACTCTGAGTAAGAAAAGCTGGAGACTTTTTGACAACTAGCTTTTGTGATCAATTTTCTGAGTTTAGATTAGTTTACTGTTGTTTTATATTCCTGTTAACACCCAAAACAACTTATAGTGGCAAGATATATTAACAGATATAATTATATATATCTCCTACCATTATGTGAGGATTAATTTTCCCTCAGATATTGGGTAAATCAGGCAAGTAAAGGGAATTTTGATGACTGTGCTAAGAGGAGGCCAATTTTAACTATAGATGAAATGTGAAAAAACTGAAAAGGTTTAAAAGTAAAAGAGACTGGAATACAATGGTAGTTTAAAGGAAGTATTTTTGAAAACATTTGGGAATTATTATATAGAAGGAATACTAGCTAAATAGAAAAGCCTGAAAAATGAATTTAAGCAGAGAAAAGCAAACAATCAACATTAAGAATATGCTTAATAAAAAAGACAAGCTAAAGAGACTCATAATGAATAAAAATCAAATTTTTATTGGGTAGGAAATTTTATAAAATGGAGGATGGCTTTCACAAATTTTCCTTCCTATTATATTTAAGACTCTGACTGCCACTAAGTTTGCTACTAAATCATCTGAAGGAAAATACCTTGAATGACTGATCCAAATGAAGATTCAAAAGAAGTCTTTTTCGGTTATCATTCAGCATGCTATCTATTTTTTTCATATGAGGCAAAAGTAGCTCATCTAAAACAAGATAAAAATTTATTGTAACAGGATAAACTATCAACAGAAAAACTTGTTAAAATCCAACTTTTTCTCAAAACGTTAATATATTAAGACATTAAATTAACTGGCTTTGTAAAGTACTACTTTTAAAAAATAGGACATGAAGTTTTCTGAACAAAATTGAACTTGAAAATCAGGTTTACAATAGCCAAATGAGAAAGCAGCAGCACAGTATGACAGGATCAAAAGTCCTAGGTTTTACCCATCTCTGCCACTGGAATTGATTGAAGGCAGCGATGTGGCCACTGGGAAAGCTAATTTCTCCAGACCCCATTTACCATCTGAACAATAATAACAGTTCTACAACTATTATAAGTCTTTCTAACATTATAAAATTTTATAAAATATTGAGTATGATATTCTTGATTCACTGTAGTATGGGGCAAAGAAAAAGTAGGGGAAGGCCCTGGCCTGGTGGCTCAGTTGATTGGAGTGTCATCTAGTACACCAGAGGGCTGTGGGCTCAATTCCCGGTCAGGGCATATGCCTAGGTTGCCAGTTCGATGCTGCTCTCTATCTTCCTCTCTCTCTCAAAAAAAAAAACAACAAAAAAAAAAAACCAAAAATTTTTTTTAAAGTAGGGGAAGAAAAATGATCAAAATCCAGTTTTAAAAACACAAGAGTCAACATAGTTATTTTTGAAAAAAGAATAAAAGTATAATAAAGATCCTATCCAAAACTTTCTGCTTTCTTTTTCACCTCTCTGAAACTTTAAGGTCTTTTAAGAAAAGCACCTTCAGAGTGTAAGTTAATTACTTTAGGCGCTGTTATTAAATATTTTGGGTTATTAGACCATTTTTTTTCTTTCTTTTTTTTAAATCCTCACGGAAGGATATGTTTTTATTGTTTTTTTTTAGAGAGAGGGAGGGGGAAAAACACTGATGTAAGAGAGAAACATCAATCAGTTGCATCCCGTATAGTCACCAATGGGGGATGAACCCGAAACTGGGTACATGCCCTGACCAGGATTTGAACATGAAACCTCTTGCTGTGCAGGACCACGCTCTAGCTAACCCAGCTACCCAGCAATGGCAAAATGATTTCTTAATGACATGTTTTATTACACTAATTACCTTTAATGACCTTTCTGAAAATATATATGTAATCCTTAGGATCTAGTTACTAATTTCAGAGCTGAATAAAACCACTCTTTATATATAAACAACTTTTAAATATTTGTGGATTATTTAAAAATATAACCATTAAAATCTTTCCCCCTTATTCCACTTATATTAAATGGAGAAAAATCAGAAAACAATAAGCAACAGAAAAAAAGAATTTAAAATACAACTATCTAGAAATGACCACTGCTAAAAAGTATATTTTATGATGCAAGGAGTTTTGATTGAGAGAAACACTTAATGGCAAAAATGCCAACCTGGGGAATTAACTATTGGGTTTTAATCATGGCTCATCTACCACTAACTTGTTCTATAACTTTAGGAAATAATTTACTCCCTTTGAACCTTAGTCTACCAAATAAATGTCTTAGACTAGATAATCTCTGACTCCAAGTGACTGACATACAGATTACTGTCTCTGAATATATGGTCAAAAAGCAATGGACCAGAAATTAGAAGACACTGGATTTTAATCCTTTCTCTGCTACTTGCGAGAGTGGGCCTTTAGGCAAGTCACTTTGCCTTCAAGCCTCACTGTTTTCGTCTACCAAAATGGATGTTCAAGTTGTCCTGGGACTGAAATGAAATAACATGTCAAAGTATGTGGAAATAATAAAATGATAGGTATTACTGCACTGCTGTTGGAATATCTTACTACTATCTTTTGACCTTATACCCATTCAATTCGTTTTGATATAAGGGTAATGAAAACTGGCTCTTGAACCCTTTCATTCCTTCTTTTAGTCGTCCCTGGTAAAGGCTAAAGTAGCTGAATGCTGAATACCGGTGAGCAACATTAGCTATGTGAATTGAAAATGTATTTCATGTATCAATTTCATCCCCATTTTACTATAAGAAAAAATTACTAAAGGAAGAGTATAAAGGAATAATATTAATGAATATAACCCAATGCATATACACTTTTACGACTAATAGATTTGAAAATAATTACTCTGTGCTGTATCTTTTACTGGACACAAATATACAGTTTAATTTTATACCATTATCTGATTGACCTTTCCAATTATCATTGATATCTGGATGTTTCATATAATACAGATATTTAGTGAAATATTATGAGGATGATAAAGATTCTAGTACTAAAAAAAACTATTGGGTAGTTACATAATTTTCCCATGAGTAGAAATCAATAAAAATATACCTAATATAAAGTTGTTCAAATATTCAGACAATTTATGAAAGAATATTACCATTTTACAGAATATATATATATATGTATGTATGTATGTCATGGACTATTAACTGACAAAGTATAGGTATATATTACAAAAGCCATATATTAAACACATAACTAAAAGGCAAGAATAAAAAAGATCCAGAAAGTACTACTTAGAGGACTGTACCATTGCTCTTCTCTAAGGCTTGCATTGTGTCAGGATCCAAAGCAATGCTAACAAGCAATTCCATGTAACTCTTAAAGGTCTCCTTCATTGCTCGTGTGTTCAAGAACCGAGTGACAAAGGGAGCGGGAGGATCAAATTCTGGGAGGGAGAAAGGATGAAACATTAAATATTCCTTCCTGACAACTTTAAAAACACTTTCTCCAAAACAAGACCCTGTGAGCAGATGGAAGGTTATAAATAAAATTTCTCGAATTACAGTGGTTCTTCCCCTTTGCCTTTAAAAACACCTGGGTGAGAGAATCTCAAAGCTGGTTTGTACATCTCAAGTGCTGGAAAGCTTTTAAAACAAAACAAAAGATTGCTAGACTTATTAAAAATACGATCTTTTGATGGGACTGGTAGTTGCAGTGAAGCTTAAATATTATACTTTACAAAATGTTCCCAGAATTTGGGAACATCCGTCCCATTGGAACCTATTTCTCCTCCCTGGGTCACACCACTGACATCAGCTGCTAGGTCTAAAAGAATGACTGACAGACACAGTATGCCTATTCAGACTTGGGTATTTAGCAGACATTTTCTTAAAAATTAGGGAAGTGAATCTGTCACTTCAAGGAAAACAACAGTATTTGTTGTCAATAATAAAATTTGAGGTTTCAAGTGAAAATTAGAATTCTGGAAAACTTATATCCGCCACTGTCCCAATACTTAAAGACTTCATCAATGAGAACAGTGGTGGTATTAATAAAAGTTATTTTTGATACTATAAAAATGTGTGACCTAGCCCGGCCAGCGTGGCTCAGCAGTTGAGCATCAACCTATGATCCAGGAGATTGAGGTTTGATTCCCGGTCCAGGTCACATGCCCAGGTTGCAGGCTCGATCCCCAGTGTGGGGCATACAGGAGGCAGCTGGTCAATGACTGTCTCATCATTGATGTCTCTCTCTCTCTCTCTCTCTCTCCCCCTTCCTCTCTCTGAAATCAATAAAGATTAAAAAAAAAAAAAAAAGGTGTGACCTAAATGGAAGAGCTAAAACCATAAAACTTTTACAAGAAAATACAGGAGTAAATATTCATGACCTGGGATTTGGCAATGGATTCTAAATATGACAATGAATGCATGAAAAATAAAAATTAAATTGGCTTCATTTAAATTTCAAATTTTGTACATTAAAGGACATTCTAAAAAAAGTGAAATGTCAACCTACAAATTGGAAGAAAATGTTTTCAAATCATGTATCTGATAAGGGTTTAATGTCTAGAATACATAAAAAAACAACTCGAGAACAAAAGGAAAAATGACCCAATTTAAAAATGGGCAAAGGATCTGAATAGACATTTCTGCAAAGATAAGTAAATGGCAAGTATTGGTGAGGATGTGAATAAATTGGACCCCCCATGCACTGCTGGTAGGAATGTAAAATGGTGCAACCACGGCAGAAAACAACAGTTTGGTGTTTCCTCAAAAATCTAATCATACAATTATCACATGACTCAGCAATTCCACTCCTAGGTATATACCCCAAAGAACTGAAAACAAGGACACAAATATATATTTGTATACCAGTGTTCACTGAAGCATTATTTATAATAGCCAAAAGGCAGAAACAATCCAAGTGTCCATCAATAGATTTCAAAATGAACATATAGTGGATAAACTTACAATGGATCAGTATTCCACCATAAAAAGGAATGAAGTTCTAATACATGCTATAATATGGATGAACCTTGAAGACACTATGCTAAATGAAATAAAACAGATATGCTTATATGAGATATTTAGAATAGGCAAATTCATGAAGACAGAAAATAGAAATTACCAGCAGCTGGGGGAAGGGTAGTTATTGCTTAATAGTTACAAAGCTTCTGTTTGGGGTGATGAAAGTTTTGAGAATAGTTGTGATAGTTGCATAAAACTGTGAATATAATTAATGCTACTGAATTGTACACTTAAAAATGGTTAAAATGGCAAATTTTGTTATATTTTACCACAATTTTTTTAAATATGAAAAAAATGAAATAGAATGTGTACATCAATGAGCAAACAAGTATTTTCACATCATCAATGAACGTTATAAAAATCACTCATGAATGAAAGATACATTTAGATTTTAATGTAACAAGCATGAAAAGTTGAAGAAACTACTACTTGTCAGGTTTAGCAAATAAAAAATTTCCTTGAGTAGCAAATAAAAATATCCAGAGTTAACTGAAAAGGTAATTAAAATACTCCTCCCTGTCCCACTACTTATCTATGTAAAGTTGGGTTTTCTTCATACACTTTAACCAAAATAATATATAGTAACAAACTGAATGTAGAAGCAAATATGAAAATGCTACTCTTCTAAATACTGTTAACTTAGGAAAATACAGTTGTTCAAAAACTTATGTTAATATCTAATGAATCTATTTTAAATAAATATTTTTTAAATTTGTTTTAATTGATATTTGGTAATATCATAGACATAGTCCACAAAAACCTAAGTGTTTTGGAATCCTTAATATATTTGAAGATTATAAAGAAGTTTTGAAACAAATAGGTTGGAAACCATCAGCCTATAAATTTATATTTATTATTAATATTTGCCTTCTTTTTAAGAAGTACTAAAAATGTTTGCCTAACTTGAAGTGACACACTAAATCCCCTAAAACTAAATAAACACTTAATTTTCAGCATCATTGCTCCTCCCCATTTATGCAGAAAATGTAATTAAGGTATTCATTTCACAGAGAACTCACCCTCATCATCGCTAGTACTAGAATGGATCTCCGGAGATGAGTCAGATGGGGATGATGAAAATTCTTCTTTCCATTTCTTCCGTTTCTTTGGTGGTGGCTCAGCCTTTACTTTTAGCTGTTTACCTTTGGGTTTCATGGAAGGGGCTTTTGTAGTTGTTGTTTTTGGTGTTGGAGGATCAGAAGTTTTGCTGCTATTAGTAGGCTTAGCCTGAACAGTTCTGCAATGTTATAAATAGATTTCATTAACACACTGAAATCTTATCAAATTAAAATAATTTAGACCCCCTCAAAATGAGAAACACTAGAGAACAACAGTTTAACTACCTCAACAATACCTCCAAAATGAAGTCCAAATCTTATACATCTCCAAGATGATCCCTCCAAATTCTTTTGAAATGTGTTCTTTACTGACATTCAGTATTCAGTTATTAAAGGACTAATAACTCAGTCCCTATTTCTATTTCTTCACTACCCCCTCCCTTTATGAATTCATTTCCCCAAGTACGAGGCTATACAGCAGATGATCAATGGGCTTTGGAAAGGAGTGCATGATAAACCCTTGATAGCCACATCTAGCTGTGAACATCAGAAACTCTCAGGTGGTGCAGATTTTGATGTGGAGACCCAAATGCACCTATCCTAGAGCCCCCCTCAAGAAGATATGCTATATGCTAGTTCTAAAGATCTGAATGGATCAAATTCCCTTATAAAAATAAGTTGGGCTGTTCCCAATAAGTTGGAATTTTAATTAAACTAGACCTTCCTAGCACTAGATTGAGAATAACTAGTTACATCTCCTTTCCCATACAGACCACAGGGGTCAGTTAGCTGGGTCAGTTATCTTCCAGATGCATGCTCCAGAGAACTCAGAGTTACATTAATATAATGTTAATTCTATTGTACACTTGCTTAGTAATATACAGGTCTTAGAGGGTTTTTTTTTTCCTCAAAATTTATTTCATTTTAAATTTGACACACCATTATCATTTTCATTTTATGTGTAAAAAAGGTTGTCTTACTCTAGGTCACAAAAAGCTGGACTCACACCTTGACTCCAAATTCTTTTTTTCTCTCACTATACTAGGTTGACACCAAAAGGACTCAGAGAAAGAAAAGGCTACCCATCCCACCACAAACAGCTATGAGCTTTACAATTCCTGTCTCATTACTTCAAAAGAGATCAATTATTACCTACAGCATTGACTTTTTAGACTTGTACATAATGAAGAAAAAAAAAAAATCAGTCTCTTTAATTGATGCAATTCTTTGTACAAGATATCACTAATAATAAGCCTTCCAATAATTACTACATAGAAATATTACATAAAAAAATAAATACCTGCTAGTTTGTGAAGGCTTACTTCTCGGCTTTTTGGAACACACTCTGACATATTCCTTTTTGTTTGTGTTCTCAATGAACTTCACATATATCCTTTTGTATTTACTCTTTGCATCTCCAAAATATCCAAGGTACTAAGGAAAAAAACCCACTTTGAATTACATAATTATACATTCAGTACACAGAATATTACTTTGTCAGCTTGACTGTCACATAACCATGCTTCAGGTTTTTCAAAATGCATCTTTTGCCAGGCTAATTTCACCCTCAATAAAAACGATCCTAGGCTCATTCTTAACTGCAGGCCCATACATCAAAGCAATCTCATTTGGCTAATCAGATGCTTGCTTACTCAATGCTATTTAACAAGTACATAAGCACAAAAGAATAATCTCTGCAAATCTGGTAAATCAGGATATTTGACTGGCAGAATAATCAACTGAGCCGGACAATGTGGCTCAGTGGTTGAGCACTGACCCACAATCCAGGAGATCGTGGTTCGATTCCTGGTCAGGACACATGCCTGGGTTTTGGGGGCGTGTAGGAGGCAGCCGATCAATGATTCTCTCATCATTGATGTTTCTCTCTCTCTCTTTCCCTTCCTCTCTCTGAAATCAATAAAAATATATTTTTTAAAAAAAGAAAAAGAGTTTCTGACCCATCTGAACTCTTCATAGACTAACACTAATTCCCTTCCTTTAGTAAAACAAAACAAAAACAAAAACACCCAAAAAGGTTGAGCAAGAGTATAGAGTGATTTAATTTTAAGTAGCTGGTATTTATACATTAACTTTATTTTAAAATCAGACCATCAAGCTGCCCTCTTAGTGCAGTAGGCAGCGCGTCAGTCTCATAAAATCAGACCATCAGAGTATCATATACAGGTATGCCTAGTTTTACTGCCCTTCACAGATACTGCGTCCTTTTTACATATTGAAGGCAAAACCTTCCATCAGCAAAAAGATTATGACTTGCTTTATTGTGGTGGTCTGGAACTGAACCTGCAATATCTCCGAGGTATGCCTGTACTTTATCATTCATATTTTATGCATATTAGAAATGCTCAATATAAAATATGTTTAAATTTAAATCATTCTATATTTTCTCCAGGATCACTGTCAAAAAAAGGAAGGCTTACACAAGCATTTTGCTTACACTGTTTGTAGCAGCAAATTCTCTTTGTCCATCTCGAATTTCAGGAACAAACTTCTGTAATAAAGCTTTTTGTACTTTCCAAATAGCTGGTGGTTCTTTTCCTGTTTTTAAAGCCTCCTGTAATAAGCAGAATTAATTACATTTACAAACACTAGCAAAATATTCTAAATGTATAGAATCTTAGAGTTAAAAGGAATCTCAAAAACCTATCTAGCTCAACCTTTTATCTTTTACCTAGCTGAACTTTTATAATAATTCTTATAAGCTGGCTATTCAGTCTCTGCTTAAATTCTTCCAGAAATAGTGAGTACACCAACATGCAAAGTAGCCCAATACCCTTTTGTACAGCTATTGGAAAATTTTTCTCTGATAATACTGTCATATATTATTTATGCAACTTTATAACAGTATATACATATTCAAAAAGACTAGAAACAAATATGTTAAAATAATAACAGTTAATTGTGAATGGAAGTAACAGAGATCTCATTTGAATTTTGTACTCATTGTACTTTTCAATGCCATTCCTCTCCGCCCCAATTAAAAAATAAAACCAAAGCAAGCAAACAGAAACTGGAACATAGATGTTCTTAAACAGATAAAATTTTCTTGTATGAAACTGTAACATCCTAGTCATGGTTCTATAATGTGAAATTATGAAAATAAGTCTAATTCTACTTTTACATTATATTCCTGTTATTTTCTTTAAACTTTAAAATTAGTCACTTTCTCAAACTCCTAACAATATACAATTAGTTGGGAGCCTTGAAAAAAAATTAACATTTCAAAACTGTTCTAATCACTAGTACAAAAATGCAATATATTGAATAGTCAGAAATACATAAAACTCAGATATCAGTTCAAATTATTTTAAACTACTTTCTTTTATACAATATCTGATATATACTAGTGATTTTATTATTTAACAATTACAACAGAGTAATTGTGAAATTATAACTTTTTGCAATTCAAGATAGATGCATGCTATTGAAGTCATCATGAAGGCTGTCACAGTGCATTCCCACTAAACTATAACCTTTACACTTTTTAACAGTCGCATCACCTTGAAAGTCTCTATGTCTTCTATCTTTACCACAAACTCATCACGCTCTCTGTATTGGCCTTCTCCTCCACTTTCTGTGTTCTCATCATCGGTAAGACCTTCTATGGCAACAGTGTCTTGTCCTTTTGCAAACTGGTTTGAAGGAAGACCATCAAGTTCGATGGGCTTTGGGAGTTCTGTAGAGCTTTTGTTTTCCAGGATATTTACTGCAGATGAAGTAGAGTAGAGAGGTTCTTGCTTAATTGCACCCACAGTGGTAGAGGAAGTAGTAGCAATACCAGTAGTATTGGCAGTTAGGCTAGTAGTTGCCACCTGTAGGGCTTCTGTAATTAGATCAAGCAAATGCAAATAAATGATACAAATAATTAAACATAACAGTTTAAAAAGAAACAATGATTTTTGCCATCAAATTATCTGAAACAATCAAAACTGCAGTAAGAAATTAAAGAATAGTTGTTAATTTTCAATAACCAAAGTGGTGAGAATTACAGATTGGGACTCTCCATTGACCTACAGGGACCTAAGAGTCCACTTAAGTAGCATAAAGATATTTTAAAAAGAATGGAGACACAAAAGTAATGCAAGGTAAGCAGGGGTCAGCTGACCAAAGCTGTGAAAAATTACTAGAAGAAAAGCCGACTGGATGTGGGAAAGGAAAACAGAACTCCTGAAATGTTTTTCATCAGCACTAGAAGCTATAGAAATAAAAAGATTATAAAGTGGTAATATGAAAAACTGTGTGCTAACAAATAACTTAGACAAATGGACAAACTTCCTAGAATGAAGGAAACTAACAAAATGGACTCAAGAAGAAACTGAATATCTGAAAGACCATTTGAACCGGTGCGCCACAAGAATTTTGAAGACATGTAGTACCTGACTGTTTAGTCAGGGGCACCAGCCTCTTTCCCCTTAGAGTGTCAAATTAAAAAATGACAACAGCCAGCATAACAACAGCCGTCCAGTGTGAATGAATCAAAATTATACCTATTTTTTTTTGTTCAGATCAGCAAAAAATGTAATTTTTGGTGTGCTGCGGAATTTTAGTAATTAGTTTATGTGTGCCATGAGATGAAAAAGATTGGAAATAGCTGGACTAGACTAATAACAAAGAGAACAAAAGAAATTTAAAAACATCCCATGAAGATAAGCACAGACCTAAATGGGTTCACAGGTGGGTTCTCCCAACAGTTTAATAAGAATTAATACCAATCCATCATAAACTCCAAAAAATAGGAGGAAATACTTCCAAACTCATTTTATGAGACTAGTATTATTTCAATACCTAAACCAGACAAAAATACCATGAAAAAACTGTAGACCAGTATCCCTTATGAATATAAACACAAAAATCTTCAACAAAAGATGAGAAAATCCACCAACATATAAGAACGACCCAAGTGGGTTTTATCCTATGAAAGCATGCTGTTTCACATCTGAAAATCAATCAATCAATCAATCATATTACTATAACAAAGGACGACAGAAACCAAAGGATCATCTCAATGGGCACAGAAGAAGCATTTGGTAAAATTCAGTATCATGTATAAACACTTCCATGATAAAAACATAACCTAAAAATAGAAGGGAACTTCTTCAACCTGATAAATGGCATCTATCTATAAAATACCCACAGCTGCCCAGCCGGGCCTGGCTCAGCAGCTGAGCGTCGACCTAGGATCCAGGCGATCGAGGTTCGATTCCCGGTCAGGGCACATGCCTGGGTTGTGGGCTCGATCAATGAATCTCATCATTGATGTTTCTCTCTCTCTCTCTCCCTCTCCTTTCCTCTCTCTGAAATCAATAAAGATATATTAAAAAAAACAAAACCACAAAAAACAAAAACACCCACAGCTAACATCACACTTAATGGTAAAAAACTCGATGCTTCCCCCTAAGATGGATGTCTGAAGAAATAAAACTACCAGGCATACCTTGTTTTATTGTTCTTTGCTTTTTTGTGCTTCCCAGATACATTTTTACAAATTGAACCTAATCATGTTAGTAGCCCATACTATAGAATTTTACCCTACTGAAATATATTTTTATGCTACTTTAACTATACTATCACACTTTTCTGCCTCAAAAAGGTATATAAATGGGAATTGATTTTTAATGTCTTTTGACCAGGAGGCTCTAAATATTAAACATTTCTAACATTATAATAATTATACAGTAGATCCAAGTTAGTGTTTTTTCAAATTTAATGTAAAAAGAATGTAAATGTAAAAATAATTAAGTGTAAAAAGAATGCTTCTTTTGGGTAGATGTAGCATTTTAAGATTTATGGATCCATGAGTGAATATTACTTATTGATACTGGTTTTATAATTGATTTTACTTCTGTCCATTTTTATTGATATAAGAACTCAGAAATCTTGTCTGTCTAAATAATGGATGAATGAAAGAACAAAAGAAACTTTATTATGACAATGTCACTTAATTTTGAAAATACTTTCTAAGTAATATGGTAAAACAAATCACATAACTACCTATGAACAAAAACAGAGATACTGCCACCAGCAGACCCTCAGAGAAGGAAATTGTAAAGGCCATGTTTTAGTAATAAGCAATGTAATCCCAAAGAGAAGATACAAGGTGCAAGAAAGAATGAAAGGCAACATGGGGAATATACAAGTAAATATAAACAATTACTATTTAAAACACTATTAATAATGTCTTGTTGAGTATTAGAAAACAAAGTAGTACATGGTAACATTAAATGGAGTTCTAATGTTCAGAAGTCTTTATGTTATCCAGGAGGAGATTAAGATATTAACAGATTTTGAGAAGCTGAAAATATATACTGTAATTCTATAACCAGGAAAAGAACAGAAATATTTCATCAAAATAATCGGTGGGGGGGGAGTAGGAAAAGGTAGGAATGAAACAAGGGTGACCACGTACTGCCGATTACTGAAACAGAGTGATGAATACATTGGTTTAACTATACCAATCTTTGTACTTTTGTTTATGTTTGAAAATTTCCATAATTAAAAGTTAAGCAATACTTTTTAAAAAAGAATGTATAACTTCCAAATTGGTAGAAGAAAAAAATGTATCAGTACTGTATGATGCCCTTTATGAGTTTTAAAACAAGCCAAGACAAAAATATAGTGCTTAGGGACACATACACAGGTGGTAAAATAATAGAAGCAAAGAAGTGATTACCATCCATCTCAGACAGAGGTTAATTCTAGAGGTTATGAGTTGGGTTTAATTTAATACTCTATTTTTGTGCTTTCTTGCTTTCTAATGCATAGCATTTACATCATAAGTTTTCTTCTTTGCCTCACATTCTTGGCTTATCCCACTGGTTGTAAAATACAATGCTCCACTGTCCTTTCTAAGTACAAGTAGTTTGTCACTTCTGGTTTCTTTTTTAAGCCAAGAGCTGTTTAGAAGAAGTTATAACAAGTTATTTATGAGTTTTTAAATAAAAAGTTACTTTTATTTCTTTATACCTTTTTTCTTTCTGCTATTCTTTTATGAAATTACTGCACTGTGGTCAGGGAATATGGCCTAAATAATGTCTGCATTTTCAAATTTGTGGAAATTTTTGTGTTTTCCGTATGTGTGTTATAAATATGTGTTTTATTTCATAAGGAAAAAATACTCTGACAGAAAGAAAAGAGAGATACAGAAAAATAGACTAACTATGCTAACAACAACAATAAAATTAGTAAAGCAATACTAAAAACAAGTGGAAAATTAAATGGAAAAAGAGATTTTTTTTTATGATAAAAGGAAATTTAACTGTACTAAATTTTATGCACCTGATTACATAAGTTCAAAACATATCAAGTAGACAGAATTAGATAAATAGTTAAACACAGTTGGAAACTTTAACACACCTTTTTCAGGAATCAACAGATCAAGCAATCTAAAAACAAATAAGGATAGGGAGGATTTAAAAAACCTTTTTGTTATTAAAAATTTCAAACACACACAAGTAGAAAAGAGAATACAAACCTTCAAGTACCATAACCCGGTGGTAACAACTACAGACATTGTGCTATACTTCTTTCATCTATCCATTCCTCACACATTTGATTTTTGCTGGGATACTTAACAGCAAATTCTAGACCTGTCATTTAGCTCCAATGCTGTTAGTTAGCTCCATATACAGACATTTTCTTATATAACCTAATGCCATTTACTACATTAAACAAAAAATAAAAAGGCATAAAGGATCTAAACAATATTGCCAAATGAAATCTATTACCACTTGTTGCTCAGGGGGTTTATAAAAGCTGACCCTTTAGCTAGCGTCTAATAACATGGTCATACAGTTAAAACGCAGACATTATTTGCGCCACATTCCCTTGATCACAGTACAACCGGGCCACAAATTAGGAATAAAAGAGTCCCCAACAATGAGACCTACTAAGAAACGGGAAAACCCCCACCATTCTTTAATAATTTTTGGGTTAAAAAGGAAATCAAAACCATAATGACAAACCATTTAGAAAGGACAGTGAGAGCATTACAAATTGAAACCAAAGGGGTAGAGCCAGAGTGTGGCGCAAAGAAGAAACCTAACACTTTAATGCCAGTAGTTAGAAAGCAAGCAAGTAGAAAAATGAACTAAGTATTAAACTCAAGAAGCCAAAGAGAGAATATTAATTGAACCCGGGGAAAATTAGGAAAAAGAACTGATAAAAGCAGAAATTAAGACAAGGTGAGTAAAAAATGGTAACAGGAGAAAGAAAAAGTACATTGGTTTCTTGAAAAGTTCACAGACTGACAGATCAACAAAAAGATTCAAATAATCATTTGGAGCAAGAAAGAACAAACATAACTAAAGAAATAGAGAATAAAAACTTATGAGGAAGCCCTAACCAGGTAGCTCAGTTGGTTAGAGCATCGTCCCCATACACCAAGGTTGCAGGTTTGATCCCTGGTCAGGGCACATACAAGTATCAATTTATGCAATAAATGCATAAGTAAGTGGAACAACAAATCGATGTTTCTCTCTCTTTCCCCCCTTCCTCTCTCTCTAAAATTAATCAATAAAAAAACTTTTTTAAATAAAAAGAAAATTGAATGATCATTTCAACAGACAAGAGTGGGGCAAGAGAGTAACATGTGGAAAAGGAGAACTTTTACATATTATTTCTCTTTCTTCCCATTAAGCACCAAGTATTTCAAAGCAGAGAAGTAACAATCAGTTTTCCTTTTTTACAAAGACCAATCTGATGATAATGTGGAGGATGGACTGGTGTAGAAACTGATGGGAAGAATTCTAATGAGAAGTCTGTTGCAATAACCCCATCCAGAGATGAGTTCTTCATCTGTAATACTTTCAACAATAAAGATAAATTTAAAAAAAAGAAAAAAGAGATACATTCTTGCAGATGAGGTAGCAATGGGGATTGTAAAGAGAATTTCAAAGACATAATAGTAAGGATTGGGTTGATGGTGGTGATTTTAACTAAAAATGAGATAATAACAGATCTGGAAGAAGCTAATTTTAGAACAGAAATCACAAAAGGTTTGTCCTAGGAATTCAAGAATTAGAATAGTAATTGCAAAGCACTCTGAATTGGGCTACAGGCGTATAAAATCTTACTAGTATTAGCCATATCCATAATGGCTTTGACTGGCACACTGGCTTTCCATTATGCTAATTTCCCTGTTCAACAAAATAAGAATTCTTTAGAAATATACTAGCTGATAGTTATGCTAATAGATTATTTGGGATACCATTTGTTTCATGTCACTTTGGTAGTTAAAGGTAGTCTCAAATCCAGAAAGAAGCTAAGTACATACATCACCAAACAAGGTTTAACTCTTGAAGCACCACTCAGTTTACACAAGAGCTAGGCTCTAGAACCAGGCAAACTTGAGTTCAGAATCCAGCTCTGCCACTTACTAGCTGTATGAGCCTGGGCAATTCATTTACTGTTATATTATCTGTATATTGGATGGAACAATGCATATCTCCCACCATTTCTACTAGTTCTTGGCACAGAGATGGTAACTATTTTTATTGTTTTAAATATTTTTTCCTTAGTATATTCCTTAAAATAGTAACATTTATACTAGTCAATTATTTACATAAGGCAGTGCTTCTTAAAACAGTTCTAAATGTTTGGTTAACTACAGAACCAAAGATCTGGTGAAACACATAACCAGAGATTTGGACACAGTATCTGGAGCCAGCAGAAAATCTTTTGTATATGCTGCATACAATATAACCATATTCAATAGTAAAATGTTAATCTTTGGGTAAAATTGGCATACTAGGAAAACATGTCAGTTTATACTATAACAGAGCCCTCAATATAATGCCTCATATCCATAAGCCACCTCAAGATGTCTCAGATTAGACAAGTCTGGATAGCATACCATATAAGTTAGGTTGCATGTGGTAAAAAGCCAAGGAAAAAACAGAACAACTCCACCAAAAACACAGAACTTTCTTAGTCAAGGAACATTAAAAAAAAAAAAAAAAAAAAAAAAGTCCTTAAGATACCTACCTATGCATTTTGTCCTGAAAACTTATTTTCAGACCTGCTTCAAGTGAAGAAAGCTTAAAAGCCAGAAAAATAATAGTGGAAAGCCATAATTATGAATCAAAAATTTCAAACTTTACCTGTTTTCTTTTTTTTATCAGAAGTAGCGTCCAAAGTAGTTAAGGTAGTAGAGGTGCTTTTATAAACATCATGACTGAGTGCTCCGGGATCATCTTCATCAGAAGAAAATGAGGATAAATGTTCCAAGTTTTTAAGCTCATTATCAACTTTTTCTGATGGACTGTTACCCCCCGTTTCAGACACTGACGGTGTGGGTGTTGTAGATGAAGTCTTTGGAAATGGTGGGGGACAAAATGTACGAACCACCTGGGTCCCTGGTCGTCTAGTCCTGTTAGGCATTCGGACAGCAAGAGTGGAAAACTGCTGCTTGGGCCCAGATTTCAAAAAATCTAAGAAAGAGGCAATAAATCCTGTTTTGACTTCTGGTTGTTTTTCCTCTACTTCTTTGATCTTCTGTCTCATTTTTTCTTGATGCTGATAAACATCATGACAGCCTTCTGAGGGAGGAGGAGTATATGGCAAATATGTATCTGTTCCCCTTGGGTTCTGGCGTTTGCCTTGGACAGGTCTTTTCAGCTGTTTCTGATTACTGTTGTCTTCCTCTTTAGTTTGCCCTTTCCCTTTAGTTTTTTTCTTCTGAAGGTTAAAATGCATTATATCCTGGTTTTCTTCTTCAACCTTGACATTGACTGCCTCCCCAGGCTGGGCCATGGCCAACAGTGCAAGTGCACTCCTTGTCGGGTTCACTGACGTACCACTGTCATCACCCCCTAAGGTGAATTCACTCTCTGATGCAGCACTCTCTCCACTAATACTTCTACTACTAGAAACAAACTCTTGGTTCCTGTTATTATTTAATGAACTATCAACAGGAACTTCACAATCATCTTCAGATTCATGATTGGTAGCAGGCTGTTTCTTGAATGGGCCAGAACTTTGCTCCTGGACTTCATGATTTGGTCCAGCCACTGGTGAAGTTAGTTTAGATGTTTTATTTGGACCAGATGTTTCAATGTGCTGTTGATCAAGAGTCATTTTTGACTGAAGGGTAGGTACTGGTGAAAGGTTTATTGTAACTTGACTTCCATTTAAGGAAATAGCATTTATATTCTGTGGCTTTCCTACTGTAGCTGTTACAGAGTTAAAATTTGAACTCACATGCCCAACATCTAATGACTGCTGAAAATGAGATTTAGAATCACCATCTTCAACAGTCGGAATGGTTTCATTTGAAGTTGACTTGGAAAAATCAGAAGGTGTAACCCCACAAGCTACTGCTGTAGCTGCCAAGATATCATCCACATTTGATAAAATATTTCTTTCATCACTGAGAAGAATTGCCTCTGGGAAACATATTGATCCAAGGGAAACAAAATGGTTCTTTGAATCATGTTGATTTGTTTCACTAAAATGGCCCTTTGTTGCTATATGTTGTTGTAAAGGTTTTGAAGACTCAGACAGGTCTATTTTCATAATTTCGGAATTCGGAGTGTGGAGTTGCTGCTGAGAATGATCACCATTGCTCTGAATAAGATGACCATCCATTTGAAGAAAAGGATGCACTATTTGTTGAGGACTCGGAACACGCTGTACTTGTAAAGACGCCTTTACTTGTCCTAAACCTGCTTGCAGTATTGACTGCTGAAGAATTTGTAAATCACAAGCAGAATCTAAAAGGATCTGTGTATTAGGAAGAGATGCCTGATGGCCATGCCCTAAAGAATGATTTGGAATTTGAATCTGAGACGAGGCATTAATTATTTGATCATGCTGCTCCTGGACTTTGGCTTCATGTACCTTATGCATAAGAGAGTGCTGCTGGTTTAGGTCTTTAGTATTCAACCCTATTTGTGGGGTTTGCATTAAATCGGTTGCCTTCTTAATATCAAGGGTTGCTGCATTATTGACTTGGCCAATTTGTTGGTTAAGCTGTGTCACTGAACCAACCATACTTTCTTCTTTTTTTGAACCTTGTAGAGCAATCCCAACAACCTGATCTTCAAGATGAGAATTACTTCTGATTACGCTGTGAGAATATCTGTCATCTGCCTTTGACTCCTTATAAGCTGATTCTTGAACATTAATTTCCCCATCAGATAGCCTTTGGGTTGATGACTCAAGAGATACTTGTGGCTGTAACACCTGTAACTCTTGCATTGGAAATTCATCTTCTTGCTTTGAAGATGTATACACATTTGAGTCAAGTTTTCTTTCAGCATAAGACTTTGGATCAGGGGAAGGTATGTTATTCTGTAATGTCTGACAATGAGTAGAGGATGTAAAAGATGATGACTGGACGGCAGGCAAAAATTTTTGGGACTGGGGAGATGATGGCCCTTGAGCTTGAGCATTTTGGGAAGAATGCATAGAAATATAATTCTGGCTTGTGCTAGAATCTGGCAAACTCTGAGCCCGAGAGGCAGAAGAGTAAGAAAGAGAAGAAGCTGTTAAGGTTAGGGACTGCCCTGACGCATAGCTTTCTGAAGGACTAACAACTGCCAAAACTTGTGATTGAGATGAATAATTAACCTGTGTCTGGCTAGCTGGTGATAAACCCTGAGAATGACCAGATGAATAACTTTGAGACTGGCTAACTGAAGATAGATCTCTTGTTTGAGCAGGGTAATTCTCGTTTGTAACTGAGGATAATACATCTTGCTGATTAGAATAATTAAGTGTCTGATTTTCAGAAGTTATAGCCTGAGATGAGCCAGAAAAAGTCAATGTTTTATATAAAGATGGCAACTTTTCAACTTTGCTGGACCTATAAACCTGTGAATGAACGATAGATGGCACATTATGTGGTTGTACTAAACCATAATTTTGTGACTGACTGACTGATAAAAGGCTTGGTAGTTGCGCTGTAGAATATATTTGTGCTTGGCCTGATATTACAGAACTCTGGTTATGTAAAGGTTTGGAATAGCTTAGTGTTTGCACAGGAGGAATTATACTTTGAGGTTTTGGGGTCTTAGTTGATGTGAGTGGTTGTTTTGTAGAACAGCTTTTCACTACTGTAGTGGAAGGAGGATACCCTGATGATGGAATTGCAGGTGAATAAGACTGAGCAAGTTCCACTGAGACCTGGGAGGTCTTCTGCTGCAATCCTCCATTGCTCGCCTGAGAGGACTCTCCAATTGGGCTACAGGATAAAGATGACTGCCTGCTTGTTTCCTGAAAATTATCTACACTTGCATTTGATAGATAACTATGTAAGGAATGCTGTGAACCAGTCAATTGTGCCTGAATAGACTGGGTACCTGAAGGCCGCTGATGGTGTTTAATAACACTACATTCTCGAAGAAGAGCTCTTTCAATGGAAGCAGTAGAATTAGTAAAGAGAGTTGAACTGTAGGCTTGAGGAGTTTGCTGGGTACTCCCAAGTGCTGAAGGCAACAAACTGAACTGAGGTTGTAAAAGATGGGGTGCAGACTCTTGAGCTGAGCGATATGTTGAGGACTGAGGTGGTATGCTGTTACTTAACACAGAACTGCCCAGGCGCTCAAATGTCAAAGCAGTTGGAACAGTTCCCTGGGAAGTTTTGATTTGTAGCAAAGGGTCATGAGGATTTAAAATCCCATTTGATGTAGTGTTAAAAGTTGAATCCTGAAGCACCAAAGGTGAGGTGGTAGCAAAGTTTCTATTGCTGAAGGTGGTGGGATGCTGATAAACAGAGAGGGCAGAAGGTGGAAGTGTTCCAGTGGTTGGCAAAGATCCAGTAACAAACAGCTCAGTTGCTGCTGAGGAATGCATACCTATGAAGAGAAAACACGATGATATTTATGCAATTACTGCACTATGTATATATATATTTTTTCATAGTAGATACTTATATAACATATAACCTTCGAACTATTAAAACTTCTGTAAGACTGACAAACTCTACATGTAAATTCTGAAAATTACATTTCAAATAGCTAGCTTTCTTAAAGCAGAAATAAAATTACAGGTATCAGCAACTCATACCTTTGTTATATAAATATGAGTTTATATATAGTTAGACAAGGCCAATTAAGAAACCAGCAAAAATAAGCCCTGTCCAGGGAGCTTAGTTGGTTAGAGTATCATCCCAATATGCCAAGGTTGTGGGTTTGATCCCTGGTCAGGGCACATACAAGAAGCAACCAATGAATGCATAAATAAGTGGAACAACAAACTGATGTCTCTCTCTCTCTCTCTCTCTCTCTCTCTCTCTCAAATCAATCAATATATAAAAATAAAATTAAAAAATAGTAAAAATGTGTATAATCTCTAGTGATTAATTTACCCAATGCAAAATCCCAAAATCCCAGGGAACTGTTCCAACTGCAAAATACCAATGGACAAACTATAATATTAATAACATTAAAATTGAAACTAAATTGCCTACATTTAACATGATGAATAAATCTCACAATTACACTAAGGTTAATACTGCAAAGTTTCTTTAATTAAAATATATGCACTTAAAAAAATCTCTGGAATTTCAAGTTTTGACTTCCTAAGACCAATTTCCAGTAACAATAGATGCATGTTTATCATAAAAGGCTAATCAGAAATAAAGTACTGTCAAGAAGAAATTGTTAACACTTCAGGAGAGCATTCTAGCCATATACAGCTAAAGTAAAAAAGTATATGCCCTCGTGATCCAAAAGTTCCACTTCTAGAAATTTATCCTATGAAAATAAGTGGACACAAAGACATCTGTACAAGATATTCACTACAGTTATTGTATATAATGAGTAGAAACAACCTAAATGTCTATCAACGGAGGACTGATCAAATAATGATGGCATATCCTAATGTTATTATTGCTATTAACACTATTTAGGTGGATATATGTTTTTATATACAAAGATACTAAAAATCAATAAATACCAAACTGTTAAATCTTCTCTAAAAAGTGAGACTGTTGTCTCACTTTCCATTTTATACACCCTTGTACTGTTTACATGCTTTTTAGTGACTTTCCATTAAAAAAATTTTTTTTCACTTCGGAAAGATTGGGGAAAACAGATTCTATAGCCCTTTCAAAAACATTCTTCTCTCACTTCTTTCCATTAAATATCAAAAAAGTATTACTACTACAAGGACAGAAAAGACTTAGGTACACTTAAAATAATAACACTTATAATTAATGGTTAAAATAATATAAACATAGGAACTAGAATAGAAAGTCTAACTGAATAGGTATAATGTAAAATTATTCCAGGAAGCAAAAGATGAAGTTGTGTTTTTTTAATATTCTGTTTTTTTCACATTAAAACTTTAATTATCTCCTTGGAAGCAGAAAAAAATTGCTGAGGCATACCGAGAAGCTCTATTAATGGAATTTACATCAGAATGATAAAATATAGCGTGTCCCCCAAAAATGTACACATACTTTGAATAATTATTAATTCCAATAAGTTAAATTTGAAAAGAAAGAAACATCAGTTAAGCTATCAGAAAACAAGTGTGTATACATTTTTTGGGATACCCTGTATTATTTCCTATAGCTATCATTTACAAATGTCTTCTCAAATATTCTAAGGCATTTCTTATTCTTTAAAATAAAACCTTAAAAACTAATATTCCTGTCACCCTGCAAAAAGTATATTTACAAATAATTATGAGTGAGAAACAGTTGAAAAATAATAAAAATAAAATTTAAAAGTGCATATAAACGGGCACAATACTGGATGGGGGAAAACTAGGTTTATAGTTGTGAGTGTGCAAAACACAGATTATTCTTGTATTATTATTTATTATTGTATTATTTTCCATACAAACAACAGTAAGCCTACTTTTGTCCCACCTTGTATATTATCAACCTATAATGACTTTTATTAAATAGTGATTCAATATGTTTAAGGATAACTTTACATAACTTTAATGATGAAATCAGTCCCATGATTGTTTTTTACTTTACCACATACCCAGCCTGCAGTCACTAACATAAGTAAAATTTAATCTTTCACACAAAAACCCAAAAGATAAATATATAAAGTAATGGATGTGCAAATTAACTAGATGAGGGGGGATTCTTTCACAACGTAAATGTATATCAAATCACCACAATGCATACTTTAAATATCTTATAATTTTATATTCAATAAATCTGAAATAAAAATAATTTAATCTATGCTCCTCTCAAGTAGACAAGAACTACTGCTAGCCCTTACGGTTTGAACTGTATGGATTCACTTATATGAGAATTTTTAAAAATAAATACTGTAAATGTATTTTCTCTTCCTTATGATTTTTCTTAATAACATTTTCCTTTCTCTAGCTTACTTTAAGAATATAGTATATAATATATATTTTACAAATAAAATGTGTTAATCAACTGCTTACCTTTATTGGTAAGGCTTCCAGTCAATAGTAGGCTATCAGAAGTTAAGTTTTAGTGGAGTCAAAAGTTATATGCAACATAGGGAACACAGTCAATATTGTAATAACTATGTATGATGCCAGGCGAGTACTAGAATTATCAAAATCACTTTACAGATTATATAAATGTCTAACCACTATGCTGTGCCCTGAAACTAATATAAAATAATACTGAATGTCAACTGTAATTGGGAAAAAAAGTAAATTTTACTTTCTTTAAAAAAAAAAAAAAAAAGAGTTTTATGTGGATTTCCAACTGTGCAGGGGGTCAACACACCCCTAATACCTACATTTTTCAAGAGTCAACTGTACTTAAATTGCCAAATAAAAACTTCACTTCTAGGATTTATCTTTAATAATCATCTCCTTTCTTCAGCTTATTGGTTTTTATCAGAGTGCTAAAACTGAATTTCTGCTAGTAACAATTTATTGAATTTTGTCCACCTTAAAATTGTGAAAAACTCCAGGTTTTAAAGTTCACTGAAAAATCAATAATTAACTTCACTCTCAGCCACACTACCATAATGACAAGGCCATACAAAGTATATTTTTACAAGACTTAAAAAAATTCTGAAAACAAAGAATCACCTGTCTGCCAGGATGGAGCCCTGAATTGTGGTAAAAGAGTAGTTCCTGAAGAAGCAGCCTGAGCTGTTTGAGATTCAACAGAAGAGAGAAAGCTCATTACTGAAGATTCCTTAGTGTTAGTGCTGGCACTGTTCACACCAGTATCAAATATTCCAGAAAGACCTACATTTGAAGATAAAATATATCCCAAAGTAAAAATATTAGTATAAAATTATATTCCTGATCACATTTTTAAAAGCAATCTCTGAAATTTGAGGTCAAAAGTTCTACAACTTTAAACTATTTTATTTTGAAATAGCAAACAGATATTAATTTGACCAAGCATAGTTATAATTTAAAATCTACAAAGATACACGAAAAATATCTCCCAACTAATTAATTATACAGATATTCCTTATCAATAAAAGACAAAGCTTTTGTTCTCATTTTCATTTTAAAACTTCCCATGGCACTGTTATTTCCTGCACACACATTCATAACCCAACTCGTGAAAATGGATTTTTCTTCATATTCACTAAATGTACCCAGATTCATGTATGTTTCACAAGAGAATTTTTACCGGTTGGCTGAGGTGTGGTAGGATATCCAGGAAGCTGATGAGAGGCTGCAAAAGTCTGTCTCTGAAGGAGATTTGTTTCAGAAAGGGAGGGATGTCCTTCTTCATAGCTTAAACTAGAGGATAATAAAAATAAGTGACCAAAAACACATCGCCCAAACCATATGATCAAAAACTTTCTAGGAAAAAAGTGCCTAAAAGAGCAATTATCAAAAGTAGCAGAAGTCTTTGACTAAATTCCTGACCTATAGACCGATAGATCAAACACAGTCTGATAATACTGTCAAAAAGGGAAAAGTATATTGAAGATATACAAGGAAGAAAAAGGATACATAGTATTTTCCTTAATTCAACTTTTACCTCCTACAAAGTCCTTTTAAGGGGAGAGGTAAATCATGGTACAGTGGGAAGAGCAATATCCTGGAAAACAGGAAAGCTGAATTCATTGTCCAAGCTCTCCTACTAGCCTACAATGTGATTTCAGTAAGTGATTCAATTACTGTCAGATTAATTTCCTCACCTGTATGAATAAGGGACTAGACAAGATAATCTCTAAGGTCCCTCTAATTCTAACATTTTATGGAATATCAGATCATTCAAATAAATTGATCATTAATACTATTTCCCAAAAGCTCACCTAGAAAACTTCAAGCTTATACATTTTGAGAGTCAGTCAGAACGAGATGTTTTCTTCCCTTGATTTTTATTTTGAATATTTTAAATCCAGAAAGAAAAAAAAATAGTATAATGAATAACCCATACACCTGTCATTTAAGATTTGACAAGATTCTGTTACATTTATCTTTCCCTATACACACACACACTTATTTACTAAACCACCTGAAAATAACTTGCAGACATCATGAAACTACATCCTTAATTCCTTCATTTGTATCTCTTAGGAATAGGATATTCTCCTATATAACCAATATTAGGCTTGAAGAACTTTAACATGAAGTCAATAATAGCATCTAATACAGAGATCACAATCCAATTTCCCCCAATTATCACCAAAGTGTTTGGAATTTTTAAGCTTTTTCAATGAAGGATCCAGTCAAATTCAAGAATGGCATTTGGTTATGTCTCTTTAAATTTAGAACAGTGCCCTAACCCTGCCCTTAATCACAGATCCCCTCTGTCTCGATTTCATGACATGGAATTCTTGAATTGTAAGGCTATTCCAAATTCTAGGTTGGTCTGATTGCTACCTCATGAGAAGTACATAGTGATGTTTTGTATTTCTTATCACATAACACAAGAATGCACACAATGTCAGTTTGTCTCATTATGGGCGATGCTAAACTGGAAGGTACTGTCAGATCTCTCCATGTAATTTTTTCTCCTTGGAAATTAATATGCAATTTTGAGATACTATTTTAAGACTGTAAATATCTTAATCCCAACAGCCAATGCTTTTAGACATCATCCACTCATGATCTTATTGCACTGGAGATTAGAAATGGTAGTTTTCTAATTATATATCATTATTTCATATTTAAAAGTTAGCATGCTTCTGTAAAATAAAAATAAGCCTTTTTTTCTTTTCCCTCTCATGTGTACATAATGTACATACTTATATATTTAAGTATATTTTTCAGAAATATATATATTATATATTTATTAATTTTACTTAAAAAAGACATCACTGTAGACTCCTGACATTCATTTTGTCCCTTCAGTCCTGTATTCCTTTGATATGTCCTTCTTGGTGCTCAAACACATCCTTCTAGCACAAGATGTTTTAGGCTCACCTTGTTACTTTCCCTGTGCCAGACTTGAAATCAACCATTTCTACTAGGAGCCCTTTTAGTGGGCAATGGCATTTAGAAACCAAGATTTGGGTGTAAGGTGTGATCAATGCCTAAGGTGTGTGTCATTCGTTGCTTTTAGGCCCTTTTGGTGGACAAAGCTAGGAAATACCAGTCAGCCTCTTTCCCCAGCAAGCCCTGGGCTCATGAACAAAGTGGCCAGGGGGCGGCAGGGATGGAGGTTATGCATGGGCTCAGCAACCTGGACTGCCACTCACCAAGTCCAATTTGGTTATGGCTACAGCTGAGTTCCTAATCTGCCAGCAAACAGAGACCAACACTGAACACCTGATATGGCACCACCCCCCAGGGTGATCAGCCAGCTACCTGGTGGCAAGTTGATGACATCAGATGGCTTCCATCGGGGAATAAGCAGCATTTTGTTCTTACTTGAATAGATAACTTACTTTGGATATGGATTTGCCTTCCCTGTATCCAGTGATTCTGCCAAAACTACCATCCGTGGACCTACAGAATGCCATTGCCTATCCATCATCATCATCATCATCATCATCATCATCATCATCATCATGGTATTCCACACAGCATTGCTTCTGATCAAGAAACTCAATTCAAAGCATAAGAAGTATGGGTATAAAAGACCCATGCTTATGGAACTCACTGGCCTTACCATGTTCTCCAATTGATAGATCAAACACAGTCTGATCATGAAGCTGATGGCTTGACAGAACAGTGGAATGGCCTTTTGCTTCCTGTTCTAGTGACCTTGTATTCTGCTAGCCTAGAGGTCTAAGGTCCAGAGGGAGGAATGCCTCATCAGGAGACTCAAAAATGATTCCATTAAACTAGAAATTAAGACTGCCAAAGGCATTTTGATTTCCTTATGGCTTTGAATTAATAGGCAAAGAAGGGACATACAATGTTAAATGGAGTGAATGATCCTGACTCCCAAGGGGAAACTGAAATACTCCACAAGGGAAGTAATGAAGAATATGTCTGGAATACAGGAGGTCCCCTAAGGCATCTCTTGGTATTACCATGACCTGTGATTAAGATCAATGAAAAACTATAACAACTCTCAATCCAAGCAAGACTAATAGTAGCCCAGACCCTTCAGGAATGAAGGGGTGGACCACCCCACCAAGTAAAGAACCACAACCAGCTCAGGTATTTGCTAAAGGCAAACAATGAGTAGTGGAAAAGGTAGTTATAATATAGTTATGAGTACATAACCAGTTAAACAAGGACTGTAACTGTCATGAGTATTTCCTTATTTTGCTATAAATAGATATATTCCTGTATGTGTATATTTGTTTTCTTTTTTCTTTATCATGTAACAACATAGGATGTATTGAGTTACACTAAGTAACTCAGTATTTAAGTTATGGAATATCAAGGAGAAGAAACTCAAGGACTTTACCTGCTCTCCTGGGGAAGGGATTGATGTTTTCAGTTCTACCCAGGACAGTTATATCATGTTAGAAGAAACTATGACCTTTTTATTATCTTTATTTAAAGATTAAGTATGGTTGAAGGAGATGCCTATGGGTGCAAAGGGTGGACTTCTGAAAGGTTAATTTTATGTGTCAACTTGACTGGCAATGGGGTGCCCAGATGAACCACTGTTTCTGGGTGTCTGTGAGGGTGCTTCTGATGAGATTAGCATTCGAATCAGTGGGCTCAGTAGATTGCCCTCCCCAATGTGGGAAGGCATCATCTAATCCATTTACAACCTGAATATAAAAGGCAGAAGAAAAAACTTTCCTGAGTTTTCCTGCCTCACTGTCAGAACTGGGAGGTCTTCTCATTTTCTTCTGCCCTTGGGCTAGGATTTATATATTGGGCTCTCAGACCTTAGGACTCAGACTGAATCACACCACAGACTTCCCTGGTCTCCAGTCTGCAAATAGCAGATCTTGGAACTTCTCAGCCTCCATAAATTGTGTGAACCAATTATTTATAGATTTGCTCCACCCCCTCCCCGTTGGTTCTGTTTCTCTGGAGTATCCTGACTAATACAACCTCCTTCCTGTCTGGTCTGATGAACTGCCTCTCATTTGGTACTCAGTTTTCTACCTCTGCCAATTCTAACCTATTCTGTACTTAACTGCCAAATTATTCTTATTAAAAACACTTTCTTGCTTGTATCAATCACTATCACCATCCCTCTCAAAAACCTTTCAAAGCTCCCAATAGGCTGTAGAATTAAATTCCATGGCCAGTCATCAAAAACCCTATAAAATCTAGTATTAATCCACTGTGGTAGTGTTACTCTGGTGACCTCCCCAACGAAACACAGCTTTGTATAGTCTCCCTCCCAAAACTCTGCATTGGGACCAGTGGACTGTGGTAAAGTGATGGATGGTGTACTTCCTCCCTCTTTGGAATACTCGCTCTTGGAAGCTCTCTTTCTGCTAATCCCTTATTCCATTTATGAAACATTAACAATAATTTTGATCATTGTATATGTAGCATAACTGACAAATGCTTCCATGATTCCCTTGAACCTGGTATAATTTTTCCCTCTAAGTCCCCAAGGCATTTTTGTACCTTTTAAAAAGAAACAAATATTCTGCCTAGTAGTATAGTTATTTTATTCATTCACTGAATGTTTAATGCGCACTTAGAGTGTGCCAGACGCTATTCTATGTGTCAACAATAACGCTAATATTTTATATGCTATTCTACATACTAGTCTTTATGTTGGACACTATTCTAAACACTTTTCTGAGTTAAGCCCATTTAATCTTCAAGAACTCTAAATAGCATCCTCATTTTACACAAGGAACCTCAGGCACAGAGGGATTAAGAAAGTTGTTTAAGGTCATACTCCAAATAGTGGAATCAAAATAAAAACCCCCAAATTCTGTCTTTAGGGCTTATGTTTTCAACCATTACTGTTAACTGCCTTCTATAGATGTGAACAAGAGACAAGATCCCTGTTCTCATGGAACATGCATTTCATTCGCAGTGGTTAGGGGTATAGGGAAAGGGTAGTAATAAATTATATGTGTATATAAATCTGCAAAATACTTCAGAGAGTGATAATGCTATGAAGAAAATAAAACTGTGATATGATTCAGTGATGAGAAGTTACTTTACATAGGGCAGTCAAGAGAAGGTCTTTCTGAGGAGCTAACATTTGGAAGAGAAGGTCCAGAAGCAATAGCAAAGCAAAGACCTCTAAAGAAAACTCTAGATAAAGACAATAGCCAATGCAAAATTCCTAAGACAAATAATCTTAGCATGTTTCAGGAACAGATATATAGCCAGTGTGGCTGAAGGGTAGTGGGGGGAGTGGAATGATGAGGCTGGAGAATTAGCTGAGGCCCAAATCATGTAGGACCTTGTACACCATGACAAGGTCTTTAGATTTTCCTGTTTAGAAACATTGGAAGGTTTTACCCGATTTATATTCTGAAATGTTAACTCTGGCTGTTGCATGCTTAAACTCTAGAAGGGCTAAAGTGGAAGCAAGGAAAGCAACAGGAGGCAACTGCAACAGTCCACATGGGAAATTATAGACATGGAGATCAGACCAGTAGGATTTACTAACAGAGTGGGTATGGAAGGAAAGAAATGAATCAGAGATGGCTCCAACCTTTTAGGCCTGAGCTACAATAAATGCTGGTATTATTTATTGATATGGGAAAACTTAAAGGAGAACCAGGTTGGGGGTTAGGATGATATCCATGTTTTAGAAATACTTGTTTGAAATACCTCTTCAATATTCATGTGGAGATAATAGGTAAGCAACTAGATATGAATCTAGAGATATAAATCTGAAAGCATCTGACATACATGGCAACTTCACTTAGGATGACTTAGAGGCAACTATGGTTATCCAAGTGAAAAATAACGGTGCCTTGCATCAGGGCAGAGCAGTGGAAACAGAACAAAGTAGACAATTTCAAGATATATTTAAGAGATAAAAAAGTAGGGCTTAGAGGTTCAGCACACAAAACTCCCAGGTTCTGGCCTGAGCAACCAGGTGGACAGAGGTGTGACTGAGATGGACCTCACTAGACAAACAAGAGGTGCGGTGGCAGGGGAAAGCATGAGCTCATCACTAAATGCCCATTACATACCCAAGTAAAAGCTCAGAGAGGTAGCTGTATATGTGATTAGGTGTTCAGAAGATGTCTGGGATTTAGCCACATGTATCTCCAAAGATGATATTTAAGAAGCCATGAGCATGGATGTGATGTCCTCAGGAGAAAGCACAGAATGGACAAGAAATCATGTAAGTCCCAAGCCCTGAGGAAATGACAACATGTAGAGATTAGAAGAGTAAGGACTAATGAAGAACAGAGAAAAGCAGTGGGCCAGAGAGGTAGGAGGAAAACCAGGAAAATACAGTGCTATGGAAGTGAAAGGAAGCATGTTTCAACAGGGGAAAGAAAGGTCAATGGTGACACAGAACACTGAAATAAATGTATTAATAATGGTTAGGTTTCCAGGCCAGCCACGACAGCTCATTTAACCCATAATATAGGTAGACTACAGCATCAGACTATTTTACCATGAAGTATTACAGTACAGTAATTAAACACACAGGCTCCAAATCCACAATGCTCAGCTTTAAATCCCAGCTCCAATACTTACTAGCTGTGTTACTAAGTATATTAATATATCTATGCCTTGGTTTCCTCATTCATTAAAGGAAGCTAAAAATAATACCTACCTCAAAGGATTGCTACAGGATTAAACAGTGTGCATGTGTGTACGCCATTTAAAGCAGTAGCTAGCACACATTAGTTGCTCAGTAAATGATAGTTACTATTACAACATTATTTCTATGAGAAAATACTTTCTGAACAACACAACTTTGTTTAAAATAACTTTAGTAATTTGGGATTGTCCCCACTGCTCATAAATTGTGATCTTACAAGGTCTTTTTCCAAAAGCCTAAGGGAAACTCTAGCTTTAAAACTTATTCAAAAAGTCCTTAATATAGTAGCTGACCATTTTTAGAGAGCTAATCATTGTTTTATTTTTTGGAGGAGTACCTATCACATTCATTACACATACTATAATCAGAAAGAACCTACTAGTAAATTCTAAACACTGGTGACAAAAAAAACCCCACAGACTATTTCAAGTTAGAAAGGCAAAAAACAAATATAAATCATTTAAAAACAAAATATTTCCATTTAGTCACTTTCTGGTGCATATTCAAATACAAACATTTATCATCACCATGATAAAACTGTCTCTTCCTGTTCAGTACACAATATAAATATCAGATAGAGAAAAAGCAGCAGGTCTGCAGCTTCCTGATGATCATCTTATTTCCAAAAGCATGCAAAAGTATTGACAGATTCTAAAATAGCCCCACAAAAAGTATTTCCAACTCTATAGTGATTGGCAAAAATATGCTCATTTGGTCCCTAAAACTAACTGAGAAAAGCACAAATAAATGGAGATTATTATGACCAGTTCTTATCCCTGAACTTCCCATGTACCTAGCAAGTACTATTTTAGAAATATTCAGAAATCTCTCTGAACACCCTATTTAAGGTAAAATGCTGGGATTTCCCATTAGCTCTTTATTTCTCAATGGTTAAGACAACAGAAATACCTGAACCTGATGGAGCTGTTATGTCAAAAAAGTATTACTGTAAACTCATGAAAAATTATTTACTATGCTTTTCCCTATCAACTGATGAAAATGGTCCATTTCAGGAGCAAGCAGACAGAAAGAAAGTAGGATGTTATATCCCATGCCAATAACAATTGAATGTCATTACCATCTGTTAGCTTCTGAATAGGTTACTGGAAACAAGGTGACAGACAGGCTAATTCTTTATGGATCAGTATCCATATTACATCATCACAACTACTACTCATTTGCACCTTCAAGAAGAAACTGCCACAAAGGGAAACAAAAACATTCAACTGATACCTGAATTATGAAAAAGGTCTTTAAAATGTTATAAAAATATGAATAGGATTCTGAAAATGCAGAATACTGGAAGAATTAAGGGTATTATTTCAGATTCAGTATTTTCTATATAACTGAAATGAAAGAGGGCATTGCGCAGTTTGAGGAATAAAATGTACAATTAAGAAGTGTGTGTAGCCCTGTACAGATGGCCTGATCCTAACACAAGATGTTAACAAAGCAAGTTGGTGGGGGAGGGGGAAAGCCTGCATTTTCTATGCTATAATTTTGCTGACCCCCATCCCCAAAATATATTTTTAAGGGGAGGACAACTTAGCATTTAAGAATCAATAACTTCCAATAAACAGAAAATAAATTTCTTTTAGATTATGTGTTCCAAATGAATCTACTTACTGTTTTCAAATGTGTTTGGGAAGTCAGTCTTTGTTATTTTGATAAATAACATTTGGAAAATATGACAAGTAGATTTTAGTTTCTTGCCTCAGAAGTATTCTGCTAAAAGAAATAACAGAAATAACTAGGTAGCATTTGTTGCATTTACCTAATAAAACATTTTTTTCATTTAAAACAAAAAATGCTGCACAAATACCTATCATTACTTTTCACTGAAGAGAAAGTAATTTTAATTTGTAAGTTATTTTCAATGCAAAAAGCTACTTGGAAAATGATAGTAAAATCACCATCAAAATAATAATAATAATAATAATAATAATAATAATAATATTAGTAGGAAAGGTGCCAAACATCTTTCATAAAACTCCTTAAAATAGCTTAATTGTATATAATACAAAGTCAGGACCATTTCCAAAAGGTTTCAACATTTAAGTATTTATGTCCAAATTGGCACATCACATTTTTAAAAAAAATCCCAGTTCTTTTAAACAAGGGACCTAAAATTTTCTAAGGAAGCTTATTTCCTTTTTCTCGAACAAGATTTTTCTTAGTTTCTCATAATGATCCCAAGGTACTATCTAAGACAAAGACCAGCTGATCTTCACACCTATTTTCCAAATTGTGAACGTGGAACTTTCATAAAAACAAAGATAACCTAGAACACTGTAATAGATAAATTAAAAAAAAGTTAATTTACGTTGTGACAATAATGAAGAAATCTTATGAGGATGAAGTCATTAGCAACCCAGGATTCCCTGGTCCTTGTAATCAGAAGCTGCACCTACCTACCAGATTCAGCATTGTTCAGCAGAGGCAGCTTTAAAACACCCCGCTCAAGATCATCCAAACCAGACCACGCCTTCCAGTTATCATTCAAATGACCGTTTCACAAAGTGGCACTACTACACATTTACCGAGAGCTTAAATATCTAGTAAGAGTCAATATTTTAGATTCCCTTGGTCATGCTGGAGCAAAGATGAACTCTTGAACCCCGCGCTACAATAATGAACCAGAGCTCCAGAAGCCGAGATGGAGAAGCATGCTCGTGTTCTTCAACCTTTATGGCCTTCACTGACGCCCCCCTCCAATTTCTTCCCAACTTTTAGTCACCCCAAGACACAGAGGGTAAAGAGAGATTCCTTACTTCCTGCTGTTGTTGAAAGGGAAGGAAACCGAAGAGTAACTTTGAACGCGTGGACGAAAAATAGCTCGATCTTAGCCTCCACTGCAAACATATGTCACCCAGCTCCGCGCAGCGTTCCCGCGCCACCCGGACCCCTATCGGGGCCCCTCGCCCCAGGGGTTCTCCCGCAGCCCAGCCCTCTTGGGTCCCCCAATGTCAGCGACGCGGGTCCGCGCCTCTTCCTCTCCCGCCTCCCCCACCCTCACACCGCCAGGGCCCCCAAGACCACATTGTCGGTTCCAATACAATGGAATGTCACTGCCCGAACTCCTCGGAGTCCCCCTGGGCCCCCCGGAGGCACTCTCGGGTCTCTGAGAGCCGAGTTCAGCCACGAACCCAAACTTCACCATGTGAGAACCCAGGACACGGGATGAGAGACGGAGACCCACAAATCCCGACCAGCCCTCCCTTTTACCCACCGTCCTCGACCAGTCCCAGGCGCGAATCCCGCACTGGGCGCCCCCACCCACCCCAAGACCACCGCATAAGAGTCATCAGCCGCCTCTTCGGCCCGGGCGAGGGCGGGGAGACGAGTGGAGAGCTCCCCACCCGGCCCGGACCCCTGGAAGGTGCTGCACAGGGGCGAAGGCCCCAAACGCATCCCCGGCCTTTCCTGGCCCACCACGACCCCGCCGCCCACCCTCCCTACCTGGCCTTGAGGCTGGGGCTGCCGCCGCTGCTGTTGCTGCTGCTGGCGGCGGCCGCCGCCGCGCGGGGTTCGTAGGCCCAGGCGGGGGCTGGGGGTGGTGCGGCGGCGCTGGCAGCGGCGGCGGCGGGGGCGGCGGGGGGCGCGGGCGGCGGCGGCGGGTCGGCGAAGCCGGAGGTCGCGTAGTTCCTGTCCATGGTGGGAGTAGCGTAGGGAGGGCGGGCAGCAGTGGGGGCTCCTCTAGGGCCCCGTGTGAGGGGGGCCGGGAGGGGAGGGAGAGGGAGGGGGCGGGGGAGGAAGAGGCTGCGGCGGAGGGAGCTGCCCCCTCACATGGCCTCGGCCGGCAGACGGGCGGAGGTCGCGCTGGCCACTCGGTGCCTGGGGATCCTGGGCCGCGGCGCGCGGCGAGACCCCGACGGGCGTCAGGGAAGGGGCGCCATCCACGGCCCGGACTCGCGGCGGCGGCGGCGGCGGCGGCTTCGCCCCATGTTGGTGGATTTCCCAGGATGCACCTCCCGCCCCCTCCGCCCCGCCTCCCCCCTTCGGCGCCCCGCGCTCGCGGCTCGCGGGCCAAGCGCGCGAGGCCTCCGCCGCCACCGGCCGCCACTCGGTGGCCAGCGGGACTGTAAAGGCTCAAGGCCTCCCCAGCGCAGCCGGCTCTGGGGCCTGGAGGGGCGCCCGCCAGCGGTGGCCCGTGGGCGGCGGACTTCCCGCGGCCGGCTGCCCCGAGGAAGGCTGCCCTCGCCGCCCCGCGCCCCGCGTGGGAAGGGGCCGCGCCTCTGCTCGCTGTGCGCGAGGGAGGGGAAGCTGAGTGGAGACAAGCGGAGGGCGCTGCAAAGGGGGAGACTTGTCACCGCTTTGCCTGGAGTTCGTTGTTTGGCCCTTCGAGTTATTTTGAGTGACCCGAATACTCATTTCCCACGTCGCGATTCCTTTCTCTGCGCCTAGTCCCGAACCAGAAGCAGCGGAGCGGGCTGTTCCCCAGTTCCTTTCGCTCCCTTCCTGCCCAAGGCTTGCTCGGCTGGGGGACCCTCTCCCCGCTGTTAGGGGGAGATTTCTATTTAAGGAGATTCAAATTCAAACATTATTTATTTTCAATCCTCGTTGAAAGGGCCTTTCCCAGGGGCTCTTATTAACTGTCCCCACTCCCACCTTGGGGATTTTCTCATCCTGGATTTTAGAATCTTCTATCCCAAGATAAATAGTGCCTCTTCATTGATTAATTCAGCTACCATCTGGATGACTTTAATTACAATAAATTTAAACTCACTGTGCACGCTTTGTGTTGGAGTTTTTTGTTTGAGACTTAGAACCTCAATAGGACTCTTTACCCAGACATTTCCTGTTTTGTGCGGTGTAATTTAATTTTTATTTGAGGTTCTTCTATTGCACGTAAGTTGTGTTTCTTCAACTCTAGTAGTGGAATTTAGGAATCATAGAAAACGTTCGGCCCTTAAGGCATAAAGTAAAAATAAGAGTAAAGTTTATGTTTATTGACCACCGCCCTTAAAA
Source organism: Miniopterus natalensis (assembly GCF_054644295.1). NCBI lineage: Eukaryota > Metazoa > Chordata > Mammalia > Chiroptera > Miniopteridae > Miniopterus > Miniopterus natalensis. The sequence goes on along the minus strand of NC_142091.1, from coordinate 59,620,978 downwards.
ATCAATACTGGTTTAACACCTATTATGTGCTTTGCACAGAAATCTATCCCTCAAGATAAGCCTAACAAAATCAGGCAGGCTAGTAGAAGACGCAATAAATTTGACACACTGTCTCTGATCACCATTTTAAAAGCAGTTTAAACTTCGGTAGTAACCCAGTATTGGATTAGCTATTCCTTTTGAGATTAATTTTATGCTAGGAGATTGTTTTCCTCCTGGCGCCGACATCCTTTTGTTCCTATTCATTCCGTTTTGTAAGTCTTTCGGCACCTGTGATGCTTGGAGTCCGGTCCCGGGGTGGGGAAGCAAAGAAGTGAGTAGTGGTTATTTACAAATGAATTCAAACTTGTGGACACAATTGACCTTGCCAATTTTATGTTAATACCAGTATGCATTTACCGAGGATATCTTTGAAAAGTGGTTTTCCTTGGGGAAGGAATTTGCCAGACTATCTGAGATCCTGCAGAGAAGTAACATAAATCTTCCTTACAACATTTATTTTTCTTACTGAAGACTGGAGGTCTGTAATCTAAATAAACCAAAAAAGTTTTCACTACTGACTATACGTTTATATGTATTTCTCTAAGTACTAAAGTTTTGTCTCTATGGAGAAAGTGTAGGAAGTGGAGTGGCATGCTATAAATGTTTTATGGCACTTAGTTTGAGATACCCACAACTGGTACTCAGAGTGAGTTACTCAGGCAATACCAAACAAGTGGCAATAAAACCTTTATAGTCCCTGGCACCATTATGTAGTTTGTTTATGTCACATAAATCAGAGGAAAGATATTAAGGAAAATTTTCAATGAGTATTTTCAAAATAATATTACTCTGTCACCATACGTGATGTTCCTTTGCCCATTAAGTGAAATTTCCTTAGTTTTCTCTAAACCAACACACCTATATTCCCAATGTTACAACATGTCTACAAATAACATCATTAAATCTTTTTGGTAAAACGGGTATCTGAAGAATGTCTTCTTCCCTACTGAAAATATACTCACAATGCTGCAAACTCTCCATTATCTCTTTTAAATAATTCCCAACTAAGCTGCTTTAAGTCTGATCTAGACAGTGTCAAAAGTCTACAGTGAGCCTTGTTCTCGTTTTAAGTAAAAGTGGTCATTCCATTCTTTGCTTGTGGAATTTTACTCATCTTTCGAGAATCCACATCAAACATTTTGTCTTCCTTGACATTCCTGCAATTTCCCAAAGCAAAACCAATTGCTTCCTTTTCAGTTGCCCTATGGTGTTTATTATATTTATTATTTATTATATTTAACACTGTCACGTTCATTACAATTAGCTGTGTATCTGCCACTTTCCCTCACAGATGAGTTCCTTAAAGGCATTCACCTTTGCTCTCTCAGTTGCCTGTCATACCCCCCAGGAGACAGCAAGGGAGTCCAAAGAGCTGTTTAAGCCTGCTTCTTTGGAAGCCACAGTCTCACTGGGAAGTGTCACTGAAAGACAGTGATGAGACATTTCCTCCCAGTGAGCAAAGCTTCAAGAAGCATCTTTGGTCATCAATTTTGTATGTAGAGGGAGTGGTCTGAGCTATTGATGTGGATGGACTCTAGGGCTCTCGTGAATGGCTTAGCTGATCAGTAGGGTCTGGAAGAAGCAAGGCTAAATGGCGATCAGGAGGCCTGCGAATGAAACACAATTTAAGTATGAACTGTAAAGACAGAGGTGCAGCCTAATCATAAAGTCTTTCAATGAGTGTAGCTTTTATCTCTCTGAAACAGTTTTTTTTTTTAATTTTTAAAAAATTAATTTGGGGGAGAGATTAATTTGTTGTTCTTCAACTTAGTCACGCATTCATTGATTGATCCTTGTATGTGCCCTGACCCGGGATCCAGCCTGCAACCTTGGTGTATCTTCCTTGCCTATTCCAGCTTCTGGTGGCATTCTTTGGTTTGTGGCCACATTACTCCAATCTCTGCCTCTGCCTCTGTCTCACATTACCTTCTCTTCTGTCTGTTGCTCTGTCTTTTATAAGGATACTTGCCATTGGATTTAGTACCCACCTAGGTAATTCACGATGATCTCATCTAAAGATACTTAATTTAATTACATCTGCAAAGACCCTTTTTCCAAATAAAGTCACATTCACATGTTCTGAAGATTAGGACATGGACATATCTTTTGGGCAACCACCAATCAACTCACTAGAGCATCCATTAATGATTCTTGCTTGAAGTAAGTATTATGGTTAACAAATAGTGATTTTTCTAACTCCATCATTCCTCCTATAATCATTAGTTATTCTTTGACAAGAAGGAACTTTTTGTCATCCATCTATTTATTTATTTGAATATAGATTCATGGATTCTTATTTTATTCAATGGGTTTGTGCCAAAAGATTAACTCAGCAGGTTCAGGTTGCCCAAACCCTATACATTCCAAAGAAAAGTTTGTCCCTTGCCAGGCTCCAGAGCAATAACTTTTAAGCACTTTGAATATTGTTCCTATTAAGACTGCCTTTGTTTACCTGAGGCCTTGGTCCACACCAGATAGTTTATGCTAACAATGTGATTTATGGTGAGGGCTTTTGGCCACACAGTATCAGCTTGACCTCTGAAGAGGCTAGAGAATCAAATTCAGCCACCAGGCAGTCAGCCTTGCCTATTTGACCTACCCCCGATAAAAACCCTGGACACCAAGGCTCAGGTGAGCATCCTTGGTTGACAATACTTCACGTGATTAGTGTCCCTAGGACTCCACTGGGAGAGGACAACTGCAGTCTTGCACCTGGTCTTCCCTACACTCTGCACTACATGCCTTTTTCCATTGCTGATTTTGGTCTGTATTAATTCACAGTCACAAACTGTAACCCTCAGCACAACTTCTCTAATCTGTGAGTCCTTATAGCAAATCATTGAAATCATTGAGGGTGGTCTTGGAGGTCCTTGAACACAGGATTATAATCCATCACCATAGTTAGTTAGTTATTTTGATGTTCAAATAGTCCCACATTTGACCTGATACCTAAATATTTAATTACTTTAGTACACTTCCTCCCAAAAGGGAGCCATGAGAACCTTTTAAGCAGAGAGTGACATGATCAAAGCCATGGAAAACATCCCTTCCCCATCCTAATGTCCCACCCTAGTCTACATCTTCAGCCTGGATGGTATATTTGGTATACCAACATGAGAAGCACAGTTCCTTCATAGGTTTACACACATACACACACACACAAAACACATACACATACACCACCAAAACTAACAATAACAACAAGAAAGAAACATTTCATTACTTGGGAAAGTCACATTTGTCCTGGTTGTCTGCAAACACTTCTTAAGGTAAATATTTTCCTGAGGTTTTGCTGCTGGAGGAGCATTGAACTTCAACCCAAGGGTGACAGAGCATGTGTTCTCAGCCTCCAGCTTCTCTCGGCTACGGCCTAGGTGTAAGGCACACTCCGCGGGCTTCTCTCCTTTCTCTAGTTACTTCTCTGTTCCCTTTATCCCAAATCCCCAGATGTGGCCCTGGTAAAGGAAGCTTGTTGGGAAAGATTTAGGCTTCCCCTAATTAGTTAATGTGCATGTTAATGTTAGTTAGTATACTAACTACTAAGCATGTCATTACTTGGTATCAGATTAGGTTCTGTCATAATGGGATTTCTTAGTTCCTTAAATTTGGGATAAGGTAGACTCAGTGAAAGTCACAAAACCCTCCTTCAAATTTCTGCAAATTCTGGAGAAACTTACAGTCTCCTGCTCAACATGTTTTCAAGTCTCTTTTCCTTTCATGAGTGCTTTCTCTTTTCAGGGAAGAAGCTGAAATTCGTTCTCTTCATAGAGTGCCACACACAAAATCCACTCATGCAGAACATTTATGAAAGTAACCAAGGAAGCACTGAACTATTCATTATGCCAATTTTATTATATTTACGTATGTTCGTTTTTCTGCTGCTCATGGAGTATGGCCGGCTGCTCACTCAGAACTTGAAACTCAGAGGAAACATTGCTCGTGACATGGTGTGTCAGACCCCCTGGCTTCCCTCTGAGGCAGTCTGACTTACTTCATGCCGTGTCTTTCTGCACTCTGCTTTCTTGGACTCCACTGAAGCTCCCCGAAATTCAGGGGGGTTTGCATCAGGAGAAACCCTCAATCAATGAAGGGAAGTCAGTGGATAAACACTCGGGCCTCCTAGCTTCCCGGTGGGTTGTTATGGAAGGCATTTAGCACCTCTCAGTGATCCTCCCGGAAATGAGCCAACAACAGCTTTGATGAAATACCTTTGCCTTGTCCTTCTGCCCTGCTTTTGGTGGAGCATCTGTTCACGTCTTTGGCCCATTTTAAAAATTGGGTTGTTTTCTTATTGTTGAGTTTTAAGAGTTCTTTGTATAATTTGGGTAACAGTCCTTCTTTATCAGATGCCCTTTGCAAATATTTTCTCCTAGTCACCGGCTTGTTTTCTCATTCCCTTAATTTTATATGCATAACTGTATTAGATCCAAAAAATTTAAGGTAATATAAATGTGTAACACGAAGTAATATTTAATAGCAACCAGGGTTTATCTGTGTGTATGATACTTAGAATTAATGTATTCTCTTAAGCTAGAAGTACTGGTACTACTATAATTTAGTGTAACTAAATTACATATATAAATGCTATATATTATGTATAGACATAAGCTACAGAAATAAATTCAGCTTTAAGGAGTAATATATTATAAATTTGCCTCAAACAATAAATATTAAAACCATGTTAAGAGAATAGCACTTTCACAACTGCAATTAAATTGTTTAACAGAATGCTAGCCCCACTGGGTAAAAGATAGATACAGCAACACCATGCTGTAAACGTTGTTTTGAAACATGCTTTGTGTTGTTCACATTTAATTTATATAGTTATATGCCACTGTGAGGGAAAAGTGTGTTTAATTGAAACAAGCAACAAATATTTACTTAGTATAAAGTTTATTCACATGTATAAAAAGTGTAATAGGAAATCCATTAAAACCAAAACATAATCAAGGCTGTAGGAAAAATATGTATAAAAAAATGGGTTTCTTTTTCCAGATAATGAAAATACTGACATATTTGTACTAGACTGCCTTAAGCTCTTAACCTGTTAGGAAAATATTTTTAAACAACAAGAAAAGGTGGAGGAAACACACAATGCAGAAGATTGAAGGCATCAATATGTCATACATATTCCAAAATGCCATATTGGCAATCTACAAAAGAATCTAGTTTAAAAAATACAGAAATTCTAGACACTCTTTTAATAGTATAAGCACCATATGCAACATTTCAAATCAAATAACTAATAAAATTTAATTCACATTCAATTAGAACAATATGAATGATATGAAATTGAGATTTGAACAGCACTAACCTTTTCTCGTTAAAAATTTTCTTGTACATATAGGAAGAGTATACACACACATATAAATTATTTAATAGAAAAAATTGATTAGATTTTACAGGCTTAGGGAAAACCAAAGACACATAATACACTTTTGTTCTAGTTTTTAATTATCTGAGAGTTTTTACCCACCTTGTTTTTACTCAGAAGGAATGTTATTAACAGATGTAAAACTTGCACACAGTCAGATTTTGTGCTCTTTAATTTTTTTCATTTTTAAAAGAATATTCCATGTAGAATTATCTATCCTACTGAAGGTAAAACCTTATAAATGTGTATTTCTCTTTTCTAGTCCAATTTCCTTTTTATACCTATTTCCATTCATTTCCTGATTGTAATAGAGGGGAAAACTCATCTAATTAAACATAAAACTCTGTGTCAAAGTAGATTTAATGGTTAACACTAACCAGTTGCCTGGGGAAGAAGCACAAACAAAACAGATCAATCAAACAAAAAAATCCACCACCAAAAATGCAACAGGAATAGAAAAGGGTGGATGAGACAGAAATATGTCAGTAATTTTACACTGAGATATTTTCCTTTCAATCATTATAAGCATTTGTCAATTATGGTTCTATCACATTTTTCTTTTTATATTTAAAGTATTATCAGGTTAACATTGAATGCTCTACAAATATCAGTGATTCCATAATCTTAATGATGAATTCTAGGTTCATTCATTTAAGTTAGGGCAACTAAATGATGGCATATAGCAGATCTGAGCTGCTGCTGAGGGGAAAGGGATTGTTACAGGTTCTGAAGCTTGCTTTGTAGTTAGACTCTTGCGAATCAATGGGAGTAAACAAGTTCATGGAATTTTTCAAATTATGATTCAATAAAATATATCATATCTTGTATTTCTTTTCATCCTAAGAAATACATGTGTGTAAGAATACATGTATATAATGTGCCTCTCTCTCTCTCTATATATATATATGATAAATGTTTATAAATTTCTCATACAGATTTAGAATTAAATCTAAAGAGCCCCAGATTTCATAATTTGAGACAGTCTAATTCTATAGGTGCAAGTTGGGCCTAGAAAAGTGTGCTTGCTCATTCTAAACCTAGCTCTCACCAACATGTAAGGTTTGGGGCAAGTTACCCTTCTATGCCTTAGTCTGGCTGTTACAAAGAGAGCAAACTAGAGTTTACCTCTAACCTTTTAGAGAGGATTAAAGTAAGCGCAAAGTGCAAGGTGCAAAGTTACATGAGAAAAAGTGCTTATGTAAAGCCAAGGTATGACTAATAGTAAAATTTTTATAGGTAATGTAGGAGGCTCTAAAAGAACCACTTTTCCAAATTATATGTAAATGTTGCTAGATTTCTTTGCGACAAGCAAAACAAAGAGACACAAGAAAATAAAAGGCTGATATTCTTGGCAGTCTGTAATGGTTATGGTATTGCTTTTATGTGCCTTAAGATCATGGTGTCTTAAAGGAGACACACACACATATGGTGACATGACTTATACTTTCTAAACATTCAATTTGGAAAGAATTACCAAAGGCATGTGGGTTTGATAATTTCACCTTTGTAAAAATTACACACAAAAAATTGTGCAAATGATCGTAAATTATAAAAAATGTTATGCCTGGTAAAAACGTAAAGAACAGAATTTTCTATTCTATTTCTCAGGAGTATGTTATGTTTCTTTTCTTTGTGTGTGATTCTGGATCTCTGTATTACATTTAATGGTTGTATTTCTTGAGCTCCTGCAAGCAGGAAACAAATTTACACATACATACACACTCACCCTCATAAATTTGTGCACACACACTCCAGAGGTTTATAGTTTATACTCTGCTACATTTTTAAGGAGAGACTGGTCACATATATAATTAGAAAGAGAAAAAGTATAAGTTAAAATGGTTACCTATGGTGTTTTATGTCTAGACATTAAGAAATATAAGGGGTTAATGGTAACTTTAATCAACATTTTAATAGCAAAAAAGTAAATTACTTATTCTAGGTTCTCAAGCTATTATTTAGAAAATCAACACATTTTCAAGATAAATAATTATATACAGTTACATAGAGATAATTTAACAATAAAAGAGGTGTGTCTACTTAGTAATATGGGCAACTTTATCAAGTTCTAGTTACTCCTAGATTTCAGGCCTATTTATTTATTTGTTAGTACAGCAACTCTTGCAAATCCTTGCTATTGCAATCCTCTAAAGATCTAACTCGCTAGCAAGTGTTTTTTTGTTTTAAGAAAATTACTAATCCCACTCTCCATAATGAAACACGACTGATAGCAAGAGTTAACAACTAAAACTTGCAAAATATGGTGAATGCTATGTAATAATATATAAAACAAAGTGATTATATTAAGGCCACCAATTTATAATGAAATATCAAATTCTGTGAAGTTTTACAATCAACAAGAAATCCTAATAAAGAGTGGGCCCAACCTTAGGACTTGGGATAATCTAATGATTAGGAATTCTTACTTTTTAAATATTCAACACAAAAAATCGAAAACCTTTATCTGCACAAAGGACACAGGTATTTCACCAGTTTTAGCTATGACGTCCATACTACAGATTTTTTGGGAGCCATTAAACAAAAAAAAAGTGCTCTCGTCTTAACTGCAAGGATATGGAGTCCAGGCTTCTTATCAAGCCGATACTGTTCAAGTTCAGGTTCAAGATGCCAACAGAACTTCTGCGGTGTAGTGCTTGTGCTTATTCCCCCTTTACTTCTTGCAGTTTGTCATAAAGGGCTGAACTGATGTGTCTTTACGGTTCGGGGAAAATGAACCAGTCCAATAACATCAATCTCCTCTGCCACCAAGATGGCAAGATGGGCTTAGTGAGATGGGAGTGACATAGACTTTTTAAATACCCTAAACCCTTTTGCTGGCCCAGGATATGGGGGTGGCGGTGAAATGCTGTGTTTTCTGGTCAGTGCCACTGCCTGTTCATAAGAAGGTAATCCTGTGTCCTCCAGTGAAGGTGGCGATGGAGACAAGACAGCCTCCTCAGGTCCTCTGAAAATGATGGAGGGAGTCTGCCTGCCCCGTCTCACGTAGGTGGCTGAAGAACTAAACAAAGAGACACCATTTATGTCTAGAAAAGGCAGCATTTTTATGTTAAGATGGCAATATTTAAAAATCTAACTAATTTGATAAAAGTTGAACCCAACTTATTAATATAGCAACAGTTTTCTAACAACAGAAAGAGTCTTGGTCTAGTGGAAAGATCAAGAGCTTTAAAGTCAGACATGGATATGAAACCAGATCCTGTCATTTCTTAGCTATGTGACCAAAGGCAAGTTACCTAACTCCGTTTCCACCTCTGTAAAGTGGGGATAATAACAGCTACCTCTATAATAAGGACTCGAAACATGCTAATTTCCCTTTTCTCCTGCTCCTGGATGAAAACTTCCTCAAAGTATGGTGTGAAACCAAACCCAGGCTTTGTTGAAAGGCAACACAGTGCCAAGTCAAGGAAACCGATGCCACAGATAATCACAACAGCTGATGTCTGTCTCTCTCCTCTGTGCCCTGCCTGCAGTCCTGCTGCCTGGTGCATAGATACCACCTAAACAGTTCTTCCATCACATCACTCTCCTCTGGGAAAATCTAACCTGCAGCCTTCTTTCCATTGCATCAAGTTCTAACTCCTGGGCCTCCTTTGCAAAGCCTCCCTTATTCTGGCCTTCTTTTATTTTTTAGAGCTCTCTGCTCTTGCCAAGGTAGCCTCTTAACACTCCTCAGTATGTGCAATGAGTTCTGTCCCATCTCTATGTTTTCACTGGTATGGTTCCCTTTCTTAGATTATGTCTTTTCCCCACTCCATTGAGCTAAGCCCAACATTTTCTTTTTCAATCCTCACCCAAGGATATTTTTTCTGTTGCTTTTTCAGAGAGACTGTGGAAGGGAAAAAGAGAGAGAAACATCGATGTGAGAGAGACACATCAATTGGTTGCCTCCTGCACGCACCCTGAGGTACGTGCCCTTGACTGGAATAGAACCCAGGACCCTTTGGTCTGCGGGCCGACACTCTAACCACTGAGCCAAACGAGCTAAGGCATAATTTTTAAAAATATATGGCCTAGTTCAAGTCCCACCATTTTCACAAAACTTTGTCAGCTATACCAGCCAATGAAAACTGAAATGCAATATGGGTCTGATGTTTTGAACCTATGTTTTTCCCTGCTCACTTGCGAATAACAAAATGATTTAAACATTAGTAAATTGACCTCTTTAGACCGTGAAGCTGGCTGTCTATGAAGCATCTATACATAAATAACCTCCTCTAGTTATGGCTAACAAGATAATTAAAATTCATAGGTAATCCCAACCTCTAGTCAATATTTATAATATCCACGCCCAGCCGGCATGGCTCAGTGGTTGAGCATCCACCTATGATCCAGGAGACTGAGGATGGATCCCCAGTCAGGGCACATGCCCAGGTTGCGGGCTCGATCCCCAGCCGGGGGCGTGCAGGAGGCAGCTGATCAATGACTCTCCCTCATCACTGATGTTTCTATTTCTCTCTCCCTGTCCCTTCCTCTCTGAAATCAATAAAAATGTATTTTTTTAAAAAAATTTACAATATCCTTCCCAACAAGAGACAGTTTAGCAGACCCAAAATTCTGTTAACTTTTCCAAACTAAGTCAGTCAATTTGCCCCTTAAAACACCCTTTCCTTTGTGGAGGGAAGGAGAGAAGAAAAAGACCTGTGTAAATCTAGGAACTGGATAATCAGCTCTTCAATAGTTGAGAGGTGACTGAGAGCACTGCAAGTTTACTTAGAGGGCTAAACACAATTCCTCCTCTGTCAGAAATCTGGAATGTGTTCATGATAGGCTAGTCACTTGCCACATTCATTAGCTTGTGACGAAAAGTTCTATTTGTTTGCTCACAGGGAACAAGAGCAAGATGTTTTATTTGAACAAAAACTTTTCCATGTCGACTTTCAAAACTTAAGATATAGGAACAATATAATAATTGCATCAAAGTCATTAAATATCTACACAACTAGTTCTTCCATACATCTTAAATGACTGAAATCAGAAAGTATGCACCAATAACATCTCAAGTAAATGGACATCCTATTATGCCAATTTTACTCCACAAAATAAGGAAACTAAGAAATGAAAAGACCTTGTTTCCCATTTCTTGGCATGTTATTACAGAGGAATGACACAAACTTTTCTGACAATGATCTTATTTTTCACTCCTTCCCAAATATTTCCCCACCCTTCCCCCATTTTCAGACTTGCAAACTATAGAAACAAATAACTCTGCTGGAAGAATTTCTTGGGACAGCAGATTAAATGTACTTTAGTAAGTATTTGAAAGTTAATTCCAACATAGGGGAATATTTGGTAAATCTAGTTTGAAATGTCCCCTAAAACACAAAGGGTTGCTATGAGGAACAAAGTGAGACAACAGATGTAAAAATGATTGTGAACTGTATGGCATCATACTGTACTCACATTAAGTATAACTAATCTTTTTTGAAAATAAGAGATATCCAGGATTTTTTATTTTAATACATGGAAAACGTGCATAATAATGGCACCACTTTGATCTCTCTGTTTTTGACTTGTGCTTCTAACCTCATGGGGAAGAAGCTAAAAGGTTTCAGAGAAAGAAGAGCATAAAGCCAGGCCTATGCGGCCCAGTTGGTCGAGCGTGGTCCCATGCACCGCGCGGTCTTGGGTTTGGCTCCTGGTCAGGGCACGTGCCCGGGTGGCAGGCTCGATCCCCACAGGGGGCTTGCAGGAGGCGGCCAACTGATGATGGTGTTTCTCTCTCAGTAACGTTTCTCTCTCCCTCTCCCTCTCCCATCCTTTCTCTCTAAAAAAATCAATAAAAACATATTAAAAAAAGAAAAAAGGCTACGAAGATGCAGCGGTGCAGAAAAGTAGAAAAATGAAGAAAAACATGGGAGAAGAGAGAAGAAAATGTCAAGCATGAGGACACTGAATAATGGCCGTGCTGTCACAGACCTTGCGTGGAATTATTAAACATGAGGGCCTACATGACTCCTTTTGGGAAAACATCATGAATGGGGTGGAAACGGGAAAGAAAAAGACAAGAAGTGTTCAAAGACAAACTTTACCTATTTCTTCACTAACCTGTGAGTTTCCAGGAGGACTCTACCAGCTTGTGGAGAAAGCCACATTGAAAAAAATCTTAGTTCTCAAAAATGCAAAGACCTTGCTCATTTCCTGTCTGTTAAGTAAGGGGAAATTAATAGAAGTCACACGGCTTAAAAGATAGCGGCTTAAGAGAAATTAAATAAACCCTTCCTTCCTTTCTCTCGCCGCTCGGGTTTCTACAGGATTTGCAGAAGTCTCTGATGAACTCCTTAGTCCATGGCCACAGGTCACGGGAACGCCCCAGGGCGCGCGTCAGGGATTCCAGCTTGGGGACAGAACCACAGTTCGGCGGCCCCCGTCCTGTCCTCTGCCCTGTTCGCGGGCTCTGGGCATCCCTACAGGCCTGGCCCTCTGCCTTCTGCTCTTGAATCTCACCGGGAACTTGCCTACTCTCGTGGCTTCAGCTTCCATCCTCCAACAGATGCGCCCTAATTACACATCTGTTGCCCTAAACTCTTACCTTAACAATAAAGAAAACTATTTCACTGTGGCAAAATATATATAACTTAAAATTTGCCATTTTAACCATTTTTACCTACACGATTCAGGGGTATTAGTTACATTCGCAATGTTGAGCAACCATCACGTTATCTACATCCATAACCTTTCATCAGCTGGTCACCATCATGCGCTTGTTCACTTAATTTGAAAGTGTGACTAGGGGTACCAATTTTGAATAGTCTGTTTAGCATCGGGTGCTTTCTTTGAATAACATTATTCTACACTTACTCATCTATATTTACTGAGAAGGTAATACAGATAATATAGACTATAATAACTTTTCATTCCTATAAGTATGTTGAGGTTCTATTATGCAAATTATCGTAGCTTTTCTGAATATTTACAAAGCTTTATTAATGTGCTATTATCTTCAAGTGGTAACCATCTTATTAATTTTTATTTAATTTGAAGTGTCAGTAAAAATAATTGAATTTAAAAGCCAGTTATTCTGTTTCTATTCGGGTAGTCACATGGCCAGATCTGATTTCAGTGTGACTCAGAGTAAACTAGGAACTTCTTGCCTCTGGAAATAATGTGGGGACACTGGTATCTGCCACCTGCTCAAGAAGGAAATACTGAAAAACCAAGCTGACATTTGTGAATCTCCTTATAGTCTTTTGAAGGACCTTAGAAACAGCATTTTAAAGTTTTTTTTATTTGTGTTAAATTAGGCAACCAAACAACTGTCACATTCTAGAGGAAACTGGGGACACATGACAACTAAATGCAATGTACTAGAGCAGAAAGAGGACAGTAATGGAAAAATTGGTGAAATCTAAATAAGGTCTGGAATTTAGCTAGTAGTTGGTTTGTTAGTTTTATAAATGCACTATGATAACGTAAGATGTTAACAATGAGGGAAACTGGGTGAAAGATATGTGGTACCTCTTTGTGCTATCTTTGCAACTCTCCTACATATCTAAAATTATTCCAAAATAAAAAGTTTACTTAAAAGACAGGCAGCCATTTTTAATCCACTTAAAAATAACAGTACAGGATGTATAATAGTGAATTAAGTATTTTCACTTGGTACTTACCCTGGATGCCCTTGCCTGTCACACTTAGTGATACAAAGATAGTAACCAAGTAATCCAAAAATAACCAGAAATACTCCAGCAGCAATTAGTCCAGTCAGAAGGCCCATAACATCAATTTTCTCTCTGTTACCACCTTAAGAAAAATCATTAAAATGACATAAATATAACAACTGAAAAGCACTACCTGTGATTTCAATACATTTAATTCTGGGTCTAAGCACAGTATTAAGCATCAAATAATTAATATCAGTGTTTTTTGTTTTTTGTGTTTTTAAAAAATATATCTTTATTGATTTCAGAGACAGGAGAGGAGAGGGAGACAGAGTTGGAACATCAGTGATTAGAGTCGTCATTGATCGGCTGCCTCCTGCACGCCCCCAACTGGGGATTGAGCCCGCAACTCAGGCATGTGCCCTGACGGGGAATCTAACAGTGATCTGGATCCTAGGTCAATGCTCACTGCTGAACCACGCCTAGCTGGGCTAATATTGTTTTTTTTAAAAATCCTTCTGCTGGACATATGACCTAAAGAATTTTTAAACGACACTTCCTGAAAGCCCTAGTTATGGTTTCATTTCTTTTAAACGGGTCATATTAAATAAATAATATTCCACACTAAGTGGGATAAACATAAACTTCGTTCCACTAGACATACTTTGATATTAACTACTAAGATAAATGTACTGAGCAACTCTAGTGTAGTTATGTAATATAGTCTCCCTATAGGCTGGGGCCCTACATAAGAGGAATGAAAGAATAGCTGGCAAAAACCCACCTGACTAAAAGTCAGCTAGAGATGATTGATACAGATGAAAGACAAGATTGTCCCTCTCTAGAAGTCACTTCATTCTACCTAACAATCTTAACTTTCCTAGTAGCATATGTATTCCATTCAGTTGTAATGATAAAGACAAAAAAAAAATTTAAATCGTTTACTACTTGAAACCAATGGAGTACAACGTTTATTCTGTGCAAGTCTTGACTTAGCTGAGCTGTTTAAAGCAGCTTCACGCCTATTATCTCATTTCCCCAGTATCTCACCAAACTTGATTTTCAGTGTGTAAATAGATGAATGTGTGGCCTTCTCTGTCTCAGATAGCCCAGTGTATAGTTAAGAAATTTTTCTTGAATTTACAAGGTAAGTAATGTTGAGCAACAACCAAACTCAAACAATGAAACTAAATGTATCATAAAAGAGTGTGGGAAAAGCATTATTTAATCAATTCTTGTCTTACCTGATTTTGTGGTTGGTCCTTTAATCGAATATTCCTGCCAAAATGCCATCTAAGAGAAAGGTAAATTTCCAAGTTTATTTAATTTCTTTATTATCATTTCATTTGGTCCCAATGACCTAGACTAGGGGTGGTAAATTTTTGGCATGTGCCACAGGTAGGATACCAGTTCACTGAAGCTTAAGGGTGTGACTCATTCTAATTAAAGCACTACCATGCACTACTGTTTCTCCCAACTCTGGAATTGGTCAGGGGATTATTGGCAGTGCCACTTCTCTACCACTGTACCTTGCTTTTCTCCCTTCACCTGCTCAGAGCTCCCGCTCAGGCATCGGGGAAACTATTACGTTGGAGAGTTGGTGAAAGTACCAAAGGTGGAAGCTAAGGCAGGGGACTCATTTTTGAAAAGGAGTCTGCATTGTTCTATGCTGCTCGGTGGGCCCTCAGTTTGCTAGACTTTACTGAAAGGTATTCCTTGATTTGGTGTTTAAGTTCAGTGTTACTTGAGAGGATGGAAGCACAGTTTAAGGAACTGTGAAAAACAAAATAAAATCTCAACAGGCACCATTACAAAGGGTAGATGTGTTTTCCTTCTCTAATACAGGTGGCAGATCTTAGCACGGAGGCTGGGCACAGTTTTGGGAAAAAAGAACTGAGTTCCATTAATACCTGCATCTGAAGGATACCTAGCGAGGTTCTTATTGACCAAGGAGTAGAATGGAACTTCTGAGGAAGGGGAAAAGGAGCTGGGGTTATTTAATCTACAAAAATAAAGAATGTGGGTCACTTAGCATTCTTCAAGAATATGCCAGATTATAACAAGGCCAGTGCTGTCTCTGTTTTGTACCTTTCCAAGATTAACAGACAGGATTTAATTGCATTTTAAGGGAGAACTTATAAAAGTCACACCAAACAACAAACTCCTGAGTGCAGGAACTATATATTTTGTATCTTCAGTATCTAGCAGAGCACTTGGCACAGAGTAGACTGTCAATACTTGAAATATAAATACAGTAGTCCCACAGGTTAGATCACCGATAGGAAAGATTGCTCGGAGTCTTGAATGATTAAAGCCTGTATCAGAGAACTAACTTGAATTATATCCTGAAGTTTAATTCACTCTGCTGCATGGTTGTTTTTGAATATAATAAACATTAAACCCACAAAATCACAGCATAATCGATCATTTGCTGATGACTATAAGCCCAATTATTTAACTATAAAGCAAAGTCTGAATTTAAAGCTAATTAGCTTTTTAAGGAAGTAGAAAGAGGTAACAGGTATGGACTACTGATTTTATTTAAAGCAAAAAAAACCTCTAATGACCGAAAGGGCCGTTTTCTTAAGCACAATTTAGTAAATTCCCAGCCCATGCACATCACCAGTGAAGTTACCGTTTTGTCTTCATCTACAAAAATCTCCCTGGCTTCCTCGTAGCTGCAGAGCTCCTCAGTGCACTCCCTCTCCAGGTCGCCGGGCGTGAACAGCTCCAGGTCGAATCTGTTATACAGCAGGTGTCTCCCCATGACAGTGCTGGCTGCTTCTTTTGACATAAAGACTTAACAAAGAAATAGAAAGATTTCGAACACTGTTAACGACTAGGAAGAAAATTCCCGTTGAAACTGTGAAAAGAGTGAATAGTTCTTTGAATTATACCAAACTTTCCTGTATGGTTTTCAAATCTGACAAAAAATCAGTAAAAATAATTTCTGCTAAATATGAAACATGAATATTAGCATAACTCCAGAAAATTTTGGAGTTGATTATGTCCAAAATTATCAGCATAAGTAAAAATTCTTTAAATATCACTTTTCCCTCCAGAGAATTATTTTTTTCAGTAAAAGACAGGCCAGACTATTTTATTCCTAAAGGGTTGGTTTCCTATTATCTTGACTGAGAGAAACTAATCTGATGTAATGGACAGTACTGTACTAAGTGTTAGAAGACAAAGATTCTTGCCCTGGCCAGTGTGGCTAGGTTGGTTGAATGTCATTCCACACACTGAGAGGTCCAAGATTCAATTTCCCCTCAGGGCACATGCCGGAGGTTGCTGGCTTGATCCCCAGTAGGGGATGTGCAGGAGGCAACCAATCCATGGATGTTTCTTTCTCTCCCTCTCCCTTCCCCTCTCTCTCTCAAATCAATAAAAAACATATTTAAAAAATTAAAAAAAAAAAGAAGACAGAGATTCTTGGTTTTAACTTAGCTTAGCTATCGTATCCTGTTAAGTCACTTATATCTCTGGGTTGCCATTTCGTCATTTGTAAAATTGGGAAATGAGCTAAATAATCACTAAGATCTATTTATGTTTTAAAACTATAAATACATTTTCAAAAATTATTAAACTTATTTGAATGACACTGGTTAATAAGGTAAATTAATACATTTATATTAAAACTGTTAAATCAAGTTTATACTAAAACTTACAAAATTTTAAATTTCGAAGTTAATAAAATTATAAGTTAATTATAAGATTAATGAAAAGATATTAATTACTCCCAAGGGAGTATCTCCTTCCACCCATCCCCAAATAGGTGTCTACAATGCTTTACAAGATTCACTCTATATTTGCTGGGAAGGTAAATGGTAAACAAGATAGAGTTAAGCAGGTTAACACAAAACAAGAATATTCCACCATGGCAGCATTTTCAAAGCTCACAAACTTTAAACCTGTTCTAATATCACATAAACAAAGCTTACGTGATCTCTCTACATACAGATCACATTACCGAGACTGGAATTCAGAAACTCTGAAAACTGAAAAGCATTAGTATTTCTCACTGCTAACCTTTATTAAAGGGAGAATACATTAAAGTGGGCAATTGAAAGACTACTCAAGACTGAGGAGAGGGTCTGAAAGATGAAGAACTAATTTGTGAATGACCTCAGGAGGCCATTTATTCTTAGCCCCTTGAGGACAGTCATACCTTCTTCTACTAATCAATTGCCTTTCCAAACAGGTCTGAATTTTATAGAGCTGGTTTTTCCAATACAGTAGCCAATAGCCATACAGTATATGCCTATTGAGTACTTAAAATGTGGCTAAATCTGAATTGAGATGTACTGTAATTATAAAATACACACAGGATTTAAAAAACTTAGTTAAAAAAAGGCTGAAATAGTTCAATGTTTTATATTGCTTATATTTGGAAATATTTTAGATATATTGGGTTAAATTAAAAACATTATTAAACTTAATTTTGCCTATTTCCTTTTACTTTTTAATGTGGCTATTAGAAAATTTTATTTTATTTATGTGGTTCACATAGTTTTATTAGCCAGCACTAGTCTAATGTATTCATTTTCATGTTATGAATAATATACAAGGGCTGTTTGAACCAAGGGGAAGCTAAAACGGGATCACTGGTGATACTTGTTTTAAGAAATATTCTAAAAGGCAGAAACAGTGTGATGAAATATTTCTATTCTTTCTTCTCCCTTGTCTTCTTGTAGATTTTATGCTCTCACCACATGGTGACAGAATGAAAATTTTTCCAAGTCTTCATCCTCTCTCACTGGGATTCTCGCAATGGCCCGCTAAAGGTCTCCTTGCAAAAGTCTATTGTAGCTGCACACTGGCTTCCAACAGGCCTGGTTCCCTCCTGCCTTGGTACTTGCTATTTCCTCTGAATAGAACTTTCTTCTTTCAGTTTGTTCTCTCACCTCCGTCAGGATTTTGTTCAGTGTTACCTTGAACCCCCCCCCCACCTGCCCACCTCTGGCACTCCCTGTCTCCTATTCTATTTTGTTTTTCTCCATAGCACCTATCACTCCTTAATGTTCTATATGTTTTACTTATACGTTACCACTCTGATCTCCTTGCTAGAAGGAAAGTTCCATTAAAGCAGTGATGCTGGTACCTGACACAAAAGAGGTGTTCAAAAAATTATTTACTACATGAATGAATGAAGTGAATTTTCCTATTGTGGAAGGAAATATTGGACCTAAATTCTATCAGTTGAAGCAATTTATAGGTATAGTCTGGTGTTACTCAGCTTGACATGTGTTTAAAATACTAAACACATGTGATGCAGTACCTCAGAGCCTGCCTAACTTAGCTACAACTATAGGAAATCAAATTTCAGAAAGGAGAAATAGAACTCTGCTTCTGTATTGCTACTTCTCAGGTTTGCCTAGATCTTTATATTTTATTGGCTAAAAAAGCAGTGCCAAATTTCTCATTGTCGGTCTTCTGTTCTAGTGGGTTATCAGAGTTATAAAAATATCCCCACCCTCCGAATGGCACTCAATAAAGCTACTTTCAACTTGAAAGGAATACAAAAGAGAGGCATAAATGTCTTTTACTGTCCCTGAAGTGATATTTGTGCCAGTAAAAATCCTCAGCCAGAGGCTGTTGTTTGCCACCTCCCCGAGTATGAAAGCTCCAGTTCGCTCTGCGGTTGACCTTAGACCTTCAGCGCCTTACTAAACTTTTCCCTGCCTCCTTTATAGTCTTAGGAGAAATACTGTCCTTTGTTGTTTGGGTTCTAAGTAACCCTGAAAGTGCTTATAATTGAAAGCAGCAAACTTTCTTGCCTCTGGAGCATCCTGAACTTCCTCCAGTGATGCTATTTTCCCTCCGGCCTTTGTGCTTTTGAATCGGCCTCCTCAGATTCTCTATCGACCTCTTTCTCCTGTCTTAGGCCATTCTAAGAGGCTCTCTGTGCATCCACCATTTCAGACCCACCAACCCAAATATTTCATTCTCCTCTTCTCTCCTGAATCTCCTTCTAAGTCATTGACCTCTGTCAGAATTTAGATCTCTTACATTCTTAGTAACTTTTCATATTTCCATTTATTATACCTCGTTTGCAGATAGAGAGCATTGGTTTCTGTGCCACACAACTATCCCAAGACAGTCATTGCTACTCACTCTCTCCTTTGCTCTCCAGGTAGGTTTCTGTTCCTACCTCTGTCTCGCAGTTTATGGAGATTTCCTGTTTACACCCAGCCTCCGTGATCGATGAAAAGGCCCTCCAGGGCAAGGATTACAGTCTTTCATTTCTACACCTCCAGTCCCTAGCGTAGGGCCTGACACAGAGTATGTGTTAATAAAGTGGTTACTAACTGAACAAGTTGGCTTTTTAAATATACAGGATTCCTCTTTCACGTTTTCCACGGATATCACCAGCCTTTTGCACTCAAGTATGATTTCCGAATTCCTTCTAGAGTTTGTGATGTTCTTGAGAGTATCTTTTTTTCCTGTTGTTGTGTGAATGAATGAATGCATTCACAAGTATTCTGAGGATCAGCATCTGGTCCCACTGAGAATAGACCATCAACCTTATATATGAGTGAACTTACATATATGGTACAACTTGGGAGGTACCAAGAAGATCTCCTTCCAAAAATCTGTCCTTTCCCCACTAACTAGCCTAACCAATTGCCTAGAATTCTGCCATCAGGGTTCCATTCCTTTGGGTTAAGATAATTGCCCTATCTTAAACCGCACACACACACACACACTCCTAGAAGGTTTAACACACTAAGCTGTATTAATCATTAATAAGCCATCCAGGAGTATTAGTGTAACAGATCCTTCCCAAATGAAAGTGAGCTGAGAGGAGGGTCTGATGAGAAGGGATAAGGAACGTGTGGGGAAGTAGATCCAAAGCACTAGCGCTGGTAGGGAACCACAATGACAAGGCAGGGAAAGGATGCTGAGGGCCAAAGCCATTTTTTTATTTGTATTTAATCCTGAGCATAATTTTTCCATTGCTTTTCAGGGAGAGTTTGGGTGGGGGGGGGCGCATCGATTGGTTGCCTCTCTCAAGCACCCCAACTGGGGCCAGGGATCAAGCCTTGACCAGAATCGAACCAGAGATTCTTCGGTCCGAGGGCAACCGCTCTAATCACTGAGCAAGACCTGCACAGGCCAAAGCCATTTTTTTCCCTTCTTTTCTGTTTTTTTTTTTTTTTTTTTTTTTTAGGTTAGGCTCTTAAAACATGGGCAGGAACTGTGTTGTTTTTTTTTATGACTGAGAACTCACAAGGCATGGAAATACAAGTTAGCAAGCCCCCAAACCTAATCTCACAACCATCTGACTATATCCAGAGATTTGAAAATCAAAAAGGGCCTCAGGGATCATTCCACTCCTCACCCTAATTATTTTACAGATGACGAAATTCAAGCCAAAAGGTTCACGTTACTTGCCCAGGGTCTCAACAAGTCCAGACTAGATCTTGGACTCTCCCTCCATCTTGCCAGGAAGAACAACTAATTATGCTCATTATAATGACCACAGAGCCCCATGTAAAAAAATGACACTCGCTGATTTTAGAAGCTGAAATAGGTTCTCCATTCCGGTTAACCACCAACCAGGTCTTAAATATATATATTTAATCAAAAGTAACTCAAAATCAATTTGTATAAACTGCACTTAACAAACCACAACATTACCAAATAAACCACAAATTAAACTAAAGAATATTTTAGTGCTGCCACGACTGACGAGGGCATGTAATTTCAAACACTGCGCTTTCTAATTTGAGATCCGCAATAGGCGGCGCGGGGCTGCGCGAGGGTTTCCTGGGAAGCTGAAGCCGCGCTTACCTTGGTCGCCCGCACGCCCGGGCCCCTCCCGACTGCGCGCACGGAGCGGCAGCGCGACGGCGGCCGCGGGCAGCTGGCTGAGCAGCACCAGAAGTGTCAACATAGTCCAGCAACAGTCAAACGAGCTGAAACCAACAGAAAAGCGCGTCAGCAGAGGCCCTGGCTCAGCACTTGGAGCTTCCGCAGGCTCTGAGACCTGTTGTGCTCAAAGCCGCCGCACGACTGCGCCCCGCGTGCGGTTTCGGTCACCCGGGTTCCTTCCGCGCCCTGCAAGCGGCCGCGAGAGCGCCTGGGGACAAACGCCGCGCCCCGGCCTCCGCCGACGCCCGAGCAGGCGCCGGTCGCCACGGGCGTTCGAGTCGGACCCGGCCTGCGGAGGGCGCCGCTCCGAGAAACCCGCTCCCCGCCGGGGCCAAGCCGCCGGGCCGCGCACCTGCAGCTCGGGGCGCATGTTCCCGCCGCCCCCGGGCCCGAGCCCCGTCGCAGGGCGGCGCCTGCGGCCGCCAGACCCTCGCTGTCCGCGCCCCTCAAATCTCCGCGACGCTCTCCGCATGGCGGGGCGGCCCCACGCTCGGGCCGGGAAAGCGCCTGGGGTCCGCGGGGGCTGCCCCGAGGCACCGGCGCGCGGGACCCGAGAGGCGGCGCAGCGGATCCCTGCGGGAGTGCGGGGCGGCGCTACCTGGGAGCCGCGGGCGGCGCCCCTCCTCCCGCGCGCCGACCTGCGGAGGGCGGGCGGGCGATGGGCCGGCGTCTCCGGGCAGCTGTGCTCGGCTCGCAGCGTCGCGAACTTTCTGCCCTGAGCCCTGGGCGAGCCCGGCCTCCGGCCTCCAGTTCTGGCCCCGCCTTGGCGCGCGGGTGGCTGGTTTGATCTCCGCGAAACTCGGCTTTTTCTGCGGTTTCAGGGGGGCGTTTTCAGGCCGCGCTCAGCCGAGCGCCCTCGGAGCGTCCGCGGCTTTTCGCTTTGGGTTCCACTAGACAGGGCGTCTTGTGGTTACCTGGAGTCAGCAGCCCTTAAAGGGTGATTGGGAAAGAAGACAAAATATGCATCAGAGAAAATTCACTTTATTAATAACGTGAAATGGGAAGTGACGTTTAAAATTATGCGGTGGAGGCCGGCTGGGCGTGGCTCAGCGGTGGAGCATCACCTGGGACCCAGGAGATCAAGGTTTGATTCCGGTCGGGGCACATGCCTGGGTTGTGGGCTCATCCCCAGTAGAGGGCCTGCAGGAGGCAGCCGATCAATGACTCTCCTCACTGATGTTTCTATCGCTCTCTCCTGCTCCCTTCCTCTCTCTGAAATCAATAAAGAGATATTTTTAAAAAATTATTCGGTGGCATTGGTTCACAAAGTGTAGTCTGCCAGATCTGGGACGTCTCCAAGATCTTCTCAAGGACTCTCCAAGGTCAAAACTATTTCCATTATAATAAGACATGATTTGCCTTTTTCATTTTCATTTTTTTATTTATAAAATTAAACCTAATTTTATTTGGCAAAAATAAAGAAATACGTGTTCAGATCTGGTTTATCTTCAAACCACGTGTTCGTTTTTTAACAATCATGCAAATTAATTTGCAATGCCAAACATCTTTCTCTCTAGCTCTTTTTGGAAAAAAAAATTTTTTTCATAACACAAACAAGGTTGCAAATATTGTCCAAAAACTATTTACATTTTTACCCTCCAGCATTACTAACATTAATATTTATTGAGAGGAAAGAAAAACTGCAACGCTTGATCTTTGGTACTTATTTGATTCAGCAGTATAATTAAAACCTTGTAATTGTTTTTAAGATAAACACTTGGAAGGAAATGTAATAAATCTTGTTTTTGCTCTGCAAATGAGCCACTATATCAAAGCATTTAACTGGAGCTGTCGAGTTCCTGCTGGTAGAATATTACTTCCAGCCTATTTATTAGCTTTCCTTCCTGTAGCCCACAACATGCTCCCCCCTCCCTTCACCTAGTGAAAGTACAGAAAAAAAGCATTTTTTTCCTCCTCCCTCCCTCCCCCCAGCATCATGCAAGGCAAGACAACATCACAAGTCACAACACCTGAATTTACTTTATATTTTGTTTCTTATACATAAAATTATTTTGTATTATAATACTTACTGGGTTATCTAAAATCAATATAGTTGATATTAAACTGTTACAAAGCCAGACTTTTAGAGGCATTTAAAACAATTCAGGAACCATGTCTGAAAGGAGATAATTGCCTCCAGCCTTTTTTTTTTTTTTTTTTGCACTTGAAGTAAAAGAATTTTAGGTATCAGTAGTTTAATAAAAAACAATACTTTAGGGAGCCCATGTAACTTATTCACATCTTTATATTGTAAACAAGGATATGATACTTTTGACAGCCTATGAACAAATTTTAAAATACATATCTTTTAGTATAGAATAGGTATCAGGGGAGCATTTGAAACATGATTCTGGTAGGTCTCTTATGAGTCTACTTTCCAGAAAAATTTTATATGAAATTTCCTGATTAAAAAAAACCCCTATAGTCATAGATTTAAGTTGAGAAAATATGGTATGTGAGGTAAGTCACTGTATTATCTATGATCTGATACACGATGTAACATGTACAAAAGAACCTAAAGAGACATCTATCTCCAATTTCAGGCAGGATTTCAGAATGCATAGAGAAGTGAGAGCTTTTTAGGTTCAGATAGTGAAAGAAGACACAGTATTCACCTAAAACAACAAGTTGTATACATATGCAATGCCAATTCATAGAATGCAAACAAGATCAATTAGAAAGTGTGCTCCCTGCCCGAGTGGCCCAGTTGGTTGAGCAGCCTCCCGTGCACTGAAAAATCACAGGCTCTATTGCCTGTTGGGGCACATAGGGAAGGAAATCGATGGATATTTCTCTCTCACATCCACATCTCTCCCCCCCCCCCCACCATGTCCTCAGGTGAGGATTGAGAGAGAAAAGAAAAAAAGAAAGTGTTCTGTGACAGCCACACATTTTGGAGAAACATTCCCAAGCCAGGCGGATGTGGACGGGAATGAAAACAGGCAGTGTAACCACCGCAGCAAAAATGGTCGGTAAGATGGTATTGAACTTGGATCGCTCCCGGGGCTCAGAGACGGCCCGGCCGCTAATGATCTGGTATTGACAGTAGAGCCAGGAGAAATAGTCCTTCACAGGCCTGACAACCCATGGTTGGCCCCTTCAAGCTGCAGGAAGTCCCTCAGGCCTAGGGAGGTCCAGGTTTCGATTCTTGTGCTTGCTCTTCCAGGGAACGATCCCAGGTCACTTTTCCCTGAACTGCCGTTTCTTCGTCTCCTGGTTGGGTGTGTCTCCCTGCGGCTCAGGTGAGCACTGACTCTTTGGCGCCTCTCCAGATTCTGAGCTGCGCACTGCGCTGGGCGCCTCAGAGCTTCCCAGGGTTCAGCGTTAGGCCTTGCCGGCTGTACTATTGCGAAAACTACAATTCTGCCAGGCTGATTCCAGCACTTCATTACTGACAAAAGGAAAACACTCCCACACAAACTTGTGTCCAATGGCACTGCTCCCAGCGACTCCTTCCAGCTCATTTTCTTTCTCTCGTGAATGTACAGTGGAAATTTCCAGAGGCCGTTTGACCTGTAATGATATCATCACTCTGCTAATATGTGTAAAATGCCTGCATGTGGATTTTCTATGGTAGCTGATTTAAGGATGAATATGTATACTTTTATAACTAATAAGAGTTTATAAAGATTAATAAAATGCTTCTTCTCAGTGTTTCTGTAATTTTATTGGCTATCCTTGGTCATACCTGTCAGGATAGCTATAACCTCATTCTCAAATACATGATTATCTTGATATTCTGAACTTTCCTTCAAGTTTATACAGAAACACAACAAAAAGTAAATACCCATCATTGCCTTGATTTGAAATAATATTTTGAAATTTTCTCAGTTTTAATACTGAGTAATAGAAATGCCATTAGATGTCATTCACATAAGTGAAAGCTCTTTGGGGCCCCTGATAAAATGAAAGAGTATAAAAATGTCCCAAGATAAAAGAGTTTGAGAACTGCTGCCATAGGTAATGAAGGCATTAGGTGGAAAGAGGACCTCTGGCAGGTGATTTTATCCTTCCTGTCCAAACAGCATGCTTAGCAATTCTTTGGAACATCACTTAAGGTTCCATGCTTTGGTCGAAGTCTGCTATTGTCTATTTTATCCTAATTATTTAGAATCAACTGTATTCTTCTTTAGTCTTCTGCCGAAATTTTGTTCTCACTGATTCCTTTAGACAATGCTTTCCCCCCACCCCTGCCTTCCTCCCATCTCCTTCTCTTTGATTTTCATTTGCTCACCTTGTTCTATAATCTGTTCCAATCATAGATCCTTCTTCTCTCCCTCTTCAATTCTTTCATTGTTCTTAAGCAATTGGGATCAATAAGAGGCTAGAAATGATTTCTTATGGTTAATATCCTATAACAAAAAACATCATTAGAATACCCATTCTATTTATTCATTCCTTTGGCCAAACCACACCACTAAGACCTAAGGATAGAGATAATAGTCACAATTAGTTCCTGTTTTGGAGATGACTGTAATCTAAGATCTGTGTCTAAGAATGTGGGCCTATAAGGTTCTTATCAAGAGCAAGAGCTGGCTTATTCATCTTTAGATCCTCCACAGTTCCCAAGAGAGTGCTTTTTATGTTGTTCATGCTCAATATATTTTTTGGGGTGGAGGCAATTTATTTCTCGGTAAGAAAAGTACTTCACACTACACTGGGAGTGGCAAATGGTCAGATGCCTCATGCTGTGGCATCAGCAGATACGAACTTTAGTGACATTCCTTGGTAGAATGCATCCGCCCACATATCTGGATATTTGGACCAAAACAAATGAGGCTTTGTGTTCACATGAAATATCAGAGTTTATAGTCTGAGAGGGGAGGCAGGTATAGAAATGAGTCTGTTTCTCAGTAATGAAGTACATCCCTGCATGTTTCCCTGTAGTATTGGATCCTAAAGAATATTATAGCATTTGGCAGCTGCACACAAACGTCAGCCACCATGGAACTGCAAGATAGTCTGAGATTAGACAGCAAAGAGAAAAGAGTGTAGTCAGAAACAGCACTGTCCAAGATTGTTGGTTTCTTCTATTTACTTGCTGTATCTATTTTCTTATTTTGTACCATTTGCTTGTTAAAGTCACAATATTCTTATGCCTTTCTTCCAGAGCATTTTAAGTGCTCTTATTCTGGCTAGCTGTGGAGTTGGGTCAGCTATTATGATCCTCATTTTACAAAGAGGGATACTGAAGCATGAAGGGAAAGGGCTTGGATGGTCATTGGCCAAGTAGTAGCCTGGAACTTGACTCTTTCTGGTGCTTTTTTTTTTGAGTTATTACCAAGCAATGGAGGGCAGTAGGTAAAGAATTATTTAATTTCAAAATAAATAAGAAAAAATCAGAGCAATGAGATTAAAATATTTGGATTAAGTGTTAATGCATCTTTGAGTTTGAGCACAAACCCGCCCACTCACCTGTGTGCAATAGAGAATGAGATGGAAACTCGCTTTCCAGTGTGGGCATGAGGGTTGACTCAAGGACTGTGACAGGAAATATTAAGGTTGCAGCCGTGAAGCTCTTGGGGCACGAGATCACAGTCACAGCCTTCAAGACACAGGGATGACTGTATCATTCAGCTGCTCGGAACAGGAGATGCAACTTTTCTGAACTTGATATTTCTGTGACATTTTAGCCTTGACATTCCAACATCAATTGTTTGCAATTTTAATTTATCCCAGTAAAATCAGCAGGTGGAAAAGGAAAGACTCCCAGTGTTCAAGGGTGAAAGGGTGACTAAATGTTTCAATGCAGGTATTTTCAGGTTCAACCAGTAGGTAAGGGGGTTAAAGATTTTATTTTAAACATTTGGTTAAAGCCTACTAAAGGAACTTTTAACTAGAGTTCATATTTAAGAGCAATTACTGTTAATAATGAAACAAATAAAATCAAGAACAGTTTGAGAGGTCATCTGGTTTCCTGTCACACTGTGGGTAGTAATAAGAACTACATGTCATGCTTTAAAAAAATTAGTAATCCTTAAAGTCCTTACAGAGCACATAAGAATTTGTATCACTGTGGTTCTGAGATGCCCACAGGGGCCTGTGACAGGGACTTACGTAAAAATTGGTCGTCACAAAACTCTCACTCTGTTCAGGGCTTGGCCGTTTTACAACTATAATTAATTCTTTGATTCATCAGACTCATTTTATCATCATGATCTTACTGCCTGATTGCCACACATTTTTTTGCCTCTATTTTGGAAACTCATGTTCAGGTAATCATTATGTTCTAAGAAAACACAGATTTTTTTCATACACAAGTTTATTTGGCATCAGTTGCAAAACCATACTTTTTACCCACAAAGTGCAAAAGGGGAGTTTAAACAAATTATGAATTTCGTTAATTCTGCATGAAAGAAGGATAATAACGCAGCGTTGATATTACTGATGTGATTAAAGATACACATTACATGGGAGAACTATTAGGAAGCCTGCAAACCAGGCTCCCATTTATCTTTCTTTGGTGGCAAATTTTCCTTTGTTATTTTCTGTATCACTCTGGCTTGAAGCTCTCAAGTAAGAGTTCTCAAAATCTGAGTTTTGAAATATAAAATGTGGGGTCTTAGGCATTGTTTCTTTTACTGATGTACTCTAATGGCTTAAGTAAAATTTATGGCTCTCCTTTACCCACCTTTAATACTGCCTCCCCGACAGTTCCCGAGAGCCAGGAACAAATCTACAAGTCTTTATATCTCACCTGGCACATAGCAAGATTTCCTGACTACCAAGTAAATGAAAGAATGAACACGTTCTAGTCCTGAGTCTGCTTCTCTCTAGCGAGATGACTTTGAGCAAATCAGTTCTCTGAACTCTGTCTGCCTCTTGTGAGACATTAAGGGTTTGGTCTGAATGACCTCTAAGATTCCTTCATATGCTAAAATCCTATGGTTCTTTGACCATCCTTATTAATAGAAGGGTAAAGATCTCTCTACTTAAATAAGCTCCTAATTATTCTTCCCTGTCTGGACTGTCTTGGGTTACTTGCTATTATATAATTTATATTAATTAAAGGGAAATTAGTCATATCAAAATATAAATTTTAGAATTTATATACACAAATTATGTATTTTAAATTTGTTCACCCATGATTATTTAAAATGGGAAATTAATAAAATTTTCTATGTGGCAAAAGATATATTAAAATTTTTCTATGTTTACCTTTATTGGCCTCTCTACTCTGATAACTTGATGTATACTTTTCATTCTTGTGTCAATGACATTGCTGCAGAATCTTCTATTATCAGGACTATTTCTTTCCAACTTTTCAATCTTCTTGGATTTGTATTGAATTTATATGTATAAATTTCTGCTGCCATTTTCCTTGTCTTAGCTCTCCCATTGCTTCAATAATTTTTTGTTTTGTTTTCTCTTTTTATCCTCAGAATTTAGAATTTAAAAATATAGGGCACATTGATCTGTCTTTCATCTATTAGGAGAATAAAATTTTTCTTTTCTTTTGAGGCAAATATTGTGCCAACCACAAAATTACCTATATGGCATTGGACATTCAATAAATATTGGATGAATTAAATTAATTATAAGTTTATTAGTTTTTATGATCATACATTTTTACTGTTCAATTTATGTTCATATGTTCCCTTTTTCCCATTTTCCAGTTCTGTCTTTTTCTTTTTCTTTTTCCTTCTTATTTCTTAGAAGTTGTTATTTTGGAAATTTTCCCCCCCATGATTCTCAACTCTTTTGTTCTCTTTCCCTCTCTAAGGAATTTCTGTAATTTTTAAAGATTGGATTATATGAAATTGCCATTTTTGTAAGTCAAAAATACTTAACTATCAGCAATTTCATATGGTTCAGCCTGATAACTTTCCTCAGTGCTTAGCAGCACAGCACCTGGCAGATACTGACTTAATATTTGTTGAATAAATCAATCCTCTGTTTCATCAGTTTCTCTCAGGGCCTTGGTAACAGTAGGCAGACAGCTCTTGATCAGTTGTGGACTCAGGAGTCTTTAATCATCAATGATCTTACCAAATTTGCTGATGCCTGATTCTGTTAGTCTTTTCATCAACGTGCTAAAGATAAATCCGAGGATATGCCTGTAAACACCCACATCAGTGTTGCTATGTACATATTTGCATGGATGTCAATAAACAAATTTATGGAGTATGCATCTTTTTGAGAGCAGCATCTCAAAAAGATGAAATATGTTAAAAGGGAAACAGCTTGTTCAGAAACAGCAGAAATTGAAAGGAAGGTTAGGTTTCTTAAAACACATTATTATTTCAGTGTCATTAGCATTAATATGAAATATCTGTTATCCCCAAAATGACCACCTCTGATATTCTACCTTCAATGGGACTTTGAGAATGTATGCACACTGAAATAACAGCTGGGCCTCGGAGAGGAGACTCATAATTATGGAAACATTTTAGGTTTCCTGAGCTGCCGATGACTAGAATTGCTGACGCTGTCCATGAGGATTTTTAGTTCAAGATGCTTTTAATACTTTTTAAATATGTTATCTCATAAACCCATTTTTTCTAACAACTAAGATCTTTATTTAATGCATTGACAAATAGGTGCAGAATTTGAAGAAATTTATCTAAGGAAATTTAGTAAGTCAATCAGGAAGAATGTTAAACTAGGATTTCTGGTTTCTGCCCAATAGGATTTCCACTTCACTCGTTGGCATTAGAATTCTACTTGGTCATTCAGTAATTGCACTTATGATTCACACAGCATGAATTATGAAGAGTTCCTTTTGTTCGCTTTTAGTCATGAAAAGGTGAAGCTCAAGATCTGACTCTGACATGTGGCATCAACCTCTCATGCAATGAAGGGCATGCTTTTTCTTTCTTTTTTAAAAAAGAAAGAAAGAAAATAATTTATAATTATTTAATAGTAAAGCAATACGTATCCTTTGTAAAACATTCAAATAACATAGAAGTTAGTTAGTAAAAAGACACATTTTCCAAAAGAAAGCTGTTAAAAGAAGTTTTCACACAGTCCAGTAGTTTTTTTAAATGAACTCTGAACTGTTTAAATGCTCATGTCACAGTAAGTTTTGTTGTATTAGGTGATGACTCTTTGGACATATTTAATATTGCAAATATTTTCTCTGCACAGAATATGTTGTAATGCTTAATTTTTTATTCTTATTTATTGATTTTATTTTTATTTTTATTTTTATTTTTTATAGAGAGAGGAAGGGAGGGAGAGAGAAACATCAGTCTGTTGTTTCATTTATTCATGCATTCATTGGTTGATTCTTGTATGTGCCCTCACTGGGGATTGAATCCAAAACCTTGGTGTATCGGGACAACGCTTTAATCAACTGAGCTACTCGGCCAGGGCATAATAAGTAATGTTTTAAAAATGTGTTTTTAAAAGTTAGTTTCCTTTCTCACATCTTACTCCAAAATAAACTTCAGATAGCTTTAAGAACAAAGTGAGAAATAACCCCATAAAAAGAATTAGAAGAAAACACAGGTGGATGATATCTTCTCCTAGAGTGAAGACAGTGTCTCTAATAATAAAATTAAAGAAAAATTGATAAAAAGAAAGATTGATATATTTGACTTCATAAAAATTAAACATTTTTAGAAATTATAAGACATTACTAAAATTAAAAGGGAAATGACAAATTGGGGGAACTAGTTGAAACAAAAATGGCAGATAAGGAGTTAAGATCTTTACCTTCTAAAATACTCTAACAACCAAATAGAACAGACTCACAGATACACAGAACAGACTGATGGTAGCCAGAGGGGAGGGCATTGGGAGCTGGGTAAAAAAGGCAAAGAGATTGAGAAGCACAAATTGATAGCTGCAGAACAGTCACGGGGATGTAAAGTACAGCATAGGGAATGTAGTCAATAATATTGTAATAACTGTGTACGGTGCCAGGCGGGTGCTGGAAATATCAGAGGGAACACTTTGTAAAGTATATGATTGTCTAACCGCTATGCCATACACCTGAAACTAATACAAATTAATACTGAATGTAAATTGTAATTGAAAAAGAAAATTTAAATTAAAAAAATACTGTAACAAATCAACAAGAAAAAAGACCATTATAAAAAAACAGATATAATACATGAATAGATAACTCACAAAAGAGGAAATACAAATAGCCAATAAATAAATCTTAGAAAATGTTCAGTTTCACTAATAATCAAAGAGAGGAAAAGTAAAATGAGGTTCATTTTTGGGGGGCATTCTCTGTTCACTACTGGAATAAGCATTTTAAAAGACATTTTAGCAATTCACTTTAATAAGTGTGGAGATTCTGTTCTTAAACATTACAAGAGATGATTGCCTAATCCATTTTCATTCACCTATTACGCTTTTGCACTGCTGATTTGTAAAGATAATATCTCATGAGTCAATCTCATGGCCACGATCCCCGTGAGTCATTCTCTAATTGCAGATGTAATGTCTCCTCAGTTATTTCTATAATTTATATATTTATCCTTTTCTAGGCATGCCACTAAGAAGCTCATAAAGTTCTAGTTTATTCATAAAAGTTTTTAAAAAATTAACAAGTCGACTTCAACAAAGTGAACTGGTTCCCCTTGCCCCCAAGCAATCCTTATATTTATTGTAGAAAAATGTAGCCCAGGGAAGAAAAACGTCTAATTCTACTTGCAAGTAGACCACTTGGAACACATCATTCCAGGCTTTTTCCTAGACATCAATATATGTGTGTATTATACATGCTGTCAAATTAACCTCCAGAAAGGGTTATAAATGTATATGTCCACCTATATAAAATGAGAAAGTGATAAGCAAGACCGTAATTTCTCCTTGTCAGCAGTGGATATTAACATTTTAAAAAATGGTTTAAAATACCTTCTTGTTTTAATTAGCTCTTTTTTACATACTACATGGATATTTACATGTCTTTTTTGAGTTCCCTATTTGTATTTTTTGCGGGAGTGTATTTTAGCCAAGTGTAATCCCAACCAAGATTGTTGAAACTGTTTTGTTTTAGTTGGGCTTAGTCTATTCTTTGAATTTATACGGAACAATAAATTACCATTCATCTATAGTTTGTTCGGCATGCAAACAGTAATCGCTATAATTTATAGAAGTTACTCCAGTCATTTCACTTTTGCATTTAAAGCCATATGAAATATCTGTCCCTTAAAAAAAAAATCACTTTCTTAATGATATCTCCTTAAGCCCTTTAGGGGATACAAAGATAAATAGTAATATAAGTAACATTTAAAAAATTGAGATAAAATTCACATAACATAAAATTCATAATTTTAACCATTTTTAAGCATATGATTCAGTGGGATTTAGTATATTTACCATATTGAGGAACCATCACCACTAATCCTAGAACACTTCCCTCATTTCAGAGATGCTCCATACCCCTTAATCAATCATTTCCCATTGCCCCGGCTTCTCACCCGTGGCAACCACTAATCTACTTCTGTCATTGTGGATTTGCCTATTCTGGACATTGTTCATAAATGGAACCATACTATGCATGGGCTTTTGTGATTGACTTCTTTCACTCAGCATAATGTGTGCAAGTTTCATCCGTAGTATAGCATGTATCAGCATGCCATTCCTTTTCATGGTTGAATAATATTCCATTGTGTGGATATACCACACTTTGTTTATTCATCAGTTGATAGATACTTGGGCTCCTTCCATTTTTTGACCACTATGAATAATGCTGCTGTGAACAATCATGTACAAGTTTTTATGTGAACATGTGTCTCCACTTCTCTTGGGTTTACACCTAGGAGTGGAATTGCCAAGTTATACAGTAACTTTCTGTTTAAGGTTTTGAAAAATATGTAACATTTCTGAAGGGTTAATAAGTGTGTGGCACTTAGCTAAGCACTTGTCTTAGATTTTCTCATTGCGTCCTCACAGCTTTCTCTGATAGGTCCAGTTATTATGTCCATTTTACAGTTGAAGGCACTGCAACTAAAAAATGTGAGCTCAAGTGCTCACAGCTAGTTGGGACAGATCCAGGACTGGAACTAAGGCCTCTGGCTTCAGAATATTAAGTTTTACTACTCTAATTGCTTTAAGACACATATGGTTCAAAAGGGACAGAAGACAGCACACAAATAACAAAACGAGGCAAAATGGAGTAAGAAATACAAGAGCCACGTAATGTGCTTAGAGAGTTGCAGGTGGAGAGTGGAATCAGGAAAGGCTTTCTAGAAGAGGCCACATTTGAAGTGAACCTTAACTTATGGGAACAAATTCAAGAAGGGGAGCTGGGGTGCAGGCCAACTAGGTGAAAGGACTATTATAAGGATGTCAAGTTAGTTTCTCCCCAAGTGTCAATTCCTGGTCATTGGTGGTGGATGTCTGCAGCGCTGTGTTGAGATGTTGTATCCCAGCTCAGTGGGAAAGAGTATTATGATTAATTAGGAATATCTGCTGTGGGCAGGGGAGGGGATATTTAAGGCACTCATGATATGAATTTCATCACTGGACTATTGTTACAACATGGAGATGAGAAATAATGGGTTATATTCCAAACAGTGACTATATGGTTTTGACTGGATCATAGGATAGGTGCAGGAAGTGAAGGCTAAAATAAGATTGGGAATATGCGATGAGGCCATATTGCAGGTGTCTTAAGTGACAGGCTAAAGATTCAGTAGGTGGTGGGGAGTCATTGCAGATTTTTGAACAGGGGACTAGTGTCATAGGAACCCTACGATAAGCAGATTAATCTGGCAGTGGCATACAGAATGAATTGATGTGGAGAAAGATTGGGCACAAGAAGACCATTCAGGGTGATGTTAAAGAAATTTAGTGGGTGGCGATAAAGCCACATTAAAAGGGAACTCCATTTCCCCCCTATTAATTTGATAAAGATTAAAGCATATGTGTGAGGAAATGAACACTGTAATACTCTGCTGGTGATACATAGCTTCAACATTTCTGGAAGGCAATTTGGTAATATGCATAAAAAGCTTTTAAAGCCCTGGCCGGGTATCAGTGCACCAAAAAGTTGTGGGTTCAATTCCCGGTCAGGGCACATACGTGGGTTGTAGGTTCAATCCCCGGTTGGGCCAACAGAATAGAGGTACAAGAATATTCTTGGCAGTGTTGTTTGTAATAGCAAAAAAAAAGGGGGGTTGGCTATCAACAGAAGAATGAATAAATACATGTCGGTGTATTCATCTAATGACATGCAATACAACACTGAAAATAAATACATTAAGGCAACACACAAAATTTTTAACAAACAAAATGTTGAGTAAAAAAAGGAAGTTATAGGAACATACAGTATTTATGTTTATGCCAATTATAAGAAGTGTGAAAGCATGCACAAACTAAACAATGTATTGATTAGGGGTACACTCGCATGTAGTAAAATTATAAAGAAATGATAGAAAAGAAAAAAATGACAGGGGAGTGGTTAGTTACCTCTGAGCACGGGAGAGAAGATACAGTCGAGGAGGGATAGACAGGGGTGGCATATGGATAGTATGTTTGGTTTCCTACAATGGGTGGTGGGTACACCCAGGAATGTGTGTGTGTGTGTGTGTGTGTGTGTGTGTGTGTGTGTGTGTGTGTGTGTGTGTGTGTGTGACACATACTGTTTATGTATGAAATAGTAAAATCAAATCTCAGAGGAGTTTTCGTGAAGAAGGGTGGTGGGGTGAGGAATGCATTCATTGGGAACCTAGGTTTGCACAGGAATATAAAATGGGGAAGGGGTGGTTGAAGAAAGACTGGACTTCATGTTTTGCCCAAGGTTGACCTTTTCCAAGGTAGAGGTTCTATTTCTTTCCACCTGAACTTCACAAAAAGAAAACGGGAAAAAGGCACCAAATTTTCTTTTATTATTTTGCATAATGGATTATTACACCTCAGGGTATAGGAACCAAAAACATTACTTACACTAACAATATGAGAAATATAGTAAGTGAGTCTCCCTCCCCTCTTTAAATGGTTTGCTAAATTTGGAAGAGGACTGGATTAAAAGTCAGAGACCCAAGTTTCTAGTCTTGCTCTGTCCTTAATTGATTGTGTGACCTTGGGTAACTAGTTTAGTCTCACTGAATCTCAGTTTCCTTAACAAGATGATTTCTAAGGCTCAGATTTAGGTTCAGTTACTGTATGAGTTAGAGTCTCTCAACCAAAAAGAAAGTAGGAATGTACATTCATCATTTTAATAAAGACATATTCTATTAATTTGAAAAAGCTGAAGAGAGTATTAATTTTCCTCCCACAGTCTTAATGAAGAAATAAAGAAACTAATTTTCCATTACCATTCAAGGGGGCAATCCACTCCTTCACAGATTGTGAAATTAATGTAACAAATCCAACAACTGAACAGTCTATGTGTCTTTTTACCCCTCTCTAATTCCAAGCCCTGGGAATGTATTTTATATGAAAAAAGTTTAAAAAATTAACTAAAATTAATGCAGTTTTAAGAATTAAGTTTATGTATAGTACTGTTATTAGAGCAAAATAGCTAAAGACAGTTTCTAGTATCTTTGACTTAGTGACATTTATTGTTATCTATGTCTGAAGCACAGCAGATATTATGATCTTTACTAATTATAGTTTCCTTGATTAAAATAACTTGTATCTATAATGCATTTTTTCCCTAAGGTGTTCAGTGTCAGGAGGTACTAAGTCATTTATCTTTACAACATATCAGTGAAGCTAGTAGGAGCAAGTATTGTTCTCATAATTTAGAGGAGAATGTTAAAAGTCAAGGACTAGGTCATGATCATATAGTAATATTTTGTCATTAATATTAAGACTGGGTCTCTCTATTAGTGTGTGTACACACACACACATGATATGTGTGTGTGTATGTATTCCTCCCCCTATCTACTTTCTGTTTAGGGGTAATTTTCTATTGTGTGCAACCCTAGTGGGATGCAGGGGCCTGCCTTCTACTACTGAAACCAAAGAGGAGTGATCTTACCTTTCCCAGGCTTGGGACAGCCAGGGTAAGGGCACCTTCTCCAGGCTCTAGGATTTGGACACTGCAGCTCAGGGCCTTGAATCTTGAGGGAGTAACACAACACGTGCAGAAGCAGTTTAGGAGTTACTTGTAATAGCAAAGGTAGCAAGAATTTACAATGGTGTTGTGTCTCCTGTCGGTCATGTCTTGTAGTGTGACCTCTCCCAGGGTGCAAACTAGACTGTTTCTTTGGTGCTGTCCAGGTTGTGGCTCCTGCTGCTAGGCTTCCTTGGCTTCTGCCCACTTTCTGCATCTCCTTCTGCAGGCTTCTCATCGGTTTTGTGAGCTGCCCAATACTCTTCCAATAAATTCATCTCAGCTTATGTTATCCAAGGTTGATTTCAATCGCTTGCATACAAGCACACAGATTACCTTAATCTTACCTCTGTTGAGGGCACCGTATTTTAATTACTGAATTGTCCTTGTATACTTATAATGTTTAAGTTTTACATTACAGTATTTTTAAAATTTTCCTACCATATTAATTAAAGTCTAGCTGTAAAATCATACGAAGCCTGTGTATAAGGCCTTTAGGATAATGCCAACACTTTTTTTTTTTACTGGACTTAATCAAGATAAAATGAAATTAGAAAGCAAAAATATTTCCATTATATCAAGCAAGGAAAAGCAAGATACAAAGCAGTATGTGTAAAATGACCTCAATTTTATAAATGCATATGTGATTAGAGAAAAAGTACAAGAAGGATAGATAATGAAAATACATGGTGCCTCCCAAAAATGTATACACACTTTGATAAAGTCAGTGTTTGTTAAACTGAAAAGGAGTGAAAATCAAGTCAGTTATAAGCTGTTAAAGTGTGTAAATCAAGTCAGTTATAAGCTGTTAAAGTGTGTATACATATTTTTGGGACACCCTATATTGACAGGGCCAATATCTGGGTTGTGGGATTACAGGTGAGTCTATTTTGTATTTGGTGTAAGTAAGTGGTCTAGTTTCATTTGTTTGCATTTATCTGTCCAATTTCCCCATCACCATTTATTGCATAGACTGTCTTTATCCTATTTTATGTTCTTGTGTCCTTTGTTAGATATTAATTGGCCATATAGGCATGGGTTTATTTCTGGGCTCTCTATTCTGTTCCATTGATCTATATGTCTGTTTTTACACCAGTACTGTGCTGTTTTGATTACTATAGCCTTGTGGTATAGTTCGATACCAGGTAGCATGATACCTCCAACTTTGTTCTTCTTTCTCAAGATTGCTGAGGCTATTTGACGTCTTTTGTGGTTCCATATACATTTTTGAATTATTTGCTCTAGTTCTGTGAAAAACCCCATTGCTATTTTGATAGGAATTGCATCAAATCTATAGATTG
Source organism: Miniopterus natalensis (assembly GCF_054644295.1). NCBI lineage: Eukaryota > Metazoa > Chordata > Mammalia > Chiroptera > Miniopteridae > Miniopterus > Miniopterus natalensis. The sequence goes on along the minus strand of NC_142091.1, from coordinate 59,583,805 downwards.
CTTTGAATATTTTAATGACGTTGATTGTTCCTATCCATGAGCATGGTACATGCTTCCATTTATTTGTATCTTCTTCAATTTCTTTCTTCAGTGTCTTATAATTTTTTGAGTATGAGTCTTTTACCTCCTTGGTTAAATTTATTCCTAATTTTTTTTTTTTATGCAGTTGTAAATGGGACTGTTTTCTTAGTTTCCTTTTCTGATAGTTCACTATTGGTGTATAAAAATGCAACCAATTTCTGCATATTTATTTTGTATCCTATTACTTTACTGAATTCATTTTCCAGTTCTAGTTTTATTGGTGGGAGCTTTGGGTTCTCTATATACAGTATCATGTCATCTGCAAATAATGACAGTTTTACTTCCTCCTTTCCAATTTGGATGCCTTTTGTGTCTTCTTCTTGTCTAATTGCTATGGCTAGACTTCCAGTATTATGTTGAATAAGAGAGGTGAAAGCAGCCCTGGCCAGTTTGGCTCAGTGGTTAGAGCGTTGGCCCGTGGACTGAAGGGTTCCAGGTGCAATTCTGGCCAAAGGCATGTACCTTGGTTGCAGGCTTGATCCCCTGCCCTGGTCAGGGTGTGTGTGAGAGGCAACCAATCAATGTGTCTCTCTCACATCAATCTCTCTCTCTCCCTTCCACTCTCTCTGAAAAGCAATGGAAAAAATATCCTCAGGTGAAAAAAAAAGAGTGGTGAAAGCAGACATCCCTTGTCTTGTTCCTAATCTTAAGGAAAACGCTTTTATTTTTCCTATTGAGTATGATGTTAGCTGTAGGTTTGTCATATATGGCTTTTATTATGTTGAGGCATGTTCCCTCTATTCCCATTTTGCTGAGTTTTTATCATAAATGGGTGCTGGATTTTGTTAAATGCTTTTTCTGCATCTACTGGTATGATCATGTGGTGGTTTTCCCCCCTTCATTTTGTTTATGTTATTTGATTTGCAGTTATTGTATCAACCCTGCATCCCAGGAATAAATGCTACTTGATCACTTGATCGTGGTGTATGATCTTTTTAATGTATTGCTGAATTTGGTTTGCTAATATTTTGTTGAGAATTTTTGGGTCTATGGTCATCAGGGATATTGGACTATAATTTGTTTTCTTTGTAGTATGGAAGGCTAGTTGTTTTTTTCCTACCACACTTTTTCCTGTTTCTCCTCTATGTTAACAGAAACTGATAGGAGTCGAAATGTTATTTTAAGTTGTTTTGACTTGACATAAATAGCTACAATCAGCAACTGAAATAAACTTGCATTTTTAACCTCCTTTAACTGGTTTCTTGCTCCTAGCATGGATTACACACACACTAGGAATTTCACCTAGGGCAATATGAGTTAAACACCATTATTACCTTGGGTCAAATTAGTTTGCTGCTTCATAACAAAAAAAGAAGACTTGCCAAAAATGAGTCCTAGACCCTGAGTAGGCCACAAAATGAACCACAGATTTGGAACTAGTATTAGCTTATTTCACTTTGGGAAAAGTATTTGAATTTTCTGGCCTTCTAATTCTTCAACCTTCAGAATCACAGTTGGAGCTGAGAATTTTATTTCCTTCCAGCTCTAAAATTCTTTAATGTTATGTCAGAGCACAATTCTAGAGCCTGTAATAGTGGTCGGCTCCAGTGAGTCTCCACAGAATAGCTCTTGATGATTCAGAGGGCTGGTTAGGAGCAGTGGAGGGGGAAAGGCATAAAGATGTAGAAATTAACTTAAGAATAATACCATAGTTTTCCCCAAGACTGTCCAGGTCTTAATAGGTCTTGTGAAACAGTGGTTTTTTTTTCTTTTCGGTTTGTTTGTTTTTCCCATTGTCTGCCAGGTTTTATTTGTAGAGTCTAGTGAACTTGAACCAGAGAAAGCTGCAAAAAGTGGTTTGGTGAGTCACAGGGAAGGGACGCTAGAAGCAGGTCCCTTTATCAGAGGCTGAGGGACTCCGTCAGGTGGAGGACAGAGGACACCAGAGGCGGGAGGTGGCTGGGGGCAAGTCCAGGCAGGCAGCAGGAGGTCTGCAACTGGGTTAGCTGAGGCTTGAAGGGTAGGGCTTGCCCTAGCCTGCCTGCCTCCTGCAGGTCTCAGGCCCTGGGTCATGCTCACCCACCCCGTGAATATAGGGAACCTATGCTGCTGGCCTCTGAGCAGCAAGAGGAAGGGCTGCTGCATTTCAAGGATCAGCAAAGTGTGGGCCATAGAGATAGCTGAGGCCACAGCCAGCTCTATCAGGGTCTCCGTCAGTTACAGTATCGTTTGATGCTACATCACAAAAATCTGAAGATCCTGGTCCTCTGTCAGCCTGCACGGTTAGGGTTGTAAGAAAAGTAAAAAAATTCTAGTTTCTCCATGACTGCCAGCATGTCCTGGTTGCTCTTGACTTTGATGTCAGGAGAGCATCATCAGGAGAGTGGGCTGGATCTTGGCCATCTCCGTCTTCCTCATGATGACCTTGAAGATAGAGAGACTGAGAGCCTCCTCCATGTCTTTGAGACTGTGTTTTGTGTTTGGCGGTACGAGGATCACCATGCTCAGGTGGTGGAGAGTTGCTACTGCTCTACCTTGACCTTCAATGTCAGGTCAGTGAAATGGGCCACCGGATACTTCTTGCTAATCATCATGGAAACTTTTTTTTTTTTTTTGAGAGAGAGAGGAAGGGGGAGAGATAGAAACATCAATTAGAGAGAAACATCATCGATCGGCTGCCTCCTGCATGCCCCCTACTGGGGACTGAGCAGGCAACCTGGGCATGTGCCCTGACTGGGAATCAAACTGGTGACCTCTTGGTTCATAGGTCCACACTCAACCACTGAGCAACACTGGCTGGGCATCATGGACACTTTCATCATAGAGGATTTGAAGTGAAAGGGTTTCCTCTTAGTTTTTGTGTGATCAAATGTTGTTTTCCACTTGTCACTTAGGTATATCACATTGATGAGGGCAAGTTGGGTGTCGGAGGGTAGGCTGTCTAGCAGGTGGCTCATCTTGTGGTTGGTCTTCTTCACCACCCAGGTGTTTATGAGCTCCACCTTGACATTACTGTCGTTTCCCAGGACCCTGGGACTGCCATACAGGTTCTGAGAGCCATTCACAAAGGCATCCCATATGGCAAGGCCTGGGCTGTGGAATATCTGAGATGCTGAGGTGAAGCCTTAGGACATGAAGGCATTTGCAGCCTGGTGGACATAGGCAGAGTTCTTGGGGGTTGGAGAAGACGAACTCCAGGTTCTTGTTGCTGTCCCTGCCCCATGCAGGACCTGAATAAGCAGGCTGGGGACACTGAAAGGAGATAAGGCCATGTTGGTCTTGGCCTTCTTCACTGCAGAGAAGGCACTGTAGGGCTTCATGGAGAAATCTATCAAAGCCTCCCCAACATGATCTTGCTGAAGGACTCTCCAAGTCAGGGCAGTCAATGACAGGCCCTGAGCAGAGGGGCCCAGTAGTGGGATGGGTAGTTGGTTGGGTGAGTTGAGTTGTTGACTGGATGCAGGGCTGGGAGGTGGTTTGCAAAGTGGTATTGGCTCTTAGGATGGTTGACTTGGTTGTTGGCATGGGGGAAGAGCCCACTGTGTGTTGAATGGATTGATTCTTGGGGATCTCTTTCTCTGAGATGCTTCCTTTGCTTTCTGCTGGCAGGTTCTCTGGATCCATTGGACTGTAGCTGGTACCATTCAGATTTGAGGAGGCTCTATCCCCAGCCAGCAGCAGCAGCAGCAGGAGGAGGGTCAGCCGAATCAGCCTGGAGGCCATCTGGGCGGTGACGCCAGCCAGGACCTGGACCTGCTTCAGAGCCAGCTTTGAGGTCATCCCCTTACCCCATGAGGAGGGGTCCACCCCCATTCCATTGTGAAATATTTTAAAACTCACTTAATAAAAATGTTCTAAGCCACATTTGGCCAGAATATGAATTTGTTAGATAAATCTGATCTGAAGAATTTTCTTCAGGAAAATTGCCTGAAGTTGGCCCTGTGTTTTATATTTTTATTTAACTTAGATCCACATTTTGGATACAGTTTCTTACACTTGATTTGACTTACTGAACTCTGTGAATAAAGACGCCCAACAAGCTTTCGAGGATACCTTACAGCAAGCAGTATAAGCTTTAAGAGCTCTTTCACCCTTTTCCTATTTATGTGGAATTCCTATTAATGTCAGAGGGATTTACTGTGATTGAAATGAAGGGAGTCTGTGCCCTTGAAAAGTCTGTAAGCAGACTTTAGGCATATCAATGGTATTACATATTTATGAACATCATATAAAAGCTTAAATAGCACTAACATGAACAGAATAAAATAAGATGTTGAAGATAAGTCTATGTTAGCAAGTGAAGAGTATCGGAGGGGAAACTGAATCAATTTCCTGAATAATTGTCTTGTTTTCTAACTTTAAAGTTGGGATGGAGTATTGGGAGGAGGTCTGGTTGGATAACGGAAGTACCTTCTCTCAGGTATAAGGCTCTGTATGTTTGAGTTAGTAGATCAAGGATCGCAAGGATAGACTATATTTTTCTTCCTGACGAATCTTTTTTTCTGTTCTCTTAAGATGGTTTGTCTCTGCATCTTCTCATTTATCGGTTAGAGTCAGGGGAAGATGGGTAGGTATTTTATCTATATCCTACAACTAATTAAAAAATGTTAAAAATTAAAGTATAGTTAGCATATAATATTGTATTAGTTTCAGGTCACAGCAAGTCTATTGACTATCACCATGCAAAGTTATCACAATATAATGGACTATATTCCCTGTGTTGTACACTACATCCTTGTGGCTTATTTATTTTAAAACTAGAAGTTTGTATCCAATGCTTTGTACTCATCTCAATTGACTCTCATAATAATCCACAAAGGTAGGTAATGTTATTATCTCTGTCTTAAAGACAATCAATTTAAGGCCCTCTTCCAAGGTGATCTAATCTATCCCCAAGGATTAAACACTTTCTTATGCTGTCGATTCCCAAACCTATATCTCCAGCTAAGAGTCTTCTCTGAAATTCTGACTCATTATTTTCAGTCACCTCTTGACCTTTACATATGAATGTATCACAAATATATAAATATATATATAATTTTTAAATATATCTTTATTGATTTCAGAGAGAGGAAAGGAGAGGGAGGGAGAGAGATAGAAACATCAATGATGAGAGTCATTGATCGAGCCTGCAACCCGGGCATGTGCCCTGACCAGGAATCGATACCCCGATCGCCTGGATCCTAGGTCGACACTCAACTGCTAAGCCACGCCCGGCTGGGCACAAATATCTTTAATTTGCAAAAACAGAACCATGGATTTTTGTAGCAGATGCTGGTGGTTGCCTATTCAACTCCATTTTCTCCTTCTTTCTTATGTGCAGAGTCTTGATGTGTTAGGTCTTCCACCTCCCTCACCATATGGCTCAGAGGAAGATGACCCTGCCCCCAGCACTAGGGGTAGATCTTGACTGATCTAAGCTAATGATGATGATCCTATCTCTCATCAGTGATTGGTTAAAGATATACATATGAAAAAATTTCAGCCAAATGGGAGCTGTTTGCTGGGAGGCTTCTGGAAAAAATTTTTCTCCCTTCTAAGTAGTTGCTAGACAATATGGCCCATTTCTTCCTCTTTATGTTGTCCCTGGATATGATGCTCCGAACTGAAAGCAACCTTGCTATCAATGTGAGTATGGAGCCAACACCAGAGGAGGCCAAGACAAGGAGAATCACTGAAAACTAGAGTAGGAGACTCAGTAAACCATACCTCGGGTCTTCCATATCTTGACTTTCTGTTATCTGAGGTAACATATTTCCTTATTAGCTCAATTTGAGATAAAGTTTTCTGTTATTTGCAGCCAAAGTGATCCTGTTAACCATTTTTACCCCTAAAGTATTGGCCCTCCTTTCTTCTCTATTTCATTAAATGACTACACCATCTAGAGAGTTGTTCAGGTAGGAACCCCAGGATTTATTATTTCACTTTCCTTTGCCTACTTCATATGAAACCCATCAGTAAGTCCTGCAACTTGGAGGAGAGGAGTAACAGAGTAGGAAAGAGAAGAATGCTGTTACCTTGAAGTTTCTATCTTGAAAATGAGAGAATAATGTTCTCTATAACAATAGTATAACATAAGTAAAGGGGTCAGGAACAGGATCTGACTAGGAGGCAAAGAAGATAAACGTTATAAACTTGCTGAGTTTGTCTTCTTGCTTTTCATTAAGATTTGAACTGAAAGTTAAAAGAGCCTGTTCTGCGTGGCTCAGCAGCTGAGCGTCGACCTATGAACCAAGGAGGTCATGGTTTGATTCCCGGTCAGGGCACACGTACCGGTTGCGCGGCTCAATCTCCAGTAGGAGGAATTCAGGAGGCAGCCAATCAATGACTCTCTCTCGGCTGACGTTTCTCCCTCTCTCCCTTTCCCTTCTTCTCTCTGAAATCAATTTTAAAAAAAAGAAAAATACAATATATTAGGAAAAATTTAGTCTTAGGAAGAATATGTTTACTGTAAATTTTAGAGACTACTGTAATTTGGGCACTATGAACTATTACACGAAACTCTTTGGGCTATATGCAACTTTGACTTAAATTTAAGTATATATTTATAAATATTTAGTAAACATATATCACGTGCCAAGCACTGTGCTGAGGTTGCAGATACAAAAATGAATAAGGTATGATCCCTCCTCAAAGGCATGGAAACAAATAACTGTAATGAAAGGTGGTAAGTGCTGTGACTGTAACAAGTCATAAGCACTTGTTTTCACTGTAGCATTTGTGTAGGCTGTGGAAACCTGTTCATTTACTTTATGCATATAACATTACTCTTCAATGTAGATATTATCTCCTGTTATTTGCCTAGGGAGTCATTGTGCTTATTCATGACAAATTCTAAGTAGCTCTAGGCCTATTACTATAGGATGTGAAACTGTGATTACAGAGAACCTAGTTTGGGAGACATGTAAATATACTCACTCCCTTAACCACATCAAGTGAAAATGACATATTTCCACTCTCTGACAATTATGGCTACAGTTGCATTAAGACATTCTGAGGACTTAACCTACACCAAATGTAAAAATGATTCCACATTATAATAAAGATTCACAATCTATTCATAAAAAAGAACATACCCGTTGTAGTGAGGAAAGCTTTTACTTTGCATATATGTAAATTTACATCAGACTAACTGAGAAGAGGCAATGAGGACAGAGCTAAAGGAGAAAAAGAGGGAGTGCAAAGAAGAAAAACTTCCCATCAACTGGGCTTGGATTTAGATGCCTGATGGCCACCTAACATATAGCTCACTCATTCATCAATTCATTCAATTAATTAATACTTGAGTTCTTAAAAATAACAGTCACAACAATAGTAACAATTAACAATAATAAGTCATCATACGCTATACTTACTGCCTGTCAAGCACAGTACTATGCACTTCAAGCACCTCATCTATCATATTTATATCATAGAGGTATGTATATCATGCTCCCCATCTTTCTGATGTGGATTTTGAGGCACAGAGAAATCAAACGCGTTGCCCCAAATCATCAGCTAGTGAATGGCAGAGTCAAAGTTTGTATCAAGCCATTTGCTTTTAACCACTGTGTGTGTGTACCATCCACTGTGCTAACCTTTGGGGATTTAAAAGTCAATATGACCAGAGTCCTTGTCCTGAAGTTCACAATTTGTTAGGAGAAAGAAAGTGCAAATGATTGCAGAGGCCTGTGATAAATACTTCAACAAATACTTCTGCGAATACAGTGATTGTACCAAGGAGGAATGATTAACTCTGCATAGAAGGGAGTGGAGGGTTGATGACATTTCAAAGAGAAGATGTGGAATTTAAAGGAGAGCTGGAGTCTAAAGAAGGAGAAGGCGTTTTGGGGCAGGGAGAGTGACAGTAAAGGTAGAAGAAGCATCCTGTGCCAAAGCTAAGGGAACGTCTGGTTGGAGTGAGTTACCAGGGAGGAAAAGCCAGGAAAGGACTACAAGGATGTATCAGGCAAATGGGAGAGGTATATGAAATTCTAAACAGTTTTAATATATTTATTAATTTTTAGATAGGACATGTCTCTATTAGCAATCTATTAAAAGATAAAACAGCCCAACCATTCAATTAGCATTCACTATAAAATGTAACAACTTTTGATAAAAATTTTAAAAATTCAAGGACTTACCCAACCATTGTTTTCACTTTGGGAATATCACTTTTAGGCCACTGTACATATGGACATTAAAAAAAACACCCATAATTTCCATCTTATTATGCTGCATTAAAATATCTTTTAGGTATTTTGACATAGATATCTGGACCAGGTAGTTTCTATCTAGTTACTGGAATCAAAATTATGATGTTCAGAGAAGAAAAACAAGGTAGGCAACATACAGAATGCAGTCTTAAGGCTTCTACCTGTGAGGTATTTGAGAGAAAAATCTCTACTTGGGGGAAGGTGTCTAGCTAAAAATGAATTCTCATGTAGGTCCCTAAGTTTTCTATAAAAAAACTTACCCATCTGACCCCAGCCCTTCAATAAAAAACCCTGGGCTGGGGTCAGATGGCTAGAATAAAGCCCTCCTTTTAGGCTTTAGGCTTTCTTTCACTTCTTCCCCAGCAATAGACTAAATACCATGAATTATATCAGTGTCAGATAGAGTAGCAGGCAGCATTGTTTCTAGTATGAGTCCGTTAAGTAATCATATGATAACTGGTAATTATGGTAATCATATGATAAATATAAATTATATACAATAACAATGTTATGCTTACAATAAAAAGAGGTCTGTTCCCTCAGGATAATTTTTCTATTATTTTTTGTGTAATCTTCAAAATGCCATTTTAGCGTACTCTAACTTACTCTATCCTTTTTTATTTTGATATTTAGGTTATTTCCAATTTTATTCTATTATAGATAGTGCTGTGATAAATATCTTCGCATACGTAATTTTTTCTTCATGTTATTTCCTTTATACAAATTCCCTGGAGTTAGGGGGCGAAAAAGGACATTTTCATACTTCTTCTTGTGTGTTATCATATTGTTTTGCGATATCATATTGTTTTGATCATCAGTATGATTATAGCTACAGTTTTTCCTTTATTATTTCACTTAAAAATCAACATTTAGTTTTTTCATGGCTAACACCTTTACACGATTCAAACGTAAGAAAGTATAAAGAGGTAGACAAGCCTCTCTGTCCTATTCTCATCTATAGTTTGCACCGCTCACAACAAATAGGTAACATTAGATTTTTTTATCTTTCCAAATATTTTTAAAATTTTATTATTTTAAAAATGGATTGATTTTGGAGGGGAGAAAGAAACATTGATTTGCTGTTCCACTTATTTATGCATTCGTCGGTCGATTCTCACCTGTGCATTGACTCGGATGGAACCTGCAACCTCGGCATATAGGACTGCGCTCTAACCGACTGAGAGGCCGGACCAGGACTCCATAGAATTTTTTAAAAACATGACTATGTAAATCAGTAAATGTTTTATTTATACAAAGAAAACCACCAAACATCCAGAGACAGCTTTTAAGAAGTCAATTACCTTTTGCCTCAGCTGTCCAGGATTTCCCACGCATGCTCAGCTAGGCATCTTAAGGCCTGGAAACCGGAAACGCTCTTGGGTGGGCAAAGGTGAACCGGAAGTGCTTGGGGCAGGAGCAGAGAGGAGAGGCACTTAGCGGAGGTCGGTGAACCGTCTGTACCTTGAGGGTGGGCTGTTTAGAAGCAGCTCTGATCTTTTCCTCCAGGGTTCGTTTAAGGGTTTAACCTGCGTCGTCGGTGGTTGCCGGACCTTCCCCTTCCTCGCTCGGGCTGCTGAGCGGTTTCCTTGCCCAGAAGTCTCCTGACTGATGCGTTGGCGGCGGTGTCTAGAATCTTCCACCCGCCTGACGAGGGAGCAGCCATCACCCTCAGGCCTCAGCCTCTGCTGGGGCTTCTCGGGGCTTTTCCTGAAACGCTGTCGAGGCTGCGGGTTACTAAGGTGGGTCTTGTCTGTTCATTATAGAGAAGCGCAGTTACAGGAAAGCGCAGAGGCCGTCTGTCCTTTTTTTTAAAAGGTTTTGTTTGTTTTATTTTGAAACTTCACGTTTTCGTTACGCATACGAGGCAATTATGTTGGTCATTCCTGTGAAAAATTTCAAACAAGTTTGGAGCTCCAGGTTTGCGACATTTTGAATCTGCACCACCTTTGGTGGATGTTACTTGGCAGAACGTTTCAAGTATAATGCAGAGATTTTTTTTGCAGTGAGCAGTTGCGGAAGTGTGTAAATCCCCAAGGAAAATGCCTGCAGTTTTCTTTATTCTTACGGTAGTTATATTCCTTTAGAAGCGCCTTGCACAAGCAACTGGAATGGAATTTCCCGCTAATTCTGATAATGCTGAATTGTAGGTTTAAATTATTCCTGTGATTGTTTTAATCTTCCACTTAGCTTTTGGAAACAACCAGAGAAAACTCTCAAGGCATTTGTGGGAGCCTTTATGAGGACATTCCTTGGAGATATTGTGGGTTTGGTTCCAGAACTCTGCAATAAAGCGAGAGGGGTAATCTTTCTGCTGGTGGAGGGTGTTGCCTTCAATTTGTAAAAAACTGCAACATCTGTGAAGTGCAATAAAGAAAAAGTCCATAAAACGAGGTATGCCTGTAATAGGTATACTCCATTTAAAAAGAAAAGATTCCACTAAGAATCTTCCACTTAGATTAATGAAATCCTTTGGTTGTGATAAATGCCTATGGTTGTGTTTGTTTTGCACCTTTAAAGAAAAACCCTCACTGAACCAGTACAACCTATGTGGGTGGAGTTTTTTCTGCAGTGCTTCACAGTTTTCTCTACCCATTTCATTTTCATCAACACAGGTACTTAGTTTGAGTGTTTATGACAGCCCTTCCTGGCTTCAGGGTTGGATTAAAGTATTGTTGAATTTTTAAACATTATATTTCTCGCTTTGATGATTTATAAATTGTGCTAAAGTAACTTGAGAGAACATTTTTCCATACTCGTTCATGCTATAATATCAGGAAGGAACCTATCAATTTTTATATCATAGTGCCCACTGGGTGGCAGCATAGTGTTTTGAGTTTCTTTGGCTTTCACTGGATTTCATGACTACTGATGCCACAATAGTGTTATTCTGATAGTAGTAGAAATCTGTCATATGTTGAATGCTTATTACATGCCAGGTGCTGGCTTACTCCTTTATGTGTATTTTCTCATTTAATCCTAAATAACAAATCTCAAAATGTGTGACTTAAGAATTCCTATTATTTTTATACCATATGAGGAAGCTGTGGGAAAGAATAAATAATAATGCAAGGTTGATAACTGTAAGCCAGTAAGTGATAGAACCAGAATTGAAGCCCAGGTGCTTACTGCTTTGTGCTAATCAAATTAAAGCTATTGTAAATTTGACCAAGTAGTGAAGAACCAGCAGTTAATATGAGAAATCTGTGGATATTCTGAAAGAGGTGAAAAATTGAATATTGGTTTTATGTAATGTGCCTCAAAACAGTTGGGGGTGCATAGTTTCCAAAAGGCAGTATTTCCTAAATTGTGTTCCAAGAAACACTAGCCCTGTGAGATGATTCAGTAAAAAAAGGTCCCTGTTCACCAGTGCTTTTGATTCATTAAAGGCTCTAAAAAGTCCTACAGTAAAGGAACCTGTTTAACCCAACTTTTTTTGAACTCATACATAGCATTCATAAGTGTTTTTTTAATCCTCACCTGAGGATATGCTTATTGAATTTAGAAAGAGAATGAGAGAGAGGGAGGGAGGGAGGGAAAAAGAGCTGTAGACATCCATGTAAGAGAGAGACATTGATTGGTTGCCTCCCATGCACACCCCAACTGGGGATCCAACCAGTAACCTAGGTATGTGCCCTGACTGGGAATTGAACGTACAGCTTTTTGATGTATGGGATGAGGCTCCAGCCAACTGAGCCATCCAGCCAGGGTGCATTCTTAAGTTTTTATGATTACACCCAAGTTAAGAAATGCATTTTACATGCAGGCCAGTATAAATATATGTATATACAACTTAAATAAAATATACATGAGGCAGTACTTACCTTTATACTACTCTGTTTTCTATTTTATGTTTTTCTTAGCTTAGCCTTTCATTTAATTTTTTTAAAATTGATTTTAGAGAGCGAGAAAGAAACATCGATTTGTTGTTCCGCTTATTTATGCATTCATTGGTTGCTTCTTGTATGTGCCCTGACCAGAGATCGGAACTGCAACCTTGGCATGTCAGGACAATGCTCCAACCAACTGAGCTATCCAGCCAGGGCTAGCTTAGCCTTTCATTTAAAAAAAAAAAAAAATCTTAAAAAAAAAGACCTTTTACATTGATTTCTTGACCTACAGATGGATCACAGTGTACAGTTTTACTGCACTAGACCTTGGGTCCTATTTTTTTATTTGAAGCACATATATGTATTTTTTAATTTCAGAGAGAGAAAGGGAGAGGGAGAGAGAGAGAGAAACATCAATGATGGGATAGAATTATGGATTGGCTGCCTCCTGCCACCCCCTACTGTTAGAATCAGCCTTTATTAAGACATTTTGGCAATTTATTCTTATTTCTTATTTCGAGCCCAAAACCCGAGGCCCATGCCCTGAGTGGGAACAGAACTGTGACCACTGAACCATACCAGCCGGGCTGAAGCACATGTTAATGGAACACACTGAGGGAAATGTCAGGGTGTGGTTGAAGGAAGGGATTGATGCAATGGTAAATATCTTTGATGAAGTTAATATTCTTCTATCAGTCCTGGTAATAGTTGAAAGGACAGTGTTTCTTACTGGGAAATTATTTTTTATAAATCAGGCCACTAGCAAAGTGAGAACATAGAACAGTTTTATAGATTAGAATTTCCAGATTACATTATTTGGAACACATGTACCCAAGAATATTAGTTTGCATTATGAATTATAAAAAAAAAAGTGATCCATAAAAGTTTGGGTTAAAGTTAAACAGCTTCTGACTATGCTGATGGTACTGTTAATTTCTAAAATGAGGAGTTAGTATGCAGCATTTTCCAGATTTATTTGACAAGGGAACCTATTTTTAGAGATGTACCTTGTAGACCTTGTGCCCTATAGAATACACTTTGGGAAATGATTATGTAGATAATTAAGGCAAAAATGTTTTTGTTGTAATATGAATATTTTAGGTGAAAATTTTTTATTGTAAATTATTCATGTAATTTTCATAATTTATTCATTCTGTTTGCTAATATCCACATAATAGAGAATGTTAGGAAGCAATTCAGCATTCTTAGTTTTCTTATGACCCATGGAAACTTTCTGTTAATAAGCCTTTATGAAATTCTCTGGCACTGATTAATTTCATATAAAACTAAAGCTCTTAGTTTTAAGTTCAATGAGCAATAAATTTCCAGCTGTGTTAGAATCAGCCTTTATTAAAACATTTTGGCAATTTTTTCTTATTTCGTAGTTTGGAAAACTTGGAGTTTAGCTTAAAGGTTATTAGTGCTTTAAGAAATGTTTAAAGGATTTTCCTACATTTTATTTATAAGGTGGCCAAAATGAGTGTTTGTGTACTTGATCCAAAGATCTCTGTTGTGTTTCTCTAGATTAGTTAAATTTAGAATACCATTAATAGTTTATTTCATGTTCCATAGTGATCCTTATGAAGAGAATTTGCAATTCTTGCATTTCCTTCACACATCTCAGACCATTCATTTTTATTCTATTTTATTTTATTTTTTAAAATATATTTTTATTGATTTCAGAGAGAGGAAAGGAGAGGGAGAGAGAGAGATAGAAACATCAATGATGAGAGAGTCGTTGATTGAGCCCACAATCCAGGCATGTGCCCTGACCGGGAATCGAACCCCGATCGCCTGGATCCTAGGTCGACGCTCAACTGCTGAGCCACGCCCCGCCAGGCTCAGACCATTCATTTTTAGAATTAAATATTTCTAAATTTAAAAATTTGCCTATACAATCCCTGCTCCTTTTCTTAAAACAAGGAGAAATTTGGCAAAGATTTTACTGTGAATAGAGAATATTTTACTCATAATAGTATAAAATATTTTCTTTCAAGAAACTCAGTGTTTTAATAATTTTGCATAATTTAAAATAATTTAAGAAAATATTTACCAGGTGTTTTCAAAGCATATTCCCCACTGCAGCTTAATAAACCTTCTACAAACATGAAACAGTTAATAAAAAAAATAACATTATTAATGGTAGCATTATAAATTGATGTAAAAAGTGCAGAATTATGTGTAATAAAGAATGGGACAAGATAAGCATTAAAGTGCTGATCATGTGGTACAGGCAACAAGTACAGTCCATAAAAGGAGAAATTAGTGTGAGCTGGATTCATAAGAAAAACTTCACGGAGGCAATGGAATTTCATCAGATTTTAAAATATGTTTAAACAGAGCAGGTAGAGGAAGGCATTCAATATGAGAGAGCAGAATGTATAGGTATTTATTAGTTCAAGCTCCTTAATGTGGCATTAAAGACACCCAAGACCTGCCTGCTTCTCCAGCCTCATCTCATCTCCCAGCCTTTTATGTTAGGCTTTAATCTTAAACTGTTTTTAGTTTCTCATTTAAAATAATGTTTCTTCCACCTGTGCCTTTGCTTATGCTATTTTTCTCCTCTAAAATATCCTTACCTAATTTTTCAGTTTGCTAACTTCTTAACTTTTAAGATTTTTAGCCCAGAAGTCCCTTTCTCCAGGTAGTTGCTGACCTTGCTGGATTACAAGCCCCTTCTTTTTCCTACCATAATACTCCAGGGATCTTTACCATTGCACATTGTATTATAATGATCTTTATATATTTTATCTCTCTCTACCAGAGTTCCTTGAGGACAAGGTCTCTGTATATTTTAAATCGTCACATTTCGAATATAGAAGGGCTCAACAAATGTTTGTTTCTTTTGTTTATTTACATTAATATTTCAGACTTTAGGATTCTCCTTCTGTTATTTTGAAATTGATTTAACAAGATCAGGTTTATACTTGATTTTATAATATTCTATTCTTTTCTGGATCCTCAACAATCTTTGTAACTCAGCCCTATCACCTTATCCGTCACACTACTTTCTAAGAAAAGAGTGTTCTCTCCCTTTTTTCCTAAGGTTAATCATTCAACAATATATTTCTCCTCTACCCAACCCCCAGATCTCACTTTTTCAGTTATCCCCTCTTTTTATAGTTAATCACTTGATCTTTACTGGCTTTTTTCTGTAAGATGTAAGATGTTTCAGTTTCTCTCCCATTCCCTACCTTTCCTTGATTATTTATAACCTTAAAGTACTACGTATACCTCATTTTATATCTCACTTGGTGAGAACTGCTCATCAGTGATTGCCTACTTTCCAGACTAAATTGTGTCAGTAAGAACTACCATGTTATTCTTCTGCCAAATTCAATTTCCCCTTCAGCTATTTCTTGAATTCCTCAATAGTCTAAGAGTTATTCTTTATAGGTTAATTAAATCAGAATTATACTGCTACAAGTAGCACTGATACCATTTACTCCAATTGCTATTGTATTTATAACTATTTTAGTTAATGAGGTTATTTACAAATTGACAAATAAAAATTTAGACTTAGTTTAGCATTCTTATTTTATAGGTAACGCAAATGAGGCTTCTGCGCTGTGTGCTTTGAACTCTTTGAATGCTTAGAGCACCATTTTTTATCTGTGGTGTTTTTTATATTATGCTTAGTGTTATCATGCCTGGGGTTACACTTATTTGAATACAGTGGTACCTCAGTTTTCAAATATACTCCGTTCCGGAAGACTGAGATCTGAAATGTTCAGAAACCGAGGGATCAGCAACCCACAGCTAGGCCCCAGGTTCTTGCCCTCAGCGGAAGCTGTGTGGCATGTTCAACTTCCAAGGCATGTTCGAAAACCGAAGCATTTCCTTCTGGGTTTCCGGCGTTTGCAAACCGAAATGTTCATCAACAGAGACGTTAGAAAACTGAGGTACCACTGTAGATGCTTTATTTACCTTTCTAGACCTTGAAGGTAAAGACCATTAATTCAAATTTGTATCACCTGCAGTTTCTTGAACAAAGAGATTTATTGAATTATGTCACTCTGTTCTTTGTCTCTATATAAGAAGTCTAATTTTAAAAATTCATGTGTGAATGTTTTTCCATTTTTCTTCATTACATAATTGCTCTTCTCTAGGTCTTTTCTAGCAGTGTGGTATCTATCAAAGTCTATACCAGTTACAGGAAACACTCTGATTGCACCCACTACTTTATTTGACTTGGTTATGCAGTATTCTACTCCCCACTTTTCCAAAGGACATGAGTGATCTGTTAAATTCAGTGCAACATGCAGTGCAGCAAATATTGAGTGCCTGACTTTTGTAAATTATTGTATTTAGGCAGTGTGAGGATGTAAAAGTGAGTGAGATTTGGCCACTAGTTAAGGAACTTACACTATAATGGTTAACACAAACATTGCTAATACAAGATAGAATATGAGTCATGTTTTGGTAATTTTTTCCTCAATCTTTAAAAATATGTATACACTAGCTTATATATATGTAATACTTTTAAAATAAATATACACTGTCTTTTAAAATATATTTACACATACAGTAGCTTGTATATATAAATACAGTATTCACACAAGGGTTCACTTTTTGTTACAACTGTTACCTAATTTTACATCTAAAATTTATAATTACTTATGAAGGAGATATTCTTATAAGACTGATTTAGTGTTCAAGTCTTGAGAGTATTCCTAAGACTAAAGGCAATATGATGATATCAACTTATGGGCTAGTAAAACAAAAAGGGAAACTTGAAAGTTAGAGCTCTTTAACAAAGAATTTTTGGGGAAAAACATTCTAGTCACTGAAAAATCAAATTTTTTTTTTGTATTTGTAAAGCTATTTTTGATGCTTTTGTTTATACTTTTTGAATGTTTTAGCTAATGTCAAAGCCCACCAATCGTTATTATGTGAAATGATAGTGTGAAATTGATGCTGTTATAGTATAACAATAAGGACGTGACTCATGTATTTTATGTACACATGCATTCAACTGTAGTGACAAATGGCTTCATGCTGTGTGATTAAATGCATATTAGCGTTTGCCCTAGGCATTTGATTATTACCATCTTTACTTCATTACATTACCACACTGTATGGCCATATAATTTATAAGATAATACACACATCACTTTGTTGCTGATAGGAATTATTCTGTTTTATGGATGGTGTCCTTTAATTTTGCCTTTCATGGATTATAAAATTGGTTAATATCTGCTGAAGTGAATCACTGGAGAAGCAAATAAAGATGCTGGCCTCAGGTCACAGTGTCATTTGTGATACTGGCAAAATCTTACAGGCTCATTTATCCCTGTACATGATTGATAACAGCATGGGTTAAATGGAGAAAGCTTTGCTTCTATTAAAGGATCATCATGAATGAAGACCTCCCACTTAATAGTCAGGCATGATGAGAAGACAAGAGACTATCTACAGGTCAAATTAAATAACTTAAATAATTTAAGTAGAATGACAGTGTAATTTGTCCATTTTGTGTTATTACTCTGACCCCTATCAGGATTATGGACTAACTTACTTTCCACTGTAGAGTATTTAAGATGTAATTTTTAATAAATACTTTGAAAGATTTAAAAGCCTTTATAGCTTTTAATTGTGGTAAAATATAGATTTTTATTGTGTGCTTAAAATAAAGCTATTTGAAAGAAAAACAGCAATACTGTATAGAGTCAGTAATATGGTGAATGCTGAGGTAATGCTTTAAGCATTTTATAATAAATATATTTTTCAAATATATATTTTATAATGAAATATAAACAATATAAATAATTATAAATGTAATATAACTAATATTTGTTAAAATCTTTGTATTATAAACAATAAATTTACTATTATAAATTACTATAAATGAACTATTTACAAGAGTTTTTTCTTAAGTAACACTTTGAAACCAAGTGATAAAAATAAAGATAGTCAGGATTTTTTTTTTAATGATTGACTTTTTTTAGTGTGAGAGAAACAAACATCAATTTGTTCCACTTATTGATGCATTCATTGGTTGCTTCTTGTATGTACCCTGACCAGGGATTGAACCCACAAGCTTGGTATAGGGACGATGCTTTAACCAACTGAGCTACCCGGCCAGGCTAGTCAGTATTTTTTAATGACTACTTTCCAATATGGAATCAGTGTTTGAGCTTAACTATTCAAGTTGTGATTCAAAATATGAGAAGGCATATTTGTTTTTGGAGATACCTATAATAATTGCATTGAAATGTGAGAGTATTTTGACTTGTTAAGAGTAAAATAAGGGTGAAGCTTCAAATTAAATATGACATGTCTATTTTAAATGACCAAAAAGGCACTTTTTGTACATATAATCATCCTCATTTCTTGTTCACTGGCTATTCAACCCCTCTGATAATCCAGGAATTTAATATATTCCCTCATTTAATCCTCACACCCTGTGAAATAAGTGTCATCGTCCCTGTTATACAGATGAGGAAACTGAAACCCCCAGAGAAGTCACACAGCTAGTAAGAGAAGACCAATTCAAATCCACATCTGTTTTGGATTCTGTTCTAGGAATCTGCAAATAGGCATATGTCTTTTTCAGAATCACGTAACAAAAATATGTATTTACCACAAAACTTCAAAACGGACTCATTTCGCACTTTATCAAGCTGTTTTATAGTAGCATTGTGAAACCTTTTTTTGCGCTGTGATCCACAGTAAGAAGTTCATTTCATATCGTGATTTGGTATACATACATGTGTTTATATTTACATATAACGAAAACGGGAGTTTTATGAAGCTTAACTACCTGTGAAGATTATTGATATAGTCTAATCTGTTCTAGTCTCTTTCATAAGAAATGCTTGCAACTAAACTGATTTCATATTTCTCCAAGGGTTCTCAACTGAAATAATTCTGTCCCAACTTAAAATATATGCAGCAAAGTGTTTTTCTTCATTATAGAACTTGTATATATCCTATAGAAAAGGAGAGTGAAGGGAAAACATCACTCATACTTTTGATCACTGAAAGACAACTATAGTTAACAATTTGATGTATTTCCTTTCAGTATTTTTTTTCCTGATGGTATTTATATTGGTATAGTTTTAACCATGATGCTTATATAAATTTGAATCCTAATTTTTTGAGTCTAGTATTTTTTATCGAAGTTATGTTTGCATATAATATAAATAATTAAACATTGTTAGCAGAGTTAGTTCAGAAAAACAGAAATATCCCTGCAATTTACTCTTCTCCGGAGCTGCTGCTTTAAACTATTTTAGCTGATTCTTTTATCTTTCACCCTAACTCCTCCCCCTTCACATACGCTCCATCCTCACTCCTCTGTAGGTAGACTTACCCTGACAGCGTAAGTGCTGCGCGCAGCTGAGCCATTGGAGTATGCTGTGATTATTTTTCCTTGCCTGTACAATAGGTAACAATCCATAACTCAACCCCATACTTTTCTCACATATGTGGCACTCGTATTACTGATTTAAAAACAATTGGCAGTCTGTTAATCTCATCCGATCGAGGCACTTTTTACCAGAGTTTACTAAACTGCTTCCATTTGGACTGGTTGCTCTCCTAGGTTCTATATTGATGTGATTGAAGTCCCCCTGTAAGGTGTCTCTAGAGCCCTTCACAATAACTATGTCTCTTCAGAGCGATGTAAACATTTTCTGGACCGTTGACAGCCTGATTGCTGAGAATGGTCTTCATTTTCACAGTAGATGTGGCAAAGAGAACCTTGGTCCTTGACATCATTGTTCAGGTACCAGTTGTATCTAGGAGTCTACCCTGCCTCTATACTTCCATAATGTAAAATAACAAATGCCCTTCTCGTTTAAGCTAGTTTCAGTCAAACTTTATATTATCTGCCAAAAGAATTCTAATTCAACGTACTCCTATACATTTGTGTATCTATTTTACCTATATATATCTCTATATATTTACCAGTTGTTATTAGGTGTACAAGACAACTCTTACATTAGATAGCCCTAAGGGCAGGGTAATGTCTTATTTAATTTTCTTTCTTTGTTTTGCTAATTTTTAATTTTTATTTATTTTATTATTTTTTTAGAAAACATATCTTTATTGATTTCAGAGAGAGGAAAGGAAGGGGAGAGAGAGATATAGAAACAGCAATGATGAGAGTCATTGATTGGCTGCCTAGCCTGCAACTCGGGCATGTGCTCTGACCGGGAATCGAACCCTGATCTCCTGGATCCTAGGTTGATGCTCAACTGCTGAGCCACGCCCGGCCGGGCGCTAATTTTTTATTTTAACCAAAGTAATATTTGCATTTGATTACACACAAAAAATAGGACTGATAAGCACACATTGAAAAACAGCAATCACCTGGCCTGCATTTCTCCATCCCCATGTTCCAGAGTCAGCTATATTACATTGCTTTGGCTATTTCTTTCAGTATTTATCTTTATATATCTAAATACAGTTAACCCTTGAGCAGCGTAAGGATTAGAGGTGCTGACCCCCATGCAGTTAAAAATCTACATATAGCCCTGGCCGGTGTAGTTCAGTGGTTAGAGCATCCACCCATACATGGAGGTGTCATGGGTTGGAGTTCTGGTCAAGAGCAAGTACCTGAGTTGCAGGTTTGATCCCCTCCCCAGTAGGGCCAAGTGTGGAAGGCAGCCAATCAGTGTCTCTCTCTCTCTCTCTCTCTGTTTCTTCCCCTCCCTCCTTCTCCATCTCTCCCTCCCACTCTCTCTAAAAGTCAATGGAAAAAATATCCTCAGGTGAGGATTAACAAATAAGTAAATAAATAGTCTACATATAACTTTTTTTTAATCCTCACCTAAGAATATGTTTTTTAAATTGAATTTTAGAGAGAGGAAGGGAGAGAGAGAAACATTGATGTGATGTTGCCTCCTGTATGCATAGGACTGGGGATCAAACTCACAAACTAGGTATGTGCCCTGACCGGAATGGAACCCGCAACCTTTTGTTATGCAACCTTTGGTGTACACGAGGATGCTCCAACCAACTGAGCCATCCGGCCAGAGTGAAATCTTCATATAACTTTTGCCTTCCCCAAAACTAAACTATAGGCAGTTGTCCCTTAGCATCTGCTGGGGACTGGTTTCAGGACCCCATGACACCAAAATCTGCTTGTCTACTGAAATCCTCTGCATAAAATATTATAGGTCAATGCATACAATTGGCCCTCCACTTCCACAGACTCCTAACTGTGGGTTGAAAACAGTACAGGTACTGAAAACTAAATCTGAGTGTAAGTGGGCCTGTGCAGTTCAAACCTATGCTGTTCAAGGGTCAACTGTAATGTAACTCTGTTTCTTGATGTATACATTTTTACTCTATTTTTTACATCCTGTTATGGTAATTAGTTCACTTACATTATCCACAATCACAACTACTTTCCTTCCTTCCATTTCCCCGATAACCTTATAGCACAACTTTTGTTTGACTCAGTGGTAAGTTTACACCAGTGGTTCTCAAAGTGTGAGAAGATCCTTTCAGGGTGTCTGCAAGGTTAAAAATATTTCATAATAACATGACAGTGTTATTCGCATTCTTCATTTTCTCATTAGAGCACAGTGTGAAGTTTTCCATAACCAAAGATAAGATATTACAACATATTGAATCCAGTTGTCTCCATTTAAGCCAGATATGAAGGAATTTTGCAAATAGAAAACGATGCCATTTTTATTGCTAATTTTTTTGTTAGGAAAATGTTATTTTTTAAAATAAAAAATCATTTAATGTTAGGATTTCATGGACTTATTTTTATTTGAATTAACAAGTATTTTAACATTTTCTCAGTTTTCATTTTATAAGCTCTGTGGATTGTACCAATGTCAGGTACACAGATTTTATATTGTGTTATTTTTATACAAGATGTTAAGGTTGGGAGAGGCTAAGTGAATGATGTATAGAACTCCTTGTACATTTCTTTGCAAATACCTGTGAATTGATAACTATTAAAGTCTTTTGCAGCCTAACTCATGCATTTTCTGGGTTGAGATATTTAAGTGTCTTGGTTTTTAATAAAAGGCAGCTTCTCCAGTTCTCCTCTACCAACTTTGTTGATTTAAAGATTGCATTGCTGTTAATTGGTATTCACACCATCCTTACAGAGTGCTTTATATCAAGGCAAAGTTTAGGAGGCACACTAGTTATCTCAGCCTTGGTGTAAAACAATTAGTGAAGGGAACCCAGCCTTTAGGAGGTAGGTGTTAAGGGCAGAAAATTTAGTCCTCGAGGGTACTAGGGTAACAGAAAAGACCTAGCCACAGAGAAACAAAATTCAGTTATTATTATTTTTTGCTAAGTGCTTTGTGTATCAAGGTCAAAATAGGAGTAATGACAAAACTTATTCATGTTAAGCCTAGAGGATTATGGGATACAGGTTATATTTTTATGGTAACTGCGCTTTTACTTGGAAAACCTAGATAAACTTTTTTTTTTTTACAGTTAAAACCTTTTTATCTTACAGGAAATAAATGTTAACATGGAGAAAGATTTTAAGACTGACTCATCGTCATCTACCTATGCTCTTCAAAGTTCTTCAGAGACATTGTTTTCTATTCAGCTATTAGATTTCAGAACAAGTTTACTGGAAGCATTAGAAGAATTACGTATGAGAAGGGTAAGTACCTTTTTAAAATGCTATTTTAATCAGAAAACTTGATTTGCCCAGTCTTCTGTTTTGTGTTTTTGTTTAAAAATAAAAAAAGACCTAACAAAATAACCTCTTATTTAGAAAGAAGAAATATAGTCCAAATAATGAAGCAAAAGAGAAAAGGATAGGTTTAGTTGACATCAGGGAATGGGAAAGAAGAATTTATAAGCCAAAGCAAAAAATAGAACAGATTTTGAGATTGTTAAATGCTTGATAAATCAGCTAATATTTCTTGATTGCCTTGGAATACATAGGTGGCACTATAGTTAGATACTATGGATGATTAAAAAAACTATTCTTTAGGAGATTACATTTTTGTTAAGGTTATGAGTTAGGTACCTATGAAATGATTAAATGGAAACAAGGCAATACATGATTGACAAAATAAATGTATATAATAAGTGTTCTGAGTTCAAAGAATAAAATATTCTTAGTTTTAAAGTGATAACCCTGAGATGTTTAGGAAGGAGATATCTAGTACAGTATAAAATTGTAAAAGATGTTTTGTTTCAGCTGGAGATCTGTATTGTTTAAAACTGCTTAAAAGTATTTCATTTCTGAGACTCTTTGTGTATAAATTTAAAGAGTATGTTGTCAACTCTCTAAGACAGTTTGGAGTTGGTAAGATTTTAAAGAGAAGAAAAAAACTCAAACTATTTTAATGATTTAAGGATGAGGTCACCGTGAGGTTACTAGGATTTCTATATAACTGTGAAGGCAGAACAGAAGAGACAGAAAGAAGAATCAGTAGAATGTGGTGACATCTTGAAAATGAGCTATAAGTGAAGGAAAAAAAGAGATTGGAAACAACATTTTCATTATATGAACCTTGTTCTAGGATTCAGAAATACTGAAATTTGTTGTTGTAATAAGAAAACTTAATTACCACAATGTTCTTCCTATTAAAGCTTATCAAAATAACAAAAGTCTGCTTAACAAAGAAGAAATCTTGATAAAAAAGGATATCTGGATAAGCATTAAAAAGAACTAATTTTTATAAAATTAGCTTAAAATGGTATCTTTTCTAAGTAAAACAACTTTAGATAACTATTTAAAACTTTATATTCTGTTTTTTTATGTTTAAAACATTATATTTTGCTCTGTTTATGTTTCCAACTTGAAAAATAAGCTTCTTTTAAAAATCTTCTGAAAAATTTCAGGGTAGCAACAAGAACAGTGTTTTTAATAACCAAATGCAGGTGCATATACTATTTTTAATAACATTCCTCATTGAAAGGAGAACTTTATTCTTAAAAAGGGGGGATTTTCCCATTTTAATGGAAAAATATAGTCATTGATTTTTACATTTACCATAATGACAACGCTTTAGCCATATTGTTGGATTTTAATCCCCTCCCCATATTTTATTAGGAAAATTGTAAAAATACATAATAGTTAAAAGAATTTCACAGTGAATATCCATATACCAACTGTGGTAGGCAGAGTAATGGTACCCCAATGATGTCTACATTATAATCCTCAGAACCTCTGAATGTGTTACCTTACATGGCAAAAGGGACTTTGCAGATGTGTAAAGTTATGAATTTTGAGATGGAGGAATTATGCTGAATTATTCAGGTGGATCTAGTGCATTTATTCACAAGCGTTTTTATAAGAGGAAGGAAGGGTTATCAGAATCAGAGAAAAAGATGTGATGATAGAGCCAGGCAGCTGCGGCTCAGCGGTTGAGCGTTGACCTAGGATCCAGGAAAGCACAATTTGATTCCTGGTCAAGGCACATGCCCGGGTTTCAGGCTCAATCTCCAGTGGGGTGTGTGCAGGAGGAACTGATCAATGATTCTTTCTCATCATTGATGTTTCTATCTCTCTCTCTCCCTTTCCCTTGCTGTCTCCGAAATCAATAAAGACATATTTAAAAACAAAACAATGTGATGATAGAAGTAGGGGGCTAAGGAAAGTGTGAGAGAAAACTAGGCAATTAGTGGTATAGTATGTGGTGAAGCAGCATTTCAGTGCCCCATTAAATTAGTTATACTATGATTAGAATCATACCTCTTTATAATTATAATGATTTGTAGAATGTATGTATGTATACTGCATGGAAATCTGATAAAATAGATGTTATTCACATTGCTGAAAGGTAACATTATGACACGTTTCTACTACATTAGGAGTTTAATTTAACTTCATGCTTTCTATTAAAAATTATTTACTTTTTTCGGAACTTTTTATCTTCTATGCATTCTTCAAGCAGCTTTCAAAAATTATTAATAAAAATTCTTATCAAATTGTCAATGAGAAAAGATATATTAAATTTGGTAAGAAAATCCCATCTGTAACTTCAATAAAGTATCCAAGAATATAGAACCTTAAAAGTGTTTTTTTTATTAGCTGCCTTAGGACTACAAGGATTAAAGTGTTTTACAAAAACAATAAAAGAGGAGTAATTTGATGGTTTATTTACTCTTTATAACCTTTAGAAAGTGTCATGCTTTTTTTAAAGTGCTTGCTTCAGGCTGTAGTTTTACAAGATGGGCTGTGTATTGGTCAGGCCTCTTCAGTTCTTGACCCAGAACAGATTTAGGGACATAGCATGTGCAGCAGGCACATGTCCAAGCAGCCAAAACTGTAACTGGTACTTTTATTCTCTTTTTCAAACTCATAATCCACCTCCTACGAAATTGCCCAATTCAGTTTCTCATGTTGCCTAATAAAATACTTACTAATCACTCTTTCAGATAGTTTCTTGGTTTGATTAGCTACAAAGTATTCTAAGTAAACATTTCTAATATGCAGGGGTTAGCCTAAAAGTTCATACTTAAAAAAATCTCTTTCCTCCCCCTCACCACTGTTTTCATATTAGTCAACTTAATCTGTTACAATGATTTCTGAAATAGAAAAATATTAATATTAGAACATTCATAGCGATTCTTAAATTCTATTTTTTCATTCAGTAAATATTTCTAGGGTTTTTTTGAAATGTTCTACCAAATAATCAGAATATACTTGTATGTTTAAAATATGTAATATGATTTTGGGTGGTTTTCTAACTTCTGTGGGATACGAAAATTAAATTCTGAAGTTATTGAAGGAAAGGAATATGTATATCATAACAATCCATACTGTCATATAGAACCCACAGTCTTTTAAAGGCAATATAATGTGTGTTAAAGAGACTCAAGACAGATCACCTCGGCTTACCTAGTATGTGACTTTAGGCAAGTTACTTATCCTCTTGCTAACCCATTTTCTTCATCTCTAAAATGACAATGAAAAGAGTACCTACCTCATAAAATTATACCTAAGATTAAATCAATCAATGCACAGAAAGTGCTTAGAACAATATTTAAATCATTGTGAGGTTTCAGAACCCACTCTAGACGTTAAAAGAGAAGTATATAACCAGGCCTACATGAAGAGAGCAGTGTCTTGCACATTTTCAGTTCATCTGCACTTGCTCAGGGACAGTTCCTATTTTTCCCCCTGTGTATTGATCACATTTTCCTGTGGTTTCCTTTTTTTTTTTTTTTTTGCATGCTTTGTAATATTTTGTTTAAAACTAGATATGGCCATTTTGAATATGTGGCAACCCTGGAAATCAGGTTCCTCCCCCTCACCACGGTTGCTGCTTGTTATTGCTTGTTTCTGACATTTCTGAAATAATTTGGTAAAGTCTGAAGTTTTTGTCACGTGTGGCCACTGAAGTCATTGTGCTTTTTAGCTTATTTATCAGCTAGTGCTTTGTTTGACAGAGATTTCCTTAAATATATGGAACCAAAAGAAAAAGCAAAACACCTCCCAGTCTTTGCAGAAGGACTCTCTGTATGTGTGTTCAGACACACCTTCAACACTCAACCCAGCAGTTTCCAGGTTTGCCTCTTGAAGTTTTCAACTGAAGCTTTAGATTTCTTTAGTCATACATTGTGCTATGGCCTGGGCTAATTCTGGAGTATTACATTTTTTTAAATAAAATCATTTTCTACATAACTGCTCCTGCCTGGCTTTGGACCTTTCCCCTTTTTTTGTGCTGCTTCCTAGAGAGAGAGTCTGTCTTTGCAGCTCTATCTGCATGCAGATCCAGCTGTATCTCCCTCTTCTTGTTAGTGGGGTGGTTGCAGCAGGTGGGAGAGCAGGGGCATTCTCTACTGCTCTTATTAAGCCTGATTCTCAGGGTGGGGTCTTCACAAGAGTTTTGATCCCTCCGTCATATTTAATGCTGGACCTAGCATGTATTCCTGCCCCTCCTAGAGCTGTTTTATTTTCCTAGTCTTCTAGCTGCAGTGGGTTTCCACAGGCGCTCTCATGCCGTAGATTTTACCGCCCTTCCCCCTGTAGATTAGGCTTTTGTTCCTTAGGGGATAAGAAGACAGGTCTATCTAGGTAGGGTTTTCAGTGGTGGCTGTTGATTCCCTTTCCTTGTGTCATAGGGTTTTCACTAGTGTCCTTAGCTATAGTTTTTTGTTGTCCTTTCCCCTGCAGATTAAGGTTTTTGGTCTGGAGGGGAAATAGGAAAGATGGCTTATAGTTGTTGTTCTCCCCAGCCAGTGCCACCAGAGAAAGCTTCCTCAGGATTTCTCCCATCCTTCCCTATATGTACCTGGTGCATTTCCTGGGAAAAAAAGCCTGGTAGAAGGTATAAACTTCCTTATTTTGGGGGCCCTCAGGGGATTCACAGTCTTACACTAGCCCACATTCTACCTTTAGCAATTTATTAAGTTCTTTTAGCTGAGGTTTGTTGTCAGTACTCAGTGGCTTATATCCCAGGTAAGCAAATGCTGTGGTTCTGTTCTCCCTGCATCTGTCCAGATTTTGGATGACTTGGTTGACCTGAGACTTCTTTTCTCTGATGGATTTGTCTATTTAATTTGCAATTTGTCTAACGTTTTTCTTGTAAGGGTGGGAACATGCTCTTTTTATCTCTATAGAAAGAGCTAAAACTGGAAGATTTAAAGTCCTAATTTTCCTAGTATCTTTCTTCTTTTTGACTTAGGAAGCAGAAATTCAATATGAAGAGCAGATTGGTAAAATTATTGTGGAGACACAGGAACTTAAATGGCAAAATGTGAGTATGTTTTTTCTCAGATTAGCATTCTTAGCATCTATTTAAAAATGTATTCTAATCTTTAATTGCAAAGTTAATTTTTAAATTTCCTAAACATATTCTGAGTATTGAGCATCATTTTAAAAAAAGTCTCAAGAAAATTCACACTAAAGCTGTTAACATTTGGGTTTCTAGAAAATTGAGAATAATTTTTATTCAGGCTTTCTGATAAGAAAATAACTAAGAATAATACTGAGTATAATGCTGAAAACTGTAAATTCACATCTGAGAAATATATTGTGTGTTTTAGAGGAGCCAAAATATTTTTTAAGAAGTAAAACCTCAGGACTCTACATGGGTTCCTAGGTTGTTGTTACATACTGTAACCAAATATAAAGAAAGAGTATCAGATCTGATTTCCTCTCTAGCCTTATCTCTACAAAAGCATTTTTATAGTGCTTCTCGTGCCTTTCTACCAAAGTAATCTTAACAGCTAAATATTGAAAGATTAATTATGATGTTCCTTCCTCTCACTATTTGGCAATATTGAAACAAGAACAGGAGATAACATGTAAGAATCAGAATTCAAGTGACAGAGGGTAATTATTAAAAATTAGCTATAAAAATTAAAGTATTTAAAAGTAATTGCTAACTTCTGGAGAAATAAAAGTTGTATGAGAATAGTAATGTAATTGTGGTACACTATAACTCTGCATTGAATAAAATTGCATAGTCATACTAGTAAAGATACTATTGCTTTAAGCCACAATTTTTATATAACTCTGTTGGAAGAAGGAGGGAGGAGATGTAGGTTAATGGCTGTACAAGAAAGCTAAACTCCCAACTATCATAATAGGAGATCAGTAGATAAATTTTTAAATTGTTAAATTAACATATATTTAGAAACATGGAGTCAAATAACAAATATTTGAAAGTGGTTGCTACTTTTATGCCTAATTTTTTTAAATTATGAGAATTAATAGAAGAAAAAATTTAAAGTTATCTTGAATCTGAAGGACAGAACACAACTTCTACCAAAAAAGGTGGGAGAGGGAAGGAAAAAAAAGAAATGGAATCATGTATGCAGATTTAAAAAAAAAAAAAAAGTCCTGTGGCAGAGTAAAATCTCTCACATTTCTCTTAGCAATATTTTTTCTGATGTATCTCCTTGGGTAAGGGAAACAAAAGAAAAAATAAACAAATGGGACTGCATTAAACAAGAAGTTTTTGCATAGCAAAGGAAACCATCAACAATGAAAAGACAACCTATTGGATGGGAGAAGATATTTGCCAGTGATACATTAGATAAGGGGTTACTATCCAAAATTTATAAAGAACTTATATAACTCAACACCATAAAAACAATCCATTTAAAAAAAATGGGTAAAGGACCTGAACAGACACTTCTCCAAAGAGGACAGGCAGATGGCCAAGAGACATATGAAAAGATGCTTAATGTCACTAATCATCAAAGAAATGAAAACTAAAACCATAATGAGTTATCATTGGCTGTCAGAATGGCTATTATCAGTAAATCAACAAACAACAAGTGTTGGTGTGGATGTGGAGAAAAGGGAGCCCTCATGCACTGCTGTTGGGAATGCAGACTGGTGCAGCCACTGTGGTAAACAGTATGGAGGATCCTCAAGAAATTAAAAATGGAATTGCCTTATGATCCAGTGATTCCTCTTCTGAGTATGTATCCAAAGAAACTGAAAACACTAAGTCAAAAGAATATGTGCACCCTTATGTTTGTTGCAGCAGCATTTACAATTGCCAGGCTGTGGAAGCAGCCCAAGTACCCATCAGTAGACGAGTGGATAAAAAGTGGGGGTACATTTACACAATGGAATACTACTCAGCTATAATAAAGAATGAAATGTTAATATTTGTGACAGCATGGGTAGATTTATGCTAAGTGAAATCAGTCAGACTGAGAAATACCAGATGATTTCACTTATATGTGGCATCTAAAGAACAGAATAAACGAACAAACAAAATTGAAACAGGCTGATAGATACAGAGAACAGACTAATGGTAGCCAGACGGGAGGGGAGTTGGGGGCCTGGGGGGAAAAGGCAAAAGGACTAAAAAATACAAAATGGTAGTTACAAAATAGTCACGGGGATGTAAAGTACAGCATAGAGAATATTGTCAATAATATTGTGATAACTATGTACAGTGCCAAGTGGGTACATGAACTATCGGGGAACACTTTGTAAAATATATGATTGTCTAACCACTATGCTGTGCACCTGAAAGTAATACAAAGTAATAGTGGATGTAAACTGTAATTGAAAAATAAAATTTTAAAAATGCCCTGTGATAGTTTTGGTTTTGTGAAAACTTATTTCAGTGCACTTAAAGAATCATATGTTGCTGTTTGAACATTTGTGCTTAGATAATAAAATTGGTTTCTTTGAAAACGTTAAGACTGTAGTGTGCTTGTTATAAGGAATGTTAATTTTAATAACTTTCGATGAAAGATATTTTCTTGAAGAAAGCTTTGGAGCAAGCAACTGGAAGCAAAATAATTGTATGCTGATTCCGTGACAGTTAAAAAATCATAAAATTGGTTTAAAGTTACATTTCAAGAACACGAAATTATATATGCAAAAAATGTTTAACTTTCATTTATGTAGTGAAGCCAATTAAAGTTTAAACGGAAAGAGTTGCTAGAATTTGTCTTAACTTTTCATCATTTTTTAAAATAGGAAACTCTTCAGAATCAAAAGGAAACATTAGCAAAACAACACAAAGAAGCAATGGCAGTTTTTAAAAAGCAGGTAATTTCATAAGGATACACAAACACTGTGATTTTAAATACAGCATTCTCCCCACCCCCTTCATGAATGTTGTAAATTGTTCTCCATATACACTGAAGACACACACGAAAAGGTATTATTGAAAGCAGGAAATGAATAAGGTTATTTTGAATCATAACTGATAATAAAGAATATAGTAGAATGAGTTATGGAGAGAAATTGGGAAAATTTTCTTGGAGATGCATTTTTATCTCTCCTGAATAAATTAGGTTAGTGATGTGTGTGTTCTTTTTCTTTCTCTTCCTTTTCCCCTTCCTCTGTTTAATTAGGGTATCCTAGGACCTTACCTTTTCAGCACTACTCCTTTACCTAAGCTAGAATTATAACACTGATGAAAAGCAGAGATGCAAGGAGGGAGATGTAAAAGATGAGGGATGTGATTATTATGCACTGAAGCCTCCGTAAATATTAACCATCAGCAACTAAGAAAGACTAGTAGAAAAATAGAAAAAAGGAAAAGATTTAAAAGAATTGAATAGCTACTCTTTTGTTATTTTCAATTTTAAAGCTCTTCTTTACAAGCTCAAATTTCTCTTTCAGTCCCTAGTTAGAAAATGTAAGTGTAAGTAATGTGTTCATGGAAAATATCCTCTGGAAGTGTTTTTTCTTGTAGCCTTTCCAACATTACTGCTTTTTTAATTCCTTTTTTTCTTTCCTTTCTTTTTGTCTTCATCTCCATGTAGGTGTGTTTGTTTTGAAAAATGAATGTATAAAAAGAAATAAACCTATACAATATAATTACTAGTGGGTTAATGTCATTGGCAATTCACGCTGTAGCATAGATTTATTTAAACAGATGATAAACTTTTTTTCTTTTAGTCTGAGATTGACCTCACCAAAGTTATGGGAGTTTTTGTATGTTTGTTTGTTTTTAATCCTCATCAGAGGATTTTTTCCCATTTTTTTCAGAGAGAATGGAAGGTGAGGAGAGAGAGAGAAACATCCATTGGTTGCCTTCCAACATACCCCAGCCGGGGATTGAGCCAGCAACCAAGGTATGTGCCCTTGGTCAGAAACGAACCCCAGGACCCTTCAGTCCTCAGGCGGATGCTCTAACCACTGAGCAGAAACGGCTAGGTCAGTTATGGGAGTTTTAATTGAAGGGCAAGGAAGCAGAAACCAAATGGATAGCATAGCCTTCTAGCAGAGAGCAAGTCTTTGCCTCTGTTTTTCACAAGGGATTTTGAGCAAGATAAGAATATCCAGATAATTGGAAGAATAGAAGAGAGAGTGCTCTTGGGTTCTTTTTATTTTGTTTTCTTTCTTCTTTTTTTTTAAAGAAAGGATTCTCTAATATAATGAGAAATATGGAAAATGAGATGGAGAAGTTCCACAGAAAAATTTTATTAACAACTTTGCCTAGTATCCTTGCAGTGCTTGAAATATTTAATTAGTTTTCTTTGGTATGCTCACTTTAGTTTTCCTGTTTTAAAATGTCATTATTTATTAGACTGCCATATGCATTTTAAAAATTTTCAGAAAATACTGTCAATGCAAATACAAATGGTATTTATATCATAAAAGTATGCCCTTAGAAAATGTTATGCTATTATTTATGAGTAGGTGGCAAATTACTGAAATATTTAAGAAACAAACTTCTGGAGGTCAAAACTAAACTTTCATGGATGATTGTTGTCTCTAATCAGTGTGATTAAATTGTTCATTTCCTTTGGTGACTGGCTTTTTCCTCCCTTTCATATCTTTTAGTATTTTATTTTCTCATTGTAAAAGTAGCATATATACATTATATTAAGTTCAAACAATAATCATGTAAAATATATAATCTTACTGATCAGTGTAAATCACTGTTAACAGTTTACTTACCTGTCTTTTAATTTTTATAATTGTTTGTAGTTGCAAATGAAGATGTGTGCCTTGGAAGAAGAAAAGGTATTAATTAACTTTTTAATAATTTAAAGCATAGTTAAATGTATTTAAGTATCAGTTGTTCCCCATAGTGAAAGGAGCATTAGTAATAAACTAATGGAGACTGTTAATTACTTAATATTAGAAAGGACCCAAGGGAATCATGTTGCTCGGATACTGTTATTTTACAAATGAGAATATTGAGACCTAGCAAGATTAAATGACTTGCTGAAGTTCAGGCTCCCATTGTGAAGTGGCGAAGTTGGGGCTAAACCCAGATCTCTGCAGCCCCCAAATTAGTGCTCTTTCTACTCTACTGCAATTAAATAATACATTTTTTAGTGCTCTTTTCAATGTAATTACCTTCTTTAAAAAACATTAAAATGATTGGCACCTGGGTGCCAACCAACTGGAAAAGAAGACACAACTCCAAACAATCCTAGAAATTCATCTGGCATTAACTATTTTCTCTAGCTATCTAATAGTTAATACATGTTTTGAGTATATCAGTGAACATGTCATTTATAACATCAGCAATTTATAGTTCGTTATTTTTAGCAAAAGACCTTCTTTTAAAAATTCTCCCATATCCTTAAATTTATAAGACAGATGTACCTGTATCTTATTAATTAGAATATATTTGTTCTAGCTATATGAATTCAGGAATGCTCTACTGATAAAATTTGTTGTTACAAGATTTTTCATTTCATGATATTTATAATCTTATAAAGGACTTACTATAATTTTAGTCTTTTGAATCATTAGAAATTTAAGTTGTGCAGATACAAGTGTAAAGCCTGTGAACTATTATGTTTAAAGTAGAGATTTTGGTTCTTGAGCTCTTATATTTCCCCATTAATAATATCATTTACATTGGAGAGTACTGAAATACAGTTTTTTACTTAAAGGGAAAATATCAACTTGCTACAGAAATAAAAGAAAAAGAAATAGAAGGATTGAAGGAAACATTAAAAGCATTACAGGTAAAATAACAAGTATTGCTTAAAAAGTAATTTGGCATTTTAGCATTGTATCAGTAAAACATCATTAAACATGTAAGCTAGCAAAGCAAAGCTAATATATCACCTATGATATATAATTCAGTACTTTTCCCCTGAGAGTCTTGAATTTCAAATTGAAGGATTTTTACTTCATTTTTTATTTTAAAAAGAAATATTAGAATAACTTTCATTATTTTTATAGTAATATAATTAGATATATATTATTTTTAATACTTTATAGATGAGGAAAACAAGTCAGGCCTGTATATTATGACAGATTCACACATGGTTCTGAAAATTTAAAATATCATTAATTGAGTCATTATTATTTGCTAAATAATGTGCTTATTTTCTGTAAATACAAAGATGGAGAAAACAGCACATTGCCCTTAAGTTGTTCATGGTCTCATAGAGAATACAGAGGCGTATAGCTAATGACGATTCTATATGTATATATATTGGAGGTCTATGTGCCTAGCACTGCTCTAAGACTCGGGGTACAGCAATGAATACAAAGGACAAAAATCTCTGCCCTGTGGGCTTACATTCGAATAAGGAAGACAAACATTCAAATGAGATTAAAAGATAAAATAAAGATTGTTGGGAGGGAAGATAGATGATTTCAAAGTATCATCCTAAAGATAACAGTAACTAGAGAGAGAAAATATATTTTTACAGTGGAAGGATCCTGATGGTCACTACCTTGTTCAGGTAATTCACACCATAGTGTGGACTTGTTTAAGGAGATGATAAACTTTCTTCCTTTAGTCTGATTAAGGCAGTACAAGGGTTCCCTTTTCTCACCTTATCTTTTTTTGTCACAGCCATTCTAATAGGTGTGAGGTGATACCTCATTGTGGGTTTGATTTACGTTTCCCTGATGATGAGTGATGTCGAGCACATTTTCATATACCTGTTGGCTGTTTATGTCTTCTTTTGAGAAGTGTGTATTCAGGTCCTCAGCCCATTTGTTTTGTGTGTGTGTGGGGGGGGGGGGGGGTGGTGTTTTTGCTATTGAGTATATGAATTCCTAATATATTTTGTATATTAACTCCAAATACATTTATAGTTTTGTAGATAGTTCTCTCATTCTATAAGTTGCCTTTTCACTCTGTGGATTATTTCCTTTGCCGTGCAGAAGCTTTTTAGTTTTAAACAATCCCAGTCCCACTTGCCTGTTTTTGCTTTTGTTGCCTGTGCTTTGGGTGTTATATACAAAAAAAAATAATTGCCTAGACTGATGTCAGGAAGCTCTTTTAATTCATTTTGAGTTGATTTTTATAATGATGTAAGATTTTGTATATGGTGGCCCAATTTCGGTCTTCTGAATGTGGCTATCCAACACCATGCATTGCAGACTGCCTTTTCCTCATTATGTATTCTTGGCATTCGTGTTGCAGATCAGTTGGCTGTAGGTGCATGGATTTATTTCTGGGCTCTGTTCTGTTCCATTGGTCAAGATGTCTGTTTTTATGCCATTATCATACTGTTTCGATTACTGTAGTTTTGAAATTTATTTTGAAATCAGCAATTATGATGCTGGCAGTTTTGTCTTGTTCAGGATTGCTTTGTCTACTCAGGGTCTTTTGTGGTACAATATGAATTTTAGGATTGTTTTTTCTATTTCTGTAGAGATTGGCACTGTGATTTTGATAGGGACTGCATTGAATCTGTAGATCACTTTGGGTAATATGGACATCTTAACAATATTAATTCTTGCATCCATGAACACACGATGTCTTTCCATTTATCTGTGTCTTCAAATTTCCTTCATCAGTAATTCATAATACTCAGTGTACAAGTCTTTTTCCACTTTGATTAAATTTATTCCTAAATATGTTATTCTTTTTATTGCTATTGTGAATTTGCTTTTTTTTTTTAAAATTTCCTTTTTGGTTATCTTGTGTGTTTTTTTGTATATAGAAATGTGGCTCATTTTTGTATGTTGATGCTGTGTCCTGCAATTTTAATGAATTTATTTATTGATTCTAACAGTATTTTTTTGTTGTCCTTAGAGTTTTCTACATATATGAATATGTCATCTTCAAACAGATAATTTTACTTCTTCCTGCCTGATTTGGTGCCTTTTTTCCCTTATGCAGTTGCTCTGCCAAGGACTTCTAGTACTGTGCTGAATAGAAGTGATGAGAGTAGGTGCCCTTGTCGTATACTGGATTGATTATGATTTCTACTGTGGGCTTTTTATTTATGACCTTAATTGTATTTGGGTAACTTCCTTGTATAGCTGTTTTGATGAGAGGTTTAATTATGAATGGATAATGAATTTTGTCAAAGGCTTTTTCTGCATCTTTTGAGATGAAAATTGTTATTTTTCATCTGTTAATGTGGTAAATACCACATTAATTGATTTGCTGTTGAACCATCCTTGCAGCACAGGGATAAATCCTACTTGGTCATGGTGTATGATCCTTTTAATGTGCTATTGAATTCAGTTTGCTAGAATTTTACTGAAAATTTTTGCATCCATGTTTATCATGGATATTGTTCAACATTTTTTTTTTTGGTCTTGTGATATCTTTATATGTCTTTGGTATCAGAGTTTCTAAGTATTTCTTCTTTCATATTTTGGAAGAATTTAAGAAGGATTGGTATTAATTTTTACTTGAATATTTGGTAGCATTCACCCATGAAGCCATCTGGTCCTGGCCTTTTCTTTCTTTTTTTAAATCCTCACCTGAGGATATGTTTTTATTGATTTTTAGAGGGAGAAGAAGGGAGAGAGAAACATCGATGGGAGAAACTCTGAGCAGTTGCCTTTTGCATGTACCTGGACTAGGAATTGAACCCTCCACCTTTTGATGTACAGGACGACATTCTAACTGAGCCACCTGGCCAGGGCCTGGGCTTTTCATTGTTGGGAGATTTTAAATTACTGATTCAATTTCCTCATTTATTATTGGTATGTTCAGGTTATTTCATATTTCTTTAGTTTCTAGAAATTTATCACTTTCTTCTAGGTTGTCCAGTTTGTTCACATTGTAATTGTTCATAATAGTCTCCTGTGGTCTGTTTTATTTCTGAGGCATCCATTGTAATGTTTCCCATTCATTTATGATTTTACTTATTTCAGTCTTTTTTTATATATTTTTATTTTAATTTTTATTATTATTTTTTAATCCTCACCTGAGGATATTTTTTCCATTGCTTTTCAGAGGGGGAGGGAGGGAAGTGGGGGGGAGAGAGAGGCGGGGGAGGAACATCTATGTGAGAGAGACACATCGATTGGTTGCCTCCCACACATACCCCAACTGGGGCCACGTATCGAGCCTGCAACTGAGGTATGTGCTCTTGGCCAGAATCAAATCCAGGACCCTTCAGTCCGCAGGCTGATGCTCTAACCACTGAGAAAACCAGCTAAGGGTTTATATATTTTTATTGATTTTTTTTTTAGAGAGAGAGGAAGGGAGAGGGAGAGAGAGATACATTGATGTGAGAGTGAAACATTGATTGGCTGTCTCCTGCATGCCCTCTACTGCTGATGGAGCCCTCACCCCGGGCATATGCCCTGACTGGAATCGAACTGGCAACCTTTTGGTGCATGGGACAATGCCCAACCAACTGAGCCATACCAACCAGGGCTACACCTTCTTAATTGTATCCAGAGCTTTTCCAGAGCTATATTTTCATTCGTAGGTAGTTGTTAGTGTGTGTGTGTGTGTGTGTGTGTGTGTGTGTGTGTGTGTGTGTGTGTAAGTGCGTAAGTGTAAGGGCTGGGACCTCCTAGTCTTCTATCATGCTATCACTCCCATGAATTCTTTATATGTCTCACAAATAAGCCCTTGCTGTCTGTATTCTGAACTTCAAATAGTTTCTTCAGTTTGTCATTTGTGCTTGATTTTGTTTTGGATTTTTGTTTAGTTTTTGCTATGAATTATTTTTTTAATGGCATTTAGAGTTTGTAATGGTTAGAAAGGCTTTTACCAGTCTAAAGTTATAAAGGGATTTGCCCATGTTTTCTTTTATTGTTTCCTGTGTACTAAAATTTTACATTACATCTCTGATGACTTGATGTTTATTTTTGTAACAGAGTATGAGATATGGATCTAAGTCTGTATTTTTCTAGATTGTTATCCAGTTGTCTTAACATTGTTTAGATTCTCTTCATTTGAGTTGTTAGGCAGTTTTTATTTTGGATTTCTTTGTTACTTTGATGTAACAAAGTGAATAAAAATTAAGTACAAGAAAATGTCAATGAGTTCCAAGAAGAATGTTTTCAGTAAAAATAAGGAAAATGGATTTCATGTCTCAGATTGGATGAACAAGAGGCAGGAAAATATTAGTGATATAGTAAAGAATCTTTGTATCTTGTTTCAACAACAACAAACAAAGTAGAAAGTGATTAAAAACTGTAGGAAAATAGATGACTGTATAATTAAGGCATAAAGCATATTAAAATTTGGGATGGTTTTGAGCAGTTGATGGAGTATAAGAAGAGAGAAGATAGTTAGGTCCTGACCCTAGTAAAATCATCCTTCATGTAGCATGTTGGATCTGTAGAGAAGGAAATGTAGTATTAGTACCCTGTTGGGTTCTTCATAAACAATATTTACATTGATTGTAATAATGTAAACACTGTTGGCTTACATTTTTTATAATTAACTTATAAATAAAGCATGGAAGACTTAATTATGGCTACAGAACAAAACTTAAATGTTACTAACCTTGCTGATGAAAAAGTCAAGGTGTGGTAAAATGAAGTTGAATCCTTTAAAGTTGATGGAACAAGAAATAGAGGTTTAAGTCTCCTAAAGTTTATATATTTTAGTGATTCTTATCATGCCTCAGATATCCAGTTTAAAGTAATCCTGCTAGGTGAACTTTTTTCCTTATGATTTATAGAAATTAAAAAATTGTTCTTATAATAAACAGAAATTACCATTGTAGCTGTTGTAAAAGACTTTCTAATTGTCTTCTTACAGTGTCTTGAACCAGGCATAAATAATCCCTTGTTTTGTCTAATTTCTTATTTCTTGGTAAATCTTGAAAAAGTATTACATTTTTTTCTACTAAAATTTTGGCCCTACAATGATGGTTAATTTTGACACATAAAATAGTAGTAGATAATAAATTCAGGATTAGAGTGAAAGTCTTCTGAATTTTCTTTTTCTAGGTTACCTTTGCCCTTTTACTTTTCTTTTGCCTGTATGTCTTAAAAAATACTCCGATCTCATCCAGTCTCATGTCTTTAAAATGGGATCTACATGCAGAGGACTTCCAAAGCTAGTTCCAAAGCCAGCCTGGATTGACTAGATGTCTAAAAGACATCTCAAACTTGACATGCTCAAGACCAAGTTCCTAAAATCTCCCTCTCCTAAAAACTCACTTCTTTGCCTTTTCTTTCCTCATTAATTACAACTCCCTTTTCTCTGTTGCAGATTTTTCCAGCTTTCCTCTCAGAGGGCATCCAGAGTCTGACCACTGTCGCTGTGTCCATTACTCACACCCTAGTTCTCTTTCACCATCCTTTGCGTCAGGATTATTTCAGTAGTTTATGGTGGTTCCCCTGCTTCCACCGCCGTTCTCCTTTAGCATTAACATAACAGTGATCCTTTAAGAGTTAAGTCAGGCTTGGAACTCTTCAGTGGCTTCCTGCCTCACTCAGCACAAACGACTAAATCTCATCATGCATTACAAGACCTACAATGGTTTTGGCCATCCCACTTCCCCTCCTACTCTTCTCCGAACTCCTTTTTTTTACTCTTCCTCCCCTTGCTTACTCCCTTACAGCCACATTGGCTTTCTTGCTGTTCTTTGAACACACCAGACATTTTCCCACCTTAGTGTCTTTGTACTTCCTGGAATACTCAAAACTTCTCTTAAGTCTTTACTCAAAAGTTGCCCTCTCAAGACTTTTGCGGCCATCCTATGTAATTGCTTTTCCTGATTTTTTATTTTTTAGCACTTATCAATATCTAATAGGCAATATATCTTATTTATATTGCTTATTATCTACCTTCCCCAGAATTTAAGCTCGACAGATTTTTTTGGCCCAATATTGTACCCTCAGTGTCTACATCAATGCTTTCCTTATAGTAAGCATTCAATAGTGTTAAAGAAATCACACATAATCCATTCCACCAAAATGAAATAAAATTATCAGCTTGTTCAAGGCAGTGTGCTAAAAAATTTATTTCATAGGAATGTGAAGTCATTATTTTTGCTTAGAATTTAACAAATATAAGCAGGATTTAAGAAAATGAGCACTCATGCATAGCTGATTGGGTTTAACTTGGTCAGCTACTCTGGAGGCCTGTGTAAAATTGTTAAAAGTCTGTACACATGAACAAAACTTAGGAATTCAGCTCCTTGGAATTTATCTGCTAAAATGAATAACTATATAGAGTTCTTGGTTCAAGCATGTTTATTTTAGAATAGTTTCATAAAGATGAAAACGGTAAACTTACAAAAATGAGAGTGATGTGGTAAACTAGGGTATAGACAGTGGAACACTATGTAGCCATTAAAAAGTTATGTCGTAGGCTAATTTGACATAGAAATGTGTTTGTTATATATTAGGTAAAAATAGGGTACCAAATAGTACATATTATTATTCCTCTCCCACTGTTTCTCTTTTAAAGTATAAATGCATAGAAATATTTGTTAGAACCAAAATATTAATGATTGCAATTTCTGAGTTGTGAGATGATTTGTTTAAAACAACTTTATCCTTTATGCTTTATTCCTATCCCTAATCTATTTTTATCAAATTTTTCTTCAATGAAGAGCTAATAATAAGTAACAAACTTTCTTAGATCGCTCTTGCTATCCCTCTTTCTTTCTTTTTCTTCATAGTAGTTGTCACTCTCTAACTTCTATACTTCTGATGTTTTTTTATTGTCTGTCTACCACTACCCCCCCACTGGATATAAAGCTTTTTGAGGAAAGGAATTTTGTTTGTTCACTGCTGTGTCCAAGGATCCTAGGAAAGTGCCTGGCATATAGTAGGTGCTCCATAAATATGTGCTGAATACATAAATGAATGTATTGTTTTTAGTTATAAGGGAGAAAGTTATGGTAAATAACATTAAAAAAAAAGTCACTAGAAATAAATAGTGCATGAAAAGTAAATGCCACATTTTATAGATACAATTTTATTTTCAGGAGGAATTTGTAACTGGATAATTTTAATGAGATTTTCTACTTGTTTTTTTCAAGGTTTCTAAATATTCTTTACAGAAGAAAGTGAGTGAAATGGTAAGGAAATTAAAAAATATACACCCTCCTGCAGATTAATACATAATGTGCATGGTATTTTTTGTTAATATAAATGTGACATTTATAGTAAAAAAATGAGTTGAAATTGGATATTAATATATTCTTTAAAGGACTAAATTACAATTTCAAATATAGCTTAATCTATTTCACAAGTTTATTTCCTGATTACATAGTGTCTACATATTATAAAATAAATTTAACACAGTTTCTGTGTTATTGGTAGAGGTTTTATATTAAACTAAAACAACAAAGAAATAAGAACAACATACTCTTAGACATATCCTTTTCTAGGTGTTTATGCAAACATAGAGTTATTAATTATAGCCTGAAAAATTAAAATAGTATGAAGTAGGCCCAGCCGATGTCACTCAGTGGTTGAGTGTCAACCCAGGAACAGAGAGGTCACAGTTCAATTCCTGGTCAGGACACATGCCTGGGTTGTGGGTTAGATCCCCAGTAGGGGATGTGCAGGAGGCATCTAATCAGTGATGTTTCTCTCTCACCGATGTTGCTCCCTCTCCCTCTAAAAATCAGTAAAAACATATATAAAAAATAATAACATGAAGTAGCATTTGAGTACAGCACGTGGGGTGTTGTACCCATCATCCTTTATCATTCAGCACGTGTTTATTTGTGTGTTCCTCTTCTATAGTATATTAAAGTTAATATTTGCATTTTTATAGCATAACATTTTATGCGATATTTACTGCGATATTCTCTTTTTATCCCTACTTGATTCAGAAGGATTTATCTGAGTAAGCAAAATTCTCCCATATCCACTTAAATCTTCAGAGGGCTTCTTAGTTGAGTTTACCCTATTTCAGTCTTCCTTCTTTGGAGCAGACTGTAAGGCAAGTAAAATTAATTTTTGAGTAAGGTTTATATATTATATATATGAGAAGTAAGAAATGAGAGATTATCCTTTGGACATTAAATACAAAAACATAAAGTATTTTCTTCTTGAAATTGTTTTGGTGTGTTATAAAATAAAAGAGCCATAGAGAGATTGCTAAGCTTGGTTGAATAAAAGATGTGAAAATTGTGTCACTGTTCAACTGGAAAGAATAAAGATAATATTGTCAGACTATTTTAAACTATGATTTTAATTAAAAAGCTGAAAAACTAGATTCCAGTTTAGCTTTAAGTACCATGACATTTGTACTGAAAGTCATCTTCAACGCTACAGTGGTTTTACACAAAATATAGTGAAATTGAATAATGTGCCCTCTGACCTGGGAGATAAGGCTACAAGTTAAAGATCAAAAGCAACATAAAATGTGTTTTATTTATTCCACTTTAAAATTTCATCAAACAGATATTTATAATCTTTAAAAAAGCATGGAAACATGCAGTATACTTAACAGTAGTTTTTGGTCACTTCTGAGCATTTAATTAATGTGAATTACAACCTCTTAAGGACCTACTAAAATGATATTTGAATTATAGTTATAATATTTTTTTCTGACAGTTTGAAGCCTTAAATCACTTTGCATTAAAATAATATTATATAGAGAGATGTACAATTAATATTTTATGCCCATTCTAGCAGAATATTGTATGTTTTTAGGTAATTGATCTTAAAGTTAAAAATAATCTTTTTTCTGAAGATTCTTACACTCTTCTTTTTACATTATTTTTATATAATTCAGATGATTTTTTTTTTAACAAGGATATTTGCTTTTGACGTTTAAAAAATTTTTTTTGTTGATTTTATTGAAAGAGGAAGGGAGAGAAACATCAGTATGAGAGAGAAACATCAATTGCTTCCCTCCTATGCATACACCCTTCCTGA
The DNA here is from genome assembly GCF_054644295.1 of Miniopterus natalensis. NCBI lineage: Eukaryota > Metazoa > Chordata > Mammalia > Chiroptera > Miniopteridae > Miniopterus > Miniopterus natalensis. Next base: position 59,541,419 of record NC_142091.1, on the reverse strand, counting down.
CTGGGGATCAAACCCACAACCTGGGCTTGTGCCCAGATGGGGAATTGAACTGGTGACCTTTCGGTGCATGGGATGACGCTCAACCAACTGAACCACACTGGCCAGGTCCAGGTGATCTTTCCTTTATTTAAAGTGCTATATTGTATTCAGTAATTCAGTTAATCTTATTTTATTTAAATTAGTACATTTATATTATTTGACTCTATGGGCAAGACAGGAAGCAAGATGATCACTATGTCAATGCAGGACTTTGTGGAACAATTGATAAAGTTAAATGTGCTGAAAGAAATAATTTAAAAAATAGTATTAAGAAACTTTTAAAAAAGTTTATGATCTTCTGTTGGTGAGCCCTTAACTACTACTAATAAGTTTCTGTCTTTTGCAAATTTAATAAGCTTATTTTGTGTAGAGGCGGTGATATGTTTCTAAATTAACGCAGTTATGAATTGAGAGATTCATCTATCTCTAAAAGTACTCAAACTTTCTCTTGAACAAAGGATCACATTGATTATTATCACTAAAAAAAAAAATGGAACAAAACATAATAAAAAACCAGAGAACATCCAAGTAACTGTCATTGTGATTTGCTCTTTGATGAAAATCTTTTTGGTGTGTTCCCATGATTACTGTATTAGGTGACTATGCTGTGTAACTGAGTAGCTAATAGAGCTAATGGAGCCAAAAGAGTTTAAAATGAGGTACACATGTATTTGGAAAGCAATGAATCAATGAATCCTAGCATTATTTTCTTGTGGACAGATTCTTTGCATTTAGTAGTAAAATCATGTAAAAGAATAAATAATTTGAACAAATTCAAACAGGTAAAAAGAACAAAAACCATATGTACTTAGCTATTTCTTAACCATCTCAATAAAATCTTTATTTATTGTGGTATAGTATGTGGTATTAAAGTTTTAATAACACCAATTTATTTGTATTTTTAAAAATGTCCTTAGGTTTTTCAGGCAGGTGTCACCAATCTGCTTTTTGTTGTTGTTTCCCAAAGAATTTAAACTATTTGCTGACAGTCATTCAGTTAGTGGCAAACTTGACAACTGGCCTCTTTATCTTGTTATCCAGGCAGCCAACGAAATTCATGTGTGAACAGTTCCATATAGGCTTGTATGGGCTAATAAGCCATAGGTGCTCATGTGATTTGAAAGTCTTTATAATATTTACCATGGCTATTGAATAGACTAATGCATTTGAAAATCAGCATTATGTTCTGTAAACAAATGAAACTGCGTTTTAATTGACTTCAACTTTGGCCTCAAGCAAATTAATGTGTATAAGAGCTCTATGTATGTAGAGCATATCTATGAAGTCACTTGATCTTTGCTGCATTTTTAGTTGTCAGGATCATTACTGTTTACAGGCATTGACAGCCTATTTTATTCATCCTTTTTTCACTGAAAGTTAAGGCAGCCTGTACTAATATGTAGGGGACAGTATTCTCACAAAGGCTTTATAAAAATGATTTTAATTGAAAATTTGAAAAATTCCTTGCATTGGAAAAATGCCTTTAGACTGGTTTTAATGAAATCATATGAGATTTCTATGCATCTGCTGAAAGCAAATGTAGCTGTGGTTAATTTATGCAAATGGAGATTTAGTGGAGGCCCTAACTGTAAATCAGAGATAAGAATGGGGTTGAGAATGAACAGGGAGCAGGGTAATCCCAGAGTGTGTGAAGCAGGATGTAGGAACCCAGGACAGAGGTCTCACATCAGCTGGATGGTATAGATCATCACGGAACTTCTTTAGTGTTATACTTTTTTTGCTCAAGATTTAGATTCTCAGAAGGTAGAAATCAATTGATTTATTTTGGGTAGTATGCCCTTCACTTGATTAGGGAAGGATAGGAGTGTATCTTAGTCCTACTAGATTGTAATGGGGAAAAAACATTTCAAGTAAATACTTGAAGTTGTACTGTTGGATAAGGGGGAGAGATGGCCAGACAAATCTAACAAATTTCCACTGTTGGGACTCTGTGGGACAGCACAGTTCATTCATAAAACAATACTGAATGCCAGCCAATGGGCCTGCGTTGTTCTCCATCACTGCTCATTGGAGAAGCTGAAGCATATGGCAAAATGAATGAAAGTTGTGAAACCAGTCAGTGAGTCTGCTAATGCCCAGTCAAGATTAAGACCTTTAAAAAGTTACTGATTCTAGTAAAAAAAATACTTCTCTTTAAAATTTAAAATCATATTTCTAAGTATGATAAAAACAAGCTCCTTTAGCTGAAAGTGTGAAGGCCCATATTATATGTAGAGTCCATTTTTTACCAATTATATCTCTCAGCTTAAGTGGACTTTTTACTGTACTACATTCCCTCCTGGTCCCTGATGGATATTGTTCTCATCATTTCATTTTTTAATGCAGTGAGAAGGAGATATATTCATTAAGATTAATTTCAGAAAAATTACCTGAATTTTGATAATGCACGTCATAATTATGCCAGCAAATTTAGAGAAAAAAATTTCTTTCCTAAATTATCAAAATATTGCTTTAATATTTCTCCCACATTGCTTAGTGTTAGACTGGACTAATTAACTTTTCAATAAATAAAACAACTGGTTGATTTTTGAAAATGAAACTGTAAACAAGGGAAATATAAGTGACTATTTTGTTACGGGGAGGAAATGTGCTTTAATTTTACGTAGATTTAGAAATATCTGCTAACATTTCCTCCCTATAGTGTACTCAGTACTTTTTCATGACATATTTATGTTAATAACAGTTATTAAAAACAATAGCTTTTTATATGTTTAATATATATGTGTACATATTATGTGTGTTATGTATGTATAACATTTAAAACAACTCTTTAAAATAGGAACAAAAAGTCCAGTTACAGCTTCTGGCTAAAGAAGATCATCAGAAGCAACTGAATGAAATTGAGAAATACTATGCCACAATAACAGGGCAATTTGGATTGGTAAAAGAGAATCATGAAAAGTTAGAACAAAATGGTAGGTGCTGTCTTATTTAAACATATATTTAATAGGAAATGTTTAAATGGACTTATTAATAATGAATAAGTTGAAGTAAACTGAGACTAGTAATAGTAAATGTCAGTTTAGTGAATTTTATTTAAATTCAGTAATTATATACATTTCATTGAGGGCTTTTTTCCTTGTCCATGTTAGTGATATTTTCCTTAAAATGTAATTTGAATATAACATTTTCCTAAATGTCTTTCATGTTACAGTACAGGAAGCAATACAGTTAAACAAAAGACTTTCAACTTTAAATAAAAAGCAAGAATCTGAAATATGCAGTTTAAAAAAGGTATGATTGATACAGTGTTATAGTATTAAATAAAATTATAGTCTAAAATAATTTTATGAAATATAACTAGAGAAAGTTGGGTAAACTTTTTTGTTATAAATATGTTTTAAATACAGATTCATAAACTTCTAGTTACAATTCCAGTAAATGTAATGAATGAATTTGTTCTAACCTATTTGAAATATTTTTTGACTTGTCACCAGTGGCATGCATTTTTCTGGTGCATGAATAGCTATAAGCATTCACTATATGTCAATATTATTAGATTCATTTGTTCATTCATTCAATCAATCAGTATTTGAGTGACTCTATGTGCCAGATATTATGTAGCACTGAGGATATAGGTATGAAGAAAATAAAACATGTCCCTGTTTTTTTGAAGTTTATAGTCCAGTGGAGGAGCTGGACATAAAACAATCACATAGATTAAATAATTTAAAACTGTTATAAGTGATGTGAATAAAAAGTAAAGGATGTAATGACATAACAGGTAACATTATTACAGTGGAGGTAAAGAGGTGCAGAAGGGAAGAGAATAATGTTTCAGGCATGGGAAACAGCATATGCAAAAGCCTTCAGGCAGGAAAGAGTTTAGTTTATTTGAGGAACTAGAAAAGTATGGTGTGGCTGTAGCATCACAAGTGAAGGAATGCGTTAGACATTTATTGGTTGCTTACTGAGCATCAATATCCCCTTTCTCCTTCCTAAACTTACTCAAATTTTTGTTTTGATGCCTTCTTTAGAGATGAGCGCTAAATTGGCAGAAGGCCATAAACATATTCCTCTTTCCACTATCATTGGTTCAGGAGTGGACAAATGACCTTAGGTAGTGGTTATAAACCAGGAAGAATGTAACTCCACTGTGCCACTCAGTCATCCTACAACCATAAGAAGCCAAAAGGAGAAACCTGACAATGTGGATGCCAGATTGGTGTGATATAAAGAACCCTGTACTTTAAAAAAAAATTTTTTTTTCTTATCCTCATTTGAGGATATTTTCTTTTTCTTTTTTAATATGTCTTTATTGATTTCAGAGAGAAGAAGGGAGAGGGAGAGAGAGAGAGAAACATCAATGACAAGAGTCATTGATCAGCTGCCTCCGGCAGGCCCCCCCCCCCCCGGGGATCAAGCCAGCAACCTGGGCATGTGCCCTGACTAGGAATCGAACCTTGAGCTCCTGGATCATAGGTCGATGCTCAACCACTGAGCTATGCTGGCTGGGCTAAGAATATTTTTTCCATTGCTTTTCAGAGAGAGTGGAAGGAAGGGAGGGAGGGGAGAAGAGAGAGAGGAGAAACATTGATGTGAGAGAGACACATCAGTTGGTTCCATCCATTGCCTCCTGCAGTCACCATGACCAGGACTGGGGATTGAACCCGACCCTTTGGTGCCTGGGCCACTACTCTAACCACTGAACACACCAGCCAAGGCAAGAACCCTGTACTTTGATGACATTTTTATGTCCCTGTATCAACCAACCTTACCCTTTTCCTACCTCTAGACTTTTCAGTTATGTTTGCCAATAAATCCTCTTTGTTATTTAAGCCAGTTTGGATAGGCCAGTGTAATTTCCAATATTTACAACTAAAAATATCCCCACTGATGCAAGAGAAGAGTGATAAGAGGGAAAGGAGAAAGGTAGGCAAGGCCTTGTTCTTCCTACAGAGAATGACCTCTTGTTTCCTTTCCTTACTCCCTTCACAGCCCCATCTGAAATAATATCACGTTGAACCACTTTTCTATCCCTAAAAGAATTAAGTGCCTATTCTTACTGATACTCAATAAATGCTTTTTACTGAGTAGTACCATTTAAATATTTACTAAAAAAATTACTGTTACTTTGTAGTTATTTAGTTTATTAGTGTGTAAAATATCTTCCATTTTTCCCTCCAGATCCATACTTATTCATTCTTTTCTCCTTGTAAGGCTTACCTGTGGGGATCACATCAGTGCCTTCACCTCTTTGGTTTCCTGTTGAGTCGGGCCAGGCCACGAGACTGGAGGAAGGAAGGAGAGTGAATAAATACAGGGTGTGGCAAAATTGGTTTACAGTTCCTATGGAAAATTATACAATAATGATAATGCAACCATAACCTCTGTGTTTTGCCTACTTTTGCCCCACCCTGTATATTTATTCTCCCTGTTCTTCCCTGTGACATGACTTCAGGGTGGCCTTGCCCCATCACTGCTTCTCTCAAGTTGGCCTGCTCTACGTGATGCTCTCTTCTCTTGTCCTTTTGGGTCCAGGGGTGGTCACAGCTCCATTGCTGTTAGCCCCTAGAACCTGCACTTTTTTTTTTTTTTTTAAATATGTCTTCATTGATTTCAGAGAGAGGAAAGGAGAGGGAGAGACAGAGATAGAAACATCAGTGATGAGGGAGTCATTGAGCAGCTGCCTCCTGCATGCGCCCAACTGGGGATCGAGCCCACAACCCGGGCATGTACCCTGACTGGGAATCGAAACCCAATCGCTCAACCGCTGAGCCACGCCTGGCCGGGCCCTACACCATTTCTTATGGTTCCTTTATAGTGTATCCACACCTTTGCAAATCAACCGTCTTCAGATTACCCTAATTTATGTCTACCATCTATACCCTGTTGGGATTCTGAGTATACACTTGGTTAGAGCATAACATTAGGCCAAAGCTTTGGGTTCAGTTTACTTACAGGCTAGTTGATTCAGTACAGAGAAATTTCTTTTTCACAAAGATTATGTCCCAAACCTCAACTAGCTATTTTTAAAATACATATTGTGGACTCAAATGGATATGAATGATGCTCAGATGCATCATTAACTTGAGGAAAATTTAACTTTTGGGTCAATGTTTTCATCTTGATTCTAAAGGACTCTGTTTTTAAGAGGGAAAAAAACCCCACCTCAAGCATTTATAGTTTATGTATATATTAGATTTCACTATTTTTCTTATTTATTTAAATCAACGCTACTTTTTAGAGCACATGTACATTCTCTGCCATTATGGACATCCCCCACCAGAGTGGTGCCTTGGTTACAGCCAGTGAACCTACATTGACACATCATTACCGCCCACATTCTATAGTTTACATTCTGGTTCACTGTTGGTGGTGTACATTCTCTGGGTTTGGACAAATGTTTAGTGACCTGTGTCCATCATTATAGTATCACCAGCATTTGGCGTTGTCAGTATTTTGAATTTTGCCCATTCTAATAGGTATACAGTGGCATCTCTTTGTTTTGACTGATTTGTAATTCCCTGACGACATATGACATTGTCTTGACACCTGTATGTTTACTTGACACCTATATATTTTCTTTAGTGAGGTGTCTATTCAGATCTTTTCTCTATTTTTTGATTGGGTGGTTCATTTTCTTATTGTTGAGTTTTAGAGTTCTATTTATAATTTGAGTAACAGTCCTTTATCAGATGTCTTTTATAAACATTTTATCCCACTCTGTGGCTTGTTTTCTCCTTCTCCTGACATTGTCTTTTGCAGAGCAGAAGTTTTTAATTTTAATAGTCTGTCATATCAATTATTTCTTTTGTGGATTGTGCCTTTGGCATTGTACCTAAAAAGTCATTGTCATATACAAATTCCTCTAGATTTTATTCTATGTTATATTCTAGGAATTTCATAGTTTTGTGTTTTACATGTAGGTCTAGTTAGTTTTTGTGAAGGGTATAAGATAGTCTAGGTTCTTTTTCTCTCCCCCTTCCCTCCCCTCCCTCCTTTCCTTTCCCCTTCCCTTCCCCCTTCCCCCTCCTCCTTCCTTTTTCCTCCTTCCTTCCTCCTCCTTCCTTCCTCCTCCTTCCTCCTCCTCCCCTCCCCTTCCCGCATGTAAATGTTCAGTTGTTTCATCACCATTTGTTGAGAAGATTATCTTTGCTCCTTTGTTGAACTATCAATTGACTATATTTAGGTAGATCTATTTCTGGGCTCTCATTACTGTTCCATTGATTTAATTGTCTTTTCTTTCACCAATACCACACTGGCTTTATTACTGTAGCTTTATAGTAAGTCTTGAAGTTGGGTAGTGTCGGTCCTCCTACACAGTTGAATTAGCTATTCTGGGTTTGCCTCTCCATATAAACTTTAGAATCAGTTTGCTGATATCCACAAAATAACTTGCTGGGGTTTTGGTTGCAGTTGTAGTGAATTGATAGATCAAATTGGGAAGAACTGACACCTTGAAAATACTGGGTCTTCCTACCCATAGATATTGGGTATTCCTATCCATAGATACTGGTCTTCCTACCCATAGGTATTGGGTCTTCCTACCCATAGGTATTGGATCTTTCTATCCATAGATATTCGGTCTTCCTACCCATAAATATTGCGTCTTCCTATCCATAGATATTGGTTTTCCTACCCATAGATATTGGGTCTTCCTGTCCATAGATATTGGTCTTCCTATCCGTAGATATTGAGTCTTTCTATCCATAGATACTGGTCTTTCTACCCATAGGTATTTAGTTCTTCTTTGATATCTGTCATCAGTGTTTTGTAGTTTTTCTCACACATGTATTTTGTTCTATTGATACCTAAGGATTTCATTTTGTAGGGTGCTAATGTAAATGGCAATGTGTTTTTATTTTCAGATTTGACTTGTTCATTGTTGGTATATAGAAAAGTATGAGGTAACAGAAAATATAAATATATATATTGTTCTCTGCCCCCAGTTCCTGACACAGAGCTCTTAAAACCCTTGTAATTTTCTAAGTGCTAAGAGCACTAGGAACACCTTTTGTTCTAATGAGGTGACTCTGGGTGGGATCCTGGATGGGGACTGATCACTAGAAAGACCAAACCATGATTAGAAACTTGAAAATTTCAGCCCTGTTCCTCCATACCACCCACTTCTCCAGAGAGGGGAGAGGAGCTAGAAATGGGGTTAATAGTTGATCATGCCTATGTAAGAGAGCCTTCATAAAATCCCAATAGGATGGGTTTTGGAGAGCATCCAGGTTGGCAAACACATCCAGGTACTGGGAGGGCAACACACCCAAACTCCATGGAGACAGAAGCTCCTCTGCTTGGGGCCCTCCCAAATCTTGCCCTGTGTATGTCTTCATCTGACTGTTTATCTGTATTCTTAACATATCCTTTAGTAAACTGGTAAATCTAAGGGTTTTTCTGAGTTCTGTGAGCCACTCTAACCAATTAATCGAACCCAAGGAGTGGGTCCTGGAAATCTGTAGCTGATCAGTCAGAAGTGCTTGAACTTGTGATTGGCATCTAAATGTGTCTTTTTGGTCACATCCTAGAATATTTAAAGATGGCTCTTTTAAATAGTAATTTGAAAAATTTGTCTGTAGTTTCAAATCAGAACAGTTAGGACCACTAATTTTTACCAATATAAACTTCAGATGCTAAATACTCACTGAGTAGTTGTGAATAAGCATGTTTTCAGTGATATCTCTTTGGTTCATTTATTTTGTATTTAGTATTTTTTATCAATAACTTAAGTGATTAATTCATTAATTTTGGTGACTATATTAAAATATTTTAGTTTTTGCATTATGAAAAGATTATACCTCATAAATTTCTATACTAAATATGTATTTCTTACTAAATAAAGACAAGTGTTTTATTGTAACATAATAGACTGTTGTATTTCAAATGTATAGTTTAAGACTGACCTGTAGATGGAGACGAGGCTCATGTAAATCCATGGAGAGACACCCTTAGTTGATTTATGTAAAAGGATGAAGAATGTCTCTTTCTATGCACAAGAGTAATTGTGTTTCATGAACACACTTGCCATTTTCCCCTAGGTCTTGCAGCCTGGGCCAGGGCTACAGGATTGTACTGATGTGTCATGCCCTGGTGGCTCTGTCACTCTAGAAAGCATTACAGTCAGTGACCATGCTGCCAAGTAGGGTACAGTGAGAGAATTTTATTAACTTTGAGAGTTCTAAATCTAAGTAGCTGAAAGGGTGAGAATTTAAAAATATATATATTTAACACACAATTTTAAATATTTCAGATATTCTAGGTACAAAAATGTATTTTGTATTTTTTAATGTAATCTTGATTTTTAACTTTAAGAAACATTCCTTTTTTCATTTTCTTTTTCATTTTCTCTTTCATAAGCTAATTAAGTTTAGTAAATTGGTTATATCACTCTTTTAAAAGTTTAAATCATTAATTGCCCCAGAGATAATTTTTAATTTTATGCTATTTTATGATTTTGTCCAGAGCATTTAAGTTACTGGTTTGTGATAAGATGGAATTCTATTTTTTGTGGAACAAAGTTAAACAGACCGAACTTAGTTGTTAGATTAAACTAGGTATTCCAGTTCTGAATGCTGGGTTCACTATTAAGGCAATCGTGAAGAATTCCCGATACTATCTGTGAGCAGAATTCATAACCTCTGCTGTTTGTCTGAGTGAACGTCAGAGCACTCAAGGAGATGGTGATACTTAACAGACTACCTCGTACCAGAAAAGGAGGGGTAAGGGAGAAAAGGGCATAATATTTATGACTCTAGGAACTATAAGTTGTAATTTAATGAGATCAAAGCATGTGCTGTTTATTTGCTGCACTAACAGCTTTAAATAAAATGGTTAGAAAACAGACAATACTAAAAGTTCAGGATATTTAAAAGCTATAAGGGCTGTAAACTCACAGGCATATTTTCAGTGGAAAATAATTTTGTAGAGGTCTCTGCTTTTAATTTATTATGCTCTTAAGAATAAGTAATTAATATATAAGAGAAAAAAGACATAAGAAGCTGTTAGTTTTTACTTTTGTCAATCATATACTGGGTTTTCACCCCTTCCCACTTCCTTGTTTCATAACAATTATTGTAATAGGAATTGATGCATTTTAGAGAATCTCCTATAAAACTTAGCCGATTACAACAGCTCCATATTTTTAGTTGTTGAAAAATGTAGTAAGACGTAGAAGTTTGTTGTACTTTGTGACCTTGACAGAAGGAAAAGAACTTTGAGACAATTGGTCCTCCTTTATTAATTTGGAGAATTGTAAGCCCCTTGGTGTGAACATGAGTTTTAGTCATATACCTCAGCTTAGTTATATTTTATCAATAGGGCATTGTGTCTTAGGTGTGGACCTAGAACAGATCACTAGTATAAAACAAGCCATGTAATAATTTACTTCCCAAGTTGTTTGTTTACTTCACACAGATGTATCTTTAGAAAAACCCAATATAAAAATATAAAAACATAAAATTGGTGCAGGTTTTCTTTTAAAAGTTATTTTAGTGCACAAAGAACAGCTTGAAAGCCAGTGTTTAGAAACACCATTGTGTGAGGAAAGATATACATTATTTTAAACCAAATACTGGTGTCTTATTTAAAAAATAGAATCAACTGAGCATAAAAGAATTCTTTTTATCATTCAGATGTTTCACTAAATAATGAGTAACAATATAAATATTAGTCAAACATCCTCTAAATCTGAGTTGAGATTAAAACGTTCATATCTTCTGACAGGTATTTTTCCCTTGAATTAAATTAAAATTTTTAAGAAGTTAAACTAATTCCTGAAATTACTGGATTTATTTTTATATCCTTTCATATCCATAGTCAAATTAACTATCATCCTATGTTTTGGAATATTTATTCAGGGTAGAAATAATAAAATCATAAATTCTTTTGTTCATTGTGTTTATTAAGTCAAAGACCATCTGGTTTATGAACTAGAGTAATGTTTTATTATACTGTTTTATTTCTGTAATTGTTTTCTAGCATATTCTTGGATCTGTACTTATAATGCAGAATTAACTTATTTTAAGCTCACAAGGTAGGGCTGTTAATTACAACAGTGGTTACAACAAAAAGTATGCTGTTCTTTTTAAGTTAACGTAATGCTAGTGACTCACTGTCTCTTTACTAAGCTTTTTCCATTATCAGTAAGAAAATTGCACTGGTCTGTTCACATTTAAACCAGGAGCATCTGTCTGTAACAAGGTGGTCTACAGGGCTGTGATTGTTACCTTGAACAGAGTGAAGCCAGCTGGTTCAGTCAGTGATGAAACCCTCAGCGCTCTACTTACGTAATTCTGCAAACGGACTATGAACAACTGTGTCATTAACAATAGTCTGTTGGCTGTCATTGACTGCTCTCACCACGTATTTTTATTGCCATTTACTTTATGCTGAATAAATGAATCTTTGGTTTCATCAAATCTTATTTTAGGTAAAGATAAGTCCTATTATTTTTTTTTGTACCATGTTCATCATTCTTGTCTTCTTATGTTCATCATAGTTCTTAGTTCCTCTAGATCCCTGAATGTATTTCGGTGCTGTGGTGTAAGTATGAAACCTGGTACCTTTCCTTGAGAAGCTCATAGTCTATAGGAAAACTCTTATTGTTATCAGCTTTGAAAGACTCAGTCTTAATTCTTTAAATAAATAAAAGGTAATTATTTATACCACTATTAAGAATTCAGACTACTGTATTTTAAAAGAAGAGAAAATAATCATAGAATCTCTTGGATTCACCTTAGTAGTAATAATAGGTAACAGTGCCTAGCACATAGATGCTCAACAAATACTCCTGCATGGAGTATTACATGACAGGCATTTTGTTAGTTTAAAAAAAATTATATATCAATTTTATAGATGAGGAACTTGAAGCAAACAAAGGTAAGTAAGTTACCTAAGGTTACACAAAAGGAAAATAGAGCCAGGATTAGAACCCAGACAAATCTGGCTCCAGAACCTATGATCTTAACCATTCTACCAATAATAGTAGCAGCATAAGTAATTTAGTCACATAAGTTTCTTCTCCTTCATTCCCCATTTGAAAGCATATACTTATTAAAAAGGAAAATCATTAACTATTTATATTCCTGAACTAATAGCTCTTTGCCTTGACTCTGCAGATCTATAGATAACATATCCCTACCTTGAAACTCATCACTAAACGCTGCTTCCTTTGGGCTCTGTCATTCAGCCCCCGTCTTTCTCCAACCAGAGAGTCTTTTTTCTGTCATCTGTAATAAATACACGCCCAGGTCTGTTTTCTTTACCTCTTGCACTTCAGTCCCCACTACTTCACCCAATCCATTGGCCTATTCCTGCACGTAATTCCTTGCATGATATTTCTCATTTATTTGGTTTGTCTTAACTCATCCTTTCCCCTTTTGTTTAAAACTAAACCTTTCAACTGTAGTCATCCCAAGGAGGTGCGTGGACCAGACCACACTGGTGGTGCTTTTCTCCCCCTCCCCCCCTGTATTTGATTTTGCAACGTGAGTATAATGATTAAGGCAGTTTTGATGGGTTCAGCTTTTCTGCACTGTAGGGGGTTGTTTATTTGTATAGGCTTTCAGAACAGCTGAAACAGCCTCATTTGCCTCTGAACACCTTACCAGATAGGATCAGTCTGCAGTTCCATCTGGTTCACCCACTGCTCTTTCTCCCTTCAGGCTTGAACTATGTTCTGTTTCTATAGACTGGCTCTCTCTAAACCATTTTTTCTGATCATCTCATTGTAACTCATACTGACACTTTTTGCTTTTCATTACAGAACATTGTGTTTTGTATAAACGATAGATGTTTAAAATATAAAATACTAGTTTTATAACATCTATGATAGTTTGCTTTTTAAGGGTCTTTTGGTGTGAATAAATTCCTCTGGGTCTCTGATTATTTTTTTCCCCTCCCACTCCTCCAAAGCTCTATTCTAAGGTCTCTGTTCTTTTTTCTTTTCTTTTTATTTTTTAAAATATATCTTTATTGGTTTTAGAGAGAGGAAAGGAGAGGGAGAGAGAGAGATAGAAACATCAATGATGAGAGTCATTGATTGGCTGCCTCCTGCACATACCCAACTGGGGATCGAGCCCACAATCTGGGCAAGTGCCCTGACCGAAAATCGAACCCTGATCGCCTGGATCCCAGGCTGATGCTCAACACCCGGCCAGGCTTTTTTCATATATTTTTCTTTCAGTTAGCTCACACTCCTTAATTCAGTCATTTGCTTCATGTTGATGACTTCATATCTGTATTTCCAGTGTCAAGTTTCTCTTAATCTCTAGTTCTATGTTTTCAACTGTCTGTAGGTCACCTCCTTTTAGGACTTACTGTAATTTTAGGGTCAACAGGGCAAATATTGGATTGATTCTTTATCCCCCCACCTCTTCCCTTGCCCACCCCAAATTCATACCACTCTCCTTTCAGAGGAAACCATCCTGCTGCCTGTGAAGGTGAATGGATCATCACTGGTGTATTGAAACTTCATTTGGAGGAATAAATCATGTGTAACCTTTTATAATTTGTAAAAATATGAATGGAGGACCTTCGTTTTGAGAACAGCCAGCCTATGTCTCAAGCTTAATGATTTGTGCTTTTTGGCTTTCTTAAGAGTCATTCTCCGAACATTGTCCATCTCTTGTTTCTTATTGTCTTAAATACATTTTTTTTAAAAAACATATCTTTATTGATTTCAGACAGAGGAAAGGAGAGGGGGAGAGAGAGAGGTAGAAACATCAATGATGAGAGAGTCATTGATCGAGCCCACAACCTGGGTATGTGCCCTTACCGGGAATCGAACCCTGATCGCCTGGATCCTAGGTCAACGCTCAACCGCTGAGCCATGCCCGGCCGGGCAATACATTTTTTATCTGTTTCATTACACACTTTCCATTTCCTTTCCATTTTTATGCTGCTCTCTTTCACATTTTATGATTCCTTTTTCATTTCTTCTAGCTTCACTAGACACTCTGCAATCATCTTTTTTCCTTCATTCCCTTTGCCTACTAGATTACATCTTCTATTAGAATGTCTCATATTTTTCACTTTCCATTTCCCAACATCGTAGTCATTTCATCATCTCATGCCTGGATTAGTAAAATAGCCTCTTAGCCAGTGTTCTTTTCTCTAGTTTTTTTTCACTCTTGTTGCCAGACTAACTTTACTAAGTTACTAGTTTAATGTATTGCTTCTTTGTGCCTGACATATGCTAGATACTTAGTATATGTAGGAGTGATAGATTGAATAGTTCTTCTTTGCTTACCAAATCAAGTCCCAAACTGTTTTTCAGCTTTATTGATATATAATCAACATATAACATTGTGAGGGTTTAAGGTGTGTGATATGTTGATTTAGTCCCAAACTTCTTTAATTGGCTTTCCAGAGCTTTCATGGTCTAGCCCCATTCTACATTTTCAGCGTTGTTTCCTAGTACTTCCTAACAAGCATCTTCGATTCTTTTTAATCCCAGATTTTTGTTGCTGTTATCATAATTCTTAATTTTCCTTGCCTTTTTGCCTTTGCTATCCTCCACATCCCCTATCCCTGCTTGAATTGCCTTTTCTCAATGAGACGCCTTTTCTCAATTCATTTGTATTAAATAGGATTGAGACAGGAAACAGATGGCACACTGCAGTGGGTCATTGAGAAAAGTTTGATGAAGAAGCTATTTATAAAGTTGTGGGCAGAGTTAAGGGAAACCAATAAGGGGGTATGGTAGTGAAGCACCTGGGGTAGCAGCAGTGGGGGAATGATATGCCACCTAGCCCTGGAAGGGCGGGGGAAGGAAGCAGATACTGGAAGCTAGAGAGAGCTGTAGGTCCAGCTGTAGAAGTGCAATTCAGAAGCTGTGACCTTTGATAAAGGTACAGAGCTATTGCTAATTTATGGTCCTGTAGGGAGACAGCTGGGGAAATACCTCAATCTCTCTCTCTTCCCAGCATACTGATTTACGGGTGCCTCCCACAGATTGAACCCATCCAGGAGCCAGGGGGCAAGAGAACCTGTTTGCTGTATGCACAGATGGCCACACGGGGCACAGAGCAGTGTGGAGAAAGGGTGGAGAGAACCAGGGAGGTACAAATGGGACAGATATCCTCCTGATTCTTCAAGGCCTACCTCCCTTCTTCATTCAAACTTCTTTCATTACTCAGTTCATGCTGATTGTTCTCTCCGTCCCACACATTAATTTGCCTGCCTACTTTTCTGAGAATAAAGCCCATCTCCTGACCCACATGGCTACTTTAGCAGCATCTTTTTAATGTAGTGCGTATATCTAAAGGGGATATGTGAACTAAGACGAATGAATTCTTTCTCCTGGATTTTGAACTAGGGGCTAGATAATCAGGTGTTTCTCTTGGGCTGAGACTGTAACAAGTAGAAATCTGGAGATACTGGCACCCCTATTTTCTGCTGCTCCTTTTTCAGCTTTCGTGATACCACTCTCTCTCGGTTTTCCTCCTACCTCAGTTGACTATACTTCTTAGCCTTCTATACTAGCTGTTTTTTGAATATTGGAGTACTTTAGGACTCAGTCATTTGCCATCTCTCTTTCTCCTCTTTTTAAGGGTTTATTTTATTTTTAATTAAGAATTTTATTGAATTTCTTTAGGCACATTGGTTAATAAAATTATATAGGTTTCAAGTGTACAATTCTATAATGCATCACCTGTATATTGTGTTGTCCATTCACCTTCTCTCTTAACAACTCTAAGTGATTGCACCTGTTTCCATAGCTTTTAAGTACCATTTAAAAAAACCCATACATGAAAAATGTTTGTTTTAGAAAAAAATGAGAAGATACTAATTACCACAGTGAAGGTTTTTATTTAAAAATACCCTATAATCTCACCAGCCTAGTGAACCAACTTTTTTCTACAAAAGAGTTATCATTATTTATTCAGTTCTTAAATATAGCCTTTTAAAAATTGAAGTATATTAGTCAAGTTTCTTAATTGTAAGATGATTTTGTCAGAAAAGGAATTTGGATGTTGGTCATCTCAAACTTGGACAATGATCAGAAACAAGGGAAGCTGTGCAGTATTCCAAGACCACAGTGTAAAACCAACTTCCACTCCTGAGTACTGTGCACCACAGCTTGTACATCACTGTTGGCCGTAGTGGGTGCTGCTACTGCTGCAGTGGTATCCCTGTTCCCCATGGAAGCTTGAAGTTCCTAGCACTGCACCCGCTGTCTTTCAACAGGTGGATTTGCAGCATTTCTTGTTCTTTGTGATACTAGTTCCCCATCCAGTATCCAAGACAGGTGTATTTGAATAGCAGAGCCTGGTCTCATGCTTATAAAGCGGGCATTTCCAGCTTCTCTAGTGGACAGTGGGCTCTTACATTGTAGAGCTCCTAAAATTCAGAGGGAGTTCAGGTGCTGTGTAGTCAAGAATGTGAAAATCAGATCCTTGAATATTTAGTATAGTCAGCATACAGAGGACAGCAGTAGGGTAAGTGCACAGGTGAACAGTAGAGTAAGAGAAGTTTTTATTTCAGGATCTTAATATATTTGGATGGTATCTGTTAAACTCAGTGGACATGTAACTTCACAAAGACTTTTGTATCCCCTTCAATTCTATCCTCTACTATGATGCCAGAGTTATTTTTCTAAAATGCAAATGTTTTATGTTGTTCTACTCAAAATCCTTCAGTGGTTAATTCCTAATTGCCTGTAGGATAAAATTAAAACTCTGGTTTGGCCTACAAATCCCTTTCAGTATTTGGATCCTGCCAAATTTCTAGCCACTATTACCAATATTCTACTCCTCTCTCTTTCTCATAACATAAATTAGTTCTAGCCATATCGTATTAATTGTGTGTCCCTGTAAAATACCATACTTTTTCATGTTTCTGTACCTTTGTGCATGTAGAATCTTTTTTGCTTGGAATGTTTACTCTTTTTTTGTCTTTGCAAATTTATCTTTCAAAGACTCAAATACCATTTTTGCATATAATGCCTTCTTGATGCCTTCAGCCAACTGTGTTCTTCTTCATGCTTTATGCATTCCCATAATAGAGCACTCATCATATTATATTGTAATTATTGCTTACACAAATTTTTTCTTATTAGATGCTAATGAACTTGGGAATTTAATCATCTCTTTATAACAGAAGATTTTTGTTGGATAAATAATGAAGGAAAATACCCTACTTCTGGTTGGTTAGTACATTTAGTTAGCTTGCTCTTTTTAAGAGCAAAGATCATGCCTTCTATCCCTGTGTCATTGTGTATGCCTATTCCATAGTCACAAATAACTCTCTCATCATGGCTAATTATCTTGCAGTAGAACCAGAGGAAATACATTTTGATGGATCAGTGGTATTACCTTGCTGTATGAAATATAGTAAATTATACTAATGTGTTTAACAGTGGACTTTAAAACTGTCAGAAAAGTACCTTGCTTTGATGAAATATGTGTACTGAATTTTCTGTTTCATGTTTCTTTTGTTAAGGAACTAAAAAAAGTAACCTCAGACTTGATAAAGTCCAAAGTCACATGGCAACACAAGATGGGAGAAGAAAACATCAGTTTAACAGTTAAAGAACAAAAATTTCAGGAACTTCAAGAAAGACTCAACATGGTATTAATATTCATGTTTATAAAATTTATAGTTTTGTAAAATTTATGTATGATTATAATATAAAAGTGTTCCTTTGTAAAGTTAATATACATAGGGAAAAGGAATTATCTTTTTAAAAATTTGATTTTTGCTTCTATCAGCAAGACTTTAAGACAAAATTTGTTTATAATAATTTTATTTGCACTTTAACATGGTGTCATATTATCTTAGGGTACAGTGGGTCTCCATAAAAGTTTTTTGAGATGAGAAATTCTGTTAATCGAACATTAACATGTATAAGTCTGTACCAGCCTGTGTTGGGTGTCTAATACCATCTTTAGTTCGCCAGAGTCACTGCTTCAACAGTAGACAAATGTTGGTACTCATGACAAATGTTGGTACTCATGACAGATTTGTTGAGCATTGAATTGAATGTAGAATTTGCTAAATTTTCTATCATAACCTAAAATTGTTCAATTTTTTAAGGAATTGGAATTAAATAAGAAAATTAAAGAAGAGATTACCCATATTCAAGAAGAAAAACAGGCAAGCCATCATAAGATATTTTGGAAGCCAGTAAATATTTTAAAAACCAGATATAATATGAGAAATAAAGTTAAATGACAGATGGAATCATGCCTACGTCAATTCCTAGCGCATAGTGAGCACTCAGTGTATATTCAATGGATACATGTGTGTACCTTTTGAACCAGGTCTTTCACATAGTCCCGTTAAAAAATAAACCGGGGAAGAAATGGGGAGATGTTCTTCAAAGGGTACAGACTTCTAGTTACAAGATGAGTAACTTCTGGGATTTAATGTACAGCATGACTTTAGTTAACATACTGTATTATATACTTGGAACTTGCTAAGAGAGTAGATCATACATGTTCTCACCACACACACACACAAAATGGTAATTACGTGAGATGATAGAGATGTTAATTAACCTTATTGTGGTAATCATTTCACAGTATATACTTGTATCAGATCATTACCTTGGACACTTTAAGTTATATAATGTTTATGTCAATTATACCTCAGTAAAGCTGGAGAAAATATTACATTAAAATATTTTATAGATAAATAACATAAAGAATAAAAATAAATCAATCAGGGTTTTTTTGATATTTTAGACCAGTGGTACCCTGGCAGATAATTACTGAAATGTACGTGCGCTGCTTTTCGTCCCTGATTATTAGTGCATTCCACAGCATCCTTGGCTGCTGGCACCGTGGCAGTTTAGCAGAGATATGCTTACTGGTTTGGGGGCAAGTCAACAGAAGTGTTAGGTTTGAATTTGTCACATTTGTCTGTAGTGTCTCCAAACCCGGGGTCCATTCCAAAGCACTGTAATTATTTGAGGAACTCTCAGAAATGGTACCTTGTAAGAAATCACGCAATATAAATTCTCCTAGATATTAAATTAATAAAATGTGTCATTAGCTTTTTTCAGTATATTCTTTATTATGGTGCTGAACTTAAACTATGAAGATAAGAAAGTAGAAAATATATTTTAAGAATGAGTTTAGAAACATTCCTACTATCTTAAAGTTTTAAAAATTGATATATTTATACTTTTTTAAAGGACATCATCATTTCTTTTCAACATATGCAGCAGTTACTCCAGCAACAGACTCAAGCTAATACTGAACTGGAAGCAGAATTGAAGGTGCAAAGAGAAAATAATCAGGTTATAGATACATAACTATTTAAGTATATTTCCATCTAATGAGCTTTAGCTGTTTACTTGCACTCATCTGTCTAACTTTATCTGAGATCATTTTGAATTTTAGGGATAAAATATGGCCATCTATTATTTTCATTTTATAAAAGAACATTTTATAAAGCTATATTAAGGATATAATCTCAGGGAAAAGGACAGCGTTATAAGAAAAGAGACTTGATGCCCTTATACTGACATTTTTTGCCATGGACTAGTGAAATTTTGTCATGGATCAGTGCTTGTTTGCAGACTGGTGTTGGAACCATTGATATATAGTATAACAAAATATTAATGTAGAACTGTTGCTGAGGATTATGCTGCATAGATAGCTCAAGAGTTTTCTCGAGCATTCTAATTCCACCTGTACTAAAAGGGATCATTACTCTCCCTAATGGCCTACTGTTTTTCAGTGCTCTGCAGTCATGCTGTCATCTGTCTTATACTTTTATTGTACAGTTTGGAGCATAGTGAATTAAATTCTCATGATGGACAATATTTTCTGCCATAATTTATAGTTTAGTCCAGATGTAAGTATAGTTACGCTGTTACAGTGTTAACAAGAATAATTTACTTAGTTTGCTCCTATAGTCATAGTATTAACCAGGATAATTTACTCAGTTTTTGTTATATTAAAATATCAGCAGATGTTTTTATTTTTACCTTCCACAATACTCATTTTTTCAGCTAGGGTTTTTCGATTGTTAATCCAGATGCAAATAATACCAAATCCTGATAGAGTATAAATTCCATGAGAACAGTAAATTTTAAATAAATTTAGACTCTTTGCAAGTTCAGATTTTGCCAGGTTAGGGCTTCTAGTTAAACATACTGAGTTGAACCCACACATTCACTTCTATTTCCTTCTGGAGCTGCAATAAAATGACAATACTAAATTCACAAAGACAAGAAAATAGGGAGAGGAAACGATAAAAATAAAGTTTTAAAAGTGAAAACCAGATGGAAAATTAGTAATTTACTTAGTAAATGAGAGAAAGTAGAAAACCCAAGTCAAAGATGCAGAAATGGTCAGGAATTGCATGTGCCTCTGGAAGTAGGGCGCACAGCTGAAGCCAAAAACTAGATCTTTTTAAGAAGCTGTTGCACCTCCAGTTTCTCTTCCCTGCCCTGCACAAACAAGCACTGTCTGTCACCTACTTGGAAGAAGATTGGAGGTTTACATTAGAAGTTGGAGAGACAGCTGAGATGGGGAGATCCAGTGGTGTGCTGGAGACGGCTTTACCAGGGAGAGCAGGTTGTTAGAGTTGTTGTCATTTTGTGAGCTTGTTATTACACCAGAGGTAGCTTCAAATTGACCATGGTGGGAGTATTTAACACTAATGAAATTGGCAAATGCTGCAAATCAGTGTTTTGTTTTGTTTTTGATTTTTAGTTTCAATTTATTAGCTTACTACTGATAGTATTATATTGAAAACTGGGTGGAAAGACTAAATACCGAATTCTCAGACCTCCCAATCCACTTTCCCCATTTAGAGGGCAGCTAGCCTTATAACTTCAGACAGGAGAATGGAAGATTCCTTCTGGTGGGACTAACCTGCTCACAAGAAAAGACCATTGCTGCCATAGTTAAGCTTTCCCAGTGAAATAGCTCAGCCAGATCAACCTGCAGGAGCCCACCATTTGACAAAAGTTTTAACCAGCTTTTTAATATTTTATTCTTAAATATGAATAGGCAGTTAAGGATCTTTGGACATTTGAAGAAAGTCTCCAATGTGAAAAACAGACAAACAGGGTAATGAAAAACACTTGGAGAAACTAAGAGAATATATTCATGTAAGAGAAATATATTTATTAATCCACAAAACAAGAATTAGGAATCCATGAAAAAAACATTCATACAATAAAAGAGAACCCTTAAATATATTAGCAGACATAAAACGTACAATGGAAACGTTGGAAGATAATATTGAGATAGCCTTTTAGAAAGTAGAACCAAAAGACAAAAAGATGAAGATAGGAGAGAAAGAAACTTAGGAGCTCAGTCTAAGAGATCTGGTAAGTTTTAGAGAGGACAGAGAAAGTGGAAGGAGGGGAAATGACCAAAGAAATAATACAAGAAAGTAACCCAGAATTGAAGAATTTGAGTTTGTTTTGCCCAACACCAATGCATATCATTATGAAATTTCATACTACACATAAAGAGAAAATTCTGAAACTGTAGGGGGAAAAAGTGGGTCACATACTAAGGATTCAGAATGAGAGTGGCAACATAATGGCTTCAGACTTCTCACTGGCAACACTGAAGGTAGAAGGTAATAGAACCAGGCCTATTAATAGAAAGTTTGCTTTACCAAGACAAGAGAATCAGCCAGAAAGAGGAAACCATGGGATCTAGGAAACAGGAGAGTCACCATAGAGAATAGAAGGAAATCCTCAGAAATAACCTGATCGTTGTAGCTGACTAAAAGAGCAGTGGGTCCAAATTGTAGTGGAAGATTAGAATGTCTCCAAAAAATGGAAACTGAGAGAATACCTGATATATGCAGGTTTGTTTTTTTTTTTCAGATGAGGATATAGGTAGGAACAGGAAATGATTGACATATCTAATACAGTTTTAAGAACATAATGCCTTTGATCATTTATTATTACTAAGATAGAGACTGTGGCTGAAAATGTTTACCCTGAATGTACATAGCTTTAATAATGATGAACAAATGAACTTAAAAATTCCAGATATAGTAGACATGTAGTAGAGTTCTTACTATTTGTCTTTTATGGAGGTTCACTTGGGTTATCAGCAGACATTAGAGAAACCTAGTAATATTGGTGACACTGATGTTAACAGCTTTAAAACCCATGCCTTAGAAAATACTTAGTAGTGGTTTTACTCTTTAAAGGGTTTTTTGAGGGGCAGAGAGGGTAGTGCCATGGTGTTTACATTATGTTAATTTATGAAGTAATAAGTTAAGATAGTAAATATTGAAGCTCTACTTAAAATATGTTAATTTGAAATAAAAAATTAAAATTGTATTTAAGGATTTTCTAGCCAATTAATTTCTAAAACAAACAAATGCTGAAAAATGTTCTGTGGTAGTTAAAATTTTTTAGTAGGGTTATGCTGGATTATGCTACATTTCAAATTCTTCAATGCTTTACTTTATATTACTTTTTCAGTACATTAAAACTTATGCAGTGAAACTGAATAATGGCAATGTTTTTATACCCTTTTATAGCCATTTCTTTTTCATAACCTCCCCCTATTTCCTGTTAACTAAACTATAAGCACCTTTCTGTTAATTTATGAAAATTATTGTTGAGATAGCACATTATCACTGATCTGTATGGCACTTGCAGCATGTTAGAAGCAAAGGTCCAAGCAACATAAAACACATCAAAATTCATTAATGTGGTATTGATTATTTTTTGGATAATTAATTTTATTGCAGACCCTTGAAAGAGATAATGAGCTGCAAAGGGAGAAGATAAAAGAAAATGAAGAAAAGTTCCTTAATCTTCAAAATGAGCATGAGAAAGCACTAAGAACTTGGAAAAACCATGTAGGTTTATTAAATATTAAAATGTTTGGAATTGTAGACATTTAAAATAACTATTAAATGTTTAAGGAAATATTGCAAAAATAATATAGGAATAAAGTCAGACACATTTTCTTCTTGCACTTGTATTTCCAAGAAGTGAATGCTTTCTAAAAGTTAAATTTAATAAAATTTCCTGTAATGCTTTTATGCATGAAAAACCACACACGTGTGTGTGTGTGTGTGTGTGTGTGTGTGTGTAATTTGAGTGACTTCCCATATGTGACCAAGAAAAATTAATTTACCTTTTCATAAAACTATTGATAGTATTGTAGTAAATGATTAAAATAAAGAATTATGTAGTCATTATTATTGGCTGATCTATTTAGTTTTCCTCAGCAGTTTTGTTGAGATGTATTAAAGCATGTTCAGAACATGTATACAGTAGTTGAGTTCTGTAGTGTTAACATTTTATCATAAGAACTGATGTTATAAACATGGCTGTTTTCTTAAACTACATCTTTTTGATACTAAATTTTAATTTTAGTGAAGTAGATAATAAAAGTGTGAAATGATGTAAATTACAGTGTAATATGAAGCTTCACTTTATAAATTGGTGAACCCCTGCCCAGCCGGGCGTGGCTCAGCAGTTGAGTGTTGACCTAGGATCCAGAAGATCAGGGTTCGATTCCCGGTTAGGGCACATGCCCGGGTTGCAGGCTGCAGCCGATCAATGACTCTCTCATCATTGATGTTTCTATCCCTCTCTGTGAAATCAATAAAGATATATTTAAAAAAATTGGTGAACCCCAAAATTGATTATTCTATTTTAATATCTATTTTTATTGCCTTACAATTCTTTTACAAAAAAGAACACAATAGAAAGTCACTATTTATAAGTTTATGAAATCTATATTTTGGGAAAGTAAGATTTTATTTTAGACTATTATACCAGGTTATTCTAATACTATACTAATATATTTTATACTAATATATATCTAAATATCAACGTGATAAAATATACTGTAGATGATTTTGCTTAATATAAATTGTTAATAAGTAACTTGATTTTTCAGTTTCTTGCAGCTAACAGGTTCTCTCAATTTGTATTTGAGAGATCAGGTCTTCATTAATTAATTTGATTAGCTTGCCCTAAATCTCAAAAAATAATTTGTAATTAATTGTATCAGAATACTAAGAAATCCTTAATAACCTCTATCCTAGTAAAGTTTATCATTAGGCACCAGAAATAGTAATATTCATTTTAGCTCCTGCTAATGCACATTGTGTCCTGATGCTTCACATTCCTCATGTTAAAAGGCCATGGAAATGGTACTGTCAGGGTAAGGAAAAACTGTAAAGTGAAAAGAGAATATAAACTTAAACATGCCAGCCATGCATGCCAAAGAAATTAGTGGAGCCAAGAAAATATGTTTCCTGATGAGACCACAACCATGCCCCTCTCTCAAGAAAAAGTCAACTGAACTAAGAAAAATAAACATTCAGATTCACTGGTGAAGCCTCAGTCTATAAAATTGGTTTTATCTTAGGAGTTTTAGCTTTTACAATCATTTTACTTCCATATGTTTTAGTACTAAACAGCAAATGGATAAATTTGTAAAAGCTGCTTTGCTTCTATGAGTTTTCTTGAATGGAAGTTCAGCTCTACTCTTTAATGGTATTTCTATGTAAGTTTTTTCACTATTCTTGAGTGTACTGCTACTGGCATTAGATTAAGATGGGTTAAAAAAAGCCCAAAAAGATACAAAATAAGATGGAATCATAATAACTTTTTTAAAAAAATGGTGAAAATACAAGTAAAACTTAGAGAATATTGTTAGATATAATTTAAAATTCATGGAAATATAAAGAACAGTGTTACTTACTTGTACCTGTTTCCATTTGACTAGTTTTATAGCCAGTGGGTATGTAAAAAGACTGTAAATAAGGATGTTCAGAAATTATTAAAGGAAGGGGGGTAGGTCACAAAAGGAATGAAATTCACAGCATTTGTTGAGCATCGATTATGTTTTAGGCACTATACTAACTAGGTACTGGATTTTCAAAGATGCCTAAAATACAAAGACTACTAGAGAGCTCACTCTCAAAGGGACTGATAACTATGAAATTAATAACAATAGTGTAGAGTGTTTTAGTTGGATTTAAAAATTGCTATGAAAGCACAAAATCATGTCATTCAGGTAGGCTGGAGAAAGTTTTAAAGAAAAGATGACAACAGAGTTGGCCTTGCAAGATGAATAGGGTTTCATGGGGCCGTAGTTGCCCATTTCCTACACTTCCTGTTCCATCCTGTTGGCATTCCATTTAAGATGGGAAAAATCATGGAGGCATGAAACTATATTTTCAAGGGTGATAGTCTGATCTGGAATGTGACCTTGGAATATAGCTCAAGATCACCTTCCAAAGGGTTCCTTACTAAGGAAGTTGAATTTTATTTTATAATTAATGGAAAACCACTGAGAATTTTAAAGCAGAGAAGTGCCATAGATCTGCATTGTAGAAAAATAACTCCTGCAACAGTAGGGAGGATGGCTTTATGGAAAGAGAGCAGTAAGAAAGATATTGCAAATGACCTAACCATGAGCCTATGAGAGTGCGCTTAGGGCAACAGTGAGAACAGAAAAGGAGGGCGCGCTTTGGAGGTAGAATTGGTAGGGTTAATGAGATTTTATATGTAATGAGTTTTAGAAGGGGAAAGGAGTCAAGTATGTCTCAGGTTAGTGTAACTAGTAGGATGATGTCACTAACTGACAGGGAATGTGACAGAAGCAAATTCGGTGGATGAAAATAATGAATTGAATTTGGGAACTGTTGAATTTATGGTGCCTGCAGGATGCCTAGCTTGAAATGCATACCATGGATTTGAAAATGTGAACTTAATCTTAGGAGAGAGGTTGGCAGATATGAGTTATTAGTATAAAGATGAAATGTGAAGGTATAGGTATTGTAAGATTATCTGAAAAAGGAGTAAACGAGCGAGCCTTGGGGAATGCCAGCATTTTTGGGGGGGTGCACACGTGTGTGCAGGAAGGGAGGAGGTCCTGACCAGAACAGTGAGAAAGGTGGGAGGAGGAGAGAGTAGTGCCATGAAAGTGAAGAAGCCATTTCAGGAACAAGTAGTTACATGTCATGGTACAGAGCTGTTAAATGATACGAAACTTGGGGAAAAAATCTTTTTTGCTAATTTGCAGGTGATAGCTGACGAAAACAAAAACCAATGAGGGTAGAAGTCAGGTTGCTAAGGAGCAATGGGAGGTTAGGATTTGAAAGTAGCAGGTGTGGACTTAAAGAATTGAGACAGAGAATTGGGTCAAGAAAAAAAAAAAAAAGGATTGTGAAAAGAGTATTTTGGGCACAGGAAAGATTGAGACTTGGCAGGAGAGAGTGTTGCTAGAGCTGGGCACTAAGGGAGCTAGAAGAGGGTGGGATAAAGGGCATGTGGGAAGTTGAGCCTATCACCTTGCAGAGGTAGATTGAATGATTAAAAATAAAATGAAGGGAAAGTAATAGGTGAGCTCATGTCTGTCTTTTAGGCTCTATAACAAATACATGCATTTGTGGAATTCTGGGTAATTTAAAATTGCTCAAGAGAAACTCGTATAATCTTTCATGACAAAAGGGTATTTATCTCCTCAGTGAAACTCTGTCTCACATTTGAGGTCCCCATGAAAGAATACTCCCTGCAAGAAAAAGGTGAAATTTTATAGCCAATGAAAGCTCATTTATAAATGTAACGTTAGGACGAAGAGTCAGTTTGTGCTGTACCACTTAGTGCTTAGTACTCTTCATCGAGTTGAACTAAAAACTGCATATCTAATATACAACAAGAAAATAGAACTTTAAAAATCAGTGAAGGTATAACATGTATAGAATTTTTATGAGTAAAAGTAAATAAATTTTCATTTGTAGCAAGAGGTGGCTTAATGTAGTAAAGAACACAACCCCTAGATTAGCTTTGGATTTGAATCCTGGTCAATTTATAGCCACCTGATATTGGGCAAGTTAATGTCTGCGAGCCTCACATTCCTCACCTGTAAATTGGTGGTTGAAAATACCTCATAGGATTTTTTATGAGTATGAAATTGATACTAAGTGCTCAGCACAGTTCAATAAATGGTCGTTCTTAATAATTAGTAAATACTTTGGGGATTTACCTTTTTTACTGTTTCCCAAAACTTGTGTTAGTATTTTTATACAAAACCCAATTTATATATGTGCTCGTTTTGATTACATTTTATATTAGGTTGAAGAACTTAATGGAGAAATTAATGAGATTAAAAATGAGTTAGCACTTAAAGACACTCATATTAAGTTACAAGGACATTACAAGGAATTATGTGATCAGAAGTTTGAGGAAGACAAGTTTCAGGTAAAATTCAAGTCTGTTGGGGGTACAAACTGTTAAAGATATTAGGACAAGGGTCCCCTTTTCTCCACACCCTCACCAACATGTTATTTGTTGACTTTTTGATAATAGCCATCCTGACTGGTGCAAGGTGGTATCTCACTGCTGTTTAGATTTGCATTTGCCTGATCATTGATGTTGAGCATCTTTTCATGTCTGATGGCTACCTGTCTTCCCTAAAGAAATGTCTCTTCATTTTCTTTGCCCATTTTTTGATCCAATTGTTTATTTTTTTATTATTGAGTTGCATGAATTTCTTATGTATTTTTAATATCAATCCCTTATTGCATGTCATTCGTGAATATATTCTCTGAGTTCGTAGGTTTATTGTTTTTGTTGATGTTTTCCTTTGCTGTATAGCTTTTTAGTTTGATGAAGTCCCATTTGTTTATTTGTGCTTTTGCTTCCCTTGTTCCAGGGGGTTACTAAGATGGATATCAGATAGTTCGCTACCTTTTTTCTAGTTTTATGGTCTCAGGCCTTACATTTAGGTTTTTAATCAATCTGCTCATGTCGATCACCTTGTCTGAAACCCTTCAGTGGCTTCTCATTGTCTTCCTCGCTGCTGGAACTCCTTAGTGAGCTATGTGAGGCCCTTACTGACCTAGGCCTAGCTTACTTCAAGCCTCCTTTCTCTCTGTTCTTCTAGCACCTAGTTCTGGCTGCAGCTACAAGTAGTTCTATGAAGACTATGGTCTTGCTTGCTTTTAATAACTGCCTGTATATGCCATTTGCTCTCCCTGGGGTGCCTTCTTATCCCTGTTTGTATTGAAGTTGACTGTTATTTATTACCTTGTCTTTCCCTCTGGACTGACCAGTTTTTGAGGATAGGGCCTATATATTTTTGGTCATCATTGTATCCCAAAGCCTTTTGCAGTGCTTCCATGTATTATGTGCTCACTATACAGGAGGAATAGAAGGATGTTGAAGTGATTCACTCTTTTAAAGATACATGAAAATACAACACGCAAAACAATATGCCGGCCGTGGCTACGTTGCTTTTAATAAGGAGTGGTTCTGTTATTACAGATAATGTGTGGTATTTATTGTATAAAAATGTGGAGTACATGTTTGAAATATCTAAAGGTCTCTATTTTGTTTAAATATGATAGATTATATATACACAGAATGAACTTAAAGTGATCTCATTATAAATAGTATATTAGTTAAAAAGTCATTTGGCTTTCAAATAGAAATTGCTGAATGGTTTGATTGAAACACTGATTCCACTTTTATCAGCACAATTTGTTTAAATGTTTTATACTTTTTAATAATGTTTTTACATTAAAGGAATCCTTTCCATTTTACACTAGAATCTTCCAGGAGTAAATACTGAAAACAATGAAATGTCAATGGAAAAATCACAAAACATCATACAGAAATATAATTCTGGGCAAGAAATAAGGGAAGAAAATATTGCGAGTTTTTGTTTAGATACTGAATGTAGAGAAGAAGATGAAAAGAAAGAAGGCCCACTTACAGAAGAAGTCATTATAGAAGGTAACCTAAGATTATATTGGCATTTTCTGATTTGTATATTGAGCTTTGTAAGGGAGTGTCAGTTACAGCCTTTGCTCAGAGGACGGTGTAGAGTAGTTGGATAAGTACTTTATTTGTATGTGCCTTAACAAAACAGGCT
This sequence comes from Miniopterus natalensis, assembly GCF_054644295.1. Lineage (NCBI taxonomy): Eukaryota > Metazoa > Chordata > Mammalia > Chiroptera > Miniopteridae > Miniopterus > Miniopterus natalensis. The sequence continues at coordinate 59,512,578 of NC_142091.1, read as the reverse complement.
TCCTTTGAGGTATTCTTTACAGTGACTGTGTTTGAGGAAAAAATACATTTCTGCCTTCCCTTCTCATCACTTCTTTGCTTTCTGCATTCTGGTTTCTGCTTTCACTGCTTTCCTGAGAATGTCCTATGGGCTACCAATAACCTTCTGATGACTAGACCTAGAGCACATTTCTTCATTCAAATGACCTTTCTGTAACCATTAAAATAATTTATTAATTCGTCCAGTTTGAAAAAGTTGTTTATAAACAGTACTGATTGTTTGAAGGTGTTCAAAACTAGGCTGAACAGCCACTTGGTGGAGATGTTGTAGAGAGAATGAGTGGACTTTAAAAAAGCCCTACAAGCCCTGAACTTTATATTCCAGATTATTGTGACTGTAATGAAATTTTGAAATCTATTGTTGGAACCCAAATTAATAAAATGAATGTCTTAAGTAGATATTCTATACACCTGGCCAAAAAATTCCAAAATTTAAAAATATTTACAAGGTAGTGAATAAAAAAAGTGATGATAATGCTGAAGAAACCAATTAGCAATTTCTGGATCCTAAGTAATAATAGAAATTAGAGTATAACTTGTTAGGATAAATTGATTTTTATCTATCAGCTATGTGTTTATATGGACTTGTACCATATGCCCAAAGGGAAATAGCAGACTAGAGAAAGAAAAACCATTTTGTAATCCCCCAACATTTCCTGTTTTAAACCAAAAATACTTTTGATTTTTCAGTGTATCATAAATTTACTGTGTTCTCATCATGACAGAATTACAGCATATTGAAAATATCTCCAAGAATGAAATTGATACTACTATACCTCAAGATGAAAATCAAAGTGAAATCTCCCTAAGCAAAGCCCTCTGCATAGAAAAAGAATTAATTAGTCAAGGGCAAACCTTGAATGTTACTAACTTTAGAAAAGCAGTTACTACAGAAATAAAAGACAACGTGGGCTTTGAAAAGGACAATGGCTGTACAGAATTTAAATCGCCAAATAATTCTTTTTTAGTGGCAGATATATCAATAGGAACAGAGAGCACACACGTAGAAAGAACTGGATTCGATGTTCACCGAGCAGACTTACATCTGGAGGTTGAAAGTATCAGAACATCATTTAACAGTCTCTTAAATGAGATGGCTCACAGTACAAATCATAAAAAAGATGTTTCTGAACAACAGTTTAGATTGCTTCCAGGGACCCAAGAAAATGCCAGAGAGAAGGAAATTATAAATAGTGACCAAACCAAAACAGATTTGGATTCATCTCTGGATATAAAAAAAAATCCTGTTCAGTGTCAGAAATACAGTTTACATGATTCCAGTAATGTTATCTTAGATGATAAACAGTGTAAAAAAGAACAAATACAATTGTTCAATAAAAAAAGTGAGTGCAGCACATTGCCATTTAAACAAACTTCAGATGTTCAGGAAGTCTGTAACGATACGTCAGAGAAACCTGAACTAACTACTCCCTGTGACATTACAACCAACCACCCCACTTCATCTGCTGTTTTCAGTGATAATTTGAAAGTATTTCTTAAGGATTCAGATAAAAATGCTAATATTATGTCTATGTTGGGAAAACCCAACTCAAGCCCTGGGAAAAGAGCTGTATGTAAAAGTCTGAATGATACACAAAACAGTCCAGTTAAGAACTGTTTGGGATATTTAGAAAACAGTGCGCACATTTCCCATCTTCAAGTTAACAATGAGAATATACATGCTTCACAAGCCAAAGATATGAAGACTGCTGTTCACACGAAAGCTTCCACAGAAATACAGTTTTCCAATAGAGAGAGTCATGTTGATAAGAATCAGTTAACTGAAGCCACAAAAAATGACCTTTTCCTCTTTGTGGATGTTAATGAAAGACAGCATACATTGTTAAATAATACTGAGAAAACAGAGTCATTAAATGACATCGTTTCTGGAAAAATTTACAGTGAAGGACAGCTTGAAGAATCATGTTCACTTCGCATAAAGCCATCTGGAGATTTAGTAAACAGAAGTGGAAAGTCAGCCTTTGATCTTTCAACTTCAGATAAAAAAACTGAGAAAACGCCAGTATATGTGAATGTTTTAGACCCCAGTCCTTGGTCAAAAGTAAATCAAACTGAAAGTCAAACAGCGAGCACTTCTACTTCTGGCATTCCCTTGTTGCTGAACGAGAGACCAATAGGTCCATCAGAAAACAAACAGATTGTTTCAATGACACTTTGTAAAAATGTGGGTGCAGATGATGTCGGGAAGGATACTGGGCCAGGTAAGAAAACAAGGTTTATGTTATCTTTTAAAATTTGTTATTTCTACTTAGTATTCTTGGTAAAAATTCTCCAGGTTATGTTAAAATGAAAACATATATTTATTTTTTGCCTAAACCTAAAACACTCCCTATATAGTAAAAGTAGTAAAGGTCACCTAAATCTGAACCAGTATTACCAACATGTACTGAGGTAAAATTGCATTTTGGAAATTAAAAAAATTTTCATCAAGGAACAGAAAATAACAAAAACCACCACAGGTCCAGGTGCATAATTTGAAATTAGGAACAGCTTCCTATTCTGAGGTCTTTACTTTCTAGAGCAAATGCAGTGAAGTTGATAAGGCTTATTCCAGCGCACATGTTTATTCCTTAAAGAAAACACCAAAAAAATCACAACTTCCTTCCCTCAGAACCACATTTTGTCATTTTCTTTCCTAGTTTTCTCCCTCTTCATTTTTTTGTTTTATCTGTCCCTAACCAGCACCACAAATCCAGCTTTTGTTTTCCAATATTGAGGGATAGCACGAATACATTTCATAGCATTGCTGTTTGTCACTGAAACACTTTAAACCGAACCTCTTAATAATTATGTACTTATATTATTAATACACTAAAATGCCGAATATTTCAGACTGTTCTAGTTTTTAACACTACCACGTGAAATAACATAATGTCCAAGTTTTGCTTTAAAAATACTCCAGAATAAAAAAAAAAGGGGGAAAGGTAAATGGATGAAAGACATGACTTAATATTGTTGGATACTAAAGCTGGGTAATGGGTCTATTGAGATCCATACTCCGTACTTTGGTATATTTGAAATTTTTCATAATAAAAATATATTACAGCCCAGCCAGCATGGCTCAGTGGTTGACAACTGACCTATGATCCAGGAGATCCCATTTCTATTCCCTGTCAGGGCACGTGCACCAGTTGCTGGCTCGATCCCCAGCAGGGGCCGTGCAGGAGGCAGCCAATCAATGACTGTCTCTCATCATTGATGTTTCTCTCTCTCCTTTCCTCTCGCTGAAATAAAAAATATATTAAAAAAATATATATATATTACATATCAAGTATAGGTCTGTATAAATGTAACTTAGCGATAACAATGAGCAATAATTTAAGAAGTATGATCATGAGGAAAATACTTTGCCAATAGCAGTCTCATAATCAAAATTGTTTAGGTTATTAAAGACAGTTTTAGATTTTAATGGACTTTGCCTGTTTAACAGTATGCATTTAGACCCATTTAATAGAAATGCAGATTACAAGGAAAGCTTTGCTTGGCCCTCAGACTTAACAGGCTTCTTTTAAAAGGAAAGAGAAAACTTTAAAGAGAAAAACTGGGAACTAAAAGCAAAATAAGTATACTTCTTGCTTACTAGCATGAATGGAGAATGTAGGAAAAAACAGAGAAAACACCAAAACACTGTAGAACCTCATCTCACAAACTCCAGTTTTCCTAATAAAGTGTATTAATTTCAGATTCCATTAATTTTGTCTGCCAAATGCTGTGGTTAGTCAAGTGCTATTAGTCAAGGGTCTGGTCTAATGTTTATCATTTTCTCACAGGTCCTTCTAAATTAAATCTCAATGATATAAATAGAATGGGAGGGGAGATGTCTAAAATTCTATAAAAATTCAACTTGTAAAGTACTCAAACTCATAAAAGATTCTTATAAATATTTTTTAACCTTCAAAGCAGAGATGTTTCTCTACATTACTTTTATCTGTTTATTAAATACTAGACAGCCCTTTGTTGGGCCATCTTACTATGGCCAATTTCTTTTAATTTGAATTGGTAAGATGTTCTCTATATAAATGTTTACATGTACAGGCAATGTAGTAACTGGGGAATAAGGAAAACATTTTGTTTTATAAGATATTTATACCATTTCACTCATTTTAATGCGAAATAAGGTTTTAGAAAGTAGTAATAAAACTTTGTTTTCTGAAATGAAATGCCTAATGTAAGAGCAAAGTCTATAAGAAGTTCCAGGTGAAAATAAAATAGAAATTTTTACTTTTTAAATACAAAAGCATAAAATCAGAGAAAAAAAAGTTCAGCCACTAAAATGAGTGCCTGGAGAATAAAATTCAGTTGTTGCCATTTCCTCTTTGTCAAGCAGACACTACCAGCATTAACAGAGTTGCTGACACTTTGAATAACTCCACTGTCCATCCAGATCCCAGGGGAGAGCCCAGCAAAGAGAGGAATGCAACTGCAAAGACTTTTTATGATTCTTCTTTTCCCACAGAACATGTAAGTCAATTAAAAATATTGCCAAGCAGACCTTAGTGAGCTAATTCTAGAGATATGTGTAGCACTGTATGCATCTGGATGCTTTAAGACCTAACTGATCTCCAAAATAATACCAAGAGGGCAGCACGGCACCATTTTTCACAATTAAGGTTGATGGAAAACAGCAGGGAAAAGTCACAGTGTATAAATCAAATAGATAGAATCCAGCCTGTTTTAGGAAGGAGAGTGTGAGGTGGTGTATTATGTATCTCTATATTTTAGTCACCTAAATCTAGGAATAGTGACGTTTGCGCATTTATTTAAACTTGGGGTGTGTGTGTGTGTGTTCATGTTTGAGCATTTAAAATTATTCTAATTAAAGATGCCTTAAATAATCTAATCAGTTAATAAATTCAGCTGTATTTAGTAGTGTTTAATGTAATTACATTTTGGGAAACTGTTGCAAAGAAATTTATTCACATAAGAAAATTTTATTTAATGAGAACACAGAATGTGAAAGGATCAAATATCCATAAATATATCAAGTATGAATGTAAATATTAAGCAAAGTATTTATAGAGAATATATTGCTCCAGGAGTCTGTCTGGCATATGCAAAGCAACTAACTATAGCTGACAGGTTTCTTGGTAAAATTGATAAGTTTTTTATCTTAGTGTGCAAAACTTCAGTGCAAAAAAGGCTATGTTGTTCAAAGTCTAAAAGATAACCTAAAAATGTGACTTTTTAAAAAAATTGCATAGTGAGATTTTAAAGTTACTATGTTTTAAATTTTAGAGATGCACATTAAGTAACTTTCTCTTTAGCACATATACAATGAAAATTATAGTACTAACAGAGCCTTAACATATAACAGCTTTTCACAATAAATTTCATTTTCCTTTTTAAATATGAGACACCCCCTCTGAGATAGTGTAACTTTCCTTCTGGGAGGGTTGAAACTAAAATCAAGATCCAGCTTTTTTCTTCATTGCATCAGCAGGAAGTTTCAGCTTGATGTGTACACAAGTGTGTATCTTTAAAATATACCAACTAAAGCCCAGTAAATCTGGCAGTGGGAAATCCCTGGCCAACTAGATAAGTCACTGAATCAAAGCAAAAAGGAAAAGCTAGATACCAATTTCTAACTAGGTTGAATACTTAATACTTATGATTGTCCTATTTTCAAGGGTATGATGGAATTTCATGTCTCCCTTTCAAGCCCATTTTTATATAATTAACCCAGTAGTGAAGTTCTTTGTGTCTAATTCCGAATGCTTTTCTTGCAATTAATATTTTTAAGAATTTACATTTATAGAATTAAAACTTTTTCAAAGAAATATTCCCACAAGTCCTGTAAGGTACGTGGACTGTTGAGGAAGCAGTGACACAAATGTGAGATACCTTTCCAAAGCATTGAGACCCTATCTGTGATGAACTTAGACTAGGTCTCTTAGTCTGGGGATCGAACCTGCAAACTGGGTATGTACCCTGACTGGGGATCAAACCTGAGACCTTTTGGCCTAGTCTAAGTCTAGGCCCTTAGTCAGGTGCTATCTACTTTCTCAACTTTCATAATAGAAAAAAAGGTTTCTTCTCAAAATACTAGTGCATGTAAAACAAACTTGGCTCACTGGCTCAACAGACGTTTTCTAGATGTTTTACTATGTGGCAAGCACTGTGCCAAGTACCTTCATCCCCTCTGAAGCTTGACTACAATCATCATCTAATGTGGGACACATTTAAAAGCAGATTTTTTTTGCCTACACTACTAAAAATGCTATTTATCCCTGCATTAAACCAGACACATCTAGTTTCTTTGTGAAGCCTGTTTACATGCTCCTTACTATTTTACACTTTTCTTAATCAGGCTGTCAAGTGACAGCTGATGGGCCAAATGCAGCCCCCCCTCCCCCGCCTGATTTTATTAAGTACAATTTTATTAGAGCACAGCCACACCCATTCCTTTACCTATTGTCTGTGGCTACTTTTGTGTTGCAATGACAGTTAAGCAGTTGTGAGGGAGGCCATTTGACCCACAAAACCAAAAATATTTACTTCTGGCTAGTTACAGAAAAAGCTTGCCAACCCTTGTTCTAAATGAAAACATATGAATTTTATAAAGACTTATAGCTAGACATATTTTTATGCACTTGTCACACCAATCCTGTAAAATTTTATGTAGATGTTATGAGCTAATCCACCTTTTTTTGTTCTTGGAGGGAGTTAGGTTGGTAGCTGCTGCAATCTTGATCATACCTAGGAATGAGGATGGGAAAGAGGGGCCACAGTAAACAAAGCCACTTATTTTACACATCCAGTGAATTACGTTCATTTAAGTTAAATTTTAAAATGTAACCTAAGGTCTAGTACCAGATCTTTTGAGTCAGACAGAAAGAGGTTAGGAGGTAAGTGATTTTTAAAAGGAGACAGGAAAGGAGCAACGATATGTGGCAACATATTTAGAACTAGAATTACAGCTGTAGGCTACACAACCCCAGTTAAGCTAACTAGGACAAGTTTTGTTAAAATCTTGTTTCTCTCTACAAGCAGCCCCTGTTCCTCACCCTCCCACCAAACAGGTAGTTCAGGGTAAGAAACTAAAAATTCAAAGAATCAGGATTTTGGAAAAGGGGTGATTTGTACTTGTCAAATACACCAAAATGCATCAAGCGTTTTGATCGCAAAACAGGACCATTAAAGGTCATCAATCATTTAACTTCAAAATCAGTAACAACCTAGATTTGAATTTGATATATTTCTATATATCAGTATTGCATGGGTGACTCATACATTCATTTTGGCCCTGTAAGCTAAATGTGTGAACACTTATATGCTAGACATTATCAGAAATACACATTTAGGCACATTTTCGTCCATTACCAGTTATTTTAAAAAATCCTCACCCAAGGACATACTTTTGATTTGAGAGGGAGAGGGGGAGAGTGAAACTTTGAGAGAGTGCAAGTGAACTTCATTCAGTCAGTTGCCTCCAGCATGAGCCATGACTGGGGATCGAACCTGCAAACTGGGTATGTACCCTGACTGGGGATCAAACCTGAGACCTTTTGGTGTACAGGACAACGCTCCAAACAACTGAGCCACACCGGCCATGGCCTAATAGACTTTTTTTTTAGACTTTTAATACAGGGAAATGCTAAAAATGTTTTTAACACAGCATAGAAAATGTTTTTTCTCAGATTTCTAAAAAATGTGTATATATAGAAGAGATCGGAATATTTACATCAAATTGTTTAATGGTGGTTGGAATCCTGGGTAATTTTAATGTAATTCTTACCCTGTTCCCTATTTTTAAGATTCCCCTTTAAGAAATTTTATCTGGTAATCTGAAAAGACGAAAGATTTTTTTTTCCAAGAAGTTAACTCAAATTTATTTGATAGGGATAAATTGAAACAATTATTCAATTAGGAGATAAATTACCACACATCCATAAAAGGGAGTATTTTGCAGCCTCTGACAATAGTTTATGAGAAATTTTAATGACCTAGGAAACAGCTTAGAGGGAAAAACAAAGATATAAAATTTTAGAAAATGATCAATTATACTATAAATAGAAAAAATACTAGCAGCAGACAGTACCAAATGTTGACAGGTCTTTCTGGGTAGTGTATTACTACTGATTTTTAGTTACTTTATACTTTTCTCTATTTTCCAATTTCCAATATTTCATTATCAGAAAAAAGCATAAAATGAACAACATTTTTAGCACAGTATTATAATTATGACCCACTCTGGTGCTTTGGAAACATGCCAACTTTGAAATACGGCATTGTCCTTTCCTGTTTCTCCAAAAATGGTGCTCTGAAGCATGAGAGGAAACATTAAGTAAAAGGCAGCTTTTATATGGTAGTTTTTCTGTTAGCATTGAAAATTTTCCCCTTGTTTTGATAGAAGACACAAAACATAGACATGTTTGGGAAGGGAGTAGAAGACAAAACAGATTTTTATCTGCCCATGTTAAGTATCTTTTCTTTCAATGTAAGCTCAAGACCTTTTAGAACATGTTTGTTGTGTTCCTGGAATATATACTAAGAGATCTTGAAAAGCTACTACATAAGCCTACAAATTCATTTTATAGTTTTTTGGTGCCAAAATTACTAAGGTAGTAGTTGGAAATATGCCAAGAAAATGGTGGCTCTATCACATGCTCATAATTGCAAAAGCTTATAGTCTTTAAACTCTTTTGTTGAATGTTTAGAAAATGAGTAATAATTTCAGTGGTAAAACAAGTTTGGTCTTTCCTAGGCGAAAACAAAGCCTCTGAAATCAAATCGACAAAGCCATTTTCCGGCTTTCAAGATTAAAAATACTACTGATTTAACTGTGTCTTCTATTGGTGAAGGTGACTGGCAGAGCCTGATAACAAATCAAATACAAGAAATTGAAAAGTTCCTGAGCTTAGAAAATGACAACCAATCTAAAAAAAGAAAAGCAGAAGAGATGTTGGAAAAAACAGATTAAAATAATGCTTTCAGTGGTGAATGAGAGTATTGATGTGGTTTTGACTAGAGCAGAATGTTACTTAGGTGGCTTTACAGATGTACTCACTTTTCCAACTTTTTCTGACGTGATGAAGTTGTATTAACTGTTATGTTTTTGCCCAGCAAATGTTTCACTTAAGATAGCCAAGACTGCAAGCTTTGCTGTTAGCATCTAACTCCCCTTAAATTTGTCTTTCCTCCATATATCCCTTTTTGTTAATCCTCATCTGATATTTTTCCCATTGCTTTTCAGAGAGTGGAAGGGAGGGAGGGGAAGAGAGAGAGAGACATATAAGTGAGAGAGACACATCAACTGGTTGCCTCCTGGACATGCATGCCCCGACCGGGAATGGGAAGCAAACCCCAAAACCAGGCATGTGTCCTTGCCCCGGGAATCAAACCCACAACCCTTTGGTGTGCAGTCTGATGCTGTAACCACTGAGCCACACCAGCCAGAGCCCATGTAACCTTTCATCAATGCTCTTGTTGTACCTTCAAAACCTTTCCTTACAGAACACAACTTATATATTATACAAGATAGACACAGTGACCCTTTGTAATTTATTACATTGTATCCTCTGAAGGTTGTTATTTTTTAAAATTTCTTTTGAATTTGAGACAATAAATGTTCAGACTGTAGTCAAGTTTCAGCTTATAATGTTTTACTGTCATTTAGGTATTTTTCTCCCAAAAGAAAAAAATTTATAGCATAAAAATTCAGGTATCAGAAAGACTCAAAAGGCTGTTTTTCACTTTGTTCAAGTTTTGTTTCCAGGCATTAAGTGTGTCATACAGTTGTTGCCATTGCTGTTTTCCAAATGTCCGATGTGTGCTATGACTAAAAATTGAAAAATTAAAAGCCATTAGTAAACCTTTTATCCTCTAGTGTTCTTTTATAATACTATATACTTGTATCTAGTCAAAAGCATATATAAATAATTTAGAATTAAAAGAGAAAAATTAGAAACTTACTTAAAAAAAAAAACTTTACCACATTGATCCTAAACCTTCTATTTTCCTGAACTACATAAACCAGACACAAAAGTCATTAGTATTCTAGCCATTGCTGAGCTATTAAATGAAATGTGCTGGAAAATAGGACTTTCATTAAATAAGCTAATCACATTCAGTCTGAACTTTAATAAAATTATGATAAATAGCAACTATTGAACTACAGTCAACTGGTAAGAACACCACCTTGGTTCTCTAAACATTTAAGTGAAATAATCAGAACAAACTAAATTGTTCTACAAAATGCTGTAAAGTATTGTCTTACCTGACAACTACTTTTCTCTGGGTCTGATCAATTTTGCAGTAGACCATTTTTGTTTTCACTGCTGAAAAAAGATGTTTTACATGATATATTATATGGAAACTTCCCAAGGAAAACAGCCTAAGGTATGAAACTGTGGCCAAGTAAGCCATAATAAAACTTTACAGTTTTCAAACATTTTACAAACTGGTTCTTTGAATCTAATAAGCACAGTAATATGATGCAACCAAAAGGAAGGTCATGCATTTACCCTATGGTTGCTGGGCCAATCTATATCAAATATCACAGTTATATATATCTATTATATACAATTTTTAGAGAGAAACATCGATCGGCTGCCTCCAGCATGCCCCCCAGCCAATAGTTTTCATTAAGAATCCTAGATGTTCTCCTTTACAGAGTCACACATTAGGGGGCTGGGAGGGTGGGACTAATTTCCTAATAAGATATTTCTTTATAGGTATGAAAAGGATTAGAAACCGTGTCAACAGTTCTGTTCATTTTATTAATCTTAATTGTACAATCCCCCAAACTTTCAAACCTATAAGCTCAGGGAAAAAAAAAAAGTCCTGATTAACAGTTAAGTTACTTTATAATACAACTGCTGGGGAAGAAGGTACTGTTTCTAGGCCAATTATAAAAAACTGATAACATTTGCAGAACATTTACTATGTGCCAGGCACTAGGCTAAGTGCTTACCTGCATTAATTCATTTAATCCTCACAACTACAAATTACTCCTATATTCCTGTTTCATAAAGGAAGACCTGGTCTCAAACCCAGGTCTGAAAGAAAAATCTAGGCTCTTAACCACACTATGGTTTACCGCCTAAAGGCATTTATTCTATGACACCAAAAACCACATAGCAATTTATATTTTCATTGCATTTTCACTCTACTACAATTATAATCTGATAATCTAAATATACACATTTGCCACAAAAGAATCTAGCTTTTTTAGCATATGGCTCAGTTTCAAGATTAAAAATCTTACATACCATGGGGTAAAAAATAGAAAAAAAATGAAAATGTTCTAATCGCCTTACCATCAATAACAAATGCTTCAACATCATCAGCCCCAATCTGAAGTTCCTGTTGCATTGTATCAAAAGAAATTTCCTTATTTTCCACTGCCATTCCCATAAAAGTAAGTAGTCTCATTTTTGCCATATTCTGTTCATGCAACAGTCCTGAATAAAAACATAGTAGGAAGTCTAGTAAGTATCAGTGCTATTAAGAGCTACACAATTACAACTCCTGTTCAATTGTGGAAGTCATTGTGCTTGAGCACTTTAATTTTGACAGAGCTTCTTATATGTTCAAACTATAAAACTGACCCCATAATTAAATTATGGAGTATTTAAAATTATTTTTCTAGAACTACATTTATTTATTACTATAATGCCATAGGTAATAGATCCAAAGTTAAGAATGGGCTATAGCCCATCCGGCGTGGCTCAGTGGTTGAGCACTCACCTATGAACCAGGGATCAATCCCCAGAGGGGTCTTGCAGGAGGCAGCCCATCAATGACTCTCTCTCATCAGTGTTGTTTCTCTCTCTCTCCCTCATCCCCCTCCTGAAATCAATAAAAACATATTTAAAAAGAATGGGCTATAAAATGATATTTTTAGGCCCTTAAGGGTTTTTTACATCTTCACTTTTTATATTTATACACTTTAGGAGATAAAATGTACAAAATACATTTTGTAAGAAAAATTTTTATTTAGTTGAATTACTTAAGCTTATTTTTACTAACAGCTCTCTCTCTTTTTTAATTTTTTAAATCCTCACCCAAGGATATTTTTTCCATTGCTTTTCCGAGAGAGTGGACTGGAGGGAGAGACAGACACACCCATCAATTGGTTGTCTCCTGCTTATGCCCTGACCAGGGTGGAGTCTGCAATGGAGATACGTGCCCTCGGCCGAATCGAACCCAGGACCCTTCAGTCCTCGGGCTGACACCTAACCACTGAGCAAAACCAGTCAGGGCACTAGGGCACTAATAGCTCTCTTGTGTAAACAGAGGATTCCTTATCTACTTGTAATTTGTTCTGTGTTTTACTGGTAAACACGGAGTTTTAAAACATTTTCATCCACATTCAGTCATGAAAACATTCCATTTTCCTTCTGGTCACTTTGGATATAATATTTAAAAGTCAAAACTGTAAAAGTGTGTTTATCACTTCACATTTACAGGCTAGGATGATCAGTACTAGAAAAAATTAAAGAGTACCATTAACATACTTGTTCTTTACAAGGAGTAAGTAGAAAACTATATAGATAATTCTAATTTTTGCCTTATAATTTCTAAGGCAACATGCTGTTACAATTATTCACATCAAAAACAATTGTAGACCTAAAAGGAAACTTAATTACCTGGTCCTGATCCTTTCACTTTAAAAAACAATAAAATTGAGGAGTAAAGAAATGAAATGTCTTATAGTCACAAAGTGGCCTCAAAAACAGATTCATTTATGACTAGAAATACAAATGTTTATAAATCCTGAATATCCAAGCATTTACCTGTTCCTAAGTAGAAGCTGAATTATAACATCATATACACTTGATCTGATGCTAACTTATTAATTATAAAAACAAGTTTCTAAAATTAATCTAGAATTACATACATTTCCCTTTTCTCTGAACTTTCAAATTATGTAAACTCATCAAATGATCGACCACTACCCTCTAGCAATTAAGAGCCTCAAGTTTGTATTGTTAAAAAGTTCTCTCTAAGCACTCCATAAATAAATTTGAAATGTTTAACATTCATATGAGCAGATGACGAGGGAAGCCCATTAATAGAGCACATGTCTGTTAATTAGCTGTAATTATGATGCAGGCTTTCTATTTGGCACAGATTCAACAAAAACATGATCATCATAACTCAACTGAATGAGGTACCCAAGTAAGTATTGCTAACCAGGTTTAATGGAAATCTACAAGCATCAAAAAACCAATTAGTGCACATTAACCCTAATTAACAAATAAAAATTAGAGGCTGATTAACTTTCTGAAGCAAAAAGGTAGCAACTGGATAACACCAGATTACATGTGAACATGTTAGGGCAATTTAGATGACACAAGTTAATGCTACTGTTGGGCCAAATTTTCAGTGTTAATAAAACAGTGTTTTGGTAAAATGTTGCCACCTGTGGAATGTAGACATCTGTAACTAGACTTTCAGCTGAAATATATCTCTAATAATATATCTAAAACTAAAAATACAGTTTTCGTCAAAGCATCTTTTACAAATTTCTAATAAAAGATTGCTAATTTGCATAGACGTTCAAGAAACAAAAGGCAAAACAGCAAGTACTAAAGATTTTTCTCAAAAAAATTTCTTAACATTCCCAGTTCTGTGGGCATATATAGTTTCCTTTTAATATGTTAAAATGATAAACTCAAATCTCTTAAGATATAATTAAAAACTCTTGAAATCAAATTTTACTGCTACAGTTTCAAGTCGACCACAAATCAAAAAACTTATCAAAGGAATGAAAATTATTTCTAGAATAAGTTATGTAAAACCCTTATATATCGCACATGGGAAAACCTGGGTTTAAAAACATTTCAAAAAACTGATGTTTAAAGTCACTACTTCAAAAGAAATCACCAAACTTAAAGCCTTTAGGACTCTTGCTTCTCAAAATCAAGCTATTAAGCCAGTGAAGTATGAGTTAAAGACTTGCAAGAAGCTGTGCTTTACTTCATGAAAGTAGAACATTACCTGCAAAGAGGCAGTCGCACTGTTCTGTGTCATATTTCAATTTTAAAGTTATAAAAAAATTTAATTTTATGGAAACATTTATTCATTACTAATATGTCAAAACCTTAATGCACTAATAAAAAAATGTGCATCATTGAGCAATTTCTGCATTGTCACTGACCCCTGGCTTAAAATGCTGCAATATAGAAAACGTAATTTTAATGCATGCAATAGCTTATGAACCAGTGCTCCTTTGAAACAGTCAATTACACATCAATGGGGGAGTGTCAAAGTGTTAATTACTACTCCTTTTTCCTTGGTGAGTAAATAAAGAGGTTGCTGACATTAACATTCCATCACATTGCTTCATGCCACAAAACAAATTAACTGGGACAGAATGTGGTTTTCTGGGTCTAGTGCACCTGGCAAAGCAGTCTACACAAACACACTTGCATCTACTTTATCTTGGTGTATTTCAAATGCCTTATTATGTTCAGAATAATTCAATTTTGCCCAATGCCAAAAGTTTACAGGTGACAGGAATTAATGATTACTACACTGAGGACCAATAGTATAATCAAAGTAGATTATAAATGTATTCTTTACCTATGTCTCAACCAACCAGGAAGACTAACAATTTAATTTTAATATGAAAAATATATAATGTATTTTGATTATTACCTAGTAGAAAAACAAAGCATTTTAGTTTCATAGTTGACTTCACTCTCAAAAACTGGTAGTTTTAGAACAATTTAAATCTGTTTAACTACAGATTTTCTAAGTTTTCTCTCTGTAATTTCAGTATGTTAAAAATGTGCTCTAGAAGGAAAATACTGAATATATAAGGAGTTTGCTCACTGAGGACGAGTAAAATTCAATTCAATTTGGCAAACATTTATTGAGCTCTGATGCCCTAGAAAGACAAAGGCAAAATCATAAAGCTAAGACTTACTTTGCTGTCTTCAACACACTGTAGTTAGGAAAGTTTCTCCTATTACATAAAATCACAACTCCATTTCTAATCTCATCTACAACACAACTTCATTTACATCTGCTTAGCAAAACCATATACTTCTATAATTTGTTAATCTGGGATTAGAGGTATACACCATACATAAAATCCTATATTGGGAGGGGGACTATTTATTACAATTATGTGAATATGGAATTTTTTAAAAAAGCACTAAAAATGCAAATCACCATGCATGTGAATAAGGAATAAGGTCTTTTCCAAAGAAACTTTTATTTTAATCGGTAATAAAGTGCCTTTAATCATATTTTGTCAGCTCTTAAAATGGGTACTTCTTAAATTATGACCATAGTAATAGTGATCCTTTAAGTTGCTTTTCTGCTCCATCCCCCATTCCAAAATTTTAAAAACACATCAATTGGAACTATTAATTCTTAATCTTCTCTAAATGCCTGCTTCTTAACTAGAACTTGACCTCAGAGAATCATGTAGTAGAGTTGGAAGGGCCTAAAATCCAACAAGCTCTTATGGAGAGGAAAATGTGCCCAGGCTTTCTGACTTGTAGTTTCATGCTCTTTCCATCAGAAATGCTTTTGGTTTCTGATTCCCAGTTCATTCTGAGTAATCTTTTAAACTACCTTCCTATGTTTGCTGCTATCAGTCATACACCACTGGTTAGGGTAATCTATACATTAGGCCACGATCATATTTGCTGGATCTCATAGTACAAAACAGTTCTAGAACAGCACATTCCCATCTCTCTCTACCCCTCCAAAGAATAAACCCCAAAACTTACCAAGTGAATCTATGAAGTCTTTATTATTCTGATAAAACTTGACATATGATGCCAGTTTAGCACTCACAAAAATGGTTAAAAGCTATACAGATAGAGACAAAAAATAAAGATACGATATTCAACATAGAATATTTAAATCTCAAGATCTTTTTAAGACACTGACTCCCAGCAATATATTTCTCTCAGTGCAGAAATTTCAATGTTTGATCAAATTACCATCTAAAACATCTGTTTAATAAGAGACTCACTTAGATGAAAGAATCAGTAAATACACTGAGCTCTAAAGATGGTAGTAATGACATAGTACAAATGGAAAATGACCCAAAATATATTTATACTTTCACCTGAAAAGGGTGTTGTGAATGTTTTTAAATATCAGATTTATCTTAACTGGGGCTAGCTGACACTATATCATAAAAAGAAATTTGTATTATCCAAGTTCATAATGGCCAGGCAAGTGAGGAGTTGAAAGTAAAAGAACAGAACTGTGTTCAGTGGTTAGAGAAAAGCTAACACTAAATTTCAGTCGTTCCTGATATAAAAAGAATAAATAGTACTCTTTCCAGATCTAAGTCATGTTCACGAATACAAAGTAAAAAGAGTTCATTCATACAAAGAAAAAAAGTTCTGCTTTAGTATGTTAAATTTAGGAAAAGAAAACATATTTCACATTAAGGATAAACTACTTACATCATGAATAAGCTCGCCTTCCAAAAACTTGACTGGTTTTAAAGTAAGAAGATGGTCAAAAAGAAATGCATTTGGATCTTTCAATGCTCGTACAATACACCTTAATTAGAAAACAAAAATCCAATCTCAGAGTCTTGAAATGTGGATATGTTTCACTGAGTCTGCAGGATGCACTACATTTATTTCAGTAAAATATCTAGAGTTCAATATACACAGCATAAGAAAATGCTGTAAGATTGGGGTTAAAACAGGCCAATAAATCTATATATCAAGTATATTTGTTTAACAATATAGTTGTAGACAAAAATAGCTGGAAAGAAAGCATCACAAAGTAGTCAAAGAACAAATTAAAAACAGCCAGTGCTTCTTACCATATGCCAGACACTAAGGTAAGTGCTTTACATGCATTAATTCATTTAATCCTCACAATACCCTGAAAGACATGTAGTCTTATCATGCCCATTTTATGAATGACAAAAAAAGCTCAGAAAGAACTCATCCAGTAAGGGCTAATTAAGTGTTAAGTATTTGAATGCAGGCAGTGTGACCTCAAAGATCTTTTTCACTAACTACCCTTTCAACCAACATCTATCATGTATATAGGTCCTTATGTGAAACAATAACCCTGTAAGTTATCATAACTTGTTTCACAAATTTAAAAAGCTGATTCTGTGCTTATTGCTACTAAGACAACTTAGGACTGTTTGAAGCCATTATTTTGATTAGGAATGGGCTAATTTTTAGTAAGCTACCAACTTTTCCTCATCACACACATTAATAAATTAAAACTGACCTAAGATTAGATTCTATTTTTCAGGTTGGGATTTTCACTCCCATACCAGCAATACCCCAAACAGAAAACACCATGTGGCTAGTGCACATACAATCTATGGTTCTTCCAGTATTAAATCTTGAATTTCAGTATCTCCATTAGAATCACCACAGAACACACAGTATCAGATGGCTTTGGATCATTGGTGGAAGCAAACATGATTTCAGTTATATGACTGAATACTGTATCTCACCTTTCTAAGCTGCTGACAGCCATCATTAGAACAATATGTTTAACATTACCTGTGGGCATCAACTCGAGCCTGGGAAGCATTGTCCTCTGTGTAACTTCCTAGTAATTCAACCATGACTTTTGAAGCGGCATCACTAAAAAGAGATACTGCTTTAAGAATTTCTTAATTGCCATTTATTCATTCAAAAACATTTGCTATGCCAAGTACTGTGCTGATCATGCATACAGTGGTGAGAGAGAGAGATATGGTCCCTCTCTATGGGAAAAGTCATGGAACTTCTCTTCTAGTAACACAGACAGACAAAGGAAACATAACAGTAAGTGTGTGCCATGAAGAAAATAAGTGGTGATGTAATAGAGTCAGCATCATGGCAGTTAGATGACCCCTTTATTTCTCCCCTTAAATTTATAAGCCAGGCAACCATAATTCAACAAAGGATCCCCTGTTCAACACACAAATGTGTCTGAGAAATCCACGCATCGAGACATCTGAAGGTAGGCATATCAGAAGCAGCAGGGGTGGTGGGACAGGGAGGACAGACATGGGCTGTGGACACAGTCTGGCACCTGCCTAGCCCCCGCTGATGTGGTAGTGGTGAAGAAGTTGGGCGGCAGCCCCCATAGGGCACCTAGGAGGGTAGGAGGGACAAAAAGCAACATTCTGGTCTGAGTAGCCAGTGCCTGTGGCAGCGAAACCGGATGATGGGGGCAGAGGTGGGGCACAGCTGTGTGGCAGCTGGAGAGGGGCAGCCACCATAATTAGCAAGAAGGCCAAACCAAGAAGGCCAGCAAGAATCACACCACCACCCCGCCACCTCCATCACCCACCCCTCACCAGTGGAACCCAATAGAAGCAGCAGAGATACCACTGATCGCACAACGTGGCCGGTAGCTTCTGGTTACAAGGAAGCAGCTCTGGAAACTCGCAGGCCTGAAGCCCCATTGCCAGCCACCCCACCCCCCACAAGGGTGGTGCCCTGAGACTGAGGTGACCTGGACATTAAGGGGCACTTTCCAAGATCCCGGGGGGGGGGGGGGGGGGAGCAGTGTAGGTAAGAGAAAACAAGAACTGGTGCTATAGCACCATCTACTGGAAAACAAATGAAAGTTCACTACTTATCAATCTGCTGAATTGTTAAGAACAAAACAATACTTAAAAAAAAAAGAGTTCTCTACTTCAAATGCCCAGGCAAAGAAACAATCCATGAAGTACTATGAATAACCAAGGTAACGAGATAGCTAAGAAAGAAAATGAAGTCTCCGGAAACCAAACTCAAAGACATGGAAGACTGTGATTTAAATGACAGTGAAGTCAGGATTGTAGTTATGAGGAAAAAAAGCCTCAACAAGATGGAAGAAAACTCAGAAAGGTAGTTTAATGGAATCAGGAATAAAATCAACAAGAAAAAGGAGTGCTTTGCCAAAAATACTGAAACCATAAAAAAATTCTGGAACTAAAAAACTCAATGAGATATAGAATGTATTAGAGAACACTGGAAACAGAGCAGACCAGATGGAAGAGAGAATCAGTGAGCTTGAAGACAGAAATCTAGAAATGACTCAGGTGGAAGAAGAGCGAGAGCTGAGAGTAACTATCTGACTCCACTAGAAAGAGTAACATAAGAATAATGGGTATACCAGGAGAAGAGAGGGAGAAGGGAACAGTGAGACTATGCAAATAATCGATGAGAACTTCCCAAACCTAGGAAAGAGTTGGACCCTCAAATTAAAAAAACCTATCAAAACACCTAATACCTTAATTCAAAAAGACCTTTTTAAAGACATATTATCTTAAAACTGTCAAAAGTTAACAACAAAAAGTTTTCAAGGCAGCTGGGGGGAAAAGACTGTAACCTACAAAAAACCCCATTAGATTATGATTAGATTTTTCAGTAGAAACCTTACAAGCTGGGAGAGACTGGAATGAAATATTCAAAATACTGAAAGAGAAAAGATACCAGCCAAGAATAATATACCCAGCAAAGTTATCTTTTAGATATAAAGGAAAGCAAGACTTTCTCAAACAGACAAAAACTAACGGAATTTTCCAGAAGACCTGCATTAGAAGAATGTTGAAAGGAGTACTTCTACCTGAAACAAAATGACAAAAGTATACAAAACTTTGAGTAAGATGATAGAAGCAGGAGACTGCAACCCTATTTCAGAATAGGGGATCAACACGTAATTATAACATTAAGGCTGGGGGGGGGGGCATTTTAAAAAAAAGATATAACTGCTGCAATTTGGAAATGAACACACAGCATAAAAAGGGATAATTTCTGACAACAAAACAAAAGGGTAGGAAAAAAGGGACTAAACTTACACAGGTGAATGAAGATAAAATGCAATCAATCAGAAGAAAGAGGACTATTGTCTGCATAAAACATTTTATTACACAAACCTAATGATAAAAAAAACAAAACAAATCTAGTGCTGAGACTGGTAACATTAAAAAAAAGAATAAGAGGAAAATGAGAAAAAAATCACAGAAAGCCACCAAACTAAAATACCAGACAGAAACACAAGGGAAAAGAAACAATGAAGACATGGAGCTACCAGAAAACATAAAATGGCTGTAGTAAGTCCTCATATATCAATAATCACCCTAAATGTAAATGGACTGAAATCGATGTTCAAAAGGCTGAGAGTAGCAGGATGGATTGAAAAAACAAGACCCAACTGTATGTTGCCTTTGGGAGACCCATCTCAGCTACAAAGACAAAACAGGCTCAAAGTGACGGGGTGGAAGAGGGTGCTCCAAGCAAATGTCAACCAGAGCAGCAGGTGTAGCCATACTTGTATCAGACAAAATAGGTTTCAAGATAAAAAAGGTAACGAGAGACAAAGATGGGCATTTTGATAAAGGGGATAATTTATCAAAAAGACACAACATTTATTAATATGTATGCACCCAACCTGGGAACACCAAAATATATAAAGCACTTACTAACAAATCTAAAGGGGAAACTGACAAAAATATAATTATTGTAGAGGACCTGAACACCCCACTGACAGCAAGCATCCAAACAGAAAAGTCAATAAGGAAATATAGGCCTTAAATCATACGATTCACCAAATGGACACGACTGATCTTCATAGAACTTTCCATCCCAAAATGAGTGAATATACATTCTTCTCAAGTACACACAAAACATTCTCAAGGATAGGTGATATGATGGAGCACAAAACTAGTCTCAATAAACTTAAACTGAAATTAAACCATGTACGTTTTTAAACCAAGTTATGAAACTGGAAATTAGCTACAAGAAAGCTGGAAAAAACACCAATATGTGAAGATTAAACAACGTGCTACTGAACAACTACTGGGTCAAAGAACAAGCAAAAGAAAACATCAAGAGATACACAGACAAATGAAAATACGACATCAAAATTTTGGGGTGCAGCAAAAGCAATACTCAGAGGGAAGTTTATAGCATTAAAGGCCTACTTTAAGAAACAAGAAAAATCCCAAATAAAGAGTCTAACATTACATAACATTACACCTTAAAGAACTAGAAAATAAGAACAAATGAAGTCCAAAGTCAGCAGAAAGAAGTAAATAGAAATCAGAGTGGAAATGAAATAGAGAACAAAAACACAACAGAAGAAAAAACCTCTAGTAAAATAAAGAGCTAGTTCTTTGAAAAGACAAAGAAAACTGACAAACCTCTGGCCAGACTCACCAAGGAAAAGAGAAAAACTCAAAATCAGAAATGAAAGAGACATTACAATGGACACCACAGATATACAAAAGACTACACAACAATACATTTTATGAAGGGCTATAAGCCACTAAATTAGATAACCTAGAAGAAATGGACAAAATCTTAGAAATATATAACCTTCAAAACAACCATGAGGAATTGGAAAACCTAAATAGACCAATCACTAGTAAGGAAATTGAAACAGTAATCAAAAACCTCCCAAAAATCAAAAGTCCAGGTCCAAATGGCTTCACTGGTGAATTCTACCCAACACTTTTTTTTTTTTTTTTTAAATATATCTTTACTGATTTCAGAGGGGGAGAGGGAGAGTTCAAACATCAATAGTGAGAGTCGTCATTGATTGGCTGCATCCTGCACGCCCCCAACTGGGGGTTGAGTCCACAACCCGGGCATGTGCACTGACCAGGAATCGAACCTTGATCTGGATCCTTAGGCCGATGCTCAACAGCTGAGCCAAGCCCGGCCAAGCTCTACCCGAAATTCTTAAGATTTAATATCTACCCTTCTCAAATGTTTCCAAAAAATTGAACAGGAGGAAATACTCCCTAACTCATTTTATGAGGCAAACATTGCCCTGGTACCAAAACCAGACAAGGACAACACAACAGCAACAACAATAAATTATAGGCCAGTATCTCTGATGGACATAGATGCACAAATCCTGAACAAAATACTAGCAAATTGAATTCAATGAAAGAATCATACATTATGATCAAATGGGGTTCATTCCAGGGATGCAAGGACGGTTCCACATAGGAATAACATCCAACATTTATTAACTGCTTTCTCAATAATTAACCCACTGTTTTAAAAACTTTGTTTAATCTTTTTTGATGATGCTTTGAGATAAGTACTATTATTTGCACTTTCAAGGTACAAAGATGGTAAGTAATTTATGCAAGGTCATACAACAAGTAGGAAAGCCAAGATTTGAATCCCAGTAGCCTGACTCCACAGCCTGCATATTTCAAGTGTGGATCTGAAATAGTCTCTGTTATAAACTAAGTCTTACCACTTTATTGATAACTGACTAGAATGCTGCCACAGTGTACCAACATACAATAGAGAGTAACTACTGATTCAGAAAGAAAGAGGCACCCGGCCAGGCGTGGCTCAGCGGTTGAGCATCAGCCTAGGTAGGATCCAGGTGATCGGGGTTCGATTCCTGGTCAGGGCACTTGCTCGGGTTGCGGGCTCGATCCCCCCAGTCGGGCGTGCAGGAGGCAGCCGATCGATGACTCTCATCATTGATGTTTCTATCTCTCTCTCTCCCTCTCCTTTCCTCTCTCTGAAATCAATAAAGATGTATTTAAAAATAAAAAAATGATATGGTTAAAAAAAAAAAAGAGGCTATTAATGCAAGATCCCTTGCTTATCTTTTTATAATAAAATGTTCCAACTCTCAAAACAAAATTATAATTTCCTCTTGTATTGCTAAGTTTAAATAATCTGCCAAAAATTTTACATTATTTAACATAATAGAAACATTAATCTTATCAATCCTCTCTAATATATTAAACACTCTAGCACTGCAAGCCAGTATAAAAATTGTGCAATAAAACTAAACTGAATACTGATTACTTACTGGGTATAAAGAATAAATATTTTGGAAATGAAGTTTGCTAGGCTGGATACAAGGCTTAGAAATCCAAGATCTTACAGAAACACAACAGGTACTCATTTTGTATAGTCTATTGCAAAGTTTCAACTAGGGGGCACTGTTTATATAAGATACTTTTTTTTTTTTCAATCTTTGCCTGAGAATATTTTTTCCATTGCTTTTCAGAGACAGTGGAAGGGATAGAGAGAGAAACATCGATGTGAGAAAGACACATCTACTGGTTGCCTCCTGCATGCACCCTGACTGGTACAGGGATCGGATCAAGCCTGCAACGGAGGTATGTGCCCCTGGCCAGAATCTAACCCAAGACCCTTCAGTCGCAGGCCGATGCTCTAACCACTGAGCCAAATCAGCTAGGGCTATACAGTATATAGACTTTGACAATGGAAACCGATAGACCCTTTACCGTTATTAAACAAAAGCAACAGCACTACTCTGTACTAAGACATTAAAGCACCATTAAATAACTTAGTGTCTAGTCTTACAGACAGCTTTGGGATTAACAGATGTACCATTTTTAGAACAAAAGCAAGTTTTGCTTTTTAAGGAGTTTAAAGATGGTGAAAAACTTTTAAAATTTGCTGTTATCTTTAACTTGACAGGTGAAATTTACCGAAAGATTTATAGCAACTCCACGAAGAACAAAGTAGAGCAAAATCACTTGTCTTTAAAACTCAGCCTTTAACTACTCACTTTGCCTGTTAAGTTTTAAGTTAAGACATTAATTCTGAATACCTTTTCTTACAATCCACAAGTGCCTCATAAAGTAGCCTTAAAAGGGTGTGTTTTTTTTCAGTGGTGAGGTTCCAGTCAGAAATCCATTTTCTAACCTATGATGAAATTGATAAAAGAAGAAAATTTAGTGATACAGCTGAATACATTTTCACAATTTAAAATATAACATTTAGAACACACATATTTGCTACTTTAGTTATAATATAAAACTACACTTCTTATAAGCAGAACAAGTACTCTACATAGTAACTCACCTGATCTAGCTCAGTTGGAATATATTGGATAGCCCCACAAGATGCTGCCACTTTAATGAGGCTGCAATATACTGTATATCTTACAGGAGTACTCTTATCCATTCCATGGAAAAGGTTGCTTAGCCTGGTTAACAAACAAATAAAAAAAACTATAATGATTAAGCTGAGAGTATCTACTCTCACAACAAACCCGAGACAAATACTATTAATAACTTCACACTACAAGGAGGGAATTGAGGCACAGAAAGGTTAAGTGACTTGTCCAAGGTCATGCAGCTAATAAAAGCCACAGCTGACAGTCAAGTTCCAGAATTCTTGCTTTTATCAAATGAAAGTGACATGAAAAAAGCCCCTGAAAAAAACAGCCTCTTTCAGTTAACTTACAACTGCAGTCTCAGAGATGGGCGTTCACCTTCCCGAAATTTGACCAGTTTTTCACAGAGGTTTTCAATCAGAGCTTCTTGCTTTTCTGGTTCCAAGATCAACAGGAGGGATACCACGCTGTTCATCACACTTTCAACATCTACACATGCATTGATAACACAACAGTGATACTATAATACTTAATGTATCTATATGTATTTCCAGTATTCAAAGACCATTAAACATAAGCTACTTAAAAAGATGTACTCTATCTACTGTAAAAACAGTTCTACAGGCCATTTTTCCTTCAATGGTGTGCATTATACTAAAAATATATGTGAATTCAAACTAAACCAGCTCTGTTGAGCAGCTAACATACAGAAAACAACTTGTACATTTTATTAAAGAAATACCAATTTACATGTCTATATATACGGTTTCAATTTTCACTGGCAAAATATTCAATCGTATGGAAGTTACTGGTTAGGTCTTAGGCTAAGATGCTTTCCCAATTGAAGAAAACATACAAATAGGAACATTTAGAAATGAAAGCTACTTTCTGTAGGGTCACTAATTTTCAAGTGTAAGGTACTAGTCATATACCAAGTTTAATCTCAAATATTTAGAGATTTTAGGACTCCCCAATTTTCAAAATTTCCCATTTCATTTCAATAAACAGAGCATCAGCCAAATAATTAAATAGCTTTTAGATTACTTGTTATTGGATAGCATTTGATATTAATCTAAGCCTTATGGAAAAGAAGTGCTTCATTTTTTTTCTTCAGTTTATTCTGAAATGATCAGAATTCAGTGTGTGTGGTAACACTCAAAAACATTCCTGATGTAAAAAAGATGTTTTCTGAAAATGGTCTTCATAAGTATAACAGATTAGAATAAACTGAAAGTATGTGCAAAGATAAGATTAGAAACAACAGTGCTTAAAAGTTCTAAGGCGTTAAACAAAAATATAATTCACAAGAAAATTTTAGAAGTAGGTTATTATTAGATTTTTCAAAAAATTAAAAAACAAACCTTTATCATCTTCCTTCAGACATACATCACAGGCTTCAATAATTTGAGCTAAATCTACATGAAGTCCACCTTCTGAGTTCTCTTCTGAAATTTCAGCTCCTTTAGATTTCAGATAAGCTCGAAGCTCAGCAGCCTGTTAAATCAAACAAGGTTGCTATATATCTATAAAACTGGCTAAAGTGACAAAACACAAGATCTCAAACCATTCTGTCCTATTTCTGAAAAAAATTAAATATAAATGCTGTATTTAACAATGACTTTACCTCATCCATCATCACAGCCCCCCACAGGTTTTCCTCTACAACACCCAGTGGGTACATATACCCATTATGGCCCACATGAATCACCTTCAGATTTTCTCTCATATCACCTATATCCTGCTGGAATTCCAGTATATAGCAAAAATCTTTCTAATATAACCCAAAAGCCTTTTGGGGGGGTGGGATGTGACTTGGTAAATTCAATTTGTTTTAAAGAAATGAAATTTTATTGCTCTCAGGTGTACAAGACACAGCTACTTTAAAAAATTAGACATTACCTTGGCAAGAGGATAATCACGTGTTAATTAAATGTTTGAGAATCTATCTGAGATGAGCATTTTGGAAACCAAACATAAAAAGATGCCGCCTTTGGCCCTGGCTGGCGTGGCTCGGTTGGAGTGTCTTCCATACATTGAAAAGTTGTGGGTTTGATCCCCAGTCATGGCACATATCTGGGTTGCAGGTTTGATCCCAGGTCGGGGCCTTACAGGAGGGCAACCTGTCGTCTGTCTCTTTGCCTTCCTCTTTAAAATCAGCAAGTACATCCTCAAGTGAGGATTTAAAAATAAGATAGTGCCTTTGAATGTTTCCTTGAATAAAATATTGTATCAATTGGATCTACTATGTAATTAATCTTTTAAAATGCAAAATGCCTATCTGGATCAGAAAGCACCTTTGTATCTATAAAAGTATAACTTTAGAACTGCATCTGATATTTAGACACTTTCTAGTCTGTGTATATATTATTTAATAACTAGTTCTTTTCAGAACTTAGTATGTATGGCAGCCAAACATAAATACAGATGGTATTTAAGACAATAAAATGAGGAACTGAAACAGGGAGAGGTAAGGATACCATTAGTAAATGCCTAGGTATCTCACTTTCTAAACCCACAATATGTTTTGGCTACCTAAGGAAAGTATATCAAATCTGTAGATCAGATGGTACTATCCTTTCAGATAAGAACACAGTAACTTCACATGAGTTGATAGTAAAACAAGACTTCATAAAACAACTGTCACCCTGTCAGAGCACACAAAAATACCACTGGAAATTATACTTCTGTATGAAGAAAACATAACCTTGTCAAAAAAAGGCCCTTGTTCAGTTTCTGCTTTGTAGACACAAAGTGAACTTTTTCTAATAACTATTCAACCAATAGTTTATTGCTCTTAAACTGTCATCCTCACTGGTCACAGGTAGTGGTTGTGGAGTGGTCCAAACAAAAGAAGAGAAACAAGGATTCCAAACTCCATTTCTCAACTTTAATTAAACAGAGAATTTGATCAAAGTTAAATTCCTGAAAGCCATCACCTACTTACCTGAAAGGATAATGAAACTGGCTAGAATGAAACTGATATATTACAAAAATAGTAGCATAACCTAACTAGAAATGATGCTTTATAACTAAAATATGGTCAATAACAAGAACATCCTGCATTTACAAATCCTTTTCTGATAAAAAAAAAATACTATTTTCATTAAACTAATAGTCAACTGTTGATAACATGATTCCATTACCAATAAGATAAACTTTTTTCCCCTTGTCATTCACATCTTTCTAACTGTACTCAACTCTTTCCCTAGACTTATTAAAAAATTTTTTTCCATTTTCATTTCCGCTTCTTACTTTGTTCTTCAGGGCTGAGGGTCTGCATTTCTACTGCGTGTGTGTGTGTGTATGTGTGTGTGTGTACACCACATCTGCAATTCTAACAGTATGTTAGAATAGTAACGATGTCTTCTTCTATGGAAACAAAAATTTCCATGTTAGTGGAATAACAGAAAAGTACAAAATGACACCATGAATTCACAAAATAGATTTCAGT
Organism: Miniopterus natalensis; assembly: GCF_054644295.1. Lineage (NCBI taxonomy): Eukaryota > Metazoa > Chordata > Mammalia > Chiroptera > Miniopteridae > Miniopterus > Miniopterus natalensis. Next base: position 59,485,296 of record NC_142091.1, on the reverse strand, counting down.
TCTGCAAATTAACTTAGAGATCATTTCATGTTTAGTTTAACTCCCACCAACTACAGTTTAACTTTTGTTATTGGTTAAAGTGCAAACTCCAAACGGAGCACTTAAAAATGTTAGGACTGCTCACCAGATGTATGCCTGAAACTGTGAAGGTGGAAATGTTTTATTTTCAGGTTACAGCCCTCTCACCCTTGCATAGCAAGAATATAAAATATGGTCTATGTACAAACTAGGTCACCTATGCCTCTGTGATCCCATAACACAATTTTGATCTTCAAAATTATTCTTCCTTAGATGGCTTATACCGTCTAAATATAGGGTGTCCCCCAAAAATGTATAGCACACTTTGAATTATTATAAAGGCAGTGTTTATTAAAACACATTTCATTTTCAAAATATAATAGAATCAGCTGTTCACGTGTGTATACATTTTTGGGGGACACCCTGTATTTGCCACCTCCCACTCCGGATGTGGCTGCATTCGGGGGACCGAAGCAGATACCATTCCCAATGAGTCAAAAAGTGCTGTGACGTCAGAAGTGACTCAGGGATGAAAAAGTACTGACGCCGACCAGGAAGTTGGTGTGGAGCCTCGCGCCCAGCGCCGGGGCCTCGGGCGGCGGGCTGGTGCAGCTCCCGGCCACGGACGCGCGCCCCTACCTCGCGGCCTCTCCACGCTCACGTGCGGAGGAGCGCGCTGCAGCTCTCAGCCCTGGAGCCGGCTCCCCTGGGCGGCGTCCCCCTCGCCCGGCCCGGCCCCGACTCGGCCCTTCTCACCCGACGGCTCCCCCAATCCCGCCCTGGCGGCCCCGGGGCCCGGGAGCACACCTGGTCTTCCTCACTGATGTCGATGAAGGCCGGGACGCTCATGGTGAAGGCCGGGGCGCGGCGGACGCTCCGCTCGCCAACCACGCCAGCCGGAAAAGGGAGCTGACACGCTCTGTGGCGCCTCACAACCGCTTCCGGGTCACCTCGCGCGGGCCTTGAGGGGCGGAGTCCCTGGGATGGGCGGGGCCAAGGGGCCTCTCCTACCAGGCGCCGAGGCCGCGGCTGGGGGCGGGGCGGGCTTGCTCCCCCGGGTTTGCCACCCGGGCCACCTCCCTTCGTGGCCTCTCTCGGCTTCTAACTTCCACGACAGTATCGCGGACAGCCCGCTCTGTGACAGCCACGCCGGCTCCTCGCTTAGCCCACTTCCCCCTTGAAGTCTTAGGACTGTTGGGTGAAGGAAAATTACTTGTGCTCGGAAGAGTTGCTCGGTTCTAGGCCCTCTGCCAGCCGCTCGGGCGCACCCCGGGGCGCCTCTCGCGTGGCTCCCCCAGCCGCTGGGCCCTGCCTCCCCTCCACGCCGCCGAGTGGAACCCCCGTTGGCTGTCCCGACAGCGCCTTCGGGGTATGCATCTGTTGCTGAGCCCGGTCATTTTTTCTTTCGAATTACAATTTAACCCATTTTTCAGCCTTTACATTCCAGTGGAGACACACAGACCAGAAACATTACAAAGTGACTAAAACGCGCTCTTGGACAGCACCGTGTTTTACAGCGTGGGCTCCGAAGTCGAATTCCTTGGGATGGAATCCCTGCTGCACCATTTGATGGATGTGAGATTTGGGGCAACTGCTTAACCTGTGTTTCAGCTTCCTCCTGGGAAAAGGGATTAAGAACCTTAAGTGTTGTTGTGAGGATTAAGTAAATGAATACATAAAACACAGGGTGAGCCCTCACTGCGTTAGCGATTATTAAATAATTACCGTATGTAACATGTTAACTAGCACTAAGAAGACAAAAGCTGAGAAAGGGTGGTGTTATGAGTGTGTACGTGCCTTTTTAGATGCAGTGATCAGAGAAAATGGCCCAAATGATCTTGAGATGGGAAGGAAAGGAGGAAAGTACCAATGAAGAAAACAGCAAGCTTTTCATGCAGAATGGCAATAAAAGGAGGCGAGGAAGGTGCAAGGAGGCCTGAGGGCTAGATTTCAATGAGGGGAGGAGAGTAATAGGAGATGACTAGCCATGGCCAGATATGGCCTCCTGGCCGTAAAAAGAATTTTGGGTTTGACTCTTAAGGAACTGGCAAGCCTCCGACAGATCCTGAGCAGAGGAGGGAGGAGTTCAAACTCCCGATGGGGAGGCGAGGCCGAGAGGATCACTCTGATAGGTGTGTTGAAAACGGATCACTTCTGTGTGTGGCTTTTTTCATCTAGCATAGTGTTTGCAAGGTTGTATCATGGATCAGTTCTTCGTTCCTTTTTATTGCTTAATAATATTCCATTAATATACTACATTTTATTTATCCATTCATCAGTGGATGCATATGTGGGTCGTTTCCATTTTCTGCCCATTATGAACATCTATGCACAAGATTTTGTGTGGATATATGTTAATATTTCTCCTGGGTCTATACCTAAGAGTGAAATTACTGGGCTATATGGTAACTTTGTGATTAGCTTTTTGAGGAGCTATTTTCCAAAAAGGCAGCAGCTTTATTTTTATTGGCCCCACAACAGACAACAATCCAAATGTTCATCAGCATGGGAAATGGACAAATTGTTATATTCCTATGTAATGTAATAAAAAAGAGATGAACTGTTGATACATGCAGCAATATGGATGAATCTCAAAAGAACTGGTCTGCATGAAAGAAACCAGACATATTGTATGGTTCCATTTATATAAAACTCTAGAATATACAAACGAATCTAAAGTGGCAGCACTGTGGATTGTTGCTGCCTGGGTGACGGGGAGTAGGCAAGGAGTAGGGAGAGAAGGATTACAAAGGGGCAGGAGGAAGTTACAGATATGTGGATATGTTCATTATCGTGATTGTGATTGTGTCATGGTTGTGTACATATATAAGATTTACCGAGTTGTATACTTAAAAATGTGCAGTTTATTGATATCATGATTATACCTCAATATATACAAATGGCAGGCAAAACAACAACAACAAAAGAGGGGTGGGTAGGACAGAAAAAATCTGGATAGACTAAACTTAAAAGGATTCATTATTGCATGGAATACCCTTGACAGTGGAAAAACACCTGAACCCAAAGGCAGGGAACTTATATGCATTTTTACATAGTATTCCTTGCACCTACCTCAGTGCCCAGTATCCAGCAAGCAGTCACATAGATAACTGTTGGTTCTAAAGGAATAATCCCTGAGCTCCTCCCCCAAGACATTTTATTATTGCAAACTTCGAGGGATACAAATTAAAAGATACATGTATGGTTTCATCAAATATTTCAAAGTCTTAATGCTTTAGCTATTTTTCTTTTCTATGGCCTTTGTGAAGTAAAATAACATCTTTTCAAGGAAATTTTTTTTTTTAATATATCTTTATTGATTTCAGAGAGAGGAAAGGAGAGGGAGAGAGAGAGATAGAAACATCAATGATGAGAGAGTCATTGATCGAGCCCGCAACCCGGGCATGTGCCTTGACCAGGAATTGAACCCTGATCGCCTGGATCCTAGGTTGACGCTCAACCACTGAGCGACGCCCGGCCTGGCTCAAGGAAATTCTTGAGAGGGAGATGGTGGAAGGATATGGGCCAAATTATTTGAAACTTTAAACTTTCATTCATTTATTCATACTTCATTCATTCATTGATTCATATATAGTTATCTCTATTATGTGCCAGATACTGTTTAGGCACTTGGGATACGTGAGTGAACAAAATTAAGGAATACATCTTGAATGGGGATAGGAATGCTTATGTGCCCCAGCTTGAAATCCAGTTTTCTAAACTTATCTCCTACTTTTCAAAACACAGGAAATTGGGTTCCATTCCAAATAGCTACTAGGTAGGAGAACTCCCAAGTGGGCTATGGAGACCAACCTCATGGGAAAATGTGTATGTTCTATATTCCTATGTTTTATAGTCATTTTAAAATTATGCCTAAGGTCAAATTGATTTTTAAATGAATTTTTAAAAGTTTTAGTTTCACTTTTGTTAAAATAAGTGTTCTGTGGGCTTTTTTCCCTTTTTCAATTAAGTCTTAACTCAGACAAATGGTACAAGAAACATTGTCTATCATTCTATAAATGGCATGTTCCATTTGTTCCAAATGTTTCAGATAAAGAAATTTGGAGCCAGTTGAAACTGGAGCTGGCCAATTTCAACTTGATCCTTATACTCAAAACAAAATACAGGTCACTGGTGCGTTAAAGGCAATAAAATAAGAATTGTCATTTATACTGCCACAATAGCAACCTGTTGTTATTGTACTGTATGCTGTAGAGTTTCTTATAAACATACCTAGGGACTTTCAAAAATGAATTACCACGAAGTTGAACAAGGCCTCAATCTTCTGCAAGACAATATTTCTTAGTTTATATTTTACCTGAAAAATATAACCAAATATTTATACTTCTTTATTGTTTAATTTGTCTGCTTTCCCTCTAGTGCTATCTTTTTGTTCTTTCTGATTAAGAATTCTGGAAAACCTGGATTTAGCTATATTTTTAATTATTCTATTTGCCATGGCCATATTAATATTCCCTTGAAATTTTATTATTGGACCAAAACTACAACTTTTTTTGCAAGGAGAATGCTTTTCATGATGTAAATGTTTAAAATTTGTCTTCATGTCTATATCAGGTATCTTAAAACAATGGAACTATTTTCTGATAAAGGAAAGTATATTTTTATGTTAAAATAGCACATATAGTCAATTACCTAAATAGTAATGCTATTTTGTACCCCTTCAAAATGGACCTCCTTGCCCGGCCAGGCGTGGCTCAGCGGTTGAGCATCGACCTGGGATCCAGGCGATCGGGGTTCGATTCCCGGTCAGGGCACATGCCCAGGTTGTGGGCTTGATCAATGACTCTCTCATCATTGATGTTTCTGTCTCTCTCTCCCCCTCCTTTCCTCTCTCTGAAATCAATAAAGATATATTAAAAAAAACAAAATGGGCCTCCTTTATAATAATTAGTCATCATGCTTTACTGAATCGATGTCCTGTGAACTCTGAGAAGGTGGCAATGTGTTCTATATGACATCCCTTCATTTATCAAGGACTGATACAAAGAAGGCACAATAATTATTTTTATATTAGTGAATGATACCATAAAATTTAACTAACAAAATTGATTTTTAATAAATCTCTGATAATTGCTTTACATTTAAATTTTGAATGAAAACTAGATGAATGATTACAACATTCTAGAAAGATATGGGAAGGAGTTGTTTTTTTCAAGTGTGGCAGAACCTGCTACTTAACCTGTTATCCATCCTCTTCTTTCTTTTTTTTTTTAAAAATATATGTCTTTATTGATTTCAGAGAGAGGAAGGGAGAAGGATAGGAACATCAATGATGAGAGAGTTATTGATCGGCTGCCTCCTGCACGCCCCCTGCTGGGGATCGAGCCCAGAACCCGGGCACGTGCCCTGACTGGGAACCGAACCGCGATCTCCTGGATCCTAGGTTGATGCTCAATCACTGAGCCACGCCAGCTGGGCCATCCTCTTATTTCTTAGTAACAAAACCCACCCTATAATGTGGGTGTGGCAATGTACCCATCTATGCAACTAAATGTATCGGCCTTATTATGGCTAGGGATAACCAATGACATATAAATGGCAGTTTGGGGAGTGGCTTCTGAGAAAATTCTATAAAAGTAACCAACTCAGCCTGGGAGCTGACTCTTTTGCCCTTGGCCCGTTTCTCCTTGCTGCTTAAAGCATGAACTTGATAGTGGGAGTTCCAGCAACCAGTCTTAACCAAGATGTGGCCTTAAAGGTGGAAGCCATGATAATGGAGAGGAGAGATGGAAGGAGCCCTTATCCCTAATGACATCAGGAAGATGTGGGCTTGTTTTACATACGAGAAAAACAAACTTCTATCTGGTTTAATCCACCATTATAGTGAATTATTCTTATCTACAGCTGGACCTAATCCTGATTGACACAGAGAGAAAACTTTGAAATCTAAAGTTGTGTAAATAAAAGGTTTATTAAGTGCAAGTTAACAAATTTTTGTAATGTGTATTTAAAATGGTGGGAATCTTGGATTCTCAGTGTTGTTATGGAATAACACTAAAGTAACTATCATCTTAGGATCTCAGAGATTTACAGCTAATAATTAAATTTTATACTAGTGATGCAACATATGATTATAGGGACTTTATAGGTGAAACATCTAATGTTTCAAACACTTGATTGGTGGCTTACTGAAATATATTGCACCTGAGCTGTAGATTTAGTGGTAGACCTAATACAATGCCTTAAATCTCAAACACTTTGACCATGAGAAAACATCAATCTTCCCTTTAGTCTTTGTAGTAAGAGAAAATTCATAAGGTTAACTTCTTCATGTGATATAGCTGTTTATTGAAACATTCATAAATCTGTGGAATCCAAAGAAGACACATTCATCATTTATGTTTTTAAAATAACTTCAGAAAAGCTTGTCTATCCCAGAGGAGAAAAACTTAATGCATAAGTTGAGAGGCTTATCAGCTGCAAACAATACAAATGTAAGCATAGTGTATGAGCTAGTAATTTTTATACTTTGGAGGGAAAAAATTATTTTGAGCTTGTATATGAACCACATTAACCAAAACATTATTATTTTTATTATTAAAGATGAAGCAAGAGAGGTGCAAAGGAGTTAGGCAGCTTTGCCTCCAGGGGACAAAGGTGGGCCTGAAATGAGCAGAGCGATTCCTCCCACACATATTGATCAGAGGAATCATTCACCTTCCCATTGGGCAGCGGAGGTGAAGGTATGGAGTGTCAAAGTGGACAGAAGTGTCAAAGCGGACACTTGATAGAGATTTCTTCACTTGGAAGGACCCATGAGGAACAGGGTAATCATTTAAAAGCAATAATAAAGCTGATTTCCCTCAACTCCAAACAGTTCTTCTATCCTTTGGATTTACATTGTTTCTCAGGACCTTCATCATTTCCTGTCTGGACTACTGAAGTCCTCTCCTCTCTGCTCTCCTTACTTCCACGTTCACTGTCTCGCCACTCATCCTCTGAGATTGTATTCAGGGAACCTGCAGAACAGATGTAGCTCAAAAGTATAGTTTATTTGTCCTATATAGTATTTAAATTTTTAAAAAATTGCTGGGGCAGACTCTGCTGGTAATGTATCCAATACATGTTTTTCTCTTTTTACTTTACCAACAGAATCCTGCTTTTGTTCAGGGTGGCATCACGCCCACCTGTAGAATGGCTTCCAAGACTCTTGCAGTTGGGCTGGGGATGTGACATCTTTTGGCTAAGATGAAAGGAAAGTAGCTGTGGGGGCTTTCTCAAAAGTTCTTTGAATGGACTCATACTTCACTGGCAGGAGCCTTTCTTTACCATTTCCCCTTTCTTCGTCCTGGCTCATTATGGAACCACCTTTTCAGCCCCAGGGAACTTACCTGTGGATTTCTAGTTTTGTAAGGAGTATTTGCCCCTTATTTGTCTAAGCCACTATACATCAGTTTTTGTTTTGTTACCTGGAGCCAATTTAACTGAACAGATTTGGCATCTGAAATGGAGAGCTTCAAGTAATAGAACCTAAAATATAGTACTGGCTTACTCAAAGGAGTAAGGCTTTGACGGTGAGGACACAGAGTCTGCCGGCTAAAAAGAGCATGAATGCTGCTGTGTGACATCAAAACATCCTCCACGGAAAAGTCTCCTTTTTTTTCTTGAGACATAAACTGTGGTGTCTTATGTTATTGTCATTAAGGGAAAGAGTAGACATAATTCATGTTAACTTGTCCTGGTTACTTTTTGCCACTTTCAGCAAAGATCCAAAGGATGGGGTGAATTCAGACGATGTGGATGGGTCCAGCTGTGCAGTTGTGTGCATTACAGGAAAGGAACCCTGAGCTTAGCGAACCCAAATAGTTTACAATGCACTGTAGCATGTCTGCCCTTTGTTCTGGAGGGAAACACTCTCTCTCTGTCTTCCAAGGCTGCTTGCTACACTAACATCCCTGAAAACATAGTCTGAAGCATCAGTGCTTCTGCATACAAGGTACATAGAGATACAAGAAACGCAAGGAAAATTGTCTCACAACAGTATATTGCCAAAGAAACTCCAGAATCATCTGATAATAGCCTGTAATTGTTCAACCCCTAAGGCCATCCCAAGTCCCTAAACTCATACCTACTAGAAGTGGACTAGGAGGCCCCCGAGAAATACATCCTTCCAAAAGCCCTTCTCATATGAGGCCATGGCTAACAATGGATTAGGAGGATTCCTCTAGAAGGCAGAGTCAGAGGCTATCGGATTTGCTAACCAAAGTCTTATATCACCAGCAAAGAGTCTTCAATCCAGATGCCAGAACAAAGTGTTTGCTATTTGCTGTGACTACCCGGTGTTTCCCATGCTCCTCTTTCCTGAACTGGAGTCGTTACTGCGTTCCTGCCTCTCGTCTATTGTATATTCAGTGTATTGGAGGCAGTAACCATTATCTTTTAGTATTAAGGTCACTGGGCCCTGAGGAGACACATCTGGACCTGCATGTCCCAGAGAGCTAGGATTCTGAGCTGGATGCAGTACTTGGAGGAGGGTTTTGTTTTGTTTTTAGATTGTCTCCCTTTTGGCCAGAGAGTGCTTTCATTTGCAGGAGGAATATTTGTATTATATTCCATAGGAGAATTTTATTGTGATTGCCCATGTGCTTTGAGTTTAAGTATTGAATACGGACATATTGACATGAAGAACTAAGAAGTATGTCGCAGTGGGCTTTGTCATATCTTTTTGGCTGCCTATCACTTTTTGGACATCCTTGTGATTTCCAGCCTTCTGATCCCTGTCTCCCCGGAGGAGCAATCCAGAAGGCAAATTGCCCAAAATTTGACCTAGGCTCTATCAATTAGATAGACCCGCTTGAAAGAATATTTGGAAATGGGCTACCTGAAGAAGAAAGCTCTGTGCATAGTCTGTGTGCTTGAGAAAGGCGGTGGTAGAGGTCTCTGGCTTCCAGCAACAACAATGCCAGCAGCAGTAATGGTTTTATTAGGCCACGTGGACCATGTGGCTGGGGTGTTGTTTCAAGAGCAGCCTCAAGCCTGTTTGTCCAGCTCTCCTAACAGTTCTGTGAGCTGCCCCAGATAGTCTTCCTTCTTTTTACCTGGATATTGAAACAATGTGCATCTGGGAAAGCACGTGTATCTGATGGCACACCAATGGCAGGATAGTTTGTACCACCCCAGGGTACAAACAATAGGAGATGCCCTGTCTGTAGATCATTTAAAAACAATAATAAAACTGATTAATCTTTATTATTATCACCACAGTCAATTCTAAATAATGTCAGTGATAAAAATAGTCCTCCCTGAAAAGTTCTTTAGTGCAATTGCTATTGAATTAAATATTTATATGTCACAATTTGAGAAACATATCAGATGTCTGCTGACCCAGGAGCTCCATGAATAAGCAGGATTGATATTTCAAGATATGCACTCTAGGATTTTCTCCTAAATTCTCAGGAGATCAAGGTGAAATGTTCCGACTCCAGACTGCTTTCCTCTCTAAACTGTTAACATCAGAATTAATCATTCCCAGCAGTTTTTCACTGCAGAGAAAGGATGCTCTGAAGCATACCTGTTTTGGAGGTAGAAACTACCTAATTACATTTTAATCTGAGGCCAAAACCTAGCTCTTCATGCTTAGGAGCTCTGTCTCCCTCTTCTGTACAGATGTTACTTCTTTGGACTTATATCCTACCCACATATGCACCCTAAGATCAAGCTAGAAAAAAATTACTTGTAATTTCTCAAATGCAAAGAGTCTCCTCACCTCCTCTGAACTCGGTGAACTTGTGTATGACTGTCAAGTTTAGCTTTATGTGTCGCCTTCTGGATGAAGCCTAAGCCTCTCCTGTCTGCTGCTCTCGCCTACACCCTGTCTGGCCCTGGCCTCCCTCCTGCTCCTTCCCTGTTTCTCATCTCAGCCGGCGCACAGGACCATCACTGCGTCACCACGCTGTCTCCTAGGCCAGGACTTAATCAGAACAGCAGGTGCTTAATCAGTGCTTTCTGAATTTCCTGTGCACTTACTGTGTGTCAGACACTGTTCTGGGCACTTGGGATACACCGGTGAACAAAACCAGCCAAGGCCCCTGCCCTTGGGGGGCTTACATTCTAGCAGAGGGAGACAGACAAGAGGACTTAATAAGTAAGCAAATCATGCAGTATGTGAAAAGTTAATAAATTCTACAGAGAATAAATAAATAATAGAGCGGGGTAAGGGAGGACAACAAAGGAGGCGCTGGTGGTTTTCAGATGGGTGCCCAACTTACCCAGAAGAGGGGGAGCCAGAATCAAGACTAAAGGAGGTTTCGCTTGCCTCACACGTAGAGGACCGAGTAGTAATTTCTCAGGGTGGAAGGTGGTAGTGAAAGGTCTAAGCCCCAAAGGACATTCCAGGCACTGGCAGCCACATTTCCAAAGGCAGGCAGTCTTCTTTTTTTTTAATTTATTTTTTTAAGTAGTGTCTACTTCCAATATCATTTTGTTTCAGGTGCACAGAAGAGTGGTTAGACAATCGTGTACTCCACAGAGTGGCCCCCCCACAATTCCAGCACCCAGCTGGCCCGTGCCCAAGGCTGCAGTCCTGAGAGCCGATGAGGCGGGGGCGCTGTGGGCTGGGGGTGGGGAAGCCCAAGGCGAAGCTGGTGAGCAGCAGGGGCCGGGACGTGGAGGGACTTGCATGCCCTGCTAAGGAGTCTGCACTTTACCCTGCAGACAGCCGGAGTCCTGTTGATGATTTTATGCAGGGGAATGTCATGTTTATATTTATTTTTAGGAAGATAATTCTGGCAGATGTACTGGAGTGGTGAGAGACTGGGCAAGTCACTTAACCCCTCTCTTCCTCTGCTTTGCCATCTATCAAACGAGACGAGCCATATCTGCTCTACTTACCTCCTAGGATTTTGGTGAGAAATAAATGAGATAAGAGATGTGAAAACACTTTGAAAAGTATATGGTTCTGTAAAAACGTGAGCTGGTGCCGTTGTTATTTCAGCTGTGCCGTGTTTGAGGATGTGGTTTTAGCTGGAGTCCAAAGAATCGAGGAGGAAGGCAGAGGGGCGACCCCATTGCTGTCTCCCTGAAATAATAAAACCCAATAATACTTTAATTTATTGAATGCTTATTTCAGCACTCCACTGGAGAAAGAGCCAGAGGGGCTTATGGAAAACAGAGAAAACCAGCCCTGGAAAGCTTCGAGCCTGCCTGGGGAGATATGATTCCTCGGCGAAAGGAAAACAAACACGTGAAAATAGGATCCAATCCAGCAGGGAGATGCTGGAGGGGGAGGTGGGAGGAGGTGAGAAACTCCCCGGGAGAAGCCACATAATTTGCTAATGAAGACGATGGGTTGCTAATTAACATCACTCCTCCATCATTCCTCTCCTCTGAGGAGGCAGAAGGGCAGAGGAAACAGGAGGACGTTTCCCCAGGTAGAAAATTTTATTTCCTATTTGGTCGCATCCTACAATCCATGCTTCCGAAAGCAATGCTCATAAACACATGATGGCATTTTGTCATTTTCAGAATCAGGAGTTGCTTGGTAACGCTAGTAAACTTGATAGAAACACCTTGGGTCTGTCTATCAAGTGCTTTTCTCGTCTCAGGCATTTGTTGGGTAAAAACAGGTCCTAGGCCTATTCCGTGGTTTCTTTCGGCCCGTTGACTGAAGGTCTGAGTTGGCTTCACCTCCTTTGTGTTATATCTTTCTATCTCCTTTAGCCCATGGAGTTCTATAAATATATTACATTTTAATTTTATGTTTGTTTGTGTTTTCTTTTGCAGATTATGATGATAAGGTGTTTTTCCTTGTGAGGGTGGTAGGCAGAACCCTTAGTATTTGAGAAATATTAATAGGGGGTGATGTAATAAAAAGTTTAATAAAGGATATATTAGCTTTTTTCCTGGCCTTTGTAAAAACATTATCTCATTTCTTAAACATTCTCTGAGTTGGTAAATTATTCTTTTATTCAAAGATTTTGGTTAAGAATTAAATAACCTTTAAGATGCTATTTTGATAAAACAAGCATTCAACTGAATTGAAGTTCTTAGTCTGTGCTTAGTTTGTGCTACAGTGAGTCCTTAGTAAGTGCTTGACTCGAGTTGGGGGCTGAGGACACGCTGTAGGGGACTCCTGTCTTGCTTGAGGTTTAAGAGCTGATTTGTGCAACCCAACAGCAGGCTGAGGGCTGAGCAGAGGAATGTCCTATAAGTGACTTTCTGGAAAGAGGAGTCATCAATGGACTCTAGGTTCCAGCAATGTCTACATAAACACAATGTATTAGGAGTGCTTTGTGGAATTAAAGGAAGCAATTACAACTGCTAGAAGTGCTGTGGACTGATGGGAAGACAGCAGCCTGGAGAAGCGGGTAAGACACTCAGGCAAATAAGGTCCTTATCACATCAGGTACTATTCTGAGGTCTGTACAGATGTTAACTCCTTTAATTCTGGCACTAACGTCATTATTCTCCGTTAGATAAGGAAACAGGGCACAGAGAGGTGAAATACTTCCATGATATTTAGGAAGCAGGGAGCCAGCAGTCAAGTTCATGCAGCCTGGCAGCCAACCCTATGCTCCTAACCTCTGAACTCTAATGTCTCTTGAAAAGGGACTATGCCATCTGCAGTCACACAGGAAGGTTGTCCACGCAATGTCCATTGAGAATCTAAGGGAAAGACAATATATAAAACCTAGAGAACTTGGAGACTTCGCATCAGATCATTTGCCAGATATTTTCATTCGTTCATCTCTCCCACCCACCAGGCTGCTTTCTTCATGGACAGGAAGGAACGTGTTGTATTTCCTCTGTATCCTCAGTGCCAAGCACAGTGCTTAGCAGAAAGCAACCACTCACAAATATTTACCCAAAAGAGCACACAGGACACATCAATGATGACTCTAAGGTGTGGAGTCTGGCTTACTGAGAGAATGATGTAGTTATTTAGAGACAGCGAACTCTTTAGTGGAAAGATCCTCACAGCCTAATAAGCATGCTATTATTTTGAATACTTTTTTATATTTTTCAGCCTTGCTTTCTAAAACAATCTGCATTAGAAGATGGGCTGATTTTTTCTTGTATTTTCTCTCCAATGGCAAGGTATATAGGGCAGGAACCAATCTCAGATTTATAGCCTTGAATATTATCAAGATATTTGAGAACAGGTAATAAAAGCAATCTATAAACTTGGTAGGATTTATAGCATGTTTAAATGTGCGTCTAGCCCTAATATATAACAAAACATAGTGGGACATTCAAGTAAGATTCACGTATAATGCAAGGTGCATGGAATAGCTGGCTAGTGCCCCGGTGCCTGAACTGGGAACTTATGTTCCCTACTAACAAGTCCATGAGAAATTCTGGACAATTAATGCTCTGCAGCTAACGACATTGACTATGTATAAGTTAAAACAAAATGCCCTGAATAAGCTATGTTTAGTATTATTACTCTTATTGTTGTTAGGTTTAAGCCAAGAGCAAAAGCAAGATTTAACCTGAAAACCAAAGACAAGTATGAAAAAACAAACAAACATATACAAAAGTGGAGATATAATGAATTCTTATGTACCTACCATCCACTTCCAACTGTTATTAATTTGTGGCCAATTTTGTTTTATCCATCAGTTCTCACTCAGCCCCAGATTATTTTGAAGCAAATGCCAAACGTCGTATCACTTGTCTGTAAATGTTTCTGTATGTAGCTCTAAATGGTAAGAACTTAAAAAAAAAACTTACTATGCCTAAAAAAGTAATCATAATTCCTTAATACCATCAAATATCTAGTCAGAGTTCACATTTCCCTGATTGCCTTATTGTTTGCTTGGATAAGGCTGCAACTAGATTCTATACCTTTTGATTGACTGATATGAGCACTGAGTCTCTTCTAATTTATAGGTTCCCTCTCCATCTCTTTTTAATTCTGATTTTGGTTCCGTAGAGTAACTCACATGAGGATTTTACAAATTACATCTACCCTAGTGTTAATTGTATTTCCTGTGAATTATATTTCCTGTGAATTGGTTATTAGATCTAGAGTTTTGATTAGATTCATTTCGGCAGGCTGTCTTATAAGTAATGGTTTATAGATGTGTACTTCTATCAGCAGGCACATATGCCTGATTATTTTGGTTTTTGTGATATTTGCAGTCATGGATCAATATTACCTGGATCCATTAATTCATTAGGGATTGTATAATTCACTAGGAGTTACCTTTATTTTTCTAATTCTATAACTCCTTCATTATTTACCAGCTTAAAGAATTCTATAAAGAGAAATTTCCTCTCATTAGCTATTTGATTACTCTAAGGTATAGTTCATATAAGAAAAACAGATGAATGCTTGATTCTTTCCATTTACTTACTAGATTTTAAAATAATAAACTGATTTCTTAGCATCCTTCAAAGATGATGAGGAATATACTCTTAATAGCAGTCTAAACTCATGGATTTATATATATTTTATGTATTTCAATCCATTGTGACTATTGGCCAGCGAGAGCTTTTGCAAGTTGTCTCTTGACTCCTTTTAAGAGACCCCAGGAGTCTTTGAAGGCATTCTAACTTTCACAGAGACATATTTCAGACTCATTTCGTTCATTTCCAACCCTACACCTGTAATCAGCTATTTATCCAAGAAGCTCTGGGTCATTTTAGAGGGAAAAGGTATGTAGAAACCACAATCTGAGAACTAGGGGAAAAAGGACTTCTTTGAATTCAAAATGTTTTTTCTAGATCGAAATATCAAAATCTTTGAATATTTAGAGCACCACCCATTTAGAGCAGCTCACAAGATTCCTGAAGATTTTTCCCTCAGAGAATGACTACTTTGATAAAGCACTGTGTTCTTTTAACATCCAAGTTTAAAAAGAAAACATACTGCCTAGAAGGAAATATTAACAATGTCATTAATTCACATGTGGTAGGCTGAATGTGCATGCCCCTGCTCCAAAGATGTCCATGTTCTAATCCCTGGAACCTGTGCATATTACTTTATATGACAGAAGAAACTTAGTAGATGTGATTATGTTAAAGATTTAATTTAAGAGGAGATGGGGAGATTATCCTGGATTATCCAGGTAAACCCTAAATGTAATCCCTAGTATGTTTATAAGAGGGAGATAGAGAAATTTGACTACAGAAGAGGTGATAAGACAACAGAAGCAAAGATGGAAGTGATGTGGCCACAATCCAAAGAATGCCAGCAGCCACCACAAGCTGGGAGAGGCAAGTAATAGAGTTTCCTCTGAAGCCTCCAGAAAGAATTATGAGAGAACAGATTTTTGTATTTTAAGCCATTAAATTTGTGGTAACTTGCTACAGCTACAATAGGAAACAAAGACACATAGAGAAGGGAGCAGGGCAATATATTTCGGAGTGTAACACAAAATCAGAGACGTTTTGAGCCTTAGAAGGCCTCTGGGATAGGGTGAAGGGCTTGTGTTTAGATGAAAGAAAGTAAAAAAACGACTAGTTCACAAGGCTGTTGTTAAACTTCACCTTCCACATCTGTTTTAGCAACTTGAACTTATGCTCAAGCAGCTCCGGAGAGAACTTGTTTGGAGGCTCCTGTGCAGGAGGCCTGACTGCAGGTAGCCACACCAGGCTTCAAAGAATGTGTGGAAGTCACAAGAGCAATTAGGTGCTGATGTGATGGGATTTGGAAAACCCAGGGTGTTACGTGGGGCTGTCAGTAAGATTAGAGTGGGGATAGCAAAGGCTTCCAGCCCCACTGCTCTTGGTACTAACAATGACTGTTAGTAAGTAATAAAAGAGCTTTTCGTCAAACATCGGCAATGGAATAACCTAAAACATTTTTGTGAGAGAGAAGAGGTAATAGGATTGGGCAGTAATAGGAAGTAAGGAGCAGAAAATATTGCTTTTTGAATGGGGTGGGGGGGTGTTCAGAGGCTGGTGCTCCAACCTCATGCTCTGTGTAGTTTACACGAGAAAATGGGAATCAGCCTGCTGACCGAACGCTTCGTAAACTCTTCCCCTGACTTATGGTTTCTAAGACAGACACAGCACACACTCGCTGCATTTGCTTCATGCTTCAGAAGTTTAAATAAATAATCCTTCACTTCAATTCTCCAGCTATCAGGGAAAATGATATTGTTTTTACTCATCCCAGTGAGGGGAGGCACTTCTCAAGTGCCCACGCTTTCAAGCAGAAAGAGAGCATTTCTGCCAATGAAGCGTGTAGTGAGTTTCCAAGTCACCAACTTAACTTTTTTTTTGTCATAAAGGGAAGATAAATGCCCCAATCTAAACTTTGGCTGCCTGCTATTTTCCTGCATGTGGTCAGTGGTTTCCATAGAAGCAAGTACGAGAAAGACTTGGGATAATGATGTTTTCTTCTCTTGCCTAACTGAAAGTCTTTGATATTTAGGTGAAAAAGTCAGAATACTTTGTTGGATGGGTTGTGCAATTCAGAAAAGAGCAGCAAATTCACACTAGTGTTGAGTAGGCTCACGGGGTCACGGTAATGTCACCGTACTTAGGAAGAAGGGAAATGGATGTCCTTTTAAAATTCCTCAAAGTCCCTTTCATAAAAGTTTATCAATCCCCATTAAAAAACACAGCTTGATGACTTTGACTTCCTTTGGCAAAATAACCATGAGAGTTTGCCCATGAATTGAACATCAAAGAACTAATAACTTTAATGAGTAGTTGTCAACACTAAAGGCTTCCTAGCCAGTTTGTTTCACTATTACTATGTCCATGTTGAGAAAAAAGAGTCTCAATTCCAATTAAGGGCGCGTCTCTCAATCTTTGATACAGAAAATGTGCCCAAGGCCAGTCTTAGGAATGGGTAGACTAGTGGTGGTCAAGAATATGCCTCATGGAGCCTGGAATGTTGTCATTAAAGATCCACTGCTTTCAGTCAAAAACAGTGTTTTCTAGACTCTTCTCTGAGAATGCAAAGGACACCATGTTAAGTCACACATTATCAGATTACTTTTCTCTGGGAAAACAAGAAGCAAGTTAAGAAGCCTTGGGAAATATGGGTTAAGTGGGGCTGGAAGATGGGGAAAGGGTGCTGAAAGGGGAGATGATGTAGGTTGGAAGAACAAGCTTTATCTGCTTCATAGTCTTTCATAAGGTTGCCCCGAATCTTCCCGTTATCTCAGGAGTTGCAAACTCAGACATCGATGGGGCATCTTAGGTTACAAGATAACTTAAGTGAGTGGTCAAGACCATGGCAACCTGGATAGCAGGTCTTGTGTAAAGAGCCAACATCTTCTTAGCTCGCACCTTATTGTTACCATTCTTCTGACTTCTCAAAAAAAGCTGGAAATCCAAGTAATCTATATATAATCTTCTGATTTTGGCATATAAACAACTAATTTCAGTATTCTTAAAGCATGGTGCAGACTAAGCAAAGTGTCTGAGGCCGAACCAGCGCCTCGAACCACTATTTTACAGTCTTTGCATTAGCTTAGGAGCAAACCCTTTTAAGAATATGTAAGTTATTTATGAAAAAAGGTCAGGATTCTCTTCTAGCTTCCTTATTGAATGTCCCAGGTAAGAGTAAAGATGGGAAAAATCACTTGAATCGATTTAAAATGATAGTTTTTAAAAAAAAGTTTTGGCTTTTAATCTTACAGAACATCCATTTCCAAAGTCACTTAGGCTGACATCTTTTCCCTTCGCCCCTTCAAGTGAGGTTGTTCCATATAATTATGGAAGAGTGATTATTTTATCACATTCTTCAGGAGGACTCCACCACCACCACCACTAGCATCTCCAGCCTCCTAAATGAGTTTTTGAAAATTTGTGTTTATTTGGGTTCACTCTTTGTGCTGTGAAGTTCTATGGGTTTTGGCAAATGTATAGTGTCATTTATCCACCATCACTAGGTAACAGAATAGTTTGTTTCACTGCCCTAAAAAAAAAAGCCCTGTGCTCCATCTTTCAATTGACTTCTTGGTCTAGTCTCCATGAGCCAGACATCAGAGACAGGATGGAGCTCAATCTAAAATGATAATATTTTAAATATTAAAAACGTATTTTCAGCTGCAAATGTACTGACAGGGCTGGATTGCAAGAAACAGAACTTTTTATTTCAAGTAGAAAGTGATTTAATATGGGGTTCTAGGTTGAGCCTCCAGAATAACCCTCAGAGCAATACCAAAGAACTAACCCCCCGAGGAGCAGCTAGCTCTGCCCCAGTTGAGAAAGGGGGAGGCTGGAGGCCTCTGTTGATCCAGGGCTGGAGCTGCCCTTTAGAGATCAGGAAGCTACTGCACAGCCCTGTAACTGCCCTTGACCCTCACAAAGTTAAAGGCTCCCCGCCTGCTGACTTGCTGCAGGAAATCCCAAGATCTTCATAACTGATTGCTAACAACTTCAGCCAAAGTAGTGGAAAGACAGCCCCCTCCTCACTTCTGCCTTCCAACTCCCACACACTGCATCTAACGGACAGCCTCTAATTCACATCCAGAAACCCTGACATAGGGGGTTGAATGGTGGCTCCCCAAAGATACGAGAATGTAACATTATTTGGAAAAAGGATCTTTGCAGAAGTAATTATGTTAAGAATCTTGCGATGAGAAAATCCTGGATTATCTGGTCAGGCCACTAAATCCAAATACAAGTGTCTTTGTAAGAGACTAAGAGGACATAACACAGAGAGCAGAGAAGGCCGCCTGAAGACGGAGGCAGAAATGAGAGGGAGGCAGCCACCAACATGACGCCTGGAGCCATCGCAAGCTGGAGGGAAGATTCTCCCCGAGAGCCTGCAGAGAGGCCATGGCCCTGCCAATGCCTTGATTTTGGATTTCTGGCTTCTAGAACTGTGAGAGAATACATTTCTGTTGTTTTGAGATGCCTAATGTGTGGTAATTTGTTATAGCAAGCCTAGGAAATAATACACCCAGCTGTAGGAAGTACCCTTACTTTCCAGACTCTGTCAGATGAAACACTACAAGGAGGAAGGATGCTGAGTGTTAATCCACCACATGGACCACTTGGAAATAGCAGTTCGTGATAGAACCAAGATTTCTTATGAGCATGTCGGTTTGGTGATAGCTAAATTCAGACGAATTAGTTTACATTTATAAATCTACAGATCTAGCCTTCATGTTATGCTCTCAAATGAATTTACACCAACCAAGTACATAGAAGGTACTGTACCAATAACAGTGTCCTTCATCTCCCTTTAAAAAGTTGCCTGTGTAAAGATGCTTGGGCCAAATCTAAATTGGCTAAGTTTATCTAGATTTAGGAAGAAACATTAGAAGAAGGTGTCTTACTTTTGTGGGGGAAAAAAACAAACAAAAAACCCCCGAAAGACAGCCTTGGATATTCTTTATTTCCACTGCTATGTGCTCAGCTCCCTTCAGTAGCACATGACAGACGATATGCCTCCTGAAGTTAAATGTGAGGCATTGAACACCATACCATGACATTCACATTTTGTTTTAGACGTGCAAGAAAATATCATGTGTCTGATGTCCTCTAAGGTTGCTTAAATGGGGTTTATAATCTCACAAAGAAAAGAATCATTTTCTCAGGTTGTCCCAGCTAATTTGAGTCTAAGGGAACCTCTGTATAACAAATCATTACCTTATATAACAATTACTGGTGTTGAAGGTCAGATCCTTCCTGTGTGAACCGACACCTCTTTGCTGGGACATGAGGCTGGTCCGCTTAGGACTCTACGCGGGAAGAGCTTCTCATCTGAAATTAAGTGGCATGCGTGCCAAAACTGGGAGGGGGAGCAGAGTTTAGAATTTTTGTGAAAATACTAAGTTCTAAAAGCCAGAAGAGGGCACGGTGGGCCTTCAAACAGAAGGGAGCAGCACATACTGAAGTAAGGGTGTGGAGCCAAGTATCTGAGACCTTCAAGCAACAGCACAGCGCTGGAGAACCTGGGAGAAGGTCCCCCACGGGGTCAAGGACGCTTCTGCTGCTTGTGCCTCCGCTTCACGAAGAGCCAGGGTGTGGTGCCTGGCGAGTTAGACAGTTTAAAGGGCCAGAGTAGGAGGGACCCCCTGAGGCAATGAACAACCCCAATGTAGCAATAAGCTTTTGATAAACGTAGTCAGAAACTCACTGAAGTGAAGTAATTCACATTTTCTTAGCCATATGGGTAGTATGCATACGATAATAAACAATTTAGCATTAGAGATGCCAAAGTTCAACCTCTAAGTACAAACCAGTGAAATTCAGAAGCCTTACGTGTTTGACAGTAAACCAGAGTAGCCAGCAGGCACACGATGGCGTGGATGGATAAATGGATGGTTGGAGGGGAAACCTCTGTCTCCCAAAACACACCTCCCATTTATCATTCTACCGTGACAGATTCATTCCTCTGGCCAAAGTATCACCACAAGCAGCTTCTTTTTAAATATGCAAACAAACCACACTGAGTATTAACATATTAGTTATAATAGCAAAGGCCATTTGCATAGAACTGTGTGGGTTTTCCAAGATCATCTAGTAAATATTCCATATCACTTTTCTAACATTTATGGGGCGAGGTCAGTGAGGAAATAGAAGCCTTGCTGAGCGCTCTGGAAGGCCTATTTGGGAGCGAAGGGCATGGTCAGAGGCGACAGCTGGAGTAGAGGGACACATGAGAGGACTCCAGGCATCACAGGGGCAGTGTGGGGGGAGAGGGGCACCAGGGGCCTGAGGATGCCAGGGAGGGAGAGATGCGGACAAGCCCCCCAACTCAGGCTGAGGTGCCTGCTGGCGTTCTTGGCTGCTCAGCCGCATGGCTTTAATCTAGGCTCTTAGCAGCACCATGGCCCCTGCTATTTTCAGAGGCAAATCCATCATATATTGCTCTCCAGTGGAAAAACTTCTGGGTCAATGGTTTTGTGCATATGGGGGGGGGGGGAGATGATAGTTGCAACCCTAGCATTTGGTGACTTAATTCAAGAAACTTTTTTTTTTTTTCCAATTTAGGCCTGGAATTTAGAAGATATTTTTGTGTGTATCATCTCAGCACTTTAGTGTCAGTGCCATACTCCCCAAGTATTAGTGACCAGCAGACATTTTTGTTGCCTTCTTTGCAGTAAAGGGTCTAATAAAAACTTTATTTTTAACATAATGGGAGCCTTAATAATGGATAAATGATTTAGATGGAGAAAAGACCAAAAAAAAAAAAGCAGCTATCCATATTAATAAACAAACCCTAATAACCTCCAGCAGCAATTTTCAGTGCAGTGGGTTTTGGTGCTGTGGCTTTGGGTGAGTTTTAAAGTAAACATTCGTTCAAACAGCTGATCAACTGACGCGTGCGGGTTTACATATTGATTTGGTAGCGCTGATAGTCTTGTTAGACCCCAGCTGAAGAGGGTGGGCCACGTTCCTTCTGTGACATTTTAATGAGCAGATTAGGGAGTGTGGCCGGCGTGGTGATAGTAAGTGGGGACAAGTGGCAAAGATTAACTCACTGTTCATTTTGCCTGACTGCAGAATTTAATACCTCACTGTGGCTGGTACTGTCAACACAGTGGTGGGAAATATAAATTAGATTGTGCTCTGCAGTAACTGCACTTGCTAAGATATTTTTAAAGGTTTTTGCTTGTTCATAAGATCCCTTTCCCTACTTTTTCTGTAAGGGTCATGTATTATTGCTAGCATATTTATATTTTTGTTGAGATATAATTCACATATCATAAAATTCACCCTTTAAAAATGTGCAATTCAGTGGGATTTGTTTTCCCAGAAAGTTGTACAACCATCACCACTATTTAATTTTAGAATACTTTCATTACCCCAGAAAGAACCACCCTGTCCATTAGCGGTCACTCCCCAAGTGTATTTATGTTTAATTGACCTACAGTTAACAAGGTAGAAGAGGCTGTCCAGGAAAACATCATCCATGAGGATAGGTGCTTAAGGGTGTGAGGATGCCACTTTCTCTGATGAGCCAGCTTGTGCCAGGCCCTCAATTTTTCAGATTCTTGCCAGTTTTTTTTAACTGCATGCAAACCTCATCTGCTGCCAGGGCAGAGAAGAGCAATCTGCACAGTGCGCAATTCAAAGTGCGAGGTAATGAGCGGTTTACATACCATTTTATGCCATTCATTTTCCAAAGATAAATCCTCCCTGGATTTTTATTTGTTTTTACCAGTTTAAAATGATAAAAGTTCAATAACCTACTTGCAAGCAGTGGGCAGAAGTTTGGAAACTGTAAGTAAGGGATTAAAAACATCAGGCACAAAGCCACTATACACGCTTTGACTACAGTTGCTAACAATAATAATTTTTTGCCCCCATGTAATATTTAATTCATAGATATCAAACACTTTGTAAACAAATCAATATCTAGTTTTCAGGGTTGTTGAGTGAAATCCTAACAGGAAAAATGCCTTACAATAAGCTAACAGAATACTGTTATTAGCAAGAGCTTTAATTTATTGTCTTGTAGTTGACAGTGGGCACCATTATTTGCGTGCTTTACAAAGCAAGTGGCAATAATACTTACCTGCAGGGGAAATGCCATGATCATAAAGCAGGTGGCTATAGAATATCATCACCAGCAGTGAGTAATCCTTAAAAAGTAACTGAATTTGCCAAATTGAGTAATAAAGTTTTAGAGGATTAATTTCTACATCTGAATATAATGTATTTAAGGAGGTGCGTTTATTTTAAATATACCCTTTTATCCGCACATTGAGAATAAAAGGTACATTCGTTTGTTCGCTGCCACTGTGCTAGCCAGGAGTTGAACGATGGCCACTGTTTCCAACATTATTGCACGGATTTCAGGGTGTGGCAGTTTTTAAAGACGGCCACGAATTCTTGGATACTTCTCCCTTCGAGAGATGGGGTCTGTGTTCTCTCCCTTCGAATACGGGCAGGTGTGTGGCTGCTTTGACTGAAAGAGCACAGGGAGGTGAGATGTGTGACTTCCAAAGCTGGGTCACAGAAGGCCGTGCAGAGACCCTGGCTGGCCCCTCGAGCTGCCCGCTGGAGGAGCCTCCTGATGGCATTCCTGCTGACAGTCCCAGCTGAGCCCAGCTGCACAGCCATCCTCTCAAGTCCCCAGACATGTGGGCTAAGGGGCCTTGGATCCTACAGATGAGCCCATCTACCAGCTGAATGCCCCCAGCTGACCTCTGCTGATACCACATGGAACAGCCAAACCCTTCTCAAAATCCTGATGCATGAAATTACAGGCTATAATAAGAAGAGCTATTGTTTTAAGCCCTAAGTCTTGGGATAGCTTGTTACGCAGCAATAAGTAACTGTAACTGAGGGTCATGGGCCTGCACCATCAGCGACACGGTTGAGCCCTTGGATGGATTTCACTGGCTAACCTGAGAGTCCCTTCCTCCCTCACAGCTTGAAATGCTCTCTGGAGGAAACCTTTCCAGAAAGCGACAGCTATTTCAGTCCTAGCCGCTCCTCCCTTCCTGGCCCCTCTCCATTCTCTATCTTTTGTTTCCTTGCTTTGTTGTTGCTGAAGGTCTTTGAATTTATGTCAGACCTAAGTTGTTTTGGTCTCTGAACAGGTCAAATGATCTGACCTAAGGCTTATGGGATGCAAATGCACTTGAAAATTTTACAAAAAGTTCTTGAAAGATTTTAAAATTCTTTCTACTTACATTTTCCCAGTGTAACCTGAATATTCTTGAAATCTTTTCCTTAATTAAACTGAGATTTCTTGTATAAAGTGAAGTGCAAAACTGAGGTCATCACCCTTGATCGATACTCTTTAAAAGGACAGAAAATAGAAACAAAGAAATATCAGAAAACAGATATCAGTTTTCCACCTTTCTAAATTAGTGTATCTCTTGCTCCAAAAAGAAAAGAAGAAAAATCCATGAAACCCAGGCCCCAACAATAGAATCTAAGCTAGTCGATTATTTTTTTAAACTTGGGGAAATTTATGTTTGTATTTTGGCTAAAGGTTTAAGAGTCACCCATCTCTATCTACCTATACAATGTGGATGATATAGGGATGAGCTGGTACCGGGGAAGAAGTCTCCTGGATTAGTGGCTAAAGCCCCAGGATATCTTGGGAACATTTATGATGGTTTTTCATTTTCTGCCATTCTTCCTTGAGGATACAACCATGTTTTGAGTAAATTTGTGGACATCTTACCAGAGGCATAGCTTCATATAATTTTTTTTTTTCAACAGTACAGCTGTGAGTTTCTGGATGATGGTTGGTGAATGAAAGCAAAAGCTATGTGAGTACAGGAGCTACCCAACCGAATGTGTGTGTGTGGGAGAGGGGTCAAGGTTATGAGAACAAAAGAGAGAAAGAGCATGAAAATGAATGAAATAATTTTCTCTTGACCCAAGATAAAGATTTTTTCGGCATCATCCTTGCTGCTAATCAGCTCACATGAGGTTTATTTTAATTCCCCTCGTTGCATTTGTTGAAGAGGGGCAATATGTGTGGCTGCCAAATTTTCTGAAATTTTCTGATCAGAGTTTTGGGTCATTTTATACACTGTCCAGTGACTCCACAGGGACCCCACTAGAACACCCAGGATATGGTGTTTAAAGTTGGCAGAGACCATTGATAGCATCTAGTCCTGGCTGCTCAAAGTGTGCTCCAAGGGCCAGCAGCACTGGCACCACCCAGGGGCTTGTTAGAGATGCAGAATCCCTGGCACCACATCAGACTTACCAGGTCAGAACTACCTTTTTAACAGGACGCCCCAGTGATTTGTGTGCACGTTAAAGGATGGGAGCACAGATGTAGTCCATCCCCTACCTCACATAGGAACCAAACGGAATGAATGCTGGTGTACCCTAAAGTGGTAAAATTCCTGCCATCATGATGGGAATGAAGAGTTGAAAGTTCCATTTTTAAGTAAGAAAACAACAATATTATAAACCAAATCCAAACAAACAAACAAAATCCACCACAAAATGGTGGTAAATCAAGAAGAGGAATGTGGAAAGTTTAACGGAATTAAAGATAACATCAAGATAACATTTTTTTAAAAGTCAGAAGGTGGGCGTCATGATATAGAAGAGATTGGGAACCACTAGTGCAAGGGAGCAGGGTGACCTGGGATTATTCTACGCATTAGGACATGGAGGACAGTTATCTGATGATTTTCAAATAGCCATGGCCTAGTGGATTGTTGTGCGAATTCCTAACCTGTCACAGGTCAGGAAGTCTACTGGAGGAGTCCTCCACAGGACTGAAGTGTTTGTTTGTTTTAGCACAATTTTGTTTGAGACAAGAAAGCCATGTTTTGGGACTGTTGTAGCAGGTGTTTTTCTTAAATTTCTTTTTTAAGGAGAACTGCTGAATTCAGAGGAAATGAGCACTCTTTTATTTAAATTTCCTGAGATTAGAGGAAGAACATATTGCCAAACAATGCCTCTTCACTTCAAAACCTCTCCCCATAAATTATGTGAGGATATCTTATTAAAAGTCTGTAAAATTTCCTATTAAGAACAGTTGATTGCAGTCCAGAGCATCAGAGCTTTGGTGCTTTCCCTGAAATACCACAGCTGTCGGGAAGAAATATATTTTGAGACAAAAGGTTTTGTTTCTCCAGCAATAAATTATTTTAGTGATATCTCAAGATAGATAAAACTTTCACTTATGTTTGAGTGAAGGAAGATTCTACTGATAACTTGTTAAAAAATCTATAAAAAGAATATGAGAATGTAGATGTAGATAGCAAATTAAAATCAGACTTCCTTTAAGTTTAGCAAAGCAATTATTTGTAAAGCCAGTGTAGATTATTGTTATGGATAATGAATGATTTACTGGGGAATGTGGAAATGACATTCAATATGGCCACATCTCTGCACAACCTCAAGTTGGTATTTTCAACTTTAACCTTGGAGCCATTAAAAAAAAAACTTACCTCTAGTAATATTTTATGTAAATTGCTAAACAAAAAGCCTACATATAGTGAGGTGGACCCTGGATGAGGTAGGAAATGCCTCGTTGGTAGTGCTGATGTAATAATCCATCGATTTCATGGCCGATGAGCTCTTTAAAACAAAGTTGCTTCCCCCAACCCTAATAGGGTAACTCCCTGGCTTCCCCTTATCCTTAAACAAGAAAGATATTTTTACTGTAGTCATAAGAAAATGTATTTTATCAAACGCATTCACTTTAAGAGTTGCAAATATCCTCTACCCGCTGGAAGTAATGATGTATACCAAGCAAGTTGCTGATGACTTCTAATTTTATTTATTTCCTACGAAAGTTTTCAGGGAACATCGGGCTCACAAAACATTTTGTAGACCAGTAGAACTTTTTTTTTTTTTTTTTTTTTGCTTTCGTTTTCCAACCTGGTATAAAGCCAGTGAGAAAAATGTGTTATGTCTACCCCATTTTCAGAGTGATGTTAATTAAAGAAGACCCAGTTCATTTTTCATTTCATCCTGAAAGTAATTCTATTGACTTCTGCTAAATGCAGATCTTTGATATTTAAGTAGATATTGATATATTATTTGATATATTAAGATGGATATTAACAGAGGATAGAATTAAAGGGGTTAAGACTTCACATAGCTCAATATGATACAACTTTGATGATAATAGCGAAGTGGTACAAAATGCTGCTAAACCTTGATAAAACATTAGTAATTTAAAATGTGTGATAAAATAATCCTAATTGTCCATTCATTTTTAGTTTGGAGATAATGAATGAATGGTATCAACATAGTGTGAGTTTTGTTTGTAAAAATTAAAAAGCAGAGGGGTTCTTTGCAACTTTTTAAAATAAAAAAATACATATCTCAAAAATACATACTGCCCTTTAGTAAGGTAACTGAAACTAAAAACGATACAACTCTGTGGGTACTAGAATGAATATTATTAGCAGTTTCATGTTGGAACAACTTTCTTTTTGCCTCAAATAAAGGATCTGGACACAGTAAGTTCATGCTGCCTCCTGGAGCCTGCAGTTGTTAAAAGAACATTAATCATTTGAACAAGGTCACGAGCAACAAAGGCCAATGAGGGTTCAAAGTTTACAGGTCCAGGCATTTATCAGGTAGAAATAGGCTACATTTCAATATTTTGTAAAATATCCTTTTATGAAAAAGCTATCAGTCATTGTATAGCCTGGCAAGACTCTGGTGATTCCAGGGAACAAAATGAATGATGACAATGCATCGAGAACCCTTTTATGAGCTTATGTTTTCACAGGACCACCATGGCTTGAACATACGTTTTCAATTTCTATGAGGATGTGATTATTATGTGGGAATGTCTTCCTCCCTCTGGCTCAAGCAAAAGATATATCAAAATTGCCTCCACTTCTGATAGGCAGATTGGGATCAATTGGTTAAGGAAATCACAGAGCTGGTATCACCAAATGCCACGCGAATTACGGTTTTCCACTGACTTTTGTGATAGTTGAAATTATTTTGATGGGAGAGGTACGAAACAGAATGCTTTGGTTTCTATTTAGCTTGTTGAATTGCATCAACTTTGTCATCCACCATTTGATGGTGTCTTAAAAACTAGTCTATTGTACTTCTGACC
The DNA here is from genome assembly GCF_054644295.1 of Miniopterus natalensis. Taxonomy (NCBI): domain Eukaryota; kingdom Metazoa; phylum Chordata; class Mammalia; order Chiroptera; family Miniopteridae; genus Miniopterus; species Miniopterus natalensis. The sequence continues at coordinate 59,457,890 of NC_142091.1, read as the reverse complement.
TAAATTTTAGATCATTATTTTCCTCATTTGTTGGTGGCTTCAGGCATGTCTTTTTCCCATTCATTTCAAACCTTAGCTTACAGGTGCCTCAAACCTTTCAGGTTCAGAGAAGAAACAAACACTCCACTTTCCAATGTGTGTGGCCTTGCATTTATTTGGAGAAGAGCTCTTTAGTATCTGAGGTTATATTTAACAGCTTTATTGAGATAGAATTCATATACCATACAATTCGCCCAGGTAAGGTGTACAATTAAATGGTTTTTAGTATATTCACAGAGTTGTGTAACCATCACCACAATCAATTTTAGGACATTCACCACTTGAAAATGAAACTGTCCCCACTAGCAGTCAATCTGTATTTTTCCTCAAACACCTCACTCACCCCAGGCTTTTGGCAACCACTACTCTGTTTTCTGTCTTTATAAATTTGCCTACTCTGGACTTTTCATATAAATGGAATCATATAATACATGGTCTTTTGGACTAACTTGTTTCAATTAGCATCATGTTTTCAAGGTTCATCCATGTCGTAGCATGTATTGGTATTTCACTCCTTTTTGTGGGCGAATAGTATTTCATTGTCTGACTGTGCTACCTTTTGTCTATCCACTCATCAGTTGGGATAAATTTGGGTTCCACTTTTTGGCTGTGTTGAATAATCCCACTATTAACATTTGTGCACAAGTTTTTGTGTGGACATATGTTTTAATTTCTCTTAAGTCTATACCGAGGAGTGGAATTTCTGGGTCATATGGTGGCAACTCCATGTTTAACATTTTGAAGAACTGCAAAACTGTTTTCCAGAATGGCTGTGCCAGTTCACATGCCCATAGACAAGGTATAAGGGTTTCAATTTCTCCACGTACTTCGGCTATAACCTGTTAGAGTTTATTTGTACCACCGTTAGGACGCCAGATTTAGACACTGAAAAATGATTAGACTAGAAAAAGTATTCACTTAGTAGAAAAAGTATTTTGTTATTTAGACTAGAAAAGGTACTTAACAGAGATATAGCACTTACATTTATATAGTACTTTTAACTCTTTAGGAATTTTCACATCTTTCAATGTAAAAGATTAAACCCCACTTCTAGAGTTATTTAGTTGCACCCCATTGTAATGATTCCCCCTGGAGCCCAGAAGTGCTCTGTGGGGGTCATACTGAAGAGCCAGAGGATGGGCCAGATGATATGGTGATTAGCAAATGGAAACATTATAAAGGAGCTCATACAAGATCTCACCCAGGCTGAGTGAATATGGTGCTGACATTTGTCAAAAATATAGAAATTTAAAATTAGCTCTAGAAGATGCTTCGATTGTAAGAAAACATGATTTTCACTCGCTGCACAATATTCCTTCAGACACATGGATCATCATTCATTTAAGCATTTTCTAATTTTTTTTGCATATGTAGGCAGTTTCCAAACTTTACTATGATAAATAATGTTGCAATAGACAACATAGCAATTTCTCCCATGCCAAATAAAGAGCTGATAGACTGAACTTCCTATTGCTGGCTTCGGCTTCTTGGAGATCCAGTCTGAGATTATCTTGAGGTTGTGTAAAGTTGATGCAAAGCAGACGGAGCTTCACTTAGCAAGGGGCTCCTCCGAAAGACCCCTACGAGCCCACTAAATAGGGGCATTCCAAGAACTCAATTTATCTGTCTTAAAAGGTTAAGCTCTCATGTTGACCCTGCCAAGATTCAGACCTGTGCTCGGAAGAAGGCTACATATTTCGAGGCTGCTGTTGGCTCTGAATGGCCCTTCCCTTAAGCTATCTGAGTGTGATTTTCTTGTCCCCACAACTGGAAGGCAAGGACTCGATGATCTAACAGGAATTTCTCTTCCCATTTGACACTATGCAGTACAGATCTCTCTCTTACTAAATCTAAAGAAGTAGATTTCACTACAATGGAAACACTTTGGGGGAAAAATCATAGGTGATATAGAAGAAATACCATGTTACACTTCAACATATCAGTCAAATTCAAGAAGTAGATCCTAAAGTGGAATGCATACAGGATCCGGAGTCAGGAAAGCTTGAGTCAAGTTCTCATCTTGTCTCTTACTAGCTGTGTGACCTTGGATGAGTCACTGAACTTCTCTGAACCCCAGCTTCTTTTTGACACAGAGAGTTTGATTAGATGACCGCTATTGACCTTTTCATCTCCAAAGAACTATGCTCTCCAAAACAAAATGTGAGACTAACAAGTATGCGGAATTTTCCAAAGAGTGTGAATGCTGCTGTTGGTGTATGTGAGCCAATTCTAGTTAGTTTGTTTGTTACAGATGTTACACAGTACTGTTTGTTTGACTTTTTAAAGTGTATAAAATAGTTACATATATTTTATGACTTGACCATTCCACGTTCCTTGTTATCCCCATTTTACATGTTAGAAATGAGGCTGGGGAACTAAACCACTTGCTCCGTCAAACATCTGTTCAGAGGCAGAGCCCAGGGCTCAAGCTCGGGTCTCCTGTATCTAAAGTCTGTGTTCTTCCCCCACATCACTACTTTTCGCTACATCCCTATTTCTCCTTACATCAACTATATTTTATAGTTCAGGTACACTGAGAAACTATTACAGATGAATTTTAAAACCAGGGGAGGGAGGAAACACTAGATGTATATAAACTGTTCCATTGGATTAAGGTGTCCCCTCTTAATCCTATCACTCTCTCTGGCCACCACCTTCTCTCTCTCTGTCCCCTCATGGACAAGTTCTTAAAAGCCCACTTTCTCTCCTCCCATGCACCCCTTGAGCACTGCAGTCTGACTTCTGCTCCCACCACTCCTCTTGCTGAGGCAAGCTGTGCTGGGCCCCACAGATCGGGGGTGGCTCCCTGCCCACAGCAGCACCCCTTCTCTAATTCAGCCCCAGTGCACGGGAACAGGCCCACACGGGCCATTTCCGCACCACACTGTGGTACCCCACAGCCACTGCCGAATATTTAAGAGCAGATGACTGACTCACCGAGCCGGGCCAGGCTCCGGGAAGTTTGAAACTTGCATAGAAAAGCAGAGAGTGGGAGGGACCGACGCCAGCAGGCGGATGGCACGCGGGCGCCAAAGCCAGGGCCCCCCAGCGCCCCGCCGAGGCCCGCCGCCTTCGGTCCTGCTCGAGGGTCAGCTCGGCCTCTCGCTTTGCACACTATCGCTTGTCTTGCTTAAACTACCCTCTGAGGCTTGCTAGTTAGACTGTTAACTAACATATTCATTAGCAATCCCTTTTCCCCTTCATTTTTATTTATTTATTTATTTATTTATTTATTAATTATTTATTTAATTTTTAAAGTTTATTTTTGTTTAAAATATTACAGATGTCCCTTCTTCTCCACAATGACCCGTTCCATCCCGTTCCTTCCCCCTCCCCAGTCCCTCTCCCCACCATTGTCCATGTCCTTGGGTTGTGCATATGTGCATATAAATTCTTTGGTTACTCTCTCCCCCTCCACCCACCCGCCCTCCTCCATCCCTCTGACCTTCGTCAGTCTCATCTATGCTTCCGTGTCACTGAATCTATTCTGTTCATCAGTTTATTAAGTTCTTTAGATTCCACGTATAAGTGAGATCACGTGATGTTTGTCTTTCTCTGCCTGGCTTATTTCACTCAGCATAATACTCTCCAGGTCCCTCCATCCTGTCCCAAAGGGTACAAGATCCTTCTTCTTTACAGCTGCGTAGTATTCCATGGTGTGAATGTCCCACAGCTTTTTATCCACTCAGCTACTTATGGGCACTTGGGCTGTTTCCAGATCTTAGCTATTGTAAACTGTGCTGCTGTGAACATTGGGGTGCATATATTCTTTCTGATTAGTGTTTAAATCCAATGGACACTGTTGTCAGTTCCCTTTCTTGAACCCCCCCTTTCCCCCTTGGCTTATCTGATACCTCCCCATTCTATTCCCACTGCTAAAAAATTAAAATAAAATTGATTTTATATTATCACATACTTTAAATATATTTTAAAATCAAATCCTTGGAGTTTCTGATTATATTCATTCATTTATGGAAAATATCTAATATACAACTTAATTGGCATAAGCAGTCCTCAGGCTTAAGGTAATGCATTTGATCTTTCTATGTGAAAAGAAATCAATTGTTTTATGGTCTACTTGGCTTCTGGTTATGTGAGTGTGTGTTTTATTTAATGACATCATAACTGACCTGGCTGTTCTGTTAATGTTCACATTTCTCTGACTTTACAGCATCTTGTATCCTGCTGGCATTTCTGAGGGGCAATTATGGTCTGGAAATTGAACATCAGAATGAGTTCATTTAATCTACAAACTATTTTTAAAGCTATTTTCTTCATAAATTTTTACTATATGGTTTATTTGATTCAGTTAACACTGGTTAAAGAATTTGATGCAACAATAGAATTATATTGATCATGTTGACATGATTAAATTATATTGATTACATGACAACCGGCCTCAAATAATCAGAAGAGTTACAATGATTAGGTGCTCAACCAATGCTTTGCTGAGTGAATGAATACTAATGAAAGGAAAATCCCAAACAGATGTTGAAATTTTTCCAGTAAACTCTATTTCTGAAATTTCTCCTGTTTCTAATTCTTCTCAAAAGAAAATTAATATTATTAAGTGTTCATCGAGTGTCAGGCACTGTTCTAAGTGTTTTGTATGTATTAATTATTTTAATTATCTCAATGCTGTGGCATTGCTCTAAAGATGAAAAGTGTATAAAGTTCTTACACAAACAGAAATCTGTATCTAATATTAAGGTGCCAAAGTAGTCCAACAGAGAAAGAAAGACAGAAAAAGAGGGAGGGAGGGGAGAGAGAAGGGAAGAAAAAGAGAGAGAGGGAGGGAGGGAAGAAAAGAAGGAAGGAAGGTTAGTTTTAGAAATAAGAACTGAGTTATTGTTCAGGAAAGTTGATGAAATTATGACTTGCACATAATATTTGTGTACATTTACCATCTATTTTGGGTCTATAGCGATATCACTGGCTAATGAAAACCAGAAGACACAAACATTCTGAAGAAGTATTCAGTTAGTAGTTATTTTGAGAAGACCACACAAGCAGCTTCAGAAGTTGTATTTACGTGTCATCCTTTAAGGCATGACTTTCCACTTTTATGAATTAATTTTGCTCATTTTGACTTGAGGAATATTAGCCTGGGTTCCCCAGAAAGTAGCGCCCAGGATAAATGTTGGTACTCAAACATTTTATTTGTGAATGCAGTTGGGTAGCAGGAATGAGACAGGAAAAGCAAAGCAGGGGGGAAGGAGGGTCAGCATAAGGCGTTAGCAGAGGTGGCCACTGCTACATGCCACTTTTTTCAACCCAGGGGACTACCTGAAGAGCCTCATTAAACATATCTCACGACAGTCCTGCAGATGAAGAAAGGGGTTAACATTTAACAAGTCGCCTCATTGGTAAAAGGTTCCTTCCAGGGGCCGTTACCTTACTTCCAAGTTGTGTATCCATGCCGAATATCTTGCCCACGTGTCTGCAAAGACACCCGGGCGCAGAAGGTAAAAAATCCAAACTGAGCGCAAAGCTGAGATGAAAAACTGTTGGGCCCTGGCCAGTGTGCTTGGTGGTTAGAGTGTCAGCTGGCGCACTGAAGGATCTCCGGTTCAGGTCCCACTCAAGGGCACGTACCTGGGGTGCAGGTTCGATCCCACCCTTTTTGGGGCTCGTGTAGGAGGCAACCAGTCGATGTGTCTCTCTCACATCCATCTTTCTCTCTCTCTCTCTCTCTCTCTCTTGCTCTCTTTCTTTCCCCTTTGCCCCCTCCCTCCTTCACTTCCACTCTCTCTAAAAAAAAAAAATCAATGGAAAAAATATCATCTGGTGAGGATTAACAAATAAATGAATAAGTAAATGAATAAATAAATTAATTAAATAATACCTTCTTTACAAAAATACTTGTGCCAAAGCATTAAAGACAGATCCACCCAAGAAACTGACTCGAGTATGTGAATATACACCAAGGATGATTGTTCTATTCGTTATTTGTAAAAGTTCCATCAACATAAAGATTTACAAATTTTGTTTGAATGTCCCCAGATTATCTATTCATCGAGATATAAACAGATAATTTTTAGTATTTATAAAAATTTCATTTTTGAAAATAGATTTTGAATAAAACTATTTTGAAGATTTACCAATATAGTAAATGTCTAGGTTAATAAGTAAATATTTCAAATATATATAATTTTAATTGTTTTTATACCCCTTTCACTCTCAAATGTGTCCTGGCCTGGATGATAAATGATATGGTCACCTCACCTATGAATGTCTCAAATTCTCTAGGTGGGTATTCATGAGTTTCTGTTCCTTCCTTCTTCTTTTTTTTTTTTAAGAAATCTTTATTGATTTCAGAGAGAGGAAGGAGAGAGAGAGAGAGAGACAGAAACATCAATGATGAGAGAGTCATTGATCAGTTGCCTCCTGCAGGCCCCGACTGGGGATCGAGCCCGCAACCCAGGCCTGTGCCCTGACGGGAATGGGACAGCGATCTCCTGGATCCTAGGTCGATGCTCAACCACTGAGCCACGCCCGGCCGGGCTCCTCCTTCCTTCTTGATACACATTTTGCTCCCATCAAATGGAACTATTCACTTTTCCACACCCAGATCTTGCACTTTTCTGCCTTGAGTCCTGTTAATTTTTAATCTTCAGCCCCATTCCCATTTCCGCATTCCTGTTTCTTACCGTTTTCTCCTAGGCCTCTGCTACCTCTCCTATGAAGCCCGTTTCTAAGCCAGATCCCTGTCCTACTAACACTTTAGTTCTCTTGGATGCTTTATCACGTTTAATCTATAGGGTTTTTTAAATTGAATTTTTTGGAGTTACATTGGTTAATAAAATTATACAGCTTCCAAGGGTGTACTACATCATCTGTATGTTGTACTGTGTGTTCACCGTCCAAAGTCAAGTCTCCCTCATCACCATCTATCCCCCCTTTACCCGCTTCCACCTGCCCCCCTTTCCCTCTGCCAATCACCAGACTGCCGTCTGTGTCTATGAGGTCTGTTTTCCTTAATCCCTTCACCTTTTCTCCCAGCCCCTCTGCCTGCCTCTCCCCTGACAGCTGCCAGCCTGTTCTGTGTATCTATGAGTCCGTTTCTATTGTATTTGTCTATTTTGTTCATTAGATTCCACATATAAGTGAAACCAGTATCGTTTTTTAAGTGCACCTTTTGTTTCCTCTTCTTTCGCCAGGTGCCTTAAGACCAGAGGCAGCATCTTACTCATCTCTTTATCACCCGTAGTTCCTAGCACAGTGCCTGGCACAGAGTGTGAACTCAGCAAAGGAATGAACATGTGAAAGAAAGAATAAATCCAACAGTGAGTGAGTGAATGAAACCTCTCTTCGGCACGGAGGTGGTGGTGTAGTGAAACAGATGCTTAAGTCCTTGTTTTCATTGCTTTTGTGATCACTGGTAAAATTTACAGGTCCATATTTGGATAAGGCCTGTGCACGTGCAGTAGTTAAAAATCTCCCTCGGCCTCCCTTCTGATTTCTTGGAATGCTTTTGACATCCTGCTACTAATAGAAGAGGGAAGTTCTAAAGGAGAAGAAAAGGGAAATCCTGATTCAAAAGGCACAATCCGCGGCTTGGCTTACACCAGGAGTCCTGCCGGCAGCCCAGATACGGACTTGTGATACCCACTGTTTGCGGGTTCCGCCCCCAAGGTTCCTCCTCGCCAATTCTATCTGATCATAACTCAGGCTGAGCTGGGCTATCATGGCTCAGAATTTGCTTGTGTGCCCTCCGTAATGCTGAGCACATTGTCTCACACATAGCACATGCTCATGACTCAAAAAACAATAATAATATTAACTGAATATTAACAAATGAGTGAACAATCTAATCATCGCAGAAAACAGGAAGGGCTGCCCTTTTGTCCAGAATTGTGAAACCTCGGCCTTCCAGGGCCGTGGGAGGGCTGTAAGGCTCAGCCTCCAGCTTTCTAACTTTAGCCACCACTTTAGAGGTAGCATTTAGCTCCAGTGACATGGAGCTACTCAGAAGGACTCTACTCTCCCTAACCTCTGCTCTAGTGCCAAACGCTCATAGCTGAGTTAAAACAACTATCAACCAGCCGTATTTATTAGGCACTACATGTATGTATTTGGAACACTCTTTTAAGACTTAAAATTTACAAATAAAATACAGGACATGGTTTTTGCTTTTCAAAAACTTTACATTTCATTGATGCAATATTAAAATAGTCACAAAACCAAAACAAACAAACAAAAAACAATGCAAAACTACGCATAACATAGTATCAAATTGCAAGGTTCAGGAAATAAGGAGGTGCTGAGTTCAGAGAAGAAATTGATGGAGCTAAAGAAACCTTTGCCCAATACAGGTGATTAGTATTTGTCAGTAAGTACCGTGCAGGTTATTTCTGAGAACACGTTCAGATGTTGCAGCCCCCATTCCTTGTCCTGATTGCAGCCGTGCTTACACGCCAGCATTGGTTCTTTAAGTGTCTCGGTGTAGAGGACCTAGAAGCGGGCCGGCCAAGGCTGAGTATTTTTGTTGGGCCATCAGAGGCATGCAGCTAGAGAGAGAGAATGCCGAAGTAAAGGCGGGACAAAGGATGGAAACTAGCAGTTGTCAGGGATAAGGAAAGGCAATGGGGAAGCTGACTTGGGAGGTCATAAATCAAGAAGCTCTGACAGGCCAGGAAGAGAGGTTTAAACTGACCCAAGTGGCCTTGGACGTGAACATGAAGCGGTGCTGGAAGACCAAGGTGGTCAAGGGTAGAAAAGGGAAGGCAGGGGTTAGAGTGCAAAGAAACTGCAGGGAGGTTAGATCAAAGGTAGAGAAACTTTATTTAAACAACCACCAGTTAAAGATTAGACAGTCCAAGAAACCCAGAAATAGGATTTTGACCCAATCTGTTTTGGGAAACCTCAACCTGAGTGCAAAATTTTCAATTCTATCACTGCCAGTGCCGTCAAACCTCTAGGAGAGACTTGGGAGGAGAGACTTGGGTATTAAGAATAAAACTTATTTACACTGGTTTGTCCTGTGGGACTGTTAACTTCCCATACACCAGTCTCACTGGTATTTTGGTATTTTTTGTACATGGAAAGCATATTTGCTCCTCAGGACCTATTGCATGCCATTCCCTCTCCAGAGAATGCCTTTTCCTCAAGTCTACAAATGTCAGCTCCTCAACCACCCCATCTAATATTGGTTCCGCTCAGGCCTCAGCTTGGCTGAGGCCCTATTAAAGGCCTTACTGGAATGGATTCAACCTGTGACAGGCCACTCTGTTTGAAGAGACTTGTCCACATCCCAAGGAAGCTTCTCATGGTGGTTGGCGACATAGTATGGGCCAGGTTGATGGTTTGGAAGAGGCAGGGAAGACAGGTTGCTATCAAGCAAGGACTATTCAAACGTAGCTTTTTCAGTTCCTGATTTCAAGCAGTATTGGTTGATCACATGGACATCCAACACCAGAAACCAAGAAATGGATCTAGAACTTGGAACAAAAGGATAGCCCTTGAAAAAGCTCTGAATAAATGAGCAGAGACAGCTCTGTCGATCTCACCAACTCCAACTCTGTGAGACATACAACTCTAATGTTTATCACTTCTGTGGATCTTACGGTCTTCTGAAGTACCATGTCTAAGATTCCTGAAAATCAAACTAGGACAAAATGATTTAACAGTGAGATGGACTATTCTAAATGGGGCTTAAAAAAAATCTTATGATTTCCTTAACTGACATCAACTTATGCATCCTGAGAAAGACAGACTTTGGGCAATGGCATAAGTATCAAAGGATGAGCCAGTCTTCCATCTCATTTGCATGTTGTCTCAAAGCCCTGGTGCTGCCTAAAGTGTCTACTGGGAACCCCAACTATCACAGCGATGTCCAAAAGCATGCATCTTACAAACCACACTTGATCTGGACCTTTTGAAACGGATAAGAAGAGAGGAAGACAGAAAGCATAGGTCCATGGAATGCAGAGTTTGCACAGGACTTTCTTGTGGCTCTGGCCCAACCCCATCATTGTTTACATGAAAAGCTGAGTCCACTAAGGTCAAGGGATATTCCCAAAGTTCCTTAGACTCTGAGGTTCCTTATTCCCCTCCCGGTATTCTCAGGAGGACAGTTAAGATGGCTTAATTCTTTTACTCAGTAAGTGGTTGTAGAAGGCCTGTTCGTGTGTCTGGCATTAAGGCAAGAGCTGGGAGTATTTACTGGGTGAAATGGACACCATCCCTGCTTGCATGGAGCTTAGAATCCATTAAGGAAAACAGAATTAAGTAGACAATTGCGATGAAAGCGAGCAGTGTCTTCATAAGGCAAGTGCAGGATAATTCATTCACTTGTTCATCCAAAAATTTCTAAGCGCCTCCTGTGCCCCAGGCACTGTTCCTATGTCAGTAACATCACAGTGAAAACAGACAAAAGCCTGTCCTCGTGGAGTTCATGCTGCAGCAGGAGAGTTACGCAATAAACAGCATAGACGAGTGCATTGTACACCATGTGAGCAGGTGTTAACTGTGGGAAAAAGAAAAAGCAGTGGAGCTGGGAAGGGGGCGGGGCCCGGCGGGAAGGCCTCGCTGGGAAGGAGAGGACTTGAGAGGGAGGAAGCCCCACAGGCGGCCGGGGAAACGCTGTTCCCAAGGCTGGGGTGCCCGGGAGGTCATGGACCCCCGAGGCCGGCGTGTCCGAGGGCGTGTGAACCAGGGAAGCGGAGGCCTCCTGGGGCCCCACCGCGGGCCGAGCCAGGGCGCAGCGCGTGCGGCTGCGCGGCCCCGGGTTCAAGGCCAGGCCCCGGGTTCATGGCCAGGCCCCGGGTTCATGGCCAGGCCCCGAGTTCGAGGCCAGGCCCCGGGTTCGAGACCAAGCCCCGGGTTCGAGGCCAGGCCCGGCTGCGGCCCCCGAGCGCCTCGGGTCTGCAGCCCGCGCCCTGCCCGGCGGGGAACCGGTTACGGGGGCGGCCCGGGGCCCCGCGCTGGGCTCCCCGAGAGAGGCGGCGGCCCGGGCGCGCCCATGGGGCAGGAGGGGGGACGGTGCCCCCGCCCCTCCAGCGGCCCCCATGTTCACACGGCGCGGGGGGGGGCTTCTCCCTCCCTCCCACTCGGCGCTGCTCCCCGAGAAAAGAGGGTTCACAGCGTCTCCCTGACTTGACCTTCACTAATCTTACCAGGTTTCGGCGAAGCTTGTTTCCCGAGCGCCCAGCGGGGGTGGTTTTATTTCTGGTTTTTTTGTTACTCGTCACGCGAGGACTTTTTCCCTGGTTTTTCCAGAGTGGAAGGAGGAAGGGGGACGGACAGACGCCCTGCGGGGGCCGGTCCGCGGGCTGCTCTCCGGCCGCGCTCAGCGCCCCCCCCCCCCCCTCCGGGCGTGTGCAGCGCGCCTCGGTCCTCTCGGACCGGGTCGGAGCAATGGGTCGGAGCCGCGGGGTCTGCGCGTTACGTCACCGCAGGGACGGCGCGGGGCCTGCGGGGGGCTGGGCGGCGCCGGGGCCTCCTGAGAGCCGGGGGTGTCCCCTGCGGAGTATTGGGAGCAGATCAGCGGTCCGGGGGTCGTCGTGTTTTCTAGGGGTGCAGGCTCTACCAGGAACAACACTGCCAACACCACTTGGCACGCACATCCCCAAAGAATCCCGTCAAGGGACTGGCAGGTTTTTAATGAATTATTTGAGCGTCAACAGCCCCGAAGAGTCATCCAAGTAAAACAAGGTGACGTGGCACAGAGGTCATGGCCCTCGCGCCTTCTCGTCACTTTTCGTGTTTTGAGAAAACAAACACAGAGCGCTGGCTGAGAGGGCGGACTCGGGGGGCGCTGAGAGGGCGGACTCGGGGGGCGGCCGGGAGGGCGGACTCGGGGGGCGCTGAGAGGGCGGACTCGGGGGGCGGCCGGGAGGGCGGACTCGGGGGGCGCTGAGAGGGCGGACTCGGGGGGGGCGGACTCGGGGGGCGGCCGGGAGGGCGGACTCGGGGGGCGCTGAGAGGGCGGACTCGGGGGGGGCGGACTCGGGGGGCGGCCCCCCGCGGCGGGAAGCAGCGCGCCGCCCAGCCCGCGCCCCTGGTCCCCCCGAAAGGCCGCGGGCGGGGCCTGGGACCCGCTCCCCTTAGAGCAGAGGGTGCTTTAAAGACTTTCCTAGGCTTCTCCGAGTGTGACTTATACATAAGTAAGTGTCTGTTTTAAGCGTGTAGTTGAACGAGTTTTGGCAAAAGCGTCCCGCGGGGTAACCGCCGGCGATCAGCGCGCGGCTCGTTTCCGTCACCCCCAGCCTGTTTCCGTCACCCCCAGCCTGTTTCCGTCACCCCCAGCCTGTTTCCGTCACCCCCAGCCCGTTTCCGTCACCCCCAGCCCGTTTCCGTCACCCCCAGCCCGTTTCCGTCACCCCCAGCCCGTTTCCGTCACCCCCAGCCTGTTTCCGTCACCCCCCGCCTGTTTCCGTCACCCCCAGCCTGTTTCCGTCACCCCCAGCCTGTTTCCGTCACCCCCAGCCTGTTTCCGTCACCCCCAGCCCGTTTCCGTCACCCCCAGCCTGTTTCCGTCACCCCCCGCCTCCCGGGGTCAGCCCGCCGCCGCCTCCGCGCAGCCGCAGCCACGGTCTGCGCCGCGGCCCTGCAGGGAGGCTCCGGTCGGCGGAGCCCCGCAGCGCCCTCCGGTGTGTCCGTCCGGCCTCCTTCCCTCAGCAAAACATTTAGAAAGTCATCCATGCTGCTATCTGTATCCCGCGTTTGCTGTGGGTTTTTTTGTTTGTTTGTTTGTTTGTTTTTTATCCCTGAGCAGAATTCCATTGTATGGATGCTCCAGAATTTGTTGATCCATTCAGCTGTTGATGGACATTTGCATTGAATCCAGGTTTTTTTATTTATGATTTTATTTATTTTTATTTATTTTTTTATCTTCACCCAAGGATATATTTTTTTCCCATTACTTTTCAGAAAGAGTGGAAGGGAGAGAGAGAGAAACATCAGTTTCTGCCTGCACCCCAACTGAGGCCAGGGATCAAGAGGTACGAAGGTGCCCTTGGCCAGAATCGAACCCGGGACCCTTCAGTCTGCGGGCCAACACTTAGCTACTGAGCCAAACCAGCTAGAGCTATTTCTGATCTTTAAAAAGCTGCCCTGAACATTCGTGTATAAGTCTGTATGTGGACACACAAAGTCTTTTTTGGAAGAATAAATATAAGAAGCCTGGCCGGGTGTGGCTCAGTGGTTGAGCATCGACCTAGGATCCAGGCGATTGGGGTTTGATTCCCGGTCAGGGCACATGCCTGGGTGGCGGGCTCGATCCCCAGTGGTGGGCGTGCAGGAGGCAGCCGATCAATGACTCTCTCATCATGGATGTTTCCATCTCTCTCTCTCTCTCTCTCTCTCTCCCTTTCCTTTCCTTTCTCTGAGATCAATAAAGATATATTTTTTTAAAAAAGAATAAATATAAGAAGCAGAAAAGGTTTATGCAAAGGCCATCAGTTCAGCTGTCAAAGGGGAGAGGCGGGTAAGATAAATGAGGGAAGGAGGCTCGGTGTAAGAAAGGAGTGGTGGGTACTGTTACAGTTTGCCACAGGAATAGTTTGCAACTCCTGATTGATAGAAACAATATTAAGAAATGTGAAATGGTCATGGAGCAAAACTATCAAAAGAAAAAGCTTTTAGGTCAACTCATTCTTTTGGGTCAGGGAACCAAGAACCTTGCTCAGTCTCTCCCCTTCCCACAGGCATCATGGCATAAACATCAAGAACACAAAATTTGGGCTTAGGCAGTCTTGTTATTGAACTCTTGATCCATACCTGCTACCCGGCTGTGTGACCCTAGACAAGCTTGCCAACTTTCTGAATCTTAGTGTCCTTATTTGTAAAATGGAGATACTATTAATGACAGCTGTCTCATAGGGTGGTGGTAAAGGGTAAATGAAATAAAGGCATAGTTGGAATTAGCCTAAACATTTTCAGAAATAAATGCCGATTCTCTCCCTCACTAGCATAAGCTGCATGCTAGGCCTAGTGCCAGGCACTTTACTTTCACTATCTTGTTATATTAAATCCTCACTTCATTTTGCAAAACAGAAAACCAAGTCTCAGAGAGGTGGCGAGCCAAAGGATGTACACAGAGAGTGAGCACCACCAGCTCTAGCCGGACTTTGCAACGCTTCCCCAACACCCAAGCCCACAGCAGGACTGTCTGTGAGACCCTAGATGTATCTCCTCACACATCTGCGGTGCAGCCCACCTTTCCCACCATGTGGCCTCTGCCACTGGTCCACGGCCTATGTGTCTGACATCCTCAGGAGCAGCTGGAGGCAGAGCTTTGCCAGGAGCACATCTTTGACTAATTCTAACCATGCTTTTTACCAAAGTGTCTCCCCCAGGACACCACCTAGTGCTGTTGTACACTGTTTCCCCATGACCTGGTACGGTGCCTGACATGTAGTAGGACTTTGATTAATATGAATCAGATGAAGGAAGGAAGGAATGAGCATACTGAGAACAATATGCACACACACACAAAACCCATGAATTATTATGATAAAATGTAATTACAATCCAAATAAAAAGAGAGTTAATTAGGTAATTTCTATAGATGTGATGTTGCTTTGGGGCTTAGACAGTCTCTACTGAAAATTTTAAATAAAAGTCTATAACCATTTGCTTTAAATTTTATATACCTATATGTATGTATATGTATATATAGGCACACACATATGTGTGTATGTGTGTGAGCTGATAAGGTGACTTACCACAGAATTACTTAAAAATTCAACTAATAGAAAAGGTTATATTTAATTAAAATATTAGGGAATATCTGTGTACCGAACATTTTCATTCTAATGAGGTAACATTTAAGTCGTTGATACTGGTTTGCTGTTTTTCACTTGCTTATGAGAATTTGGGAGCAACTTCTACTAAGAATTCCTTTCTGGAGTTATTCTTCCTGGATTAATTGTGGGGATAAAACAATGCCAAAAATTTTCAGCTCCTGGCAGCATTTGGCAGAACAGGACTTATCAAAAGGGCAGATTGAAGATCTTAAATGAGCAAGTGTCTTGTGAAGTACTTGTTAGAACAATTAAAAGAATGTTCTTAGAAACCTCTAACTTCTCTCTGCAGGCCCTGCTGTTTTCTGTTGGGATTGGTTTTTTCGGTGTTGTGAGAGGTTGACTTGTGGGTCATAGAATCACACTTTTAGAGCTAGAAGGGACCTGAGAAAGCATCTGGTTCCCAAGCTTCCCTTAACCGAAAGGGAAAGGGAAATGACTGTTACAGTTTGCAAAGCAAGTAAGTGGCACTGTAGGCCCAGAAGCCCAGACCGCCTAAACTTATGCCAGTGCTAACAAATGCTGGAAACGCTTTATTTTTTAAAATTTCAAGCTTATAGAAAAGCAGAAAAAAGCAGTACAATGCACAGCACACCCTCTACATATATTCAACACTTTAATATTTGCCACATTTGCTTGACGTCTCTCTTTCTCTCTCTCAACCTGTGTAAAGTTTATCACTTATTTACATTTCTTTTTGTCCTCATAGTCTCATAAAAGAACACTATACTTGAAAGTTACTTTGAAAAATTCTTTTCTCTGTAGTTATTATATCAATCTGATATATAGTTAGTTCATTTGTTTCTGTTTTGCTTCAATTTTAAGGCTTGTTTGTTTTTTTCCACTTGACATAGTTTACTTTTAGAACATATAAAACATTTACAATGTTCAAAAGTCAAAGCCATATAAAAGGTATCCTCAGGGAAGTCCCACTCCCATCCCAACCCCCCTCCCCATAAAAACACATTTCATGCCATTACAGTTGATCCTTCCTGTAGTTCTTTTAGGAAAAGAAGCAGATATGCATCATGTATATTCATATGCCCCCTTCTTTGTAACCTCAAAGGTAGTATACTATACATTCTGTTCTGCAGCTCGTTGGTTTTTTTTAAATTTAACAATATATGTATGGAAAGCTCTCTGCATTAGTACATCATTCTCTTTTATGGCTGCAAAGCTCTCTGTTGTGTGGGTGATCCAGCCAGTTCCCCATTGGTGGACATGTGGGCCATCTCCGATTTTTTGCTTTTAAATAAAGCTACCGTGAATAACCACATTCATTCATGCATATGTTGTTTCATACCTGTGGAGACTTCTCTGCAGAGAAGATTCCTAGGAATTACATTGCTGGTCAAAGGGCAAATGCATGTATAATTTTGATGGATATGGCCAAATTCTATAAGAATGTACCATTCTGCATCCTACCAATAATGTCTGAGAGGCCTGTTTCCCTCTCCTCTCCCCAGCCTCGCAGTGTTACCAGGCTCTGGGGTTTCTGCCAGCTAACAGGTAAGACAGGGTATCTCGGTGCAGTTTTCATTTACAGTCCTCTTATTATGAAAGAAGTTGAGCATCTTATCATATATTTAAAAGTGGCCTTGGTATTGCAGATATTCCCGTGCATTCTTTTTTTGCTGGCAAGCTGTAGTGTTCACCGAAACAGCACCTTTCCCCAGTTCCTTGCTGAATCTCCCCCTGGCCCTCACCCTCCCAAATCCTGCTCTCAGGAAACGGTCTGCCTCACTTTACTCCAATGTCCCTGAACTAAAGTCCCTGTGCTCGGGGATCGACATATATTCCTTTATTTAGATTTTTAGCCTCATGTCTAAAGTGAGGAGCGGGAGGGGATTTGGCCAACACATTAAAACTTTTAGTGAGAAGAAAAAAAAAAGTATTTTAACGAATGGAGTCACCGGTTTTATGAAAGGTAATAGCTATTCTCCTCGATCCACTGGGAAGGTTGGAAGCAGCAGCTCCTTCAACGACTGCTCGTCCTTCCTCGTGCCCTGGCTAATCTCGTCCCGCCTGCACTAGAGTCTGAAGAGTATTAGCCGAAGATTAAGTTGTTTTTACTGACAATCAGAACAGATTCTGTTCTCTGATTGAGTCCATTTCACAAGTATTTATGGAGCTCCTGCTCCATAAATCTCATTTCCTGTGAAAGGGTGATCGGGAGAGGATGTGAGGGAATGAAGCATCACCCCTAGTTGGAGAAGCTCGTGGTCCAGGGATAACCACACGCAGGGGCGCCGTCAGAGGATACGCGCGTGTCCATCGTGGGCCTCCAGGCCTCGGGCTGTGCGCCGCCTGGCCTCCAGCAGGCTCCTGGGCCTCACGAGCCCTGTGTGCAGCGTTCGGATCTCCCTTTAACCGGCCGTAAACACAGCCACTCTCTCCGGCTCTCGAACAATAATAAACACGGGGGGCGGGCGATAAATAACTCTGCAAGGGCTGTCCTGTCTCCAGCTGGAAGGAGACTCCTTATCCCTGTTAGTATGAGGCAGGCTTTAGGGGCTTACGCTTGATGTCAGAGCACCCTTTCCTCTCCCAAGACGCAGGACTTTTTCGTTGCTCTTATCTTGACTCGCTCAGCTGAGAATCTTTATTTATGTTCTTGCCCCAGGGCGGGCTGGATGTGAGGGTGTGTCAGTGTCTTTGTCTTTGCTGCAGAGTTGAGAGAGACACCTGAGGCCCTCATCCCCAGACCAGCACCCCATCTCTCTAGCCGGTGATGCTGGTGATTAATACAGAACAAAGGGAAAGAGTCGGAATGGGCAAGGCCACTGTGAATTCTCACACTTCCCTTCTGTGTCTCCCTGGAGCCCCTGGCGTGGGACGGGATTTGGCTGCCTGTTCGTTTTCCCTGGAACTGTCTGCGACTTGACGGCTTCTAACTCCGCTCTTGGACTCACCCGCTTTCATTGACATGCCAAGTGTTCCAACAGCTAAGTGTCTTGGGTGTACCCTGTTTATTGTGATGTGTTTTCTGAAGGGCTCTGCGCTCCTGGCAGGTGTGGTTGAGGCCCCGGTCACCCCTCCCCGGACAACCGCAGGGTGGACACAGTTTGTCCGCACACACGCGCAGCATTTCCTCACCCTCAGATGGGACCATGCGGCGTTGGGAGTTGCAGAGAGACCTCTGAGAGGGAGACAGTGTCTCTTACTGTCAGCTGCCCTTCGCACGTGTCTCAAAATCTAGGCAAAATCCGAAAGCAGAGAGAATTTCCTAGGAAAGAGAGATCAGCCATGAAGAGCCATAGCTACCCTGGTTTTGTGGAGAAACAACACAGGTATGGGTTCTTTGAGGTGTTTCCTTCATCCAGCGCTAGGTTTTGGAAGCCGGGGCTTTGGGCCTCCTTGGGTGGAATCTGGAAGACAGTGCCCAGGAAGATAAAGCTGATGTTCCTGCTCACTCTGCCGAGTGTCCTGCAGAACTTGGGTAAAGACCTCACAGTTTGGTCCAGAGTCTCTAACTAATGCCTGGGAAACAAGTCCGCGTGACTTGGGACTGTGGGGGAAAGAGGGCAAGTTAGTTGGGAAGTAATATTTATCACACGTCTATAGGACAGCACGTTGCTTGTGTAGACACTTTACAGGTCATGGGAAGATCTTCACAGAACAGTCGCCATTGGTTACCTCAGGTGCAGGTAGAGAGTGGGACCTAAAGAGCTGCAAATAGGGAGACTGTTAATTTTTTTATACATTTCAAATCTGCAAGTTGTTATGATAAGTATTTATTTTTACATTTATGATTAGAAAAGAAAGCATTTTGTTTTAAAAGGTAGCCGGGTGGTTTGCTCGCGTGCCTCAGGCTGCCTGAGAGGGGATTAAATCGGAGCCTGTTAATCAGGCCGGGCTGTGCTGGGCGGCACTGAGCCCTGCGACCCGGGCGGCACTGAGCCCGGCGACCCGGGCGGCACTGAGCCCTGCGACCTGCGCCAGCTGCCCAGGCTCTGCTCTGCCACACGGAGGAGGCCGGGGCGCTGCTGGCCACTGGCCTGCCGAGCCTGCAGTTCCTCAGCCCCGACCTCCAGCAGATGTCATTGCAGGCCCCCGGAGCCATCCATCAAGAGCCTGACTAGACCTGGGCCGCAGGGAGAGTCTCGAGACCGCATGAGCTGATAACCGGGGAGCCTGCAGCAGGGCCTGGGGTCCAGCATCGGTCTCAGTGAGAGCCAGGGCTGAGCGGGCCCTGCGGGGGCTGGAGAGCCGGGTGCTAGGGCTTTGCAAACATCTCGTTTAATCTACCGCATGCCTGTTGGTGCTGTTATTACGGCCCATCTAACAGATGAGAAACAGCGTTAGAAAGCTAAGTCATTTGCCCAAGTTTACTCAGCTTCCAACACAGTAAAAATACAGTTTCAGTTGTGTAGTTATAGTATGTTAATGTGTGTGGAGTCATTTATTGATCGAGTATATGCTATATGGCCTCTGGGTTTTTCCGGCACTTTCTCACACCTGGGTAACCTTCTCTGGTCTAAAGTCTCCTAAAAAGCCTCAGACGTACTGATTTACTTCCATTTTCCACACGGCCTGATGTGGCACAGGCCTCACCAAAAAGCAGGTCAGTTGAGTTATTTGTTGGACGCACCCCGGACAGGACCCAGTTAGTTCCCCCAGGATGAAGCAGTTAGAGGCAGGCCCAGCCTTGGGGGGAGGCTCGGCAACGCTGCCCCACGAGGAGAAAGTGCCCCATTCCTCGGCCCCCCTTTCCTCATATCTTTCTCCCGTTCCTCTTCCTTTCCTGATAAAAACATCTGAGTTTGTGTTCTGGGATAAGAGAAAAACGAGGGTTTGACCCAGTTTAGTTCTTCCTCTACTGATCTGATTAGAATACACAAGAGCCTCCTAGGACTTGTAAAAAAAAAAAAAAATCCTTGCTCAGATCTTGGATGAATTATTGCTGAGAGGTTTTAATTGGCTGTGGTTGGCTTCTGACCTCTTGTACGGATTGATTTATGAGGTGAATTTGCAATCAACTGTTGGAAAAATTGATAGCATAGTAGCAGATAGAAGTTGCTGTTTGAATAGGGCACGGAAAATATTTATGCCATCCCCAGCCCCTGCTACAAATACACAATTCCAAGTCCGCAGACAACACTGCCAAGGAACACAGAGGGCCCTGAGCTGGCCCTTGTGTTCTGTTCTAGAGTCAGATAAAGGCTGCATTTTCCAATCGGCAGAGGGGAAATTAAGTTACTGTGTAGAATTATGTTTTATTTTTTCTTATAATTGTTCTGAAGCCTCCTACAAAATTTTGCATATGAAAATTTCTCTTTTACACACAAAAGTGATTTTTTTTGGCCACCATTTTCATATTTCGTGCGGTTCTTCAAGAGCATGATGACTTGTATTCGTGAACCGGGGCCCCAGGGATTCTGGACAAGCCTTCAGGCTGCAGTACCGCAGGTGCTGTCCCCCGGCTTAGAGAAGGGAGTCAGACTTCCAGGGACTGTGGAGGGAGGGGGGCAAATGGGGCTGTGAGGACAAGCAGAGAGCAGTGCCATTGACTCCACAATAGCCTATGTACTTGGCCTTAGATCCTTTAGAAAAGTGGGACACCTGTGCTCAGTGATATTTCTGTCCAGCTCCTATTACTTCTAGAATGTAGGACACAGTTAAGATTCAATGAGCCATTCTTAGAAAATGGCTTAGAAATAAGTGATGCATCTCCTTGTATGAATTCTCGTTGCCTGTGTTACACTGACTTACATTTATCACCAGCCTTCTGCTACCTAGTCCATGTCTAGCCTTCATACCACTTTGCTGGGTACAGAGTCAGTGCCTAGTGGCTTTGTTTTAACTTTGTTCATTCATTCATTCATTTAGCAAGTCTTTACTGAATGCCTACCACGAATAGCCTCTGAGTAGGCTCCTGTGTTTAGCAGTGAACAGATGTGGATCTTACCCACACAGGGCTTAGCTTCTATAAAAAGGCAGACTTTGAACAAGTTAAAAAAAAAAAAATTATCATATGTCTAGAAAAAGAACAGGATGCTGTGCAGGAGAATAAAAGTGGATGCCTACATTACATTAGGCGGTTGAGGAAGGACCCCCTGAAGAGTGGCATTTAAGCTGAAAGCTGAAGAAGCCAGTCATGAGAAGAATGGGGAGAGCATTCCAGGCAGAAGGGACAGCATGTGCAAAGGCCCTGCAAAGGAGTAGGCTTGAGCAAGTATAATCTAGGAGCTACAAAGGGCCCATGTGGGTAAAGCATAGTGAGCAATGCAGAGAGACGGTGGCTAGATGCTCAGAAGGGACCAGAGCCATTCAGGCCTTTGCAGCCTGAGTTAAGAAGTCTGGACTTTGTTCCATGGGCAACGGGAAGACTTGCTGATAGACACAGAACCTCACAAGACACTGTGTTGAATCTCTGGCTAAAGAAGGTCTCTTGTCTATCTTGAGCCAAATTAAATGAGCTCATGTGTTTTCAGAAAGTTTAGTGCATCTCTTTTAGTAGTTTTTCAACGTATATTATATACCCTGTATGTATATGACACAATTGGGATAGCATCTGCTTTTGTTCACCTAATGCATTGTAGGAGTGTACCTATATTATCCGATATTCTTCTACAATATGATTTTCAGTGACTTTGCAACATTTCCAGTATGGATGCACTGTAATGGGTCTAGCCCAGCTCCTATTAGACATTGAGCCTAACAACTTAGTAACAGTATTAGTAATTTAGTGATAAGTAACTTAAATAACAATGTATAAGACTTACTTGCACATTAATCTTTGTATACATATGCCTATTATTTCCTTAAGGAAAATTCCTAGAAAGAAATTGCTGGGCCAAGAGAATGTGCTTACTTTTATAATTCGGTGAAAAGTGCCAAGGTGTCAATCTGAAAGCTATCAATTCACGTGCCCATGATTGGAGTTTGAGAGTAGCCACCTGAACAGGGGTTCTGTTTTCAAATGCTTTGTATTGGGCTGCAGAGGACATGGGGAGTCCCTCAGACCCACTTGGGTTGGCATCTTGAGTCTGCCTCTCCTCAGCTTTGTGTACTGCAGGTAAGTACACAAACCTTAACCTGAAAGACAGTCAGTTTCTTCACCTGTTAAACAGGGGAGATAATAGTATTGGCCTCACAGGGTTGATGCAAGAATGAGAAGAAATCATGTATGGGAAGCACTTAACAGAGTCCCTCCCTACCCAGGGTGAGCGTTTATTAGTGCTCACTTGCTCTCTCTTTCTCTCTCTCCCTCTCTCCCTCTTTCTCTCTCTCTGTCTCTCACATACATACACTCTTGAGCAAATGGAAAAAAGGAAAATTCCTGTCTCCGTTATCACAGCTTTTAGGCATTGAATAAAGTGTTTACCCACCTTCTCCTGGCAAATAAGAGTGTAATCTCAATAGTCAAAGGTAAAATTTCTCCCACATGGATATTTTCTTTTTAAAAAAGAAGACGAATCCTCTTCGGCTAACACTGGGCTTAGAGACTATCTAGTTTTGCCTTAAATCTTTCATTATTTGCTCATATTACGAGGCAAAAATGTGACATGGGAGTAAGAGCCTGTAAAGACCTGCGTTGGAAGGCAGGCTCTTGCCACTCACAGGTGTCGTGGCCATAGGCAGGATGCTCACATCCTCTGAGCCTCATTTCCCACCCCCCCCCATAATATAAGATCATAATAACCCCCTCTCCTTATTGATGTGAGGATTAAATGAAATGAATATAAATAAGAGCACTTAACTTCTGCTTGTAGACCAACACATGTCACTGAATCCAAACCTCATAGCCACCTCCTAGCAATGACTAGTGAGGACATGAGCAAATAAAACTGCCCACATCCATGAGAAAAAACATCTGCTCTTACGTCTAGCTCAGTCTTTGATTCCTACAATGATCAATTGCCTCTCCCCTTTCATATGCTGTCTTAAAAAATCACAGTGACCCTGACTTATAACCAAGATAAGAAAACACACATGATAAGAACACTGAATGAATCTCCTGATGCATTGCAGGGTTATTTGAATGATTAGGTTGACCTGCAATCTTCATCCTTTGTCAACCGAGAAAAACTCTGAAGTAGCCAAGAGGCCCAAGGCGGCCAGTAGCCCAACAAACTGAAGAACAGGAGGGTGCCCGAGTTCATGGCAGTCCTAACAGAGGGCCACCAAGCAGAGAACCACTGTTGCTGTAAAGTTTACTGTGAAAAGGAATATTTATTCCCATTGGGAGCCATGACCCTGTTGTTATCTTGCCAGAACCAACTTGGGCAAACATAGGTTTTATTTGAGGTGGGACAAGGGAACAGTAAGGGTAGGAAAAGGGCTCAGATAATCAAAAAGCTTGGGAGGATCCATTTAAAAGTCATAATGCAAACTAGGTAATACCTCTGCTCCGTAATGAGACTTTCCATAACAACACCACTCACTCTTTCTGCTGCCTGGTCATCCACATGTCTATTGTCTGTACCATTTATTTTGATACGTGGTTTAACTTTCCTTTAGCACTCTGTGCAGTTGGAATTATTTGCTGACTATTTCCTATCCTATCTCTGCAAGAAGATGGCACGTCCTGCTAGGCAAGAGCTGTTTCATGTTTCATGTACTCCCTTATATTCCTTCTCTCTCTGTCTCTCTTCTTTTTTAAAATATATCTTTATTGATTTCAGAGAGAAGAAGGGAGAGGGAGAGACAGAGATAGAAACATGAATGATGAGAGAGTCATTGATCGGCTGCCTCCTGCGCGCCCCCTACAGGGGATCGAGCCCGAAACCCGGACATGGGCCCTGACCAGGAATCAAATCCTGGATTCTAGTTTGATGCTCAACCACTGAGCCACGCCGGCCGGGCTCCTTCTCTTTCTTTATGTGCTAATATTTTCCCACCAAATGCTTGCTGACTGGAAGAGTGGGTTGAGAGAAATATGACGCTGTGGAGACACCTGCAGTGTGGTACTTACGAGCGTCAGCTTGGAGGCTGACAGGTGTGGATTCGTATCCTGGCTCTGCCAGTTCCTGTGTGGGCCTCTTACGTTGCCTCCTTAACATCTGTCTCCTCATCGGGAGATGGGGGCTGTAGTGAGGGTTAGAGGAGAAAAATGCATGAAAAGTTCTTTAGGAAGATGTCTGGCACATAGCAAGTGCTCAATGAACAGAAACTATGATTTTTCTTGTCCCTAAGCTTTGAAAGTTTCTATCAAAGAGAACAACGAACTTCTGGAATATGTCCCATAATGAACTTGTCTGAGGCTTCCTGGACTGTGAACTTGTCCCAATACAGCATTTCAGATGACATTTTATTAAACTGGATTGTGGGGTTTTCAGCCCTTTGAAATTGTGGAATAAATACTTTTAAACGTTCAGAACGGAGGGTTGTAAGGAGAGCCTGTGAGACTGGATGGAAGGAATAAAGTTAAGGCTTTGGATTATTTCCTGATGGGTCCTTTCACCTGGCCTTCTTTTGTGTCTTCCTTCCTTCCCCTTGTGTTTTGAAGGCTTATCATGAAAATGAATGAAAAGATCAAAGAAAGCATGGATATACTTAGGTTAGGTGCATATAGATATTTATCGATTCTTTCAAGCCTTCAACATTTAAAACCTGAGTTTACCGTCCTTAGTAAAGCATCACTGGTTGATTCCTGCCCACTCACTCTATTTTTAGTCCATATATTTGATAGTTAAAACGTGAGGCAGAAGCTCCTATTAAAATCTTGACTAATTCATTCGGCCTTTCAGATGTGGGTTTTTAGATGTTGAATTACAAATGTGAAAGTTGTAAGTTAACTTTGACTAGTGAATTCAAAGATCATCTCTCACTATTTATAGTTTTCTTTATTTTATCAATTTGCAAACATTTATTGGGTTCCTAATATGTTTCTGTTATGGAGACGCAAAGATGAACAAGACATGAGCCCTCCTCTTAAAAAGCTTACGTCTACTTACAGTATGACCTACTGGGTTACGACCTAATGATCTATTGTTATAGACTATCTTGACTTCCAGGGATGCATTTGAATACTATCTTAATTTTAAAAACCCTCGAACATTGGGGCAGTTTTTATCTGCCGAAAGGATGTGTGTGTGTGTGTGTGTGTGTGTGTGTGTGTGTGTGTGTGTGAAGGAGCTGGGTGGGGAGTGTTGTGTAACTTGCGACGCTGGACACTTATAGAAGCAGAAAGGAATCTGTGCTAAGAGAATATAGCCAAGGCGTTTGCACAGTGAAGGGAAGGAAACCAAATACAGGATTATTGCTGTAACAGAGCAATACCCCCTAGGTATTTTGAGTAGATGAGATCTTTAGCCACTCCTTTCAAATGATAATTTATAGCTCTTTTTGTTTTTTTCTGAACTCATTTTATTAGGCTTCTGCTTTCAACATTTCAAATAGAATAATAAAGTTGAGAGTCACTGTTATTAGCTTCCAATGGCCTTGAGAAGTCTGCTTCTGTGACTGAGGTGATGATGGCAGACTTGGCGAGGAGCTGGGAGGTTACGCTCGAACCTTCAAAATCAGACTGGAGTGGAGGCCACGGGCGGTCCAGGTGAGAGGCCGCGTAAATTCTACGCCTTAGCTGCTCGCACTCCACTTGGCCTGGACGGGCCTCCTTTTGTGGGGGCTCATAGGCCCCCTGGGCTGGCGGATTTATGTCAGCAGGAGCAGCGTAGTAGAAAGAGATTAAGGACACTTTCAGAAGGCGTGTGAGTGGGTTGCTCCTCCAGCTGATCGGTCTGGGACACAGAGCTCAGTCTGTGAGGACCTGGGCTGGTGCCAGCGAAGGGAGTAGTTCAGGCCTGAGGAATGGAAGGTCACCGGCCAATTGGGTATTGTGATAATTATATCCTTGTTTCCTTGAAGGTACCAGCGTCCTTGATTTTCCAGCTTCAAAGAAAGCTGCCTCTCAAGTAGGAGGACGTTGACACCTGCTTTGCCGCAGTGATTTCTGCCTTCCTGGCTGCAGACTCAACAAGACAACAATGTGTCTGTGGACATTTTCAAGGTCACATTCATAAACCAGACATGGGAAGCTTCTCTTCTGCCCTTTATTCTTATGCAAGGTAAAGGTTAGTGTGCCCCCAAGAACTCAGCAAGTAACCCAAAGTAATGGTTTTACCTTAACTTCAGATGCTTTGTAGGTCAGGCCCTCTAAATGACCGCCACCACCCTTGTCCTCAGTCCCGTCCATTCTCACCCCTCCTCAAAGGGACTATCGCAGGTGCAGAAGTCTAGTGATTACTAGAGGTGTCAATAGACAATATACCTGGAATGTTTTTGTTTTTTCTGTTTTCCTTTCCCATTCATTTCCAGAGAAGTTGTGCCAGTAATAGTTAAAAAGTATAAGCATAGTTCTGCCTCTCATATTTTCCTTATAGCACTTAGATTTCCACAAAACCTTTGGAGAGGAGGGAGAGGTACTTATTTTTTTTTAGACGAGATCCTGTTTGTCTACTGGGTACAATGAATGTGATCTGAAGTGGGATTTCCACCGATTAAATATATATTTGCTGCTCCCCACTCCAAATTTCCACTGGTCATCTGAGCCCTCTGATCTTTAAATGTGCAAATTTAAAACCATATTTTGATTAATAAATTCCATTTGTTAAAGATGAAATGACTGGTTTCTGGCACTTAAAACCTTCCCAAGAAGCAGACTGGATATTATGGAGAACCCCCCAGATCCTGCTTTCTAATGTTTCTGTTGTTTCCATCAGCTCCGCAGACCAAACCTTCCTTCTCTAGGCCAAAGCAGGTGCTGGTCAAAACCTGGAAATTAGAAAGAGGGAAATATTATGTATTTTTCTAGCTAGTTCTTGTTTTGGCCTTGACAAGGATAAATAGTGATTCTATATACAAAATAGTCCCTAACTCTTTTTAATTTTTGCTGAGATTGTACAAATATACACGTTTATGTTGATGAATTCCCAATTTAGTGACATATAAATAACTGGAGTCTTCCCTCATTGAAATATGCAGTCTCTCTCCCAAGTCTCCCCCCCCCTCTCTCCTTTCTTCCCTCACCCCTTCTCTTTCTCTATCTATTGTCCTAAGAGTTTTCCACTTTCTAAGATCATGCGTACTCACTGCTATGACACCTGAGGGAACAAAAGCTCTGTCCTCCAAAGTCAGCTCCTACCTGTCACCCGGGACGCTGGGATTCTGAGCTCTTGCCTGTGATTTAATAACGAGGCCCAGTGGGACAGCCCAGGTGCTGTATCTCATACCCTAGCTGATTGCCAAGGGAACATTTAATCTGTTGACTTTACTCAGTTATGCTAGTCTGGCAAATGTACCTGGGGCTGTAAATTATTTCGATGGTTAATTTATTTGGCGTAGAAGGAACTCTCTTATACCTTGTTATCTAATAGCAGAAGGTGAAAAACCACTTCGTTTGCAAATCATAAAAACTCTAACAGACTTGTGCGTTAACGAGTGAAAAAGACTTTCCTGACCTTAAAAGTGTAACAGGGGCCCAAACGCGCACTGTTAACCCATTACCCCCTAAGATAAAAGTTATGGCATAAATCTGTTCAAATTAGAAGCGAAATGTGAAACAAATGCCTTCCATCAGATGCTAACAGACACCTAGTCTGAAGCGAACACAGGTATAAAGGGGGGTCAGGAGGCACATAGCAGGGGCCTTTGTCGCGGTGCCCCTCCTCGCTTATAATCTACTTCCTAGTGACCCAGGGGAGGGAGAAGTTTAAAACTGTAGGCAATATGACATTACCTAAACTTTATTCGTATACAAAATTACTACCTAATAGTGAAACATGTCATTGTTCTATTTATTCTTTGACCTTGTACTTAATACATGTTCCACAAAAATAGAAACTCAGTACACATTTTGTTAAAATAGAAACAAACAACAAACATAAATGATCTCATAGAGCAACTACTGTCACATCAGATTAGGTCCCCTTCCCTCCAACTGTTTCATTTGCTCTCGTGATGAATAAGGACTGCTCTGAGGCAAAAACAAATATAATCTATATCAACACAAAAATATAAACAATAGTCCAGAAGTTCTTTGAAAATCTTTTCTTTTATAACTGCCTTCTTTTAAAAATACCTCTGGAATCAGGTGTTACTATTGCTATTATTGGACTTTCATTTATCATCATCCAAATTTTAAAAGTTTCCCATTATTAATGGGAGGCGGCCGAGTTTCAGCTAAGAATGCTGGCTCTGCAGTCCAGCTACCTGGGTTTGAATTCTTGAATTTTATTAGCTGTGTGACACTGGAGAAGTTATTTAACTTCTCTGTGCCTCAGTTTTCTCATCTGTAAAATAGGGATATTATCATCCTCATAGAGAGCCTGTGTGGTAAAGTACATAAAATACCACCAGACACATAGTAAGTGCTCGATAAATGTTAAAGTATTGCTATTAATCATTTACTCTGTGCTTTGGCTTTATTTCCTCATTTCTTCATAATCAACAGTTCTATGGGGTATTTTTTATTATTCCCATTTCACTGAAGAGGAAATTTGCTTCTAGGCCCGGAGTTAGAAATAAGCAGAGCCCCAATTCAAACTCGGGTCCTCAAGCCTCTGCGGCAGCTCTGGGTTCCCTGAAGTCTGCGGCGGAGGCAGAATCTCGGCGCAGGAAGTGCCCTGGGAGGGCTCACGGGCGACACCTGTGGGCAGAGGGAGACGCTGCACTGCGACGCGCAGAGGCCGCCGCACCGGCGGGGCTCCTCCGAGTTGGACCCCACCGAGGCACGGGCCGGCCGCTAACCCGCCCCTCCGTGGGATCTGCAGCCCTTGGCTGTGGGCGGCCCCAGGAGGGGGTGTGGCTCTGGGCCAGCCGCTCTCTTCAGCCGAAGGCTTTCTCCAGGCAGGGTCTCAGCTGAAGAGCTGTCAGCAGCCAGCACTCCCAGCAGCTGGGGCCCAAGGCTTCGGTCTGAGCCGGGGGACCTGGGCAGTGCCTCACCTGGCCCACACCTCCCTGCAGCTTAGGAGGGTGTTCAGAGTCGTCTGGTGGACCATGGTGGCTGTGATCACGGCTTCTTTTGCCCAGAATCTCTCAGACCCCATTCGCGTTGGGGAGTCCGGGGAGCGCATGGATGGACTGTCTCTATGAACTACAGAAGGTGCTTGGTGACAAAAAAGGCACCGCAGCTGCTCACCCGCACCAAACCCAAGCAAATCGCTGCTAGACCCTGGCTGCCGTGTTCTATATTCTCTTTATAGCTGGCTGTAAGATTGCTCATTTAAAAATGCAGGAAAAGCCCAAGTTTTAAAAATCCATTCCCTCCAGCAAGCACTTTTTATGGTGTTTATGTCATGATTCATAGGCTAGAACCACAGCATTTTAAAACGGGCAGGAGCCTGAGAGACCCAACTTGTTCAGTTGGGTTCAGGTGGAGGGGAGTGATTTAGTCAAGGTCACACAGCAAGTTAATAGTTGCACACAATGGGATTGGGACCATAAGCATGAAAACTGATATCTCGAGTCGAGTCTAGCTGTTTGCCAACTGCAAGGAAATTATAAAAACAAATTCTTGGCTGACAACTTGAAAGGGTAGGTTTGGAATGTTAACTTAATGCACATTACAATCTTGAAGCTTCTTGTCATATGCTAGATAAAGCACCCTGTTTATATTTTATGCATTTCCACGCAAAATGGCTTCTAAAACTAAATGCCAAGAATTCTCACTGACATTGTGTGGCTGGCATTTCTTTGATTGTATTTTGTTTGTTTTTCTGACAATACAATGTTTTATGATTAAAATACTACTATTGACACACAGTTATATAAATACTGTATGGTGTTGGAAATCTTTAAAGAGCCTATTTCAGACCTGAGAGTAAATTCTTATCTTTAAAATTACTTTTAGAAAACATATCAGACACACAGAGCTGTCAGATTTAAAACTGTACCAGCTATTTTATGTTAACTTATTATCTGAAGCGCAGTATTCTCTGGCACATGGTTATATTCATAACCACAAAGATTACTGCTCAGCCAAAAAAACAAAGAAGCTTTTAATTTTTCATTACCTCCTCAGTGCACTACCTGGCTAGATTTAGACATTTAAAAATCCCATATGATTGTTCAGCTCTCCAAAGATGTTAACCCCTAAATTTCCATCAGAAAACGTACTGGACAATATTTGACTATTAAAGATAGTGGCAGTTTAGTATTGGAGTTCAGAGACTCAGGATCCACACTGCCCAGGGTCAAAGCCCAGCTTCACCAGCTGTGTGACTTTGAGCAACTTATTTAACCTCTATAAAATAGGAATTGTAGTAGTATGTGGCTCTGTGGTTGTTATAAAGATTAAATGATTAAATGAGATAATACATATAAAGTGCTTTTAAAGCACTGTCTACACACAATAGTGTTCAGTCAAAGACATATCATTAGAATTTGCTTTTTAAACTATAGAGAACTGAACCTTTACAAAAAAGTTAGACAAAAAAATTAAAAACTAGGTACACTAAGTGATCAGGTTAAATTTTTTATTCTTAAACAGAACTCCTATGTGAAATAGAATCATAAGCCTAGGCAGACCATAAATTTAGATTCTAAAGATTTATTCTACCTGGTACACATAATAAATGAGATAGTAAATTACCAGTTTTTAACTGGAAGAAATTTGGTTCTGGAAACTGAAGAACAGTGTTCTAACAGTGAGTTTCAGACAGTCATTCTCAACTGGTAGCTCCATGAAAGCACAGACTATGCCAGTCTTGCTCACTATTAAATGCCCAGCACATTGCAACACTACCACATGGTAAGAATTCAATATGTGAGGAATGACTGAGTGATGGACTATAAGAAGCGATGCCCTTTAATTCATAGAACTCTAGAGTTAGAAGGGGCCTCTTGCTTATGATGTCACAAATAAGGAACTCGAGGATCAATAACTTAAAATGAATTATGTGGTTAGCTGTTAGTAGAAACATGATCCAAGATGTTGACTTCAGGGCTTGGGCAGTCTAATAAGCCATGCCTTCTGTAGTATTTTTCTAAAATAAGTTTTTAGAAACACCAGACTCTTAGGATATTCATGGAGTAAAAGGTAGAAGGGGTTGTTCTGTGGTCAAATAATTTTTGGAAATGCTAAGTTTAAACAAATTATACTGTGGATCTCCAAAAGGTAGATATAGTACCATATGCAGCATCCTGAAGAGGGTTTGACCATAAAACTCCTTTTGAAGGGAGCATCTTTTAGAACTCATAGTCTATGAAACACACAGGAGAAGACGGACCAGGAGGCTTCAACAAATACTTATTAAGCACCTACTGCCACATGCAGTTATCATGATAGAAAACATACAAAAAGTTAAGGTGAGTTAGACACCAAAGCTGTCCTGGGGCCTTTAATGAGAGCAGGTAAGAAACTGGCGGGAGGGGGTTAAGAAAAGCCATATATAAGTTCAGTTTGTGTCTGAATTTAATAAGTGTCCTGAGTAAGTAAAATGCTACTGGGATTCAAAGGTTAGAGTTCCATGGAAGGACTAACATTTGAGATGAACCCTGAAGCATGAACAGCTCGAACAGCCCCTGTTCAGACATTTGTTGGCCAGTGCTTCTGAGCTGCACTGGCCTGTAGGAAGCCCCACAAATGCCAAAGGGCTCCCACCTGTCCCTGTGTCCCTGCTGATGTAGATATCCTCTGCTTCTCCATCCAGTGCCCTGAAGAATCCACAGCATCTGGAAAACCTGTATTCTAACAACTAGCACAATACTTTCCTGGTATTATTACCTATCTACCCCTTTGGTCAGCTAGAATGGGTCTAAACTGTTTGTCAAAACACAAAAATAATTGCAGAAAGGGAGCCCAGAGCAGGATAAACCCCACTACATGGCAGGACACACTGAACTCAGGTAGTGCAGTAAAGAGCTCAGCTCGGCTGGCAGCAGCCACAGTACCACTGTACATGAATGCTCACGGGCTGCCAACAGTCAGAATGGTTTCTTTGCCCGAGATCTCATTGGCTGAGAGCCTCTGATGACACTCAGAAACTGGGGAGAAACTGTATACACACCCCCTGCAAAGAAGTGATTCCCATAAAAGCCACGACAGTGGGTGGTTATATCTAGAGAGAGAGGCTAAGGTGGGAGAGCTAGCAACATTATGCTCCTAGACTTGGGTGTTAACTTTAAAATGACCTGTTAAGCTGCCTTCCCACCCACCCCCCGCCCCATATGAGGGTTAAACTTTGCAGTCAAAAAGTTTAAGATGTTTACCTAAGGTCTCCTTATGCCAATTTTTGGGGGGAGAGGAGCAAACATGCAAAGAACCCCACAAACTGCTGACCCAGGAAGACTCTGGTCAAAGCATCCACATTGGTCAAAGCCTCTTTCTCCAGAACGAATGTCTCCATTTTAGTGCAGTGACTTGATTTACAATATAACAAATTTAACAGTTGAAAGTCCTAAAATTCATCCTCAGCAAAACCTGCAAAGCAGCTGCAAAGAAGATGAATGTCACTCGTGGGATCGAGAGCCTAGAAGGGTTGCGTGGAAGAGTTCAGCAGTGTGTGTGCGTGCAAAGCCTGTGCCGAGCAGGCCGTTAGAGGATAGTGTCCATCTGTCTCGTGATCAGCTGGAAGCACCTGGGGTAACCGGGCTCCGCGAGGCTACCCATTCTTGTGCAGAAAATCCTGGTGCAAAGGGCAGGCTCTCATGATCCACCTTCCAGGAACCGAGGCTTCAAATGCCGAATCCAGCTTCAGGCGAGTCAGAAAAGGCAGAGCGGTGTGAAGGGCAGGTGCTGGAGGTTTACTTTTGTCTCCCTTCATAGCTTTTAGTCCTTCGAAATGTGTAGTTAAATATGCTTTCTTCCCTCTGGAAAACAGATTTCCCCCTCTCCCACCTCTGCCTGGGGAATAACAAATTTCATATGGAGACCTGAAAACCCAAACAGAAATATGCAATGCTTCAGACACCTCGTGTCGGACTGGCTGTCACAGGCCCTGGTCTGGGTCAGGCTGTTTAAGCTTCTTGGGAACAAGCATTTATCTACAGCGGGGTCATTTTATAGATCTATTAAATCTACATTTTCTCTTGGGCTCCGTCCCCCAGCTCCCCTCAACCCCGCTCCAGTCACACACTCTAAAAACCCCCTTAAGCCCCAGAAATAAATCTCTATAAACTGCCAAGCGTTCAATCAGGCTTTTACTATATCTCTTTGCAATTAGAATAAATTTACTGCTCGGAGAGATGGGGGAACTATGCAAGGTACTCCTTGGATAAATACACCGCAGTGAGAAAAGTAGAGGCTCTGTAAAAATTATCTCTGTGAATTCAACAAGAATCGAGGTCACCGGAGCTGCTACATACCAGGGCACGTTAATTAATGGGCCTGCAGCTGGTGGTACCACTTGGCCGCCCTGCTCCAGCTGCTTGCTCCATATCTCTCTCGTTTGCAGGACCATTCTTGGATCAAATCCCATCTCTTTTTTCCCTCCAAGTACAAAAAGCGCATAATTCTGTCCTGGAAGGATGCCAGCCTTTCAGAGAACTAAGTAAAGTGTTGTTTCTTGGCTATTTTTATCTCCTTTTTAAAGAAAGGACACTCTATCACCTCTGGAGCCGTATTACTTGTAATCGGGGTTCGAGTTGTGGTCTGAGGTCACCTTCTGGCACTGTCCACGCTGAGGTGTCCTGAAGACGGAGAGCACAGAGGGACACTTGTAACGTCCCCTCCAAGCTAAAGTGGAAGACACCTGAAAAGATACACCTTCTGCCCTTCGCTCCACAGTTTGCATTTTAGGCCAGGTGGAAGGCAAGGTAAAAATGCAACCGGAATAGCATTCAGCACCTCTGAGGTCATGAGGGAGGGGAAGGAAATAGGGGAAAAGGGAGAAAAGACGGAGGAGGAGGAAAGTATTTCCAGGGTCAGGGTAGTTTACACCATTTAAACCTGCTGGAAGCAGTAAATGAGACTGAGCATACAAACCACTTAGAGCACTTAGCAGGGACACAGGCAGCTATTGATAATTATAGTCCAATTCCAGAAGCAGCGCAGCATTCTGGTGAAGCACGGCTTCAGAGTCAGAAAGATTTCGGTTCGAGTACCCGCTCAACCACGAAGCGGCCGCGTGATTAGCCCTTTAGACCTCAACTTTCTCATCTGTAAAATGGGTCTAATAACAGCATCTGCCTCAAAACAGCTGCGTGGATTTAATGAGACACTGCGTGTAGGGTATTTGGCATGGCGCTTGGTTCCTGCTTAATCTCAACAAATAGTCATTGTTTCATTGGGGCTCTTACAACTGTTTCCATGGCTCAGCGACGGGAGAATCAGGAAAAGTGGTCCAGGAAAAGAGGTTGCCCCTCTGGGCAGGTGAAGAAAGCTTAAGAGGAGCTGTTCTCCGAAGCAGTGAAAAGGGTTCCGCTGGCCTCTATTGCACCAGCCTTGTTTTGCTTCTCATTTGGAAACTTTCTTTCCTTCAGTGTTACATGGTGGAGGGACTGGGCGTTCTTCCACACAATGACAGACGTGTGAATATCGCCCAGAAATAACAGGGAAATGCCTGACTCGGCTTCTTTAAGGGTTCCCCAGGTAGTCATTAGCCATGAACTCCAGGCTCAGGCCCCGGGGGTAGCTGCCCCCCACTCCACTCCTAAGACGGGCAGGTCCTTATCCTCCAGGGCCGGCTCCTTTATGAGGCAGGCCCGGCTTTACTGAGACCTTTTATAAGGAAGGAGGAATGTTCTAAAAAATTGGAAAATGTTCTCCATTACTACTTCCAAACTGTAAAATGATATTTGGGCCTTTTAAAAGACTTGGGAAATTTTCTGAAATTCAGGAATATGGATTTAAAGGAAGCCTTGGGGGATTAGATTTTTCCTCCCCTCTAAAGCATCTGAAACAACTTTAATCCGCTTTCGGCGTGCTATCCATTCGGCATGGCATCCTGGGAGCGTGCTATCGCCTTCTTCGTGGAACTGATACTTTTGTGCCCTTTTTGAAACCCATTTGGAGAAATATTTAGGACCTAGAAAAAAAAAAAGCTTGAATTCAAAGAACAAGACGATTCGAGGTAAAGGAACGGCTTCTACGATGCTTGAGAGAAATTTTAAAATTTGTGTTTGGGGCATAAGAAAATGAAACAAAAATCTAGTTGTCTCTGCAACTTCGGTGCTATGGCTTTTCATATTTAATTTTTTGGTTGCTGGTCCTCCTGTCATGTATATAGTGCTTTATGATATGCAAAAGAATTATACACTTTCATGTAATAGTGCCATTCTGGGAGGCAGGTATTATAATCCTTGTTTTACCAACAAGGAAACGGGCTCAGAGAATGAAAAAAATGTGCTTAAAGAAAATGTAATGGCAAGAAGTTG
This sequence comes from Miniopterus natalensis, assembly GCF_054644295.1. Classification (NCBI taxonomy): domain Eukaryota; kingdom Metazoa; phylum Chordata; class Mammalia; order Chiroptera; family Miniopteridae; genus Miniopterus; species Miniopterus natalensis. The sequence goes on along the minus strand of NC_142091.1, from coordinate 59,422,845 downwards.
AACTTAGGATTCTTGGCCTTGAACCCAATACCTTTTCTACAACACCCTGTTATTTTAAACCTGCCATGTGACTTGGCAGCCCCGGTCAACTTTCGGTGCCTCAGTTTCCAGATCTGTGAGGCGAGAATAATAACTCTCTGGCTTCCTTTCAGGGACTGGTGAGTAGACGTCCCAGGGCCAAGTCTGTCTATCATGTGCCCAGATTTCTAGGAACAGTGTGTGATGAGCCTGAATGAAATGCGCTCTGCAGAGCCCGCTGGAACGCTGCTAACACCCTGCACACCGCAGGAATGCTTCAGGCTCTGCAGGAGATGCGCGCCCAAGCCTGAGAACGGTCCTGGGTGCAAATGGCAAGCGCAGGATGGTTACAAAGCTGGCAGGTGGCCTGGAGGCTACAAGTAACTGTGAAGAGCTCATTACCCCGGGGGCTGGGGAACCTGGAGAAGTAGCAGATGGGGCAGGAGGGGTGCACACTTGTCAGTCTGGGGCCTTAATCCCCTAAAGCTATAAAAGAGGAGTTAAGTGTGTCATCAAAGTGAATGAAAACTCAACAGCTATGCAATTCTAGAAGAATGTATAGTTTTGAAATGTCTAGGAAAATATTACATTTCTCCTTTTCTGTATGACAGGAGTGTATCTACTCATTTTCAAAATAATCAGCAGAGAAGCGTAGAATTAGAAAGTGGCATTCCGCCTTCACCTGCTCCGCCCCTAACTAGCTCCCCGGACCCCTCACTGTTAACACTCTGCGTGTGTCTCCTAAAACTCTTTCCTTTGAAACACTACGTGTGTTGTGTGTATTGGGATACACATGATACATATGTACACGTTCACATATGTGTTTTAAATGGGGTCGCACAACACATAGTACTGCTCAGGTGTCACAGACACCTGCTCACGGAGACCTCTCATTGCCCCTCAGCTTTACTGAGGTGTACTGGACAAATAAAAATTGTATATATTTAAGGCGCTCAACGTGATGTTTTCACATACATGCACACCTCATGAAAGGATTACCATGATCATCTAATTAGCATGTCCATGACCTCGCATGGTTACTATTTTTTTGTGTGGGTAGTGAAAACACTTAAGATCTACTCTCTTAGCAAATTTCAAGAATGCGATACATTATTATTAACTGTGGTCACCATGGTGTGCATTAGACCTCCAGGAATTACTCATCCTGTATAAATAAAGCTTTGTTCCCTTTCACCAACATCTTTCCATTTCCTCCAACCCCCAGCTTCGGCAATCACCATTCTAATCTCTGCTTTTTTGAGTTCAACTTTTTTGAGAGACTGCTCCTTCTTTCTAAATCACAGAGAGGGTTCCACTGGAGGGACATACTATTGTTTCTTTAACCAAACTACCTACAGATATAGATAGGGGTTAGTTCTGGTGGTTTTTTCCTAACTATTACAAATAGTGCTTCAGTGGATAATAACGCTGGTTTATTAATATGAAATAAAACAATCTAGAGATAAATGGGTTGGAACAAATTTGGAAAAGATGGTACATAACAAAACCCTGACCAGTGAGCCCAGTGCGAGGAGCCAGAGATGAGCAGATCCTTCTCAGTTCAGCTTCTCATTACGTCAGATTGATAGCTAGCACCAAAGAAAGAACCCGGGGGGTAAACAAGTTAAAGAAAGAGAGAAAAAAAAAACCCAAGCAGAGCAGGAATTTTTGAGAGGTTGGGCCAGTCCAAGTAAGGATCCTTAGCTGTGTATAGAAACCCTATAGAGAAAGCATTTGAAATGTAAGGGAGATTACCTATAAACTCAGATTGGTGGCATTGTAAGAAGGAAAATGATTGTGAGGGTGAGAAAATGCTGAGCATTTAGTCTCCACGTCTGTCCCTACAGGACAGGGGGAGTGTCTTATTGCTCTGTAGCCCTGACACCTGGCTTAATTCCTGACAAGTAAAAGGTGGGAAAAGGTGCTTGAGAAAAAGCAAAGAATCTTGTTCTCAAGAGGCCCAGGCCTTGGAGACGTCAGTCAGCAGAGCCAACCTGAATGTAAGTGAATCTTGATTTGCGGTCTTAAAAAATGGCTTAAATTTTAAAACATTTAGCTTAAATTGAAAAGCAGTAAGTTAAAAAATGGTACCACTAAGAGCTTCTGTTATTTAGTTTACTAAACGTGTTTCTCTGCTTACTATCTTTGTGTTTTAATTCCTTGTCTGCTCAAAAATAGGTAATAGTTTAAACTGTAACTGGTCATTGAGTTTCTAAAAATTATTTTTAAAACGGCCTCATTTTCCTTGAACCCACCACTAAGCTGCTCTTTCTACTTGCCAGTTGTGTCCGTGGGCTGGTTTCTGCCTCTTAGCCTCAGCATTCATGTTCCTAAATGAAGTAGAAAGGCCCAGTGACCCAAGGCATGTCTTCAGGTTTGCTAGTAGAGAATGCAGCGGAAAAGTTTAAGGCATAATCCTCTGTGGGATGTCCTATTGACTGGGCAACTGCATTCCAGTCAACCAGAGACTCAGATAACCAGACTTGTGTGGGTATACTCCTCAAGATGTTTTTATGAGAAAGAGATAAGTGAAATATAAACAAACTGATATGAAGGATTTACTTTAAGAAAGAGAAAGAAAGAGAGAGACAAAGAGAGAGAAGAGCCAGCTTGGTCACCCTCACCTTCTACATCAAAGTCAGCAAATTACCAATAATATGTCAAAGGGAAGGTTGCCAACCCCTGTTCTCCATCAGTTGGATTCTCCAGAGTGGTAATCCATACTCATTATGGTAACCTTGATGTTCTAGGGAAAGAAAGACTGAATTAAATTTGGTAGAACTGCTGGTATTATATTTCATTGCTCCATAGATTCATTCATTCAACAAACATGAGTGGAAACACGAGATAATCAGAAAGACCATTCTCTAGTCATTCTGAAACAGCAGGATTATTCTGTTGAGTCTTTTAATCAGTTCAGTGCCAGAACCAACACAGCATTTGCCCCATGCCAGCAGGACCTCTAGTTCATGATGAGACATGCTTCAGAGAGCTCCAAATTAGTTTGTGGATAGAATGATCTGCAGGGAGGTGACCCGCCGGCCTGGTGAAAGAGAGGAGTGATCTGCATAGAAAGACATTTTTAAAATCGTGTTTTGGGAAGTGGAGTAAGGTTAGTGATCTTGGGTTCTGGGCCTTTATTACTATAGTGCTGTGTGACTCTGAACTTCAGTTTCTTCCTCATAAAATAAAGGGTTCAACTAGGCGATCGTGCCACAGAGAACAGTGCCCTCGACTAGAAAATGGGATAAAGAATGCTGCTAAAACCACATCATGATACGTTCCTAAAATCCTAAAGACTTACGAGTCTTTATAAAGAGGGAAGAAAGCAAGCCCTGGGGATTCTAAGGGCACTTCTCTTGGACACCAGTCACAAGTGTAGGTTTTTCCCCTCCCCCAAAGTCAGGCATTCCTTGTACTCAGAGATTCTGGTGAGAGCTTCTCCTTCTTAAACCATGCCAGCTGTAAACCCTGGCCTTCCTAAAGGCCACGAGAGGCTGGGGTTTGGGGCAGGGACTCAGAGCTGTAAACCTGGCACATGATCCTATGCCAGCAGTAACAGTCTTACAGCTCTGCCCAGAAAGTCCTTTATTTGTAGCCCCCTGAGCTCTGTGAGACCCAGGGCAGCTCCCATCTCAAAAGGCAACTTTAGGGCCTCTCAAAGAGAAGTCCTTCCTAGGGAGGTTGATTGGGGTCACAAACCGAACTCTATTTATGGCCCTGACCGAAGTCATCATTTGCTTGACAATTATGACCAATTTAGAGGAGTTAAGAAAGCCTCAACTCCAGGGCTCTTAACATTTGTAACCAGTCACTGTCAGGCAGATGTTACCCTTTGGTACCTTTAGGTACCTAGAGTTGTTCTTGAAGAACAAAATCTTAAAGATGAGTTTTCTGAATTGGTTCTGAAGTTTCAGGAATTGGTTCTCTAAATTCAATGGGGAAAGTTAAAACCAACATCCAGAACTACATTTGGTATTAGATACCAGGACCTGCAACAGGAATACACCTCTTTCCTAACGGGAAAATGGAACCTCCGACAGCACCCTGCACTACGGAGGGGCCAGGCAGGGCTGAAGGAAGGGTGCCTCTCCTCAGGCCAGGATCAGCCGGGGGAGCTGCCATTCAGAAAAGACTAAGAACTACTGACCCACACTGTGAAACTCATGTTTGTGAACTGCAGCTGTTAGTCACAGACTGTAACTGCCCCACCAGATAAAGAACCTATTTAAGGGAGCACGTTGCTATAGCTGAAAAGAAACAAAAAATAATCTTTTTGGAAATCACAGGGTTGTAACTAAGGGGAATGTCAGGTTCCAGGGTGGAATGGAACTTGGTGTATTTGCTGGCTTGGAGACAGATAGGCCGGTCTGGCATTAAAGACGGTCCAGCCCTGGCCGCTCTTCTGTTTTGTTGGAAAGTAATGGGTTGGGTTCCCTTTTTTTAAGCCCTGGCATGTGGGGGCTTCTGATGGAAGGAATCCTTCCAGCCTACCCATTTCTGCTTCCTGGGCACCCCCTCACCTGGTTACATGGTAACAGCTGTGACCAGCGCAGGGGACTCAGCAGTACTCACCTCTTCCTTGCCCCGCACCCCTACCCTCGGCCCGCCAGCCTGCTCCACACACCAGATGGGAACTAGTCTTAAAACATCAGACGTTTCAGAGGAATCCCTCCCTACCCCTCGCCAGCAGCCTTCTGAGAAGCTGATTCTTTTTGAAGGGGCATTTGGAGTGAAAGAGTGAAATTTGCTATTTAAATTTTTAGTGAAGTTAAGAAGCCATGATGAATTTGATTTGGTCAGTCTAGATTTTCATACATTAAGTTTGCTCCCAGTGGAACATTGCTTGAAGTACTTGATTATATTGCAGAGAAAATCTTACTTTTAAAAATTTACTGAGTAAGATCACTGTTGTTTGCTGAATACTGAGGAATGAAGCAAATCCCCTGGATGGTGATAGACACATACAATTTCATAAAATTTAGATTTAAAATTTTTAATGTGTGAAAATTACAATTTAAATGTTCATCAAAAGAGAATTCGTTAAAGTATGGTACACCTATATTTATTGCCATGTATTGAGATTAAAAAGTTGGTTATAAATTAACAAGTAGAATTTGGTCCTATTTTTATTTTTTTTATTTTTATTTTTTTAATTTTATTTTTGTTTAAAATATTACAGATGTCTCTTTTTCTCCCCAATGACCTGTTCTACCCCGTCCCACCCCACTCCCTAGTCCCTCTCCCCACCATTGTCCGTGTCCTTGGGTTGTGTATATACGCACATAAATTCTTTGGTTACTCTCTCCCCCTCCACCCACCCGCCCTCCCCCTTCCCTCTGACATTCGTCAGTCTCATCTATGTTTCCATGTCATTGCATCTATTCTGTTCATCAGTTTATTAAGTTCTTTAGATTCCACATATAAGCGAGATCATGTGATGTTTGTCTTTCACTGCCTGGCTTATTTCACTCAGCATAATACTCTCCAGGTCCCTCCATACTGTCCCAAAGGGTACGAGATCCTTCTTATTTACAGTTATGTAATATTCCACGGTGTAAATGTCCCACAGCTTTTTATCCGCTCAGCTACTGATGGGCACTTGGGTTGTTTCCAGATCTTAGCTATTGTAAACTGCACTGCTATGAACATCAGGGTGCATAGATTCTTTCTGATTAGTGTTTCAGGATTCTTAGGATACATTCCTAGGAGTGGAATCACTGGGTCAAACGGCAGCTCCATTTTTAGTTTTTTGAGGAACCTCCACACTCTTTTCCATAGTGGCTGCCCCAGTCTGCATTCCCACCAGCAGCGCATGAGGGCTCCCCTTTCCCCACCCCCTCGCCAGCACATGTCGTTTGTTGATTGGTTGATGGAGCCATTCTGACAGGTGTGAAGTGATACCTCATTGTGGTTTTAATTTGCGTCTCTGATGATTAGCGACGTCGAGCACTTTCTCATGTGTCTCTGGGCCATCCGTATGTCCTCTTTGGAGAGTGTCTATTTAAGTCCTTTGCCCATATCTTAATCGGGTTGTTTGTCTTCCTCTTGCTGAGTGCTATGAGTTCTTTGTACACTTTGGAAATTAGCCCCTTATCAGATTCATCCTTGGCAAATATGTTTCCCTAGACCGCGGGGTTCCTTTGTATTTAGAGACTGTTTTCTTTTGCTGTGCAGAAGCTTTTTAGTTTGATGTAGTCCCATATGTTTATTGTTTCTTTTGTTTCTCTTGCCCTAGGGGATGTATCAGTGAAAAGTCCACTATGTGGGATGTCTGTGACTTTACTGCCTGTGTTTTCTTCGAGGACTTTTATGGTTTCGTGACTTACATTGAAGTCTTTTATCCATTTTGAGTTTATTTTTGTGTGTGGTGAAAGTTGGTGGTCTAGTTTCATTCTTTCGCATGTATCTGTCCAGTTTTCCCAGCACCACTTATTGAACAGACTGTCTTTACTCCATTGGATACTTGGTCCTATTTTTAAAAAGCTTTTGGTAAAGAAATATACTAAGAGGTTATCAGTAATAATCTCTGGGTGATTATGACAAATTTTATTTTATTTTTTCCTGACTTTTCCCAATCTAACTGCATTGAGTTTGCATTGCATTAACAATCAGAAAAAAAGAGATGAAAACCAGTTCCCAGCAATGGTCATAGGGAGGCTTGATAAACAGAATTGTATATGAAGTTTACAATTCTATTTTTTAGTTTTATAAGTTATCAAAACCTCATAGTTAAAAATATTCAAAAGGGACAAGAAGTATAAGGTGAAAAGTAATAATCCTCTCCCTTGTGAGTCCCCAGGACCCCTCTCCACTGCTGTCCACAGAAATATATTTAAAGTAGAATTAGACAGTGAGAGCAGATGTGAACACAGAAGCCAGCGGGAAGAGGCACGAAACAGCCTTGAGAGAGGAGAATGGAGCCTGCCCGCCGACTGCTGGCCGCCCCCCCTCGCAGAGCCTCACCTCCCGGGCACACTGCCTTCAAATAAGGGGGGTCACCCGCTTTATGCTCTGAGCACATGGGTTCTAACAGACGTGGATACCCGCCGAGGCTTGCAAATCAACATGGGCTCTAAAACCCAAACGAATGGAGTCCAGTTGGGACTTCACAGCACCGCTGGTGAGTCACAGCAGCAGGGGACACTGGCCCTGGGTGCGGGGGGTTCTCCCCTTTCTCCCACAGCCACACCTGCCCCTGGCTGCTTATTTAACAGTTTAGTAGCTGACCCCTCCTCACCCGCCACGCTTTCCCTTAAATGTCACAGCTCCTCATTGACGAGAGGGGCTGGCCTGGCTAGATCGGTGGAGCCCGTCCTTTACTGTCCGTCGGCATCCTTGATCGGGTCCTTGGGCACGCTGATTACCCTTTGTAATTTTTTATTTTATGTATTTATGCCTGACCCCGGCTTCTTCCATCTCTCCGCAGATTGTAAACTTCGCAGGGGCAGGGAGTGTGTGTGTGTGTGTGTAAAAGCTGGCTTTGTTTACCCAGTTTTTAGCTCATAATAGGCATTTAATAAATATAGTGTTAATGAAATGGAAAATTTTATAAGTCTATTTTTGAGATGAAACTCTAATTTTACAACGTTTTAGACAGTAGCTGACCCTTAAATGGTAGGTTGGTTCATTTCTTTATTCATACATTCAGTCAGTCAGTCAATAAACTTTTATTAAGAGCTTACAACTTGCCAGACCCTGTGCTAGGTGCTGGGGATAGAGGTGCCAAGCTAGGAGGACAAATAAAAACAGGCAATGTATCTAGGGAGATACAAGCTACGATATGGGTAGCACAGGGTTTTAGGGGTGCATCAAATTAGCTATTTCTTGAACTTCTTGAGAACATCGGCCGATTTTTCTCCCTACCCAAGTCACCCTGTGGCATCCATTCAAGCCCAACAGCTTCATACCCAAAATGTCTATTTGAGTGATCTGTGCATTTGTGCAGAATAGATTATAATCAACTTTTTAAACATAATAGGGTAAGAGCGTGACACCAGAACAAATAAGTAACCAGAAGCACCGTTTTAAAAGCTCCCCCCCTCCCCTTCCCTGTGACCTTCCTTTCCCTCCCTCCTTCCCACTTTCTGTCTCTCTCACACGCAGCACAGACACGAGACACGGAGAAGCAAATGTTCTGACTCGATGACTTCAGCGGATTAGAGCTCCTTTGAAAGGGATATTGTTACAGCCATAGCGTGTTTGTGTGTAACACAGACATCTTTATGCATAATGCAGACGTGTCTGTGAGGGGAACATTAACATCCTGGCCTTGTCGTTTAGTGAGGTAGGAAGTTCAGCCTAGAACTATAGATCCCCAAAGCTCTGGGGAATCTTGGTGCGGAAGGAGGAGGGAGCTGGAGAGAAGATGGGAGATTTCTTGAAGGGTTAGTTCTCTCTTTTTTCTAACTCTCCTGGGCTTAACTCCTACTCTCTGAGAAGCAGTCCTTTTCCAGCACAGCTGGGATGGCTGTCAGGAGGAGGTATCCCTGCTGAGGAGAGCAGGAATCCAACAAAGGGTCAGGCAGTGAGAAGATACTGGTAAACCACAGAGACACCGCGGTGACAGTTCCATCTTATAATAAGAACCCGACTGCAAAACATTTATTTCAGGCCCTGACACACCATCCCCAAAGAGACAAATCGGAGGGAGTGTTTTCTCAATACTTTTCTTTCCGTATCAAAATATAGCCTAGAAGTTAACTTTTTAGTTTAACATTTGAAACTATTCTTTGTAAATTATGGAGGTAACCCAAGCTTACTGTAACCAAATCAAACAATACAAAAATACATCAAGTGAAAAGTTGAAGTGTAACTCTCTCCTCTAATCCCATTCCCAAAGGCAGCATGGTCCAATAAAAATATAATGTTACTCATATAGGTAATTAAAAATTTCTATATAGCAGAATAAAAAAAAGAGAAAGGGACAGGTGAAATTAATTTTAGTTATATATTTTGTTTAACATAATGCATCCAAAATAATACTACTTCAACATGTAAGCAACATTGTCAAATTATTCATGAGGTATAAAGTTATTGAGATTTTTAAAATTATTTTTTATCCTAAGTCTCTTAAATCTGGTGTATATTTTACCCTTACAACACATCTCAATTTGGTTGCTAAATTTTCATTGAAAATACTTGATTTAATAGTTAGATTTCATAAAACATACAATTGGAAAAGTAGGTTCGCATATCTGAATAGTTGCAAACACATTTAAAAGTTTTTCAATAATTGCATGAGGTGCCAGTGTTTAAATTAAATATGAAGCAATTAAAATTAAACAAAATTTAAAAATCCAGTTCCTGGGATGCACTAGTTGCATTTCAAGTACTCAGTAGCCACATGTGGCCAGTGGCTGCCATGTTGGGTTGTGCAGCCCTGGAGGGAACCACTGTTATAAGTTTGGTGTGGAACCTTCTTGGCCTTTTCTCTATGCATATTCTTATAAGCAAATAATTGCGCAAATATATATTTTACATATCTGGATTTCATTTCTGAAAAAAATGTAAACATGCTATATATTTTACTCAATAATCCATTTTTTCCCCACTTAGAATTACATTTTGGTTATTTTTCCTTTTTGGCACAGGTGGATTTGCACTCTTCCTAACGGTTATGTAGTCTATTGAACCCCTTCCTTACTAATGAACACCTACATTGTTTTTGATGTTTCCCCATTATAAAAATCCCCATTTGCATACTTCTGCTAGTATTTCCATAGGATACACCCCAAGAATGGACACCTCTGGGCCAAAGGGTATGCCTATGGAAATATTTGAAAGCCAATGTCCAATTACCCTCCCAAATGGCTGTGCCGAATTTCATCATCTGCTCTTTGCTGGCATTCCTCTCCAGCCCCCGAGGATGCTCCAAACGCCAGAATCATAAGACGTCAGAAAGGAAAGACTAAAGATGAGTCATTCCAGTCTCTACTTTATGAACCAGGGAGACCAAGCCTGAGCTGCGGGAAGGGGCCACACCGCACGCCTGTGGCCACCCTCTGGTTCCCGCCCTGGTCCCTGGCACAGGCTCCCGGGCGGCCTTCCCAGGCCCCTCGGAAGGTCACCCTTCCTCCCCTCGGGAGCCACCCTGGCTCCCCGCTCCCCGGCCTGTCATTATCAGGGCGCCTGTCAATGGAGCGTCGCATCGCGCCTCAGTAAACAAGGAGCAGAAGCCAAGGGAGCCGGTCCTTGACATTTGTATCCGAAATTGAATTCACTCTGCTCAAATGCTCGCTACAATTTCAAAGTGTACCTTTCCTGACTCCCTTCTGCTGAGCACAGCCAAGTCACAGACCGGGCAGAAGGGGGGAAAGAAAAAGAGAAACTGCTTTGTTTCATGTAGAAGTAAAACCCACTGTTCAGCAATTCCTGGCGAGCCAGGTCGGAAAGGTTCCACCTTTAATAAGCGTCACTTGGGGACGACAGGAGCAGGGGGGCGTGAAGGTGCCTTTGGGAGAAGGTGGCTCCCTGGAGCCGCCCTGGAGCTGGGGGGCCGGTGGGATGCGGGACCCAGCTCACGTGCCTGCAAGATGGGCTTCTCCTGAGGCCTGTGCTCCTTCCTTCCTTGCTGTTCCCCGCTCTCCAGAGCCCACGAGCACGATCTCATGGGTCCTCTCCATGTTCAAATGCTCACTGGCGGCAAAGCGAGAGCTGGAAGCCGCCTCCCGATCCGTCTCGAGGATGTGTCCGTCCCCCCATCCCTCAGTCCTGGTCCTGTCTCATGTCCTGCACGGCCACCGTGGGCCTGGTTCCTCTGTCTTCTGCCTGCCGCCTACACCGCAGCCCAGCTTCATCACAGGCATTAAAAATACAAACCCATGCCCTGGCTGGTGTGGCTCAGCCGTTAGAGCGCCCAGCAGACACCGAAGGGTTTGGGGTTCGATTCCCATCAAGAGCATGTACTTGGGTTGCAGGTTGCTCCCCAGCCTGATTGGGACGCGTGCTGGAGGCAACCAATGGATGTGTCTCTCTCACATCGATGTTTCTCTCTCCCTTCTTCCCCCTCCACTCTCTCTAAAAATCAATGAAAAAAATATCCTTGGGCAACAACAAAAAATATAAACCCATTTGCCTATGCCTCACTTTTATTTATTTTTTTAAAAATCAATTGAGACATTCTAATTCTATTTTTTCCTTCTCTTAACGCTCCCTCTTTCTACCCAATTATGATGCTTTCTTCATGTACTGGCACCAAAATGCCAAAATTCAGGCCGAAGTCTCCTTTTTGCTACACGTTGCCAAGTAGGTCAAACTCCTATACCTGGTGCCTCCTTTTGCTCCTGGGAAGAAAGGAAAGAGGTGCCGCAGTAAGAAAAGATGGGGGGGGGGGCAAAGGGAACAGAAAAGCAAAATAAAGGTTTATTTCATGCTGCATTAGCATGTCATTCATTATAAGGCTGCTGACTTTGTCATCCTTGGCACATTGTCACCCCCCATATGCAATTCACCAACAGGCCTGTTGGCTTAACCTCTGCCATCTCTCTCAAGTCCACCCACTTCTTCCCATTTCCACCATCTTCGCCCTAATTCAGTCTCCCCCCGAATAGCTCCTGTCAGCGTGCACACACTCTTACCTGTCCAGTGTGTCCCACACTGTAAGCAGAATGACCACAAAGGGCTTTTGAGCCTCATGCTCAACCCTGTAGGGAAGGAGAATACCAATCACCATCACCATTGATTACATTTGTTGAGCACTTCCTATGTGCCAGGAACTATTTTTAATGCTTTAATGTCTAAGTCACTTAATCTTCACAACCCTAGAGGGTAGATATTATTATTATTACTACTCTTGTTTGAGAGATGAAGAAATTGAAATACAGAGATATATGTCATTTGCCCAAGGGAACACAGCAATTATATAGTGGAACCAGTTTAAGGACACAATCTAAAAGAAAATTTTTTTAAAAATAAAAGAATTATCAAGCCAAGTAATTAATATTCATATATGGCAATGCCAGAGAGGTTACAAAGCCGGTGGTGTAAATTGTTGCACAGGCTCCAAAGGGTGGCAAGTGAATTGTAACTCACTGATTGATTGAGAGAAAGAAGCTGGGTTGAGCAAGATTGTGCGGCTATATCTGGGCTCAGTGGGGAACTGAGGGATTAAAGAAGTCTGTCTTGGGCCAGGTCCTGGCTGGAGTGGGGAGTGTACTTGTTTCCTGTTGCCGGTGTAACAAATTATCACAAATTTCGTGGCTTAAAATAACACAAAGTTATTATCGTCTAGTTATGGAGACCAGAAGTCCCAAATGGGTCTCACTGGCTAAAGTCAAGGTGCTGGCGGGGCTGCATTCCTTTCTGGAGGCTCTAGCGCAGAATCCTTGCCTTGCCTTGTCCGGCTCCCCGAGGCTGCCATCACTTCCCTGGCTTGTGGCCCCAGTCCAGGAATTGCCTCACTCTCACTCTCACTCTCACTCTGCTTCGGTCCTTACGCCTCTTTCTCTGACTCCGACCCTCCTGCCTTTCTCTTTCACTTTTTAAAGAACTCTGTGATTGCAGTGAGCCCACCAGCATAATCCAGGGTGACCTCCTCATCTCAAGAGCCTTAACTTAGTCACACTTGCAAAGTGTCTTTTCCAATGTAAGGTAACATATTCACAGGTTCCTGGGACTGGGATGTGGACATCTTTGGGATGCCACTGTTCTGCCCACCACAGGGAACGATGGGACTGTGTGGTGAGGGTGCCCCCTGCAAACAGACTCTAGTCCTTGAGCACAGGGACTTCAGTCTCACATTCTTTTGTATCTCTCATGGCTGCCACACAATAGATATGCAAATATTTGATGAATGAATAAATGAAAGAACTAATTTTGAAAATGCACAGAATAATAGGGTATCTATTTTAGGAATAAAGAAATGCTGCCATTTTTAACATGAAAATTGGGGGAGATCATTTAAAAATGTTAATGGGGTCCCACAGTGTGGACAATGCCAAAACGAATGGTGGTAATTGAGGTTGCTATTAAGAATATCTCAGTGCTGAATGAATTTTTGGATTTGCCACTAGTTTTAATCAGTTTGGGCTGCTATAACAAGTCACCATAGACTAGGTGTCTTTGAAACAACAGAAACTTATTTCTTACAGTTCTGGAAGTTGAAAATCTGGTATCAGGAGGCTAGCATGGTCCAGTTCTGGTGAGAGCCTCTTCCAGGTTGCACACTGCCAACTTCTCATTGTATCCTCACATGGCAAAAAAATGGACAGCGAGCTAGTTCTCTGGCCTCTTCTTATAAGGGCACTAATCCCATCAATGAGAGCTCTGCCCTCCTGACCTAATTACATCCCAAAGGTCCCACCTGTTCTGACCCTTGCCTACCTCTCCAATCTTGCCTCTCACCCCCACGCTCCAGTCATACCAGTCTCCAAGGCCAACTCCTTCCACCTCAGGGCCTTTTAACATGCTATTTCTCTAATTATGGAATACTGTTACTTTTCTTTTGCCCAATTAATTTCTACCTGTCCTTGGGCTCGGCTTAAAATCATATTCTGAAGGACATTTTTTTTAATCTGCAAATCTAAATCAGTGCCTCTTCCCCACTCAGTTCATAAATAATGGCATAGTGTTAGGAACTTGGGGCCTGGACTCATACTTCTTGACACTGTAGTGTTAAATCCACCACTCATTAGCTGTGTGACCTTGGACAAGACATGTAGACCTTCATGCCTCTATTTCTTCATCTTCAAAGTGGGCCTAACAATAGATCTACTGCAGAGGACTGTTGTGAGGACTGTTGTGAGATGATCTCATCTATGTAGGAGGTTTGGAAGAGAGCCTATTGTTTTCTCTTACAGCATGTATCCAAATTGTGATTATAAAGTTATGTTTGTTATTTGTTAAATATCTGTTGCCCTACACACAGTAGGCACTACAGCAGCAAGGCAAGGTCCCCCTTGCAGTGCCCAGCACACTGCCTGCCATGTCGCAGGCCTTCCACAGATATTTCTTGAATAGATGGACAGATGGACATATTACCAATCCTGAGCTGGGGCCCATGAAAAAGTGTCATCTTGTCAGAAAATAACCAATGTTATTAAAGAACACTTTCTGGAAATTTTTGATTGTCATATTCTGGGCTGATGAATGTCCTAAAGTTAGATGCAACACTCACAGTCTCTCCCTTTCTGCGGCCTGTTCACACACAGGGCCTGTGCTGCTCATTGCCAGGCAGATTGATGAAACATCTCAACAGACGCTTACATTCCATATGTTACAATTTACACATTCCTGCCGGGGTCAAGGTAGGGAATGGCATGCCTGCTAATAGCTGCATTTCTCACATGAACTTTCACATTAACCCTCTGCCCAGCTCATTTTACTGATACATTATAATATACTTTTATAAACAGTTTTTTCAAGGTCATGAATGAATGCTTCCTAATTTCCATTTTTAGAGGATTACAAGTCTAGAAAGGGCAACCAGAGGTTCCTTTAGCCTAACCACTTCCACAGGCCAGACTCTATCTAAACCATCCTAGCTGATCTCCAAGGAAACAGGATAGCAACATTTTCCAGTGAGTCTCACAAATGCTCTCTGGTTCTTCCTCCCTTAGGTCTCGAGGATACTATGGCTATTTGGGTTCGTTGTTTATTTTTTACTCTAATTGTATTTGAAGTCCTAGAAAAAGTGTCCTTTTGCCAGAAAATATCCAACAAAATTACCAAATCCAAATGGCCACCCAACATTGAGCCAGTTCCCTGTGTCAGTGGAAACCTCCCACAGAGTGTTTGCTTCTTGGCAAGGAGTCGGGCCAACATCGGTTTTCCTGTGCCTTCATTTTCTTCTGACCTGAATTGTCAGTCAAGTTCTATCTTTATTCTATTTGTCAAAACACCATTGTTCTCTCTCCTCCCTGTGGCAGTTTCATTTCTATGGTTAGAAAATCATAAGTCAGAGCAGTCTTAGGTTGACGGAAGCTGTTCTTATTGACTGCAGTCTAGTTTGTGGCCAAGAGCCAGTCTTATCTTCGGTGTTCAACAGACCATGGAAATCATCTCATGCCAATCAACTCTGGCTCCATCAGGAGACTACAACCCACAAAAGAATTTCTGTCACCAACTATTCAGCGCCAAGGCCACCACTTATTGGATGGTGGTGGTGTTTACAACAGGGCAATCTCTTCTCCATCTATAATATCTTCATGTAAAATAATAAGTTCATTAAGAATAAAACATATCATTTTTCTCAGAGGAATGTCTGGTAAGTCTGTTTTCTGAAGAGTCTGTGACCCCAAGCTGTTATTGAAAAGACACACAATGTTTAGTGTTGACCTAGGCCTATCATATTCAACACCATTTTTATGTGAGAATAGTAAAACAAAGACATTTCTAAATGCTGAGTAGAAACATTATAATTTTGGATGCTACTGCTGTCATGAATTTTTTTTCCCCATCTCTAATGTGATTTGCCCAGATGTATTTTAAAACAGAATTTCAAATTCAATAGATATATTAGATTGGGCTCTAAATGCCACTTAAGGGAAAAGTGATTTTTTCCAAAGTGAATGAGGAATTCCTTTTTCTGTCTATAAATTTTCATTATAAAATAGTTGTTGGCGGTTGAACTGGGCAGTGTAGGGAACTTCTGAAGAAAAGATCCAATCAACTTCCAGAAAGAAAAAGTTCATTTCATATATGGGCTCAATAATCAGAAGAGCTTCGTATTTCTCAAAAGCAATGCTAGGAGCTAAAAGGCAAAGAACAATCAATGTCTTCAAAATTCCAAGGGAAAATAATTTCCAATCTATAATGACACAGCCAGCCAAATACCAGACAAGAAAAGACTAGAATAAAGTCATCTTCAGACATGCAAGCCCCCCTCCAAGTCCACCTCTACCTTTCACCCCAGCCTGGGTCCCAGGAGGCTGACCTGCATGACTATATCACGGGGCTCCGTTGCCTCCTACTTCCAGTAGGATTTGGCCCTTGGGAAACACTGGCAGAGCTTGAGGGGAGAAAGAAGGATAAAGTCAGGCTATTTGTGCCCTGGCCCCTTCCCTGCCAAGTCAGCTCAGGTTGACTTCCTTACAGGTCGGCATCAGGTAAGGGGGTCTGCAACAACTTCAGGTCCTCTGCCTGGGTTCCAGGAGCCACTCCCTCCCTTTGTCCCCTCTCTTAGTCCCATGGAATGTGTCATCTGTTTCCTGCAGGACCCTGACCAACACAGATGCCTAATCAACAGACAACGTCACTACTCCTTGAAGGCAGTACAGTTGTGACAAAGGCTTTAAAGTCACATCAACCTGCGTACATATCCCAGCTCTGGGATTTTCTAGCTGTGAAACTTTGGACAAATGATCGGCTCTCTGTGCCTCACACATAAAATGGGGGTGTTTATATGACTTTTCTCCCAGAGTTTCTGTGATGATCAAATGAAATAATCCCTCTCCCCAATTTATTGCAATGCCAGTCATTTAACAAGCACTCAATAAAAGGTGGCTATTATTATTTATTATCATTATCCTTGTGTCGTTGCTAGCCTGCCAAGAGCTGCCCACTCTTCAAAGGGGCCAAGTGACCCAAATGGCAGGGATGCCACTCTCATAAGCCTCACAGCCTCACTGTGAATCCTGATGGGATGCAAAGGAAAACTGAACCAAGTGGGGAAGCTTTGTGCCCGGCCCCTGAAGCATGGCTTGGGTTGAGCAGGCTGCTCTTGCTTCTTGGATTGGGTCCTGATGGGCAGGGTGGGGCATCCTCTGGCAGCCGGCTCCAAGTTCCACCCGTAATTCTCAGTTCATGATCATGGCGCTCTTTGCCAGAGATAAAGGGGAAGCTGGAACCAAGATGCATTTCTGAGAAAAGCTGTGATCCCAAATACCTGACTGAAGATCCGTGGCTGTTTTCCTAAGGCACTGGGCCAGGCAGAGCCCATTAAGCCTCTCAGCACATGACGCCCAGCCTGGGCTATTTAACCCCTCTCTCCTACCGACGCATGAGGCGCTCCAGGAAGCCCACCTTGATGGAGTTCTTCCTTTAATGTAACTGGAAGGTGCCAATTTGTCCCTGTGAAACCATCTTCTTTTTTGATTTGCAATATCCCTTTGGCTTAAGATTTTGGGATTGTTGGGTGGTTGGGGGAGGGCGGGGGGTGGATGGGAGACTAGGTGTAAAGACAAACTGCTTTTGTGGGAAAAGGTAAAAGTGAGAAAGGCAAGCTCAGTAAATGTCAGAAATGTGTATGTGCATGTATGTGCGTGTGTACACACGCACACACACACACACGAAAACATCTCTACAAATACACATGAGCGTCTGGGTTTGTGAAGGTGTGTTTTCTTCTTCCCGTGACCATCAGAAGCGGCCTGGCCCTGAGAGGCCTGGGGAGCTGCTTTGTTTAGAACTGAAAAGGACCCTTCGGCCGAGCTGCCTCCTGCTGTATTTAGACAGACTGGTGGGCTCGGGCATCCTGCCTCCGCTCCCTTCAGTCCTGGCGGAGGAAAACCCAAGTTTGGAGAGGGAGAGAGAGAGAGAAAGAGAGAGAGAGAGGAGGAATGAGTCAGAAGGGGGAGAAGACCCGTGGGATTCCTTGAAATAGCAAATTCCTTCTGTAACTCCCCCACGGTACACTGACACTGTTATTCACTGCATTTAACAACAAAAAAAATTAATTTCAGGGACACAGTCTTTGTATGAACTAAGAACCTGACACAAACAGGAAGTGGGTGGGTCAGACTTTGGTCAACACTGGTGGGAACGGATTCTATGGCAAAAGCAATTTAATTTTACTTCGGTCCGTGGATCTTGTCCCAACTGGGCCGGATGGCGAGTGTGCGGTTCTGAGGATAAGCTATGCCAAGTGTATCCTTAACGTTTGTCCACTTCACCTCCTTCCAGAATCCTGATGCCGAGCCACCCAAGACCGTGACCGCTGCTCTGGCCGCACCATGTCCCGGACGGCGAACGGCGGGTAACCCAGACCTCCCGGCACCTACCTCCTCATCTCAGAAACGGTGACAACAGCCCCTCTCATTAAAATGGTTATTAGAGGTAGAGAAAATGTCTGGGAAGCCTGGGAGCTCAGTAATGACGGCTAATAATAATAATAATAATTATTATTATTATGAAAAGAGGAGGAGGGAAGGAAGAGGGAAAGAGGAGGGAACTAATTCTAATTACATAAAAAAGTCACTCTACTGGGCCATCTGGGGAACGTAAGAGCGATTTTATAGTACGCTTTAAAGAAATCTCATTGAGCCTTCTCTTAAACAAGCTTGCTAATCTTCCTGATGGGATTGTTTCTTTGTTTCTAAACTTCAACATTTTATTCTGTTTTAATTATACAGTATTTTAGGTCTGACATCAAAAAAGTGCATCATCTGTTTTTATCTTTCTCAGACTCTTCCACATCCTTGGTTACTGTTGCCAGGTATCCTGGGGTCACCCAAAGTACTTTGGTTCTAGAGACCTTTCAAAGTAAGCCAGCCCAGCAGTTTAGAAAACTTCTCTTGTTTGTGGACAAAAATACATTAAAACAACCAAGGGAGTGATTATTCTCTGGGATAATTATTTTTAATGTCTTCCTGGACACGTTTGAAATGCTTTTCGGGTCCTTTGGGAGTCCGACGAGGAGGAAATCTTTCTTGTTTTACGTCTTGGAACTTGTTTGGTAAATGTCTGATGTTTGCACACGGTGTAACATTCACCCCCCCAACCCCCGTCCTAAATGATGTCAGGATTTCATCAGCATTAAGTAGGCAACAAAAACACAGGGTGGAGGGATCAACGGTTTCTTTGTGGCTTTCTGGTTACCTTTCCTTTGATGATACTACTAAACACAGCTCTCAAAGCTTGTGCTTTTGGGTTTGATCAGCCAGTCACTTCAGTTCCAAACCAGAAGAGCTCCCCCTTGGGGTCTCCTCGTTGATAAACCTCTGCCGAGAAATCCCTGACTAATTCCAGCAAAAAGATGCCGTCAGCGTGCTGGGTGTCTTTCCACGCCGGGGCCTTGTAACAGACAATGATGCTTTCCTAATTTTACCCACATTGTGATTCGCTAATTATGAACCCACCGGGGACCTTCTCTGCGAAACTGAATGCCTTTAGTGCTCCCGATTGCCACTGAGAGGAGCCAAAGTGAATTCTTGGACCTGGTGTAAGTGAGGGTTGTTACAAAGATACTTTTTTGTTTGTTTGTTTTGTTAATCCTCACTAGAGGATATTTTTTCCATTGCTTCTCAGAGAGAGTGGAAGGGAGGGCGGAGAGAGAGAGATGGATTCGAGACATTGAGTGGTTGCCTCCCGCAGGCACCCATGTAGACTGGATGCTCTTTAACGTCCCTTGCAGCTGTAACTTGCTGCAAAACACTGATTCAACCTGGAGAGAAATTATCCTATGGATCCCGTGTGAACTGAATGATACCTGGGCAGGCACCATGTGGCGTTAGGAAGAGGCAGTGATGAGGAACTTCTTGGTAATATTTAGATTCCTCTTGCCCCAAATAATGACTGAGAGCATGCACAACATTTCTTTAAAAATGAAGAAGGCCAGCTGTTGCAAATATTCTCATCTTCTGAAAATGGTTCTGTTGATGTAATTCAGAAGGGAACTGCAGCCTCCCTGGGGCTCTCCATGCATGAGACCCATATGAGATGAGCAGGTGGATTTTTTTTTTTCTTTTTTAAATCTGGTTTTCAAACACAGAGATGATCAAGGAGCAGCTTCAGCATTACCCACCCATCTTAGATCCGTTCGTGACAGACATAATTAGAACTGTGCTCGGTGAGTCCAGTCGCCTTAAGGAAATAGAGCAGAATTGACCTAACAGATGTTCGTGCTTATCCAATAATAATGATACATTGTGTTTATTTGGAACACAACTAAATCGTTCCTACTAACTTCAAGGTCCCAGTGCAAAATCCTGGATTCAGATCCTGTGGATTTATCACACCCACCGGAGCACATTGGCTTTCCAAACCTCTGAATAGATTATTCTCTTCCATTAGAGTGGTCTCATCCTTTCCAAAAGATAACATCTTGTTTCTCTGGCATGAATTTCTTTCAAAACACAATTTGTGAAAACGACGTGTGAGAACACATGACAATGGGAAGTGCTCGGCGGGAACGCTGCAATAAATATGTCAGGCATAAAAACTAGCTGATGCTGTTTATTTGGTCCTTAAGAAAGTATCGGGATACAATAAATTACCATCATTTCTCAACCTCTCCGATTTCTCCGGTAACACATCTATGTTGGCAGACCTTAGTGGATAGTGCTAATTTATTTGTGAATCATCAAAGGAAAGGATAAAATACACGTCTCCAGGCAGCAGAGTGGACTGCGAATGGACGGAAAGCCGAACTGGGCAGCAGCAGCGGGTCCCTGCGCCAGGAGCAAACGTGTCAACGTGGGGAGAAGGGCTTTGTCCCACTCCTGGCTGAACTCTGAGGGGTGAGGTGGCTGATGTCGAGGGACCAGCCTTGTAGCCCTTTCCCACAAGGCGTTCCATGATTCACGAAAAGGACAATCTGCAGCATGACACGGTGAACTAGGTCAGAATAATATTTCTTAATGGCGATTCCTACAATGTCCTATTAATTACAGCAGTGGTTCAGGATTTTCTGTGCCTTGATAGGTTGTATTTTTACGTACGCACACATTTTTAAAATTTAATGCGATATAAAACTGAGTTCCAAGGAATCTCTACTATGTAAGTGGTAAAAGATGATGTGGGGGAGAGGAAGCAAAATATGTGCCTATCCATCTATACCCCACAAGCCGGTATTCAGGAGATGATCTCTGTGGACATAAAAGTTTATGCTGCCTTTGATTTGTGTGGTTTGAAAAAAACCCCACACACTAGCAATATTTAAGGATCTTGGAGCGTAACATCAGAGCAGAAACTGTTTGCCCTAAATTTGCATGTCCTCTCTGGTTTTTTTCTCTTACTGCTCCACATGGACTCTCCCTCTTCTAGGTAAGTTACTTTATCCACAATTCCCTTTCTGGACTGCATTCCTTACAACTGATGCCTTGCCTCTCTTCTCACCTGCTTATTTCTGTTCCTATCTTTTTTTTTTTTTTTAATCCGCACCTGAAGACATGTTTATTGATTTTTAGAGAGAGAGGAAAGGGAGACAGAGAGAGAGAGAAACAGACAGAGAGAGAGAGAAACATCGATCAGTCAGCTCCAGTATGCACCCCGCCCGGGATCGGCCCACAGCCTAGGTATGTGCCCTGAGCGGGAATCAAACCCGCAGCATTTTGGTGTACAAGGTGACACTCCGACCAACTGAGCCACCCAGCCAGGGCCCCACCATCCATTTTTTGAGCCTGGGGAAGACGCATCCTCCAGCTCCACTGGGTGGGGTTGGGGAATCTAGCACAAAGCCTCCTGCTCCATGAAGCCTTCTTCTTTTTACTCCAACTAGTCACGCTCTTTTCTTCTACTGGCGGTAAAACCCTGGAGTAGGGTTTCTCGGCCTTTGCACAGTTCACCTTTTAGACTGGATAATTCTTTGTTGCGGGGAAACTGCCCTGTGCATTAAAAATGTTTAGCATCATCCCTGGTCTCTACCCACTAGAAGTCAGTAGCATCCACTTTCCTACCCCCACCGAGTTGTGACAATCACAGATGTCACTAGACATTTCCAGGTGTCCCCCTTTGGGTGGGGGGGGGCAGGCAAATCACCTCAGTTAAGATCCACTGCCCTAGGGCTCTCCCCAAATCGGATCACAGATTCTGGGTAACAAAGGTCAGGTTCTTAGCAGTGTTCTGGTACATGTTCAAAGTTATCGAAGGATTTAATAAATAAAAGATGTTTCCAACATTTGCAGTTTGGAATTAACACATTAGGTTAATTTGAATCAGGTTGGATCCCCAGAAAACTATGAAAAAGGATTAGATTATTGCTTCTCTCCTCTTAGAAGAAACTGTACAGAACTGTAATTTTAATACTATACCATTAGGCTGAAATGAGAAACCATCAATCAGAGAACATCTCTGCATCTTTTGAAATATTATTGTCGCGTAATGACCCTTATCAAAAGACCAGTGAGAGAGGTTCTGCTTAAGTTTAGCACTAAAAAAGTGTGTCTCTTGCGAAAATGTTGTTTTCCTTCTATTGCATAATTAGAGATATTGAACTAGTTTCATTTCCGTTTTTGACATGGCTGTCAGGAAGCTCAGAACTAAGTTTTATGCTTAATTACAGTAACTATCCTCATCTTTTAATTTCTAATATTAGCCGAATCTTTCCCTCATCTCACTAGTTTCACTTAACTCTTGTCTTTTACCTTTGCTCTAACAGCTTTCTTAAATCTGTCTTTTTAAAAAAATAAAATTTTAAGCAAGTGGACTCCTTATTATTTACTATCAGAAGTACCGGGACACTTTGGGGAGTAAAAGGAGAGCAATTAATAATTAAGCTGGGGCAACAGCTTAAACCAAGACTGTCGTGGGCAAAATCAAAATGTGGTGTCACTCTAGAAATAAATAATAAATATAACAGACAACAACAGTCATTCCATTCCCAGGTTGGGGATAATTAAAGATAAACATGTGCCCTAACTAGAGAACCAAAGTTATGTGTTTCTCATTCATCATGGGTCACATCTGTTGATTAAAGTTTAATGCATATTATCTCTTGGGAAATTTTGTAATTAGCCTCTGTATCCATAGGAAAAAAAAAATTGGGTTTTCTTAAATGTATTTAATTTCTACCCAAGGGGAGGGGGGATCCTTTAGATCTGGAACAGTGATCACAATAGAAGTTTCATTTGTTTGTGATTTATGGAGACTTGGAATAAATGCACTATTGACCAGTATCAGATTTCTAATGACTCTATCTTGTTTTTCCTAAGCAACTTCTCATAAACGTTTGTAATATCTTGAGCAGCTAGCTGATACTATGTTCAAGCCTGTTTACAAAGCTATTAATAAATGCTATGTGGCAACTCCAGGAAGAGAGTCAAACTGTTTTTTCTCTCCATTGACTGAAAACAGTTTCCTGCTTATTTTGAAAAACATGGGATGACCAAAGTCCTTGATACACGCTGGATATTTTTGCAAAGAAAGTCAGTGGAAATAAACAGGATTCTAACTTTTAATCTAAAGGGCTCATAGTCGAAAAGGAAACCATGGTCAATGCCTTGATGGCAAAGTTTTTCATATGTGAAAGTGGTACCCATGAGTTTAAAAGACAATGGGAATTTGCTTTTGTGCATTTTCACACTCAAGTTCTTGATGGCTGATCTGGTTTTTTGGAAGTCAGTTAATAGCCTCTAAACAGACAAATTGAAACTTTAGTAACTACCATTTGTTGATTTCTGACTACATCCAGGCACCATGTAGGCACTTTACATGTGTTGTGTTCATTTGTTCTTAAAATAACTCATTGAGTTGAGGGTATCACTAGCTCCATTTTACAGTTATGAAAATACAAAATTCACCCAAAGTCAAACAGAAAATAAGCGGCAGAGGAGAACTTAAATCCCAGCCATCTGATCCCTAAGCTCTGTTCTTTGTACCGTTCTGTACTTCCAGAGTCAACAACTACCAGTGTGAAACACAGGCTCAGCCCAGGAAGACAGCCAGAGTAGGGAAACAGTAACAGTAACATCCAGGCAGCAAACACTATATGGTAGGTACTGTTCCAAAACGTTACATGTATCTCATTTAAGTCTCACAACAGCCCTGTGAGAAAGGTGCCATGTCTACCTTACAAATGAAGACACCCGAGAGCGAACAATGTACCCCAGCACTCTCAGTAGTATTCCTTCCGATGGTTAATTCCCATGTAACAGGTCTTCCGATGGTTCTCTGCATTATCTAGCCTTTTACAGTTTTCAAATTTCTGTATGCTTTATTTCGTTTTTACTATCATCTTCATTTTACAGATGAAGGGAAATGAAAAATTGAGAGCTTAAGTTATTTCCCCAAAGCCACAATCACTGGCAGAGACAGAATTTGAGTGAGCCCAGGTGGGTTTTTTAATCCTCCCACCTGAGGATATGTTTTTATTGATTTTAGAGAGAGAGGAAGGAAGAGGGGAGAGAGAAGCATCTGTGTGAAAGAGAAACATCGATCAGTTGTCTCACATATGTGCCCCAACCCGGGATGGAACCTGCAACCTATTGGTGTATGGGATGATGCTCCAACCAACTGAGCCACCTGACCAGGGCAAGCCCAGGTGTTTTTATACCTAGCGCAGGAGTCTTTATTTTAGACCAGGCTGCACACCTGAAATGTGACTGTGAGGAACAATGCAATCCTAAACTTTTCAGGCTGAAGTTAACCTATATAGCTTTCTACACTAAAAAGAATCTAAGTTTGATTTTGAAGCAAAGGCACATGTTTCCTGTTTCAGGGCCTAGGACAAAATGATTTCCATTTAGTTCAAGGTGGCAAACAATCTTGCTTAAGGTCAGACTTCTTGGCAAAGGATTTCTCTTCCTGCCCTTCTTCCTGATCCCACAAGAACAAAGATTGCTACCTTTTCTTAACTCACACCAATATTGATACTAAGTCTAGAAGTCATCAGTTAATGAGAAGCAAAGAAAAACAGAATCTATGTCAATATAGATAACAGCCACCACTTATTGAGTGCTTCCTCCAACCAGCTAAGTAATGACATGCCTTACCTCACCTAGTTCTCACGACTTGAACAGGTGCTGTTGTTATTCTTATCTTGAGGAGAAAACCGAGTTTTTCAGAGGTTAAGTAACTTTCACAGTCACTCAGCTGGTGGTGGTGATTTTGGCCCAGCTCTATCTAAACAGCTGCCCTCCTGATTCCATAAAGTCCAGCCACCTTGTAGGCAGAGATTTACCCAGCCCAGGCATTCCAAATCCTTCAGACCCTTCCAGAGTCTGGACAGTAGGGTGGGATACTTAGTAAACTCATTAAACTGTGACAGTGTGTTGCCCTCACTGGTCTTGCTCAGTGGTTAGAACGTTGGCCCTCGGACTGGAGGGTCAAGGGTTCAGTTCCAGTCCAGGGCACATACCTTGGTTGCAGGCTCTATCCTTGGCCCTGGTCAGGGGGCCTGCGTACAGGTGGCAACTGATGGATGTGAGAGAGGCACATGGATGTTTCTCTCCCCGCCGCGCCCCCCCCTCCCCCCCCCCCGTAAAGCAATGGAAAAAATATCCTCGGGTGAAGACTAAAAAATAAAAATAAAAATAAAATGTGGCAGTGTGGACAGAGGACCGTAAAAAGTGAGAGCAATGTGTTGCTTCCATTCCCATCTCACCTTCAGTCTCTAGTCTAGCAGATCTCAGTCCTTAATAGCAGTTATCACTATCTGAAAGTATCTGACTGGTTTGCTTGTAATTTGTCATTCCTACTGAAATGTAAGCTCTGAGAGCAGGGCAGAACCTGTCCCGTTGTTGCTACATTCCCAGTCCCTGCCACAACGCAGGGCACAGAGTGGCTTGGTGCTGAACGAATGGATGGCACCTAACGGATATGGAGAGAAGGGGAGCCTATTTCCCTTCTGGGGCAGACACCTTGATTTTTTTTTTTTTTAAAAAAAAGCTTCAGAACAATCATTTCCAAAAGGCAAAGAATGTCTGATTTGCCATGATTTACAGAGAGAGATGTGATTATGATCTTTTCAAGTCCTTGCTCCTTCAACGTTTTGTCTTGGTAAACCTCTGCTAGGATTTCTGGCAACTCTCCTTCCTCACTCCCCCGCCCCTCTTCTCCCCACCTACCCCTAGTGAATACACGTCCTTCTGCAGACCAGCTGCATATCCGGGTTTGCAGACGCAGGCCCAGGTGGCTCTTCACTAATGGCTCATCCGTTATCTGTATGAAGAGTCAGTGCCTTTTCGGAGGATTTTTTTTTTTTTTTTTTTGAAGCTAAATTGACCTTTGGAAAAAAAAGAGGAAAAAAAAAAAAAGCATTCTACAGAATGCAGTGCCTTTTGCTCTCAATTCATCTCTTCTTATTCCTTTGCCTCCCATCAAATAGATCCCATATATCTTTCTCTTAAAAAGTTGTCTACTGAATACTGTATTCGAAATGCAGACGGCTGGGCTGAGTCTTTCCTTTCTGTCACACTTTTTGAAGCATCACAATTCTAACAGGCTGCTCTAAGGAATATACTCTTCCTGCCCTGCTACTGCCCCCATTTCCTAACTCAACATTTGGATATTTTCACAACATATATCCAGTTTGAAAGATAATACTGATATCTTGTTTTATATGGACCTTTATGCACTTGGACCTGCAGAGGGACTGACTTCGTTGGGATACTTTATGGCTTTCATACATCTGAATGATTTATATCCCGTTTTGTCTAAGTATTTATGCTAATAAATTTAACAGATTCCCCGGTACTGCCGGGTCCTTCGTTTTCTTCAGGGGATCAAAGTGAGAGGAAAATAAAGCAGCGTGTTACTAAAGAAAGAAGAAATTGGCCCAACCAATTTAAAAACGCAAAAAAACCCGGCGACACAAATATCTGATTACCGAGCAACCGTCAAAGACATTCCTAGATCCAGGTATATTTCTGTAATTAAGCCGTTTCTCAAAGGCAGAATCACAAAAGTGACAATATTCAGCAAGCTACCTTACTGAGGAATAGTTTGGATCTGTATAATTAAATCCAACACGGAGGAGAAACTGACAACTATTAAACTGAGTGTGGTTGGGAGAGAGAAAGGGGATAAGATAAAACCCAGCCTATAAAATATGTTCCATTATCTTTTATAGGTTAAAAACACAAAAGACATACTTGGAAAGAGTTTCCTAAGATGAAAAGATTTGCAGATTGTGTGGGGATTTTTTTTTTTTTTTTTACAGGTGCAGAATAAGCTGGGTAGTTTATTTTTTTTTCTCTTGGTTTTCTTTTTCCTATTTTTTCCCCTGTTGTTTGCAAAGTTGAATCTGGGGTCAGGAGTTCTAATTGTAACCTCAGACTGGAATTCCAGATGGTGCGCTCAGGACTGGAAGCAGCTCTCAGTTCATCAATTTCATGGGCCTACGTATCTGCTCTGGCCACGGCCGGGCCTCCATCCCCACTGTGGCATTAATGCAGAACAAATTGAGACATATCCTCTATATAATTAGTTCCAGAATTTAAAAAGATTTACGGTATAAGAATAGAGGCAGCGCTGCTGAATCTTTTCACTGGGGACTCTCCGGGAGCTCAGGGTCCGACCATCTCGCGGTGGCATCAGAACAGGCGGGTAACACCGCGAGCCGGGGTGGGGAGGAAATTGTGCACTGCGCACCCTGCAGTGTGTGCAGATCCAGTGCCCCCAAACCGGGTCTGAGAACTGAGTTTTAAATGTCGATGGGGGAGTTGATGAAAAAAAATCGAGTTAATTTTCAAATTAACAGAGGGAGTGCGGGGTGGGGAGCTGGGGGTGGACTGTAACAAAAGTCCCTCCCTTAGTTTATTATTATTGTTTTCAATTTAACGAAGTGTGATTTCTACCGCATGCATGGGGTTGGAAAGCAGCCTAAAAGCCTGCCCCGCGGCCCGGGGCAGGCAGATTCCTAAGAGCTGGAGTCGGCGGGGCGGAGACCATCAGCGGCCACGCTGCCGACGCTGCGCGGGGAAGTCGGGGTGCTGGCCCCTCCGCACCGCGGCCACAGAGCCCTTGTTCCTTCGGCGCGGGCAGGCGACCCCAGCCCCTGACAGATCGCAGCGCTTCGGGGTGTTAATTCAGTTGTCCGCAGCCGCGGGGTGACGCCCGGAGCGCAGCCCCGGAGTACGCGCGGGTCCCTGGAGCCTCGGCTGCAGGCAGGGCCGGGCTCAGGGCTTGGTCTGCTGCAGTTGACAGCGCCAGGGGCAAAGAGGAGGGTTGCTAGGTCCTCACCGCCCCTCCCACTGAGGCACAATTTTTTGATCTTGCAATAATTAAGCACCTTTCAGGCCCAGGTGTGCTTTACCAATTGTCCAAAGCCACATGGGCTTCCAGCTTCTCTCTCTCTTCTCGTTCCTTTTTTTTATTCCCCAGACAATTAGCTCTAGAAAGGCAGAGGGGATGGCGGCGGTGTGTGTGCGTGTGTGGTGCCTGTGTGTGGTGCGTGTGTGTGCGTGTGCGTGTGTGTGTGCTTGCGCGCAAAGCCCAGAGCTGGAGGTCCAGAGACCTGGGTTTCAGCTTGGCTTTACCGCTGACTTGCTACGTGTCCTCGAACAACTGTTACAAAAATTGTAACGTTTACTGTGTACAAAGGCCAACACCATCCCGCCTGCTCCTCACGACCCCACGAGGCAGGCGCGAGCATCACATCATCCCTTTGGCCGATTAGGAAACTGAGGCTCAGAGACGCTAAGAAAATCGTTTAGGGTCACACAGCTGTCGGTTACCTGGCAGAGCTGATTCCAGCCTCTGGCTACCAACCCCTTGCTCTGAAGCATCGCTCTCTATAGCTGCCTTTCCTCCTTCCGTCTGGGCCTCCGTTTCCTTCTCTGCGAAATGAGGAGTTTCCTTCTGTGCCAATCGGCGACGCAAACAAGATTCTCTGCGCTACAGGTCTCGGCGCTGGCGGGGGTGGAAAGGGGGGTGACAGAAGGGAGAGACCAGGTCTCCGAGGGTTTCATTTCCCGGGACCTGGACAGGCCTCGAGCCGCAGGAGGTGCGGCCCGGCGCCTACCTGCGGGGCTGGCGGAGGGAGGACCTTCCTCGCGGCCATACTACCTGCCCTTTCGCCCAGCTCAGGGCGTCGTGGGCAGCTTGGTGGGCGCAGGGCTCCCGCAGAGAACGTTACCCAGGGGTGGCAGAAGAGGGGAGCGTGGGCGCCCTGCAACGGCAGTAGTTTGCGGGTTCCCCTGCGTTGGCCCTGGGGCGCCTGGGCTCCCGAGCATGGGGATGGGATGCGGCATTCAGAGGCTTCCTCTCGCGTGGGGCGCTCCGACTCCCGACGCGCAGCACTTTTCAGCCCCACCACTTCGGACTATGAGGTCGGGGCGGGGGGGCACCCCAAGGTTGAAATGGAATCACACCACAGTTGGTTCAACTCCCCTTTCCTCTCCCCCCACCCCACCCCACCCCACCCCGGTTCCTCTGCACAAAATTTTGTTTTTTAATGTAAAGGCAGAGAGTGAAGTGCCTTTGCCCTATCTGTGATTCAGAAGCACAAAAGCTCACACCCGGGCTATCCCCTTCAAAACACTGCCCCCGAATTTGCAAAGGATAATAAAAGAGAAACAATCTGCCCTTTTCGTTGGGAAATCGAAATCCCTGGCTTTTCTTAAAGGGTCCGCCGTCCCTTCCTTGCAGCGCTTGAGTGAGCCCTACTTAGGAAAAACGACCTGGAAGTAGAAGGGGGGATGGTGGTGAGAAAGGGGTCTGGGGCGTTCTAGGGGCAACTTGGTTTCATAACTTTGGTCTCGCCGGGCCTTTCTCCACCAAAAAGACCAAACGCGCTTGCCCTCTGGCCAGCCCTCCATCCCCGCCGCAGGCTGAGAGATGGGGGTGCGGGAGAGGAGCTGGGGGCTTACGGAGCGCAGGGGGGCGAAGGAGCCGGCCTACGGAGCCAAAGCCACGCGCTGAAGTGCTGCGGAGAGGTGTCCACGCCCGCGGTGGTGGCCGGGGGAGCAACGGGCAGCGCGTGTTCCCGACCTTTGCCCTTACGGTCTCCGCGCCTCCGGGACCAGCGACCCCAAGAGGAGGAAACTGCACTTGGCGAGTAGGTCCCGAGCCGGACCCCGCGGCTGCTTCGTTTGCTCAGCGCAAATGAACTGAAACCGAAGTGTCAGACATGGAGAGGAAGTCGAGGTTTTTAAAATGCTCGGTTGCTTTGTAAAACTCCCACTGCCCTGACTGTTGCTTCACGTGGGATCGGCTGGAGAGCTGCGGGCCCCATCCCCGACCAGCCGGGTGTAAGGCGGCCTGGCGGCGGCCGACCGCTTCCCGCGCGGAGCCGCGCGCCGCCCCGCCGCCTCCTGGCTCTCCTGGGCGTTTCCAGACGCCCCTGAAACCCACTCCAACCGGGGTTCCCGGCGCATCTCCTTGCCTAGCATCAGTTCCCCGATGGATGCTGACTGATCTTGGAAACAAAACAATGCAAAACCTCTAACACCTGCTCTGAGGCACGGGTCTCCCAAACAGTGACTAGGTGGAGGGGGGAGTCTGGTCTGGCGATGCTACGAGGCTCTCGGAGCCCCGCGCGGTCTGAACGCGGCCTTGGACCGTGGGGTCTCCGGAGGTTCCCCTCCTCGGTCCGCCTAACTGGCTTGCGCTCCCAGGTCAGTTACTGCGAATCCGGAATGGTACCCGGACGGCGGGTGGCAGCCGAGCGGGGCGGGCGCGGCTCGGGAGACCAACCGCCCCCGAGGGCTTCGCACTCGAACCCTGCCCATTCCCCACCCCCGTCTCCAAATTGGGCGCCGGGGTTCTACGGTTGGCATATATGCAGGTTCTGGACGTTTCCCTAAGAGTTTTCTTCCTTCCCCAAATGCCGCTGTTTTCCCGGCTTCGCCGTAGAAGAGTTGGATACTCCCGACTGGAAGAGGGAGTTAAACGCCGCCGACGCCGACTTTAGGCAGACGGCAGCCTCACCACGGAACCAATTACCAGACGACCGAAATACGCCCCGTTTATCACGACGGAAGCAGCCCCTCCAGGTCACCCACGTTTGCCTTGAGTCTGACCTCCGGAACCCACAAGGGGCCCCTCTCCTCCCCGGTGCCCCCGAGAGTATGGCCCCCACTCCAGCCCCACGGCTCTAACAGCGAGAGCCCGACCCTCGCGCGCGGAGCGAGAGAACCCGCCTCTTTGGAGTCGGGGAAAGTTCCCTGCGCTTTCCTGAAGTTCCCGCCCTCGCGGAGCCCCCCGCCCCTCCCTCCACCCGCCCTCCTAGATTAACACCCCCACCTCCCTACCCCGTCGCGCAAAGCAGCAGAGGGGACGTTCACCGCTCACCTGGGTGCGCCCAGCGCCCCGAGGCGCCCACACTCGCGGAGGCCGAGACGGGGAGGTGTGTGGGGGGGAGGGCTGTGTCCGCGGGCCGGCTGGGAGAGCTCGGCGGTAGGAGAGGAGGGTGTCTCCGAGAGGGGCGCTCCCTCGGGCCCGCCCCGCCCTCAAGGCTGGGGCGCCGCGCAGGAGCCGCCGCTCGCCCTGGACGGGCTCGGACCGCGGAGTGAATGGAGCGGCGGATTCTTGGCTCCTCCCCCTCCCGCGCCGCCGGCCCCTCTTATTTGAGCTTTGGGAAGCCGGGGGCAGCCAGGCAGCTTGGATAAGGAGTTCAAGGCAGCGCCCACACCCGGGGGTCCTCCGAAACCCGCCCGCCCGCCCGCGCCCCCCTTCCCGCCCGCCCTCGCACCCGCCCGCCCGGAGCCGGGGCTGCAGCCCACACGCCAGGGCCCCGCCGCCTCCTCGCCGCGACCCTGGACTTCCTCCTGCCACCGGAGCCGGCTTCCACGTGTGTCCCGGAGCCGGCGCCTTCGCACGCGCTCCGCTCCGGGCCGGGGTGTCTGCAGCAGCCTGAGCAGTCGGGGATCCGGGGCCCGGGGGGCCTCTGGGCCAAGTTAGGCGTGGCCGAGCCCGGCTCCGAACGGCTGCAGGACCGCAGGAGCCGCGGGGCGCCCGGGGCAGAGCTGCAGCAGATGGGCTCCGACCTGCGGGACCTGAACGCCCTGCTGCCCGCGGTGCCCTCGCTGGGCGGCGGCGGCGGCTGCGCCCTGCCCGTGAGCGGCGCCGCGCAGTGGGCGCCGGTGCTGGACTTCGCGCCGCCGGGCGCCTCGGCGTACAGCTCGCTGGGCGGCCCTGCCCCGCCGCCCGCGCCGCCCCCGCCGCCGCCGCCTCACTCCTTCATCAAGCAGGAGCCCAGCTGGGGCGGCGCGGAGCCGCACGAGGAGCAGTGCCTGAGCGCCTTCACCGTGCACTTCTCCGGCCAGTTCACCGGCACGGCTGGAGCCTGTCGCTACGGACCCTTCGGCCCTCCTCCGCCCAGCCAGGCGTCCTCCGGCCAGGCCAGGATGTTCCCCAACGCTCCCTACCTGCCCAGCTGCCTCGAGAGCCAGCCCGCTATTCGCAACCAGGGTAAGCAGGCCGGGGCGCGCCCCCTACGCCGGGGCGGGGGCGCGGGCGCGGGGCGGCCGTCGCGCGCGGGGTGCTGCTCCGTCCAAACCTTCCCTGACCACAGCTCTGAGCAGCTGCCTCCCCAAGGACTGTGAGGGCAGCGGAAGCAGCAGCCGGGGAAGCGGAGGCCCAGGAGAGGGAGGACGCGCCGGCTTGGGCTCCTGGCGGACGTCCTCGGGAACCGGGCTGTTCGCATGACCCGGGAGGCCGTATGGGGCCCCTCGGATCCCTGGAGATTCCGGGGCCGCGAGCCCCCTTGGCAGCGGGAAGGGGGTGCAGTGTCTGGCTGTGCCACGGAAGAGGTTTTGTTGCTCAAGGCACCACCAGACTGTCACCTGGCCTTTTCACGCATTTGGGCTGGATCCAGAATGGGACCAGCACAGGATGAGCGGCCCGTGCTTGTCTCCGCCTCACCAAGATGCCCAGGAGCTGCTCTAGGCCTCAGCACGGTGTTGGCACATTGGGCGCACCGTGGGTATCACGGAGCACGGGCTTGAAGATGAGGAGAGGGAAGAGCTAGCGACTAATCAGTGGCTTCCCTGGGACAAAGTCCGTGTCCGCGCGTGGCGCCCGCGCCTGCCAGTGTGGAAGCGGATCTCCTCCGTCCCAGCTCAGGTGGCGGCCACGGCTCCAGGGCTGGAAGAGGCCCCGCTGGTCCGATTCCAAGCGGTGCGGGACCCGGGCCTACTGAGGCCCGAGCTTCAGGCGCCGCCTCGTCACCGAGCGCGGGGCTCAGCTGGGGAGGTTTTTGCAGGACTTGAGGGTTGGAACGATTTCCAGTCACTGTGCATCGAGGGGCACAGACGGTAGTTTTCTCGTCCCGCACAAGTCTTTCTCCTGGACCAGCACGGAACCAATCGGGCCGGGCCCCTGTAGTTTGGTTTCTAAATTTATTTTAAACTTGGCCCCCCGCCCCCCACTGTTGAGAACCAAAACCGATTCGGGCTGATTCCATATTTTACAAAATACTTTCAGAACGCAACGCCGAATGCTTTTACTGCAGCAAAATTTCTCGCGGGCCTAGAGACTGGGATGTTTTTGGACGGAGTGGGGTGGTAGAAGCAGAGTGTGTACTGTTTGCAGGAGGTGCTGGGGCTCCCAACGCGCGGAAGAAGGGCTCCGTTCTTCTCCCCGTAGCGCTCACTTTCTATACCGTATCTCCAGGTGGTCTGTCCCCACGTAGCCCAGCCAGGAGCACCTGGCCCACAAGAAGCCCTGGCAAAAGCGAAACCGCCCTTCTCTCTTCCAGGGAATCTGGGGTCCGTGTTTCTTGGGGGTCCCTCCACTCTAGATATTTCGGAAATGAAATGAGTGTTTCAGGCTCAGGGGGTGTTGGAACAGCTCAGTGTCCTTCTTAGAGGCTCCTATCCTCTGACAGTGCCACCTCTAATTAGCAGGCTTGTGTTACCTTTGGGAAATCTCCAGGTCTCAGTTTCCCAATCTGTAAGAGAGGAGTTGAGATGGACAACTTAGGTATTGGGTCTGGCCTGATATCTATGCAGAAGCCCCACTTTCCCTGGGCTTCGGGCTCTCAATACAGAAGGTAGAGCAGCCCATCTAAACTTGACTGGTCCCTTCTGGCCAAGACTGGCAGGCAGGTGTGTGATGTGAGTTTCTGTGTAAATGTGTGCTGTGTGGAGAGGCCTGAGAAGCCATTGATTTAAGTCTTTCAAGGGCAAAATACTATTGCGCCATTATTTGAATCCATCTAGGTACTGTGAGGATTTTTGGAATCTGGGCTCTGCCACTTGTTGGGTCCCTGTGTCCAGCGTTCTGCAGGGCAGGTCTGTTGCCGGAGATGTCATCAACTCAGCATGGGTGGGGAGGCCAACTTTGGGCACTACTATCCAGTGGGCACTATTCTAGTAGGTAGGCCGGCTGCCAAAGGAGTTCCCCCTTCCCACCCTGAGGAAAAGCCCAGTGGAGAGTTGACCTCAGACCCAGGCCACAGCCTGTAACTCTGGTTCTGTCCTTGGGCTTAGGTGTTTTCTCTTGCAGTGAAAATGTAAATGGGCCACTGGCTCAGCTCTTGGGACTCATTTGGCAGCTGGGAGCTGGGGTGGGATATCAGAAGCTGTTTCTGCTTCAGCCCTGATGTTGGCCCTGGATGGGCCCTGAGGCCTGGAGATTCCAGATTTATTTTCTTGACTTCTGGGGTTTCTGTGGCTCTCCCAGAAACGTAAGGCTTGGTGGGAGGCTTGGGCTGAGGGAAGCAAGGGCATGGGTTCCTTCCACAAAGCGTAGGAATGGCTATCAGCAAGCCCAGGACAAACTCCAGCGGAGAGGAGTAAAGATCTGGATCCCTGTCCCCCAACAGGGCAGCCTAACCATGGTCCACAAGAGAGGACAATTAATTGCTGGCACCCTCTCAACTGCTCCCCACCTCAGGCATCAAACCTTGTTTTTTTCCTCCTATTTCTTTCTTTCTTCCTTTAAAAATATGTTTTTATTGATTTCAGAAAGAGGAAGGGAGAGGGAGAGAGAGAAACATCAATGTTGAGAGAGTCATTGATTGGCTGTCTCCTGCAGGCCCCGAAACCCCGGCATGTGCCCTGACTGTAATCGAACCCCTGACCTCCTGGTTCCTGGGCCAACACTCAGCCACTGAGCAACACTGGCCGGGCTTTTCTTCTATTTCTTAAATATGTTTTTCCTATTTCTTAAAAACATTTATAGCTGACATCTTAACCTTACTTCTAAACAATTCAGCAAACATTGAGCACCTACTCAGTGCCAGGCACTGGAAATTGTGTATTAAAACCATGTGCCTCAACCTTTCCCAGAAGCTGAAAGCCTGACATTGGAGGAGCCCCTTATTTTTGAGTAAGGAAATTTGGATTCTAAGTGATTAGATGTGCAAGAGGTCTCTCAGTTTGTGGCAGAGCTGGGACTCAAACCCAGACCATTCTAGGCTATTTTCTACCTCTTTTTTTCAGGGATCTTGATCCACATGAGTTTCTTCTGTCCTGCTGGATAGGCATGGAATCCACTGTAGTCAGTTTGTGTGAGGGTTGGGGGGTTGCCAGGGCAGAAGTGGGGTGAGGATTTGGGTAGCCCCAGATTAAGGGCAGGGGTTTGGGGGAGAGGAAAAAAAGCCTGCTTATCAGTCAGCCTATTCCCCAAGCCCCACTGGAGCACTGAACTATAGCGTAGGAGGCGGCCTTGGCATCACCAGCCACCCAGGGGTCACTGGGGAGACCAGCTTGCCCAAGGGCCAAGGGCTCCCTCTTTGGGTCGTATTGGAAAGGGTATTTCGTTGTGGGAGAGATTTTCCCGTTTCCTGCAGCAGCTGCGGAGCCCTCAGTAGCAGCCTCCGGCCCACCTTCCTGACTGCGAGCTGACCACCAAAGCCCTCAACTTTGGGGGGAGGGGGCGCTCCCGGGCCAGGTGGTTTCCCGCCCTCGGCGGCTGTGGGAGGCGCAGAGGCGTCCAGCCTCTCCGCGCGGTCAAGGTTGCGCTCTTCCGGGCCGAGGCTAACCGTGGGAAAGGCGCTACCTTGGAATCTGGAATCCTTTCCCCTAAGGCCTGTCTGAGCTGTACAAGGAGCCTTTGAACACGCTGCCCCTTTCCGCCCGCAGCTGTCCCTCCCGCGGCCCCCGCCCCCGCGCTCTGCGCCCCGGCCCGCGCGGGGCTGCGGGACAGCGCGCTCTAATCAGCCCCGGTGCGATAAGCTCCTATTGTAACTGAAAGAGCCCGCCCTCCCCTCGGCCCGAGCTTTCACCACTGCCTCTCCCCGGGGATCTAAAGGAAGGGGCTGGAGGCCGCCCCTGTCCACCAGGGTGTGCGCGTCCTGCCTGGGAGGGGCTCTGCGGAGTCTCGCGGGGCGTGGAGGCGACGCTGCCGCCCGCGGCCCTCGGCCCTCGCCGCTCGACGGTCGCGGAGCCCGACTCCGAGGACAGCACGGTGCCCGGGGCCGCTGCTTACTCTTTGGCTCAGGAATGGAGAAGGGTTCGTCCAGAGGCAATTGCTTTGCCAATTCTGTTTCTCCTTTACTTTAAAAAAAAAAAAAATTTCCTTCCAAAATTCGGCGTTCCCTCTGCAAAAGTGGGTGCTCGGAGCCAAATTTCGTTTGTAAGCTGATCTGCAGGCCTCTAGCAGGGCCTGGCCTCCGCTCGCAGAAGGAAGGGCCCTGGGAGCCCGGGCGTGCTCGCCGCGCCTGACAGCCGGCGGGCGGGGGTTATCTTTGCCCACTTAGCAGGCGAGAAATGGAGGCCTCTGGGGTCATGTAAATTATAGAATCTGGTGGCTTCTTAAATTGTAGACCCGTGGAGCCAATTGGTCCGGGAGATCTGGCCTGCCCTGTGCAATCCGGTGATTAAGACCTGCCCCAGCCCGCCCTTCCACCGCGTTCCCCGGAGTGGGCCAGTGGAGCTCGTTTGGGGGACTGTGTTTCAAAGATGGGGGTAATGGTCTCCTTTCGCTGTCCAACTTGTCTTCTGGGACACTTGTTGCAGAGAGATCATGCCCGGGACAAGAGTGGGGTAATGGGGACCGTTCGACTCACCTCACTCCCAAGCTTTGAGTGGGGTTTGGAGACCCAGCACTTGTCTGGGGTTGGGGGGGGGGGGCGGCTGGGACCAGTGGTGGATCTACAGGGAACCGATGTGAGTGTCTGGGCCAATCTCATTGGTCACTTGGTCTGGACCTCAGGCCAGAGACTCCCAGCCGACACAGGAGGCGACCCTACCATTGGGTTCAGAGCCCCAGGACTGGTTCTTTTTTTAAGCTATAGGATACTTTTTCCCCAGAGAGGCAACAGTTTTTCCAGAAGTTGGTGGGGGCATATGTTTAAGGCAATTTAATAACAATAATCATAGCAGGAGGCTACATTTTTCAACTGAGACACCACATTATTTTAATTCTCACCTCGGGAGAGTTGGGCAAGAACACGGGGCGGTATTACCTTCCATTTCTTGGCAGAGAAACTGAGGCAGAGGACCCGTGCACTGCCTTGAAGTTGAGGTACAGTGCCGGGTCCCTCTTAAAAGAAACAGGCTTCCTGGCCCGGGGCACGAGGGGCTGGTCCCCGCGGTGGTGGTCAGAGTCGGACCCACCGAGCACAAGGGGGTCCCTGCAGAGGGGAAGCAGGACCGCGGGGTCAAGGCCCGCGGGCCCAGCTGGAAGGACCCTACTTTTCCCCCTCACTAGTCTTCCCCGAGGGCCTGAGGTGTCACGGGGTCGGGTCGCTCAGCCTCAGACAGATAACATTACTCGGTAATTACTCCCCGCATTTAAAGCCCGTGCCGTTTAACTGGCTCCGAGTAATTAATGAAAGTTGGTGCGCGGGCCCCTGATTTACGGCTCCGAGTCCGCGCGGGGTCAGCGGAGCAGATTCATTTCGCTCGCCCGCGCACCCCTGCGCGAGGGCCGCGGCGTCTGGTTTTGGGGGGGAGCAAGTTTCTCCACCGAGTGGCTGGCGGTTTTCATACTTCTTTGCGGGGTGGTTCGGCCCAGAAGCGGCAGACACGGTGGAAAGGCAAGGGCGTAAATAAATTGGGAAGCTGCGGGGCGATTCGAATTTTACTTGGGACAAGGCGCAGAGGGGGCCCCCAGATCCCACCTCGGGGCTTGGGCCTCTCTTCCCGCTGGAAGTCCCGGGCGGGTCCGCGCAACCCTCCGGCTGGGGATCCCGATGTCGCGCCCGCGCTCCTCCGCGGGGGCCCGGTTCAGAGCCGCCCCCGCGTCCCCAGGTTGACGCTGTGCTTCTCTCCGCCGCGCCCGCAGGGTACAGCACGGTCACCTTCGACGGAACGCCCAACTACGGCCACACGCCCTCGCACCACGCGGCGCAGTTCCCCAACCACTCCTTCAAGCACGAGGACCCCATGGGCCAGCAGGGCGCGCTGGGTAAGCAGGCGGGAGCGACGCGGGGTCCTTTCCGCCTAATTCCACGCGCCCCCTCCCCGTCCCCTCCCTCCCAATGAATTTCCATCCCACAGCACATTGGGGAGGGAGGAGAGGACTTCCAAAAGGGATTTTTAGAAATCATTAGCCCAGTCTCACTCAAAGTAAAAGAAATAGATCGATTCTGACCCCGCAAGTATGTTGGGTTCACTCCACTCGGCTAAGTCCAAGGATGGCCCGAGGGCCTTTGAGGTGTACGAGGCAGTGACTTCGAAGAGAGTGTAAAGTGGGGAGCTTAGCTCCTTCCGTCCGGACGCCCCCTCTCTGCACGCCCCCAGCTTAGCCTGGAAGCCCCGCTCACGACGCTCACTTCCCCTGCCCGCCCGCGGTCCCGCACCCCCGGATCCCTCGGGGCGCGCTCACTCCGCTCTCCCCCGCTCTCCGCAGGCGAGCAGCAGTACTCGGTGCCGCCCCCCGTCTATGGCTGCCACACCCCCACCGACAGCTGCACCGGCAGCCAGGCCCTGCTGCTGAGGACGCCCTACAGCAGGTAGGAAGGCGCGTGGCACCGCGCCTGGGTCCCCGGAGCCGGAGGGCGCGGGAACGGCCGAGGCGGGGCCGCGGGGCCTCTGGGCGTGCAGGGTGCGGGCGAGAACGACTCCTTTAATCCCTCCCACCCACTTAAGAGCGAGTTAAAGCAGATCTCCAGGCTCCGATCAGAGGAGTAGTTCTCCTCGTTTCCGAATTCTATTCTGAATATAAACGAGAGCGGTTCCAGCGTGGAACTGGAAAAGAGAGAGAGGCGCTTTGGAAAGTTATTTTTTTAAGGGCTCTTCGCCGGGAGAGCTTTAGCATCCTCAGGACCAAAGATTACACACGAAGTCCACGCCACGCGGCTCTCCTCAAGCCTCTGTTCGGCCCGCCTGCTCTGGGGCTGTTCGAGGGCGCGTACCCCAGGCAACAGCCCCCCCCACAGGCCTGCAAGGCGGCTGCGCTTCGTGGGTGTTGGCGGCGTCGGGCCACGCGCTGGGGCGGGGCCCGGGACTGTGGGGGACCGTGGCCGGGTCGCGGCGGCGTCGCGCGCCCGCCCGCCCGCCTTCCTGCTCTCGGGCGGCGGGAGGCAGCCTCTCTCCCTTCGAAGCGTTTTCCGGTCCCTCGCGCCTTCCTTCGGCTCTCGCTCCACCCTCCACCTACTCTCCCCCAAATTTATTCTTCAACTTTGGGTGAACTTGGCCGGCATCCCGCGTCTCCGATAGGGTTGCCTAGTAACTGGCGCTCACACCGGCGCGCACCAGGCGGGGAGGTGCGGCAGGGGGAGGGCGGCGGCTGCCCCGGGATTGGGCGCGCGCGACCTCACACGGCACCCCACCCCCGCCCCCCGCGCCCGCGCGCCTGACACCGACCGCCCCCGGCTCATCTCCGCCCGCCCCCCACCTCCGCTGCAGGACCCGCGGCTGACGTCAAGGGAAGGAGGTAGTGAGGTAATGAAGGAAGGAAAGCGGCCGCCCCGGGGGACTGGGTGGGGGGCGGCGGGCCGCCGGGGGCCCCCAGCCCCACAGGCGGAGGAGGGGACGGAGCCTTGGCTCCCGAGCGGCCGTGGCTCCTCCCGAAGCCCAGGCGCGCTTCTCAGCCGGGGCCTGGTGCCGGCCTCGGTGCGCTGCCCGGGGACGAGCCCTCCCGCGTCCGCGCGCAGGCTTGGGGAACCTTCTAAGCGGAAAATGCGGCGTATCTAATCAGATCTTGGATTTCAGATCACTTTTAAAATTTTTACTTCTCTCTTTTTTGAGAGAGGGAGCAAAGAAATGCACGCGGGTTGCACAGATAAAGGTGGAAAGGTCACAACTCCTCGCCCCGCTTTTCTCCTGAACTCAGCCCAGCTGCGCGCTTCAGCACCGCAGGCCCCAAGCGCCGTCTCCGCGCCTCCCCGCCGTGGGTCAGGTCGCCGGCGTGGATGCAGAACCCTCAGCCGTTCTCTGTTGGACCCTCTTCTCTTAGCAAAACCGGGCGGGGGGGGTGCCATTCCCCCCCTTCACGGGGAGCTGCTCCTGCCCATGGCCAGAGCGCCTATTGCTATTAGTCTAGTACGCATCTGGGGTGCAGTTGGAATGGTTCCCTATGGGATGGCCTTGGCCTGCGCCTCTCTCCTTGCCCCCTGCTTAGTGCCTCACCCCAGGTGGAGAGGAAGACCCTGATTCCTGAGTGGGTGCTGTTTAGATGGGCCAGGATTCCACCAGGAGTTGGGGGCTGAGAGGCCAGTGGAGTCTAGTTCAGTAGTGACACCCAGCTTACACACATTTCTTTCTTCCATTTTAAATTTTTATTTATTGATTTGAGAGAGAGAGAGAGACATCAGTTTTTTGTTCCACTGATTTATGCTTTTACTGGTTGATTCTTGCATGTGCCCTGACCAGGGATTGAACGTACCACCTCACCACCTCGGCTCATCAGGATGACTCTCCAACCATCCCTGGAGCTCCCCGGCCAGGGCCTTACAGACATTTCCTACTCTCCTTTCTCTTAAGTACAAACCCACCTTATGGGACACTAGGGTCCATCAGAGGGACTGAACCACCCACAAAGAAAAGGAGTCAGATATAAAGTGATCACAACCACTGGTTTAATAACAATTCTCCAAACCGAGTCCCTGGGATGGGTTTTGACTTAGGGCTAAATTTGTGGTTATTACGGAAGTCGCTTGAATTGCATTTTATACATAAAATTTTCACATTTTAAAAATCCAGTTTCTAATTGGCCACTGTATGAAGCAGTTTTGTCAGGTTTATCTTTGGGAAGTATCCACTTATCTCTTTTTTTCTCTCTCTACATAGTTACAACATTTTGCTTCTCATTTTTATATGAATGTCATAAAAATACCATTTTCTCCTGTTACAGAAAATGTCCTAAGCAGTAACATCTCCTAAAAAAGAATTTGTGACCCCAGAAGGAAAAGGGCTTGTTCCCTTGAAGTTTTTACTGAGTCTCTGAAGCTCCACCCACCCCAAAGTCACATTTCGAATCACTTTTCAAAGATCAGGTACTTGGAGCCGAAGGACAGGTGATCATGTGCACTGTTTAAACAGCTGTATAAACAGGTGTTCCACATGTTCTCAGTAACTCATTTCCATCCACCTCTTAAAACAGTCGTTGATCAAGGGACTCTCCAGGTACTGAAGTAATAAGTCAGAAATTTAGTTGATAATTAGGCATCAGGAAAAGAAGCCTTCAAGGTTTAGTATTGCTTGATATATAGTGCGTGCTTAATAAATGTTAGTTATTGGTGTTGTTTTTATTAGAAGGTTTATTGGTACTACAACCAAGGCTGTATCTTCTCCCTAAGAGTTGGGTTTCTTTTGGCCGTTCTTCTTGAAAGAGGTGAAGTCTTTCTCCTTGGGCCGTCACTGTGTTTGCTTAGTGGGCCCTTTTCACAGAAACACTCTGATGGGTGCTTCATGTGAAGCGTTCCCTGCCTTTTCCCCAATTCTCTGGGATGGATCGCTTGGGAAGAGCGCTCTATAGGCATCTGACATGTCATTTAAACAAATTGCTTTTTTAAAAGATTGGAGTAACAATGGTGTCTCAAGACTAATTATGGAGAAATTTCTATCAGCGTTTTTATAAACTTAAACGGACAAAATAAATTGGATTAGTTTTGCTTAATTAAAAAAAAAAAAAATCAGGTACTTCCCCTGAAGTAATGACGAATGGACAGGTGTAAGGATATTTTAAAACTGGGTCTGTGTGTGGACGTTTCTGTAGTTATGTAATTTTCTTCTTTCCTACTCCTAAAGCAAGTTTGAAAGGGTATTTAAATGCTTTTGGGAACAACAGTGTTTGAAAAAGCATAGAAAATAGGATTAAACTTCAATCACTTAATAACTTAACTTTTGGATTTTTAATATTCAGTGGTGCTTTTCTGTCAAAAATTGGGACCTCCTGGGAAAGGCTGGCTTGGGTTTTGTTTGCCTCATTGCACTTGACCCTTCAGGCAGCCTGCCCAGCTCCTTCCCCACCCTCTTCCCAAAGCTCTGCCTCCCCAATCTTGGGTTGTCTCCCTTCCCAGCATGAAGTAAAGGTAATGATACATAAAAGGACATTAAATAAGCAGCACACAATATGAATTTGCTTTGAGGAAATTCTCAGAATTATCTACTTGTTTAGGAGAAAACTTTACAACAAAAGAAACATTGTAAGTTCTCTCCTCTGTCCCAGGTAACAGATCTGAGGAGTTAGAACTCTACACATCTGTGTGTAGGTGTAAGCAGTAGTGAGTAGAAAATGCCCCCAACCAACTTAGGGGACGTGATAGAAGATGGTTTCTCTATCTTCCCTGTCCCCCACCATTGAAGATGGGTAAAGTTTTTTCAAAGGTCACTAAGGCTTATGAAACTAGAGGCCAGTGATTACAGCTGGGGGAAAGCATGAGTCCCTGTAACACAGTAACTAGGATTTATTATTTCATGCTGACTACGTACTGCTGGGCATTGTGCTAAGTGCTTCACTCATTCACTCAATTCTTCTGA
The DNA here is from genome assembly GCF_054644295.1 of Miniopterus natalensis. Lineage (NCBI taxonomy): Eukaryota > Metazoa > Chordata > Mammalia > Chiroptera > Miniopteridae > Miniopterus > Miniopterus natalensis. The sequence continues at coordinate 59,380,477 of NC_142091.1, read as the reverse complement.
TTACTCTGAGGTAGGTTCTCTACAGTCCACTCTACTGAGAAGGAAATGGGTTTAGAGACTCGAAGTAACTTGCCCAGGGTCACGCAGTGAGTGAGAATCAGAACCAGGATTTGATTCTCAGTATCTCTGACTTCAAAGCCCACCTGTGCTCTGAATCACCGAGGGATACCAGGCCATTCTACCTGGAATATTCCCCTTGGACAGTCCATGCTTCTGCTAATAAGTAGTCATAGCAAATGCTTACATAGATTTACTTCTCCCAGACACCATTCTAAGCACTTTACAATGACTGACTTACCTAATCACATGACAGCTCTTTGAGGGTATCATTCCTTTGAGGTTATCACGCCCACTTCATAGAGGAGGAAACTGAGGCCCTGGGAGGCGAATCTGCCCAGTGTGACACAGTAAGGGACAGAGCTGGTGTTCAGATTCAGGTAGCGAGGTTTCGGAATCCATGCTCCTACCCACCGCACCCTCCCTGCTGCCTCCCCTGATACGGGAACGCCACCCTGTCTCCAAAGGTAGCATCTGCCCTGGGTCTCGCTAGAGAAAGGTCTCTGTTTCCCACGGTTGTGCAAGAAACCCGTTATCCATTAGTTTTACCCATACCTTTCAACAGCAAGCGCTTAGTGGATTGGGCGCAGTATTTTCCCCTGGTGAGTACTGTGGGAGCCAACTTGAACTCTCTCCTCAAGTCCTAACTAACAAAACAGTCATGTCTTTCAAACTGCAGACTCCTCTAACTTTGCCTTTACCACTGGACTTGAACTATTGGCGAAGTTCAGTTCCAGGCACCTAAAGAAACCCCGGGCAGAGAACTTTGTCCCCTCCCATCGGCTCAGGAGGAATGTCTGCCACCCAGCTTTCTACTTGCTCAGAGGCAAGGTCCCCGGGAGTGCTGGACCCCACGCTCTCCTGAGGGGAGAGAGTAGTAAAGTACACCCTTGTTAACTATGCTATAATGTTCCCCGTGATTTCGACCTAGAATAGGCAGCTAGCTGGACTTTCCTCGCTCACGTCCCTGAGTCCTGTTCTGCAAGGCCCCTCTGCCTCCTCTGGTTGCTGACCCCCTTGCGGCCCCCAGCCCCTGACTGTGCCCACTGCCCAGCTTGATTCTCAACTTTGAAAAGTTCTGGGTACTGTGTTTGAAAAAATATTCCCATGCACATGATTTTTAAAAGACATTCTAGTTGTTTCTCTTTCATTTTACTTTTATGTGGTTTGCATAGCCTTCTTTGGCAACTGTGCTACTAATATAGATGAGAAGGTTTCCTTTTGCCCCTTAGCAATTCAGAAAGCAGTCATTGCTGGTTTGACCATTTTTAGTTGAACGTTGATGATTCACAAGTGGTGAAGTGGACGGTGGAGCCTTTACCAGTAGATAGTCTTTCACGGGAGAGAAACTTTCTTAGCCGCCATAGAGTTTTCTGAATCCAGGCCCGTGGGAAGTTCACAGTCCACCATTGAGGTTAGTTTTTGACTTAGATATAAATCAGAGGACAGATTGTGCCCAAAGAAATAATCACTTGTGTATCCAAGTACACGCTACACAGTGTCCAGATTTCACCGAACACAACACTGGTATATGTTTCCCGCACAGGTAGGGGTGAAGGCGGAGAGCCTGGTTTCCAGGGTGGTCGGTTGGCAGTGTTACCAAAGCCAAAGGCTTGCATGGGACTTGTCTCCAGGGAGGGGGGAAAAATCTAGTTTCAAATATTCCTTTAACTTTTGTGCTGACCAAGTGTTTATTAATAGAAATTGAATCCCCAGTGGGTTTTTCTTTGGTTAGCTGGTGAGCTTGAGAGAAATGACAATACCAAGAGATTGACTATAAAATAATTATTCACCGTGGCCTGCTGGGCAGAAATTTCTCAACAGGCAGCCTCCAAGGCGCCTCAGAGGGGAGAACGCAGGAAGGGGGCAGCGGGGAAGCCCGGCTGCAGCCACCGTGGTCCATGAGCCGTGGTTGCCAGGTGCAGGTGAACCCACAGAGGCCGCTTGGTTAGTGTGGGCAGAGCTATCACAGCAAACGCTGGAACCATCGTGAATTCTGATCACCGGTGCCAGTTATATTTGCCTTTTTCTTGTTTGGCTTTTTAAAAAATCATCCCACGGGGAAACTCTTTTCTTCTACCAAGATGTTTCTTTACGGGGAGATTGAGGAGCTGCGTCAAAACGGTGAAGGGCTTAAGAAGTTCAAATTGACAAAATGGTAGTTACGGAACAGTCACAGGAATGTGAAGCACAGCACAGGGAATATAGTCAGCAATATTGTAATAACTGTGCGTGGTGCCAGGTGGGCACTGGAAATATCAGAGGGACCACTTTGTACCTGAAACTAATATAGAAGAACATTGAATGTAAACTGGAATTGGGGGGAAAAAGGTTTCTTTGCCAACTGGCAACCATCTGGCAGAAGTAACTCCAATCTCAACCCAATGGTTCCATTCCAGGGGTGATACGAACTTTTCTACCTTGTTCTGCTGAATGTAGTAAACACACTTAAAGATAAAAATGTCCTTGAGTTACGCATGCATTTGAGGAGTGGAGGAGTTCTTGTCCAGATAATAGCCAAGGGTTTCTTCTTCCTTTCTTTTTGTGTGGAGGTCGAGAACTCAGTAATTCTGCAGCCCAGGCCAAAACAAACTCTATATGATCTACTACTGATTTCCTTTTAAGTTCCCCTTTTTGCTAGGACTGACTTCCTTTTATTTTACTCCAGCTTGCATTAATCCCGGTTATAGAAGTTTCTTTCCTCTCTTGCCTGCAACTTCAAACATCTTTTTTTTTAAAGATCTACTTAGAAAAATATAAAGGACACCAGGACTTTCAGAATATATTTTGGCAGCCTGCAGTTTCAGAGATCACTTCCGAACAGACAGAGTTAGACGGGGAGCTGAAATGCCTACGTGACCACCGTGGTCGCTCTGAGCCAAACCACCTGCTTATCTGATCTCCTCCGGGAATGAGGTGGTTTACACCTACGGTGGTTATTTAATAATTAGATGCTTTATTTGTCAGAGGCCATATATTCTTTGACCAGTGCTGCCTCTTTCCGTGTGTTTTCATGACGAGAGCTGGGTGTTGAACGATTGCCCAGAGAGATCAGAGCCTGAGCATGCTCGGGCCCAGTATTTTTAGCTCGAGCTCACATTTGGTTCTCTCCCCAGCAGCAGTTATTGTCATTGCTGTCATTGACTTCCAGGCGAAAGATTGTGCCAGCCAAGCCGACTGAGTGGCTGAAGACTCCCAGCCAACAGAAGGCAGGATGTGGTCAAAATTGTGCTCTGATCCTATCACTGGCGTCAGGAAACCTATTAGTAGCTTGGGGATTTTCTGAAAGTCCTTCTTCCCATCCCACCTTTTCTCCCCTTCTGAGGATTTACAAGCTGAGCTATCAGGACCGCTGAAATCAAGAAGTGGGGCTCCTACTGGGATCTTAGCGCACTGTCCTTAGTTAGCTCGAGAGGGTGTGCTGGGCATCCTGCATCTTGTAACTTTCTGGAGACAAAGTAGGTTATGATACTTCCTTTTGTATGTTCTTTCACTTCCAGGCTCTTGTCTGTATTATTATAATATTATTATTACTATTATTTAAATGGTAGTGAGAGGAGGATGTTCGGAGGCCAAAGGATACCTGTAGCCTTCAAAGGGGCAGGGAGGGGTGGGGGTAGGGGCATCGGTCAAGTCAGCACTGGGCACCTCTCAGAGACCAGGTCTTCCTCCGATAAGTGGGGATCATAACGATACCAGCCTCACAAAGTTGTTGTGAAGACTATGGAGATGTGTGAAAGTGCTGTGCCAGATTTGATAGATCAGAAAAAATAAAATATGTGTACAGTCCTCAGAGGGCCATTATTAGAGCTTTAAAGCATCTCTGTAAAGTTAGACTGATTGAGATTAACATTCCCATTTGGCAGGTGAGAAAACTGAGGTGCAGAGAGCTGAGTTGATTTGCTCAATTTGCTCAAGATCATAAAGCTTACAAAATAGCACTGTCCAGCAGAAACATAATGTAAGCCATGTACATAATTTGGAATTTGCTAGTAACCACATAGAAAAAAGAAACAGTGAAATTAATTTTGGGATATTCTATGTAACCTAATGTAGTAACATTTTATTTCAACATGTGGCACTTGCAATGTTTCAGGTGCTCAATAGCCACATGTGACTAGTGGCTACGTTATTGGACAGGGCCGTATAGAGGACTTACTAAGCACTTACTAGAAAGATACCTATATGCAAGACATCTTGTATCTTGTATTTGAGGTATTGGGGGCCAAGAAAATGTCCTTAAAGTATTTTCTCTTGGGAGTACTTCCTTATAGAGACCGTTAGGAATCTATTGAACTGTTCTTTAAATCTGTGAGAAAATTCCTAAATCATATTTAGGACTCATTAACCCATATGTGTAAACTTTTGTCACTCATGTTGTTTCTCAGCCCTCTCAGAAATTAGGATTTTCTTAGTCTTATGCAAGGATGAAATAATTTCAGAAAGATCCCACATCCCATAGGGCCTAGGAAAATTGTCAGCTGGAGCTGAGTGATTTTAGCTGGTGAACAATTTTTAAAAAATTAGTGACAAAAATATAGAGCTGCCTGGGGAATACAATGCCTGTTGGCTGAGATTAATGGCAAGATTAATAAATGGATTGCTTGATGAAAAGGCGCAGGAGAACAAAAACCAGTAGAGATTGTGGAGGAGGCTGCTTATTAATGAACTGTCAACCCAAAGAAAGTTCAAGAAACTCTCCTGTGTTAAATGCAGCAGGCTGGCACTTCTAATAAAAATTGGGGTCCTTCAGGAATTAATTACACTGGCCTTACAGCAAGAATTTCTGGAATTGAGAAACGTAGTGGCACAGACCAGCACCGGCCGCTGCTGCAAAGCGGGAAGCTGCAGGAGAAACTAATAATTTTTTCCCATTGATATGTAAGATATTGTAGTAGCATAATAGCTGGTCAGACATGGGGATGAGTGATGGGGTCCAGATATACACTGACTAATGAAACTACACATACTTTGAGATTGAAGTCACTTCTCATTTCATATGTAAAATTCACTTCTGGAATCTGATTTCTTTTTATCCTCCGTGCCTGCCACCGAAGAGTTCCAAATAATTTTCAGAATGATTATATGAGAGGCAGATGGGCCCTACCTTGATTTATCAGGCTCTGCCAAGGGGGAGCGCAGTATCCATTTATTCCGAGTTGCTGTAATTTCCCAGTTACCTTCTCTTAATTAAACGTTGGTGTTGCCTCGGCCCGATGGATGAAGCAGCCCAACGGAGTGTCATGACGAGACGGAGATTGTCCAGAATCTGCAATCTGGTATCGCACGTCAGATAGTGAAAGCGTCTTACCCTTTGTTCACGTCCGCCACGAAGGTGGAGTGAAAACCTTCGTAATATGTTTAGACCGAGGGTTCCCAAACAAACCATTCATCTCTTGGGTTTCACATTTCATAATTAACCATTTCAGTTCAGGACTAGATTCATTCCTGACGAACAGAGCTTGGCCATTTGGACTCTGAGGATTGATTTATGTGCTAGTTTTCTAGGAATGAGATAAATAGGAAATGAATGAATTAATAAAAATTAAGAAACATAGTAAAGGTGTTTCAGAGATCGCACACGTGGGATGGTTTGAGAGGGGTGCCGTTTCAGGGCACCGGTGTGACAGCTCTTCTATAATGCATTTAGAGTAATATTTAAAAACACATGTAATAGAGATGTTTGTAAGAGTCGGATGTGCAAAGTAAACAGGAGAGAACAACCTTTGACTGGTTTGCCTCTTAGTGTATTTCTCCTCTGGGGTCTTAATCTAAACGGTCGGCCGTTGTTTTCCCTCCTCCAGCTTTTATAGAACTGGGTCGGGGGCTCTCAGGAAAAAGCTCCATTTGACCTGTACCAGGATTATAAAATGTATAGAAAATGATTCCTTGCATTGTGCATAGAACTTACTCTCTTTTGCTTGTCACATCCTCGAGTGTTAGACCATCCATCACCCATCACTCTGACTTTTCAGGCCCTCATAATCCACATGACACTTATCCTTTTGATTAAAACAACTTAATGGCCTTTTCACGAATAATTAATCTGCTGTCTTTTTACTTTCAGCTCTAGGCTTTTAACTTTAATGTTGAGTTATCCAGCCTGTGTTGCCTTTCAAAGTTTCACTCCCTTTAGCCTGTTTCCTTCAAAGGTTCAATACCTCCTTAGGAACTCCAGTGTTTGCTGTACTAAGGATTTTTAAAGGCCCCCAAGTTACTCTCCTGTCTTTTCTGCTGTGTGTGAAATGAATAACTGTGCAGAGATCGGGGGAGGAAGTGAAAGTTATTTCAGATGCGTGTTCTGTCATTCCGGGAAACGTGGAGGCTTTCGCCGTAAAGGAAAGTTAAAAATCCACTGCTTTTTGAAGAGACAGTTGCACATTTATTTTTTTGTAGTTATGTGTTTCTAACTCTGGCTGTTTTTCTAACAGTGACAATTTATACCAGATGACCTCCCAGCTTGAATGCATGACCTGGAATCAGATGAACTTAGGAGCCACATTAAAGGGGTAAGGCCATCTCTATTCCATTGCCCTTAACGGTAACTTACACCTGTTTGAACCATTTTAAAGGTGCTTGTAACTTATGATAAGAGTACAGTTTTAGAAGAATAGGCAAGGCTCTTTGTAGAACCAAGATGTTTTCCTCCCACCCCCAGTTGGTGGTTTGTGTTCAAGTACTAAATTTTCAGGCATATAAATAGGGGATTTTTTTTAATGGAACAAGGGAGTTGAGAGTATTGGGGAAACTTACTATGGCCTTTAGTTACTGAGTTTTTTAGAGTTCTTCAAAGTTATGTCCATTCAACCTCGTTTAATGTTGATGTTTTGCTAGTGATGTCACAGATGTTAACTATTATATTATCTTGTCAAGAAATGCTTTTCGTTGACAAAGTTCAGGATCTAAACCTATATTTGAGAGTTGATGATTTGGACAGTCCAGACTCAAATGTTCTCAAACCTGGTTGCACCGACAGGTTTCTTCACACTTGATAGACAGCCACAGTGGGGTGAACACAGTTATTAAACATAAGTAGGGCACCTGAAAATGAACAAAAGAAAGCAGGTAGGACTTGCTTTCAACAGTCAAAGAACTTGTTTTCAGTTTTCTAGCAAGTCTGCGATGATAGGCAGTCGGAGATGACACTCATGAAGCTCCCGTGATGTATCAGGTGGTCTTTTAGGTCACCTCATCTAAACTTCCTAGCAACATCATGAGGCCTAGGTACAGTTACCCTGTTTTCCAAAGAAGTAAATCAAGCTCAGAGTTAAGTAAGTTCCCAAGTTCACATTATATGAAGTGGTAGAGCTCAGACTCCAAACCCAAGTCTGATTCCAAAAGCCCAGGCTCTTTCCAGCCTCCCTGTGGGGCCTTTCACCCCACCATCGGCTCCAGTGGGACCGGGGACGTAGTTCAGCACTCTTGACTAGACAGCTAGCTTCACATCTCTGTGTACTTAGTGGTTTCTCATTGGATTCTGGGTTCCGGGGGCCTTTTAGAGCCACCCGTGCTCCGTTCCCCACCCCCCACCTCTTCTTCTCTTCTAGAGTTGCTGCTGGGAGCTCCAGCTCAGTGAAATGGACAGAAGGGCAGAGCAAGTGAGTGGAAAATGCAATGATGGCAAATGACGTAGGTCTCGTTGATGGTGCCTGGGGGCGATGCAGGAATTAGGACTGACAATGGGTAATCAGGGCAGCTGGCCGTGCACTGGGATGGGAAAAATCTATCCATCTCTCACTTCCTGCCTCTTCTTATTTATTGAGAACATGCTGTGGACGAAAAATGGAGGTGGTGACATTTCTCATCAACACGCTCCTGGAAAACCATTTTTAGAATGATGCCCTAGGAACCTTGCTCATTTCCTTGTGACTGTTCCGTAAAATACTATATTCGTGGCATTACACATAGTCCTGTTAGATCAACCAAATCTTTCAGTCATACTTCACTTGTATTTTCTCCATTTACTTTTAAGTCTCTAAGGGAGAGGTTAATTTTTACCCCAAGTCTATGGCCAGGCTTTCTGCAAAGAATTTTTCATTCCCAAACATCTGTGCCTTCCCCAGCCCTGCAGCCTGCACCCTGGGACAATTCTGTGACTATTTCTTTTGATTTCATTTTCTCTGCTTCAGCACCAGGACCAGCCTCCCTCTTCTCTCCTCTCTCTTGTTGGCTCAGTCCTGATTTTCGGATCACCCTTCAATCATCAGCAGAGTTGTTTTTCATTGTCCTGATTTTCGGATCACCCTTCAGTAATCAGCAGAGTCATTTTTCGTCAACCGTTAGATGGTTCTCTCTACCCTCACCCCCAATTTTTCTTTTTTATCCAAATCTCCACTTCCTTTCTCTAGACCCCAGAATAGGAAACCTCCTATTGATTGGAATTTTTCTTTCTCCGCTTCCATCCAAGGGGCTGCTGACAGTTTCAGCAGTCCAGCTTTCTACCGACTCTCAACTTGTCTTGTATTTCTGAATGTCTTGGTCCCACTCTTTCTTGCTGGATCTTTCCCTTTTCTTCTCCCTTCTCCACTCAGACTTCAGTGACTCTCCTCCAACTAAATGCCAAGATTAGGAAGAACTTGATTGTGAAGTGTGTATGTTGCAGTTTTAAAAATATCTTTATGTTGGGGTACAGGGTTTGTTTGTGGTTTTGTGGGTTTTTGGGTTTTTTTGCTTAATTACAAAAATTATAGATAAGGAATCTTGGCATCTTTTTGAATCTGGGTCTTTCCATAGTTGAGGTAATTTTGATATCTTTTAAGGTCTTTAGACACGTGATATTAGTCACTTGCCGGAGAGTCAGAAGGTATATTGTGAGGATGAAGCACAAAGTGTGAGTAATTTGTTTTACTCAAGTCCGCATAAGAAAAAAAAGCTGGAAGAGTTTTTTTATTGGTCTGGTGCTTACATTTTGAAAAAGGATTTCTGAAATTGAAATATATTCTTAGAATACTAATATTCCTTCAGAAAGCTGTATCAAAAAGATCGAATGGCTCCAATAGATAGTTCTACAGAAGAGCAACTCTTTGGAGAGCAGAAAGGTGTGCAGTTGGCTAATGGACTAATGTCTTCTCTCCCACTGGATTTGTTCTTCTGGAACATAGTGTAAGTCGGCTCGTGTCTGCTTCCATCTGTGAACTGAACTTGGGTCTAAGGATGGATGTTAACATTTTGGGCCCTGTGTGAGCAGCTTTACATGTTTCCTCTTTTGATCTCATGACAATCCTAGGTTTATGGTCAGGTCCATCTTTCAGATGAGGAGTGTGAAAGGATTAAGCCACCTACCCAAGTTCACGTAGGGAGTAAACGGCAGAGCCATGCTGGAACCCCCTCTGTCTGACTGCAGATTCTGGGCCCTAGATTAAAGTTTAAGTTTTTTAGATTGTGGCCACAGTAGAAATACCTTTTACATTGAGATCCAATATACCCCCATGTGTTCACATACGATACAACTTTTCACAAAATAATACTTACCCTTACTCTGTGCTATGCATACTGATATTTTCTACTCTATTCCTTATCATTTTTTAAAATGCTGGTAGTGACGTGTAGATTAATTTTACAAACCACTGACGTGTCATGGCCCACAGGTTGCCCTTTGTATAGCTCTTAAAGAGAATGACTCCTTAGCTCTTTCCTCCAAGCCATGAATAGCCGAGAACTGGACTCAGCAGAATCTGTGATTCCAGTAGAAAGCTTGGCTTTTCCCCAGCGGGGAACATAACCCGGGGGGGTGTCATTTTGCTCTGTGATACCAGATTGACTTTCTTTTGCCATCATATGAAACCATCGTTAATACAGAAAATATATTTGAGAAAGAGTATTTCATAAAGAAAAGTAAAGAGAAATAACTTTTTCTTTAATCCGTCACTAGTGTCTTGACACTATTTGAAATCAGTGGTAAGAAAAACCATGGTGACAAGGTAGATATATAGCAGGAAGACTGGAGGTTTGACTTATGTTTTGGAGACGAAAGATAGGATTCCCATGTTGTTCATAAAAATGAGGCATTATCAATTTTTTATTAAAAGATCATGTACTTCAGACTAACCCCCACTAAATATTTGTTCATGTCTTCTTGCCTTGAAAATGTTACTTTTATACAAAAAAGAATAGGCTTGTTTCCTCATTTCCTAACAGGTCCACGGAGACATCCTTCATTAGATGTGGGGAGGGGGTGATAGTCTAGTGGGCGGGGCTGGGATTTGAGGGAGAGCATGGAGAAGACAGGGTGACAACTCGATAGAATGGGGAGGGGACGGTGCTCTTGCCACTGATTTACTCTTGTCTCCTCCCTTTCTCATTTTCCAGTCTCCACATGCCCATGGGGACCAGAATTAGTTTTATGACCTCAAACGGGAGAATATTGTATTTTGATTTTAAGTCAAAGAGAAGATACTTCATGAAACCACTCTTTTAATTCTGACCCTTGACCTCACCCACAAACGCATGAAATTACATTTTTAAGGCAGGTCCCTAAGAGAAAACATTGTCAGGGACCCTTTCTAAGTCTCAGTCCACCTTCGGGAATAATTCTGCTTATGGTGCCTTGTGCTGTCTGCATTTTAGTTCTTGAAAAAGACTTTCTGTGTGTTCTTAATGGCTGCTGATTTTTTTAAGGCTGCTCACAAGCCTTGGCTACTCTGTTGGCCTCTGTTTTGTCTCTCCTGAAAAAAATATCCTGCAAAATGGAGAAACACATCAACCTTGACTGTGGTCCAAGTTTTTAAAACAAGGAAGAAGTTCTTCCCTGGGGACATGGGTAGGGGGAGTGGGAAATCGAACACAATAGAAATGTTAAAGGAGTGCTGAGCAAAATGAATGTCCCTTTGCTGGTCCAAGAAGTTCACAGACTGTTGGGAACACACAGTATTTGACCTGTGGATGCTTGAAAAGAGAAACGAAAGACTCGTGACGAGTGATGTATGGTACAAACAAAGCTGCGCGGCCTGGTAGGGCCAAGGCTGTCGAATCTGGAGAAAATCCCCGCTAGACGTGGTCTCATCCCTGAGAACCGGTGCCAAAAGAGATAGCTGTCTCTCTGGCTGGGAGTTCCAATACACAGCCCGGCACCTTCCCTCTCCAGCTCGTGAACATAAGGTACTCGTCTAAGAGATTTACTTCTGGAAAATACATAGCTTGCTTTTAAGTGACTCCCGGAGTTTGAGATGCAAAACCAAAGGTGGAGAGTAACAGCTCTGTGAATATCAGCATTTTTTATTTTTTATTTTTTTTGCCTCATGCAATCCCCCTATCGGGGATCAAGCCCGCAACCCAAAACTTGGGCATGTGTCCTGACTGAGAATCGAACCTGCAACCTTTCAGTAGACGGGATGACACCCAACCAACCAACCGAGCCACACTGACCAGGGCAGTGTCAGCATTCTCGAGTGCACTCCTTCCCCTCCACCCCAAAGCTCTCCTATTAAATAAATGGTTACACTGATGCCTCGGAAGCCGACAGTTCTGTGCCTTGCATGGGCCCTGGCTAGGGTCTGTCAGCCATAGAACAGAACAGAGCGTGGGACTCCGGGGCTTGCAGGAGGGAGATGGAGACTGACTTAGAGCCGAGTCCCCTGTCCCTCTCAGAGTGGACCAGTTCAGTGGCTTCTTTGCCTTCGCTTCTCACTTGCCTACTGCTGCATTCTCTCCCCTGACCTTCATGAGAGCATCGACTTTTCGAAAATATTGTCAACCTCACCTCTTAAATGATACTTCACTTAGAAAGTATTTTAGGCTTTATAGACTTACTGGCTCCACTCTAGGTTCTTCACTTTTATTTTAAAGCAAGGAATTATTTTGTTCTTGTAAAGGTGAGGAAAAATGACAGGTTTGTTCAGATTAGGAGAAGAGGGAAGCTAAGAAGGAAAGATAGAAGGGGAAGGTGGTGAGGAAGGGGCCCCCCCTGGAAATGAGGAGCATAGAGGACTGGGCTCAGGGAGGGGAGGCAGGGTTGATGAGGACTCCAGCCTGTCGATAGAAGGTGTGTGTGTGGGGGGGGGGGAGGCGTTGGAGGGGGAGAGGGTACAGCAGATGAGTGGAGGGTATCTTGCATGAACTAAAGGAGTTTTTGAACCTCTCATGTCTGTGATCCCAACCCAGTCCCTTCTGAGACCTTCTATTCACCATTTATCTTTCTCTCTGTCATCTACCCAAGAAAAAAACCATCACTTCTAGCTAGAAAAACATTGATATAGAAGCTACACTCATAAAAAGTCATTGAAATAAATGTTCTCTGAAGCAAGGGCTACTGTATATTTTAGTAGGTTTTGTTTCCTTTTTAAAAGCAAACAAGTTCATTTATTCTGGCTTTATTTATTCATAACTCTTCATTTTAAAGGCAAAGTCACAGATGTAGTGTTTTTAAGAGTAAGATGGTGACTTCATTGAAAATGAAAACTACTTTTTCCTTTTGATTATTAAAGTAACACAGGCGTATTATATTTCAAAAATTCAGACAGTACCAAAACATTATAAAGGAGAAAAGAATCTGTTATCTCACCACCCAGAGATAACATTTTAAAACAAATTGGAGTATGTTTTTATCTGCAGAGAAAAAATTCTGGAAATATTTACCAAATCTATTAACTGTAGTTGCCTCTGGCGAGATTAGAGAGAAAAAGCCTGATAGAACTGGGTAAAAGAGATCTTAACAGCAGATAAACTGGACAACACTTTCATGGAGTTTTGCTGCAAAAGGGAGCAAAGAAATGGGGTTCTAGTTCAGTGGGGATAGAGGGTCAGGAGAAGGTGGTTTTACTTTAATTAATTAATTAATATTTAGAAAGGAGTACCCACATTTGTTTTTTGATGAGAATGATCAGGAAGAGGTTAAAAAAAGACAAAAACAAAACAAAAAACAATGACGATGGAGGGGATAGAATTGATGGAACAATGTCCTTGAGAGAGGAGAGGCTCTGTGAGCAAGTGCGGGTTCCTAGTTGGCTAGGAACTGGGATAGTTCATCTAGTAACAATATTGATTTACAAGAGTTCTTTGTTTAAAAGGATAGTAACCCCTTGCTGCTTATATTTATTGCAAGTCTTTTCTCTGGTTTTGTGTTTTGACTCTGTTAATGTTTTTTTTCTGTCAGAAATTTTTATTTATGTAGTAAATATTATCAGTTCATGTGTTTCTTTGTTATGCATATTTTCACCTTTATTGAGATTCAGCTGATATATAACATTAGGTGAGTTTAAGATGTAGTGTGATTATTTGAAACACACATAACACATATGTTGCAAAATGATTATGACAGTAGTGGTTTGTAAAATGATTGCCACAATAGTGGCTAGTTAATACCTCTGTCACTTCATTTAATGCACAGAATGGTGACTGTAGTTAACAATAGTGTATTATATACCTGAAAGTTGCTAAGAGAGTAAAGAGTAAAGCTTAAGTGTTCTCACCACACGTACACACACACCACACACACACACACAAATAGGTAATTGTATTATGTATTTTATATGGTTGCTTTTGAGCAATAATGGCTGAGTAGAGTTTATGTTTTATAGTTTCAAGTTTTTGGCTTTTATATCATACCTAGAAAGATTTTTCCCATCCCAAGATTAAAAAAAAAATTTACTTATTAATTGGTATATTTTTAATTTGTTTTTTACATTTAAATATTTAATTCATCCTGTATTTATTTGACAGTTGTATTTTAACTTGATTTGTCTCTAGATGACTATCAAATATCCTCAAACTATTTTGAATAATATTTTTCTCATCCATCTCTATCAATACTTGGATCCCATCAAATTCCTTGGATCCATTTCTTGACTCTCTTTTCGTCTTTTGATCAGTCTGGCTCTTGTTGCCAAGTATCAGACTGTTTTTTCTGGAATAATTTTGTAGTCTGTTTAAATATCTGGTAGTTCCCTAGCATTACACTTTATTTTTTTCAGACTATTTCTTGCTATTATCTCTTGTTTATTCTAAAGTGAACTTTAGGTTTATTTTGTTAATTTCAAAGAAAACCTTTGTCAATATTGATTTATTAATTGTGACAAAAGCACCATAGTAATGTGAGATGTTAATGATAGAGGAAACTGGGTGTGGGGTATATGGGAACCATCTGTATTATCTTAGAAAATTTTCTTTAAATCTAAAATCATTCTGAAATAACAAGTTTATTTTTAAAGTGTTAATTAGAATTTTGAATGAATTACATCAGGTTTAAAAATTAATTTTGGAGAACATTGACTTTTGAAAAAAATTTTAATCCTTCAAGAACATGTTATGGCTCAGCATTTTTTTCAAGTTTTGTTCTATGTCAGATGTCCCTTTTAACAGTAATGCCTCACGCCTCCAAGTCTCTTTGAGAGTGTGATTCCTTTGGATATACTATGGGTTTTTCTTTGTTTCTTCACCTTGAATTACTTTATTGTGTTACTAATGTCAGTTTGGAGGAGAGGGACCTGCAGAAAGATGATTATGCACACAGCCTTCATACCTATTAACCCTCCATTTCAACTGGAGAAGCAGAAGAGCTCTTAGTCTTAAGAGCTCTGTGCTTGACGCTGGGGTTTTAGGAAGGACACTTTTTAATATAATTGAGCACAGTTGAGTACATTTTTCTGATTCAAGAATGTGTGATCAGGCTGGGTGGGAGCCTTTGGGAACCCAGGATGAAAGATCCTGTTCCATCTTTGCTGTGTGAAATGCGGGGTTCATCTATCATGTGGATTTGGAACACTCATTTTGAGGGTGGAGCTTAGCAGCCATCTCTGGCCATAGAGCAAAGCACTGAGGTAGGCAACATTGGAATTTTGAAGAACTAGCACCTCAATGTCAGACCATGTGTAAGCAGAGATCCAGTTATTTCTTATATGGTCTGATGAGGTGGTCTGTGAGAATGTGAATTCCTACGTGTGCATGTGTTGAAGTAGGAAGGAAAGTCATGCCTAAAAATATTCTTCCGAATAGTAGGGGCCAGTAGACATTGTGGATTTTTTTTGGATTGTGATTTCCCCAAACTGTTGTGAGGATTTAAAATATTTCTGAGTGTGAAATAAGAGGAAAAAGGTCATTTGGAGGACGTTTATGTACCATTTGAATGGTGAGGAAATCTTGAGGGTTCATAAGGACTGATTTATACAAGCATTTTTGTCAAACCATTAACCATTCAACATGTGTCCCCTATTAAATAGTGGCCAGTGACTAAGATGCATGGGACGTGGAGACATATGAGCTGTGACTATAAAAAAAAACTTTCAGAAGAGGAACACAAACAAGGTTTTAGTAATAATAGCATGGTTGGAACAAGTGGGCATCTTCGAAAAGGCAGTACCTTGAAGGGACCAGTACTCATTTACAGGTATCATGTTTTGATATATTTGCTGAAAAAAATAAACCCAGTTACCTTTAGATAACTGTTAGATTACATATTAATCAGGACTTTTGGTATAGAAGTTGGCAGAGCCCCAGTTGTAACTGGCATGGGTTAAAAGAGGAATTTAGCAGCATATTGTATTTAAAAGCCCCATGTCTGAATTCGAGGGTTCGGACAGTGTCATTAGAACACTTTCATAGTCTCCTGTCTCTGCTCTTCTCTGTGCTGGCTGTCCTCTCAGGCAGGCTGTCTCTGTTGCTGCAAAAATAGCTCAAGGAAAATGCTTTTCTGGTGGTTCTTCTCCAGCAAAAGACCCAGGGAAGGCTCTGATTGGCCTGGGTTGGGTCATGTGGCTAGAGCATGCAGCGATCTGATTGGCCAGGCCCTAGGCATATACTCAGTCCTGGAGCCTGAGGGTGGAATTGGAGAGCAGTGGTTCCCTGAAAGGAAAAGAGGGTTGTATTATCAGAAGAAGTGGGATGGATGTGGAGTGGTCAAAGCAAGAGATACTCAGTAATTTAACAAGTCAGTTAGTGAACGTGGGGCGAGTCTTCTTTTCCTCCAGATACGATGTGGAGGTGAATGCCACGGAGATGTGTGAGACCTGCATGGAAAACAAATGAAGGATGGAGTGAGGGGAAAGCCTTCTTTCCAATGCCCTTGGGAAAAGTGTTTGTACAATAGGATAATCACCATCATGCAATTTTAAATTAAGATTGAAACAGAATGTATCGTTTTCATCAAAGTAAAAAATGCACAGTTTTCTTGAGGTCTGAATGAAATAAAACACCT
Organism: Miniopterus natalensis; assembly: GCF_054644295.1. NCBI lineage: Eukaryota > Metazoa > Chordata > Mammalia > Chiroptera > Miniopteridae > Miniopterus > Miniopterus natalensis. The sequence continues at coordinate 59,364,294 of NC_142091.1, read as the reverse complement.
GAGGGCAGGAGAAAGGTAAATTTTTTAAGTAAGAAAAAATATAGGAGTTTTTTCTGTAGATTGCACTTCTGGGGAACTTTTATATCTATACATTATCAAAATTGTAGGCATTTCTTATGGGTTTTTTTTAAACCTACCCAAATTTAAGATGGTAGTTTTATTTTTAGGCTCTACTTTCTGTGTTAGATTAGGGAGAGAAACTTCATCTTTTGCCCTTTCCCTTTATATTCTCAGAGGCAGAATAATCTTTTGGTTTTTAATATATCATTGATTTATTATATTTCCACTATAAAAGAATCCCAATTTAAAAGATCAAATTACATGGATAAAGAAAAAGAAAAGAGAATGATTGGGTTTAAAATATCTCTTAGCTCTGCTCTGAGTGTGAAATAAAAGAAGAAAGGTCAGTTGGTAGATGGCCTTGCTGGTAATTTGTGCAGAATTGTGAATTTTATTCGAATATTGCCCTTAGCCTATCCCACTCAGGCGAAGAATAATGTTCATGTTGAACTCTAGAGGTAGCTGTGCTAGGTGGCCACGGGCCCTGAGTATGTGGGAAAGGACACTCCATTACCTATTCCTTTCTCCAAGTTGGATCTTACAAATGAATATGAAAGTGAGTTTTGAAATTGCTCTGGCCAAAGGGAAATTATATTTTCACTCACTAAAGCTTTAAACCTAAGCATTCTGGGGTGACCACCGAGGCTTCCTAGAGGAAGTTCCTGGCTCTTTGGGCCCCACCCTCAACCCTCTGTGCTGTCATCTCTTGATTTGTTGGAGATAGCAGGTCAGTTGGCCAGTAGAATATCCCAGAGTCTAGATTTGGCAGGTTGCTTCCTCTTACAGTCTTTTGATGTTGGGCCTCCACCTATCTCTTGTGTTTCCTATATATGGGTATTTAGATTTGGAGGCTTGATTAGATTTGGGTTCCTTTTTTGGGGAGGGGCAAGTACAATTGAGGAGTGGTGGTGTGTTTGGCCTCATCTTGAAGCACACTTTCTTACTATTTTTGTTTGCTCATGTCCCTCAAAAGCAGCACATGAGACAGGTGTGACAGTTCTCCAGGCTTGCAGCAAAGCGTCTTTTCCACACCAAAAGGAATCAGTCTCATCTATAAGCCTCAGTATCAAGAACAGAGAGAGAAGAGGGGTTGATGGGTAAATTCCATTTTTTTGAGACACAAGAGCTTGAAGTTCTCCCAGGTGCTTTCCTTCAGTCTGATAAACTCTGCAGAGGTGAGAAGACAGAGGTGACGATGGGGGGGTTGCCCACCTGGCCAGTGACAAGGGGTGAAGAGAGAAATCCCAGGCCAGGGTTTTCCCTTTTTGAATATTCATATCAAATGCTAATTTTCTTCAAAATGCTTTTTTCCCCTCCTCCCCCTTCTGTTGATAAGGGATTTCAGGGCAGCTCTGGTTTTCCTCATCTGTAAAACCTCAATTCCTTTTTATTAATCTTCTTGTGCCTGTGGAATATCAAAATTAATCATTTCTAAAGAAGCTACTCTTCAAATGTTAAGTTTTTTCTGGGCCAAACTTCAATGTACAAATTTTTAGCATGAAGAAAGCTCATAATTTGTGTTATATGAGGAACATTTTTCTCTTTTTGCGGACTTTCTAAGGACAAGTGGTTATGTATTTTAAAGCTGTCTAGGAAAAGCACACTTTCTCAGGATACATTTTTATGCATTTTAAAGCTGTTTAGGAAAATGTACAGTCCACACCTACCGCCAGAAATGGAGTCACAAAGGGTGTGCTTCTGCTTAGCCTATTGTCCCAGTTAAGCGGAAAGATTCCTTTTAATAAAAATTGTGCTCAGTTTTAAAAATTTTCTTTATTTATTGCTTTTAGAGAGAGAAAGAGAAAAAACATCAATTTGTTGTTTCACTTAATGGTGCAGTCATTGGTTGCTTCTTATATGTACCCTGAACTGGGGATTGAACTCACAACCTTGGTATATCGGGATAGTGCTCTAACCAGCTGAGCTACTCAGCCAAGGCTGTGCTCAGTTTTGACTGCTCTGTCACACATTTCCATCAGTGTGCCTCACACTTGCTTTATACCAGATAAATATTGTGCTTCAGAACAGAAGATGAAGTATACTGAAAAGTGAAAATTTTGAACTTGCCCTTCCTCATTGCTCCCACTCTTATTCCATTTCCACTACATTTTTAAGAACTTCAGTGGTCTTATTTTCATTCACACCTGGAGAAAAGAGCTGGGAAACATTCCTATGTCACGATGGTAGACGTGAGCCCAGGATGGGTTACATCACCAGAATTGCTCCCCAGTTTTGAAGGAAGAAGAGCTGAGCTGACCTGCACTCAAACCCCTTCTCTGCCACTTGCCATCTGTGTGACTTTGGGCAAATAGCTCAGTCTCTCTTTAAACCTCAGTGTTCTTTGCTGTAAAATGGGGATAATACTAGTAAGTAGTGGTTAACAGTCATTGAGGGCATGCCAGGTACAGAGCATTGTGCTTTACTTACCTCATTTCATTTGATCCTGTAAGAGTCTGATGGGGATGGGTGGGAGGGGCCGTTTTCTAATTTCACATGAAGCTGAAGCCAGGGATAGTTAAGTCATTTGCCTCAGGTGATATACCTTAATGACTCCTAGGGTTATGCTGAGGATTAAAAACTATAAGTTTTATAGATCTCAATCATCAGGCTTGTGAGAAGCATACAAGAAATAATTTTGTGATTGTTGGTCACCTATTACATATAATCATTGACCTAAACATTTTGTTGGGATAAGGTTGCTGAGAGATATTAAACTTTTACTCCCCCATATAGCTTCTGTCTTTGATTTTCAAGGAGATCTATGAAATAGGTTATTAGCTTCATTTTCCAGATGATGAGAGGTGTAGATGATTTCACCTGTGACCACAGAGCAAATGGAAGTGGGCCTGGAACACGGGCCTTCGGGCGAGGAACCCATGTTCTCTTGGAATAGTCTTTCACATTAGTCTGGAGATAAAGGATCCAGGTTAATTTAGCTCTTTCAAATGTATCTGTAAGAATAAATCCAGTTCCCTTAGTATGGTGGGTCGAATAATGACATCCAGGGCCTAATCCCTAGAACCTGTGAATCTTGCCTTATATGGCAAAAGGGACTTTGCATGTGTGATTGAGTTAAGGATCTTGAGACGGGGAGATCATCCTGGAGGGCCCTAAATGTAATGTGTCTTTATAAGAGGAAGGCAGGGGGAGATATGATCACAGAAGAGTAGTAGGAGATATGATGAAGGAAGCCAGAGGTCAGAATGACGCAGACAAGGGGCCAAGGAATGTAGGTGAGTTCTAGAAGCTGAAGAAAGCAAAGAAAGAGATTCTCCCCTCAGACTCCAGAAGACTGCAGGCCTGCCAACACCTTGACTTTAACATGTGAGGCTGATTTTAGACTTCTCATCTCCAGAACTGTAAGAGAATACATTTGTGCTGTTTTAAGCCACCAAATTTGCGGTAATTTGTTACAGTAGCTGAAGGAAACTACCACACTTGAATTAGCTGCATAGCGAAATAGGCTTCTCTGTCTGTAACTTCAATGCTTAAACCTAAGTGGGCCAAAGAAACTTAAAGGTAAGCCACTGACACCTATAGATGGTAACTTCTGGATTTTGCTCTAATAGGCCATTCCTCCTGCACAAGTATAGCATCCTTTCAAGCTTTCTAGGGGTGGGAAGGTTCGAAGAGTCAGTTTTCAAAGAGTCAGGGGCACCCACACCTCTACTTTGTTGCCATGTGGGAGGAGACAGCAGAATCAAGATGGAATTTTCCAGTATGCAGCTTAAACTTCACTGCTCAACCTTTAAAGCAGAGGTTGCAAACTGGGGGTCCTTAGGCGAAAGGATATTTTATATGACCTGACAATGATTCTATAAATTTTCAATTATTTGCCGGAATTTAAAACTCAGGCGATCGCATATAAAAATCCAGATTTCTGACTTTTCTTGGAAAATGGAAAGATCTGAAAATGCGGGGTTCATAATTATGGACAGTACTGGGCTGGGAGAGTGGAGTCCTGGTTATTTCCTTTGGATTGGAAGTGAGGTGGCCAGGGTGGCCTTCCCTGTCGGTGCAGTGCCATCTTGCCCTCCAAGACCTTCCTCATGGCTCTGCTTTAAAGAAAAAAGAGCCAAATATTCTAATTAGTTTAACAAAAACATAAAATGATTATGCCCCTTGACTAATAATCTCGAAATTCATGGAGATTAAAAGAGGTGACAAGAGAGTTCAGGCAGTTAAATGTCTTAGTTTTCAAGTAGGAAAAAGCAACAACAGTGAATTGAGCAGAGAGGTTAGCTTGAATTCTTGGGAAAGTTATTAAGCCAGATCTTTGGGAGCATGTAGGAAAGAAAACGATCATTAGGAACTGAAGTATGTTAACCACGTACAAGGCGATGCTCAGGTCTGTTTTGTGGTAGAATTACTCATCTCACAGTGGAAGGCCACTAGTAAAATGGGTCTTTACTGCAAAAAGACATTTGAGAGTTACTTTTGATATCCTTGTGGGCAAGATAGGGAATTATGGGCTAAATACTTGAATGAATGATTTGTGCCTAGCTGAACAGCAAAACCAAAGGGGCTGTCTTAAGCATATTTATCAAGCTGGCAAGTGATTCCTAGTACAGTGCTCTGTGGCAGGAGGGGAGAAGCGGTCACAGTACTTGGAACCTCCCTCTGCGCCAGGCCTCACCTAACCCACCGGCTCTTCTCTGAACCACAGCCGCCCTCATTCCACCTCACTGTAAATCCCTGTGATCTCCCTGATGATCTTGGCCAAGGGGTCACCAAATCCCTTTTCCCTCTCATTCAGCTGGTCAAGTATCTTACCTGTCAAAGAGAAGCTTATTAGGCAACAAAACGGAAAACCAGGAAAACACTTTATAAAGCACCAGTTTCTTCTCCTAAGAAAGTCCCGCCTTACTCAGGCTTGGGTTGTGTGCCTTGTGCTTAGCGCCAGGGTTCCTTCACTTTGCTTCTCATTGTCTGGATGTAAAGGTGGGTCAAGCCCACTACGTGCATTTCTACCCTAAGGGAGATTTGGGTCTCTCAGTTACGTGGCCAGTGGGATTCACACTCTGCTCTAGAACCTTCTTTCTGGTATCAGCTCCATGAATGACAACTCCCTTGTCCCTGGGTCAAGATGCATTTTTACCCCACAGCTGTTACAGATCTGTGATTCCTTAATTTGGAAAGTACATGTTTGGCTCCAGAACTCTCTTCATTAGGCTGGTAGCTCCTCACCCTTTTTGGGAGGCCTTATGGCTCCAGACCTCTAGAAATCCCACCCTTATTGTTTCATCCACAGCATAGTAGCTGAAAGTTTTCAAGGTTGGTCTCTCTTGAGGTAAAGCTCGGCTTCACTTGGCCATCGAAGCAAACAGCTGGTTCTAACAGTGGCTCTTGTTCCAGTGGCAGCCACCACCCTCCTGAGCCTGACTCAGGTTAACTCCCGCTGATGACTTATGCTCTGTTGGACTGGACCCCATACAAATGACTAGGTTCTCTATGATGTCTTCCCTCCAGTTGCCCCTGGAGAAACCTTCTAGAATCCTCTAGCTTCCTGAATACCAGAGAACAGGTATACCTATTATAAACACAATAGTTCCCACCAACAGTGGGGAAGATCGTTTCCTCTCATGAAAACACAGAAAAGCTGCTTTTCATATGTAGAGGTAAGATGAAACAGGAATGAAAGCAGATGTTTGGAAGCCAAATCGAGAGTCCAAAAGATTTCAGCAGTTGGGAATGAATGACTCGCTAAAAGAAATGGAAAGGAATTTGAAGGATATCATTGTAGTCCTGAATTGCAGCTTAAAAAAAAATCATATCTTCAGGCTCAAGGTTGGAGATACCTGCCTTACTTGTGGTTCATACTGGGTGGGGGCTGTGGTTGGAGATTGTACTTGACTGAGGAAGACCACTGTGACCTGAGTGCTCAGAAGTGATGTGCTCTCAGGTGTGTAAATAGCGCTGCTCTGATCAGGTTGGGCCCTTTGCCTAGGGATTGAGCCCTGGCAGCCTATGGGCCTAATGCATTGTGTTGTGTTTGACTAGCATATTGATTCTGAAAAATTTGGAATGGAACTCCTTTGGGTGAGGCACGTACTCTCCAGTCTGAGGCACTGATGTTCCTTCCCTGTTTCTAAAGACTTGTGTGTGTGGATGTTTCTTTCTCCCCACTCCTTTATGGAAGTCCTCTTCTGGGGCACAGGGATCCATCCTAAGCCCATACTCTGAGAGACACTTAGCAAATTGAAGGGGATCAGGAAGAGAGGGATCCAGGTAGTAAAGAAATTAGATACCAGTTCATGTTGCAATAGTTGATCGAGCGACGGTTCTGTAGCCCACAGAGCTGTCTTCAAATCCTGCAGAACTGTCATGTGGAAGAGGAGTTTCAGTCCATCTTGTGGGACATTTATGGACCACATGCCTTACTTCAGTCACTAAGTCGAGAGGATCCAGAGACGAGCCAGTTGTCCTCAAGGCCGAGTTTACCGTAGAGCAGAGGAGATACACAGAGATGGCTGTAAAATAGTAAGACTCACTCACTCTGTGGGTTCTTCAAAAGACAGAAACAAGGAGGCCGATTTCAGCTTGGTGTATAAAGGCTTTTCCTCACAATAAAAACTTTCCCCAAATGGAATGGGCTGTCTTGAAAACTTGTCATTAGTCCTATTGTCCAACTCTTGAGGATGAGCTAGAAGAGCTTTGAATGGGGGTTGGAGTAGATGACTTTTTCTCCATCTACTAGTGTATGGTTCCCAGACCACTGACTTGCTCTCCTTTACCTTTCTAGAGAGTTGTCACCGAGCCCACGGGTTGTACTCGGTGTCCTGGGCAGACCACACTGGGGAGAGCGTTGGGTTGCAGAGTTTCTACCGTGTGGAATTGCACTGTGTGTGTGTCTGCTGTAGACACAAGAGCCAATAGGCAGGGCCCAGATGTCTTCCTAATTCATGGACCTGGTAGAAGAACCTAGTGGCGTATTTGGCAGGTACAGTCTTGTGGCTGGCTGCTGCTTTTGTCTGGCTGTGAAGATCATGTGATTCCCCGAGTGGCACAGCACTTCATTTCCTGGGACAGGTACCTTGAGCACTGTCTAGTCCCTGGGTGCTCCACCCTCCAGGAACCCAGAAACATCCAAGGATCAGCTGCCAAGACAGGAGATTCCTAATTCTTCCCCTTTGATGGCAGAATTTTAAAATAATTTCTATTTCTATTGCTGTGTCCCTAGAGATCCCTCAGCCCTAGAAAACGTGCAAGTCACGTTTTGGCTGCAGGCAGAAGGCTACACCAGGCAGAGACAGCATCTCTTCACAGCCTTTGAGGCAGAATGTTCTGGCCGCAGCCTTCTTGTCCTGTCCTCTCTCTGCTACCCCGTCACCATCGTCATCAGCTCTCACTTCCCAGCTGTCTGCGTAGTTGTAAGGAACGCAGACACGGCCTCTTTTTCTTGGCAGGCACATTCTAAGGTTCAGAAAGGCAGATACTATCTGGATTTGGCATGTCTTTCCAATTTTTACGTGTTTGAACCTAGTTTAGCTCTTTGGGACATTTCTCTCCAGATATGTCAAAAACCACCTGAAAGATGTAGAAACAAGGTGTATGTGGTAGGTTAGGGGGTGCACATTGCCACCCACCTCCCCAGATGGCTGTCATTGCTCTGTGCAAAGGAGACAGGCAATCCTTTCTCAAGAGCTCTCTGCCAGAGCTACACGTGAAAGCCCACAGCTGCTGTGGCTGCAGGCTGTGTGGACATGTCAGTTGTCCTGGCAGACCCTCTTCCCTTCCAGGAATTCTTTTCCCTGGGTGAGTGAGAGTTGAGCCAGCACCTTTAGATGGAGTGGGCTCATCAGCCAAGCTACCTGCCTCCCACCCCGGGACCCCTGACATCTCCAGAGTAACAGTCAGAGGGTGGAGGTTCTCAGCCCTGACAGCCAGTTACATTGCACCTGGAGGCTTAAAAAAATACTGATGCATGGACCTCACTCCACAGAAGTAAATTTTTTATAAGCAGCTTTATAGCATACCGTTCACTTATTTAGACTGCACAGTTCAATAGTTCTAGTATATTCAGAGTTGTATGACTGTTACCACAGTTTTAGGACATTTTAGCAGTCGGTCTCCAGTTCTCTCCCCCTTTCCCAGCCCTAGGCAGCTCATGGCCAATCTACTTCCAGTGTCCATAGTTTTGTCTATTCTGTTCACTTTGTATAAATGGAATCACACAATAGTGGTCCTTTGTGAATGACCCCTTTCACTTAGTATGTTTTCAAGGTTGTGTACATTATCCTAGATCAATATTTCATTCCTTTTTTATTGCCAAATAATATTCCATTTTATGAACATACTACATTTTGTGAACCCACCCATCAGGTCATGGACATTTGGGTTGATTCCAGTTTTTGGCCAGGATGAATAAATGCTGCTCATAAACAGTATGCACAGGGTTTTGTGTAGACATATGATTCATTTCTCCTGGGAAAACACCTAGACATGGAATTGTTGGGTGCTTTTATGTCTAACCTTTTTTTTTTAAAAAAAGTCTTTATTGATTTCAGAGAGAGGAAGGAACAGGGAGAGAGAGAGAGAAACATCAATGATGAGAGTCGTCATTGATCAGCTGCTTCCTGCACACCCTCCACTGGGGATCGAGCCTGCAACCTGGGCATGTGCCCTGACCGGGAATTGAACTGCAATCTCCTGGATCATAGGTCAATGCTCAACCACTGAGCCATGCCAGCCAGGCTATGTCTAACCTTTTGAGGACCTGCCAGGCATTTCCCAAGGCTGCTGCACCATTTGCCAGAGGTATTTCATAAAAGCTGTCCATGATGATTTGAGATGTGATCACAGTGTGCCATCTGTGTGGATAAGAACCCTTACTCTGCCTTTTCCTAAAGGAGAGAATACTTTTATCCACCCTTCCGAGTGCTTCTTTTCAACATTTCATGTCCCTCAGCTCTCACTAGTCCAAGGCTAACCTGAACATCGACTAGGGCACTAGTCAGCCTAACGCCGGAGGAAGATTATCCGGTGTCCACCTTTGGCACGGGCTGGCTGCAAAGAGTTAAGTTGATCTGGAAAACTGATCTGTAGGTTAAGTGGAGCAGGTCCACAGACGTGTAACCCTCAGTTCTGAGGATGTGACATCTCTTCTTGTGTCATCACTTTCTTGGTGCTATCTGGTAAAAACTTGAGTCATGAAGTGCCGACAAACATCCATTGCACTTGACATGAACTTGAGGCGTCTGCTCATTCCTGAGATATTTGCGGCTGTCAGCCCTGCCATCTAGAGGGTCAACAACTTGCTGGGGATGAACTCCCGCCACTGTGACTTTCCCGGCTTGTCTGAGAGAGGCAGAGACCCAGACGGTGCACTGTGTCTGGGAGGATCTGAGCATAAGGCAGAGCTGCGTGGTGGTGACACCAGGATTGAGCAGCCCCGCCCTTCACAAAACCCTGCTTCCAAACTAGCCCCAGTGGAGGGAGGCAGAAACCAGCTGTTGTCCTGTGAGCTTTTAAAACCATTCCTTCTGCTGCAAATGCACATTTCCAGATGGCGCCTGGGGACCCACCTGAGCTTTGTTCTCTCCTTGTGTTTGCAGCCACGGCACTGGGTATGAGAGCGATAACCACACCACGCCCATCCTCTGTGGCGCCCAGTACAGAATACACACCCACGGCGTCTTCAGGGGCATTCAGGTGAGTGAGTGTTGAGTATTCAGGGCCCTGGCTGGAAGTGGGGTTCACAGCCTCTTTCCCTTCTCAATGCCCTCTCACTTCCTTGCTCATGGCCATTTGACCCTAGCAAGTCTGTTCCTAGCTGTATGCTCCTGTGACAGCAGGGATCCCTCCTCTTCCTCCGGGGCAGATAAGGCAGCGGCCTCCTCTCCAGAAGGGGGCTGCCTCCCTGGCTCAGGCCAAGATGCTTCCTGCAGAATCCCATCCTTTCCCTTTCCACAGTTTAATTCGCCTTCTCCATGGTGGGCTGCAAAGCTCTTATATTTGGGGCTAAATGGGCTTGAATTAATAACCTGCCTTTGACTTCTAAGAAGACTTGGCCTGCATCGTAAAGTGCCCAAAGCTAGACTCTGTCTTGCCAAGTGTTGCAAATGACAACAATGACATCAGTAAGAGCATCTCTATGGCTGGACACTTTCTGTATGCCAGGCATTGTGCTAGGTTTTATATATGGACTATTTGAAAATTTGACATTTTTTTTCCAGCACTGTTAGGTTCAAGGAAAAACTGTGCAGGAAGTACAGAGAGTGCCCATATCTTCCCTCTGCCCCCTTCTCCCCCAACACAGCCTCTCGGATTATGAACATCTTGCTTCAGTCTGGTGCATTTGTTACAATGGATGAGCCAATAGTGACACTTTATTGTTAACCAAAGTCCATAGTTTACATTAGTGGTCACTTTTTGTGTTGTGAGGTTCTTTGGATTTTGTTAAATGCATAATGCCATGTATCTGCCATTACAATATCATACAGAACAGCCTCACTGCCTAAAAATGCCCTAGGCTCTTCCTGTTGCTCCCTCCCTCCCCCCATCCCCTTCCCCTGCCCCACAACCACTGACCTTTCTGCTGTCTCTATGATTTTGCCTTTTTCCAGAGTGTTGCCGAGTTGGAATCGCACACTGTGTAGCCTTTTCAGAGCAGCTCCTTTCACTTAGTAATATGCATTTAAGCTCCTTCCTTGTCTATACATTGCCCCCCTCCCCCCATTTAATCCCTGGCACGCCTTTATGAAGGAGGTACTGTTATTAGCTCCGTTTTATAGATAAGGAAACTGAAGTCTGGAGAAGATGAGTGACTTGTCCAAAACTGCGTAGCTGGTAAGAGGTGGAGCAGAGACTTCCAACTCGTCTTGTCTGATTCCACAAACCCTGTTTTTAACCATCTCATAGGGAGGCTGTGAACAGTTTGGGGGAGGAGGGAGTCTCCAAGGAGAGCAAAGAAAGTAAAGTAAAAAGGTAAACCTTTCACAGAATTGGGAAGCTTGGTGAAAGCCACTTCCGCAGAGCCTCTTGTGGGCGATCAGAACCATGCGCAGTTACCAAGGATTTGCATGTGACTCAGTGGCTGCACCATGAGTACAAGTGTGATACTTTCCCCAGGCTAGTCAGTTCCTTAGAAATCAGTCGTGTGTGGGTCAGGTCCCCATGTGATGTGTGGGGTGAGTAGCTCTGAGATGTCCTGCTTCGTATTGCCAGGAGCATCCTGGTGATGGGACAGTGTGTTCCCTCATCCCAGACCAGTGGGGGGAGTAAAGGCAAGAGTTATAGAAATACGGAAATCTGATGGAAGTACGGAGTCATCCAGTCTCTCCTCCGACAAATACCATCAGACTCCTCCATGAGGACCCTGGCTGACGCTGACGCCTCTATCTTCTGCCTTGCTGCTGTGTGCGTTGCTCCCAGGATGAGCACAGGATATGAAAATGGCTCCTTTTGCCTCCTTTCCACCAGGCCCAGTTTGTCAGACCCACTGTCGTGGCCTCTGATGGACCCAGCCTGGTTTCACCACCCACTCAGTTTCTCCTGGAGTGCACCAGTCAACACAGCCGGCTCACCATTTAAATCTATGTCACCGTTTGCCTTGAGACGCTATGGCCTATCAACAGCAAAGTTCCATGTCACCACAGTACTTTTTTTCAAAACAGAAGATCTCACAGTGCAGGACAGTGTGAAATAAAAAGTATAACATAAGCACAGGGGTGGTGTGGAAAATGCACAGGGCAGAGAATGGGTTAAGCTCAGAAGTGGTTCCAGATCTTAACATAAAACATGGATGTGCTCTTTGAAAGCCTTGACTTGTGCATCTGTAAGAGGATGTGGAGGATTCAGCTGCCCCTCAAGCACTGGCACTGCTCCTCTCTGACTCACTGATCCTGAGAGCAGGAAGGGGAGCTTGCCTCAGCCGTTTCCCTCTAGCTCTTTCTCATGAAGGACTGACTGTACCCGTAGTCACACTCACAAGATAAAGGGGATCAACAACATGCCCTGCAAAGGACACGTATGGTGCATGGTGGAAGGCAGACCCAGTGTTTTCTTATGTCACTATTAAGGGATTACACTGGCTACATGTTGCTGCTGGTGTGTTCAGCTCCCCTTCACAGACAGAAACCCCCAGATCTCAGATCTTCCTTGTCACTTACTCACACGTGGAAGGTCTGGTTACTTTGGAGCTCATCTCATATCCCTCATGTCTCCCTAATACAGACATCCCCCACCCTTTGCAGATGGGGCCCCAGTCATGTGGCCACGTGTCTGAGTGGGAGGGAAGGAAATAGAATCTGGGGCTTTGGGCTTCCAAACCTTACCACATCTAGTGGAGAAGCTGAGAGACAGGATTTTTATTTCAGATACTCTGGATCAGCGACTCCAAATAGACTTCAAGCACTGGTTCTGGCTGATCAGTAGCAATGTCGTTAGAGCACCGAATTGCAGAATGTGCTGATCTGTCATCCATTAGCGATGTCTGCTGTGGGCAGAGGGGAGCGGTTTTAGGCCAAGTATCTGCCATCCCTTCCTTGGGTATATTCCAATGGTCGCTTTGCCCTGGGACCCACACGCGTGTTCACATGTGGTTTAAAGCCTCCGTTTCTTACACTCTGCTTGCAGGATGTGCGGCGTGTGCCCGGAGTAGCCCCGGCTCTTGTCCGGTCGGCATCAGAGACGAGCGAGAAGCGCCCCTTCATGTGTGCTTACCCGGGCTGCAATAAGAGATATTTTAAGCTGTCCCACTTACAGATGCACAGCCGGAAGCACACTGGTAAGTGTGTCCACCGTCCAGCCTTGGCTCTGGGGACCTTTGGGCAGGGATGGTTCCGGAGCTCCTGCTCCTGGTTCGCACACCGCTAAGGACACAAGCGATTCCTGGGATGGAAAGAAGGCACTACTTTGAAAGGCTGCAAGACCATTTTGCATCCTGATTATCCATCCTTTAGTAAGGAAGTCAGTGAACTGTCTTCAGGACGGGCAGAACAGAGTTGTGGAAAGAGACCCACGCAGAATTAAAGAGCCTGGTCTTTGAATTCTGGCTCCATTACCAAATGGCGAGACCTAGAGGAAGTTACTTAACCTGTCTTTAAACTTCATTTGCTTCACATGAAAAATGGAGATAATCATGCCTGGCTTATGCAATTGTTGAGATCAGGTTAAATTTTAATATTAAATTGAATTAAAGGAGTTAGAGGAGTGAAGCACACAGTGCAGTACCCTGTGTCAATAGGTCTGAATAAATGGTAGTGTTACTATTAGAGTAGTAATTAGCGTCTCTAAAGAGAGAGGAGCTGGGCTAGGAGTTTGGAAATCAGACGATTTTGGGAACTTGATGGGCAAGGCTATCCTAAGATTAGGAAGAGATGGTCCAAAGTAAAACTTAACTGCTTGGGTTAATAATAATCAGCCAGATGAGATTGTTTTTAATCTTTAAAAATAAAAAAAATGGTGATTTTTGATGACGTGTCAAAGAAAACTTGATTTTTTACAGGGCCTGTGGGCGCTGGATGGGCGCGAGGTCAGGTTTCCCCTGCAGGGAAACTGGGAAGTGCAGGCTTTCCCACAGGGGCAGCTGGTGCCATACTTATTTTATTCTTTTATTTTATATTTTAAATTAAATTTTATTTTATTTTATTTTATTTATTTTAAAGAGAGGAAGGGAGAGAGAAACATCAATCGGTTGCCTCCCCCAGGCACTCAAACCGGGCCAGGGATCGAACCCGCAACCAGTTCAGTGCTTCAACCAGTTGAGCCACACCAGCCAGGACATTCTTTCCACAACTGAAGGACAGCTTCTTTGTGATGCTCACCATTATTATTTTATTGCTACCGCTGTCTTTGCATTGAGAAGCTGGAGGAGAAAATGATCTGCGTTTGGATTTCTCTCTAGACCATTGGACTTCGCTAAGTCGTTGCGTCTGCAGGATGCAGTTCCTGCGTAAACCTGACTTTGTACTCAGTGGGCCACTTGCTCTGAGGCTAAAGATGAGAGAACCAGTGGCATGTTCTATTTTTACGTAGTTCCCTAAGTGGGATCACTTGGAAAGTAAATGTTAAGGTTAGAAGGAAAACGGTGAAGTAAAATTCTGTGTGGAAAAATGCAGGGGAATACATTGAAGACAACGTAGTTGTAGAAAGTTTTAATGGAAAAGAGACACTTAGAAAACAGTGAGGGTTAGATGTCGGTGTGAAGGGGAGACAGTAGACAAGATCGCCAAGACTGCCAGACCCGCCGCAGCATCTAAGGAGACTTTCTTGCAGAAGCTGGAGGGGGCAGGCTGGTATAGAACAACCCCGTGGCCCCCTTCTTGAAAGAGTGCAATTTAAAAAACGTTATTTACACTAGTAGTGCAGACTATAATATTAAGTAATTTTATATTAAATGCTTTCTGTGTGCCAGGCTTTCTACACGCATTATTTCATTTAATCCTCACACCTAAATCAATTGTCAGGAGAGTAGGGTAGAGCGGAAGCAGGACTCAAACTCAGGCCTTTTAATTCCCAAGTCACAAGCCCCCTGCTCTAAGGGCGTATGGTCTGTTTCAGAGCGAGAGTACACACAGATGAAAAGAGACTAAGAGCGTAAACAATAATGTACTAAGCCGGAGGCTGGAGGAGTTGGGAGGAATTGTTCAGGGAGTATCCATTTGAGATAGGGTCAGGAAGGATTTTTGGTGGGGGAAGGGCTTGGGCTAACCATCAGGGTTGGTAAGGTCAGGCCGAGGAAGGAAGACAGGAGTAGAAGCAAAAAGGCAGGGAAAAGAAATGAGACCGAGTAGGGGTGTTGTCCTCTCCAGGTTGTAGAAGTCCCTGGGCTGGGTACAAGTAGCCAGTTAAGGACAGGCTCCTGCCCTTGGATTTTCCAGCCTTGGAAGAAGGTAGACCTGGACACGGCCCACCACATTAGATGTTCAGTAATGAATTCTGTACTGAGGGAAGGAAGGGCTTTCAGTCTGCACTTGAAGATTCTAGGAAGGCAGCCCAGAGGAACAGGCACTTGTGAGGAACACACAGCAGACTTTTTGCTGGGTAGGAATGTTGAGATAAAGAACATGGGCATTTATTGTGAGCAGAGGGCGAGGCAGATTTCGGGAATGGTGAGCTCTGGTATGGCAGGAATACAGATTCCTCGGGGGAATAGACGAGGTTATGGGGCTGGAAAGGTAACGAGGGACTGTCCTGCCATGGAAAGACCCGGCTGAGCCTGGGATGGCTTTGCCCTCTGTCCCAGAACGCCGGTGACTCAGAGTTCTCATAGGAAGGTGGAAAGGCCCGAGGTCGCTTAGTGCACTTGTGGGGCTCAGTTCCCAGTATTTGGCTGAACTTTCTCAAGCGAGGCCAGGGTGGGGCTCCTCCATGCTGAGACAGGAGGTTGTGTAATCCCACTACCGACTTCTCTCTGATAAAGGGATAGCAGAAACTTTCTGAATGTGTTGGCTTCTGGTTTAACTTGAGCACCTCACAACCATGGAACTGTTTATGCTTGACTCCGGAATGAGAAGTCAGTAGCAGAGAACACCAAATCTTCAGACCATAAAATATAAAACACTTATTTCATGGGGCCGGCTCCAAGGCACATCCATCCCAGAATTCTGCCTCAGACTCCGTCTAGGAGTTAAGACTTCTTTAGTTTATTATTTGTCTCAATGTTCTCTGCCAGTGATTTTCAAGCACGCTTCTGTGCAAGGTACTGGGCTAAGCCCTTTATGTGGATGGTCTGGTTTAATCAGTTTATAAATCCTTGGAAGCTGTCAGATCATTGGCCCCATGTCACAATAAGGAAAATTGCATCTCACCCAGCACTTAAAGTGCCAGAGCTGGATGTGACCCTAGTACCAGACTCCAGAACCTGGGTTTCCGTTTATGTCCAACTGGGAAGGTGAGGGACCACCCTCATTCACCAAGTGCCCCCCCCCCCCCCCCAATTCTACAGCCACTGTCCGGGAGCCCAGGTGCAGGTGGGCCTTTAACCGCACACCGCAGTTGGCAAGGCTACCCTAACGTGCTCCAGCGAAGTGCCTTAGTCATTTTGGGATCCCTTCAGTCCCAAGAGGAAAGGCTGCCTTTAATGAGATCCCCACTTCCAGTGTCATTTTCAAATGGAGTATGTGTCTTCCCCCAAGGTGAGAAACCATACCAGTGTGACTTCAAGGACTGTGAGCGAAGGTTTTCTCGTTCAGACCAGCTCAAAAGACACCAAAGGAGACACACAGGTTTGTAGGTTCACTTCTCGTTGCTGGCGGTGTGCTCCCTCGCGTTAAGGTTGATGTTGTGATTCTCTTTGTTGTTACATATGGATGTGAGAGGGTCAGCCATTTGTTTCATTTTTCCAATTAGTATTTTTTCCTAATTTCGGGAATTTTCCTTCTCTTAAAAAAAAAAGTTAAAAAGAGGAAAGAAAATGAAGCACCCCACATTTATCGTGCAGACCACAGAACAGTGAGATCCCCCCCACTCTCAACTGGCTGGTGATACACTGAGCGTCAGTAAAGACCATGGGTGCTGGAGATTAGAGTCCCATCTGGAGCATGTGATTCTCTTTTTCAGTCTCAGACCCAGCTGAGACCGTGGTCAGAAGCTGGACGTCTGCGGTTAAGGAATAACTGTTTCCAAGACCAGAAGCAGGTCTTCCAGGGTTAGGCGCAGAATCGGGTAGTTCATGCCGGGCCTGGGGAAATCTGGGGTGAGGCAGATGTTGCAGGCGTGGCTGGAAGTGCCCCGTGTCCCCAGCCTCCGGGAAGCGGGCCTCTCGTGGGCCTCCTTATGACCCACGTTGTTAGGGCTGCGGCTAGACCTTCTCTGTCCGTCTAGGTGTGAAACCATTCCAGTGTAAAACTTGTCAGCGAAAGTTCTCCCGGTCCGACCACCTGAAGACCCACACCAGGACTCATACAGGTAAAACAAGTGCGTAAACTTTTCTTCACATTTATTTTTCATTATTTTTTAAACTACTGTTGAATGAAGTTGTTTATGATGAGAGAGATTGGAGCAGTCTAGTGTAGAAGGGTTCTAGATAGGTTTAGACTCAGATGAGAGAGAGAACAGCCTGTGGCTATCTTTAAATAATAACATTGTTTGAAAAGGGGTGGGGGGTGGATACAGAGCAGAGGATAGATGTGAAAGGGACCCCTTTCATGAGTGTCCAGAATAAAAATGAAGAGATAAACTAGGTCCCTCCTGTTCCCAATTTGTTGCACCACATTTTTATCGCTCGGCTTGATAGGATAATCAACCTTACAGAAAAACAGCAGATTCTAGCAAGCCCAGATCTAGCAAGCTACACATTTGTTCTGAAAGTTCACATTTCACGCCACTATTTTCAGAAACCTGAATCCTTTCTCTGCTAAAAGTTCATGCCCTGGGAGCTGTCATGGTTTCTGCTGGACTCACCAGCGTGTGGATATTATTTCCTTCGTACTAGGCTAGAGAGGGAGACTGGGGCATTTATTCACTGGCTGCTGAAGGCTCTCACTTCTCCGGAAGGCTGCTGTGATTCATAATGAAAACAGCACTACCTTCATTGTTTATTTTACAGCTTTGGAAGGAGGGCCAATGCCTCAGTTATCTTATTTTACCTTCACAACATCCTTGTAAGAAGAGTAGAGCGGGTGTGTTTTATCCCCATTTTACAGATGAGGGGACTGAGGCACCCAGTGATTAAATGACTTGTGTGAAGGCCCACAGCCAGCAAGTAACAAACCCCGTTTTAGCTGCTCCCAGCCCACAGTATCCCACTGCCACCTTTGGTGGAGAAAGGTTTTGGGGCTTGGGGTTCCCCTCACAGCCCAGGGAGGAAAAGGAATGAAGAAGAGAGCCAGTGTGAGCAGAGTTGAATATCACTGATAGACAGAATGAAGACAGCCAGAGAAAGGGCCAGACAGGACTTTGGCTGCATGGCTGGGGGTGGGGCCGGGGAGCAGGAGCCAGGTCACGCAGGCAGAGGAAGCGTGGATGGGAGGTGAAGGCAGGCGTGATGTCACGTGCAGTCCCAGATTCTCAACTCCAACAGGCTGCACTTACAGACGAGTCAAGGCACCTGCTCCTCAGGGTTGGTGCAGTGGGCGTCACACTTGTCCTACTCAGGTGCCTTTGGTGTTGCTCCTTTGTCTTAGTCTTGGGCTCATAATTTGGTGCAAAGTTTCCATTCCTTGTAACCCAGCCCCCTACCTTGTGCTTATCTGCATATGTGCAAGTGACCTGTGCCACTAGCAGACTATTTAATGCTATACTCGCCTGGCCCCCAGTTCTGACCCTGGGACAGCACCTTCCCTGGGACATTTCTCAGTGCTTGTCCTGATCGGTAGTTCTCAGAAAAGGCAAAGTGGCATCAGCGATATCCTGAGCAGATCCCCCCAAGGTGTGGTACAAGGGATTGGCTTCTGTGACATTTGTATTTGTCATTAAGTCACAGTTGTATTTGCATTATGGCTGGGCCCAGGAGGTGGGATACAGCAAAGTGCATTGGCTTTGAAATTAGACTGGAATTTGAGTCTTCCCTGGGTCTGCCCTCCCCAGATGTCCACCCTTATCTGTAGAGTGGGGGTAACAACGCTTCCCTTACAGAGCTGTTCTAAGGAGTACATGAGGCAAGGCATATATATATGATGCCCAGCACAAGGCTTGGCATATATTAGGTGCTCGATACATGCTAATTATCTTTACTGTACAGAATGAGCCTTGGAAAGAACTTCTGAGGGCCCCTTACATGGAGAAGGCTCAATCTTTTTGGCAAGCTTGTTAAAAATATGAAAACTATGCCTCAACTTAGAATTTCTGTGTAACAGGAATTCTGCTCTGAGTAACACTTTAAAGAAAAAAAGCCAATAGCATGCACACTGGTATCAGTGACCTATTTAAAAATACTCAGCCTGTCCAGGACATCTATACAGACAGAGATAGGAGAGCTACAGTTACAACTCTACTGCTGGATGGTGATTAATCAGTAACATCCAAGGTGACGATCTTGAGGCCCTCGCAGCCAGTTAAGTTCAAATCCCTCCTTAGGTTCAAACAAATGTTTTCTCTCCCTTAATTAAATATGAATTACCCAGGCATTTCCATTCCCAGTCTCCCATTTCCCAAGTTTTCTGACTAGTAATATTTTTAAATTTGTACCGTATTTTAATCCTAAGGCGTCAGAGGTGCTGCCGTCTCGAGGCTGCCCGTGAAGTGAGCCGGGTGTGTTAGCTTAGGGACAGAACTAGAGGGGATCTGGAGTGGTGACGTAACTTGGGCTTTTGAGAGTTGAACTTACACCATCTTTTCCGCTGCAAGTATCTGACTGGCAATTGTGTCAACAGGTGAAAAGCCCTTCAGCTGCCGGTGGCCCAGTTGTCAGAAAAAGTTTGCCCGGTCAGACGAATTAGTCCGCCATCACAACATGCACCAGAGAAACATGACCAAGCTCCAGCTGGCACTCTGAGGGGTCCCACCCGGGGGACTGCTCTGTGTCCCAGGCAGGACAGTGTGGGAACTGCTTTCACATCTGACTTTAAAATTCCTCCTCGCTCACCTCTCTAAGAAGGAAATGGCAGTTCGTCTCCTCTCTCCAGCTTCCAAGACAAGATGCGTGTACTACTGGATCCCACCAGGTTTGCCCAGAGAAGGTGGCCTCCGCTTTGCCAGCTCGTAGTTGACTCCCAAGGCCCTGGAGAGGTGGCTGCCGACGTCCGGTTCCTTAAGAGCCCATCGCCATTTGGTCTGGATTTTCCAGTGTAAGAAGAGCCATTGTTGAAACGTTTCCCCACCCTCTTCTTTTACGCTCATTTTCACTGGGAGTGGAGTCATTGTACCATTTTCCATCATAGAATATTTATAGGCCAGGGCATGTGTATGTGTCTGCTAATGTAAACTTTGTCATGGTTTCCATTTACTAACAGCCACAGCGAGAAATAAATCAGAGAGCAGGGCCCTGGGGTGAGTCCTGCCCGACAGTGCAGAGCGGAGGTTAGGCGGGCTGCGCACTGCCTGGCAACTTCTAAAACTTATGTGTTTCAAGCAGCTGAAAAAAAGAATCAGAACTAACCAGCAACTCTGTAGAGAAATCCAAGAGAATCTTACCATTCAGTTGATTCAATGTTAACATTAGCACAATGCTCTTAAGAAACCATGCTTGAAGGTCGGAGATTTTGGTTTTGTGTCTATTTTTGACTTTTTGAGTTGTAGTCATATGAATCTTCAGAGATGTACATATCTCCTCACACAAAGGAAGTGGGATTCATTTTTATCACTTGGGGAGTCCTTAGAGTCCTTCGAGTGTACAGGCCACACTGGTTATGTGGCTACAAGTTGTAAAAATTAAAGCGACTCTAAAAGAAATAGGGGCTGACTCGGGGTCTCCACTGATAAGACTGTTCTTAAGTAACTTAAGTAACTTTGGGTCTACAAGTATATATGCAAAAAATGATTGCTTACTAGTGTGAGGAAATCCATTGTTTAAAGGTAATTGGGTGTGTGTGATTTTTTTTTTTTAGTTTTTTTAAGGGAGGGAGTTTATTATTTACTGTTGCTTGAAATTGTGTAAATATATCTATCTGATAATGATTTGCTCTTTGACAACTAAAGTTAGGCAATGTAAAAATGTTAGATGCATCACTGCCTTGGTGTTGATCTTACGACGTATCGATAACACTGAAAATGTAACCTGCTTTTTTCACTTTGCTCTCGATTAAAGTCTATTCAAAAGGAAAGTGGCAAGATTCTATCAGCCGTACTGAGTTCAAATCTTGAGGACGGTTGAGCCTCTTTTAAATAGGTAAGAAGATACCGCTGACATCGATGACCACTAGTTGAGTCTGTCCAGGTCCTGACCACTATTTATTTCTCTCCGTCGAAACTCAGGAGGCAGTTATCCGTCCTAGAAGCAGCGTCTTCCGTTCGCATCATAAAGTGACTGCACTGGAGCCGTTGTGGAATGGGCCTGTGGACAGCCCGGTGGGAATTGTGTTTTAGGGGTCATTTTAATCAGGCTGTCCTTGCATCGCTTCTTTTCCCAGGTCAGCAAAAGAGAATAGAGAGATGCTAATGATAATGTCTTTTTTGAAAAGTTTGCAATTACACACTAGATTCAGGAGGGCATAAGCTGAACACCTAGTACAAGCGAATTTACAGCTGTAGTTGCTGCAAATCAGCTCAGCAGGTTGAAAGCCGCTTAGACTTTCCAGGGTGGCCAAGTGTGAAAGCAAAGATGTCCATTATCTATAAACTATAAACTCTCTTTCCGGTTCTGGTGTATGGTTTTTCAGTTGTAAATAAGGAGATTAACTTGGTGCTGCCCTCTCAGCTCCATTATCTTGGAGCTTGCATGCATTCTGGGTTTCATTTCTTCCTTTAAAATGTACCTTGAGCAGCCGGCAGTTCAGCCACAGACTCTTTTCTGCATTGAAGTGCAACTCGTAGTTCTGGCCGCCTAAAAGTCAGGTCCTGAGGCCCCTCTTAGTTTGCATCTGGCTCTTGCATCACTGTTAATTATAGCGAGTGCGGTGACTCATCTGTATCAGCTCTTTTTATCTTTTCCTGCCAGAAGACAGCATTTCTCTGGAAAAGCTCAGGACAAGCATGGCAAACGTCAGGGAGTCCAAAGGAGCCCGGTTTCACAACAAAAGCAGAGTCAGTCACATTGTTTCAACTGCAGGAGGAAGACCAGGAATTCTCACGTTACCCCGACAGTTTAGCCTGCGGTTAAGGTCATGGGCTTTGGAAAGCAGACCAACCTGGATTCTAATCCTAAATTCCCAGTTTTCTCATCTGTCATATAGAGACAAAAGAGTCCCCTGCCTGATAGGGTCACAGTAAGGATTAAATGGAAAAAACAAACAAACATGGAAAGATCTAGTACACAGCAAAGGCTGAAGAAATACTACCTAGGAAACTGATGATCCACCTGCTGATTTCCTTCACCTCCCGCTCCCCCAGGCATGCTCTTGCAGTGTCCAGGCATCTTCACAGCTCAGCTCTGCAAAATAACAACTCCATTTCCGTATGCCCGAAACCAGAGTTAAGGTTTGTAGCAATAGGCTCTTGCCAGCCTCCCCACAAAGATTGCACCCACTTGCTTTGTGTCTTTTGTAAAACACCTAGTGGCGTTGAGTGCTTTTCTGAGACCCATGCTATTTACCATTAGCAGATTGTCAGGATGAAAGTTGGTCAGTGGGAGTTCTGTATAGAGCCTGGTTCAATATTTTTAAAAGGCTACCTCTAGCTCCCCCTTCCCATCCCCCAAGGATCTTCCCAGACCATTCCAGTCGCCCCTAGCCATCTCATGTCTGAACCTCTGTAGCCCTCCATTAAATCGTATCACATATGGGTGTATTACTTTCCCACCTAGGGCAATCTTTAAGGTAGACAGGACAAGTATTTTCCCCGCTTTACAGCTGAGACAGCTGAGGTTCCGTGAAAGCGAGTGGCTGAGGCAGGATTGGCCTTGGTCTTCTGCACTCAAGTTTCCTTCTGCAATGTGCTTGGCGATTTGACTTGTGCATTGCTCCATTGTCCCATGTCTATGAGTCAGATCTTCCCAACCACAGTGTGAACTTTAGAGGGAAGGAGCAGATCTCCCTTTCCTGAGTTAGTTACATCAGGACTTCTCAGCCTTAATAGTTATAAACATTCCCAAGGAATTGGTTCAAGTGCAGACTCAGATTTGGAAGTCCTGGGGCGGAGCCTGAGGTGGTGCATTTCTAACAAGCTCCCAGGCGATTCCCACCCTCTGGGCTGTGGCCCATGCTTTACCTAGCAAGGACTTAAAAGGTGGGCCTGTAAATACTTGCTGAAAGGTGACTGGAGGGATTTGTACTTGACAATCCGTAGACTGCACTGAACCTGTCCAGAGTGGCCAGTGAGGACAGCCCAGGCTCTGCTGTGACGGTCCATGGGCTGTGGTTCAGGACATTCAAGCTGAATACGGTCAGAACTTCGCATTAGCCCGGGTGAATTCATACAGGAGGAGGTTTGTTTCCAAACACAGTCTGCCCATTCTTTGTCAGTGACTTGCCACAAGCAGGGGAGACCTCCCCAGGTGGGATAACGTATCACACCTGCATATCCAGATAAGGTATGGTGCATGGTCACACCTGCATATCCAGTCATTGTGCCTCATTCAGTCCACGTTTCAACAATAGGACTCTACCTCTCTGACACCCGCAGCCTGAAATCTCACGGCTTTGGAGAGGATTCCAGTAGGCAGGAATTCCCATGTCTTGCTGCTACTGGGAACCACTTGCTTAGCTCTCTCAGGTACTGAAGGGCAAAGGCAGTGACTCCTAGAGGCATGTTCTCCCTGCTGGGTGTTTGCACCTCTGATCCTGGGCCAGCAGGTGTGTAGGGAGGGGGCGTGTATGTGCAGAACAGTGGTTCTCAGCTGCGAGCATTTTTCTTTAGCTGCCCGGCAGGCAGAGTGGCTTATGGGAATTTCTCACAGGTAAATGTATAAGAACCACACTTAGAAACCAATCCTTAGGAACATGAAAGTATTGGCCCTTTTCAGCCAGGTCTTTGCTTCTACTCTATTTATCAAGGGATTGAAATCTGTGCAAAGCTTAATAAATCTATCTAAATGGTCAGGGTGATGACCACACCTGGTCCGATTCCTTGCACCAAGGAGAAAGCAGCTGCCTCAGTGGAGGGCTTGGGGCTTTTCTCCATTTTTCAAGCAAAAATCATGATTCTGTTAGTTTTCAGACTGGCCTTGGGAAGGAAAGGAAGAGCTAGACAGCATAGGAAGGGCGGCCTTCGAGCGGGCTGGAAGTCCATTAGGCCGTCCAGCAAATGGCCCTACGCAGTCAGGACCTCCTGAGTGACCTGGGATTCAGAGGCTGGCAAGGGAATGACGACACACCCCTGAGGACTGAGACTCCACAAAGTCAGTGCCTTCAGCGTGATCTGAAGATCGGCCAGCTATCAGTGGGAGCCGCAGACAGAAAGATCTCAGATGTAAGCAGCTGAGGCAGACCACGTCAGCCAATGTGAGTTTAAGAGAGACCGAGATATTTTTATGGAGCAGGGCCGGACTGAAGGATGGTCCGGGGGAATGGGGCTGAGATAAATGTAGACGGTGGGTTGGTTGGAACAAGTGGCTTCTCCCCCTCACGGCATCCCCGGAGCACTGGCGATGTTGACACTGAGCGAGAAGGATTGCCTGACACGGCAGGGATCCCGAGGGCCACTGAGGAGGCGGTGAGGCTCCAGGAGAAAGAGGAAGGAGGGTGGAAAGAGGGAGACAACTCTGGGAAGAAACATGAGACGGATGAGGAATGGAGTGCGGATGTCAGGGAGGTCTGACAGGAAGAGGGGGCTTCTGTCTGACAGGGCCTGACCCCCGTGTGAACCCACACAGCTCTGTGAACACACCCAGGGCTGTCCCGGATAGGAGATGCTCAGTCGCAAGCATGAAGACGGTAATAACGGGAACCATTTATTGGACCCGCATGTACAGGCCAGTGCCCTTTTACCTGCACCCTCTCGTGGAGAATGTTCCCATTTTACAGATGAAGAAACTGAGGCCCTAAGAAGTACCTCACACAGGGTCATACAGCAGGGCTGAGATCCTAACCCAAGGCTGACTGAAAGTCCACAGTGAACTGTACTTACCGCCCTAGTCTTGGCATGTTGGCCCTGTGAGCCGGAGCAGCAGGAGTGCTGAGGAAATGCAACAGCAACGCCTTCTTGCTTGTTTGGATGCTAGGAATGTTTGTCAAGTGCCCAGAGAAAGGATAGACATGTTCAGTTGTGGAGCCTGTTTGTAAAATGTGTTTTCATTCAATATTTTATATTAAATACCGGAAGTGAAGAAATGACATAACATAATGTTAGCCAGACAGTGATAAAAGGGGAAAATTGAGAAACACATTTGAAAGTTCAAGGTCAATGAGTACTTTTTAAAAGCAGCATCCTGCTTTCCCAAGGAGCTCTACGTCAGAGGGAGAGGGCTGAGGAGGAAGCTGCTGGTTTCCAGTGGGGGGGCGGGGGGGGCAAGTCATGTGGCCATGTTCCTTCATTTCTCCAAGATGTCTCTGCTTGAGTCCTTACCAGCCAGACAGAGAAGTCCAAGAACCCATCACAAATGTCTCCTGTCCCAATTTTTCTGAGGTCTAAAACTCTAACGGCCCATGTCCGCGGCCTTTGCCACTCAATGCAGGCACCACCTTCCTTCTAGGCCCAACCCAAGCCAACCCTTCTACAGGGGTGCAGGGCATGGTGCTCCCTGGTGAGTGCTCATGGAGATCTCAGGGGAGGAAGTCCAGAGGGCCGCCCGGGTCAGCATCTGCCTTCGTCCAGCGCCGGTTGAGTGGGCAGAGTTTACCTCTCCTGGTAGGCTCCGCCTGATAAAGATGCCTTTGAATTCACCCGGTGGGCAAGACAGAGCTTGTTCTGAGGAAGATCCCTGATAACTGCCTCATAGACACAAGCTGCGATGGTCTTTAGACAGGGATTCCTGGGTCCCGGAAGAAGCAGCTGAGGAGATAGGAATGTTAAAGACCCTCCCCACCCATAAGTTCTAGAAATATCCAGCTACGAGTGGCGAGACACGTGGTTCTGTCTGCTGGTCCAGCCCCTGGCCTGTCCCCCTGTTCACCTAGGCCAGGAGCAGCTAGAAGGGCCCAGAGACATGTCCTCCTGGAGGCAGGGACATCTCAGCAGTGTGATACGGAGGCTGAGAACAGGCTTCGCCGTTCACACCCATGAGGCATGAAACAGCTGAACCTCACAGCATCTCAGATCACAACACTGTTTATGTCCAGGGGTTGTCTTGGACCCAAAGGGGATGCCACAGGTGCTCCGCCCACACAGCTAGTCAAAGGCAGCCAGGTTTCTCAGATCAGAGCCATTCAAGAAGGACTGCCCCCGGCGCCTGGCCTCCGCTGGCCCTGGCCTCCTCCGCTAGCAAACCACGGGCTTGCCTTGCAGGAGAGCAACCGAAGAGCTGGGCTGCCCCGGTGAGGCCAGCAGGAGCCCAAAGTCAGTCACTCCAGACTTCTCCTGTCACGCACTTGTCTCTGTCTTCCTCATCTGACCCGCCAAATCAGGAGGCTGAAGGGACTGGGCGTACAGGGTCACTTCCCCACCTCCTAGACAGGAGGCTGCGGTCAGGGGGCACTGCTGGGACCCACCCGGCGCGAGGCCAATGCTCCAGGTGTGCCGTGGCAGTCTGCCTATGAAGGTCCTCTCTGGACCCATCACGGTGCCTCCTGCTGGCTTCAACATCCCAGAAGAGAGGAGAGGAAAGGACTCGGAGGGCTGCCACAGGCACATCTGTTTCACCCAGAGTTGGTCGGCAGGTGGGACAGTACCAAGGTATCGGAAGGTCTGTGGATCTCAGTTTTCACGCCAAATCGGGGCCTGGGAGACACCTTGCCTCCTAAGTTGCTGGCTTCATTTCTTGGTAAGGTCTCCACACGAGCCGATCGGTGGCTCAAATAACCAAAAGCAGCAATGATGAGAAACTCTGGTACTGGGTTCTGAGATGAATTTATAGTATGTGGGTTTTTATTTTTTAAACCACACTGGTAAATTCATTTCTCCAGTTATGGTCATCCCCATGATACTACCAAGCCTGGATGAAACTGAAAAGTTTACCCATTTACCTGACCATCTACTGCCAGATCCTCAGCTATGTAATGTCATTTTGCCTGTTTCTCCACACTTGTCCTTAGGATTACAGGCTCTGCGGATACATGAAACTCGGTGTCATTCCCTGTATCTGCCACTTACCAGCCCCATTACCCTGGACAGGTTTCCTTAACCCTTAGTTGGCTCATCTATAAGGTGACTTCTCAGGATAGTCGTATGTGTTAAATGAGGTAAAGCACTTGGTGTGGTGCTTGGCCCATCATTTCTGGTTAATAAGCAGCAGCGCTCGTCCTTGTCATTTTGTCCTTGACACTGTGGACACCCACTGGGTGTGAGGCTTGGCATACTCTAGGGGGCCCCTTGGCCACCCTGGGCACCCATCCCCCAGCTGGAAGTCAGCGAGGGGGCCCAGGGTGATGTCAGCACGACCCCCGCTTGGGCCGCGCAAGCCTGGCCGCCCTTCCTGCTCTGAGCAAGCATTCCTTGCCGACGCAAACCCCGGGCGAGTTCGGTACCATGCCCCAGGCCGCCAGGATGCACTCCTAGAAGCAGATATGCGGAGGCTCCAGCCGTCGGGAGAATTCATTAGGACAGCCTGTGATAGGGCGCTGAAACCCGAGGCTCGCTCAGGCGGGTGGGGATGGGGAAGGCTCGTCCCTGCTGAACTTCTCCGGCTGATAAAGGCAGCCTCTGCTGGCAGATTTCATTTTTCACTGGGCCATCTGCATCCAGTCAAGGGTAACGTGTCTTTCTGAAAAAGCTCCTCGTCAGCGTCAACCCTGCACCCCGCTCCCCGTGAGTCAGGCACCACTCCTGGTGCCTGGGGTCATGGGGACCGTGTGGTGTCAACCAACCAGTGTCATCATAACATGCACAGAAGGGAGCATTGAGGTGACCAGGGCGTTTATGTGGCTGGTGCTCTGTTGCTCTTTATCAGCCTGAGTTATTGCCAATTGAGCTCCGTGTTCGGTGGTCTATCTTCAGGGCAGTGTTTTTATTTTCTTAATTTTGTCTCTGTTACGATCAGCCTGTATCACCTGTTTACGTAGAGAACGTTACTACCCTCTCCAGTCATTCCTGTTCTCCATCCTGCCTCTCTCACTCTCCCCCTTTTCATTCCCTCTTGCAGGTTGGAAATTCCCAGTTTGAGAGAGTTGGTCTAGCCCTTCCCTCTGATGCCTGGGTTCTCATGGCAGGTCCTGAGGGGACATCCTGGAGGACACTCTCCCTGCCTGCAGTCCATCCCTGTGGAAGGCTCATAGGTTAGGGGAACTTCAGAGAAGAATCAAGTTCCAGTCTTAAAAATCCACCCCACCCTTTTTTGTGGTCACCCAAAAATTTAAGGTCAACTGTAGTGGTTCTGGGTCTTCCCAGAACATCCCTTCAGAGCTGTGATTGATCACAAGGGGCTCTGTCCCCCGCAGTGGTCAGCTCCTTCCCACAGTGGCATGAGACACACCCTATTAGCCACTGTTTCCCAACTATTCCCGTTAGAATTGCTTTTCTGGACCTTCTGGAGACATGAACATTCAAACTAGGTCAAGGAGTGATGTCATTCACTGCCTAACTTGAAATCAGAGATGTTTGTAACTTCATTTAGCAAATATCTAATTGTGAGCCTCCTGCGGCTCTGGCCTCTAGTTCAGAGGTGAAGCAAGCATGGCTCTCTCCCCAGGGGCTTCCCAGTCCAGGAGCAGAAGCAGAAACTTACACAGATAATACAGGCATGGGCAAAGGGTCAAGAGTGAGCTCTGCCTCGAGAGGCTGGAGGCGGTCTAATAGACTAAGGGTGGGAAGGGCAGGGAATACCTGGCTATGCCTGGAGCCACAGTGGGGAAGGAGGACACGGGGCCATTGTCCAAAAAGACTCCTGCGTCTCAGGATGGGGTACCTCAGAGCTGGCTATCCAGTGGTCTATACAGCTGGCTTTGAGCCGATTGTTAAATATTTAGGCATTTTGCAAGCCAGTGGTTAAAGCATTAATAGCTTGAATTGAGAGCGTTTATACATGGAAATGGGCAACACATCTCTTTGTGCTCAGAGTCAGTTACTCTCTCCTGCCAGGAAGGCTTGGCTAAGCATCAGACACAGGGTCCAAAGAGAAACAGAAAAAAAATTCCTTCTGTTTTGAAGATGGCTTGGTTTGTGCAGACTTTCCCCTGCATCATACCATATTCTTGACTGACTTCCCACATGCCTATTCTAAAGCCTCTTTGGGGTCCGTATAAGCCAGTCCCCACTGATATCAGTCTGGTGCCCTTGATTCCTCTCTCATGGGTGGGACATCACTATTTGGAAAGAACTCCTGCAGGGCAGGGACTTGGCCTCAGACTAAGGGGGCCTCAGTTTGGCCAATGGCAAGAAAGGACTCACTTTTCTTTTTTTAATTTATCTTTATTGTTCAGAGTATTCAGGTGTCTCATTCCCCCCCCCCCCAATTAACTCCCTCCACTTCGCTCCCACCCCTTCCCCAGGCCTTCATCCCGTTATTAACTGTGTCCATGGGTTATGCATATATGCATATAACTTCTTTGGTTAATCTCTTCCCACCTTCCACTCCCCTTCCCTCTTTCCTCTGAAATATGATCGTCTGTTGCATGCGTCAATATCTCTGGATCTATTTAGTTCGTAAGATTCTTTTGTTCATTAACTTCTTAAAGAAGACCCTTCAACTTTTCCTGTAGTCCTGGTCTGGTGGTGATGAACTCCTTTAGCTTTTCCTTGTCCGAGAAGCTCTTTATCTGAACTTCAATTCTAAATGATAGCTTTGCTGGGTAGAGCAATCTTGGTTGTAGTTCCATGTTTTTCATCACTTTGAATATTTCTTGCCACTCTCTTCTGGCCTGCAAGGTTTCTGTTGAGAAATCAGCTGACAGTCATATGAGTGCTCCCTTGTAGGTAACTGCTTTTCTCTTGCTGCTTTTAAGATTCTTTCTTTGTCTTTAACCTTTGGCATTTAAATTATGTGTCTTGCTGTGGGCCTCTTTGGGTTCCTCTTGTTTGGGACCCTCTGTTGCTTCCTGGACTTGTATGTCTATTTCTTTCCCCAGGTAGGGGAAGTTTTCTGTCATTATTTTTTTAAATAGGTTTTTAATTTATTGCTCTCTTTCCTCTCCTTCTGGCACCCCAATAATAGGAATGTTGGGCCTCTTGAAGTTGTCCCAGAGGCTCCTTATACTATCTTCATATTTCTGGATTCTTTTTTCTTTTTGCTCTTCTAGTTGGGTGTTTTTTGTTTCCTCATGTTCCAAATTGCTGATTTGATTCTAAGCGTCCTCTACTCTACTGTTGATTCCCTGTAAATTATTCTTCATTTCAATTCAGGTAGCCTTCATTTCAAATTGGTACTTTATTATGTTACTGATTTTCTCAGTTATTTTCCTAATAGTCAGGTTAAACATCCTTATAAACAAAATTCTGAACTCAGTATCTGTAAGCTTGCTTGGATCTATTTCATTTAGTTCCTCTTCTAGAGATTTCTTCTGTTCTTTCCTTTGTGACATATTTCTTTGCCTCCACATTTTGGCTGCTTCCAGGTGTTTGTTTCTATGTATTAGGTAGAGCTGCTATGTCTCCTGGAATTTGTAGAGTGGCTTTGTGTAGTAGGTGTCCTGTAGGGCCCAGTGGCTCAGCCTCCCCAGTCATCTGAGCTGGGCCTTCTAGGAGCTCCCCTGTGTGGGCTGTGTGCACTGTCCTGTTGGAGTGGAGCCTTGGTTGCTGTTGGCGTCACTGGGAGGAATTGACCCCCAGGCCAATCAGCTGTGAGGACCAGCTGCAACTACAGCCAGAGAGCTGCTGTGCTGGAGACACCCCTATGGAGCAGGATTTACTTCAGTGGGGCTTTGGTGCACTCGAGTGTGTCACTCGTGGATGTGGTAAGGTTGTAATCCAGCGTGGTTGTCTGACCACCAGGTGCACTGTCTCTGGGGCCTCCCGGGAGGTGCAAAGTCAGCCTCTGCCTCTGCCTTGCCCAGGGCCACCCAGCACGAGCTACTCAGCAAACCGTAGTTGGCTGCTACTGGTGCTGAGCTTGGCGGTGTCCAGGAGAGGCCAAGCTCTGAGCCAGTGCAGGCTGCTGCTCGTGCCAGGCCTGGGGCCACTTATCAAGCCGGATGGGGCCGGCTGCTGCTTGTTTGAGGGATTTTAGGAAAGTCCTAAGCATGAGGCTCGAGAGGCCACTTGCATAGAAAAGCCCCTGGAAATGGCCTGGATGAGCTGCAGGTGGGGAGGGGCGGGGCCTCCGGGAATCACGGGGCGGGGCCAAAGGTGAGTCAGGTGCTGGCGACTCAAACATGGCGCCTGCTGCCGGCTGTGTGCGGGGAGGACTCGCCACAGGAGCCATGGCCTCCGCCAGCCCTCCTTCCTGGGAGGAAGCCGCCCCTCCGCCTCTCGCCCGGATCTCAGGCAGGTTAGTTCCCCCCGAGTGTCCCGGGTCCTTTCAGGCCGCTGCCCGGCGCTGGGCTCAGAGGGAGCGTCTGAGTGAGTCCGTGCCGGGCCCTTTAGAGGAGCTGCTGGGGCTCCCGCAGCCTCCGAGACCCTCAGGGACAATCCCCGCTGGTTTCACAGCCTGAGGTTGTGGGGACTTCCCTTCCCGGCCCTGGAGCCCTGGGCTGGGGGCCTGCTGTGGGGCTGGGACCCCTTGCTCCTCCGGGAAACCTCCACCGCCGAGATTCCCTCCCGGGTTTACCCCGCGGCACTGGGTGTGGGCCCGAGGCCGAGTCTCCGGGATTCAGCCCCGACCCACCCGCGTCTCCGCCCCTCCTCCCGGTCTCGATGCTCCTTCAGCTCCCTGGTTGTGGGGCTTCTGTTCAGCCAGGTTTCAGGAGGCTCTGAGTGATGGTTCTGTATTTTAGTTGTAATTTTGATGTGGTTGCGGAAGGAGGTGGGTACAGCTGTTACCTACGCCCCCATCTTGTTTCTATCAGGACTCACTTTTCAATGAATTTTTTTCTTCCTTTCCACTGAATTGACCAGTATTTTCATTGTCAGTGGACACAGGCTTGGCTTTGATAAATGTGTGTATGGTGGCTCTGGGCACAAACAGTTGTCCCAGTGCAGTGTGACAGAAGGAGTCAAACAAACGTTCAGATTGTGGGTTTGCTGCTGACCAGTGCTGATGAGTGTGTACAAGTGACTTAACCTCTCTGAACCTCATTTCCTTCATCTGTATGTAATGGGAGTAATAAGCTCACCTCAGAGGGTTGCTCTAAGGATTAAACAAGACCGTGCATATCAAGTGCCTGGCTTTATTATTTAATTTTATTTTCTCTCCCCTTGGGCTCTAACCACCTCCCTGACTACTCCCAGCCCCTGCCTTAACCTCATGTAGCGAGGGAAGGCTGATGCTGACTTAAAAAATAAATTAATGATGGACCTACCTACATTTCTTCTGCTGGGCCCCATCTGGGGCACATTCGTCAGGTTAAGGGAACAATTGGTGAGCCATCTGGAGAGAGGACTCACGGCTGTGGCTTCATTATCGCCATGCTCTAATCTCTCTGAACCTATAAAACGTGGGCAATGACAGTGCTCACCTCATAGGTTGGTGGTGAGAATCAAATGAGATAATGCATTTAAAGTGCTTAGCAATCTGCCTGGCACATTGTAAGCACTCAGTGATGGGAGGTGCTGTGATTTAACTGCTATGATTAAATACAGTTGAATGGATTTTGAGAGTCAAAGGGCCATAGAACTGGAAGGGAGCTTACAATCCAATCTCCTTGTGTATGAAGAGACAGAGGGCCCCATGAGGGGCAAAGCCGGGACTCAAACCCAGGTATCCTGACTCAGAACCCAGAGTTCACCAGACCTAAGTAGCAGGAAATGGTTACAACTTGTACTCGACTTTTTTCCCCCTCCCAAAACTGGAAGACCAGAAACACCCTAAGGAAGATAATTAATATCGGGGTTTGTTATTTTGAGACTAATTAGGACTCACATTGCTGTGTTCCCCAGGGGGAAACTGTAAGAGGAGGCTGGGCTTGGTTTCCAGGAATGTGGAAGCTGTTACATGTTGCCTCTGAGCACAACCCTAGTGGCGACCAGGGTCCCTGGGAGCTGATGGGACATACATCATCCAGGAATCTGGCTGCCTTGAGCAAATACAAATCCAGGCGAGACCCAAAACTGGGATTTCATCTCTCTCTTCAGCATAATGAGACATTTTAGCAGATAAGACAAAGCTGGGGAAATTGGCAAAAATCAAATAACAGCCTCCAAATAAATGTATTTGGAGCAGAATATTGACCATATGTAAAGAGTGTAAAAATGATTTTTAAGTAGATTCTTTTCACCTTTTTTTCTTTTCCCTCATGTTTGTTTTGGCCATTAGCTTGAGATGACTATTGACACTCCTTTTTTTAAAATGCAAGGTTTGTTTTTAAACATGTCTTTATTGATTTTAGTGAGAGGAAGGGAGAGGGAGAGAGAGGGAAACATCAATGATGAGAGTCACTGATTGGCTGCCTCCTGCACGCCCCCGACAGGGATCGAGCCTGCAACCCGAGCATGTGCCCTGACAGGGAATTGAACCTCAGTCTCCTAGATCCTAGGTCGATGCTCAACTGCTGAGCCACACTGGCCAGGTGACTATTAACAATCTTGACTGTGGAAAATCTTTCTTTAGGAGCTGGCCTCAGTTTTGCATTTTTTGCCCTTGTTTTAAACTGAAACACCCAAGACACATAAGCATGGAAAAGGAGGGGTGAGGGGACACCACCACTTTGTCTCACGTGATATCTTTACTAACTTTTAGTTAGTGTAGCAGAGTGGTGAAAATCAAAGTCCTGGGTTTGTGTCATCTGCCACTCCTCAACTTGTTAAATATGAGCTTGAGTAAGTCATTTAGCCTCTCTAAATCTCATCCCCTCATGTCTAAAAAGGAAATAATAGTAGTACTTGCTTGTGTTAGTCTAGATCCAATTAGGAGACAGAAATCATATAGTGATTTGAACAGGAGTGGTTTAATGTAAAGTATGAAACTCTGATAGATGAATAACTATAAAGATGTGAAAAGAATTTAAAATAGGAAAAGTATTCAAGGAAAGACAAACTTAGGATCGGGAGGCCTTCCCTGAGGCTGGGATTCAGACCTGGTTGGAGAAGGTGTCGTTGCAGAGAGGTGCACTGGGTTGTTTGGCCCAGAGCTGGTCCATAGTGGCCAGGGCAGGAGGAAGCAACCCTCCAGGTACAGGTGAGCCAAGGTGGGTGAGCAAAGAAAGGTAGGGTGTTGGGAGTCCACTCCCTGACAGGGTGCCACTTGGCCTAGTATTCCTGGGGTTCATGGTGGGAGGGCTGGGAAACAGTTCTCCAGGGTACAGGCAAGCCAGGGCTGGTGGGCAGGTGCACAGGGAAGTTAGGAATCCTGATGGGCAGGCTGGAGTGTCTGCATCAGGGAGGCCACAGCAAGGCGGTCACTGGGCTCTAGGCAGGGCTGTGGGGTTGCTGAGGGACTGGGAACAGTGGGTGGGGCAGAATGCCACTGGATGAGCCCACAGATGCGCAGGTGGGAGCGCGGAGCACCAGGAGCAAGCAAGAGCATAACAGCTGCAGAACCAGGAAGAGAAACTTCGCCCTCCTGTAATGTCTCTCCATCGCCCTCTACTGAAAAAGCTTAACACCACGCTCCATGTCAAGGGGAAAGGCTTGAGTCCAGTCAGCACTGCACAGCAGGTACTGAAGGGTGAATTTGGAG
Organism: Miniopterus natalensis; assembly: GCF_054644295.1. Lineage (NCBI taxonomy): Eukaryota > Metazoa > Chordata > Mammalia > Chiroptera > Miniopteridae > Miniopterus > Miniopterus natalensis. Next base: position 59,330,018 of record NC_142091.1, on the reverse strand, counting down.
CTGAGAGGCAATAGATTAACTAGCACATGACTTCAGAGCTGTTTGAGTGCATTCAATGAAAGGGCCCTGGGTGGTCCTTAGCACAATGTCTGGGAACTTGCGGTAGATGGAATTGGTTCTCCTGATTCCCGCTAGGGAGTATCAATCCACACTTCCCAAAATGTGTTCTAAGGTCTTTAACTTATGTGGTAACAAACTCCATTGTCTAATGAGAAAATAGCTCAGAAGAACAGCCTGAATATCCTATGAAAGCCACAGATGTAAACAGCCCCACAGGCCAGAGTCTTTGCATGGTAATAATTAGGAAGTGACACTGTTAGAGGGGCTTTCTGGGTAGCTGCATCCTGGGCTGCTCTAGAATAGGACTGTAATGACCTGATCCCCATCCACCAAGGTTTACAGTGATGCTGAGGTGCTCCCCAACAGTGACATCTGTTTGTGTTGATTTGTACCCTCTCCCCAGCCTCCAAACATAAAAGAGGCTTCATTGGGTCCCCAAATCTTATGAATAGATACATTGAAAGGGACCTTAGAGTCCACCTGTCCTGACTTTATTTTCCAGATGAGGTGGAATAGATTGCGCAATGCCATCCAGCTCTAGGCAGGACAATGACTGGAATCCAGGTCTTCTTAGTGCCTCACACTGTCTGCAAAGGACATGCAACCAATGGACATATGCTTTATAAGCTGACATAGAGTTTCCAAAGATGAGCAGATATAGGTGCGTGTACTGGCTTGGATAGTCTCTCCCCAAATTCATGTCCTTCCCAAGACCTCAGAATGTGACTTTACATGGGAATAGTGTTCTTGCAGACATAGTTAAGATGAAGTCAGACTAGAGTAGGATGTGTTCTTAATCCAATATTGTGAGTGTCCTTATAAGAAGAGGAGAAGAGACACAGAGGCACAGGAGAGAATGCCATGTGAAGACAGAGGCAGAAACTAGAGTGTCACAAACCAAAGGTCACCAAGGATTTCTGGCAAGTGCCAGAAGCTAAGAGAGCGGCATGAACAGATTCTTCCTCAGAGCCCCCAGGAAGGACTTCCCAGACTTCTGGCCTCCAGAACTGTGAGGCAATACATTTCTGTTGTTTTAAGACACCTGGTTGTGGGAGACTTAATACAGCGTATAAAGATGAATATCCAGAGAGTCTATGTGCCAGAAAATACTGTGCCTAATGTATACCCACAGTCACTTGTCATGTTTCAAGGCAAATTGTATCCCAAATCATTGGTCTTGCCATCTGGGTTGACCAGGTGTCTGTCATCTATTCATTCATTGCTCAGTGCTGTGGGAGATACTGAAGTTCAGAGAGGGGGAGTCATTTGCCAGGTCACAGGCTGGTGAGTGGTCGACTGATATTTGGAGCAGTCTGTTTTCCTCTCAAATCAATGCTCTTTCTACTGCCCCATAAATAATCCCTTTATTGCTTCAATTCTTCCAAAATATCTGGGAGGTGGGGTGGGATGAGAATGACCTGTTAACTGAGGTTATTGTATGAACTGAATTTGTTTTTGACCCTTAAATCTGACAAGGACACAGCACTACCTTTACCCTGCTTCCTTACCACCAAATCATTTCAACTAATCTTACATGGGAGATGATACAAACCCTGTATATCACATGGTATCACTTAGATAAAACAACACGCGTTAAGAGAATTGTCCACTATGGTAATATGAGGTTTATTCTGGGAATGGAAGGTGTAACTTGTAGAAACTATTAATAGTTTTCTATTTGACAGGGAAAAAATTATCTTAATAAATACAAATACCTTAACAGAAAATCATTTTCCTGATCAAATTCTTAAAATTTTTATAGGAAGAATTTTTTCACACACACACTTGTACTTGCAAATTAAAACAACGATGAGATACCATTTCACATTTGCTCGAATAGCTACAAGGAAAAAAGTTGACAGCACACATACTTCAATCACTCATTCATTATAAAATAGAATTGTAAAATTGACCTGTCAACTCTAATAGACCAAATTCTCTTAACACTACACTTAAAATATCAAGTACGTACAGATGTCTTCACACAAAAAATTAATCTTTGTTTAATTCTCTTGCCATTTCCATACTGATGTCTAAAAATTTTCTGGATTTCAGAGTTAAGGAAACTTTCACCTTCCGAGGAAATAAATTGTCCTAAACACTGCTGAGGTTACCTTGGCAGGGTCGAGTCTGGGTGCTGACTTCAAAACTGTGCACGAGACTGAGGAACCACTGAGCTCTATTCATGGTCCTGCATCTCAGGCTCCCCTGCATTCAGGTCACACAATTCCTAAACCTCTCTACTCAAAGAAGTCTATGCACCTCCCAATCTGCTAATTCACTTGACTGGATTTTGCATTTCTTTGATTTTTAAGATATTTAAGTGTCTCTGGTCTAATTTTAAAGACCTTTAAACTTGATAGAATCCTACATTCTTTTTAATGTTTTTCCAGTCTTGGAGCCCAACAGATATTAAAACAACACCCATCTGGATCCTGGATATTTCTCATTGCATTGTCTGACCTTGTACTTACAACTTCCAAAGTTATCCTACTGACAATAAAGGCTGGACAGGAATTTGAAATGCTGTAACTATTTAGAGGTTAATGTTCCTTGAATTCCATTTTTCTCTTATGGAGCTGCTACGTTCATAATGATAATATTTAAAGGAAATAAATTGCCCCTGGTGCCTTATCCATCATAAAACTTTCCCTTTTACCAAATGGTACTTTTGCCCAGGAAAATTAATTCCTCTCTGTGAGGGGCAAGTACTAAGATTAAACCACTAGGAGAAATTTCTGTGTTCTTACAAGTGCCTGTGTGCCCAGATGTGTAGACAGAGAACTCCCTTTGGTGCCCATACTAGGCTGCAATCAGAGCAAAGAGAAAGATGAACTCATTGCTGATGTTACTGGTGTTGATATTGTTGGGAAAGGACTGTCCCCACAGCTCACCCACCCAGCTTCCTGTTAAAAACAAACCACCCTGGAGCTGATCTTAGCAATCGGTCCAGTTTGCCTCCTGACTCCTCCAGGGGACACTGGGGAACCCTGACCCTCTCTAGAGCTGCAGAAGCCAGCGTGCTCCGGGTAGTTCTGTTTCCTCCATAATTGGTTAATATTAATTGACATCCCACTTCAGCAGGCAAACTGCCCACCTTCCCTGTTAATCACTGAAACTAGGAGTGAGAGTATGGACATGTAGGTAGCCACAGAATCGCCCTTTTCCTGGATCTCCCCTCTTTATTTGTCTTCTTTTTGTCCCTCCCTCCCCCAAATGGCTCTCAGGGCATGGTTTACTGAAGCAGAGCACAGGCCTGAATATAAAACTAATAAATAATAACAATAATACCTTATATTTATTAAGCACTTACTATGTGCCAGCCACTGGGCTAAATGCTTTTCATGAATTACTGTTTCACCCTCTCAAGAACCCAGTGGCATAGCTGTAGCCAACCGCCTCCTGGGCATCTTCACGTGAACCTCCCACAGGTACCATCAAGGAACACGATCAAAACAGTATCTGCCGTCTTCCCCAAGCCTCTTCCTTCTCTTCCTCAGCGGCTCCAGCCAGAAACCTGGGGGGTCACCCTGGACTCCTCCTTCTTATGCCCCCCCTCAGCATCCAGTCCATCACTGAGCCTCACAGCCCTAAATCTAAACCTCTCTCCACTGCCTCCACTTGTCTCCAGCTCCCCACCTCTATAATCTGTCGCTGGATTATTTTTTAACAACCTCATAACTGTTCTCTCCATCACAATTCTTGCGCCCTCCAACCAACCTATACTGGCACAGCAGCCAAGAGGGACTTTTCTAAAATGCAAGTCATCTCACCTCCCCACCCATGGCCCTTAGGAGAAAGCCTAAATGTCCCAGGGGTTCACTGACCTTGGAACACCTGACTCTCACCTTGCAGCTTTGTTTCCCATCCGAATTTTTTCTTAGCTATCAAATAAAATATATCTTAATAACTCATACCACAGCAAGTATTTTAAGCCAATTTTCTTGATTTTTGAAATGAAAATTTGGATCTCTAAGTCTAGTATTTTTGTGTGTTCATTCATTTGTTCATTGTGTTCAGACAGTAAGGTTATATAGCATAGTGCTTGGGAGTAAGCACTCTGCTGAGTTCAAATCCTTGCTCTGTCCCTTGCTAGCTGTGTAAGCCTGGGCAAGTCACTTTACCTCTTTACAAAAAGTTTGAGTTAGACCAACATATAGGCTTCTAGTCAAGATTATTTGAGTTAATAAATGCAGAATACTTCTGTTTGGGTGAACTGCCTATTTTACTTTGTAATGAACTTTTTAAAGAAACCTGATATAAGCATAGAGATTCAACTAATGTCCCTTGCCATAGTTGTAACAGAGATGATAGCCCAATATAAAAAGAACTTCTTAGTGGGTGAGGCACTTATGTAAGTGCTAGTTGTTATTAGCTCGTCCAGGCTCTGTTCTAGGTACTTGGAATGTCAATGAACAAAAAGATCTTATGGATCTTACATTCTTTTGGGGGAAACAGGAAAAACAATAACAAAACCAAATAAATATTTATTAAGTCAGGTGAAGAACAGTAAAGTAGGGTAAATGTGATAAGTGTTCCATTTTAAATAGAATCACTATTTGGGCAGAGAGGGAGGGAAGTGAGGGAAGAGGGAAGAGCAAGTATTGCAGGCAGAATAGCTGAGTGCAGAGACCTGGGATGGGGTGCATTGGATCAGAGTGGAGGCCAGTTTGTTAGGGCCAAGTGGGCCAGTAATAGACGAGTTCGAAGATCATGAAGGATCGACCTTATAGGGGATTGTAAATATTTTTTTTCTTCTGGGTGGGAATCCATTGGAGAATTTTGAGCAGAAGAGTAACATGATCTGACTTAAACACTACAAAGATCATGACCCAGCAATTCCAATCCTAGGGTTATATTTAGTCTTGAAAACAGGTATCAAACAAAAACTTGTACAAGAATGCTCACAGCAGCACTGTTCACAATGGTCAAAAGGTGGAAACAACCAGACGCCCATCAACTGATGAATGGATAAACAAAATGTGGGACATCCACACAATGGACTATTATTCAGCTGTAAAAACAATGAAGTTCTGATACATGTCATATAACATGGGCAAGACATGAAAATGTGCTAAGGGAAAGAAGACAGACAAAAAATGTGTTCCTCATCTTAAGGCAAATTCTGAGCTTGAGGATAGCCACAGCGAAGGGGGGCTGTGGGCCAGAGACATTTTGCCTGGGGCAGGGTGTTGGGGGTTCCATAATCGCCAATGAAGGATTACACTCCACTTAAGTGTGGATAGCATGTTAAATCTCTATATATACTGTTTTCTTCCATCTCATCCATAAACATTGCTATGAAGAGGGAGAGCCAAATGCACTCATGGGTCTTGATTGTTCAGAACAGTGACTAAGCCCCACTTGGTCAAGATTTTCTTGACTTAGCAGCTGTCCAGAAAGTGACAAATTTATGATTTGAGAGCAATTTTATTTTTCTACCTGAATCACACAATAATTTGTGGGAATTAGCTACCTGATAAGATAAGGGGTGAGGGTGGGGAGATGGGGAGGGGAGGGGAGAGGGCATTCAATGCCCCTCTGTGTTCCAGGGAGGGCTGTGGAATTTTTGGAGCCTCCCTGGACACACTGCAGGGACCATTAAGGGATTAACCAGCCCTGCCGGGGCAGCTGCACCGCGGTGAGGTTAGTAAATCATAGGAGGCCTGGGTCATTATCCGGGGAATTAGTTCAAGTCGTATCCGGAGAGACACAGCTATCAATCGGAGTCCTGAGGAGAACGCCAAACCCCAAAGCTGAACCCGGGACCTGAAGGGCCGAGACACTCAGGTCACAGGCACCGGGCTTGCTGTCTCTTTTTGGCACAAACCTTCTCCAAAATCTTTAATCCTGCCTTCAACTGTTAGCACATTTTTGCAGGGGCAATCCAGCACAAGTTTATTTCTCCCCACCACATCGTATTAACTTTGTGCTTAGTTGCTTTAGGGAAAAAAAAAAAGAAAATTGCTCAGACACGACAACAAGCATTTATTGGATAAAAAGAAAGTATTCTCCCGTGGCATCAGTCAACAACAGAGGCTTCGATTTTTGCCTTTTCTGTTTCTTTGTATGTGGTTTTTCTTTTTATTTGATGGAGGTGGGAGGGGGAGTCTTATTTCACTTAAACATGGAACTATTAAAAAAACCCAACCCTAATCCATCTGGCCTATGGACTATGGTGGTTCTTGACAAAGGCAATAGTGGAAATAAAAAATGTATTTGAATTGCTTGTGTTTCACTCCCCAGATGCCCAGTGAAACGGCAGCAAATCTTTTCCCCTGACCCTTTTCAGGACGTTTATTAATTATGCTGCCGAGTGAGTCTCTGTTTGAGGAATCTGTCTCCATGTCCTCGTGGAGTTTGATCACCATCTGAAAGAGCAATTTTGCAGAAAGAGGGGATTTTTGTGTTGCTGGTTTAAGGGCTCTTAGGCCCCTAATGTGCTATTGCTGAAGGGGTGTTAACAGACAAGGTGGGAAGTGTTCAGCTTGATTCAATCAACGAACCTGCTACCAAGCAAAGGTCCTGAGGGCTGCAGAACCTGGGCTGGGTTGCCTGGTAAGTGACCTGACGAACAAGCCCACTGGGGGAGAGAGGTCTGAGGAGGGGGCAAATGTGGTGGGTAAGAGTTGGGACCTCCGTGGTCCCACGGCCTGGATGAAATCCTGGCAGCACCACTTTTTGTTTCTGACTGTGGACATGTCACCTGACGTCTCTGAGCCTCAGTTTCTCCATTAACAAAATGATAATGGTACCTTCCACTTAGGGTAGTTGTGAGGATCAGGTGCGATAATATTTGTGGTTTGAGCAGTGCCTGGCATAGAGTAAGAGCTAAGAACATGTAGCTAGCTATTATTTATTATCTTTAAAGGATTGCTTCCTTTGCTGTGTCCGGGACAAACACAGACCATGCCCTAGGATGCTCTCTGGTTCAGTGCTGCTCTGTGCTTTATTTGTGGGCACTTGCCTAATCACAGCCAGGGGAGGGGAAAGAACACTGGATGTGGGGTCAGAAGACCTGGTTTCAAGGACCTTCTCTTCCACTAAGGAGATGAGCAGACTTGGAAAAAAATTCTTTATCTTCTCGAAGCCTCATCTTACTAATCTGTCAAGCGGGAACCCTCATCTGGGGCTCACTGATGTATTGTGAAGATCAAATTAGATAACCGGTTCACATGGCTGTGCCAGGTCGGCTGGAAAGCACTTTATCAATGGAAGACAGCAGTAGTTACAGCTGCTAATAATGAAGCCACATGGGCTGTTGATGTCATGGGTTCTCCTTACTCTCTCATGGCCTTGGTCCCAAGTAGGGACAGGGATTGGAAAACAGGAGGGGCCAGGATGATCCCAACTCCATAAATGCTTTTACTCCCTGGGGTGAGACAGAAGTGTCACCCTTACCCATAAAAGTGCCTGTGTCAGTAAAATCATGTTAATAACAGCTAACTTAATCACTTCATTCTCCTGCCTCCCTTGGAAGAGCCACTCTGTAAGCCCCTGTCCAGCTCAAGCTCAAGAGGACAGGCCAAGTGCACAGCAGATGGAGTGAACGAGTGAATGTAACGGCCTCCATTTCTCAAGGCGGGGGGGAAACAGAACAGAGGCTGCCCAGGCCTGCTCTCCACCACTCATGGGTTCACGGTGGGAGAAAAGCAGCCAAGACAGGCCAGGACTTAATTCAGAGGAGGACCCGATCTCTTTCTTCCTTGCATGGCTGAGCCCCCTTTCACATACAGTTTTGCAAAAACCCATCCTTAGAGCAGGAAATGATTCCTGAGTGCAAAGTGCTTTGCTCAGTACTTTTATGGGTTCTGCTCACCAGGGTCAGATGGGAAGAGGAGTCATGATTTGAAACATGACATACCCAATTTCTGTACCTCCTTATTAGGGTCTGTGCATGCACAATCCAATACCCCCAAAGGTAAGCCTCCTCTGTGAACTGTGCCCAGGCATGGAACTGTGGAAGCTGGGCTTATCACCCCCATTTCCTGTTTCCATTGCTCCTTTCGTATGAGGACTCATCGTGGGCAACCACGGGCACCAATCGTAGTCAAAGAACAAAGATCTTTGATCCAAATGCTTCACGTGACAAACCTCTTCAGTGTGGGCCATTCCACATGGCCAATTTCCTTTTTCCTATTTTAGACAAATCCCTTCAGAAATACACTTCCATATTTTCCCACGGCTACCCAGCTGAACTCTTTTAAATCCAACAAACCAACATCTAAATGCCCTGAGCTAGACCTTCCATGTGACTTGTATTCAACCGCTTCTATTCTGGTCCACACCACAGCTCCCTGGATGTATTCGTTCTCAGTCAGGATCAGTTGCCCGGTGAGCACACTGTCTGACCCAGTCATGGCCATGATTTTTATTTTCGAAGGCTTACTTTTCAAGACAATTAGGATTACAAAGGTACTGTGTTTGCTATTGGAAATATTTCAAAATGAAGTATGTGAAATAAAAGGTAAAAGTGATCCTCTCACTTGATCCCACTCCCCTCAGGTATCAAATGCTCATTTATATGTAACATTTAACAGAAAAATGAAGTCATGCTGTATATACTGTCTTCAAATTTTTTCCACTTAAAAATATCTTGGATATCTTTCCATGAGTATAAATTTTAGAGCAGGAAACTGGGGTCCATGGATCCCCAGGGGGACCCATGGATGGACTTCGGGAGTTCATGGACCCGGAGTTTTATGAGGATGCACATGTGAGCATTTTCCAGGGTTCATGGCATTCCACAGGTCTCAGAGAGTCCCATCACCCCTGAAATGTATAAAAAAACCACCCCAACCCTGAGTTCAAGGCTTTTTTTTTGGTGCTGGCTGCTCTAAAATGACAGTGAAAACTTTTAGACATCATTGTTGAATATCCATTGTGATATATTAGTCTAATGATGACTTTTATGAAATTGCCTTTAAATGCTAAGTATCTCCAAGCGTAGAAACTCACTCTAACTTGTGCAGTAGACCACATTGTACTTCTCTATTCTCTGTAAATTTTGCCGTAGCCTTGGGCCAAAAGCAATAAAATCTGACCTGGACAAATCTGTGTAGTAACGACTGTGCTATTAATGGGGTCCCTGGGCTGTAAGGCTGCATGATGTTCCATCCAAACAAAATAGAAAGTGAGAAGAGGGCAGAAGATAGTCCTGAGTCAGGTAGCCCTTGGAGAGGAATGATAGAAGAATTTAAAGTCTAGATTGCAAATCCATTTCTCAGGCTTTTTTTTTTAAGTTGTTATTAATTTTTAAAAATAAGTTTTTATGGATTTTTTAGAGAGAAAGGGAGAGGGATAGATAGAAACATGATGAGACAGAAACATCAATCGGCCCCCTCCTGCACACCCCCTACAGGAAACCGAGCGTGCAACCCGGGCGTGTGCCCTGACCAGGAATCTAACCATGACCTCCTGGTTCATGGGGTCAATGCTCAACCACTGAGCCACACCAGTCGGGCCCATTTCTCACTCTTTGCTTTCTCCAACCATAGCTCAGATGGATGGTGAAATAGGCTCCTAGCAACTCTCCAGCCCCACTTCATCATGACTGGAAATTACCTGGTTAATTTATGTTTCCTTGTTGATTATTTGTCTCCACTGGCACCCCCAGAATGTAAGCTCCATCATTGCTCTTGGTTGCCATATCTTCAGTTGCCTAAGCAAGTGCCTAGCAAATAGTACTTAGTCAATAAATAAATGAACAGATAAATCAAGGAATGAATGCTGCTCAGCTACGATCAGCGAGAACTGAGCACCTGGAAATTCAGGTTGGAGTCCACTTGTGCTTTCTACTTTTTTTAAAAGCTCCATCTTACTCTGAGCCACAGGCCCCAGCTCCTAAGGGAAGAACAAAGATAGAAAGATGCCTATTTGGAGCCACAGCCCAGGCCTGCAGCATCTCAGCCCTCAGCAAGCCATTAACTGCAGTTGTCGAGGGGTAACAATGACAAACATCTTTTCCATTCCCTGATTGCGGAACGGGAGAACGCGCCTTTTTTATTTTTAACCTCGTCTTCGGTTTTAGGATGACAAAACGCACCAGCGTGTACCATGCAATGATTTCACCCCTTGACACAGTGGAAGGGGCGGAATGGAGACATAAAACAGCTGCTCCACGGTTCACTGGCACCCTGACCCTGTTCCGACCCAAAATGGTCAGCAGCTTGTCCTCTTGTCTTGCCCGGCAGCCCGAAGCTAGGTAAGGCAGCCAAGGCTCCGGAGGGAGAAGACGCCGTGACCCCCCTCCACACCCCCCCCCCCCCCCCAGCACAACCATGTCGTTTCTTGGACTCATAAATCCTGAGCCAGTATTTGATCCCACAAAGCGAGATTGCGGTTATCTGGGTGGATGGGCCTGTCATGGGGCCTGTAGACAAACCGCAGCCAGGCTGGGCCGGGCTGGATCATTAGTCACCAGGACAGAAGTTCTGCATCGGGTCAACCCCAGGGCCAGTCCAGCTCTGTCCTCAGACGGGGCCCCAAGAGGACAGCTCATTATTGTTCTCAGGAACTCAAAGTCAAGCCTTCCAGTTCTTCTGGGAGGTGAGGGGGGAGGTAGGTGAATAAATAAATCTCTTGCATGTGCCTGCAGTGCTTCCCAAACTCTAGTATGCATAGGAATTGCCCTAGAGAGTGTGTTAAAAATGCAGACGATCAGACTCCATCTCCAGACTCGAGATTCTGATTCAGTGGGTCTTGTTCTAAGATGACCCTTAAAATCAACCGTCAGCCACCTTACCAGGGTCTGTGCTGTATCCCAAACACTTGTTTCATTCTGTCTAGTCATTGCTTCCCTCCTCCGGACCCACCCACCCACCAGCTCCCGTGCAGGAGGCAGGGGAACAGTGAGAAGGCAGAGGGGTCTCTGGAAGTCTGGCACAGTTTACACAACTCCCTGCTTTAGGGAAAGGAAGGCACCCTGCACTGAGCAGGACCGGGGCGAAGGAGCAAAGAGGGCAGAGCTTGGACACCCCTGGGCCTGACACGGAGAAGCAGGTCAGCTTCTCAAATGATAACATTATGGATAATAATAATAACTAGCATTAATTGGGCACTTCCACATGCCAGGTACTGTGCTGAACTTTTCTGTGCATCATATCAACATCCCTACATGGTAGGTGCCATAGTCATGCCCATTTTTCTGATGAGGTACTGAGAGGGTATCTTTCCAAGCTCAGCGGTATGACTAAGGAGACTGCATTCTAGATTCTCATCTCTCCAGGTGTGGACTAAAGATCAATAGCAATGGTATGTGTGATGGTTGTAAAAATATGTTCCCAAATCACCCTGGCTGGTGTGGCTCAGTTGGTTGGAGTGTCATTCCATGCACCAAAAAGTCATGGGTTTGTTTCCCTATCAGGGCACATAGCTAGGTTGCAGGTCAGGGAGCATGCGGGAGGTAACCAAACCATGTTTCTCTCTCATATCGATGTTTCTCTCTCTCTCCCCTTCTCCCTCTCTCTCTTAAATCAATGGAAACATACCTTCAGGTGAGGATTTTTTAAAAAGTCCCCAAATGGGTTGATTTTCTTCCTATCAAGGTGTGGGCCTTAGTTTCTCTCACCTTCAGTGAGGGGTGAGGTTAATGAACACAGCACAAAGGATGGCATGTCACTTTTGGGGATTATTATGTGTAACAAGACTGTGGCTTCCATCTTAGGGTAGCTTCCACACCATGGTGGCTTCCATACAATGAGCAGCCCTGTGGAGAGGCCCATGTGGTGAGGGACTGAAGCCTCCTGTCACCAGCGACTTATGTGAGTGAGCCTGGTGTCCCTTCCCAGACCATAGCCCACCTGCCAGCTTGCCTGTCACCCCATGAGAAAGCCCATGCCAGAATCATCCAGCTAAGCTGCTCCCAGACTCCTGCCCTCAGAAACTGTGTGAGAGAATAAATATTTGCTGTTTCATACCGCTAAGTTTTGGGGTAATTTGCAGCAACAGATAACATGGTATCTGGGAGCTTTCTAGACATGCAGACCTCAAGCCTCACTCCAGATGCACTGAATCGGAAGCTGCAGTTTAGCCAGCTCCCTGGGTGGTTCACATGCACATGAAGTTTGAGAAGCACTGTTCTAAGCCACTCTGTCCTCAGTCAAGTATAGAGATACAAATACATGTATGTCTCCCAAGAAACAACTTTTAAGCCAGCATATCTGGTGCCTTCCCTCTTTTCTCTGTCTTTCTCACTCCAATAAGGAAAGCCAACAGCAATAAGGAAAGCCGGCAGCCTCTGCTCATTGCCCCACCCAGCGGCCTGTTGCTTGGTTTGCTGAGAATCCTTCCTCTGTTCCAGACCCAGCACATGACAGGTGCCTCCCTGCACAAAAATCTCCGTAGTGGTTTATGGGAAACAACTCAAGAGAGTGCTTTAGGTGGGAACCCAGGGAGAGTCATAGAGGCCAGATAACGCACAAATTGGGAAAAATGCCCTCGGGATATGAGGTCAGGACATAAAAGAGTGAGTTTGATTCATTTCTTTTACACGGGGCCAGCTCACCTCTAGGGGTCTCCCCCTTTGGGGAGTTCTTAGTGACTTCAAAGGCCAAGTCAACATGCTGAAGAGGGGATACGGGGAGAGGGTAGGGGGGATGTTTTAATTGCATGTTATGAACGTAGGGTCACCAAGAGAACCCACGTTCAGATGATTGTTTCCATGTCATTGTTTACAATGTGTGCCCGCTCCAAGTTTGGGGGCACAGGTACTCTTTGGAGGACTGAAACTGGCTGAGTCAGGCCTTCAGCTGGGGAAGCAGCCTCGCCAGGCATGGTAGTCGAGGCAGGAGTCTCTGCTGTTTCTCAGCCCTCAGCTAGTGGCACACATGGCAAGATACTGTTATTTCAAACAATTCCTCTTTTGCCTTTTTTTTTTTTTAGCCACATGCCAGTATTCTTGGGAGTGTGTTGGCCAGTTCAGAAACACCACAAAGTAGTTTGAGCAGGTGGGTGATATGTGGCTCCAGTCAACCTTTTTTTAGCCGTGTTTCTGGCCCATCTCCATCATGAACTTTTTAAACTACAGCCAAATGGAACTATTTTCCATTCTGCAGGAACATTGCAGGTTTTGAACCTAGACCTTTGAACACTCTATTCTCTCTGCTTGCAGTCTCTTCCCCCTTTTCATATGGCTAACTTCTACTCGTCCTTCAATTCCTGGCTAAAGTATCACCTCCTCTGGGAAGCCCCCCTAGATTCCTCCAGACAGGGCCAGGTGTCCCTACTCTGTGTGCAGCCCTCCTTCATAGTGTTTATCATGGTATAATTGAGGATTTATTTCTCTCTCCTACTAGACTGGAGATGCCTTGAGGGGCTGGGTCTCATTCATTGTTCCACTATCAGAGTGTCTGATATAAGGTAAGTGCCTTGTATTTATTTGTTGAACAAGTGTATAAATGAGTACTCTCTGTGCCTAGAACAATGCCTGGCTCCTGGTACGTGTTTAATAAAGGTTCATGGAATGAATTGATCTTTTCCGATCATTTCTCTGGAGAAGTTAGAACGGTGGTGGAGCTCTTGAGGGAAGACTCCTGGAAATCCCTGGGAGCCCCTGGAAGCCAGGAATCGCTTTGCCTCGGTCCCTCCTTCTTACACTGGAGCCGACTGCAGCCTCAGCCAGTGCCCCGCTTTCATCAGGCTTGTTGCTTCTCTCACTTCTCTTGACGTGATAAATGGAACTGAACTTTCTGGTCTGAGAGGTGCTGCCTTATTGATTCAAAAGCTGGCAACAGTGACCCCAGCACAGAAACATTTCCTGGGGATCAAATAACCGGCTCCTCTCAGCACTCATCAATCTGCAGCCTGGCTACATGTCCACTTACCCCGGGACTTACTACCTGAACCCTAACCCGAAGTCCCCCAGGCCAGGGGATGGCCCGAATAATTTACTATCATCTTGATTTCCCAGGGTTGTAATTTAGAAGGGCTTGCTGTCTGAGGCAGAACAAAGCAACACTTCGGTTCACTCAAGGTTCTGAGTGGTGCTGTGTTCACCGAATGGAAATAAGCCTGTATCAAAAATGCTTTCTACACAAATTTTCTTATCTGGCTTCTGTAAAAAGTTAGAGATACTATTAACATCTCCAGTTCAAAAAATAAGGAAAAAAAGCTCAGAAAAGTTGAATAACTTACTGTAGATTGTCCTCTAGCCAGGGATACAATACACTCTAGATTGGAAATGAGTAAGGTTAGTAACAGTCGTTTCTTTAGTGGTTATCATGTGCCAGGCACTGTATTTAGTACTTTCTACAGACAATCTGATTAAATTGTCACACTAATCTTATAGGTTCTGCATTATTATTATTATCATCTGAGACTTGCAGATACAGAAACTGAGAAAAGTTAAATAGTCCAGGATTCTGAAGCAAGTCAGCGAGAATGCCTGCAGCCTAACCGGTCCCCTCACCCCCTGAGCCGGTTCTCCTAGCTCCTCCTCTGGGGCAGGAATCACAGCCACCTAGCTCCCTACTGTGTCCTTGTTGCCAGCAGGTGACAGGGAGGAAGGGCCTAGCTCTTCTGCTTCCCAACCTGATGCTCTTTCCTATTTTCTGTCCTGCCTCAAGCGTGAAGAAGGCAGATCTGTGCCATGTGTCAGGAGGCCAGCCAGGCCCATTTCTCACCCGCCACCAAGGCTTCGCATCCCCGGAGCCTCAGTGAGCTCAGCGTCAGAACCGCCCCAGTCACGGTCCTCACTGCCCATGACTGCGGGCGCTGAGCAGATCCTCCGGACCACCCTGCACGGGAGGCATTGCTGCCTCTGAGAGGGCGGCTGCCATTCAGAGAGCTGCGGTAAGGAGGCCAAGGCCACACCGTGAGGGGCAGGGCGGAGAGGGAGCCCTCGTTCACGCCAAAGCAGGCTCCACCGTGCTTCCTCCCTCGCTCTTCGAAACAGTGTTCTTGAGATACAAGAAACCACACAACAGGCCCGTTTAATGTTTAAAACTCGCCGGCTTTTAGTCTAGTCACAGAGTTTTGCAACCCTCACCACAATTGATCTCGGGACATTTTCATTACCCTGCAGAAGAAACCCCTACGCTTTGGCTCTTCCGCCTCGACTCCACCAGACATACACCCTCAGCCCTACGCAGCCACCAGCTTTTCTGTTTCTATTACATATTTGCCTATTCTGGACATTTCATACAAACAGCATGATGTAATATATAGTGCTTGGCGACTGGCTTCTTTCACTGAGCTTGATGTGTCCAGGTTCGTCATAGATCAGTTCTTCATTCCTTTTTATCGCCCAGTAATGTTCCATTGGAGGGATATGCCACATTTCACTGACCCATCCGTCAGGTGACGGCCGTTTGGGTTGTTTCCGATGTGCCCTCTCCTACCCGCCCTATTTGCCTCCCAGGGACGTTCTGCAGAACAAATACAACTTAGACGAGAAAGCACTTTCTAACTAAAGCATTGCACAAGTAAGAGGCAGCACTTTTTACTGAGCTGATGGAAGCAGGCGAGGGCAAGTTGGCTTGTGGCTGTTTATCTGTTTCCAGCGCGGCCCTGCGTATCCTGCGGCAGTAGCTGGAAATTTAGTGCTGGAATAAGAGCTGTTTGTGTTCTTATCACGGCTGGTGCCTCCTCAGCATGCCATTCTGTGATAATAGTTTCTATCTTGACTTTTATTTTTTCCTGTAAAACGACTGACAGCAAGTGGCTCTTTAAGGAAATGGTCTTTTATTCCAAATGATTCAAAAGTCTGGCATCTAAGTTCTGTGGAAAACAGATATATCTTCTGCCACTAAACTAGGGAATTGTTGACTGGAAATAATCTTACTAAACCAATTAAAAAGAAGGCTTCATGGATCTTTCTCATCCGCGGTTCAGCAATCCATATATCTTCCAGATATCAGAAGGGGCTAGTCACGTGCGTGTTACTAAGGCGTCCACTGTGTCTGTTTCGTAAACACACTTAGATGAATCCAAGAAGAAAACCAGGACAGTTAAGAAACTCACATCTTCTTTTCGACCTTATCGTGGGGTGAAATGAAACAGAAGTGGGATATTATGCTCTTTTCCCCATCTTAATCCAGCAGACTAGGAATTGTTTCAACCGAGTCCCACGGAGATTGCGTACACTGCGCAGACATTCCTCGTGCGCAACACGCGCGGGGTCAGCGTTCTCAGCGGCCAGCCTGAAGGCGGCGGAAAAACATCCCTGCAGCACCTTTCCTGCCTCCAGCTAAAGGCCGCCTCCCCTACTGTCAAAGGGGCCTCTACACAAGTCAGCAGGCTTATTGATGCTGCCTGCGTCTGGCAAAGGACCAGGAGACAGGCATGTAGAAGGGTACCAGCAGAGCATGAGCATGGTGATCAGCAAGGCAGGAGGAGAGGGCTAGAGAGGGCTAGAGAGGGCAGGGGCGGGGGCGGGGCAGGGGCAGGGGCAGGGGGAGGGGCAGGGGCTGGGCAGGGGGAGGGGCAGGGGGAGGGGCAGGGGGAGGCAGGGGGAGGGACAGGGGGAGGGGCAGGGGCTGGGCAGGGGGAGGGGCAGGGGGAGGGGCAGGGGGAGGCAGGGGCAGGAGGAGGGGGAGGGGCAGGGGCAGGCAGGGGCAGGAGGAGGGGGAGGGGCAGGGGCTGGGCAGGGGGCAGGGGGAGGGGCAGGGGGAGGGGCAGGGGCGGGGCAGGGGCAGGGGCTGGGGCTGGGCAGGGGGAGGGGCAGGGGGAGGGGCAGGGGCTGGGCAGGGGGAGGGGCAGGGGGAGGGGCAGGGGCAGGGGGAGGCAGGGGCAGGGGGAGGGGGAGGGGCAGAGGCAGGGGCGGGGCAGGGGCAGGGGCGGGGCAGGGGCAGGGGCGGGGCAGGGGCGGGGCAGGGGCAGGGGGAGGCGGGGCAGCAGTGCAAGGACTGAGATGTGCAGGAAATAGTAGCAGCTAAGATTTCCTTGTCCAGTCCCCACCATTTAATAATGACACCACAGGTAGGTACCACATTAAGCCCACTTTGAAGACGGGGACTTAAAGGAAAAGGAAGTCCAGTTTTCTCACTGGAAATTAGATAACGTAGCTCTGAAGTCTAAGTGTTGCATATGAATAGATCAGAGTTTTACATATTTACCATTTGAGCATTCGTGGGGTGCCCATGCTGCTTCGGTGACCCTAGGTGAGGCTGGAAGACGGTGACTTTTATCTGTGATACCTTCACACCCACCCCTTCTCCAGGGTTCAGGGCCACTAGCCCCTTCTCTACTGCCTTTCAAGTTACCATTTGGCTGCCCTTTACACCTAAGCTGTTCTGTGTTCCAGGTCTTATATGTGTTTCCTTAGTTAAGAGAGGAAGTAAGCTCTAGAGCTGGAAGAGACGGAAAGATGTTATTTGGCCTAACCCTCCCATTTTGCAGATGAGGAAAACTGAGCCTAGAGAAGTGAATCACCTTAGATCACAGAGCCAGATAATAGGTCTCTGATGAATTGTTCCTTTTTGTGTGTAACTGCTTTTTGGGGGGTGGGGGAGGGACATGAATGGGGCCCACAGATTCCTCACCTTCTGGGATGAAGACCATTGTTGGTTCTTAAGATGACTTTAAAGTGATGTTCAACAGCATTTAATTTCTCTGTCAATCCCTCTGGTTTAGGTCAAGGAGATAATCTCCATTTGACCCTGTCTTTCACACCTAACCCTTGGTACTCTCTCTTTTTAACAGGCAACTAGCCAGCTAGAGTCTAATAACATTGTCTTGTTTTCATCATATTTATTATTATGCCTCAATTTGTGATAAATAATATTGACTTTCAATTTATAGTACTGATAAAGAGTTTCCCCTAAAATATATCTATTTATGCTTTTTAAATTGATCTAAACTGGTAAGCAAATAATAGTGTAGATAGTTCACAAATAAGATGAAAATCTTCATAATGGTAAGAAAATGATTTAAAAGCAGGAGACATAAGTAAAAACCATTTCAATGGCAAAAAGTAATGGTTTGGGGCCCTATTCAGGCCGCAAGGTAGGTGTGTCTCAAATCACACTGCCTAGTCCCTTACTTACCTTGAGCAGGGTCATCTCTGCGTGGGGATTAGGGATAAATCCATGCTGACGAATCCCTTGGTGGCGTCCATCCCCGGCTCCACGATGCTGCCACCCCCCTAGTCCGGCTTCTCCGTGGCGTGCCCACTCATTGCTCCGGCCCCCCACGCCTCACTTTCCCTTCCAGTCCCGCAATGCCTCCCGATTTCCCTGCCTTCTCCCTGTGTACAGACTCCGACACTGAAGATGACAGGCGGCTCACGGGGAACCCCTGCACACTGAAGAATGGGGGTGCACTGGGGCCTCCTCGGCCAGGCGTGGGCGAGAGGATGCTGGCGTGGGCTCCTGGCCTGCTGCTCAGGAACCTGATGAGCGCTGTGCGGCAAGTCACTGTCTGTATGCCTCAGTTTCCTCACCTTCACAGCGGTCGTCCCAGCAGCCCGAGAGCTCTGGAGGGAGGCAGAGGCAGGAGAAAGGCGTGCGAGGGGAGCAGGGGTTACCTGCTCTGCGGGATGAGGGAGAGACATGTGGCCAGGTGAGGCCCAGACTCATAGGACGGCCCTCCTATGGGGATGAATTATCGTGAGGATGAATTAATAAAGCTAATACATGGAGATGTCTTACTGCGGTACCTAGTGCGCAGTGGGTACCCAGGGGTTAGCTCTGTTGTCCTGGGACTGCTGAAGAGGCAGCCAGCTTCCAGGGACAGCGAAGGACACTGAGCGGGAGCAGGCTTCACCGAAGGTCGCCTGTGGTGGTCACCCCTTAGCCCAGACCAGCCTTTCCAGGCTGGCCTGGAGGACAGGCCTATTCCCTTCCCTTGGGGACAGGGGACAGAGTCAGAAAAATAACACCGGGAAGAGAGTAAGGAGATTGGGGGCCCCTGTGCAGAGAAAAAAATGACAAGGAGCCAGTCAAAGGTCAGGAAATCCATTTTTTTCCTCCTTACAGATCTCTAAGTTTAGAGGCTTGTAAAGGTCAATGTTGTCTTTTTAAAGTACCCCTAGGATTTACATCCTGAGTAACACTTGGTTTCCTCCACGGTAAACATGAAGATCCAATTAGTTTTCCCTATAATTCAAAGAGAGCCGAGAACCAGGGACCTTTCCGGTTGGGAGTCAGTTTGGCTATAAAGTTTCTTGCTGCGCTATCCTGAGGATGAACTTTAATCCATATCTTATCTCCTGTTTGAAAATGAACATCCCTCCTCGTCTTATCATCCTGTTTCTGCTTTCTTTTTCACTTTCCCCCCTTCCCCTAGGAGCCTTGGCCAGATTCCTTCTTGGCAATTAGAGTAAATGCTTCATACTTAGTTATTTGCTGCACTCAGTTACCTTAAGAATTTTCCCCTGACTTGACTCCAGAAGGCATTTTAAGGTCCTGTCAAAGCAGAATGTTGCTGGAACCCAAGCTTTCTGGGCCCCGATTCCGTCTTTTACAGCAACATGGAATGGTGATCAAGGAAGATTTCTCTTTTTTATGGCATCCTTGACCAGGGATGAAGTCACTGGTGCAGCCGTTTCATGACCCCTGTTTACACAGGCTGCTTCTCAGTCTGGTTTCTCTCTTTCCCTCTGGGTTTACTAATCCATCCTGGTCTTTCCTGGGGGAAAAAGGGGTAGGTGGGCAATTGCCAAGTACAAACACCCCCCAGAGTAGGCTTTCTCCTCATGCTGGGCTGGGGTGCTGGTGAGCTGTCACGAGCAGGTCTAGCTCTGGATCCTTGGGGTCCTTTACCCCCTTTCCCGGAGGGTGAGAATCAGTAGCGTGTTAAGTGCTCGACTGGGCTTGGAGTAAGAGATCTGTGTGTGAGCTAAGGGGCTGTGGGGCCTTCTTGGAAATCTGGAGGAATCTTATTTTGCTCTCTTTTGGCCAAAAGAAGAGGAGTGAGCGCTTCAACAAGATGGTATCTTGTAGAAAGATCATTTGGAAGATTTGACAGGAAACATAAGTCCTCTAGCATAATCTCTAGTTGACTGGGGACTCTTGATCATCATAATAATCAGAATCTACTGAGTGTCTGTTATGAACAGGCCTTGTTAGAGGCACTTTCTGTGAATTTTCTCATTTAATCTCTGAGACAGACACTATTATCATGTCCATTTCACATACACAGAAACCAAGGCACAGACAGGTTAAGTAACTTGCCCAAAGCCTAGCAGGGTAAGTGGAGGGCACATTATGTGTGACATCTTGATGCAGCATTTTTTTCTCCAGCTTTGATGAGTGAGGAAAGGGTGAATGGCTACACACTTGCCTAACAGGGTGGAGATACGGGGGTGCTTTTGCTTTTGCCTAAGAGACTGCCATTTGGTTTGTCTCTTGGCCTAACAATCCAGAGAGAAAGTATGGTACATCAAATCAGAATGCATTCTGAAGTTGCAAAGAGCAGAAAATACAACTCAAATGGACTTTTAGTAAAGGAGATTTATGAGCTCACATAACGCTAAGGCCCAAGCGAGGGTGGCCTAGCACCTCAATGACATTACCGTGGGCTTCGTTTCTTTCTGTCCCTGTGTTCTGCCTGCTAGGCATCTGCTTCTTCAGAAGGCTGCTTTACTTCATGGTGCCAAAGCGGCTGCAGCATTCGTGAGTCACTGGGGAGGTAGGAGAGCGCTTCTTTTCCAGCATTCTAAGCAAAGATCCACAGATTCACCTGGTTGGGTAACTTAGGTTGCAGCTGACTCTTGAATCATTTCCCATTCAAGGCCAGGGGAATGGAATTTATTGACTAACTTAAGCCAACCACCAATGATCATCTCTGGAAATAGGGGCAGAATCTGCTTCCGCTGGCTACATGGGACACACGGGGAGACTGGGTACCCAAATGAGAACCTGGGTACAGTCAGGAAGGGGAAAGCACAGAATGGCTATTGGGTAAATAATTCATATCTTTGAATTATCTGAAGGTAAAGCATGCCTTTGATCAAAAGTGATAGAATGCCCAGTGGCTGAAATGTAGGAAATTATTAATCTCACTTAACGTGTGATGTGAAGACAGGTCATTCCAGTTGGTGTCATGGCTCAAAGATGTCCCCAGTGATCTGGGCTTTTTCTGCTTTGTCACAAAAGGCTTCCAGAGTTCCAGGCATTACATTCTCAAATGTGATCCAAACAGAAAGGAAGCAGGAATGATGGAAACCAAAGGGCTCTCTTCTCATTGTACCTTGTCTTTTACCGAGGTATGAAAATCTGTCCCCCCAATCCCCCAGCCACCTGTCTCTTCCATCCAACTGGCCTAAACTGGATCATATGGCCACTGCTAGCGGCAGAGAAGGCTGCAAAAGTAAGTGCTTGGAATTTTCAGTCCCTGTAGTGGGAAGCTGGCAAGGAAAAAGTGGACTGAGAGTAGCCATGGGTAGTCATCCAATAATGTCTTGTTTTGGTAATTTTGTGCTAATGAAATGAAGGCCATGTGTTAAAATTTTGCTAGTGTCAATTATAGAGAATATTACCAGGATCTGGCTTGAGGACTTTTCAGCAAAATTCAGATTCACAGGTGGTTAGCTTTCATCCTTACTATCTTCAAACACAGAGTTCAATGTAGCATTAAGTATTCAAGTGTTGACATCAATGAGAGGTTTATCAGAAGCTAATTTAGGCAACAGCTTACTTCACGCTGTCAGCAGTAAATGAATGCCTCGCAGCTAATTAAAACTCAGATGTCTAAAGTAGGTTTATAAAAATGGGAAATTCTAATACAGACTGTTGAATAATCTGGTTTATTTTTTCTCGATGGCAAAAATATTTCTCCGCTAATTAATTGCCTAATCTTCGGGGCTATAAGCTCAGTCTCAAAGTACATTACAACTATCCTATCACTCAATAAATTGCTGCTAGTATCAGCGAAACATTTTTGGCTTGAGGATTGGAGCAACGAGGCCAAGAAAGTGACTCAATAGATTAGAGAAACGGTAGAGTGAAAGATGCTGAGAACAATCTGATTACACACACATACATCCATTATGTTTTCAGTTTCAAACTATTCCAACTTTAGACATTTTTTTTCCTCCTGACTTCCTTTGAAAAATGACATGAGCAAATTTTTCACTGCAGTTGGAAGCAGGCTCTGTTAGAAGAAAGAGGCCAATACCCGGGGAAACTGTGACAAATGAATCTGCTAGGAGGAAAGAAAAACTTAAAACATTCAGAGTTAAGGATCCAGGAGTAATTGCAGTTTGGCTGGGCAGGGCCAACGTGGACTTACATTTAGTACTGACTCACAACCAACATTTCATGGTGCTTTAGCATTTATGAGGCATTTTTACTTATACTGCCAATTGGCCCAGGCTCTAATAAATCTCCATGAGAGCAGATTTGGTACATACAATTATACTGAGATGTAATAGGTATTATTTTTGGCAGCCCAGATGTTTATTCCCCATCTTCCTTTTCTGGCAGCTGACTCAGGCCTGGCCAATCACAACACACATTCACTGGAACCATGGAGGACCAATGAGGGTCTTCCCCTGGGATTTTGATGGATAGCCAATGTAATTACCCACCACCTATCTGCACCTCACGCTGGTTAGCTGGAAGGTAGGACTGGAGCTGCAGAGGAGGACAATGGAGATGGAGAGAGCTTAGCAACACTTTTGGACCCAGGATCAATCTGCCTGAAGCCAGACCTCTTGGGATGTCCTAGTTAGGTGAGCCAAAAAAATCCTGTTTCTGGCTGAGCTAGCTTGGGTTGAGTATCTGCCACTTGCATAAAGAGTCTTGATTGATGCCACCATTTATACAAGCTACAAATTCATTATTTGTAGGTTCAGTTTGAATTGAGTCTCTTTGATAAAGTCTTCGCTAATGACTCTCCCCGCTGACCCTTCCTTTTCCAGTAGCCATGCCACCCCCTGATTGTACCAAACAATGGGCACCGTGTTGAATGCAATGGCAATATTCTCTGATTTTTCAAATATCTTTTCTGTTGTATTGAAAGTCCTGTGAGAAGGGATAACATGATCCCTAATTAATAAGCAGGAGTTCTGAAAGTTTTAAGTCATTTGGTTAGAACTTGAAATACAAGTCTCCAGAGAAGTAATGTAAGCAATGGTTAAGTTCCCAGGCCAGCTCAAAAAAGCCCATTTTAGGAAAATGTGTGTACAATGGCAGAGAATCACAGAGCAGTCATACAGAAAACTACTGCTTGGAAGAAAGCAAGTCTGGTTAGAGAAGACAAGTAGGTAGAGATAGACTTTCCTGGACTATTTGGAGGAACTTTTGAGTTATGTCGGCTTTCTTTTATGAAAGTTAGTTTTAATTTTTACCAAACTTTATATTCATGTGGTTTAAAGAGGCAACTAGTTCTACAGGGTTTATCAGGAAAAAAAAAAAAAAAAAAAAGTTTCCAAACCACTCTGCCTCAATTTTCTTCTTCTTGGAGGCAACTGCTTTTAAATCTCTAAGTTGTTTATTTTGGCATTTAACACTAACACATGTCTAAGCCACTTTTTGACTTTTCTCTTTTAGGCATTATCTTAATTTCCACTAAGGCCTATGACAGTTCAGCTTCCATCCTCGCCCTGAGGCACATGGCTCACACCCTCATCTTCTTGACACAATTCTACCATAGCATTATGGTCAGATCAATATTTAGTGTTCACACTATTATGAGTAGATACATGCAACTCACTGCTGAGCCATGTACCAAGATCACTTGTCCTTTCTATCACAACTTGTAAGTTTTCCAAGGAATAATGATTATATTTTACTTGTTCGCTTAGGTTTTTATGTAATTATTCATTTAGCCTCAAATTCTCTCCCAGTTGGCTGCAAATCTTCTCAATAAATTAAAAAAAGCACCCACATTATGTTTTCTGTGACTTTCCTCTTTATGGAGACATCGCTCCCGGAGCCTCCTGACCTGCTCCCATCAGAATGGGTGTTTCCCGCGCCTGCTGCACAGCCGCTACCCTGGAGGGCCTCGCTCTTGAGTTGGATTTCCTGCTTCCTGAACCCCAGCTTTCCCTTTTCTGGCTTTACGCCCTCATTTTGGTGGTTTACCTTCTTCCCTTGTAGTTTACTTTCTTTTGGTAAACATGGCATAAAAGGTATCACTTTAACCTACTTTTAAGTGCACAGTTCAGTGGCATTAAGTACATTCACATCACCACCATCGTCTCCACAACTTTTTCATCTCCCCAGCTGAAACTCTGTGCCCATGAAACAACACCCCGTTCTCATCTCCCCTCAGCCCTGGCAACCACTGTTCTACTTTCTGTTCCTATGTATTTGACTATTCTAGGTCCCTCGTGTAAGTGAAATCATACAGTATTTATCTTTCCTCTAGTAGCTTTTAAAGAAAGGGTGTACAACAGGTATATTTCTTAAGAACACAAATATCTAAAGATGTCTTTACTTTCTTACTTGCTGATAATTTCGCCTAATATATAAGTTTGGGTTGGATGTACTTTTCCGTTTAATGCAAAGGCACTGTTCAGCGTAGTATACCGGTTAGGACCATGGACTCTGGAGCCAGAGTTGCCTGGTTCAAATCTCAGCTCTACCATTTGTTACCTGTGTCATATTGGGCAAGTTATTTAGCTCCTCTGTACCTCAGATTTCTCATCTGTAAAATGGAGCTAACGATAGCACCGAATCCAGAGGGTTGTTGTAAGGATAAATTGTGAACGTAGTACAATATGGTTAAAGTCTACCTTAAATAATCAGCTACTATTGCCTCCCAGCTTTTAGTGTTGCTCTTGAGACGTCTGAAGCTGTTTTGATTTGTGGTCCTTTTTAGGTCACTCATTTCGTTTTCTTTAGAAGTGGTTAAAATCTATTTGTCCCAATATTCTGAAAACTTCATAATGATGTTCCTTCATGTAGGTTTATTTTCAGTCATTGTTCTGGGCACCAGGAGGTCCTTTCAATCAGGAGACTCATGTCCTTTAATTTGGAGAAATCCTGTAATTAATTAGCTTATTTAATGAGAGCCTCCTCTCTATTTTTTGTCATTTTTCTGGAGCTCTTATCACATAGTTGATCTGGTTTCTCCTTTATTTTCTTCTATATCTTTCATCCCTTAGTCATTTTTTCATAATGAGGCAGGCAAAAGCAGGTTCAGTTGTTCGTATGGGAAATAGCACAATAATTGATAAATAATAATACAGGAATAAACTGTTTCACTTACAACTGTAAATCCACCTCTGCCCACTCCTGTATTTAAAGTCCAGGAGCTCAGCCTTGTCCCCACTTCCCTTTTCTTTTTAGTAGCCTGTTCTTGTTTCACGTGCCCATGTCTTCCTTCCTCTCGCTGAGGTTTTTAATGAAAAACCACCACCACCCTGGTTTTCTTCTCTTTGATAGCTTTGTTTTTTCTGTTTACTCTTACAACATATTTAACATTAGAATCTTTCTTCTAGCATCTGGTGACTCTCGGTAGCTGCCAAGTGGGGCAGAAAACAGCAGCCCAGAAGTTCTGTGTGTCGGATGGGGCTTGTCAGCCACCGGCTTCCCTCCGGGGTGATCTTGTTTGCTCTGATCCGGAGCCCCTCACGTCACTATCTTTTCTCTTTAGCTGGCCAGAGTCACCGGAGAAGAATCTTGCAATCTTCTCTCTAGAGAATGTGTGTCAGGCTACCAGCCTGCAGGGGAAGAGGGCTTGGGCAGGATTTAATTTTTCATTGACTTCTCTTGTTTTTAAGGCGCTTACCCTCTCCAGAGAATGTTAAACCTTCACTGTTTTCCTGGGGTGGGGAACAGTCACCCAGATGTAAGGAGCTGGAGAGGGTATCTAATTGCTTCTTCAACAGGCTTCCTGCTGAAGGTCTCTGTCCTGTCCTGTCTCCCAGTTTTACAGTGCAAATTAGGATTCTTTCCAGTCTTCACTGTTACCAGCTTAGGAGTCTGCTTTCTTGGATCTTCTGTCAGGTACTGCTGGGACTTTTAAAAATGTTTGACAAGAAGGGGAACAGTTGTGCCTTTTGCACTTTTCACTGTTTAAAGCTTGTTAAAATGCAGCTCTCTGGGCCTCCTTCCTTTGAATCTAACTCATCAGCTATAGTGTAGGCCCTAAATCCTGAAGCTGTTACAAGGATTCCCTTGGGAATCTGAGTAGGTGGTCCAGGGACCGCAATCTGAAAAACTGACTTAGTGTTTTGCCAGAAATTGTCAGGGTGGCTGGATCTGGAAACTTCTCTGAAATTCCCTTGTTCCCTGTCACAGGCTCTTCGGGTTAAGGCTGAGAACACTTTTTTCCATGAACAGGGAACCTACCCTGCTGTGCTCTGGTGACTCACTTTAGGGTACTTCTTATGGGACCAGTGTGTCAGGCAGACTTTTGGCACTGTAGGGCTTTCTAAAAACCTTCTCCTCTGGATGGCTCTTTCCTGGGGTTTCTTAAAATTCATGTAACCCCTTCAGAAAGCAAGGCTGTCAGGCTGGAAGGCTATATAGCGCCTGGTAATGGGCTTTTAAAAACAGTAACTAGAAAAAAGGAAAAAACAGGCCAGCTTGCCTTTTGGTTCAAGGAATAGGAAATGGCCACTCAAAATTTGGAAGCACATTTTTTGGGGTCCTTGTTCTGCTCTGCACCTTAACTTTTTGTGTCCAAACGATGCTCTTCTTTCTTCTGAGGCCTGTCTCCCTACTTTGAAAACTCTAGAGTCCGATTAAAGCACCAATGCTCAAATATTTGACCCCAACAAGCAGCCAAACGTCCTCAACCTACAGGCTGGGAAGGGAGTTAGCCTGCTCAGGCGATGCTCTCCAAGGAGTTTCACCGCGAGCTCTTAGAGGGGCCCAACTGCCCTGGGAGACCTGCCCCTTCGGGGCACCGGCCACGGCGGGGCTAGAGGTCTCTAGGCCAAAGGTCGCGGGCAGCGAAGCCCTCAGGGACCCCGCGCCGAGCAGCCCCGCGTCCGGCAAAGCTCAGAGTCCAGGGGCGCCTGGCGGCCGCGTTTCCCGCACATACAAAGGGCGCTGCGCGGCCAAGGCCACCACGTCACTCCCAACCTGACCCGCAGAGCCCGCCCCGGTTCCTGGAGACGCCAGCGACACAGCCGCCGACGGTAAGCGCTGCGCCACCCGCCGGCTTCTGGAGCGCGGGCCGTGCGCGGGAGTCGGGGGCTCCCGGCGGCTCCTCCGCGCGCCCGGGGCGCAGGCCGGGCCTGTGGCCCGAGCGCGCCGCCCGGGAGCCCCGGCTTCGGGTTCAGACAAGCGCCGGCTTTGCCAGAGGCTTCCCTCCGGCCCCTTCTCTTCCGCCCTGGAGAGAGCCGTGGCTCCCGGCCCTCCACGTGCGCGCGGCCGCGCTCCCGCGTGGCGGGGGCGGACCTGGCCTCGGTCCCCCGCCGCGCCCCCCCCCCCCCGCCGCCCCCGCCGCGCTTTCTGCCCTTGGCTCTGCGCAGTCAGGCCTCGGCCGGCCCAGCCGCTGTCCCTTCGCGCAGCTCGCCGTCCCTGTGGGACACACCGGAAGGGGGAGCTTGGGGCCCGGCGGAGGCTGTTCTGTCCCCAAGCGCCAGCCTCCCGCGCGCCTGGTACTGACGAGCCCGGGGAGACATAGGGTGGGGCCCGAAGGCTCCCCAAGAAATCCTGTCCGCAGAGAGAAGGAAGGTGCACGTGGGCCGTGCGTGAGGAGACACACTCCCCGTGCAAGGGTTTGCAAAGACCTCATGCGCTTTGCAACTTTAAATTGTAACTGGGAGTGGATGTCAGGGGCCGTGATAGAAACGGGATATAAACGGCAGCTGAAAACACATTAACATTGAGGACAGGGCGCTTGCACGGTTATTTACAATGTATTCTTTTCTTCCTAGTTTTAATAACAACAACAACAAAAGGAATATTGAAAAACAACCCCTGCCTCTTCCTGTTCTCCCCCAGCGTTAATCCACATACACACATTTTTTTTTCCTTTTTCTTTTTACATAATTGCGATTATGGGCACTCGTCGTTCTTTCAAATTCTGGAACAAGGGAGGTAAAGTACATCACAACAGAACGGAAGTCTTCATTAATTCTGAGAGAAAAAGAGCTCCCAACCCGTGAGCTGGACGTTCAGGACTGTATCATGCTTTCAACCAACATACTATAAAAGTTTAAAGGATAGAGGACGTGAAAAAGGACCCTTGTGAGGCATATAAATATATATTCACACACATTCTTCTTGCATCTTCATGTAAAGCCAAGGACAAACTTCTTTCCAACGTAGCACTTTGAGCTTTCTCCTAAGAAAATAACTCTTGCTCTTCCTTGCACTAGAATTTTGAGAGCACTGATTTCATTGAATGTTGCTTAATCCCCTAATCAGCATTTAACCAGAGGCCTTAAGGCCTTGCACTTCTGTCCCCTCTGCCTGGAATTCTTTGTCCTTGACCTTGCTTTGCAAGATCTTCCTCATTCAGATTTCTGCTCACATATCCATTTCTCTGCCCATCCCCTTGCAACAACGATCTTTTATTTTCTTCAAATCACTAACCACACTCTGAAATTATTGACTCTTGCCTGCCCTCCCACCTCAATAATATGTGACCTTGCTGTTTTGCTTGCTGTTATTTCCTAGAGCCATACCCCCACTCCCCGTGTCTACCAGAACTGATTTTTTAGTAAATACTTAAAAAAAAAAAAAGTTTGCAGTACAGAGTTGTAGCCTCCGGAGCTCTTGCTAAGCGAATGTGACCCTTGAGGAAATATCTTAAGTGTCCTGTTTCCTACCACGTGCCTTTTCAGAAGGGTGACTTAGGTGCAGCTACTGTCCCTTCTTAGGGCCCCACCCTCAGTGACCCAGGCCAGCCCCAGGAAGCAGACCCTGGAGGCAGCTGGGGCCTCTGGCTTTTGGGGGGCGGGAGGGATCTGGATTTTGGATTAGAGAGTGACTGGGATTCTCCCCCAGAGGCCCGGGACTGCTGGCTGTGCAAACCCTGACCCTTTAGCACTTCCCAGTGCTTGGCTGCACGCATGAGGTTCCAAGGTTCCTGGTGGGAGCTGCTCGTGAAAGATGCTCTGTTATTGTTGGACTCCAGGCACAGGGAATAATTAGGGGAGTGACATGAGCTAAAGTTGAGGCCTTTCCTTGTGGGCTGGGCCATGAGGCTGCAACTGGCCTGCTCTCTGGCAAAGGCCATGGATTCCTCTGGATTTCTGCATGGTTCACTTCTCCGAGGAAGCCCTGGTGAGGAAGAGCCTGGGAGTGGGGGCAGAAAAGTTTGGAATTTCCCGTGGTTCCTTGGGGACTGATTGTTGTTGAGAACCACCGTGGGCAATACCAGGGTGGAGCGTCTGGGCCTGCTCGCCTTTCCTCAAGGCCACACAGGGCTCTCAGGGCGTTACAGGCTGCCCAGGCCAGGAGCGTGCGGAGTGGGTGGAGTTGCAACAGCAGTGAAAAGAACCCGATATTCTGGGAGCTATTAGTTGCCAGCAAGGAAGAAGCTTTTCCTTCAGCTCTACAGTGCCCACCACGGTGCCTGGCACACAGTGGGTGTTTAATAAATGTTCGTTCAAGTATGAAGCCAATGAGTGTCCTTCAAACTGTTGTTTCACGTTAGGCACATTTGAAACATGACCAATGGGTGGGGATCTGAGAAAGACGGAATTAAAATTTCTATAGTACAGACTTCTCAGCCTTAGAGAGAACATGCCATACAGCATTTCCCAAGTTGGCTATAGAAACCATACTTTCCTCCTCCACAAACATTTCACAAAACGTAGTTTGGAAACGTACCAACAGATCTGGTCCATAGGTAAAGAGCAAGGCAAGTGCTTTGGACTTTCAAGCTGTCACCTCTAACATCAGTCGTACGTTACAGCAAGGAACGTCCCACGGGAAGCCTCACGCCCAGGACACTGGGTTTTGGAACCCGGCTCAGTTTGCATTTGCCCATTTCTTCAGTCTGCTATTCTAGGTCCTGGTTCGTCATGCGTCATATTTATAGCATGTGAGAAGTGCAATATCAACTTTGAAAATAAGTGAGTGTGAATTTCGTACTCATGCCTAAAGGGTTGGAAAATTCTGAATTTTTGTAGAAATACTCTACACTCTCTTCTGTAGGCCTGGAGGAGGTGGAAGCCGTGTTCCTACTATTGTTGCTCTTGAGCTACTGTCTTGTTTAGACCTGTTTCCTTTAGCACCAGGTCCTTGGGTTTGAAACATCAGATTTGTTATTTAACACTGTATCATCCAATTGACTCATCCCTCGGTCTACTGGGAGCTGTCCAAGTGATGTTTAAGGGCATGATTCCAGTTCAGTCAAAGGCTCCCTTACCATAAAGTCAGGCCTGTGATTTTAAAAAATTTTATACATAATATAAAATTTACCATTTTGACCATTTTTAGGTATGTAAATTCAGTGGCATTAAGTACATTCACATTGCTGTGCAGCCATCACCAGTATCCATCACAGGAACTTTTTCTTCTTAAGCTGAAAATCCATGCCCATTAAACAATTCCCCATTCCCCACTCTCCCCAGCCCCTGGCAGCCACCGTTCTACTTTGTCTCTGTGAGTCTGACTACTCTAGGTACCCCATAATAAGTGGAATCAGACAGTCATAAGTCCTTTTGCATCTGGCTTATTTCACTCAGCATAATGTCTTCAAGGTTCATCCATGTTGCAGCACATGTTAGAATTTCCTTCCTTTTTAAGCCGAATAATACTCCATTATATGTACATACCATGTTTGTTTCTCCGTTGACCTGGCTATGGACATTTTAGTTGTTTCCACATCCTTGTGTTTTTTATTAAGTTCTCTAAGTAGTCCTTGCATGAGCTTCCTTCCATAGAAGTTGGAGATGCCTTGTGGGTTTGATTTAATTGCGTTTGATTTGCATTGATAATAGAAAATTGCAAGCCATCTCACTAAATCAAGATGTGAATTTGGGCCCATCAAACTTTAGAGAAAGAAATGCTTTTAAATCCCAATTTCAGGTGGACTTGGATAGCAGCAGCTCTGTGCTTGGGGGTTGGGGGGATGTTGGTCCTAGGAGTTAACTAGTAATTCCTGGGAGAAGAAAATCCCTTTTAGTTTGGGAAGGGAACAGGGCTGACTTAGCGGTTAGCAGTTCAGTGTTGGGCTGACCCCAGGTGCTTTCCTAGACCTTTGCAAGGCATTCGGGATGAGTGTGGAAAAGCCAGTAGGTTGGTTGGAAATTCAGGCCCAGACACCGTGGAAAGTGCTGCTTAGGAGGCTGCTGTTGGTTCTCAGATTTGAGTCGGAAAGATTAGGATGGGGGGACGTGGGAGCCATTAGAGTCCCCTCTCAGCCCAGTTTCCCACCCATCCTTTCCTCCTTCCCAGAAGACTCTGCTTTAGGGAAAACAAAATAATTTTGATTGAGCTCTTAGGTTGGAATAATTTCAAGGCGAGTTTAATGAGGCTCTTTCCTGCTGCCAGCCGCGCAGGGAACCAGCTTTATCATTTGAATCTACCGGTTCCCAAATTGTGCACCGAGGGGCTGCACATTACATTCACGGGGGTGCCGTAAGATATTTTAAATTTTTTGAGGGAAACACAACTATACTCGGCATCTCTGGGATACCAGCTCGAGGTGTGATGTGTTCATAGTTTCCACGTTAGATCGTTTCCACATTCCTTCCAGTGCAGTCATATTGTGGACCTGGGGTTTGGTGGAAGCTTTGATGAGAATCAGGGAGGAGTAGGAAGTGAGGAATAGATGTACATAGTCCATTAATAAGTAATTATGATCATTTAAGTAAAAGTATATTTTTTCAATTTATGTATATTATTTTTTCAAATGGTGACTAAATTGTTAGGACACAAACACTTAAGTTGTTTGGATTTCACTGCTTAACAAATGGAAGTGTCAGGGATTTCC
This sequence comes from Miniopterus natalensis, assembly GCF_054644295.1. Classification (NCBI taxonomy): domain Eukaryota; kingdom Metazoa; phylum Chordata; class Mammalia; order Chiroptera; family Miniopteridae; genus Miniopterus; species Miniopterus natalensis. Next base: position 59,298,227 of record NC_142091.1, on the reverse strand, counting down.
TAAGGGTGCTGTAAAAAATTACCGAGACGCTGAGGGCACCGTGTACCAGGAGAGTTCGGGAATCTTTAATCTATCAGAAAATTCCCAAAGTTGTGTATTTGCTTTTAAATAGATCAAACACAGAGATGAGATGACAAGAGAAAGAAAAGAAACACTTTGCTTTGAGTTTTTCTAAAGTAAATTGCTTTATTTTTCTGATCATAAAATTAATATGTACTAGTTACTTTTAAAAATCCAGAAAAGTGGAAAATAGAAAATAAAACCTCGATATTCCCACCCTTTATCCCACTCCCCCAGAGATAATAGCTGCTAACTTTCAGTGGATATCCCAGACTTTTTTTGTTTATATTTAAGAATACTAGATGTTTTATAAAAATTAATCATGAATTTTATTTTATTTATTGCTTTTTAAAATCCACTAAATTACAGCTATCTTTCCATGTCAACATGAATAAATTTCTAACCATACATAATGCACATATATTCACTTCAAACAGATTTATAAACACCCTACACTTTCAAGGTAGAAGAGCCTCTCAATTTCTAGAACCTTTATTACTAACTGTAGGATGATTCCACCACTAGAGTAGCTCAACCGTGCCCCCTTGTGGCTTGATGTGATATTTAACATTTTCCTTCAAATACTTGCATGTAAGGCCTTGTATTCTGACATGAAGGATATAAAGGGGAATGAAATAAAGTTAGAAGCTCAGTCTGTAAGAGGAGATGCAATGTATCATTAAGTAACTATTTAAGGAAATAAAAAGTAATTAGGGATCATAAGAGGTATCGGTTAAAATCTCATAGGAGGAAGAGGTTAGTCCATCTGTGAAGATGAAAGCCTTCATAGCATGCTCACAACAGTAGCAGCAATGACAGTGTTACAGATAATATTTGTTGAATGCTTATGGACCAGGAGTTGCTCTTTGCATTTTTTTTTTTTTTTAATAGAAAAGATGGAATTTCTCTTATCTAGGCCTTTAAACATGGGTAGTATTTCGACTTAGAGGGGTGATGAGAGGTAGAATGAAGTCAGGAGATAGTCCTCCAGGTGGGGTGACTCCAAGAGGAAAAGCAGTGGAGTCTGTACAGAGAAGCCTGGGCCTTGCAGATTGCTTGGAGTTCAGTGGGAAATGACTTTAGAAAGAGGTGAGTGCCTTGCGTCCCAAGCTAAGGAATGTGACTCTAATTCTGTTCACAGGCAATGGGCACCAGAGATTCAAGGATTTTTTTGTTTTGTTTTGTTTTTAATCAGGGGAGTAATTTTCTCAGAGCTGGACTTTTGAAAAATGAACTTTTCAGCACTGTGAAAGATGAGAGACTCAAGCCTATCCCATAAATGTGTAGGGTGTTATTTTATAACAAAAAGACTCAAGGTGGAGGGGCCAGTTAGGATGCTACTGCAGGAATCCAGGCAGGATATAGTGTAATGCTGCTCTGAAGAGGTGCAGCAGAAAATGGAGAGGAGGGGATGCATCGGAGCCTGGTTAGGAGGCCAGCAACAACAGGGTCTCTTCCTTGAGTTTCACATTTTTGTTATCTTGTAAAGCCCCAGTAACATTCGGTGAACTTTGAATGGAAGTCTTCATACCCAATGGACTTACTCTACATGAACTGAATAGGTTGATTCACCAGCCAGTGTTCGAGCGCCGATTTTACTCCTCTCCTCTAAGACACCAGAGGAACAACAGCTAGACCGCATTGTTCAGCCCCTGATCTCTTCATTTTGACAGAGCCCAGGTCCTCTGGTGGGGCACATTATTCCTGGCCATTCTTTGAGTTTGTGATGGTGTTGTGGTATTTGGAGAATGGTGTTACAGTTTGTTTTTTCCCCCAATGGATATAAAACCAGAGGGAATTTGCTGACTGAGCAAACAGGATTTGGATTTGACCTGAGGAGCTGACCCTAAGGATGGGAGATCATTGGAACTGCACCGTCAAGGGGGCTGCAGCACACTGTTTTGTGGCCATTTACAAAGATGAGACAGTTAATTGAGATGATTAGAGCTTATTTTTGCCTTCCAAAATAATCAATTTTTAAATCTTATTGATAAATGCTTATAAAAGAAATTCTGTCCTTCATATTATAAGTATTGAGAGCAGTGATTCTCAAAGCAAGCACACCAGTGCCCAGGTGAGCCAATGGGATCTCCTTGATGGGTGCAAGGCCATCCCATAAATGTATAGGGTGTTATTCTGTAATAAAAAGTAAGATACATAAGCTTATATTTATCTTTAGAAAAACTAACAATAAGTGATTCAGATATCTTCCACCCAGTTCTTATTACCGCGGGCTCCCCATGCCTATGTGGGCATGTCACTATATAGTCCCAGGGTCACCAACCTGGAGAGAAGGGATTATATTGATCACTCTTTGTGAATTTCCCCATAACTTGTGAACTTCTCTGCACTTCATGGGTCCTTTAAAATATTTTTCCTTGGGAAACTATCTTGAGTTATATCACATTTTAAAGATAAGCTGAATGGGGAAAGTTATGTCTGCTGTTTCAAGGGCATCCTGGACCTGAAATTCAAAAAGACTCCCATGGCTGTTTTCTTTGAATGTTAGAGAATATGCTTTTGCTCGTGGTCAAAGAGGTGTGACTGAATATAATATATAATATGCTATAATGCAGTTCTTGAATTTGTGGATCACTAATTAGCATGCTTGAGCTATTTCCAACTCTGCCAGAGTCATAATTCAAAACTGATTTGTCATTAAAATACAGCAGCATCATATTTCAAATCCTATCAGATGATAGTTATGTACTTTATCACTTTTTAACCATTTAAATTACACTCCTGTTAATAGGATCTATGTTTTAATGTCAACAGGCGGATTGGCGGATTGCATGGTTCATGTCTAGTTGAGTTTTTATGGCTAATTGGGCACATGTGTACTAAACTAACCCCTCTATTTAGAAGTGAAGGGTTTTACTAAAAACGAGCATATTTTTATTATAGGCAGCTTAGTTTCATCTGCTTAAGTAGTTTTTTAAACATGAAGCATTTTTCAGTACAACTGTATCTTGATGTGTTAACTGTATTTTTTTAAATGCAGATTTCTTTCACTAGCTTAATGGGAATTCAGAAAAATCATAGCTTTTTAATTAAAGCCAATATGTCTCAGTGCCAGACATTCTGAAGGATCCCAGTGAACCAAGAAAGAACACATTTCTGCACGGGAAGTGCGCATATGGGACCCTTTAGAAACCCGGCAGGAAGGCCTGATGGAAGGATTGGAAACGGAAAACGAACATCAGAGTAATTTTCAGAATAGCTTAAATAATGTGCGTAGTGAAATAATTTTCTACACCAAAGGATGGCTTGATTGAAAAATTGTGACTCCTTCATGATCTTAATACTATAATGTCTACATCTAACTTCAATCCATTTGAGCTAAAAAAGAGAGCCTATGATAGCTGTATTTTTCAAACCTCAAATTGATATAAGTGACTATATTTTCAGAACTAGCTCAAGTGGTCTGACAAGCAGCATTTGGAAGACAAGGGAAAAGAATATTTGAAATTGAAAGGATCCTCGAAAATCCAGAACGTAGTCATTGTAATGGCAGCTATAAGAAAATTACGGGATACATTGGATTACAGTTTTGTCAAACAGAAAAGCCTGGGACCAGAGGTCGAGTGACTTAAATTTCAGTCCCTGCCCTGCACTTAACTAGCTGTGGCACTAGACAACACGTCACTCAACCTTGCCATGTTTCTGTTTCCTTGGTTGTAAAACAGTGATTATATATGTCTACCATAACCATCTTAGGGTTATTGTGAGGATCCTAATGAACTATTGTGTGTAAAAGCTTCTTGAAAAGTAAGGCTAAAGCATCACTTACATAAATGGGATTATTCCTGTGGTTTTGAGTAACCGTGGCCAGACTGAGACCATGCTTTTTTTGCCATTGCCTTGCTCAAGTGCTCAACACCTGCCCGGGGTAAGGAAAGGCTCTGTAGACGGTGCTGAATGAATGTATCTATGAATGAATGAATGAATAATTCTCTTTGTTCTGGTTTTATTTTCTCCCTCAGAGACTTGGGCCAAAAAAAATAAAACTAAATGTGTGGTCTGGGATTCTGTAGAGTTTTACACAGGTGCACTGTGCTGGTACACACCCAAGTCTGAGCCACATGTATAAACACAAATAGATTCTAGCAGACATCTAGTATTACACGTGTACAGGATGTTTGGTGGGGTATTTATGAGATTGGGTTTGGCAACTAGAGCCCTAGTTGCAAATGCAATATTTTAAAGAAAGCCAGTGACAGTTGTGCCCCCCTGATCCCCCAAAATGGTCCTCCTACCTCCAGTCTTTGACCCAGCCTCCTGTCACATCCTGAAGGCCTTTTCTGGAGGTTACGGGGGGAGGGAAAAGGGGGAGAAAGTCTTCTATGCCTCAGCCTTTTGGTGGAGGAACAGTGTTCATGATTTTCTTCCATGAGGGAGGGACAGAGGCTAGGAGTAATTCCTTCAACAAATTAAATGAGGGCAGACATCCTTTCTTGTTTGCAAGAAGGGAACACTGGCTTTAGGTGCTCCTGTTGGACAGCTGTGTGGGCAGGCGGCTTGCAGATCTGTGCCCTGGCCTCCTGAGGCCGACTGGAGGGATGAAGGCAGGCTGAGAGGGGCTGGCCTGGGCAGCCTGTGGCAAGAGTGCCCGCGTTCATCGTGGCAGGTGCGCACTGCGGGGCAGGGCTGTTGGGTTTGACTCTTGTTGGAGAGGCTGGCCCACTGGGCGAGGAAGCTGTTGGAAGAGTCACACTCCCAGCTCCCGCCGGCCCCCTGCAGGGGAGGGGGGCGATGAGATTTCAGTGGAGTCACAGCGACATTTTAAACTGAATACCTGGCCCTAAGTGACTCAGAGGCGGTGGCACTTGCTCGAGACCCACTGTTCCAATTGGGCGGGAGATCTGACAGCACACAGTAGAAAGCAGCTATTGGAAGACAGAAAACAAAGAAAATCCAACTGTTTCATGTTTGCCTGGCAGTGAGCTCTCCCATAAAGTTATTGCACTAATTAAAAAGTGTCCTCATGCAGTTTGACTCCAGTTACTTAATCACAGAATCCAGACTCGGAGCAGAAAAGACCTTGAAGGTAATTCCTCTGGGTTCGTAGATTTCAAAGGATGTTCCACGGAGTCCGGGTGGGGGTGGCAGCCCATAGAGGTGGCTCAGGACCCCCTGGGAGAGTGAAAAAAATGGGTTAAGGGGAGTATGGCGGAGGCTGGAGATGCTGAGAAGGTGGGACTTCTGATCTCTCCCTGCCATTAGCTAGAAAAGGTTGGCTTTTATCTGCTATATATCAGGCTTCACGGTAAGATTACTTTTGTCCAAAGGGTTCCCAAGTTAGGAAAAAAAGGCTTCCATAAAACTCATCCCCCTTATTTCTGAGATAAGTTGACTAAAGTTCAGACTGGGGAAGTGATAAGCCATAGGCCACAGAGCCTTGAGGACAGAGTCAGGACACAGGCCATTTAATCTGGCACCTTTTCCCAAACTGAAGGGTAAAAGTGGGCCTCATGACTTTAAGGTGCATTCATTACGCAGCTACTAGTTAGAGTCATGCAGTAGTTTTTTCTCTCTCTTCTTTCTAAAAGATTAAGGCAGTTATTGCATCCATTTGGTGCCTTAACTGCCGGAAAAATAACAGCCAACAGGGGCTTTCTTGGGTTACCCCGGGAAGAGATCTCTGCAAGTCAAACACTATTAACTTTAATGAAGCAGCTTTGATGGTGGGGAAGAGACAGCTGACACCACATTTCCCTAACAATAAACCACTCTGACAGATAAAAAACAAACAGGCTCCAGATAACATATAGCATTTCGGAGGACAGGGCCAATAACGAATGTAGACGGATGTGAGCCGGGCTTTCCTCTAACGCTGGTCCCTCCATCTGTTGTGGAAACTTCTGAAAAGCAGGACAGGGTGATCTAATCAGGCTTTTACAGAAACCATGGCCTGGGTTATTATGAGGATGGCCCTGGGAGGAGATTTTAAACAGACCGAGTACTACCCAGGGCTTTTTCGGAAGGCCCTCTTTGCTCTGTTTTAGCCGTTGGATCTGAGCGCTGACGGTTTGTTTATCCGGTCCTAGCAACCTGGGTGATACACTCCTCCACGTTCCCAGCCCTGGGTGACCTACCCTGCTGATGTTCTCTCTGTGGCGTGCACACTCAGACTCCAGAAACAAGCCCGTGACCAGTGATCCTTGCACACAGAACCGCCAGGGCTTAACTCCAGTGTCGCAGATCCTGATGGAGAACTTGGCCTGAACGACAACAACCAGTCGGGGCTACACTAGGTTTGGTGCTAACGCCCGTTGGAGGCAGCCAAGAGGAAGGGGTGTGTAGTCTGGAGCTCTCACATGACTTGGCCATTCACCATGGAACCCAGATTTCAGCGAGACCACGATGAGTGACAAGTATTAGTTTAAAAATGTTTTTTTCAGTTCCCTCACCAGGCTGTGCCACTTAACATGCCCTAGATTGTGTCCTTTCATTGGGGGCTGCTTTTATGTGTGCAGTGGAGGAGGGAACATTATAATTGTACTTTTGAATCTTAAGTCATTTTCTACATGCATTTTTTCATTTGATCTTCAAAACCTCCCTAGGGAAGATTTTTAATTGCCCCACTGATTTGCCTCAGACTCATACAGGCAGTAAACTTCAGAGCCAGCAGTGGATGATTTCAAGGCTTCTTCCACTCTGATGGAAAGCTCTAAGGCTGTGTGTGTGTGTGTGGGGGGGGAGTTGAGGGGGGAAGGAGTGGCTAGAAAACAAAAGAGCAGTCCTGAATTACTTAGTGAAATCCACTAAGACCCCTGGTGTAATCTTAGATGCCATGCTCTTTCCTCTAGGAAGACAATTGCCAAGTTACCCAAGTACCTGCCTTCATAACAGTAATAATTACTATATATATAGTAAGTGTCCACTATGTTAGGTACTTACGCACACACATCATTATCTGTAGTATTCACACCAGTCCTGGAAGTACTCTTATCACCTTATGAACTACGCAGCGTGAGGTCATGCTGCTTCTGGGCCCATGCCGGCCCTCCTGGGCCCCCCACGCTCCGGCGTGGGTGTGAACACGCGGGCAAGTGAACAGCAGGGGGGAGGGAGGCCCTGAATTGACCAAACGATTCATTAATCAGAATCCAAACAATAAGGAGAAAAGTAAGGTGCCAGCCCCTGTGCTGAATTTCACATCGGTCAGCTCGTTCACTTTGACAGGGGACCCTGCCGATAGACTTGTGTCGCATCACTACTCTCTGCCCCCATCCCTTGGTTCTTAGCTTTCGATATAAAAACCCTTCCCCTCTTTTGTGATGTGGCCATGAAAAGAAATTGTATGTTAAAAGCATATAGCTTTGGCCTGGACACTCCCCCTCCCCCTGCAATCTAGAGGGGACTTAAAACTGGGGAGAAGCAGACTCCACTGTCGACAGAATGAGATTCAGAATGATCCTAACTGGCTGAAGCCTGCACCAAAACCGCCATGAAGGGAAATAGAAAAGTTTGTTCTAAGGGCCCACATTCAGCTAACGGTGATAGAGGCCTGCTTGAGGGGTAGCCTTTGTGAGAAGGATCTGGGAGTGTTAAGTGCCCACAAGCTTAAGGTGAGGCAGGCATGGCTGCTGAAGTGGCACATGCAGTCGTAGGATTGCATCATGGGTGGTTCTTGGAGCCCTCAGGGAACTAAGATGAAATTCTTAGTTATTTTATAGGTGGAGAAGCTAAGCATCTTTTTATCAGGTCATAAGATGAGTTTGGAGTCATCTCCAGGTGACAGGTAGGAACAGACTTGCTTACGCTGAAGTCTCCCTCCCGTGCCTCCCAGCCTGGGAAAGCAGGCGGTTTCATTCATGGCGGGCGCCTCTCCCTGGAGGCCTGCAGGGATTACCTCATTACCGCATTCCAGCCTCTTAGAGATTCCATGAGGCGGTTAATCCCATGCTCACCTTTCAACAGGTTAGGAAACCGAGCCTTAAGCAGTTCTACAGAGGCTGCCTGTATGAAATTTTAAATTACACCTGGCCTGGGACTCTAACTCAAAGTTTGAAAGAAAGAGAACATTCCTGTTGCCCCTTCCCACACCCCTAGCTGGGATCAGATTTCTCTGTGATAGACACGCTGGGAGGACATGGGTTTATGAGGACCTTGGCTGCAGGGCTGGGCCACGATGACTGGTTATTAGCTTGCCCTTGTGTTCAGGTCCCCAGGCAGGGGACAGGAGTGGTGAAAGGACGCAGGGCCTCGAGAACACACTCCCTTGTTTTCCAGCATTCGGAGCGACCGGGTTTCCTGGGAGCCGTAGGTGGCAGCCCAGGACTCAGAGCTGCCCTTTTCTGTGCCTCACAGCAGCCCTTGGGGTGCTGCCTTCAACTTTGACGCTGGCTGCTGCAGGCTAACAGCCCAACAGGTGACCGTGAGAGTTTTAAAGGAGGCTGCAGATACAGGATGCATTAGGCCCGGGGTTGATTTTCCTGATTTCCTGTTTTTTCTCTCACCCAGTATTTTTATTTGCAGATGAAATCACAGTAAAATGAACAACAGGAGCTTGGTCAATGGGGAAAGGACTGCGGTGAAAAGCAGCCTCAGGCATGTGCGTGGAGTGTGTGGTGGGGGAAGCCCCTGCCCCGTGTGTTTAGAAGCCAGTGGAGGTTGCTGGGGTGAATTAGGTGTATTTGAGGCTCAACTCTCTGGAGCCTCTTAAACATGGAGAGCCCCCTTCTGGGCTGCCTTGTATTGGGTGGAAATGTAGCCCTTGGCTCCCATAGCTCTGGTGTCCTCCTGCCAGGAGCCTACAGGCGCCCTTCGGGCTCTTCCCTGTTTCGCTTTGTGTGGACTTTTGCACGGGGAAGGCAGTCACAGGCTTTCCAGAAGCTTGGTCACGCCCATTCTGGTGATTCCCCTGGTAGAAGCGGGGAGCTGGGCTGGTTTCCCAGTTGTCAATTTCAGAACACCCCAAAGCTCTGCCCTCCAGTGGTTCTTTGGGGAATGTCCACATTCTCGCGGGGGGGGGGGGGGGGGGGGGGGAGCAGTGGGGGGGGAGGGGGGAGGTAGAGGGGTAATGTTCAGTGCTCACGGTATTTTAAACAGAATGGCCAGAGAGCAGGGTGACTTGAGAGAGCTGAGCCCCTGGAGCTCCACAGTTGAACAACTGAACACCTTTTTGTGCTTCAATCACCACCATTTCCTGGCCACTGATAAGCTTGGGAACTGCCCAAACCAGTTTAGACTATTTTAATAAAAAAATGAAACAACACATCCCTAAAAACAGAACTTGGTTTGGGGTCCTTGCCTCTGAAGCCCTTCAACTTGAAACCCCTGTTTGTTTACGTTACTGACCTGACAACGTAGTTGGTTCTCGGTTTGCATCAACCTTTCCCCTGCTTTCTTTGCAAAATATCCCTTTGGCATCTCTCACGCTGTAACAAGTGTTCCTATTTTCTCGTCTGTTGAGGGGAAAACGCCTTCAGTAACATACCCACCTTAATATTTGATTTTCCCCCGTGTCTTCAAAGTGAGGACAGATCTTAATTTATATGGCAAGCTGAACTGCGTGCTCCCTTCCTAAAGTTTTTAACTTTACCCTTCAGTTGACTCTTGCCTACTCGGTGACCTCGCACCCTAATTTTTCCGTTTACTTCCTGTACTGCATTTGAAGTGCCTATAAATCACATCTTGGGTCGACCCTTGCCTTAACATGAATAATATTTGTATTCTCGCTGTGAAACACAATTTTACAACAACGCCAATTTATTTTTTCAGCAGTCTAGACTTTCATACTGTTTCCTTTTCTGTTTCAAAGCCCTATTAAATTTCAAGTCTCAGCTCTTGCCGTGATTACTGCTTTAATGCACCAACTTTTCGCCTCTCGAGGGATATCTGGAAAATGTCACATGTGAGGTTCTAGGTGGGCTGATCCAGTTGGATGAAGGTTCAGAGAGGAATTGGGCTCAGTGGGGCCGTGATGTGGGGGCAGAACTGGAAGAAGGGATTGGTGAGACTGGCCATGGTGAGGTTCTCACCTGGTCCGCGGTTGGGTTGGCCACTAACAGGCTTTAATTAAAGGAGGGTCCCCTCCACACAGGACCCTCCTTTAATTAAAATAACATACTTTAGTGATCTTGTAATCATTGGTTTGTTTCCAGAAGCTATCAGGTTGCATGTGGAAAAGTCAGTAGAGCAGAAACAAGATCCACTGGCCTCATCTCCCAAGTCATGGAGGAGGGAAATCCAGCCTGGGGCACAGAGGGGGTGGGGGGAGTGTAAAAGGAGATAGGAGTTTTGTTTCAATTCTATATTCTCACAGCTTAGCTTTTTATGATAAACTCTGGCCAGTTCCCTTCTTACCATTCCTCCCGCTTGTGAAAATCGTTCAGCTGTGGTTTGTACCCATGGTTGCCCTTCTGCGCTGTGTGTGTTTGTGTGCTGCATGTTCAGTGTCAGAGGGCTCAGAACTCTAATTATTTGTGCCCTTAAGTGGTGTGACATTCACTGAGTGTCTACCCACACAGTCGGCAGTATTTACAAATCTATGGCAACTCAGAGCTTCGGAGGATCATACCGCTCCTAAAAGCCCTAGTGTGGCCCAGTTGGCCTTCAGGTAGATGTTGCAGAATGTTCAGAGGGAGGCCCTGAGTCAGATAACTTTTGGACCTACCACTTATCCTTTCTAAGCCTTATTTTTTTAATCTGTAAAACGGGAATAAGAACAACATTGTGTGAGGATTAAATGAGGTGATGCATCTAAAGCTCTTAGCTCATAGTGCTCAGTCAGTATTAGTTATAATCACGAGAATGGAAGGTCCGTTATAGGGGATCAGCTTGGGTGGTACGAACTTGGACTGTGGGCTCAGAAAGGCTTAGTTTAAACTCCTAACTTGTACATATTAGCTCAGTGACTCTGGAAACCTCATATAAGCATGTGAACCTTTGTGTTCTCTATAAATTCACAACTATATCTCTCACTCCAGAGTTGTTGTGAGGCTTCTATTAGCATGTACCATGCTTTGCACGTAGAACTGAACAAATATTAGCTGGTTTCCTGTTCCCCAAGTCTCCTAAGATGATGGGTATTGAATCCAATAGGTATTTCAACCCTAGTTTTACTTGATATGAGTCAGTGAAAGAAAAGAGGATTCCTTAGAATGACCCCCCCCCACCTTTAAGTTGAAAACAATCAGTTAACACTTCTTTCTGTCCCCTTCCAAAGCCCAGGAGCCTTTGGCTCCACAATTTCAAATTCTAACTTAACTGGAACAAATATTAATCTTCTGTTAAAATTAAACGAATACATATATTGTCACAAAACGATGGACTGAGAGTTCTCCTAATCATTCCCTGTAGAACAAAACTCCCTGACTGGGTATCGGGACACAGTGCCACAGAAGTTCTCGGGGCACCAAGTGCTTTGGATGCTAACGATCTAATCTGGTTGGAAAGATGCCCTCGCCGGCCCTACCTTCTGTGTTGCCTTTGTTTCCTGGCTCCTACTGACTAGTGTGGCTACGGGCGGAATTTCTGTCTGAGTATCCAAAAGGACTTTTTTCTTTTGTCAATAAAGAATTTAGCTTAAAATCAGCGCTTCCTGGAGTTGCAGGAGGTGAGGGTGCTTCACTGGCACGGGAGCGACACGAAGGCTTCTTTCTGCTTTGCTGAGACACGGGGCCGCCTGCTCCCCGGGGAAGGCCCGTGAGAAACGGTGACACGGCTCTTGGTGTGAGCGGCCCGTTTTCTGCTTACACACACAGACTTGATTTATAATCCCGGTCCGGACAGCATCTGAGTCTAATTACCTGGGTATATGAAAGTTCAGGAGATCTCAGCTAAGTTAGCGATTCGGGGATGCGCTTTACCAGAAGCAGATGGAAAAAATAAAACACTTTAGTTTATGGCTATTTTTCTATTCAGGGGAAAGAGAAAGAACAAAAAGAGTTGCCAAATTGATCCTTGTCAAGCACTAATTAAATATTATTCATGATTAATTCTGATGTTGATGTATTCAGTGTTTTAGCGGTGTCATAAATATCTGGAAGAATGAAATAACCCACTCTGTCGAGCTGTCATAAATCAGGCATACCACAGCCCCCACGTGGCCCCCGGAGCCGGCCCCTTATTATTATTTTTCAAATACATACACTTGTTGGTGACCTCAATGGAATATTTATTAGAGGTATGAGGAAATAATTTCCTAATTATGCCTTACTATTGCCATTTCATTCAGTTTAAAACAAATATTTTTAAGATGGCAGAGAATGAATAGTTTCTATTGATTAGAGATAGATTTACAGGTGAAATAGTATGATATCCAGGATCTGCTTTTAAAAAAATCCAGGTTGTCTGGAAGAGGGGCGAGAGGGTGGTAATATAGAAATAGGAGTAGCCATGAATTGCTAATGCTTGAAGCTTAGTGATGGGTCCATGGGAGTTCATGATAATGTCCTCTGTTTGTGTATATTTTTGGAATTTTCTGTAATAAAAAAATCGAAGTTATATTTCCTTGGGACAAAACTCAAGTGTATTCTTCAAGAAAAATTACGGTAATCCATTTTCATTGTAAGAATATGTTTTTTAAGTTATAAACCATGGGTTAGAAAATGTAAATCCAGTTTGGGGTTGATAGACTATAAGTGATGATCCTGATGAAAATACCAATGGTGGCTTTTACTTAATTGAACATCAGGACTCTCTGCTACATGCTTTACACATTTTTTTAACCCTTAAATATTTGTGTCCTTACTTTGTAGATGAGTAAACTGAGACTTAAGGAGATTAAATTCCTTGTTGCAGGCTACAGACATTATGGCAGAAATGAAGTACCCAAGGTTCCAAAGCAAATTCTTATTCTTTCTCTTTTTAATTTATAAAGAAGCTATGCTCAGTGGGACAGTTGGTGTGGGACCATGGATTCAAGTGATTGGATCAGGAAAGGACCCTAGAAATGCTTTATTCAGAGATGGCTCCCTCCCTGCTCCCGTGCCCACAGGGGCAGCCATTCTCATGGACTGTGACACTTCCCCCTGCTGGCTCGAATCCCTCTCAAAAGAGTGTCCCAGACGACTCAGCTGGCCCAGGGCTGCCTTCACACGCAGACCTCATCATGTCTCCTCTCGAGAAAACGGAGGCCCAGGGAGGCAGGCTCTCGCAAGACCTCACAGCTAATAGGAGGCAAAGGACTCATTTCTCCCAACATAGGCCCAGGGCTCCTTCCACTGCAGTAGCTCAGGCTCCTTCCAGGTCAAACTTTCTGTGACAGGGCATGTGTTATTACGTGGAAACTGCCTAGGACAGTGCCTGGTACATGCTAAGTACTGGATCAATACTGGCTGTTAGTATTAGGAAAAAGTAAAATATCCCAACAGTAAGATGTAAGAGCTGTGAACGAAACCAGGTCATTTTGTGAAAGCATCTGCTAGTTTCCTAAAATGCCATCAAGAGCCCTGGGCTAAAGCTGTCCAAACAGCTGCAGCCTCAGGCCGCAGGGCCCCTGGCAACTCAGCTTTGTCCCCAGTCACCGCTCCTCAGGAATGCGCAGGGAAGGCCCCGCTCTGAGGTTCTGTCCGGGCGAGATTGATGATGGAAGGCAGCCGACCTTAGCGTCGCCTTTGCCTGGCGCCAGCAGCCCCCCAGCCTCACGGTGCCCGGGCCTGGCAGACCCGTAAGCCACCGGGCCAGCTTGCTGAGCTCCTGCTCTGCCATGGCATCCACATTCGGGCTTCTCTCCTAACCTCGGATGATCCTTTCCTCCTCTGAAGACTTCTGAACCCTTGGATGACTGACCAACACGATTTCCACCACTCCCAGCAGAATTTTCATACCTTCGGAAAAGGTGCTGTCCCCGCGGCCTTTATTCTCGGGCGGTTTTGTGCGTCGGTTCTGCCTTCCCCAGGGGATCCAGGAACGACGCAGGTACTGTGAGTGGAATTTGTTTTTTTTTAATCTGTGAATCAAGCAGCTAATAGAAGCCCATGTAATTTGTGTGACAGGTGACAGCTTGTGTGAAAGTAACTTACCCATATCCCGTTTCACATTTGCATCTGTTATGCCGGGTGAAGCCGTACGTCACTGGTAGACCATTAAGTTGCAGTCACCACTGTTTTCCTAGGTGAAAGGGTAATTATTTCTGCTGTTTGCTCGTAATTTATTAATAGTCAGTGAAGAACATTAGGGTAAAGGATTATTTCAAGCCCAGTGACAGATGAGATGTGTGGAGGGCGTAGTGATCTAGTGGTTGATAAGAAAAGCTGTTAGTGTAAGGATAAGCTTTCGTTTGGGATCTGCGCGTGTTACTGCTGATCGGCATTTCAGATGAAATAGGTGCCCGCAGAAGGCTGCATAGAAACTACCAAGAATACCAAGAAATAGTTTTCTTTTGGATGGAACCAACTGTGCTCTAGAATAAAAGCAGTTTCCTGTAATGTTATATGTATCCAGGAGTTAGATGTGTGCAGAATGATTTTAAGTGGCACATGAATAGTTTTTATTTTAATAGTTATGTGTTCATCTTAAATGTGTTAGGAAAACAGCAAAATAGCATACCAGACCCATGATTTCTTGGATTATCAATTATTTATCTTGCTTAGGCTGAGCTTAAACCAGATATTTTTATTTTGAAAAGCGAGTTAAGGAAAAGTGTGTTAAAAGTGAGTTAAAGAAAAGAAATAAGTAAGTAATAATGAAAGTGGTATTCAGATATGACAGAAATTGGATTAAGGCATGTGAATGAATGATGCTTAAGAAACATTGGACTAAATAACAACTGGTTCCCCTGGAACCTTGGGGCAGCTTTTGTTCACTGGGAATGGCCCCATGTCTTCACATAATACGTCCTATGATGAAACCATCTGGAGCCCTTACAACATTCCACCTTTGCTTTGAATTTTCAATATAATATTATTCTTTAACTTGTGAAGCAAAAAACCAAAACAAAGCATGGAATGAGATTTAAAGTAGTTATTGGGAGGCATTTACTGGCTCTTTTTTCCACGTGTGAGATGAAAAGATTAGTCTTGAGTGCGATTGGCTTAAAGGTGAGCTGAGGTCTCATCTGAGCTGTCCCACCAACGTCCTATTTGAGTTCTTGGATGACCTCAACTTTCCCTGGGCCTCAGTTTTCACATCTATGGAAGGAGGGGTTGAGATGATCTCCCAGCTACATTCCAGTCTTGAATTTTGATTCATTTAGAATTCCGGGAGACAGGAAAAGTGATGCCTCCTTTCGTGGTATGAAGCTCTGGGTAATTTAATGTATTTCTTAGCCTTCTAAGAGGGTTACTAATACCATAAATCCAGCTGATTTCTTAAAATGGGCCAAACGACTTCTTTAAAGGGTTGAACCCTCATTTGGAATGTAAATTCAGATGTGCTCGTTAAAGCAAAACCAAGTCCCATTTCTTCTCCACCATAGCTGGGGTCTTTTTGGTTTGGTGTCCCCAATCCAGCTGAGGGAGAGGGTCGAAGATGACTTCCCAAGTGAGGAGAACTCTAAAGCTGATTCTTGTAAAACGAGGGGAAGACAACTCAGTCAGAGACAGTAGCTTGAACGAAGACCTGGCGATGGAAAACATCAGGCCCGTTTCGGGAAATGCAAGCATTCGCGGATACCGCAGGTGACCCTTGTGTCCTGGACCGGGCGCTGCGACAGCAGGGCAGCGATCAGGACAGCCAGCTGCCTGGTCAGGCCGCGGGCGGTGGCGGTGGCGGTGGGGAGGCAGGAGAGGTAGGTGAGTGGTGCTGGCTCATGAAGCACCTCACGAAGGGGCCTCGGAGGCCTTGCTGAGGACCGAAGAGTTTGGACCCCGCGAGCCACTGTCCTCTGCAAGGACACAATGGTTAAGAAAGCTTGGAGATCAGGAGGACTGTGGGAAAGATGGAGGCTTTGGGATGCCCTGCTCTCCTGCAGCTCAGTCCCCGCTGGGGCCTTTCTGAATCCTTCTGGATCAGGCGGCTGGAAGGCTCTCTTGAGCCTCTGATGATAAACGCCCTTGTCCCTCTAGCTGGGGGCGGGTGAGGGGTAATGACTGTGCCTAGCATGTGCCAGATGCTGGTTCACACAAATCACCTTCTGGGGGAGAAGGGGGAGGGTGAAAACCGACTCCTCCCTTTGAGCTTCTTGCTTGGACAAAGAAGCAGGCATCTCAGGAGGTACTTCTGTGGATTAGAAAACATGGGCAGGTTTCCTCTTGCAAAAATTCTTCACTTTGTAGCTAATTTGCACAGACTGTGCATGTATGTATCATTCTAGACAAGCGGCTTGTTCCGTCTGATGATCTGAGACCCAAGCAGCCCGTTCCTTCCCATCAAGCAGATCGGATAAGTCGTTGCCAATTTGATGAAAGGGCAACATTGCAGCAAGTGAGACGCGCTGATCCAGGTGGCCAGTGTGGGCACAGGCTTCTAGGAAAAGTTAGCTTATAGAGAAGAGAGGACAAACAGGCTCTGGGAACACGGCCTCTTGCCGTGATTCACACAGCTACCTAAGACTGCAGGGAAAAGGAGCCCCCCCAAGCCCCGCAGACCCAACGTAAACAGAGCTCCGTCACCACTATTCATGTTAAACTTTGCATGCGGAGTTAAAAACAAAAGAAGGCTGCAAGTCTGGGGGACTTGCTGAGCTGCCTAAGCTCAGAACCAGCTCTGCTGCATACTAGCTGTGGGCCCTGTGCAGATGGCCCAGCGTTCCTGTGTCTCCTTTCCCCTCCGTAAGTGGCATAGACGTATATCTTCATTATAGGGTTTTGGGAGGAGTAGACTTACAGAACTTGGCAAAGCTCTTGGTAAGTTCAATGAACAGTAGCTGTTGTTATTATCTGGTGGACACTTTTTGGGGGCTATCACCCTTCTTTCAACCCTACACAGTGTATAGTAAGAATAACAACCTTCATAGAGTATAGCATTTAGCAAAGTTTATACATTTTTTTTACAAATGTGAGCTCAGCTGAACCTGGAGCATGTATGTGCTCCTTCCATTTTACAGGGAAGTAAATAAGAACCAGAGCAGTTAAATGATTTGACCAAGGTCTCAGAGTAAGAAGAATTGGCACACAGACTTCAATCTTTTGATTGAGTTAATAGTTAAATGCCATTCCTTGGGAAGGAGGCTTGGGATTAAGTGAGGAAACCTCTTCTGCAGGGGGATCCCTAGAGTAATAGCCTTTTGGTGAATGAAGCACTTGTGAATGCACCTGAGGAGTGAGAGGGAAGCTAGGATTGCTTCAACTCTTTTTTCCTGGCCTCCCGCCTGCTGCATTTCTCCCCCTGCATCCCTCCCGCCTCCATCCCAAGCTATGAGTCCTGAAGGGAATGCAGAGCTGTGGGGGGAGAGAGGCACGGCAATGCAGTGAGCAGAATGAGAGAGTGGTGCTGGCTCTGTCACGGGAGCCCTGGGGAAGGCATCGTGGGAGGGCTGGAGGGTGTGTGAATGAGCCAGGCCAAGGGGGCAGGGACAAGTTTACTGCCAGCCCACTGTGAGCCAGGCACCGTGCTGGGCACTTTATGGAGACTCTCTCATAACAAGTGCTGTTGTTATAAAGAGCTAATAAAACTCTATTTCATTCTGACCACCACTCAGTGGAGTGGGTGTCGTTAGCTGCCTTAAATCCTTTTGGAACAAGGCTGGGTGTGAATAGTTCGGGCTGGCATCCTTGTTTAATGGACGGATTTGCAGGCTCAGAGAGGAGATAACTGGCTTAGTAAATAGCGCAATCCCCCCATGACAGAGCCAGATCTGCAGTTCCCTCTTGATTCCCAAGGCCTTGTGAGTATTTTTTTAGTGTTTTCTGGAGCTTGGGATTCTAAGTCCTGTGCTCTCTGTGGTAGGGTTGGAGGGAGCGTCTGCTGGCCTTCTAGGAAGGAGACAGAGGTTCCAACCAGGGTGCTTGGTGCCTTGGCCCCACAAGCAAGTGAAGCCTTATCTGCTGACTTCATGTCTCATGTTTTACTAAAAAATAACGAGTGAGTTAAGAGTTTTAACTAATGTTTCTAAAACTTTTATCAAGTCTTTAGTGGTTATACACTTGGGTTTAGGGTCACAACTAGGTTGGAATTCAGACCTTGGGCTGCTTAGATAAAGTCCATGTGCTTTCATTTGTGAGGAGGGGTTAATACTGCCCATTTGGTAGGGTTGTTGGGAGGGTAATGCTTGGTATATGGTAAATGCTCAAAACATGTTAGCTATTACTGTTATCACCCCCACTTTCTTATACACGCTTGGAGAGGGTTCCTAGCCACCCTCTCCCGTCCACCCCCGTTGAGACCCACTAGATTCAACTATTTTATGGAAAGTTATTCCATTAAGTTCATTGATTCTGCATTTGTTTGGAGTTTGCTGGTTGGATGGGGGCCTCCCGGCTCTGGGGGACTCGTTTGTTGCTCTGAGTCTCCCAAGGCTGTGTGTAGCTTTCCCATTGACACCTGTCTGGGCCAGAGCTGCTCTATCAATTCTTTATTAAGACCAGTTATTTTTTATTTATGATGCTTGTGGATTCATTAAAAATGGCACTCCCTCTTGGGGATACCAGCAAGGCTTTTAGCCAGTTTTTATCAGGTTGTTAGAGTAGATATGAATATTTTAATAGAGAGAAAGAGCAAAGCCTTCAACAAACTTAATTTGTTCTAGAATCTAAGTGACAGGCTTAACAGGGGTGCCAAGTAATTCAGTATAATCAGCCCAGACAGTAGAATAAGGGACACAATTAAATGGACCAGGGAGCTTTTCCAGAGGGGCCACGGGGGGGTTTCCATGCCCAAGCAGCTGTAAATCACTGTATCCTTAGGTCCTTTGAGTCCAGGTAAGGTCTAGCATAGCCACAGGCAGAGACTAGGCCCAGGTAAGTTCCCAGGAAGCCAGGGGGAGCATTTTTACAGATTGTGTTTTAACATTTATAGAGTTCTTTTTCTCATGATGCTGATCTTATTAAATTATGTACAAAATGATGGATCAGCCAGGTCATTGCTGTCCATCGAAAGCATATTTGGGTGATAGAGACTTGACTTGGGGTGGAGAACATACAATACAATATACGGATGATGTATTAGAGAGTTGTACACCTGAAACTTATATAATTTTATTAACCAATGTCACCCCAATCAATTCCATTAGTAAAGAAAAAGCATATTTGGAACCTCAATCTGGATTGCCATCCCAGATACAGTGGCTGTTTGTTTTCTTGGTGTAGTTTTAAATATACCCACTTGGGGGAGCTTTATGATTGACTTTTAAAATCCATATCAGATGTATATGCACCTGAGATCCAGATGACTCCCCCGCCCCCCACTCCCTGCACTCCAGTGACAAGCTACTGAGGCAAGCAATGGTTGCGGAAATACAATGATAAATCCACGTGAGTGGTTTTACTTTATTGGCAATTCCTCCCTCTGGATTTTGAAGTTGTTCTTGATTTTTTTAAAAGCTTCCCTTTCAAACTCAGATAGTTTAGAGATAAAGAATAGCAGTCCTTTCTGCTGTTTCCTGGATGAGTGTTCTGCATACGTATGCAGACATCAGTGCATACTTAAATAAATGTATGTCCCAGTTAATTTTAAATAGCCACAGCACCAGAAGAATCTCCTTTGAAGTTTTATGAACATGGTCAGTTATAAGGAAGATAAAATCATGAAACCAAATGTCTGAGCAGGGAATGCTATTTCCCAGCGTATTCGTGATGTAACTCTGCACCACCCTTTCTCTCTCTCGAATAGGTGGGGCCTGGAGAGGCCTAATGAAGGACAGTTCCTTGCCGCCTGGGCATATGTCCAGGTTCCAGATGGTCTTTGGGGTCTACCCGCATTTGGACAGTTTTGAAATAATGGAAAGCTTGTTAGGGTTCCTAATTAGGACATTTGCTAGGGAACGTTGTTACAATATGGACGCACCATCAACCCATTTTACTGGTAAAAATGAAACCAATTATAAACCCGCCTATATAAGTGTGACTCTGTGTGCCCACCTGCCTGCACAGAGGGAGCTGGAAGGGGTTCCTCAGAGGCGGGGGCTTGGGTATTGTCTAAAGCTCGGTCATGCTGTTTAATTTTCTCTGCTGTCTTCTTTCGAGCGGTCAGGCCATTAGAGATTCTCTCCCCTTTACCTTTGTCCAGTTACTGTATTAACAGGGCTTTGTTATTTTGACAAGCCTCTTTCTTATTTTTTCCGCTGTCTTTCCAGAAGAGGAAAGGAAGAGTTCTGGAGGGTCACTCCTCAGCCTTTGGTCCCTTTGGGGAAGGGCATCCCTGTCGGAGCAGCTGCTGCTTCCCCCTGCGCTGGCTTCCTTCAGTGTCCCCTCCCTGCCACCCGCTCCACCCCGTCACTGGGCGGCTTTGCCTGTGAGGACAGTCCTCAGGTATCCGCTCCAGTGAGGCCCTCCTCCCCACCCCTGGTCACTGTTCACTCTCTTCATTGGGCACGTGGATATGACTGTCACTGTTGGCTCAGCAGAGGAGAACTCTCTCTTGCTCAGGAACCTTGTTGCTCTCACCAGGAAGACTTTCCTTCAGGAGAAAAAAAAAATGCTCCTCATGCCTATTTTCATAGTATTTTCTCACCTTTTTGCTTTAATGGAGTGGTTTTCAAACTTTTCTTCTTAACCATGGACTTCTCCCTCCCCCCCAAGAAATGAATCATATGCAGACCCCAGCCCAGTGCATGCCTGACTTCAGAGGGCCCTGGAAGGCTGTTTCTACGACAGCTGTAACGGCCCCCGCCACACGCACCCCTTTGCAGCAGGACTTGGCTACTTCTCCCATCAAGGGGTGCAGTCCCTTTCTCCTCTCCTTGAACCTGATGGCTTTTTGACTCGTGTTGACCAACAGAATGTGGTCAGAGTGACACTGTGCAAGTCTCAGCCCGGCCTCCAGAGGCCTCGCAGCTCCCACGTCTTAAGTTCTTGCCCGAAGACCGCCTGGTGAAGAAGCTGCTCTCGCTGACCAGAGGCGGGGAGGAGATGTGGAGAACCGAGGCCCCCCAGGCAGGCACGTGGCCCTCCAGCTGATGGCTGCAGGGAGAGAGAGCCCCCCAGAAGAGCAGAGGAACCCCCCAGCAAAGTGCAGAGTCAGAAGAACAGTCAGCTGTTATTTTAAGCCACTGAGTGTTGGGGTGGTTTATTATGTAGAAATAGATGAACGAAAGAGATGCCCTTCAGGAAAAGCTTATGTTAAGTCTGGTGTGTGTGTGCGCCAGCGTATTTTACATTGTGAAACCGGTTTCTGCATGATGACCATGTAGCAGAGGAGAGAGGCATCCAGCTGCCCCATGGTGCTGCTTGCCCACCCCCCACCCCCTCCCCGTCAGGCCAGACCACGTCGTGGCTAAGCTTGTGCGCTAAGTTTGTGCACCATGAACGTGCATTGAGGAAAGTTTTACATAAAATCGGATTTACGTTTAAGTCTTACGTCTCTTCATTTAGTGAGAGAGGCCTGCCCTAAGGGCACGGATGGCCCATTTGCTCTGATGGCAGCAGACGGAGGGTCTGGGCCCTCAACAGTCCAGCCTAACCCTGCTCCCTTAAGCTGCTCCGGGCACCCCGGACTGCGGCTCGGAGGGCTGCTGCTTTAACACACTCCAGTGCCTGGGCGAAACTTAGTCATCAAGATCAACCACACTGACTAGGTATATGTAACTGTGTATATGTTACTTTTCTACTATAAGCGGATGAGTATTTAAATTCGAAGGAGATAGCTTCTAGGGCTACAGCTGCACATTAACCTATTCTAAAATGTCAGACTTCGGGTCCATGTCCCTAGTACTACCTGGATAGTTGCCATGTTCACACTCCTTATGTGTTGGGTTCTGTGAATACACTGTTTTATGTAGACTTCCTAAGGACACCCTGACACAAGTATGGTCAGCCCCAGCAGCCTGGTTAGCCCCACCAGCACCATAGGAGAGTTTCCATTTCCCACGTCCTGAGCTACACTTGGTGTTACCGAGTGGGTAGCAAACGGTATCTCATTTGATGTCTATTTCCCTGAGCATCACTGCATAGTTATTTAGGTCATTCACATTTCCTCTTCTGTGAACACTTATTCATAATTAATATCCTTTGCCTATTTTTCTACTGGGTAGTCTCTGCCTTTCTTAATGATTCATAGAAAGCTTTTTGTTTCTCCTTTTTTGTTATATTAATTTTTCCTGGAAACAGATCCTTTGTCCGTGAATTGCATTGCAACTACCTTCTCCCAGTACTTGCTTTTCTTTTAACTTGGTTCTGCCTATTTCTATAGGCCTTTATCGCCTTAATTTTATCTTTTAACATTTTTAAAGAGGCAAGTCATTTCATTATAATGTCTTTTGCAATATACTGGGGGTGTATACATAGGTAAATTTTCCCCACCTTTGTACAGGAGAGATTTGACATTTATTGAGCTCTCTGAGCAAGGGGCTATATAAAATGCAAGCACTTTACATGTATTGATAGATCCTTTTAACAAGACAAGGAGATAGGCACTGATGTTATCCCCCTGAAAGACGAGCGAATCAGGCCCAGAGAGAGTAAGTTATTGCCCCAAATTATGCAGTGATTAAGCGATGGGCCTGGGATTAGAATCCAGGGAGTTCGTTCCAGGGCTTGTGTAACCACTAAAAAGAACCGCTTCTCCACGCCACGGCTTCTGCTCTCCAGTGCTCACTGGAAGAGAGATTGCAAACAGGCCTCATTGTGCAATGAGACAAACTAGGGTAGCACATGTTACTAACGGGTTGGCAAGGACTTCCTGGAAGAAGTGGCCTTTGAGTTGAGTGAGTGTGAATGAGATATATGTGTTAGAAGCTAGACAAAGGGAATGGGGTGTGTGTGTGTGTGTATGTGTGCACTCTGTGGGAAACAGGACGGACATTCCAGGCAGAAGGAACACCATGTGTGGAGGCCTGGACAGAGCACAGAATGTTCTGGGAACTGTGACTCAGTATATTTAGAAGGTGGAATTTAGGGATGGAGCGATTAGAAACGAGGACAAGAACAGTGCCTGGTACCTGGCTGCCATTATTACTTGTTGAATAAAAGCTTTCAGTGTTAGAAATGCAGTGATGAGGCAAGCTCCTAATTAACTGGAATACTCAAGGCATGGTCCCTTATAACAAGGAGGGCTCCCCAAACCTCTTTGGTTTCAAACTTTGTTGCCGAACATATGAGGAAACATATTAGTCTTACTTTTCTATATCAGTAAACACAATTTAACAAGCCCAGCCCAGCCTTTTCAAAGGAGGCTCTTTCAAGTCTTCTAGGTAAGTATTCAGAATGTTACTGACCATTATCTGTCACTAGGTCATGACCTATATGTCATCACTGGAGCTGTGGATGTGGCTGGTTGTAAAGATTGAGCTAAATGAACGTATTATCTCTAAGATGCATACGGTGTAATGTGGGTTATTTATGCTTACGATTGGTTTGATTTAAGCTAAGATAGACCTATTATGAACTAGTATTTTTTTCCCTGATTCAACTCATTAGTTAGCACCAGGAACAGAACTTTCGGCTCTTCGTGCTGACTCAGCAGTTGCTAGAGTGTGGGTGGGCAGGCGTTAAGGAGAGGAGATATACCAGTCTGGCAGTGAAGTAGTTAGCAAGGCCATAATTCTTACCACGGTGGTTTTTCGGCCGTGTCTGGTTGGGATTTGCAGTCATGAGGCTGAGAACAAGGTCAGCATGTAGGTCTCTTTCCTCTGCCATGATCTGTCTTCACAAATGCGGCTCCTCCCCTTGGAGCATGTGGATGAGGCATAGCTAACCCCTCAAAGCAATTCAGAGCAGACACACGAATGGAAGGGGGTCAGTAGCTTCCTCTTTGATGTGAAATATTTACTTGGGCACCTGTTGGTAGAGGCAGGGCTCTGGCGGGAGGAATTCCCTGAGCCCTGAGAATCAGCCTGCCTCGTGTGCTTTTGCATTCCCTTTCCATTGGACGATATGCAGCATTTGTGGCCACTGCAGGCGTGATTCAGAAGAGAAGGGAGGGACTGGGGATTCCTTCGGGGCTGCAGGGAGAGATTCCTTTATTCCAAGCTAGTGGTCACTGTAGTCTCAGAGATGGGTTTAGGGCATCCAGGGAGGCAGTAACACACCCCATCTTGCTGCTCCACCAGTGGGAGGCTGCTGGTGGGGAGGAGATGCATTTTTGCATCTTGAACTTAGATTCGTGGTATAAATGATATTTAAATTTTCAGGGTACCTCACAAAACTCTATTTGCCTAAAATGTAGCTGAAGAAGAAATGTTTTGGTTGTCTTATGGTTCTATAAAAGGCAATAGTTTTCAAACTTTTTTCCTTCTGCAGTGGAACCTTTCCTTCAGACAAATGTGCAAGGAAGTGCAATGTGTGTAACAGGCAAGTGCAGGACTGCTCTGGGTGAAGCGGGACTCGGCCTCACGGGCCCTGAAATTCCCTTTCCTTTTCGCTTTGCTTCTCTACTCACTGCGGCCACCTCCCCCTCTGTCCCGAGGGGACGCTGTCCACTTTCACTGCCCAACTCTGTGGCCAGTTCTCCAGCACCAGAAGGGGTAACAGTAGGGAATAAATTCAGGAACAGGAAAAAAACCGGAAAACTAGTGATTCTTTAAAACTGGCCTGTGGGTCAGTGTGGACTGGTTGCATAAAAATCACCTGGGAAATATAAAATGGATTGAAAAAAGAAAACACAATCTGGGGTCATTCCTCAAAATTCCAATTCAATGGCCCTAGAGTGGGTCATGGGATCTGTGCATTAGAAAGCTGCCCCAGTGGACTATGATCTGTAACCATTTTTGGAAATCTAGCTTCCTGGACACCACTCTGCCTTCAACTCATGGCTGCCTCCGGTGGCAGAGGTTGTCTTTCCTCCACACAGGGCAGGAGGCAGATCCAGGCGTGGGGAGAGGATCCCAGGGAGGGAACAACAGGAGCTGCTTCCCTGCCTAAGGTTTACCCCCTGGTCTGGCTTTTTATTGGGAAAATCCATTAATTGCCATTAGGAGTCTTCACATCCCTCCCCCGACAGTGCTGTGGCCTCACCGTCTGGCCTTAAGAAAACAAACACACCAGAATACAACCCATTTAACCTCCCCAAAGTGAAACCACAGATGGGAGCTGAGGGGATTCTTTTCTTATTGCTAACCTGGGAACTGGGTCCCTAATTTCTAAAGATTTTTTTTTTTTTAAGTCAAATAATCCATTTAAAGGAACAATCAGCCCCCAAACCTCTTGGAATGAACCCTTATGACTTTATGTGACTCTGTTTTGTTGATGTTGTCAGGATGTTCCTCCTGACCCTGGGTTGTTCCAAAGTTAGGCAAAAGGAAGCCCATCGGTGGGTCTGAAGGAGACCTGGGTAATGGTCAAGTCCTGAACAGCTCCTCTGGGTGGGCCTTTGATGGCTGCAGCGCCGTGTGATATTCTGGAGTGATTGCTAGGACATGGATGGACCAACAACTGTCTGCTGCCTGACCTAAGGAAGCATTATGTGGAAATACGGTTTCTCAAGTTTCGTTTTAACAAAGTTACAAGATCATCCTAATCTTTTACTTTTTTAGTTTTCCAAGGAACACAGGAGCCTCCAAAGAGTTGGCCAGTTTATATGAGAAAACAGTTCTGGCCCGTCCTGCAGATCCTGCTTCAGGAAGGGCTGATGGGTGCACAGGTCACACACCCATGAAACCATGGAATCAATGAGATAACAAGTAGTACTAGTACTCTTGTTATTTTGTGTCATCCACTCCCTTTTTATACTCTAGGTTTACCAGTAATAGCCAGACATGCCCGCCATCAACACACACACACACACACACAC
This sequence comes from Miniopterus natalensis, assembly GCF_054644295.1. Classification (NCBI taxonomy): domain Eukaryota; kingdom Metazoa; phylum Chordata; class Mammalia; order Chiroptera; family Miniopteridae; genus Miniopterus; species Miniopterus natalensis. The sequence goes on along the minus strand of NC_142091.1, from coordinate 59,272,454 downwards.
ACACACACACACACACACACACACACACACACTGTTCAGTTGTTCTTAGTGTCCCTTAAGTCCGTGGAGTTTCATCTAACCCCCTTCCTTCCTCCCTCCCTCCCCGCTCTCTTTCTTGCTTGCTTGCTTGAACTTAGTAAGAAGCCACCAGGTATACGGAAAATCATTCAGAATGCCCCCATTTGTATATTCCACCTTTCCTTTGATCTTTTCCCATGCTCATACCTGGCGGTATTTATACCAGTTAATTTTGTATTCTCCTTATTTCCTTGTTGTTCCATAGTTTTCCTACTTAAGTTTTTAAAAAGAAAATCACTTTAAGATATTAATGACATGTTAGTTCATTGCTAGCAATGGAAACAGTAGGTTCTAGATCCTGAAGAAGGAAACGAGCTAATGAGGGGAGAAATGGGAAGGAGCCAAGAACCGGAGAGAAAGATTTCAAAGGACTAAGTGTTTTGGTGAGTGGGGTTTGGGGTCCTAGATGAGTGAAGAACTTCGTAATAATAATGACGGTTAACGTGTTGTGCTGATTACAGAGCTCACCTTATTTGATTCTCACAATAACCCAAGACAGTCAGTGTGACCGTTTTCATTAGTAAACAGAAGATGACCCCGAGCATTGCAAGTTAAGTAACTTGCCTTCGGTCATATAGCTACTTAGTGCTGGACGGAAATTGGAACTACTCGGATTACCGCAGAGCGTGCACTCTTGTGCGCGTGTCATGTTGTTGTTATGGCTGTTATTGTGACTGAAGGATTTTACAGCAAGTCCCAGCTAAAATCCTGGCTTTGCCTTTGCCAGCTGCATGGCTTTAGAGAAATTACACAGAACTCTCGGAGATCCCCTTTCTGCTATAAAACGGAGATATTGTGAGTGCCTGGCTGTAGGAGGGACTCAGTGAGGTCCTCCATGCTGGATTTAGTAAACGATTTATTCATGCTCAATAAATCATGGTGATGTTTTATAGTTGTTGTTATCTGTTCATTTTGTAAATTCCTGAGTTTTTCTCAAAAAAAAACCCAAGTACTGAATTTTAATTGTGTAAGCATGCACCTGTCATGAGTCGCTGCATTCTCTTGTCTCTTGTTACTGCTTTGCTCCTACAGCCTGTTAACATGTTTATATATTCGGTTTGTGTACCAGTTGCTGCTTGGTTTCTTGGGTAAGCCTCTACTGATGACTTTATATTCTAAGTCACATAGACTAGGCTATTTCATGTGAACTCTACAGCTTGTCTCAGAAGTGGAGTAAATTATTTTTCATAATGGCCTGAATCCCGTGCAGCATTTTGAATGGATTAAGCTGGCCAAAAGAAATCTATGGATAGCTGAGCAATGTCATAAAACTGGAAAACACAGGGGTGATACCTCACTGCATTAACCTCAGGGTCTCTCTCTCTTGTATCATTGCAGTGACCCTGAATTTTATTTTTTTAGGTCTAATTTTGAGATATATTTGTAGAATTCCATTTCTCTGATTTTATAGAGATGACCTAAAAACCCCATGATTGTCCCTCTTCTCTTCCAGGGACCCTTCCACGATTCCCATGTGACTGCAAGGACACTCTCCTCTTCCCCACCTTGCCACCCACTACTTCCAGAGCTGACACGGTGCTGTGTTGTACCATTGTCTGTCCTGAGCACTGAGGTGCTCACCCTGGCCCCAGTGATATAAAATGAGGGGGTATGGATGCCTTTTCCAACTTGAGACTAGCGAAAGGCAAAACCCCCTTCTGTTTGAAACATTGAGAGTGTAGACTTGGGTTCTTGTTTCTTTAGAGAAACTGTGGGGTGGGTCATTTACTTCCCCACACCCCGACCCCTGGCTGCTGTAGCTCTGCATGGAGTAACTGAGCAAATGAAACCCCAAGCCTACAAAAAAGGTGGCATTCTCAAAGTGAACGAATGAACGCTTACCTAGCAGAGCTGCAAGATGTGGCGAAGCAGGAAGACAAGTTAATGATCTAGAAATTGTATAGCTTTGTTGTCTTAGAATCATGGCAAACGGAATATATGGCACTGGGTCATTTTTTGCATTGATATGAAGAGAAAATGAGTATTTTACAAATAAATGAGTTTGTGTTTCTGTTTTCTATTCATGACGGTAATGTTTACTTCTCTTGAAATAGAAATATGTCACCTAGGTATTAAATATAGAGGGAGGCTTTTTCAGCTATTAGTGAGGAATTTTTCTGTACATGCCGTGCTTTCATGCACTTCAATAAACATTTTAGGCTTTTCTCTTCATTCGCTATTACTTTGTCTGATGAGGCTGTCTGGGAACAGAGGCATCTGAAGGGAAAAAAGGGGAATTGTGAAAGGAAAGACATGTTAAAATTGTTATTTGCCTGATTATTAGAAATTTAGATTAAGGCCTAGAATCAACTTCACTTCATTTTCTCATGGATTTTAAGATACAGCAGTGTTTCTACTTCCTATTTTGAAATTCAGAATAGGCCCAGAGTTCCCCTGGAGTTGCGATGAAACAATCTATCCGATTTATTGTTGTCGTTGTAGTGGACAGTTATTATTTTTATCGTTGCAGTTTCTCCTACTGCAGAGGCCTACGTTTCCTTGTAGAAACCACCTCTGCCCTAGTCTCGGTTCATGTGACCCGAATCTGGCCAAAGTCCACAGTAACTGGGTAAACAACGGCTTGTGTCTGAAGCCAGGTTCGTGCGAGTCAGTTACAGTCGCCAGGCCGGGGGACCGAGCCCAAAATGGACAGAGGCCAGCCTCGGCTTCCATGTGGTGACAGTCCACCCGAGACCGAAGCAGCTCCGAGAAACTGACCCGAGAGACTGGGAAAGATTTTTGACTATTTTTTGAGCATTCATGCTTAAAGTGAGATTTACCCCTGCCACTGAATTTCTTATTTTTCCCCTTAAACTATTTGAATTAGCTTCATCCACTTATAGTTAGGAGAGTTCTGGCCAATACGCTCATCCTCAGTTTTTCCAGGGAGCATTTGTTTAATACCTGGATTATTCTGTATTAACCATTCACATGTAATAGGAAAATACAGGATTAATAGAATGGTAGATTGGGAGGGCCACCTGGTCCAGTTTCCCATCCAGTGCAGAACCCTCTCCTTCTTTAATATCCTTTGTGACAGTCACCCTAGAATACAAATCATTTCTTCAAGGATTTTGAGATACAACAGTGTTTTCATTTTCTATTCTGAGTTTCAGAGGAAGTCCGAATTCCATTATGGTCCTTACTTTTAAAAAATCCACCACCGTGTCAGATAACTCACTACCTTACAAACTAGTGCATCCCAGTTTTGCAGCGTTCTGATTCTCAGAAGGTTTTTCCTTTTATTGAGTTGAAATATGTTTTATTTTTGTTTTACTCACTGGTCCAAATTCTGCTTTAAACCATACATATTAAACCAAAGTCTTGTTCTACAAGATAGCACTTCAGATATTTGAAATACCAATCATATCTCTACTCTGTCTTCTTTGCTTCCAGCTACATAGCCTCAGTTCTTTCTTCCATCTTTCACAAAATGATATATCCAGACCACCTTGATTGTCCCCTCCTCAGTTTACTTCTGTTTGTTAAATATCCCTTTTAACAGGGGACCAGCACTGAGCTAGCTAGCACCTCCTGTATTTTCCTCTAGACACTTATATAAATGCAGCCTTATTTGGGGGTTTCTATTTCCCATCCATAGTTTCTGATTTATAACAATCTTGCTGTTACTGTTCTTAAGCCAGGTCTGTGTTTGAGTTTTGAATTTTAATTATTTGAATCTGTATTGGGACTTTGCAAGCAACCATAAGCTTTTGTTCCCTTAAATATCCAACACCACGCAGAGGGTATTGTTTTGCCCATGTGTTTCTGCCTCATTTGGGACCTTTGTTGTGTAGAATGATGCAAGAGTTGATCACAGTCACTTGAGCCACTGAAATAGCCCACTGACTAGATAAGAGTATTCATTTCATTAATTAGGAACTACATTCAGATGTGGGTAAGAAAGAATAGAAAACAGCAGCTTAAATACACATAAAATAGTGTGGAGAGAGACAGCGCAGAGCTGCTATGATTTTGCATCAGGCCACAAAGGACTCAGGCTTGTGTATTTATGTTCCACCATCCCAGTGCCTGGCTTCCATTCTCAACACTTCCTCATAGTCTAAGATGCTTAGTGCTTTCTAATGTCTTGTTTACATTCTAGATAGTAGGAAGAACAAAAGGTTGCCTCTCCTAATTGAATAAGCTCCTTCTAAGGAGTTTTTCCAAATACCCACAATCATCTCATTTATATTTCACTTGCCAGTATTAAATCATGTGGACAGCTGCAAGGGAATTTGGGAAATATGGCCTTTATTTTGGGTAGCAGTGTAACTAATAAAAATTTGGGGTTCTGCTGCTAAGAAAGAAGGGAAAGTAGATATTGGGAGACCACCAGCCACAGTCATGGAAAGCTATATTGAAGTCTTTTCCTTCTGGCCTTGGAAGTAAAGAGTAATAAAAAGATATACTCAATGTGGATGATACCTGTCCTCACTTGTGGATGACCTTTGGATTTGGTATGCTCTCTCTTCCTCTCCAGGAATTTTCCTCCAGGCCCAAGTGAGAGGGTTAAAATGCAGGTGTTTTTTTCAGTCCTTTCTCTTCCCCTCTTGGCTGCCTACATTTAGCATTAAATCTGGAGACCTTGCAGTGGCAAAGATGAAAATTGTTGGAGCCTAGTACATGTTTAAATTAAGTCAAACCTCTTCTTTAATACAGTAATGATGAGGTGTAATCTTTCCCTCTAAAGCTCTAATCCTATTAGGGAGACATGTGGATTGGACTGTATCATGGAGGATTATGGCATCTAAGAAGAAAGAGCCAGTTGGAAAATCTCAAACTGTATAAACATAGACCTATGGAGGAGAAAAGTCCCTGATTATTATAATGAAAAACCATTGCAAGAAATAAAAAAAAGGTAGTAACGGGCAAGAACATACAGAAGGAAAATTATGATAAAATATATTGAGTTGAAAGAATGTTCAGATGTCTGGTCTGCAAAGAAACTAGGAACAGTGACTGCCTCTGGGAAGAGGGATGGATGGCTGGAGATTGGGGTAGGAGGGAGAGGTTTCAATTTTGAATTATGTCTTTGAAGCCTTACCTATTCAAAATTAACTAAATGAAAACAAAGTAAGTGTGAAGTGCTACACACAGTTTCTTTATCAGAAGCAAGTGTTTTGTTTTGAGAACTTTTATTGTGGGTTTTTAAAAATATGTCCTTATTGACTTTAGAGAGGAAGGGAGAGGGAGAGAGAAACATCAATGATGAGAGTCATTGATCGGCTGCCTCCTACACACCCCCTGCTAGGGATCAAGCCTGAAACCCAGGCATGTGCCCTGACCGGGATTCGAACCCTGATCTCCTGGATGATAGGTCAATGCTCAACCGCTGAGCCACGCCACCGGGCCATTGTGTATGTTAATGCTTCAAGCAAATCTGGGGGAAAGAGCTATAAAGACATCTCACTTAGCCTTATTCTTTTCACTTATTAAGTAATATAGAGTTTTCTTTGGCTAAAATTTTGTTGTTGCTACTCTTAAAGATTTTCTTTCACCCAACACATATTATTTCAATATTTTCTATGTTGGTACTAATTGCTTTTTATCATCCTAAAGACTATTTGGCAAGTAAATAATATTCCATTTTCCATCTTCCTAGTCTTTTTGTATTTGATATTTTAAAAATAAACTCCCTACCACCCTTATTTCCATCACATTTCTCTTACCTCTTAACATGTGGTCATCATATGTAATGGACAAATTTTGCTCACCGTAAAGGTAGATTATTTTGCCATTTGTTGGCTGTTTCAGTGTGTAATGGATTAAATTGAAGTTTGTGACTAAAGGTTTTACATTGGCATATATGGAGATAGTAGTTCTCAGTGGGTGAAGCTTAATGGATATTTTTCCATTTTGAAAGACCTGCTTTTTGATGTTTCTGCCATGGTTTTGCCTCCTCTGGAAAAAAATACCAAAAGCCATTATTTGTGATAGGAGAGAGACTGTAGAAAGAAAGGATGTTGGCTTCAAGATAGAGATTTTGGCAGATCCGGTGCCATCTCATTGGTTACAAAGCCTTTCTGGAAAGCTTACAATTATTCAGCTTGCACAGCACAATTAAGCAAACAATTCATTTAGTCTCTCTGTGGATATTCCATTGCAGAGGGAAGGGGGTGGCTCGGGAGCTTGGAAGTGGGAGCTGTGGCCTTTCCCCTTGACGTCTGTGGTTTGGATCCATTCACTGGGTCAGTGACCACATAGTGGCTCCATCTGATGGCTGTGCGGCGACCCGTGTGAAACAGATGGGTGGTTTCAAGCCCATGGTGAGGCGGTCACATCTCAACATCCAGGATCCCGGCTGGCAGAAATATGTGAGGATTATACCGACATGATTCTATTCAGTTTGTGCTTGAGTGAAATCCGTATTGTGAAAATCCTACTTGCAGTAAAGTGAGCTTTAGAATATCTTTTAAAGCTCTGAGCGAAGGCCTCAGCCTTCTCCTGTGTGTGATGATCAGCGCACGGGGCTTGCTTGCCTTGGCTCGGAGGCTTTAAGAATCTCTAGGGTCAGAAGGTGTCTCCGGCTCTCTCCCATGTTTGTGAACACCGGGATAATACATCTACTCAGTGCAAACTGCCCGGAGACACACAGTACCTGGGTACAGCATTCTGTTTACACTTTGTAGTAAGTCCCGGCACATCTTGGTCGTTTTGGGTTGAATGAGGTTTCTTGTAGATAGAACAGATGTGCTTAGAAAAGATGTGCTTATAAAGTGCCATTCAGACCTAAGATATTTCTTAACCTACTCTGGGGGCCATGTGGATTGACCCACTGAACTACCCCAATATATTTTTTTTCCCATCCTAACATTTAACCACCTTCTCCTACACATGTATACACACACACACACACACACGCCCGCGAATTTACTACTATTTTTTGGTTGGAGGAAGGAATCCAGATCTGGGCCCCAGATAGAGAAGCTTCTCCAAGCTGAAGCCACACTTATAATAGGAATATATACGTGCAACATGCTAGGGTGCCATGGTTGCCACAGACATCGGCATAACCCTGTGGGACAGTCCCTGCTTTCCCTAAGCCAAAGAAACCCGAAGAAGATTTTTGCTTTCATGAAACAAGTCAAAAAAGCGAAAATCGTGTTCAGGCTCTGTTTCGCAGGGGTACGCTGCAGAGGCATGGCGGTCCTGAGCGTCCGGAGCGGGCCGGCCAGGCTCCTGCCCTGGGAACGACGCTGGGCGTCCCAGCATCCAGCCACCCAGCCTTCCCCGGGCCTGTGAGCGCCTGTGCTCCGCCCCGACGTGCCCTGTGCGCCCATCAGCAGGACGTGCTGCTTTATGCCACGTGGGCTTTGGAAAGGTCCTGGGTGTGTGACAAGTGGAACTGACGGAAGAGCCCACGGGTGAGCTCATTGGAGGGCGGCAGCTGGGAAGCGCCTCTGCTGCTTACTGTCAGTCATGTGCTTCCTGGAGGAGGAGCCCTCGTGGCCCCAGAAGGACAGGGGCCCGTGACTGGCCACGTTTTGGACATCTTTCTTGGGGACAGTGTTGCTGGTCAGATCGGTGCGTGCCCAGCGCCTCGGGCCTGGCGGCGGGGGAAGTGGGGCTGATGGGCCCATTGACGTGGGTGGTTGGCCTTTGAGTGGAAAACGGGCGCTCCCCCAGTTGTAGCTTGTGGTAGTTATTTCTCTGTTTTAAAGATAATCATGACTCTTCCTTTCTTTTGAGTTCCTGTGAGCAGTAGACCTCTGCGATGGAAATATTTTGAAAGCTTCTTTGCTTTCTTGGCGGAAGAAAATGACCACACTGGGGCAAGGCGTGGGAGAAATCGCAGGCTTGAACTTTTCCTCTCCTCCCTGAGAGGCCCAGGAGCCCCTTGGCTGTGGCCTGAGTCCCTATGCATAGGTCTGAGGTAGTCTGGGACACAATGGGTTGAGTTTGGGACAGCCCCCTTTGTTTATGACATAGTGAGATGCCAAGGGTCGCCTTGTTTCCTTACTTGATTAAGGTTGTTTATTTAAACTGCAAGGTATCGCTTAAATACAAAGCTGAACTGGAAGAGAGTTAAATTGGATCTTGTTGACAAGAAAATTATTGACTCATAAACTCATCAATGAATTGCAGAAACACAGTGGGATGTTTTTTCAGCTCCTTTGGCGAAGGCCGTGCAGATTCTTTTTGCATATTATTTGAGAAGCATCTTGTGGGAGGTTATAGAACTGATTCACCGCATGCAGGAAGACTGATTTGACTTTTATCTCCTAAGGTTGGCAATAAATGCTTTTATTTAGCTTAGAGGAGAAAGGCTTTATAGCCTCCTTTTTACCATGACTCATAATTTCTGAGAAGTCACATTGTGCTTTACAATGAGGCTCAGGGGAAAGTGTTACCATCTCTTCTCTTTTAAGGCCATTTTCTTGCATTTTTTGTAAATGATGATAAGCCTCTTTTTTTTTTCTCCCCTCTAAAAGGACCTGTTTCTTCTTGTCACTCCCTTCTCCGCTTCTGTGCTGTTGTTCCTCTGTCCTAGCTTCTCTTTTAACATCTCCAGGCTTTGTCAGGAGTAACATCTCTTTTGTCTTCCATTCCTCTTCAGTTTTTATACAGAAATTAAGTTTTTTTCTTGTTTCTTCCCTCTGTCGTCTTTCTTCTCTGTCCATCCAGAGGAGGCGCTGCTCTTCTGCTGTGCGCTCACGTTGTTCTAATTCCCTGCTTATCATATCCAAATATCTGGGCCTTATTAATCACTCCTGGTCCTTAAGTGATTGGGTGTCCTCCTGTAATAACCAGCTTTGGAACTGTGCAACATTAGAAAGTCCAGGGAACTGATAGTTTTCTTGTAATTTATTACTTGTTTTGCAAGCCTTTCATAGGGCTGCATACTTACATAAAGTTAAAATGCCCATCAAAAATATGTTAGCGCACTGTGAAAAATTAACACATGCAAAGTAATGTAAGCACATGGTACTTTTAATTTTTTTCAGGGGCCCCGGGGCACCGTTATCTGCTCTTTGCTGGGAAATCACTCATCATGTAGCTATTGGGGAAAGGGAGCACTTGGGCTCCTTTTCTGGGAGCAATCCAATGCAGTATGGATATTAATTAAATTTATTAAACAAATAACACAGCGACTCGGGGAAGCAGGGGTCCATCTGCCAGTTCTGCAGACAGATCTCTGCAGAGATGCGAGCTGAATGGTAGTTAAAGCGAAGTTGCCGAGCTCAGCAGATGGGCTCTTGTCTCCAGTGGGGGAGATTTGGTGGCGGTCCAACAACTCTTTTCCCCCTCCAGGTTTTTGTTCCTTGCAACTGTGATTGAAGAAGCCCTTCTCTGTCTTTTCCCAGCCTTGTGCCTTTCCTCCACCCCCACCCCCCTTTGTTTATTTGAGCAATGTTTAAATCTGAGTGATTTGTTAGAGGCAGGTCCCGGCTGATCTCATTTTGTGTATGTGCTGTAAAGCTCACGCAGAAAATAATTAGGAAAGTGTAATCCCATTGACTTTACACCCCACTTGTGTACATTGCAGCAGCTCAGCCTCATGCCCTGGAATTAAAGTCTCTGGACAAATTCAGATATAGTCAATATCCCCGTTCTCTGCATTTGGAAGTTCGTATTATTCTTAGCTTCATACGCTTATTATTCTTAAAATTGTTCCTTAGATTGCTTTTAGACCTACATGCCTTTGAAATGATGCAATTTGAGGATTCTTGTTTGGTTGGGTTCCCCCCTCCCATGTCTTCATATTCTGTTGTCAAGTGTCTGTCTGGGTGCCTTAAATCCTAGTGTCTCCTTCACTAGCCATCTGGGATGAAGTTGGCAATGTTAGATCGGCATATTTGTGATCTGTGTCTTTTAAAAATCCACTTTCCCACCTCCGGACCCACCTCCCCCATAAAAAAGATGGTGAATTTGAAACCTTTCTGTTAAGAAGGGCCATTTTGGTTTCAGTTGATTATTGCTTCCTAACATTTGGACTAATTCTTGACAGAAGCTCACTTGGACAGAATTTAGTGCTAGGATGTTAGATTTGATGGAAAATCACTCCTCCACACACACCCTTTATCCTTACCTGAACCTTTGCAAAAATTATTTTGTAGAAGACTTTCTTGTCTTTGGCTATGTCCCCTTGCATGGGATTAATGCTTTTCACGAGAGGAGTGGGTGGTGGTGGTCGGGGAGACCCACACAAACCCTGCTAGGCAGAGTGTGTGCTCTATTGATGGCAAAGTTTTGGACTAAATAGATGCCACCTTGGGCTGAGTCCTGAAATGCCCTTGCCTTCAAAGAGATAGGTGTGGTTTTAGTCAACCTGCCAGGGACATATTAGCTGAGAGAAAGGCACCTCTATGGAATAGAAACTCCTCCAGTCAGAATGATCCCCCCCCAACCCCTCAGTTCTCCGCCAGCAGAGATCGTCCCTGGTTACAGAACTCAAAGAGAAGAGTTAATGAACCTGGGATTAGGATTATCCTCAGCTGTACCGAGTTTTATGGGGATATAGAGGTCAAACCCTTAAATCCAGCTTGTCAAAAGAACCAACAAATGGATCCATTTACCTGGAGCACAAAAACATCTTAGCCTGCAGAGCCTCTATCCGACCAGGATGGTCAGTTCATTTCGCTGCAACTGTAGGTGTTTGGCCAACTCTATCCTTGGTATTAGTCCGTGTTTGTGCTTTGTTTTTTATATTCACCAGAGGATTTTTTTTTTTTTCTGTTACTTTTCCAGAGAGAGTGGGAGAGAGAGAGAGACATTGATTGGTTGCCTCCTGCACGTTTCCCCGACTGGAACCAGGGATCGAGCCTGCAACCGAGGTATGTGCTCTTGGCTTGAATTCAACCCAGGACCCTTCAGTCCGAGGGCCCATGCTCTAACCACTGAGCAGAACCGGCCAGGGGAGTGTTTGTGCTTTTTGAACCCAACTTGAAACCTGAATCTCTTTGGGTTTAACCAGGAGGTGCAATATTTTAGCTGCTGTTGTCAGTTTGTCCCTCACTGAGATTCCACCTCTCCCTCAGGCCACACTGATATTAATAACATGAAGCTGTCAGTCACTGTGCTGAACTGTTGGAATTAGGTAGAGATCTTTGTTTTTCATTAGAGCCCTGCCAACGATTATTGTGAACTCCAAGAATTATCATTACACCCCAGTCCTTTATGGAATTTAAAAAGGCTCAGCTCAAAAGATGGTTGTGAAGTAGCTGGTGAAAAATGTTTGTTTACCAGTGAATTGTAGGTGAACTGCCAATTTATTTCTCTAATTTGTTGGAAGTCAAAATTGACTGGGGCAGGGGGAAAACTCGACATTTTGAATTCATAGGCTATTTACCAGTGTCTGCTCTGTCTCTCCTCCCACACTGTTGTACCTGGACTAATTTTCTTCTCTGATTTAAATCACAATCTAGTTGCTCTGGCATCTCAATTTAAGGGAAGATTGGACGTTGTTTTTCAAAGGGAATTGCAAGTGTTTTACACTTGTCTGAAAACAGATTGTGGCTTCTTTCCCAAGGATAAGCTTAGAAATTGCATATAAATCTCAGGGTTTTGTTCTTAGCAAAATGTTTTCAACCCTCTTGTCCACACATTAGTATAAATGAACAACACAGAGAAAAAGCTAGGAAACACCCTGACAGACAGTGTGAATATTTCTGATCTGCATCCTGCGCCTGCCATTCTACAGAACACATTTTGTTTACGACTTCTAATTGCTTTAGTGCAGATTTTGTAGGCAGCCTGACAACTTGGGACTAAATGCATAAAAAAGCTTTTGACTGGGGACAAAATTAACACTCATCTGTAAGGAAACAGAAAGTAGCTTCAAAAATAACATTTTAATGTTATTTGAGAAGAACAGATATTTTTCAGATGTGTTTATTTATTTGGCTTTGATGTACGTTTCTTCCAAGAGTTCAAGTGCAAACTTTAAAAATATTCAGTCCAGGGGATCCCGGACTGAATACTTTGTAGAAGGAACCAGGTTTGTGAGTACCATCACCAGCTGTTTGCAGTAACTGTCGTCAGATTTAATTGCTGTGTCTCTTCAAAGCATGTACCTGTGTCTAGAAAGGGACCGAAAAACAATGTCCCTGAATGAGACCCAGGCCTGGCAGCCCAGCTCCTGAGGTAAAAAGGAAGGTTCATGGTCGTTGCCATCCTTAAGCATCTCACAGCCCATTTCCCACATCTCAGTCTTACTGCTGAGACCATGTCAGAAGCTTTTCATAATCCTGGATCCCATAAATCCTGATTGATTGTTGGTTAGATTGCTGGTTAGGTTTCAGGAGCTGAGCAGAATAACCCAGCACTCTCTGTTTTGGCCTCTGGCAAACTGAGTCTTCCCTGTCCTGGAATCCCTCATCTTTGCAATGCTTTAGGACACTGCCTTTGGTTTTTATAATCTAGTCTTCTCTGGCCAAGCTGACTGGAGAGGAGGGCCTTCCTGGGGGCTAGCACGGTTCTTTTGTTATTATTCTACAGTAGATTTTAATTTAAACTCAGAGTCTTATAGTAGGAAGTGAATTTGTGAGATACCTCGCCCATCTCCCTCCCAGTGATAATCCTTATTGGAAGGGAGGGGGCTGGAGGTGAGTGTGTGGATTTATGCTGTTTGTCAACTTGTAACAACAGAGAATTTACCCCCACAGTACTGCAGTTTTTAATTTTGCAAGTTTTAAATGTTTTGGATGTTAGAAACTTAATTCTTATACCAGCGATTTTCAATCTTTTTCATCCCATGGCACACATAAACTAATTACTAAAATTCTGCAACACACCAAAAAGTATATTTTTTTGCCAGTCACACACACACACACACACACACGGTATAATTTTGACTCATTCACACTGGACGGCTCTTGTGTTGGCTGTTGTCATATTTTCACTTGACGATCTAAGGGGAAAGACATGAGTGCCCCTGACTAAATAATCCAGTATTGCATGTTTTAAAAATTATTGTGGCACCAGTTGAAAATCACTCTTATACTAATGAGTAAAAATCTCAATCTAAGGAAACCCAGGTTTGTTTCTAGAAGTGATCATAATAAAGTCACAGTTCAGCTCACTGATACCACAATTTCCTTTTCTATAGCATATGTCCTCAAATATGCTCATATTTAATAACTAGCTACCATTGCTGTGTGCCAGCTCCTGTGCTAACTGCCCTACGTACATCACCATTTAACCTTTACAGCATATCAATTCTCATTTAAAGATGAGAAACTGATGCTACGAGATGTTAATGATCCTGAAGACTAATCTAAGTGATCTAAACTAATCTAAAGGCACAGTTGGAAATATAAGCCCAGCAGTAGAATTGCAGAGAAGGTCCGGTTTTCCAGGAACCCGTGATGACCGACTGCGTCACACACTGCATTCCTCATACATGCTGCCACCTGGGGTGACGTCTCAGGAGGGCTGGTTAGGTTGGGCTGACGATAACAAGGTCAGTGTTGCAGGTCTATACCTGAGACCTACCCGGTCGTGCAGTATGGGGAAATGGCCTGCCTTTCCGCTCCAGGCTGACCAGGAATGTTGGAAACGACACAGGGTGGAAGGGAAAGGGTAGCTCCTCACTCCTGGGAAGGTCCTTGAGACCCAGGCCCTATTGGTGGTTCATTCATCTCAGCTAAACTTCGAATCCTGATGGTATGTCAGGCTCTGGGCTAAGTGCTTTCTACCTGTCATCTCACTGAATGTCCACGGCAGCCCTGTAGGTATTCTTCCCCCCACTGTTTATTCATTTACGAAGCTAGAGAAGTGCAGAATCTTGTCTCGGGTCCCTTGAGCTGCAAGTGGAGGACTTGGGACTTGAATCTCCGTCTTTTTCACCCTGAATTCTTAACCTCCCAGCTCTGCATTTGTGCTTCAGGGCGCAGTAAGACTGTGCTTAATGAACGATAGGCATTTTCTTAACACAGAGTAGAGCAATTTGAATTCCTGCGAGATACAAGATGTCTGTCTTCCCTTAGTCTCCCGTGTCTAATGACTATGAGATGCTAGCAGAACCATTTGTGAAGGTGACTCTGACAACCATCCATCGAGTGAGCTCAGCAGTCGACTGTCCTCTTGCTATTCTGTTTGTTCATTCAAACAGGCCTTGAAAATGCTGCATGTATTCATTTAAACACTGACTCCCAGAGAGGGAAGGAAGAAGGGATATACTTAAGTAATTTTACTTACTCCTCTTGGTGATGTTTCGCCTGGGAGTTTGGGTACAATATACATATCATTTATGTGTCATAGATCTACAATAATTGTAAAGTTTCTAGCTTCAGGTAAATATATTTCATAATGAAAAACCAATTAAAAAGCCAATGAAGTGATTGTTTGGGTCATGTAGCCACATTTCAGATACCCAAGGAGTTAGATTACTCTGGTCAAAGTTCTTCCTGGAGTGTAAACCAAGCATTTTGGGAAATGGCATTAATTTTGTTAGACTCATTCAGGACAATGTTTCAGCAGGTCAGTACTCTGTGATGCAAAACGCCCAAGACTATCTGATATTCCTAAAAGTCCTGAGCATAAGTTTGGCCTGTAAGTAAGTTTGATTCTTATGTGGATCCCTTAACTTCTTGCTATTCCTTGTTCTCTTCTGGCTCCAACCCTGACCAAATAGCATCTACTTGTCAGCTCTTGTCCTCACAGAGGATGGGTGAACTAGGGTTAATTGCTTATGCCAATGTATCACCCCTTCGGAAAAAGAGACCCCCTCACACACATACCGTGTTCACTGGTAAATTCAGCAACTATTCTTAGAGAGCAATTGACCTGAGAAAATTAAAAAGTGTATTTCACGTACTAGAATTTGGCTCTTGTTTACTTAAACATTATTCAACCTAAGTGTAAAACACACTGCAAGGGCCCTTTAAAAATTTTTTTGTTAGATTTTTTTCTTTAATTCAACTATAAAGACAATTCAAGTGAGAAACTTCAGTGCGTTGATTTTGTTCTTTGAGTCATTGCACTGTAATTAGCTGAGTTGCATTTTAAATGCAGCACGAGAACATCTTTCTTGTCTGTTTATGTCAGGAAGAAATGGCTAATGAGCACTTATCAAAAAGATGAACATTTTTTTTCATTAGATTAAGTAAAATCAAAACAGATTTGTAATGTACTATTATGTTTCAGCTTGGAATAAATTGAGCAAAATAGCTAATATCTTCATAGCTTCCTGAGAATTTATTTGCATGGCAGGACCCTCCTCCCCCACACACTCAGACTTCAGGAAAGTGCCCATTTGCGGCGACATTCTTTGTGGGGTCAGGGCACCTTCCCAAAGGATTGGGAAAGCTCCTAGTGGTTAGCCAGAATGCCACCTGGTGCTCAGTGTCACGCGGAGCTGTCCTCTATTTGGAGATTTTTGTATGCGTTCAAGTGGATGAGTATTAGTCTTGTGTTACTAAAAGGTGCAGATGATGAAGGTTGATTCCTTAGGAAATTTTAATGGAAAAATGTACACATTTAAGAACTTTCTCCTTTTAAATGTTGTTTCGATGGCAGCTTGTTTTCAGGGCACCAAAGAGTCTAAGTTATTACCTGCGCTTCTACTAGGTGAGAGTTAGGTCTGTCTTCATCAGCACCCGTTTGGGGGCTGTGGAAATATGTGCATAGAAAGCAACCGATATAACAGGGCCTTATGCGCATAAGGAAGAATCTTGACTTCTTTGGGGTGAATGGACAAGAGAAAAATTCCCTGAATAATGGGGCGGGGGGGGGGGGGGGGAGGTAAAAGAAACTGCTCCGGACAGTAGAGATTTTACTTATAACCATATAACTTGTCTCCATGTAGCACAGTTTTGGGAAAACATTTTAATGAAAGTATAATACACGCATGAAAGAAAAAGCTTGATGAATTTCTGCGAAGTGACATAACCATGTTAACAGGGCCTAGACCACAGCGTAGAATGCGGCTAACGCTGCGAGGCCTTCTTCGGGCCACTCCCCAGTCGTTATCCCCCACCCAAGGTAACAACCGTTCTGATTTCTACACAGGCTCCTTTGCCACGCCCATCATTCTTTGGACATTTCTTAACCTTCTGGCACAGTGAGATGTTCCAGGATCACCTTTTACTTTATCTGCCCCAGCATTGGAATCAGTCATTTCTTCAAGGAGCCCTGGTTCCATTTTGTGTAGAATGGTATTTGGAAAGGAAGACCTGGACGCTAAGTGCGCTTATCTTGCTGCTGGAGTGTCGGTGGGCTCAGAAGGGCAAGGAAAAGAGGGGGCTGTCTCTCCCTCTCTCGATCTCTGCCTCATCTCTATCTCTCAGCTATCTTTCTATCTCTATCTACTGTCTCTCATCTCTCTCTCTCTCTCATCTATCTCTCTATCTCTATCTCTATTTCTAATCTGTAATCTATCTCTCTATCTCTATCTTTATCTCAGCCCCTAATCTAGGAGTTCATACTCTACTCTCAAATCTTATCTAACATTTCAGTCTTTCTCTTTTCTGTTTGCAAGTCCTTCCTGTATGTGAGAAATCTGGCTGACATTACCCTCAGTGTATTTACTCATTTGCCCAGGCTTAGGCTCACAGAAAGCAGTTTTGAATTGCTAACCCAACTGCTATAAAAAACATACCTACTCACCAGTGTTTGGTATTTATTAGACAGTTTTTGTCTTTGAGGGTATATAGTCAAAAACCTGTATTCAAAAGTAGTTATTTTTTCCATGCAATTATGTTATTCACTTGAAATATACTTAGGCTCTTTTGTTTCTGTTTATATTCCATATCAGGTTTCTTTCCCCTCCACCTTTGTTAATTTAACATCATCATCATCATCTTGAGTGAGTATATGAAGCATTAAGGTTCCAAAACCTATAATTACACAAAAAGCTATATTCAGAGGAGTGTTACTTCCCCTACTCCACCCTACCTACCTTGTTAATGTGCCCTCATTAGTTTCTGGTTCAACTTTCTGGAATTGCTTTTGTAAATATAAATACCTTTTATAATATCTTATTTCTCTTATTTCTTGCACAAAAGTTGCATACTATATATAGTCTTCTGCACTTTGCTTTTTTGGGCTAACAACAAAGATACCTTGGACATCACTCCATACCACATGTCCTTTAGTTTCTATGAACAGCTGCATAGTATATACCATTGTGTGAATATATCATAGTATATTCAACCTGTCTTCTATGTGAGTTTCTTTCCCAATATTTTTCAGTTACAAAGAGTGCTATACCTTGTTCATATGTATTTTTGTACTGGTGGAAGTGTACCTTCAAGATAATTTTAGATGTGGGCAAAAGTAAACCCATTTGTGGTTTTGTTAGATCCTGTCAAATTCTCCTCCCACGAGATGGGACATTCCCACCAGCAATGTATGAGGGTGTCTTTTTCCTTGGGGCTTTGTCAAGAGAATGTGCTGTCAAACTTTGTAATTTTCCCCAGACCTAATCATTGGGAAATGGTATCTCAGCATAGCGATAATTTGACTGAAGTTGTCCGTCTTTTCATATGTTTAAAGGTCATTTACAAATCTGTATTTGTGAATTGTATGTGACTTTTGCTTATTTTTTTATTGTGTGTTTTTTATCTTTCCTCTCTCAAAACTTTAGAGTTCTTTATGTATTTAGGATGGATGATCATGCTTTAATTTTGATGCCTGTTAATCATAGTTATTTTAAAATCAGTGTGAATCTGTGGGACTATTTTATTGTCTAAAAAAAAATTCTTTTGCGTCTTGGTCATTTCTTCCTCTGTCCTAATAGGCCTGGTAGTTTTTGATTGAATATCAGACTTTGTGTGTAAAAAGTTGTGGAGACCTGGAATGGTGGCGTTTTCCTGCAGAGATGATCTAGGTTTCTGTTGACTAACAGATGATGTTTGGGCAGATAACCTTGATCAAGGCTGGTCAATTTGGGGTTTTCCCTCTCTCTAAGGAAGCAGCCCCTTTGGGGTCAAAACTGGATTCAGTCTGGGGTCTTTACCTTCCTTCTTGGCAGTCCTCAGCACAATGGGACTCCTGTTTTCTCCCTAGATTTTTAGCCTTGTAGCATTTGGGTTCTGCTGGCTTCTCGGTCTCATCTGAGCACGTGCAGCCTGGGAGTCAGCAAATGCCTTGAGGGGAATTTGCACTCTAAGGCTCACTTCTCTGCAGCTCACTCTTCTCCAGGATGTTAGCCTTTCAATTTCTGTCAGCGACACAGCAAGACCACTGCAAGCTCCAGGTTGCTGTTATCTCTTCGGCCTTTATTCCCCACACAGTGAGTTGGCAAATACCCTGATGAGAAACAGCAGTAGCAAGTGCAAGGCCCACTCCAGTGTGTTGCCCTGTCCCCATGGTTGCAGCCTGTAGAGTCCCGCTGCCTTGATTATTTCCTCCTGCCTTCAAAGAGCTCTTCCTTTACATTTTATCCAGCTTTTAGAGTCGTTCTCAAAGAGAAGGGTTATTCTGATACTAGTAATTCCATCATGGCTGGTAGCAGTAGTCAACTTTCCACTTAGCACATTTCATTAAATCTGTATGGAAATGAGAGAACACAGTCAAACTGACAAAGCATTTTAAAACTGACAAGGAAATTGGCCACTGCTGGGAAGGGTATAAATTGGTACCACCTTTCTGGAGGGCATTAATTTATATCAAAATCCTTAACAATTTGTTTGCCCTTTGACCCAGCAATTCTGCCTCGAGGTATTTATTTTAAGAAAATAATCACAGGTGTGTGTGAAGGTTTGTTTACAAAAATTTCAATCCCAGTCAACAAAATTGGAATCAGAGTCCTCAGTGTGCAACAATAGAGCATTTTATAAATTGTGCTTCGATACAGTGGAATATAATGGAATTCAACGTTGCAAATGATGTAGGAGAGTATTTAAACATAATAACCTATTGTTAGCATAACAGATTACAAAACAACATGTGGTGTATGGTCTAGTTTAAGAATATTTATACAGCTATATAAATATAAAACTAAATTAATGCATGCACATGGAAGTGTTAAGAGCTGGTATTGTTGTATTGTTGTTTCTTTCCCCCCTTTGTTTATGCATATTTAAAAAAATTTCCATAGGGCATTACTTTTGTTCTAAAAGAAAATTAATACACTTAAAAAAGTCTTAACAGCTGATAGGCTTAGTAGTGTTACAGATTTGTCAGAATCAGAAAGTATCCTCTTTGCAAATACTTTGTGGAACAGAAGACCTTCATACAAATAACCTTTAAATTTCCACTAGTCCAATTCAAACAGAGGCTTCACTTGTTACTGTCAGTGTGTGCCAAAGCCTTTTAGTAAGGAGTCCTTTAAAAAGTAAATAGGTTTGGCCCTGGCAGGGTAGCTCAATTGGTTAGTGTTGTCCTGATACACCAAGGTTGTGGGTTTGATCATACAAGAAGCAACCGATGAATCCATAAAGTGGAACAAAAAAATCGATGTTTCTCTCTCTCTAAAACCAACAGTAATAAAAAAAGATAAATAGGTTTGGGATAAGGACCTGGATTATCAGGGAAGATTTATTTCTTAGAAAAAAATCTAATTTCCTTTTGAAACCAATGGCTAAAATTTAATGCAATTGCTTTTGTAAAACTAAATCAAGATTTCTGAACACCATTTTTATCCTATGTTGTTTTTTATTTCAAGGTATCCTCCAAGGCAGCAATCACTGACTATGGCCTCTTGGGTTTTGAGGATGCTTCCTAGGAATGGCCGTTCCTTGGCGACATCATCAGAGAACCAGCGAGTTGGGGATTATCTTCGTCACCATGAGGCCTATGGATACTTCTTGCCCATCCAGACGAGGTGGCAGGACAACGACCAGTACGGCCACGTGAACAATGTTGTGTACTACAGCTACTTCGACACCATTGTCAACCACTACCTGATCAGGTAGGCGTGGGTCCCGCAGCCCCACATCCTCACTCAGCCCTCTGGAGTGCCCTCAGTGGGAGTTCACGCAGGGCGCTTTGGGAAGAGATTTCCCACCATTTCCTCCGCTGTGCACCTCTTTTGTTGAGTCACATTATTCCACATTATTCCTGAAAGTCATATTATTCCACAGGAAAACAGGAGGGCCCACACGTTGGTGAGGAAAGTGTCGCCCTGCTGCTCCTGCCGTCTCAGGTGTTACTGTATCTTGGTCCTTTGACCTAAACTGTCAGCAAATGTGCAGGCTCTGAATCTCAAATAAGCATCTAGACAATAAACCATGTAATATCCAGACCCTGGGCAACCCGAGCAGACAGAACATCAGCCCTCAAGGCCTTTTTGTGAGAAAAGCAGCTGCTTCCCCCACTGAGGGCACATAAGGAGGTGGAGAGAGAGTAAAGATGGAAAGATGTTTGTTATAGTTGCTGAATGCCCTTGAGGCATGATTGCCATCCCATAGGTATGTTCGTAAGATTTGTTAGTATTATTTGGTTAATATAATTCTCTATGTGAAGGATTGTGTTGTATAGACAGATCTGCGTAAATCCTGGTTTTGTCTTGTATTAGCTATGCAGTTTTGGTCAAATTATTTAGCCTTATTGAGTCTTCTGTAAAAAAAACCCCTCACATTTATTAAGAGCTTTCTCTGTGTCTAGCACTGTAAAGCATTTTACACAGATTTTCTTATTTAATCCCAAGATGAGAGAGTAGCCGATTGTCAATGCACTGCTTGGACCTCTAGCCTATATCCTTTTGGGGCACACTGGGCTGTCATCTGTCAGCACCAACATTTATTTGCCTAAGGACTACCCCTGGCCTTAGGATGCCTTTTGCAGCCAGGCCAGAAGTGCAAGGAATTGATGCCTCCTAGAAGCAACCTTCAGTCACTCACTGATGTGAGTTGATGCATAAATGCTGCGGCTTCCTCACCTCTTGACAATCTCTGATCACTTCACACAGATTCCCAGGCTCCTCTAATGGGATTAAGCTCCAGTAGTCAGATTGATACCTTTTTTTAAAGAAGAGAGAAATAAAATTTACATAACATGAAATATACTACTTTAACCATTGTAAAGTATACAAATTCAGTGGCTTTTTGTATATTCACAATATTGTGCAACCATCACAATGTCTAATTCTAGAACATTTCTATCACCACCCCCCCCAAAAGAAACCCTATACTTATTAGCAGTCAATCTCAATTTCCCTTTCCTCCCATCCCCTGGCAATCATGAATCTACTTTCTGTCTCGATAGCTTACCAATTCTGGACACTTCATATAAATGGAATCATACAACATGTAGTTTTCTGTGTCTGGCTTCTTTCACTTTATGATGTTTTCAAGAGTGATCCATGCTGTAGCATGTGTTAATACTTGTTCCTTTTTATGGCTGGATGATAGTCCAATATTGTTTATTCATCAGTCAATGGATATTTGGGTTGTTTCCACTTTTTGGCTATTATGAATAATGCTGCTGTGAATATTTGCATACATGTTTTTGTATGCACATGTTTTCAGTTCTTTTGGGCATATACCTAGAATTGAATTGCTGCATCATATGGTAACTCTGTATTTGACTTGTTGAGGAACCCTCAAACTGTTTTCCACAGTGGCTATGCTGTTTATATTTGCACCAGCAATATATGAGGGTTTTAATTTCTCCACATCTTCACCAACATTTGTTGTTATCTTTTTTATTACAGCCATCCTGGGGTGTGTGAAGTGGTATCTCATTTTGGTTTTGGTGATGACTAGTAATGTGTCGAGCATCTTCCCATGTTCTTGTTGGCCTTTGGTGTATTGCCTTTGGAAAAATATCTAATCAGATTATTTTCCATTTTTTCAATTAGGTTATTTGTATTTTTATTGTTGGGTTGTAATAATTCTTTATATGTTTTAGGTACTAGACCCTTATGATATGTATGATTTACAAATACTTTCTGCCATTCTGTGGGTTTTTTCACTTTCTTGCTAGTGTCCTTTGACCACAGAAGTTATTAATTTTGATGACAGAGTGGTAACTTTAAAAGTAGCAAATGCATCTTTATTGGCTACTGTCCTTTCCTGCCCCTTCCTCACTTCTACAGGAGTGCTAAATCTACAGAAAATACCTTACAGTTTTCACTCACAGCAGGTTTGCCAAGTCAGGGAGCTTAAATTTCTTCTTTCAAAAGAACATGTGTAGTACAACTTTCACCTTGAGAGTCCTGGTTCTCCCTTGGGTGATATGTGGTCCTCAGTCTTCAACGCATTTACTTTGTGTGTGCCTGGCAGTAATTTCTCTAGAAGTAGCTTGCACTTGCTTACCTGTGAATAATAAACTGTCTTTTTTCAGCACTCATGTTAGCTTTTAGGAGAATGTGTGCTTTATACCTTGAAATCCATGGGGAAAAATAAAAACAGCATTTGAGGCTCCTTGTAATTTCACATCATTTGTCAAATAGGTAACTTCACAGTGAATTTTCCAACTTGGTCCAGGGCTACTTATTCTTTTTAGGAAGGAATTTGTAACTACTTCGGATTAACTCTTAGGAATCGTCTCAACGCAGTCAGGACCTAGTGGTGTGTCTTAGTCAGTTGAGGCTACTATAACAGAATACCATAGACTGGGTGGCTCAGACAACAGAAATTTATTTCTCATAGCTCTGTAGTCTGGGAGTTCCAGATCAGGGTACCAGCACGGTTGAGTTCTGGTGAGGGCCCGCTTCCTGGTTTGCGGGCAGCCACCTTCTTACTCTATCCTCCCATGGCTGAGAAAAGAGACTCTAGTCTCTTTCTCTTCTCATAAGGACATTAATCCCATCATGGGGGACTCCAGCCTCATGACCTCACCCAAACCTAATTAATTCCCAAAGGATCCACCTCCTAATACTGTGCCATTGGGAGTTAGGGTTTCAACATGTGAATTTTGGGAGAACATAGACCTGTAGCTCGTAACATGATTTTTGTGGATTTTGAATGTCTCCCATTCGTGAACGCGGCTTCTGGAAAAACGATGTGCTAAACATGCTGGTTGAGTCTTTTCTCCAGTGGGGATTGTGGGGTAGTGATGGGGGTTGGCAGCAGGAATTTCTACCAGAATAGAGAGTGTCCCATCTCATGTAGAAATCTTTAGGTATTATACAATGACTCCAAAATTGTGAAAATACCCTGGCTATTGTGGCCAGGGACTTCCTAGTCAGGACAAAAGGTGGGTTTACCTTTATACTTTTGCTAAGAGATCTGGGGATTATTTACTAGGTTGCTCACTGACTGTTGGAAGCCCAGCCAGCACCACATAAAGGTGTGAGAATTTCACCAGTCATTGTGAGGAAGGGCAGCTGGTCACACCCAAGCCATGCCTCCCAGCCAGGCCTGCACGCTCACCTCCTTCCACCGGGCTTTCTAAAGATGGGCAACGTGGTGCTTGCACCAAGATAACCAATGAGGAAAACCCTCATCCAGAACATTCCTCCTTTGGGGGGGTTTCTCCAGGAGAGGGGCCAGGGAGTTGCGGAGGGTGTGGAGGAGGGACGGATGAGAGAGAGCAGAAGAGACCACAGGCTGCCCAAAGTTCCCATCACTTTGACACGCTGGAAGGGGTTAAGTCATTCTTGAACAGTTTATCGCTCATCAATTGCAATTAAATATGTTTATATTAAATTATGTTCTGTAATTAATGTAAAATCCTTTAGCCTATGCTGTTATTAGAACCAGATGCTGAAGTACCAACAATATTTCAACATGACTGTGCTGCCTCGCCAGCTGTCTAACTGTAATTACTTTAATCTCAGCTTGTTATCTAATTATCACCTTTGTAAAGGGAAAAGTACTCTCTAATGCCTACTGATTGTTTCAGATGATGATGAAGAGCAGGGAACAGCTGTCAGAGATCTGGGCCTGCTTATCACAGTGAAGGAACTTATCCTGAAGCTTCTGCAGGGCCAAACCGCTGAAGAGAAATGTCCCAGGCGGGAGCAGGGGACTGGCCAGTAAGGGGAGACAGTTGGTGTGGAGGTTAAGGGTGTGGCCCCTGTGGGTAAACTGTCAGGTGACACCTGTCTCCTACAGTGATGGCTGGGGGACAGGCTACCTGGTCCATTGCCACATCTATAACACAGAGACAGGAATAGAACCAGCCTCTGTCTCAGAGGACTGGTGTGACGATTGAAGGAGATCAGGCATGGGGAGCCCTCTGCACAGCGCTTGATGAAATTTAACATTACTTGGTAAATGTGAACTATTTTTTTCCTTTAAAAAAAGATCAGTGTTGGTTTTCTACATCCCCACGATGAGTTTGTTTTCCACATTACGTTTAAATTCTGCCACTTTGGGACTGAATTTTACCTTTCCATTGCTTATTCAGAAATGGTTTACCAATCTGTCGAGAGTCTAAGTGAGTATCGTCAGGGAGATCTTGACGCTCTCGAGGCGGACAGAGCGTTTGGGGATATCTTTCAGTACTTTATGCATGTATTTGCATATCAGCAGTTGATGTGGTAGCTGTAGTTCATTCCACCATAACCATTAAAGCCAGTTCCCTTAGGATGTTTATTAAGCTTTTAATGTCCCCTCATGCGTCACCTCTCGGGGCAGGACGGTACCTTGGTCATTTATATATTGAGTGTATAGCCTGGTCTGGCACATACTTCGTCCTCAGTGACCGTTCCTTGAAAGAACTAAACAAGATTCCTCATTCTCGGGCCATGCTGGATCACCCAGGGCTTTTCCTTCCCGATGGAGTGAAGCACCGACTCCTGGGGCCTTGAGGCAGGTCTCCGTCTCCAGGATTTCTCGCCACACGTTCCTGCGTCCTCATATCAGTCAACTGCCAAGCAGGCTGTCGGGGAGACGTGACAGAGCCCCCAGGGGCGTGGGATCGCAGCGGTGTGAGCCAGCTGTGTCTGCTTTAGGAGCAACAGGAGCAGGAGGCGGAGCTGGCACACCCGGAGCCGTGCACCCGAGGAGGGCAAAGCGGGGGGTCTTTAATGTCAGGAGTGCGCAGATTCAAACAGGTCGCTTTATGAGAGGGGCTCCCCGTTCATCACAAGAGCATAACTGTCACAAACTCCACGTACACTCCCTTCAGTAGAAGGCACCGCAAACCAGACTCTGCAGTCTCTCTTGGTTATGGTATCTTTGGCTTTTGAAGGAAGTACCCTAAAATGAGGGACGTGGCCCAGCGACAGAGCCCTCAGGGAAACCTCTGCCTGCGGCCTCATCTCTCCCGGCGCCTCCCTGGGAGTTCCTCTCTCCCCTGCGATACACTGCCCGTGGTTTCTCGCCGGCGGCGCGCTGACTCTCCGCTCCGTGCCCTTGGCCTGCTGTTGCCGGCACCCAGGATGCCCTTCCTTGCTCCTCCTCCAACAGTCGGACTCTTCCTAGCTTGTCGGACCCTCCTACCCACCACTCTCAAACAGAATCCGTGTCCGTCATCTGCATTCCCGCGGGATCCTGCCTTTTCTGTATCAGAGGCCCACAGACTTTTCCGGAAGCGGCCAGACCCCGAGTCCTGGGGCGCCCTGGGCTGCGGGTCCCTGTGTAGCTGCTCAGCTCTTGTGGCAGCGGGAAGGCAGCCACAGCCGGCGCGGGCGTGAGGCCGGGGCTGTGCGCCAGTGAACTCGCCCCGCTTGCTGCTGCCTCCCTTGTTCCGCTTTCCCTGTGCTCTTGTGTTTTTCTAGCTTGAGTCACTCTCCTGGCTACTCTGCCGTAGGTCGTTCGTGCATCGTTGCTGAGTTTTTCCTCTTGCAGCGGCGTGTCGCCCTGATCTGAACTCCTCAAGCCGGGAACTGTAGTGTCTTAGCCTTGATTTTCCCGCAAAGCGGAGCTGGGACAGGGCCTTGCGTCCAGGCAGTTTGTTTTAGAAACTGATGCGGGGGAGCACGGCTGGGGCCCAGGAGTGGGCTAGGAGAAGGAAAGGCAGCCCCACTTTCCTGAGCTGACAGCGGCCCCTGAATTCCACTGGGGGCGCCCGAGGAGCCCTGTGGATGGGCCTCAGCTCTCTGCCAGAAGGACTGAAACAGGAGGCGTTTGTCCGCTGGCTCCATCCCTCCCTGGTCAAGGTTTGCCCCGTGGGGTGTTAGCTCCCTCTGTTTGGAGTGTGAGCGGGTGTCCCGAGTCACCCAGCAGATTCCCGCATCCTCCCATGAGGCTGGGGCGGGGGAGACCCCCCGCTGCCCGGGGGGTGCTGGCAGGTGAGGCCCGAGCGCGGCCGGCTGCCGGGGCGGTGGCTGGGGCACTGAAGGGGCTCCGAGGATGTGGGGCAGCCTCGCAGAGGCGTCCAGGAGGTTAACGTTCGTTTGCTGTTGCCCAGCACAGTAAGTTGATGTGCTGAGAGGCACTGGTGACGAGGAAAGCGGTGGATGGTAGGCCGCCCAGGCTTCAGCCCCGCCCGGCTCTGCTCCTTACTCAATGTGCCGTCTCAGGCAAACTACTTAGCTCTTCTGACCTCCACCCCTCATCCATGAGGGGGCGATCATCGTACTTACCTCAGAGGCCTTTGTGGGGTACGAAGCCCATTGAAAGGGCCCATGCCATGTGCTCAGCAGGTGTTAGTTATTAATAGGCACTTAGTAAATACTAAAGAATTTTCAGCAGTGGCCTTTTGTAGGTTAATGCTTCTATCTTTGCTCATTTTTTAATACACTCTTTCCAAATTGAACTCTAAATACCTCACCAAATAACATTCATTTAAATAAATCTTTTTCACTAGAAATAGAAAAATACAAAGTAAGAAGGAAAAAGACACAAATAACCAACCTAGCACTGCAGCTGCAACTGAGCATGACAGTAATCGCTGAGCTTCCTGGCCCCAAGAAAACGAGGGAGACAAGGTAAGCTACCTAGTCCGTGCTGTCTGATAAAAGAAAACATCAACTTTTCTAGAGAATCAGACTTTTCTTTCAAATTAAACTCTAAAAAGACCTTAAAGGCATTTACTAAGGAGGCTTGAACAACAAAATTAGAAGAATGTAAGGAGCCTGGAAAGGGGATTTCTCTGTTTTGGACTTGACCGTGCTTGGCACGTGTGGGTGCTCAATGACCGGTCAGGTAATAGGAAGTGTTTCCAGTAGTAGATTTTCTTTCATAAGAGTCAGCATCCTGCGTCTGCTGACTGGTATGAAAGAGTGACTCTGATGGCAAGGTTTGGAGCCAGTGTGGAGGGCAGAGGTGGGTCTGCCACTGGGGTATGTTGATTGGGTAGTAGGCACAGGATCTCTTGGCTGCCCTGCTTTCTCAGAATGCTGGTCCTGACCAGCCTCTGCTGCTTCCTCTTTCCAGAAGGCTCTTTCCTTGTTCTCCTGTCTCAGGCTAAATGAGCAGACTTTCTGTAGCTTCCCCGTGGGGGCAGGTGAGATTGGGCTTCCTGTGGCTTCAGCCAGCACGAGGTTTTCCCTGCTGGGGTGGCCTTGAGCCATCCCTGTCAGGCAGGCCTCCCCACAGGGCTCAGTCTTCTGTGTTGCTGAATAGCATCCGAGACCCCAGGCAGGGCCATGCTCCCTCTTTAGTACATTGGCATCTCAGGGCTTCTGTTAACATTATGGTGACGGCATCAGTCTGAAGGCCTCAGTTAAAATATTATGATCTGTCTCCTTGAGCCCAAGGAAATCTCATTATAAATAAAGTAATCTCATTTGCGGGTGTGTTCTATAACCCACAGGCTGGGAAATGTTCGGATGCAGCATGCCCGGGAAGTCGGGCTGTCAGATTAATACATTGTGTGAAAATTGGGGCCGGAGGTCGCCAGACTCCTCATACACAAATCTCCCTCTGAGAATCTCATTTCATTCAGACTATCAGTTAGATTAGAAATGCCCTAATTATCCCTGTGAAATTAAATTACTTTATGTTAGGGTGATATAATGAGCAACCATAAAGAAGATATATACAACCGATCATCTTATTAGTCACAGCAAGACCAGACCATACACTAAACGGACCTTGTCCCTGTGACGGGGAAAAGGGCGAGAGAAAGGAAAAAGGAGAGGGGTTGCATTGGTTCACCTCTGGCCAGCTGTGCGTTCCTGCTGTGTTTCTCTGCTGAGGTGCTAAGAGTTTGTCCCCCAAGGTGCCACCTCTGGTCATTAGAGTGAAAGAGCTATGAAGGATCCACTATGCTCTTGACCTCGTTCAAAGATAAACCAAGGATACACCAGAACCTGAGATTTGGTACCTCCCCTAACTGGCACTCGATGCCTTCAAGCCTGCTGGTTGTCACCACGGGAGCCCACCTAGACCTGCCTTTTTGTCCCTTTACCTTCCCTTGCCTCCCAGCCAAATCTCATCTGTCTTGCCTTCCATTTGTGCAAAACTCTGACTTCTAATTAAAAAACCTGATCCATGCTGTATGGTCAAAGGATGTTGACGGGCTCATGTGCAACCCCTTCTGGGAGCATAAATATGAATTTTACAGAAACAAAGGGATGGTGGGCACATGAGCCACTCTAGCAGATTGGGCAGAGGGAAAGGGGCAGAGCTCTGGGTGGACTGTATTTGTGCAGCATGGTTACAACAGAATTGTCATAAATAGAAAAAAATATTGATAACAGTTTAAAAGTTAACCCCATGACCTTAGCTAGAGCCTTTGATGAAATGATAGGCAAGTGTAAAATAATTTAACAAAACGAGCATGTTATGGACGCATGTTTGTATCCCCCAAATTCCTGTGTTAGAATCCTAATTCCCAGTGGGACGGTACTAGGGGAGGTGGGGCCTTTGGGAGGTGATTAGGTTTAGATGAGGTCATGAGGGGGGAGCCCCATGATGGGATTAGTGTCCTCAGAGGACGAGAAAGAGACTAGAGCTCACCCTCTCCGCCACCTGAGGACACAGCAAGAAGGTCACTGTCTGTAGAGCAGGAAGTGGGTTCTCACCAGAACAATATCTGCCTGCAAGTTGATCTTGGATCTCCCAGCTGCCCGAACTGTGAGAAATAAATGCCTGTTGTTTAAGTTACCCAGGCTATGGTATTCTGTTGTAGCAGCCGAAATTAAGACAGAACACAATGTACATTAACACTTAAATAAATAAATCACCACATCATAGGGTGAGCCCTCCCCTCCCCTCCCCTCCCCCCTCCCCTCCCCCTCCCCTCCCCCCTCCCCTCCCCTCCCCCCCTCCCCCCCTCCCCTCCCCTCCCCTCCCCTCCCCTCCCCTCCCCTCCCCTCCCCTCCCCTCCCCTCCCCTCCCCTCCCCTCCCCTCCCCTCCCCTCCCCTCCCCTCCCCTCCTCTCCTTTCCTCTTTCCTTTCCTTTTCGAGAGGAAAGGGGAGAAAGAGATTTGTTATGCACTTACTTATGCATTCACCGGTTGATTCCTGTATGTGCCCAAACCTTGGTGTATCAGGACTGCGCTCTAACCAACTGAACTACCTGGCCAAGGCCTTGAGCCCTGTCCTCACATAAGGTGTTCAGAGAGTTTGGTCCTTCGGGTACCCAGCTCTTCTCCTCATCTCCTGGCACAAGCACAGAGGTACTGACCAGAGGTTAAAGTTTCAAATTATTAGCACTTTTAAGAGCACACACTTGAAGCTCTCTTAGGCGGAGGATATGTAGGTAGTAATAGCTGGAAAGAGACCAGCAGGCGCGTGCTGATGATCCCGTATATTGGCTTCAGTCCCTTATTACGCTCAGTGGCGTTGCCTGTGTTGACGGGTCGCTTCCCAGAGGTGAAGAGCTGTGCTGCCTGGCTTACCAAGTGACTGCCCTGTGACAGCTTTGCACTTTAACCGCTGCGCTGCGAGCTCATGCTGCAGTGGGAAGAGTGTGGGCTTGGGAGACTGGAGCCCTGGATGCCTGAGTTGGCTGTGCCGCGCCCTTGTGGTTGTGGGTGAGTCAGGTACTACCAGGGCAGGCAGGGCTCTGAGCACTCATTTTCCTCGCTGGGTTTTGACAAATAGCTCAGGCCCCCCTTTCAATATGGCCACTCTGCTGCAGCCAGAAAGGCGTTTTCTAATGGCATTGTATTTACAACTACCCTCATTCCTGTTTACAACTTTTCCAGGGCATCCAGTTTGCATTTCAAATACAGACAAAACTCGTTTGCATGTCCTGCAAAACCCTGCAGGGTCTGGCCCTCTTTCAGGCTCCCCTGGTGCCATGCTCCCCGTCTCACCACGCCTACTGTCCACCGGCCTTTTCCCCGTCCATGCCCCTGCCCGCAGGGCTCCATGCTGTGCTCTCTGCCTGGAGAGGCCCCTCCCCCTCCCTGTCTCTCTTCTCTTGGTTAACTCGTCCTTACCTTTTGGGTCTCAGCTGAAAGGTCACTTCCTCAGGGATGCCTTCAGAGTGCCCTGACCAGGTCCTGTCCCCCTCTCCCGGGCTCTCTCCGAACCACCCTCGGTATAGCATTATCAGAGTCGCAGTTTTTCATTTGTTAAAATAATTACTTGAAGCGTGATTCAGTCTCCATCATTTGATTGTAATCACCATGAGAACCGTGACTTTGCTCAGTGTTGTATCCCAGGGCCTGGCACCGTGCCTGGCACACAGTGGGCACTAAGGCATTTTTCTTACATGAATGAATGAACAGTCTGGGCTGTGTGGGAATTAGCCAGCCAGGCTCGATACTGAAATGCCACCTGTTCGAGTCACTGTAGAGCTGCCCGCAGTTTAGAAATGTGATTCCTGTATTCTGGAAGGGTGCCCTAAAGATAGCTGAGGAGGTCAGTGAAAACGGTGTGATGTTCGGTATTTCTTTGTCAGCTTGACTTCATTTCTCCTGGAAATCTTAATAGAGCCCGGAAACCCCATAGTCTTCCAAAGCTTTTTTTATTTAAAATGTTTGTACCAGGGCAGTCCCTGTGCAGCTAGCAGCCCCCAGGAGCCTGACTGTGGCTGGCAGGTCAGCAGCCTGGCTTGGGGAAGGAGAAGACTCCTGACCACTTAGTCGTGACTCCAGTTCTCTGAGCTCACTAATTCCCTTCCCAGGTTAAGGGACAGGGTGAGCAGTCCGTGAGTGTCTATGTGGAGGCCTGGGGACGGCTCGGCAGCCCCTGGAGAGCTTCGTCCTCTGAGGGGTCGCTGCGCGGGGCCACCCCGCAGCTCTGAACAGAGTGAGGTATGAAGTCATTTCCAAAGCGGCATCTATGAAATTCCATTACAAGGTGTTTTCAATTTAAGAGGAAAGACCTTTGCGGAAACTAATTTGCAGTTTCACGCTTTCCCCGCTTCTACAACTAAAAAGGCTCACTGGATGGGTGGGTGGGGAGAGATTAACCAAAGAATTTATGTGCATATATGCATAACCCAAGGGCACAGCCGGAAGTGTGGGGAAGGCCTGGGGCAGGGAGTGGGTGCGGGGTGGAGGGGGTCAATGGGGAAAAAGGAGACATCTGTAATACTTTCAACAATAAAAGCAAATTTAAAAAAGGCTCACTGGGTGTGCAGATTGCCTCCACCCTCAGCTCCTGGATTCCTTCCAAGGTTGTTGCACATCCCCTAAGTTTTGCAATTTTTGAGACAAAAAGGAAGTAAATGCCAACTGAAGAGACAGAGACAGAGAGCACAGACAGCTCTAAGAAATATTTCTGTGAAGTGGTTAAGAGAGAGTTTGAGAGTAGTGGGTGGTGTGTGATCAGGAAAATCAGTATTTTGTTTTATCTTTAAGATGTTTAAATACTGCTGTGGACACAGTCCAGAGGGGGAGGTTGAATGATAAAAGGGCAGGGATGACTGATAATTTGTGTTCCCTGAGGGACAGGAGGGGATGGGGGCCAAAGTGCAGATGGAAATTCTGGCCAGGACAGAAGGAACCCCAGCAGGAAGGCAGGAGAGGCTGGGTGCTGATGCCACCTGATAAGGGTAGGCAGTGGAAGCTGAGAGAGTCCCCGAGAACTGGCTTCCTTTTCTCTTTGAAATAGAAGATCAGGTTGTCTGCTGAGTGTGTGGGGTTAGGTGGACAGGAGTGGTCAGAGGTTCAAGGAGAATGGAGGAGGTTTAAATACCAAGGTCAGAGACCAAGAGTGCGAGTTAGATACAGGCCAGGCTGCTGTTACAGGAGACTCCCAAATGCTGTGCCTTAAACGAGAGAAAGGTTTGTTTCCCCCACACACAGCCGTCCAGGTGCAGGGTCTGGGGCTGACAGGAGCTCAGCAGTGTGGAGGGGAGAGCCAGAGCCAGATCATGCAGGGCTTTGTTGGCCTAAGGCAGGGTTTTGGGTTTTATTCGAAGTGAGATTGAAGATGTTGGAAGAGATGCAGAAGGCAGTGGGCCGACATCATGAAGGGAGTTGGGGGGGGGGGCAGTGCCAGAGGACCCGTGTCTCCCTAATGTCTAGAAAGCTGAGACAGTCTGGTGAAGTGGGAAGGGGCAGGGTGTCCCTCCACCTTTGCCCCTTGAGCCCAGGGGAGGTGTGGGTCCCCACATGCATGCTCCCAGGGGTGTGGACCTGTTAGTGGGGAAAGATAGGTAAGACTTCACTCAGTGTCCTGAAGTCCTACTTGCTTTTTGGTCAGTTAATTGCCCACTTTGCTTTTATATTTTATGTTAGGTCATCTACACACACACGTGTGGCTGCACACACACACTTGCACACTTGTGCACACACACAAATGGATGGGGGCACAGGCTTTGGAATCAGGTAGACTTGGGTTTAAACCCCAGTGACTGCACCTACTGCTAGGTGTCTTCGAGAAGCGAATTAACCTGTGGCAGCTTCCATTTCCTCCTCTATAAAACAGTGGTAGGAATAGAATACCTTTCATAGAGTTGTTATGAAGATCAAATTAGAGAGAGCAAGTAAAACACCATTCCTGGCATGCATTAAGTGCTCAATATATTACAGCTATCATCATTACCAAGCTTAACAAGCCATAGCTATCATCATCATCGCCATCGTTTTACCTATCCCCAAGAAACTTATTTTATCTATTAAAACAACTACCCAGACATCTCAAAAGATACATTTGCATTTCAAAAAATCTTTCTGGAGCCAGCTTTTCTTTCCCTCTCCAGGCCTGACCAGGCAGTCTGGAGTCTGGAGAGGAAGTTACCGGTGATGCTTTTCAATGGGAAACCACCTGTCCACCCTTTTGTGTTCCCCTCAGAGAAATCTGTTGTCCTGGGAAGTCTTTTCTTTAGATAGCAATTTGGCTGCTAAAATGAAGCCAGGCTTCTTTGTGTGTAAGCGTGCACTGGTTCCAGGCTCGGCGTGGGGGTGGAACAGCTTGCTATTAGCGGGTGATGGTGGAGGGTTTGCTGGCGGCCCCTTCTCCTCTCAGAGCCATGTGAAGCCGTGTTGTCTGTCTGTGAGCACGTTTACATGTATGTATATGTGCTTGTTTCCACGTTTAGCTATGTGTCTCAGATATAGATAGAACGGCCCCTCCCTTTCAAGAGCTAGGACACTCCAGTTCTCCCTGAGAAGGGTCTGAGCCCCAGATTTCTTCTCTGTAAAATGAATGCCTGGCACATAATAAGTGCTCAGTAAATGGCAAGTCATTGATAAGACCTGGGTTCTAGTTTTGGCTGTGCCATTAACCAGCTGAGTAGCATTGCCTAAGTCATTTCATCCTGATGTTTTAATGGCTGGAAGGTGTGGGGAACCCAGAAGTCCCTTCTCTCTCTGAGGTTTTATGATTTTACCAGCAGCTCCTAGATTATAGGTTTTGGTTCCTTTGGCTATTGCCCATCCCTCCTGAATGATGTCTCTTTCCCTCTTCAGTGGACCATTCCTGCCAGTGTAGACACATGTTCCACTATCTCCCATCTTTAAAACATTTTTCGAGTCAGGTCCCACAAATCAGTACTTAGTGTTGGAATTTAGGGGCAAGAGAAGTTCTGTTTCGGTTGGAGCGCTGAGCAGCTGGGTGAGCCTGTGGCAGTTGGTGGCCACCTTCTTTTCATAACGGAAAGCTCACCTTCGTGCGAATGACACCAGCACAGAGGGGAGTGAGCAGTGCCAAGAGGTCCGGTTTGCTGATTCCTGCTAGCATCACTCAGGTATAGCCTTGCCTGAAGCTATCTGCATTTAGGCTTCTTAGTTACATACATTGTTTTCTTCTGCCTTGTTTGCTTGTTTAAGCCACTTTGGGTTTTCTGTCACTGTCAAAAAAATTCTGACTGTTCCTTCTTGCTGGTTAAGGAGCACTCTGGAGTTGTAACAGTAGGGATTTAGGTTAGATTCAGGGAAGAACTTCCAGATAACCCTGGAAGACTCCAGTCTAATGTGGAGATCCAGATGCATTCAAGCAGTGTCTAGTAAGGGCTGGCTACAGACTAAACCAAGTTAATCCTCATGGGATTGACCCTGTCAAGGTAGCAACTGACATCCCCATTTTAGAGAGCAAGACTGAGACTCAAAGATGGTAGGTAAGTGGGCCACAGTGAGGAAGTGAAGAGCCAGACCACACTCGCAAATTCTGCTGCTCCCACCCGGGGAAGTGCATGAGGTGGCCCATCTGCATGACAGAGCTGAAGCACCCAGCCCCACGCCCAATGTGCTGTGGGTGCCTGAGATTTGACAGCAGCCATGTGGCAGTCAAAACACTCACAGAAGCAATTAGCACTGAAGGAGGGAAGGTCACCACACATCCTCTCAGCTCCCCCATGCCCAGCATCCCTTCTCTTACTTTGCTTGGCAATCAGAGAGTCACGCTCATGTAATCACATGGTCGGTCCCCCATTCACAGGCTGGTATCTGGAGCTACTACAGGGGATGCCAAGAGTCTTTGCCCCCCCTGTATCTGGGGACATCTTCCTTTGGGCCTTGGGGAACCCAGTCCCCACTTGCACACCAGAGGTCTTTTCCAGAACATGCAGAGAACCTCACCCAATTTGGAATGGGGTTTTTCCATCACTGTCCTTTCCACATCTCCCTTGCAGTGAACTCAGCTCATGTTCTCCTGTCTCTGCACCATGGCCTCCTGCGGCTGCCACAGGAGACTGAGCTGACATAGAATCAATAGCTCAGCACTTGAAGGCATGGGTGAGGCAAGATCTGACAGTTGGGACCTCACACTTCAAGCTGAAGAGACTGAAGAAGCCCTAGGGTCCAGAAGCAGTGCTTGGGTCAAAGTGATTCCCCAGATATTTTGATGGCTGGAGGCTTCTGGCCAAGGAATGGGGCAGATGGCTAGGCTCCTGCCCATCTCTCTCTCTTCGGGAAGGAAAATCTCTCACAGAAGCTCCCATAGATTTCCTCTAATATCTCATCGGTCAAAACTGGGTCACGAGTCCTTGCCCCAACCAATCACTAGTAGAGGGGATGTGGTTGCTACACAGCAGGCTTGGACCAACCGTGATACCTTCAAATTAAGCATTCACAGGAAGAAGGCAGTGCACTGTGTGAGTGACCAACACCATCCTGCCATAAAGGGGAGATGGACAAGGTAGCTGAGGGTTCAAAGCCAAAGGAACAGAAGAGCAAGAGGAGCAGATCATGCAAAGGTACAGAGGGTCATGAGACACCCTGGTGCTTGGGATTCCTGGTGGTTCATTACCGCAGGAACACAGCCCGGGTGGAGAAAGGTGGGCAAGGTCTCATTACATTTTATTCCTGTAGCTGGGCAGGCTGTAGGCAATGGGGAGCTATTGAGAGACACTGCAAGAGAGTGAGTGCAGATGGAAAATCACAGGTGTGCAGAAGTCCCCTGTATTTTACGAACTGTGCAAAGCCATCCATGACAGGCAATAATGTCGCTAATATTCTAGAGGCCTCTGTTCAGGTGATTATAATTGATGAGGGAGTATAGATGACCTTAATTATTGAATTTACTAATAGCAGCTACTTGTTTCTGGATATAAGAATGCGCACACACTCAGCCCAATTCTTTACACAGTTATGATTTCACATGGGTGACACCTGCACCTCACCTCTCCCACCTGCCCTGGGCCCACCAGGGTGCCTGAAATAACCCAGCACTTCGTGCTGTGATTTACACAGGATGCCCTCACCTCTGAGGGTGAGGGTGACTGTGTCCCAGTTTACAGAGGAGAAAACAGAGGCTGTAAGTAGGCAGGGGGCTTGCTGGGGAGGTGTGGGGGTGGGATTTGAACCTAGAGCCTGTCCTTCCCAATCCACCATGCTACTTTATGACTTCAGAGGGCGGCATTCCTCCCAACTCAGCCACGATATTCGCTAATCCTGGGTTTCCTTCTGCCCCCACACCTCCTTTCCATTTTCTGTGGTCAAACCCAGGAATTGGGGCCCTGCCGGAGGGAGAAAGGCCCAACTCCTGCATTATAGTCAGGAAACCAAGCTGCACTTTATTACCCTATTGTGGTAGTAATTATCACAGGCCACAGGACCAAAAGTTCCCCTGGGTCTCCCTGCAAGTGTTAGGTAACGTGAGCATAGGAAGGTAACACAAGGCCTGCCTTTCTGCCCTTCAGAGCCACACTGCTGCTGTTGGGAGTTACTGTGATAATTCTCTTTATTTTCTGTCTAGTTGTTCCGATTAAGTCCAAGTACTACATCTCTACACGCTTCTCAAACTGGAGGAGGCACAGCCTCAGTTCTGTGCAGAGAGAATGCAAAACAAGAGTGTCCAATACACCTTCCCGAAGCATCGAGTTTATGGCAAGACTTGGAAGAGAGCTGAGTATAGACTAAGAACCGCTCCTCTCCCACAGGCCTGGAAGAGGAGACAAGCAGGGCACGGGAGGGGGGCCCTGGGAAAGCAGCCCAGTCTGCAGCTTCACCCAGGCGGGGGCCACGTGGTGGACCTGCCGTGAGGGCTGCCTCTCCTGTTGTCCCCCGGGGGGCTCTAGGCTCACCTCCAGGCTCACCAGGTATTTTGGGTAAGATGTTTCTAAAAGCCACAGAGATGCCAGATAACCTCCTGATGTGAATCTTGTGCAGAGAACACCGCAGCCGTCTGCACACCCCGTCGTCGGCTGGACTAAGTCCTCTGGTACAGGGGTC
This sequence comes from Miniopterus natalensis, assembly GCF_054644295.1. Taxonomy (NCBI): domain Eukaryota; kingdom Metazoa; phylum Chordata; class Mammalia; order Chiroptera; family Miniopteridae; genus Miniopterus; species Miniopterus natalensis. The sequence continues at coordinate 59,235,697 of NC_142091.1, read as the reverse complement.
CTTGCCCACCGTGTGCACACTATGTTCCACTTCCTCCAGGAGCTCTTTGGTACCAGCCTCTGGCCTACCTCCCCATACCATGTGGAGGAGGCAGACCAATGTCCAAAGGCCTCCCTGAAGCTCAGCATCTTTCAGTTCAGCATTTAAAATACAGAGAGTTGGGCTCGACCTCCCCAGAGTCGTTGATTTAGCCCCGCCTTGGCTGTCCATAATTTACACTGGGTCTACCCAGTTCCATTTGCCATGCTGCTTCTCGGACAGCCTAAGGCAGAGCTTTTTCAAAATGAAGTCCGAGAGCCTCTTAGCCACCCCCTTCCAGCCCTGGGGCTCCATTGCTTCTGTGGGTGGAATAGGTGTCCTCAGCACCACACTGGGGGACTGGGCTAGGAGTGGTGGTCTTCGACCCCAGGCTAGCTAGGGGAGTGACAGGGTTTATGGAATTCTGCCTGATTTCTGGCCCTCAGGCTGCTGATCTGCCTGGCAGAGCCTGGAGAACTCCGGCTGCACCTCCCGAGTTGGGAAGGGATTATGGCTGTTGGGGTCAGAGGAACAGATGGCCCACCCCCAGACAGTGCGCCACTTCACCTTGGGTTTCTTGGTGCTCAGGATGGGGTACGTGGCCATCACACTGTGCTACCTCTTGCCGGTTAGTGCGTGCTGGATCTGGTCCCGTTCAAACACCAGGTTCATCTTCTCCTCTGTCACCCAGGGGTCCATGCCATCACAGGGTTGGCTCACTGCAAAGCCTGAGGTTCTCCTCCTGGCCCCCGTTTAGCCGTGAGTCCCTCATGATTTGTTTTAAAGCCCCTCTGTCTCTGGGGTGGAGGGCCATCAACTTCTTTAAGAGGTTTTTACATTCTAAAAATACGAAAATGGGCACGAGGTATTTCCTGCGCAGCGTCCACTCCCATGGCTCCCAGCAGTCCTTTCCCAGCGGCCATCTCACGTAGAATCACTCTCAGGCTCCCCCGTTCAGGGGCAGAGTGAGAGAGGGAGCTACAAAATGTGTTCCGCTTATTGCTGGTAAACTGAGTCCAGAGTCCGATGTTTGTGTGAGCATCAAAGAGCGTATTCTCTGGGTGTAGGCCCCTGTGGACGATGCCCCTCTGGGCGGCAGTACTGCACGGCTGTTATCAGTTGTTGGAACATGCCTCTGGCTTTGTTATTTTAGGGGCTTTTCCCTGCAGAACGCGGCACGATGCTTTCTTGCTGTCAATCACCTCAAATAACTTGACTACATTTGAGTGATGCAGCGCCTCCGGGATGCGCTTTGAGAGGGGAAGCCTCTGGAGGCTGAAGGTGTTACTGCAAAACCCCAGGCCGGCTGCTTGCTGCTGTGAAAGCAATGCCTGAGGGACGAGCGTTGGGTGAAAAGGGAAGGTTGCTTTATTCGGGAAGTTATAAGCCTGGGAAGCTGAAGGACGGATGTCCAAAGGCCATCTCGGAAGTTTCAGACCAAGCAGAAGGGGTTCAGAAGGGAGGCAGGGCAGCGGGGGGCGTCCCAGGGAACTGAGAGAGAAGTCTGTGTTTCTTTAGTCACAGGTAACACTTTTCCGCATCCGACTTCTGTGTTCAGCAGCTGAATGCAAACCTTCTTCTGCAGAACAAACCCATGGTGCAGCTGCTGTTGGTATAATCGCTATCGTTGGTATAGTTAGCATTGTTAGTATTGGCATTCGTATAGTTAGCAAGTCACCTTGCAGCCATCTTTGACGACAAGGGGCCCCACCTTGGCCATTCGGAGCCCCCGAGCGCAATAGCGAAGGCAGCTTCACCAGGGTGAGGCTGGGCCGGCACCTTTTGACTGGGCCAGTGGTGGCTGTCAAAGTCCTTAATCAGCACGACTTCTCTGTAGCCCAGCCCCTTGTGATTTTAATGCTCCTAGTATTTTGAGCAGATAGAATGAAGTGATGCTTAATTTGGCTCAACTCCTTTTCTCACAAACGTAGGCACCAGTTGCTGTTGTGGTGTCTGCCTGTCAAGCAGGAGATAACTTGATGGTGCTTTATGAAGTCAGTGCAAGAAACAAACCAGTCACAGCTGGGGATAGACCACAGTAGCTTTTCTCAGTTTTTGATTTTAAGATCCCTTTACTCTGAAATTTAAAAAAAAAAGGATCCCAAAGAGCTTTTGTTTATATGGAATATTAAAGATTGTTATTTACTGTGTTCGAAATTAAAATCTAATAGAATGCTTAAAAAACGAAAACATTTTTACATCACCCTTTACCATATGTCTCTTTCAATAAACATTCTGAATGCTTTGTCTATACGTTTACTCAGTTTCATGGGGGCCGGGGTTCTGAGGAGAGCGGTGTGAAAGCTAGAGGCCGCACGACAGTCTTAGTTCCTCCAAGTGTTGGCCCAGGAGATGCTCTGAGATGACACCAGCTTTTGTTGCTTCTCCCTGCTTAAAATGGTTCATTTTGTATCAACATGGCTGGACCATGTTTTAGATAAAATTTACATTAAAATAGGACTTCAAGTAAAGCAGATTGCCTTCCATAATGTAGGTGGGCCTCATCTAATCAGCTGAGGGTCAAAAACAGAACCAAAGACTGAGCACTCCCAAGCAAAAGGGAATTTCAGCAGACAGCCTTCAGCATCGGCTGTTCTTGGTGTCCACCCAGACTGCTTTGGGACTTGAACTGCAGCTCTTTCCTGAATCTCCAGACTGTTAACCTCTCCCATCCAATTTTGGACTCACCAAACCTCCCCAACCACATGAGCCAGTTCCTTAAAATTTTCTGTATCTCCTGTTGGTTCTATCTTTCTGGAAAACTCTAATACACTACCCTGGCCTGTTTACATGTATCCTTTCCCGTTTTTTTTTGTTTTTTTTTCTCCTCATAGAACTTATTTCCTGATGACAATGTAATTCAGGAGAACAGTGACCTGGCAAGCTCATACCAAGGCATTAGGGACAGATGTGTGTTCCCTCCCACATGGGGTTTGCCTATAGAAGAGGAAGAGAGGGCAGTGCTTAACACAAACGCCACCAAGAAGGGACACTCAGGCATCAGTGGGGATATCACTTCACTTCTCCAGAGAGCTGGATCTGGTAACAGGCCTAACGCTAGAGAAGAGCCAGCCTGCAATGAGAAAAACATGAAAACCTCACCTGCCTAGTCCAGCCCGCTGGAGTGATGTCGAGGAAAAGCAAGGGCTTTCGTGTCTAACGGACTCAGGCTTAAATCCTGGGTCCACAGCTTGCGTGTCTTTGGGCAGATCCCTTAACTTCTCTGAGCCTTAGTTTCCTCGTCTGTAAATTGAGGCTTTAATACAGCCTAGGATTTAATGCAGCTGTGAAAAGCAAGTGAATGAACACGTGTCAGCTGCCTAGCCTGTGGCAGGACCCAAATCAATGCTCGCCAAGTCAGCCGAGTAGCCGCAGAATCGGAATCTCTCCCCAGCTCCGCCCTGAACCCCAACAGTGGGCTCCCCGTGAGGATGATTGCAAAGAGCAGAGAGCTTCTGTTGAGCTAAAGAAGAGAGGAAACTTCTTGTGCCAGTGGGTCCCCGGAGCACTGGCCATTAGGACCCCGCTCCAAAGTCCACCAGCCAAAAATGCCCGAGAAGTTTGATGATGCTGTAAACTCAGGACGAGCCTCACGAGTGGCTGAACATTTCTCCCCTCTTTTTTGGATAACGGTTTTTATAAGTGACATTTTGTTTCAAAGCCTTGTCCATCCATCAATCCTTGTCCACCCTTCTGTTGCCTTCCCAAGTCAGCACTGCCTCCTCCCTGCCCACCTGGCACCAGATGTTGTGACAGCCACCACGGCGTGTCCCGCGCCCTCCGAGTGGCAGAATGGGAAGTCTCGGGCGGCAGTCACCTGCACGCGCTCGGCCCGCAGCAGCTGCCGCCCCTTGATTACCTCGCCCGCCTGGGCAGCTCCGTGCGCCGCGTATCAATTGCTTGTCGATTCCGGTTAGCCGTGACTTTGACGGACTGGATGGAGGGGAGTGGAAGTGGGGTGTAGGCGAATGGGTAAAATTAATTGCTACATAAGAAAAAATTGAAAGATAATTATTCCTGCTTTCCTGTCAGTGCTGGAGGGTAGATGACCTCATTAACTTGCAGCTTGTACACAATTCAATTACTAGGAGATGGAAAATACATTTTTAATTACCTCGGTGGCCTGTGTACCATTCATCTCCATTTGCACGGCTTTTTTTTTTTTTTTTTTTTTTGCTTGCTTTTTTTTTTTTGAACTGTTGTGCTCTGAAGAAGTAGCACCATCTTAGGAAGGTTGTCATAAAAGCCAGTTCCCGGCTCTTATTATTCCTGTTTAAGGTGGGATAGTAAATGTGTGAGATTAACCCTTGGATGCCGGGTGGGTTGCAAGGCAACCCCTTGCTTGTAGTAGTGTTTTTAATGAGCTTGTTATGTCAGAAAATTCCCAGGTCTTTCCTAGTGAGAATTTTGAAAGATGAAATTGTGTATTTGGTTGCCAGTCATTGAAAGGAGAAATTAAAGGGTGCGGAAAGCAAGGAAATTAGGAAGGGGGGCCGATCCCAAAATCCAGATGGATCTCAAAGGAGAATTCTGGGCCTATTTTGATATCAATTATTTCACTGATTGAATTAAACAATAACTTAATTATCTGAAGTGTACTGCTTGGCATACCTCTTTTTTTTTTTTCCCCCCCAATTCCAGGCACAATTTAGAAAAATGTCTAAGCTGTGGCTGGGTCTGCAGCAGTCAGTCTCTGTTGCTGATCTCAGGATCAGTTGTGTTCAGGAGAGCAGCTGTCACCTCCCTGCCCCTCAGTCTCCTATCCCCAAAATGCTCCGGCATGGGTTCCCAAATACTCTGAGATATTTATTAAGAAATTAATAATTACCATATAGTACAACAATATAGTGAATAATTACACTATACAATAAATAATTGTACTGCATTCAAATATATTTAATACAATATAAATAACTATTGTACAATACACAGTTGTACAATTGGGTTAGCCAAAAAGATGCTCAGACTCACTAGGGATAAAAATCGGGACTAAAACAATGAAATGTTACTTTTTTTGTTCATTCATTTTGGCCAAGATTAAAAACAATGATAATAAAATAAAATAATTTTAAAAAATAATAGAAAAGTAAAAAAAAGTCAATCTATACTTAGAAAAATAAAATAAAATAAAATAAAAACAATGATAGTACTAATGTTGGTGAGGAACCATGGAAACAGGCACTCTTGTGCACTGTTGCTGGAAGTAGCTAAAACTGGCATTAAGTATATGCTTTTGAACTTGAACCAGCGCACTTTTCAGAATTTATCCTATGGAAATGATAATTCTCCTAAGCTGTAATTTTAAGGTTTTTCATTGTAGCAGTGCTTGTGATGATAAAAACTATGAAACAACTCCAAGGTCCATGAGTAGGGAAGTGATTAAATAAATTATGAAATTTTAATTTAGTATGCTGCCATTAAAAATTATAATATAAACATATTTCTTTACATAGGAAGACTGCATACTTGATGAGAGCAGGTTATAAAACAACATATTATGGCCTGATTCCTCAGCTGTTTAAAAATGTGTCTTGCCTGGCTGGCATGGCTCAGGATCAACCTATCATCCAGAAGATCGAGGTTCGATTCCCGGTCAGGGCACATGCCCAGCTTGCAGGCTCGATCCCCAGGGGGAGAGTGCAGGAGGCAGCCGATCAATGACTCTCTCATCATTGATGTTTCTATCTCTCTCTCCCGCTCCCTTCCTCTCTCTGAAATCAATAAAAATATATATTTTTAAAATGTGTCTCATTGTACATGTATGTGTATGCACATGTATGAGCACACATGTATGCATATAGTAAAAGTTCTGGAAGTATATACATGAAAAGTTTTAAATTGGGGGAGTTTTAGATGTACTTTATTCTTGAAACATCTCTATAGAATTTGAATTCTTTTACAGCAAATAGGTCCTAGTTTTATAATCAGAAGGAAAGAATCAAGTTATTTTCTCTCATTCATTAAGGGAAAAAGATCCTCTTGTTTGCAGAACAAGGAGCTGTGTGCGAGTGATGAAGCCGAGCGCCCTGTCTCAAGGCTGGAGGGATCTGGGGGTGTAGACAGTGGTGTGCCATGGGGAACAAAGTGACGAGGGACTCTTCCAGCCATGTGTCCCGAGGGGCTTCATAGAGGAAGAGACATTTGAACTTGGCTTTGAAGGAGAAGAATCGGTGGGGCATAGAAACAAGCATCGGGATTGATAAACCAACTGTGCTTAAGTTGCTGACAGTCTGAACTAAAGCGATGGGTTTCCCCCCCAGAATTGCCTCTCAGAAAAGAAATTGCTTTATATTCAAGTCTTTCAAGTGTCCTCTTATTATGGGATTCTCCTTCAATTGTTTTATTTTGAAAAAAATCACATTAACCTAAAATGACCTAAATCCACATTATTTTTTGATGCTTAAAGAGGTTCCCAGCACTGATTCAGGAATGATTCCTCTGGGTGTGACTTCACAGTGCCATCTGTTAGAATTTGTCATACACGCACCTTTTAGAAATCACACTACAAAGCACTGTGGTTACAGTGAAGGTCATGAATATAATATATAAGTATGAACAAATATATAATATATAAGTATGAAAAAAAAGCCAGTAATAATTGTATGTGAAAATAGTGCTTGTGGTTTAGGATAAAATTTTCATGTTAGCTTCACGTGCAGAGTTGAAAGTGTTGCATCTCAAGTAACTTAGATGGAAATGAAGATTAAATTCTCTTTGAAACTGACTCAGAAAAGGTTCTAATGATGATGACTGATGTTAGAATACAATTCATGAAAGATGAAAATGGAAAGTGCTTTATTTCTAAATCAGTGTACGATTTTTATATATTTATTTTTACCTGTGTATGTGTAACTAAGTTCACTTAAATATATTATAAGCAGGCATTTGGCTATTTTATCTACATCTCTAAAGTCTTCCCCCTGGTTTTCTTATTGGAAAAGTGCGTGTGGGGGGTGGCATTTAGGGAGTTGCCGCATTCAGACAATCTGGTGTTTCCTGTGTTCCGTATACATGCGTGCCTGACATCTGTGTTCGATTCACCCTGTGATACTCTAAGTAATAACAACACCTACCGGCTTTGCCCACCTATTATGAACTGTGGAATGTGTCTTTTATAACTTTATCTTTGCTCCTCACGATAACACTGCGAGGCTTTGAATTAGTTTGCTAGTTTGCTGCCATAACAAAGTACCGCAAACCGAGTCGCTTCAGCAATAGGACTCAGTTGTCGCGCAGTTCAGGAGGCTGGAGGCCCCGAAGCTGTGTGGGCTCCGGAAGGCCCCCAGGGGGATGTTTGCGCCCCTCCCCAGCCCCTGGGCTGTGCTGGCGAGCTTTGGTGTTCCTGGCGTGAAAATGCCACTATGGGCTTCGTAAGTTGTGTGCAAGCCCTGCTTCGCTGTGCATTCTTGAAGAACAATTTCTTTTCTTTACTTTGTGCCTTTTAGTGTCTAGACATTCATCTCTATCCTATCAAACACACAGTGAGCTCCTTAAGAGCCGTTTTCTCAGTCAGAGCTGCCTCGTAACACGACCCTGACCACGGTGCCTTTCAAACCCATATGAACTGTTTAAACACAACTCATAACTTCTTTGTTTCATTTGCAGTTAATGCAAATGCACGGAGCGTCCGCTGTGCTCAGGGCAGGTGGAGGATTACAGAATTGGCCGAGGCAGGAGGCCTGCTCCCGAGAGCCGGTAGCCGAGCAGGCCAGTGGCGACGGAAGAGACCAGCTGCAATCCCAGGCAGCAAAAAGGAGTGCTCACTTGAGATAAACACTGTGTGTTGTGGAAACGCTTTGAATGGAGGCCTTGGTTTTGCCCGGAGATAAGGGAATATTTTATCTGGATAGAAAGGAACAGTGATAATTCTGTAGGGGAGGAGAGCAATGTCCTTGTAGGCGGGCACTCAGAGATGAGGTGACAAAAGCGAGTTGGGACCAAATCATTAAAGGATCTTAAGTGGCAAGAGAAGGTGTATGCACTTTATTCTGTAGGCAGTGGGGAACCATCGAAGGCTTTTGAGTGGGAGAGTGACATGATCACCTTGTATTTTAGGAAGATAACTGGCTCCCGTGCAAAGGCTGAACTGGAGAGGAGAGGAGATCAGCTCATACGGGGTCACTTCAGTGGCCCAGGTGAAGGATGACAAGGTGCTAGTTAGGGCAGCGGAAGTGGGACTGGGAAGTGGAGATCATTACATCTGACTGTGGAAGTGAGTTTGACATACTCCAGTTACCGATCAGCTGTCGGAGGTGATGCAGGTGAGGAGTGGAGAGGATGGGTTTGGTTTCCATGTGGGTGAGTTTGTAGTGACAGAGGAGCCAGGGAGTAGTCTCTTTCCCCCTAACCCAGGAGCACTGCGCAATGAGAGTGCGATGCCACACGGCCTGCAGAGGAGGTATTCGTCCGGTCCTTTAAAAATACCTGATAGAGGAAGAGGCCCAGGCCTTTATTCTTGGAAGCTGAGTTCATCAGTGGCAGAGTGTAGACCAAGGTCAATTCTACCAGCACCGAACCCACGAACCAGGAGGCAGCTGGGACAGGGATCATGTAAGCAGGTCAGGGTTGGAAGAAACAAGTTGAGAAAGGGGAGAGCGTGGCTCAGGAATGTGGGAGATCTGAGTCAGAGAAAGTGGGAAGGCCCCAAAGGTTAAGCTCACTGATGAGGCCTGGGCGATCCCCCAAAGACCTATCTCTAGCAGGGGACACCTACTGAGGAGCGTGAAGGTCTCTCTGGAGACCTCAGGGTAGTTTCCCTCCTCCTGAGCCTGGCTCCTGTGCACACCATCTGAGCGTCCCTTTTACTGTCATTCGTTCCTCGAAACTCTTGGCCTCTACAGAGGACAGGTGCTGCATGGGTGCTGGAGATGCAAAGAAGACTTCACACCCAGCTCTGGAGCCCAAGAGCTCACAGAGCCACAGGGGAGGCAGAAAGAGGGGAAGGAGTTGCAGAGCTCAAAGGGGGAGTGTTTGTTCAGCCAGAGTGGGCGGTGGGTAGTTTGGAAGACTCCATCCCAGGGGGGTGACCTTGACCTGGATGTAGGAGAGCGAAGAACACAGCAAACTAGAGTGTGGGGAACAGACCTCAGGCAAGGCCGCACCACCAGCAGGCATGCAAGTGTGACTCGGGTGGAAAGCAAGAGTAGGCTGGGGTAGGAACTGTCGAAGATGAGGAAGATGGAATGCACATCTGGGCCAGACTGTGGTTCGAGTCGGGCCGTGGGAGACACGGTCCCACTGTGCTTCAGGGCTGCAGGTGGAGGAGAGAGGACGGGGGGAGAGGGGAGCCACTCCAACAGCCCAGACAAAGGGGCCACACATTCTATATCCAGCTATCGAGGACGTGGAATTTACGGAGCTTGGTGACCATGGACGCACAAGAGGAGGGAATCCGGGAAAGATGGTGGGTCTCTGGCCCAGCCCTCATTTGGTTGGCTGCTGCTTGTGTCCCCAGCCTGCGTTGTGCCTCTTCGGGATGCTAAAGGCTCACAGTGGTCGCTGGTAAGGCCCGTGACCATCCTGCCCTGTGTCCATTGCACAGATGGATAGCTGCCCACAAGTGCCCAGCTTTAGCAAAATCAATCTTGTTAGACGGCCAGGGGAAAAGGGATTCCGTTTTCATTTCACGCTTCAGACTCGCAGTTTCAGGATGGCTAGATTTGAGCCTGCGGTTGACTAGGGCCTCCAAGCTTCCGTGGTGAAAGGAGGGCAGCCTTTCAGGACTGGCCCTACCCGGCCCCTCACGAGGCCACAAGGGAAGGCTTTCCGGAGGACGCTATTTGGGAAAAAATGAAGTGGGGATGGGGGAGATGTCAAAAATCAGAAACAAAAAAATCTCAGGCACAATTCCAGCCCTGACTGTGGAGTTGCCAGGCAGCCAGGTGCGGCTGCTGGAAGCCTGGCATTCCACCTGGCATCCCCCTTCCCCCATCACGGCTGCCACTTCCTGGGCCTGGGGGTGGGCACTGTAGCCACAAGCACGGAGAGGCTCACTCAGGTGGTCTCAGAGGGAGGGAGGGAAGGAGAGAGAGGGAGAGAGAGAGGGAGAGGAGGGAGCAGAAGGCCCGTGGAGAAGCTCTGTCGTGGCTCGGGGAGTGGTGGCCACAGACCTGATCTCCCTATTTCTCCTGGTGCTTCACTCCCCGGGCCCTGAACGCCCTGAGGGGGAACAACGGTTTTCTCCTGCCCAAGCCCACACATCCTTCCCAGGGCAGGAACACTGTCTGGTGCGTCATAAGGGCTCAATAGGTGGCAGCTATGATTATGAGAGGTTGGCACTAGGTATTCCAGGAACACCAGTGATGAGCCCCTGGTGGAGCTTTGCCCAGAGGAGGGGACACAGAGCTGGATCTTACAAGACAAGCAGGCGCAAGTCAGGCAAGAGAGAGGTGCCTGAAAGCTTCCGTTTGGGGAGGTTGTGGTTAAGACGCCTCGGAGGCCTTGTCCACCACCAGTGTCACATGCTGTCTCGCGATGGGCACCAGGAAGCAGTCTCCAGAGGGCCCTGGGAGTTACGTTTTGCCTTTTGGGGGCAGCAGCATTTGTAAAATAATGAAAGGACCAAACCCCTACAAAAGCAATAAGCTTCGTGGCGGTATTCTGGCTTGTAATTTGCTTCAGACATAATTACATTTCCTAAACATAAAAGGAAATGTTTGTGGTCTGCAGAGAGGAGGCCCTAACACACAAAGGCAGGTCTCTGTTGGTTCCCTGACCCATTAAGTGACAATTACGGAACCCGTGTTAAACATCCTCTAAGTGAAGTAACTCGCCCGAGCTCCGTGCCGTTAATGCTCCAAATAATAGCATTTCCTCCCTCAGTTGCATCAGCGTCAGCATTTATGATTTAAAATAATAGCACATAAAAGCCTGGCTCTGAAGTATTTGCGAGCTTTCTTTGTCGCGCCAATGTCGGACTTCGGGTGCTTTTCCTCCCTCCCTTTCCTCTGGGTAGCTGTTGGCCGCTGCAGCAGCGAGGGGTAGAAATAGTGGGACTTACCGAGAATGTCATTATTTTCATGGGAGAGGAGTCCAGAGGCAGGCAGGCCTGGCTGGTATGAACGGCCCAGGTGTCTGCCGTTCTGTCACATGGTCTCCATCCTAATGTCACCCATGGTTTAGGAAAACTTTTAGAACATCAGCCACCCGTGGCATGGGGAAGGATGGGTGGAGTCAGCTTATTTGAAGAGTTTTTCTGGGCTGCTCCCTCTGCAAGGGAGGCTGGGAAATGTAGTCATTTAGCTGAGCGATTGTCACCCAGGATAAATTGGGGTTCTGTTTCTAAAGAAGGAAAAAATGGGTGCTGGGTGGCCATCGGTCTTAACCAAGTAAGATAACCGTTTTCTAAAATCTGGGGATCATATCTGTAACAAGGGGTGGGGATAGCTGTCAAGCTCTACAGTGAGGTTTTAAAAAAATAATTTAAAATAACTCCTACTGTCTTTTTCTTTTTACAAAAGCAATTTCATTGTTAGAAATTTTTAAACTGCAGCATAGCAGAACGATTACAATGAAAAAGCACCGTGACTTCATTACATAGTGATGACTACTGGAAATGAGCATTTTCATAACTATCCTTCCAGAACTTTCCCTGTGCCCTCACATAGATACATATATTTTTAAATAAAATGGGATTATGCTATAGAAACGTTTATTCTATGCTCTTTTGATTTAATAAGAGAGGATGACCATATTTCTCCGGTATCCCATCGAATGGATACCGTAATTCCATCACCTAATCAGTCTATTGTTGAGCACGTTTCCACCTTTTCACTAAATAGTGCATGCCTGTAGAGCTAAATCTCCGAACACATTCATAATTATTTATTTGGCATAAAAACGTAAATAAATTGAGGGTCCTAAGAATGCACACATTTTAAAGGCTTCAAGTGAGTACGCCAAACTGCCCCCGAAAGTTTCTCCCCAGCAGGGTTGAGGGGTGCGTCTGGGATGGTCAGTTCAGACACCCAGGGCAGACACCTTGCCTTCACATCTCAGATGAAGGCTGACAGCTTTGGTAGCTTTAACTGCTTTAGCCCCAAACCACTCCCTCCTTCCAATGTCGATGAAGAGCGCATACATTTATTCTATTTAAAAAAAATAAAAAAAATAGTGCAACAAAGAGGGGGAGGGAGTGAATGGGGGGATCAGGGTGTGATCCCCCAAAGCACAAGACAGGATAGGACTGGCCTCTTCTGCCAGATGGTTTGGGGAAGCAATGTGCCCAACAAAATAAAGCCAACAGAGAGACTGAAATCTGAGAGTCTGGTGCGTGCCTGCGAACCGTGGAAAAACTTCCCTATGGACACATTTGGCTTGAAATAGTTCCATCTTCTGAAGCCCGTGGATTAATGGAGAATGCGAGTTATAAGGAAGGGAAGCAGGCCAGGGTCCGGAGACAGTAGGACGCCAACTCCTCTTTGACTGGGACGGGCTCCACCCTAGTCCAGCCTGTGCCAGCCTGTGAGACCACCGTGGGGTTTCTCCCGCCCCTCCAGCCTGCCCCTGGGGATGCTGACAGGTCTCGAGCCCTCCTGCTCATGAGTCCCAGTCCCTGTCTCCATCACTCTGACCCCAGCCTATTAAGGTGACCCGACTGGTTGCTCACTTTGCTGAAGGACTGGGCTTATGCCTTTCCCAGCTCCAGGAAACAAGGCCACTGGGTTAAAGTACCTCTAGGAAAGAGACTGTGTTCTTTGGGTCCTCTCGAGCGTCATCCCTTTCTCCGTCTGGTTCCTTGTTATCTGTCCTCTTTGCCAGGCTTCTTTGGCGAATAAAAGCCACTAAGAGAAGAGGGAAGAGATAAGAGAAAGAAGGCAGACAGATAGACAGTCAGACAGACAGATAGGGAAAGGCCTTCCTATCACAGCAAGCAGAGAGTGACCGCTTTCCCACCATGTGAGGAATAGCCTGAGGGACACAGGGACAGAGGCAGGACCCTGAAACCGCGTCACCCATGAGCTGTGAGTTGGTGAGTGCGCCTGAGGTTGAGGAGTGCAGAGAGAGTTAGTTCAAGTAGCATATTCTGAGCTCTATTAAGTGCCAGACACCTTTTACCACAGGAGATTTAAAAAAAAAGAAGGAGCCATGAGGACACTCAACCTCATGTTCCACCCTGGCCACACGCCTTAGCAGTTTTTCCTTGGCTGCTGGGAAGCCCAGAACTCCATTTGCTTTGTAAACGTGGTAACTGCCTTATTCTATTGCTCTCTGTTCTCTTTCTCACTGATTCCTCTTTTTAAATAAAATAAAAAAAATTATATTCTTTTTTATTTATTTTTTTTATATGTGTCTGAATAATGTAAGTGCCCCAGATGCTTCTGGGAAATGGGCTGATTGTGTAATGTGATTAAATCTTAAATGAAGTCCTTTCCTTCTTCCTGGGAAGGCAGCTCTTTCCGTGCTTTTCCGTGCAGCCCGAACACCTCTCCCCGCTCCCGCCGGCCCCGCTCCTGGGTGGCGGTGGCGCCCAGCCCGCCTCTCCACGGTCCAGCCTGGCCACGCTTCTTAGGAAGATACACTCGTGCCGAGCTCACCCGCCTCTGTTCGCTGGCCCTTTTGGCTTGAGATGTTTTCTATCTTTTCTATATTTCAAAGCTTTGTGGTAAATAATCAATTCAAACCAGCACCGAGTCTCTCTTTCTGTAATTCTAAAAACCCATTAAATTATATTGTTGGGAGAAAACAATAGCTGTGCTAATCATGCCCTGTGCATGCGCATCTTAATTTCCCCAGAGGCCTGAATATGAATTTTTACTAACATGTTAATTTTGTGTGTTAATCAGTAGCTGTAGGCCGAATGAATGGATTGACTATGTAAAACTGTTTGATATTGAAACAACTCCTTTTGACCCCCTCAAATTGGCTTCATTCCCCTAAAGACGGTTAAAGTTAATTAAGCACTCAATAGGTTTATGGTGTTTAAATTAAAATATATTACTCCTCATTGTGTAGTCATCAAGTGAGAAAGACATCCTCCCCCTGGCTGCCTGGCTGGCTAATGGGCTTATCAAAATTCATGATGTAATAAGAAGGCCGACAAGTGCATAAGAGACCCTGGCTGTCACTCAAAAAAACCCCACACTGACCCCTTCTGCCCACTAGAGGGCAGAAGAAAGCCACGAATGCCCATAGCTCGGAGCCTTGGTTTTGGGAACGAAAGTAGGTAGGAAAGGCCCCTTGTAGGCCTGTTTCTCCCATTTGTACGGAAAGCCATCTCCTGTGCTTTTTTTCTAAAAATTCGGAGCTCTCTCTTGATTTCTCTAATTCCCCTCTTTTTTCTTTTCTTCCCTGTTCATTTGTGTATTTTGTGTTTGTAGCAGTAGCCTGTGGCAGAAAGCAGCCCACTTGGCTCTCAGAAAAATGAAACATTGCTTTCCTTAGTCTGGATAACTCCCCCCCCCCCCCCCCCACACACACACGCATTTTCATTGTTGGGAGTGGGGGGAAAGCCTGAGGTCTGTGCTCTGAGAAAATCAGTGACATAGTACAGAGAAAATATATAAAATAACACTTAAGTCTTCTCTCCAGAAAGACACATGAAAGCTATAATTGTGCCTGCTGACTTTCCCTCTGGGCCTCCCAGGGCTGGGGGTAGGGAGATGCCTCGCAGGCTGCCGTGACAGTTAGCATTTAAATCTGGAAAAAGAATTGCTTCCGGCAGAGTGCAAGAAGGGGGAGGCGACGCTGAATCCTGCAGGAATACTTACCTTGAATTAAAACTGGGCCGAGGTGAAGCTGATCAGAGGAGCTGTTATCACATGTGAGACCCAAACCTGCCAGCCTCTCCTCTGCCCAGCAAGCTCCATTCTTGACCACAGAGACGTTAGTCAGCTGGAGACAGTTACCTGTGGTCATTTTTGGAAACGTGGCTGATGGTAGGGATCACTGAGGGACTCCAAAGTGTTCTTATTAATAAATATGTCGCTTGTTTTTCTTAGACTGGTTTTAAGAAACATACACATTTATCTAGCTATTGTGTGTATGTGTGTGTGATGGGGGGGGGGGGTGAGTCACAAAATGGACAGAAGATACCTCCTTGAAGTAAGCCTAGCCCTATGAGCATAAGACAGGGAGAGGGCGGGGTGACAGGTGAATGAATGGGAGTCACCATGTGGAAGTCTAAATGATGCCCGGTTGTTGTAATAAGTTCATACTTGAAGAGGTGCGAGTCTTCCCCACACTGGACTGAAAACCATCAGTGTGAGTCAGCATTTGAAGGGTATTGTGAGCCCCAGGGCAGCAGTAATAGCATGGGGTTTATTTTCAAGATACTTTTGACTAGTAACTGTTAATAGTGAATATTACTTGAAGGCAGTGGTTTTCAAACTTTGAGGTAAGGACTGGAACCTGGAGGGTAGGGCAGAGCTGCCACCCCTCCCAGAATGCTCTGCCTTCCCTCTGCTTTTCATTTTGGGGCTTCACTTAAGATTTCATTTGGAAAAGAGGGGACCACTGCTAAAAGGGAAAGAAGAGAGGGAGAGGAATTTGTAAACTTCTAGTTTATTGCCTTCTAGTATACAGTTTTCCCATGATCTTATTTGAACCTCAAACAGGTTTTGTTTGTTTGTTTTTTCTCCTTGCTCTGTTTTTAGAAAAGGAAGCAGAGTTCAGAGAGGTCAAGAAATGTATTCACTGTCACACAGTGAATGGCAGAGCAAGGACTTGAGCCCGAGCCTTCAGATTCCAAATTCAGGACTCTTACCCTAAAGCAGGGTAGGGTCAGGGCCTAAGGTTAGATTTCAAGAGGGTCGTGGTTCATGCCAGTTTCAAACTGGGTGACGCAAAGAGAAGTCTTGAAGGGGAGGGCGCTAAGGATGAACCAGACTGAGGGAGAAACCTGACATTTAACAGGCAGGTCAGCAGGAGGCAGCAGAGTCCCAGGGGGGAAGAAGGTACCTGGAGCCTGGGGGAAGGGGGGGTTGGGGGGGTGACTGCTGGTCTGAGGCTTGCCCAGCTTGGCCTCTCTGCTCAGGGAGGAAGAAAGGGTCCTGCCCCTGGGCATCTCTTTTCATTTTGGGATTATCATCATTCCAGTCCTTCAGTGGGTGGGGAAACTGAGTCACAGGGGGCCTGAGCTGGCAGGGAATCAGCCCTGCAAATCCAAGGACCCAGCTACCAGAGGGTCCTGTGTCTTTCTGGGGATAATGATTAACTCTGGGGTGCAAAATAAGAACAATTGCTTCCTACCAGCTCCGAGTATTTAGGGACAGCCCCTCCTGGCAGCCTCCTTCCCGAATCACTCCCACGGGCTCCTTGGGCTCCTTCAAACCTGTTGACAGAGACACTTCATTCATTTATTAAGATGCCGCCCTTCCCACCCTTATGTCCAGCTCTTTCTTAAAGTTAACCAGTAACTGGTCTTTTTGTTACTCCGTTTCTGTGTGAGGAACCCTTGCCACTATTCCCACCAAGGGAGCACTTGTGATTCTTGTCTCCTTTCTCTTTGGGGTCTGCAGAAAGCCTTTCATGTCCCTTTGTGTCCAAGAACTTCACGCCGCCAGCCCGCACAATGTGCTAAGCAGCCCCCTCTTCTCAGCACTCCCGCCCTGCTCCCAGCCAGCCCCTTAACCCCCCCTCCCTGGCAATGGAACAGGCCGGGCAGATTTTGGGCCCCTCCATTAGGATGCACCTTGGGGACACTCTTGGGAAGGAGTGGCGTCGGAGAGCAGGGATAGTCACCGCTGAAGTTCCATGTTCTTTTGTGCAGCTTTCTTCCTCTGCGCGGACTCCTTTTCCTGAGCGAACAGCAGAAAGCCCATGGAACCAATTGGCTGGAAAAGCAGTGACAAAGTGGCACGGACTGAAGTCTTCTGTCAGCACCCATCTAAGTAAAACAGGCTTACAAGTTGCAGCAGAGAGTCAACTGATTTGTTTTAAGCCAAGAGGATTTTCGGCCCTTAGAGTGAGAAAGAAAAAAATCATTCTACTTTAAGTTCATGCCTTACCCACCCCCAACCGGGACCTAACTGTAATATTCTCCCCTCCCAGGTCATAGGGCTTCACTGCAAAGTCCAAATTCAAGGCCCTCGGCTCACTGGAAGGGCCTGTAGTCTGCAGCCTAGGAGCATGCTCTGCCGTGGAAACCTCCCCGTGTCATCTCTCCTAATTTGTGCACTTAATTGACAGCTTGTTAACAGTTCATTAGGAACACTGAAAACCATGTGGCAAACACAGATCTATCTAGTGGAGAGGATGTGGTCCCTTCTTGGGAACCTCTGTTTATTAAATCTCACCAGAACGAACAGCGTGGCAGAAACAGCCCACTGCCCCCGTTCAAAGCAAGGACGTTCTGTGTCCCCTCCTGCTGAACTCTCCGGTTCCTGGACATCCTGTTGTCCCCTGGCTGGGGCTTTGTTCTAGCAGACTGGGAACCCGTGGGCCGTGATGGGGACCCACATAAAGGTTCTGGGAAGACTCATTCATCTGTGAAGACAAATCGGCCACTTTCAAAGGCTCTAGGGATGACAGGGCACCTCTGACCTTCCTGACTCCCACTCACCCCTCCCCTGGGTCTCTAGAGACCTTAAATAATGTCTTTGTGGAGGCTTCTGCTAGGATCAGTTACAATCCAGAATTCTTCCCCGCAATCCTCCGTGATCCTTCCGGGGAAAATTAGCTGCCCCTTCATCTTTGCGCCCATAACACTTTACACGCCCTTCTGTTATATACTATCACACTGTGCTCTCCCTACAGCGGCGCCCCTCTTGCACCTGAGCACCTATGAACTTGTGTTTTCTCCATCTCTGGACTCCCAGCACCGTGCAACCTGGGGGTTAATGGTAGGAATGACCGCTTTAAGCATTCATTTCTTGACCATGTGCCTCCCCTCATCCCCAACCACCTGGAGGAAGTGCATTAAAACATGTGGAACAGTCCTCAGGCTGAGCCTATGTCGTAAAGCAGGTTGGCTTCTACAAAATAAACCCAATCTAATTTCACGCCGTCAAATATTTACTGAGTGCCTACTGTGTTCCAGGACTTGGGTACATGGTAGTGAGCAGAACAGACACAGTTCCAGCCCACATGGATGTCACCGATTATTAATGACAGTAATTGCTATAGATTATAAACTTAGGAGGAGCATTCCATCTTTCAAATGAGTGTGATAATTTAAAGTCCTCTGGAGCAGAAATAGGCTAAGGCATCCTCTGGTGTCAAGAATTATTCTTTTTCAAAGTGCATCCTTTGCTTCCTTACTCCTGGGGTCCCCCCTCCCACCTTACACACATGGTACCATCTTGTCACCAGAAGGAGCTAGCACAGCAAGCCATGAGCTTAAGAAAAAGCGATGCAAAGAGCCCTTCACAGAAATCTGACATTACAAGCTTTCTTAAAATGTTTTTACTGGATGTTGAAAGATGTGCCAACCTCATGCTCGATCATGCTGACCAGGCTTTACACGTGTAACCTTAGGGTGCTGGCTGATAACACTTGAGCTTTGTCCATAAAATCATTCTGTAATTTTTAACTCCTACCAGGCATCTATGTCTGAATATCTGTTAAATTTATTAGGGTGACAATGGTTAATATGAACATATAGGTTTCAGGTGTGAGTTTCTATGTTACAGAATCTGTATATTGCCCTGTGTGCCCACCACCCAAAGCCATATCTTCTCCCATCACCATATACTAAGACCCCCTTCACCCCCCACCCCACCCCCTCTGGCAACCACCACACTGCTGTTATGTCTGAATATTCAGATTGCAATAGAGCAATCTGGGGGAATCCCACCTGGGACAGAGGGCTTGTTTTCTTAAAAGCATTGTGTTGGGGAATTTTTTCTCCATCTAAAGAAGTCCAAGGGTTATGACAGTTCTCTGGAGGGATTGAAATTAATTTTGTGTGACATAGTTGAAGCTACCAGAGAATTCAGAAGTTCTCCAGTTGAATCCCCAGCATCAGGCAAGATAAAGTAACAACCTCAGACGACACATCACGCTGATTGTGATGGACATGTGTTGGGGCCTCTCCATTATTTACCCCCAGCTTCTCACACTGAGGGAACTTGATTTTTTTCTTTGGGAATTTCACACCTCTCCTTCTCAGCCATATAGTTAGGGTGGGATTAACTTTTTCTCCAGCTCCTGGGATGGGTCCTGATTGGCCTAAGCCAGTTAGGGAAGCCAGCAAGCACTTACACTGACTGACTCGGAAGCCACTTCTGGCCAATGGCAGAGGGTGACTCCTAAGATTTGTGGGGAGTTAGCAAAAGGCTCTTTCTTTTCTGCTGGAAATGAGGTCTGCTGCTGTTGAAGCCACTCTGAGACCCCAAGGTGACTCCTTGGAGCTGCCGGAGACCACGTGGAGGAATGCAGAGTGAAGAGAGTGTGAAATCAGGTCCTTGGTGGAGTTGATGAAGCCTCACCTGAGCTCACCCTCTTTGGGCCTTCTAGTTAGGTGATGATAAAGCTCTCATGCCCTTGGCCTGGTGGTTGGTCTAGTGAATTCAAGTTGTTTTTTCTGTCATTTGCAACTGAAGAATTCCTCACTGATAACTTCACTAACGTCCAAAGTGTCTTATACATTGGAATCAATTGGTCAGGAATCACTAGTGGAATGGAATTTGGCCAAAGAAAACAACTGTGAAAACCTTGGGTAGGGTAGCTCAGCTGTGGAAGTATCAATAGGCTCTTTTTACCCCTTATAAAATAGCAGCGACACAGGAACCCCAAGGAGAAGAATGCTGCCGGGGGTCAGGCAGTCTGGGGACTGACTGTGGCGCCACAGACTGTGTTCTGCTCGTTGGGTTTGTTCCATTGCCTGGGACTGAGCACCGAGCCATGTGTGTTAAAGGATGGCCTAAGGAAATTCACCCTGAAGAGTCCTGGGCCACAATCCCTGGGGTAAGGGAGGGAACAAATTCTGAGTGTGAGCATCACTTGACACTGAGAGGTGATTAGGGAGAATGGGAACCTCTTCCAGCTCCCTTAGATTGTAAGCCCAGTGCAGCGGCCAGTAGCTACCAGTGGCCACTGAGGGGTGGCTAGTCTGAATTGAGATGTGCTGTATGTGTAAAATACATGCTGGGTTTTGAAGATATAGAACGGTGGGCAACGAGAAAGAGCTAAATGTCCTAATCCAGACTATCTATGTGTGTTAATGTCCTTAAGCAAAGCCTGACTGTGTTGCTGTCTGGCCTCGATTGCATAGGGTCTGCTCGTCTGGATTGGGCTGGGCCATGGTGGTCAGAGCCGCGGAGTTGAGTGAGATGCCCCCAGGAGGAGAAGCCAGAGACCCGGTGCCCCTCTGTGTGTGGGGATGCTTGCTCCATGGACAACCTGGTTGAGGCTGGAATTGTAGCTGGGCACAAGCAGGCACTTCACTCTCTGGGTTATTTGAGTCTGCCTACCCTTTAACGTTTGCTGTGGACAAATGAATGAGCCAAGTCATTGCATGGCGTTGGGAGCTGCAAAGCCAAGGGATTCCCCATATCCCACTCCCCAAAGAAGGACCAGATTTTAATCCTTTCCCTGGATTCTCTATAACGCCAAAGGAGCTCAAATGGACTGATGACACAGAAGTTATCTTTTAGGGAGAAATAGTTTGGACAAAGTTACTGATTTTTATCAAGGTCCTATAACTTTTCAAATTGCCAATGTGGCCATTCCCACAACTTTCCAGTGTAGGGCTGGGGAGTGATAGGTTTTGGTTGTTTGGGGGCTCTAGGGAAATCAGAACCAGCTATTTATTTTAAAAGCACTTTTCAAAGTTAGACGTTTTCTGCAAATTATTCACTAAGTAAACAGTTTGGTGTAACTTGTTAGGAAAATCGGAATGATGGTGGCCCTGAACAGCACCAGAAACTCCAGCAATTCTGGGTGACAGGCTGGGCATTACTCTCCAAGGAGGGCTGTTGAAACTTGCAGCTTTCAGGTTCACTGGTACAGTCACCGAGTCAAGATCTTTAAGGATGACACTAAGAAAGATTGACAGTGTAATAAGGAATTGGCATTGATTCTCAAGATCAAATCGAGCATTGCTGTCATTTTTTTATCAATGCCGAAAGACCTAAAGTCAACCCTATGCCCCTAATTCATTTTAGAGGCCTATTCTTCCTTGCCAAAGACTGCCCATCTTCTTTGATTCGGCGTTTTAGCCTCTGTCCATTTCTCATTCAACCTGTCAGTTAGTTTCTAGCTTTACAACCAGGTAGGCACTCTTCCATCTCCACCGAATCCCATTGAGAAATCTCAACAACGTCACTTTCTGGAATAAATGATTTTGTTTCCTGATCTTTGGCTTACAACCTCAGGATCTTAACTTACTTCTAAACTGATATTGTGTTGATCCCATCCTGACACTCTCCTCCCTTCTCCTTAGAGTATGTGGTCTGGTATAAACCCAGCACCTTTAAGAATTTCCCCTACTCTCTAGTCTTGGTTGCTGTTTTAGTGTGTTTCTTTCTTTAATCTCAAGCACTAAGGACATTTTCCTCCATGCAGGAATTCGTAACCATGATTAGTTTTCAGCTGCAGCCCAAGAATTTCAGCACTCGTTTTTTGTTTTTTTTTTAAAGGAAATACTATATTCTTGTCTATCTATGACAAGAATAGATAGACAGTTTCTGCTTGTCACACTACTAATAATGCATGAGTAGAATTGGAAAATGTTTATTATGTATAGAGGCTTAATTTTTTTACTCTTGTTTGCTCTTGGTAATGCTCCCACCTCCCCTAGATCCTTACTTTCTTTGTTTTAGAGTTATCAAATGATATATATTAATTTTTAAGAAATACAGATTGGGGACAAATTCTGCACTTTTCTTAGTGATTCTCTTCATGTATACTGTAAGTGAGAATGGTTATATATGTGAGCATATGTTTGGTTGTCTAGAGTATTGGAATTGACTGGACTTCACACTTTTCTGTTATTAGTCAGTCACATGGCTTGAGCTAGTTTCTTTGCCTCCCTGAACCCCAGTTTACAGTTATAAAATGAGGGTAATGGGATTTACCTCATAGAATTATTCGGCGGTTTATTAGCTTCCTACTAGCAAATACCTGGGAAAAGATAGGTGAACAATAAAATTAGATTTCTTTCACCCATTTTCTTAATGCTGAGTTCATAGAAACTCTAAGATGAAATGTAGCTATACAATGATAAAAAGAGTCCAGTCTTTAGAGAAATAATTTGTGAAATCTGCAAACTTTTGATTTATGCGTTGAAATAAAATGAAAGAGACCATTATTTTAGATATTCTTATGGAGTTTGCAAAACATTTTTGGGTTGAGTTATACTACATAAATTAAAATTCTAAATCAAAGTAAAATTAGAAATGAAATTTTAAGAACAATTTCAAATGTTTAGGCAAAAAGCCAAACTATGTACCATTTTGCAAAGTTTAGAAAATTTAAAAGACATATACCTACTCAGAATTGCTCAGAATCATCGCTTTGGAATACTAGGGTTTACTTCAGCGGTATCTGCACATTTTCATTGCATGAGAAAAACAAGGGCTAGCAAAGTACTGATAATAATGCTTCTTTTTACAGTAAGAAAAATCTTATCAGACCACTTTTACCACAGCACTTGCCTGCGTCATACATGGAGAATCACCCCCCACCCCTTTGCGCTCACCCACCCACCCCTTTGCTCGGGGTGTCACCTGCTCTCCACTTGGCCTCTCTGTGTGGTGTGCTAATGTCAGCCAGCCTTCTGCTGGTTGGAAAGGGATTGGGAAGGGCTGGTCCATGACTCTGATCAGATGCTTAAAGAAAGGTTCATCCATTCCACCCAGGGGCCATTTTTATGGGGCTTGAAATTTATGCCTTTGGGAGGACCTATTTAGAAAAAAGAAGACAAAATTACAAATGCAAAATTAGGTCCAGGGCCTTGAAGAGGGCCCCAGTGAGGGAAGGGGCCTGAAGTTTCGGCTTCGATGACCTCACGTAAATCCACCCCTTTTCCCAAGCAGGTCTGCCTGAAGCCTGGAAGGAGTGGAAATCCTAGCTCCTGATGGGGAAGTTCAGTTTAAAGCTGGTCATGGGTGGTTGTCCCTCATTTCCAGGGGCTAAGCCATTGTCAGGCAACTGGGAATTGCCAAAGATGAATCTGAGAACGAATACCAAGATGTTTTCTAATTATAATTTGTGTTTCATTACACTGCACAAAATGTCAATGCTAAAATCATTTTTAAGCTAATAAAAATGCCAAGAACTACTACATAATTTGGTTTCTCTGTGCAATTCATCAGACTCCTATGGATGCGTTTTAGTGCCATGTGCGGTCTTTTAAAATAATTTGCAAACTGTGTGCAGCAAAATGGAGGATTTCACTAGTGATCATGGCTTTGGGGGCTCACTGTGCTCTCTAAGCTACAGGAAATATTTCTGTAGAGGGTGGGGCATAATCGTTCCCATGAACTCTTATATTAGCATAAGAATCAGAAGGATGATTTTAAATTTTCTGTTCAAATTCAAGTTTGGGAATTGATTATTTGGCTATTTTACTCTTTCTGCTTAAATCAGTATGTCCATTATCATCTAAGTCTTTGGACTATTTTAATCATTTAACTGATATAGTTTCCTTTTCAAACATTCCTTGGATGTGATCATACACGGATCCTAGAGTCTGAAGACTCAGCTTTATTTTGGGCACCCTCCTAGGATTTTAGGAATAACATTCATTTTTCTCTTTTATACCTTCTCCTGGTGGCACACTTTGCTAAATGCCCTGCCACGGTTAATTTGGCTCCCGGGGCAGCACGAGGCCCAGTTTTCGGAGAAGAGCGAAGTCAGGCTGCGCCTTTCTCCTTTCCTTTGGCGTTTCTCCCTCTGGCCCTTCGCTCGTCCAGATTCTATGGAACAGCAGCTTGTTCCAAACACCCCACTCTCCTGTTTTGCTCGCAGGCCGCCTGCTTACAACCATTGTGATGTACAATTAGCGCCGAAGCACATGCAGATAATAAGAGAATCATCATAAAAGCACTAAACAGAGCAAATAACATTTCAGGCTGGATTTAATCCCAAATACCTGGCGCTCTGGAGCAGGGAGGTACAGGAACCCAGAAGCCAAGTAAGACAGCTCTCCGGTTGGCTGTGGCCGATTAGAATTATACATAAAAATATACATACACACACAACCACAGTGCCCGAGCTCAGGCATTAATCAGGGCTGCGCACAGACTGAGGAAATATTGTAAACTCAAAGCTAAAAAGGGGTTGGGATAAAAACGGAAGCCTTTTGGGTTTAATGTAGCATTCAAATGGTTTTGCTGGCCTGAGGATGGCAAGAGAGACACTCAGATGGGCCGGAAAGAGTAAAGCCTTCATGAGGTTGAGACCCTGCTGTCCTACGCAGGACTTTAAACTGGGGGCTGAGCTACTACATTGACCTTGGCCTGGCCATTTGCATTTCTGTGCATCAGGGGAGAAAATGGGGACATCTGTAATACTATCAACAATAAAATACATTTAAAAAGCATGAATGAAAGTACAGTCGGTCCTCCATATCCGCAGATTCCGCATCTGCTGATTCAACCAACTGTGGATTGAAAAAATATATATTTTTAATGTTACACAGTTGCTGGATGTAGGATGTAGTTAGGCCTACGATCGCTGTGTCTGTACTGAATCTGTGCAGACTTTTTCTTGTCATTATTTCCTAAATAATACAGCATAACAACTACTCATGCAGCATTTACCTGTGCTGGGTGTTGTAAGTAACCTGGAGATGAAGGTATATGGGAGATGTGCACCGATTATATGCAAATACTATGCCATATTACACAAGAGATTTGAGCACCCGCGAATTTTGATATCTGTGGGGATGCTGAAACCAATCCCCCATGGACACCGGGTGACAACTGTACTCACTCCCATTGCGGAGCGCCTTCTCCCGAGCACGGCCAGATGTCTTTCCTGATAAATCAGAATCTACCAGGAGGTGCTTCCTGGGTGGGAGACGCTGTTGCTCCCGTTTTAACTAATAGATTCATTTTAATCATAGTCATTGCCAGTCATTAAATGCTTACGTTGGAGTGGAACTGAGGTTTGGAAAGGTTAAGCCCCTTTTCCAAGGTCACTCAGCTACGCAGAGGCTCGGGTGAACCTCTTCAGTCTGATTCTGATTTGAGGATGTCCTGCTCCTGGAGCTCCCAGCCAGGTCTCCTCCTTCCTTCTGGGCCTTCTCTTTTTTTGTGCAATTTATAAGGCAGGGTGCAGAGCCGAGAAATGATGATTTATTAATTACATTTTCCAGATGGGATGGCCACCTAAGGACTGATTTTTGTACCTAAAATAGACACCAGACTACAGAGATGCTCAAGATCTAATAACCGCCCTCAGTGCTTTCATCATCGCAGCTGAGCTTGAAAAGACTGCCACTCTGGAGGCTACTGTCCCTCTTCCGAGAGGCTGGCTTAATACTCTCGAGAAAATAGTTCTTCATGAACAATCTCCAACCTTAAAACTTTAATTTTTACAGAATTCGATCACAAGGCCGAATTGTCTTAAGGACTTACTATTGCATTTCCATCATGAGGTCTTCCCAGTGCACTTTTAGCAGAGCTCAATAAGACAGAGAAGAGGGTTCAGGCCTTCATTTTGGGTAGAGAAAGTGTTTGAAATTCTGCACGACATCGGTGCCTTAAATATGCGGAGGGGCCGTTTTTAAATCTGTAAGTTGGATCTGACTTGAGCACACTGTGTATTTACACCCAAAGTAAATGTAGCTGTTTTGCAGTGCTTAAGAGTGTGTGTGTGTGTGTGTGTGTGTGTGTCGGTGTTTTGCATCCTTTCTAATCTCCTAATAAAGTGTCTGAATTTCAGGAAACAAATCACTAACCTCCAAAGGTTGCTGGAAGTTATTATTTTTGTTTGCGCAACGTGAAGATAGCTAATCCTCAGGCACATCCCATTGTGTGTGTTTCTCTCCTCACGGCATCAGGGTATTAGCCTCCAGCACAATATATACTTATTACCTCTTTTTCCAGTTTTCATGGTGTGTATTTTGATAGCAGAAGGGGATTTGCTGATGATTAAGAGGAAAATAGACGGAGAAAAGTTCTTATTACCTAAAATGATTCTTTGCTTGCATAAAGAAGATTCTCTGGGGCTTAACTGGGGGAAAAACAAACAGGAGGTATGTTTATAGGTTAAACATTCGGTAAGAGGCTCGGAACCCAGGGCTTCCCTGCAGCTGGAGGCAGCTAATTGCCGGAGCCCGGGAACCGTGAGAGCGACTTCATTGTCCCCCGCGGCCGACACTCGCAACAGGGGAAAGCTTACCCAGATGGAGGGAAGTGTCACAGCGGGGACTTGGCAGAATTTGCTGCTATGATATCAAAAATAGCATTAAGGTAATTACATTTTGCACTTGTAATATTTCACAGGCAATAATACGGTGGAAAATGGCACTTTTTTTTTTTTTTTGGCCCCTTGGTCATTTTAAACTTTTTTTTTTTAATGGAGCTGCAATGAAGCCGATGTATTTGATGTTTCTTAGATGTATGCTCAATTTATGCATGCATAAATGCTGTCATTAGTGCCACCATTTAACCAAGGTTAAAAGAAAGAGTAGAAATGGGAACTGTTTCAATGGGTATCGTAAAAGGTGTCCTTTAGTTGTAGTAGCCGAGTAATGAGAAAGGATCAGAACCTTCTTTGCCAGGGGCATCTGGTTATAGTAGAAACACTGCCAAAGACATGGGATCTTCTCCTGCCCTTGCCGTGTGGCCTCAGGCAAGTTTCTGAACTTCCCTGAGCTACTGCTTCAAAGAATACAGCCAGGTAGACTGATCTTTTATAAACTACCCCAGTTGCAATATCTGTGATTCCAGAAAGAATTCAAAAATTTTCCATTTATTTACTTACTTTGCAAAACATTTTCAGGGTCATTTAAAAAAAAAAATCCTGGGTTTTATTTGGTTTTATTTTACCACAGAGGTAACATTTCTTTCTTTGTTTTTTCTTTTTTTTTTTTTTTGCCAAGGGAGCAGAATAGACCTTTGAATATTGGGGCTCACACTGTGTTTTCTTCAGACTAATGAAATGTTGGCAATGGCTTCTGGTGAAAACCATTACTGATTTAACTTGGCCAAAGAAATCCTCATATTTCTGTGGTTCCAGGTAGACTTGGTGAGGAGTCTCAAGTGCTCCCACTTTTTTAAACCACCCTTGTCACAACTTTATCATCCAAGTGTTCATTTGGCAGATCGTCATTGAGCAACTGTTATGCGCCAACACTGTGCTAGGCTCTGAGCACACTACAGTGAAGAAAATACAGCTTAATCACAATAGGATGTTTTTAACTGCAAGAAACAGAAATTCACCCCTTAAAGGGAATTGAAGAAATCTGTTAGGACTAGAGCATCTCCTCCAAGCCTAGGGCAAGGATTAGAGCTGGCTATTATAGGAGCTGGAACAAAAAAGGCTTTCAGGACCCAGGGAACTCCTCTCTCCCTTTCTTCCTGGGGCTGTATGTCTGTCCTTAATGCAGCCAATTTCCTTCATCCTTGTGTTTGCAGACCGTCTCCTCTTCACACTCACCTACTCACACAGTCCCATGGCTACCCCATGGGACAACTGTGCAAATTAGGAGAAGGCGCCCCTTCCAGCACACACAGCTTGGCAAGCTGGGTTCCAGGGCTCACTCACTGCTCATTAGGGTGCCCGTGTACTCAATGGCCCTGCTTGCTCATGGCCTTATCTTGGCAAACCCCAAATAGTGTCCTCAGCTCTCGATTCCACATGACCTTCTAGCTAGGCTCCTCCCAGGTAAATGACCATGTCTCCATAACCCAAATTCAGTTTTCTCAGAGAGAGAAGTTAGTTGGCCAGTTGGCCATTCTTCATCCAATCGAATGGGTGAGAAACATACCCATGATGTCTAGGGACCTCCTTAGGTTCAAAGTGCATGCCAAAGGCCAAGCAGTAGACAAAGAAAAATTCACAGCTATGCACACTGTATTAAAACTGCAGTACATAAAGCATAATTCCTTATTAGCAATAGTAAAGACCAGCAGACACTAAAGTGATACGTCCAAAGTGTTGAGGGACAATAAGTGTCAACCTAGAATTTTTCTGACCCACAACACTATTATTCTACAGAAGGGGGTGCAAACTTTTTCTGAAAGGGCCAGATAGTAAAATTTTAGGCTTTGGGGGCCAAAGGTCATGTTAACATCTGTGACATATTTGAGAAGAAGATTAATAAATTGAGACTTTGTTGTACAAATGTACAACTAAGTGGGTAGGTTAAAATATTACGGATAACCATTAGAAGAATAGAAATACAGGCTATAGCTTTTAAACCAAGAGAATAAGCAGAGGAATTATGAAAAACTTTGTCAATCTAAAAGAAGTCCGAAAAAGAGAGGAAATAAGAAGCCAAGAAAATGGAGTCACCAACAGAAAAAAACAAAGTAAGAAGGGAGAAACAATTCAGTAATCTTAAGACATGTAACTAACCTATTAAATGACAGACTATCAGATTGGATCAAAATGAAATAAAAAATAAAACACCACAAAGTCTAGTTAAATTTTGGCTCAAATTTTTAAAGGACTGACTATCCGTCATAAATTGCATTAGAAGGGAAGGACTTTCAGATTATTCCCTCCGCTCCAGCTTATATCCAGCGCCCACAAAAGATTTAATATCTTGTGCTTAGAAAAACTCACCCAGTCCCTTTCTTGAACTGACAGCTCAAAATGAGACCATTAGAAGACACCTAAGGTCTTTTTATTTCTGAAGTTCCAAGATATAATGCTTTCCCGAATGTGACATTTCTGTGGGCAGAGCTTGGTGCAGGCATTCCAGAGAAATAAGGGAACGGTGGGTTCTACCGTCCATCTGATGGAGGCTAGCCTTGTCACTCGGCCAGTTAACATTTCAATTGCAGTCTCAGTTTTCACACTGTCACTGGCCTACGTGAAGGAGCCTTTTGCAGATAGACAGATGCTCGTTTTTACCACATGCTTATAGGCCGCGTGGAGACTGACCTGTGAGAGGCAGGAGAGGGCTTTTTACTCCTAATATGTTATGAAAGTTTGATCAGAGTGGGAATTTTCTGTCATGGATGATTAGTATCCTTTCAGATTAATATTCACTTTCCCTAATTCACTATGAAAAGTGCCAACTTAAGGGCCTTTTGCTATGAGATGGAGAGAAAAGGCAGAGTGATGCCACTCACAAGGCCTAGTGTCTCCTCTCTGAAAGATGAGAGGCTTCACCCTCCCCACCTCCATTTATACTTTCCCAGAAAAGCTTAGCCTCTTTTTCTCTCTTTTTTTAACTAGTAGATTATTTCTTCCCCCCAGCTTTATTGAGATATAACTGATATATAACACTGTGTGACTTTAAGATGCAATTGTTCAATATATGCATATATTGCTAAATATTTAATTACCACAGTAAGGTTAGTGAGCACATCCACAACCTCACAGTTACAGTGTTTTTCTTTTGTGGTGAGAACTTTTAAGATCTCTACTCTTTGCAACTTTCAAATATGCAGGATTGTAAACTATAGTCACCATGTTGTACATTACATCCCAAACTTATCTCATGACTGAAAATTTGTACCTTTGACCACCTTCGTCAGCTCCCTCCAACCCTTTCCGCCAGCAACCATCAATCTGCTCTCTGTTTCTATGAGTTCAGTTTTTTTATATATCATATATAAGTGAGGTCATATGGTATTTGTCTTTTTCTGTTTGATTTACTTTTCTTAGCTTAATGTCCTCAAGTTCCATTCACATTGTTACAAATGACAAAGAGTTCCTCCTTTTTTTGTTCCATTGGTCTGTGTCTGTTTTTTTGCCAATATCCTACTGTTTTGATTACTGTAGCTTTGCAATATAGTTTGAAATCAGGAAGTATAATGCCTCCAGCTTTGTTCTTTCTCAAGATTGCTTTAGCTATTGAGGGTCTTTTGTGGCTCCATATGAATTTCAGGATTGTTTTTTCTATTGCTGCAGAAAATGCCATTGGAATTTTGATAGGAATTGCATTGCATCTCTGGGATGACTTTGGGTAGTATGGACATTTTAACATATTAACTCTTCCAATCCATGAACATGGGAGATTTCCCATTTGTTTGTGTCGTCTTCAATTTCTTTCATCAATGTTTTATAGTTTTTAATGTATAGATCTTTCACCTCCTTGGTTAAATTTATTCTTAAGTATTTTATTGTTTTTGATTTTATAGTTAATGAGATTGCTTTGCTTATGTCTTTTTCTGATAGTTTCTTGTTAGTATATAGAAACACAACTGATTTTTGTGTGTTGTTTTTTGTATCTTGCAACTTTACTAAATTCCTATATTAGTTTTAATTCATGTTAATCTTTTTTCTTGTTCTCTAGTTCATTTATTTCTGCTCTCGTCTTTATTATTTTCTTCTTTCTGTTAACTTTATCCATCCCAAATCACAGAGGCATGGAGAAGTTCCTCTACATTTCCATTCACAAATTAATAATAATAGTAGTAGTAGTAGTAGTAGCAATAAAACCATATATTGAGCATTTACTATGTGCTAGGCACCGGGCTAAGTTATTTACAGCTATCAAATAATTGAACCCTCTCCAACACTTCTGTTATCCCATTGTATGTATGTGGAAACTGAGGCTTACCGGTGTTGTGGCTTACCCGCCTTCACTCAGACATCAAGCAGCAGTGTAGGGCCCCGACTCAGCAGGTGGGACTGGGATTCGACTGTGTGGAGTGCTGCTGCCCCTGAGGTGGATGAGAAGACTATAATTATTCATTTATCTTGTTTTTGAGGATCTTGTAGGTTCTATACCAGGATTTCTCAACCTTAGCACTACTGGCATTTTGGGCCAGGTGGTTCTTTGTTGTGAGGGCTATCTTGAGCCTTGTAGGATATTTAGCAGCATCTCTGGCCTCTACCCACTAGTTACCTGAAGCACCTCATCGCCTCACCCGAGTTATGAAAACCAAAACTACCTCCGAATTCACCAGGTGTCCCTGGGGGGCAAAGTCTTCCCTGGTTAAGAACCACCCCCCTAGACCAAGGTCTTTCACCCTCTGCTGGAGCGTCCCACACAGCCTGATGTAAGTCCTGCTTCCTTTCTGCCCATCTCTGTTTGATAAGGGCTGCTGTTTGCAGAGTTGAGAGTAACTGAAGTTTTATTTCAGTTGAGGATGGGTTTCCTGAGTCCTGAGCTTTTGCTGTGATAGAGGCATCTGGGCTTCTACTAGCCCAGTAAAAAGGAAAGCCTCCTTCATGTCTCGTGGCACTCCCGCCGGGATGTCTGCTCAGCCCGTCTTCCCTGGGAGCTGCACGGTACCCCCACGGCCAGCTCTGTGTCCGGCCATAGCTGAGGGCCCAGGCCAGATACCTTACTCCAACCGGGCCAGTCAGCTTTGTCTCCAGGAAGTTGGTAGTGGGACCAGGGTGAGTCTCTCTTGGTGGCTAGAGCTGTGACCTGCAAATGCAGCTGCTCTGGTGGCACCTTCCTTTCCCTTGCACTAGGTGGTACAGAGCGGTGATTCTCAAAGTCGATGCCCAGGCCAGCAACTGCGGCAGCACTGCCTGGGAGCTGGTGAAAATGCAAATCCTCAGGCCCCTCCTCAGATCTACTGATTTGGAAACCCTGGAGAGGAGCTGCACTTCCACAAGTCCTCCAGGAGGTTCTGGTGCAACCAAGCCGGTGCCGCGGGTGAGGCTGCCCAAGGGACTGTGAGCCTTGGGAGGGGAAGAAGGAACTCCCAGTTCTCGGTCCCCCTCTTCCTGATGCCCAGCCATGTTCCTGCCCTTGGCATTGGTGAGATACTTCTATGTCCTAATAACAAAATACACCCCTGACTTACTGAGTTTCCCTGAACATGACCGAAGTTGGTTTCTCCTGCTTGCGACTGAAAAATCCCTGCTTATTCACGGCTCTGTATAACTACACACGTTTCCTGTAGAGAGGAAATTACATGGAGCAGTATCACCCGGCTGCTCAGGAAAAGCCCATAATCTTATCAAGGGCTCTTGGAAACACTTAAATGCTCCAGAGGTAATACCCCATGGTTTTTTCTTATTATCAAGCAGAATTGGTGCATGTGGTATGTGTGTGTGTGTGCACGCGTGTGCATCGACTTCAAGAAACTTACCTACTGAAAAAAGAAAACAGCCCCCCACCCCTCATCTCTCCTAGTATGTTTTATTCCTCAGCGCCAAAGGGTTTCCTTGAGCTCTCTCCCTCTTGGCTACCCTGTGTTAGCCTACAGTTAATATACATCTCTGTCAGCTGGCAAATATTTATTACATGCCTACACCGTGCCAGATATTTTGAGGATCAACTGGTTACGGTTCCCAGCCTATCTGGGAATTTATGGTTTGGGAATGCAATGATCTTGCTATTGAGAGTGCAATGATATTACAGTGCAGCGTGATAAATCCAGGATTAGGTTTGTTGGTGTGCCAGGTTCAGAGGAAATCCAGAAGAAAGAGTGATGAGCCTTCAGGATGGTGAAGTTCTGGAAAAGGGGGAAGCAGCGGTGGTGGTCAGGGAAGGCTTCCTGGAAGAAGTGCCACCCGAATTAGACTTGGAAATAGGATTAGGTGTCCACCAGGCAGAAAAGCCAAGGAAAAGAGAATGTTCAGTTTGTGCTTTGAAAGCATCCCGATGGAAGAACTTGCTCACCTCGTTTTTGATTCCGACTGACTTGGAGGGATACGGTATTATATAAACACTGAAAATAAGGTAAAGACTTTCCTAATTTCCTAAAGCCTCTGTAACTGCCTCCATTATAGTACTGGCGATTCGTCTTCCTGGACAGAATTTATTAACTGGACTTTTAATGACTCGGCTGAACATAACTGGCCTTTTAAGGTCATCCTTGTAAGGAGAATAGGCTGTGTGTTGGTTTATATCGTCTAAGGGAGAAATAAAAGTACGAAGGGGAAAAAAAATCCCTATTAAGTTTTATAATTATAATATGAAAATTCAGTTAATTTCTTTTATCATGTGAGTCATTAAAGACTGAAGTGAATTCCCGGGCTTTTGTTTCCAGAACAAACCCCCTGGAGGCTTAGCGCCCCATCATCCGAACGGGCCTGATTAAAGCAGGGAACCTCTATCTCCAGATTACTGCTCCCCGTCATTAGCGTTAGGTTATCTTGCTCTTCAGACTGATTTTTAATTTTTATGCTTGCAATTATAAATGATTTACAGGGACATTCATCGCCTGTCCTGTCCTGAGTCATTAAATTCACTTAGGTTGAATGGCCCGATGTGCACCTGAAATTAACCAAATCAGTGACATTATCTTGCTGGGTTTCTCAGAGGCTTTGGAAATAGAGAAGAGACTCCTTTCCCCCTCTCAACTCCTTGGCTTAATGGGAAAATATTTTTAATTGATAAAAGAGGTAATTAGCCAAGGCTAAGAGGTGCACACTAATTGTGCAGTATATATCTTGCAGAGTTAGTCTGGCCACGGTTTCTGGGATAGAAGGGAAGGTGGCCCAACCTCAGACCTGGGCGCATTCACGTGAGGCTAGTTTAAATGCCTTTTATGTCCCTCAGTCAAGTCCAGGGAAATAACTGTGTTAACGTTTATTGGGCACCTACTGTGCGCCAGAAACGAGAACTGCACACCAGCTTTTGTTCCTCTCAGTGTTCTCTTTGTGTCGTTTTGATATGAGGAGTGGAAGCTTCTTCAGGCTGGGTCACATGAAGTGGAGGCCGGGATGTCTCTCAACCTAAGGAAGGAGGAACCAGGGTGGAGCTTCTATGCTATTTCATTATCATTCGGGAGCATTTTGCTGGGCTCTTTCTGCTTCTCTCTTTCTAATAGCATCTGTTCACTCCAAAGTTCTCTTCTTTCTTGACTGGCCTCATCTGCTCTTCTGTTTTGTGCTTGGGTCCCAGTAGCTGTTCCAAGTCCATTCACCCAGGACTTGTCACCTCAGGCTCCCACTACTGTACCCTTCTTAGCTGAAATTCTCTGTAGGACATCAGAGGTTTCTTATCAGCTAGTGAATTTTCTTTTTTTTCTTTTTTTAAATTTTTTTTTATATATCTTTATTGATTTCAGAGAGAGGGCAGCAGAGGGAGAGAGAGATAGAAACACCAATGATGAGAGAATCATTGAGGATGGAGCCCACAACCTGGGCATGTGCCTTGACCGGGAATTGAACCTCAATCTCCTGGATCCTAGGTCGATGCTCAACTGCTGAGCCACACCCGGCTGGGCCAGCTAGTGAATTTTCTGCCCTTGGATCAGGAATATGTCCCTTGTCCATTGTGGCCAGAAGAGACAGAAGTTATGGGCAGAACAAGTAGAATGGGGGTAAGAGTATCTGTTAGGTGCATCTTTAAAACAGGTATGATCCTTCCCATTTTCCAGATGAGGAAACTGAGCTACAGGAGATTAAGTTATTTGTTAGAGGTCACACAGCCAGCAAGTGTCAGAAGCAGGAATTAGGGACAAGTTGGGACCGACTGCCCTCCCCTGCTTCCCACATGTTGTGCCTGCTCTGCAGCATTGTGCTGTTTGTTACCAGGTGTAGGAACAGGGGAAGCTCACCAGCAGGCTGAGGGCTGGTTAATTGGGTTGGGGGCCCACTGGCCACCTGGGCAGTGTAAACAGCACCGTTTTGCCCCATTCTCTTCTTCCTGTGTCTGTCTAGGGACATTGAAAGGGCACATCCCACCCTCCAGAAATGAGAGAGCGAAGAGGAGTCATCTTGATACACCTGAGTTTTGGAAATAGGCCCAAGAAAACCTGGTCGAAGAGTCATAAAGGGTATTTGTGGAGCTTTGACAGTGAGGCCTGAGGAGAGAGACCAGAAATTAGCACTCTCCTTACTGCCAGAGGAAATGTGCCTCCGTTTACTCGCTAGCTGTATAACTTCGGGCAGTTGCATAACCATCTTATCTTGTTTCCTTATCTGTAAAACCAGGGTGGCGTAGTTACAAAAATGAGAAGAGGCAGTGTGTGAACCAGCAGGTAAGGCCCCTCTCACAGTAGTCATCCAATGACTTCTGTCTCCCCTCCCTCCCTGTCTTATCAAGACACTAAGGCCATGGCCTCTTAATAATTATAGCCTGGATGTTAGCAGTTACTCTGGCTCTGAGAGTCCCCTGGAAAGTTCTGCCGGTCAAGGGACTTCAGCTTTTATTTTCCCAGCATTCCTTCCCCCCTTTCTGTAGCAGCACCCCTTTACTTGCTGGGCAGTGCCCCTTCCTTCCATGTGGTCCTGCCAATTCAGCACCACACCAAACCTGGGCAGTCATAGTACCTATCTGCCCAGCCTCCCTAATTGGACCAAAGATGGGCACATGACTGAGGGTGGGCCCGTGAGAGTTTATATTCAGTTGTTGGCAGGCTGGAGCTCCCTCCCTTTTGCGGGAGGGTTAAGCTAGGGTGGCAGGAGCCTTGAGCTGTCTCAGTGACGCACCCTCCTTGCTGCAGGAGGAAGCGTCCGCCCGAGGAAGAGAAGCAGTTAGAGAGGAAGCAGGACCGAGCTAATTTCTGAGAACACTGATTGAATCCTTGGTGTCTTGGGGCCGCTCTTAAAATTCTCCTTTTCTAGGTGAAAGGATTGGGAAGTACAGATTGACAGTTAGAAAATAGTCACGGGGATGTAAAGTACAGCGCAGGGAATATAGTCCATAATATTGTAATAACTGTGGATGGTGCCAGGTGGGTATGGAAATATCGAGGGAGTATTTTGTAAAGTACATAACTGTCTAGCCACTATGCTGTACACCTGAAACTCATACAAAATAATAGAATTTTGAATGCAAACTGTAATTGGAAAAAAAATAAAAGCACTAATTCCATAGGGGGAAAAAATTATTCTTCTCTACGTAAGCCTTTTGAGCTGATTTTCTACCACTTGTAACTGAAGAGCCTGGAGGAAAACAGGGACTCAGTTTCCCTTCGTCAGGTGCTTGGGTGAGGCATGGTCCAGGTCCCAGGGAAGACCTGTCCCAGCCAGAGCCATTCAGCTGCTGGAGGCCACAAAAGGCCTTTTGTAGGAGTGGTGCCACCGTGGCGATGCTCTGCTTTCTCCTGCTCTTCCAGCAAGTTGGCAGGTTCTCTGAGGCCTGCTTTCCTTCCTTCCCCCCCCCCCCAGGCCACACCATTGCACAAATGCAGTTACCCGATTACCCACTAGTGCTATTCCTCGCCGTGGCCCAGCACCTCCTGTTAGTCTCTGACTGGGTGCCACTTGAAAGGCATGCTCCATTTCCTGTAACAAGACAGTTTAACTGGATTGTAGATGCTTGTACTCACAATTTCATCCGTACAGAACCATCATTGGTGAAATGAAATGTGCTCGCTGTTGCAACCCTGGCACAGGAAGTCGCTATCCCTGCCCTTGCGCCCAAGACTTTGCTCTCGGCCGCATCTAAAGTGCGTATCTCTGCGTGGACCCCCATCAGAGCCTCCCCTTCCCTTCCTGTAGGCCTGCCTGGACTTCACCGGGGTAGCAACTCATCTGGCATTTCTCAAGCCTCCTCTAGCCCGTTTCCAAACTGATCCTCATTTACAACTTCCCTGTGTTTTTCTGAACTAAGTACATGGTTTCTAATGGGGCAGGCTCCAGGGATGGGCTTTGGAGTCCGATAGACTTCTGTTTGGGTTTCAGTGCTGTCAATCACTAGTTTTATGACTCTGCACCAGCCTCAGTTTTCTCATCTATGAAATGGAGATATACTAGCATTCTCAGGCAGGCCTGGGAGGAGATTTAGATACATTGAGCTTGTGACATTTGGCAACAGCTCCCTCCTCCCAGATCTACCTGCATCTACTGTTTTGCATCAGGACTGGATGCCTTTTGAGTCACATACTAGTAAGTATTTTTAACAATCAGCATATACGCACATACATTATAAATATTACTGATAAACAGATGCTTGGCACACAATTTACAAGTGATAGTAAAATATACAGTCCTCTGTATTATAAATTCCATATAGCCAGTTGGTTCTCACGGAATGCTCTCACTGGTCTTTGGCTGAATTCCTCTGTGCCTAGCCAGCTAACCTTTAGTTGCAAATGACAAACAAGTATAGTTTTGGCATGAATGTTGGTTGATATTTTTGTTCATGGGTATGAGTAAAAGGTATGTTGTGAGCTAAAAAGAATAGTTTTTGAATACTGGAAGAATATTTAAATGTAACCTGCATTTATTAACAAGTTCTCAAGTCTTTAGTCTAGCCCAGGGATCAACATCTATGGCCCTTGGGCTAAACTGGCCTCCTGCCTGTTTTTATCAATAAGTTTATTGGAATATGGCCATCCCCATTGGTTCAGGTATCATCTATGGCTGCTTTCATGCTGCAAGAGCAGAGTTGAGTGGCTACAACCGACACCCTGTGGCCCACAAAGCCTAAAAGATCTACTCCCTGGCCCTTTGCAGGAGAAGTTTGCTGATCTACTTTCTTGTCAATAAAACAATACATCATCAATAAATCAATAAAACAATAAATTATGAATAAATCAAAACAATTAGCTTGCAGTGTTTGCTGATTCCCATGGTGTAAATACTCCCACCATGGCCAGTTTGTTCGAGCACTAAGTGATGTCACTGAACACAGAGTTGGGAAGAGCTGCTCAGCAGCCCACCATTGTATATTGTTCTTGATATGCACTAGATACGATATATGTAAATAACCTCAAGAGCTCCGAGAGGCACGGGTTGTATTTGCTTCTTTATACCCTTGGGCCTGGCACAGCTGCTGACAGTGACTTTTTGCTAAATAAATGAATAAAAATTACTTCATAAGCCTCAACACTTGATGTCTAAATAATTAATGCATGGAGGGTTTAAAAAATAGTTTATCATCTAAGTAGGTTAAATATATTCCCTGAAAACTTTTAAAAAATTATTACTTTTACTATTAATAAAAACTCAAAGAGAATCCTCAGCCCCGTACAGCCAGATTTAGCAAACATTTCTAAGGGTAGAAACTGAGATTGAGACTTGACCGTATTTGGTCAGATGTGGAATGGCATTTTCTGTGGCCTGACTTGAACTCGGCAGTATGCATTCTTTTTAAGGATATGCAATGTGGGTCGCTTGCTAATTATGTTAGATTATTCCTTAGTCCTTATATTCCTGGATGAACTCAAGAAATGATGGGTCATGACATCATGTTAAAATTTACCTTCTGTTGCTGTCCGGCTTTGTCTTTTCCTTGTTCCCTGCATCTGTCTCCCACCAATTTACTTGAAAGACACATGAGCTGGACAGTCAAGCTAAATGATGCATTTTGTTAATATGGTGCCTTTTCCATAGGTTGCTTTAGATTTAGATATTTTTGTTCCTGTGGGTATTATAGAGCCTTCTCATAGTCCCCTCTTGCCTACCATGGCTTTTGCAAGAATAGAGGATCTTTTGTCATTTGAAAAGTGTCATGTCCTTGATTTTTTTTATCCCATGGTCTAAGGTTCATGAGTATAGGCTATTTTCTCCAAATTTCTTTGTACACCTATTTCTTTTTTCCCCACACACAAAAAAGTTTTTATGATTTTGACATGCTCATTTTGGGAAATTTGGAGAATTTCAGAAAAGGAAGAAGAGAAGGATCATCATTAATAATCCTGCAATCAGAGACTGGTTCTGTTAATATATTGGCATATCATTGCTAAGATATTGGTGAATTTTGCTCTATTGCATTATTTTTAAACAGCTTTCTTGAGGTATAACTGACATAAAATAAGCTGCACATATTTTAAAAGGCACAATTTGATGAGCTGGGCATATTTGCACACACGCTTGTGAAACCATCACTGCAATCAAGATAATGAACCTCACACCCCACCTCCCTTACTGCAAAATTTCCTGATGCCCCTTTCATAATCTTTCCCTCTTGCTCCTTCCCAACCCCCATCCCCAGGTCACCACTGATCTACTTTCTTTCATTACAGATCAGTGTGCATTTTTGGAATTTTATATAAGTGGAATCATACAGTATATACTTTTTTTTGTCTGGCTTCTTGAGTTTCATCTGTGTTGCTGTGACTCATTCCTTGTCATTAATGAGTAGTATTCTATGGTATGGATGTACTGTATATTGTTTATGGAATTGTGAACTGAAACCTTTGGGTTGTTTTCAGTTATTACAAATAAAGCTGCTGCAAATATTCATGTGCAAGTCTTTGTGGGATGTATGCTTTCATTTCTCTTGGGTAAATAACCAAGAGTGGGATGGCTGGGTCATATGATAGTGTATTTTTTACTATTTTCAGAAAACTGCCAAAGTATTTTCCTAAACAGTTGTATTGTTTTACATTCCCATCAGCAGTATATGAGAGTTCCAATCCTCTATATTCTTGTCAACACTTCTTATAGTCCATCTTTTTAATTTTAGCCATTCCAGTGAGTGTGCAGTGGGTATCTCATTGTGGTTTTAATGACCATTTCTCTAATGACTAATAATATTGAACATCTTTTCATGTTCTTATTGTCATTCATGTCTTCTTTGGTGCAGTGTCTTCTAAAATCTTTTGCATATTTTTAAATCGTGTTGTGTGTCTTCTTATTGACTTGTAAGTGTACTTTATATATTCTAGATCAAGTCCTTCGTTGGATAGGTTTGTCCAGTATTTTCTCTCAGTCTGTGGCTTGCCTTTTTGTTTTTTGTAATAGTGACTTTTGGAGATCCAAAGGTATTATTTTTGGTGAAGTTCAATTTATTGATTTTTTTTCTTGATAGCTTATACTTTTTGTGTCCTAAGAAAATCTTTGCTAAACCCAAAACCACTAAGATTTTTTTTGTCTTCTCCTGTATGTCTTTTAAGTTTTAGCTCTTAAATTTTGATCTGTGACCCATTTTTAGTTAATTTTTGTATATGATGTGAGGTATGAATCCAAGTTCGTATAGTTTTGCATATGGTTCTCCAATTTTACCCAAGGGCATTGAGTGATGGGGACCCTCTGAGCTGGGTACCTGCCCCTTTAATAACCTCTTTCTGGGGCAGAAGCTCCAATTTCGTTCAACTTCCAACATCACATTGTGGTGATTAAAAAAATAAAAACTCCTTTCCCCCATCCTCGGCCTCCTCCAAATTTGCCTTTTCTAGATAGAAAGCCCTCTGGTGTATTTGGTTTCTAAATTGTTCTCCATGTGTTTTAAGTATTTTCTGCTACCTGATGGATTTAAAATAGGTGTTTAAACTGCTGCTCTTCAGGCCCCTGGAGTTTGCCATAAGCAATCGCAAGATGTGGGGTTTGGGGACCTCAGTGGATGCTGTGGGTGAGGGAGGCATCACCACCACCTTCCTTAACTTCCAGTCTCACCTTTTCTCAGCAGGCCCAGGAAAGCTTATTGTATCCCTGGCCTGCATAATTTTGAGGCTTTGAAAGATCTCATAGTCACTTTTCAGAGATGCTTTCTTTGAAATATTTCACTCAGAGAGCAAGTCCAGCAGAGGCAAAAAGCACAGCAGTTATGATATGGTTGGTGTGTGGATTCAAAGTTTCCCTCTAATCTAGCCTGGCTTTCAGAGCCGCTCTCCTGGTTGATTCTGCTCTGGATGTCCCAAAAAATCAGATCATCATCTATCACATTTACCCTTTAAGACTGTGTTTTCCCATTAATTGAGCATAATGTCGCAGTTGTCTTATTTTTATTCAAAATGTTTTAATGAATTTGTTTCATTTCCTTTATTTTTCGGCTTTGATTTCT
Organism: Miniopterus natalensis; assembly: GCF_054644295.1. Taxonomy (NCBI): domain Eukaryota; kingdom Metazoa; phylum Chordata; class Mammalia; order Chiroptera; family Miniopteridae; genus Miniopterus; species Miniopterus natalensis. The sequence goes on along the minus strand of NC_142091.1, from coordinate 59,195,088 downwards.
TCATCAGACCCTTTATTTACTGTTCAGCTCCTGAACCCGTGTTGGGGGATTTTTGCTTGTTACATATTGTGCTTCTTGAGACATGTTGGATTTTCTTGTCATTTTGACACTGATTTACCAGAATAAACTTCCAGCAAGAACACTGTTGCAAAGAAAGCGTTCTGCTCTGACAGCAGATGCTTTTCATCAGGTTTGCTCAGTTTGGGGACCCAATGCTTGCACTTTGAAAATTGCAACAGCACTGATCTGCAGCCAGCTGGGCCTGGGCATTTTCCTAATGTGGCTATTGTCAGCTCATTATACTAGCTTCTTATATTTGCAGATAGCAACCTAGTTTAGAAATACCAAGTGGTAAGGCAAGATAAACAACCTAGCATGGGGTAAAGGCTTACGTAGGTATTTGCTCCATCTCTTGCTTTGCTTAATTCTAAGAAATCTTCCTTGTTATTTAGAATATCATTTGTCCTTTAAGATAAAGTCGAAATGTCCTAAACAAACAAACAAACAAATAAACAAACAAACAAACATAAAACTGACCAAAGGAAAACCTCAGTATTTTTGAAGTTGTGTTTGCTCAAATGTGAGGTTGTCAGAAAACATTTCTGCTCATTTTTATCTTACTTGTCTCAGAAGTAAAACAATAAATTTATTGTCTATATGGTCATTTCCCCTGGGTTTGGAATAAAATTCTTCTTGAAATACTTGAAAGATCTAGACCTACAGTTATCCTCAGACAGAAAGTGGGACAAAAGCACAGGTATAGCCATGCTGAGCGGTGGGTAACTGAGGCAGGGATCAACCTGGAGAGTGTGGTGTTCCAGGGAAGAGCCTGAGGTTTCATCAACAGCCTCAAAAACTGCAAGGGTTTGGTGGAGCCTCCTGCTTCTGTCATAGGTGCTGTTACTATCAAACACTGGTTGGTTACTAGGGTCCTGACCTTTGTGAGAGGTGGAAGTTACTCAGGAAGGCCCAGGTATCCGTTCTTTGAATGCATCCTTGAATATCTCTGGAAGTCACAACTGCTGCCACCCAGCCCAGTTCTCACCTCTCGGGGGTCTCCTGACTGGTGTTTCTGCATCCACTTTTGCCTTCACCAGTCTGCTCCCTAGAGAGCTAATCTTGAAATGCAAACATGATCATGACTTTCCCTCCCCTTTAAACCTCCACAGCGGCTTCCCATACCGTTAGGCTAAAATCCAATTTGTGCGTGATCAGGCCCAGCTTTCCTGCTGTCTTGCCATCCCCCTGCCGGGCCTCCCTGGACTCCCTTCAGTTCCTCGGAAATTTTCCTTCCTTCTTGCCTCCATCTGGGTCAGACTCCTTTGTTATTGCATCTCATGGAACCATATCCATCTGCAGAGCACTTATTCTCAGTTTATATTGACATATTTGTTATTGTCTCTCTTTGATTAAGTGTCTCTGCTTGAGAAGAGAACCTGTCATTGCCATGTCACCAGTCACCAGCACCAAACTCAGTGATATGGTTAAGTTAGTAAAACTTAAGGTGAAATGTAGATACATTTATCAGTTTCTGTTGATGTCTTAGCTCTACAGATTGGTAAGCTTGCATCACTGCCAAATAGGGACCAAGCAGACTTCCACTGTACCTCTTAAGTAAATGCTCCTCTATCATGACAATGCAGTATGCATTTGCTAAATTCTGTCTTTCTATGCAAATTACATGGGCTCAGACTTACTCGGGTTAAATTGCTGGACCCATTGAAGAGTGTTCAAAGCCTCACTCAACTCTTCCTCAAAGTTCCTAGTGTAACTGTCACCACACCTCATCCATCCGTCCTTTCCCTCTTGCTCTGCTCACCTGGTTCTCATGCCCACCATCCTCAAAATCACCTGAAGGTACAATACAGTGACTTTTATCAATAGTCCACCTGTGAGCTCACCAGTGTCCCAACCTGATTGGTTACTAGGGTCCTGACCCAAGAGGTCCTCCCAAAATAAAGGAAAAGTTTGACCCAAAGACAAATGTTAAGTCTCCACCCCTAGAGACCAAAACTGTTTATAATATTCAAAAAACAAACCAAGAAAAATATTTAAGTTCCAGCAATCAGCCAGGACATATAAAATATGCTTTACCTTATTTAATCATTATAAAAATCCCATCAGGTCTGTTATTATCTCCACTCTAGAGATGAGAAAAACTGAGGCTCTGGGGCATTGAGTGACCCGTGAGGTCACACAGCAGTGGGGCCATGATTCAAATCCCGGTGTAATGTCTTTAGGTCTTGACTATAATCCTATCCTGTAGGCCACATTAATAGAAAGGGCTGACATAGGAGCCCGCATACAATTAATTTCAATTAGCCTTCCGGAGCCTAATTGCCTTTACAGTCATGACTATAAAGGCAATATCCAAATAGGCTTAAGATACATTATTTATATAAAGATACACAGAGTACATTCTAAGTGTTAGTTTCATCATTTTAATCTTTTAACTTCATACGTGCTCACACTTAAGGTATTTTCTCCCCAGTTCTGTATTTCTGACTCATGTATCTCTCTTAATAACCGCATAATCTAGCAACATCAGACAGGCAGGGCCCTCCTTACGCAGCCTGCCAAGGCTTGAGTTTCCCTTCAGCTGCCGTGTGACACTGTGAGGACTCAGCACGGTCGTGGGGTCATGTGGCTGAGCTGACTCTTATTCTTAGTTTCGGGGAGTGTGGGAATGGACTTCTTGCCAGAATCCTGCCCTGGCATTCCAGGTAACTAACCACAAGCTGTGGCCCATTCTATGCTGTTCATAGAAAGTAACAAAAAGAGTTTCGGTCCTCTGAAAGTTATATCTGTGCCACATGCCCACTGTCTTCTATCATCTGACGGAGTCTCCAGACCTCAGGGAGCAGCAGGGCTGGGTCCTCCCACAGACCCAGAGGCACCGGGTCCTGCAGGTGCACACAACCTCTCACTCCAGAGGCACCCAGAGCCTGGGGAGGCACCAAGGCAGGTCCTCGGGACCGGGGTCAGGGCAGGACAGTGGATAAGCAGAATCTAGTTACAGCGGCAGGAAAGAAGGCAGGACTGTGGGAGAGGGGAGTAACAAAGTAAGACTGAGCCCAACTGCTGGAGCGGGGTGCAGAGTCAGGGTGGGATCGTGAGCATCTGATCTGAATCCAAGCCGTGAACGCCCCAGAGATTTATTGGTGTCCAACACTGGGCTGGCGCTGAACCTGGGAGTGGGGAGGTTAATGGGCCCAGCTGCAGGGGCTGGAGTGTAGACAGACTCTGCCCCTTTCCAGCTGTGTGCAGGTGAGCAACTTACTTCGTTTCTCTGGGCTTTGCTTTACCCGAGGGGGTGGGCCTAGGAGAGCAGCACTTATGGTAGGTGCCCTTCTCAGGATCACTTGGGAGCTTGTGGAACTCAGGGTGCCCCTCCTTATAGATTCATTCAGGAGGTCTGGGAGGACATGGGGGGTCTGGAGGTTTCCCAGGATCCCCAGGAGATTCTGATCCCCACCAGTGTTGGAGAGCCCTGTACTGCATGATCCCCAAGGGGTCTTCCAACTCCAACATCCCTCTATTCTAAAGTTTACTAAATCAGGGATAAGAAAGCATGGGAGGCAGGCATTCGCCTCGCGATGACTAGGTGGCGTCAGAATCAAATGCCAGATTCTAAGAAATAGATTGGGGGCTTACTCAAAGCCAGTTTTTCATGTGTGAGGCTTCTATATTCTCTCCTAGGTGATCCTTCCCTCTCCCACGGGTAATTGCCATCTTTCCCAGAGGTCATAAACCAGGGGCCAGAAAGACAGATCTAGGCAAACCATACGTGAATTTTATTTAGTCACAAAAGCACTTAAGGAAAATGCAATGCATCCACTGGACTAAAATGCAGATTTTGGCTTCGCCACCTAGTAAGTCAGAATGGAGGGCAAGATGTAAACTTTGGCTACAGAGAGTCTGAAGTCTGGGCCTGACCTACCACTTTCTGTATGCCTGCCTTTGGGAAATTTGTGCAACTTCTCCACTTATTTTCCCTCCTGGAAAATGGGAAAGATGAGACCTGCTTTGCAGGGTTGTTTTGAAAACTAAATACAACATGTAATGCACCCAGCATAGCCCTGGCCGCCAGGTGCTCATCGATGGCATTGTTTAGAAGTACCTCTGCCTTTTAATTATTTAAAGGTATTCTGGCTGGGCTCTGGGACACAAGGAGCTCATGAAATTCTGCTCTCTCCGTCTCCTGAAAGAATGGGGAAAGTGGCAGAGAAATAGGAAAGCAAAGCAACAAAGAAGCATGGGAAATGAAAAGGGCAATTTGCTTCACACTGGATCTTGGAGCTACCCTGAAGGGCGAGGATTTTCTTTCCCTGCTTCCCTTTCCCCTCCCCAGATGTCCACGAGGAAGAGCCCCAGGGAGGGCGGCCGGAGGCAGGATCCTAATGGGCACAGGAGGGAGCTGGGCTTACCCAGCCTGCTCATCTCTCCAGTGCTTTTTTAAAAAATGAAATTCATATTCAGATATTTTTTTAAAATAACATTGTTTTTCTTATTTCATAGGCAAATTGTGTTCATTTTAGAAAACTCCTATAGCAAAATTAAAAAAAAAAAATGTTATCCCAATACCACTGCTAGATAACTGGGAAACCATGGTGGCGTCTGTCCTTTCAAAGCTTTTTCTGGACAATAAGTACATAAACAAACGCGTTCTTGTAAAACCAATGAGATCGAATGGCACTACCATTCTGAAACCTGATCTTTTTCAATCAGCAGCTTTCCGTGTCAGTAAGTGAACGTATCTGATGTCCCGATGGGTGATGTCAGGGGACACCCAGGGTGGCTGGGCGCAGGCACTCACCGCGCCCTCCCTGAGCAGACACTGCAGCTGTTTCTGTTCCCGTCTGTGAACAATGATTCCGGGAACAACTCCGCGTCAAACCCGCGTACAACCATGATTATCCCCTTACGGTGAATTCTCACATCCGGTCTTAGTTTTCTCCCCAAAAAAAGACAAGACAATGAGACTAGAATGTTTAAATTGTAAGCGGGCCTCTTTGGCGGGGGGGAGGCTGTGACTCGGTATTATGTCTTTCATTTCTTATTCCGTTCAACCTCCAAATTCATCTCAAGTGCAACCTCATTTCTAGTTAACAAACTTAAAAAATAAACAAGACACAGTACCTGCCCTTAAAAAGAGTACATGGCAAAGATTAAGCGACAATAACTATCTCTAATCAATGAGGGGTTTTTTTCTCTCATTTAACACAAAAGTACCTGGCTTTTCATAAGAAGCAAGGGCAGGCTGGACATCATAATAGTCAGTGTTCGCGAGAGCTCCCTGCATCGAGGAACTGTTCGGGTATTAAACGACTATCTCTATGAGGTGGTACTGCAGTTATGAACATTATATTATTGTGGAAATCGAGGCAAAAGGAAGCTGAGTGACTTGCCCAAGGGGCCTCAGCCGGTGGGTGGCGGGGCTGGGATTCGATTCCAGGCCTCTGAGTCAGTGCTGCTGAAGCCCACCGTCACCGGGTGGGAGAGAGCGGCCTGCTGCCCCGGAGTAAGGAGTGTGCTTTAACCTTCTAGGTACTGCGGCCTGAAAACCGGCTTGCTGACGTCCCCCATGGTGGGCTTCATGGTGACCAATCGGTGCACCTTCCACGCCCCCGTGGGCTTCCCTCAGGTCCCCGTGGCTGCCCTGGCCGTGGAGAAAGTGGGCCGCTCCAGTGTGCACTATCGCCTTGCCCTGTTTCCCCCCAAGCCCACCCAGGAGCCACCCCCGGGAGATCACCACGACCTCGCGGACGGCTTTTTCTTTGGCCACCCCAAGCTGGCGCAGTTTGACGCTTTGGCCTGCACCACCGGGTCCTCTGTCCACGTTTTCGTGAATCCAGCCACCAGCAAGCCCACGGCCCTTCCAGAAGACTTCAGGAGGGGCCTCCTGAGGCTGACGAGGCCGGCGCCCGTGTGAACTGTCTGTACGTGGAATTGTGCCTGTCAGAGAATAAAGTTTAGGTTACTCTCTAAACGATTGCTTTTAATTCCTTAGCATGTCTTGTTACCAGAGTCACCCAGCTCCATGGATGAAGCCTCTCCTTGCAGCAGGCCCAGAGCAAAGTGCTTTTCCACAACACGGGGCCCCCACGCAGCCAGCCAATGAGGCAGGGACTGCTGTGGCCTCCTTTCACAGCAGAGGGAAAAAAGGTTTGTGGGGTGGAAGTAAATTGGCCTAAAGACATTCAGCTAGTGAGTCCCTTGGACTCGACCGTCCACCTGGGCGTGCTCTCTACATGCATCTTAGTCTCCAACATCTGAGCAGCAGGGCCGTGCTTCCTGTGGTTTGCGATCACTAGTCTGAGATGACTCATTAAGTGTCTTCAGCTTCTTATAGTTAATAACCACATAAAGTCCTTTTCTAAATGATGTGATCTTTTTAAAAAACCACCTTTCTTTTATGTATTTAAAACAACAAGCACACCTTTGCCAATTTTCTGATAAATCGAAAACCCCCATCAGTCACTAACACCATGCATTGAAGTTTGAAGTAAGGACACATCAATAGAATCTTTGATGCTGAAACACTTGTAAGTACCTGGCGTAGCACCTGGTGCACAGCTATGTGTATTTATTGCAGGAGAAAAGAAATGCTCCCACTGTACAAGTTTCAAGGTAAGAAAGTAACCAATCCTGACATTTGTTTCACTTCATGTGCTTCTGTGGGGAATCAGAAGGTATTTTCTATTTTATGAGGAAAATTAGAGACATTTAAAGCTCACAGAATGGTGGTGTCCCCAGCCCTGGACCCGAGCTGACCAGAGTTAAGAGTGCGATAGACTCTGAATATATCTCTGAGTTCGTGTAAATCTTATGACTTTAAGTTCTGATGACACAATCTTTCCACTGCTCAGTTTTTTAATACTTCCATGTGAGCCAAAGCAGTGAAAATTTGGGCACTCGTTGGTTTTTAGTGGGAAATTCTAGCACTATAAACTCAATTTTAAGACTACAGAGAGAGCCAAATCTAGGTGCACGTACTTGGAGGAAGCCGGATTTTATTATGAAGGTGGCAGAATAAATCTAGAAAGACTTAAAAATAACCCAGTCAGCCATTCACTACTTCCCTCCACAGGCTGTTTTAGAGTCGAACTAACAAGTCGCCACGTGTCTGCTGTTTGCTGGGCACTTATGATTCGTGCCATCACTAACAAGAAACAACTACAACATCCAAGCAGGTGAAGAAAACCTTCAGGTGTTGCTGACTTTCTAACTACATTTTTGTTCCACTCGAATTCATTCAAAAACCTACAAGAGACGAGAGGTACAAAATGTGTTCATGTTTTGCTTGGACAGATTTTGGCTCCTGGCAATTAATGCTTTCAGTCCCATTAAGCATATAATTAATGTTTTGTGACATTACAGTACTTCTCATTACAGATCGATTTTGTAGCATTTGTTCGTAATCAGACTTGAAATGTTACCTAGAAACAAAATATGTTTTCCTTGAAACAGTCAGACCCTATTAGAAATCTAAGGCTTTACAAATCATGATGTTAACAGCTATGTCCCCTAGCTACGGTTTTTTTTTCCTTAAATAGTGTTAAGTTCAGCCCCAGAAGCACTGGTCTCATTGAGGGTTCTCTTCTTATGTGCACTGACTTGGAAGGAAAAACTTAGTGCTCAAACTATATTTAACATCTTACTGTGTGTAACTTAATAAATCAACCTATATCCCCTTTTGGGGGGAAAACAATGTTAGCACCTTTTAGGTGTTATGTTTATAATTAGGTTACACAGTATTATTTTCTCAACTTTTAAAAGACAGGTGTTCATTGCTTTAAAAAATGTTGTCAGCCTATTTCTAGGTAAGAGGAGCCATTCTCATTTTCTGACCACATAATCATGTACTGTGGCTGAGCAAAGAAATAAAGAAAAACATTTATCAGATTTGGAGATTAGGAGCAGTGAAACCTGTGCTAAACAGCAGATTTTAGAGCAAGAAACACGTGGCTTTTGAATTTTGTCCCTGCCATTTAATCACTGTGGAATCTTGGGCAAAATTACTTACCTTCTCCTTCAGCAATGCTCGCTGTTTTTATATTTTTTCCAAACATTTTTCCCCCGAGGAATATTCCCTTCCATTAAAGCTAACCACCTCTCATTCTTTAGCAAATAATTAGCATACTTCTTGTAGGCTGGCTCTGATGTTCTAAATTCTGGGAAAGGGGAGTAAAGACGACGGACCAGACTCTGTTGGTCTCACTGGGCTCATACTCCAGCTTGGGGAAGACGGACAGTGTACAGACAAGACAGTGTCAAATGGTACAGTTGGTGGTCTCCAGAGACACTGTCTACCTCCTAACCCTGGAACCTGTGACTATGACCTTGCTTGGAAAAATGGTCTTTGCAGCTGTAACTAAAGCATCTCAGGATATGGGCCTTCAATCTAAAGACAAGTATCCTTATAAGAGATGCAGAGACCCAGAGAGAGGAAGAAAGGGTTATAGGTGGCAGAGACTGGAGAGCTGCAGACAAAGCATGCCCGGAGCCACCAGAAGCTGGAGCAAGGAGGGCTTCTTGCCGAGGGCCTCTCTGTAGAACTGAGTGAGCTTTCTTTGTTGCTGGGTAGCCATTCACTTTGTGGTAACTTGTATGGAATCCCTGGGAAACGGGTATCAATGGTAATACGTACCAAGAAAATAAAACAGAATAGTCATGCACTGCAGATCGATGACTCGGTCAGTGACAGACACCACACGGGACTGTGGTACACCAGCCAGCCCAGGAGCGCAGGCGGCTCAGCTGTCCAGGTTTGTGCAAATGCTCTATGATGCTCGCGCAACGAGACTGCTTGGCAACACACCTCTCAGGACATACCCCGGTTAAGTGGCACGTGACTGTACTATAAATGGTGGGGTCTGGAAGACTCCACGGAGGTGCTGTTAGAGTTACTAGAGGATGTGAGGGATGGTGTTCTGAATCTGAGGGGACAGCAAGCGCAAAGGTCCAACCTAGGAATGAACGTGGTGGGTTCAAGGACTAGTCGGTGGGGCTGGCTATTTGGAGGCAAATAGGGGAGTTGAAGATGCCGGTGAGGGACCAGATCCTGTAGCCTCACAGGGCCTGGTGAGAAGTCTGGACATTCTTCCAGCTGAAACCTGTCTCAGAAGGATCATTCTGTTAAAATGGCCTCGATTCCCTAACTAGCTGAGAGAAAGGAGGAAGTATACATTTATTAAGTAAATACCAGGGTATTCTGAACATCCCAGTACTGGATTTAAAAACTCCAGGCCCCTTATAATCTGACTCATGTAATCCCAACCTACTGTTTAATTCTATATGAATAATGTCACACATGTGAAGTCAACCACCACAGGACACAGTAGAAAATCCTCACAGGGATCCTTTATTTCACTCACTTCCTACTTGTAAGGCAGCATTTCAACCTGTAAAAGTTGTTTCCTCCAGTTCGGCCAGTGGCTTGGAACATCACCTTGTCCTAATTCCGTGGCATCCGTGGTCCCATGCAGGTCCAAGGGTCACGGAATCTCCCAAATGGATGCAACAGTTCCAGCCCCCTCCAGGCAGGCTTCCCTGGGACCCCCGCCCTCATTCCTACCAGACGATCAGCGAGGAAATGGATCCTATTTCCACTCACTTTTTCAAAGGTCAGACCTACCTCGTTTATGCGTCAAGATAAGTTTTCTCAAGTATAGTAATGTGTTTGCCGCTTTCCTCTAGTTCTCCCAATGCCTGACATTCAGCTCTTCCCTCCCTCTAAAATCCCATTCTTTTTCACATTATATCTTTCTTGATTGATTCTTATTGTAAAAACAACAAAAACAAAAAACAAAGATGTGGATTTGTTATGCACATTATCAGGTCCGTACAGAAAAATGCAGAGGTTTTATACACCATTTACAGTAACAGCTCAGAGTATAAAGTCAAAAAGTATCTGAAGTATTAGGCTGGTTCTGAAATAAGCCTACATGGAACGACACCACTAAGCTTCATCAGTTTTCTCGCACCAACTATTCCCTGTGGCAAATGTAAAAATTTGCAGTTAAAATGCATAGCAGTCACTCCATAAGCTGCCCCAACCCACCCAACTTCTGAATAACAGGGCATTTCATAACTTTATTCCCCTTTAAATTTAATGGAAAAAGCTAAAAAGTCATGTTTTTTGCAATGTATCCCCACACGGCATTGTAATTTACCAAGGTTTTAATGTGTTTGTGGAGGTATCTTTTTGAAGGTATAGCAATGACTATTTCCCAGTAAATATTGAGTGAAAACCAATTTTAACCCCAATCTGAGGTTTTAAACTGTTGTTTCAGGGACACGACTGCTATAAATTAGACAACTGTAGCAACCATCCAAGACAATAAAAGAAAGCCTATGACAGTCTGCCAAGTTATGGTGTGTGTGTATCAAAGTTCATCATGATTTTTTGTGAGGTCTTCTCCATAATTGGTAGCTTGGCTTCCAACAAACATGTTCCAGTTCTCCAATATCTCCTCTTTAGTTAGCTTTTCATCCTGTCGGAGAGAGGAAAGAGCTGTGTCATCGAAGCTCCTAGTAACTGAATAGCATGAAGCTCTAGGTTACTTCACTGATTTGCAACATTTGAAACCCTACACTTAAATAATTAAGAAGCTGCTAGGTACCTCTTTCACCTACCATTGCGGCACTGCAAAACCTCAACCTGGAACCGCCTGCTGCTGTAAGAGCTGTGCTAAAATATATCCGTTAAGTCCCCGAGGAATTCAGAAGCTCAAATCCAGCCGTGTCTACAAGCAGTGCTGACATTCCCAAAGCAGGCCCTGACGATCTCCACTCCCTTTTCACAGCCTGACTACAAAAATCAACTGTGTCCCGAGAGCTTGGAGCAGTGATCAAGGTGGGAAAGGGCAGGACTTCTTTCTAAATCTTGCTTATTTATCTGGATACATATCAATTAGATACTGAAGTGCTGGGCATAGAGCTAGAAGTGTGAGCTTGCCTGAAGATGCCTGGGCTTTAATGGGCTGCGCTTCCTTGTGCCTGACACAGCACGGACATTGGATAAGTATCTGCTGACTGAATGAATGGATGAACAAAGCTGTCCTAAGACAACACAGGGCGTACCTCTTAAATCCATGTCCTGCCCACAGCAAACAAAGTTCAGCAATCCTACGAAATGGGAGTGAATGTAAACCTGTGGCCCATAGCAGACTATCCAGGAACTATCCAGGAACTCACCGTGGGTTATCATAGTAACTGGTCAAGTTTACAGGTCTCTAACGTATGCCAAGAATGAGAAAGGTCAATAAGGCACAGCGTCACAGGCCAATGCTATCACAAAGAGGCAAACAGGACCACAAACAGAACCTATCTTATGTAAACTGTCTCCGTTCAAGGACTGATGCCAGAAGAACATGCAATACCCTGTTTATGTCCGACTCATACACCAGGTGTCTGGCCTCAGCCTGCGCGTGGTCATAGTCCTGGGGGAGGATCCAGTGGCGAATCTCATCTTTGTCCAACTTCCCGTCCTTGTTCAGGTCCCGGAATTCATTAAACTGCTCCCGTTCTGACAAGACCCAGTCTGGCTCAGGGCCACTCTCCTCGTGGGAAAACATATCCGCTGGAAAGGAAGGTTGATCCTGGTTACGAAGACGGGTGGAAGGAAGGTACATCGAAGAAAAGCCGACCTCCTGCGTTTTTGGAAGGGGGATGGCCGACAGAGACCTAACCCAAACACCTGGTGGGCAGTTTCCTGTGAATAGTAATGCAGCGATTTATCCGCTGCGGAGGTAGCTTGGTGGAATAGAAAGAACTGAGCTCAGGAGCCAGAAGATGAAAGATGACTCAGTTCAGTGACTAGGATTAAGTTACTTAATTCAATGGCCAAGTCTTAAGTTGCCTTGTCTGTAAAACGGAGATAATAATTTACAAATCACAGGGCTATTATGAAGGTCAAGTGGGACACTTACTGTGAAAGCCCTCTATAGTCCAAACTAGCACTATACAGGTAAAAACTAATAATAGGCACCACTTCTGAGCACTCGAGCACTTTCTATGGTCTAGATACTGTATAAGGTGCTTCACATACATTTTTTCCCCCATAACAACCCTATGAAGTAGATCTTATTATAATTCCCATTTTTAATTTTTTTTTAATCCTCACATGAGGCTATTTTTTCCTTTGCTTTTCAGAGAGTGGAAAGGAGAGAGAGAAACATTGATGTGAGAGAGACACATTGATTGGTTGCCTTCTGCACATGCCCAGACCTTGGCCAGGGATTGAGCCTGCAACTGAGGTAAGTGCCCTTGGCTGGAATTGAACCCGGGACTCATCAGTCCTTGGGCCAATGCTCTAACCACTGAGCAAAAACAGCTAGGGCTATAATTCCCATTTTATAGATGAAAACACTGAGGCCACAACTAGTAGGAGCTTGAGGCTGCATAAGAACATGGGCATTCTGCTTCCAACCCATGGTCTAACCCACCGTGTTCATTCCTGTTGTTGGTTGTATCATTTCCAAAGGGCTTTCACATTTATCATTTTATTTCATAACAATTCTATAAGATAGATCATTATTCCTGTTTTACAAAATGGCAGGGAAAGGAGAAAGAAGGCAAAGTGTATGCAATGTTTGCTAAATCACTAGGTTTTCTTGGAAGAGAGAGACCCTGTAGGCAGTTTCTCTTTAATGGAAACAAAGCTTGGAAATGTCAGGTGGTACAGGGAGCAGGTGGTGAAGGCAAAAGAAAGGCAAGACCCTTGGTTCAGCTACAAGGTAGACCCACACCTGACATCTGCATAGTGTTTCTGAGAAAGGGCTGTCACATATATTAGTTAATTTGAGCTCCATCTAGTCCTGGAAGCATGGGTGCTGTGTATTCCCATTTTACAGATGAGGAAACCGAGGCTTACAGTGATTGCATGCCACCCCTGGGGTCACAGAGCTAGTAAGTGGAGAAGCCAGGACTCCTGATTCCACTTGCTCTGCCCACTACACATCACCACTGGTTCTGCACTCACTCCCTCCTGAAGAGAAGTCACTTGCTGGACAAGTCCACGCAACAGGCCTCTTGGACTGCAAACTGCTCAGAACTTGATTTTTAGGCACAATGCCCCCATCTCCCTCTCTGCTCCACGTAAAGAATGGAATGCTGCTTTTACGCCCAGCCACTCAATGAGTTTTGCCCCTGACTTTGCACTATTTCAATGCAGAGTTCAAGAGAGCCAGGAAGAGCACACACCCTTAATCAAAGTGCTGCGTTGTTTTAATCAGCCAGCCTTTTTTGTCAGTCTAATTCCATCCCCACTGTCCAGGCATCTATGTCTCTGAACCTTCCCCCCTCGGGCGTGCACCAGGCAAGAGGAAAGCTCTGCTGCTGCTTCCACTGACGAGGGGGCCGGGGGCCGTCAGCATCTGCTGTTCTGCAAAGTTAGTGCCACCGAGATCACTTTAACAGCTATGGCGAGAGTGGCCTGTCTGTTACACCACAGCGTTCATTAGGTTCCTCGGATCAGATATAGTTCCTAATGACTAGAAGCAGTTCTGCCCTTCATTACTGAAAGAACTTGTTTTGGGGTAAAGGGTAGCAAAGTCACATGACCAAAGACGGGTGGCAAGAGAGACGTCTGGAGAAAGTAGCCAGACATGTGGGTGGAGAAACCTTGCCCAGCTGGGACAGCTGAGGACTCAGGCTGCACTCACCAATATACTCATCCTGGTCCACAAACCCATCCCCATTCTTGTCGATGTCCTCCAGAGTTTCCTAGGAAGCAAACAGAATGCAGGACGGCTTAGAGCTGTCAGTAAATCTTGAGTTCTGACTACTGTCCTCCCCTGTCTGGCTTTTATGGCTGAACGCCTGGAGACTTTGGGCTTGTCTGCTTACCTCCCCCGGCACCAATTACTTATCTGTAAAAAAACAGGCAGTGGTTTCTGTCCTTCCTCTGCCATCCCACAATTTTAATAGCAGAACCCTCTCTTCAAATGAAAATGTACGTAGAAGCCTGGAGATGCTCTGATTTTATCAGGAAGCCCTGCCAGGCCAACCATTTCCACCATCCAGCCAAACCATTCCCTGGGGTACCTGGGAGGACCAGCTTGAGAACCACTGGACCAGATGGTCAGAGATAAATTCCAATGCTAACTGGACAATGAACACAGAGTTGGTGTCAGGAAAATATGAAACAGGACAATTAAAAAATAAAAGTCTATCTGACTTTTGAATGTATTATGTTCTGTATTAGGCATTTGCCGTGGTAAGTACTTAAATGAGTTTACTGTCCATTGTCTAAGCAACTCAAAGGCACATAATCCATTTGTGGCTAATTCCTGATCTTCATGGTCCTCTGGCAAATCAGTGACCATTAAGTGGGTGTTGGGCAGTAAAAAGAATTGACTCTTACAGAGCTCCTGCCCAGTCCTTCGGGCCATGGTGGTCATGAGGATGAAGCCGGAGGCAAGAAGGGGCCCAGCCACCAACTGGATAACTAAAATAGCCCTGAGCTGGTTATAAACAAAAGCTTCAGCCACTTGTTTCCGCTGGAACTGGCTCAGGGTTATCGGACCAGGAAGCAGGTGACGGCATTATTTTATTGTCATGGAAAATTAAGACTTTTGGGTCCCCACAAGACACAATGGAAAGTCACTACACTCAGAGGCCTTACGAGCACAGCTGACCCTCAGAGCCTATAGGATCTGATCTATCAACCTCCGAACCCCACCCCTACCCCCTCGCAGGGGAGTGTCCTTTCCAGCCATGGTTTTTACTTTAAGTTTCTGTACGGTTTAACAATCCAATGCGTTCCATTTCAGTCTTTTTCTAGCTCCCTCAAAGCTGAGACGTAGACAGAGCCTGGCTAGTTTCTTTATCAAACCCATTTGCTTTTTCTGAGTACAGATCTAAACGATATGTCCCAGCCCCATCATATCTAGGAGGAGCCAGGGGAATGTAAAAGGAAGAGCTATGTCATTTCTGGTCAGAGCAGTAAAGGCAGACCGCCTTCTCCTCACTGCCTCTCTTGTCTACCAGCTGGCCGTTAGCAGGATGACCTTGAGGCCACAGGACGTGGACAACAGACAGAGGCAGCCCGACTGCCCGATAGGTCTTAGAGGAGAGCTGCACAGAAGACCCACCTGACTGGGACCACCTGCGCTGGAAGTGGCATACGCAAGAAATAAGCTTTGATTGTAATAAATGGCTAAGATTGGGGGCTATTTGTTACCGCACCTAGCCTGCCCTGACTCATTTACTGGGTAGACAGGTATTCCAATGCTCTCCACTTCAGAGCCCGTCTCCAATTCCCCTCAGGATGAAGGTTCTCTCTTTGAAAGAAAAGACAAGCTTTGGGTGTACCTTTGGTCTGGTCTTTTCCCAGCCCAGGAACTTCTTTTATCTTACCAAAACCACAATTTCTTTCATATACTCAAACTCCTCAGGGTGCAGAAAGGCGGTAAACTCCTCCCGAGTGGCCGTCCCGTCACCATTGAGGTCTGCAGCTTTGAACCGTCTCTCGTCACGGGGCAGCATCTTTTTAAAGGTGTGGTGATCTGAAGAATCCTGAAACTCTGCGGGGTTTCCTGCAGGACGTGCAAACAAACGTTTCAGCTGGGCGGCCAAGGAAGGCATTTCCTTCCAGATCACTCATCCTTATGCTCCAACAGCACACAGGGCACTAAAGGTCCTGACCTATCAGCTCTCTGAAACAGTTTACTTCAGAATGCCCCTAATACCTGCCCCTTCAAAGCGCCCCATAATACTGGCCCTCATGGCATATCAGGGGCACTACAGCAGTGCCTAAGAGCACAGGCCTTAGACCATACTAAACCACACCTCTCTTTGCCGAACCCTGCTTTCATCATCACTCTTTGCTCCAGAACATGCAGAGGTTCCTCAGTACCCATATTTTGCCTAAATGTTTCTGCCTGGCTTTCAAGATCTCCCTTAATCTGTCCGTGTGTGCATTTCCAGTTCTTCTCAGACCTGTCCCCTCGCTGTCTCTATCATGCACCCAGTAGGTCTGCACCCTGTGCTTTGCACACACCCTTCCATCATACCCCAGACAGGTTTGTCTTATATCCAAACCCTGCCCATTGCTAAATGCATCACTGCACTTTTGCCTTTCCAGCTGACCCACCTCCCCCACTCGTCTCTCTTTCGAAACATAAATCCATTCTTCAAGGCCCAGCTCCCAAGCCACTCTACCAGAAGCCTTCCTTGACTGCTCCAGCCCACCCGTCTTTGGTATCTGAACCTGGCAGCACTGTGAAACAGCCACAGACGTGCTTCCTCTCTGCTTTGTTCTGAGTGTACCCCTGAGATCGGAGCTCAGAGAAGGCAGCAACCTAAGTCACTTTTCATTAGACCCTTGACCCCTGCCACTAATCACCACCTACAACTTCGTTCAGAGTAAGCAACGCAGTACATTCTTAGTAAGCAGAGCACACGCTACACAAGCAGGTTCTCCTTAGGACGTTGTGACATCCCCCTGAAGGGGGTGGATATGATGAGGGAGTGGAGGCTCCCGCAAGAAGCTTATTATGTGGGCCCCAGCTGTGTAATCTCTCCTGCAGCACCTCTTACCTAGGTAGTAACCATAGGTGGCTTGTTTGTATTCTTCCCAGGAAATTTTATCATCTTTGTCCCGATCATAATCCTTCCAGACTTTAGCAACATTATCATAGATGTATCTTTTCTGCACCCGTTTGATCCAGGTTTTCAGCTCCTCAGTGGTGATAAAGCCATCCCCATCGCTGTCAATTCGATCGACAATCTTCCTGTAGTTAAGAGAAAACCACACACCCACAAGGCTATTATCAAGGCCTGTGTGATCCTGGTCCAGAGAAAGATCAAACACCTGCAGAATCTAAAATGCATAAACACTAACTCAATGACCCAACAGTGCTGGAAAGGATCTTCAAGTTTATCTATTCTGAAGGTGCTATGCCTTTCCCCTCACCCAGTGCCAATGGCAGATACTACCAGTGGGTCGTGCCTCTGTCCTTATAAACCTAGATGTGGCCTCAGAATCCTTCTCAACACAGTGCTCCGCAGACAGACATGACCAATTGACTAGTGTTGATTTGTAAGGTGAAACCTAGCCGTCTTCCCTGATGTAGTCCTTAGAGTAATGGAAACTGAGGCAGAGAGAACTTGAATTACTTTTCCAAGATCACACAGCTAGTACTTGGTACAACTGGGTTAAGAACTGGCTCTAGGTCCAGTTTAAACAATGGAGAATTCTATGTAAACAAAAAGACAAGTTGAGTTCTTTTTTTTTTTAAACTCACTACTTTGGACTCAAAGACTTGACACTTCAAGGAGGAAACCAGATCTTGTTGGACAAAACATTAAACGTTGGGGATGAAACATCAATGAAATCTTTCAAGAAACTCGACCAGCTGAGCAGCTGCAGGAGCCTGGACCTCCTGCTCTTAGACTCAAGACCCCTATGTCCACTGGTGTATCTGTTCCACAGCTGGCCCAGGTTCTAGCCATTTCCCACTAGACTTCACTGAGGTACCCCAAACACTAGTCCAGAGCAAAGTTCAGGCTGGGAATTCACCAGTGTCCATCTCTAAGCCAAAGGGTCCAAGCTGGAGACTCCATCCCTGTAGGAAAATTCAAAGATACTCACAAGCTATTTCCAATGTTTAAAAAAGTTTCACACCCTGGTAAACTTTTTATACACCTTGGTATTTCATTTATTGGGATGAGGTCATGCAGGCCGATTAAGGATTTGTTTCTTTGCTTTGGGCTGGAATTCTCTCAACTCAGTGGTATTTTCTTTGTGTGTCGAAGTTCTGATTGGCAGTTTTTCTTTGATTAATTAGATATGGGAAATGAATTCATTTCCCACCTAGATACCTTGGTAGCCCAGCTCCTTTGTCTCAGGAAGGTATAAATATTACTAACAGCTTTAATGTGTCCTTTCATTTGCAATTGTAACATTTCCACATGGAAAAAGTCCCAGGTATCTTCAGGCTTCCTTCCAGGAGACCACTGCCAGACACAGCAGAATACTCTCAACACTGCAGTGTTCAGCCTACCTACTATGTGCCAGGCACTGCTCCAACCCTGGGGAAACAGAGGTGACATGCCCATCAGTTATCCAAAGCCGGCTGAGGAACAGAACCTGAGACTAGCAGAAACTAATGTCAGATTATAAGTAATCTGTTTTTGTGAAAAAGACAGCATCTAATCTATGCCAAATAAATGTCGAGGACATAGCCTGATGCATAGTAAGACTTAATGAGTATTTGTTGGAAGAATAAATATGATCTTAACCTTTTTCTTAAAAAAATCTCAGTAGATTCTGGAAAAGGCAGCTATGATGTAGATAAAGCCGATCCCCTCTGGTCAGATCACGTGAATCCTACTTCTGCATGATAGCAGGCAAATATCTTGACTCTCTGAGTCTGTTTTTCCAACTGCAAATCGGAACACCTACTTTACAAGGAATGTTGTGAGGAATAAAGGAGAGAAAGGGTGCCTTTCCTCACTAAAGACAATGAACAGGTAGATGGAAAACTCAGCAAACACCTGGCAGGTAACAAATGGATGGACAAACCCCAAGCAACCTGCCAGCTCCCCTGCCAGCTGCCAACAAAGGTGCCCCAGCTGCTCCAGACAATGACTAGCACATGGGAATAATGGTCCATGGGTGTCAAGGGAAACCAGAAACCAAGGTCTATATGTGAAATCACTCAGATTTTAAATGTTGACAATTAATTTCCATTTTTTCTAAGTTTGTTGCTGCACGCAGCCTACAGGTCTCCACTTTGCAGCCCTCTGGCCTAGGTGTCTCCAGGGACCTTAGAGCTGTCATGTTTTCGGGCTCAGGTCAGGTGGTGGTGGCAGAGTTGCCCAGATCCAGCCATGCTCCTCCCTCAGCAGCCCAGACTTGGAGGGGACTGTTGCACCAGGAGCAGTGGACAGAGAGGTGGCTTTTCCTATTCAGCCATCTCCTACCACACCCATCATTTCCAATCCTCCACTCTCCCTTGCCGCTGGCCTGGATTTACTTTACAAGTGAGTGGTGCATCCATTACCCATCCAGTGGTTCAGGCCAGAGACCCAGATGTCATCTGTGAGTCCCTGCTCCTCTCTCTCCACTCACACGGTGAATCAAGAGCGAACACAGCCAGTTCTCCCTCCCACATGCTCTGGGTTCACCCCCTCCTGCCCTCTGGACGGGAGTGCCTGGCTCAGGTGCTCATGGCCACAATCCTTCACCAGTTGCCCCATCGTGCCTGTTATGTTCCCCTCCCTAGTGCCAGTCTGACTTGCCTAACAAGAAATGGGGTGATGACATTTCAGCCACATATAGGATAACATCTAATCTCCACCTCTCTTGGTTTCCCCTCCACTCTCACCTCCCACTTCTGCCCTGTCCTTTTATTGTCCCAATACCTCTCCTCCTCCAGAAGAGGTTTCAAAACCTTTAGAAGCAGCTGCTCTCTCTTCAAAAATGCTTTTCCCTTCTGGTATGCTAGGCAACCTCTGAGTCATCCCACGAACTGTGATCATCTCTAAACCCCCAAGCCTCTCTCTCCAATGTGAACCCCTAGGGGCTCCTTCTCCTGGAGGCACTCCCCGTAGTTTTTACGAGCCATGACACAAATTATACTCTTATCTGCTTGTGTCTCATTTGATTCTAAGTAGTTTGAGGCCTACAGCGTACAAAGGTTTTCTCTCTGCACCTGCCAGGTATCTAACATGGTAGCTGGCACACAGTGGCCATTCAAATGTCCTTTGCATGAATAAACAAATGAAGTTAAGGTGTTCATACAAGGATCAAGTGCAGGCCAACTCCATCAGCCCTTGCTTTCACCACCAGGCCCACTCCTCATACCGAAGGCATTAAACTGGAAACTGTAGGACTGCAAACTACCGAGTTCCTTCCACTCCAAACCCTAACCCTTGCCCCCTTTGACAGTGATGCAAATGGGAGCCACTCAGGGCCCCAGAATAAATCCGTTTTCAAGTGCCTCAAAGCATTACAATGGACTAAACTCATCAATGGCCACCACTGTTAGCTCCCAAACAAGAAGAGAAAGTACATCTCTGCAAAATAAAAGGTGATTGTTTGAAGGTGACTTTGAAATTCAAAGATCTTTTTATCAAAGCAGGCAGATGGTGCACCTACACAATAGGTATAATTTGGCCTCAAATCCTAACCAGTTCCATTGGCCTTTGGTGGCCCCCATCAGCACAGGGATGGCTGTGTTCTTTTTCATTTAGCAGGACCTGAAGGTCTCCACCCCCAGGCACCAGGTTCCAGGAGGCCTGGTGCCCAGTAGGCAGGGCTACTGGGACCCTCCCCATTTCCTCTTCCATCGGGCTGGCTGCAGATTCCAGATACCTTTGCACAATCCCCCAGTGTCTCCCCAGGGAAACTGAGAGGGTGCGTTGAGATGTCCCAAAGTTTTGTTTCCCGGGCCTGCCTCCTGACTCAACTGCTTTCAACAGTGAAAATTTACAACCGGCCACACCACCCTCCAACTTTTTGCCCTCAGCTGCCAAAGGACTGGGTGCTCTGCAGACATCCGCTGGAGACACAAACTAGGGGACCAGTTTCCACTGCCACCGCCCTTCCCGTCTGAACAGCAGGATTTTTATATCCCTGTATCGGCTTTTCAGGGTGATTAGGGAAAAGGCAAGCACACCTCAGCCCCAGTCCCGGGCCACGGGCCAGGAAGCGAGCCTCTTCTGCCCGCCCCCTTCATCTTTTCTCCATTATGATCCTCCTGGAGACCTTAGAAGCGTCGGAAGCCCTCCCCTTCGGGAATGGGGGGAAAAGAGAGACACCGGCAGGGTGGGGAGGAACGACTGCCACTAAAAGGCCACGGTGGACAAACTCTTCTTTTGTACACTCTACCGGCTCCCTTCTGATGCAACCGCGGGCGGGGCGGGCCCTCGCCGTCCCGGCGGCGCGGCTGCCACGTTCTCGCCTCCCCGGGGCCATCCCCGCGCCAGGGTCCCGGCGCCGCGCCCGCTGGACCGCGCCCTCGGGTCCACGCGCCGATTTCTCTTTCGATTTGCGGCTCGCGCTCCGCGCGGCTCCCGCCCGGATGGCCCCGCGGGCACCTGCAACGCCCCCGACCGCGGCGCGGGCCCGGCCTCACCCCAGCCTCTCCTTGCTCTCCTCCGAGGTGAGCTGGTCGAAGGTCTTGGAGTCCTCCTTGCCCAGGAAGGCCTCGTGGTCGTACTGGAAGCTCTGGTTGTCCTCGGGCGGCCGCTCGCCCAGCTCCGAGTCGGGCCGCACCACGCGCTCCTTGCGCACCGTGGGCTTGGCCCGCAGCGCCCGGGGCGCCAGCGCCAGCGCCAGGAGCAGCGCCAGGGCGAGCCCCCGGCGGCCGCGGCCAACGCGCGCCATGGTCGGGAGGCGAGGGCCCGCTGGGAGGCACCGAGCGAGCGACTGGAGCGGCGGCTCGGGAATGGGGGCTGGGGCGGCGGGGGAGGGGGCGGGCCAGCCCCGCAGCCAGCGCCCGCCCCGCGCCGGAGCCGAGGGGCGCGCCCCGGCGGGACTGGGAAGCCTCGGCCGCCGGCTCACGCGCCCATTGGCCGCCGGGCTGCGGGGGGAGGCCGGGCCGCGGAGCCACGTCGCCGCCGGGGCGGTGGGCGCGGGATCGGGTTTCCCGGGCCCCTCCCCGCGATCTCAGCGCTGGGGGCGGGCCCACGCTGGCCGCGCTGGGGCCTGGAGGGCTCATGGGAAGACTTGGGAAGAAGTTCTTTGTCAAGCAACAGATGTCCAGGGCGAAATTCCTGCTCCCTTCTTCCAGTGCCGGGGAACTGCAAGGAGGGAGGCGCTGCGCCCCCCCATCCTGCCCCAACTCCAGCCGGGAGCCCGAGTCTCACCCCCAGATCCACACGCAAGATGTGTTCTTAGACCAGCTTCCACCCCACTTACCCAAAGTGGGAGTCTGGTTACAAACACAAGAGACTGGAAAGAGGCCAGGGTGGGCAAGTTCAGGAGGGCCCAGAAGGTAACTTCAGGATGGCCGAGGGCCCCCCCAAACGGAGCAGCCCCGTGCACTCCAGCTGCCAGGAGGAATGCTGACCCAAAGCTGCCAGGTAGTCCCGTCTCCCAAAATAAATCCTGATTTCAAATGTTTATGCTTTCGTTTCTAAATGATGGCAACTCGTTTCATAAAAGCACTACACGATCCAAACAATCCTATCTGTGCACTGAATCTGGAGTAATGCTGTCAATATAAAGAGACTCTGCAGAACTTTCTGCAGTGATGGGAATGTTCTGTATCCGGGCTGTCCAGTAGGTAGTGGCTATCGAGCATACTTGATATGTAGTGAGTGTAACTGAAGCACTGAAAATTAAATTTAAACTTAAAGAGCCACATGTGGCTGGTGACTATCGTATTGGGGAGTGCAGATCTAGACCAACAATTCTTTTTGCATCACAGCCTTTTGAGACGCACCCATTGAAAGCCATGGACTCTCTTCCAGAAAAATGCACATACGGACATGGATGTTTGATTAAAGTGTCAGAGGATTCATGGATCTTCTGCAGCCCCACTCGTGAACCCAAGGCTAGGAATCTCTAGGAAACTAAAACTGTGGTTAAAGAGAGGAGCCCTTCTGCACAGCCCTGGTCCGCTGTACTCCCAGAGCTGTTCTGCTATCCCTGCTCCCCCTACCCTCACCCCGCATCCCTGATAGTCTAGAAAAGGCCCCTGGTCTGTGCTTCTTGTCCTCATATTAAGAATGTCTGGACATTGTCAACAACAGTATAGATGCAACAACCTTTCTTATGAAGACTTCGTTTAATTAACAAATAATCATTGTGTGCCCACCATGGCCTAAGCACTGGACTGGTAGCTGGGAGTTGAATGGGAAACTACACAGTCAAGGTCTCTGCAGAGCTACAGTGTAAGTGAACATTCATTCATTCGATAAACTGAGCATCTGCTAAATGTCAGGGCTATGCTGGGTACTGGTTTACTGAGCAGCCACGGATTGCAAATCAGCGTGACAAGTGCTCTGAGGGGAAGGCATTCAGTATTATAGGGGTACAACAGTGGGACAGGGCCCAGACTTGGGGGTTGATTAGGGAAGGCCTCCTGGAAGAGCAGGTGTCTAAATTGAGACTGCAGGCAGCAGGGGCATGGGTGTGAGAAGAGAATACGGTCCTGCGTGAGCTGGCAGAGAGCGGTAGAATTTGGGGCAATGCCCTGTACCTCTCTAGCAGCTGGCAGTGAGACCTGGGCATGTAAACCCTGGTGCCTCACTCCACCTCAGCCGACTTTTCATGGAGCAGGGAGTGCTGTGCTTGAGAACAGACACGTCCCCCACTGCCAGTCTAGGGACCTGAATTTCTGGCAATAGACAAGCATTACTTTGGGTGTGTAAGGACTACTCCCTACTCAAGTGCAAGGGCCCTGAGAAGTACCTTCTGAGCTCCTCAGGCAAGCAGGATGTGAATTGTTGAGTGGGGGTTGGGAGGGGAAGGGGGAGAGAAGTGGGAGGAGGCACAGAGAGGAAGTGATCAGAGCTAGAAAGAGAAAAGCAGGATCAGGAAGGGGGTGGGAATGGCCACAGGCACTCTGGGCCCCTGGGGTTGATCGAGACTCTCAGGAATGAGCAAGCACCTCCTTTGCTCCTGTGCTAGTTGGCTTCCTGCCAGACACTGGTGGTTTTCAGCAGTTGGAGTATTCCAGAGGTACTCTTGGCTCCCATGGGAATTACCAGAGAATTCCAGCAGGGCTGTGAGTGTGAAAGTTTATGCAATTTCCCCTGGGCTTGCCTTTGTATTTTCTTTTTTGTATTTCCATCTTTCCACCATCCTATGAGAGTTAAACAAGTCCTCTCAACCAAGGAAGCAGGAGTAGTGACTAGTACTGGTCAAAGTATTTACCGTGCAATTGCTTTCTTTCATTTTTAAAATTGCTTTTTATTTCTCCCCATGTGCATGTATGGCTAAGGACAATGTCATCTCTTAGATTAATCCTCATTCTTGATGAGGCAAAGGAACCAGAAGCAAGAAGAATGACATTTAGCAGCCGTTTGAACCAGGGGAAAGGAAACACAAATTTCAAATAGCTGAGTTGGTCAGTTAGGTTGTGGTGTTTGTTGCATCTGGCTGTAAGTAACATCAGCTACAACAAATCCAAGCACAAGTCACTGAAACAGTAAGAAAACATGATCATCTCTTGTAACAAGAAGTCTCAAGTCAGAGCGATTTCAGATTGGTTAATTCAAGAGGCTTGGTGACATCCTCAGGGACCAGGTTTGCTGTTTGTTTGTTTTCCCTTCAGAGGCAGGAAGGGGTAGGAGGAGTGGTTCCTCCCTTAATCAGGAGGAGAACTTTCCCAGCAGACTTCCCTTCGCATCTCATTGACCAGACTTGTGTCACTTTCAGGCTAAGCCCAACCCAGTGACAGACAATGGGGGTGGAATTTCCAGAATTGATGTTGACAAATCAAAATTCATTCCCTGGGGCTGGAAGGTACATCGTGTCCTCGGCAGCACAGGATTAGGCTCTGTACACAAAGAACGAGCCCGATGGCTGTGTCTGCCAGAGGGAATCACGTTGAACTATTTTGACGTTTGAAAGTACTTAGTTCTACCTCCATCTTCTTCTCCACCAAGCAAAATTATACTCACACTTCAAGGCCCACCTCAGACTCGCTTTCTCTAGGAAGCTTTCCCTTACCGCCAATCAAATACATTTCTTCCTCAATATATATGCCCAGAGCCTTTGTATCTCACACACAACACTTTTCACTGTCTGCTTCGTATTAACCAAGTTGCCTCCGTCTTTCCTAATTCTGAATTCCTTGAGAGGAAGAACCCCCTCTGACTCATGTCTGTGTGCGTAAATCCAGGGATCAGCACATTTACTGCCTTTTCGCAGAGGTCGATCCTCTTAAGACAGATTAGCTGGGAGGCCAGGGACCATACGCTTTTGTGGTCCAGCATCTAGCACAGTGCTTGGCTCATAGGTGCCCAATGCATATTTAGAATAAATAATAGAAGAGTAGCTATCAACTTCTGCTTCTGGCCAAGGTGGAGTAAGAGAGGGACTGGATTTCTCTTCCCATTTGAAACAAACAAACAAGCTAAAATCAGACACAAGATATGGAACGACAGTTTCTGGGGCACTGGACACCAGGCAATGGAAGGCACTGGAAATAAACAAGGTGAGTCCTACGACTGCCCCACTTCACTGCTTTGGTAGAGTTTCCAGGCCACAGTGCAGAGAGAGGGAACTAAGATGAAGCCTGCCAGGCTCCCCGAGCTGAAAAGAGGAAGGTGGCTATTCGGAGAGACCAAGTCAGCCACAGTTCTTAGGGGAGAGTACCAGAGAGCAGGGGGCTGCGAGAGCGAGCACCTCTCGAGCGTTCAGCAGAGTGCTGACCGGTGCACACGGGGAGGCCAAGGAATGAGCCATCGGGAAGAATTAGAAGAAGCGGAGGGTGCCAGGAACAAGGCCTGTTCCCATCAGCCAGATGGGAGGGACTCGTGATCAGAGGAGCACCGGGTGGAGTAGTCAGGCCGGTCTTCCCTCCAAGGCAGGGGATGCGTAGCCCTAGACTGAGTGAGCTCTCCTCCAGAAAGTGCCTGACATAAGAGCAAGACCTGGAAAGATCAAGCTGTCTCCAAGTAACTGAACTTTCTCCCAGGGAAAAAGCTAAAGAAAATTTACAAGAATGTAAAAAATATCTAACAGCCAACAAGATAAAACTCACTACATCTAGCATCTAATCAAAGACACACTAAGGCAGGAAAACATGAGAGGAATCGATTAATAAAAACTGGCCCAGACTAACGCAGTTGTTAGAATGGACAGGGAAGAAGATTAAAATATTAATTATAATTCTATTCAACATGTCTAAAAACTTCAGAAGAGACAAGGAAGTTACAAAAACACAAATTGAAAGTGGAGAGATTTAAAACATGATATCTGAGATGAAAGATGCGCTGCATGGATGTAAAGGGAAACTATTGTTTTCATTTTCATCACATGCAGCACCCTGACCCCTGCTACTACACTTCACTCTGACTCTTCTGACCACCGGATGTGTGGGGGTTTTCTCACACCACCAAGCAACTTTGCAACACCGGCTGTGTGTTCTACAACTTAACTCAATTCTGACACTATCTACCCAGAGATAGCATCAGACCCCCAGGTGAAGGGTTCAGTCCCAGAAGACTGCACCCGCTTCAGATGCCAATCACAAGTCCAGATCATTACCGGTGCTGCTCACCTACTAGCTATAGAGTGGACCCCCTCCTCAGGTTCAGTTAATTTGCTAGAGCAGTCCAGAGAACTCAGGAAAGCATTTTACGTACTTGATTTCCAGTTTATTATAAAAAATTATAGCACAAGGACAGCCAGAGAAAGAGGAGGTCTCTGAAGCAGATACCTGGGCAACCAAAGCTTAAGTCAGGCACTTGCACTACACAAAGAAAAGCCCACTGTCGGGGCTCCCGCTGCAATATGCGTGTGTTTGTGGTGACGCTGGTGTAAGCAAACCTACTGCACAGCCAGTCCTATAAAATACAGCCCACACGGTTACCGTGGTTGGTAGGCTGTTCCATCTAGGTCTGTGCAAGTGCGCTCTCCGATGTTCGTACAGCACCTAATGGTGCGTTTCTCAGAAGGTATCTGGTCGTTAGGCCGTGCATGACTATTTGCGCTCTTTCTTTCCTCAGCTCCTTTAAAAGACATCAAATTATATAAAGTAATTATTATAATAATGTATTGTTGGGTTTATAACATGTACAGTTACAGGTATAACTATAGTAGCATAACCAGGGGGGAAAGAGAATCGTTCTATAGGATTAACATTTCCATATCTCACTGGAATTAAGTTAGTGTGTACACATCTAAAGTAGATTCTGTCGGGTTAGGATGTATAAGGTAAGCCCTAGCGCAGGGACTCTGAAAATAACTCAAAACATGTATGATGAAAGACTCATTAAAGGAATGAAAATGTTACACTAGAAAACATTCACTTACTGCAAAAGAAAGTAGTAAAGGAGGACTGGCTGGGGGAAAAAGGCAGAAGGAAACTGCTACCAGGTGGAAAGCTGGCTCTACCCATAGAAATCAAAGGGTCCAGGAATAGTAACTGAAAGGGTAAATATATAAGCTATTTCTCTTATTTAAACCTTAAAAATATAGTAGCTCAAATAAAAATAACAATAGTGCAGCATGGTATTTATGATACCTATAAGGAGAATACATAATAACAATCTTAAAAAAGCCCCGAGGAGAGAAATGGAAGTATACTGTGTAAGGTTCTTATGCATGGAGATGTGTGATATCACTCGGTGGCAGATATGCTGGAAGGGATCATGCCAGCAGCCTAGGTATTTATTTCCCTGAGCTGTTTTGCTAACAGGTCTGCATGCACTGAACCCTAGTGAAGATGTGACACATACTCATGCAGAGTGTTGCCTTGAAACCATGGGATCCAGGAATTTGGGAGCAATTTTCACCATCTTGTCAGAATTGTTTATTGAGACTCCTGAAAGCGGACTCTGTTCCTATGCAGCAAGAATATGCTCGTGTGGCCCGGCCTGCGTGGCTCAGTGGTTGAATGTCGACTTACGAACCAGGAGGTCCTGGTTTGATCCCTGGTAGGGGTGCTTGCCCGGGTTGCTGCTCAGTCCCTGGTAGGAGATGTGCAGGAGGCAGCCTCTCAATGGCTCTCATCATTGATGCTTCTATCTCTCTCTCTCCCTCTCCCTTCTTCTCTGAAATCAATAAAAACATATTAAAAAGAAAAAGAATATGCCCATGTGACCAGGTGAGGCATCTTTGGGGTCTCCTTGGTTCTGAGGTGTTCGGTGTACACAACAGTGGTTTCCGACGCAAGGTATAAACTGCATTTGGCCATGGCCCTTGGAGAGGCAGGGACATAGCAGATTCTTCCTGGCGATTCCAGGCCATTGCTATGCGGTGGGCTCTGGTTGTGATGTGTGTCTTTCATGCTGTTATATTTGTATCCTTTTCCTGTGAGCTTGTAAGCATTGTCGTTTTGGGTCCTGTGAGTCTCCTTTAGCAGTGAACTCTGTTTGACTCCCATTGTTAGCGTGGAGAGGTAGGCTCCAACCTAAAGCAATGCAAAAATATCAAAGCAAAGGGTTATAGCTAATGTGCCAACAATGGTCATAGGATGTAATTATAAAAAGCACTCAATTCATACAAACATCGGTAGAAAAGAGGAAAAATGGAACCCGGAGCAGACGAGACCAATAGAGAAAAATAGCAAGATGACAGACAGACTTACACCTCACCATGTTAATAATCACATTGAAGGTGGTTTGTGTAAACACCCCAGTTTAAAAGGCAAGGATTGTCAAATTGGGTAAAAAAAGCAATACCCAGCTATATGCTGCCTCCAGGAAATGCACCCCTTAAACATAAAGGCAGAAAGAGATTAAAAGTGAAAGGACAAAAAACATATACATGCTGATGCTAACTGAAAGAAAGTTGGCCTATATTTACATCAAAGTACATTTCACAGCAGAGAATATTGCGAAGGTAAAAAAAAGTCATTTCATGTCACACAGAGTCAATGAAGGGAACATAACTATTCTAAATGTGTATGCACCTAATAGCAGACTTTCAAAATACACGAAGCAAAAAAATTAGAATTGCAAAGTCAGAGAAAGGCATAAAAAAAGAGAAGAGAGAGGAAGGTTCTTTTTGCCTTTGGAAGAATTCGAGTGAAGGATTTGAGTGTTAGGTATCCTTGACCTGCCCTGATGCATTGAATTTCTTATTCTGAATGTATGAAATTTGAGCCCCTGTTAGTAGGAACTAAGAGAAAGTTCTCTTTTGTTTGCCCGAGGGTTATAACTAGCCCTGTAGGCGGGAAGATACTTGGGGCACTCTGCTCTGCTCCGTTTCCCCAGCCTTTGTCTCCAGGGGAGGGAACTCGAAGGTTTCCGCGGCTCTAATGGTAGGGTGGAAACGGGTCTTCTAAACTTGGGGCTGGTGTGAAGCCATCTCCACCAACAAGCTTCTCTTCTCAGGTTTGCTGGTGGGATCAGGTGTGTTTTGCTACCGGCAGCCTCTAGTGAGTCCTAGAAGAGGCGATGTTTCCAAGTTTCCTACACAGGATGCTGTACTTGAAAAAACATTCAGGATTGTTACTGATAAGCCAGAGGAGAATCAAACAAAATGTTATACTCTACAGTAAATATATTTTTTTCTTCCCTTTAAAAAATTACACAAGAGACACATGTTCTTATAAAATAACTATGAAACTCAGATTTAAAAAAAAATCACCCCAAATCCTACCACCCAGAGATAACCATGTCAGCAGCACTTTCATTTGCATTCGTAGACGTGTGTGTTTTATAAAAATGGTGTCATATTCTATACAGTGTTTTGCACCCTGCTCTCACTTCTGAATTTGTCTACCGTAAACATTAGTACATATCTACACAGCATTCTGAATGGCTGCATGGTATTGCACCATTCTTCAACTGTTGGAGGTTTAAACAGCAATTGTATCAGATATCTATTGACACAATAATGATATGTAGTGAGCAAGTGAAATCTCAGTGGCATACAAGAATAAACATTTGTTTAGCTTACAAGTCTGCAGGGGTTCAGCTCACCTGGGCTCAGTTACGCCTTTGCAGTCAGTTGCAGGTTGGCTGAGCGGCCCTCTTCATTTTGACTTGCTCATACTTTGGGACTGGCTGGCCTCTGGCTCCTTTAGGATGGCCACAGCTAGGACAACCAGGGCAATTCTCTATTCCAGGTAAATTATCCTCCAGGAAGCTGACCTTGGCATGTTCTCCTGGAGCAAGAACTACACAGAAATATGCAAAGACTTTTTTTGCAAGCTTCCTCTTGTGTCATACTTGCTTACATCCTGTTTGGCAAAGCAAGCCTTCAGGATGGAATGTCTCGGCACAATTATGGCCCAAAGACATGAATACAGGGAGGGGTGGAGAATTGAGGACTTTTTTTTTTTTTACAGTAAATTACTACACAAATATATTTGAATGTTATCTGATTATTCTGTGGAACAAATTCCTAGAAGTAGAACTGCTAGGTCAAAAGCAAATTCTCTTCTGAAGACTGAAGATAAGCTACCAAAATGCTCTCTGGAAAGATATAGCTATTTATATGCCCATTAACAGCACATGAGAGAGCAGATTTCTCTATGACCATTCTTATAGAAAAAAAAATTATGCAAACTGTGGACACTCTAGGGGTTTGTGCTTAGGCTGCATGATGTGCCCGAATGTTCACAGATATAAAGCAGGAAAAATACGGTTATCTTGGAAGTTCCAGGGGAGGTACCCTAGTGTGGGCATTTGGAAATGCATGTCCTAGTCTCTCTTTAAGAAGTATTGGAAAGACTCTAGGACAATGTCCAGGGATGGGGAGGGTAACTTGTATACCCTGGTTTTCATGGAAGCATCTTGATTTACCCTGTTGTCTTCGCTTAATTATTAAGATTGCCCCCTTTTATGCTCAAAAGTTTCCCATTTTGGGCTATAGATTATATGCCCCTTGGGTAAAAGTTAAGGACCTTAACTAAGGTCGTTCTCTCTTTTTTAAATTTTTTTAAAAAAATATATCTTTATTGATTTCTGAGAGAGGAAGGAAGAGAGAGAGATAGAAACATCAATGATGAGAGAGTCACTGATCAGCTGCCTCCTGCACATCCCCTGCTGGGGATCGAGCCTGCAACCCGGGCATGTGCCCTGACCAGAAATTGAACCTCAATCTCCTGGATCCTAGGTCCATGCTCAACCACTGAGCCATGCCCCACTGGGCACTAAGGTCATTCTCTTTGATCCCAAACCCCTTCATTCATGCAACTCATGATTTTGGGGGTTTTGTTTTATTATGTGCCAGATACTGTGCTAGGCACTGAGGATACAGCAGTGAGCAAAATCAGACACGGCCCCTGCCCTCACAGTGCTTTCAGCCTAATAGGGGAGAGATGTTGATGGAATAATCGCAAATCAGTGTAGAACTGAGGCTACAGGGAGGAATCCACGGTGCTAAGAGCATCTATCTAGTAGGGAGATTCGATCTTATCACAGAAATCAGGGAAAACTCTAAGGGAAAGAAATGCTTCAGCTGAGATTGGAAGGAAATACTGGAGGGACCTAGGGCAGCGATTTTGAGCTGGTGTCCCGAAAGAATTTTTAAAACATACAATAATACCTAACTATTCGGTCAGGGGCACTGACTTCTTTTCTCTTAGACTGTCAAATAAAAAATGACAACAGCCAACACAGCAATAGCCATCCAGTGTGAAAGAATCAAAATTATACCTATTTTTTTGGTCAGATCAAAAAATAGAACACATTTTTGGTGTGCCGCAGAATGTTAGTAATTAGTGTACGTGAGCCATGAGGTGAAAAAGGTAAATCGCTGACCTAGGGAAAGGCAAGAGCACCCGCAGAGGCTCTGATAGAAGGAACCGGGTAAGAAAAGGTTCAGCGGGAAGACTGGGTGGGAGGAGGTAGACAGGTTGGTAGTTGGCAGAGGACATGAGACCAGGGAAGGTTTTCTAAACGTGGTCTCTAACCACTTTAGCCTGTTTAAAAAAGGAAACACTACCTAGGAAGTACTGGTACCCAGGAGACTGAGCCCGAATCTAATCGAGTCTCCTCATGTAATTACCAGTTTAGCAGAAATGCGGGGATAGAGACACAAGTTATCAACACTGTAAAGACGTGACCAGTCAGATCAAGAATTTGGGATAATCTACGTAACAAATGGACCAAGAAATCAATGGCATTTTTAAAAACAAAGGCAAGGAGACTGTTATGGAGTAAAATAAAGGTAAGAGACATAAGAACGAGCTACAGGGGGAATCAAGACGTCGGTGTAGGTAGCAGCTGCGCCCGCCGCCTCCCGCAGCCGCATCACAGTTACAACTAAAATGCAGAACCACCAGCACTCAGCGCCTCCTGAAACCTGGCTGCACAGAAGCCCCACAGCCAGGGAGCTGAAGGAGCATCGAGACCGGGAGGAGGGGCGGAGACGTGGGCGGGTCGGGGCTGAATCCCAGAGACTCCGCCAGGGGCCCACACCCAGTGCCTTGGGGTAAACCCGGGAGGACATCTTGGTGGCGGAGGTTTCCCGGAGGAGTGAGGGGTCCCAGCCCCACAGCAGGCCCCCAGCCCAGGGCTCCAGGGCTGGGAAGAGACGTCCCCACAGCTTTGGGCTGTGAAACCAGGGGGGACTGTCCCTGAGGGTCCCGGAGGCCTCGGGAGCCCCAGGCTTTCCCCTTAAAGGGCCTGCGCACGGACTCACTCAGACGTTCTCTCTCTGAGCCCAGCACCAGGCAGCAGCTTGAAAGGACCTGGGACACTCGGGGGGGAACTAACCTGCCTGAAGTCGGGGCGAGAGGTGGAGGGCGGCTTCCTCCCAGGCAGAAGGGCTGGCGGAGGCCATGGCTCCTGTGGCGAGTCCTCCCCGCACACAGCCGGCAGGCAGGTGCCATGTTTGAATCGCCAGCACCTGACTCACACCCTTGGCCCCGCCCCGTGATCCTGGAGGCCCTGCCTCCCCACCTGCAGGCTCATCCAGGCCATTTCCAGGGGCTTTTCTGTGCAAGTGGCCTCTCGAGCCTCATGCTCAGGACTTTCCTAAAATCTCTCAAACAAGCAGCACCTGCCCCATACGGCTTGATAAGTGGCCCCAGGCCTGGCTCTAGCGGCAGCCTGCACTGGCTCAGAGCTTGGCCTCTCCTGGACACCGCCAAGCCCAGCACAAGTAGCAGCCAAATACGGTTTGCTGTGTAGCTCTTGCTGGGTGGCCCTGGACAAGGCACTGGCAGAGGCTGACTTTGCATCTCCTGGGAGGCCCCACAGACACTGCATTCCGTGGTCAGACTCCACCATGCTGGATTACAACCCTGCCACAGCCATGAGTGACACACTTAAGGAGTGCACTCGGTGAACACCAAAGCTCCACTGAAGTAAATCCTGCTCCATGGGGGTGTCTCCAGCACAGCAGCTCTTTGGCTGTAGTTGCAGCTGGTCCTCACAGCTGATTGGCCTGGGGGTCAATTCCTCCCAGTGATGCCAACAGCAACCAAGGCTCAACTACAACAGGACAGTGCACACAGCCCACACAGGGGAGCACCTAGAAGGCCCAGCTCAGGTGACTGGGGAGGCTGAGCCACTGGACCCTACAGGACACCCACTACACAAAGCCACTCTACAAATTCCAAGAGACACAGCAGCTCTACCTAATACATAGAAACAAACACCTGGAAGCAGCCAAAATGTGGAAGAAAAGAAACATGTCACAAAGGAAAGAACAGAAGAAATCTCTAGAAAAGGAACTAAATTAAATAGATCCAAGCGAGCTAACAGATACAGAGTTGAGAATTTTGTTTATAAAGAGGCTCACGCATATTATTACGAAAACAACTGAGAAAATAGATGACATAATTAAGTACCAATTTGAAATGAAGGCTACATGAACTGAAATGAAGAATAATTTACAGGGAATCAACAGTAGAGTAGAGGACGCTGAGAAACAAATCAGCAATTTGGAACATGAGGAAACAAAAAACACCCAACCAGAAGAGCAAAAAGAAAAAAGAATCCAGAAATATGAAGATAGTATAAGGAGCCTCTGGGACAACTTCAAGAGGCCCATCATTCATATTATTGGGGTGCCAGAAGGGGAAGAAAGAGAGCAAGAACTTGAAAACCTATTTGAAAAAATAATGACAGAAAACTTCCCCTACCTGGGGAAAAAAATAGACTTACAAGTCCAGGAAGCACAGAGGGTCCCAAAGAAGAGGAACCCAAAGAGGCCCACAGCAAGACACATCATAATTAAAATGCCAAAGGTTAAAGATAAAGAGATTCTTAAAAGCAGCAAGAGAAAGGCAGTTAGTTACCTACAAGGGAGCACCCATATGACTGTCAGCTGATTTCTCAACAGAAACCTTGCAGTCCAGAAGGGAGTGGCAAGAAATATTCAAAGGGATGAAAAACATGGAATTACAACCAAGATTGCTCTACCCAGCAAAGCTATCATTTAGAACTGAAGGTCAGATAAAGAGCGTCACAGATAAGAAAAAGCTAAAGGAGTTCATCGCCACCAAACCAGCACTACAGGAAACGTTGAAGGGTCTTCTTTAAAAAGAAGCTAATGAACAAAAGAATCTGATGAACTAAATAGATCCAGAGATATTGACGCATGCAACAGACGATCATATTTCAGAGGAAAGAGGGAAGGGGGGGTGGAGGGTGGGAAGAAATTAACCAAAGAAGTTATATGCATATATGCATAACCCATGGACACAGTCAATAACGGGGTGAAGGCTTGGGGAGGGGGTGGGAGTGAAGTGGAGGGGGTCAATTGAGGGGAAAAATGGGACACCTGTAATACTTTCAACAATAAAGATAAAAAAAGAAAAAAAGAATGAGCTACAATGTGAGGATCTTGTTTGAATCTTGATTTGAAAAACCCAACTGTAAAAAGATGTCCTTGAGACAACTGGGAAATGGATTGAGTATTAGATGATATTAAGGAATTGCTGCTAATTATGTAGCCTTAATAATGGCATGGAGGTTGTGTTCTTTTAAAATATGCCCTTATCAGCTAGAGATGCCTATTGTGATCAGCTGACACATGGGAGTTGCTTTAAAATACTTTGGTAAATGGTAATAATTGTTGAGTCTGGGTGATGGGTAAGTGGGGGTGGCGGGTCTCTCTTTTTTAAATATATTTGAAATTTTTTATTTAAAACATTTAAAAAGCTGTGTTGAAACATATCCTTCAGTCTATTAAGTACTGATAGACAACAGTCAAGCTAACATTCCATTGTGCTAGCTGAGCATAAAGCATGTTCTCATTGATGTAATGATATTGGAGAGAATGCACACCCTAATTTGTTACTTTAGTGATAACTCTACAACAGAAAAAAAGAGCCAAAGCGAAGGATTCAGTTGAGCAGACATGACTGGACACGCAGGAGAAAGGAGGTATATTGATACTGGAAGGTTCTGAGGAGGGTG
This sequence comes from Miniopterus natalensis, assembly GCF_054644295.1. Taxonomy (NCBI): domain Eukaryota; kingdom Metazoa; phylum Chordata; class Mammalia; order Chiroptera; family Miniopteridae; genus Miniopterus; species Miniopterus natalensis. The sequence continues at coordinate 59,160,135 of NC_142091.1, read as the reverse complement.
AGGTGAGATCCAGAGTCAAGGTGAGGGGTGGGGCGGTGTAGGGGTGTGTGTGTGTGTGTGTGTGTGTGTGTGTGTGTGTGTGTTGGTACCTAGAGGAGGAGGGACTTCTCATCTGGCAGCCCCTAAATCCTCAGACAACTGGGAATGAGGTCAAATGCTACAAAGCTGTAGGGTTGGTAATTAGGAAATTGTAGTTCAGAGAGAGTGGAAGAGATTTGAGTTATCGAAGTGCATGGGAAATGAGTTTAATGGGGGAACACAGGAGAATTGCAAGGACGTTTAAAATAAAGATGATGGACCAGAGACCCTAAGATGGATCAGAAGAACAATGGAAGGAAATGCCAGTGGACTGGGAGCAAAGAGAAACTTGCTAGTCAGCCTGCACTGCAGTACTGAGGAATGAACCTTTAGAGACTTGGACTCTAAATGTGGGATAGGGACCACACATCTGAGTGTGTAAAGAAAAGGTGTGATTCTAATGCAAGTGCAGTGGTTCTTAGACTAGAGTTTGAGAAACGCTGTCCTAGTGGCTGGAAGAGTGAGCTGGCTTCAGGCAGGAGGCCTGCCTTGTTCCAGGGGGGAAGCCTGATAGACAGCAGAACTTGAGTCTGTTGGTTGTATCAGGGGGCTCTGTAGCTTTCTTGGCCTGAGGGATTGCAATTTGAGGGTGCAATTTGTCCACTGAGGTGCCCTTCCCAGAGTTCTGGATGGGGCTCTAACACTAAGGTGGATGGCCTTCAAAGTAACCCTGTCTGTGCCTGTCCCAGGGACTTCTCATTTGAGGACTGTAACTACTGGAGGAGCAGGTGGTGTGTTTGTTGTTGTTTTTTGCAACTTTTGATTCTAGAAATAAAAATGGGCTTTTAAAACCAACCAACCAACCAACCAACCAACCAACCAACCAACCAACCAACCAACCAACCAATCAGCACGGTTGAGGTTGACACATTTGGGCTAATTATTTTCCTTTTCATTTAGACTTATTTCCCACTGAGTGTGAGGTAGCACTTTCAAGTAAATCTTTGGTAATTCCCAGGCATAAAGCAATTGCCTTCATTTCCCAGCAGGACATACTAAAGTGGGCTCATTTGCAGAGAGAATGGGAACAGCAGTTTTTATAGCTTAAGGCCTGAAAAAAACCCTGCTTTTTTTCTGACAATCATAATCCTTTCGTGCTTTAAAAACATGTTTCAACATCAAAAGGACTCTGAGGGCCTGGAATGTGCTGGAAGGATGCATTAAGATGTATCTTATTAGCCAATTTATCTGTAATCAAGATAAACTTGCCTCTTGTTTCCCTTCTTGAAACTTCCTCTACCTCAGACCCCACGGGTTGCCTGGATGTCAAAGAACTGAGCCCACTTTGAATGAACGTAAGTAACAGGAGCGTGGGGAGTGCTGTTTTCTGTTTTCCTGGCCTGCACTGCGATTCTGTGATTGGAACTTGCAGTGGCAGCCTGAAGGGACCGCGGCGCTCTGGGAGGGGAGCACAGCCCAATAAAGGCCTGGGGGCCCCAGGACACAGGCGGCGGAAGCCCAGCAGAAACGGGCGGGCTTGGATGGGGAGCTGGATTAAGGAGGCTTTGCGGAGGGGCTCTGAGTGGTGCCTGGGGAAATCCTGAGCTATTTAAATGAGCCGTTTAAATCTGACAGACAAATTGGTGTTTTAAAAAGATTTAGCAGGCAGTGATGTGCAGGACGAGGTAGGGTGGGTGGGGGCAGTGTGTGGGGGGTGGGGGTGGGGTGATGGGTAATAGGGGTGGGGGAAGAATGAAGCTAGGAGAATCAAGGTTCCGCTTTGAGTCAACAAACACCTACTGAGCACCTCCTGTGCGCCTACTGTGCACCTGGCCTCATGCCAGGCCCCACTTCAAGTGCGCTCCCTCTCAGGGAGCGGAGCCAGCACACGCCCTTTTATCCAGGCCAGAAGCCTCGTGCCTTCTCGCCACCTTCCTCCCCCTTTGGCCCCGATCCATCACGCGGTCCTGTCGATTCCGTGCCTCTCACGTCGGCCCGTTTTTCCTCAGCTCCACTTGCTCCACCCAGCCTCAGCCGCGGCCAGCTGTCCCCGGATTTTGGGTCTCCCTGCCGCCAGCCTCCCCTTTCACTCCTGCAGCTGTTGGAGAGTGAGGAAGGCCTTCCTGAAACACATTGAATCAAGCGCCCTCCCCCAACAGAAACCCCTCGGTGGGCTCCCAGGGATTTCAAGGTTAAGTCCGGACGCTGCAGCAGAACCAGGAGGCCCTGGTTATCTGGTGTTTCTTGGCCCTCCCTCCTTCCCAGGCCTCTTGCCGCCCTCACCTTGAATCTCAGGATTCAAAACTACTTTTTGTACCTCTAAGGGCTCCAGCTCCTCTCTGCTTCCTTGTAGTGGTAACATCCTCCCCCCTCAACTTATTCTGCAGAACATGCTTAGACATCCCTTCCTTCCAGAAGCTCTTTCTGGGAAGACCTGTCTCTATGGCTGCGCCAGAGCTTCTCACCGTGTCCTGGCCTTTCTCTCCTCTGCAGGTGATTAAGAGGGAGGGGCTGCATCTCCCTCCTCACCCAGCAGCCTCCGGACACCTAAAAAGTGCTTAGTAAATGTTCATCAATTGGGAATGGATGTATTTACAAGGCCTGGATGGCAGTGTGTTTGTGTGTGTGTGTGTGTAAATGGGGGGAGTGCTGGTCCCATTTCACAGATAAAGAAGCTGAGGCTCAGAGAGGGATTTAACAGTTGGTCTAAGGCTTCTCTGCGTCACAGCCCAGGATCCACCTCAGGGTTGCTGATTTCCTTTCCAGGGCTTTTCCCTCTTCCCTGAGGTCATGGAAACAGAGATCATCAAAGAAAGGAGTCCGGTGTGGTCCCTTCAATTCTGGTCAGTCACTCAGAGAGCTCCCAGGGGTTCCACTGCGGGAATGAGTGTGATGTTAGATGAAGAGGCTTTGCTGTATTAGGAAGGGACTTCCTAAACTGGAGCCCTATTAGCCTTGGAGATCGCAAAGGGCTAGAAGTCCAGATGAACCATTTTCCAACATAATTTGATCATTTATTTCACCGAAGCTATTATTCAAAACACAGACCCTCCCTGTTTCTGAAAGCTGAAGGGCCTGGTTACAGATGTTTGTTGCTGGCTGGCTGCCTTTTTCTTCACTCCCATAAAGGCTCTCTGCCTACTTTTTTTTTTCTCCTTTTTTTTTCTCTTTTTTTGATTGACTGGAATAAATGCACTGAAAAATGATAGATATTGTTCATTTAACTCCAGCATTTACTTTTCCCCTAAACTAGTGCTGTGTTTATGATTGAGCGGACTTCCCCCCCATTTAGCACCCATGTAAAACATCGCGAAGATTGGGTCTGTGGCTCGGAGGCCGTCCCTGCCGCAATCTGCAGTGGGAGCTCTTAATGAGACGTTGGCGGATATTAGGGTTTTATGGACTGGAAAACAGTACAAATCAAAGCGCTTTGCTTACTGTTTATCTGTTTAGAACATTTTTACTTTCTAAACCTAGCAATGTTCATCTTTTTCATCCAGCATTTCAGTTTGGTTCTTTACATATTGATTTTCCCGTTCACTGGCTCCCCCGATGAAGTCAGCTCACTCAGGTGTACCGTCTGTGAGAGTGGCGGCCAGGGGGGCCTGGGTGGGGGCGTCCTCGGCTCTGAGAGCCCTCAGCTCCAGGGCTGGGAGAGGGCAGGGCTTATGTATAAAAAAGCTCCCTACACCTCTCTTTCCTTTCTGTGGTTTCCCCTAGAGCCAGCCGGGTGGGCCTTTTATCTTAGTTTCCTCCCAACATTTACATATAAACCTGGCAGCAAAAGTAGTGCTCTGTTCCTTCATTCTCTAAGGAGCTGTGACAGACAGGGCCCTAGCAGGAGACAAAATCCATCACAGGTCGCTTGCCCAGGGGTCGGCAAATTTGTTCCTGTGAAGGGCCAGGTAGGACATCTTTTTGGCTTTGCTGGTCACATGTAGTCTCTGTCACAACTGGCCGTGGCCAGCACCTAAATCAAGGGCATGACTGTGTTCTGGTAAAACTGTGTTTATCAAAATGGACTGGGAAGGCGGCATTTGGCTTGTGGGCCAAAGTTTGCTGACCCCTGGTTTAAATGAAAAGGCTTTAAGGGACAAGGTATGGATTTATGGACAGGGACACACAAGGGACATTGAAGTACCTGGAGATGATAGCAGTGGGAAGCTGTTACTCCCTCCAGGGCTGAAGGGGCAGATGGGAACATGGTGTGACTGGTACCCAGTAAGAATGGGGTTCTGGGAGACACTGAAGCAGGGAAGGAGAAGGAAAGAAATCCCCCCACCTTTCCTCCTCCCTCCCTCAGATCTGCCTTTGCCCCCCACTGATCCGATCAGTCCCCCCTCCCCCCGGGTGCAGGCAAGAAGCAGCATCTCAGAGCACGGAGCAGGCGCAGCAGCAGGGAGACCAGGTGGGGCGCAGGGAGAGTGGCGTGGGTGCTGTGTCTTCAGAGCCTAACTTCTTAGAACCCACTCCTTTGGGGAGTGAAGGAAAGCTTGACTGGCCACATCCCTTGACCCTGACTTTATTCTAGAGACCTAACTCTCCCCCACAACGCTGCTCCAGGTCCTGTCATGACCGTGGTCACAGTGAGTTGTTCAGGGACAGGCATATGGTCCAATTTGAGCTAACGAGACCCAGGCACAGAACTTTTGTTTGTTTTGAGCTGTTGGGAAAGGTAAGCTTTCTTTTTCCTGGTCTATCCAAACCTAGAGCTTTGGCAGCTGACAGCCCGTGTGGTGAGCCCCTCACAAGGGGAGAGGTTGTGCTCAGTAATCACAAGGGACAGTAGAGGGCCCCGGGGATGGGGAGAAGGCTAGGTCCTCACACTGTCACTGAGCCCCTGGATCAAGCAATGCCTGACCCGAATGCTCCTTTCTCAGTTGGGTGAGCTGATACAATCCCCTTTAACTGAGACCAGCTTTCTGTTTCTAGCAGCAGAAAGAATCCTGGCTAAGAGAGAAAGTCCAGATTTATCTCCGGAGCCAAGGTCTGCCTCCTCACAGCTGTGTGGACGTCACATGTGGCACATCTAGTCACCAAAGCGTGCAAGAGACAGTGACGCTCCTGTGTGCACAGACATTGTCAAGTGTGCATGCAGCTGCGTTTGAACATGGCATTTACTGCTAGCATGTACGATTTTCAGACAAAAAAATCTTTCTTCTCTGAATATCTGCATGCCGTGGACCTCATATGTCACAAAGACAGCCACTGCCTAGGTAATTATATAGGTATGGGGATAACCATAGCAACCTGGCAGTCCTGAGATGTAATGTCATGCAGATTGCTGCAGCTCAGGGACACATGCTAATATTCTACCTGCCCAGGTCTGTGTTATTTTCCGGTGTCTTTTTCCTTTGCCGGAACAGAGGGCTTCTTACCACACAACACCTCCCATCAGTCAGTGGTTCCCAAAGTTTTGAAATGTAAGGGCCAGAAAAATGTCCAAAACAGAGAACTGACACAAAGTTGTCAACTCTATTTTACGAAGAACATTCTCCAAAAGACAAAAAAACTCTACCACCTACTGTTACGATCATTTCAAAAAGGAAAGGGCATTGTCACACACCTGAAAAGAGAGAATAAAAGAGGAGACCTTGAGCAGAGCACATTTATCTTTAAGAAAAATGCACAACTTTGGGGACGCTGCATCTGGGCGGACACCCGTGCTTGGCCAGGACACCTGGATGAGGGGCATACAGGGCCTAAATCCAGTCTCACTTTGCTCGCCAAGCTGTGTGCCCTACAAGGGCTGTGTCCGCTCTGATGAAGGGGCGATTTTTTTCTTTATACAAAAGGGCTTTCTGCTTGCCAAGCTGTGTATGGACAGGGCTGCCTCTGCCCAGAAAGGGCATTTTTTTTTCTAATCTGTGCAAAACACTTTTGGAGCTGGCAGTGGTCCTACACTACATTGTTGTACTTTAAAAAAATGTTACTCAGGGCTGGGCTTTGACCAGTGCCTGGAATATAGTAGGTGCTCAATAAATGTGTTCAATGAATGTTGAAAGGCAGATGGGAACTCCATCAAGGGACACCCCTGGCCTGGTTCTTGGTTGTTGGAGGAGGGTGACAGGAAAGCAAGCGCTGAATCCCCATAATGTGTAAATGTGGAATCCTTACGCTGTACACCTACAATTAATGTGATGTTATATGTCAAGGATGCCTCAGAGAAAGAGTGAAATAGAGAACTGGAAGATGAAGAAGACATTATTAAGTGGGATAACCTGTTTTGGCCTGGCCAGTGTCTGCCCTCTCACCTGACCAGGAGTTTAAGAGGTTAGCTCCATCACTCACTCTCTTTCGGATCTACCTGTCTGCAGGGAGGGTAAACGTGGCAGTAAAGGCCCTGCCCCAGCGGGATGAAGCCTGTGGCTCCTCCAGTGATGCCTGGTCTAGGGTGGCAGATCTGTCTAGCTCTGAGGTTCAGTGTTAGGGGCCTGTGGTAATGGAGCTCACATGTGGCCAATGAAACGTGAGCAGGAGTGATGTGGTCACTTCTGCGTGGAAGCTCTGAGAGTCGATGAGGGGCTTGCTATCTATGCATTTTCCTCTTTGCCATGATGATTGGCAATGTTCCAGATAGAGTCCGTTCTAACTGCTGGGTCCCTGAGTGAATGTGACATGGAGCAGACCGTCTGCCAGCCCACGATAGACATGTAATGTGGACAAGAAAGAGCAGGTTTCTTCTGATCAGCCACCAAGATTCCTGGGATGTTTGTTATTGCAGCATTAGCTTCCTATCCTGACTAATACAAGGCGTGTTGTTCCTGCCTGTCTAAGCCACCTTCTCCAACAGCCTATCAATCATTGGCTGACAATGACATCTCCATCTGCCCTACTCTTTTTCCCTTTCTCAAATTCAAATGGGATAAAGGCTATTATTTGAACTTTATTAAGAGTTCAGTCTACGGAACTCCAGGTAATAATTAATCTTGCATCTCAGTCTACAAAAAGGAAGGTTGGAGCCTCAGTAGAATGTATTGGTGAGTTCTGAGGTTGTGAAGTGAGTGGAAGATTATTTAGATAAACGGATTAATCTGATTGAAATGGTTCCCAGAAGTAAATGTCAATGAACCAGACGTGGTAATTTCTTGCTCATGAAGTAGTGTTAGTATGCATGTGATTTGAAGTTTATGTTAAAACACAGCCTCTTGGGCTGTGGATGGTGTAAACGGGGGATGAGGCCACCATGAAAGGGAACTGTTTGTGTCAAATACGCTTAGCTCAAGCAGGATGACATGACAGGCCAGACTCGGGTTCCTAGAATCTAGCTGTGAATCACAAACAGTAAGCCCAGGCCAGAAATATGCCTTTTGTGTTGAAATTACCATCAGCTATCTGTAAACATCTGCTAAGCAAGTTCTGAGTGGCCTCTCTGTGCCTGAGGTTCTGCTTCAGCGCTTCAGAATAACAAGTGTTGCCTTCCCAGGGAACAATTGTCCTCTTAAAATGGGGGAGGGGAGTCTTAGGGCAGAGATATTTACCCAGTTCCAGGCGCATTTCCCAAACTGGGTTGCTGTTCAAATGCATGCTAAGAAAAAAAAAAAGAAGAGGAGGGCTCTGTGATTGAAAAACAAATAATCAAGGAAATGCTGAGTTAAGTTAAAGAAGTTTCTTTAGTGTAGCACCTCTCAGCACTTCTAACCTGTTCGTGTTCATTGTAACTCTCCAGAGGAGCTGCAGTGTGCAGCGTCACAACTTCCCAAACATTTTTGACCCCAGAACTCAGACAGAGGGAATGGGGGGATGCAGGGTTGAGGGATGGATATGGATAGAGATATATAGATATATTCAGCATTTCACTGGACTATTTGTAAATGAGGAAAGGATTAAATGGACTCATAAGTATACCTTTGACTGGATAAACAGGCCTCTGATGTAAGCTCTTACAGTGAAAATCAAATCGACTAATTAGATTAGGAAGCTTTGGGGTGCAGGAAACAGAGTTAAACAATAAGGACATTATGTCACCTAAGAAATCTAGAGGCAGGGGATTTCAGGATTGGCTCATTCAGCTGTTCTACAGTATTTTCATGGCTCAGATGTCTCCTGTCTTTCTGCTCTGCCTTCCTCAGCACAAAGGCAGTGTCTCCCCTCGTTGAGAGATGTTGCTGTGGTTTCTGGGCCCAGGCAGGTGTGATCCTCCACAAAACTGGCGAAAGCCATCTCCTCCTGGGTGGCTCCTTTTTTTAGGAAGGAAACTTTCCCATTAGCTCCTGGCAAACTCTTCTTTAGGACCACACGGCAAGGTTTGAGTTGCACTCCTGTGCGGTGAATGTCATGGAAGAGGAGAAGGGGAGGAGTTGGCATTTTAAGTCTTTATAGTAGGAGGTGGGTCCTACCAGCAAGGACAAGTGGGGTATCTCAGGACGGTTGGTAGGTGGGCAGCCAAAAGTATCTGTTATATAATTGTGTGATCTTAGTGTTTTAGTCTGGGTTCTCCAGAGAAACAGAATATAATATTACATGCATATAATATACACACACACACACATAAACATTGAGGAAATGCTCATATATATATGAGATTTTTTTTATTATTATAAGGAATTAGCTCACGTGATTATGGAGGCTGAAGTCTATGATCTATAACTGGCAAGCTGGAGACCCAAGAGAGTTGATAATGTAGCTCCAGTCTGAGTTCAAAGGCAGGAGAAGACTGAGGTCCACCTTGAAGACAGCCAAGCAGAGAGAATTCTCGCTGACTTAATTGGATGAGGTCCACCCACTTGGGGGAGGGTGATCTGCTTTACTTAGTCTACACATTCAAATGTTAATCTCATCCAGAAACACCCTCACAGACACACCCAGGATAATATTTAACCAAATAGTCCATCGCCCAGTCAAGGTGGTACTGACCTCTTTAAGCCTTAGTCACTTCATTTGTAAAAGGAGGTATCTATTGAGTTGCTGTGAGAATTACATAAAATAACATATTTAAAGTAATTAGCATAGGATCCAGCACATAATTTGCTTTCATTATGGATATTTCAGAGCACAAAATTGGGCTCATTGTAACAGTAACCACCCCGACTTCATTCGCTCCTTCTCTGTCATGTTGCCAGGGCGTCAGTCCCCTACAAATGTTGAGTCAGCCAAGGCTTCCCAGGGATATCACACATAGACTCGGAAATTAGTCTGTCTTCTGCAAATTGCTGCACAGCCAGGGTATTTCTCTGCTGCTTTGGACCCTTGCAGATGTCAGTTGCCTGCAAAGTCACTCGAGGTAAGGATGATTGATATCCATGCCAAGGGTGCATCTCTACTGATCCCAAGATGGCACCCTTGAGGGTGCCCAGTAAGTACTCAGTGTGGCCCAGTGTTAGTGTGGAGCTCAAGCTTTGGGTGGAAAGGAGTGATTGTGTACCTGGGGCAAGGTTCACAGAGGTGAGGGAGATGAGGGAAGGAATGAGGGCGTGGAGAGAGAAGACTTCCATGATCTTGTGTATGGACTCTAGAGAGATGGGCTACGAAGAGAAGCTGGAAGAATGGTTTGTCCACATGTTCCTTGAGACACCCTGGGAGAGGAACGCAGTTGTCCTTTGGAACCGAGAAGAATGGGAGAGGGTGAGAGAAGAGATCACTCCATCACTTAAGTGGCCCAGCTATAGTTGGCACAGTTTAACCTCAAAGCCAGCAGAACACCCTCCCAACATCTGGAAGGAACGATAGCAGCAGGGGGAGACACCTTCCCTGGGCTTTGGAGGCCATATGGGGGCTGGGAGACATTGTGGGGACAACATTTTCAAGACTTTGTCCAGGGTTTCCTCCAAAGGGTTGCAGGGACTTTGAGGAGGGAACCAGAGGAATGGCTGCAGTGTGGAGACAAGCCAGAGAAACACATGCCACTAGGTCACAATGACCCCCACATCTGGAGAGCAGCCTGCCATTTACAGAGCACTACCTCAACCCTACATCTTCCCAGTAGAGATTATTATCCTTATTTCATACACAAGAAAGCAAAGACTCAGAGGGGTTAAGGGACTGATCCAAGGTCTATCATGGTGATGCCAGGACACATTGGGTCATCATTTCAGGTTTTCTGACTCTCAATGAGTTGCTCTTCAGAGTGGGATGCAAGTGAGGCGCCTGGGATGCAGAACATAAGGAGGCAGGGTCCTTGAGCACGAGGGAGTTGGGGCACAAAATTTAAGCACTGGACACTCACTCCTGAGGTCATGCAAGCACAGAATCGGCCTCCTGAAATTTTGCCCCTAGACATCTTGTTTGCCTCACCCACATCCCATTTGCTTTAGTTACCTGACCCTGTCCAGTGGTGGAGGGCTTTGCCGGGGAAACATGCTGCTGGGATTGCACCCTGGATGTCTCTGACCCCCATCTGCCTGTTGAGCAAGCCTGGGCCTCACTATGGGCAACATCCTTACTGAGAAGTTGCTTAGAATTTCAATCTGTTCTCGTAGCTAGGAAAGGGGAAGAGGAGACTGTTGCCACCAAATATGCCAAGCATCACAAACAAACAACAAAAAGATTCATGTGTTCAATGGAGCTGAATTTTAATTGATACTTTCTTAAACTGTGGTTCTGAACCAACATCCCTCGGCCCCCAAAGATGATAAAGGGGGTGCAGTTTAATGCCACAATTAGCAGACAACCCCACAACAAATCCAGTAAACATTAATCATATTAAATATTGAACGCAGACTTTGGTACGCTTGAAGAGCAATGGGTTTTTAAAATTTTATTTTACAGAAGACAGAGCAATGATTGTGGAGGAATTATTCCAATGTCAGTGCTGAAGGGAAATAATGTAACATTCTGGAATTTATATAAAAATTACAGCTTTGTTGTGTTTCACACTATATATAGTAATTTAATCATTTGCAGCTGATTAATTTCAGTGAAGGAAAATGTAGCATTATGCATCCCTAATGGAGTTCCAAGGTTTAAATTCTAATCGGGAGCTGGGCACAATTTAAGTCTAAATTAGCAATTAGCCCGGGCGATGGACACTTAGGTTGAAATGGAGTCATCTGTTGACATGCACTGAGTCAACAAGAGAACAGCAACAAAGATCATCAGAAAAATGCTTGCCCAGAGCACTCTCGGCTGGGTTAATAATTATAATCCCTTACATTAGCTGAGTGCTGTTGCACTTTAGGAAACGTTTTCTTGTACATTTATCTCATTTGCTTTGGCCTTCATCTAGGTCTGGCAAGTGGGTGTTCGTGGTCCCCTTTATGGTGAGGCAACTGAGGCTCAGAGAAATTAAGGACAACACTGAGGAAGAACATATTGTGGAGGATGTGAGCCCAGGTGTTTGACTTCAAAGCTGGTATTCTTTCTATCTCAAGATATTTTCTGGGGAAATTTATTCCTTCATGAGATTCTCCAGAGTGAAATGCAAAGGTCATAACAATACTAATAAAAGTGAACCTTGACGAAATCCTCAATATGTACCAAGCACTGTGCCAGGGACTTCACCAGTGTTGACCCAGTTAACCCTTGAGTACCCCCGCGAAGCAGGTACCATTAAGGTCCCCTTTTACAGATTAGGTTCAGACCAGTTAGGTTGCTTGTCCAAGGATGCCACTGGGATTGAAAACCTCACTCTTTTCCATACTATTTAGCTTCTCTCAAAGGTGCTCCTTAAAGTCCAGGCTAAGGTGTCTCAATCTTGGAGTCCGTTGGGATTTGGCATGTTTGGTTGTCATGGCACATTTTGGACCAGGAACTACAAAGAGGCCCTATGCCTTATATCTTCACATCCATTCCCCCTCCCCTCCCTGCTCTGTGCCAGGAAGGAGAAACTCAGTGGATCTGTGGGTCTGGTGAGTGGGGACAATGGCAGGCGATAGGAGGAAAAGAGGAAAATGGGGGTTGGAATGTTTGTTCTTATAGTTTCCTCACTACAGGGCTGCTATGAGTTGGCTGTGTCTTTCACCCACTGTCACGGCTCCTGTCATGTGGCTACACTGACCCCTCACCCTTCCCCTTCAGGCCCAGAGGTGGTCATAGTGCCACTGTTACCAGACCTGGGGGCACTGCACTCTCCTTTCTTGCGGTTTCTCTACAGTCTGCTTTTCTTTGACCAATGAATGACGCACAGAAGACTTGCCTGCTCCTAATACAACCAGGCCCTCTGCCTCATGGGCAGCCCTGGCAGTGCCTAGGAAAGCGTCTGAGGTTCTGTCAATGCAGCAGTGAAACTGCCAGAGGTGGACATTGCCATTGCGCCATCTGCTGGACGTTTAGAAAAAATGTGAAATTCTTGCTTTGGCTGTAACTAGTAGCTTCACAAACCTAATGATTATTTTTAATATTTCTCATTTTGTCTTATTACAAAAATCACACACATTTATGATAGATAAATTAGGAGGTTAATATAAGTAAAACAAATATAAAAATTATAACCCTGTCACCCAGAGATGACCATTTTTCGTATTTTGTTGGCTATCCTTCCAGTCTTTTTTCTGGTTGGATATAGATAAAAGTCATATACACTATTAGTCTCCTTCAATGCACATTGGTTTATAGTCTGATTTTAAAACTTAATAATACATCTTAAATGTCTTTAAGTATCATTAATTATAATTTGCAACGTGACTTCTGCTTAGCAGTTTTTTATATGTCTATATCAGAATTTAAAAACCTCTCCCTATATATTAATTACAGTGTTGTCTATGCTTTGAATTTTTACTAACCTCATTTCCCCTCCCTCCCTCCCTCCCTCCCTCCCTCCCTCCCTCCCTCCCTCCCTCCCTCCCTCCCTCCCTTCCTTCCTTCCTTCCTTCCTTCCTTCCTTCCTTCCTTCCTTCCTTCCTTCTTCCCTTCCTTCCTTATTTTTCATCTTTCTTTTTTTCCCCTCCAGTAGAAAAGTCTACAGCAGGTGTTTGGGGCAATTCCTTGCAGTCTCTCTTGCCTCCATCACCCCTGCATTTGGGAGCTCCAGAGACTTCTGCTCAGTCCTGGATCTCTCTTCAAGGTGGACTCCGCTGTCCCTGCCTTAAAAGACAGAACGCTGCACTCCGAATTGAGATGGGCAAGAAAGATGGGATCCCAGTCTAGTGCCTCCTCTAGTGTCTAGTAAGAAAAACCAAAAAGCTAGCAATTCCTGATCACTTACTCTGTGCCAGCCTGGCTCCGGTCTAAGGCCCCTACACGAATTATCACAGGTAAGCAGCACAGGACCCCTGCAAATACAGTACTTCTTGCTTTCCTTTCACCTGACAGCTGAGAGCACCTAACTTGAGAAGAGCAAATGATCTTGCAAGATCACCAACTATTAGGGTCCCAAGCCTCACTGTGCAAGGATTGCCTAGTAAAAGAAAGGGAAACAAAACCAAACTGATTTTCAGCTTCTCTTTAAAAAATGGGCACGTCAGGCAACATGGGTTTGTGTGCCCGCAAAGCAGCAATGAGCTCGAGCTGAGCAGCGGTGGCCACATTAGACCAGCACACTCTCCAGTCGCACCACCTTCACCTTCGTATATTCTCCCCACCACGGCCGAGGGAAGTCTACTGCCAACCACACTGCGGGCGGGCCGGCTTCATCGAACAGAACCAGGGAGCTTCCAGAAGGACAGTGACAGGCTCAGGGCATGACAGGCCTGGCCCTCTCTGTCTGAGAACCGGGGAGTGTCTACAGCTGCCCTGAAAGAATTGCTTGTCTCTTCTACCATGGGCGTGGGAACGGCTTCTGGGGTCACTAGCCCAGGAAAGGAAGGACATTATTAGAGATCAGACTGAAATGGTTGCTGTGGGTGCCCTTACCGGAGCTACTGGCGGTAGGAAGCCGCTAGACGTTCATCAGCGAGAGAGCATGGGGACTGCAGTGCTGGGCGTGGATTGGCGTGAGGGACACACTGGAGGCTGGGAGGCTGGTACAGGTTTGACTTTTACAAGTTTTTATGGTGCCTGGCCTAGAGTAGGTGCTCCGTGTATGCTGAACAGATGGCTTTGGTGGAAAATGAAAATGGTCTGAACCAGCAGAAGGGTAGGACTATGGGCTGGACAGCAGATGACAAGTTCATGTGACTCCGATGCTTGGGGATGGTAACACCACATCCTATTCAAGGCTCGCCGTTACTTCTAGGGACTGGGAAGGAGTTGTGATTGGAAAAGGGGTCAAAGAGGTCTCAGCTCCATCGGTAATATTTTATATATCAGGCTGGGAGGTGTGTTATCTTTACCTCTTGTGAATCTGAAACATTTCATGGTAAAACTTGTAAAAGATATTTTAGAGGTGGAGTAGAATAGAAAAGGTTGTGGTTTGGAGCCCTCTGCATGTGTAATCCCTTGCAGAGATCTTTGCATTTCAACAGGAGACAATTCATTAACATTGAGGAGAGAATGTCTAATGCAGGGATATCTAGTTCTAGCAACTGTCGGTGGAAGAGATATTTACAGGGTAAAAAAGGGCAAAGAAGAGTCTTTGGGCCCCACCTGCAGTCCCATATGCATGACTGGCCCTGACTGTTCTACCCAGTGGCATACAGGTCTGGACCTGGGAGCCCCTGGGAGGGCAAACTGCCCACCCTCTGGATGGGATCACCTTGGCAAGCTGGCTGGTATTTCCTCTGAGGCCCCTCAGGGAGCAGGTCAGTAGCTGCCGTTTCAATAGTCACACTCCTCACCCCAAAATGCCCGAGTTCCCTCCCTGAATTCTCATATTTTTCCTTATGCCAAGATGAGCGTGCTAATCTTCCTCCTCTCTTTGCTTTGCATCAAGCCCGGGCGCACAGCCTTGCATTATTCATGAAGGTTTACATTAATCAAATGCTTCCAAGTTTCATAAAGTTTCTATTTTGGAGCACACATTCTTTGTAGCGTTGGCACTTAGTGGACAATGGGATCGCGTTTTGGAGGTTCTCCAGCATTCTTAATTCCCATCTGCTTTGTTTGCCGCAGCTGTTGTATTTCTTCCCCAAAGACCACATCTCAGAATTCTGTAGCATGTAGACTGTTTTCAAATAAATGCAAGCACCAGGAAATACTTTATGGATGGGTTGAATGCAAAAAATATTGAAATTGTTACATACACTTGGTTTGTCTTCTCTGCCCAGTGACATCTTGTGATGTCCACATGTATGATTTTATTTTTATTTTTGGAGAGGCTGCTACTTGCGCTCTAGTGGCTATTTTCTCTTTTTTGCTCAAGAACTGAACTCCTGACTTTGAGCTGAGCCAGGTAGAATAAAGACTACATTTCCCAGGTTCTCACTCCCTTGCAGAGGCCATGCGACCAACGTCTGGCCAATGGAGTGTAACGGAAGTCTCGCCTGTGATTTTTAGAGCAGGGGCAGGACTCATTTCCTCTTCTACCTTCCCGACCTCTGGAATGTTCTGTCATAGCCAGAGCTTGGACTATAAAGAGGAATCAATGCGCTGAGGGGAGCGAGGCAACAAGGTAGAAGTCGCTGGCATTTCTAACCCTCCGAAGGCCTTACCACCCTGGGCTTCCTAAAAGTGAGAAAACGACCACTGTGTGTCCTGGGGAGGGTAGAGGTCTGGAGGTAGGGGAGTGTTGTGACATACAGACTGAGCTGATCTTTACTATTTTACTCTTTAAAAAGACAAAGTCTCCTGAAAGTTTTGTAAGGAACACTTTAACAATGAGGGAGTATCTTACTGGTTTAACATCGAAGGGCATAGCGGGAAGGACTGACCCCAAGGTGGGGAGTCCTCGAAACATGAAAAGCTTCCTGCGTAACATCTGACCACCTTGCTCCCCATCTCCTTTGGCCGATACCCACAGCCCCAGCACCAATGCACTGAGTCGCCCGGGGATGTCCCCACGGGACTAGAAAAGAGCAGCCCATCCGTCTAAGAAAGAGTAACGATGCCTCGAGTAACATGGAGTTGCGAGTGGTTGAATAATATTGATTACTGGTATTTTTCTCATTATAACAACACAAGGATGGAAATCACCAGTAATCCCACTGTCAAGTTATCATTTTGATCTATTTCCTTTTAGTCTTTCTGAATGCAAATATAGATGCTCATCTTTTTCATGAATGGTAGCATAGAAAATATGTTTTAACCGTTTCTCTTTACAACCTTTTTATATCACAAACATTTTCACATATCATTATGAATTCTTCTATGATACGATTTTTAACTGTCTTTACTCCAGACCATCACCAGGCTATACTCTAATGTACTGTCCGATCAATGCCCCCTCTCTCACCTCCTCTCTCTCTCCCATTATAAATAATTCTGGGATGAACATCCTCGCAGACAAATATTTGCACACATCCTGATTTTTTTATTAAAGTGACTCCTGGAACTGGAATGCAGGAAGATTTAACCACAGTGGCTGCTCTCCCCCTCTTAAAGACCCATTTTGAGGTGGGTGATATTTCACTGTCTCATCTGCTTGGACCACGCAATCAGGTTTCCTGAACAATAACCGGTTGTCTGATTTCAGTTAAACAACAAGAGAATTTGAACATTTCTTGTTTTGCAATATTCATAGGTTCTTGTTTCATCTTCTGCCACCGCAAGCAGTTAAAAACACAGCCTGGAGAAGTGGCATTTTTATTTCAGAAGATGAATTGGTAATTTATTCAAATGAGGCTGGGTAGTTGTTTTAAATTATTACCTTATGCAAACCTCTAATGAAATGAAGCCAGTTTACATCTCTAAATAACCTTTAATATTTGTACAAGTAAATATCTCCATTTGACGATAATGGAAATTGTCAGAATTTTCATTTTCTCACAGTTTAGCTCACTCACAATGGCTGTCAGACAACCCAGTGATACGACGCCGAGACTGCTAATCGTGCCGGCAGAAGACAGTGTTTCCAAGGTGAGGGAAAGGAGGTGCAGACACTAATGAAGTTTTATTATCAGAACATAGGATTAGGAGTGTGACAAGAGACAAATGGTGGCAATGACATGTAGTTAGAGTGTTAAAGCGTGCGAAGTCTCTAGCTGAATCCCAGGGACAGAAGGGTAGAGAAGGCTAGACTGATGAGCACCCCTAGGTGGAAACAGATCAGGTCTCAGCTTACCTGGCTGGAAGGAAAGCAAAAACAAACAAAAGTGAAGCAGGAAATAAAACAGAGACAAAAGTAAGGATTGTGCAAGTATCCTCGACAAATCCGAATGCTGGAGTCAGCATGCTCGGGAGTGTCTGTTCTCATGAAGCAGGAGGTAGGGAAAGCTGGCTCCAATGGATCGCGATTCTGCTAAGGACTCCAGGTTGAAATACGGCCTTATCAGGGATTTGTAATTATTTTTGCAGGGGAAGGGGAAGGGAGGTGAAGACAAGAGGGGAGAAAAGGAAGGAGCGGAGGGTCCATCGTCATCCAAACTGGAGCCCGCCAACTATCAACCTCCATGAGATGGTCACGTCAGAACAGCCCTTGTCATTTATCTTTCATCCATTCATTTAGCACATACATACTGTCTACTAAGGGGAGGCACTGCTCTGCTAAACACAGGGGATACGGTGGTGGATAAGACACACGAGGCTCTTATTTTCACAATTTGCATGCTTCAGGGAGTCAGAGAGATAATTAACCAATAAGAATATATATTAAATAGCACTACATACTATGCAAAGAATTATAATAAAATGAGGTGATGGAATGATTGGGAGGAGGCTATTTCATCTACAGTATGTGGCAGTTTTAAAACAAGTCCAGAAAATCTTTGACACTCGTCTCATTAAGAGGTGGAGTCTAGTTCCTTTCCCCTTACGCCTGGGTGGCCCTTGTGGCTGCCTGGAAAAATAAGATGCAGAAAAGTGACACCCCATGCAGCTCCTGCTGGGTTTTCCTGGAACACTCACTCTAGGAGTCTTCAGCTGAAAGTAAGAAATCCAGCTACTGTGAGGCCACCACATGGGGAGACCCCTCGGAGAGAGAGGTGCCCGAGCAGCCAGCTGCGCCGGCTCCCAGCTGTTCGCATCTTCCCATCCCAGGCACCAGGAGTAGGATGAAGAAGCCTCCGAGATGCCCATCAGTCAGCAAGCACATGAGAGACCCAGAGTGAGAACTGCCTAGCTGAGCCCCCACCCCCTCAGACTCCTGAGCCAAACAAATGATTGTGACTGTTTTGGGCCACTGTTTTGGGAGCGATCTGCTGTACTGCAATAGAGAACTGCAAGAGGGTGGTCTAGAAGGCTTCTCTGAGAGATGGTGTTTGAGCTGAAGACCTCAGTGCCATGAAGGAGCCAGAGGAGGAAGAAGAACATTCCAGGCACAGGGAAGAGTGCAAAGATTTTAAGATGGAGGTGAATTCAGCAAGTTCAAGGGAAGAAAGAAGATCACCAAGGCCAAAGCCTGACAAGAT
Source organism: Miniopterus natalensis (assembly GCF_054644295.1). Classification (NCBI taxonomy): domain Eukaryota; kingdom Metazoa; phylum Chordata; class Mammalia; order Chiroptera; family Miniopteridae; genus Miniopterus; species Miniopterus natalensis. The sequence goes on along the minus strand of NC_142091.1, from coordinate 59,141,860 downwards.
GAAAGTGGTATGCATACCAGCATGTAGTAGGTGCTTTAAAAGTATTAGCCACTTTCAGTATCATTGAGTGTCCTCTGATGCCAGGTTCTCTGCTTGGAACTGAGCTCCATGAATTAAGGTTTTTGACCTAAGGGAACTTTGCTTTGGGTTAAGGACACAGACTCACCCAAGTAATATACTAGAGTGATGCCAAGTGTGGCCATAGTCACTTTCCAAGTTTAATATGGAGACACTGGTATAGCTTAAACCCATTCTCTATCTTATCCCAGTAGCACGGTCGGTGAGTTTTACTTAGAGCAAGGGAAGGAAAGACTTTTGAGGGCCCTGCTATATAGTAGGAAGTAGAAAAAGAGAGGGAGATACAGAAAAAGAGTTTCAAAACATTTTGTTGTGCAGTTTTAACGTAATTCTTCTCACTCCTAGGTAGACACTTGAGAACTGAAACCATGCTCATATCAATCCTGCACATAAATGTTCATAGCAGTATTATTCATAATAGCCAAAAAATAGAAACAACCCAAATGCCCACCAGCTGATGAATGGATAACTAAAATGTGGTATGTCCATACAGTGGAATATTATTTAGCCATAAAAGGAATAAAGTATTGATACATGCTACAACATGGGTGAACCTTGAGAACATTTTGCTATGTGGAAGAAGCCAGTTGCAAAAGAGCACATGTTATATGATTCCATTCATAGGAAATGTCCAGAATAGGCAAATCTTTAGAGACAGAAAGTAGATTTGTGGTTGCCTAGAGTTAGGGGAGCTGTGAAATTACTGCTAAGACGCACAAGGTTTATTTTTGGGTGATGGAATGTTCTTAAGTTGATTATGGTGATGGTTGCATAATTCTGTGACTAAAAGCCATTGAATTGTGCACATTAAGTGGGTGATTTGTGGTCTGTGAATATCTTAATAAAGGTTTACAAAAACAGCAACAACAAAACCAGACTGACATGTGGGGAAGTGGGGAGCTGGTACAGAATCAATCAGTATAGTTGTCTAACTGCAGTCGGTTTGAGTGAGCAATCTCCTTGAATTGCGAGATTAGTACAGAAATGACCCGTATGTGCAAGGTTTGTGTGGTCCCGTGGCTTGCTGCTATACAGCCACAGTGTGGTGGACCAAAATGAGGTGCCTACCAATAAAGAAGCAGCAACACACATATCCAGGAATTGCCATCCCCTTGCCTCTGTGCACATTGCACATTCCATCCCGGATTATGTTTTATAATAACCAGGCATTTCTTGAAGTGTAGGGCAGTGTTTCTCCAAAACCACCTCATTTCTGGTGGAGGTGGGGATAGTGGGCAGGAGCCATGCATTTGAAATATGTGTGTCCCTAAAGTAGTCGCTTAATTAAACTGAAATTGGTAAAGTGTGTGAAGATACTTGGAAAACTGCGAAGCACAATGCTGCTGGAGGGCATGAGTGATTATTAATAATCTGATTAAGATTTTATGAAACCCCCATTAGTCATTTTTGTGTATCTGCCACAACGAATAAAGTGAAAAGAAATGGCTAAAATTAGAAATTGGGTGAATGTTCACTTCTTTATCTGAGTAATTTAAACTTGAACCCTCTGCTAAAGTGAAAAGAAAACTGGAGTTCTCTTCCGCCACTGAGCAAGGCAGCTCCTGTCCGGAACTGACCTTCAGCCCCTGCAGGCAGAAAGCAGTTTGTTCATTTTGTAAACTTTGCAGCATGGAGCTGCCAGGGTCTAGGAAAAGACCAGGTTCTCCATCTCCGCTGAATTCCTGGTTCCAGGGGTGCTGGCGATAAACTGCCGAAGGAAGTGAAGGCTTGGGTATCAGCTTCACGAGTCTCCGTACGGTGCAAATGAGCGTTACCCTGATAACTCAGCTCCCTGTTACTGAAGACATGCTTCTGGGGATGCCCAACTGCCCAGCTCATCTCTGTTGGCAACTTCACTGGCCGCTCCCCTTTCCCTGCCTAACCTCCAGGCTATGTATTAAAATGTGGAGAAAAACAGAAGACACAGCCTGGCCGGTGTGGCTCAGCGGTTGAGCATCAACCTAGGATCCAGGAGGTCGGGGTTCGATTCCCGGTCAGGCCACGTGCCTGGGTTGCGGGCTCGATCCCCAGGGGGAGTGTGCAGGAGGCAGCCGATCAGTGACTATCATCATTGATGTTTCTCTCTCTCTCTCCCTCTCCCTTCCTCTCTCTGAAATCAATAAAGACATATTAAAAAAAAAAGAATATCTGTTAAAAAGAAAGAAGACGACACAACAATTCAAGGTCTAAAGAAAGACATGTGGGCTCTCCTCTTCATTGTGGGGCTACCTACCAGGTCCAAGCTTGTAGTGGTTCTCGCTTCTTTGGGAGAAGGAGCCCTAGATGCAGGTGTATTACAAAGAACACGTGTGCATTCAAATGATGTCCAGTGGCCGACTGACCCCAAGTGCTGTCGTCGGTCCCCTTGTGGCTCACGGCTCTGTGCTGGCCTTGGCACAGTCCTGTCCCACCTCCCTGTCACCCCCATATTTATAAGGCAAACACACGTGTCAGCAAGAATAGAAAGGAGGGACCACCTGGATAATGCCTGCAAACAACCTCTCCCCATTTCTAATACAACCTTCTGGATTTTAATTACTCCCCGAAAGTGAGAGCCATCCCAGGATCCTTTGGTGACATTTTCCAGTTTCCCGTCGGCTCCACTTATGAGAAACAAATGGGCTGGCTGGCCTCCCTCTAGATTGAGTTTTTCATGAAGTCATTACTTCTGTCACGGGGAGTATTTTCAAATTGAAAAATCTGAAACAATAAATGATGGTGAAGCAGTTAATAACTGTTAAGAAATCACATTTGGAAAATTGCATTTAAGCAATAACCTTTCTCCCTGTAATTAAATGACAGAAAGGTCCTGGTTTTAATTAAGTCAGCAATTTATAGTTATGAAGCTATACTTCACTATGCAGATCAGCAAATGATAGGTCACAGAACACCCGGAGTGCATTTTGAGTGGGCCTGATATGGTAATTACTCCACTGTTCAGTGGTGACCACATTGAACCGTATCTCTAGATGAAACAATTTTCTTTCCCTTGCTCCATGATGTATAACTAGGACGAGTAAATGTACCACGAGCACTGCCTCGCGCATCTTTAAATTAAAATGGATTTTAAATGAGGGGGCATGAGCGGAGGGAGCGTGTTTGAAGAACAGCACCGGGAGTGAATGGGCCACCAGTCAATGCCCGCGAGCAGAGAATATATCATTGTTTTACAGGGCTTTCTATCTTGTGCCTGAGTGTTTGCCGCAGATTTATGAGGAAGTAAAATGCTAATGTTAGTGTATTTATAAACATATGATGGGGGTTTCATCTATAATTTATTTGCCGGCCCTGCTCTCTGCCTCCTTGGAAAGGAAAATGAAATGCTGTGTTGGACAGCCGAAAGGGTCATTAATACCGGCTTTCACATTTTATTTAAATAACCCCCAGCTCATATTACACATTGATGATCACACTGTGAGATGTTTTTTTGAAATGCTTGTTGTGTCTTGTCTCCCTTCGGCCCCAGACACACCAAAGGGCTTCAGGGAAACCTAGTGGGAGCCTGCTAAGGGGGGATCCCGTGGGAAGTGGAGGGTCTGGGAGGGAAGGGAAGATCCAGCTCCTGAGCACGTGTCTCTTTTTCCCCATTTCTCTCAAAGTTTCACAAACATCTGAACTCTAAGAAATGACTTGTTTTCAGGTGTTTGATTTCCTCTTCAAGCCCCACGTTTTCCCGTCTCTTCATTAGGCGTCTTTCCACCCAAACACAAGCAGCACGTAGGCCGCAGAGGAAGAAACCAGGCAGGCCCGTCCCACGCGAGGGGCCGAGGCAGAGCCCCCTCGCCCGCAGGCAGGACGCGTGTCTCCCGCGGGACGCGGGGGTCTGTTTCCCAGCTGGGCTCAGACAGATACAGAGGCGACGTGAATCAGACTCGCCGCAAGCTGGCCGGTAAGTCACCGGCTGTGTCACAGCTAATAGTGATTCACTAATACCGATTCCTGTTCCAATAAATCGGAAGCAAACAAGAGTCTCCCAAGTCAAGCTTCTTATTTAAAAATGTTGACTCTTCTTGAAGGAAAAAAAATGATACAAAAACACTTCTCACCCACCCTCCCATGGGCTGTTTGGAACCCTAGAAGAAGGGTCAAGATGATTGTATTCCCAGAAAAATGATCGATATTATATTTAAAAATAAAAAAGTATCAGCATAACATTTTAAAGGATCATGTCATGCACATTTAATTCAAGTGTCAGCTACATGGATATTCCCAAATCACCCCAGACTGCAGGCCACATGCTGGCCTTTGATATATATATTTTTTAATTTTTATTTTTTAACTCAAACCCTTATCCAACATATGGAGGGAAACATAGATTCTTCTCAATATCTTGAGGGTGAGTCTTGGGATGGCTCAGATTTTCCACAGTCACCTCTGAACTGAATTCCTGTTTTTGCTGAATTTTACGGCTCCTCTTTGCTTTGCCTTCCATGCCTGCCACTCCTTTCCTGCTCTGGTCACCCTGCTTGGGCATCACCCCCATTTCTTCCCTCCCCAGAGTCCTCCCGGCCCAAGATTTGGGAGGCGGCAAACACCCCTCGAAGGTTTAAAGCAATGGAGAGAATGACTTCACAGCTCAGCAGATCACTTAACATGGAACTTTAGACATTGTTCTTAAAAGCGTCCTGTGTGCTCCCAACACTGGGAAGTTCTTGCAGGAGAAGCCACATTTAATGCTGGGTTGATCTCAACCCCCCTCCCCTTACCCGGGTTGCTTCTCTCTCCCACCTTCCTGTTCATTGCTCAGACCACGCTCTGTGGTTCCCTCTTTGTCTTCCTTCCCAATGCACTCCTGCCATGCCCAGGGGACCACATCTTCAAGACCTAACTACCTCTTTCCTCCTGAGAGGAATTCTGCTCTCATCTTTAAAACCACCATGTCTGTTTCATGCCACCCACGTAGAGAGAGTAAAGCCATACCACCGAAGGAGTGTCCCTCTGCTACGAAAGCACCTGGGTGTCTTGGGGACAGGCCTTGGGGGCTGAGACTGCCCAGCTCCCTTGGGTTTGGCAGCACTCCTGAGTCCCTCAGTGTCATTAGCCATGGTCTTCTTTGGAAGACGATTCATTCGTCAGTTGTTTATTTCCTGTATCTCGGATCCAAGAAGCCAGTTGGCCTCTGAGCTTGGATGTCTCCTTGAAGCCTCAGGTTGATACATGTGTCAAAATTATGTCTGGCCCCTGGCATTAGTTTAGGGTGCAACTTGGAAAGAATTTCCAGGCAAAACCAGAATAAAGTGCTGGCCAGAGTTTCCTTTGGATTGATCCATGTGAGTGGGGGTCCCACCACGGGCCGGGTCCCAAGCCTGTGCCCCTGCTGGGCTGCATGGAGAGCGGTGCAGGGCAATGAAGTGGGAGAAAGGGAGTGGTCCTTGCTTGTGCAAAGACTTGGACACGTGGTTTCAGAAACGGGTCCCCTTTATTTACAAAATAAAGTGAAACTACATTTCAACCTGGCACGAGATAAGTTTCTTTGGGGGAAAGCGTAGAGGAATGTTTTTTTGTCAATTTCTCTTTGCAATCTTTTCTTGAAAATACTCCCACAACTGGGTCACTTGACATATAGGGAAGATGTCTGGCTGAATTTCCAAGTTAATAGAGATATGCACTAGAGATGTCTCTTCTTCCTCCTTGAAGATCTGATATGTCTTTAACTAGAATTAAAATGTAGATTTCTTACAAGCCAGTGAGTCTGGGAGGAAGAGCTAGCCGTTGAATTTCTCACATATTCATCCATGTAACTACCTACCTTTCATTGCTTGAGCATCTGCACTGTGCAAGGCAATAGGGCTGTGAGAACGGATAAAACCAACCCACACCAAGGAATTCCCTCGCCTCCCCACCCCTGCAGCCAGGGATGGGGTCAGGGGGAAGCAGATGGGCAGCAGACACAGAAACAAGTCAGCATAACATTACAGTGGTACCTTGGTTTTCGAATGTAATTCGTTTCAGAAGACTGTTCAAGTTCCAAAACGTTTGAAAACCGAGGGATCAACAGCCAACAGCCAGGCCTCAGGATCTTGCCCTCAGCGGAAGCCTTGCAGCATGTCCAGCTTCGAAGTGTGTTCGAAAACTAAGCATTTCCTTCTGGTTTATGGTGTTCATAAACTGAAATGTTCGTCAACGGAGACGTTCGAAAACTGAGGTGCCACTGTATATCAAAGAACTTAAGGGCAAGACTTGGAGCCAGATCATTGGAGATCAAACTTTACTTCCAATACCGAATAGGCTATATGACCTTGGAAAAGTCACTTAGCCAGATTTTGCTTAGTTTTCCTCACCATTAAAGTAGCGATAATAACAGTGTCTCCCTCACAAGGTCATTAGGAAGACTGAATGAAATCATATATAAAATTCATGGTGCACATTAAGTGCTCAGATGTTAGATATTGTAGCAGCATGTGGTTCACATGATAACAAGACATTACATGACAGCACAGAGGAGGAGTGAGCATCTAATTCAGCCTGGAAGACTCAGGGAAGGCTTTTTAGAGACATTTAGTGGCTTTTCAAGTAGTGCATTCCATTTAGGAGTGATGGGCTAAGTATTCACGGAAACAGTGGGCAAATTTGAGTTTAACCTTAGGGTTCTGATCCTGAGCGATCAATCAACAAATATTGACTCACTTACACCTTATCTGCAATGATTGGAGTCAAGGCTGATATCTTGGGGAAAGGAAAGCAAGGTTCTTGGTGCTGGTTGCTGGCAAGAAACCATGATCAGTGTTTCTTCCTTTCATTACATCCCAACAGATGGTCCCTAAAACCCACTCTAATGCTGAATTCCGTAGTTCCATTAGCTGGGTAAATTCTGAGCCTTCAAGGCTACGAAGCATCTCTCTTGCCCATACTCGTGGAAAGGCAGGACGATGGGACTTTCTGTCCTGTGCACTGATGCAGGAACTCTCTCCAAAGTGTTGCCAAGGCGAACAGAAGTTTAGGTTCCTGATCTTCTTGAATACTCTAGTGAATTATTATCAAGTGGAAATGCATGTAATTAAGGTGGGCGGGAGGTGGGAATTGAATTATGATAAAACTCATGCCTGTTGATGTGTTTGATGACAGAGGAGAAAATCATAAAGGGAAAGATGATGAATTTCTGTCTTTTCTCTGGGAATAGCTGACTTTGAATCAATGCAATGAAAAATTGTCAAGTGAACACAGAATGGCACAGGGGAAGGATACGGTTCTGATGGAAATATATTAGCTCACAGCAGAGCCACACTTTCAGTTTTGATCTCCGGGGGAGAAATACCATAAAAAATGTATTATTTGGAGAACAACTATGATCATGCCACTTCCTATCAAAAAGATTTCAGTGACTTTTCCTCATTTCCTGCAGAATAAAGTTCATAGTTCTGAGCATGGCCTTCAAGAACTGTTCTAAACTCACCCCAATCTCTCTCCCTGACCTTCTCGCCTACTCTACCTAATGTACACATATAAACATATATGTGTGTGCACACACAGGCACACACACATCCGCACCCCCGTACACTACAGGCCAAGTGTACTACTCACTTTTTCTTAAACACAGTACCCATATGCGGGTACCTACTCATGTTAGAAAGCTCTTCCGCAAACCTCCAATGATCAGATTCCAACCCCATCTAAGGCCCAGTTCAAATATCTTTTCTTCTCACAAAACCAGAATTAATCTCTTTTTTAATTAATCCCATGGATTTTTTTTTGTAGATGGCAATCAATAATACTTGTATTATTTAACAAGGTCTGGTATTATTATTGATGTATCTTTCCCTTGTTTTCCTTTAAAACTTTTGAGGGCAGAAGCCATGTCTTATTTATTTTTGTAGTTTCCATAGTGCTTGGTACAGTGTATTGTATGATACCAGCTTTAAAAATAAATTCCACTTTTTCCTTTGGCTGTTGGGAAGCTCAGAACTAAGTTTTCTGGCTCAATGACAGCTGATCTTCATTTGGGTTTTCTAGTGCAAAGACTCCCCACATTTTCTTACTTAACTCTTCCCCTTGCATTCTTATTTTGTTCTAGTGTATTGGGCTTTTTATTATATACTACCCCAAATCCATTTTGGAAGTAGACAGGTAGAAATGATAGCTTATAAAAGTTGAATTGAAGTCAGTATTGTATGGTGAAGTTAAATGTAGACTTAAGTTATCAGATGTTAGCATTGTCCAGGGTGCAGCTGGGGAGATGCAAAGAAATGGGAAACAGATCAGATAAAGATAATAATTACACCTCTATTGAGACTTGCAGCCCTCAGAACTACTTTATATTTGATCCTTCCAGAAATTCTGTGAAGTATGTATAAAATAAGACTCTCCATTAATCTTCATTTAATTTCTTTGGCATGGATTGAGGCAGATTGAGGTTCAGACAGGTTAAGTGTCTTGTTCAACATCACACAGTTAGAAGCAGCGCTAGTTATAGCTCTTTGAAATTCTTCTTGTTTTCAAGTCTCTTTCTGTGAGTACTAATCAGCAAAAGGTCAAGGGTGGCCAGTGATTACCCGTGGCAGGGCCTGGCGGGCTTGGAGCGGTGGGCTCAGGTGGGAGTGGCTGTTCACTGCCAATATAGTTGTGGTTTCTTGCTTTCTCCATTTCTTCCCCATCTGACTTCCAGCTTGTGTTGGAGAATAGACTGCTGTTTGGCTTGGTTCAAAGAATAATTATGATTGAGGGTAGATCAGTTAGATATTTTGGCTGCAGATAACCAAAAATCCAACTCAAAGTGGTCAGAAAGGTTAGGTTATTGATTGATTCCCATAACTACAAGTCTAGGAGTCAGCTGGGCTTCAAGGCGTATTTCATCCAGCGGCATCCACCTCCTCTCTTATTCTCTTGACCTCACAGTGTGTTGGCCTCATGCTCAGGACAGTAACAGGATGATAGATGATAGTGATCTTTGTAGGGCTCAAAAAAGAAAAGAGAATAACTTCTGGGGGCTCTCCCAGGACAAGAAAATGTCCAGAAACCCCCCAACAAACTTTCTTTGCATTCCATGGACCCTAAATAGATTATATGATCATTGCTGAACCAATCACTTGAAGAGAATGGAATTAGTCTCAGCCAACCAGGCCCACCTGGGAGCGGGCTCAGTTTCTCCTGAGTCACAGGGGCTGCATGGGAGGTGAGTGGGGGGTGGATAGGGGCTGGGAGGAAGCATTACCTGATCAAAATAGGAGTCCTGAACTTCTGCCAGTGTTCTCTCCTAAATAAACACTCCCTCTCCTTTCTGCTCTCTCACTGGGCTATGCCTCAGACACTTTCTCTAGCTACAGGCCTTCTTTCCTTCCTTCCCTCCTTTCCTTCCCTCCTTTCTTTCTTCTTACCTCTCATTTATTCATCACATATCCTTTCACCAGGCCGTGTGCTAGACATTGGAGGTATCTAGATGGTGAAGACCCCACTGTCCATGTAGGAACTCCCTGCTGACATACGCGGTCAGTGTCCTGGCGATTCAGCAAGCAGCGCCCTCAGGTGTCCCGTAGAGACCGTCAGCAGCTGGAACACGGGCAGTCCTGAGAGTTATGGCAGTAATCAGGAAGTTTGTTTCATTTAAAGGAGAGCAGCGAGGCAAGGAAGACTGATTTTTGTCCACCCAGAACCGAAATACCACATTAAAATGCCTCCTAGCATCGAGAGGTTTGTCCATTAAATTTAATTAAGCTTTCTTTAGAATCACGTCTCAGGAGATCTATGACACCCAGGGGACAAAGGATTTGCTTTTTCAGCCTTTGCCTTGCTCTTCACATTTTTCTTTCTTTCCAGAAAACCCCAGCGCCTCTATTGTTTAGCAAAGCGTTCCTGTTTAGTGGCCAGATCCAGGCATGTGAATTGTGGAAATTCTTCCCGAACAATCCCCCTGCAGTTGCTGGCTTCCACAGCCTCTTCAGCAAGAGCTCGGAGGTCCATGAGCTTTGTTTTCTCTCTTAAAACAGAGTGCCCCTAACAGAGATTTGCATTGTTTCAAGGACAGCTTCTCTGGGTCTCTGAGATTCTTGAGTCTCTCAAGCAGCTCAGACATTCTAGAAGCTGAGATTCCTACAGAGGGACCAGCTGGGAGAGGCATGTGCCCAAGCCAGCCTCAGAGTGGGTGTGAATTCCTCGGTTTCAAAAGGAGCAATTCTGTCTGCTGGGCTGTCCGTGCCAACGCTTACCCTGGCAACTTTCTTGGTGGTGGAACCCTGGCATGCTGCAGGGGAAATATTTCAGTGTTTCCCAGCCCTGGGGACCTGCCCCATCCTTCTCTTGGAAAAATATGCCACTCAGCTGCCACATTAATGCTGTTACCGAGAGCAGCCACTGACACCCCAAGTGACAGCATAACACATGCATGCACACACACCCGTCCCCAAAATCACAGCGCAGAGAGTTGAAGGGGGCGAGTGCTCCAGCCAACAACTGCCATTTCCCAAGGGTGTTCCCAGAATGTTAATAGGTATTTGCAGGGGAGGCTCGCTGGTCAAATGTGCAGAAGAAACACTGGATTAAACAAAAATAACAGGTTTATTGCAGGGCTTCTTGGAATCTTTAATGTGCTAATGTGCCCTATGAAGGGCTAGCGGGTGTGGGAGGGGAGGAACTACAGTATTTGTGTTTTCCAAAGTAATTTTACCAGAGACCCTTTTCCCTTAGAACGTCATTTACCTGGAACTGGTACTCAAGGGAACATATATGTATTTCAAATATACAAACCCTCCTTGGTTCATGTTCATTCTTCCTTCTATTGTGAATACACTTTATTTTTGGTGTTTTTCTGTTGCTTTTGAAGCAGGGGTTCAGGGTACGCCTAGTGAACTGGTGGGGTGCACCCCGCTGGAGACTTCACTGCAAGAGAAATGAGCGGCTTCCTGGGAGAGAATGCATCCTAGGAAGGACAGAAGGACACAGACAAGCTCGACCCAGTGGCAGAGCCTGACTCATCAGAGGGAAGGAGCAAACTAGGGCATGGTGGTCTCTCCCAGCTGGCTTTGTCTTCTGCGTGGCATTGAATACATGCCTTAGAACCAAGGAGAACAGCAGCACTAGAAATAAGCACTCTGGCATGCTTTGGGGCTCAAGCAGCACAGCTGTGGGGCCCTGTAGTAGAATTTATCACATAAGATGGAAAAGTGCTTTTTCTTCTATTTTGCAACAGAACCCTGAGTAGCTCTGGTCTGTGCCTCTGCTGGGTTGGAGGCGCAGCTCCCAGGGGGAGGACTCTGGAGCAAGGGGCCAGCATCCGATAGTATGTGGTTACTGACAGGAGAGCTGACCTGTCCTGTTTGTACGCAGGTGTGATGCTTCTGGGCATCTCTGGGGTAACTCCTGACCATGATCCTGAGGTAAGCACATGGGACAAGAGCTATTTGGGCGTTATTGAGAATGAAACTCAATTTGTGCTCCCACAGTGGTGAGGCTTGGAGAAATTTGATGATTAGTTAGGATACTTATCTTTCAGCTTTAACAGAGAGACATGAGTAACATAAAATACAGGAAAAATGGACTTCATCTGCATTGAACTATTGTTAAGATTTTAGCAGCATCCTTTTAAAGATGTGACCAGAAAATCGCACATATCACTTTTCCTTCCATCCCATCGGTAAGAATTTAGTCACATAGGTACACTGAGCTGCAGAGGACCTGGAGACGTGGATTTCACCTAGGTACATGTGTAGTCCCAGATGAAGGAAAGGGGCATACCTCCGATGCTGATTACCCTATTGAGATCTGCAGAAACAGAATTGACTTATGTGTGCCCCTTGAAACAAGGTTTTAGGATTAGGATTCTTTCCCAACAATAGGCCCAGTGTTGCAGGTTGCATGACTTTTGGCTTCAGTTTAGGCTCAGCTTTATCAGCAGAGATCAGTGCATACACTTTTCTGAGTGGGCTCCAACTCTTTAGAAACCGTATTTGGAAATATTTGGTGACTGCCGAGTTAGACATCCTTATGGAGAAAGCAAGAAAGCTGAAAGCCAAATAGAATCATACTTCTTTTTTATTTTCTTTCTTAAAATTGATTTTAGAGAGAGAGGGGAAGGGAGAGAAAGAGAGAAAGGAAAGGAGAGAAAGAGAGAGAGAGAAACATCAATTTGTTGTTCCACCCATTTATGCATTCATTGCTTGTTTCTTGTTGGTGCCTCGACGGGATCAAACCTGCAACCTTGGTGTATTGGGATGACATTCCAACCAACCGAGCTACCCAGCCAGGGCCACATATTTCTGGTTAAGTTTAAGTCATCTGCTCTTTATGATTTGGGTCTCAGTTTCCCAGTCCATGAAATAGAATGCTTGATGACGGTCTCACCTGTGAAAAGAAGATCCTTATTGAAGTTTTTCATGACAATATCATGATAAATTGAGAATTAGGTCAATGGAATGGCTGTGGCTCTCTCTCTCTCTCTAACATGAGAGAACACAGTGAGAAGGCAACTATCTACAAGCCAGGAAGAGAGCTCTTGCTGGGAACTGAATCAGCTAGTACCTTGATCTTGGACTTCTCAGCCTCCAGAACTGTGAAAGAATAAAGTTCTATTGTCTAAGCCACCCAGTCTATGGTATTTTGTTATGGCAGCCTGAGCTTAGGATGCTTAAGGTACAGTGACAGAAATTCAAAGCGGCTTCCGCAATGAGAAAACGTGTTGGCTCGAGTAAGGCATCCAACAGTAAGTCAGGCTCTGGGGTTGGTTTAGACAGATGGTTCCAGCTCAGCTTTCCTGAGATCCTCTTGTGTCAGATCTCTTCTGAATGCCAGGGCCATCTTCAGTGTGATACTGAGGTAGCTGTGGCCATTCCAGGCCTGCGTCCCAGGCAGGACAACATCCACACACAGGGAGGCTGGCTTTCCTGTGGTTTGCTCTTAAGATTAAGGACACATGAAGCGCTTACCTCATGGTCCTTCAATTTCTCATCCTTTAAAGGATTTAAGAATCTAACCCAGAAACAGATTTCACGTGAGCCAATACCCTATTAAAAATTAAAAATTCTTATCCCTAGATCTGTAAATTATTCTTTATTGCCAAGATGTTATTTTATCATAATGATATCACTAGCAAATCCCCACAATGAGTGTTATGAAAATCTTTATGCTCAATTATTGGTTGACAAGGGAACCATGAATTTAGCAAAATAAATAAATAAATAAAAGAATGCCTTTGACATGTCATAGTTTATTCCTAGCCCACAGATTCCCCCCCCCCCCCCAAAACGAACTCATTTGTGAAAGGATTTTGCTGCCTTGGTTAAAAACTATCCAAGGCTTATAACATCTAAATGTCAGAGTACAGTGGGGTGCATGCATCTTGATTACTGCAATAATTTGTGTAAACCAAGGGGAAAAATGACTGATGGGCCAGATACTGCAGGTGACTGAGCAAGTCTTTGGGTCCATCGAAGACTTTCAGAGGGATGTTAGCCTTCCACGGTCATGAAATAGATAAAACTTTACTTCTTCCATCACAGAGCCTAGAAATTAGAAAGCGGACACAGGAAGAGATGGAGTTCCATTGGCGAGCCTGTGACTTTAGGCCAGTTACTTAAGCACTGCTGAGCCTAGTTTTTGCCTCTGTAAAAATGGGAATGACAGTCTCTACCTCTGAAGGCTCTGTAAAGATAAAAGGTGATGCACATGGCTCAGCACAGTACTTGGGACATAGTTGGTAGTTAGTAAATGGCAACTGTTATTGAAGTGCCCAGGGATTCCCAGAAGCTGCTGGATGTTGCAGGAAGGAGGCTTTTAGGTGGCCCTGGGCTTGCTTAGATCAGCGAGCTGCTGGTGGAGTCCATCAAGTCAGACAGTGAGGCGGTGGGCTCTCTGCGCCCATGGTGACCCAAATTAGGAACTGCTTTGAGCCTGAGTTTCCCATGTGGATTCATGAGATGGACAAATGTTTTACATTAAATTGAGAGGCATTGATCAAAAGTGACAAGTAAGGGTGACGCAGAAATGTCTCTGGTCTGATAGATCTTGCTGAGTTTGCTTTTTTCCCAGTCTTCTTTATGGTCCCTCCATTGGCGGAATGGAAAACAGCACATAAAAAAATTCCATTACATTTTGTTCTTCTATACAAAATTTAACTAACTTAATTTTTTTTGAAAATGCATAATATACTTTAAGAAAAAATTTAAGCAGTATAAAGAAAATGGGAATCCATTTATGATCTAAATTCCCCTCAAGATTGGTTTATCATTCTTCTAGAACTTTTAAACATGTGTGAATATAATAAAACCACACACACACACAGTATTCTCCCAATATTTTTCTCAGCTTCTATTATTTGAGAAATATTGACCAAAGAACAACCTATTAACCCAAGTCAAAAAATACTCCCAAATGCACCATCTCTCCTTTTTAATAAATCAATTTCCATGGTACCCCTCCAAGAGCCAAGCCTCAGCTCTCACAATATACTATACAAACATATTATTTCCTTTTGGTACATTAATTTTTGGATTACTTTGGGGGACAAAACACCACCAAAGTAGTGGTTTGGCTATAACTCCCTTGACATCTAGCTAAACCTCCAAATAATAAGAATGTAATTGCGTCCTGGCCACCTTGCACGTCAGTGAAAAAGTTAGCATTTATCCTTCCGCAGCAGTAAAAACCACAACTTATCATAATATTTATCAACTTGTGCTATGATAAAAACACACTTTGGGGGGCATCAGGAATAATATTTAGAAGTCAGTCAGGGAGCAGTGAGCATTGCCAGAGTGACTGTTTCTAGACCTCGTGGGATTTTAGCTTCTTTCTGGTGCCACAAAAGGCACAGAGACAGCCTCTAGATTCTTCCACACGTGGCTTTCAGAAATTAGTACCTGCTGCAGGATTTTAGTATTTAGTTTATGTATGTCTTGAGATGAAAAAGTGTGAAAATTGCTGGCCTAGTGGCAAGAGAGAATGTTTCAGGTGTTACTCAGCATCTAGGCATTAAGGAACCTTAAATCATAGAGTGAAAAAGTCATTCCTTTCCTAATTTTCTTTTAAGCTTTCTGATTATACTAAAAAAAAAAAAAAAAAAAAAAAAGGCTCCATTTGCCTTTATCGCCCTCTAACATGTGCTAACCTCCCTTTCAAACAAAGAGAATGCAAGCTTCAGGCTTGACCCATCAGAATCTAGGTAGAATGTAATCACTGGGACTTCTATTTATCCTTTAATTAGCTTCCATCTGTGGCAAGCAAGTGCTGTGGATTTTCTGTTTATGGTAATGACGATGTCAAATTTCCTGTGACAGTACATTTAGGGAAGCTGTTAAAGTGTGAGTCTTTTAAAAATTAATACAGGTGGGTCATAGATGTGGCAAAATCAACAAGCAAGGTGCAGGAATGACTGAGGTTTGGAAGGCTCTGGAGGAGAGTTCTTGGCTCATTCCCAACACGGCCCATTCCCCATCTTCTTCTCGTCTCCTCCACTTTACTTCTATCTTGCTCATTTCCCCAAAGTTTCTAGAAGATGCCCTATGTCTCCGCGCAGTCACCTCTGTGGTTCCCTTTGCTGAAATTTCCTTCCCCTAACTTCTGGTAATTCCTGCTTATCCTAAAGAGCTCTTTCAGGAACCGGGGTCTTCCTTGGCAGCCCCCCTCCTTACTATGTGCCTCCCTTGTGTTCACCTCCCAGAGCTTCTCACACTGTATTGTCACTGTAGGTCGAATGTCCCTCCCTCTATGAGCTCCTTAAGAGCAAGGGCTGTGGCTTATTTATCTCTCTCTCCGTCTGCTACCTGGTGCTTGGCACATAGTAGGAGCCCCATAAATGTTGAGTGAAGAATTGATGGTGAGTAAATGAAGAAGGAACTTCTGACTCCTTTTGGGTTTACATTTCGACCAATCTGCTAACAAATAGAAACAAAACAGTGTCTGGCCCCTGTGTAAAGGGTGGTTTCCATGCCCATAAACCTTTCACTGGGACTAAATTGAAAGCAGGCATGGGCCAGTAGATGGGTGGAAGTTGGTATTCAGGATTCCTACATATGAGCACCCCAAACCTTGGACACGGACAGACTATTTCAGGTCACTGGTTTGTGTGTGCCTGACTGATTGCTTAATTTCCCTTTTTCAGACCTCAGTAATTTCTAGCAGAGTGTATAGAGTTCATGACACAAACACATCTGGATTTTGGGGTGTGGATCTGAAATAGTCACAGGCCAATATGTCGAGAGCAGATGTTGAATTGGCAGTCAGGATGATGGGGTGATCTCACTGGAGGCCCCATCTGGGGCTTTGCTTGGAGCAACACAGCCTTGTCTGCTGATTTCAGCTCCACCTCAAACCAGGGTGCTTCCTTGCCTGCCCAAAGGCATCTTGCAGCTGTCTCCCTGGAGATGAGGGGCACCCAGAGCATTGGCATTAATGCATCTCATGCAGAAAATGGCAAAAGGGTGGAAAACAGTTGCTTTTTAAAGGAGACGAGTGTCACCAACCAAGGCTGGTCTGAGCCAGACTTGGTCAGTGTCAGCTTGGAGAGGAACTCCTGCCAGAAGTGAAGGCAGGTGCAGAAGGTGGCCTGGGGGCTGGGAAGCCAGACTGAGCTGGATCTGAACACAGATTTACCGCTTTCTAACCTTTTGATCTTTCCTAGGCAAGTCACCTCTCTGAGGTTCTGTTTTCTCATCTGTAAAACGGGGGTATGAAAGTTACTTCCTTGGATTGTTCAGAAAATTAGACGAGTGACTGGCATATATGGGAGGGGCCCTTGCCCCATCCTTCCCCTTCATGTAACTTCTTCTAGATCCAACATTATCATGGGAGACCCAGTGGCCATTGCCAAACTGGCAATTCAACAGAATCGATTCAACAAGCATTTTGAGGTCCTCCTACATGCCAGGCACTGTAGTACTTACTGTTCTACGAGTTTTCTGTCTCCAAGCCATCTCTCTTGCTGTGCCCTTGCCTAGAAAGCTTTTCTCCCTTGTTTCCTCCTGTCCTCGTACAACCAGTTCAGTCATCACCTGGCTGGATGCCTCCCTTCACCACAGTGCTTAGGCCAGAGGTTCTCAAATGTTAATGTGTGTAAGGGGCCCTCAGAAAGCTTGATGCTCTGAGCTTACTGTGCACACCCACGAGATCGAGATAACTAACATATCTCCCCTCTCAGATTTGTTTGTGAGGGTTAGGTGAGCTGTTGGTGTAAAATATTTAGCACAGGGATGGGCATACACTGGATAGGCAATAAATGTTGGCTAATATAAATATAATAACAATATACTACAATAATCATAGTATTATATCGTATAACAAATTTTGACAATAAAAAGAGGAACAGAAAATCTTGCAGGACGGGCCATAGAAAAGAGCAGGATTGCAAAATCCAAACGGGCTTTGGACACCAGCTTCTTCGGGAAATGTGACTACACTGCTCAGAGTTAATCGTTTCTAGACTAAAGTTCCATGTAGAGGGAAGAGGTTTCAAGTGCCAAGTTCTATCCATTCCAATTCTCATGCATTGTAACCCTTGGCAAATTCCCTTCACCCGAGAGCTCTGGTTCTGGCTCAGCTTTCTAGCACGGTACCAGTTAATTACGGTAATAGGATAAGGCATTCTTGGGCAGCAGGGAGATGCTGGCCAAGTGTGGGACAGCAGGGTTTAGGGCAAGAGATTGATTATAAGCCAAATCAATGGCATCAGAGAATCTATAAGGAAGTCCACAGCCACTGCGGTAAAGCTGAAGGCTGGTGGGTGGGTGGCACCTCGTAAGGAAGATTGGGCAGAATATTGGAACAATTGTTTCATGGGGATCAAGGACCATCTCGATGGGTGAACATGCGGGAGAGAATTGGTGGGTTGGGAGAATGCTCTGCATGAAGACAGAACCAGTGCAGTTAAGATGAGGTGATGTGGGTTTATGGCAAGGGCCGCAAGTTACCCGCAGCACCCCGGAGCAGTCCTCCAGGTGCCAGCACCAGGTGGCCAACAGGGACCCCTTTCCTGCTGCTGAACGCAGCAGCCAGCTGCCCTGGGGAGGGAGCCCACTACCTTCTCCGCTAAAACAGCCCAGCTGGAGCCCATCCAGAGGCTCCCCTCCGGTGGCCCTGGAGCATGCATATGGGTCTTCGGAGCCAGAGTTCCCTGAGTCTGAGATGCTAACCTCCAGTGGTTCCTTCTGTCTGACATCCGCCCAGTTGCCCCGCATTCCCGTGGTTAGCCCGTGATTTGGGCTAGACAAACTCGAGGTGAAACCTCAGCCTTGCCGCTCCCTTGCTCTGTCACATTGGACGAACGACCTCACCTCTCTGAGTTGTAGGTCCCTCAACTAAAATGGGGATCATTAAACTTATTTTACAAAGTTGTTGTTAGGAGCAAATAAGAGATGCGGAAGTTGCGTGATAGAAAGAGTCGGAGAGGCTGTACCGCAGTTGGAGAAATAAGATCTTTCTCAGCAACTAACAATCTGAGTGCTGCTTAGGTCATTTCCTCCAGTCCTCTCGGCCATGCTATACCTCTGTCCCCATTTTATAGATGAGGAAAATGGTTCAGAGAGACGAGGTAACGTGTCCTAGGTCACAGGCCTAGAAAGTGGCCGAGCTGGGATTTGAACCCAGCTCTCTCAGACTCTACAGCCCGACCCCCCTCCCACAGCAGCGCACCAGGCGTCTATGCGCTGTCTTTCTTGTTTCTGAGCACGGCCAGGCTTGGCTGCCCCGCTGGGCACAAAGCAAAAGAAACCGGCCTGACTTGCTGACACTCGCTGTGAGAGCCCTGCTTCTTGCCCTTTCTCTTCTCATTTATCCACAGCCCCCCAGATGGCCGCGGAGGTAGCCAGGTGGCCAAGAATTTCGGGGAGAGGAAACTCCATTTGCTGTCCGGCCAAGATGACCACACATTTCCCAGGTAAAGTGGGGGGCCCGTAATGCACGGGGGCAGTTGAGTGTGACCTGGGCGGCCCTTCATTCCCGGCTCAGTCCCGGCTGAGGCTCATCTGTGCTGCTACGTGTCCTTATTTGTTAAGGATTCTCTATATTGAGATGCAACCTAATTAGGGTTGAGCTCAAAGCCTGTTCGTTTGGGGGCTTAGTTCATAAAAGATTAATGTTCATTTTCCTTGGGTTTTGTTGCAGAATTCAGCTGGAAAAAATCCAGGGTGCACTTCTTCCAAGAAGAGTAGCACTTTGGTGGTTTGTGAAAATCCCTTTTCCCTTGTGTTAAAACCTTGATTTTTACGCTCCCTTCCTTCTTGCCCGCAATGTAGCATTTTAGTTCCTGAAGATGTGGAAAAAATGAATTCTGTATTCAGAGAAATCTATTGGAGATGTTATTCAAGGGGAACATATTTACTTTTAAAAATTAAAAAAACCAAACAGGTGGCAAGTAAAACGGGGCAGATTGGAAAACAGTTCGGCATTCATTCCTTTAACAAACATTTACCGAATGTCATTCAGCAAACATTTATTGAGCATCTGTTATATGCCAGGCGCTGAGCGTTGACATTATCTGTTTCATCTGATTTTTCTTCTTGTGATTTGCCTGAGCAACTAAATTCCATCGTTAAAGCGCTAAGAGGAAGTGCTAGTATGAATGGGTAGTTGCTAACAATAGTTAACAGTAGGAAAAACATACCGATCTAATAAAAAATCTACTATATTTTCTGATAACACAAGTAATATTATGATAAAAATGCCCAACAACAAGACTAGACTAAATTTAAGACAGAACTTCCTTTTACAATCTCAGCCCCCAGAGGTTTCAATTTTTAACAGATTGGTATCTGTTCTTTCAGGTTTATTTTTAAGTAATAAACTACAACAACAACCACACTGTTGTCTGTGTCTGAGTTTTTGTTTGCCAAAGGGAAACAGGGGTGGGGGGAGGCAGAAGGTGATGGATTGCAGAATTGTACATTTAAAGCCTATATCGTTTTATTAACCAATGTCATACCAATAAATTTAATTAAAAATTTCAAACTATAATAACATTATATTATTATAGAAATGGAAAATAGATAGCACTTCTGTCTGCCGCTTGTGTTGTTCTCCTAATAGTAATGTGCTTTCCACATTGGCCCATCGCGGATTTCCCTGTTGTTTTAAAGACTGCATAGTATTCCACCGTAGAGCATCACTGTTCCACCAGCTGTCCATTCAGGAGAGCCTGGTTGTTTCTCATTTGTTTCCATCACAAACGCTGCTTCTGTGGACCTCCTTGTAGCAATTTTCTCTTCTGAATCCTTCTTCTCACCCACTCTCTTTTCTCTAATTCTATTCCTCTCAAAATATATTTAAAGCAAGCTCCAAATGGTAAAGGGTTTGGGGGAGCAGTGATCTAGTTTTAAGAGGAAGGAAAAGTAGAACTTCGCTGAATCTTTTTTGCTCAGAGCATGGCTGGCTGCTTGCGAGCGAATAAAAATAGGCTCCTCTCTTCCCTGGAGTCAACATCCTGGAAGAGGCGAAGCCTGGGTTTGCTTTTCGTTCCGTTCCGTAGATGACCTGGCTGGCAGAAAACCACAGTAGTCACGGATACTGGGGGGGAAGGGGGGCATTCTATTAGTAGAATAAGATAAGATACTGAGAATCGGCTGTTTTCATGGAGTATTTTCCTGGAGGAGACGGTGGCAATGTGACTGATTCTCTAAAACCCTGCAAAGTAATAGTATCATCACAGGCTACAGTACTAGTGAGGTCAGAGGAGTTATTTCTGTGTCGGGTAAACTTAGGAATAAAGTAGTCATTTCTGTGTTGGGTAAAATTAGGAATAAAACCATTGTCCTGTTTAAAATATTTATTAACACAGATATCTCCCCAAGGCCTGCATTTTACCATTTTTGACAATTTTCTCTGTTAAAACTGAAAACCTAGAGCCGGGTATGTTGTAGAAACGCAAATATAATTTGGTGGGTGTCTAACATTCTTACTTCTGCTTCTTGGGGGTCACATTTAAATGGGAGACCTATGTCGCCTCAGTTAAAAGGCCCCTGAAGGTGGCTTTCTCCCGAGGGCTGAAGCCACAGGGCTCCCTCCTGCTCCTGGCTGGTTTTGCTAACTCTTTCCAACAGAGGGCAATACATCTCTCTCTCTGGTCTGCTCAGGTCTGAGAAATACTCCATGAAAACAGCCAATTCTCAGTATCTTAGAAGGCAAGCACCTTTGTTTTAATCAAAATCACACCCAGCACAACACATCTGAGAACAACAGACCAGTAGCTACTCCAAACATAGGATGGATACAAGCCAGCTAAGTATCCTCAGTGCAAGAAATAGTGAAACCTTTAGGTTCAAAACTATGAACAGGGTAAAATCGTTTTCTAAATGTCCTGAAGTCATTCCTTTTTACTGCTAGGGTTTTTATTTTGCTTTAGTTTTTATCATCTCACTATCTTGGAAGGTCAGGGGAGTTGGTTTTGAAGAATTTATAATTAAAATCCAATCTCTTCCCAACACTATTCATTATCAAGTGTTTTTTTTTTTTCTTTTTTTCTGTTGTCAGTTGGATATTTCTTATGGGGGAGAAAAAAGTTTAGAGGCTTGATGAGTTCTTGAGTTAAGGGTGGAGGGGGGCAGGAGTGAACACATCTTGTTGTGTTGATGAAAAGGCCTGTTGCTCTGGGCAAAACGAATTTGTTGTCACTAACAAAAAATGTTAAGCGAAATAAGCCAGTCAGAGGAAGGCAAGTATCACAGGATCTCATTTATATGTGGAATCTAATAAACAAAATAAACTGATCAACAAATTGACCCAGAGGCATGGAAGCACGGAACAGAATGACAAATCTCATAGGGAAGGGGGGAGAGGGGGCAGGAGGAGAGTAACCGAAGAACTTATATGCATATACGCATGAGCCATGGACATGGACAACAGCGAAGTGAGACCTGGGTGGGGGCCGGGAGGAGGGGTCAGTGGGGGCAAAGAGGGGACATCTGTAACACTTTCAACAATAAAGATAAATTAAAAACAAACAAATCCCCCAATCCCACACTGCTCCCCTTAGGTTGGCACAATGGTTTTCAGCATAATGAAGAGTTGGCTCCAGTGCCAGTCACTGTCTGACTGCCAGTTAGAGTTTCCATCCTTCAAGCTCCAGCACAAGGGAGATGGGCCTGAGGAAGAACCACCCAGAGAAGTCTGGGAGGAAAGTAGGAGAACAGTCATTGCCAGGACTTAAGCTTTGTCCCCTGGGGTCACTGTCTGTAGATGCAAGCTGGCACCCTGAAGGGCCTGGGCCCAGGCAGCCTTCCTACTGGTAGAGCGACTGAGACCCCGGCTGAGTTTCTATTGCTTTCATTCCCATGGTTGCTTGTCTCCCCAGCTGGCATCTGTGACCAGAATCTGCAGTCTGTTTATAAATTTCATTTCAATTTGTCAGCAATCTGTCTCTTTTTTGTTGTACTTGTTTATTGTTTGTTTCCAGTCTGTTTTTAAACATCCATCTTAACAGAGGTTAGCTGATCAGAATCACGTCTTCTAAAGGTGGACCAGTGGAGGGAAGTTGGGGTGTGCAACATGTTTTAGTGAGAGAGCACCAGGGACAGCTCTCCCTGATAGGCTGTGTGACCCTGGCAAGTCACATAATCAGTGAGAGCGTTGGTTTCCCCATCTGTCAATAAAAACAATAGGATTATATCACAATAAACCCATTGTAAGTTGAAAATACCCTAAGTTGAAATTGCATTTAATACATCTAACCTACCAAACGCCATAGCTTAGCCTAGTCTACCTAAAATGTGCTCAGAACACTTCCATTAGCCTGCAGTTGGGAGTTATCTTGAGTTTCATCTCAAGAGAGATTGCCTTCCTCTTCTTCTCACCAGAAACAGAAGACACAGATGGGTGAGTCTTTTGTAGACATGATGGGATGAGAAACACAAAACATAATATTCAAAAACCACTGGTGACCTAGTGCACTGTTCGATACAGGCTGTTTACCCCCCTGTTCACATGGCCAACTGGAGCTCAGGCGCACTGCCGCCCAGCATCACAAGGGAGCATTGTACCACATATCGGTAGGCCAGGAAAATACCAAAATTCAGAATTTGAGGTATGGTTTCTACTGAATGCATATTGCTTTCACACCATTGTAAAGTCGAAAAACCGTAAGTCAAACCGTTGGAAAGTGGGGACCATCTGTAGTTAGCTATTCATGTCCCCTCTGCGCTGCTAGGGGGGTCCACTGTGGTTGTGCCTGGGACTGTGCGTGACACGGCCCAGGAGGTGCAGAGTCCCCAGGAGCGGGGCAGGCCCAGGGAGGGCCCACAGCCCCTGTAAGAAGGCTGAGCATCTGAATAATGAACGTGTTATTGAAATGGAGCGGTGGCCCTGTGCAGCGCTGAGAAGTCATTTTCCACAGTTCACTATCCTCCTAGTCAATGGGGCTTGACTTGATTACCCTTCCTCTGGGCTTCGGGAGATGTGGGTACCATTTGAGATTTGTTAAAAATTAGCTAAATAAAATTGCCCCCCTCCTCCCCAGCAGTAGTTTTTGTGAGTGATGGGGCTTTCATTAGGGTAATTTCTTAGGTGGATGTAATTTCTGAGAAGAGAAAATACACTTCATGTGTCTGGGTAGAGTGTGTGTGGATAGAACGCTTCATATTTAGAGGGGGGACAAACAAAACGAAACAAAGAGCCTGAAGAGGGGCATCTAAGCAAGAGTGAGCCTCATGGTGCTAATTTCACTGCCAGCAACGCTTCCCTCTGATCTCACCATTGGCAACTGTCTGTCAGGCAGGCTCAGTGCTGGTGTTTTTTATTGTTTATACATATTCGAACAATTTGAACTGTTTTGAACAGGAGAATAACATTGAAAAGTAAATTAATTAAAATGTTATTCAAAAATACTATGTTTAAATAAAGAAATTACCCTGTGTCCAGATTTTTAAAAGGACACTGGTAAAACTGAAAAATGCAGGAAATAAAAATCACATGCAACCCTCCCTGAGAAAACATTTCAAGCATTTTCTGGCCATCTTTCCAATGCACACATGTAAATCTACATAGAAATGCATGGGCAAAATTGGCTCATGCTGGATGTATGGTTTTCCAGATTGCTTTTTTCACCTAACATTATGAGGTGCACATTTTCCCCCTTGTATTGTTGAATTGCTTTCAAAATCATGATTCTTAATGGTTGTGTAATTTCATCAAATGGATGGAGGATGATTTATTTAAACACTTCCTAGTGGCTGGAAATTTAGGCTGAATTGGAATAACTTTTCCATGAGAGAAAAAAGAAGGCTAGTGATTTACGAGACAACAATGATTTCTCTTCCTGCATGAGCAGCAGGCAATAAAAGTCAGCAACCCAATCTGCTATGTGATGAAAGGTCCAGAAATGGCCAGAAAATAGATGGGGAAATCGTGAGGGATGAAGTGAGTTGTTAGTGTTTATTATTTATATGGCACAGTAAATATATACAGCTCAGGACCAAGCATTCCCCTGTCAGCAACTTGCAACCAGTCAGTGGCCCCTCAGAGCCTGGACAATGCTTAAAGCCACAAATCAAGGCAGCACCTTTAGGGGACATGGTGAGTCAGGCCTTTTTGATGGAGGTGCCCCTACTGGACCATGGCTTTCATTTCAGGAGACCAACAGTCTCCTGACAACTTCAGAGAGAGACAGGGAGACAGAGAGAGAGAGAGAGAGTGTGTGTGTGTGTGTGTGTGTGTGTGTGAGTTCAAGAAGGAGGAGGGAATGGGCTATGTATTTCCTTTGTATCTGCCATTGTTTTACCTCCTGGGATAGCAGCTTTCAGTGGTCACGCCCTGACCCTTGCTTGTTAATCTGAGATGAGAAAGCCTCTCCGGCTCCTATACAGGAGATAGAGATTATTATCTCCAATTTCCAGGCAGGGAAATAAAGTCAGACAGGGGTGCAATGACTTGATCAAGACTTCTCTCTACGAATGACAAACTAGGACTAAAACTTAAGACCCCAAGTCCCATGTGACAACACCACCCCAGCTACCTCCGCAGGAGAGCATTTGTGAGTCTCTTCATGCTCTGCCTCCCTTCCTTGTCTTTATTGGGCAGTCAAATCTCTTCGGTGAAGTAGGGAGAGGGAATTTGTGCAAGAAACTCTTTCTCATTCTATGACCACAAGTGGGGCTTTCCCTCAACCACCTCCCCTCCCCAGCACTTTGATCCCTCTTTCTGGCTTTATTTTTCTCTAGAGCACCCAACCCATCTAACATGGTATAGATTTTACTTAAAAAATCAAAATGCCTCCTCATTAGAAATAAGATCCTAGATGGAAGTCCCTTCAAAGTAGTGTGGAGACAGTAAACTATAATGGTAATAGCTATGATTTACTGATTACCTACTATGTGTCAAAACTTTTCAGATGTTAGCTCTAATTTTTTTAGTAACCCAGTGGGAGGTAAGCATTTGCACAGGTGAAGAAAACCACAGCTCAGGAGCACCTTAGGGTGACAGACTCCAGCCAGAGATGGGATGTGATCCAAGTCCACATGAGTTCAATGCTGTTTCCCTTCATATTGTGCTGGCTTTAGAGGGCTGAGGAGGGACAATTGTGTCACTGTGGCACCCAGGAAAGCCTGAGGTCTTTCTCACCTAGGGCTAGTAATGAGTCAGGGACTGGGAGCAGGTCCTGGTTGCCAGGGCTTCCTGGAAGAGCTCCCATCCCCCAGGCTTCTCAGCCCCATTTTTCCCAATGGGCAGATTCCCAGGCTTTCTTCTGTCTCTGAAACCACTACTTAACCCTTTAAGGCACAGAGTTGGGCTATGTCAGCGTTGTTATGAGTGGGCTTATTGGACTGTACTCTGGGTGCCAAGAGCCAAAGTGCCCTTGGCGGCCTGGAAAGAGGGACATTCAGAACACTGGAAGTCCAACTTCCTCCACTTCCAAATGTCCTTCTGAGCTGGAACCAAACCCATGATACAGACATGGGGAGTTTAAAATAGACATGTGGAAAGCTTGTGCAAAATGGCCTGGAGAATCTGGAGCTGTATCGTTTTTGACGAAGGCACTGCTTTACACCCCTACACTCACTAACTCAGAGGCAGGCAGTCCCTTGGGGAGCTGGATCCAGACCCCTGGCCTTACCCTTTGCCAGCTCCTTTGTAGACAGGTATTTACCTCCCCCCCTTTTTAACTAGCACCTGCAGACTTTAATAAGACAAAATCTTACCTTAAAACCTAGTATGTCAGGAATGCTTGGGAGGGGGGTGGAAGTCTCTCCAATAGGCCAGCCCAGCCTTGCTTTACCCCCCGACCCCCATCCTGTCTTCTCACCAGACCCCAGGAAACCCTGGAAAACCACAGCCTTAGATCATCTGACCCAAGAGAAGATGCCCTCCAACAGCCCAGAAGGGGCACAGGGTCACCCCACAGGTCTCCACCTCTGCACCGGTAGTAAGGAGCCTCTGAAAAAAGTGTGTTCAGGACAATTCAGGTGGACAGCAGTGTGACGCTTCAAAGGCCATTCTTAAGCCGACACAGTCTCTGTGTCTCAGACCATCAGAAACCCCCAAGGCCAGGAGCAATTTTCCTGGGTCACCCACATGGGGTAGTGGGCACAAGAAGGGGCATATTATCTAAATATGAAATTGGCAGTTTCTCTATGATGTTCTATTCTATCTTGCCATGAACTTCATAATTTTATATTGGCTCAGAGAAAATAAATTTTATCATTTATATAGCGATTTTATTTACTCATCTCTTCTGCACCTATTGTTGAGCACCTATAAGGTTCTAGACATCAAAGAAATAATAATAAACAAGACAGATGAAAATTGTGTAAGTTTCACAACTCAGCCCTATTTTTGACAATTACAATCTTTTCCCCTGGGTGGTTGGGGACATGTCCCCTAGTACATTCCCTATGTGAATGCCCCAAAGTTGACTTATTTCCTCCCCTCAGACCTTCCACCCCAGTACTATACAGGGACACTTTTTACTCTGAGCTTCTTCATGCCACCAGAAAGGTTGCTTTAAACTGCTCTTTAAAAAAAAGGCTTATCTTCAGATTTGCTTCGCTACTTATAACACAAACTTAAAACAGTTTATGATCAAATGGCATTTTTTAATTTGTCTTGATTCATGCGAAAGTAATTTGGATTCACATTAGTATTCTGGAAACTGATCATTAACACTTTTTAGCTGATTTTGTAAACACATTTTGCTTCCAAAATAAACATAAACAGGAAAGGAGAATGCTCGGTGTAGCTGAGGCATGAAGACACACACACATTAAAGGGAAGGGCAGGATCCTCAGTGTAAAATGGGGAAAGCATTTGAGAGTCATTTCATCACCAACTCGCTCCATGAAAAATTTGTAAGAAATATGTGAATAATTCTGTATTTGCCTGATGGGGGGATTTCAAGCAGCAGAGTTGTTTGTGTGTCTATCACGGATCATTGCAAATCATTAAGATGGGGTGGGAGGTGGCGACTGATGAACATCTGATAAGGCAGGAGAGGGACCACATGTGGCAGGGATGAGCAAAGCAACAGGGCTGCCTCCAGGATGGGAGATTCGGAGACACACGAAATCAGAAAGGTTTGGTGGCCTGGCCCCCCTCCAGTCAGTGCTGAGAGCAACATCCCCACCAAGGGGCTGCCCAGCCTCTGCCGCCACCTCCCAATCAGCTCAGCTCACCTTCCTGTGACACCTTGGCCTACATACTTTAGTTCCAAGTACTTTGGCATTTAAAGATGCATCTTCCAAGTATGCCAGAAATAATTGGACATGTCTACTAAATCCACGGGAACCTAATTCAGAAGCTTCCCAGCAACACTCTTGTACCCCTTTCCTTCCCCTAGTTGCCTCGCATCCTAAACTCTCTTAGACAATCTCCCTCCAGACTTTCCCCAAGTGCCTCAGACCCACCCTAACCCTGGGATTCCTGGCACGTCTCCTCTTCCCATTTTGCTCTAGATTTTGTGTGCCCAAGTGGGAAATAACCCGGAGCCCTCCTGGAGGGCAGGGGAGGAAAAGAAACTCCGTAAGTAAGACCAGGCCATTCTGTCACATTGAACTGCAGTGTGACTCAGTGAAGCTCCCGAGGGGACAGAGCATGTGGGTTTCGGAACACGGGCTTGGAAGCCAGGCAGACTTGTGATCTCAGCCCTGCCACTGGCCAGATCCTTCATCCTTCTGAACGTCACTTTCCTGATCTGTACAACAGGGACAACATTTACTGAACAGGTGCAGTGCCTGTCAAGCACTTGGCACAGTGTATGTTCAATAAACGGATGGCATACCTGTTCTTATCATTCCAGTCTTGCCTCTAAATGTTCAACACCCCTGGTGCAGGAAGGTTCTGAGTTGCTCCTTCCTTAGTATTGATCCAATTCAACAAACATCAACTGAGACTCTATTCCTGCCAGGAACTGGGCTGGAGCTGCAGATGTGGAGGCACCAGAGATGAGGTCCCTGTTCCTGAGAAGCACCAATAATCGCCTGTTACTCCTTACAGAATTCAAGGAACGGGACCAATAAATGAAAGTTTACATTAACGGAAGAAAAGGAAATCGGTCTGCTTTAAGGTAGGTCCAGTTCTCTGTGAGTTGGTTTGAGTTGCTGAAGTAAAAGATGAGGTGCTCCGCTACCACTTGGCGGTAGATGGGTTGCTGGCCTCTTGAAGCCTCAGTTTACTCATCTGTGAAGTGGGGGTCCTACAGCTTGGCTTATCTGCACCTCTCACCCTTATTGATGAAAAAAATAGGAGCGTGAAAGTGATTTTCAACACCATAAAGTGCCATGCAAATCTAAGGTTGTTGCTGTCCTTAGTCCTAATTAGTGTGTGTCTGTGAAGCCCCCCAAATTTTCCCCAGCCTCCACCACAAGTTGAAGAGGTAGAGCCCTGAGGCATAAGAACACCCTACTGGCCCTCCAATCCCTTTCCCCAACCCTAACAAGCTGGAAGAGCCCCAGGGTCCTCAGCCATCCACCTATAAGAGTCTAAGGACTCTGGTTTCAGGAGACAGAGGCACAACTTAACCTTAAGAAAAAAACATGTAAGAACGCACTGGCTCGTGACATCCAAGAGAAGGCTATGTCAGGTATTCACGACTCCAGGGCAGCTCAGAATACAACGGCAAGAATTGCTCCTTCAAAGCCCGTAGTTTCTGGAAAGGACTGCCAATTATACTTCTGTGGCCACGGTGATTGGTCCAAGATGGACCTTGCAGGGGATGCTGCCGGCGCCTGTCTAACCTGCACACAGGGCAGGTTGGGGTGAATTCATGCTCCCTGAGCACCTCCACCAACGAGAGGCAGCGGCTGGATAAAATCTCCAGCTTCCTCGCTCCCTGTTGGGTGTTATCAGGGCATCGAATTTAAGGCAGTGCCAGAAAACTCGGTAATCAACATAGATTGGGGTTTGATGCCATTTAAAAAAAATCAAAATTAATGCAAAAATTCCATGATGCCCAAAATATCAAAGTTTAAAATAAAGGCAGCACTGGTATTACTGAATTCTTCTTTGCCTCAGGCTCAGCTGAGCATTGGGGTGTGTGTGTGTGTGTGTGTGTATCTTTTAACCTCTTGTTTGCAAGTTCAGTAGAAAAGAGAAGTGGAAGTACCTTAGAACAGGCTGAGGTGCCGTCCTCTCCGGGCGTCTAACTGAACCCACCTGTGGGCTCCCCAGGCTTGGGGAGCCACCCCCGTGGCGCTGCCCAGGGCTCTCTGCGAGGGCAAAGGCAGGCACACGTGGGAGCAGCAGACTGAGGACATGTTGGCAGTTTATTCCTAATGTCCTTGGGAAAGTGGTCACAATTTGCAGGATGTAAACCAACAATCAGGACAAGATAACCCTCAGGAGAGTGAAGGGTCATTTCAACTAACAGATCACTTGTTTCATAATGGAGAAAACAAACAACAAATAAACATAGTAAGTCCCCAAGAGAGGGCTTGAAGTCAGCAAGCAGCATACGGGGGAACGGCGTCTTCCTAGGCACACGCCAAACGACAGAACTACCTAGGTATCAGCGCCTGTTCTGTGGGGAGGATTGGATCCCGGCCCCAGGCTTGAGGGAAGCCAGCCCACGATCGGAATGTAATTGAAGTATGTTACCTATAATAGGTTCAGATGTTTGTGATCTTCAGCACTTTATGAATTGTGCAGCAGATGGGCGAGGGCCGGGGAGCGGGCGGGAGCAGCCGGGCCGGGCTGGCGCTCTGACAAGGGCAGCCCCAGCTGTGGCCGGGCGCAGCTCAGCACGCCCCCCGCCGCCCAGCAGCCTGCTTCCCGGGCCCGGCCGCGCCGCCCGCACGAAGAGCGGAGGTAAGCACGAATCCCGGCTTCGCGGGCAGCGCAGCATTTGAGAAACCCAGAAGAATCCACACGATGGAAATGGTGCCAAGTTCTTTCGCCTCTTGCTTTTCAACGAAAACAGAAATAAGGAGAGAGGAGAGAGAGAGAGAGGGAGCCTGCAAAGAAAATGCACATCTAAACACTTTCCAGTTTTCCTGGGCTTTTAGTTTTTCCCCTCAAAAATTCTGTGCTGGAGAGGGGAAAGCAGAGGGGAACAGCTGACAAAAGGAATCTTGAATGGCTACAAGGATTTAGGCAAGCTGGTGCAGCGGGATGCTCTAGCTGGAGCCTCAAATCCTTGACCTGTCATTGTGTCCTATTGTGTACTTCAGGCCTGCTCTTAGCCTGCCCAGCTCCCTGTTTCAAATGACCAAATGACCAAAATAATCTATGTCTCACAAGCTGTTTGTTTGCATCATGAAACGAGGTCATATGTGAATAGCTAATGTTTATTGAGCACTTACTAGGGGTCACATTTTTATATTAACTCTTCTAAATCCTTATAACAGCCCTGTGTGTTAGGCCATTATCATTCTTACATATAGATGAGAAAAATGGAGGCAAAGAATATAAATAACTTGCCCAAGATTATACCCAGTAAGTGGCAGACCCAGATGGAGTAATGCCAGCTCCAAAGCACTGGGGTATAAAGGTCCCAGGTCCTTCCTTGCAACGCCAAACTCCTAACACCCCAAAGTTCTTCTAAGTCATTTGACAGCAGAATTGGACCTGGCCTGGATTATTTAGCACCAAAACCTCACCTGAAATGACGAGATTATTTATAGTTTTTACTTGTCCCACTTAATGTGTATATTCATACATTTTCGAAGCAAAATATATCCACTTGTTTGTTTAATCATAGGGTGCTCCCCAATCACTGCTGGGGAGTTAGATAAGATATCCTTTATAAAACTTGGAAATTCTGAAGCCCCTCTGGCTCCAGCGGTTTCACTGTGGCGTTGTGGACCTCTGCTGCTTTTCCAGCGTAGGCACTCAACCCAAGCTTGAGGACATTGCGGTTGCTTTATAACATACAAATTCAACTAGTATAACTGCTTCCGAATATATTCATTCAGGTATTCATTCAACAAATACTTATTGCATGTCTACTGTGTACTAATTTCTGTTTTTGGCACTGGGGGTAGAGTGAACCAAATACATGTTTTCCTTGCCCACATAAAACTTATAGTCTAAGAGATATAATAACAGGAGAAAATTAAAGAGGAACATATTTTAACAACAGGTTGCTATGGACTTGTCTGTATAAGGCGCCCTGCATTTGTCTATGCCTCTCAGCATACACAACAGAAATGAGAATAACCTGTAATAACGGAGAAATAAAAGAATTTGGGAGGAAAACAACAACCCATAATTATTCTAAGAGAGTAAAACTATGTGCCTTGAAATATTGAAGTAATTATCAGGTTAAATTTCTATGATCCCTGCAATTTCCATGAAACCTGGAAATGTTGGGAGCGTAGGCCTGGCATATCTCTTAAAGTAAAATTATACTTCTTTTTCACTCAGACTAAAAGGTCATAATTAAAGATATAATGAAGCTAAGTGAGTAATGGGATCTGTGATTCACTGGGGAAGTGAATGTTGCCCGAGCCCCTCTCCTCCCCCCGGGAATGGGGGTCACCAAGTCAGCTGGCCTTGGGAGCGCCCACACAGCCCCACACCCTTAAGGAGGAGACTGCAACGTTGTCACCAGGACCAATAGGAAGTGGCCTGTGGAAATATTGGGCCAGAGTAGAAACTTTCTGGTTTATTTTCTCCCAGCGTTTTTAGCATCATTTTTACCCAGAGTATTAAACAAATGCATACCAATAGTAAAATACAGGATGAGGCAAACGTAGGTTTACAGTTGTTTGTATAGAAAATAATACAATAATTAACAAATAATAACACAAGCATAAACTCTGTTTCATGTACTCACAACTGTAAATCTACTTTTGCCCCACCCTGTATTTGGAATGCTTTTATAAAAGTCTAAATAAGTATTAAAAATGTCACCTATAATCATCTCACTATCCTGAGACAAGCCCTGTTAGTGTTTTAATATATTTCCTTCTAGATTTTTCTTTGTGCTTTTCCTCATAGTTGATATTTGTCTACTTTTTTATTTAAAATTATCATTAACAATAACAATCATTGACCACTTTCTATGTCCCTCATTTCAATCCTTAAGCAACCTCATAGAATCGGTTCCATAATTGACAATTACTTGACATTTCTGTGGCTCAGTTTCCTGTCTGTAAAATGGCATATTACTGGTGCCTACTTCATAGAATTGTTGTGAGAATCTTAAGTTAACACATGGGAAGCACTTAGAACAGCACCCAGCATATGGTAAGCACTTAGATGCGTTGACTATTATTATTATTATCCCATTTTGCAAATAAGGTAACCAAGGCATGAATGATTCAGTAGTTTGTCCAAGGTCAGTAACTAGAGGGAACCAGGGTCAGGACTTGAACCCAGGCAGTATGGCTCTAGCATCCATGGTTTTAAGCCAAGTTTAGTGACAGCCAAGGTGTCTTTGAGAGAAAGGACTGGAATTTGGTCCACAGATGGAATTATGACATACATAGGTACATCGGATGGATTTCCCGGGGCTCTGATGGAAGCCAAATTGCCAGAATAGACATTGGGGGTCCTGAGGGAAAATCCTTCATAAAAAAGGTGTCTTCAGGCTCCTTGGCTGAGAAACTATTTCTATGTCCTTTACTACTATATCGCTAGTTCCTAGAATAGCAAAATAGCACCTGACATACAGTAGGCATTCAATAAATAATTGTTGATTGACTAAACCTTGCATGATGGACTCTCAGCAAATGGCTCAGCGATCAGAGGGGTTGGTTGTGTCAGGGTAGCTGCTGACATCAGAGCTCATCCTGACTTACCCACCTTGGCAGAATGTGTGTTCCTTGAGGGAAAGAGCCATGAAAAGCATACTACACAAAGGGGTCTCCCTAAACTCTGTAATGCCTGAGACCTCCTGCTGTGGGATCCCCATCCTAATTTTGCTGCACCACCTCCAGCTCTTATCTTGGAAATGTCAGTGCCCAGGGCAAACTGTATCAGAGTCTCACCTATACTTGCTACTAATACTAGCAGAATATTTGGGTGGCAGTGGTTTCCCAAGTTACATGTGTCTGGGAGGCAGAATGGAGTGGTTTCTTAAGGCATGGACTTTGAATTCAGATAGATCTGGGTGTGAATACCAGTTCTGTTTCTTGAGCAGATTATGTAGCCTGTCTAGCCTGGGTTTCCAAATCTATAAATTAGGAATAATAATATCTACGCCCCCTGAGATCTCTTGAGGATTAAATATGCAAAGTGCTTAGTGAGGGTCTGGCATTTATCATCTACTGTGAATAAGGCGTCAGCCTCCTTCAGCACAGCACGTCCGTGCACACCGCCTCATTTACTCCTTGCAATAACCCCCCAAGGCAGGTGTTATTAACATGCCCAGCTCATGAAGGAGGACACCGAGCCTCAGAAACCGGGAGCAATTGCTCCAGGCCACACTAACTATAAGTGGTGGGAATTCTGGGTCCCTTAAATCATATCAGATAAGTAATTTAATAAAGACAATGAGGGAATTGACACATAAAACAGGTTGACCTTCCCTAGAGCAAAATAATTCTGGGTACTGGACCTAAACTGTAAGCAGCCCCAAACTTAAAGCAGTGGGTTACCTGTCTTGCAGGACCTTGGCCCCAAAAGATGCCACCTCCTCCCCCAAGGAGCACCATCTTATTTCTCTGCTCCTGTGTCCTGAGAGAGTTCCCGGGAAGACAATGATGGCCCCGTGAACATGAAACGAATTAAGGATGTGGTAAATATTTAGAGGTTCTTCATGGCATAATTTAAACTAGTGAAAAATGGGATATCTACCACATAGGTGCTCAATCATAGATCAGTTGATTAAATTATGATACACAGATACAATAAATAATACAGAGTTATTGAAAACGGTGTTACAGAAATACGTCTAACGGTAAGGAAAGTTTATCATGGAATATTATTACAACACAGTACGCTATCATCCCTTTTAAACAAAATATGCAACACATTGCATTGGTTGAATCTGAATGAGATTAAGGGCAATTTTTAAGTGTTCATTTTGCCTATATAATCTAATATAAGATCATTTCCAAAAAAAAAAAAAAAAAAAAGGTTGGGGTGAACTGAATGTTACCTAGAATTAGATATTAATAATTTGCTTCACTTCAAAAGGAAGGTTAGATTCAGACCAAAAATTCTCAGAACATGAAGATTAACGTGCTCACCCGCCACGTAAATCAGCACTCGTGTGGCTCCCTAAACCTTTATTCTTGCGTGTCCTTCGGAGCACTCACCACCCACCACCTCGTGTTGTTCGGATTCTCGATGGCGCTCAGAACACCGCTGGGAAGGGTAAGTTCCCGAGAGCAAGGCCTTTGTTCTGTTCACCGCCCAGCCCAGGGTATATGCTTAAAACACATTTGTTAAATCACGTATTTTTTTCCAAAAGAAGACGCAAGTCCTCCCCTTCCACTGCGGTGTCCACTTCCCCTCCGCCTCCCCCTGTCCCATCATCATCTATTCAGGTTGTTTAGGATCCAGGTGCCACGGAGCACGGGGTAGCCTCTGACATCAGTGCTTGCAGCAATGAGAAGCCGCTCTTGAGCCATACGATGGCTTTCCATACGTTGTGCTTTCTCATGTTTTCCTCCCATCAGTCTTGAAGGATCGTGGCAGCTACTTGGTCGCTAAAGGAAGGCAGAATGTGCTGGACTTTTGGGGTCAGGGTTTGAGGTTAGGCTCTAGAGGTGAAGAGGGGATCCACTTCGAGTTATCATAAACCTTCCAAGTGGATAGTACTAGCCCGAACCTCAGGTGGGGAAAATGAGGCACAGTGGGGCTCGGTGACTTGCCCTAAACCCCTAGATTGTTGACAAACCTCCCTTTGGGGACCTGTGGCACTCTTCACCTAGGCACCGTGCTTGTCTGATTCCCACCGGACTGGAAACTCTGAGAAGAGGGGTCCAGGTTTTCTTCGCCTTTGTAGTCCCACCGCCTAGCCTACTGCCTCGCACACAGTAAGGGCTCAGGGAACATTTATTAACTCGACTGCCTAAAGTAACATAGCTAACCAGTGACAGAATTTTAGCTAAAACCCATGCCTCCGATTACCTTTGCATTAGGTAAAATCTTGGAATGGTCCATTTTCAAGGAGATGCGTGCAGCCCCTACCCACTTTGAGTTTTTTCATTTTCTCTCCCCCTACTCTCAGTCCACCTTTTGTGGTCACTCTGTCCTCACACCAGCCACTCTTTGGACTGGCCCTTGGTGGACAGTAACAAAGCGCTGTTTCGGGGCAATCATCAAGAGCCATTTGCAAAGAGAATCTCATTCATGGTCAGGAGAGGGTGGGGAATCCAGGAATCCCCCAGTGCCAGGGCCACTCACTGATGGGAAACGGTCTCCAAAGCAGCACATCTTCCAGCCTCTTCATCAGAGCCTGGAGAACAGGGTGATGGCAGGGATGCGGCATCAAGGTACAATTTTAAGGGCCTACAAAATCCAGCAAGTAACCATCAAGTCCCAGGAAGGCGGGTTTTGAATAAAATGAATAGCTAGCTTTACGCAGGACTTCCTATTTAATCCTTCAGCAATCCTAGGGGACAGGTCTTAATATGCCCATTTTGCAGAATGCAAAACAGACGCCTGGAGAGGTCAAGTGACTTGGTGCAGGAGCACACAGCTAGTTAGTTGTAGAGTGGACATTAGAATCCAGGCTCTCTGGGGCCTGGTATGGATGCTCTTCTGGGGTGTCCGCGCAGGGCGTGTCAAACAAGCCTCAGCCTGGCTGGAGACCAGCCAGCGTCTCTCCAGCAAAGGCGAACGGGCTGGCCCCGGACCAGCCTCGTGGCCTTTCCAGGGCTCCCTCTCCGCGTAGTCCCCAGCCCTCCACCCCGCCACCCGGGGTGGTCTGCCCTGGGCCGGCGGGGCCCCTGGAGCGGTCAGGGCTGCGATCCGGACGCGCAGCGAGGCCGAGGGGTGGGCGCAGCTGCCGGGTTTAGGGGGGCGGGGGCTGCGCGCCTGGCAGATGGCGCCGGCGGGGGGTGGCCGTTTGGCGTTCGTAGCACTTTCCTCCGCGCATATGTTGCGGGCGGGCGAGCGGGCGGGCGGAGGGGACGACCTCGAGCCCGCTGAGGATGCCAGTTTCCAGCCTGGGAAGCGCGCCCTGGATCGCAGCTCCGCGCCCCATCCCCGGCGGCCCGCGCC
Organism: Miniopterus natalensis; assembly: GCF_054644295.1. NCBI lineage: Eukaryota > Metazoa > Chordata > Mammalia > Chiroptera > Miniopteridae > Miniopterus > Miniopterus natalensis. Next base: position 59,105,335 of record NC_142091.1, on the reverse strand, counting down.
CAGTGGGAGAGGGGGGCTGACACCGACGCATCTGCTCTGCCCATCGGGTGACGACGACACATTGTATTTACCCTACCACAGAGCTGCAAGAAGGGTCTTAGTCCCATTTTACAGCTGGAAAACTGAGGTCCAAGAAGGAACTGACCGCTGACGGGACCAGGACTGGAACCCAAGTTAACTGACTCCTGCCGGTTTGGCTCTCCATGGAGACCAGCGTGTGCCCAGCCTAAGGGTCCCACCAAAAAGCAAGTGAACTTTCTTGATACTGTTTTTTTATGGTCCAAAAAAAAGTTCTCCCTTCTGTTGGGCCTTTGCATAGGATGTCCTTTTAAACCTTCCCCCAAACCCCCCCACCCCCACCCCCACCCCCACCCCCACCCCTACCCCCACCCCCACCCCCACCCCCACCCCTACCCCCACCCCCACCCCACTGCCTCCAGTGGTTCCTTCAGCTCTCAGACCAGGTGTCATTTCCCTGAACAGCACCGAGACCCTAATCATGCCTAAGACCAGTTGATTGATTTGTGTGCTCCCCAAACTCTAAACTCTAGGAAGACAGGGAATAGGCCTACATTTTTGCTCAGTATTTGCTCCCAGGTCATAATAGGCACTCAAGAAATAGTTATGAATGAATGAGTAGTTGAATGAATGAAGGAACAGGCTTTATGAACTAGCACCTGCTTCCTCACCATCCAGTGATCAGCCGGTTGGGGGCGGAGAGAGGGCTGGTAATACAAGAATGAAGGGTTGCTTGGGAATCCTGGGCCTCCAGAAAACCCAGAGTTAACCACTGCGGCTCTTGATTAATTAAATGTGTCCTGTGGTTGTTTCCCTTCCTTTTCTTCACGCCCCTCCCATTGCTCTGTGACTGTAGGCCCAGCCCTTTCTCTCCTGTTGACAGAATGGAGTCTTCCTTATGCTGACGAATGAAGTCACCCTTAATAAGATGCAACCAGGCCAGAAAGAGCCAAATGAGAAAGTTGGCAGCTTTGTAAGTGGTTTTTCTGGGGAAAAGTAGAAAAATGGACATTAATATGAACCCTTTAAGTTGCTTTTCTGACCCGCTTGTTGGGAGAGCTGGGGATTCCAGGACTTTGGAGAGCTTCCCAGATGGAGAGAATTCAGATGCAACAAATATTTACTGACGCCCACTAGGTGCCAAGGGCTCCTCAGGGCTTTTTGACAAACGGCTCGAAGGATGCTTGGCACACTAAGGCCTTGTCTGAACCTCTCAAAACTCCATTCTTCAGAAAAGGGAATAGCAGCTTGTGGGGTCAAATGGCCTGCCGAAGATCACTTTGACACAATTTTATCCAGAAATGGGTTTCATTGCTTTTTGAAAAATCCAAATGTAATTTTTTGGTGATTTTTTAAAAGATCTCAAATTTGTGGGTACTTGACTTGCAGGTTGGCTCAAACTCCCTCATTTACTGAACTCAGAAACTCTTTTCGTTCATTGAAATGGCTAGTGGCAGTAAGTCCTTAATAGGACTAATTAGTGCTTGTCACTTATTGGCTAAGTGGCTCTATTAAATCAATGTGTCCAATACTTTTTATACATTAGCTCATTTAAACCTCACAACAACTCCAATGAAGTAGACACAATTTTTGTCACCATTTTAAGCATGAAGAAACTGCAGTCTAAGAAGTTAAGTAACTTCCTCAAGATCAAACACTAGTGAGTTAGAGTCATGATTCAAACCCAGACAGTTAACCACTAGGTGCTGCCATATTAATGTTTTTCAGACTGTTCTCCGAGGAACCCCAGGGTTCCACCAGAGGTGAAAGAGATTGAGGCAAAAGGACATCCGGTCGGGCAGGCCCGAAAGCCTAGTCCCTTAAGATGAATCTGTAAGATTCTGCTGGACAAAGAGTTTCCAATGCTAAAAAAGAGTGAAAAGTTGGAATCTAATAGACAATACTATTGGTCCCACAGCTCCTGGAGGTCCAGCCTTGTCTCCTCTGTGCACCACCCTGCAGCGCCCAGCCCTGTGTCTCAGCAAATGTAAGCTGAATTAAATGGAATGTATCAGAGCATATTGGAGTAGCTATTCCACTGCACTTTATTCCCTGTTCCTTCCAAAGCTTCCAGGGGCACCTGCAGCCATGTAGGCAAGACCCGCCCAGATCTACCTCCAGGTGCTGCTCATGGAGAAGAGGAACTGAGAAGAGACTTGGTGGAGGTGGCCTGAGAGCAAGCACAGAGAGTACCTTGATGCTGTGCCTTAAATTTTCCCCCAGGGATTTCCTGGAGTTTGTGGGTAAGGAAGGGCAACAGCAACAGGACAGAGGAAATAAAAGCCTCAGGCTTTGGAGGCAGGGGAACAGGGCTTTGCTACCTGTTGAGAAGGTAATGATTCTGCCTTTGCATGGTGGTGAAGATTGAGGCGGTCGGTCGTATACATCCAGGCAGCCTGCTGGGGGCCCAGCCTAACCCCCTAGCCACACCTCTCTTCATCCATGCTTACAAATGTTTGTAGTTAATGTCTTCAAAGTTCCTCTTCATGTTTATTATTTATTCACATCCTATTGTGTTCTCCAATGTTAGATGTGCAATAAAATTGAGTATTAGCAAAAACTAAAAACCATTAGCAAAAACAAACTAAAATGAGATAAAAAGCAAAAATTAAAATAAATAGTGAAAATGGAGAAGAGAGTTAAAATGCAGGAGTGCAGATGGTAACATCCTAAACAGTTACTGCAGTTGAGCTTCGAAACGAACTATGAGCTTCCTATTGGCCAGAGTGAAAAGGGAAACACAATCCTTTATATGATTCCAATTTTCTATGAGGATATGCTGAGTTGCTCAGAAGATGCTGAGCTATTCTCAAGCTTAGAACAAACAGAATTTTCGTGTGCAAGGCCTCCTCTACTAAGAAATGTAGATTGTAATGTCCTCTACAAAACTCTTCCTACAGTAAATTCAATGCAGTTTTCATTTCACAAGACGAGCTGGCAACGTAACACAAAATTGAACCTTGGTAAAAACAGTGCTTTGAAGGGCCATGTAGGTGTGGTTCTGATGGTCCCTGAATGCAGAAATTAAAGATAAACTTTATGGAGGAATAGCTGGAACCACAAGACCTTCAAATAGTCCTCCCTAAACAGTGCTTCTCTCAGCAGGGCTTTGGCTAGGATGTGGGCAGCAGGCAGTTCAAGCTTTGAGTGTGGGCCCTGTGTTTTGCTGATTAAGTGCAGATCAAGTCTCAGACTTTCTATCCAACTTATTCCCAAATTTAGTCACTCAGTGAACATCTTCAAAACCAAAGAGAAAGATGGATAAGTTATGTGGAGTGAAAGTCAACCAAAGACATATTTTTAAAGTCTTACAAATAAAACTGCATTGATGTTATATAGGTGCCTCTCCCACTGCTTCCTTCCCAGATCATGGTGAAGCGATTTCTACCAGTCTATGCGGCCCTGGCCTGGGTATTTCTGGTTCATTTAGCAGGTGCACCATTCATCTGCAAGGAAGGTAGAGAATAAAGATCTCATCAATAATATTCCTACAGAACCTCCAAGTCAACCAAGTTCTCCTAGTGTGGGAGGCAGTAATTTGTTCCCTGATATATGGGGATTGCTTTTCTTTGGTAGCTGAGACCCAATCAGTTTTCAGAGGTGGCTGTAATTAATAGGTAAGGGAGTGCAAATACATCTGAATTAATAGAGCCACTAGGTGTGACTAACTATAATATGATTACATGTGAAATTAACCCAGAGATCAAACCTAATCAATCCAGACTAATAACTGCCAGGACAACAATTTGTGGTTTTAGATGAGTTTACATCGAAAGGGACTGAGGAAAATGAACTGTATTAGAATGTAAAGGCTGAATTTTTTAAAAAGTGTGAGCAGTGTACTAAGATTATAAATATGCATGTAGATGATATGATATTAATGTCCAGATGTTGGATAACCAAATCATTATTTATATTGGCAAGTGAGAGTAAACAAAAGCAGAAAATTGGAAATTAAGAAAGAGAAGCACAAATTTAAAAAGTGAAGCTGAAATAGTACCCAATCTGAGACTTTCAGCATTGTAACTTTTGTTATCTGTCTGATCCCAGTAATCTGAAAAAACTACTAACCAGTATTTTATAATATATCAACTATAAAGAGGAAGGTATTAAACAGCCACGAACTTACGAGCCAGCTTAAGGACCATAACATTAACAAATTCATGGCAGCCCCTGTGGGTAACAGGCTGGTTGTGAAAATCCCTGCCCCGCCCCCACCCCAGGAGTAAACACTATCCTGAATTTTGTCTATTGTGATAGGTGACATTGCCAGACTCAATTCTTCGCCTCTCCCTGTAGCCACACCTTTTTCTATATAACCTTGCCGAGCCCTCCTCCCACTGTGGTGAGGGCATATTTTCCTGCTTTTTAAAGAAAGTGTTGGCCACGTTACTTTCTTTGGCCAATGGAAGGAAGCAGAAATGATGTGTCAGTTCCATGCATGGCCCTCAGTAGCTCTCCCATGTTCCACTTGCTTTTTTGCACCTTTTATCATCGTCGACATAGGAAACATCTAAACCTGTAGAGAACTTTTATTTTATTTGAGCCAAACTGACGACAATTAATGGGAAGCAGAATCTCAAGGGATTGAGCAAATGCTCAGGAGAATGGCAGCTTTGCAGTTTATTTTATACATTAGAATAAAAGAAGAAGGCATAAGGAGGGTTACATGACATTCACTGGTGGTGGGTTGGGAGGAGGGAGAAAGCAAAGAAGGGAAATCTCTGAGGCTGGATAAAGAGTTAAATGAAGAGACAAATATTTCTTTTACATTGGTGGGTGCAGGATAGTAAACAATTAACATTTACAGCACATAGAGATGGTGTTCCGGCAACGAGATAACAATGAGGGGCTCTGGTCTCCTGCTCTGGTGGGAGATTGTGCCCTGAGGGGTCTGGATAAAGGAAATTACCCTGACATTTCAAAAATATGCCATCGTAGGTGCAAAAAGACAATAGACAAGCTCAGTTAAGGTAAAGATTGACCTTTGTCAAGGAAGATACTGGCTTAGGACATGACTGCCCACCACGACTCACTTTTAGTTAGAAAGTTTTAATTTCAGGCCATGCTATGTGGTTACTTTAGGTTTGCGAGGCTGCCATGCAGGCCTCCCATGAGCTTGTTGGGTTTAGTATGTGGTCACATCATCAACATAAAAAGAACATGCCTGGACTAACATGCCAGTCGAGGAGACAGCTGAAAGGTGTAGAGCAGAGCTGAGTCACCCAGCCGAGCCCAGCCTAGACCAGTCAACCCCCAGGTCCCTGAAAATAAATGATTGTGGCTTCCAGACACTGGTCTGAGATGATTCCATATACAACATTTTTGTGGCAATTGCTAACTTGCACAGCCCTTCTTTTCTTTATAGTTCTATTACAGATATGTCCTTGAACATACTATTTTGTTTCACATGTTTCTGAACTTTATATAAAGGGTACAGTATTGTGAATTCTTTTTTATAGCTGACATGAGGATTTAAAAGGTCCAAGTCAATGATTGAAGAGAGCCCAATAAAAGCCAAGAGCTTAAAAAATTACCACAGTAAGCAGCTAAACAGACTCTCAGATAGGCATCCTGCCAAGGAGCATCCCCAGCCAGGTCAACAGAAACGATCATAGCAGCACACAGATGAAAATGCTGCTGGGCAAAACAGCAGAAAGGATGAAGCATGAACCCTTCATTTAAGGGTGCTTTCCATCTAGGGGAGACTGTGGTGAGATGGAAGAGTTGTGGAGTCAGACAGGCCTGTTCAGCGCCCTGCGCCCCCCCTTTTTCCAGGTGTGAATTTGAGCCATTATTTGATAATCTCTGAGCCTCAGTTTTGCTGTTTGAGGAATGGACTTCCAACCTCTCCAACACAGAGGACTGAGAGCCAGTTCTTTCACTCGCCCCTATGAAAGCACGGGCTTTAGTTCCGACCTTTACAGAGGGTATGGGAGGGGATGAAATTAAGATTAAGGGGTGGAAAGGAAGAGGAACTCTTCTTCTGGGGCATGGAGAATTCGTGAGTTGAAGGAAACCTGTGAGTTCTTACTTGTTGTTTGGATGGATTTCTGTTAACTCAAACCTATAGCTGGATGCTTTCCCCTCGGAGGAGAAAAAGCCATTCACACTGCTTTGTGCAGCAGCTCTTTACATACTGTCCTGTGGCACAGGAGTGGCACCAATAGAACCAAATTGCTCCGCAGAGTAAAGAATTTTGAGGGATTTTGAGCCCAGGAACAAAGAAAAGCTGGGAAAGAGGTGAGAGGAGGAGGCAGAAAGAGGATCCCCCCAGATGAAAAGGGGACGGGACCTGGAGGAGGGGAGAGCCACGGGGAAGCTCCTGCGGACGGTAACACCAAGAGACTTTTAAATGTAGGACGGTCTGATGCCCCACCTGAAGGGGCTTGCCATCGTGACTGCCCAATCAGGAGTAAAAAGGCTTTTTACTTCCCACAGCTCCTTGCTGGAGTCACCAAAGAAAGGACCAGCCGTCTCTCGTGTGAGATGCAGGGGTGAGGGACTAGGTGAGACACGCCAGCAAGCAGATCAAGACTCTCATGGGAGAGCTGGAGCAAAGGCACCCGCACTACATCAATACCCTTGGCCTTATATTTCCCTGCAGGGAAGTGGGCCAGGTTAACTGCAGGGCTTTTGCTTTACTGAAAAAAATGTGCAGATTAGAAACCAGAGCTGAATTGTTTAGGACAACGAAGGACCGACTGAGCATTTTATGGAGAAAGGCCACTGGTGATGGTTGGAGAAAAGGTGACCAAGGAAGGACACCTGCAAGATGTTTGGGCAGTTTTGCTGTAAGAGTGCATGTTAGCCCTCTCCTGCAGCTCTCAAACACCATTTCATTCATCTGCATTGCTTGACCATGCGTTGCACAGTGGGTTTTCTTTTGGAGAGAATTTAAAAATAGAAAAGGATATGCCCTCTGCCTTACACGTCGCAGAGTAGAAACAGGCTTCTTGCTCATGGGTACATAAAAGTCACACATCTCAGATGCTGCGACAGCCTGCTAGAAATGATGAAGGCGACCTGTCATTCATATCCCTGAGCACCCTTTACAAAACCCTGGACAAGTTCCTCTACTCCCATGGCTCCATCCTGATGACTCCCAAATTTCTGCGTCCAGCCCAGTCTTTGCATCCGAGCTGCACATCTGTTATCCAACTTCTTCCTGGGTAGCCTCTCAAAAATCAACATTTTCAAAACTGAACTCATGATGGACCTCTCTCTTTCTCTACCTGATCCCCACCTTCATAGCTGATGGAATTACCTTGCAATTGTTGTTCAAACAACAATCATCAGAGATCTCTTTCTCTCAACAGCTTCCCCATCAAACCATCAAATCTGTCTCTAAAGTATCTCTTGACTGTGACCCCCTTTTCCATCCAGAAATCCCACAACTAACTACATGTCTGCTGCTGTTATGAATATTCAACAGCAGAGTGGAAAGGCTAAAACATGGTTGCTCCAAATCAATATCTCAGGTTCTTTCTGCCTCTAGCTTTATAAATGACCCAGAAAAAAAAGAACAAATGTAAATTCATGGTGAGTGCTGATGATACAGAATTATGTGGCAAGCTGGGGCCGGGGGCAAAGAGCAGGAAAGATTCATCATGACTTAGATCAGCTCAGCAATTGAGCTGACACATGGCCAATTAAATGTGTTCATGGGAAGCACTAGAGAAGTCTGCAGTGAAGCCCACAGAAAGAAGGCAGGCGTGGACCAGCTGATTTGGAACCAAATCCAGTCAGCTCACCTGGAGAGAGAACCTCAGCTCCTAAAACGCAAACAAATAGGGTTGAAAAGAGGAGCTTGGATCCACTAGTCCCAGGCAGGGACATTTTCCCCTTTCCTTTCTTTCTTTTCTTTTTTTTTTAAAAAAATATATCTTTATTGATTTCAGAGAGAGGAAGGCAGAGGAGAGAGAGAGATAGAAACATCAATGATGAGAGAGTTATTGATCGGCCGCCTCCTGCACGCCCCCGACTGGAGATCGAGCCCGCAACCTGGGCATGTGCCCTGACCGGGAATCGAACCCTGATCTCCTGGATCCCAGGTCGATGCTCAACCGCTGAGCCACGCCCGGCCGGGCCCCTTTCCTTTCTAATATCCACACAAGCATAGTCAGTTGTCCTGATTTTTCCAAGGATTTTTTTCCCCCTCAGCACTGGGAAAATGTGTCCTTTGGGGCACCTGAATTCTTTAGTCCTGGGAACAGGTATGTTGGGGAGTGGGGGTGGGGACAGAGCTTGAGACTCTGTCTAGGAGCTTTTAAGAGCTTGTTTCTTTTTAGAGTAAATATTCACCAATATACAGTTGTTGAAGGTTTTTGTTTGTTCATTAAAACTTTTTTAAAGCTTTCTTACCTTCCCAAAATACCCTCACAAATCCACCTGTTTCCAGGGCGAAGTCCCAGGGGCTGGCTCGGCCATGTGAGGATCAGCTGCAGACTCAGACATGACCAGGCATACAGAGGCCTGGGAGGTGGCCTCCTGGGGGCTACTTGTAGATGTGACAAAGGCACCTCAAGGGAAAGACCTCCTTTTGAGGGTGAGCTGGGGAAACTTTGCTCTTCAGGATTCCTCTAAGGGAAACCAGAGGATTTGTCAGAAGGAATGGCTTGATGAGCTCTCTTGGGGCGGGGCCCCAGGTGGGTGCGCTGGCTGGGGCTGAGGCTTCGGTGTGAGAGAGGAGAGGAATTTGGATCCTCCTGGGGTCAATCCAAGAAGGAGGAGGTGAGGAGTAGAAAGGAGGAGGGAAGAGAGAATGCAGGGTGTTTCACAATGCCACTCCCATCACCCCCTTATAACCACTGTACTTGAATCAGAGCTTCTCACAGAGACAGGTGAAGGAGCTGAAGTGTAGGCCTGCATGGTGGTGAGTGGGGTGGAAGGTGGGATTCATGGACAAAATAAAACCAGCACATGTGGATTGAGGAGCTGGGCCACTGAACAGAAGCCTTTGGAATTAGCAGACATTGTGCCAAGAACTTGAGACCGTCACAGGCCATAGAGATGGCTCCGGTCCAATTCCTGTATCTCCGAGCATATCTGGGTTGCACAGGGACAGAGAGAAATGAGCTTGGCTGAGAACAATGGGAAAGGTTGCACCGCTCATACTTCTATTCCCACCCTTCTCGCAGCATCAAGGGCAGGAGAGAAGCAGCTCAATATCACAGTGACCACGCCCGAGCCCACCAGCCGCCTCTGGGAGATCTGTGCCAGTATCCGAGCTTTGCAGGAGGAGACCGTGGATGACACCTCATGGCATTTGAAGTTAGCTGTGGAGCAAGGCTTTCTGACAATATCCTGTGTGATGCTAACTCATTTCCAGATTCCCTTTTTCCTGAAATCTGCACAAGCACGATTTGCTGCTCTTACGCTGACAATCAGTTCTGTGGTGGAGTTTTAAAATGAGAGAGAGAGAGCCTTCCTGGTTCCCTGGAGCAGCAGAATCGGTGCAAAGAGCCTTCAGTTCTGTCTCTTGTGTCAACCTCAGCCCCACATGCACGGGGCTTCTTCTGGAGAAGAAACTAAAGAGCTGTCAGCCCCCAGCAGAGAGAAGTCCTGCTGAAGGTGTGCAGGCATCTGAGAGAAAACACCTTGAACTTGATCTCTGCGAGCTCTGCACCAAATTCAGATCCATGACATGAACTTGTTGATTTGTACATTACAGCAGTTTGGGTTTAGATTTTGCAAGTCTTACTGAGGACACATGGCTCAACCCAGCTTTTATGGATGACTTGCTGTATCAACAACAGCCATAATATTAATGGCTAATTTGCCAAGTGCATTCAATAGGCACAATGTTAAGCTTTTAAATGCAAGATTTAGATTTTTGGAGAAAGACCCTACTGAGGTCTTAAGGCCTAAGACATCTATTTCAACCTAGCTCATATCTGAGAACTCCCGCGTGAGGGCTTACCTATTATTAAATAGTGAGGGAGCATGCCCAATGAGTAAAGTGAATTTGGATACAGCACTTTTGCTTCCATCCTCTACAGCAAATTCATCCCAGTCATTTCCTTAACCTCACAATATGCATCCTCACATTTTATATGACTGAATTTTTTAACCCTATTTTAAACATTGCATGAGGATTTTACTCTATTTTCCACTCTCATTTAGCTGTTTTTTATTAAAGAGAGTCTCCTTAGTTGATGAAAGGAAAGGTAACTGATATGGCCAAGCTTAGACATTACTGGTTTCTTAGCTCTAATACCATCAGGTTTAAAAAGAGAAAGAGAGAGGGAGAGAGAGAGAGAGAAAAGGCATGAAGGTCTTTCACTGCCTCTTTTGCAAGGGCTTAATTTTATGACTGGTCTTGGCTCAGCTTAAGGTAGTCAATAATCAGTAATACCTCTGCAGTATAAATTGCTTGGAAAAGATTGCATGTTTGCAACTCATAATAATAGCATTTAATCTGAGGCCCGGGCATTTTGTATTAAAAATAAATGTTGGCAGCACCCGAGGATACTGATGGAAATTTGTGTGATTCAGGAATGAGACCTTGGGAATCTGATTTTGTAGCTTTCCATCCTAAATCTCTTTCTTCAGAACTGCTGCCATTCTGATTTCTGGACCCTTCCATCCGACTGGGATTAATTGATGTCTTGCAAGTGGCTCATATTTTAATGCTGGGTATCTTCAGCAACTTCACAAATGAGGAACGATCTTAGAAATAGTTCTTTCATTTTTATTTAAGTAAATACTATCTTCATGATATACATGAGGACACTGAGGCTTCACAAAGATATAAAAGTTTCTAGACTTTCTACCACTTCCTAGACTTATGTCTGTGGGTTGTTTTTAACCATTTTATCTTCATGCCTAACAAAGAGTCAACACAAAGAGGGCATTCAGTATTTGTTGAAAATGAATAAAGTCATTGAAAGGGGGTGGCAGGCTGGGAGGAAGAGAAAAATCCCAGGAGATCCCCAGGCTGACCTTCACTCCCTCCAGTGAATGGAACTTGTTAGTTTCTAACTAGTCCTCTCTGCTCAGGGGTTGGCACCTTGAAGGGTAAGGGAAAAGGACATTTCCTCCTGATCAGCCATGAAGCCTGGAGGGTAACACTTTGCCCACAAGTTCTTTCCTTGGCAAGAAGGTAGTTTCTTTTCCTTTTTTCCCTTCCTCCTGTGGAGTCACAGTCAGAAGGGGTCAAATGAGTTCTCCATGGTTCTCTAGTAATGGCCTTATCTGCTCCTGAACGCCTCCCCTGTTTATTTTCTGTGGCAGGGCAGTAATGAGGCAACATTTCCACTCGGAAAATTCCCCCTGTGCGCTCGACAGCAGAAGGGCTCACTCGGCTTCTTAGGAAAGTGGCCACCTGGGTGTTGACAATCTCCTGCTAGTCACTGGTGAGTTTAGACATAATCCTTCATTACACAAATAAAAAAAATCTTGTTATTTGCCCAGCAACATGCCAGTACATGTGTTGCTTCCATGGTGGCCATGTTGCTGAGGACACTCAGTGGTGTGGCTCCCCTGCCCTGGGAGCCCTGGGAGCCCTGGGAGCCCTGGGAGCCCTGGCTCATTATATCGTCTCCAGGGCCCTCTTACCCTGAGCGAAGCACAATGGCATGACAGCTCTGCGGCCTCTTAGCGTGAGCGAGATGCCATTTGATTCATGGCTTGCCTAGAGGGCCGAGGGGCCAAGAGGGCGCGGGGTTAATTCACTCGCCCAGCTTAGGTTCAAATCCCCCTACACGCAGAAATGGACTGGGTGGGTGGCAGTCAATTTAGCATTTTAACAGACAGCTCTCCACCCCACTGAAGCCTTGTGGCTGCACAAGCTGCATGTCTGGAGAGAACCAGGTGGTACTGGGAGGTTAGAGCAATGCAGAACCCTGGAGCCGAACTGGGCTCCTGCGTTAATGAGCTTTTAAAAAAGCATTCTTCTAAGGCCCTGTCATTTCCTGAAGGGTAATGAAACATTATTCCACAGGGAAAAGGAACTCTTGAAATTTGGCAACTCACTTGCATTGGTGGGTCCAGTCCTACCAAGTACAAACTGACCTAGCTGAAGACCCAGCTCTTTATGACACAAATTCTATTATGTCATTATAAGGGACACACCCTTCACTTCTCTAAGCCTGGTTGTGGTTGGGCCTTGAATACGGTTGAGGAATTACTCTGTGCGTGTGTGTGTGTGTGTGTGTGTGTGTAATGAAGGGGATTCTACACCAGAATCAGGCCATGTGACTATTACTGTACTGAAGACTGTAGAGCCTAATGGTTACAATCTGGGTTCTAGAGCCAAACTGCCTAGAACTAACTAACTAACTAACTAACTGCCACGTACTAACTGAGAATTTGGGAACGTTTATCAGCACCTCTGGCCTTCCATTCTCTCAGTCGTAGAAGGAAGGTTAATAGCATTTCCTAACTCAGTAAGTTGCCGTGAGGATTAAATAGTTAATACATGTAAAGTGTTTAGCATATGCCAGGCATGCAGGGGGGATACAGTAAATGTTAGTCACTATTGATGGCAGTGTGGTGCAATCATATATTTACATAGAGAAAGTAAGGACCCATCTGGGCTCAGTTTCCTTCAGCCTCTTGTTTCTCCCTTGATTCTTTTTGCCTCTTTTGGCCTCCCCATCACATCTCACACCCGCCGCACCTTCACCTCTACCACCAACTGTATGCCAACAATAAAATCTGCCTTGAATAAAGCAAAGTTTTGAGTTGAATATTAAGGAATTAGTGTTTTATTTGGCCTAATGTTTCTCAGAAAGCTCTGAGCACTGTTCAGATTGCTTCTGAGATCCTCATGCTAAAGCTCAGAACTCCAAAGCAAGCAGCCTAGATGAAGTCATCTTACTAGAAAGAAAGGTCACATTTTGCTTTTTCCTCTGGAATTTCCAGTTGACAGGAAGACACCCCTCAGTATCAGAAATGGGAACCTGAAACAGAATCTTCTGCTGGGAAAGTCTAGAAAGATCTTGTTCCCGGGCATCCAGGCTTGAATGATCTTGGACAAAGTGTAGACCAGGTGGATGGGTCATTTTAGAGGGGAAAACTGGAGCTCAGAGCAGCTAGTTGACTTGCCTAAAATCACTCAGTCATTTAGTGATAGGACCAGGACTCCAGACTGAAATCCAGCATTCTGCTCACACAATGCAGCTTCTGATCTCTGCAGAGCGCTTTACTGTAGACCAAGCTCCCTTAAGGGCGTCTTATTAGACCCACATCCTCCCCTTACTGGATAGCACATTTAATTTCATTTTGCAAGAGGAAGACAAACAACCCGATTAAGATATGGGCAAAGGACTTAAATAGACACTTCTCCAAAGAGGACATACGGATGGCCAAGAGACACATGAGAAAATGCTCGACGTCGCTAATCATCAGAGAGATGCAAATTAAAACCACAATGAGGTATCACTTCACACCTGTCAGAATGGCTCCCATCAACAAATTAACAAATGACATGTGCTGGCGAGGCTGTGGAGAAAGGGGAACCTGGTACACTGCTGGTGGGAATGCAGACTGGTGCAACCACTGTGGAAAACAGTATAGAGGTTCCTCAAAAAATTAGAAATGGAGCTGCCATTTGACCCAGTGATTCCACTCCTAGGAATGTATCCTAAGAATCCTAAAACATTAATTAGGAAGAATATATGTACCCCAATGTTCATAGCAGCACAGTTTACAATAGCTAAGATCTGGAAACAACCCAAGTGCCCATCAATAGCTGAGTGGATAAAAAAGCTGTGAGACATTCACACCATGGAATATTATGCAGCTGTAAAGAAGAAGAATCTCATGCCCTTTGGGACAATGTGGATGGACCTGGACAATATTAAGCTAAGTGAAATAAGCCAGGCAGCGAAAGACAAATATTACATGATCTCACTTATACGTGGAATCTAAAGAACTTAATAAACTGATGAACAGAATAGATTCAATGACCTGGAAGCATAGATGAGACTGACGAACGTCAGAGGGATGGAGGAGGGCGGGGGGGTGGAGGGGGAGAGAGTAACCAAAGAGTTTATATGCGTGTATGGAATATCCAAGGAGACGGACAATGGTGGGGAGAGGGACTGGGGAGGGGGAAGGAACGGGGTGGAACGGGTCATTGGGGAGAAAAAGGGACATCTGTAATATTTTAAACAAAAATAAAATAAATAAAAAATTTTGCTCTGAGAGGAAAGACCATGGAGACTCTACCCTCAGAGACTTATCCATGAGTCATGCCCACCCATGAGTTGTGGTCATTGCTCTCCATGGACACTTCCAGTTCACTTTGCAGTGGATATTACTGCAAGAACATTATGGCTGAAAAGTGTAGGCGTATGACACAACACCTGCGCTGTGTCCCAGAACTCAGAGTCCCAAGAATGCTGGGACCATGGAGGGAAGTGTAAACTCCCAGGCAGGACTGGGCAAAGCCCAGGAAGTCCTGAGACTGCACATGGGCAGGGCCACCTAGCGTCCAGTCCGTGTATGGTCCACTTTAAGAAGCTTCGTGGAAGGGAGAATGAGTCCCAGCCAGGCCACCAGCTTCACATCTTTGAGTCTCAGTTTCCTCTCTGCAAAATGAGGAACTAGATGATTTCTGAGACCTCTTCCAACTCTAGCAGCCTTCTTTACAAACCTAAACGTGTCTTGCTGAGTGATAAAGTGCCTAGACCTTGACATCAGAAAGACTTGGGTTCAAATCCTACCTAGTTCCACCATTGTGTGGTCTTGGGCAGGTAACTTAACTTTTCTAAGCATGAAATTTTCATCTGTAAAATAGAGAAAATGGTACTTTAAAAGATCATTGTAGCGATTCAGTGCATAATATTTCAACAGCGTTCGACATGGAGGTAAATAAATGTGAGTAGCCGCTCCATCTATCATCTTCTCCCCCATTATTCAGAACAAAGTGGAGTTACATAACTCTTGTTTTAAGCTAAGTGTCATGACCTTCGTGTAATGCTTATAGGAGTTGCAGCTGGATAATGTGATTTTGTCAGGACTAGGAAAAAGTAGAGCACTGCTTTTCATTCTAGGCTGAATTTCTTGTCAACACAAGGGTGGGAAAAGTTGAATAGCTCATTGATTGGCTTTGGCTTGAACCCTACTTTGCACCTTGCTCTGTGAGTTCCAACTTAGATGGATCCTCCAGCCTGTGGCCTTAGCCTGAAAATCCCAGCATTCTGCCTGTTTTATGCCAAATGGCATTTCCTTGCAAGACTCCTAGTGACTGGAATGTTATTAAGGAATCATCAAGCTAGGTAAGGGCCAGATAAAGGGAAGCTCTGTCTTGCCTGCACATCAACACCATTAAACATGTTTTTACAACAACGACCAAGCTGTCTGATGATATCATCGGTGGCAACTGGTCAGTGAAAATGTTTTTTAATTGTGACTTGAATGTGTTTATCAACCTTGCTTTGTGACATCGAAAAGACAGCGACAGAAACACAGGGAGCTGCAGTCCTCCGGGGAGAACATTAGTCATCTGTGAGTGCGCAGGCCCTGGCAGATGGTCAGCTCTTCTCCTGAAGTCAGACTTCCAAGCCACCGTGTGGCATCACTGCCACAAACGAAGAGTGTTATCTTGACATTGAACATCTTTATAATAAAATTACTAATTGGTGACTAATACCGCAGGCTTTGGAGATAGAAAAGAAAATTTCGTGCAGGCTGTTAAGTGGTTGGCTGCATATCCTATAGTTAAAAACTACTCTTAAATTTCTACAGGGGCTATACCAAGGCCACTTTAGATGCTCACCAGGTGACCTAGATTTTTAATTGCAGCCCTGAAGAGCTATTTTTCAATATCCGGATACATCATAATATCACAGTAGTTACATTCCTACTTTTTAACATCTTTAATTATACTATTTTGCATTTCAGTTTCTAAGACCTATCACCAACCCCCTCATATTTGGCAACTCCACAGCATCTGTCAAAACAAATTAGCACTTTGGGTGGTAGAAATATATTTTTTATGAAAGCAGCAAATGTGTCAGTATCGGACAGAAGCTTAAACCTGATTTATTGGTTTATTTTCTTGGTTTTCAAACCCAATAGGCAGAAGTTCTTGAAAGAATTTTCTATTCGCATCACCGGTGCCCTTGCAAAATATGTAAAACACATTAAAATTCCACCAGAAAGAGTCACTAATTATGATATGTATTTGCATATGTTTAATCACATAGATCTTATTTCATTTTGCTATTTCTGCTGGGACCCCCACTTCGGGGAGGGGGGTCCTTGGCGCTGGTACCGCTGTGCACTCAGCAAAGTTCTCTCGAGCGAGCCTTCTGCTGCACGCTGTTAGTTTTCTGTGTTATCTTTCCCAATGAAATTTGAAATTTACAATTTTTAAATGATGTGTGTGAAATTATATGACTCTATTATGTCATAATATTATACATCCTAAAATATTGGTAAAGGGTCCTCCCCCTTCATCACCCCCCCAACCAGAGATCAGCGCATTACTGAGAAAATAATGATTAACCTTTAAAATCAGATTGGCATTTCTTTTTTCTCCAAATCTAGAATTAATACGCATTTTTTAATCATTAGTGTAATGTTCAGGATGATACTTTTGTTCTTTTGCCTGTTGAACTGTTACGGCTGCTAGTAACCCTTCAAATTGTTTGCTTCATTCAAGCATTCTTTCCTGAATAATTCATTAGGCATTATTATCCAAGCGTGGAACCCCTCATTTAGCACTGCTGATCTTTTCCTTATGTGTAGCTGACAGGCAATCAAAGTTTTTATCAGTGCAGAAAATTTGCAATTCAGAAATGTAGTTGCAGCAATTAGTAGCTATCAGGTAGCATTGGAAGGACAGCTTCATAAAAAGACAGAGTTGAATGAGCTCCACTGATGTTAGCACAAAAGTAATGGGTAAAACTAACCAGCTGTTTCTAAATTTACCAAATGGAACATTCCCTTCTTCTCAGAGTGGAGGCTTTAATTAACTTGGAGTTCTGTGTGGCTTCCCAGAGGGGGAAGGGAGTGAGTTAGGACCCTTCCCTCACTCGGTGGGGTTGGGCTGGCGGGGCTCTCCTACTAGGTACCAACAGGAGGGGCTCTGATCTTCCCTCTAATCCAGTCCCAGAGGCAAAGGGGCAAGTGAGTGACACTTAGGCCAGAAGGATTCCAGAGGAGGAATGCTCACGAAATGCCAGCCCGGTTCCCCTCCTGGCATCTCAGACGGGGCAGCTCCATTTGTCCTGTTCAACTTCTGCCCTTCACCCACGCACTGGCTCCAGGACCCAGACTGAGGCTTCAGCCAAAGGGCTTGTGCCTTCAATCCTTCCTTGGCCTGTGGACTCCTTCCTTCCTTCCTTCAGCCTTTCATTTCTTAGTTCATGCTCATTCGTTCACTTGTCCATTAGTCTGTTAGATCGTGTGCCCATTCGTTTGTGCACCCAGTGACGAAACCTCAGTCAAGTGGGAACTGGAACCCACGCATGGGGCTCCCGGTTTTTCATTTCCCCTGTGAGTCTATCTGCAGGACTCTCAGGATCTCAGCCCCAGTGTCTCCATCAGACTCTGCTCTCAGGCCTGAGGAGCCTATTTACACAAGGGGTGAAGTGCAACCCCTCTGGCAGCGTCAGTTAACCTAGGGGGGGACTAATTATAATTATTTCTGGGAACATAAGATGAGGAAACTGTTGCTTTGACCTTGGTTCATACCTCTGTATTGCTTGTCTCTCTCCCTTTCTTTCTTTCTTTCTTTCTTTCTTTCTTTCTTTCTTTCTTTCTTTCTTTCTTTCTTTCTTTCTTTCTTTCTTTCTTTCTTTCTTCTTTCAACAAGGAGAATAAATTGCTTTTCAATCAGCAAAAATGATGAAGCTGTATTTCCAGAGTTAAGTCTAGACCAAGAGGACCTAAGAAGATGAGGTTGCCTTTCATAGGGTCTTGATAAGCTTTGGTGCGTTGTCATATTTAGTTAAGTCCCGTGGTGTGGTCACCAGGGACATCATATCAAATCTGGAGAGAAGAGGGAGGTACTGGGGGAGGGTGGGGGGGGCTTTTTGCTGTGGACGTGGGTGAGTGGGGAGGGGCAGAGGTGGGTACCGCACAGAGGAGTCCTCGGTGGCAGAGTGGGAGGTGCCCAGCACTTGTCCAGCGCATGGTTTGGCATGTTCGTCTCTGCCAACTCCTCCTGGGGCAGAAGGAGGGAAGGGGCGAGGCTGTGTTGGTGGAGGAGAAGACAGAGGCAGCCGGGGAGCAGGGTGAAGCGGTGGGTGCAGGAAGCCGGGCCCGGGGCCTTGCCGGCACCACGGTGTGCTGCTGCGATCCTCTTGGAAGGCAACTGGGCCCTTTTTAGCCACATCCAAGTTCACACCTTGTAGGAACGATTTTGTTCTCCCTGATGATGACCATTTCTTTTAAAAAAATGTCTGTGGAAAGAAAAAACTCATACCCTTTGGCTTAGCACTTTGACTTCTAACACCTTGTCCTACATAAATACTCAGAAAATTGTCCAAGGATGTTGACTGAAGTAGAATAACAGCTGACACACACGCCACTCCTTTTGTTCTAGGAACTGCACATATATTCATTCATTTAACCCTGACAATCACGGTAGGAGGTAGGTGCTATTATTATTATTTCCATTTCTGAGGTGAAGACACTGAGGCACAGAAAGGTAGAGTTACTAGTTCAACATTCCAGAGCCAGGATTTGAGCCTAAGCAGCCAGGCTGCAGAGTCTGCATTCATAATCGCATGTGTACAGTTTCTGTCATTGGCATTTTTAAAATTAAAAATAAACTCAGGAGTGTGGGGGAAGCTCTGGAAATCAACAAAGTGTCCACTGGTAGTGAATTGTTTAAATTGTAGTTCATTCATACAGTGGAATATTATGTGATCGTGGAAAGGACTCAGGAGGGCAATCTGCAGGTGCTGACAGGAAAAGACTTTCAAGATATATGAATAAGTGAAATAAAGTGTGAACTGGTAGGTATGGTATAAATTCGTTTGTGTAATAAGAACGATACATGACATAAATGTATTTGCATGGAAATTTCTGGACATACCCACAAAGAAGTGTGATTGTGGTTACCTTTGGGAAATAGGCAGAAGTACAGGTCAAAGATGTTAAACTTATGTTTCCGTTTTTGCCTTTCTGTATCATGAGTCAAAATTCCCTTCCTTTTAAAGACTGAATCATCTTTTATTACATGTATATGTCACATTTTGTTTACCCATTCATCTGTCTATGGACACTTGGGTTGCTTTCACCTTTTGGCTGTTGTGACTAACGCTGCTATGAATGTAGGTGTACAAATATTTCTTTGAGGCCCTGCCTTCAATTCTTTTGGGTATACATGGAATTGCTGGATCATATGGTCATTCTATTTTTAATTTTTTGAGGAACTGCCATGGTATTTTATTTAGCACTCTGAGGACATTACACTGAGTGAAATAAGATGGTCACACAAAAATACCCACACAAATACTATGTGATTCCGCTTATATAAGGCACCCAGGATAGTAAAATTCATAGAGACAGAAAGCAGAATGGTGTTGCCAGCGGCTGGGGAGAGAGAGAAATGGGGAGTTGTTTAATGGATATAGAGTTTCAGTTTTGCAAGATGAAAGAGTTCTGAATATTAGTTGCACAACAATGTGAATAAAATTAACACTAGTGAACTGTACAGTTAAAAGTAGTGGAAATGGTAAATTTTATATTACGTCTATTTTGCCATGATTACAAAAAGAACTCCCCAAAGCTCTCGACTCTTGACTTGCTGAGGTATCCACTTTTATATTTGTCAAAGATGTTAAAAACAAAGCAGCCCACTATCATCTGCTGGAATAAATTTAGCTTTATGAAAAAATTGCTATATTTTTTATTTTTTCACATTCCATGGAGCCTGAAGAAAAGTATGGTGTCCATCATCATTTGAGGACTTCTGATCAGTATCAGTTGTAATATCATTATCACAGTATTTGATCATAATTAAACCGACAATATGTGTGAAAGAATTTTAAGTAATTTAATATTAAGATTCAAGGTAATCCTATGTAATAGGTGAAATAATGCCCCCCTCCCACCAAGACATTCACATCCTAATTCCCAGAACCAAGAAATATGTTATACAGTATTACACAACACAGGGGAATTAAGGTTACAAATGGAATTTAAGTTGTTAATCACCTGATCTTAAAACACATTATCCCGAATGATTAGGGTGTGTCTGATATAGTCATAAGGGGCCTTAAATAGGGAAGAGGGAGGGAGAAAAGCCTGAACCAGAGGGATGGCATTGTGAGAAGATGGCATTCATCTGACCACTGCTGGCTTTGAAGATGGAAGGGGGCCACAAGCCAAGGAATGGGGCAGCCTTTAAAAGCTGGAAAAGTCAAAGAATGATTCTCCCATAGAGCTTCTAGAAGGAACACAGTATCCACTGAGACCCATTTTGCTCTTCTGACCTGCAGCATTTTAAGACAATAAGTTTGTGTTGTCTTTAGCCACTTTGTGGTAATTTGTTACAGCAGCAGTCGGAAACCGATACAGATTTCATGCACCTGCAGAAAAGTATGGCACCTACCTGCATCTGAGGACTTCTGGTAAATATCAGTTATGAAGTTGTTCACAAATAGTCTGTTACTAGTAATGACTAAAGCAATATGTGTGAATGAATTTTAAACAATTTTGAGCATTTCCAGGCTTATCCCCAGAGCGATGTTACTATTTAAATTGCTTCACTGGGTGGGTAAAAAGGGGGTGGAGTGATAGGTGGGAATGAAAATCATGCGTAAGTCATAGCTGCCTTGTTTTCCTTTTCAATTGAGCAGTTATGTTGGGCTCAGCATTGTCTTCAGTGTTTTATGTATATAATCACATTCACCCTCACACCCCTACAAGCCTTCGAGGTAAATACTATTAATATTGTTAGTTCCCAGATTTGCGAGTTTAATCACTGCCCAAGGTCAGGAAGCTGGTGTGCGATGAAGCCAGGCTGTAAACTTGTCGTTTATATGACACTGCTTATGCTCATGCCAGTGTGCTGAGCATCCACATGCTGTTGGTCAGGCCTGTAGTCACACCTGGAGAAGATCTTATGCTACACTGCTGCACTACCTGCACACCACAGCCTGCCACTGTCGCTAACAGGGACAGGCTTGCCTCAATTTACAAAAAAAAAAAAAAGGAAAAGGAAAAAAAAAAGAAATTTAAAAAATTTTCAATAAAAAAGCATACAGGGGTGATAAAAAGTAGGTTTATAGTTGTTTGTATAGAAAATAATACAATAAATAATAATACAAGAATAAACTCTTGTGTTTTGCATACTCACAACTGTACACCTACTTTTACCCACCCCTGTATCTCAATTTAGCTTTTTCTCAGATACATTTTTCTTAAGCTTTTGTTACTTGGCTACCACTGGTTAAGTGTCTACAATGTGTCAAGCTCTAGATAAGATAAAATACACCATTTTTTGTCATTTAATCCTCACATCAATATTATTAGTCTCTTTTACAGATGAGGAAACTGAGACACAGAGATGTGAAGTAACTAGTTCAAAGTCAAACAGCTAATAAATTGGCAGAATATGGCCAGGGCTGTCTATGACCCCATGGCCAGATGTAGTCACCAATTATAGATTTAAACCTCTAAGCTTAAGCAAAAAAATCTATCTGTAGAGATAAACATATAGATGATATAGATACAGGTATAGATATAGATACAGGTACAGGTACAGGTATAGAAATAAAACACATAGATACAAACAACAGTGTGGTGATAGCCAGAGGGAAAGGGGGGAGGAGTAGGTGGAGGTGGGCAAATGGGAAGAAAATTGGGATGGAAAGAGACTCTGCTTTAGGCCATGGGCACACGATGTAGTGTGCAGATGATGTTTTATTGAATTGTACACTTGAAATCTGTACGGTTTTACAAACCAATGTCACCCCAATAAATTCAATTTAAAAAAAAACATTAATGCTGCATGATTTTCTGCAAAAATCCCCCATGACTTTCAGGTACTTGGGCACTGGTCTGCAAATCTCTAGTTTGGGGTTTGCTCTTTTGGTCATCTGTGTCCCCCACAGATAGATGATTTGTCAGGCCAGAGACCTGGCAACTCTTTCCCTGTTCCCCTGGGCTATTATCTTGAGACTGGAGGTTTCAAGCAAATTGGGGGATTGGCTATCAAAACATTCTAAAGCAGGTGAGTCACGGCTAAGTCCTGTCTACAGGAGGAAGCCAAATGCAAATCTGAGGAGATTCAAGGGGCTTTCCCCACCCCCACCCTCTCTCTCTCTCCTTCCTTGCCCTGAAACCTGGCTGTGCTCCCCAGATGCCTGCATAGTAGCAAAGTCACGGCTGTTCCAGCGCAGTAATGGGGGCTCTGGGAGCAGCGATAAAGGCCAGAGAATGGAGGCACTGAGGGAAGCTTTTGTGTCTCCAAGACCCCGACCCCTTTGATGAGACAGATGTTTGGTCCGGACCCTCCTTTGGAGGGATAGCTAAACCTCATTAAACAGCAGGACAACTTCCTCAGTGGCCATGGGCAGCCCACACGCTGGCCTTCCCTGCAGCAGACGGGCTGGGAGAGAGGTGGTCTCCTGTCATCAAACCCAGCGCCCCCCAGAGATTCCGGAGCTGGCGTCTGTGACATGTGGTCACCTTGGAGCCTTTGATTTATGGTTGACTCTCGGAAAGCCCAGCCTCTAATCTTGGCAGCCTGTCGCCTCACCATCTTTTCTCTAGGTTGGGAGGACTTCCCTTCAGGATCAATGAGCCCAGTCTGACCCCAAGACAGAAATTCTGAGAGACCCTTCTGCTTCAAGTGGAGCAGGAAGGCTTGAAACGGGGCCCCTTCTGGATTCAGCGGCATCCTAGGAGCACACCGCAGACAGCTGTGGGGAAATCCAGGACTAAGATTCCCCCAGGAGTTGAATCTCAGCCCAACATGCGAAGACCCTACCACATTTCCAGGCCCACCTAGCTCTCAGGGTTACCCTGAAGCATCCACTGCCCAGCTGCCTTGCCAGCCTGCTTTACAAAACAAGACAGGACTCTTTCGCAGATTCTGCCAGGGAGTGTACGTGAAGTTAGGGTGCGGGTTTCTGTAGGTCGATCACTTCAACAAAATGAACATTAGTTTCCTTAAACTGAAAACACCTCCATGGAACATATAAGCCAATAAGAAGTTAGCAATGGGCCTCATAGGTGGGTGTAAAGAAGAAAGAAAGAAATATGAGCTATGTTTAATTAAATAATAATTATTGATATGATAGTAATTATTAATATAATAATAAAATAGTAATAGCTAATGTGTATCAAGTGCTTATCATGGGCCCGGCACTATGCTAAGCACTTTACGTGTGTCAACCCTTCAGTTCCTACAGAAACCCTCTGTGGTTGACACTCTGATCATCCTCAATTTATAGGAAAGAAAACAGAGGCACAAAGGGGCTAAGTAACTTGCTCAAAATTGCACAGCAACTGGGGGACAAAACCGAGGTTTGAACCCAGGCTCTCCCGCCCCAGAAAGAATAGCCTAACCACTATGATCTTGCCCTAAAAAACTGGCTAATAGTAAGTGGAGGAGATAGTTACTCCTCATAAAACAAGTTAATCCTACTCGGTTCAAATTGGCCGCATGAGGGCATGGAATACACACATATATACACAACGTGAACTGAGAACTCATGTAGCTCTCACAACCCCTCTGTCCCCATCTCCTGGGAACCAGGCGACAGGTATAACCTCCCCAAGCTTTGGGCAGGCCCAGAAACTGGGGAGACCTCGCTTCAGCCAGAGGCCTCCACGGCCAGGGAGCTGCCGGGAGGTGGCGCTGTGTCACTTTCCTGCTCTGGAGCTTTTGTTTCCTGCGGGCTGCAGGCCAGAGGTGGGGAGGCTGACTTTGAGCAGAGCCTGTCGCCAATTTCCCTGATTTGAAACCTCACTCTCTTCTGTCACTTCCTTCAAATGAGCTTGGAGATGTTCATCGAATGACAGTCCTGAAAACGAGCCAAGCAGTTCTCTTAATCCCACCTCAGGTTGGATTTGAAAAGGGTGTTTCCAAACAAGGAGCAGATGTCATCTGTCAGAGTTACACTCGCGCTGACCTCTGGCTTTCAAAAGCAGAGAAGAAAAACACCAACACTCTCAACCACCTTGGGAGCAGCTTCTAGGGGGTGGTGAAGGAAACCAGTGCTCACTGAGCCATGGGCTCAGCCCTGCTCACAAGGAGGTGCACACAGTGTCCATCCGCCAGGCTTAGCTGAGGGCACCCAGGGCATCCCATCTCCAGCATCTGGCCTGATGCTGGTCGCAAGTGGCCCACCTCTTGCCCTCCTCTTTCCAAAGAGCTGAGTACCAGAGCGCTCAGGGCACTGCTGACATTTGCAGACCAGATAAGCCATGTATCAAAGGGAGGATCCCCTAGCATGGTGATGCTCAAGGTAGGGAGGAGCCCTGGAATAATTGAGTCTATCTCCCTGTTTTCCAGGTAAGAAAACTGAGGCCCAGAAAGAGGAAGTAAATCATAAAGGTGGTAAATGTGGAGACAGCTAGTTCTCAGAATGTGCCCGCCAGAACCATTGGCACCATGGTAGGGTAGAGTTTTAACCTTGAGGCATCGTAGAGAAGTTAGAGCTTCAGATTCAGACAGACCTGAGTTTAAATTCAAGCTCTTTAAGGTACCATCTGTGTAACCCTGGGTAACATCCCTGAGCCTCAGTTTCATCTGGAAAATGGGGGCAGTAATAGCCTCTATATCATGGGGTGTGGAGAAGAGTAAATGAGATAACATACACATAGAAGGTGTCCAATGTGTTCCCTTCTCTCTCTCTTTCTCTCTCTCTCTCTTTTTTTGGTGTTATTTTAAACCCCAGAGAAGCTGGCTTAGGATTTCTCTGACACAGTGGTGAGCACTGTGCTCCATATCCTTCCTTCAGACCACAAAGCTACTTCAGTCTTTAGTTATTAAAGTGGAGAATTATCATTTCTGTCCTTACAGATATGGAAACTGAGCCAGCTGTGGGCATATGCAGGTGTTGGGGGGTCTGGAAAGGCTCCGAGATCTTCCTCCTCTTTCTAATACATATCCCCTGGCAGCCACATTCCTAAATGCTCTGAACAAATGCTCTAATACAGGTGCAGATCTTTCCTAGTATAAAACCAAATACCCCCATGAGTGTGATCGTGCTATCGGTCATTAGAACTTTAGTATGAATTTTTTCAATCAGATTGCTTTCTTGCTAATATTTGCATTAAGGAACTACACATTTTCATGGGGATGAAGAAGAGGCTGGAAATAAGGGGTACAATTTTCGAGATAACTCAAGAAGAAGCTTGAGCAGCAAGGGGATGAAGAAGGGACACCATAAGGAAATGCCAGGATCCAGAAAGGAAGGCAGGAAGGCATCCAAGTTAATTTTCTCCACTAGAAATTTTCATGCAGCAGATGTTTATGTCGGTGAGGTGACTCAGGAGTACCAAAACGCTCAATGCCCCCACCTCCCAAAACAGCATTTGTAAGGGCCTGTGAAAATGCCCAGCCCTTAGATTTGACTCGGAGACTTTCCCAAGAAGCAATGAATTTAAACTTTCCTTGACTCAAGAAAGTAGGGGGCTTGACTTGGAAGGAGCCTTTCACTCAATCCACAGTTTTTCACTCTGCGCCAGCTTAGCTTCCTAGGCTGAGATCCTCAAGGACAAGTCAGCTAGAGTGGAAGGTAAATGACACCTACATGCCTCTTGTGCTCTCGCATGGAAACTTCTTCCATAGTCTGAGAGGCCCTACATGACCGGGCCCTCGCCTGCTACTCGAGCCTCGTCTCACATTCCTTTCTACCTCTGTGCTCCAGCCAGAGGGGCTCCTTCCTACCTCTCAAACGTCTTAGGTCAATTCCCACGTTGGAGCCACTGTGCTGGCCGTTCTGTCCACCAGGCACACTCTTCTCGCTGGTCTCCACAGGGCGGCCCCTTCTCATCACGCAGGTCTCAGCTCCAAGGTCACCTCCTCAGAGAAGCCTGCCCTGACCTCTAAATCTCACCCCACCCCACCCACCACAGGCCCAGTCCCCTTAATGCACCACTTACAGTAACATCACGTAGGCTCCTGGAGAGCTGGAAGTCCTTCTCTCTCTTAGCTGCATCCCAGCAAAGGATGAAAAATGCTCAGGGGGCTGGCAATAAATGCTTGTTTCTGAATGGATAGATTTATTACCATTTCTTCGCTCTCCCTTATCTATTATCTCACCCACTTGCTATTTTTTTTCCTTTACCTAAAATATACTCAAATTTCTAAGCCCCAAATAGAATTCAGGTGGAAAATACATTGTTTTCCCTCAACTCTTCCAGGCCCCTTTCAAGGGTCACCTTCTCTGGCCCCAGATCTTGCCTCACCTCCCACTCATCTCAGCAGCTCATATGGGCCTTCTGCCTTCACCCCTTGGCTGATGAGAGTCCCATGAGCAAGGCTGTGCCCAGTAGCCACACAGGCAGAGCACTACTCAACTCCAGGGTCACCATTCCCACAGACAAAGGTGTGGATGGCTCCCCCTGGAGGTGTGCAGCTTGTACCTGGCTGCCTTGCTCAGGAGCCACCTTAATTACCAACCATTTCCTTTTGCCAATCTTCAACCTTCTTGATCTCTTGGCAACACAACACTGTTGATTCTCACTTCCCTGGCTTGATGAGGCGCTGTCTCCTCCCAGTTTCCTTCCTACTTCTCCCTCCTGTGCCTCCTTCCCAGCCTCCTTTCCGAATTCTTCCTGCTGCTTCCTCTCAGCCCCTCTCCTGTCCGCACACAGCCTGCCTCCGAGATCTCTACCCTGACTTCCATGGTATCAACTGTCATTTCTACACAAATGACCTGCCTCTTCCCATTCATGTGCTGGCTGGACAACCCCACTTAACACAAAGGACACTCCAAAACCCAGGTCTACCTAGCACCCAACCTTCCTGGGGTCTCACTCTTACCTGGTCCAGTTTCGAGGCCATGCAGGAGGAATGTACCAAGAGACAGGGTGCTGGGGCGATCTTAGCATCCTTTACCTGACAGAGCCTTCAAGCACCTCCTTCCCCATTACTGGCCCTGGGCCACCTCATGAATAAATTGTTCCTCACACTAAAGAACAGACCGGTGAAAGGGTTAGGAAAAACATCCAACCAAAACCCTCTCTGCTGGGAAAGAGACGGCCCAGTTCCAGGAACTTCTCGGGTCACCAGTAGTGTTCGCGGAGGAGGGAATCTGTCCATGTAGAGATTGGAGGGGGCCGGCTCTGACAGGTACAGAATAAAGAGTTGGCAGGGACAGTGAGCATTTCAGAGAGAGGGGGAAACCCTGACAGCAGCCTGACCTGGTAGTCAGAGCCTTTTATTTACACTTGACTTCCAATGAGGACGCATGACAAGAACTGGCACAAGGGAAAGAGGGGAAGGGAAGGAAAGGGAGCGGAGAGCTGCCTTGCCCTGGAGCCCACCTGTCAGGCTGTGGGGAAATAATTCTGGAGCCCGGAGATGGACTTGGCCCTGCTGCCTCTGCCTGGCTGAGGGGCTGCCCAAGTCTTACAGACACACGTGACCTTTAACCTGCGGGTCAGGGGCCTTGGGCGGGAATGGGTATATTGTTCCCCAGAGACCAAATGAGAGTCTTTAGAAGGACTTCCTCTTTCAGGGGCCTCCATGGAAGTCCAACCTGAAGGCTGCCCTGCCTTTTCCGAATGGACAAGCAAGTGGGGGACTGGAGGGAAGCTCTGGGTGCGCTTTGTTCTCAATGACCGGCTCGACCCTGGGAATCCCAGTGAGAGGGGAAAGGACTTATTGGGATAGGAACATGCTCCACGCAGAGGAGGACAGCTAGGCACTTAGCACAGTGCAACTCAGAGTGAAACCCACACACTGTGCCCCAGACTGTGACTGGACCACAAGTGACAAGTACAAAAACTGACCTTAAGCAATGAGAAACTGTTATGACAATTGGACATTGCTAGGACATCCAAGTGCATGACCCATGAAGTCATCTCATTGGATAGGGTTGATTCAGGTTGGGGTGCTGGCAAACTCGAAGGTAAGTTGCACATGGGGGCAATAGGACCAGATATTGATGGGAAATTTAAAAATCTGATGTATCACCACAGGCAGTTCGAGAAATACTACTTCAGCCTATTAAAATCTCTGAGAAGTACTGCCACAAAGAACACATTTACTTTGATAAATCCAGTGTTTCTCAAACTTATTTAACTATGGACTCCTTTTGGGGTGGGAAAGGGGCTGTTTTGGAGAAGATACTCTAAATGGTGAGGATGAGTGAGTGCGTAATCCCCTGGTCCAGAATCTGCAAACATTTTCCAGGCCACAGGTCCCACTTGGCTAGATGAGTCAAGGCCTTAGGTAACTACTCTGTTTGGATTAACTGGAATAATTTAACAACTACTCCTGATCAGCTGGTGTCTTAGAAGACCTTTTCCTCCTGCTCCCAGGGACTAGACTTTTACCCAGGGTGGGCAACAGGAACCACTAGCCCATTAGCTCAAGCCTCTGGTTTTAATTAAATTACAAAATGGTGCATCTGAGGTAACAACAGCACAACAAGGCCAGGTAAGTTGGTCACTGAGGGAGAGGTATTAACTCCGTCATGCCACAAGGGGCCCATTTACTACAACCCAGAGCTGGACCAGAGCGCCTGGGATCCAGGAGTTGGGTAACTTTTAATTCTTCCCCCTTGGTCCTCTGTTCACTGTAAACACACACTTGTACATTCTCATCTTAAGCTTTATTAGTTACATTTGCTACTTTGAGTGCCAAGACATACAAACACTTCTTTTTATTTTCCTTGTAGTAAGTATGCTGGTAAATGTTTAACAAACGGCTCTCTGGGGAGGCAGGGGAGCCCTGTTTTATAGCATTTGCCAATTTCTGTGGTGTAAATTCTCCCACCATGGCCTAGCTCAAGCTGCTATCCCAACTGACTACGGAATTGATATGATACACACAATCAACTTAGGTTCCTTAGCCAGCCAAGTTCAACTCCAGCAACATGTTGCTTTAAATTTGATTCTCTCTTCATAATATTATAGCCTGATTTTTTGAACCATAGAATGTCTGAGCAGGAAAAGACCTCAGAGGAGAGGAAAACAAGATGGCGGCGTAGGTAACAGCTGCACCCGCCGCCTCCGCAACCACATCAAAATTACAACTAAAACACAGAACCACCATCACTCAGAGCCTCCTGAAATCTGGCTGAACAGAAGCCCCACAACCAGGGAGCTGAAGAAGCACCGAGACCGATAGGAGGGGCGCAGACGCGGGCGGATCGGGGCTGAACCACGGAGACGCGGCCGTGGGCCCACACCCGGTGCTGCAGTTGAAACCCAGGAGGGAATCTCGGCGGCGGAGGTTTCCCGGAGGAGGATGGGGTCCCAGCCCCCCAGCAGGCCCCCAGCCCGGGGCTCCAGGCCGGGAAGGGAAGTCCCCACAACTCCGGGCTGTGAAACCAGCGGGACTGTCGCTGAGGATCGAGGAGGCTGCGGGAGCCCCAGCAGCTCCTCTCAAAGGGCCGCGCACGGACTCACTCGGACGCTCCCTCTGAGCCCAGCGCCGGGCAGCAGCTGGAAGGGACCTGGGACATTTGGGGAGGAACTAACCTGCCTGAGACCCGGGCGAGAGGTGGAGGGGTGGCTTCCTCCCAGGCAGAAGGGCTGGCGGAGGCCATGGCTCCTGTGGCGAGTCCTCCCCGCACAGCCGGCAGGCAGGCGCCATGTTTGAATCGCCAGCACCTGACTCACACCGTTGGCCCCGCCCCGTGATTCCCGGAGGCCCCGCCCCCCCCCCCACCTGCAGGCTCATCCAGGCCATTTCCAGGGGCTTTTCTGTGCAAGTGGCCTCTCAAGCCTCATGCTCAGGACTTTCCTAAAATCTCTCAAAAAGCAGCAGCTGGCCTCAACGTGCCCCATACGAATTGATAAGTGGCCCCAGGCCTGGCACTAGCGGCAGCCTGCATTGGCTCATAGCTTGGCCTCTCCTGGACACCTCCAAGCCCAGCACAAGTAGCAGCCAACTACGGTTTGCTGTGTAGCTCATGCTGGGGGGCCCTGGGCAAGGCACTGGCACAGGCTGACTTTGCACCTCCGGGGAGGCCCCAGAGACAGTGCACCTGGTGGTCAGACTCGACCACGCTGGATTACAGCCCTACCAAATCCACGAGTGACACACTCAAGGGGCATACTTGATGAACACCAAAGCTCCACCGAAGTAAATACTGATCCATAGGGGTGTCTCCAGCACAGAAGCTCTCTGGCTGTAGTTGCAGCTGGTCCTCACAGCTGATTGGCATGGGGGTCAGTTCCTTCCAGGGACACCAACAGCAACCAAGGCTCAACTACAACAGGACAGTGCACACAGCCCACACAGGGAAGCACCTAGAAGGCCCAGCTCAGGTGACTGGGGAGGTTGAGCCACTGGTCCCTACAGGACATCTACTACACAAAGCCACTCTACAAATTCCAGGAGACATAGCAGCTCTACCTAATACATAGAAACAAACACCTGGAAGCAGCCAAAATGTGGAGGCAAAGAAACATGTCTCAAAGGAAAGAACAGAAGAAATCCCTAGAAGAGGAACTAAATGAAATAGATCCAAGCAAGCTAACGGAGAGTTCAGAATTTTGTGCATAAGGATGTTTAAGCAGACTGTTAGGGAAATAACTGAGAAAATCGATAACATAATAAAATACCAATTTGAAATGAAGGCTACAGGAACTGAAATGAAGAATAATTTACAGGGAATCAACAACAGAGTAGAGGATGCTGAGAATCAAATCAGCAATTTGGAACGAGGAAACAAAAAACACCCAACCAGAAGAGCAAAAAGGAAAAAGAATCCAGAAATATGAAAATAGTATAAGGAGCCTCTGGGACAACTTCAAGAGGCTCAACATTTGTATTATTGGGGTGCCAGAAGGGGAAGAAAGAGACCAAGGAATTGAAAACCTATTTGAAAAAATAATTACAGAAAACTTCTCCTACCTGGGGAAAGAAATAGACTTACAAGTCCAGGAAGCA
Organism: Miniopterus natalensis; assembly: GCF_054644295.1. Lineage (NCBI taxonomy): Eukaryota > Metazoa > Chordata > Mammalia > Chiroptera > Miniopteridae > Miniopterus > Miniopterus natalensis. The sequence goes on along the minus strand of NC_142091.1, from coordinate 59,074,326 downwards.
GAAAGGGTCCCAAAGAAGAGGAACCCAAAGAGGCCCATAGCAAGACACATCATAATTAAAATTCCAAAGGTTAAAGACAAAGAGAGAATCTTAAAAGCAGCAAGAGAAAAGCAGTTAGTTACCTACAAGGGAGCACCCATATGACTGTCACCTGATTTCTCAACAGAAATTTTGCAGGCCAGAAGGGAGTGGAAAGAAATATTCAAAGTGATGAAAAACATGGAACTACAACCAAGATTGCTCTACCCAGCAAAGCTATCATTTAGAACTGAAGGTCAGATAAAGAGCTTCTCAGACAAGGAAAAGCTAAAGGAGTTCATCACCACCAAACCAGCACTACAAGAAATGTTGAAGGGTCTTCTTTAAGAAGAAGAAGCTAATGAACAAAAGAATCTGATGAACTAAATAGATCCAGAGACATTGAAGCATGCAACAGACGATCATATTTCAGAGGAAAGAGGGAGGAGGGGGTGGAGGGTGGGAAGAGATTAACCAAAGAAGTTATATGTATAACCCAACCTATGGACACAGTTAATAATGGGGTGAAGGCCTGGGAAGGGGGTGGGAGGGAAGTGGAGGGGATCAATTGGGGGAGGGGGAATGGTATACCTGTAATACTCTTAACAATAAAGATAAATTTAAAAAGTAAAAAAAAAAAAAAAAGACCTCAGAGAAAATCTAGTCTAAATTTCCTCATTTGACAGATGAGGCAGAACTGGGATGCAGGGGAAATGCAGTGACTTGCCCAAGGCAATCCAGCAAGATGATGGCAGATGGAATTCACCCAGGCCTCCTGGCTCTTTCATTCCTACTATGGTTATCTTTAAACATATAGTCTTATTTGATTCTCAAAATTGCCAGGCAAAAATTATTGTATCCATTTGATGAAAAGAGAAACTGATAAAAGGGTTAAAAATTACCCAAGGTCACAAAAGCTAATAAGTGAGAGTGAGAGCTGTCTTCCAACCAGATCCTTCCATTCCTTCAGAACCTCTCCATTCCACATTTCTTTGGCTAAAAGATGTCACTAATGAGGCATGTTCGTTTCGATTTTTCAGTTCCTAAAGATTCTTGGCCAGCAAAAGTAAAAAATGTGTGAGTTTCTTTGTTGATTTCTAGACTGTTGCTCATTAATTCTCTATCCTGAGCATTGCCCATAGCTGGCTTTAAAGATGTATCCATGACTTAAATTAGGAAACATGCTAAGCTGCTATAACAGAGAACACTATCCGCCGCCCCCCCACATACACTGGCTTAAATTACATTAATGTTTATTTTTCTCTTAAAGTTCAGGTTAGGGAGTCTAGGTTTTTATGCTCAGTAACATCAGGGACCCAGGCTCCTTCTACTCTGTTCCTCTGTTCAAAACTTGGCCCAGAAAGGCTGCTCCAACTCCTTCCATATTATCCATGTTCCAAACAGAGGAAAGGAGGAAGGAAGTGGAGGAAGAATAGGCCATGCTTCCTTTCTTTCTCATACTCCCAGAAATTGCACACATCACTTTCACTCACACACCATTGGCAAGGAAAGAGTCACGTGGCCACACTAGCTGCAAGGAATGCTGGGAAATGTAGTTTTTAGCCGAGCAGCTATATCCTCAGCAAAAATTTGAAAGCTCTGCTGAAGGAAGAAGAGGAGAATGTGCATTGAGAAATAATTAGCAGCCTCCACTATGATGTCTGTGATGCTGGAGCTGGAGGAAGTGATGTGGACTACAAGGAGGAGAGAAGGAAGACGTGGAATGTAAAGGCAGCCACACGACCTGTGGGAAAGTGTAGTGTAAAGAGAAGAACTATAGCCCTGGCCGGTTTGGCTCAGTGGCTAGAGCATCAGCCTATGGACTGAAGGGTCCCAGGTTCAATTCTAGCCAAGCGCATGTACCTCGGTTGCAGGCTCCATCCCTGGCCCTGGTCAGGGGACGTGTGGGAGGCAGCCAATCAGTGTGTCTCTCGCACATCAGTGTTTCTTTCTCCCCCTTCCACTCTCTCTGAAAAGCAATGGAAAAGATATCCTCAGGTGAGGATTTAAAAAAAAAAAAGAGAGAGAGAAGAATTATAATCAGCCTGTGTCCTCTTTAAAGTCAGATGCCTGTATTACCCGGAGGAGTCTGCATAATTTGGGAAGTTTCTGGTGATAACTTTTAGAAAAATGTTTTGAGTGAGATATTCAGAGGGTGTTCTTATGACCGTGTGGAGGTCCATGCTTTGTGTATGTGATACTATCTTCATACTGCTTTGCTCAGGACTGTATATGTTATTGCCCTGTGGTGACAATGATCAGGCAGGGGGCTTGGGTGGTTTAGCTTCAGTTTTGTGGAATACGCTGAAATATAGTTTTTATGTTATTGCCCATCTCTCTTCTGGGGATCAGCATTTGGCTTTGCGTTTTCTGCCCCCTGCATCCCAACCCCTGCCTCTCGCCACCTTCCGAGAGGCCATGACTCACGCATTAGCAAAAGGCCTGGTGAAACAGAAACCAGAATAAGAGGCCACACGATGTTCATGAGTTTCAGCATTGATCTGATGTGTCACCTAAGTAAAGTGAATGAACCTCTCAGGGCATCCTATGTCCTGCCTGAATGATGAGAATTTCTGTACTTGTCCCCATCTAGGCTGAAATATAAGGACTCAGGTGAGATTTCCAGATGCTCTTCCGAGGAAGAAAGCAAAAGCAAGATTCAGCAACTCTAAAAGGGGTTCTTTGGGGCTTTGCTATTGAATTGCTTAATCCTCTAACACTTTTGAGCCATCAGACCAGAGGCTCAAGTTCTGGAAAACTGCTCCCTTTTCTGCTTTTGATTCTCTTGGGTTTTGCAAACATGCCCAGAGCATATGGGCCTGCTGCAGGGCTGGCAGTTTGCAAGGCTCAGGTGGTCACCAAAGAGAATAGAATCTGAGTGCATGGAAAGCCATGTGAGAGCAGAACACAGATGTCGTGGAGACCTTCTGCAGGTTCATATATTTTCCTCTCTGCTGTGCTTCTTAAGAGAGCCATGTCTGAGTTATCTGTGTCCCTGGGTCCCCTAACACAGTGCCTGGCACATAAGAGGGGACCGGTACTTCTGGATGCATCAGTGCCCTCTTCAACTTTGCCCTGAGGTCTGATTTTATCTTTTTAGTTTCTTCCTTGACAATATTGAATTTACCCTGCCTTGTGCTTCTGGAAAACCATGACAGTTAAGAAATGTCCCCCTGTCCTCCTTTTGTGTTCCAGGAAATGGATCATTGCAAGGAAACATTCTTCCCCATGGGACTTAAATGAGACTCACGAATGACCCCTTTGTTAACCTGTGACCAGGCCAGACTCAGACTCTCCATATCCATTCTTTGTCTCGTACTTGATGAGCTGAGTTGTTTGTCCCCACTGACCAATCTGCACAAAATTCTCACTAAAGTTTCTCTTCTTCCTCCAGGTTCCTGAATTTTGGTCACTCTTGGGCACTGGAATATAGAACAACTCTTCTGTAATTTAAGGACCCTGCCAGAGAATCAGCTGACCTCAGGGAAAAACATTCCCTGATCAACTGTCACATAACACAGCCCACTCATCCCATTCCCCAACACTGGGTTCTTTCTAGCTTTACTTACTCCTTCCTGTAAAAGCAAATTCCTTTCTGCCTATTAGGACACTTGCTAACCTCATGGTCACAACATTCTCCCTATTGCAGTGGCCTGCCTCTCTTTGTCACCATCATCTTTACAAATGTCTCTCCTTACCTAAGTCCAGATTTCTTTTCAGACATCCTCTGCTTCAGTGTCCTGGGCCTCTGATCTTCGCCTTGGCCTTGCAGCCCTCTCCCCACCCTCAGTTTCCCCAGCCAACCATGCTATTACTCGGGGCTTGTCACTGTCTATATTTCCTTCTCCACAATTTTAAGAGACAGAATGTTTTCTGAGAATGCTGAACAGAAGACTCAATTCCGGCATACACAACAAACAATGCCTAAAACAATAAAGACATTTCATCATCTCACCGAAAAAGAAGTCTGCAGATAATGTCACTAAGAACCCACTCCATCCATCCACTCACTCTGCCAACCACATAGATTTGGTTGCTCATAATTACAAAAATAGTCAAGATATCCCATCATCACATGATGTCATCCAAAGCATGAAGGAACTGGAAGGAGAAAGAGTTTTCTTGAGAGTTACTCTCATTACCATGGAGGAAATTGTATTCAGAAGCCCCCTAGGAGACCTTTCCTTACATCTCATTGGCCAGAGCCGGTCACATGGCCACCCCTAGATACAAGAGAGGCTGCGAAGGCGAGTTGTAGGAATTTTCTGCCTCAGCTTATGAGTGGTGGTGGGCTCTGTCAGTGGAGAAGGGGCGGGGGTGACTGTTGGGTCTGCCCCACTTACATAACCCTTAAGACTTGTTCTACCTTTGCCAAGGAATCAGTTAGTCAAGCTCACAAATGAATTCTTGGGTTGATGGGCTGGAGGGTGTCTCCCTTTCTAGCCTGCTTCACAAAATCAGAATTCCCAGTACTTCAGTAAAGATGTCTCAGGCTGGTGGAGTGGTCAGGTGGGATCTTGGAAACCTTTCAAGTGAAAACCACTCAGGAGAGCTTGTTCCCCAATGCCTCCATTTCTCCATCTGTAAAATGGGCTAATAATACCAATCTCGAAGGGCTATTGGGAGGGTTAATGAGACGGTGCTGTAAGGTGTCTATTGCAGTGCCAGACACATGGCGAGGGCTCAGTACAAGCTGGTGTCCTCTTCCCACCCAGAGGGGAGAACCTTGAGCGGTAGCCTCAGACAGGCCACTCTGTCTCCAAGTCAAAGCAGAGTAACAGATAACAGGGAGAGCCCTATGCACACTTTTGCCTTCCTAGGGAGTCATTTTTCTTCAGTTCAGTCCTACCAGAGTGCATTAAGCGCCTGCTGTGTGTGGAATTTTCCCCAGGTGTCTGGAAGGAGATGTCAGATACGATCTCTGCCTGGGCTGAGCATGTACACTGCCAGCAGGAGGACCAGGACGAGAGTTCATGGGAGTTCGCGTAAGTATAGAGCAAGGCAGGCATTTGACATTCTGGAACTTGCCTCATTACCTCTGAAAGCTCCTTTGCATAGCAGGGAGTTGGCAGGATGTGGTTCTCATAGACCCCCAAAATGGTGATTTCCATATAACTTTGACCCCCTCCCCCCCATATATACCACCATTTATATTTTCTGTTTCAGAAGATAAAGCTCTCTGGAAAATTCTAACGCATTCTCTATTCCAGGCACAGAGCTGCTTTGAACAGCTCAAGTTAACTGGAAAAATCTCCTAAAATCATGCTGCCCTCTCCAAGGTCATTTGAAAATTTCAGATCAATATTCAGGTTGTCCCTTTGAGTCCAGCCATTGGGGTCTTCACAGTTTTTAAAGTCACAGCCTTGTCTCTGAGAGCCTTGTTCTTAAACTGTTGATCTGTGAGTTACCCTTGAAAGTCACAAAAAAGTAAAATCTCTCAGACTGAGAGAAGTCTTTCTCTTTGATTAAAAGCAAATCTTCCCTGATGAGAAATGAAACTGCCTCCATAGGTAGACAGAAATACCCATACAGATGAAAATATGCCTAAACTTATTAGTCATCAGTAAATGCAAATTGACCTCACAATAAAATACTATTTTACACTCACTAGAATGGTAAAAATTGAAAAATTGGTCAATAGCAAGATGGAGGGGTTGGAGAGCCATGGAAAGTCTCATCCGCTGATTATGGGCATTAAAATCAGTGCAGGCCCTTTGGTAAACACTTCGGCGTTGTCAAGCTGAACACACGATACAGCGGAAGCTTGCAACTCCGCTGGAGATATTTGCCCTAGAAAAGCTCTTGCACGTGTGCGCCAACAGATACACACAAGGATGTTCATAGCAGCAGCGTTAGGAAAGCCAGAAACAATCCCGGTTCCCATCAGCAATGGGATGGATAAATAAACTGTGACATATTCGTACATTGGCCAGCCAGGTAGCAGGAAAATTGAACGAACCACAGCCACATGAGTCAATTCAGATGAGCCGCTAACACAGAATGCTAAGGAATTTAAGTCACCAGAGAATATATAATGAATCGTCCCATGATATAAAACCAGGAAAAACTAAATAATATATACATGTATTGACAATAAAGCGAAGAGAACAAGAGAATGTAAACAAAACGGGTGGTAAATACATGAGTTGGTTTCACCATAACTCTTTAAACCGCATATATATAGTATATATATTTATGTTTGACATGTTTAACAATAACCCCCCCCCCATGAACACATAAAATAGTGATGACGCTTACCCGCAGGGCTGGGCTGTTACCTCATTTCTGCTATGGCCACTGCGCCCCTCCTCACCGCGCGCCTGCTGCCGCGGTTCTTAACGTCTCCGGGCCGTGAAGTAGGCGTCATACCTACTTGCCAGGACAATTAATGAGCATTAAATGAAGCAGCTGACATATAAAATACCCAACACCCAGAAGGCTTTGGATAGATGGTAGCTTTTTTTTGGGGGGGGGAGAGATACTGATGTGGGAGAAACGATCCACTGATCGTTTGCCCTCCTGGATGTGCCCCAACCGGGGATGGGGCCCACAACCTTTTGGTGCACAGGACAATGCTCTCACCAACTCAGCCACACAACTAGGGCAGGTGGTAGCTTTTGAAAAGTGGCACACCTAATAAAGTGCCTGGAAAGTTTTTAAACACACTTTGTAAACATACTTTCAACTCTTCTCCTGACTACATGGATACCAACCAACCAGCAGTTCTCCCACAGAGCCCTCTTTGTTCACAGTTTTTGTCTGGGGGGACGTGGTGGTTCTTATTTGCGGAGCCATGGCTCCCACCAGGCCCCGCATCTTCAGCTTCCCAGGCTCACCGGAAGGATTTCTCTTTTGTTAGCATCACTGCAGCTCTACTGAGAGAGGCACCCCAGACGATCACTTAGTCTTATTTTTTAAAAATGCACACTGGGCACCTGGAATTGTCTCAGCAGGAAATCATAGCAAGGGTCCTCAGCCCTTCACCTCCGGGGAGGTTTTTCTTTTTCAAAACAATTTTAAAAAATTCTTCCACATTTGAAAATTGACTACATGCTAGAGCCACCTTGGACAGGGAAGTTTTCTTGTTAGATTCAACCCCAGGACACTGGCTTCAGGAAGACTGTGATGAAAGCTCAGGAGCTCTTTTTACCTGTATGCCTCCCCAGCTAGACAAGGGAGCCCCTCAAGACCAGGAGTATATCTGACTCATTTCTGCATCCCCTCATGAGTCCTGGTATAGAGTAGATGCTCAGGATAAATTTTCTGAGATAAAATCAACTGCCTGAGAAAAATGTTTGAAGTCCAGTGTCTGCAAGTACACCCAAACAGCCATTTGAGGGTCAGCAGCAGCTTTTTACATTTTTACATGGTACCTGGCACCATGAACTAATAAACTGCATATAAATTAATTAATTAATCAGTTGACTGATTGGAGGGCTGGGAATGCTGATTACTTGCAAATGGAAATCAAACAACCCATTGTGCTGGCTGAGACAGGACAGTAAATGGACTTACCTGGACTTTGAAGAGAGTCTCTACCCGACTTTGCTACCTTTCTTTGATTAACATGATCTTCCAGCAGCCACAGAGGGGCCCTGTCAGCACTTATAAGTCATTCCTATATTCCAAGAGCAGCCTCTGCTCATAGATCCCACCCCCTCAATATCAGAAATCCCTGATGAGCCAGGAGCTTTGGGGGCTTATCAGCCTGAGTTCTGACTGCCTAACTAGACTGAGAGCTCAGTAGAAGGGACTGTCTGTGTTGAGTCTGAACCCATGAGGAACTCCCATGACTTTCAACTCAGACTGAAAACCAAAGCGCTGGGTGGAATGTGCTAATTGACTTGAGTCCCTCGGGATGTACACCCAAAGCTGGAGAGGGGTCAGCTCCCCCATGTCTAGGAGGGATAGGTTTACAAGTAAAAATCAGAGTACTGTTACCATGTAGCAGGGCTGTTGGGCAACCCCAAAGAGCCAATGTCTACTACCACCCCCCCATGTGTGTCTGAAGGTAAGTAATTTGGGATGGGAGATTTGGGTGACTCATCAGAGAAGGAGCGCAGCCCAGTGGAACTCCAAGGCTCAGGGTGGCCACTAACTTGCTACTTGACCTTGAACCAATCACTTCTCTTTGGCCTGCCATTTTCTCCTCTGCAAGAGAAGGGGGCTGTCTGGGTGAGGTGATCACAAAGCCTCGTCAAGTCCTAACATTCTACAGAGCTCTTATTTCTCATTCCTACCTGTCACCTGAACAGGTAGGAGAGGGAGTAATTACCAGCCCTGGGATTATCCTGACAGTGGTTCTTTTGAACAACAAATATGAGCTTGTTTCCTGTCACTTGTGAGGGGACTGCTTAGTGGGGGTCAAGTTATTCGAGATTGTTTTTGCCTGATTTCTAATGGTGGTAGTATTGGTACGCATTGTTTGAAAATTTGGGAATTTCAAGTGTATCTCTGTACTTTTCCCAAACTTGTTCAAATTTGGTAAACTGGGCAAAATGTCATATGTAGGAAAAGTCATGAATAAATGGAATGAATTAACCTAATTTCCTCCAGTACAGAAACTGTGTCTGTACTAGTACCTACTGCAAGGCTTGGTATATAATATGAGCTATCCATTTAGTCAACAGATATTCAACGAGCACCTACTATGTGCCAAACAACTTGCAAGGCTCTGAGGATACAGTTATGGGTGGGACAATATCCTGACATTCAAGGAGCTCCTGGTCAGGAAGGAGAAACAGACAGTTAACAAACAAATATGATAGGCAATGGCTAAAACACACAGAAATGACACAGGGTACTCAGTCCCGTCAGGAGTCAGGGAAGCCTTTGTGGAGGTGACATCCAAGCAGGCCTCTAAAGCTTCAACAGGAGTTGCCCAAGCAAGACGCGCAAGGTGCTGGAACCCCCCATTGATGGGTAGCATGGCAGGAGGAGGGATGGGGGTGGGGGGGGAGAGAGAAGTGGAATCTAGTTCATAAAGGGCCTTGATGTCTTATTAAGGAGTTGCCTGGAGGGCCATGTGCAGCCAGCTGTAAGTTTTAAGCAGGGAGTAAATACATGTGCATTGATTAATAAATGCTGGGATATTTTTTCACATGGAAATTTCCTCATCTGAAAATACAGGGGCTGGATAAGATGATGGCCCAGATCTCTTCCAGTTGTGACATTCTGTGAATCTCTAAGTTTCCACCCTGATTCAGGTCAGAGTCTCCTGATATTTGCCTCCTCTCAGCAGCAGCAGAGGTTGCTCTGGGCAGAATAATGGAATCATCAGAGCACGTGGTCTCGCTCCCCCCTCCTCTGGAGGGGTAAACGTGGCCCATTACAGAGAATGAGATGCTTCCTTGTGACCAGTCTGCACCAATCCATCCATCAGCCGATTAACCGTGGCTGAAAGCCACTTATCAGGAGGGCTCCTGCCCTTATCACTGTCACCGGCTGCAAATAAACAGCGACTTTGTGCCGAGTTTCCATATTTAACCATGTTTAAGCAAGTGCTGATACTTTCATTACGTGACATTTGCACTTCAGAATTTAAAAGTAGACACACGCACTGCATGCGACTCTTTGACAAAATAGGAAAGCCTGGGTTGTTTGGGGCCTTCCTGCCGTTTGTTTTCAAAGACAGGGAGCTTCAAAGTGAATTCCACAGAACACAAGGGTCTCTAGTACTCAGAAAACAGTATCAACAAGAAAGAGACCAGGATGATGCAGTTTTCTTTTTCTTTCAAAAGGTCGGTGCCTCGTGTAAAAGCTGTAACACATCAATGATGGATGAGATGCATAAATGATATATCAAAGTCAGCAAGCACCGTCCTCGGAGGAGCAGAAAAATCTCTCTCTGTTTCTGACTGGATATCACAATATGAAAGCTTAATACCACACAGAAATTTATTACTTGATGATAAAAAAGAATGTTCATCTAGACTGAGCATGAATTAACAAGCACATATTAAGGGCTTAGTGGTGTGGGCACAAATACTGGACCTCTAGGTTTAAAAAAATTATTTAGGATAAATTTATCCCTTTGAACATACTTCAATATGATTTTTTTGGTTAAAACATAAGGTGTTGATGCTCATATTGCGATAACATATCCTTTCCAATCAATGATTTTTCTTATATTCCCTTTTTCATTCTCATTGGCTTGAAGATTTTTTATTTCTATCCCTAGAACATAGTAGGTGCTCAATAAATGAGACCTACATGAATGAAAGAGTAAATAACAATTGCTTAATGTTTACTGAGTGCTAACTATGTGCTAAACTGTGTGCTAAATATTCTACATGCGTTGTCTTATTTAATGAACACAAATAACCTTGATCAGGGTATTATTAATATTCCCATTTTGCAAATAAGAAAACTGCGTCCTAGAGAGGTTAAATGACTTGGGAGTGGGTATGTGGCTAATAGTACTGGTAAGTGGTGAAACTAGATCAGATGTGGTTTTTATTTGAGCCCAAAACTATGTGCTTAGCCACAATAGAGTAATAAATTGATACACTTGCTGTTTTGGTCCACTGAATTGAGAGGAGAGTATTAATGGATTTGAGGAATCAAAGTCACTAAAAATAAAAGGCACTAACTTTTAGGTCTTAGCATCATATAAAAATATAGAGCTCTGCAACTATATGCTCCAAGAGCCACTTATTTGACACCTACTGGGTGCTGCATAAAGGGCTAATCTATACTATCTAATAAAACGGTAGCCATTAGCCACATGTGGCTATTTCAGTTTCATTAGAATTAAATAAAATTTAAAATTCATAACTATAGATAGTGTCAGATGGGTACTAGATTTATTGGAGTGATCACTTCATAAGTTATATAAATGTCTAATCATGGGGTTGTATACCTGAAACTAATATAATATTGTATGTCAACTATAATTTAAAAGTTAAAAAAATATATTTAAATAAAATTTACTTCCTCGGTCCACATTTCAAGTGCTCACAAGCCTGTTATGGCTACTGTGTTGGACAGCGCAGATATAGGACAATTTTATCATCATGAAACATGGGACAGCGCCTGGTGGAGCTGCCTGGATACAGGTATAAACAACACGCAGCACCTGCCCTTGAGGAGCTCGTTGTCTTCTCTGGAGGGTGGCATGCAGGTGAATAGCTGCGACCCGACCCGGTAGGACAATGGGGCAGAGAGAAGAGCTTCTGAACCAGCCTGGTGGGAGATGCAGGGGGCGCAGGCTGAGAAAAGCAGAAATAGGACGTCTCGTCTCGCAGAGCAGCTCTGCCTGCTCTGGGCTTGAAGGAAGAGTAAGCAGTTAGCCTGCGGGAAAAGGGGGGCCCCCTAACAGGGGGGAGGCCCAGAGAGAACCAAAAACTCAGAGGCTCGAAGCGCAGACAGAGCAGGGGACGGCAAGCCACTTGGAAATAGGGATCCATGGAAAAGTGAGGAGAGATGAGGCTGGGGAGGCCTAGGATGCCAGGATAACAGCTTCCAGGGCCCGGGATGCGGCCGGATAGAGGAACAGCTGGCAGCTCTGTGCGCCAGGCCGGCGAAGGTGATGGGAGAAAGTGCCCAGAGATTATTTCTGTGCTCAGTTCCTCATCAAAGGAAGCCTGTGGGCTCTGCTCGGGTTTGCTGGGTTACTTACTAATCTAATGCCTCAAGTAGCTGTGAAAATGAACCCTGAGATCTCAGAAATGTGTGTGTGTGTGTGTGTGTGTGTGTGTGTGTGTGAGAGAGAGAGAGAGAGAGAGAGAGAGAGAGAGAGAGAGAGAGAGAGAGAGAGAGAGAGAGAGAGAGAGAACAGAGTCATATTAGCATCAGCTACTTCCCTGAAGATATTACAGGTGAAGTGGAGTTTGACCTCAGCCCTCTTTCTTGAGCCCCAATTGCCATTCTCCAAAAGGATGTTTGCTTATTATTTGTTGCAAATGAACTTAGAATAAGTGAAACTTAGGCATCGGCCAGAACCCTCCTTCAGGATCTGACTTAACCGCTGCCTTATCAGCACCCACATCTTAGGCAAGAGGTCTGTCCATCTGAAGGTTCCCCTCCCTTCAGTCCTTTTGTGTTACACCTTTCCGTGTTATTTCGTTCGGAGCACATTTCATCTCTGAACTTGCATTACTTATGTACGTTTGTTTGCTAATTTGTATGTGTCTCTCTCCACTAGGACTTAAGTTTCTTGTCAGCAGGAACCTTTCCCTTTGTTCACAGCTCTGTCCCCATGCTTGGAGTGGGCCTGGTGCATAAGAGGCCTCACTGAATAGATGTGAAATAAATGAGTAAATTTGGCACCTACTACAATAATGACAGTTGTCAGCCAAGGTAACAATAACAACAATAATTGCAACAGTAGTAGTAATGTAGAAGTAGCAGCTCACATTTCCCCAGGCCTCAGTATATGCCTGGCTCTAAGCTAAGCGCTTCCAATGCAGTATCTGGGGTATTTCTCGCAGCATTTTCTGAGATAGGTCACTTATGAACCCCACATTACAGTTGTGAATGCTAACATTAGAGAAAGAAAGCACCCTAGTCACCCAGCTAGTAAGTAGGGAACTAGAAATTAAAGGCAAGCCTCAGAGAGCTTGTCACCTGAACTCCCCACACCCTCACATTGGGGCCCCCTACTTACCTTTCCCGACCCTGCCTCTCGGATTACAAGATCAGCAAAATGAAATCAGGAAGACAACCAACTTCTGGGGTCACACGGTCCGTGTGTCTGTGAAGAGTTTCTTTTTTTAAACGTATCTTTCTTGTTGAAAGTATCACAGGTGTCCCCTTTTCCTCCCATTGACCCCTCCTACCCCGCACCCTCCCCCAGGCCTTCCCCACACTATTGTCTGTGTCCACAGGTTATGCATATATGCGTATAAATTCTTGGGTTAATCCCTGAAGAGTGTCTAACTCGTCTTCTGATTCCACATCCACCGGGCCCTGCCCTCTTTGCTTGGCTGACTCCTCCTCAGATTTGGAGACATTGCATCTTGAAAGATTCACCCCCTTTAGTATCTTTGTTTGGCTCAAAGATGCTCTCAGAACAGTGCCTGGTACATGGCGCAATCAGTATTTGCTGAATGAATGAACACTCATTCACTAATTTCAACACGTCTTTTGGACACAGGGTTCCGTGCTATTATGCTCTAGGGAGATGTTTCTGACTAAAATTTGTTGTGATATCCAAGTAACATGGCCAATGACTGAATGTACAAATGACTCCTCTCTGTTTTAGAAAGACTTCAGCACGCGAATGGGTAACCGCAATCCTGGCGTGGGCAATGAGGTTATGCAAATACCTCCAAAGGCCAAGCTCATTTGTGGGGATGGATTAGCAAGTCTTACCTATTTCCTTTTACGTGCCCTATTTTACATTTCTGCTGCATTTACGTTGAATGCTGCATCCAGACAATCTCCAGTACAAATGTAACAGTCAAATTAAGGCAAGTGAAGAAATAGTAGTTTTTTTTAATAGTAAACTTAAGTGCCTGAGCAAATTACAGCCCAGCCAGCCAGAGTGGCAATGAGCCATCCTGATTGTAAATAAACACATGCGTGGCCTGTGGACAGCCAGGTGCATCAGAGACATCTCAGGCAATTCATGAGCGCCTTCAAAAGGTTAAGCTGGAAGGCAAGATTGGATGGGAATTATTGTGGCCCCAGCACCTAGAACATCGACAGCTCAATAAATGCTGAATTGACACAAGGTAGGTGCTAAAACAAATATTTGCCAAACAAATAAGCAAATAAATGGGTTTGGTTTCCTAGAAATGACTTCCACGTGGCCTGTTTACCTGGTGTTAACGATCATATGACTCCTGTAGAAGGTCACGAGGACCCAGCTCCTTTATCAGGGCAATAACACTGTGTTTGAGGGTCATATCTTAGAGGAAGAGCTCCAGGGAGCCTCATAAAAGAGGAGTGCTTTTTAATGGACACTTGTTCTTGCTTGGCTGGCATTGGTCCCCCTTTTTGGGGTGACACCTCTTCTTTCTCTCTTGGAGGTCTGTCTCTCTTCCATTCTCAGTCAGTTTGGGCCCAGGTGGAGATGATTCCTTGCCCAGCTCTAGGGAGAAGCAGGTAAGCCAGGCTGGGCCAAACAGAGCGTAAATCCCACTGACCAAGGCACATGAATCAATTGAGGCCAATCAGAGCCAAGAAGCCTCAATCCTGGAATTTTGCTAGAACTAGTGGGAAAGAGGTGAGCTCTTTCCACTAGAGTTTCTGGGAAGGTAGAATGAAAATGGAACTTCTAGAATAATCATATGGGCAAAAGGAAAGACCGTGCCTAAGAATTAAGCCAGTAGAGAAGAAAGCCAAAGGGTGGAGAGAAGAAAACCGGGGCCCTGGATCCAATTATTCCTGAGTGCATATTACCTCTGGAGATTAATTAGATGAGCCAATAGAGGGCTTTTTTTTTTTTTTCTTAAGTGTGTTTGATTAGTATCTAATATTATTTACAAATACTACCCTTTTGAAAGGTGAGAATCATATACTATCTCAGATGTTTGATATTGAAAATCAACATCTAGAAAGCCTTGCAGTGCCTTGGTTAGTACATAAATATAAGGAAAAAGGAAAACCTTAGAAACATAAAATAGCTATTAAGTCCACCCTCTTTACCAATGTAACAATTTCTATTCCCCGTTATGGATTAAGAGCTATAAATTGTTTAGGAACCAGTACTTCCAATTCTGGGACTTAAATAAAAAAAGTTTTATTCTCATATATATTTTTCATAGCATCATTTATAATTACATGAAATCAGAAACAACCTAAATCTCCAATATTTGGAAACGGTCAGATAAATTTTACAACAAAATGTTACACGGTTATTAAAATGACATTTGTTAAAAGTTTTCAATAACATGTTTACAGCATAATATTAACTGGAAGAGAGCAGGAAAAAATTATATGTATTGTATACAATCACACTGTACAATAAATAAAAAATCCATGAATAGAAAAAAACAACACGGAACAAAGTATTTCCAAAGGCTACCATTGGTTGTCTTTAAGTGGTGGGACTATGGATGATTTTCTTCCCTTTTTTTTCCTACTTATTCATAAATAAGATTCCAAATTTTCTGTAATTAACAGGTATTATTTTATAGAGGAAAGGATGCTATTAAATGTTTAAAATAATTTTCCCTCCCAGCAGCCCTGACTTGGACATGTCAGCCCGCCTCCTTGGGACCGTGAAGACCTAGTGAATGGACACAAACGCTCAGGGACACGCCCGTGAAGCGCTCCCGTGTCTGAACTCCGGGCAGGGGTCGGTCACCCATTCCATGAGCTTCTGATGAGAATGCGTTCAAAGCTTTTATCGCCGACCTGCTATTTATTACCTCCACAGGGCTTAGCTGCAATAGCTGTCGTTGGGAATATCCTTTCCTAATTAGCTTTATTAGTGAGGAAGACTCAAGGAAAATCCTTAAATAAATATTCCTCAAAATGATGTTTGTCAGGTACTTCTGTCCTCCAGGGGCACAAATGCAGGTTCTAGGGCAGACTGTTGAGACCCTAGCTCCCAGAGTACTCACGCCTCTTGACTAAACCAGCAGGCTGGGCACCGAAGGTACCCAAGTGGATCTTGCCCTTGTCTGAAGGAATCAGAAAGGTAAACAGGCCGGGTCAGAGCAGGAGAAGCTAGGGGCGCATTGATGAAATCAGCGGGCATGGCTCTGTGTGTTATTAGCTAGTATGAGTACAAAATATGCCCCTGGACCATGGGCCTCATCGGTGGCCCTGGGCAAACGTAGCTCTCCCAAATGCCAAACTTCCTACCACTCTGTGCCCATTGGAAAGCCCCTTGGAGATTCTGTTTCTTGACTGATGAATATAAGGCATATTCTGGGCCCCATTACTAGAATAGTATACTGAACAGATATGCATATGACAATACTTGTGGAATTACCTGGGTGAGACCAAGAAAAAAAAAAAGGAAAATGAATATTTGTCCCAGAGAAGAAGGAATATCGGGGAAGATTTGCTTCTCACTCTCGCTTGCACTCAGGACAAATGCAGAAGCAGCAGTTTCTCTGCAGAGCTGTGAGCTCAGCAGGGCTGTTGCTTGGTCTCCCTCTTCCATCAAAAGCTGCCACTAAGAAGAACTGTGACAGCAGTCACACCACCTTGGAAATAACTGTCCCGCTTGGCTATGTCTGCAGGTAGTGTTGGAAGTGTCTGGAGCGGGCAAAGGCAGCCGGTTCCAGACAGAAAAATGCTCATCAGGCACTTCCCACGGAGCAGCCTGTGGATGACTTTACACACATCGAATCCATATAACCACCCTGGGAAGTCAGTATTATCAGCCTCTGGGCCCTCCCCTCCGTTTTACAGATGAAGAAATCAAGGCCTAGAGTCTTTAAACAAATCACTTTTGATCACATAGTTAGAAACAACTGACCAATTAAAACTTGGGGCAATCTGATGCCAAAGCCTGTGCCCCTAACTGCTTTGCTCCTTAGAGATGACAACCTAAGCAGACTGTTTTCTGTGCTCTAGAAATACAGGTCCCAATGAAACCACGAGTCATGCTACAATGCGTACGTATATCAAATCATCACACTGTGTGCTTTAAGTATGTACAATTATATTTACCAGTTATTCCTCAATAAAGTTAAAAGAAACAAACTAAACTACAACTTTAAAGGTAAACACAGCCCCCTCAGCCCCCTCTGGCCCACCTAATATTCAAAACTTCTATTTGCAGTCCAGTTTCTCAATGAGCAGTGAAAAAAGGCATCAGACCCTGCAGAAGGTCTCTCAGACCCCAGCTGCCAGACAGGAGAAATGTCTGGGGACAGAGTGGCTTCTGGGTGAACCTGAGACCTCACACCATTCAGGTCACTTTCATAGGGAACCAAGGGAGGACCCGAGGCCGTGCTATGTGGTCCACCAGCAACGGGACCAGCAGAGGCTCAGCAGGGCTGGGTGAGGTACGGCCCACCCCACACTTGGGGTCAGCACCTCTGGTGGGTGTCCCTCCCAGGAGCCCCTTCGCGAACTTCAGTGCCCAACTTCTACTGGGCAGCAGCTTGCCAGAGGTGCCACTAGGGGACCAGGGAGTCAGGGGAAAGAGGACAGCAAGCTCTATAGGCCTGTCTTCTTGCAGGCAGGACCCATCCGTCTACCCTGAACAGAGGACCCAGCCTACTGGACAGGCTCCTCTGGCACCGTTTTTAGCATTCTGGAGGAAGACAGAGGAGAGCTGAGATCCCAGTCATGTGTCCTCCTGTGTCAAAATCACTCTGCATTCCTTCCGGAGACCACTTTCTTCCCTGGGCCCCTCTTGTGTTTATGGGGAGGAGTTGGGGGAGGGAGACTGTGGGTGACAGGGGAGGATGGGGGAGCTGTCACTGGCAGCGTCACAATTGCCATTTCTCCAAACGCTCCGAAGGTGCATGTGGCAAAAGAAGGTAGAATAATTCCGGGGTGCAAGAAAGCTAAGAAGTGTCTCTGAAGCACTGAGCCTCCTCCCCCCAGTGAAGTGTCTCAGAAAGGGCAATAATGTAAACATTCAGGCATTAGAGGGAAAACTTACCCTTTGTGCACCCCCCTCCCCACCGTTAATGACATCGGCAGCCCTATTAAAGTACAAGTCTGATTTGTGTTTAATGATCTTGAAAGGAAAGTAATTGCTTGGGTATTACCATTCAAATGTTCCTAGAAGCGCAGATAATATTTACAATTGGATTGTCCTTTCCAAGGGGGCAGGCGGCGGTGTTCCCCAGGCCATTTAAAGCTGAGGCTGGGGAGAAGTGACCCCCAAAATTGGCTGGAGGACCTCAAAGCTCAGCATGTGTTTTCTTTTCTTCTTTTCAGTCTTGCGAAACTCTTGGGGGAATAGCCCTTCCCCTTTCCCTTCCAGGAAGGGCATGCAGCGAGGGGCGATTTTAGGGCACAACTTGGAGTGCAACCAAACTGGCCCTTGGAGAAGAGCAGGAGGCATCGGTGCCCAGTCGGCAGCTCAGGCATTTGAGGGGGGAGAGCTACATGATTCCTGAGAAAAGAGTGAGACCAAATCAAACAGCAAGGACAAAGGAGGGACCCAGTGAAGTCGTAGCCCAAACGGAGGAATTTAAATAAATATGAGCCGAACTGTGTGAGCGATGTCCGTTTTCCTGTCCACAAGCAGCTTTGAAACCGGAGCATCGAGCTAAGCAGCCAACGTTGCTGTGACAGGAAATACTCGGCTGAGTGAGTGGAGACGAGGCGACAACACACCGCGTTGACCACCCAACTGTGGAGACAAACAGCTCCCGTTTCAAATCCCCGCTGGGCCACCTGGTAGCCGTATGACCTTGGCAGGAGGCGATTTACCTGCCCTGAGCCTCAGTGCCCTCCTCTGAAAAATGGAAATGATCATTGGACCCACCTCCCAGGGTAATCACAGGGAACCAAAGAAATTCTGGAAGCAAAGGGGCTTAGCACAGCTCCTGGCAAATAGAAAGTGCTCGACCAATGTCCTTGATTAGTATTAATATTAGAAAAGATGAACAAGGTTCTCACTGCCTTCAGGACCTGGCTTTACATGATCACTGTTTTGATACCTGTGTGTTTTACATGTTCAACATTAGCACATCTGGGGCTTCTGGCTGCATGCTCAGCTCTCGGTGCTCCTGCGTCCAGAAGGATGTAGGAACCATGGCGTCCAGAAGGATGTAGGAACCATGGCAGCTCTGTCCATTTTACTGATGAAGGACCTGTTGAAAGCCTTGCCAAGGCCAAAATCCCTCCTGCAGACCTGAAACAAGAATGAGTGTGGTTTGGTCTGGCTTAGCATTTCTTCTCCCAGGCCATGGGCACCTGACATCTATGGGCAAGTCTGGCCTATACATCTTCCTTTTGAGCTGAACATCTGGGCAGGGTACTGAGGGGCACAGACAGGTAACCAACATAGTGAGAGCAGAAAAACCATTTTCCTCTGAATGTGGAAGATAAGGAAATATAGCAAAGGAAAATCATCTCATCCAACCTCTGGATCATGGGTGCTGGCCCCAAGCAAGAGGCTGAAAATGGCAGGTGGCATCATTGTTCCTATTCTGAAAATGCTGGGCCTCAGCATTGCCTCCTGCCACACCTGTGCAGGTGTGGTGGCTGGAATAGCTGCAGGTGGTGTCTAGAAAAGTGAGTCTAAGACTGCCTTCTTGTAGAGCTCCCACAGGTCACAGGATGCCATGGGGTGTGGAGGGGTGCAAGGTGATTTCCTGAGAGCTCCAGAGTGGCGTGGAGACATAGAGGACCTCAGACAGCTCCCCAAGTTTCCCACAGCCCCAGTGTGGCACGAAGGTGACTGACAAGGAACCAAAGCCTTGAAGTCAAATGAGAAGTTTGCAGAAGGGACTCGGGGAATCAACATTTAAAGGCCAGGGAAACACAATGTCACAACAGACACTAGAGGGATCTGCCCAGTGATAACTGAAGACCAGAGGAGCCCATTTCCTCACCTCCTCCCACCCCCAGAATAAAAACCCAATTCCTGCTTCTAAGGGAAAGGTCCTGAATTGACTGAGATTATGATGATTATTTAGCACGGTGAGAGCTCAAAATACAAAAATAATTTTTTTAAGCTCATTTACAGAAAAATAAAGTTCTTTTCTCATTCAGCTAAGTTTGTGCTCATCGAGGTTCCAGTCATCTTTCTTACTACAGCACCTTGCATCCTGTGTCGAATGTCTTTAGTGATGATTACAATAAAAAGGGTTCTGAGAGGGAGAGACACAGAGAGAAATGAGAAGGAAGAGGGACATTTTATCATTTGTTAAGTTATAAGAACTGGTAGCATATGTTGAGTTTTTTGTGTGTTTTTTTAAAGCACTGGCTGTAAAATAAGATACAACAAAGATCCTGTGCGATATGGTTTGTTTCCGAGTCATAATAATAACAGTGGTTGGTTAACCTGAGTCATTTATTTGTACCAAGGGCTGTACGTGCATATCCCATGTCAAAAAACTGTTACCACATCTCCTCCACAGACTGAAGCATGGACGTTCAGGAACCGAAGGAGCGTATCTGGGAGCCACAGGCCAGCGTTTAGTGGAAATTCTGCAGGAACCCAAGCAGTGTCCTGCAGGACCCAGGTCTCAGCCACCCCACTCTAAGGCCTCTGTTGCCTTAACACGCAGACCCGTGAGTCAGTGGCCCGGCCCTGGTCAGCTCACTCCAGGCCTCCACTCTGGAAGGGTAGGTGAGCGAAAACTTGCTCCCACTCAGAGACTTGGAGAAGGAAGACCCCGCCTTCAGAAGACTGCCCTGGACCAGCTCCAGGCAAGAGCTGAGTTTGCTTTAACAAAAAATGTTTCATGAAGACAAGTGCCAGTGGCTGCTGCAGAAGGCGAGAAGCTAACTAAACCGCAAGAGGCCGGCCAGGGTCACCCGGCCCCGAGGCTCTGCTCAGAGTAAAAGCAAACCACACTCGGTTATCAATGGGCGATGCATTTCAGCCCCTCTCTAAATAAGCCACGTGTGAGAACGTGGGTCGAAGTTCATTTGTTTTAGGTCGGGTTTGAGAAGGAATTACAGACATAGCTCTTTGGGGTTAGGGGTGTCTCTTTGCTCTGTAATTTGATGTTCAGGATTGGTATGAGTAGCATGAGTGGATAAAGTCAATGAAAGGCCTCAATTTTCATTGTGAATAAATGAACATCAGATACATAAAGCCTGCTGGTGGACCTACCCTGGGGGCTGTCCGAGTTACTCAGCCAGCGGCCCGAGCATAAAGTTGGTAGTGTGTGTCCCTTCTGCCACCAAAAAGAACAATTTCACTTGCTGCCAGACACAGGGGAAGGGACCTGACGCTCTTCTGGGTTATTGTTGGACATAAAGTGGTCTGGCTCTGGGTCAAAACAAATTTGGCCCTTTAAAGTCTCTGAGGGTTGGGGTGAGTCCTGAAAAACAGTGGCAAGATCATAATAGGTCCTTTATGACCGATTCTGTTCCCAAACGACATTGAGCTTGGTGTTTGCAGGCGCTGACCTGGGAAGGGCCATCTCAGGAGCAGCCTGAGGCTGCAGAGAGGCTGGGCTAAAAATGGATGCTGTGCAGCTGTGAGGGGAGCTATTTTGGGATCCCAGGGGGTCTCATTTGTACTTCAGGTTAGGAGGCTTCCAAGTGAAGGGGGGCCTTCCGTGGGTGGTGGGGAGAGACCAGACCAGACGTAGCCCTCCTTCCTCCCACCCTCCTCTCC
Organism: Miniopterus natalensis; assembly: GCF_054644295.1. Lineage (NCBI taxonomy): Eukaryota > Metazoa > Chordata > Mammalia > Chiroptera > Miniopteridae > Miniopterus > Miniopterus natalensis. The sequence goes on along the minus strand of NC_142091.1, from coordinate 59,053,148 downwards.
TGCTGGCGCCTCAGGCCCCATCCCCTCTTTCTTCAAAGACGTCACCAGCACAGGTGCTGGAGCTCTGTGGGAAGGGAGGAAAAGAGCAAGTCGCTTCCTAGCCCAGGGTGTCTGGGGACATGGCTGCTTCTGCTGTGTTCTGGAGAAGACTGCCTGACCTTTGCAGGTGGGAGAGGCGCCAGGGCTTCAGGCTCTGGTTGGCTTTTGCATCCATTTCAGTGGCTTTCGAACAGGAAGGAACCTGGAAGCTGAGGTGAGAAAACAGGATACTAGACTCTTCTTCACAGCTCAGCTCCTGCCCATTCGAGAGGCAAAGGGGCTGGTTCCTTCTCCCTTGTGGCCCATGTGTCCCAGGCTTAGGCTGGTGTGGCTGTAGAGTCCTTTGAACACTAGAGTTCTGAAGGGAGGCTCTCCTTTCCCTCCCCTTCGAACTGGCTGGAAATCACCTCATCAGTCCTGTTAGGTTAGGAGAAATGGTAGAGTAATGATATCTGCTCCCTTTAGCCCATGCTTCATGGATCACATCAATGGCTGCCATCTTGATGACAGACCATGGATCTAACGGGGCAGCTTGCATTGCTTAAGCATGTACCCTTCAGAGCTCACAGCCCTGGGTCGCAATGCTGTATTGCTACATCTGAGCTGTGTGGCCTTTGGGAAGTCTTTCCATCTCCCTGAGACTTCGGCCCTCACTTACAAAATGGGAGCAACTATCATATCTGTCTCATGGGGTTGTTGTGAGAATTAAATGTGGCAAAATACTTAATACCATGTATGGCACGTGGTCAGTGTTCTAAATAAGTAATACATTTTTGTAATGGATATATTATACCCATTCTTACTAATGGCCGGAGAGCGAGAAGTGATGATACTCTTGAGACCAGAGCATGCCGAGCAATGTAGAGCAATAGCAACACATCCAGTGTGTTTGGAGGGAGTAAGAAAAGAAGAGATGTAGGAGCTGAAGTCAGAGAGGTGCTGGGAACCCCGTATGTATAGGCCATTGTAAGGGTTCTGGCTTTTCTCTGAGAGAAATGGGGAGCCATGGTTGGGTCTTCAGCCATGATCTGGCTAATACTTTTCAAGATTCACTATGGCTGGCGTGTTGAGGATACACAGTAGAGTTGGTGAACAGGAAAGCAGGGAGACCAGGTAGGAGGTAGTAGTAAAACTGGTGAGAAGTCAGATGCTGCATAGATCTAGGTATAACCAGCAGGACTTTTTGTTGAATCGGGTGTCCGATGTATGAGAGAAAAACCTAGGATATTTCTGGGGTATGAGGCCTGAGCAACTAAGAGGATGGAAGCACATTTACTGAGATGGGAAAGACTTTGGATGGAGCAAGTGAAAAAAGGAAGAGCTGTGACAGTCAGGAACTCAGTCTGGGACCTGAGAAATCTGCGATGTCTGTGAGAAGGAGCTGTCCAGCAGGCCGTTGCAGATACAAGTCTGAAGTTCAGGGGGTAGGCTCTGCTAGAGAACCACACTCCAGAGCCAGCAGCATGTGAATGCTATTTAAAGCCATGAGGAGGGTGTGGCTCCTCAGGTCTCCCAGACCACCCCTTGCACCCCCGAGCAATGCAAAAACCCTTTTGCAGGTCAAATTCTTGTTTCTGGCCAAAATAAATCAGAATGCTCAGACTTCAAGGCCCATCACCAATCTTAATTTTTCATGAAGTCTTTCCTAATTACTGCAGTCCCTATGGGATGCTCTTAATTTATATAATTGTCTGCCTCACTGATTCATCAATTAATAGCTATTTATTGAGCAAATTCTGTATGCAAGGCCCAGGGCTGGGTGCTGCGGAGCATGTGAAACAAGAACACGTGGTTCCCACACTTAGAAAGCTGACGTCCAGCTGAGCAAACAGAACAAATATTACTCAAGGCACCGGAGAACATCAGGTTCTTTGAGGAATCACTGTCAGTGGCATGGAGGGAGCCTTTCAAGTTGAGTCTTAAATTTAAAAAGTAGCTTCTGGGGACACATTTTTGGAAACTCTGAGTGGATGGTCTCTCTCCTAAAAGTATTCTAGTTCTAAAAATCTATATTTCTATGAATGTTGAGAAACTGAATTTTTCTCCGGAGAAGAAAGAGTGGGGTGGGACCCACTTTGGGAGTGGCAACCCAGGTATAAAAAGAAAATGGGTGCAATGTCTTGGGGGCAAGAGTGAGCACAGGTGGACAAAGAGGCGATGAGAGATGTGGCGAGAAGCAGAACGTGAGTCTTCACGTAAAGGAGCATGGGGCCCAGCTTGGTTGGTATTGTGGGCGTGAGAACAGTTGCATCACAGGGGTAGACTGAAAGAAGAGGTGGGTGAAAAGTGGGGGTGAAGTTCTTGTCATTAGCCAGGCATGCAGTAATAAAGGCTTGACCAAAAGAATTGATTGGAGATGAAAACTAGCTGCAGAATAGGAGACCTTTCCAATGGAAGAAAGAACAGTGTGACAGTGAAGGAGAACAGAAGCCCGGCCAGGTGTGGCGCAGTCGCTGAGCACTGACCTGGGATCCAGGCGATTGGGGTTCGATTCCTGGTCAGGGCACATGCCCGGGTTGCGGGCTCGATCCACAGTCGGGGGCCTGCAAGAGGCAGCTAATCAATGACTCTCTCAAATTGATGTTTCTCTCTCTCTCTCTCCCTCTCCCCCTCTCCCTTCCTCTCTCTGAAATCAATAAAGATATATTTAAAAAGAAAGGGAAGTATGACACCAAGATTCTGGGGCTCAGAGAAGAGCAGGGGCGGAACGCTAACTGGGGGGCATGGCATTGGTAGAGAAGAGCTCAGTAAGAGTGGGTTGGTTGAAGTAAGAGTGGAGCATCTAAGAGCAGGAGAGGGTCAAGTTTAGAGATGGAAAAGTGGGAGCCAGTCATGTGGAGCCATGCTGAAGCCACAGGGCAGGGTTAGCCCAAGGGAGACTGGAGAACTCGAGTTTAGGATTAGTAATCTGTGCCCACCTGCCTGTTTTAGCTCCCCACCTAGGTGCTTGACATCCTTCCTGCTCGTCTCCTCGCAGTCAGTCTGTTGGGACGCAAAACAACATAGTGACCAAACACATAGGGTCTGGTGTCAGGCTTCCTCCATATGAGACCAGGTTCTTACCCAGCACTGGCTCTAGCTGTGTGACCCTGGGCAGGTTACTCAGGCCCTCCAAGCCAGAGTCTCTTCATCTGTAAAATGAGGGAGACAATAGTAGTTGTCTCATGGTTGTGAGGATTAAAATAGACTTGGCACATGGTAAGTACTCAATTATGTTGCCATTGCTAACCACGGTCACATCTTGATAAATATTCACTGAGAGCAGTGAAAGCAGGGCTCATGGAAGGAATATTGAAAACCACGCGCTCCCCCGAACCAGTTCACCAAAGGGAAGGCTGGAGGAGAGAATGAGCACTTAGTGAACACCTGCCATATGCCAGACACTTTGCTAAGTGCTCAGCTGACCCTGACAACAACCCCAGGAGGTAGCTTTTATCCTCACTTTATAGACTAGGAAATAGTGGCTCATAAAAGTTAACAAGCTTGCCCAAGGTCATACAGCTAATAAATGGTATATATTTTTATGCATTTAAAAATTCTAAAAGGATACATTCCAAATTGTTATCGTCCTACTTTATATAGCTCCATGTTACTTAAAATTTTCAGCAAATAGCTATTGTTCCTATAATCAGCAAAAAAAAAGTTGTATTTCTCCTTTGAAGGTGGAAGGGAAATAGGGGGTGGAGCTGGGCCATCTCAGGTGGTTCTCTAGCAGTGGAGAGCCTCGAGGCTTCCTTGTAGAACAGCCAGTCTCTGCTGCAATGTTGCCTTGAGCCCTGAGGAAAACAGTCAACTCCGTGCAGCCGGGAACTCAAGAAATCAGGAAGGAAAGACAAAAAGGAAGATGGGTGAGCGTGTAATGTATTTGAAAGAGATTTCCATCTAAGAGTGTTAAAATAATAGAAAAGTTTTCATGCTTAAAGGGATAAACTTCCTTAATCTGTCACATACTCTTAATCCTTAGATGAGATGTCTCTGTTCTTGGAAAGTGGACACAACTTCCCTAGATGCTGATCCCTGGGGCCTCAGACAAGGCACAAGCATGATTAATTCTGTAACACCAATGTATGTTAAAATAAACCAAAACAAACCACTGAGGACTCTGAGTCTAGATGAACTCTGAGGTCAAAAACTTGTTCTCATCTTATTAGATAATAACCTGAAAAAAGTATGAGAGAAAATCCGCTATGATGGAAAACCACCTCTGTAAGGGGCTGCTTCAGTTAACTGAATTCTGCTTTTAAAATAGCATCTCTGGTGAGTACCACATGATTTGTGTATTTTGAATCTGGTAGTAATGGCAGACATGTTAGAAAAGGTTACTTCATTTTAAAAATAATTTTTAAATTACTGTGCTGTGTTTCAAAGAAGGGAATTCATCTTTTAAAGGAATCAGAGAGGTTTGCCCAAACTCCTGGGGAAAGCAGGGTGGTCTGTTAGAGAACAAGATGAGGTGAGTTAAATGTTATCAGAAAGAAAGAAAGAAAGAAAGAAAGAAAGAAAGAAAGAAAGAAAGAAAGAAAGAAAGAAAGAAAGAAAGAAAGAAAGAAAGGAAGGAAGGAAGGAAGGAAGGAAGGAAGGAAGGAAGGAAGGAAGGAAGGAAGGAAGGAAGGAAGGAAGAAAGAAAGAAAGAAAGAAAGAAAGAAAGAAAGAAAGAAAGAAAGAAAGAAAGAAAGAAAGAAAGAATCTTTATAAAAATTTACATTTTACATTTTACATATTCCCTTCTAAAGAATTTTGATTCTGGCAGGTACATGAAAATGTAATTTAATTCAACCAATAATTAATTTCTGAATATTTATTGTGTTCCTGGCACACAAAAATGAAGACAGGCATAGTCTCTTCTATCTAGACACACACACACACACACAGAGTACATGGGATAAAGATGTGGTAGCCATTAATTCTTTCATGAACGAAAATGAAGGTCTTAGGAGGTAAAAAAAAAACAACCAAACTACGAAGAGATGCCTTGGGCTGCGGGCTTCCCAGCATATCAATGCTCAATTTAGTGTTCATTTGCATCTTGCTGCCCATAGGCCTCTTGAGAGTCAAGAAATTAGTCCTGCTGTTCCTAACTTTGCTTTAAGAACCATGCCTGCTATTCTTAGCTTTCAACACAGTCCGGTGGGAAAGCAAAGAGAAGTCTGGACCTTAAGAACAGATTGAACAATTAAAAAAAGAACAGATTCAAGCATTTTTATCAGAGACAAATTTTAAAACTTTCAACTTGAGAGAATAGAGGCAAGATTAAAAAATAGCTTCTTTCCTCCACTTGGAAACTGATGTTACTTGGTAGACATGGAAAGGAAAGGAATAACAATTCTCACCCCACCTTGACCTCTACTCCCCACAAGGAAGTAGTGTCATCCATCACGTGTAGGATCCCCTAAGAGATGGAGATGGAGGAGACTGGGGTCCTCCTTGAGCACTTAACAAACCTGCGTCCAGCTACTTCTGTCGGGTTCCACCCCTACCTCAATGTAGTTGGCAAAGTCAGGGACCATGAACTTATGACAAATTGGCTGACAGTCTCCCAGATCACCTACAATCCAACCTGGGTCCACATGCCTACACTGAAAACTAGGTTGCTCTTATGTTCATTGTGTTGGTCTTACAGATCAGTCCACATTGCCTGAGATGACCAGAGAACTCCCTGACTTGATGGTAATGACCCAGATGATGAGGGTCACTGGTTTTCCTTGAAAACTGGCAAGTTCGTCAGTCTCCCATGGCCTGTCAATGTCACCAACGGGTTCTTCCTTGGCCCCTTTGGCTACTTTCAAAACTGCAAATCCTCAGGCCCCTAAGTTGGAACACCAGTATTTCACAGTGAAGGAACCACTGATTTCCCTAGTGCTGTCTGGCTTTTGGTCTTTTCATCCCATTTGCTGCCTCACAGGCATTTAGATAATAGGTGTCCTTATTTGACCAGAGAAAGGGTAAAATACAATAAAACAAAACCATAAAGGCCTTGACCTTTTTGGTTGCCTCTTAGTTACCAGCTTCTCCTCTGCCTCCAATGAAGGGGTGATGTGTTTCTTTATCAGCTCCTTGTGTGTGGTTTCCCTAAAAGACAGTCTTCTATTGTCTGTATGTGTCTAAGAAATTGGGCCTCTTCCTTGGGCTGTGGTATGAAGCCAACTGCTTCAAGAAGGACAGATTCCTCCAAAATGGTAGATACAAAGCATCATTGTGTGGCTAAATCCGCACTGAGTTTTGTTTCTGGAAACAGTCTCTTTGGAGTTTCTCTCTTTACTCGTGAGTGATTTTTTAACCACACCTTTCAGATTACCAGCTTTCAAGGCCCACACTCCACCTTCCCCAGGATACTTTTTCTGGTTGTTCCAGAGAAAAGACGTGGGCAACTCATGAAGATTAGACAACTATCACCATGGTGGCTTCCAGGGGCACCTGCAAGGGCTCAAGCACTCAGCTCTAAGCCATAGCGTCCCTTAGTGCAAACAGAGATAATAATACAGCCTGCCTCCCTGGGTTGTTCTAAGGTCTCAGTGAGATGATATGTAAAAGGCACTTTTCTCCATGCTTAGCACACAGTAAGCATTCAATCAATGTTAGCTACTATTTTCCTACCTCATAGCATTGTACCTGGCACATAGTATATGTTCAATAACCATTCATGACTGGTAGTGACTAAATGGATCCTGGGCCTGGGATGGAAACTAACACCAAGCCCTACCAGAGAGAATGAGGGGGATGACTGGGGTAGTCTAAATTTAGCCTGCTCTGGTCTCCTTTTATCTGGAAACATGAGCAACACAGAGGAAGATAAAGGCAGAGGAAATGGGGCAGGAGAGCACTTTTGATAAAACCCACTTGCTTCTAAGTTGCCACAAAGATGATTTTGGTTTTTAGAGGGTAACCAAGGGCCTTGGGGGTAGAAAGACAGGACAGGGGTGAGGCTAGACAAAGTAGTTTGACTTCAAATTAAAAAAGAAAGCTACACAAATGAAAGAAAAGAATCTGACAAGTAAGTCTGTCCAGCTGTATTTTTATAATAAAAAATCTTGCTTGTAGCCCTGGCCAGTACGGCTCAGTTGGTTAGGTGTCATCCTGTGCACCCAGAGGTCACCGGTTCAATTCCTGGTCAGGGCACATGACAGGGTTGTGGGCTCGATTCCCAGTAGGGCTGGCCTGAAACCTTAAAGAGAAGGCAGAGAAAGACTTTTTCTTTCCTCTTCTCGTGTATTATCTTATTTTTGTCCACACAGCAACCCAGGGAAGGAAGTGGGACACGAATGTTTGTTTCCATTTACCAGGGCAGAATGCTGAGGTTTGGAGAAATGAGCAAACTACTAACCTGGCTCCTATGGTTACAAGTGACAGCACCAGGAAAAACCTGTGGTGTCCTTGGAAAAACAGGGAATTGAGAAGCCACACTCCCTGGCGTTAACCCTAGTTCTGAGGTTATAGAGCCCTGGATGCTTTACTTAATGCCTCCAACGGCAGTCCTCATCTGAAAAACCAGAGTCATAAAATCTACTTCCAGGATTGGTTGTGAGGCTTAAGGGGAAGAACTGGGGCACCTCCTCCGGTGTCAACCAGACACAAAAAACAGCATTGCTGCCCCTTCCTGAACCTCTCTCCACTTGCATGCACCTTTCCCTGGGACAGGAATAAAAATCAGCACCTCCGAGGGCTCTCAGGCCACATTAGCTAACGTGGCCCTTCATGGTCTACATACTGAATTTTCAAATGGAGTGAGGGGAGGGTTTACCGCGAAATAAAAGGTGGTGCTCGTGAGGATGGCATTTGCTAAGCACAGCTTGGGAAATACATGCCAGTAAACCTGGGGCAGCCTGTTTACTTCCTTGGGATTTTTAAGGACAGCCTGGGGTGTTTTTTACATTCCCCTACTCTAAATATTCCTTAGGTTAGCGATCTGACATTTAGACTCAGACAGAGACACAAAGGCCTGAAGAATGGGATACATCAGGCTCACTTCTAAAAACGACAGGAGCTAGGGCTAATGTTTTTATTATTAGAATAGTAAAGCAGCAAATATTAAGACTTCATAAATGTGGCCATGTGCACTGATAAATGGCGTGCTCTTTTACTACAGGGAGGCTGGAAAACAGAGACCCGGAGGTTGGGCCCAGACAGGGGACCTGGCTGCGACACAACCCTTCCTCGGTCTTCAGTCATAAACAAGGGACGGTAGAGTCCTCACCGCCCCAAACTGAGCCAGGGTTTGGGGACCACTTGCATCTGCCCAGGATGTTTTTGCCACAAGCTCTCCAGATGGTACCAGACCTCAGGCTGCGGTGCTTCTCAAGCTTGTCTGGACCCTGCTCCGCCAGACATGACAAAGTGTGTCCCTTGGTGCTCTTGAATGTCCCATCGGCCACAGCCCCGAAGAGAACTCCGGCCACCTGGGAGGTCAGTGGGCTGCACTCCTCACCCGGCCGGTCTATTATCACAGCCGTGGCCCAAGGTCATGGAGAATTTTGTGTGTGTGTCAAGCAGAGCCTCAGAACGGCCACTTCCCTCGCACCAGAAGGGCAAAGCCTCACCCGGCAGGGTCACAGGGGCCATTTTTAAAAGTTAAAAATGAACCCGAGTGAAGGAGTCATTGTCCTGAGGACAGAATGGACTGTTTGGGGTGAAAGTGGCCTGGACTTTGTGTCTCCTGAGTGACAGGGGAAGTCCTCCTTTATTCTCCTGCTTAGGGTTTCTTTCTGACCATGTCGCCTCTCCTCGGCAGCTTCCTGTCATTTTCTCAAGAGAGCCGAGTGGAGGGGGAGCACATGAGGGGAGTGGGGTGCGACTCAGCCGCTGCATGTAAAGCCCATTTGGAGACAGGAAAAAACCTCTTGTCTCCTTAGAGATCATGCACCAGAGTTTAGGGGCAAGGCAGGGTCCTGGGGGGGCATTTTGTCATTACCCCCCACATTTGTGGGGACACAGGCCCAGGAAGCCAATGGGAGGCTGCAGTCAGATAAGTGAGAAGCAGAAAAGTCAGTCCTGGTGGACTTCCTAAGAGCAGGACTCTTATTAAGTTCCTGTGCCCTGAGCTGGCCTTGGAGCCCCCTGAGGAGTCCCGGTTTCTATTTCAGACATAAGAAACAGAAGAAAACATTTTCTAAGTGAAGTGTCTCTTCATTTTTCCCTCGTAAGGCACCAAAAGTCTCTGAGTTAAAATAAAAGATCTTTCTATCCTAATAGGCTGGGAGACCCCAAAAACCAGTTGGTCCTGGTTCCCTGCAGTCTGGCAGGTTAGAGTTGGCATCCCTATTTCAGAAAACTCAGGGAGGTTAGGAACTTCCCCAAGGTCACACAGCTGGAAGTGCCAGAGATTTGCAGGGAGTGACTGAGGGGGGGGCTTCCATTCTCCAGCTCAGGGTGGCCCACGTAGGAAGCCTTTCTTGGCCTCTGTGTGCTGTGGGCAGGCAGCTTCCGAAAGGAAGGTTCCCTGAGTCCAAGTTTTCCCTGGTCCAAGATGAAATCAAGAAAAGAAAAATGTAGGAGAGGTCTCAAGCTGCCTCCACAGGGCCTCCTGAGAGCACCTGAACTGCAGAGGGGCAAGAGAAACCCACCCCCTCATGCCTACGAGGGCAAAGTTCTGGGGGACCCAGAACTCACTTTCTTACTGTTCCCAGGCAGGGCCTAAAAGGGCACCTCTGTCCATGTGTCTAATCAGGGGCCTCTGAGGTTCCTTTCGCCATCACACTGGGGACAGACGTGGAGACAGACATGCCTGTGCCCCTCAGAGGATGGGCAGCTCCGTGTAATTACACCTTTTCCAAGCCGGCTGGAATGGGATTGTTGGGAAAGCCCATTGATTGAGGGCTTGTGAATCGCTGGGCTCCAACTGGGCCAGCTGATAATGATAATGATCTTGCATTTATACAGACCTTTCCATCCAGATGGATCCACAGAGCTCAGCAGAATTTACAACTGACTGTACAAGCGCAGAGCCGAAGTCTGCCCTCTGCAAGGTGCCGCCAGCTCCCACAGAGGTGGCGGTGCTGCTGGGGGCTCGGTCAACATTGTCCCTCCAGCGGGAGCATATTCCGGGGCTATGCTCAGAACAAAACAGCCTGCTTGGGGCAGCTGCCTAGCTGGGGCCATGGGGAGCTGCACCTGTGCAAGGAAAGCAGGATTCAGCTCTTGGCCGAGCGCAGAGCCCCATCCCCGCACACCTGGCAGGACGGGTGGGGGTTAAAGTCAGGGAGAGAACGGGGTCCCACAGAACCACTGGGGCTGCCTCCAAATCAGCATTTTCCTGTGTGTTCCACAAAACTTTAGTCCTTCCTACAAGATGCTCTTCACACAGAAATAAACCTTGAAAAGTTTAGGAAAGACAGGATCCCCCAACCAGAGAGTCACAAGGCTCATGAGCATATTAAAGGTTCTGAGAAGTCCTGAAGGTAAGAAACCTACTTAACCTTAACCACGGTACACATTTTGACCTAGTCTCTTGCAGATCTGGACCAGTCTGAAGTAAGTTTTCCATTTTTATGTTTTTCAACCAAAAATGTACCCTGTAGTAACCATGGGGAAACTGAGACCCAGAGAAGGATGTCACATGACAGATGCACAGAGCAACTTGGTGGCAAAGCCAGGGCCAGCCTTGGACCTCGATCCGATTACCTGACCTATTATACATATCACTATAAGTGCCATCACCTATTTTTTAAAATAAAAATATGCACAAGATGTAGAGCAGCAAAATTCTGTAAACCCCCTGACTCATTTTCTGGGCTCCATGTGTCTTCTGCTTTTTTCAGGTAAAAGTTTTTCTAGATGTGTAGGATGATGCCCCATCATTTGGTGTCTGAAATATTTCTGAGTTAACGACACCCATGGGCAGTTCTACAGCATTTCTATATGCTCGTTAATGCATGCGTCACTCCCACACACACGCACACATACACACACATGCACATATATGAGAAACAAATGTCCAAGAGACCCGAGGTGAGTAGGAAACAATCTACTGAAGCGTACGACCCTGTACCCACACTGTTCAGGACATTGGCCACTAGCCACATGTGGCTATTTAAAACTGTACTTTAAACTTATTAAAACGATAAAAGAATTCAGTCCTCAGTTACGCTAGTCTCATTTCAGGTGCTCAGTAACCACACGTGGCTGGTGGCTACCATATTGAACAGCGCAGATGAGAACATTTCTGTCCCCGAGGACAGTCCGATAGGACAGCACTGCTCTGCGTGGACTCTGTGTTGCATTTCCCCCAGGGCAGTGTATAACCCTGGTTTTCTTCAAAGAGCAGAAGAACTTGAATCAGAGCAAAAGTCCTTGCAGGGCATCAAAAAGCAACTGTATCTCCCAAATGCAGGCGTTAAAGGCCATGACCAGGGAGCGACCACAGGCACAGGAGTAAGACTCGGGGACTGTGGCAGGCACCTTTTTATCTACTTCCTGCCTTCACGATCCAAATTAAACTGTCATCCCCATCAAATGGACCACTCCACGCCAAGATGTGAGCCATTTTACGTTGGGTGGGTGTTTGGGGTCTTCTTGATCTCTTTACTACATTTACCTTGATCAGTAACCACTCTTCACCTAGTATCTCATTCCCTGTCCTTAGAGCCCTCTAGCTGGCTTTTGGGCCAGATGATGAAAGCACGTGGCTGACTTCTTTGCAACAGCTGTTCAGTAACTCTTTACTCTGCCCTGAGTTCACAATATTACTTCCAAGGTCAACTTCTTTTACTATCTTTTTTTTTTTTTTTAAATCATAGACAATTATTTAGAGCAGTTTTAGGGTCACAAGAAAATTGAGCAGAAAGTGCAGAGTTCCCAAATACCCACTCCCACGCACCCCCAATACCCTTCCCACAGCCTCTCCCACCATCAACATCCTGTGTCAGTGTTACAATCAATCAGCCAACATGGATATCATATGTCACCCAAAGTCCATAGTTTACATTAGTGTTCACTCTTGATATAGTACATCCTATGAGTTTGGACAAATGTATAATGACTTATATCCACCAAAAGTATCACACAGAACAGTTTTACTGGCCTAAAAGTCCCCTGTGCTCTGCCTTTTTGTCCCTGCCCCCCAATCCAGCAAACAAACTAACTCCATTCTCTTTAGAAACTCTAATCACTTTCTGGACATTCTTAATCGCAGTGCTGCTCACAGCGGCCTCGTGAAGCAGCAAGGACAGCAGATGTGTTTCCCATCTTCTAGCTGGAGAGACCGAAGTCCAAAATCACAGCAGAGCAGCGGCAGGACAGGGGATGGAGCCCTGACGCTGGCTTTGCTCTGACTCTCTGCTCTCAGCTCCGGGCACATTTGCTGCTCTCTAGAGCCCTCCCCCTTCTCTCATTTGTCACCATGACCTCATCCTTCCCACTGTGTGGCCTCCCAGCCAGACCCGGGCAGCAGGAGCATCGTTGCTGCGGATTTTGTTCTGGGATTCGGATGTTCATTCTTTTCTCAGGATCCCCCAGGTTGCTCAGACAGAGTGGCTGCCAGTCAGCCCCGAGAGCCCTGGAATTTGGCCTCAAACCAAGTTTGCCTGGGGCCAGGGCTCTTCCTCTCCCCAGCCCAGGCTGGCAGTGAGAGGAGAGAGACAGAACTGAGCTCCTTGGCTCACAGAAGAGAGCATCAGACGTGAGTTTTATCTTCCAGCTTTCTTAAAAATTCTGGATTCAGTCTTACATTCTCCTCGGGTGGCAAAAGTGTGCAGTGTTTCCCTCTAAGCAGAAGCATGATTTTCTGTGAGCTCCATTATCCAATGTGAGCCCAGCTTCTAGGGTCCTTCTCAACTGCCCTGCAATGGCAGAGCCTCTCCTTCCCCCATAGTAACAGAATTTTTAACTGGGCACCATGGCCCCCCAGAATAACATCTTATTTCTCCATTTCCCCTGCAGATAAGTGGGACTTAAATTCCAGCAACTTCTAGGAAGAAAGCACAAACTTTCCCCCTTGCCTTTCTTCTTCTGGCTGGCAGGGGTGTGATGGCTGGAGCTAGAGCAGCCCTCTTGGGTTATGAGGCAGCCTTGAAAATGGAGCTATGCATGGTAGATAAATAAGACAGAAAGAGCCCAGGCACTGGGTAACATCACATCAGCCCTGGATCATCCTTATGGCCTTTTGCATGAGAGAGAAGTGCATTTCCATTTTATTTAAGCTACTTATTTTGTTTTTCTGCCATTCACAGATGAGCTTAATGCTGACTAATATATCTTCTCCATGTACTAATATTATTAACAATAATAAGAAAAACAAGTTACAACCCTGAACACGGATTATCTTCCAGGCACTGCGCTCAGCTTGTTAAATATAGAATCTCACTTAATCCTCATATACCGCTGTGGTAAGTGGTAGATGCCATAATCACCACTTACCTGAGGGAAAACGGAGAGTTAGAAGGAGTAAACAATCTGCCTCAAAGCGATACATTAATAAAGGTCAAAGATGGAGCTTGAAACACTAGGACAGGAAGGAATGAGGCAGGAACTGGGCAAGGGAGGGAAGCGAACAGCAGGCCAGGCGAGGGGAGAACGTGACTCAGCAGCCTGCCGGCCCAAAGCACCCGGCCGCCGGAGGGCCACAGAGAGCCCTCGGGGCTGCCTCGGGGTATTTTAAAATTTCAAGGGAAACACAGCAGCGCTTAATGTCTGTCAGGCCCAGTGCAAACCTCTAGCTCGAGGTAGCTCGCAGTTGCAACATTATTTATTGTACTACATTTCTGTAGGTTCTGGAACTGTTGGGGAAAAGATGCTGAAGATGCCAAGCAGGTAAGAAGTGAACCTGGAGTCCCTGGTGGCCATCCCTGATAATGAAGCCCAAGCAGAAGAAGAGCCGAACCGGCACATGAGAGACATTTCTAAAACCATTGTTTGGGCACCTCTATCCGCCATAGCTGAAATCTTGCCCTTCCAGCATCATGAGCCACTTTGAAAATTAAACCACTTTGAAAATTGGCCAATGGGAGGGAACTGAAAAAAAAAAAATGGGTCTTCCATTTGAAGTAATTCTTTAGATTTTAACTACAATTTATGGTTGCCATTGTCAGGTAAGAACTTTTAAGAGTTACGGTGAGAAGGGCTGAGATGAGGAGGTGATGTCATCTGTTACAGGGCTACCAGGACCTACCTCCAGCTGCTGTGGGACCCACTAGGACATGGTGGTTTCAGAAGACATCTCCCACCTCTTCAGTGTTGAGATGTCTGCAGTACTTCCCAAGACGACCCCCTAGTCTCCTGTCCTTACCAACAGTGCACCCTCCCATATACATTTTAATCCACTTGCCCCACAAACCAGTTTAGGGCTAGGGCTGAAGGCTGTTGACCGTTACCCTGGTCACTTACTACGTGATTTTGGATTGCTTCTTGTCAAGTCTCTGCTTCCTCACCTATAAAATGGAGATATTAATCCCTCTTCCAAGCTTGTGGATCTTATACTACAAAATATATGCCAATGCACTTACCACAGTGCCCAGCCCATGGTACACATTCGGTCATTGTGAGTTCCCTCCTTCCCTTTTATATATACAGGGCTGGGCACACAGGGTGCTTAATAAATTTATATAGGAGGATTGATGGATCCTTATGGAGAGTAACCCAAATTTGCATTGAATTTACTTAGTGCATTTGTTCTCGTCAAAGCAAATGAAGACTGCCATTTTATATTTAGGTTATGGCATCAAGATCTGAATGATCTCTCAGTCTCGGAATTTTTCTGAACACCTTGCACATGCCAAGCACCAAACCTGGCTCAGTAGTATAGGGGTGGATGTGACATAGCCCTGACCTCAGTGGGTTCCTGGTCTACATTTGACTCATGGGACTATAGGATATGAATAGATGAGGGTTTTTATAGAGCAAAGGTGCCTGCTTTGCAAAGAGTCTGACTCTGGGAGTTAGAAGTAACATAAAGGGCCTTTTATTCCAACTACCTCTCTGTTCTTGCCTGATAGTCACAACCTAGATACAACACACCCATGATTGTTCAGCCCATGCTTGAACACTTCTCCTGATGGGAGACTCACCTCCCCCTGATGTTGCCTCATGTGTCTTTGCCCAGCTCCAATCATAAAGAACTCCAGGTAGGAAGTTTTCTCTGACCTGAAAGGGTCAGCCATTCTATCAGCTCTCTGCCTGCATCTGACAGAGAACAAAATGGGAATTAGATGTGTGTGGTGGTTTCAGCATGAGACAGTTACTCGGTTTAATGCCAAATACAAAACAGAGAAGAAGGGGGAATGCATTTGCCAAAGGGGGCCCACCCCATGGGCTTTGGCCGGGCCCCAAGCTGTCTCACAAAGAGCCGCAAAGATGGCATGGTCGGAGCCCATCAACCAAAAGGATGCCTTGGTAGAAAATATTTGGCCTCCACCAAAACGAATTTTTATATTATTATTAACAGCGCCTCTCAAATCAGAGTCTGCTTTCCTTTTCATTTTTTATTTTCTAAAAATCTCTCACTATCCTAACCATGAAAAACTGATCTTCAACATCACCCCTTCTCTACATTAGTTTCCTCGGTCAGACCTGTGCTGGCCGTCACAGTAGCTGCTAGCCACATTTAAATAAAATTTAAAATCCAGTCCCTCACTCAAATGAGCCACAGTTCCGATGTTCAGTAGCCACATGTGGCTAGTGTCCACCGCATTGGACAGCACAGATGGAGAGCATTTCTGTCATTCTTCCGTTGGGTGGACTTAGTCTACTTTAGAGTGGCTTTGACCTTTATTTTCTTATTAGTATGGAGTAAACAAACATGAGTTTTTTACCTGACAGACCTAACATCTAATCCCAGCTACAGATCTTAGTAACTGTGTGGCTTTGGACAAGTTACTGAACCTCTGTGAGCCCCACTTCAAAGCCCTCCTCCCATAGCTACTGCTGAGGTGCCTCACCCACACATTACCTGCATCCCTCGCTACGCCCTTGGCTACATGCTGCCTTAGGTCTGAGTTACTCTTGCGTGTTTCAGCCTCACAGCCAGCCGATGAGCTCCTGGAGGTCCATTCACCTCTGCTTCCTCCAGAGTGCATGGCACAGTGTCCAGCTAGTGGCAGGGCTGCAACTGATATTAGTTTGAATTAAATCACTTTCTGTGTAATGCAGGCAGAGTTAAATAGGGCACAATTCATGCTGCATCCAAGAAAACCCCAAGACTGGAATAAACAAGAGTTCTGTTAAATAGCACACTAGCGGGTCACTATGCTAACAGTATAGCATCAAATACTGAATGAACATTTACCATGTAACAGGCATTGTGCTGCATGTTTTCTGTATCTTGAACATTCACAGAAATAAGATAGACACAAGCATCACCCACTCATTTGCAGGCGAGGAACTGAGATTCAGAGAGGTCGGGTGATTTCCTTAGGGCACACAGCCGGTCACAGGCGCAGCTGATGCTGAATCTACCCGGGCTGAGGGTAGGAGCACAGGCTGGGGCACAGCGCTCAGCGGCTTCCCGTGGCCGCTCATGGGGCTGAGCTTCAGGCCCTGCCGCTGCCTTCGTCCTGGAGCTGCAGTGAGCCAGACTCACCAGCAAGATGACCAGAAGGTTCTCAAGGTTGGATCTGCAGTCAAACCTGCCTTAGGTATCAGGCTTAAAGGATGGAGGGGGAGGATAGTTACACTGGATAGGAATTGGGCCTGGGACTGAGACTTAGCTTCCCAAATCATTTTTTAAAAATCCTAACAAACAGTATATCTACACTCAAACTATGCATCAAGGAAATTCATTATGTATTATGTGTGAGAGGGGAAAAAATAGAAATGTTTAAGAATTGGGGATTGATTAAATAAAGCATGTTTCATTCGTAAGTTGCAAAAGTAGTCATTCAAAACACAGTGGTGAAAATATGTATTCAATGCCATGTAAAAGTTGTGTGAAATATTCAGGGGGTGGAGAAGAAGTGGATGACAAAGCAGTTTGCATCTCCATGGTCCAATTTTTGCTAATCAGTGGTAGAAAGAGCTCTCTAGAAGGAAAAGTACCACATATTAGCTCTGGCGGAAGGACAAAGGTGATGTTTTCCCTTCTTCTGCTTATATGTATTTTCTAGCTTATCTACATTAAACACGTAATTTCTTGTGGACTTTAACATTTATTATTTTTAATCTGTCTTTTAAAAATCCGTCATTTCATAATATATACCTATAGTGGCACATTATGTTGACTCAGAGGTCAATTATGTCTCAATTTGAAAGAAATCTAAGGAGCCAGTGTTGAAATCCATACTTCCACCCCGGCCCTCACCCCAGCTCCCACTCCGTCTCTGTCAGGAGAGACTGCCAGGGTAGAGTCAGGCCCTGGGCTGGTGCGCAGGGGTCCGCAACAGCACTTTCCCATTCCCGGGGTCACAATTGGCCTGCAGTTTTTATGTGCAAGGCTATTTATTTTCCAATCAGAGGCATTGAGTCGGGACTTCTGGGGGTAAACTGGTAGCTCTGGGCAGCTTTGAAGCATCACAAGTGGGAGGTTTTGTCCCTGAAGATTTAGGAGGGCAGGCTCTCTGGACTGTTTTATTGGCTTCTTTTACATATGGATAGTCCCAGAGTAGGGTGGGCGCACTGCTCTGCTGGTCGGACCTCCCCAAAGCCAAAAGAGCTCAGAAACCACGGGAAAGTTGCAAACTTCTCAAACGCTGGCCCTTGTCCCCCACCTAAACCACAGCCCTAAGGGACCCCTTTCTTTCTTCTGTATTTTCTTCTGATAGAAGTAGATCTTGGAGGTGAAGATCGTGGACTATGGAGTCAGAAAGACATGGGCTGAAGGCATAGCAAGTTACCTCATTTCTCTGAACCACAAATAAATTCCTCATCTGTAAAATGGGTCAACAATGGTTGCTATTTTATGTCACGAATTTTGTGAGGAATAAATAGGAGAGTGCTTAGATCAGTTCCTGGCACACCTAACAAGCACTCATTCCATGGTAGCTGTCATTACGCTCCCCTTCCCTTCCCTTCCCTTCCCTTCCCTTCCCTTCCCTTCCCTTCCCTTCCCTTCCCTTCCCTTCCCTTCCCTTCCCTTCCCTTCCCTTCCCTTCCCTTCCCTTCCCTTCCCTTCCCTTCCCTTCCCTTCCCTTCCCTTCCCTTCCCTTCCCTTCCCTTCCCTTCCCTTCCCTTCCCTTCCCTTCCCTTCCCTTCCCTTCCCTTTTTCCCTTCCTCCCATGGTTAAAGCTGAGCTAACACAATCCTGCAGCTAGAAGAGAAGTCTCAGCACAGTATTCCTGTCTGTGTCAGTCCCCTAACCCTCTGCTCCCCAATTTTTGCAAAACCCCAGCTCCAAACACACGCACAACCCAGTCCCGCACGCTATTTTCAGTGTGGCCTTCGCATTTCTCGTTGACTCAGCCCAATGCAGGGACAAATTGGACAAGCAGAGTGTAAATGTTCCCGCTTTGGCTCCTCCTGGAGAGGGGCTGAGCACAGATGTTTGCAGGGGCAAGCGCAGCCCGGTAAGAATGGGGGCATTGTGTGAGGGCTCACACAAAGGCCCAGTGGCCCCACTCGCCTGCCAGCCTCCCGAGCATCCCCTCTTTACGCATTGATTTATTAGGCCAGGGATGAATGAAAACGTAATTAATATTACTGAAGCATTAGAGTCTATTTAATTTAAATGCCACTGAATATTTCACTTTCAGCTGGGAGTGACAATGTGCTCAGGCCCTGCTGGTGAAAGCTGGGGCCATCTGTTACCCCGGCGAAGGAGGGAGACTGGGGAGGCCGAGGGTGTGGGGCTTTGTGGACATTCCAAAGGTCCACGATCATCATTCAACTCAAGGGCAGCTGAATCACATTCCTCCACACAAGCCTCTGGGCTGGAGGGGGCTTAGAGAACTGGAGGGGGAATGTAGAAAACGAAGGGACTTGCGTCTTGTTGACCTGTCAGCACCAAGAGCCCAAAAGGAGGCTGGGAGGCTAGAAAAGGAGGGGGTAATGACGAAAACGCAGGGTTGATCAGGAAACGTCTGCATCTGAGGAGTAGGAGCTGACAGCTAGAGCTGCTGTCCAACATGGTCATGACTAGCCATGATTCTTTCAATTAAAATGAAATAAAAATAGAAAATTCCATTCCTCTGTCCCATTAGCCTCATGTGGCTAGTGGCTACTGCACTGGACAGCACAGTGGAGCATTTGCATCACTGCAGAAAGTTCTGGACAGCACTATTCTAGAAGGCAGCTGTGCCTACGTAGAGGGAGAGTCACTCCCAGAAATCTGCCTAAAGAGTCCTGATTGGTTGACTTCAGGGCTCTCTGACCCTCCAAGAATCACTGATGGTCGAGAGCAGATGCAATGGTGACAGATCATATGGGTTCAAATCCCACTTCTGTCGCTTGGCCTCAAACAAGTTATTTAATCTCTGCCTACCTCAGTTTCTTCATCTGTAAAATGGAGATGATGGGACCCGACTAATTGTGTTATTGGAATAAAGACTTGTACGTGCTTCCAACGGTGCCTGGCACACAGGAAAAGTAACGTCCATAAGCTACTTGTGAAAGGGGTTCCAGGGCAGAATGATCTGGGACTAAAGGGGCAATGTTGCCCTGATGTGTCTGAGTTGAGAGGACGTGGGTTTTGAATTCAAGAGAATAAATCTTCAGGCAGCCAGCTGGGGCCCTGCATCCCGGGTTCCTGGGTTTCCGGAGCTGGGGGGGGGAGGATCCCAGGCTACATGGTGCAGCCTCAGCAGCAGCAGCAGCAGGAGGGGGAGCTCCGTCCTTAGTGGGACGGTAATTAGCCCTGTGGGTTCTCTCATAATTGGGATCATTTGTTCTCCTGGTCTTTTCTCTGACAAACTGATTCCTTGCCAGGGGAAAGCTGTGTGACTCACACCTTGCCGTGCCAATTAGCTGATAAACATCAAACGTAAACAAAGATGGCCTAATTAAAACTAGTCACTGAACCTCTGTGAGCATCTTGTCAAAACTGCACCAACATTCCGCACCCAGGCTTGTGCTCGGTCTTGGGAGCTAAATGAGAGATTCGAGGAGAATCGTAGGTGACTCCTGGAGGACTCCCCCCCAGGTGACAGAGGAAGCAGGCAGAAGGCAGAGGAAGAGATTAGCTCAGCCACTTGGATCAGCCCCTCCAGCTACTCCAGATGCAAATCTCCACATGTGAAGGTTCCCGAGTGCAAATGTGGCATGTCCACAGCTGCCCCTTTGCACCTAGAAGCTGGCTCGGGGTTATTTTTGTTTCCATGTGTGGTTTTCAGATGGATATCTGTTTTGTACTCTGGATGTCCCTAATCCCTAAACTCTCAAATCACCGTCACGCAATCAATGAACCCCTCTCCGTGACTCAGTTTTCCTCCTAAAAATGAGGGTGATGATTCTTGCCCCATTCATCACTCAATGTCGTGCTAAGAGCTCAGTGAGCCTAGGTACATAAAACACTCAGCAAAGCTTAATTCCACTTTCAGTTGTGTCTGGCCTAGTGTAAAGAGCGCTGCTTTTGGAATTGGATGCACCTTGGTGGAAACTTTGGCTTTGAGGTAAAACACTCTGAGCCTCAGTTTCCTCACCTGGAAAATGGGGCTGGTAATGTGTCAGAGTAAGAATTAAAGGCAGCAGAGCACTCACCTGGCATGTAGTAGATGCTGAAAGATATTCACTCCCTACCCTTCCATTCCTTTATTAAAAGGGAGGAGAGGGCTCCAGCCATACTGAACTGCTAGCAGTTTCTCAAATGCCCTGGCAGCTTCACACTGCTGTAGTTTTTCATATGCTGTTCCCTCTACTTGGAAGTACCTTCACCACTTGGCGAAAACTTTCTCGATTCTTAAGCCTCTGTTCAAGTCTCTATGGAGGTTTTTCTACCCATCTTCATCTCTGCCTCCTTCAACCTACAGAAATGACTGCTTGGGCTGTTCCTTTGCTGAAAACCCTATACGTTCAACTGCCATGTGCAAATAATGCAGAAGTGCATGGATGGATGAATGGTTGGAATATGTGGTAGGGGCCAATCTCTGCCCTCAAGGAGAAAAACTCGAGCAGAGGAAACAGACTCGCAAACTCTTTGATGCCTTAATGCATTACAAGGCGCTTAACTGAAAAGCACAACTTTCCCCACCTGCACCCTGGGACTAGGCTCCCCTGGAGGGTAGTGATCTCACTTTAGGCATAATTGCATCCCCTGTGCCCACTGCAGCGCCTGGGCAGAGCAGGAGCTCCATACTTTTTTGAAGGAAGGAAGAAATAATTGAATCAATACAAGAGTGTTGAAATAAGCAGACCCCTCATTTTGTGTCATTGATTTGTCTGCCATCTGCCCACCTGAGCCACAGTGTTCTCTCTAAAACGGTTTCCTGGGCACAGGAGCCCTGTGCAACATGTACTCACTAAGGAGCTCCTCTCTCTTTTTTTATAGTATAAATCCTTTCATTGTTTTGCCTGTCCCCACAAAACGTATATTGTAGGAAATTAAGAAAGGCAAATTAACAAGTTAAAGAAAATCACCTGTACACAGCCAGCTATGTCCCTCCAGACCGCAGGCACCAGGCTGCCTGAGCTTGACTCCGGAGCTCTGCCACTGAATGAACATGTGAACTTACGCTTGTGCCTCGGTTTCCTCATCTGTAAAGTGCAGGTAATCATTCTGCTTCCCTCCCCGTTGTTCTGAGGATTAACCTGTGAAGTGCTTGGTGCGTAGGGTGAGCTCAGGGCAGGGTAGCTGTTCTCACTGACACTCTTCAGCAAAGACCTTCAGGGCCCATCCAGTCACCCAAAGCCACCCATGACCAAGAGGGGTGCAAATGGCAGGCTGGTGACTCTGCGATAAGTCACCCCACGTTGCAGCTCTGAATACTGTGACTGTTTCCCCCAGAGCTGATTTCTGCGTCAGGACTGCGAGCAGGCCTGTGGCTGCCATGCGGTCCCAGCCCAAGGCAATGCTAGTTTCACTGACTCTCCTCACGTAAACAAGAGGATTAAAGCTGCTCCAGTCCCAGTAACACCCCTGCCAGGCCACGTTTGCCGAGTAAATAGAAACTAGTTCTCTGTGAGCATTCTTTAACCTGTGTCACCTGAATGAGGAAATGCCCACTCCTGACAGCATGCAGGCCCTGCTTCTGCCTCCTGCCTGCAGCAGAGCCTCTTCGGCCTTCAGGCGGGTACCTTAGAAAGGGGCTTTGTCACCGGCCTGGTTCTCCAGAGCCGGGGACCTTCCCTCTGCCCAGCCTGGGCCAGCATGAGGCTCTCCCGACCGGCACCAGGAACCCGAGGTTGGTTTTGGCAAAGGTCCTGTTTATAGAACAATCGTGAAAGCACGTGGTGTAGTGGAAGGAGCCTATGCTGGGGAGCCAGCCCGGTGCAGGTTCGAGTCCACACTCCGACACCTGCTAGCGGGGTAGCTCAGGCCTCTGTTTCCCTACTCAGTGAAGTGATGCACACAGCTCCTGACTGCATTGCTGTGAGATGACCTGCAGCACATACTGGGACCCCTCTGAGAGGTGGCAGTGCAGATGCAGCTGGGAGCTCAGAGAACAAGCTGACTCCTGCTACCTGCTTTCCTCTTGGACGGTGCTCCTGGGAGGGAAACCAGGAAGATCATAGGCTGTGCCAAAAGAAAGTCACTTCCCTGTCCCCAGGAGCGGGGGCAGTCCCAGCCGAATGAGGGGAAGAAGGGTTCTGTCAGTGACATTTCGAGTGGACATGAAAGCCTCCTCAGTAGGTGGAGAGGAGAGCCGCCGTGGAGCCTCACAGTGGCCTAGAAGGGCTGCCTAATACTCTGCCCAAATCTACCCCACTCCCACCTCGAGCTTCTTTGTCTGACTCTAGGCTCAGGTCCCTGTTCAAATGCAAACACCAGGAGGCGCCTTTGCATTGTGGCCCAGCGCTGAGTGATGGGACTGAGGGCATCCCCTTCCCTGAGAGCCAGAGCTGATGGGGAGCGAGGGGAGGAAGGGCCTTGAAGCGCCTGGCCCTCACCGCCTGCAGGTAGCTCAGAGCGAGGAGGGAAGGTCAGAAAGGGCCAATTTTGACCAGAGCAAGGGGCCCCTGCTCTGTATCCCCTCTGCCCTCCCAGCCACACACTGAGGACAAGCTCGGGAGAAAGGGCCAGGAGACAGCATCCTCTGGGAAAGGCAGCTAAGCATGAACTGGCTGCCTGGTCTGGATTCTGCTCTGCCTCTCAGTGGCTTTGATAAAGCCCCTCAACTTCTCTGAGTCTCAGTTTCCCCATCAGTAAAATGAAGACGGGAGTATGTACCCCCTGGAGTTGTCAGGGAGGCAAATCAATACCACCCAGTAAATGGGGCCTGGATATGTTTCCAGCAGAAGTGTGATCTTCTCTAGTCTATTAAAAATCAGCACTGTGGTATCCTGGATTGTATCCTGGAATGGAAAAAGCACATTAGCGGAAAAACTGGTTAAATCCAAATAAAGTCTGTAGTTTGGGTAATGGTATTGCCAATGGTAATTTGTCAGTTTTGATAAACATGGCATGTTTATGTAAGATGTTAACACTGGGGGGGGCTGGGTTAAGGGCATATGGAGCTCTCTGTGCTGTCTTTGCCACTCTTCTGTAAACCTAGAATTATTTCAAAATTAACAGTTTTGAAAAAAGTAGCAGAAAGTCTTGGCCCTTCTGGAAAGAATGCAAACAGCATCTCACTGACACATTTTGAAAGCAATGACCCCTACATTTCTCCAGGCAGTAAATAAAGAAATATGACCATTTCAAATAATGAGCTATGTGTCCGGCTCCAGAAGGAAGTATCGCAGAGTGGGTTGCTTAATATACATCATCTCATTTCATCTGGACAACTCAGAAAGCTGGTGTTTCTATTCTCGTGAACAGGGCATGGAGACTGAACTCATGAGACAGTCAGCCTAGGAAGTGGCAGGAGTTTCTAACCATTTCTTTTTGGTTCCAAAGTCCATGCTCTTTCCACTGGAGGAAGAAAAATTGAGGATAACTGAAAGTCCCAAACTTTATCTTTGACAGGCAGTTAGATTTAAGGACTTGTGTCTCAGGAAGACCAAGCATGTGGGTTAGAGGCGTATTGTCAGAAGATGGAAGGTGTGTAGACACACTAGGGAGCACCTAAAAATTGAATTAATGAAAGTACTGATGTGCATCAGTGTTGCTGATTATGGCAAACACAACAACAAGTTCAGAAAATAGCCTAACTGTCAAACACTTGGGGATTTTTCCAGAGTTGGTTCTGGCCTACCCATACCATAGAACAGGCAGCCCCTCAAAGTACTTTTGTATAAGTTTTTTTTGTGGACATGTATCAGTTAGAATACTTTTGGCTATAAGTCACAGAAAGACACAACTCAACTCATTTAAATTAAACAGTAATTTATTATCTAATAAAACAAAAACCATGTGAAGCTGTGGTAGTTTAGACATCACGTGTAGAAACAACAACAAATGGTAACAGTAGAGAGGGGGCTGCAGAATATCTCTTTGTATCATCACGGAAATCCACTCCCCCCAAAACCTGCCCTCAGTCTTGCCCTCACTTTAGCCGGAATTATGTCACATTCCATCACTATTCCAGTCACTGGCCAGGGGAATGACTGCTGTTTTAACTAAGCCCAATCATCTTTTACCCTAGGAACTGGAGATAGAGTCTGCCTCCCACTCACAGAGGGTTGGATGCCTGAATTAAAATAGGAATCCTGCTAAGGAATGAAGGGCCAAGAGATGGTGAGTAAGAAACCAAGTTTCTGTTGCAACATAGAAAAATTAATATATTATTGAGTGGAAAAAAGAGAATACATTTCAAAAGAGGTCAATAGCAGGATCCTGTTTGTGTAAAACTATGCACATATTTATATGTGTATACCCATAGAGAAATATCTGGAAGGATATTCTTCAACAGTTAGTGGTTATCTCTAGGTGGTAAGTTTTCAAGGATATTTTACATGAGTTGTACTATTCTGAATTTTTGGTGTTTAGCTGTCTTGGATTATTTGGTGTGAGTGTGTGTTATTACTTCAAAGACAAGTAAGTATATTCTCGGGGGGGTTTCTGTTTTGTTTTAAGTAGTCAAGGTCTTTGTGTGGAAAAAGTTAGAAACTGCTGTCCCAGGCTTTGGAGATTTTTGTGAGGAGTTAAAAAATTTAAAGGTGTTTTTTTGTTTGTTTGTTTTTTGCATATCAGATTGAAAATAAGTCTACAAATTTTTTGACACTCTTTCTTTTGAAATGTGGAGACTGTGTCACTTCTGCTTAAACCTGGGCAGACTTGAGACTGTTTTGAATAAGTATGTCAGAGTGACACTGTGTCTGAGTGTAGGTCACCAGGTTCCATGCAACTAACTTCTCGTTAATGAATTAATCTGATATTTCTATCTAATAATCATATTCTAAGATCATTTATAATCCACCTCCCTCCCCAGAATGGGAGCCCCTTGAGGAAAGAGACTCTTTCTTGATCAACCCCATTATCTCAACACCAAGAATGGTTCATGCTTGTTGACTGACACCTGCCCTACTTGAAGAAGCTTCTCCCGTCTGTCTTCACCCTCTCCAACCTCTCCATCCATGAGCTTGTCTTCCCTCTCTCCAACCTCTCCATCCATGAGCTCCTGAAGCACTGCTTTGGCACAGATCCCACACTTCTGGAATAGTGCTTCCCTTTCAGATATGTCATGCCTCCCAGGGACATTGTAGATCCTGCACCTTAGATGTCTCTCTGACTTTTCCTCGTAACCACCCCACTCCTCCTCCACCCACTACCTAACACTGGGCTCTTGCACCAACACAGATGCTCAAAAAATATCTGCTATTTATCTGACTGGCTGGCACTTTTACCCTCTCCCTGTCCCCATCTCACTCCCTTGGGCTGAACGTTTATCCCTAGTGGCCCTCCTCCTGTGGTTCATGTCAGGATTAGCTCCGTTTGTGGCTTGATTGTGATACGAACACCATTCTCAAAGGCCTTTCTGGGAAAGGACATCAGCGAGGGCTCAGTTAGGAAGAAGTAAGTTCCCTGGTTTCATGTCCAACGTAAACACAGGCTAATATATAATTATCAAGCATTATTACCACTTGCAATTATCCAGATTCCTCAGTCAACATTGTGAACTAAGGAAATGAGCGTGTTTAAATTTTGCCCTCTTTGGCCCTTAAAATATTTATTTTCCAATCATCACTCCAAATAGTTTAATTATGTCTTGTTACCTAATTAGCGCATGTATGCGGAATTTACAGGCCATCCAGAGTAAAGCTTCGTAACTTTCTAAATGTCTGTCTCTCACTGAGTGTCCTATCAAATATTTTCAACTATTCATTTCCAAGGCGCTGTTTCTAGATTGCTAAACACCACCATCAACAGCAGCTGCTGTTCCAGTCAGTGAGAAAGAAAGGGGAGTAGAGAGCATGTCCCTTCCCTTTAAGGGCATGACCATGAAGTTATCCACATCACTTCCATTCATATCCCTCTGGCAACTTCTAGCTACAGGAGGCTGAGCAATATACCCCCTCCTCTCTTTTCCTGTGCTCAAAATACATTTGGCAGTCCTATTGCTAAACAAAAGAGGAAAATGCATGCTGGATGACAGACAGTAGTCTTTGCCCTAGTCCCTTCAGCCTCATAAAGGGTGTGTAGTGTGTGTGTGTGACTCAGAATTCCAGTATTCTTTTGACTACCTTAAAGTTCAGTTGCTTTGCTGCAGTCATAGGGTTGCCAGATAAAATATGAGATACTCGGTTATGCTTTTAGATAAACAACAAATAATTCTTTTCATGTGTGTCTTAAATACTCAGATTTAACTGGGCGTCCTGTATTTTTGTTTGCTAAGTCTAGAAACCTTATGTAGTCAGGGACCAGAAACTGAAATACCGGGAAGTAAGTGTGTATTTTTCACCCCAAAGGGTAGGAAGTGGGTTGTTTCAGCCTCCCCGTGCCAAGAAGCCAGTTCATTCCCCTCCTACATGATGGGGTTTCTTCGGTGAAATGAATAGTCCCTGCCATAGAGAAGAGTCAGGACTTGGAACGAACCACGGAACAGCAGAAGTGCAGACAGTGTGCAAAAATGGCAGAAGCTATTAGCAGACTCCAGGGAAAGTGAACGAGTTGCAGAAATGCATGGACACAGGCAAGTGAGGGAGCAAGCCGTGAAGATTCGCAGCAAAGCATCCCCCCCCCCCAACAGAGTAATCAGGTGGGCTTCTGCAGCTTTCCAGTGAGAAACCCCTGGAAGCTCATGGATCCCTAAATGAACGGTCTAGATCAAGCCCCAAGTCGTAGAGTTGGTCCCTAGGGCCGTACAGGGGAGGCACACGCTGTCTGGTAGCCGGGCCACCCTGGACCAGCCGTTTACAACCCGTGTCAACCCTTCCCTTATTTCTTTCTCCTTCCCCTTCCCCAGGTGGGGCTGACCTCAAGCCCTGGTGAGATCCCCACCATCTGGCAGGGTCAGAGTGGATATTGATGGCTTCCCCATGCCTCAGTTCTGGAACTTGTGACCACTCCCCAAATCTAGCTGCAGGGTCCCAGCTACAGTTGCTGTGTCATTAGTTTTCTGTGCCATTAACCACATCCTGTGTATTAGGAACAAGCTGAATGGCCCTGAATCTCAGGGATACCTACCAATCATTTGGATTACTGCCAAAGACCGAGATCCTGAATCCCAGCCGGGACCAGGGCTCAGTTTCCTTCCATAAAGTTGGACTCTGTTCTCTAGTGTCCTGACCTGCCCCTGGGGCTTCTGTCACCTGCAGACTGACCTCATAATACAACTGCTTCCTCTGAGTTGCATGCCTGTTGGACTCCTCCCACTCCTTGCTCCATGACCTCCCCATATGGATGGTCATCAAGATCAGGCCTGAAATTGCTGCACCAATCAATGGTTCTCAGTGAATGGGGCCCATCAGAACTATTCATGAAGCTTTTTCAAAATCCAGGTGACCAGACCCCACCTAAACCTACTGGATCTCTTGGGAAAGGACCCAAGGGTATGTGTATTTCTTTATAGTTCTAAAGATGATTCTAATGTGCTCCCGACGTGGAGAACCCCTGCTCAAGACACTGCTTTGGACTAGGGATGGCTTCTGTAGCCAGCTTAGTTCTCTGCTCCCACCCAGGCTTTTCCTCCTTTACCTCCCCTGCTATGGTGCCAGAGTGCCAACATGCCTTTCCCCTGAGTCTCCCAGAGTTGTAAATGCCCTTCAAAAAATTGAAGTGCCAACCAAAGGACTATAGACAGAAATAAATGCTAGTGGCTACAGGTGGTTTAAGTCATTCTACTGATGGTACTCAGGGACTCTCCACCATCCTCCATGAGACCTGCTTGGCCTGAGGCCCATCTGAAGATTTGGAATGGGAGGGGCAGAGAATTAAATGACTAGTGTCATAGAACCCGGTGGTTACATCTATGCGTATATTAACCACAATGTACAATAATACAGGCTATCAATCTTTTTGCCACAAAATATGAAAAGAAAAAAATTACAACAAAATTTGAAAACCACATTTCCTTTTATTTTCTCCCATCACCTCAAGACTTGCACAGCACCCCTAGCCCTGAAATGCACCCCTCAGAGCCAATCTCATCTCCAATTCACACCCTTCTACTTGGCTGGATCTCTGGGCGTGCCTGTTGATGTGCTACCATCCCCGCCATTCGATATGATTCTGTCAGCCCGCCGCCTGCTTACTCAGCACAACACCGAGCACCAGGTTCTGCTATTTTCTCTGAAATTAACCGGATTTTGTTTTTGCTGGAGATATTGAATCAATAGGGTGCATGTAGCACAGCATGACCTTACTCTGTAATGAAAGCTGCCCTTGTGCTCTGCCTGGCAGGAGTGAAGGCTACTTTTTCTCAGCTTCCTTCTGGTCCCTTTGTGCCCTTACCCCTCAACCTGTGTCTCTTCAATCTCAATTCATGTTACTGCCACCACGACCATTCCCACCTTGGAACCTAGTGAATCACAGACTTCACTTTGAGACCCATCCATTCATCCACCTCCTGAGTACTCACCACATCCAAACATTGGCAACCCAAAGCTTATTAAGATCTAGACTCTGTGCTGGAGGCGGTATTAGCAGAGGTTTCTGGTTGCAATTAAAGCACAAGGGGATTTGCTAGAGGATGTTAGGCAGACGAGACAATTTCCAGGAGGGTCAGGCCTGGATTCTATACATCCAGAAAAAAATCCCTTATTACCCACATCACAGGACTATTCCAGAGGTATCTCCACTTCTGTACCACCCATCACTAGCACCTGTGGTGCCAGGGACTGAACACTAACCATGCTGCAACCCCCAAGGAACCAAGTGTTTCTACCACGTGCTTGCCGGGATGATCTCCCATTTGTGGCCTCCGCCTTTGTTGCTCACTTCTACTTTCATCTGAGTAAAGCCAGTTGGTGGACCTTGGTCCCATTCTTAAGCTTGCCACAGGAGTGTCTGGGCACATAGCTTTCTCTTTCTGTTCTCTAGAGTAAGGAAAAGAGTAATGGCGGGAGGGGAGTTGAGGATATGGAGAGAAGCTCAGAGGCTTTATGGAGGACTAAATGTAAAACCTTGAAGGTAAGTAGGTGTTCACCCAACAGGTAAGAGAAAGAAAATCTAGGCAGAGGGGAAAGCTTGAGCTAAGGCCCTGGGCGTGAGAGAGAAGGCGTGTTTGGGGAAAGATGAGAATGCAGTGTGGCTACAGCAATGGTGACTGAGCTGGGAATCAGGAGGCGAGGGGAGGTGCACAGAGACAGGGGAGCAAAAACCGTAGGTAGTAGCCAGACTGGGAAGGGTCTCTTATGCTCTTAGAAGCTTGGCCTTCCCCTGACTAAGTCCAGATTTGGGTGGTTTCTACAGATCTGACCAAAGTCTCCCAATTGTCAATCAGGTGGTTTTGCACCAAACATTGATCCTCACTTCAATCTTTGCCTTGGGAAGTAGCACCCTAACAACATCGCCCCTACTGACTGGGAAAGAAACTGCTTTCAACAGGGTTGGTTAGTTCTATAAAAAAAAAAAAAAAAAAAAAAAAAGAAGTGTTTCCTTCATATTTTCAAAGCATTTCCATTGTTTTAATATTCTAAAGTGAGATAAAGTAGGATCAAGATGATTCTCTGCTCAACCACCTCTGCCTTGCTCCCGTTTTATCGTGCTCCCTAACAGGGCCATGTCGTTTCACTTGAAAAGGGGGCTCAGCAGCTCCATCAGGGCAAGGTGCTCATTATTTCTTTAATAGACACTTGCTAGGGTGTCTTCTCCATCCACAGTCCTCCTGCTCTGGGAAAGATTTGCCCCCTGACCAAAACTGATGGCCCAGCTCATGGACACCTGATCCAAGCTGAGCAAATTGGATTCTGTCCCTTAAAATTTCAGAAATTCATTCATTCTTCCATTCAACAAATATTTATTGAACCTGAACTTTGAACTGGGCATTGTTCTAGGAGCTGGAGATGCAGTGAATCCATTTTCTCTGCTATCCCACTGCGTCACTCTGGGTTCAGTTAGACACCTGTGCTTCCTTATACAGTCCCTCCTGGTTTCAGCTGGCTTAGTGGGTGTCTGTTCCTTGCAACAACAGAATCCTTTCTAAGACAATTTCACATTGTTATTCATGACGAGGAAATGCCTTATTTCCTGTCTGGGACTTTCAAAGACATTTCCACACGGTAAAGAACCTGAGAAATGTCGCCAAAGTTTTAACTAGGCAAAATTTCATTGATTGGAATTGTATTTAATCTCCAGAAATCCTTATTTTAGAAATTGAAGCAATATTATCCACTTTTTGAAAACACAAGAAACAGAAAACATCAAGTAACATATCAAAGCTTTCCACTGAATCATAATGATAAACCAAAATTCCTGTCTTTCATTTTTCTTTCTTTCTAGTGATCTCTTCGTTTTTCTTTTCTTTATAGTAACCACATGACAGCCTCCCCCACCCCTTAAACACACACACACACACACACACACACACACATACACACACACACACACACACAGCTTCTAATAAACATCTTGTGTAAGGAAAAAAAAGAGGAAGAAAGTTGAGTGGTTAGAAGTGTAAGATTTGCAAGCTTTGCAAGACAGATCTGAGTTTAAATCCACCTTCCTCTGGTGACCTTGGAAAATTTCAAATCCATAAAAAAGGGGCAATAACTATTTCACAGGATTATTGTGAGAATTAAATGTGTGTAAGGACCTTAGCACATAAAATGTGCTCAGTAAGTGGTGGTCACTAGACAGGTAGTCACTGTTTATTATTGGGATCTTTGTTTGTGAGCCACAATGATTGTATATATAAATATTGATATGTATATATAATGTACTAATGTACATAGTACACACATACAGGCCAGCTGTACTATTAGTTTCACCTAAGGAGAAACTAGAGTGGTACTTCAGGCCAAGAGATGATTCAGGCCCTATTTATAACTAATTATAGTTCTCAACAATGAATCGTAATCTAATCCAGTAGTGTAACCAGAAGTGTGAAATTCTGCCAACTCAGGATCCAATGTCACCCCCAACAAACCTTCCTCACCCTGAATGTGTAGAAACCCCTAAAGGCTTTGCTGGAAACTGAAGGGGTGGAGAGGGAAACGGGCGGTGATTCAATTTTTCTGGCAGGCAAATGCTGAGTGGTTCAAAGCAGAGGTGCGGAGCCCTTCTGCATCCCAAGGTCTTAAAAATGACTCTGGTTAAGAAGACGACAGTGGTGCTGTGTGTGATCACAGCAGGGGCCTCACACTCGGTCGGCGTTCCCCAGAGCTGCCATGGACTCCCACGGGCCAGCTCGCTGGTTAAACGCGCTGACTCTAGAGCCTGACTCCCACGCTTACACTCACAAAACCCTTTCACAGACGGCATCCATTAGGCATCAGGGATCCCGCTTTATAGATCTGGCAAAGGAGACCAGAAACTTAAGACTCATAGAGAGAAGCAGAGCTGGTGAGAAGCAGAGCTGTTCAAAAGCAGAGCTGGACTAGAACTCAGGTGTCCCGACTCCTAATGACGCCACCAGCAAGGAGGCAGGAGGGTGACACAGACAGAACAAAGGCCAAAGGTCGCCTGAAAAATCCAAGCCTGGAAAAGTCCAAAAAAAAACCAAAGACGGGAGATATGAAATAAAGGAAGTCAAAATCCCAGCTCAACCTCCCGTGTGCCCCTAATTTAAAAAATGGAATGATCAGACTCCAAGGAGCCGGTGACTTGATGCTCACACCGTCCTTCCCGCTGGTTCCTCCCTCGGGGGTCTGCACACGAGGCGGCCAAGGCGGGACTGGCCTCACCACGCACGAGCTCTTTCTCTGCACCGCTCCTTCACCGGCCAGGTCTCTGAGCAGGTGAGAGGTTTCTCTGCGTGACAGGGACAACCAACTGCCCTTTGTTTCCCCCAGAAGTATCCCCTCGGGGAAACTGAACGCCCGAGCACCTGGGTGACCCGGGAAGTGGGAGCCACACTGAGGACGTTGAATTAAAATATTTATAATGATCTGAGCGGAGCTTACAGAATAACCGTGCCCACGTGCGTGCGTCCCCGAGCTCCTTTTGCATACTTCCCTCCTCTTCCAGGAGGGCGTCCAGCTCCAAACGGGCTGCATCTCCTGTTTTTCTGCTTTTGCAGTGTGACTTGAAGGCTTCCTATAGTGCAGGCGACATCACAGTCACCAGTCTCCTAAGGACAGGCCGTGGGCCCTGCGTGTGCGGAAATGGGTGGGCTCATTGGAGCAACCTGATGCTCAAAGAGACACTCTGGGTGTGAAACGACACGTTTTAAATTTCTAAATACACCTTAAAGTAGTGGTTCTCAACATGCCTGCACATCACGGCTACCTTAGGGGTTTAAAAACACAATAACTAGGGACCTGGCCCCAATCCAGATGATTCGATTGTTATTTCTGTGGCTGGGATCTTGGCATTAGATGATCCGTGTGTAGGCAGGACTGGGAACCAGTGCTTGAAATAAAGGACACAATGGAAAGAAAAGAACCCACTCTGTATCCTTACAGTGTGAGGCTGTGGCAAAGGTGTGCATGTTGAAAAGACCATTGGTAGTGAAGGAATGAGGCCAGCCACTTCATCAACCACACCAGGGAAACAAGAACTAGAAGGACACAAAGACAAAAGAAGAAAACTAGAGCGTTTAGAGAGGAGAGAGTTTGTTATACCCCAACCATTTTCACCATGTTAACATTAGGGGTGCTGGTAAAAGGAATATGGGCACTCTCTCTACTACCTTGGCAACTTTCCTGTAAATTTAACATTATTGCAAAATAAAAAGTTTATTTAAAAAATATTTTAGCAACTTAGGGTTTCTACGGAAATTTTGCATATCTAATACCCTCATGATATGCTGACCACTGTAGCTGGCATCCTGTGGCTGCCATGGGACCCAGAATACCACAGTGAGATAATTTTTCCACTGGCCTAACTCCGGATGATACTTAACATCAATAACAACAATAGCTAATGGCATTTACTGAGTGCTCGGTTCTGTGCTAAACACATACATGCATTGTCTCTTTAACTCCTCACTGCAATTTGATGGTTGGATACCATTATCACCCCCGTTTCATAGATGGAGAAAGAGAGAACCAGTGAGACAAAAATGATTTGCCGAATATCATATGGCTAGTTGACGACAGAGCTGAAACTCAAACCTAGATCTAGGCCATCACAGAGCTTATACATTGAACCTCTATGTTATAACACCTTCCAGGTTTGCTGGATGTTTTCTGCTATAACGCCTAGATCTGCCCAGTGAGAATATTCACGGTGCATATCCGATGTGCAGTGCGGGCTCCACCAGGATTAAGAAACTTAGGTCCTCTGGGCCTCCTCCTCACTCACCCTGCTCCCCTAACTTCCAGCTCATTCTCTCTCCCTCGGGTGTCCCACGCTGTCTGGTCACTTCCTGTTTCAAAATCACCCGATAGATTAACTCTCACTAAGGCAGGCATGATTAATGGACGTTTCGTGTACTGGTTCTCAGAGGAATAAATCCATTTTTAGAAGAATATCGGAAGGGAGTAGCCTTTATCCGAAAACATGCAAATGGTGGACGTTCCTCACTGTGGCACCTTGATGGGGGAGATATTTGGGAAAGGGGCCCTTACACAGAAAAGTCCACTATTAATAAAAGTCACTCACTGTCTGTGAATTGATGTGCACAGGGCACTATGACTGACGTGGAGGAGAGCTGAGAAATGAGATTTGTTACTCCCTCCCTTCAGAAGCTTGTCATCCGGTCAGAAACAGCGGAGGACTCAGAAATCACACAGCAACAACAAAGCCCCCATCCCCTGGTATTTAACCTTCTCAAAGGAGCTGTAGAGCTGAAACAACCCCCAAAAACTGGCCAAATAAACAGGTTTGTACTGAAAACAAGTGGAGGTGGTATGCCTCTTATTTGTAATGGATTTGAATTGTAATAGCACTATTTCCGAGCCTTGATGTGACTACTGATGTTGGATTTGTTTTTTTTATCTTTATTGTTGAAAGTATTATAGATGTCCCTTTTTCCACCCTCTTCCTGCCCCCCCCCCCCCAGGCCTTCCCCACACTCTTGTCTGTGTCCAAGGTTATGCATATGTGCATATAAATTCTTTGGTTAATCTCTCCCCACCCACTCACCCTGGCCCCCACCCCACCTTCCTTCTGCCATTCGTCAGTCTGTTCCATGCTTCTGTTTTGTTGCTGCTACAGGAGACCTTGTGTGCAAACCCCTTTCCTCACACTATTTCACTTTCTCTCTAACACGCCTTTGAGGTGGGTACTAGTCCCATCTTTTAGATGAGGAAACAGACTGAGAGAGT
Source organism: Miniopterus natalensis (assembly GCF_054644295.1). Lineage (NCBI taxonomy): Eukaryota > Metazoa > Chordata > Mammalia > Chiroptera > Miniopteridae > Miniopterus > Miniopterus natalensis. The sequence continues at coordinate 59,018,411 of NC_142091.1, read as the reverse complement.
GACTGCCAAGGTCATACAGCTGAAAAGCGGTGGCTCCAGGCTGCAACCTTGCCCCCCAAATGCCTGGCATCATCTCTGAGCCCCTGTGGGTGTGTATGCCTCATGGCATGGATCCAGTCTGGACACAGAAGCCACACTAGTAATTTGAACAGGGACTATCTAATAGAAAAAATTATTAACTAGTAACAGGGGATTAAGTACTGAGGGGATTTAATTGTACATGATTGTCCATTGCTCGTTAAGAGTTCCCAGTGTATTATCTGTCCCAAGACAGATTGTTAACCCAAGGGCAAGAAAAGACTGTGCTTCTCTCATATGTCCCACCAATGCCAAGTACAGTGTTGTGCATAAAATAACTTGAGCATGCAAACCCAAGTTCAAATCCTTGCTCTGCTCCTTACTAACTGGGTGACCTTGAGTAAATCAGGTAGCTTCTCTGAAAAACTAACATAATAATCTCTATATTAAAGAGTTATGGAAAGAATAAAGTGAATTAGTAAATGCAAAGGTCTCAGCTAAATAAGTGGTGGCTACTACTACTATTACTATTACTATTATTATCAACATCATTATGACGATTCCTTGGTTTTCTGAAAGGCTGCCCAGTATAATAATTAGGACAATATTTGAAAATCAACAAGATATCCTTGACCTCATTTGTAGGCAGATCTGCCTTTTGGTCTGTGTCAGGAACTACCATATGCTACTCAGCCCTATTTTGAGCACTGACCTTTTTTTAAAATTTTTTTTTTTTTTTACTGAATGTTAGTATCAGGTCAACGTCCACCTCTCCAGCACCAGCTACTGAAAGCTGGCCTTCTCTTATCCAAGGGTGAGATTTCTGTGCCTGGTTAACTTTCCTTTAACTTTCAACATGAGCCAATTGGCTTTAATCATAGGATGTTATTGAAAAAGACTGGCCAGATTATGGATAGTAATAGAGATAATTACCAAGGAGAAACAAGGAAAAAAAAAAAAAATGAATCTTCCATCTCAGGGAGAAATAATGGCTTTATTATGAGGTCAGGAGGGATGACCCTAAAATTCCCTGTCTGAGAGAAAATGCGTAATGGTAGTTGGGGAGTTAGAAAATTTGGCAGCAACAACATCTGTGGATCAAAACAGCTTTCAAGGGCCAAACTCAGGGGATTGCATAGCTATAAAAGGAATGAGATTTTTTTTTTTCTTTATGCTGCAGAAAATGCAGAATCAGAGCCACTCGGAAACACAGCAGCTCATCTAGCATTATTTGCAAAGGAGGAAAATGATGTTCTACTATATTAGGGTGATAGGCAAAAATCTCCACATTTTCTGAAACTGATTTGGGCAAGCCTCAGGAAGCAGGGGGGGAAAAACTAACCTAAAACTTTGCTCAAAATGAGTTTTTCTGGGGTTACGTGAGTGTCCTCACACTTCAGGGCCCTGTACAATTCTGCACAGAACATCCCCAGCATGGTTGGTCAGCAAGTATCCCACAGGCCTCAGTTAGTGCCTCATATATTGCTGACCATGAACACACAATAAATCCTGCTGATGGGGACGCCAAGAAGGCTCGGGTAGAAGTAACATGAACACCATAAGGTGCATTTTCCATTTACGTTGAAAATCTTATCTTCTCATCCACAGACTATAACATTTTCCTCCCATAACTTCTTACATTCTTAAATATTTAAATGCAGGCTTTGTGCAAGAGGAGAAAGCAAGGGCTCAGAAGTTTTATGATTGGTTCCCAGCTCTCCTAGTCTGGGGAGAGGAGGACCTGAGTGCTCATGAGTCCTCACAGAGGGTTAGCCCACCTCAGCTCTTCTGCTTCCCAAGGAAGCCCCGTCAGAGAGTTAGCCAGCCTGAGACTGGCCGTGGATGGTTTTCCTGGCAACCTCCTAGGGAATGGTAACTCTCTAATGGGAAGGAATCTAGAGCCAGGCTCTGTGAGCAAATGCTACCTACACACATGGCAGGGGTGAGGGACTCACTTTCCGATGCCAGGATAATTGTCTAGGCCCCTGAAACTTACTTAGCTGACTCATAAATAGTTTATTTATTAATAGGAAATATGAAATGTTCACATTTTTAAAACAACTCATGTGTCTTATATCTTAGAGTCATCTTCAACAAAGGCCTTCAATAAATGAAAGGTCTTCTACATATTCGGAAATACTTAGGAGATCAGCATCACACGTACTGAATGTGTGAATATAAATAATCCTTGATATCTGATATCATTCACTCTTTCCACCCAATTCTATTCTTAATAAGGGTCCTATCTGATTAAATCTTAAGTGCTTAAATATTTTCATTATTTACCCTATGAGCAATTTCAGACTTCAGGCCTAATTAGAATGAAATTGGTGCCTTGAATAGGTATTCTATCCAACATCAAATTACTGGATATGAGGCCATTAGTACACATAATCCACAATATATATCCCTAATAGTAGGATGGAAAAAAATCATAGCCCAAGTCACAACATTTGGATTTTCAAATCCACTATGAGTATGAGAAAATTCATGTACTGTATGAACAGCAAATGCCTTTTTAGTAAGCAAAGGACGTGCACCCTTGGAGAAGGTAAATTGCAGGCCCTACTCAGATAATTACATTCTCTGCTGGCTTAAATCTCCTTCCAAGGATCTGTGCCCCTCACAAGGCTCTCCCCTGCTCTGGCTTTGAGCCTCTGGACTTTGGTGTCCACTGGAGCATCGTCCCCGCTTTCTCTGAGCAGCCCCATCCCAGTCCCAGGCAGAATTATTCCTATGATAAGGTTTGACTATTTATTCATGTGTCTGCCACCCAGAGCTGAAAGCATCTTCCTGGGGGCTCTACCTAAGAGTGATGGCAATTTATTGCCTGTCTATCTAAACTTCAAGCCTGGATGACTTTTAATTTTTTGATGCTTAATGTAGAGAAAATACAATTGCTTTTGATTGATCCTGCCAAACTCCGCGAAGCATGTGCTTCTTTTACTGTTTGATGTGTTATAGGAGGCTAGCGGCACAAGACTCTGTCCTGATGCCGGTGCAGCGGGAAGACTGAGCGAGGGCCCGTGTTCTGATCTTCAGCCACCAGCTCTGTGATTGTCTGGTTAACATTACCCGAGTCACTTAAACTCTCTGAGTCCCAGTTTCCTCACCTTTCAAAATGTGCTAAACACATGGTTGTTATAAACAGCAAACAAGACTATGTGTGTCACATCACATGTATCTACATATGTAGGTATTAGGATGACTTACAAAATACAGATTTATTCCTTTAAAGATATATGTACACTGTGCATTACACTTGTGGTCAAAGCGCCACTGTACTAACGTCACAGAGAAGATTACAAACTGCAAAGAGGTGTGCACCGATGACCTCACAGAAGGTATATTAATAGAACAATAGTGAAACTTTTTAACACAAAGATCTTAAGAGAATGCTCCCTGTTCCAAATTTTGGTCTGTGTTAAATTGTCAGGAAAGGCTGGTCTGCTTTGCATAGCTGTCTAAGCTAGGAAGAAGCACAAGTATATTTCCATTGACACACACTTCTACTCCCTCTATAAATCAACATCGTTTCCTCCCGGCCCCCTCCAAGATCCAGCAGCTGTCATAAGGTTGCCAAGCAGAGTAATGATTCAGGACGCACAGACCACACTGTCTTATTGAACTGCTCCCAAGCTCCCTGGCTCCGGGACCAATAAATCATTGCTTTACAAGTCATCTGGAACGGAAGGTGCAGCCCAGAGTCAAGAGTCAAGGTTCCACAGTGCTGTTAGGAGGTATCTGTTATGGGAGGAATTTTCTGTTTTGTTTTGAGTCTCCTGATCTTTGGAATGGCTTCCCATCTGCAGGTTTTTCTCTCTCTAATCCCAATTCGGCATTCAGATACCGCCTCGGGCGGGTTTTTCCTTCTCGCGATTGGAAGCTCCTCCAGAGCCCCCGCCGCGCTTTCAAATGCAGGGCTCTCGGGAGTCTTTCTGGGGCAGCTTCCACCCCGCGCCACCCCGCTCCCCGTGGAGATTACACACTCAGTAAAGAGCAGGCCTGTTTTCCGCGTCCCTAGCAGATGGAGACAAAGTTATTCTCCACTTTTGTTCCAAGAAACAAGGCAACGTTGCGCTGCCAAGCTTTTGCTTTTCCTTGTTGAGTCGCTGGAACGATCCTCATCACCCCCCTCTCCTCGGGGGCGTCACCATCCTCTGGCCACCTCTTCTGTCTTGAGAGAATTAACTCCCAATCGTGCTTCGGGGCGCCCGAAAGCCAACAGGTGGGGGGAAAGGACTTTATGTTTTAAGCAACATCCAAGACTCCAGAAATGAGATCTGCTGATGAAACTGGAAGCCTCTCTGTGTCTTATTAATTTCTACCTAAGTCCTTAATGCCCCACTTTGTTGATAGCGCCTCTTCTGGTCCTTTTAATTCTTCTGTCTTAATTTTCATAAGAAATATGTGAGCTGGAAGGTGAGAACTGTTGTTACAAATTAAAGGCTATAGTTTGATTTTAACCTTAAAGGTAGAAAAAGAGAAAGAACCCCCTCCCCCCCCCAAAGTCCTCATTCTTGTTTCTCCAGGACGAATACTCTGCCTTAGGAACGATGCTCTCTTTTCTAGGAAAACTAACCTCAAACTTCAAGTGAGTTTATGAGTAAGAATTTGCATTCTTTGCACAAACAGGAATCCATGAACACCATAATGTAACTGCTACAGAGCAGGCAAGAGCCCTGATGATGCTAAAGTTAATGGGTGACGCTTTAAGGAGAAATCAAATAGTCGCATAGACCCCAAGTATCTCCCCCAGAGTGAATTACTGTAGCGGTTTTAACCTAAGTCTGAAAATTACCTGGTTCTTCTTTCTCCAGACGGTGGGACATCATTCCCCTCCCTAGTCAGCTTAGTGACTGGTCTCTACCGCACAGAAAGAGGAAAATTGTAAGTTGACACAGCAAAATCTGGCAGACGCCGCCTTCACTAAGTGATCATGGTTTAGCAAATGGTCAAGGAGTAGACAGGACGATAGGAATTCAGGGATGTTCTACCAGGAAGGTGATCATAGGTGGGGTGTCCCCCCCAGTAATGAGATATATCGGCATTGTGTATCCCTTAATATAACGGGATGAGGGAGGCGCATGACCTCATAGGTCATCCCAAATCCACAACTTCGTAAATCATAAACTCAAATTGAGCAGCGTTGCACAAAATAGCTAAGCACCGCTTCTTAGAAGTGTCAAGTCTCACTTGGCTGCTCCCCATTTGTTGATTCTAATTCTCTGTGGGCAATCCAGTATCTTCTCACAAATTTCTTTATTTGCAGGTCTTTCTCTGATGCTGATGATGAACGATATTGACTAGTAATAATAATAGTTCACATTTATATGGCACTCGTGACCTGCCAAACACTGTTCTAAGTGCTTTGCTATGACATTATCTCCTTTAATAGTAGTAAAATAGACAAATAGATTTCTGTGCTGGGAGAGGGAAGCTGTGTAGCAGAATAATTTAGTTTAATAAGAAAAAAACTAAATGTGCATGGAAGCCTTTTTTCAAGCCCAGGGATCAAAAAGATACTTTTCTCTCAGAGCGAGAAATTGGAAGCAACCTGAAACATCTGTGAGGGATGGGGGTGGAAATAGGGAAATTATAGTACAAACCACTCAAAGGACTTGTATGCCACCATTTAAAACAATAATTAGCAACACTGAGCTGTAAAATGAGAAAAACTTGTGACTGCAGGGGTGTGAAAATATGAAAGCAAATGGTCAAGGAGTAGAAAGGATTATAGGAATTCGGAGATGTTTTGCCAAGGAGGTGATTATAGGTGGGGTGTTCTCCTCTGATTCTAAACTCTCACATTGTTTTCATGTATCTACAATTTTACAAGGAAACACACTTTCCCTCACTATATATTTATCCCAGTGCTCCAGGATGACTCTTCCCCAAGTGTGGGGAAATCCCTGTAATCTTCCCCTTAGCAGCCGCTTAAGATAATGAACTTCAGGGACATTTTAACTCTATGCTTGCAGGACAGATATTGACCGCATGCACGTTGAACTGAAATTTTCAGTACAAATCCCAAAATGAACCAAAATCTCAATCTGCTGTTGGTTAAAACCCTAACCCAGATGCAGACATCAGGGGTTGTAAGCCACTGCGGCTCTGGCTGCTCATTCCTGCTGCACTACAGCTCTCGGCTTCCACAGAGCTGGGATGGCAACTTCAGTTCATGAATATCTGTAGAAACGAGACATCAGTCCTACGATTCGCACTTGCCTTCTATGCGGGCTCATTCCCAGGGGTCTCCAATACCCTCAATTTGTGATGTTCTTGTCCACTTCCCTGACCCTCACTCTTCTCTCTGCCTCCCAGGCTCCAAACCCCAGCTCCCTAAGAAATTCTCCCTAAGATACCAAAATATAAACAGAATACTAGTTGCACTACTAATAAAATGAAAATAAAAATTGCAGTTCTTGATGGGTCAGAGTGGTCTAACATCTACAGTTTCATATGGTTCAGCCTAATTGATAGCAAGCGGTACCACCTACAGTAACCAGCATTGGCAGCCCCAGCAGGTTGCACGTCAAGGCCTCTAAGGTCACTTGCATTGCCCAGTGGAATCTGCAGGACTCCCTGGGTCTACCTTGACATTGCTTCTGACAGGCGGGCCCCACATCTCCAAATCTCATACCTTTTAATATGCTGCAGAGATTTATAGCTTGCACCTAGTTGAGATGTTTCAGGAAAGGAACTTTGAGGTTCTTCTGACAAAGACACTACTAATTCATTTAGCAGGACAATCTTATTAAATAAGAACTGCTAGTTCTACCTAAGCTAACATCCTGATTATCTTTCCAAATTAAAAAGCACACAAGCCCCGTGACTTAGTGATTCCATTCCTCAGTAATTTGTCTAACAAACATACCCATGCTCATGCAGTATCATTTGTAATTGCAAAAAAAATTTGAAAAGATCCTAACTGTACATGATTAGAGCACTGGCTGTGTACATTGTGATGCATCCATAGAATAAAATATGTATCGATAATAAAAGTAATATACATGAGAAAATGGTAATTACATACCTTTGAATGGAGAAAAAAACAGTTTACGCGAGCATGGTCCATGTAAATGCAGCGTTTCTAAAAATGGGCTCCACCAAAATGTTCCTGTGATTGTGCTTGGGTTGTGGGATTTCATGTTATTTTTAAACTTTCTTTACTGCATTTCCTGCATTGTTAGATTATTTTAGTGTGAATGTGTCAATTTTACAAAAACAAAGAGACTCTCTGTTAAAAAAAAAAAGCAAGGAAATAAGTGAATCTCCTTTGAAGATCATCTACTATATGTATGAAAAGATTAATTTTTCTTGGAGCCTTTTATGACACATTTAAATGAACCAGAAATTATTTTTATTGCTTGAAGTCCTCTGAATAAATTCATGGATGTTCTCTTCCAAATACTTGGTTGGGAAAGATTAATCTGTGGTTTTGGTTTAAGAAATGACATCTATTAAGTGGTCATAAAAACAAAAGTGGGCGTCATTGTTCATACAAATTATTGGTGCTTTAAAAGTCCTGAACTCCAGCAGTAGAGCACTGGCTTTCTCTCCTTTGCACTTTATTATTAGTTTTATAATCCTTACCCGGGGGTATGTTTTTATTAATTGAAAGAGAGAGAGAGAAAGAGAGACAGGGAGAGAGAGAAATATCGATGTGAGAGAGAAACATTGATCAGTTGCCTCTTATACACACCCCGACTGAGGATCAAACCCAAAACCTAGGAATGTACCCTGATCAGGAATCGAACCCTCAACATTTTTGGTGTATGGGACGAGGCTTCTACCAACTGAGCCACCCGGCCAGGCCTGCACTTTATTTTTAACCAGAAACAGGGCAATGGAGAGGGAGCCTGGTGACGGAAGCATCTACCTGCCCTACACATCTGGGACGCGGGCCAACAGATGGAAGTTTGGAGTCTGGATGAGCCTTTGAGATGACAGCAGGGCTTTGATTGTGTGATTGCAATTAAGCATCAAGGTGAGCACCCGAAACCTGAAGACTTTCCCTAATGAAAATGAGTAAACGTTTGGTTCTAATACCTACATCCAGCTAGAATACAAATAGAGCATATTATCAGCCATCAGAGCATTTTGTCCCTGAGGAGCCATAAACTGAGGAGCAGACTTTAAGTCAAAGTGAAGGAGAGTGTCCCCATGCCTCTCATCGTCATTCCTCAGCTGGGCTCCCCATGGAGCTGAGAGGGGGCCCCCCTTTCGGCAGCCAGGTCAGCAGAACGAGCCCCGGGATTCAGCACGGGGCAGGCGTGGGGACTGGACACAGGTTCTCGTCCGCCTTCGCGCTGTGGGGCAGGTTGCTTGCTCGCAGGTCTCCAGAAGGAGGCACACTGCTGGGAAGGGTGGGGGAAGGAAGCACCGCACGCTGCTGCGGGGAGTGCGGACTGCACATGATCTGGGGGGGGAGATCGTTTGGCAGTGTCTGTCAACAATTTAAAGGCACATACGACGTGGCACAGCAACTTCGCTTCTAGGAGTTTAGCTTCCAAATTTCTAGCACAAGGACATACGTTCAGGGAAGCACAGTGCAGCATTGCGAACGATGGAAACGTTCCACACACCCGAATGCCCACCACTGCAGGACCATTTAAATAAAGTATGTCATATCCAGACAGTGGAATACTGTGTGGCCATTCAAAGGAAACTCTGGCCCTGGCGGGTGTGGTTCAGGGGCTAGAGCCTCAGCCTTCGCTCTGGAGGGTGGCACTTTCAAGTCCCCATCGAGGACACGTACCTGCGTCGCATGTAGGAGGCAACCAGTCAGTGTGTCTCTCTCTCCCTTCCACTCTCTCTAAAAAGCAACGGAAAAACTATCCTCACTCCTTGGGTGGAGGACTTCAAAAACAAAAGGAAACTCTATGGCCATGACTTGGAAAGATATCTCTGTTAATTGACCTCCCTTGAAATATCAAATTTCTCTCTTCTCACTATGTGTCTGTCTCACTCCAGCGAGATTTTATTCCTACTAGTCACTCACCCAACAGTTCATGACAAGGGCCTCAGTCGCTTCCCCGTTGATAAATCTGACAGTCAATTCTCAGTCCTTCCTTAACCTGACCTATTTACAGCATCGGGCGGTGTAGTGGGTCACCAGTCGGTGACTGTCTCCTTCCTAACGCACTTTCTCCACTGGCCTCCTGGGAACCGTTCTCTCTTGGTTCACCTCCTGCCTTGCTGGCTGCTGTGCTCAGTCTCCTTTGCTTCCCGATTTCTCAACTCCCAGATCTCTAAACATTGACATGCCCAGACCTTGATCCTTAGACCAGTTCTCTGCCTACACTAACTTCCTTGCTGATTTCATTCAATCTCATAGTTTAAAAAATTAACTTTTTATTACCAGTTCCCCCATTCACCAGCCTGGACAAATGCCCTTAACTCTAGACTCATATATTTAACTCTTATTTGCCGTTTCCACTTGGATGTCTAGTAGGCATCTCAAACTCAGCATGTCCAGTACCAAATTCTTTATTTTTCTCCATAAACCTTCCCTATCCCCATCTTCTTCATCTCTATAAATGGCAAATCCATTTTTCCAGCCTCTAAGGCCAAAACCTTGACTCCTCTTTTTCTCACAACCCTATCCAACCTATTAGAAAAAAACATTAAGCACATCCAGAACCCAATCAAGTCTCATAACTTCCACTGCTACCATTAGCTCTTACCTGGATTATTACAACAGTCTCCTGTCTGTGTTACGCATTGTTGTGGGTGCCGCTGGTGGGTCACCACAATCTATTATCTTTCCCTTTCACTGCATTTGGATTGATACATTTCCCATTGTACTTGTAGTTTCCTGTGAACATGTGACGAAGTTCTGGGCAAAGGAACATAAAAAGAAGGGATGTGTGCCACTTCCAAGGTAGACCTAAAAACCATGGGCATGCCTCCTGCATTCTCCTTTCCTTTCCCACGTACCACAACCTGAAGGAGCCTGTGAGCCATGCAGACAAAGGCAATGGCCCAGGAGAGAGGATCCTGGATGTCTGACTAATCACAGAAAGCAGAGCTGCCTGCTGCCCTGAAACAACACACCCCAGGCTGTTAGGTGAGAGAGGAATAAACTCCTATCTTACTTAATCCACTGAATTGCAGGTGCTAATTAACACGGTCACCTCAGATATTTGAATTCTGCGCCCTCCTTCCAAAAAATTATTAGCTCCAAAATATGGAAAAACAAACTGTAAAGTCAGCATTAATAAATGTTTATATAAATAAAAATGTTAACATTATGTCAGCCTTCCAGCTGCAACTCAAATAATCTGTTATATATCAATTTAATCAATTTTAAATCATAAAAGCATAATGAATAATTCATTCCTAATGAGATTCAAATTCTTTCAAAAAAGTGTATAGCAAATAATTACATTGAAATATGGGTACATTTTATTATTTGCTATAATGCGGAATAGGCAGGTCCTGGGGGGGCCCTAGATGCTACCAGTCCCTGCTCTTTACTGGCTGAGTTATCTTGGTCAAGTCATATGAACTCTGAGACTCATTTACTCCTATAAAATTGGGAGAGATCAGGGAAATAATACTTATTTCACAGGGTTTCAAGGAAAATAAAAAAGTACACTGGTATAGAGAATACTTTGCATACATTATGGGAATATATGGAATGAATAATATTACATTATAGGCTTCCACAGAATCCCTGAGTTTAAGGGAATCCAGAAGTCAATTAAGCCTGTGGTGCCCAACTCAACAGAATTATCTGAGAGCTTTGAAAAACACAAATTACAAAGCCGCTCTCACCAAAGAGTCTCATTAAGTAGGCCTTAGGATTCTTTAAGCTCCCCTAGACCCTACACTAGCAACATTGGTTGCTCACACTGGTTTAGAACTGGCTGGCTAGGTGAGGAAGGAGATTTTCATGAAATATTTTCTTGAATCTTTAAAATTCTGAGCCACATGGATGTGTAATCATATTCAAAAAGCCAGCAGGTGAAAGCTTTTTAACACATTAACCAATAGAGAAATAAATGTTCCTGGAAGAATCTGGATAGAACTGACCCTGAACAGGAGTTTGGGGAGTGGGTTCATTTTCCCAACTGCCCATTTATGCCAATTTAGCCTTCACTGCACCCCAGATTCCACTTGAACATTCTCGATGTCTCCACTCACCTCACCTTACAAAGCAGCCCATTCAGTTGTTAGCATATTGTTCTGTGCAAGTCTGTGTCAAAGTGAGGGATGCTATAAACATCGCCATGGAGGCGGGGGCGCGATCTGACCCACGGCACAACTGAATTCATTGACTACGGCGAGGCGTGTGCTGGCAGGGTCTATTGGATATGATTCTGGTGGGTCTGTGTCACCAAGACAGAAAACCGACATTGATTTTATCTTCAGATTTTTGCTTGACCTACTGATGTGATTGTGGCTCTGGTTATCAGAGAGCTCTCAAAGTGGGAGAGGAGTCCTTGTTTAATCAGCACTGTGTCTGTCTTGCCCCTGACTCTTATTATCTAATGCAAATGGGCTTCCTTATTACCTAACGTGGTAGTTCAAGCAGGGAGAGCCAAGCAGACTGAAGCTACAAAATTCAAGCAACTGAGCACTGTCTTGTCCTGGCACAATGTAAGATTTCTTGGTAAACAAACACGTCGGTGCCTCAATCTAAATTGTAATGACCAAAAGAGAGACGGAATCACTCTGAAAGAAATGAGTGGGGAGTGTTTAATTTTGTACTTGGTTCCATGATTTTGGAATAGAAACCAATCCTTTCAACCCAAAAGCCTATTCCAATTGCCCCTACTTTATCCCCCCATGCCCCCGCCACTACTAAATTCCTATTATCTGTTCTCATTTGAGCGGTCTAAAACCGACAAATAACATAAAGGTTGTTATCAATACAGCATCAGCCCCAGATGGATTAGAGGGAGAATGCTGTTTGTGGCTCTCTGTAATCCCTCCATCAATTCCGGGATTCTGAGTTTCTCCAGGGAATGTGGCAAAGCTGCAGGAAGTCCCCAAAGGCAAAATGTTGCAGGCTGCTCTGCGGTTCAGCTGCCAAACACAGAAAAAGTAAGGCAGGCGAGAAAATGAGAGGAAGCTCTTCCTTGCCTGTAACTCAGAGGCAGGTGAGAGCCTGAGCTGTTCTTTCCTCCTGGGGTCCACCACAGCCTGTCGGCCTCCCAGGAGCACAAACTTCCATGTAGGTCTTCCGTTTCCAAAATGAACCCCCAAAGCCACCTGCTTCAAGTAGCCTCATATGGAGTCAGAGATGTGTACTGATGTTGCCTCCAGCCTAGTTCTGCTCCCAAGTCCAGAAACAGATTTGAGGGAGGCTTTGAACAAAATCTTTATATTCTCTGTGCTTGAGTTCCTCTAAATTGAATGGCATTTGCCATTCACTTTCATCACGGAATCGAGGGGAAATAGCTGCAATGGGATTTTTAAAAAAGATTTTGGAGCAGATTGTACGGAGAACAACGAGACATAAAGTAACCATTCTTTACTCTTTTAAGCAATAATTTATAGTATTAAAATTCATAGTGCACACATCCGCTCTGGGAAGACAGAAAAGGAAGACACAGCATAGGTGAGTATTCTAATAGAAACACAGGATGAGATAACACAATAATATTAGCTGAAAACTCAGCTTCCTTACACCAATAAAAGGGACAGGGGAGATCATAAGCATTACAGTCAGGTCTAACATTTTCTTTTTTCTACTTTCAAACATTTTTGTCAGCATTGTATAGAATATAAAATTCTCAGTATTATGTATGCTTTATTTCATTAAAATGAACTGGCTATAAACAAAAAGAAATCAGCCTTATTTGTCACACAGGTAGAGTATATGATTTTTAAAAAGACTTAAGGTTGCCCCAAATGTTTTCTGTAAAATACTCATTACGCCATAGCTCAGTGGCCTAGAGAAATGAACACATTATAGGTGGTTTTCCTAGAGCATCCAGGCCCTAAAATGGACACAACTGACGTTAACAGTGCAGGTATTTTAAAATCAAGAGTAAGAGATTACCGCTTTAACCACAAAAACGGAGTTGAAATCAATGCTTGTGTACCATATCTGTGTTGAGAAATATTTTCAGACTCTAAAATCATTGGTACATTAACATTGGGGAATGTTTGGAACATATTTTTTTAAAAACACATATTCAGTGATGTGTGATGCCTCCTGGCAACTTTGGCTTCATTTTGGATAAAAAGTCATTATATTGTTTATATTATATACAGAAACTAGGGAAACCTTCCCGCAATTTTCCTTATTTTAGTTTCTCTGAACTTTGCAATGTGTTTCAATGTATCCTCTTTGTATCAGATACTAAAACAGAAGAAGAAAGAAATCTCCACTTCAAATACACTGAAGGGCTAAACAGGGTTTTAATGTTTTCAGAAACTTTGTACTTCTGCACAGTTCATGTCCTGTGCCCACTGCAAGAAAGGGAGACGAGGTAAGAGTAAGAGTGAGCCACAGCCCCCATCGCAGGTCTGGTAGATGGATTTTTCTTCCCTGCAAAAAATTAAAATAAAATAATAATAATAATTGGAAAGGAGCAGTGACAGAAATAGTCCTTAAAACTTGGACAATCACTAGGGGCCACTTCATTTCATTACACAAATAAGGGGTTGAGAGGTCGCCGCAAGTTCTATGGGTTTCCTCAGCAAGAGACTCTCACATCCAAGTTTTGAAACTAAAAACTACAGTATTCCACAGATGATTGTGCCTGGTGCTTAAAAGGCCCCTGCAGAGGACTAGTCAAAATATTTACATTCCTCTCGGAAACTGTAACGCCAAGGAAAAGAGAAACATAGTGAGAGGAGGAATCAAAAGAAAAACTTTCCTTCCCCAGGCGGCGAGAAGAGGTGTCAGGCCCTGGGTCCTGTCCAACCGCAGTCCTGTTCTGCGGGTTTGGGTCGGGGCGGTAACGCGCCTTCGGGTGAACGCTCGTCCGCGGCCAGGTGCGCGGGGAGGACTCGGTGTCAAACCGGGGCTGCGTCAGGGTCTGAAAGCGTGTGCGGAACTGAAAGCCGAAAGTGGGCTGTTGAATGATCCAGGCGCCTTTCCCGGGCTCCGCACCGCCGCTGGAGATAGATGGGTGAGCGATGGGCACCTTGGCTTTCCCCGTGAAGCGCAGCCACTGCTCGGAGGGAGTCAGACCCTGGCGTGGACGCGTGTCCGAGGCCGGTGGCGGCGAGGGCGGGGTGCGGGGTGGGGAAGGGTAGGGAGGGGTGGGCTGGAGGAAAAGAGCAGACCCGGGCGGTGATTAGCGAAGGCAATGGCCCAGCTCCCTCGCTTTTGTATGGACAGCCTGCGTCACGCTTCTGTCCTCTCGGAGCTGCGGCTGGCGAGCCGGGGGCCGGGCGCCCCTGGCCATCGCCTCCTCGGCCCCGCTCCTCCGGCCCGGATTTCGCCTGCGGGGAGCCAAGTGTGCGCCTGGCCCGGAGCGTTCCGGCCATGCCAGGGACCCGCGGAACTTCGCCATCCCGGCGCCCCTCGACGTGGGCGCGGAGCCGGGAGTGCAGAAGCCCGGCCCGCGCTGCCCCGAGGCCGGCGGGCGTGCGGGCGGCGCGGGGCGCGGGGCGCGGGGACACCCGGGCCCGCCTGGCCGCCGCTGCGCCCCTCCCGCCGACCGCGTTCTAGACAGAAAAGCACCTTCTGACCGGGGATTAACAGCAATACTCTGTTGTTCCTGTTAGAGCAAGTCAATGCGCGGCTGGGCAGCGAGGCCCCGGGCGGGGTCACGTGCGCCCCCGTCACTCCGGCTCCCCTCGCCTCTCCGGCTCGAGTTATGCCATCAAGCTAATATATTGTGACTGCCCTTCTCTCCTGTGACAAAGGCTTGCAGCTGCCTCCAAATCAATAGACGTCAAAGAAATATGAAAACAATCATGACACAAAACTTAAACCCTGCCTAGAGCCTGCATCATCAGGACCGTGCTTCTGTTCTCCAAGACTCCGATTAATTTATCCCAAAGTTTAGTCAAATTTTTATTCCGGTACCTTTTCCCCAGCAGATCCCGCTACATCTGTCGCGTTTGTAATGTAATTTGTAATTACTGCCCTTCATGTGGTCCGGTGCCTTGAACCATCTTTAATTAAAAGCATAATTAAGGGAAGATCTAAAGAAAGACAATTACCAGATGGTCTTTTTTTTTTTTTTCCCCTTAGTTTCGCGGAGAGGGGAGCAAAGTCTGTCCTCGGGACCCCGCGCCTGGGAAGGAGGCGCTTTCTCACTGCAGAGGCCGGGGCCCTGCGCCCATCCCCTGTCCCTCTGGCTGGAGCCCAGAGGCTCCGCCGAGGCCTCGCCGCAAGGTGAGCTCCAGCGACTCCGCGGTGCAGAGTCGTCCTGGCGATCTCCGCTCTTTCCCTGGGGCCTCAGGGGTGTGGGCTGGCCGCAGGTGAGGACAGGACAAGGTCAAGGCCCAAGCAACTTCCAAATCCGGGAACCCCCCGCCGCACCCCCCCTCCCCCCCCCGTAGCCCGCTCCAACCGGCCCTGCGCGCAAGCCTCGGAGCTCAGGAGCAGAAAGTTCGCTGTGGTTGAAAGAAAGGGTAAAGGAAGAGGGAAGGGAGGCTGTCCGGGAGGGCACCCAGGAGACGGGGCCCCAGCCTAGGCTCTCCCTGTACCGGGTGGGGTGAGGGTAGGAGCTGGGGGTCCCGCCCCGTGCAGGTCCGAGAACCCCCGGGTACAACAAGACAGCAGCGCAGCGCCGTCGTCCGCAGCCCCGTCGGGCAAAGTGGCCCCTTGAAGACGACTGTCTCGGCTGTCGGCTCCTCGGTGTCCACTGGGCCCTGGGATTTTCAGAACAAGTTCCGGGGGGAGGAGGGAACAAACCCATTCTCCACCCCTGCCCCACCCCCACCCACCCCCCTGAAATGAATAAAAGCTGGCCAGAGCCAAGATTTCTGCCTCAGCGCCGGGTTGCCCCGGCGGCTGGCACGAGGATCCCGAAGTCGGATAATGGAAATTAAACTGTTGCTGTATGGCGGGCATGTCATTATGTGACTGTTCATATTCAAAGCCAGGCAGCAATGAATTGTAATCATTTCAATTACCTTCAATACACTTTCTTTAGGACACAAGTTGTCAAAGATTAAAAAAAAAAAAAAAAGTACATTGTTGCTGCTCCATGGGTCCATTTTCCAGACGGTTTGTTGCTCTTGCTGCCTGATTTGGTTTCGGCTTTCATTCCCCAGCTTTAGATTCTCTGAAAGAGACTCCGGCGGAGGGAGCGAGCCCGACGGCTCTCGCCGCTCCTCTGGCGCTGCGGGCCGGCCACGCGAGTCCGGAATTGCCTCCGTGCGCCTGGCGCGAGCATTTTGGTTGCTTTCAGCTTTAATTAACTTTCAACATCAAATATGCTCGGAGCTCTAGATCTGGTGTCGCCGTGGGGAGGGGGGCCGTCGTATTATACTGTGAGTGCCCCCCGGCCTAGGAGGGTGGGCCGGCTGCAGCAGCCTGCGCCCGGGGAGGCCAGCGCCGTGCGTCGGAAGGCACGTGCTGGACGGTGCCCGCGCCTCCACGATCCCCAGGAGAGAGCCCGGGACTGTCTTCTTCAAGCCCGGAGATCTCAAGAAAGAGCTGGGACCAGCACAGCCTGCTCTCCTTTGTTGAAACTACCCCCAGCCTTGCTCGCTCCCTCTTGCCCCCTAAACGTGAGGCTGTGGCCAGTTGGATTTGGTGACGTCTGGGGATAGCAAAGCGCTCTTCGCCCCCAGCCGGAGCAAAGAAAGTAGGGGTCCCTTTTGAAGCCCACGTCCATTGCTCGGATTAGGGCTAATCCCGATCTTTACACTAATATCGCCTCTCGGGTTTTTTATTATACTCATTTGGGAGGAAATGAGCTCTTGCCAGGAAAATAGCACCCCGCACCCCACTTTTCATAGCTGCGCAGGGCCTGGGCCTGAACAACCCCGCGGGCAATCCTAGAGCTGCGGATATTATATTTGTGAAATGTGCTTTTGTTGAAGCTTTTAACACCTTCTTATAACGAATCATTTGTTCTTTTCTCTTTAATTTTGATAGACAATTAGCCATCAGAGATACATCAGTTGACTGTAACCGAGCATTAAACCCGCCTTTATGTAACGCTAATTTAGCATAGCTGCTTTGTTTAACTTTGCTATATAAGAACCAGGTTTTGTAGCAAAAAAAAAAAAAAAAAAAAAAAAAAGGTGTAATTTTATGTGGGGCTTCATTTCTTTTGGCCTGTACACAGCAAGCCCTCTCCTCTTTGTGAGACGTTCTGCAGGGGCCTGACGCCGTCTCCCGAGCCTAGCACCTGCAGGCTGGTGGGGGCAGAGAGGGAATTAGCATTGATATAGATTTAGTTGAAATGTAATCTCTTAAATCTGTCCAAGATTCGGGGAGATAATTACACTTTCACTGAATTGCCAAGGGTCAGCGTCTCAGAGGACCTGAGGAGTTGATTTACTAACAATAGTGTTACATAAAAAAATGGCGTTTGAGATTATAATGTTAATGGCTGCCGTCGCTGGGGAATGCGGCTGCTTCCAGCTAATTCCATGCAGCTCGATTTTTTACCTCCTGTTTCCGACCTCGATTTCTTCTCCCGCTCTGTCTTTGGACAGATTCAGAGCTTCGTGGTGTTTAATTTGGTGGCAGGGGCCGCGAGGTTAGGACGCTAGACCTTGGGGTTGACACGCTTTTTTCTGAGAGTGTTCGTGGTGACGGGTCGTGGCCTCGACAGCAAGGCTGGCCAGGTCCTCTTTCTACCCCTCGGGGACCTGGATCACTGCCTGGGGTAAGAAGCAGGGCATCCTTCCAGGCTCTGTCTTTTGTGCCCACCCTGAACTGGATCTACCTCTCTTCCAGCGGTCTCTGAGCTCCCCAGTTGGACTAGGACGAGACCCCGTTCTGTACCCTCCTCTCCCTTCAGGCGGCACTTGCGGCCCAGCAGCCTCAGACACAGGGACGCTCACTTCCAGCCTCTAACTTTCTCAAGTTCCGCTGGTTTGGTGAAAGGCCGGGATGTCCGTGCAGAAAGAGAGACACCACCAAGTCCAGGTTCTAGCTGGGGGTGGGGGTAAGCTTTAAATCTAAGAAGTCAGCCTCCTTTGGGGTAGAGACCGTTAGGGAGTTTACACTCCCCTGCACACTTGTCAGACTCACATCAAACTTGACCCACGTTAGTCTCCATCCACGGACCCTAGACGCCATCAGAAATCCCACAGCAGCCCCTAGTTTATAGCCCGCCCCACAACTCCGGGCCTTTGCTCCTCCTGAAGTTTCATTAGCCCTACTTGCATGGCCTCAGGACACCCAGAGACCCCTCAGGGGGCTTCTCGCCATCCATGGGCCAACAAGAGCCCCTGAAACTGTGTGCAAAAGTCAGGGGATGAATAGTGAAAAGCAGCCCCTCTTCCTGGGTTGGACAAAAAGAGCTGGTTTTGTGGCCGCCTCCAGGACAGCGCTGGGCCAGACAATAAGAGGAGGAGTCCCTAGCCTGGAGTGTCCTCAGGCCACACTAAGGTTCAGCGGCCTAGGCCTGGATCCAGGATGTGGCCGTTGCTGATACCCCAAGTCCAGAAGCTCAGATTCCCTCCTGAGGGCGAGGTCTTGGAGCCTGAAAGGGCAGTGCCTGTGCCCTCCAGCTCCTACTCTCTACAGGGTGACCTGGGGAGGGATAAAGGGCGGCACCAGCCTGGGAGCGGGCCTTACTCCGACTCTTCCTTGGGCTGGGAGCCCTGCTTCTGTGAAGAAAGGGTACTGGAGCCTGACCTGTTGGTCCAATCAAAAGAAGAAGCCACCCACCCCTTAGCTTAATACACCCTCACTCACCTCACCAAGCCCTGTGGCGGTGCACACGACGCTGGGGGGTACCCTTAGGGCTCACTGGCCCACACAGAGGGGAGAGGCCTGGGTGCCCACGCCCTGTCTGGGAGGGGTGTCCCTGCTCATCTGGCTTGTTTACGCCCCCCCCCTTTAGCTTATATGTAACAGCAATATATATATATATATATATATATATATATATATATATATATATATATATATGTTAATTGAAAACTTCTGAATTTAAAAAGGTTGTGACAAGTTATAATTTGTCCTGTCAATGCCCGGAATCCTTATTTATCGCTTTAACTTGCCTCCCGCTCGCGCCTGTCAGCTAACAGCTTGCCTAACTCGTTGACTTCCTCACTCATGGCACGGAAATGACAAATGTGCTGTTTTATCCGTACAATTTATTTCATTATTGTTGCCAGCACGAAGCATCACAATCAATCATAAGGAAGTCCAGTTGGCAGGTGTCAATCTTGGTGTGTTTTTGTATGTCTCAGTCTATATTTAATCCAATTATAAGGGTCACAGAGTAAGTGCCAATCCTCTTGTTACAACTCACATCTTATTTAAGATTTAAAGTAAAAAAAAAAAAAGTCAACTCGATCACATGGACCTTTTGAGGGAAGGGAGGGAATGCTTTTGAAACCTCCCATCTCACTCTCTCTCTGCCTTCTCACCTCCAGTTTAAATTATGCAGCCATCCCTTTTTATTAAAGAGTTGCAGGGAATCCCAGTTTTATGTGCATTTGTGTGCAAATGAGGCTCTCCTTATTTTGCTAAAGTAGAAGTGGGCTTAATGATGAGAGATCTTTCCGCTCACTGCCCATTCAAATACAATTGCAATCGAAGGCGGCCTTGTCACGTTGAGAAAAAGTGAATTTCTAACATCCAGGACGTGCCTGTCTACTTTCAGCGAATTGCATCCAATCACCCCCAGGGAATTCAGCTAATGTCTCAGTCTCCACCCAAACAAGGGGGAGAAAGAAATCAAACATGGTGCCACAGAAGGACTGACTTACTGTGAAAATGTGTAGAAGGAAAGGAAATGCAGAGTTTTCTCAAATTGATTGTAATTGAGATTTTCTTAGTGGCAAAGCAAACTGGAAGGATTTGGAGATTTTCCTGAATGTCCAAGAAAACTTTATGGTGGGGTAGAATGGACAGAAGAGAGAAGGAACTAAGTATTTCTTTGAATGAGAGCAGGAAAATAATCGGATAGCAGAGAACCCAGGGTATTGCACAGAACCATGCCATTACACAATCTTTTAGACCTCAGAGAAGAGATGGCAAATATTACCTTTGATACATATTTTCCTTTTGGATGCTCAGATTCACAAAACATCCCTCGAAATGACACACAATGTGCACAGTATTTTTTCCCCCCTCTCAACTAGTTGGGGAGTTTTCCCTCTTTCATTAATTTTTATAGGAAAAAGTTTTATTAAGCCCCTTTATAAATTAGCACCCATCCAGGAACAATAATTTTAAATATAGAAGTTAACAGGATGTATCATTGTCCAGACTTAGTCAAATGAAATTGAAATACTGAAGTGAAAAAAATCCATTTTTACTTTTCAATTGTTGGGAGGCTCAATGGCCATTGTCAGTGAAAAGACAAATACTAAGCCAATTCCCACCCACCCTACAGCTCGGATCCCGCGGGAGGGGCTTCCATTCTGGAAGCGGCTTTATTTACATAAAGTAGTGAGAAAAGGGAGAGAGAGAGAGAAAGAGAGACAGAGACAGAGAGACAGAGAGAGAGAGAGAGAGAGGGAGGGAGGGAGGGAGGGAGGCAGGGAGGAGGGAGATTGATTCACGGAGACAGGACGTACCTTGGACAAGATCTCAGCTACAGTTCAAGCCAAGGATGGATCTGTCTTCCTCTGCCCCTCTCTCCTTCCAACAAGCCTCGCTCTCGAACCACTCCTCTCCTTTCCTTCCTGCACCCCTACCTCCTACCTCGGGCCCTCCCCCCTTCCCCACTCCCCACCTGGCTTCGGAGCGGGGGGGGGGGGGAGCTCGGGGCTTCCCCGCAGCCCGAGGCCGGGGCGACCAGGGCGGCCCCACGGACCCGGCGGCTGCCCAGCTCGCTCCCTGGTGCTGTGAAGAATCGGAGCTTGGAACTGCCCTGGGCGTCAGAGAGTTTCTGTTCCTGGCCCTTTGCCCCCCACCTGCGGGCTGCACTCCGCGCGCCGGGTTACGAGTCGTCGGTGACGCCCGCGAGCCGCCCCTGTGCCCTCCTGCCCCGTCGCGGGGCGGGGCGGCCCGTGGACCGTGTGCCTGTGCCCAGGTTGGGCACCGCGAGGGCCGGGCCGGGCCGCCCCAAGGCCGGAGGCAGGCTCCCGGGTCAGGAGCCACGCAGGGGTCAAGAGCTTGGGCCACGGCGACACTAGCGTCCGCCCCGGGCGTCCCGGGCGCCAGCCCCGCCCGCCCCGCCTCCCGTGCCCGGCGCAGGTGGAGAGCGGCTCCAGCGTTGGCCCGCAGCGCGCAGGGGCCGAGCGCGGCCTCGCCTGCACCGCCCCGCGCCCCGCGCGGCGCCAGCGCGCCCCGTATTGACAGGCAGATAAGAAGGCCGCGGCCGCGGCGTTTCCAGCGCTCCCTCGAGCACCCTGCGGGGTTGCAGGGATGCGCGCACACTTAGCGGCCCGCACTCCAAACAAGCCCCAAGCAGCCTCCCGGGGCCTCCCCTCCCGACAGAAGGGGTGGGTGGGGAGCGAGCCGCGGACAGACTGGGGAGCGGGAGGCCCGCCCAGGCCCGGGGCCTGCACGCAAACTCCAGGCAGAGCGCGGGTCCGAGAGACCTCGGGACCTCGGGGCGGGAGCTGACCAGGTCCCGGGGGGAACCAGGACACTTGCCAAGAAACTAGGTCACGGAAGAAGGTCGGTGGCGGTGGAGAAACCCGAGCAAAGGCCTCTCCGAGTGCCACGCCCCAGGGGAGAGCACTTGGGGGGCCAGGATCACAGCAGCGTTGCGGCTTAGATCAGAGCGGCCGGTTTGCGGGCCGGGGGCGGGGGAGGCTCCGTGCCCCTGACACTGCAAGACCAGGGAGTAGGACGGGGAGAGTTGTGGGAACGGGTTGTAGATAAGTAAGAACACCACGCCTAGGCCACCGAGGGGCTCCCGCGGCCCTCCCCACCTCTAAGCCGCCCTCAGGCCCTGCCAGGGCGGAGGGAGCTGGCCCGACCGGGAGGAGGAGGCCGGCGGGCTGCGGGGAGTCGCCTCCTGGAGGGTTGCGAAGCCCACACCTGTCCAGGTGTGCCTGGGGCGGAGCTGAACCGCTCGACCTCTCCTGCGCCATCTGTGCTCCCTCTCCCTTTGCCACCCCCACCCAAGTAAGGTGAGCAGGAACTGGCCCTGGGGCCCTCCTCCGCCCCCCGCCCCCCCCCCCCCCGTCTTTACACTGGCAGGCCCCGGTCTTCCAGGGCTAGGCCTCCCACGAGCTGCCTAAAGGCAACTCCATGCCCCCCTTCTCTTCCCGCCACCTCGCCAAACGTCCCCTACCCCTCCCGAAGAGACCTTTCTCACTTCCAGCCTCGGATGGAGGCAGAGAACAAAAGGATGGACATTGAGAAGCCCCCTCCCCTGTTGGGGGTTTGAGGAGGAGAGACCCAGGAATGACAACGGGGCTTTTAAGTCCCTACCCTAAGATAGCCAGTCCCAGCTCAACTAAGCCATCTCCCAGTCCACACTGGGTGTGAGGAAAGCAAACAGAGACCTCCAGGTCATTCCCCCGCCCCCCCAGGTTCTGTGGCTACTCCCCGAAGGGAATCCTCACTTCAGAATCTGGGACTTTCTTGTTTTCCTCCTCTAGGCCACAAGTCAACAGTTAACCCCCCAAATCAAAGATTAATAAAATCACCTACATTTTCTACGTGACTGGAGCCTTTCAGCTTAAGGAGGCCAGGGGAACCCACGCAGGTGACATTTGTGGCTCCGCTTAGGAGCGCCCAGCGGGTCTGCCGAGGACTTGGCTTTGCCTGGATGAAGGGCTCACTCACCCTCTCCCCAGACACCCCGACTGTGCCCAGCTGGTGACTTGTGGGCCCGAGGGCACGGCTGGGGTACCCATCGCGCCTTGAGCTCCTCCTGAAAAGGATTCCTGCCAGAGGACCTTCTCAACCCCGGTACAACCTTCGGGTCCCTCTGATGAAGTGACTCCCTAGGGGATCCGAGGAGGGGACCTGGTGGTCACCCGGAAAGGTAGCTGGCCAGCCTAGGGGAGGGGCTAGTTTCCTGGGGGTTGACTCCACGCCCCAAGGGAGGGCGGGCCGGGGCCCGGCTGGGCACGGGCAGCCACCGGCCGGCCCAGGAGGGCCCTGGCAGGGCTTGGAGCCGGCTGGACCCGGGGCGCGAGGAGGGAGCTCCGGCCCTGCCCGGGCGCTGGTGCGCGCGGAGCCGAGCCCGACTCCGGCCGCCGTGACGTCACGCGTGCCTGACAGCCAATGAGGACCGCGCTGGCAAGGATATTAAGGAAAGTTAGCGCCTGCCAGAGCACCCTCTTTTCTTATCTTTGACATTTAAACTCTGGGGCAGGTCCTCGCGTAGAACGCGGCTGTCAGACCTGCCACTTCCCCTGCCGAGCGGCGGTGAGAAGTGTGGGAACCCGCGCGGCCCGGCTCACCTGCCTCCCCGCCCTCCGCTCCCAGGTAACCGCCCGGGCTCCGGCCCCGGCCCGGCCCCGGCCCGCGCCGCCTCTCAGCCGCCCGCGACCGGTGCCCCCAACCCAAGCCCGCCCCAAGTAGCCCGGGGGCTTGGTTTCTGCCTTTAAAAGGAGGGATACGAAGATGGAGGGGAGTTACAGAGGGCGGGATGGGGGAGGGGAGGAGGGGGCGTCTGGTCTTCGCCGACCGTGCTTTCCTGCAGAAGTAGCAAAACGTTCCAGTCCCCAGAGTGGACTTCCAGTTGGGTGCTGAGCCGGGGTGAGGGGGGCGGGGAGACGGAAACGGGGATCTGCTGCTGCTGTTTGCAGAAGCCGTTCGCTACCGTGAGAAATGCAGGAGAGGGGGGTGCAGTTTGCACCCACGACTCCCCCGAATTGCGGTTCCCCACATTCGCTCGTGGAGAAGTCCCCAACCGCCCCTAGAGCGCGCGCAGCAAAAGTTTCCCGCGGTTGCAAAGTGTAGATGGTCGGACGGAAACAAAGTCATAGGGACGCGAGTTCATTTCTCAGAAAGATGAAGCCTAAGGAATGCTACCGGCAGAGCGGGGCAGCGCGTAAAGCCCCCAGCGTGCGATTTGAGCTTCGCTTCGGACGACCTAATAATTAGCGATTCTCACTGAGCTAGAACGCGGGCTCGGGTTACCGCGGGCGCCGCGCTCGCTGCCTCGGTGGGAAGCCCGTGGACGCCAGGGGAGCCCGGCCGCTCAGCGCCGGGAAGAGAAGCGCCCTCTACTCTCCCGTCCCCGGACGACCTAAGCTGGGCGCCAGAAGTTCCTCCAAAATGGGTCAAGGAAGGAAAGACCCCAAAGTTCGTGGTTCCGCCGGGCGGGAAGTTCCAGGAGGCCAGCCGCAGGCGGGCGACGCTGGGACAGGCTCAGGCAGGGCATAGGAGCACCAGCCAGGAGGTTGGGGAGGTGTCCAGGTCAGGCCCAGGCTCGCCCCTCACCCCCACTGTTGCTCCTGGCGCACCCCTCTCTAGACCTTCTGGGGGCTCGTCTCTGGAGGACGTCTGCATCTCAGGCACCTGTGACAGGTGCTTGGGACCAGGGACCCAACCCCGAGCAGTGGCCACCCCCTGCCCACCTCACCCGGGAGGCAGCGGGACTAGAGAAGTGGTCACCGCCCCAGCACCTTACCTGAACCTGGGTCCTCTCCTCCTCCCTCTCCTGGACTTCCTTTCTCTGGAGCTGAGGAGCGAGCAGGTTGCCCACTTTGCTGTGCGAAGTGGACCTTCTGCCCTGGTCATAAATCAAATCCAGCCATCCTCCGGCCTCCTCCCTCGTTAGAGATGTTTATTGGAGATTGTGTTTATTGGGCTGTCACTGCGAGAAAACGCTGTGACATAATTACCTCCGACCAGAGTCCTCGCCCCGCGCCCAGGGCAAGCCCGGGACCTCCTGGGTCGCCTTCTCACCCGCGCGTCCTATTCCATCGGAAGGCGTTGCTAGGTGGATGGTCTTTTTTTTTTTTTTTTTTTCCTCTTGTACCCTCTCATCTGAGTTGGATTATTGAAAGAGCAACTATTCGAGTCTCTCCAGGGCCTGGCGTTCATTTATTTATTTATTTTAGAATCGGAAAGGAAAACCGAGTGGGGCCTCACGCCCCACCAGGGCGGAGGGGCAGCGCGCGCGAGAGGCGGAAGGGAGTCCCTCTCGCCGCCCAAACTTCCCGGCGCTCGCGGTGGCCGCGCGCGGGGCCAGACGCCACCCGGCGCCAGGGCCCGGCCGGAGAGTGGGGAGCTGACCGGGAGGCGCGATGCCCATACTGTCCGTATTATTTGTTGTTTTATTTTCCTTTCTCTCTCCTCTTCGGAGGAATCTGAGGCCTCAGGGCCCCCAGGCTGAAGGTCCTCAAACTCTCTCAGGTTGCCAGTCCGCAGCTCCTCCCCCGCATCTCGCCCCCGGCTGCCCCGGGGCGTCGGTCCTCCCCGCTAGCCACGTCTGAAAGTCACCATCTGCGAGGCTGAGTTAGGAAGTGATGAAAAGCGCCGAATTGTTCTCTAATTGAAAATACTTTGGTGTGTGCGCGCGCGTGTGTGACCGCGCTGAAAAATATCTGGGATCCCGGCTTTTGATCCCTCACTGCGGTCTCTGTTCTCCAGTCGCTAATAAAACTCGTATGGAGGCCCCTAGTGTCTTGATTAACAGACGTATTAACTCTTACTGGGGTGGGGAACAGCTTGTCCCAATCAATGTCATTTTAAGAGCCATCAGGATACGCTTAGCCGCGGTTCCCTGGCTGCTCTAGCGAACCAGCCATGACATTGGCTCCCTCCCCCTCCCCCAGCCTCAAATGCCCCAGCAAATCCGCCAGGTCCCAGCCCCAGTGTCCCCTGCTCTACTCCAGGACAAACTGCAGACTGGGTCCCTGGCCTTTCAAATAAGCAGCTGCGTAGAGAAGGGATCTCTAGGGAGAAGGGGCTGGAGGTGGCTCTGGCTTACTTTTCGTTTGAAGCTGAACTCTTGCCTCTCAAGGGCGGAGGTTACAGTGAAAGGAGAGATGGGGCACCGTCCGGGGTGACCAAATGGAAAGCAGACTTTCATATGTGCCAAAAGCAGAGTGCTACTGATTGCAAGTGCCCTACACTCGCGGAGTTTTAAACCCGGTCCCTCGCCGGACAAGTAGCACGTAGGGTCGGGGAAGCACAGGCTTGGGAGCCCGACGGGAAACCCGGTGTTTGTTTGTTTTGTTTTGTTTCTAAGTATTTGGTGGAGGGGTAGAGGAAGACGGACGCTGTCCACCTAATGTGAATGGAAGAGGCCCGAACCCACTTGCCATTTGGTAGGAGGCGAGGTTAGGCCGGGGCGCCGCGGCTTTTCCCAGCCAAGCACGGCCACAGACCCGAGGCTCCACCGGCCAGCTCCCGACTCCTCCCGGCCTCCCGGCACCTGCGAGGCTGAGGGGTGAACTGGAAGCCCGCATGTTGGTGGGAGAGGGGGAAAGGCCTCGAGTGGAGGAGGCACCCCGAATTGGGCGGCCAGGGTGAGCATCTTTGCCTTCCGCGCTCATTTGACCCGTTTCGCCGGCTCTGCTATCGAGGGAACCCACTTGCCAGGGCCGGCAAAGCGAGAGCCTTTGGAGCCTGCAAAGTGGCGCAGGTGTTTGCGGAGACCTTCCTCCTTCCGAGGAAAGCGCGCCTCCACCCTCCCAGCGCGCCGCCACCGCGCCCCTGCCAGGCGGTGGAAAGCGGCGGCTCAGAGGTGTTGCAACACCGGGTGGGAGGCTCTTGGTTCCAGAGCCCAGAGCCCAGAGCGCATCTCCCAAGAGCTGGGCGCGTCTTCACCCAGCCAGAGGCCTCCTCCTGACCGGAAACCTGGGGAGCGGGCTCCCGCGAACGCCCGGGCCCGCTGGGGGCGAGCTGCGTCCCGATCTCACACTTGGGGACCAACACCGGCCGCAGGCTCCCCGCGCTCTCCAGTGAACGGCGAGCTCCGGCACTACCCGCCTCCCCCTCCCGGGTGGGATGACCCAGCGGTCCCGAGGGAACCAGCCGAGGAGCCGGCCACTCGGGGCGCCGGGGGAGGGGAGGAGACGTGCGGAGAGGCGGGAAAAGGCGAGACGCAAACCGAGGGCGCGGCTCCCCCCTCTTGGAGGGCCGCGAGTGGGCCTCGGTCGCGTTGGAAGTCGCAGTGAACATGGCGACCTGCGAGCTGCCTCAGTTTCGCTCTCCTCTCTGCCCTTGGCGGGCTGCTTCTCCGTCCCAGCCCCCCAAACAGCCGGGTAGCCCCCAGAACAGGTACGAGGTGCCGCACGAGGCAGAGCAGCACCCCCACCCTCTTGGAAACTAGCCCAGAGAGAACAGGACATCGCGCTCTCCACCCCTCTCTCCTTAAACTTTGGAAACTCTGCCTCCCAGGGGTCCCACTCGCCCCCCTCCCCAATATTGACACACGGGAAGCAGCTAAGCCCTTTTTGTTTCTTGTTTGTGCAGAGGAGGTTCCAAGAGGCCATCCCTTAGCCCCCACCCCCCCAATGACGTCAGTGG
This sequence comes from Miniopterus natalensis, assembly GCF_054644295.1. Classification (NCBI taxonomy): domain Eukaryota; kingdom Metazoa; phylum Chordata; class Mammalia; order Chiroptera; family Miniopteridae; genus Miniopterus; species Miniopterus natalensis. Next base: position 58,990,945 of record NC_142091.1, on the reverse strand, counting down.
CATTCACTCCCGGCTCCTAGCCTCTTATAATTTTTTTGTTAAAACTTTTCTCTGAGGTGAGATGGGGGTGGGAGAAGGAGCGGTTCAAAGAGCCGGTGCCCAGGGGGGAAATAGCAACAAGATTACGGCCCCTTCTTTCGGGGGGGCAAAGCTTAAGGAGGTGCTAATCCACTGGGTCGCTAATTGAGAGGCTGTAGAAATGATATTCGCCTCCAGTTCGGACAGTCCACGGCCTCCCCCTCCCCCTCCCCCCTGACGCCCAGCAGACTCGGATTCAAGCTTCTTTAATACTCGCTTGAGAAGTAAAAAGGGGGAGAGACGGAACCCTGACCCTCGCTGGTCTGAGGCCTGGGCCGTCTGCCCACGTCCCGCGATCCGGCAAAGTCGCGGTCCTACGAAATCTCGCCGAGGACCCCGCTGACCCGAGCGCCCGCGCCCCGGGCCACCGGCTTAGCTTCTGCCCGGGCTCCCGGGCGCTGAGCGTGCCTGGGCCGCGGGAAGGCGCTTCCCAGGCCCGGGACGTGAGCGGGCGGCGCTGCCCCAACCCTGCCCCGGCTGGGGAGGCCTCCGCTGCCCCCGCGCGCTGCCCGGGCTGGGGCGCGGGGCAGGAGGCCCACGCGAGGCCCGGCGGCCCGAGGCAGCCTCCGCGTCCCCGCGGCCCGCGCTCCGGGGGCGGCCGCCGTGCGCCTGTTAGCGGCGAGTTCAGAGCGCACAGACTTTATTGATGGGCCCGGACTTTCAGCGCTTCTTAAGTCAAGAGGAGTCAAGTGTACCCGGTGGCGGTGCCTTCGTTTCTGCCTCCCTGCCTCGCCTCAGCTCTTGCGACCCCATTCTTTGCCCGGGTCCTGGGGTGTGTCCCCCCCAATCCCCAAACTTCCCCTTTCCCTGTGCTGCGGCCTGCAAGCTCCCAGAGAGCTCGAGACTTCGCAGGACTAGGCGGCCACCTCTCCCCCGTCACCTTAACTGCGGCGCCGAGGGGCGCCTTTGGAGTGTACTGAGGTGTGTCCTAATTGTCCAGCATTCAACGAGTGGACTTCTAGTGTGTGGTCAGGAGAGAAAAGCCGCTTACTTACTTTCCTCCCCGGTTTTCTGGCAACAGTTGAAGGGGAGCTGCCTCCGTGGACTGAGCAGACCCAGGAGAAAGAATCGTGGTGCGGACACACCTGCACCACACACAGATAACTGGGGCACACACCGACACACGCTGACACGCCGCCGGCCAGGACACACGCGCGCACACAGTCCCTCCCAGCACTGGTCAACTCGCGCCACTCCGGGCCTCCGACGCCCCCCTCCCCTCTTATCTCCCCCTGGCGTCCCCTCCTCTCGGGCGCCTGCAAAAGCAGCCGCACTTAGTCAACAAATGGCACGTGGGAGAAGTTGGTGAGTGTTTGGTGAGGACTCTTCAGGGCTTTTCACAAGAACCCTCTGTACACAAAGTAAGTGGCCTGTTTGCTCGGGCCCCTCCAGCCCGGCTGGGCCTCCGCTCCGCTGCGCTCCGCGGCTTCCGAAAGGAGAGAGAACAGAAGAAAGGGCCGGGGGAGCGAGGGTGGGGCAATGGGCAGGCTCGGGAGGCCTGGACTGGGAAGGCGGCCCGGCCTCGCCGCGTTGCCAGCCCCGCGGCCTCCTCGCTGCCTGGGCTGAGCCTGGGCCTCCACCGGCTGCTGCTGCCGGGGCCCGGCGCAGCTCACACCTTTTTCTCTTCTTCCCAACGGCCAGGTGGGCCAGGGCGCGGCCGCGGCCGTGCGGGGTGTCACTGCGCCGGGCGAAGACTCGGTGGAGGCGGGAGCGGAGGGGGGGCGGGGCGGCGGGCCGAGCAGCGCTGGAGACGGCGAGAGAGGCCCGCGCGGAGCTGCGGGAACTCACTCCCCCCACGAGCTGGGAGTTACGAGCCCAGCTTAGGCAGGTCGGGGGCGCGACCCCCAGCCCAGCGGCTTTCCCTCGACCCCTCAAGTTCGCGGCCACACGGCGGGCCGCGCCGACTCCCGGATCGCTCGGAGCCTGGAGATGTCGGCGAGCACCCGCTCCAGAGCCGGGGCGCGGGGGCCCCAGCGCCGGGGAGCGGAGCCGGGACCCACCGGCGGAGCCGAAAACAAGTGTATTCATATTCAAACAAACGGACCAATTGCACCAGGCGGGGAGCGGGAGCGTCCAATCGGCTGGCGCGAGGCCCCGGCGCTGCTTTGCATAAAGCAATATTTTGTGTGGGAGCGAGCGGTGCATTTGCATGTTGCGGAGTGATTAGTGGGTTTGAAAAGCGAACCGTGGCCCGGCCTCATTTCCCGCTCTGGTTCAGGCGCAGGAGGAAGTGTTTTGCTGGAGGATGATGACAGAGGTCAGGCTTCGCTAATGGGCCAGTGAGGAGCGGTGGAGGCGAGGCCGGGCGCCGGCACACACACATTAGCACACTTGAGCCATCACCAATCAGCATAGGTGTGCTGGCTGCAGCCACTTCCCTCACCCACACTCTTTATCTCGCACTCTCCAGCCGCTGACAGCCCATTTTATTGTCAATCTCTGTCTCCTTCCCAGGGATCTGAGAATTGCTCTCACACACCAAACCAGCAGCCTCCGTGGAGAAAACTCTCGCCAGGAACTCCTCTAAAACACCGTCATTTCAAACCGTTGTGGTCTTTAAGCAGCAACAACAGCCACAAACCCCCAACCAAACAAAACTCTTGACAGGAGCTTTGACGGGAGAGGATGCCTCATAAAGGTGAGTCCGCTTCTTTCTTCTCGCTTCGTTTTTATTGCAATGTTCAGGCAGGTATCCCCCTTCCTCCCCCCCTTCCTTCCTCCCTTCTCGCCAGTCCCCTCCCCCATTGCTACGCCGGGAGAGTTGGGCCGGAGAAGTTTCCACGCAGGAGCCCAAACTTTGTACTTCCAGCGAAAGCCCCCGTCGGAGGGCGACGGCCGGCGAGCGGGAGCGGCGCCGGGCTCGGGGCCGGCGCACCCCCGGCGCCAGCGCCAGCGCCAGCGCGGGCTGAGCTGGCAGAAGCATCCAGGCTCCGGGCGCAGCAGCAGCCACGGCTCGCGGCCCCATCGTCGCCCAATGCGCCCGGCCGGCAGGAGACGAGGAAGCGGCTCCGCGGTGCGCCAGGCCCGGGAACGGCTGCGGGGACCGCACTCCGCCGGCTGCTTTGTCCTGCCCGTGGGCCCCGGGAGCGCGCAGGCAGCGGGCGCACCGAGGGAGCGCCGAGGAAGCCTGCTCGCCGCGCCGCGCCGCCACCTCCCCGCCCGCCCGCCCTCCGCCTTTGTGCTGCGTTCGGCCTGGGCACAGAAGTCCGCTGGCACTCGAGCGCCGAGGGGCACCGCGCCCGCCACCCGCTCGAGCGGAGTCAGTCGGCGAGGCAGCCGCGCGCTGGAGGCGGAGAGGGAGAGCGCGCAGCCCGAGCCGGGAAGGAGGCCGCCAGGCCGGGCGGCGGAGCGCGCGCTCCCAGGGAGCCCCGAGCCGAGCCCAGGATTGTCAGCTTCCATCGAGCCCTCGGGCGCTGGCCCCCAACTGGAGCGCGGAGCTCGGAACTTGAAAACTCTCCGCTCCCCAGGCTTCCCCCAACCTTGGCCCTCGCCCTGCGAAAGCCGGGGTCCTCCCGGCCTTCCAGCCCCGGCGCCCGGCGGGCAGTGCTCCTTGCTTCCTCCGACGATGCGGCGGCCGGCGTGGCCATTCCAACAAGTTTCCAGGTGGAAGAGTGGACTGGATTGCTTTTTTTCTTTTTTAATCTAAATCCCCTGAATTCTTTTCTTTTTGAGGCTTAAAAAAAAATTAATATGAAAGCACTGGCTTTCCCCGTCGTCCGATCACATCTTCTCCCAGCTAATTAGTCTGAGTAAGTTGGGAGCTTTTCGGTTGATTCTAAGACCTCAGGAGGAAAAGTGTCTTTTCAAAGTTCCTAAAGTTGTTGCCTCTTTTCCTCGTGCAGATTTTCTCAGTCTCTGTGTCCCATAATAGGCCTGAATTTTAGAAAGTGTAATTGGGGGCAGTGGAGTTGAATTTCAAGTGGAAATGCTTTTTTTTTCTTTCTTCTTTTTTTGGAATGCTAAAACCCGGCCCTCGAGTCTTGAGTGATTTCCACAAAGTTTAAAAACAACGTGAACGCGGTTATCTTTCTTTTTCTCTCGCACTCTACAAAGCTCCCTAAGCCATTTTGGATGTTTAACTCGAACTTGGGAAGGTTGAGGAGGGGCGGGAGCAGAAAATGAAATAAAAAGCAAAGAGCTTGAAAGCCTGGTGAGTTTACCGAGGAGAAAGAATAGTTGTTGCTGTTGACATTACATTTTTTATAGCCGGTGACCTTTGCAAACGCCTGAAGGCGGTCTGATTCGTTGGTATCTTCTTTGGCCCTAGAGAGTAAAAACTTTGTCATTTTAATTGCTAATTACTCTTTGGCTGGGGCCCGGGAGGGTCGAAAGTGAGCTCTCCCCTTCACCCCAGCTCAGGAGTGTGGAGTTGGATTTTGAGAATTAAGTAACTGCCACAACGGGATTGGAAAGCTGAGGCTTGTGTCGGGGAGGCAGTAGCCCAGTGGCCGAGGGACCAAGGCCCCGGCGCCCTCCGCGCGTCTGGCAGGTCCTTGGTGCCCGGCGCGGGTCTCTGACCCCGCGAGGGCTTCCGGAAGCCCGGGGCTGAGCTGGGGGGTGGGGGGGCGGGGGCTGGGGCTGGGGGTCCTCGCCTCGCCCCGCGCGTCTGCTTCCGGGAGTCGGGGTGCCCCGCGCCCAGGGTTGCTTTTGCACTTTAGCGATTACTTAAGTAATTAGATAGCTTCCGAGCCGAGAGGGGGGCGGGAGTGGAGCAGAACCGGAACTTGAAATGCTTCCCCCACCTTCCCAGATGCTTCGAAAATTCACCGGTTAGGCCTCTCTGCGATCAGCTACTGAATTTTTAAAATAGCATCCAGAGTGCGCCGGCGGGGATGGGGCCATTCAGCGGAGGCTGGGCCCCGAGCGGGCTGCGGAGAGGAGCGAGGAAGTTCTACCCCTTCCAGGACCCGCGGCTCCCCTCCCCACCTGCTACGGCTCCGCGGCTCCAGAGCCCCACTGCAAGGCGCTGGGGGCACACATTCTGTTCCAAGTTGGGTTTTTGTTTTTCTGTTGCTGTTGTCTTTTTTTGCCTGGCGGGGGCATGACCGTGGTCATGGGGACTGAGAGGCGGGAGGCCTCAGAGCCAAGGCGGGCGCAGCTAGGTAGCCCTCTGCCACCTCCAGCATTTACCAGGCCCTAGCTGGAAGCTGGGAAGAAGTCTTCCTCTTAAGTTTATTTTTTATGGATTTAAGCTCCCTCTCAGTTGAGTAATAAATTAGACCATGAATGGCCTTGGAGAGAAAAAAAAAAAAAATGTGCTTCTTTGGAATTCCTTGCTTGCAGGCAGGCAAAATTAATAATCACAATAGGCAAAACAGGAAAAAAAGAAAGCGTATTTTAGTTTTTTTAACAGGGAGAAATGATGCTGTGACTATTTAATTATTTTACTTCTTTTTTTTTTTTCTCAAACCTCTTGAATGGGCTCTTTATTGTAATTCTCTCTTCCCAATTGAGCACCCCACGGTGCCGTTGTATCTTTTTACAGCCCCTAACAACTCACACCAGTAACACAATTACCTCCAGATATTTATAACAAGAAATTACTTTTCTATTTTCTCTCCCCTCCCCCAGAACCTTCTTCTTAGAGGAAGGCAGGGAGGGGTGGCAGAGGGTGAATCTGGGGGAGACACGCACTGGGTCAGGATTTACAATGCGAGACGTGTCCCTCTGTTCCCTTTGTGAGTTGGTAGGTTGTTGGTACGTGTGGTTGGAAGCTGTGTTGCCGGTTAGGGAGGCTCGGTTTTGCTCTTTGGGTTTGGGGAGAGCTGGAGAATAGAAGCCATTGTTTGCTGTCTGTAGGCTTTGTCGACCACGCTCACCCCCTCCTGTTCGTACTTTTTAAAGCAGTGAGGCGAGGTAGACAGCGTGTGTCACAGTACAGTAAAAGGGGGGACGATCTAAACACCAAAAGAAAAGTTAATCACAATAAGTGAGGTTTGGGGGGAAAAAGTTGGGCTTGCCACATTCAAAGTCCCAGAAAGGCTGGAAGATGGGTGGAGTAGGGGCCTGACTAGGAAGCTTTGAAGGGGAGAGTAAAAAGATAAAGGGGTAACCAGAGAAGTGGGTTCTGGGGGCCTTGGGCCACTGGAGTGGTAAAATTCCTTCAGGAGAGAGAGTGGCTCTGCAGCCCTCCTGCTCAGCCCCAGGCTGCCCCCCCAGGCACGCTGAAGTCCCGAGGTTCCCTTCCCCTCACCTCTAAACTTCCAGTATTACCCCTCAGCCTCTACCCCTTATTCCACTGTTTCTCTTGTTTTCTTTTCCCTGGTTCTTGATGTTTTTGCAAAATGGGGCCTGACTTGTCAGGTTCTCCAGTTTTCCCAAGCCAGGCCAGAGCAGCCACTTCTAAAAGGCGGAGACTTCTGCGGGAGAGGTCACTGAAAATGTGGGTGCAGCTTTGAGATTTAGGGTTTTATGGCAGTTTGAGCCCTAGATGAGTATTTTTGTTTTATTTTGTTTTCTGAGAGTGTGGCTCTGAGAGCCATGGGCCTACGCTTTGGAGCCACAATTTGATATGCCTTTCTCTCCTTCTGCTTTATCTTAGGGGGAAGACTTTAACTAGGGGCGCGCAGATGTGTGAGACCCTTTATTGTAAGAGTGGACAGACATCCCAGATTTCAGGCAAGTTCTGCGGTGGCTTGAAAGCTGCTTTGGGATCCAAACCCCTAAAGAATCAGAATGCTTCTTCACTGTTGTTCAGATGGAAGAAAAAATTCAAAATCATGTCATTCTTTCTCCTGATTAAAGGGCTGACTACCTTAGGGACTTGGGAAATACAGATTGGGAATGCTGGAGTATTTTATTTGTAGATTTTGCATGCACTGGAGGGCAGAGCTGGATGACCCTCAGATAGCCTTAAGCAACTGAGTGGGTGATTTCCTAAAGAAGGTGCAGTCTCCTGTCCTGGCCCCAGGTGTCCTCTGTCTGGAGGCAGGCCTACCTGGCCCTGTCCCAGGATTAACGCCTCTGTTCTTGCTGACAGAATCCCAAATTCGAGCCCCGTGGGATCCCACCGCCCCCAGCCAGCGCCAGCATGCAGAACAGTAAGTGCCTCTGGACTTTCTCGGAGGGGGCTGGGGATGTGAGGACCAGTGGGTCAGGGGAGTGCACAGAGGTTCTCGTCGTCAGCACTGGCCAGGCCACCATCTAGAGGGACTTAAGGCAACTGTGCAGGGCCCCCTCTGCGCCTGGCAACCCGAGAGGGGAGGGAGTTTGCTCTACTGTTCTAGCTCCTGGAAAAACAGAAGCTGGGCACTTAAGAACAGCCCGCTTGAGTTTGTGAAGTTGAGGTAGAGAAACCCCATCCCCCCAAATCCTGTAACTCACACCCCCTTCCCGCCCCTGCCCGGGCTCTGACCCCAGAGAGAGGGGCTGGGCTGAGAAGGGAGGGGCGGAGGCTTCTCCTGGCTGTTCCAGGAGGAGGAGGCCCCTTTGGGCTTTGCCAAGACTGAGCGTCTCAATGATCAGGGCGGGGTGTGGGGCTCCCCTCCCCCAGTCACTCCCAGGGCCGCTCCTCCCCTGCCCACCCCGCTAGGGGCCTAGAAGGCCAGGGGAGCGGACACCCAGGCCTGCGGCGGGGTGGAGGTGGTAGATTCGACCCATGGGGCTGTTACCGGGCTCTGGTAGAGCAGGTTTCCTGGGTCTGGGAATAGAGAGGGGGTCGCGAGCCAAGGAGTTGGAAAAGCCCTGCTCTGGTAGCTGCAGCTGTGTGGGTGCTGGTTGTTTCAGGCCCCTAGTGCCTTTGATTCCCCGGGTCTTGAGCCTCCCATGCTCCCTCTGCCCAGGCCCCAGGGGCCCCCAGTCCACCTTCCCGCTCAGTCCAAGGGTGTTGGTACGTAGCGTGGCTAGTCTGGGGTCCGGACCTGGGAGCCTGGAGGCCCAGTGAAGCCTAGGCCCTGGTGGAGGTGCGGAGTGGACGCTTAAGGGCTCAGCTGTAGGAGTGCGGAAAGGCCTAAGTCTTCCAGCAGCCTTCCCTGGCCGAGCTGCAGGCTTCCGAGGGTCCCTAGCGCCGGATCCGTCCGTCCCGGAGGCGCTAACCGCCTACTTGGTGCTTCGGCGGCTGGCGGGCGCGAAGCTCGGAGAGGGCGCAGAGGTGGCGAGCGAGCTTTACAGGAGGTTTAGTTGCGCGGAACCTGTCCGGCCCCGGGGCTTGGCCCGGGAGGCACCCTTCTTGGCGACGCGAAGGCTCCTGCCCACCCCTCCCGGCAGCTGGGCTGTGCCCCTGCAGCTCGGCCTCCCCAGCCGCAGGCTCTCCGGCGGCCCGGCTGGGGCGCGCGACGCTGAGCGGTCGCCGTTCGCCGCTGCGGCCTGGCTGGCGGGCCCCGAGGGGCGCGGGGTCGCGGGCGGGCCTGCAGGGCTTTGTGCCGCGCGCTCCCGGGTGTGCGCGAGGCGCGGAGCATCCAAATTGACACCATATGTTTTCCTATTAGTTGCTTCGCGGTCGAATTCTAGGCACATAATCATCACCACTGGGCGAGAGCGCCAGCCGTCCCCAGGGAAGGGACACAATGATTGAGGCTTAACCTCTGAAGGGGAACTTAGCAGCGCTTCCTCGCTGCCATTTCGATGCTGGCAGAGGCGACCTGGCCCTGGCGTTTTCTGGGCGAGCACCTGCCTGAGGTCCCTGCGGAGGTGTCGGGCACGTTATTTTTATTTTTATTTTTTGCAATTGGGGGGGGGGGGAGGAAGGTCTAGGATTAGGAGGCCTCATGTGCCTTGGCATTCAGAGACTGGGAACTGCCCAGGCTAAGCGTGAAGTTTGGAAAGTCTGTCTTGATCTCTCTCTAGGACAGCATTTCTCTTTCTGGGAAGGCTTCCTTTGTCCAGAGGGGAAGCCCAGTAGCAGGAGGGTAGGTGGGCCCTGCCAAGCAAAGGAAGGCATTAAAGGGAAGTTGGGAGACACGGGAAGCGCGGACTAGGCCTTACTCTGCTGGAGAAGCCATGTCCCCGCGATGTCCCTACTCGTGCTGGGTCCAGCCGGGGCCCAGATCTCCCAAACGCCTGTCTCTTCTCATCGAGTTTAGGCTCCGGCCCCCCCTCTCGGGGAGGGCCTCCTTCCGCCCAAGCCTTTGGCTACCCTGAAAACGCAGCTCCCCTCGAAGGGGAGACGAGTGCAGTTCAATCTCGTCTGAATGATCTACAAATAGGGACGGAAAGGGTCGTTTCATCATGGTCCCGTTTGTCGTGACGATGCAATTTCCCGGAGCGGAGCACTGTCACAAAGTGACAAGGCTGCCACAAGCGCCCCGACTGATCTTTTCAATTAGCCTTCCATGCATGATCCGGAGCGACTTCCGCCTATTTCCAGAAATTAAGCTCAAACTTGACGTGCAGCTAGTTTTATTTTAAAGACAAATGTCAGAGAGGCTCATCATATTTTCCCCCCTCTTCTATATTTGGAGCTTATTTATTGCTAAGAAGCTCAGACTCCTGGAGTCAATTTATCAGAGGCTCCGAGGAGAGGAGAGGAGAGGAGAAGAGAGGAGAGGAGAGCTGAGCAGGGAGCCACGTCTTGTCCTGGAAGGGCTGCTCTAGAGTCCAGGCTGCAGGTTGGAGATTTGTAAGGAAGTGGAAATTGTCAACTGGCTTTATTTGTGTACCTGTGGTTTGTGGGGAGGGGACTACAGAGAAGTGCTAACTTCCTACCCCTGTTCTCTAAGATGAGACAATGGGGTGAGGGGGCTGTGAGATGACCAGGGAAAGGAGGGGTGGGGGGCTCCGTGGGGTGGTCTCTCCCTTTTCCTTGAGCGTGTTGAATTTTGCTGATATCTGTCCTTGGCTGCGGGGAGGGCCGAGGTCAGCAGCGGGAGTGAGCCGAGCTGCGGTGGCTGTGAGCAGACTCGCAGCTCTGGCCCCGCTGCCGCAGCCGGCTACTTTGTGGTTGGCGCGGCTCTGGGGCTCTGACCTCCAGCGTGCGGTGGAGGCGCGGAAGCCCAGTTGGGTTCAGTAGCCACAGACCTGCTGTTCTGGACCTTCTGACTCCTTCCCCTTCTCTCCCCCTCTCTGTGTATTTTTAACCGCGGGGCTCGCGAGGCGCCTTCGCCCGAGTTTCCGCGGGTGCCCCGAAGGGCCGCGGGGTTTGCTCTCTCAGTTCCAAGAGCGCAGAGCGCCTGGAGGTTCAGTGTGGGTCCTGCAGAGCCACCGTTGGCCCTGACGTTCAGAAGGGGTCTTTGGGAAGATATTTTTAGAGCTGAGTGCTTGCATCTTGTGGGTTCAGGGGTTGGCTGGGGTGTCTCTGGAGAGGGTCAGTGGTCCGGGGACACTCCTGGGGGGGGGGGGGCGGCGATAGCGAGGTGCGTGCGCTCTTGCTCTTTGGCTGCGTCTGCCTGTCCGGTGCTTCTGCAGTCGGGTGGGCAAGGGCACGGCTGTGCGTGGGGCTGGGCTGCCCGGTGCCCCGCATGGCTGCGCGGTCCTGTTGTCGTTTTTGATCGATAGCGGGGACCTGATCCCCAAGGTTGGCAGGAGTTGGCGAGGAGCTGAGGACGCCTTGTGCTTGTTTCCCCCACTTCTCTCTCCTCTCCCCTCCTCTCCCCTCCTCTGCTCTCCTCTGCCTTTCCTCAGGTCACAGCGGAGTGAATCAGCTCGGTGGTGTCTTTGTCAACGGGCGGCCACTGCCGGACTCCACCCGGCAGAAGATCGTAGAGCTCGCGCACAGCGGCGCCCGGCCGTGCGACATTTCCCGAATTCTGCAGGTGAAGCTCCCGGCGCCGCCCCCGCCCCGCGGCCCCCCGCTTTCCAGGCCCTCTCCCCCTTCCTCACTGCCGACGCTGCTGCTGACGGACCCCCCTCCCGTCTCCCGCTTTCCCCTCTCCTTCCACCGTCCTCCCCTGTCTCTCTCAACCTGGGTCAGTCACATAACTCATCTGCTTAAGGAAAAAAAAAGTGTGTGAATTAAAAAAAACCAACTTTCTCTTTTCATTTGGTAAAAGACATTTATGGTTTTTAAATGTACTGTAGCTTCTGTACTCTACTAAGCTGAGTTTTACAAACCCGGCCATCCTTTCAGCACCCCCCCCCCCTTGCTTGCCTCAGATGTGGGGACACTGGTTTTCATTTGTCCATGTTCATGAAGCCTGTATATTGGTTTTAAAAGACAAACGCTATTTGCCTTCCTCCATAACTCCCGAGTACTCAGTTGGGTACATTTTTTTTAAAAGAAAAATTAAGTTTAAATTCAGTTTATTTCCCTCCTTTGCTTATTAAAACGTAACACCACGTTCAGTGAGGTCGGCGCCCGCGCAGAGAGAACCTGACTTCGTTTCGATGCACCGTCAGGCAGTGTTTAAGGAAACAGTTTTTTTTAAAAAAAACTTTTAGTTTTTTTTTTTTTTTAGTTCAAACTGTTTGAAAGTATCATCATATTTGTAGTTTTTAGGGCTACAAATGTAATTTTAAGAAAAAAAAAAGCTCTCTACAGTAAGTTCTCGTACCATTGAAGGTATATTTTTGTGTTATAGACCCATGCAGATGCAAAAGTCCAAGTGCTGGACAATCAAAACGTAAGCTTGTCATTGTTTAATGCATACTTAAACAATTTTATTTTTGTCTTGAAATTATTAATAATGTGGTTTTCTGTCCACTTCCCCTATGCAGGTGTCCAACGGATGTGTGAGTAAAATTCTGGGCAGGTATTACGAGACTGGCTCCATCAGACCCAGGGCAATCGGTGGGAGCAAACCGAGAGTAGCGACTCCAGAAGTTGTCAGCAAAATAGCCCAGTATAAGCGGGAGTGTCCGTCCATCTTTGCTTGGGAAATCCGAGACAGATTACTGTCCGAGGGGGTCTGTACCAACGATAACATACCAAGTGTAAGTTCACCGAGAACATCCCCTTCCCTGCCTGAAGCTCCATGCTCTCTCCTCTCTGCCATATCGGCCTTCACCTCCGTTTGCTCTCCTCCCTGCCAGTGTCTGTCTGTCTCGTATCTCCTCCCTGCTCCACCTACGTCTCTGTACCTGGGGCTGTTGACAGGAGCATCCTGACCTTTTCTTGACTTTCTGGAAAATGGGATCCAAGTGTGGGGAGTTGGGCACCTCGCTGGCATGCTGCGCAGCAGAGGGTGGAGGCCCGGGGAAAGGCGCTTGAATCAAGGAGGAAAATGAAAGTGAAAACCGGATTCTAACCTCCTCCAAATCCGCCTGCCTGAACCCTCTTCCTTCAGGCGTCAGACATCCATTTCTGCCCTTAAATGAAGCAAATGAAGTGGGGGAAAAGCTTTAAACCAATTCTAAAAATTTTCGGAAATCTTTTAACAAAGCAAAGCAGCCATGTGAGTTAGGTCACCAGAGACCCCCTTATCCCCCAATTCTGACCCAACTCAGTTTCCATGCCCAAAATGATGGCTGTCATTTTGGCCACCACGTACCTGCAGATCCATCTACACTGTCCCAGTATGGCTGGGAGTTTTTTTTTTTCTTTTTAATGTGTTAAGGGTTGTTCTTTAAGGGGGTGGGCGTGTTGAGATGGGGATTTAAGACAGGGCGACCTTGCCTTCAGGAGACACTACCATTTGGTTTGATTTTGGTTTGATTTGCAGGTGTCATCAATAAACAGAGTTCTTCGCAACCTGGCTAGCGAAAAGCAACAGATGGGCGCAGACGGCATGTATGATAAACTAAGGATGTTGAATGGGCAGACCGGAAGCTGGGGCACCCGCCCGGGTTGGTATCCTGGGACTTCAGTGCCAGGGCAACCTACCCAAGGTAAAAACCCAAGCACCCATCATCTGAACCGTCTGTATATGCAGCCCATGCTCCTCTCCCCAACCGTTCCCTCCCCAGGCCTCTGCTAGGAGAATGTAGTGGGGAGACTCCAAAGGCTTGGGACACATTGGCTTGCACTGTATGTAGGTGAACTATGTGTTTCTTGAACTAACTATCTGGTTGGCCGGGGAATGTAAGGGCTGAGTATGTCAGGAGTGGTATGAATGTGGCTGGTGTGTGTGCATGTGTGTCGTGGGCAGGAATATGTGCCTGTGTGTAAGAACTAGCTGCATGGTGCCCTATTCAAATTTGCCATTCAAATGCACAGAAAGACCCTTTGCTGTAGAAGTGAGACAAGTTAACACTGACAGACTTGCAGGTAAACACAATTGTATCGTTTTGCTTTTTGCCACAACTGAGGAGTTCCATGGCTATGAGTAGGGTGCCTGTGAGAGAGGGTGAGCAGAGAGATGCAGGGTGGAGTGGAGGATGGGGCATTGCAAGTGGTGGTCTCACAGCTAACCCCCCCCCACACACCTCCCTCTCCAGCCTTCTGGGCCCCCAGTTCTCACTCTCTGTGGGTGGCGACTGCTTTAGAAGGGGGGAGTGGCAATACTGTGAGCCAGACTTGGGGTGCTGGGGCCTGGGAGGAGAGATGGGATCTGGATCATTGCAGCATCTGTGAGAAGGCATGGCCCGAGAGGAGCAGATAGGGGTGGGGTGGGGCTGCCGGCTCTCCCCTGCCCTCCACACTCGGAGAGGTAGCTTGGTCAAGAATAGGAAACAGTTTACTCGGAAGATTAATCGGTATTTGTTGTCCTCGTGACAAGGAGATAATATGCGAGATAATGGGACGTGGCGTCTCACTCCCCGGAGCAAGACGAAGCCTGGGGGCTCGGGGAGGGGGGTGTGTGCGCTGCGCAGGACGCTGAAGGAACTGCCCGCGCGTCCGTGCGCTCCCCGGCCCACTCGGGGTGCCCCGCGCCTCCACGGAGCCCGACTAGAGAAGGGAAAATCGGTAACAGTATGCGAAATATCTGGTACAAAGGATGCTTCTGTCACTCGCAAGAATTTGTTATGGGAACAATCCTGTCGCTCTGTAATTGCTCATTAGAGAACGTTTTGTTTCTCATTAAGGCGACATGAATAAGCGTCTAGTTGAAGGAGACAGCTGTAGAAATGTTCCACAAGAGACCTCTGGACACGATTCGGCACCAATTGCCAATTAGACATGTCAGTTTTAAGAGCAGAAAACAATATAGGACGGACACTGGGAAGATAGGGAGCAACGCGCTCGCTCCGGGTTTCCCGGCGCGGCCGCTGTGCCGGACGAGGGCCGCTCGCGAGCCGCGCCCGGGCTCCCCGGGCTCCCCGCCCGCCGGGCCGCCCGATCGCCCCAAACCCCCGGCTCCGGGCGAGCGCACCCGAGGAGGCTGCGGCCGGGCTCGCTCTGGCGTCCGGCGAGGGCACGGGAGGGACGCAGTTGAGCGTGGCCCACCACACCCTCACTTGACCTTTGAAGCTAGGAACCCACGTGCACACACTGGACACATGCGAGGGAAAGCGCTTCGCCCTCCCTAGCGCCTGCCCGCCAGCCTCCCGCGACCCGAGGCCCGGTGACCCCTCCCCTGCCCAGTCTGGCCGACTGAGACCCAGACGCCTCGGGCAGGGCGCGGGGCGCAGCGGCCGGGCTTGGGAACCCTGAGCCCCGGGCCTCCGCGCGCTGGCCCCGCGGCCCCGGGCTCCCTGCAGCTTCGGGCCTGCAGCTGGACCCCCCGCCCCCCGGAGCCCGGGCCGGGCCGAGGGCTGCAGCGTGGCTGGCCCCGCGGCTCCCGTCGGAGGCGGCACCTGATTAGCGCAGCTTTTTGTCTCGGAAGACGCGGGGCGGGCAGGCAGAGCCTGAGCTCAGGGACCCGGTGGCGGCGATTGGGGCGGGAGGTGGCGCTCGCTCAGGAACTTTGAACTCTCGGCGCGGAGTTGCTGGAGAGTTCTGCCAGCCAGCTGCCAGGCCCCCTTCTGCTCCCGCACAAAACCCGCTCCTGCGCCTCGTACCCGGGCACGCGCCTCGCGCGCGGAGCGTGGAGTCCGGGGCGAGAGGACCGCGGGCGCCGGCGGCGAGCTCGGGCGGACGGCCCGGGGACCCTCAGAGCTTCTGGCATCCAGAAGGACCCCCGCGCCCCCTGGCCCCCGTTCCGGGGCCGGGGAGCCGCTTGGAGGGTTTAAAGAGCCCATTACCCCGAAAGCATAGGCGAGGTTAGGCCTCAGAGGGAGACGAATGTGGTCTCCACCCGACCCACGCCACGGGGCGAGCGGAGCCCCGAGGACCCGGCTGACGGGAGACGGCTCGTCCGGCCCCGTGCCCCGGCGGCCCGGCGGTTCAGGGCTCGCCCAGGCGCTTTCTCTCACTCCCTACCCCCGGCCCCGACGCCCGGCCCTCCGTGGGGTTCAGTCCGTCTCTTTTCCAACAGATGCTACAATGTTTTGATCCGCGCTCGCGAGCTGAAAAGGTGCCGCAACCGGGCTGCTATCTTTTCTTGCCTGTTTTCCGCCTCGCTGATTAAGACGCTAAGAAACCGAGGAATGATTTTATTTCCCAGCGTCTCCCCCCCCCCCCCCCCGGAAACAAATCCCATCCCGGCGTCAGCTGGTCCCGGGCGGGACGAGGGCGGCGCTTCCCTCGCCTCGGCCGGATTAGGCTGGAAGGTGGACGGCGCCCCTTGAGGGGCCTGCTCTGCCTCGGGGGGGAGGGGGGGCGCCTTCTAAAGGAGATGTCTTCATTGTCTGCCACGTAGGTTCATCAGGTGGGGAGTTCCAGATCCAACTTCCAGTTTATTTTGGGAAAGGCTTTAAGAGTGGAAAGGTAAATCCACTAAAGAAAAAAAAGGGGGACCCCCATCTAGGAGTGACCTCTCGGTCACCACCGCCTGGCTGCAAAAGTTGCTCCTTGTAAAGTAATTATAATTAAAAAATGCTTTCGGTCGTGCAGGAGGGCGCCGTCCACTCCCCCCCCCCCCAAAAAAAAGTCTAAAATCCAGCTCTCCTCGCCTCCGATGACTGTCCTCCCCTTAAATGTCAGTTCTCAGGTCAGCTCTGCACCTGCGTGTGTGTGAGATGGTGTGTGTGTGAGTGTGTGAGTGTGAGTGCGCGTGTGCGAGTGTGAGTGCGTCCGTGCGAGTGTGTGTGATTGTGTGAGTGTGAGTGTGAGTATGCGTGCGTGTGAGTGTGTGAGTGTGCGAATGTGTGTGAGTGTGCGATTGTGTGTGTGATTGTGTGAGTGTGATTGTGTGTGAGTATGCGTGCGTGTGAGTGTGAGTGCGAATGTGAGTGTGAGAGTGATTGTGTGTGTGATTGTGTGATAGTGTGA
The DNA here is from genome assembly GCF_054644295.1 of Miniopterus natalensis. Classification (NCBI taxonomy): domain Eukaryota; kingdom Metazoa; phylum Chordata; class Mammalia; order Chiroptera; family Miniopteridae; genus Miniopterus; species Miniopterus natalensis. The sequence goes on along the minus strand of NC_142091.1, from coordinate 58,974,804 downwards.
GTGTGTGTGAGTGTGTGAGTGTGTGTGAGTGTGTGTGAGAGTGAGTGTGTGTGAGAGTGAGTGTGGGGGGCAGGAAGCGTGGGCAAATGTCCACGCTGTAGATGGGAGGATGTCACTGCAGCGAAGGCGCGGGGCCCCGAGGGAGCCGCGCGCGGCTCTGTCCCGCGGGCGAGACCGACGGTGCGGGACGGCGGCCGGGCCGCCGGGAGGCGGGGCCCAGTGACCGCGCGCGGGACGGGTCGGTCGCCTCTGCGCCCCGTCCCACCGCCCCGCGGGCGCCGATTTCTGTCCGTGTTTCCTAACGCCCGTCTAGAGGGTCCCAAAGGACCATCGCTGACGTCCGCCTCACTCGCCGAACCCCAAAATCACAGCGGCTCTTCCTATTTTTTCCCCGGGGGGGAAATCACTTTGCAAAGTCACCCGGAAACTTGGGGCAGTAAATTAGCGCCGCCTCGTGCGGGCGGCGCGCGCCCGGCGCCGCTGGCTGCGCCCAGCACCCCCGCCCCAGCGTCCCGAGAGGCGGGACCACCGAGGGGAGCGCGGCCCATTGCTCCCCCCTCATGGTCTGTCTCCTGTCCGCGCCCTCGGCGCCCTCCAGCTCTCTCCCGCCCCTACACCTTTCTGCCCCCCTCTCCGCAGCCCCCTTTCTGCCCCCATCCCCCTCCCTGCTCCCTCCCCCGCCCCGCAGCCCTGGTCCCGGCCTCGCCGACTGCCCCCCCCCAGGCCCACTAACCCCCCGCCGCCCTCCCCGCCCCCCCCAGCCCCGGGCCCTAAATAGCGCGGAGGCCCCGCTCCTCGGACAGTGATTAATGATAGCGGAGCAGAGGGGTTAACACACTTCACTGGAAAGTCTGTTGACTGGGCCGCTTGTAGCACAATGTGGCCGCTGCACGCCTCAAGAGAATCCCTTTGTTGTCCGCGCTCATTGTGGCCTCGAAATTCTGCCCACGAAAGTTTGCCAACGCTCCTGCCCCAGGAGTTTAATAGTTTCCCTTACTCACGGGGCATTGTGCGGCGCTGAAAAGCAGCCCCTCGCTATTCAAGTGTTGGTGGTCATCTCAATAGATCTCCAAGGGCCCATATGGTGGCCAGTGCCGATGAATCCGCCTGTTTAAATGGGGGAGAAAGTTGGGGTTTTAAAACATTTCAAAGTTCCTGAAAAGATCCCACTAGATCCTGTCACAATTCCCTGAACTCTTTGAAGGCGATGCCTATTGTCTCCTGATTATAAATGATATTCCTGGCCGAGGCCCCCTGCAGGCCCCTCCCCCCGCTGGCCGCGCGTCTAGGGTGGGGGTCAGCCCTTGTTGGTATCCCTTGGGGGCCTCAGGACCCAAGGCCCAGGGCCCAGCTTGCAGGCCCAGTGAGGGCTGAGTGCTTCCCTGGGCCAGGCGCAGGACAAGAGGCAGCTGGCCCAAGTGCACATCTTGCCCTCCAAGCAACAAGGGAAAACAATAAAACTTTCCCCTGTTTAATGATAGAAATTACATTAAAAGTGGTGGAAATGCCCTAATTAAAAATGTACCACTTAAAACGATATGCCAAGGATTCAGCTGCGGCATAGCGTATTTAGCTAGTTAGTGAACTCTCTACTATTTCTTTTTTTAAAATTACACGTTAAAAATTTAAAAGAAATCTTACTTTTCTCTGGTGCAACACATTACAAAGAATGGACAGTCCTTTTATCTAAATATAAAATTCGATTTTCAGCAATTATAGCCTGTTCTTGGTGATGATATAATTACAGCTGTGCTCGTAATAGGTGTCAAGGCAAAGCGCACTCATACAATAGTTGAATAAAACTGCAGAACAATGCAAGCACTTCTAAATTCACAACCTTTAAAATGAAATTGACTGTGCAGAATTAAAATAAAAACTAGATAAATATTTTTTTAAAAAGATTACAAGCTTGGTTTGGTTTCTTAATAGCATTTTCTACAAACCTATCAACATCTAATTGATTAGATAGGAGTTACTGATTATAGATCAGCTGAAATCTTGAGCATCACTCTTCTGTTTTCCCAACACACCGCAGGTAAATAAATTGTGTATGGAAAGGTAACTGGGTGAGGCATTGGGGGCAGTCAATGTTAGTTATGGAGATCATTTTAATTGCAAACATCAGCACTTATTTTGTCATTTGAAGAAAATACTACTCTGTAAGTCTATATTGGACGGTCGGTCTCATCTTGATAAAAACAAAGTAAAAAAAAAAAAGTGGTGGTCAGATAATGCATGTCAATAATGCCTTTTATTAAAAGCAGGCTGACGGCCACCTTGGGAATGCTTGGTAAGACTGTCTGAATACGCAGCTCTTGGAGCTGATGGCTCTCCCAGGCCCCTTTTGGAGGCCCCAAGTTATTCCTCATTTCTCCTACTGTCCTATTCTTTTTGTTCCAGATGGCTGCCAGCAACAGGAAGGAGGGGGAGAGAACACCAACTCCATCAGTTCCAATGGAGAAGATTCAGATGAAGCCCAAATGCGACTTCAGCTGAAGCGGAAGCTGCAAAGAAATAGAACATCCTTTACCCAAGAGCAAATTGAGGCCCTGGAGAAAGGTGATGGAGTTTTTCAAAGTTGAGAAGCAGTAAATCAAAGGAAATGCCACATCTTCAGTACAAAGAGCTAAATTTAGCCGGGGCCCTTTGCATAGCGGACTGAAAAGATTTCTTTTTTCTTTCTGTCTGTCTCTCTTTTTTTTTTCTGGGCATCTTTTCAGTGTGTGTGTGTGCGCGCGCGTGTGTGTGCGTGTGTGCGCGCACGTGTTTTCTTTCTTCTTTTCATGTACCAGTAGTTCAAAGACTAAAAGTCTGACGTCTCATAAAGAAAAGAAAAAAAAGATGATTTGGCTACTTCAGGCCACAGAAGCATCCTTGAATGAATGTTATTTCCGAGAAAATTTAACTTGGTTTTGGTGGGATAGTTCTTACAAGGCCAGTCAATGCTGGCAGTAGTAGTCTTTTAGAGGGAATTGGTTAAAGGTGCTGGAAGTGGGCAGGCGGGAACCAGCTTGATCCAGGGTGTGGTTGCCATATTCTGTGTAGTTCTGTAACAGCAAAGAAGACTCAACTTACTCTTTCAGAGTTTGAGAGAACCCATTATCCAGATGTGTTTGCCCGAGAAAGACTAGCGGCCAAAATAGACCTACCTGAAGCAAGAATACAGGTACCCGGTTACCGTGTGGTTTCGTGCTCTGCGATTCAAACCATTTGCCTTTCTAGAGACCAAGGTGCTTCTCATGAACGTCATTCATTTATGTAACTAGTAACAGGCTCCGCGTGCTAAATACTTCGCCACCGCCGGGGGTGGGGGGCACCGTGGAAGTGCCCGGCGGGCACCGGGCTGAGCGAGGGGGAGACCCACGGCTCACCTGTTCTGTCTGGTTTCCAGGTTTGGTTTTCTAATCGAAGGGCCAAATGGAGAAGAGAAGAAAAGCTGCGGAATCAGAGAAGACAGGCCAGCAACACACCCAGTCACATTCCTATCAGCAGTAGCTTCAGCACCAGTGTCTACCAGCCAATCCCACAGCCCACCACGCCTGGTAATTTGAAATGTTAATGCTACCGAGAAATGTGTTTAAACCCATTTGCGCTCGGCTCTGACTCTCACCCTGGCCGTCGGGCGTGTCCCTTTCCCTGCAGTTTCCTCCTTCACCTCTGGCTCCATGTTGGGCCGAACAGACACAGCCCTCACCAACACGTACAGCGCCTTGCCGCCCATGCCCAGCTTCACCATGGCCAATAACCTGCCTATGCAAGTAAGTGAGGCCGTAGCTGCCTGCTTGGTGGGTGCTGGGGCGCGTGTGGCGCGGGCGGGGGCCTGCAGACTTCGCTGACCACCTACCCCCCTTGGGAGCCTTTCTCACTACAGTAATTGGCCTGACCAGTCTAGTCCGAGGGGAAAACGGTAATCCAGCCTTTTAGTTGATTGATGGATTGATTTATGCCCTTAAAAAAATAAATAAAAACCTGTTGTTCTGTCAAGTTGATCTGCCTTTCGCTCACAGAGACTGTTGGCTTGATGGTGATGGGTGGGAAGGGGGCATGTTTTGATTATCAGTGAAACTTCTGCGGGAAAGTGGAAATAATGCTGGCACGTTATCAGATAGTAAGGGGTTGGACATAAAATTGAGGTTCATAGTAATGTGTTCATATTAATAGGTATATAATCTGTGTATGCATTTTGGACATTCTTTAGGGTATATGGGATAAACTAGTGAGGGAGATAAAATGGATCAGAAATGGGATTCATATTTGCATAGTGGGATATGCTTATAATATAGAGAAGCAGCTCTTTTTCCTTCTACATCTTACAATAAAAGAAAGAAATAGAAGGTATTTGCTAGAAATTTAGTGTGTCTTTGCTGTGAATTATGGGATGAGCTCGTGGCACTCCAAGCTGCCTGGGTGGATGCCATTTACTTGGTATAACAACCTGCTCCTGCCTGCTCTCAATTCTGTCCCAAATATTTATCAGCGCCTACACTTGCTGGGCCCTGTACCAGGTGAACCCTTTATGATGGAAGTTGTACAGCACAGGTGGGATGTACTAGAAGTTTGGAGCTGGATGGGTTCTGGATGGGGGGAAATTGTTCTTCTGGTGGGCCTTCTGCAGTGACTTTCCCAGGACCCCTATTTGTGCAACAATTACAGATGCCGGGTGGTGTGAGATTGGCCAGCATGAGCCCCTGCTGGAAACAGTTCTGTGGTGACACAGATTGTTTATTCTCCATTGAACATCTTTTGCTGTATTTCTAATCCAAATAACAGCAAAATAAATGTTCCACAGTCTTCAGGCTAATATAGGAGCAGCTAGATAAGCAACTTCAGAGGAATTATTCCCATGTTTATTTTTATTGCATCTGCATATTATTGGCCATGGTGCAATTAATGTAAATTAAGGGATTAACGGCCCACTAGTTGGTGTTGCTACAACTGCCTTGGAATTTTCCAGAAGTTGGATTGCCTAGAGGAAGTGATTTCAGGAGTTAGACACACTGCAAGCTGGAATACTGGCAGGGCCCTCGAGGCCTGCTTGCCTCTTTGAACCTGATGTTGGCAGTCATCCTCTGACTTCAGCAAGGCCGCTGAGTATCTTGTTCAGTTTTGTAAATTGTAGCAACATCTAGATTTCTGGGAAGATAACCAACTGTGTATATGGGACAACAATAGAAACAAACAGATGCTACTATTCTATTAGGGTTGTTTCCACATATAAACTGGTATGGGGTCAACTGATTTCACGGACTTAAAAACAATTACACAACCTATACATTTCAAAATATACATGCATTCATAAAGCATAAAGAAAATAAAAATTATCAATGAATTTTGGAGTGGGGATGAGGGTTGCTGGTGTGTGTGGGGAACTAGTCTGTCTGTCCATCAATTCATCCCATTCACCAACATCTTCAACCATTTTACAAAGCATGGGTGTCCTCCTCTGAATCTTCTTTCATGTGTCACCCTCTCTGAGATTGTGGATTTGGAATGTTAAACGTGTCTACAGTTTGCAGAGTAGTACTATCATCTTCTCTCTTGTTCTTGACAGCATGCGTCTATGAATTCATCCCAAGGTTTCTGCCCTGGCATAGCCCCATGAGCGCTCATGAAGGGTTTTGTCCCAGTTCTGTGTATTTCTTGCTTTGTTAGGAGAAAGGTTTATCTCCTTAATACCACTGTTGCAAACATCTGGAGGGTAGCAACAAAATTTTAAGGATAAAACCCAGTTTGGGTTTGTGGGTCTATGAGGAAGTCTCAGCTAATTCTCAGGATGGGGCTAGGTATTGACTGACACTTCTGACCACTTTAATCTGAGATCATCACTGATCTGCCTCTTCAAAGAATCTTTAATCCCATGAGTCCAACCATGAAAGGCTCCCAAATTCCCTAAACCAAACTTTACAGAGAGCTCCTCCCACTGCTCTCTGCTCCAAAGCTTGAGATGTGGGATTTGGGGGTCGCTGGATTCTCAAATAGATGGGATTTACAGAAGGGATGTGTTTTAATGAAAGTCCTCATGTTATAGCTTCTCTAAAGGTGCCAGCGGAGATCCAAGATGAAAGTGGGCAAAAGTCCTATTACTTTTATAAATTAGTACCTGGACAGCTGTCTGAATTTGTAGTACTTTTAGAAGTTTGGTCTGTAGGCAGTGTTACTCTAGCAGTGGCCAACGGAAGGACTGGCTGGAGCCTGATCTTAGGGTTACCGCACGGATTCCGATACTTCACACGAGGACGCTTCGATGACTGGGCTGGTGGCGGCGTTCCCGGGAGGAGGGAGCCTGGGGATGTGGCTGGGTGAGGGCTTCTCTGTAACCACAGGTTTGCCTTTCTCCCCTCAGGCCCCAGTCCCCAGCCAGACGTCCTCCTACTCCTGCATGCTGCCCACCAGCCCCTCGGTGAATGGGCGGAGCTATGACACCTACACCCCCCCACACATGCAGACACACATGAACAGTCAGCCCATGGGCACCTCGGGCACCACTTCCACAGGTGAGCCGCGTCTCCGCAGGCCGCGCAGGTGGCCGTGGGAGCTTCTCGGGCCAGGTGACCTCCCCTTGCTCGAGGTTTACCCCCTTCCCCCACAAGGAAAACAAAACTGACCCCTGGCCTTGTGTGATGGCGTGTTTAACTCTGTCGCTTGCTTCTCTGGGGAGAACTGATTAAAAAGGGAGATTCGGCCAACCTAGTTAGTAACTTGACACCACGGGCAGAAGGCAAAGCTGTTTTCCCTGAATTGGGCCACAGCGGTCCTGTTTGGAGACAAGGCCCCCAGAGCGATTATTAGCCAGAGTCCAACGGCGGGGCTCCCTGAGCTGCGTGGCGGGGGCTTATTGGAAGACTTCCCACCCTCCTGGCCCCCCTGTGCTCCTGGTTGTGACTGACGTACCGCATTGGGTTTCCACAGATAGTTTTATCCTGAAAGCCCCAAATGTACAAGCCATGGAGCGTTTTTTTCTTTCTTTTTGCGTGAGGGACTTGGGGTCAACGGGTATGCGTGAAAACGTCACCTGGTTTCTGCAGGAGCTACCTTTGTAACACTTGAACATATGTGTTTTAAAATGCGGTTAAAACGTTAGAGAACTTTAGAGTTTGTTTTTTGAACCTATGAATTCCTACCCCATGCCTGACTCGAAGGGAATATCTACACGGCTGTTTTTTGTCATCCACTTCTAGGACTCATTTCCCCTGGTGTGTCAGTTCCAGTTCAAGTTCCTGGAAGTGAACCTGATATGTCTCAATATTGGCCCAGATTACAGTAAAAGAAAAAAAAAAGAGGGAGAGAAAGAATATATGTGTCGATTCAGTCAGTGACCATGCGGACACAGCAGTTGGGTGTCGAGGAAGGAAGGGAAGATGGCTCTTAGCAGCACTTCAGTCCTGCGACTGTGTCCCATACGCACCACTGGGGACTGGACTTGAAACACGGACCTTTGTACGCGGGAGGCACGAGATCAGTTGGAACAAATCTTCCTTTTGGTATCCAAACTTTTATTCATTTTGGTGTATTATTTGTAAATGGGCATTTGTATGTTCTGATGAAAAGAAAGAACAACATAGACTGGAGGGATGTTTGGTCTGTGTTGGTCATGAAGTTGTTTTTTAAGAAAAGGAGACCATGATCAACAGGCTTTGCCATGAATCGAAGAGTTTTATCAAGATATATCGGATACTTCTACCCATCTGTTCATAGTTTATGGACTGCGGTTCCAAGTTTGTATCATTCCTTTGCATATAATGAAACCTGGAACAACATGCACTAGATTTATGTAAGAAATATCTGTTGGTTTTCCAAAGGTGGTTAACAGATGACGTTTATGTGCAACGAAGGGTAAGATATAAATTCAAGGAAGAAAAAAGTTGATAGCTAAAAGGTAGAGTGTGTCTTCGATATAATCCAATTTGTTTGATGTCAAAATGTAAGTATTTGTCTTCCCTAGAAATCCTCAGAATGATTTCTATAATAAAGTTAATTTCATTTATATTTGACAAGAATACTCTATAGATGTTTTATATACATTTTCATGCAATCATACGTTTCTTTTTTGGCCAGAAAAAGTTTATTGTTCTTAGATATAGTTGTATTACTGTTCACAGTCCAATCATTTTGTGCATCTAGAATTCATTCCTAATCAATTAAAAGTGCTTGCAAGAGTTTTAAAACTTCAGTGTTTTGAAGTTGTTCACAATGACATATCAGAATTAACCAGTGTTGATTGTAAAACCATGCCAAAGCCTTTGTATTTCCTTTATTACACTATTTTCTTTTTAACCCTATAGTGTGGTGTTACAAGTTCTGTTCCCACGTTGGAGTAACATTCAAAACCGATGGTTACTTTCATACTTACTGTATTTTAAATCCCGATGATCGTTAAAGAAATAATTCTTACAGACATCATGAATCGGAAATGTGTTGGAAAACAATTTCACTTGAAGCTGCATGTAGGTCTGTGCCCACTTATACCCACAACATACATACCGAATGGTCACATTTTCCCGCTAGCCATTTAATTCAAAAGCTCAAAGTCTAGAAATAATTTTAAAAATGCAACAAGCTACGAACCGGGGATCGTCTGTTGAATTAGGGCTGGCATTTTCAATCTGGGCAGATTTCCATTGTCAGCCTATTTCAACAGCGATTTCACTGAAGTATATTCAAAAGTAGATTTCTTAGACAAGACTCTGAAAGCTGTTGCCTTTCTCAAACGGGCCCTCTCCCTGCTCTGCCCCCCCCCCGCACAGAGGCATCATTTCCCATTGAACCGCTACAGCTGTCCCCGTTTGAATCTCGCTTTCTGTGCGGTTGGGGATGGTTGGAGGGTGGAGGGGGGATGCTGCATGTCAGGAAATAATGAGCCAGACGCAGCCACAGACGACAACAAAGCAGACTGCGGCTGGCCGCTGGGAGCTAAAGGCCTTCGGTCATTGGCAGCGTAAGCCAAACATTCCCAAATCTATGAAGCAGGGCCCATTGTCGGTCAGTTGTTATTTGCAACGAAGCACAGATCTGATCATGTTTAAAGTGGCGGCACGCAGGGCAGGAGTGCTTGAGCCCGAGCGAAGGCTGGAGAGAAAGAAGCCTTTGTTGGGGGAAAAACCTGCCTGCGATTTTTATTTCCGTCTGTTCTGTGCAACATATAAGTCAATATAGATAAGTTTTCTTCTGCAAACTTCCGCCAGAGCCTGGGGGTTCCGCAGTCTCGAGGAGATGCTTGCACGGGCGGAAACCTTGGGACAAAGACACACTTCCGCCCAGTCACACTCTGCTCTTTTTGTGTGTGTGTGTGTGTTTTTTTTAACCCCCAAAGACACACGATCAGAAATATAGAAATTAATTGGAGGCTTTAAAAAAAATAATCTTCTAGCTCCACATCTACTCTTTTTTCGTTAAGGAATTACGTGTAAACAGACCGTTGGGAGGCGTCTCTCTGTTAATGCTTTTCTTCCACCGCAGTTGCCGCACATTTAGACGCCGTCCCGGGGTGGCTGAAGCCTTCACACGTGTGCCCACGTTGGATTCCGTGTGGCCTGAACCGCATGCTTGCACACCTCCGCAGCGGCCCGCGCGGGTCTGTCTGCCCCTGGCATCCCGCAGCCTCCGTTCCCCGAGGGACGTGCGGGGGGCTGTCAGAGGGGCTCTGTGTGGCGCGTGCTGCAGCTGCGGGCCGGCTTCCCCCCCGCGCGAAGGGGCCGGCTTCCCACCGGCTACCGTCCGGGCCGCGGTCAGGCGGCCAGCTCTGGCCCAGGGCTGGGTTGTGTAGAGAGTGGACTCTGGGGAGCTGGGGGTGGCCCTCTGGGCGCAGGGGCCGGGAGGGGCGAAGGGAGTGCTGTGGGAGCCGGGGCCCTGTGCACCGGGGAACATATGGGTGTCTCTGAGGGTCAAGGTTTCCAGGGCACAGCGGCCCGGCCTGGCCGAGTGGGAAGAAGTGGCTGCCCTGCCTTCTGCCCTCACCCTGGGGAGACAAGCTGGCCTTTGACTCCCTGCTGGAACCGTCTATTCCTGTTGCTTATTTACCCATAGGCGTGTTCATGTGTTTATCTGTGGGAGCTCCGCCGGGACGCTTGGGCGCCACGTCCCAGGGCGGTGGCCGCTATCTGGGATGTCCTCAGTAGCATCACAAGACTGACAGCCTGTGACTTTTCTCCAAACTTATCCAACTTAGGGAGACCAGATAAACAGAATTAGAGGTAATGTTTGAGTAAGAAACATTTGAGAAAAAAATACTTTTAACTACAAGGAACTTCCAGAATATGTTCCCTCCAAAGCTGTGCCTCCTAACTCTTAAGTGGTCACCTCCCAGCTCTTGGTGTGGCTCACATACTCGTCTCTTACTTTAAAAAATTTTATCACAGTTTCCTAAGATACAGTATTATGTTAAGATTCAGCTATTTTTTGGCGAAGTTTTGTCATCTCAGGGTAGTGTCTATATTCCTCTGCTTATTTTTACTCTGGGCCTTAATGTTAACAAGATTATAAAAGGAAGACGTTTCTTCTTTGTATGTCTGGCTCACCAAGACCAAACATAAACTCTCCCTTTTCTTGTTTCTCAAGAATAAAGCTCACCTGTTTTATTTTGTCTCACTTCCGAAAGACCACACTGCTCAGTTTTCAAGTTCAGAGTGTAAGTACTTAGGGTTAGTATTGCTTAAATTTGATGGTGTTGATGGTGACTATCTTTGGAAAGTATTAACTTGATGTTTTAGAAATGACATTCATAATGCACTTACACAAATGATAGGGGTCATCTCCCCCACTTTCCTTTTGTGTGCGGATGCCTGTGTCTGATTCTTTAAAATGAAAAGGCCCGGCCGGCGTGGCTCAGCGGTTGAGCATCAATCTAGGATCCAGGTCTCAGTTCGATTCCCAGTCGGGGCAAATGCTCGGGTTGCGGGCTCGATCCCCAGTCGGGGGCGTGCAGGAGGCAGCCGATCAATGACTCTCATCATTGATGTTTCTATCTCTCTCCCTTCCTCTCTCTGAAATCAATAAAGATATATATTAAAAAAGAAAAAAAGACAGGCAGGGAATTGATTGGCGAGTGTTGCTCCCTTTTGAAGTAGTTTCATTTTGTATAGTGCTAGTCATCGCAGATCCTGGAGGTGCAGATAAAAAATAAATGGAGGAGAGAGAAAGAGAAAAGTGGAAATTGGTGGCCACTAAAAAGTAATTCCTAAGGCCTAAGAATCCCAGTACCTGAGCAGACTGCAGCAGTCAAAATATTTACCTCATTAAAAAAGGGCAAATCTAGCGTAAGAAATGAATGCCATTGAGGGTTTTGAAGTTTTAGAAACATTTAAAAGATTGGAGGACATTTCAAATACTATGTTTGCCATTGTTATTTAAGTATTTAGATCTTTGCAATAAGTTGGTAATTGAAAATCTGCTTATAGAGTGTTTATTTCATAATGTATCAAAATCGTCCACATACCTACTATAACATTATTGAAGACCAACATTTTTATGTAGTAGGTTATTAACATATGGATAATTGATAATGTTTGCAGAAGGAAGGAAAACACATTTTTAGAGTGGTTTTTATCAGAGAAAAACAAAACTATACATCCCTCTTCCGTAGCTAATTTTTACTGCCTAGTGAATCAGAACAATAAAAACACTTGCATCTAATTTCTGGAAGGCCCAGGTACTATTAGTGTTCAAAATGCACTTTTACTAAGTTTGAAAAGTTTCTTTTATATTTAAAATAAGTTGGGATCAAATATGCACACTCAATTTTTATAGCGTTTATCTATTGGCAAAGCATACATTAACTAGTAATTGGCTGTTAGTTTTATAGACATGGTAGCCAGGGTAGTCAATCAATGACCTATTAAGTATTTTCGACAAGCAATTTACATATCTGATGACCTCGCATTTTCTTTTCAGAGTCAAATGCTATGTAATTGTTCTGTTGTATGTTTGTATAAAATGAGTCACAACACGGTAAGAAAAAGGTTAGAGTTATTAAAATAATAACCTGACTAAAATAGTCATTTGAATTTATTCAGATTGTTCATAATGCTTTCAAAGGATATAGCAAAGCTTTTGTGGAGTAACTGCACATTATTTATTATCTATGGACTAAATTGATTTTTTGAAGTTGCTTTAAATTTTAAAAGCACCTTTGCTTAATATAAAAAAGCCCTCTAATTTTAACTGACAGATCAATTCTGAAACTTTATTTTGAAATGAAAATGGGAAAGAATTTGTGTCTCTTGAATTAAAAGAAGTGAAAAAAAAAATAAACCAGACAGTCTAAAAAAAAAGGGAAGAAATCTGATTTTTAGTACTAATGAAATAGTGGGTGACAAAATAGTTGTCTTTTTGATTTTGATCACAAAAAATAAACTGGTCGTGACAGGATATGATGGAGAGATTTGACATCCTGGCGAATCACTGTCATTGATTCAATTATTCTAATTCTGAATAAAAGCTGTATACAGTGTGTGTTTATGCTACAGTGGGTTTTTTTTTTTTAAATGACTGACATTCATCATATTGGTTAGACAGTTTAAAAACCTAGTCTTTGTTTTCTACAATGTTGTCAAGAACAAATAAAGTATAATCTGTGGTATTATTAAAAGCAAACTACTTAAAATGCTAGTTATAACTGCTTCAAAATATTCTAACATTGGAAAATGTATTTCGGAGACTCAGGTTGTAACACGTTAAATAGCTTTTTAAAAATTGAAACTTTTTACTTAAATATGCAAATTACTTAAACAATTTTTTTGGTCCACTATTTGTCAAAAGCTGTGAGAATATGGAACTATGATTGAAAATCCTAGCGTTTTATATGAAAATGGGTTCAGTATGCTATAAACCCCCAAAGACATGTTTATATGGTTATAAATGTAAATGCCCAACCACTGTTCATAACCAGCCAAGGGTTTACTGCTGCGAGCTGAGTTAGCCTCAGTTTTCTGCTTTGTCTCAGGCCTACGCTCTGTAAAAATCTCTCAGCAAGCTTCAATACATGTTTTTCCCAGTTTTCTAGCATCAGTGTAGCTGTCAGTTTGAATTTCAATCCTGAATTATGTGTGTTGACATAATTTCATAGTGCTGACTTCAATTGTTTAGGGTTACTAACCAGAAGACCGTCAGCGTCTTTTCCTGTGCCTTCTAGCACTTAGGTTCTTCATATTCATTAACTACTGTAGCAGACTAATTACCTTTAATGGGGTCTTAATCCCAAAATATTATTTTGTCTTCATCAATTTAATAACAGGATGCATAAATGCAAATTCATTTTATTATTGGTCTTCATATATTTATTAGCAAACACATTTTTCAATGTTTTAAAAACCTTAGCGTTTTCGATGGCAAGTGACTTTTTCAGAAATAAAGAGAAAACATGTTTTTTGCCCACAATTTTGGATTTTATAATGCTTTACATGCTACCCTCTGTGACGGGCGCTTTACGGTGAGCTAAGTGCCTTAATAACATACACATCAGTGACCACTGTGAGGCATCTTTAAGTTTTGACACTTTATTGGCTTTTATTTAAAAATAAAATGATCTATTTTCCTTAGATGTAGCAGAAAACACCTTTTAAAATGAAAGTATCTCCGCTGTACTATTTCTGTACAAAAATTTGGCCAAAAAAGCGAATGGTGGCCTCCTTTTGCAGTCCTGTGTTTTTCAAGAATCGGAGGGTCAGATCGTTAAGGAAAATATTTACATAAGCTCTTAGCACTCATAATTAGAGTGTCACACGGTCTGCGGCAGCGGCGAGGAGGCTTCTAGAAGTCCAGGTGCCTCTTGCCTCGGGCCATGGCGGGGCAGCCCGCGCCCAGCAGCCCGGCCGAGTCTGCCAGGTCCGGTTTGCTCGAGCGGCTCACTGTGTCTGACAAGTCTGGAGGCAAATGCAGTCGCTAAGGCAGAAGATTTCAGGAGAAGGAGAGAAAGAAGAAAAAAAAATTAATTGTGCTTTGGCGAGCACACTTCAGGATACAATATTATGCTCTGTTGATCAGCAGTTAGTCTTGCATGTAAAATTCCTGCTAAAACAGTTCTTCAGACTGAAGCCCAGTGGAATCGTCCAACTCCTCCTAGATTCACAAATTACAGCCATCACATAACCTGGACCAGGACTCTCAGTGGAACATTTCCAGCGTCCAAACCTAAATGTATGAAGGTTTTCTTATTTAGGCAGAAATAAAAACATGGAAATGCATAAATAAAGGCACAATTGGAAAAAATCACGTGATAATGGCAGGGTTGTTTTTGGGCTTTGTTTTGTTTTTGCCAGGGCTCCAAAAGGCAATTTTTCAATTGAATACAGCTTTTCAGCAATTATAGACTCCCATGAATGCCTGTTTCCCTTGGTCTAGTAAGTTGACCTGAAGATGATTCTACTTCAAGGCTGTACCTTCTCTAGGAACTTACAGTTTCCATGTAAGTATTGACATAATGACCCATCAAAGGGTCAATATTTTTCATATGCTCAGCTGAGTCAGCTGTAACATCTGTCACAGGTCTTGGAAGGCCTGTTTCCGTGCATAACGTTGGGTCATGCTTTCAAAAGGATAGTGCAGCTTTGCCCATCTCCCCGTGCTAACTGTTCTTCTGCAGATACAGGGTGACTCAAGCAGACACAGGCTGATTTAAGCAGTAACTGACCATAATTACACAACAGATACTGTAATTAGGGAGACACATTCATATTTCAAAAGGACGTTTTAGGTTTTCAAAAGGATCCCTACCAAATTCCTTTAACTCTCAGTGCTCCTAGCCCACCTGATTTGTTTCATAAAAATCCAACCTCAAAGGAACTTATCTGCTGTGTGGGAGAGGCTAATGGTAAATAAGGCAGGATGGGGCCGTCCACTGACGACTAACCAAAGCCTTGTGGAGGTGAGCTGGCGGAGACCACCTCTCTGAGACACTTCATTTGGGAAACTCCGATATGAAAAAAAATTGAAGATGAAAAAGGCTAGAACCAATTTTTTTTTTTTTGGGTCAAAATATTGTGATCCACAAGCATATGTCCTGGCTCGTTTCTTTCCTGACAAAAGGCTTGTTTATGGTCATGTAAACACAAGCTGTGTGCACAGGATCAAAATATTTTAAAACATTAAGAATAATTTATGGAAATGTTCTTCCTTGATTTCAGTTTGCCTGTATGTACTTCTTTTTTAATGCATATATACCTAGGATGAAAGATACTGTTATACAGATATATGATCAACAAAGATGTCAGAAAGGTCAAGAAAAGCTGTAAAATTCAGATGGAAACAGTCATATAGTGGTATTCATCTGTATCCTTAGCACCCAGCCTGTAGCATTTATTAAGTAATTAAATTATTTCTTGACTGACGAAAAAGCTCTAATAAAGACATATTTGTTCCTCTGTTTTAAATAATTCTTTCATTTCTCCATACCCTAGTTTGTTCCACAAAGGATTTTAGGCAGAAGTGAAAGCACGAAAGGCTCAGGAATCTAAGACTCCAAAGTCTGGGGCTCTGACTGTCTTTGTAGTGTTAACTCTGTCACCGTTCATGTGAGGAAGCAGAAGGGAAACAGACATTTAATTATATGTCTGAGTTTTAATGTTTCTTTAAGATCTTATAGTCACTGCTAAATCAGCAAAGGAAAAATGACTAGGATACATGCACGATCTGAAGGTTAATTGAAACTCATAAAGCTATTGTAACAGGTCATGAAGCAAATACATCTACTAGTCCAAATTCTCTTATTTATCCCAAATACTGAAATATAGACGTAGAACACAAAAAGAATCCCAGCAAAACCGAAACGTGCGTGCATGTGCGCGCAGACTTTTGGCTGGGGCCTCACGAACATGATGCCGGAGGGTGACCAGGCTGTTTAGGAAATCAACGGGAGCCACCAGAGATTTAGAATCGAGTCGGGGCAGGGCATGCTGGAAGGATGTGTGAACAGAGCACCTTCCACACTCGGCCTTTCTTTACCATCCAGTAACACGAGCAAGGCAAGCAGGTGGGTAACCCTCCTGGAGAACTCCCGGGATGCCCACGGAAAGGCAGAGACGGCGGTATCGGGCGGGGGAGGGGAGCAGGACCAGGCTCCTGGAGACGACTAGACGTTAAACAGTGATCTACCTTTAAGATGCATTCGGTTGAAGGGTTATACAGCTCTGATCATCTAAATGAGGAAACTAGTGTAGTTTATTCAGAACCAGCATAATATACTTTATTTTAGGAGCTTACTATTTGCTAAGAAACTCCTCTGCCTGGCTTCTCTAGGTGACGAGTGTGAGCCGTTTGGCTGGAAGCCCTTCACAGCAAAGGCAGCTAAATGTGACATGCGACACGCTTGGAAATCGTTCAGACTGCATCGCTTTGAAGGCAAACACCCATTTGTGTGTAACTTCTAAGCACAAAAATTTGGGGGGATGTGATGAAATGTTTCTAACCACATGCCACATCGCAAAGGCCAGTTGCACACTCCTGTCCTTTGAAAAAGCCCAAGGGTGGCTCTTGGAAATCTGTGTGTTTTGCCGGCTTTTGTGGCTCAGGACTTGAACGAGCTCACCCTGCAGCCCGAATTCTCGAGCCGTGGGTTAGTTTCCTTCTTCCCGAGCCCCCGCAGAAGCAGGGCGATGCGGCTCGGGCCCGCCAGGCGTGCGGGGCCTTCTCCCCGAGGCTTCGGGGCGCACACCTGACGTGTGAACCTTCCGATGCTGTGCACCCAGGTCGGTCTCCTGAAAAAACGTGCTGTAGGACAGAAACTCTGCCCAGCACGGTGGCCCCCTTTAACTCATGCGAGGGTGGATGAACTTCTTTCTTTTTAATTTTTAGTAATTGATTTTTAGAGAGAGGAAGGTGGGGAGAGAGAGAGAGAGAGAGAGAGAAAGAAACATCAATGTGAGAGAAACATCGATCAGCCGCCTCCTGCACGTGCCCCGACCCGGCCGGGGATCAAACAAGCGCCCCGGGTGTACGCCCTGCCGGGGAGTGGAACCCGCCACCTCCTGGTTCACAGGACAACGCTCCAACCAGCTGAGCCACACAGGCTGGGCGGAACATGAGCTTTTAGACCTTGGGGTTTCAGTGCGTAACGGTTTAAATACAAGCCAGACTATATATAAAAAAATGCCATTTCCAACCTTGTACACCAAGGTATTCACCTTTCTCATCTCTTACATATTCAGTGGAAACTTTTCCACCATATTTTCTTCCCCAGATTCTGGAAGGAAGGGATGGTGCCGCTGGTGCAGGAGATGCACACCTGGCTGGCGGCCTGTTTTCCCGTCAATGCCTCGTCTAAAACGATGACTTCTATGTAGGCGACGAGATTTGGGGAAGGTGTAATGGCTCCCAATTTCCTGCAGAGGCCTGGATGATCTTCAGCGACCCCTCTGGACTAATGGGTCCCTTTTCTCTAGTGATACAAAGTGGGAGACAGAGAGGTCGGCAAAATACTCTGGCAGATTAGGGGGGCTCCTGCCAAAAGGCACCCTTAGGCCCATCGGAAGCCCTGGCTCATAATAAAGGAGCAACAGGAGGTACCAAGACCAGCCAGACACGGAGATGCTTCCCGCTCTGCATGCCTCTCTCTCTTTGTTGGGCTAAGACGCTGTCTATAGTTTGTTCCCTCTTGAGTCAGCACCTAAGCAGACCCTACAGACACACAGGATTGGGTTTCCTGGCTCCCCAGTTCCCTCCCGAATTCCTTTTCCCCCAGCCTGTCAGGCCTGTGCTCAGCACTCACAGCTCCCAGGCGGAAGGGGCAAGATAACAAATCTAGATTACACCCGGATTTGAGACAAATTGCAGGTAAATACCCATTAAAATAAGTTTAATCAATTTATATATTTTTGTATTTGGCCAAGACCACATCAGGCACTGTTTGTTTTTTGAAGACAATTGATCTAGTACATTTTAACCCTTAGCAGATGGATAAAGATTTGTTTTAATCCTTCCAAAACTCCTGACATTCCCTGAAGAGTCCGCCCTTTGTGTATTATTCACAATCACAGAAATAGGTGTTAATATTTCCAAATTCTTCCTAACAGCTTTTTCTTACACAGACAATTTAAACTAAAACTTGTGAACATCTTAGAATGTACAGGTTCTACACTAGCCCCTTCACAGAGGGCCCGCGACAGTTTGCTCCCTCTGTCACTCGCTCGCAGTGTGACCTCAGATAAGCTGCCTCGGTGTCCTCCTCTGTCACAGGCGAATAACTCTCCCCTCACAAGACTGTTTCCAGGATCACATGAGATGCATAAATGTTCTATGAACTACCAACTACTACACTAATCTATTTATACCTTTTGGAGCTCCAAAAAAAGGATTTGAGGTGACTCGTAAAAATACCTATGTTACAAAGGATAAAAATTAGTGAGTTTATTAGGGCAAGAAGTGAATCTACAAATATAATAAACCAACATAAGTATAAGTAACAGCAACAGAATATCAGCTGGAGCCAGCAGGGCTCAGCCACTAAGCCGAGCCTGAGCATTAAGTACGCATTGCCCTCTACTGTGACTCTGTAAAGAAATATAAAAGGAAACTGCAACCACAGTCTTTGCTTCTGGAAAGATTTAAGAAGTCTAAACAATTTCCCTTGTACTTAGTGAGGCAGCAGTGAAATGGAGCAATCAAGATGCCCGGCTCTCTGAATGGCAGGGAATGAATCAGAGAACATGCTAAGTAGCTGTCATACAGAGACACTCCCACCTCCTCCAAAAAACAGCTTAAAAAAAGTAGAAGTTTATTTCTCTCCCAATTTAGAGTCCAGGGGTCAGGCAATTCTGGGCTGGACGGACAGGACTGGTCTGCCTTCCTCGACAAGGGGCTTCCACTTCTGGCTCCAGGCCTGATGCTTTTGTTCTCTCAGCCGGTGGGAAGAAGGGACCAAGAAGGCGAGACCTGGGACTGGACACATCACTTCCACTCATGTCCAGAACTTAGACATGGCTACATCTAGCTGCAAGGGAGGCTGGGAAGTGCTTTAAAATACGTAAAAATGTTCAACAAATCCATTACTATGGAAGGAGCACATGGATATTGGAAGACAACTTCTCAACAGTTTCGAGAAGGAACACAGCAAAAGAATCACTTCCAGAAGTATTCGGTACTCAGGTGTGTCACCGCTCGCTGCCTGGGGCTCCCTTCTTAGTTTCTGACAAGGAAATGCACACCCGATGCCTCCATAGCCCAAAGGGCAGGGGCTGAAGTAGTGTTCAGAGTCTCTCTTGCTCTATACATAAAAAAAGAGATTTCGCTTTCCTTTGTGGAAAGACTGATTTCCTCCCACTGGCACAGGAAGGAGAGAGGGGATGAGGCAGTTATTTCTTCATGAGGTTTTAGAGTGTTGTTTCAACTTATAAATAAAAAAATCAATGTTACATGCTATTATGTAATTATTATATGTTTAATGGTTACATTTATAATATTCCATAATCACCACATTATTACAATGTAATATTATGCTGCAATTATTCTACATCTGGTTAACATGTTGCAACGTGGAGGATGCATCTGCCTAGTTTTGGTGAATTTTGTGTTACTCTCATACACCAATAGGCCAGGGGAAACCATGCCAGAGCAGGTTTTGCTCTTTTTTGGATTGGTGGATGTACATTTGGTAGTGGCCGAATATTTCTGGAAAAAACCCTGCCAGACACAGTCAGGTTTTAGGTTTTAGTTTTAGTTTGTTTAAGATCCCATTCATTCTCAGGGTTTAAGATTAACATTGTTTTTACTGAGTGTCATAATCACACTGTATCCTTCGACATGAGAGAAATTCATTTGGCCCTTCCTGATTGATCTGGAAATTAGAATTTCAGCGCCGAACGCTGAGCATCGGCTGCCCGTGGAAGCATGCTCCGGTGTGCAATTATTTTGACCGTCGATGATAACTGACAGCATTGTCTTGCCTCCAAACTCACCTCTCTGAAAGCATATTGTGAGGAACTCTCTTGTCTAAACAAAAGCGTGATTTGTGAAAAGGCACGTGTCTGTGGCGGAGATTGCTAGCGTGCTCCCAGTGTCTAGTCTCTGCCTTTGCACCGAGGAAAAGAGCCTCTGCTTATTCGTGGGGCAAGTGGCCTCCCAGAATACAGGCCACACTTCCCCGCTTCCCTGGCCAACAGGTGAGGCTGGGAGACCAAGCTCTGGTCACTTCACCTTGAGCACAGTGCCATGGTTAAGTTTAGGGTCAGATCTTTAAGGAGGGGGAGGTGCCACTGAATCCTCCTTTCCCTTAGTATCGCTACTGACCTTGGCAAGAGGGCCCCTGCCCTGGGCCCCCTCCTCAGGGGGTGAGGAATTACAGGGCCAAGGGGTTGAGCCCATCTAGAGCCTGAGCCCTTCTTTACAGGACAGGCTCTGGGTATTCAAACCTCAGACCTCGCGTCCAAATGTGTATAAAGCCTGCACAGGTCTCCTCCCCGGGTTCGTCGCCCCGGGGTGGGCTGCACCGTCTGTGTGCACACCTTGGACCCCTGGAGTGGCCATGGGACGCGGCCGTGTGGCGTGTGGGGGGCTGGATGTGCAGCCAGCCGGCTGAGCACGGGCGCTGGGCTCAGTGTGGGGAGATGGCGGGGGGGGGGGGGAGAAGGGGGTGCGCTGCAGGCCAGTCCTCCCTGTGTCTCCGCATTCTGGGCTGGGGCCCTGATCCTGAATTTAAACTTGGCTTTCCGGGAAGGTTGATTTGTGATGGAAGGAAGATAAAGCATATTTAATGGCTTGTTGGCTTGACAACTTTAAAATATGTAGGCATATAAAAACTACGGTCCTTTACCTGCAGTCTCACTCTGGGCTCCACAACCGTTAGGGACGAGCCTAATTTCTACCTTTCCACTGTGGAAACGTGGGCTTGCGGCAGGTGCTGGGCCAGCCATCCGGGGCCACGTGATGGAAGCCACGGGCTGAGGACACAGCACAGTGACACAACTTATGTAGGGTCCCCTGACACCATCTGGCCACCAGAAAGAGCCCTGTGTCACCAACCTGGGCTTTTCTGTGAGAGATACATGAGCTTCTATATTATTTACGCCACCGTATTTTTGGCTCTTTGTAATAACAGCCTGGCCTATATTCTCTGGCGCATGGAGAGCTCGAGTTCTGCGATCTCAGGGTGCGCGGGCTTAGTGGTCGGGAGGTGGCAGTGAGGTCGGACACTGCAGGCTGGAAAGCTGGTGGCCCTTGCTATGCCTATGAGACCCTGGAGGGCAAACCTTACCTCCCAATCAGTGCTCTAGGCAAAACATTAGAGAAATTCAGAATATTGGTGTGATAGCTGCTTCTTGCCACTTTCAGCAAAGTTATTTATAAAACAAACAAACAAACAAACAAGTTAGGTTAGAGCTATAGAATTTGGAAGAAGGGGCAGAAGAGACCACGGCCCTGGTATACAGTCCTGCCTGCAGTCCGCCGTTGACACTGGTGACAGGCTTGGTGATCGGGGGCTTCACAGGGCTGAGCACCCAGCTGCCTCTGCCCCCGCACAAGGCAGCAGGCCCCACTCGCGGGACGCAGGCGTAGGTCTGTGCCCTAAGCCTTGGTGAACACCCTTGCAGAGAGGCTGGCCAGAAAATGGGAGCCAGGTCTGAGGCAAAAGTCAGGTTAAGGGTGTTGCCTTCCCTTTCAAATTGATTACTTTAGACGGCCTCAGCTAGTTACTAATACGATGAAAGAGAGGGCTATGGAGAGAACAGACAGACCAGGAAATAGGCTCAGGTCTTACAAGGTAAAGGTTGTGGTGGACAAGTGTCCATTCCAAGCTCTGTGTGGTGTGCCTGCTGCAGGTCAGAGGCTAGAAAGGTGTGGACTAGGCCTATCTAATGAGATGCATTTGGACTAGGTTTAGAAGGTGGAACAGAAAAGCAGGAGCTACCTTCCTGCTGCTTTGACGCCTGCAAACACTGTTGCAGGAATATAGGTATATACATATTATCCCTGGAAGCGGAGGGGAGACCAGTTTCAGTGTCCAGTTACTTCCTTCACAGCAGTCAAGGAGCAATGCGGCGGTGGTAGCAGAAACTCAGTAACCCCAAAATTGCAGCCAGAGGCGTGCCCTTTCAGTTAACAGCTCCTGTGGTGGCCTCCCAATCCTTCACCTTCCTGACCGTGGCAGAGGGGCAGCTTCCCTGGAGGCCAGTTTGGTGGCAATATCCTCCGGCCCCTCCAATTTTCCAGGATAAACTTTCCTTCAGCATAAAATAATTAGACGGGATCTGTTTCCTGCAGCTGAACCCTGGGACTACATCTAGATAATTTTTGGGCTGAGATTACTTGATGCGTAACTAAAGGGAAACAAATAGACTGGGAACCTCCTAAAGTCCTCAGGGAATTGTACAGGCAAAGAAACCACAAGCCTGGTCAGAAGTCTATGATAATTCAATCCCTAAAGTAACCTGAGGCCCCAAACCTGATCTATGGATAAGTGGGCTGTGACAACTGTGCAGCCCCCAAATACCGACTCTCCAACGGCGACTTCATGTAGCTATGGATGATCTCAGGTGAGGAATAATTTCCTAAAGGGCAGAGAGCATAACAGACAAGGGAGATCCTTCCAGAGGGCCGAACTGGGGCTACAAACAGGGCTACAGTCCTGCACTGCAGGCCAAGGTAATAAAATGCAAATGCCTTACGGCAGAAATAAGCTCGGCATGTTTGAAGAACAGAAAAAAAAGTTGGCTTTTCTGGAGTAGTCAACAAGCAGGGGAGTGGCTCTGAGAAGCTGGGCTTGGCAGGCAGGTACCAGACCACGCAGGGCTCGCAAGCGGTGGTGAGTGAGCAAAGGGCAGCGAGGGGGTGATGTCAACTTATTTCTGTGACTAGCAGGGCTATGTCATCCACCCCCTTATAAAACCAGCCATGGACATTGTCAGTAAGAGAAAACAACAATTGTTGCAAACTTACATACTCTTTCAAGACAGAATTTTCCAAGGGTGGTGGACCTGGCTGTTCCAGATCCTCTCTTCTGCCGCAGAAGAGACCTCGCCGCCGAGCGGCCCGCAGCGCCCCTCCCCGCCGCCCCTGCGGGAGCGGGGCCCTCCAGGTCATGCCCGCCCAACGCGAGGATTCCAGGCGGAGGGCTGGGCCCTACGTGAACCGATCAAGAGGAGAAACTTTGGCAGCCCTGTTTGTGCGGGCGGTTTGCTGAGCTTAATCCTCTTAAAACGTGAGTCAGAATCTTTTGGGCTACACAGTAATGAGAACACCACCACGTCTCGGTCCCAGGGTTCCCGAACTTTTAGACATTTAAGATGTGGGAGAGTCATGCTTTTTTTCTTATTTCATACACCAGCAGAGAACAAACTAGGTAATTCCCGGGGACTTCCTTACAACGGTTAGACTGTCTATACAAACTAGAGGCAGAATCTTTTGTCTTTTGTTTTTCTCATGTTTTATTTTCATTAATGTTCTAACATGAGCAGGACTGGAAAAAAAAATCACAACAACAGTTGGAATAGGTGATTAAAATTGGTACTGAAACTTGGACAGTAGAGACGCTGTGAAAGACCTTCCCCTGACCGTGATGAGCTCCTTCTCTGGGATAAAGGAACGGGGTGGGTAAGTCACACACGGCATGGCCACCCGTCCCTGTGATCCTGAGGGTGCCCCATCGCCGCGATGAGGCTCCTCATGTCTCCCCACCTGACCTCCCTCCATTCATCTTTCCTTAGCTGTGTAGTGGGGCTTCCCACCCTGGCAAACTTTTCGCTGGTCTGCAACTGCTGCTCACCCCAAGGCTTGTACGGCTCTGGAACACACAATGCAGGCAGGCAGGAGCATATAAGCTCCGGAGTGTGTAGAATTTGAATGAAGTTTCAGCAGGGCCAAGCCGAGAGGTGCTGGAGACCTAGGGTCTGCTGCTGCTACGGCAGGGAGTGGAAGAAGACTGGCCCTTTCTGTGGACAGACTGCCATTCTGATAGGCCTGCTTTGTCCAGGAAGCCCCCTTTCTACCCAAGACAAGTGAGAACACCTTGTAGGAGCCATATTTTGGGTACTATCTCTTAGGTGGCTTAAGAACAAGATGTTTTAGGAACATACAGTGTTTTTAGACCTGAATGTTGAGCTTGAAAAAATAAATTCAAACTGCTAATTACATGAGAATTCCTGGTTACCCCCTTTTGGCTTTTAAAGCATATGGAAACTACTTTGGAGGCCACAAAAGGTAACATACTCCTTGTTTTTGTCCACTAGAATTCAAGCTAAAGTTTTCTCCTTACTATAATCTGAAGCCATCTACTCAGTTAGTAAACTGTTAGCAGACAGATGTATGTGTAAAGTCAACGTCCATCCCTAAACCCTAGAGATTTTTAGAACCACAGAAGGTTCACTATTCAATTTAGGGCCAGGCAGAGGTCTGACCAACATACAGCTGATGGAATAGATGAATTCAAAGACGTAAAAGAGCAGAAATCAGGGAATTTTGAAATCAGATAATTGCTTAAGTTATATTAACATCAGTTCACCCTAAATTTTCAAAGTTGGTACCTTTTGATGAACATTCCTCTAAGAAACATGGCAATCACATATTTTTGTATGGAATATATATATGTGTGTGTGTATATATATGTGTGTGTGTATATATATATGTGTGTGTGTGTGTATATACGTGTGTGTGTGTGTGTGTGTATATATATATATATACATATACACATATATATATATGGAAACATGATTTCCTTTTGACTGTCCATGAATGAGTCCCGGGAGCATAAAGGCCGATGTGTTTGCTTGCATAATGCCCCGCAGTGTATGCAGAACGTCACTGCACAGAGCCCTGCGATGGGTGAGTGCTGGTGGAGATGGCCATGTAAACCATCCCGACAGCATTACATCTCCCAGCTCCTCTTTAGTTACTTTGAGACCCTGCATTTAAGGGTCTGCTAGTTCCTGGGTATGAAGAAAGAATTTTTAATGGGGCCAAATGTAGGTGTTTACAAGGGGGGATTGTTGTTTTTTCTTAGGAGCTGCCTTATGTTCAGTAGTTGTATTTACTTTGTCAGGCTAGCCAGAATTAGAGATCCCCATTGCTAGGCAGCCTAGAGCGTCTGCGAAGTATTTCTGGGCATTCAGAACTGAAGCATGCGCTGCCCAAAGGCAAGTTTCATTACAGGGTGTTATTTAGTCCCTGCTCGTCCCTCCCTACCCCCACAGCCCCAGACAGCAGGGCTCTGTAACAGGAAATCTTGGTTACTTTATGCCGAAACATATTTACATGACTGAAACACGACAATTAGCACATTTGTAAAGCTGGAGGGAGAGGCACACGTTAATGGTTTTTTGAAGCAAGCTGATTTCCTGGGGCTTTTAATCTTATTTTATTTTGTTCTGCATGCATGAACAAGTTCTTCTTTACTATAGGTATTTGACAATCTACCTGGTACGGATGTGAATGAAAAAAAAATTATACAAAAATTAACTTTATATTTTACCTTTGCCAAAGTGTTCCTAACTTCTTTCACCGGTTCAGTGTGTGCTGGGGGCTCTGTTATTATTTTTGAGGTTGTGTTAGCTTATATAAAGGCTGGTAGGTAGTATGCTTTGGGTTTGACAAAACGAAATGTGGCTTTCTCTTTACTGATTTGTATAAAAACTTTCCACAATGAACAAAAAGTATCAATTATAGCAGTAATTTTTCTTTACTCTTCATGGTCAGACAAAAGTACACTTTCTGAGGTGGTGTATATTTCACTTTCTCCAAACTTAAATGAACAACCAGGTGGTATTAAGCAGCATTATTTGATAAGTGTGATTGTATATGTGTGTATGCCTGTTTATACATATACATAAATAACATAGCAATGCTGTCATAAATATTTTAATATCTTTTAAGTCTATAGGTTAATTCTGAAATCTTGGCAAAATTTAGAAAGAAAAATAAAAAACCCCACCTTTCATATCAGAGCCCTCTGAAATGAAAGGAAAACTTCCATTTTTCCTTTGGATCTCTGAAAGCATGCTACCCCTGAAATCCCCCAGTGCAACTCTTTTAAAAGTTATGGCAAACTTACAAATTACCCTGGTTTCCAACAGTCACCCGGGACATCTATTCCCCCTCCACAGACCTCCCTCCTCAGCAGCCTCAAAAGGGAGCTTGTGCACAGGCTGGGCCCAGCCAGAGGCCTCTCCCCGCGTGCCTCAGGGCGGGGATGGCCCAGCGCAGGCTGAGGGGTTCAGGCTGGAGGTGACCACATAACCCCCAGTTACTCTGCTGAAGTGACTTCACAGATAAGAAGTGAGCAGAGAATCAGTTTAGTTTTTAAAACCTCTCCATGAATGGAAAACAAAGGAAATGAAGCTGATAAAGAAGGAAAAATACTGATGATCAGAAAAGACGAAACTATTTGTGAGTATATAGACAAATGACTATGCCTACGTTTAGGGATCTTTGTTCGTTTGTTTATTTGGCTTAATGAAA